>NC_135204.1:611472-3111472 GCF_050948175.1 Xylocopa sonorina | reverse complement strand
AGAAATTTTAAAGAAACACCTGTTTACAAAATGATGTTAAAAAAATTCCTACAGCTGGAGTCTTTACATGAAAATCTCTGAAATCATATTATACACAACAAAATAGGTGCGTCTACGTGATTATCTCTCAAATATCGCCGAATTTGTATAATTATGAAAATTATTAATTTCTATCTCATTAACTTGATATTTCTGAAAAGTCAAACGACAATGGTTATCTTAATATAGAATACATCGATGAGCATAATATAAAGTAATTTATATTGAAAATCAAATATGTATAGGTTATTTGCTGCTATTTAAGATCCGTTATTGTGAAATTAAATATTATGTAGAATAGTTAATAGAGATATTAATTAGATTCGATTGATACTTCATAGATGCTATTTTATTATATAAATATGAACCATTTTCTCCTTTCAACTCCTTTATGGATGCTACAGCTATAGGTGCTAACCATTTTCTATTTTGTGTTCGCGACGTTTGTAATAGCAGCATCAATGTACACGTTCGTTTTATATCGATGTCTAATATAAAATTTTCTTTTATGTTTATTCAATTTTCATTTGTTTTAATCTTCATTATTCGTTTATTTTTAATAAAGTAATTCTTAACCTCTTCAGAGACACTATCGAGTATGTATACATTTATTTCTTCGAAACAGAAATTAATTAAAGGACTTTATTGTTTAATATATAATAATATATTGAAATATTCAAATCTTTGAAGCTGCTCTCGCGTCAAAATTGGTCACACTTGTTTAGATTACCATAATGACGACGCTATACAGATTATCATAACATCATAGATCTTAGTCGTAATTAAAGTGTCATTTGCTTCCAATAACTACTTAAACGTCTTTTTATTCACCACACGATACTATAACGTTTCATATTTCCATAAAAAGCTATTTCTGTCCAATTAAAATTTACAATTTTTTAAATAATTTAATAAAATGGAGAGAACTATAACTATCATTAACTGAATTATTAGAACAGTAATTTCTATTTATAACGATTAAGCAGTTATGTAAATCTTTGTATCCACGCGAAAAAGATCTTGTTAAAATCACACTGATTCCACGTATGATATTTATTAAAATAATTTATTTCATTATACTTGTTCACAAGGAAAAAGAACAAAGCAATAATTTTACATTCATTTTGATTTATTGATTTTAAAGATATTTAGCGGAATATGTAAATACTTCATTTGAAAATTATTTAAAATGTTAATAGCTTTACGTACGTTTAAAGATGTGCTAAGAATACGAGCCCATCAGCCAAGTGACGTTCCTTTTAGTCGTAGCAAGGGTAACGAGGAATTCAAAATGGCAATTACGAAAAATGTATGCATAGCTTCCAGGGCATCGCGAGGCATTACTTTTTATTTAAATCACACGCTCGTGTCGCTCTTCGAATGACACGACGCGATACACACACTGCATCTGGTCCATTTCTCATGCGTCAAAACTATTTATGGTTGTCGCGTTCACCTCTTGTCGACAGTTTTCCAATGGATCTATGATGGATGCACATTTCCGGTTTTTTCCTCCATCCTGTTGCCGCGGGATCGCAGGGTAAATTGAACAATGATCGATTACACGATGTGAAAAATGAAGGATCAGCCGACTAATTGTCGATACGTAGAAACGAACTCCGAGTCGATATCTCGCGTGTTACGCTTCCAGAAGCGACGAAAAAAAAAAAAGGAAAAACAATATTCACAACACGCGAATATATGGAAAAATAATTGTTTTCCCTCAAGTGGATCGTGTTCATTTTGAAGGTCGCGTTAATAGCTCTGACAGGTACTATGAAAAATTTCTGCACTGCGATCCAATTTCTGTACAATAAAATTGTAATATTCGATTATTTAAAAATCGCTCGATTCAAGATAAATTAAAAAAGAAATTGTACATTATAGTATCTTCTTGAATGTAAAAAGCGTACGCTGTAAAAGAATATTTATTGTATAGTAACTTGGTTTGTAAGTATTTCAATTCTATGTTTTATAACTGCTTCTGAGCAGTAATAAAAAAAATGATAAATTATATAAATTAGGAAAATTTATACCATCCATAATTGAATATTCTAATTGAAAGGTTATTCCATCTAATTATATAGATATATTTATTTATTTATTTCAAACACAAATGAACATAATAATTATAGTAATTATAATATGTTGCCTTCTGAAATGAACTGTAAATAATAAATAACTACTTAGATCTCACAAAGTTCGTTCAAGTGCATATACGTGAATGATATTTTTCATATTTTCTGTTTTATTCCAGTTTGTAATGCTGGAATCAGTTTAATTAATGCATTGTTAATCTATTAAACGACGTTGAAACGGCACCAGTATAAAAAAAGAAGCAAAATACGTGGCACGCGGATTGTAATAATCCTCTGCTCGTCCCGATTTTCAGGTTTGCATTCATTCCGCGTACAACTCGAAATCCTCTTTTGGAAAGCACGTACACAACAACTCAAATTACCTCGTTGTATCAACGTGCAGCTGCGAATGCAATTTACAAATACTAATTCTGACGACATAACTTATCTCCACATACCTACTTTCTCGAGTTAGAAATGCCGCGCGTTTTCGACCCCGTGAAATTCAGAATATTCTCGTTTCTAGACTTCTACAGAGAATTAGATTCGCCCGATAATTAAACTGCGCCACCCCCTTTCGAGTGGTATTTAAATTTTCAACCTCTTATTATATCTTCTACACACTATCGTTTCGTTCGTCCTTACGTGTCAATATGGCTGCCATTGCTACCATACGCAAAATTATTATTAAAGTTATTAATTATAATTGCATTATTATATGCCAGGTGTGGCATGTAGTTATCGGTACGATTGTTTTTATACTCTTACACTCATATTGCTTGAAAAAAAGAAAAAAATAATTTAAATCGATTATCTACGAGTTAATATATATTTATAATTGAACTTTGGTGTACAATCTATTGTAGAAAAAATAACCGTTTCTAGATTAAACACTTTTGCATATTTTAGCTAATAAACCGATTTCTATTTGCCATGTCACTAAAAAATCATAATATTCATCGCTTTACTGTATGAAATATAATAATCAGCATGAACTATTTAAGATCAAATCACCCCCCAAAAGATCTTTAATAAAATGAAGTTGATATAAATTGTGAACTGATTTAAAAAAACACAAACGAAATCAAAGAAGGAAAGTATCGCAGTTTCTACCACGCTTTCTTTTCGACTTCATTCTTTCGACTATCGTTTCGATTTGCCCGATCTCGCATTCAATTCTCTTTTATTTTTACGTATACATAAATTTTTCCGTAGCTACAAGCACATCCATCTCTTTATTTATATAAAAAGAATATAGACAGCTTCATTCAGTTCTGAAATCTAACTATTGACAAAATACTTTCAAATTGTTTCAGCTTCAAGGACACATTAACACAGGTGTCCTCAAATTTGCAAGATATTATAAATAACCATTTAATATTTATATACAAAAAAGCCTGAATAAACATAGGTCGAAAGATAAAATAAACGCTATTCTTCTAGCGTTATGATTAACTTACCTGCTTCGCAGAGGGAACTGTTCAATTAGGAAACTTTTCTATGTAAAGACGCAGCTAAAGCACTTCATTGGCACGACCACACATCTGTCATTTCTTCGTTAGAATAACACACTGACACTTTCAACGCGGTACTTTGTAACTGTGCTATACAAGCAAGATCCACCACCGCCGGTACGCAACTGACTAATTCCGGATGATATGCGCTATCGTCGCTTGAACGAGGACTTCTAAACACTGAAATAAACATCGCAGACGACGGAAGCGAGTAAGGTAATCATAATGCGAGCGAACAAGAATGTTTATAATCTTAGAAACGGTCCACCTTTCGACCTACCTATTTACCAAGATTTCCTTACTCAGTGCAGTGTGTTCTTATATCTAAGATACATCGAATAGTGTAGCATCTTCGTAAAGTGTCAAATAAACAAAAATAAATAAATAACGCTTTATGGGGGCGTTACATTACTCCATATTTCTTACATATAGAACACATTGTACTAAAATATTTTTATGCAACTGTACTGAGTAAGAAAGCTTTGGTATGTATATACTTGGAGAAAGAGAGAGAGAGAGAGAGAAAGAGAGAGAAAACTTATTCAAGAACAACTTGAATATAGTATTTTACAAGCATGCCTATGTGTATGACTTGATCAACCAGTAGTTACATTGCAATCTCTTTTGCAACAACTTATATATACCATATAAGTATTGAATGGTTCTTTTCCAACATCCTGTATAAATATCACGAATACTTTTCAATTGTCAAGAAGTATACTCCACAAATATTCAGATTATAGCCCATTATTTAAATTATAATCTAAAAGTCAACAAATAATAACCAATAACTTTCACTTTGAATCTTCATAACTATTAAATTTCAGTTAAAATCATTTTATCTCGCAATAATCAGACTTAATATCTTCATAATAATGGCGAACAGACGTTTGTCCCCCTAAAAATTATTAACTGCTAATAACGCAATTATTAACAGCAAATAATAAAGAAGATAACACGATTAAATACTTATATAATTACCAAATGATCGTACACGTACAAAAACCAATTTCACTAATCAGATTAAGAGACAATATGTTGCAATATATTTTTTATAAAGTTAAATGAATAAAACATTACATTTTTATACAACAATTTAGTGTCATTTTAATCAGTTAACTGTGGAATTTAGTATCAAAAGATCACCACAGGATGCGGAATTAAAAACAAGCAATGTCGTGTATACACGTCAAACGCAGGGCAAATGGTACTATTATACATTTTACTACCATTTTTTTTAATGGTAATTTTTTATTTTACACGACGAGTATACACGTCAAACGCACCGCAGTAGAGATTTGGTCCAACGAGTATACACGTCGATCGCACTTAACTAGTTAATCCACACTGATGAAATAAATTTCTGATCTCAACAAATTGTTAAAATAAATATAATTTCAAGTATTATAGTTTAAGGATATCTAGTAACTAGAGGTTTTATTTAATATTATGTGAAATGACACGTATGTGAAATAATATTCAAGGTAATCTGCATGTATCTTTAAATATACCTAATGCAAAATGAATAAAAAACTAGATTCGAACAAGTAACTCAACAGCGACATACTATAAAATTTAAAAGAGTGCTCCAATTATTGAAATGTATTCAGAAAATCTCCTGTATACTCTTTGATCTGCACGATAGAAATACTTAAGTGGTACAAATAAAAGTATCTTTAGATCACTCCTGTTTGTGCTAACATTTCCCTGAATTGCAATGCATACTATTTACAGTTTCCTTTTAAATTTCTCAGCATATAGAAATCTATGTAAAGCGTAAAATACGGGAGATCAAAGAATTCGAAGCATTACCACTCGACCATCGCTGAATTTATTTCCTCGATGGTCCATTTGGGACCAGGTAGAGGATTTTCATCCAGAAAATCTGTCCACCTCCGTGTCGCTCGCATATGTCATGCTACAAACGTCCGAATGTAATTACAATTATCGGTCTATGACCGTGGTCCTCGAGCCGCGGAGGGAGAAAGATAGAGGGAGTTAACGAGGGGGCGGAAGGGGAATGCTTTTGGAATTTATTGACATCCGCTTGGTCCACGATTCCTTTGTACCGTTTTGCATAGATTAATTCTCTGTGATCACCTTGCGAACGGAAAAGTTTACATTTTCAGACTATGTTAACATATTTAGGAAAGACATATTTTTCAGAAATTGTTGATTAATGTTGTTTAATTGATAGAGCAAGGAATACTTTTTGCCGTATTGAGATGCTTGAAAATTGGATTGGTATTAACGTGTGTTAAGTGCTCTTCATTTGGCGATGTAATATCGAGCTGCTGGAAATATTGCTTCATTAATATGGGAAGTTTCGCAGCTCTAAAACTCTTCCTCCTGTTTGAAACTTCGCTAGTTCGCAAAGAGCAATGATATAAAACTTTCATTTCCAGTTTGTTTAACTGTCGGACGTAAAAAGCGGTGCTTAAAAGTAGTCCACGATTTAAGGAAAAACGAAGAGCCGTAATAATTAACCACTCAGGTTCGAAATTGTGTAACATGGCACCCGTTATTTTTTGAAGTCAGTGGAAAATCGATAGACATTTTTGGCTTACTGTCCGTTGAAGTTTTTGTGCACAATTTTTACGCTTTGTCGGCCATATTGGATGGAACAGAAGTAGAAGACAAAATAAGACCAAAATAATAAAATTATGTCGAAGGCCTCGGTAAAATGAGTTCAGATAATTATTTTATCATTGGCTCGTCTGCCAAATGCAGAAATTTAAATTATCTAATCTATTTTATCTATTAAATTATCTTAATCTTAATTAATAAAATAAAATAAATATATTAAATTATCTTATCTATAATTCTCCAATCAGTATGTTTCTTAAATACCACAATGTTACTTTTCTGTACGCTTTAAGTACACTATTTTCTGAAAAATGTTATTAGCGACTATAATTAATTTAAACAATTCTAGGTAATAAATTGGAATGATTCAAGAATCCAATAAAATTGTTGATCTTTTTCTACAAACTGTTTTTTACTATTCTTTATGAAGTGATAAGAAATAACTTTGTTTTGCAAAAATATTTTTATGCAGCTGTACGTTTAAAAAAAATTGAAAAATGAAACTTTATTGATCTTGTTACATGTTAGCATAAAATAGAAAAATTTTCTTGTTGAAACCTAAAATATTATAAGAACGGAATAGATGTAATGATTTTATCTTAGTACCATTATTACGTTTGCAAATATAATATTTCTTTCAGTTTGAATATTAGTTAATTTACTGTACCAGAAATAGCAGTCAATAGATAAGTAAAACGCACTCCATATAACTATAACTATAACTTAATATCATACATATTCATATAACTAAATTGAATCGATAAAAAGTAATACGAAAAAATAGCTGCAATAACTTTGAAAAGAATTTCAGTTCAGAGGAAACGTAGTTAAATTGTTTAACCAGACCTCTGATCGCCAAAAAAATCCACAGAAACTAATTAAATAATTTTGAGGAGTTTCATATAAAAGATTCAAGAGGTTAATCATCAAAGTAAAGGAACTTTCAGACCTTTGCAGTTCAAAACAATTATTATTTTTAAATGTATTTCGTTGAAATAGCTATGTAATTACGTCTGCTTCGGTGATCGGCTATGCAGCTTGTTATACTTTGTCTTCTTTGAATTTTCGTGCGGCATAACAGTCCTGCGACGCAATTACAAAAACAGAATGCAGAACAGGGGAGAAAGAGCGTCCCGAAGAGGAGCCAGGGCGTGGGGAGAAGGATGGGCGAGCGAGAGGGGTCCAGACGGAGAAAGAGAATGAGAATGAAAAGCTTGCAGGTTCGCGTATTCTCTGTAACGTTTGCTAGGCAGCGTAGAATCGCTTTGACTAACGAACCATGTATGTCGAAGGTACTCGTTGATAAACGCGTCGCTGCACTCCTAACTACGTCATGCAATGCCATACCGCTTGCAAATCTACGACAGACTGATGAATGTTCCACCTGTTCTTGCGTAAAAAGACAACCTAACCGAAAAATCGCACGTATTCCCTTGAATTCCTTCCCTCTATCGATCGGTGACTTTGTTCTGAAACACTTCACGCTTCCGCCATATAAAATCCTTTATTACTTACCCTTTTCAGTTTTTAACCCAATGACATCGTATTTAAATGCCCTCTAATTTCTTGCGGAATCTAATTTAAATTTCCTATAAAGGGAGTAGCAGCATAGTAATATTCAAAAAATCATATCAAAGCACAGAATAAATGTTTTTATCTGAAACTTAGCATGTGTAATACTGAAAGAATGAGTCCTCCATCAGATGTGTTCTAATATGATTGGATTGCATGGCAAAGCCATGTTTTTCCGTATCGAGAACCACGAAACAGATAAAGAAAAAATAACTTCTGTAAAATACATTCAAGAGCCATTTATGAGTTAAGAATGAAACTACACGCACTTGAATACAGCAATGCGAGCTTGCAAGCTGAGCTCGTCATACGATTTATATGGTGCAGGAACAGCTGCGAGTACAGCTCGTCATATGATACGAATAAGTTAAAACAATTTTCTGATGCGCTCCGAGTGATGACTTATTAGCGCCTAAATATTTAGGGTGGTGTAAAAAGATAACACAGTTAACTTCTTTATAATAACTTTAATAAATTATGTCACTTTAGGTGCAATAATGAGCTATACTTGATTAAACGTTATTTTACTCTATGATGTATCTACTAGGAATGTTTGTTGAATTTTCTGTGCCGTGTAATTCCCCTTAAACATGAAATATCTGATTTCATGTTTGATGAGCGTGTCCTTTCCGGTTAGGATAAATGGATTCCTCTGATGTAATCTCACAAATTTTGGTGAGAGAAGCGAATGTCAAAACTAATTGAATATGTAAAATTCTTAAACAATAACTAAAATGACCGCCTCCAAGCTAATGGTCATCTGCAGGTGCCAAGTGCAGCCTCAAGTGACGTATACAGAAATTCCCAACCCTCGATCGTAATAGGTAATAATTCTATAAAGCGCCTTAATCTTCTTAAAACATGCAGTATAAGATAAAATTGAAACTGAAGGTATCCGACAACCAATGAGCTTATAAACTTATTGTTTTTAGGAGTCAGTTCAGAGTTTCTTAGAATATTAAATTTTATTTACAGTGTCTAAAACTCTAAACTGTTCATGACGTATATTCTTGATTGTTTCAATTTTAAAGTTCTTTTTTGCTGATTGGCATATACTTCCTATACATTTTCATTTTATTACACATGTTGCTACAACGTAACATACTGTCTCGAAGAAGCTTCGATACCTGCAAACTTTTAAGTTGCAAATATATTTTACGGTTCAGCAATGAATTGTGCCTGATTAGAATCGCACAATTGGTTCTGCGCAGAAGACATTTAATTTTTCAATCCACTTACGCCGATATATCGACGCACGGCTCAACGAATCGTAGAATCAATCGCGATAGTTGTTGGTTTCCTTTCGTTCGTGCAAAGTTTCGCGACTACGAGCATGGCAATTGTATAAATGGACATACTGTGTACTGTATCCAAAGAACTACGGCGAAAGTTTCTCGTTACGTCTTATAACTTTCTTCTCCTGCGAGTGTCTAGGCAAAAGCACGCTTACAAAGCAAATATAGGAAACTCGCGGAATTCTTCATTCGCTCAATGCGCCATATATAATACCGTCGCATTTAAAAATTATTCAAACCGAAAGACATTTAATTTTCACGTAATTAAGGCTACCTATGTGTTCCGTGGAATTAAAATCACGAAATATTGAAACCAATTAAAACTGAATGTAATGGGCACGTAATTTATTTGAAATGTAAAATTCCTAAATATTTTCCACGTGTATACGAAAATGTACGATGCGAAGGATACTGTGATCGCAATAAATATTAATCGTAAAATATGTTTTACATTTAAATTGCTGAAATCTGGTGAGGATTGAGGTTAAACGAAATTGGATCTTTATATGAGAGTCGTTCTATAGCTTTGAAATTTATCAGTCCGTTTAAATGAAAGGGAGGGAAAGATGTGGAGATTGGTTTCTAGACGGCGCTATACAGAAGTTGTAGCACGCACGTGGTATTATAAAAAGTTTCATAGATCTTTTCAGAGGGAGCTTTCATTTTTGAAATATTTCGATTTAAGCTCTGCATATGTACACCCAGCAACTAAAATATAGAGAGCACATGTATCTAACAAGAGAGCAACGCGAGTAGAACGAAAATGTACCTGTCAGTATTCTTCCAACCTTCGTCAAGACAAGAAGGATCTTCCCAACTAAATCTTTCCCATTTGTAAACATCTGAAGACAGTTAGGGAAGCAAAGAATCGTTGCAAATGGTGATAGATAATGCTATAATATTACACATGTACGTAATTTATAAAAATATTAGGAAAAGAATTTTTTCCAATCGTTCTAAAAGAAGAAAAGCAAAATGAAGTATTCAAGCGGAACTAAATTATCAATTGTCGAGATCGTAGCAGTTGAAATAGATGAGAAAGTTGGTAATTCCTCCACCCTCTCGACAGTGACGAATAGTAATGCAAAGTCGGGAGTAACTCCAAAATAAACGCCATATATCATCGCAACCGTCGATATAAAAGAAGCGAATACAGCGTGGTTGTTCAATCAGATGCTTAAAAAGAAATCCATCAAACGCTTCAATCCGTGATCAAAACTGGGACATGCTGGATCGAACAGACGGAATTAAAGTCGTGGCAAACCTGGGACGACAATTTGAAATACCTAAAAATAATTGACGCGAGAGGAGACTTTTGAAAATAGAATGTAGGGTCCGCTTTAAACAATAGTCAATCTCGATAGCTTGATCGAGAAATTATGGAGGCAGTTAGTTAAAGAACGAGAGAAGAATCGAGAAACATTGCTCGTAGAATTTTTAAGCGGAAATAAATTCAAAGCCGCGGTCGTTAAAGACACTTCTTGGCTGCTGTACGAGTTAGAACGTAAGACAAAGAAAGAAACAACTACCTCCGATATCAAAGGGTGAAACACTGATGTTTAACTTTCAATGATGGTTATTTGTTCTCCATAACATAAGGAATTCTTCACAATAGATGGTTAGGACACTGAAAGCAACGAGAAGGACAAAAACAAACCACTCCCTAGTAATATTATCAATAAATCGACAAAAAACAACAATATACTTATTCACAAATTTGGGTACTGCCAATAATTCTTCTATAAAGACTATTAAAAATTATGATAAATGAAATTAAAATACTCATATTAAAAGAATTGGACGGCGATTTAAATTTAATAGAACTAGTGGAATCGAACTAATCGATGGAAACTAGGTGACCTCTACTTTACTAATGTTAACAAATTTTAATTTAAACACTATATAAAAAATTAGTAGATTAGAAAATTTAAGTTACATAAAAATGATAATTTATTCCGTTATTTAATAGATAAACTTAAATAAATTCGAACGTGTTTGATATAGAGGATATCCAGAAATAGAGCATGCAACAGCTAATCGCAATTTTAAATACACCTATTGAGAACGCGTAGAGCCATTATACCCGCCGTTACGGCACGTATATCGATCAGAAAATATTGAAAAACTATATATACTACGTACAATGTAACCATGTTAGTTACTCGACGTCGGTGGAACTAAAATATTTCAAAACAGAGAAATTTAGAAAAAAAGGAAAATAGCATTGATGGAAGCTCTAAATTTAGACAGTGCATTTAATTTTCCAACCATAAACAAATTCGCAGGCCATTAAAGAACAACGATTAGTAATATATATAGACACTCCAACACCTGTATTCCATAAAGTAAATGAGAAAAATTATTGCAGAGACTTTAAATACTCATACTAATAAAATAGCAACGAAAATTAAAAATACAGTCGCAAAATAAATGTTACTATAACAGGAATGATGTAAGCGACATCTGTTAAATTAATTTACACAAAATAAGTGTGTGCTATTATCAAAACGTTATTACTTATATTTAAAAAGCTACATTTTAGTCAGCTTTTCGATAAAAGGTACTGTGAGACCACATTAACTGTTTTAAGGATTCCAATTGCCTAAACTTAATGTCTATTCAATATTTCAATATTTATCAGTCCTGATGCGACTTTATAAATAATAATGGAGGCATATGCTTCAACAGAAATTGATCCTGGGACAAATTGAGAATTAACTGACTTAGCGACAACGTACGAGCAGAATAATTGTATGGATATGAGAATTATAATTTGATCGACAAATACATCACGTTACTCATTAAACGAATACATAAACAAGAAAAGCCATTTTATTATGCAAATAGACAGAATGATAAGATCAGAAAATTTTACAATCACAAACTATTCTAATAAAAGAAAAAAATAACCTACATAATTACTCCAAATTTTCCAGCCTGATCAATAACACATTGTAAAAAAACTAAACAATATAGATACGCTCCTCTACAAAGTGAAGATAAATCCGGATAATTAACAAATAAACATTGAAAACAATATTATAATTACAGTTCATACGCAAAAACGGACGAGGAACAACTCTCTAACAACATTAAACACAAAACTCACATTCTCGAGCAAGAAATAATTGGAGGCAAACATAACAACAGGACGAAATGCAAATTCAATAACATCAACAATGCAGATAATCCAAACGGAAACCAAACACCGCCTAATTATTTTACGTCATACATCACAATTAAACTTACATTCAAACAATTAAATAATAGAAAATTCTCTAATTTCGATAACACCCAACTCACTATTCGATAGTAATTTTCCTATTATTTGAAAAATAGCAGAATTAATAATGATGAGAAACATGGTACATTGTTGTTTTATCAATCTACTCGCGAATATTAGCAAAATATTCGAAGCTACAGTAACTAACGCCATAACCAAATTCTACGTTAAGACCAGGGTACGCCACTTTGGAGTTTATTTAGATTACAACTGTCCTATATCACTTTATGAAAGTGCTGTAGAAACAGAAAATATACTATAATTAGATTGAAATTCATACGAAAACAATAGTCGAATATTTTAATTATACAATGAACAATAGCCTTGCAAAACATAGTTTCTAATTTCTTCTAAAATATCCCCGGTATCATAAAAATCTCAACATATCAGAATCTTTCATTTACCAGATAATAAAGGTCTCATAGAGAACAAAGATAACACACAAGCATAACTCTGTAACATGTCATGTTACATAAAAAGGAGATGACGTACAGTATCGACACAACCCATGGCATCAACATAAAACTCAATTTTAAATTGTCAAAAATGATTAAAAAATTTTGAATTGCACTAATACCAAAAGATATTAGTGGTTGCAAGATCATATGTAAAAAAAAAAACTATAACCAGATACCGTCAATCTATAAATAAAAAATATCAACCACCAAATTCTCGTTAATATAGTGGTTAGTACATCGAGTATCCTTTCAACCTTTATCAAGATACGACGTGCTCCGACAGCAATCAATTACCGTTTCACAGGTAGTCAAAGGATAATCCATCGTTACTACAAAGTGCCAAGTTAAGTGCAGTATACATCAAATATGTAGAGTAAGAAAAATGTCATTAAAGAAGGTATATATGACGCTTTTACGCCCACTATTAGAAAAAGCCATGTCGCAAGGGTCTCTCGCAACTTCTCTTTTCCAACCTTTTAATTACTATAATATATAACTCTCTGACTTGACTCTCTACTATCTTCGCGTTTAAAGCTGCATACGGACACTTGAGGCAGATCCTTGTTACGTGCATCGCTGCATGTGGACGAGGAGTGTCTCGTACTGCGGTTTCTTCGCAACGAGACTGTCGCGAGACGATCAAACATTTGCCAGTTTTTTGAACGAGATCAAAGGTGCTTCTCTTAATGTTACGCGTGACGAAGCTATTCGAAATTTTTGTTTTTGCAAAAATTTTATGAGAAAATCACTTTCGACCTTCAGTGCTACGAGAATATATCTTCTTACTAGGCAACAAGTAAATTATTTGGTTCTTTGACTATTGACTATCTCTTTTAACGTGCAATGCTCTAAGATCGACGAGAGCAGGAAGAAGGCCGAATCGACTAATCGAAAATTGCTTAGTTAGAGAAATCGATGGAGAGAGCAATAAAGCAGGGTCTTCACTGTCGTCCTGACTTGCTCCTTTCCGGTTACAAGACCAATTTTTATTTATTTAGCAATTGACTTTAAGAATCTTACAGGCATTATCTGTATCTAGTGAAGGGATGCACGGGTGTCGTATGCGTGTGAAGTACAATGAAATCATCCTCATACCTTTTATATCATTATTTTATATTTGAAATGTTATGTTCAGAAATATTGTTTGGTTATTCACTATTCATTGCCAAATAAACATCTTTTATCAATACCCTAATTACGCATCTCTTGATTTTTTGGTAAAAATATTAATTTAATTAACATCTTATATGTGATAATATCTCATATGTGTTCCGCGTCTGCCTTAAAGACGTCAGTAAGGCTACCAAAATGGCGGAACTGTGTTAATAACGGGGATGATAGGTATAAATCAGAATTTTCGTATATAAGAATTGAAGAATGGAAGTAAGGACTTGTGTAAGGTTGAAAATATTGCTGTCCATCTAATGACGAATGCTGGAGGACCGCGATACTAGCTGGAAGTAGAAGTCTACGAGACAAACTTGCTGATGAAAAGCTAATATATATATGCTTGCAAGATCAGGACAAAACGTTCTTCTCTTTCTTGTCTTCTTTTCTATTCTTCCATTCCTACAAACATTCATATCATACAGTTATTTGTCTGTATTGCACACATTCACGTACGAAACACAAAAGAAAATAAAAATAAAAAGAAGCTCTATACAGTTCACTGTTACACAAGTGAATACGCAAGTGAATGCAGACATTGCGATTATGTAGAAGGCAGTGATCTGTCCATCCACTCATCATTTATCAAAAAATACGCGAGCTTAAAGCATTACTCAAAATGGATCGTATATCGTCGCGTCTCGCAAAATCGACGATCTTCAAATGACCAGATTGAGCATACAATTGTTTAAAAAACAGAACCATGAAACACCTGAACCGTGCAGCAAATTTATCATTTGAGAAACAATAACCAGGATTTGACGGAGTTATAAAAATATAGCCAAAACCGAATGAGAGAAATAAAAAGAGACGACCACAAATATGCAAATATAAAATACAGAAAAAACCGCATAAATACGGTATAAAATAAATCACAAGAAGATGCACTTCAGATAATAAATTTTAACACAGCAATTGAAAATCTATTAAATCAACTGAATGAAAAGTGCAGTAAATCCCACAAAATTTTCAAGACAAAAGCAGACACGAGATACTGGCAATCAAAGACCATTACCTCCATATTTGTTTAAAGTACTGCCTCGGAAAAGAAAATAAAAAGAAACCATTCCAAATACAAATGACGAACCAAATACAAAATTCAAATTCTAATAATTAAAAAGAGAATCAAACGGAATATGACACTGTCTGAACAGACCACTGAATCTGTATGTAATTACAGAAGAGAAAAGAAGAAACTTGAAGAACAAAAATTAAGTAGCACAAATATCTAATTACTTTGCGTCATGTAACGCTGAGAAATATTGACCGTATTCGAAGTAGGTGAGGTCAAAGATCAGGGTACATTGCAGTTAATTACAGGTATAGGTTTGTAAAGTGTGACGAAAAACATAAACCAACTGAGTGTAAACAACTATCAGCGGGTCGTGGAGACCGATTCGACAATATTGACAACCCTTTTGTGTACATTGCAAAAGTTTCGACCACACGGGGTTGTACTAATAGTGAGAGAGAGAGAGGGAAAGAAAGGGAGAGGGAGAAAGTGGCTAATTGTAAAATAAAAGAAATTGAAAATAAAATTATTAAAGAAGAGGAAAAAATCATGCATGATATAAAGAAAGATTACAAATTTAGTTTCTATTTTTTTTAGACAAATGATACAGCAAATTAGTACTGTATCGCGACTAGGCACTTACATAGACAACTTTACATTTTCCACCAAAGAGGAAATTAGAAAAATAGTTACAGTAAACACCTGCATGATCAAAACCGCAAAGTACATTCACGAAAACTCTAGCAGAACCAATTGAATTTTAAAACTTCTTGACACAGATGTGCAACCACTATTAGCTATCCGCCAAAGCCTTCAATAAAATTTCTGTAAACAGATTAAACGTTAATATCCATAAATACCATAATTACCAGTGGGAGATGTGCATCACTCTCTGCGATTTCCTTCTAACTCAAAGTTCAGGCATAACTTTGCTGTACAAACTAAACTAAACTCACTATACAAGTTCCTTTTCAAAACTATAACATAGTCAGAACAGACAGAAAGCTAAGCAGAGCGAGGGAATTGCTACTCTAATTACAAAAACTTCAAAATCAAAGTAGATATAAACTTTGAATCAGATCTTATAACCTTTGTACCGACCAAATATTTCATTAATCAAAAAGAAAGAAAGACACTCAGACAGTACTGTTATAGACAACTTAATGTGCTGCAGCGTGTTTAAAGTAATTTAAACCGGATGAATAGTTTATTTTTAAGTATCACATCTATGTATAAGTTGTGGTATCTGATAGTTAACAGTGATGAAACGAGAATGATTCAGAGTATGTTTTTAGCAAAAATAAAGTGGCTAGTGTGTGTGTTGCAGTATTAGGACAAGTGAATTCATCGATTGCAGATTTGAAATCGGTAAGGGACCGAACGTTAAATCTAATTGGAGAAGAAAATGTTAGAGAAACGTGGTAAAGTGTCTGCCCCAAACCATCGGTCACCCGCAGGTACCAAGAATACCCTTGGGTGTGTAGAGAAAAGGAAAGATTGAAATGGCATATCCTTGTTCGGTGAGACTGAACAACCCTGCTTTAAATAATATAAAATGCTCAGATAGCGATACTTGGTACCAACAATCCCTACATAATCTCAACTGTTATCTTGTTAAAAAAAATAACTCTACATAAAAAAAAAATTGCAATAAATCCTATTGGTTCTTGTTTAAATAATTTTTACAGCGTAATTATACGAAAGACCATTATTAGAGGGAAAATGAGACTTTAGAAAATGAACAAAACTATTTTATGATATGATTTCATTAAAAACTTTACAGATAAATCATATCCTTTATTAAGGAACTTTGTAAAGAAAAAAGCTCGTTCAAAAAATAAAAGTTCCTAAAAAGCATAAGGTACAGTATAAAACCGACTCTTAAATTCTTATACATTCACTGCAAAGTAAATATAGAGATAGACTCGATACAGACCAAGGACGGTAACAAATTAGCAGTCAACAATGTAATATACAAATTAAATACTCTGAGCATGCATTTCTATAAAGTACACTCTTAAATTAATAGTACAGATAAAACAGAATTCAATAACATCATTAATGGTAAAATAAATTTATTAAGCATCGAAATAGTCTATGATAAGCGATCCTATAATACTATCCATAAACTTTGGCAATAAAATCCTGTAGATGAGTCCAAATGTTCTCACATTTCTTCGAACTACTTCGCAAGTTTCGACAAGTTAGTCATTAGATGTCAGAAAACATTGGCCAGCTTTGATCAAATTCCTAAAATAGTCCTAATAAATTTACCACTTGGGTATATACATTATTATTCGATCTACAGTTGTTGCAATACAAATACATATTCTGCTTTCCTGTGGAAAACCGTGGAACTAAAGTAATTGACAAGCATAATTAATTGACAGAATAGAGGATATCAAACTCTAACTGGAATATAATACCACAAATACAATTTAGCTTTTCGCACTCCACTATTCATACTATAATTATATTAATACCTACGAAAGATGCATACTTGGCATTAAATGGTTGGACCGTTTAAATTTTCAGTTGTTAAGAAGAAATTTTCTTAAACTCGCTAGTTCTATGAGAACTCGATAGTTTTATAACTTGCCATTAGAGTAATCACGCTACAACAGTTCACAAGTTCTCACCTAACTTCTCGGTAATTATCTAACTCGTTAACTGTCTGATCTGATTCTCTGAAACACTCCTTCGCTTGCTATATGTTCTGTGACCAATGTTTTTTCGTCACGAATAAAGGCATAAAGAAAAAATGACACAAGAAATTTCAAAGTCTCTAACGATCTGTAATATGAAACTATAAATTCTCTCATTCTATTTAGTATATAGGTTACTGACCTGTTACGCCATGCTTCGGATAAATAATAGCGACAATAAACGTAATAAATCAAGCGTAGCGTTTGCGGACGATTTATTAATTTTCATCTGAGGGGCAGTAAACACTCGCGTAAAAAAACGGAACTGTAGGACATATTTGAAAAAATTCTAGATTAATTTCAAACGAGGATGCGTAAAATCAATGCGTAAAAATGCGAAACAGTTTTACTCAGGCTAAGTATATTGAAAATTTTAGGTACAAATTCAAATGGAAATTCCAAGAAGTTCTTCTTACACGTAATTAACGTTATAACATGATAGCCTGATAACTCGTAAAAAGACTAACTTCATAAATACTAATTTATTAGAATTATATTCTTTCATAAAGGAATTATTTATTGTAAAAGTTGTGAACCTTCTTATTTCGCCATTTTTTAATATATGTATTTTATATCATCAAAGAAAACCAAATGCTACCAAAAATAATAGTGGTTATAATATGTAGCATAATATAGCATTCCTACGTCACCACGTGATTCTATAACAAGCTTGTTTGAAGAAACATTGAAACAAATCGAATACCAGTTCAAGAAAGCATTTCAAAGTTGTAAACAAACATTGAGAATATAAAGAGAATAAAATATGCACAAACAAACTCAAAGACGTTCTTCTCGTTAAACAGCATATCATGAATAAAAGAGAACACTAGTATCGAAATGCTAAAAATTTCAATCTCAAACACAGAATTTTTCAAGGAAGCAAATCTTGTTTCCAAATACCTCGAGCAGGATAAAGTCTTGATCGCAGATATGCGAAACAAATTAGGTGTCATCAGTCTGTACTTCGAGTCGGTTTATACACAGATTGAAGAAGCATGTGACAAGAAAACAAGATGTGTCGCGTGTAAGTATAAGTGTGACGCATCGCTAAATTATTGAAATATTATTTATAAATACGTCAATTGTCAACTCCTCGGTAGTACATATATGTCTGTTCCTCACGATCGACTGGTGAATCTCGATAGATGGGATCGGGGAAACTGAATTCTTTAATTTCTTTCGTTAACAAAAACTTAAACTTCTATTAAAGAGAAACTACTTGTTCGCGTAGAGGAATGTGTTTTGTGAAAGATAGTTTATTGAAAACAAATCAGTAAAAGACCAAAAACACATTCATAACAAACATCAAACACTTTCAACGCCACTCGTTCAAACATATAATCACTGTTCTTGTCATTAATAAATTAGCGTACTAGTGTAAAGGCGCAATCATTTCAACATCCATCCCTACTACAAGTAAATATTCACTGGCTGTTAATTCAGCAAGTGATGCGGAGCATACCAGAAAATCTCCTTTCAATAAATAAACTGTTGCTCTCGCTAAAACTACTAAAAAAGTTTCTTACAATACAATTTAAAAATCGATAACCTGCCAGGAAAATGGTCATACGTACCACCTGTGGCACCCATGTTGTAGGTTTGCCACCACTGGTCTAGGCGCTTTCGCTGCGATGTCTTTAGAAAGAATGTTATACCTACGTCGCAATTGCAAGTACTCCCCTCCCTCTTTTGACAACGCAGTACTGAAAAGAGCCTAATTTACGACACTCTTTTGGTGCCTGTCGTCTTCCTCTTCTGCTCGGCCACGAGTTGACGAAAACCAGACGCCACTAGAACGCCTGTGACTCCAACATTTCTTTAGACGTGCAGACGTATAAATAGATAAGGCACAGAAGGCGTTCACAATGAACAAAAGATTATTTTACTCAAAACAGCTGAAGAACCACATAAAACTTCTGTAATGTGAGCTCTTGATGCTTCTAATTTTAGGTTACGAATGTAACCAGTGCAAGTACTGAGAAAGAATTAACTCATTAACGCTGACTGAGAAAGCGACGAATAAACATTATGTAATTAAACATAAAATATATATATAAAATGCTGAAATATATTAACTGAGATAAATTAGAGCAATACACTACTTCATTTGTATATATAGACGAAATGATAACAGAAAAAATTTATAAACAATTTATAAAAACTGTTCTGTTCTATGATAAAATACTAAAAAATATTGATAATTGACAATAGCGAAATGTTTGATTTAAGTATGTATTATAAAATTAAACAACCACTCGACTCCTCGGTAGTATAGTGGTCAGTATCCCCGCCTGTCACGCGGGAGACCGGGGTTCGATTCCCCGCCGGGGAGGAATATTATTTTTGCTTTTCTCTTCTTACTATATTATAAAACAATAATTCTCTAATTTGTATGACTTTTGGCTACATATTTTCTATTTCCCTTCTTCTAATTACGATTGTTTGTACAGTTTCGTGCCATTTCTGTATATTATGTAAGTTTAGTATATAAGTAATATAACTTGGTAAAAATGACAACTGTAACATTAAGTGTAGTTCTTAAGTGTAATCTTTCAGTATATAAACCTTATTTGTGTATTACATTAACTTTATGGTGCCATACCAGGTCAATGGGATCTGTGAAATCGGTTCCAGGTATCTGCAGCAGATAGAATCTTGTTGAGTCACAGCGTCGACCGTTTAAATAAAATATAAATCACACGATGCTACTATGGATCGCTAGTGGATTGTATTATATTAGTTGCATGTGTATATCTTTAACTTTCTAGCGAACTATATACACTTCTGGACGATTATTTTTAAAACTAAGTATTTAAAGCTGGAAATTGCTAAGAACTGAGCTGGAATGACTTTGAATGTTATAACGAGTGCCTATTGGGTGTGTCCTTTTTTCATTGGAACAAGCGGATTCGTCTATGGCAATTTTACGAAATTTGGCGAGGGAAGCGGATATCGAAGCTAATTGGTCGACAGAAATTGTGTAGAAACAGCCAAAGTCCGCCTCTGAACCCTTGGTCACCCGCAGGTACCGAGGGTACCCTTGAGTGACGCACGCCTGAATTCCGCGTGCCTTAACTTTCAACCGTAGTAAACAGTAAATCAAGGAAGCATCTCGACTTGAACAATGCTACAACGAAACAAAGAAAACGCAAGTAAAATGTGAAACCTCAACTAGGCACAAGTTATAAAGAATAAACTAAATCTTGACTTGATGTGATAGCTTTTTGGGCGTTACTGCTGCTGCTATGGACAGCTGGTTGCCAAATGCGTGTGAAAATGATATACAAAGGAAGGGTCTCGGTCAATGTCTGTCCGCTGTGACATTAGCGGACATCGACAGACCTTTTCTTTGATATTTTTGGGGTCAATAAACCCCTTCTCCAAAATAGGGTGGATCTGCCTTGATCAGTGTCTGCTTGGCAACCGTTGAAAATGGACACGAGTTTAGTGCGACCCAGACATCAGGTGTAACAAAAATGTCAAAAATGTCAAATTACTTAGTGAAAAATTATGTGTATTGTTTTTGTGGAAAAGGTGTTAAAAAGATGCAAAAAAGCTATAATATTCTAAGGTATGGATTTTTCTGAATATCTGAATTGGATAACACAAAGAATTACAAAACATATTATAAATATATATGCAAATTGAGCTAAAATTGAAAATTGTGTTAGATCCTAGTAAACCAACGTGATAGTCTCGTTTAAAAGAAAAATACTACATCCTACAATTAAACAATAAGTGCAGTAAGATAAGCTTATAGTGTCATTATATTATTTTACAATTATCTTTGTTATCGTTATCCACTTGTACATTTTGCTTTATATTGTATCCTTGAACGCAATATTGCTTTTGTTTAGCTTATCAAACTATACAACCAAGGAAAGCAATTAATATCGCCGCCTGCTCTGATGAATCGTAATCAACTGACCATGCGTCGATTACGATGCAGGTCACACGACCCGAACAACCTGATTAAACCGGTCAATCAGTGCGACATCCATTGGTCGTGGTATTAAAAATTCCCTGCAGATAAGTATTCCTTTTTGGTGGTAGTCTTTCTTCCATCTCTTTCTTTGCAGTATAGGGCCCTCAGTTCATCACGGGTCCTGTCGCGAGGTTGGAGCGTCGTACGTGTTCTTTAGAAAACCCAGTCTCACCTCTCAAGCACAAAGATAGGCTATAGTGGAGATTTCGTTCGATACGAGTTCGAAACTGGCCTGATCTCTTTTATCTTTATTATTGAGCTTGTTCTGTCTATGTCTATATTTTCTTCTGGTTAAACAAATGTTTATTCTTTTAAAACAAAGTATCTGTCCAAGCTATATGATATCTCTCTTTACCAAACAAGTCGAATTGTGAAGGGCTGATTTCACTCGCTTAACGCGATTTTCGGCAGTGAATAAAAATTTGCATAATAGATATAAACACAAATACTTCCTGTTCTCGAAGATTTAATTTTTTATATTTCTGGAAACTCAGAAATCTCTCCGTGTCAGGAGTTCTGTGATGTAATTATATATATGTACAATTAAATATATAATAATTTTATTAGAAGAATAGTGTATAATTATTGTATACACTTCGAAGTTGTGATCAGAATCTTAAGAAATAATTAAACATTTAGTATATCTTGTCTGTTTCATTTGGAAGAGACTGAGACTTATTAATTGCAAAACAAAACGTGTATAGTGGTAACGAAGTTTTAAGTATAAATTGTTGAAGCTTCATTCCGTTAAAATTGTTATTTATACAATCACAACTTTATGATACAAGTGCAATTCTTTACCGATTACTTAACAGTTACCAATTTTGTATAATTTAACATTATATAATATAGGATAAGATATAAATAATATAGAATACACACCAAAATATGAAATTAATCGATTGGCTTTTATTGTAAAATTACATTGTTATTTCTGTTAATTGTAGTTTTTTGAATTTTAAAAAATTTGAAAAATTTATTTGCATTTATTAGTTCCATTGCTTCATTCATACAATTTGTATGATGCTATTCAATTTTATCCCGTGGATATCTGTACGTGTATCCTGAACATTTAATTATTTACATAAAATACATCTTTCATAAAGGGCACTAGTATTGATTAAAACCTTGGATTTTGTACTCAATACTGTGACGAATTTCAAAGAGAGTATTTCATACTGAATAACGTATAAAATAACGTAAAAATATATATATAAACATATATATAGTTATCAAACCAAACCAATTTAGTTCGAAATATAAAAGGTGGATCAAAATAGCCATGAAACGTATGAAATTGCATCGTCGTTTAAAAATCGTGCTGTTGTTTCATTCTAGAGAAAGACTGAGAGGCAAAATTTTGGACGATTTTATACAATTCAGTGCCACCGACATATGACGCGAATGAACGTACAAATTTAAATTACTGTTTTCAGTCATCATTATTAAAATACAAAAAAATTGAACTATGATATTATACTCGCATAATGCTTTCAAATGTTTTTATTTCATTCCATTTATTAATTTGAATTTTCCATGGCTAATATTGGTATCTTTCTATCTTACTAATCGAGGTTTGTCAAAAAATAAAATGTCTTTGAAAAGTTATTAACGTTCTGAAGCGAAGCTTAATCGATGGGTTTAACGAACGAGAAATTACAGTTTTAACGGGAACGATTTCCAAGTAACGCAATGCTTGGTTAACACCAATTCAAACTGTCTCGTTTAAGTAGAGTTCAACATTCCATCCAACCCTTGAAGCGTGGGATAATCGATTCCTAACTCCACAACTGACCATCGTGGATTCTGCGGAAATTTTGGCGGATGAGTCTACCAGTCGAAAGATAACATTTTGTAGAACAGCTTTCGTGAACGTGCATTTTTAATAAACAGTTAAAAGGGACGCTTAAACAGTTTTGAAATAAAAAAAGGCTGGGACGTAGCTACATTTCAAATATGTGATATTAACAATTTTATAGTATTATTTTTAAATCATACATTGTAGTATTATTTCTGAATCACAGACTATACTAATAAATCTATAACATTCTAGATTATGCAAGATATTTATTAAAATGATATTATATTTAAAAAGTAAAGGTATTTATTGTGTTTGATGAAGGTAATCTATATCCCAGAGCTTTCTACAGTATATATATTTTTGAAAATAGCGCTCAATCTTAGCAGTAATAATAGCTAACGAGCCAATACTTCAATCAGAACTTTTAATTTTCCTTTATTATTCTATTCATACTCGTGAGAATAGTTTATAGTTCCACTAGTCGAATATTTAATTTCCACTTTTCATTGTCAAATGTCGAAGCGCTCTTTTTGTTTATTACTCGATACGGTCAGTTTGGGCACGTGGGACTTCCAATTGCCTCACCCGGAGGGAAACTAATACCCGCAAGATACCCCTAATTTTCCGCATCCATCGTTTTAGAGGACGAATGGAAATTTACTCTTGGGAAGGCACATTTCCTACATTTTCTGCCATCGACAAGTCAGCGTGTCCCATCCCCCAAATACACGTTCTGCAAAGGTTATTTAACCTTCTGCAGAAGCGCAGATGGACAGAATTATATTTCGAACAGAGCAGTCTCGTATTTCAAGGAGCATTCTTATATGTACTTCTATCAGAGCAAACTTATAATTTCAACATTTTTGTATTTTAGCTTATAACTTGTATTAAAATTATTGTATATGCGACAATTGTTGCGTATGCGAGTATGGCACATTTTATTCGAAAATTATTATTTCCTTTCTAGTAGATCCTATATAAAGCATTTTCTATAGATTCGTGTTATAAGAAACCATGGTGTACAGGAACTTTCCTCGCACAATGCAAAAAAACAAGCAACTACGAAAAAGAAGTTTGTAACGACGAAGACAGTAATGTAATGTTCAATTATAATAGATTTAATAGTTGCTAGTAGAGAAATTGCTTTATATTAAAATAGTAGTCGCAATGTCTCTGGCAATATTATAGGAATTCGCGATTTAGGAACTCGCGTTATACAGAATTCTACTGTACTTTGATCGTGCTCCAACAGTCTTTGGTCGACCACAGCTCCATATTGCGCGCTTCTCATCCACCCAGTACCAAGTCTAAACTACATAACGTAGCTGTACTCTCAGAGTCTTTTAAATTCTACTGCGCCATGCCACATTGAAGCCAGCACAAATTAGCGAGCAACTAAGGAATGAGCAAATTATGTGTACAAATCACTCTACATTAAACGTTCAAACGGTCCAGAGATATTGTGCAATGCAGAAGCATCATGTATCAAGTAATCTTTGATATAATTCCGAGACTTTGCCAATACTGTATAGCAATGCTATGGTTTTCGCTTTCGAGTTAAGTCTGATGAGTCATTCTGTGACTCTGTTGTATCCTGTATCGTCACTTATATCGTCGTATTGGCTTACTGCCAAAACGAGATAAGTATTTTTTTGCCTAATTAGGCATTTGTTAGTTGATCAGTTTCTGATGTTTGGTAATAATTGTTTTAATGGTACCATAGTTTATATTTTCTATCACTTATTAAATTTGTGATTAGGATTCTTTAATCCATTCACTGCCAACTATGAGATATCTTGTAGCAAGTGTCTGTACCAAGATTGCCAACTAAGATATGTCTCGTATTTTGCGCTGTACTTTTAGATTGGTTGCAATTCGACATGGAATAAATATAAACTTAAAATCTTGTCGCCTAGGATAAAGTGTGCTGAATTTGTTTGGCAGTGAATGAGTGAATTAAAAATGACTTGGGTACCATTTGAGGGTTGTGAAACACAAAGGCTAGTTTAATGCTTAATAGTGATTATTTATAGCCCTGTTGCAAACCTCGATGTTGTGACGTTTTCACATTGTATGCACTGTTATTGCATTGCGGGGTTAAGCCCTTGACTACTGTTGGCGCCTAAAGACGCTTAAAAAACTTGCGCTTGTAATACTGTGGACGCTTAAAGACGCTTAGAAGACTTGCATTTGTGATACTGTGTACGTCCAAATGCGCATCGAAAACTTACATTTGTAATACTGTGAGTGCCTAAAAATGCTTAGAAAATTCGCAATGCAATAATGCATAACACAAAGAAATGAATAATATTGTTTCATACGACTGGTGTGTCTCAAAGTCTACTGTAGTCAAAGGGTTAAGGATGAACAGACCCATTATAGTATCTATTTTAATAACGCATAATTTGTTGTAGCAACACAATATCCTCCAGTTAAAGACGTCTCCAGACTCTACGAACTCTTTTCTAGCACCTGTTTTGTACTACGAATAATACAGCAATTCACAAGTAAATCAGATTTTTTCGCACAAAGGGACTCCACCGAGCGTCCAACCCTTAAGTACCCGCCTTCGAGCCATTGAAGGTGCAATAATCGCCGTGGCAAGAGGAACGAAAGGGAAATTAAATAAAGGCGGTCGCGTAATTTACTCTCTTCCTTCTCGATCGCTATCGCGGCTTAATTACAGATACGTCGTGGCAGGTATAATGAATCGTAGAAGGGTGAGGATGAAAGACCGTTAGAAAAATTCTCCTTAGCGGGCTTGTTCGACGGAGTAATTGGATGTCTTCGATGGAGGCTGGATTGTTTAGTGTCAGACCTCCGTGCAGATCAAAGGCATGGAGTCTGAATAAGATTCATGCGTAAATCACGAGATGAAATTGACTGTTCGATAAAGAACACGGGGCAAGCTTGTCAACTAAAACGATACCAGGCTGAGATCCACGCGAAACAAAGTCGCTATGCAAATTCAAACGACGCATCTGCCGGGTGTCTCGAATGTAAAGGACAATTGCGTCGATGGTAGAAGTAATTTCCATGAAACCTCGAACGAATGAGAGGCGTGTCGGACTTTGACTAACTACAATCCACCATTTCTCTTTGGCTCACCTTTATACTGATTACATTTCGCGTTCAATGGTTGTTGTATATATGCAGTAATTCTTTTGTTAATCCTTAATTTTGTGGACTCAGTGTAATGAAAGTGTTAACTACGGACAAAATAAAAATTTTTTATACACCTGATATTCATATTTATACATCATGCTTATTGCAGGTATTAACAATAGATTTAAAAATATAAAATATGCATGAAAATATTTACATTTGTAAGAAACCTTGTTAATTTTATTACGCGCCTTTCGTGCCGGCGGAAAGAGAGATGAAAATTTAGTTTTACTTGGGGATTTCATCTTGATCTCCCAACCTGACTATAGAATCAAGGTCATTTGCCCTTCATAGTTTACGAGAATCCTACTACTGTGTCAACATGTTCTCTCCAAAACCAATAGATGAGAAGTAGGCTAGCGTTAAGGATGTTGTTGTCCCTTTATCATTCGATGCGTCCTTCCTTTGGTGGACGAACAGCAGATAAATCCCGTCACGCTGCAAGAAATACGCAAATCCATTTCTGACTTCATAAAACTAGTGAGACGGACCGTCGTCAGTCGACTCCAAATCTCAATAGCGATTATGGAAGGCTAAAAGTGTCCTCGATCGTCCAGGGTTAAACGATGCAATAACCATGTCCTCGCGATTGTAAGCCGCATTCTAAGTCCACGCGACGAGGCTAGAGCTCTCCTGTGGGGGCAGTCCAGTGTCTCCACTCATCCCTGGTGGTAACCAACAAGACGAGTGAGCTCAAGATTTCCCGGCTGTACTCGAAGCTCGCCGATAGCCACTGCCGAGGGAAGATACCTTTTTGATGGCTGCGTTCCACTTCGTACTTTGCAGTCCGTTTTGACCCACTGGAGCGTCTCTGTTGCATAGTCCTGTCCGCGATACTCCGTGGTTTTCAGCAGCCGTTCATACCGCGTCACCCACAATACCACGTGGGGTTTCAACCCCGTTAGCTTCGCGAGGATACCACGCTGCGATTAGCCGTAAAACCGGGTAGTTTAAATCCAACGTGTAGTTTGTAAATCCCGTAACGCAGTGTGTAAGCCGCTGTGCTTAGTTGTAGGGTACAGTAGAATATAAGACACGTAGTAGTGAGAAGCTGGGATTAGATCTGTTAATTTATTGTATGTAGTATTTTTGGTATTTTATGTTTTTAAGTATCAAACTCCGTGTATGTATACTCACTTCTATAGCTGAAGAAATCAGAGGATTGAAATTGATTTAATCGATATCCTTCTGTTAATATACACATTTAATCGGTCTGGAATCGAGGTAATTATTGGTAATTAATGTCACTCGAATTGTAGGAGATTTGCTTCTATTAATACTTAGAGATTGATGTCGTTCTGGAAAATCGTTTGCGTCGTTGGTCAACGTGATTTTCTTTTCACGTTTACACTATTTTAGTATTTTTTTTTTTTAATGTCGCAAAGTGTTCGTTTTTTCTCTTCGCCTTTCCATCTGTGTGCGCTCACAGTTAGTTAGCGTAACCGAGATTTACACCTCGCGAAACACAATTAAATTATGATATACTGTAACAATAAATTTTTTTGGGTTAACAAATCCACCCGCATCCATTCATTTCAGTTCGCCAGCGTTACAAAAACAGAAAGAGTACTCGCCACGATTTTTTATCGCGGTGAATTCATTGAATTCGTCGACTAGCGTTCGTGCGTCGGTGGAAGAGTTCAATCGAACTCGATAACCAGCAACACGGATACAAGTTTGTTAATATCGATGCTGACTCGTGCGAGGCACAGAGAGAGTATTGCATCCCCTGTATCGAGCTCGGTTAAAGCACAGAGGAGGGCTTGATCATTTAGGTTCAATTGTGTGCTGAAATATGCAGAGTCTTCAAATAAGTGGACTCTATCTGTTTCTTTTTTTTTGGTATACGTATAATTGCTACTACTAATCGACACTGACCTTATTTCTAAATTTCTACATATATACACCAATCATCTTATTATCTGATATTTAGAGTGATGGTGGTTGCTACCCTGTCGTGTGGCTAGAACCACAGAAAAATCTATTGAAGGAAAAATGCTTTTATGTTTACGATATGTCAATAGCTAAAAGTGCGCATCTTTACAAATTCTAGAACCAAAGTAAAATCTTTAGAAAGAAAAATAATTGATGCCTCTCAAAAATAGTTGATTAGAAGTGTCCACGTCGCGAACTTGATTTTAATTCTATTTATTGGGACGGTACGGGACAGAGGATACGGTTCGCCAGACGGGGGTGGATGAATTTGGCGCGACGTTGCACATCCGGCAGATGTTCGGCATGAAACGTTAACGAATTCGAAGTTCCCGACGGTTTCAAGTCAGCCCGAATGAAATCGCGTCGTGGAATAATCTATCCGCCGCAGCAATTCGAAACTTGGATGTCCCGGGATCTTAAGTTCCCCTTGTGCGAACTTCGGATTACACTTCGGCCGGAAGTGTAATCGACTTGAATTTCACAGCGCGGTGCTCGCGCCGGGTCTTCGAGCAGATCGGATTGGCTTTCTGCTCGCTTCAAAGGCCCGTTTGTTCTTTAAGAACCGTCGCTGTTGTACGGTTCCGGAAGTTGCGAGATTTCGTTCCGACCATTGGGAAACGCCATTAAGCCATTTCAATTACAGGAAAAAAGATTTTCCTTTTGCGCCTGCACGGACATTGAGGCGGGAGAGTGGTAAACAATGGACCAGGCGTGGAATTTCATTCGCGAGGACAGAACCATTCTGTGATCGAAGATATCCCGTGTAGAGGCATTGTTGAATCATCGTCGAACAGATATCGAAACAAAACAATCCGAAAAGCCGGTTAATATATCCTTTAATTTTCGAACGCGCCAATTCGATTAATGAAATAATTAAGTGATTAAAGGCGACATTATCTGAAATAATTAATACAGATAAATAGGTATTGTTGGCCCATAATATTTGAGGTATCATACATTAATCAATTAATGGCTACAATGGAATTAAAGTAGGATATTCGTACGTCAATTGTAGATGCAATAAGAGGAATAAATAGAATAAAAGATATTCGAGTCAAGAGAGGAATGAAACTATTTATTCGGCATTAAAAAGATAACTTTACTTTTATTTAAACTTTCAAAACTGTAAAATCTTGGAATTTTCTGCTATAATATATTTATTATAGTAGTAATTTAGTATATTTAAGATATAATAATAATAATTTATCACAGTTATCATTTCGTATTCTAATCATTAAACTGAAATTAATAATTTCATGTAGTATACACATGATGTTATATTCTCAAATACTTTCTTTCATTTAATTCTAATTTTAATTATGATCATAATTTTATATTATATTAATATTAGCGTTATCATTCACTAAGTAATCTGCTTTCGCTATTACTCATATTGGAATCTTCACCTTTCCACTGTCCTTTCAACTATTCTGCACCGTCATAACCTAAAGTTCATTTTTTAACAATTTTTAAATACTACTTTTACACTTTTCAAACAATTTTCGCTTTGTCACGGGCATCTCTAATCCTTCCATTTTGCACCAGAGAGAATAAAGTTCTGTTTTTTATGCAACGTCGGCCCTTAATTGTTTTGATTTACGTCTCATTCAAAGACTATCTTCAATTTTAAGGTACTGAAGCAGAACCTGGCATCACAGTTCGAACAATACACGTGCAATTAACTCCGAACACAACCTTCTTTGCATTATAAAAACCGTATAAAAAAGTTACCAATCCGATGACAAAAAATCGAACATATCTAGAAAAGCAATTCAACAACTTCTTCCAATAACAGACTAGAAACAAAATCCTATTTATATTCGAATGATCCTCCAACAATCGATTTCAAATATAAAGTACAAAATTTTAAATGAAACAAGAAAAGAAAGTAATGTTCATTGAATTCTATGCACGAACATTTGATTGTACGATTAAGAGATGGTCGAAGAATCGCAAAATCGGAAGAAGTTAACAGTTAAACCCTTTCTGTTCGAGGTAACAATTCTATAATAGTTTAGAATCCAGACTGCAAGACATTTCATTTATATTCTGGGTAATATCGTTCCGTTACATTTAGTTTCTATTTCGATTACTATTGACGCTGTAATCTCATGGTACGCTGAATCGGTAACGTTCAAACGGCAAAGGGATGCGCGTTTCCACCAATTGTGGAGCAAAAGAATCTCCCGAATGATGGGTAGGGCTGGGATCCAGTTTGGAGTGTTCCGGCGAATCCGAGTCGAATTCAATCCAAAAGTTTCACTTTATAGGATTGGAACGCTACTCTTGAATACTCATGAGGACCATGCATTTTGAAAGTATTCGTGTTACACTAGTGCCGATGTCGAACCGTAGGACAAGTAGAGGGTTGGAAAATGCACTCGTAAATAATCTGATGACCACTCGGATACTGGTTGTCGCTCCTGTTTGCGTGCAACAAACCAGAAGCGTTTAACAGTGCTCGATGAAGCCAAAGGTTTTGGATCGTCAATGAATATCGAGCGTTCACGTGAGTATACGCGTACCTTTAATATCTTTTTGATATATTTATCACGTTCCACAAAATTGAAACGAAATTCATAAAACGCTAGCTACTGTTAATATTTTTTTTCGGACTCGAATTCCTATATAATATCTACCTTTTCAGTTTTTAATTTTTCATCCGTTAAATAGCTAAATATTTACGTGAAAAATGATACAATATTGTGGTGATTTACTGAAAGTCACAGAAACCACTAGCAGTTGAGCTGTCGTATCAGTGGTTTACATTGATAATTAAAGGAGCTGTATTTGAATTATATATTATAATTAATTTTGTTTTTAGAACTACCCGTTAATTCTTTGGAGTTAGGTGGATTAAAAGCTGTCCCACCTTGTGGTTAGTTTTTTATGCATGATGGAATATATTTCATCCTATCTCCTAAAGCTGAAGTTAATCAGTCATATAGTTTAATATTTTATTTAAAGCTTTTCATTTATTTGGCAATACTATGAACCGACGGTAAATCCACACATAAATGAAAATACACAACTACGAAAGAAACAAGTTTGAGAAGAGTAGTATAGAAGAAATCTGTAACGACGAAGAAAGCAATGTAATACTTAATTATAGCAAAAATATTAATTATTATAGAAATTGCTTTATTTAAAAACAGCAATTACAGTATCTTCATCGTGTTACAGGAATTCGCAATGTAGAAACTCGCGTTGTACAGAAGTTTACAATACTTTGATCGTCCTTCAACAGTTTTTAATCTACTACAGCTTCGCATTGCACGCCTTTCATTTAGCCAGCCACAAGTCTAAGCTGGATAAGCTATACTTTCACCCTTTTGAATCCTAGTGCGCTGTATCACACTAAAGCAAATAGAAATTAGCGTCCAACAGAGTAATGAGCAAGTCATATGTCTGTTCAAACGTCCAAAAGGGTCCAAAGATATCATGCGATACCGTGGCAGCATGTATTAAATAATCCCTGCTCCACGCACCATGAAGTCTCGATTTTACCAATTCCATACAGCAGGACTATGGTTTTCGAATTCGGATTAAGCCTGATCGGTACGTGTGTGCATCAGGAAGGCGTTCATTCAATGGGCAAATGACTATTACCAAACGCACATCATAGTTGGCGTTTGACTGCGTCTATGCTGTACTCTGATCCCTAGCCTTGGGGATATGGGCTCTTATGTAGGTTCGCAGAGTACTCAAACCGTGTTCCTAACTTCATTTACATTTACCATGATTCAGAACTAAAATATGCGGTCCATTCTTCCCCAAAAAACGAAGATTGTGAGACAAAACTATGCAATTTATTGGTATTTTTGTTGGTACCTGGACATGTAGCTATTTTACAGAAACATATTTTGTGGTAGTAGTTATTGAGTTTCTTCATTGCACCTTTCAATAACGAGTTTGTAGTAAGTGGCCATTTTTATATTAATTAGACGTTGAACAATTTGTACTGAAATCTCTGTATAGTGTTGGTCAATTGCAAACCAATATGACGACTGCAATTCATATTAGTAACTGGCATATCTATATTTTAATCCTTTGCACTCGGATAATTCCTCTGAGGATACACCAAAATTGATTAGTGATCACGAGGGTTAAACTTATTTCACTGCAACTTTTTGTGAAATACATGTTTCCCTCAAGTTTTCTATTGAAATGGAAATTTTCTATTGCTGATAGACGTTAGCAATAGTATCTATTGCTATCACGCCGGATGCAATCGAGTGTAAAGGGTTAGGTTACATTAGTAAATTCCAAGCGACAACAATATTTCAAATTGCATAATGTTTGGTATTTTTCACAGAGAAGAACTTAAATTATTCATGTATTATCTAAGTAAATACAGTGCTACGTATGTCGCAACGTTACATGGCAACATACCCACGTTGTACGCCAATTACTAAAATAAACTACGTCGATAAATTGGCTACCTATTTACCGACACTACGCAGCTGCTTCGTTGCAAACTGTTGGACGTTTAATGTCAGAATGATTTGTGCGCATAAGTTTTGCGCATCCCCATCCAATGGGGATGATCGGCCGTCGACCTGTGTTTGCGTTAGGATCATACGAGGGTTAGAAACCGCCGGATCCAAGTTGTAATATATATTTAGGGTTACGAAACATCGACCAGTTTTATTGGAATAAGCTTTTACCTTGCAGATATTTTGGTTTCACGATTAATACTTAGTTAATGATATATAAGATGTATCATTACAGGTGGAATCATATATCGGTAACGTACTAGAGATTAATGATTCGATTCGCGTGTTCGAATTTATACGTGACTACAAATTGGATCTCTTAATGTTTAATCAAATCTTGAAGAGCAATTAGTGTGTTTCATCTTACATTGACTTTAATATTGAATAGGCACATTTTTAACATCGGTACAGTAATGTATATTTTTTATTTGCTTTACTTTTCTTTTTCTTAATAGAGCAATTCTCTCCCAAGCTAGTTTGTCCAAATACATATATCAGCCCCTGTGATTGTCTTGGACAGACTGAAAACAGTAATACGTAGAATGAAGTACAGGTGAGAACTAAAATTGCATAATATTTTTATTTGAGAAAAAGGTGTTCCAAATGCAATTTCATTTGATAAAGGACCGTTAAGAAAGAGGCAGTGGTACAGTGATACAAAGTGAACATTTTCTTTTGCAATAACAGCAGCGAGCCAATGATGAAAACCACCAATCATGCGTTACGCGGAAGGGCTTTACTTTCCACCTGTATCCTGTTGTGCATCGATGGGATTTTACTCTTTAAACAAGAATATTTTTATACCAGTTGTACGTCAAAATACAGACGAAGAGTAAAATGTTTGAACATTTGCGCGCAACGTGTGATCAGTGGTTTTCATCAAGGGCTTACTGCTGTTATTGCAAAAGATAAAGGTCACTTTGTATTACTCTACCAATCCTTTTTGTCTTAATCCTTTTTTATTAAATAAAATTACAGTTAAAACTCGTTTCCTGCTAGATAAAATGTATTAATTCTTGCCTGTATTTTGCTGCATCTAATTAATAATTCGTTTTCACCTCAAATTTATCAGTGTATCAACAAACAAATTAATAATTACAGTCTCTAAAAATACACGTACAGATACCTATCAAAACCAGAATACATATTTCGAAAGCGAAAGCTCGTTTGTAAGAGAACTTATTAAGTTCACCTTGCAAGGCGAATTTTTCTCCTCGTGCCATCGCGTTATTTTGTTCACTCAGGCATACTTCACGGGAAGATTGCGGAAGGAATTTTAAGCTGTTACATAATGCAGTGACTAAATCACTATTGATTAATTCCTTTGGAACAAGATCTGCCGTGTAAAATGCCGCTTAGCATCGAAATAACTTCTGCTACGATTAGATTACGTGCAAAGTAGTCATTAAAATTGGTAAAAAGTCACTGACAAAAGTGGAATTCTTTTTTAATTCATACGAACAAACAGATTAACACTAATTTTTTATTTATTTGTTAAACAGTTCTGCCTCTTCTTTTCTATGTATCTTCTTTCAATTTTTTCTCTTTCTATCTGCTTTTTGTCTTTGGCTTAGTTTTACAAAAGCTTCGTCAAAAGTGTTTTCTCTTTCAATACCTATTTGCTCGTTGCAATATTGCAAAAAACGTGTTCAAATGAAACGAAAGTTTCGCGCAAATGGAAATTTTTCCGCTGTTCTTTAAAAATACGGAAACTATTGCCTCGTTTGATATAGCCTTCTGTAAATATTAGAGAGCACAAGCGGAGATGGCGAATTTTAAGTCAAATTCGGACACTACGCTACGTTATCAATCTGGAATAACGATTTTCATATAGAGATTTAGTATATTCGCATGGATAGTTCTTTTATTGTTTCGATGACGTTTTAAATGGTTTTCAGTTGCCATTCTTCTGCCAAACGATTGTCCGACTCTTCTTTAGCATTTATCATGGCTTTTACGAGTTTTTGGCTGGTTTCGTTCCACAAGGCTCAACAAACTTTTATACAGAAACGTGTTTGTTTTATGACTTCAATTTATAAGGCAACCGAATATTTTTTTTGACATTAAAATTCATTTTTATTTCTAATGTTAAAACATGACGGTATCATGGTATAATATACCACTATACGTTTCTATATTTTTGGCGCATCTATTGTATATGAACGGTAATATTTTGTGGTATCATATGTGTGCTTTGTTGCGAAACGTTAAATTTCAAAAATAAATATCAAGCTTAAAAATAAAAATTAATATCAATAACACAATAAAAATTTAGAAACATTTCTCGCAAAGTACAGCACAAAATAAAGAAAAACACTGCACATAGACCCAAAAAGGGATGAAATTGTTTTTGTTATCCTGTCTCAATAAATTTCTTCACATTTTTCAAAACATGTACGTACATTATTTTAATTGTACTCATTTTCCCTTTCATACACTTCATAAAATATAATAAAAAGCAAAATTAAACCCGACAGCACATTTGTAATTCAGGTATAATGTATAGATTTGCAATTCAAAACACCTGAAATAGTTCTCGAGTATTTCGAACGGATAAAAGTTATTCGAAATACATAATATCTAAAGCAACTTAGGCCAGCAATTCAACTTTTCACTTGCACTCGGTAGGTAAATGACATAAGTTGGATTACAGGAGAACGAGCACCATTTACCATTCCCTTTACGTTAACGGTGCTACGGCGTTGTCACCGTGTAAAGTTAATAGTTTCCAAGTACGAGTTGTTAAAGCAAGACTCTTATTAATAGCCATATCTTGGCCATACCTCCGGAAGGTGGTATAATCCAAGACTATACAGAAGTACGCGCTATTTGGCAACATTAGGGGGAACGTCATACTCGTTACGTGCCTGGTACGGTTAAAGGGGCGAAATTTTATTCGCTGGCGCAGAGATTCCCTCGCGAGCTGGGTTAATGTTTTCAAAATCTTTCCAACGTGCGCAGGATTTGGCTTCGCGTATGCAAAATTGAAATCGCGATGCGAACGTCGCGATGCAATTAACCACTTTTGCATAAATTTCCTCTTCGAAAAAGACGAGTTCCCTTAATGGTTTTTTAAAAATATGGGCGGAATAAATTGAGCTCCGCTTTCGAATTTTAATTTTATTCTCAGTTAAACGCTGCTGCCTTTACTTGATATTCGAATTAAAAACTGCTGAATTATTTAATTGTAACACCTAAATTTGCAGATAAACTGCTTGTTGTAGAAAAAAAATGTTTTAAACGAATGTTGTTTCGTATTAGCTGACATGTACAGTATGGCAATTAGTTTAAGTAACAATTAAATTTTAGTGGTACAATTAATTGACCCACATTTGTTAGATATCTTTCTTTTAGGCATTTTCTGTTAAATTCTGAGAAATTAATTTCGCAATCATTTTGATAATTAATTTCAATACATTTTATTAATTAAAATTGGTCAAAATAGCATTCAAATTTTCCTGTATAAATTGCATAAGATGTTTCTTATATTATTTTTTTACAAAATCGTATAAGAAACTGAAATATTCGTGTGCATATTTCGTATCATTGCAAAAAACAGATGAAACAAATCTCAATTTTTTATTTATATAACAAATTTTTGATATTAAAACTAATAATCCTTTTTTATTTCGCACGAAGCCTGTTATTTTATTACTCCATTATTATTTTTCAGTATTGTGTCTAAGAATAATATTTATTTCATAGTAGTTAATTAATAATCCTTAGATTAGGATAAGTAGGATAGGTTAGATTAAGATATTAAAATTAATAATCCGTTTTTATATCATGAAAAGTCTGTTATTTTATATTATGTTATCATCTTTGAATATTTTTACTAATAATAAATTTTGAAAGTGTATAGGCAATTCTAGATATTCCTACAATCTCCTTTTCATTTTTCATAAAAGTTCATGGATTTAAAAAATTGAAATATTACACTGGAGATTCTATTTGCAAGAGACAGTAATATATCAAATAAATGCGTTCAAATATGAATTACCCCTGTAGATCTTGGAATATCCAAGAACTGAACAAAATATTCTATTCCTTCCAAATCGTGAAAGCAATTTTTCTTGACAAAGCCTAAGAGGTGCTCGTTATTCAACATTTTATGTAAAAGTGCAATTTATATGGTTGGATATTACATTAAATGGATCAAATATTTCCGTAATAAATCGGATAATATTATGAGTATATTAAACGTGACCGCATGGAAACGTGTTTGCATAATTATACTTAATTAACGAGCTAAATATGTAAACTGAAGGTAGTAATAAATTTGAATTTCAAAATGTGTCAAAGTAATTTATACAAAAGCTTAACTTATAATTTGGTAAGAAGTGGGTATATTAATAAGGACGTTATCGAAGCAACATCTTAATGGAGGTTTAAGCAGAACTTTGATGCGTAATGGCTGCTAAGAAATATTCATGTCTTTTTTCTAGCAGTAATTGCGCACATTTAAAGGGCTAACGACTAACGACTTTAGTATATTTCAATGATAATTTTAGCTATAAATAAATTTTATAAAATATGCCTACTCGTTTAAATTACAATAACAATTATAGTATATTACAATAACATGTAATAATGTTCAAATTAAAATAATATAAATAATCAATAGTTTATTAAATAATATTAAACATATTAGAAATGATTGTTTTACCGTTAATAATATTCACCGATTTCTACATAAATTTTTACATATAAATTACATATTTGAATACCAAAATATGAAAGAAATTAAAATTTTTTTAAAGGTTTATTAATTTTTAAAGATTTTAACAAACTTCAGACAAACTTAATCAACAGTATAAGGTATGTGACAAAAATTTTAGATGGTTTTTATTATAGGGGCGTGTAATGTAATTGGAGGATGATGAATGATTTATTTGAGGTAACGAAATTATTTATTTGCTTAAAATATGAGAGGGATGGTCCATGTTTTGCGAGAATTGTGTCGTGTGTCCTATATGAGGGTGACCCGAGGGAGATCCGTCGTCCGCGGAAAATTTGGGAGACCGGAAGCCTCCCACGTCTGGCAAACGGCTGCAGTCTGTCTCACAAGCCGTAAAATGCGGCTTTTCTAAATCGTAGTCAAGATTCGTGACATTTATAAAGCAATTTTAATCGAACAAAATTAAAACTATTACACGTAACAAATGCATGATTAATGTAAAATACATATAAAATGAAGAATTATTAAGTAACTGTAAGTTTATTAAATCAATATGAATTATAGTGTAAAATTATTCTTTGGAATACAACGAGGGATTTAGAATTTCGTGTATACAAAATCATATCTGGATAGAAATGAATTGAATGAATAGTTGTACGTAATATAATACACTTTAATATTAAAGAATAAAGGCCATAAGCATCTGTTATCATATTGAATTTTTGCATGTTAAAATATAAAGAAATTGAAGAGCACGAAAATTACGTCAACAGCTCCATTTCTTATTTTACAAACAATGAAAAAGATCAGAATAATCTAAAATGTGTCCGACCCAACGGTGAAATTCCCACACGAGGGCAGGTTTTCGTAAGGTAGCTTTAGTAGAGGTTAAGGTACGCGGCGCTCAAACCCAACGAGAAAGAATTTCTATATCGGACAATGTAAGCAATCCTCTGCGGCGCGTTATAAGAAGAAATCGTAGAATAAACACTAAACCGGGCATGGAGAAAAGTTTGCCAGCGCTGGTAAACTTCTCGTCGGGTGCAGTTGTGGAATTGCAGCGGTGGAAAAACTGTGCGTTACGAGCCCGTATACCACGCCTGACTAATTTAGGATGTTTGTTGCGGCGAGTTCGCAAAAAAAATGAGTGACTTTCTGGTTTTAATTGCAAAGGTTTCTCAAAGATCCCAAGAACGATGTTGACATAGGAACAGCAATATCCACGAAATTCAGCTATTTAATTATTTATATACTGTCTTCGATCACATTAATTTACCGGAAGCCACCTCTTTCCCACTCTGCAGAAAGTGTAAAACCGTTTTACTAATACTAAATTCTTCCATACGAAATCTTGCAATAAACTCTTAAATTATGATTTTCTAAACTGTGGACAATTCTTCGAGAGGTTCGTTTGAGTTTGAATTGAAGTTCTCAGTTTTTATTGCTTGTTTTTCGTTAAATATGCTGCTTTTTTAATATACATATGTTCAGAAGTAGTAAGGATAAAGAAAAGTTCACTATGCATTCTTGAAGATGATAAAAAAGTTGGTGAGTAGAAGTATGAGTAATAGGGTGAACCAGAAATTTTATTGAAGGCTATGGTGAATATTTAATAGTTGCATATTTAATGGTTGCGTATCACTATCAAGAAGTTCTAGAATTAGCTCTAGTTTGCCACAATTATTGCAAACATGCTTTGTGATTTTACTCATGTGAGTATTTACCACATCTGTAGTAGTTTCTCTGATTTTTTCCACTTTAGAATGTTTAAAATTGTCTACGTAATTACTTGGATATGCGATATATTAGCATTTTATGCATCACTTGTGCAGGGAGAACATCTGTAATTCTATAATATGAATATTTGCAGTGTATGGACTTTTCTTTGAATTATTGTGAATTCTAAATTATTTTATTCTGGAATCTATCGAGTGTACGTACTTTTTCGTGAATATTATATAATATAATATATCCTGTGTCTATTATTTCATGGATATTCATACTACACCTGACTGTAACTTTCCTATGGAAATTTACGGTATGTGCGTTAATGGATTACTCGTGTATGCAGGTTTGAGCACTGAAAGAGACACCAATCCCCTTTATTCTAGAATCTCGTAGATTGTGTTTTGATATATCCCTGTGGAACAGTTAGGTTTTATGCATACTCTATGGCTTCTGTAAATCGCTGTAAAAAGTGTAGCTGAATTATTCGCATCATCGAATGTTTTGAATTCTTTGCCGTGTGTTGTTGGATTTGAAAATGGCTGTCTCCACCTCGTGTCTTGATTCTGTACGAACAGATTCGGTTGTTCGATTTTCTATTATTTATTATTGAACAATAAGGCTTTAAACGTAATTCTATTGCCTTTAGAAGCAAGTTTTAATCTTTAATTAATCTTTTAATTCTTTACACTTGAAGTATTTCTTATTTTTTTAAGCAGAAGTTGAATTTTGTAAATAAATTAGAAGCCAATACACTGATGGCACTTAACTTATTTATTTTAGTTCTATGTGAAGTGTGTACATCATATCTCACATTTTGAACAAAATATTAGACGTACAAAAAGAAAAATGAACGATTAGACGTAGAATGAAATTGTTATCAAATTTATATTATGATTGACAATTGATATATAATTTTTCTGATAAAAGTATTTCATTTACTAACATTACTTAAGTTGTAGGATGTGTGTAATTACTCTTTCACTTTTTAATAATATGAAAATTACCAACGCGAATGTACATTTAAAGAAATTTATGTATTAAAAAAGTTAAAAAGTTGTACGTTAAAAAATTTAATGCTTTTTTCTTTATGCAAAAATGAAGTTGAATTTACATCAAAGAAGTGCCACTGCAACGCAGCGCGGGTGCTATTTTTACAAAAAAAAAATCTAAACATAATGTGATTAGCGTACCTCAATTAAATTGTAAAAAGGGAAAATTTCGATTCCCATGGGATCGTAGTTGAAAAATTGACTAAAACGAATATGTGTCACGAATATCGCGAATATTGTCACTTACACTAGGAATAGAATTTGCATGATGTATTCAACACGTACAGAGTACCTATATATCGTAACCACGTTTCTCATACGTGTAAAACGTACACGTTTAATGTCACTGAAATGAAGTCTTTGCAGAAGCGTACGGAAAGCCATTTTTTGAAATTATTGGAGCCATTAAGAGGCACAAGGTCCCTGGAAAATGATTTTTTCAACTGAGAGATAATGAAAGAATCACACGGTATTACCTGCGGAAATTAGATCCAACGGTAGAGACATTTCCATGGAATTTAAAAACTTAATCCATTTAATGGTAATGGACAATCATTTTTTAGTACTTCCGTCCGTGTACGTCCGAATTCTTGTTATCACCTAACAATGGCACGTAATTGACTGTAACTATTAATTCATTTAACTTGGTATAAATTTACTTTATATAAAATGGTTCGTTTCCATACAACGAGTATGCTATTCGCTTCGTCAATTCATAAAAATTAAGGAGTAAAGATTGCTTTAAGAGTTGATCACGGAGAAACCAGAGATAAATATATATATAATACTGCTATATGTATTATTGTACAGTATATAGATATGAAAAATAAAGAAACTGTTAGTTTGTGACGCATCATTGTCATAGTATTAGAAAGAAAATGTATTTTAATGTTACAAAATATAATATTAGGACTTACCTACTATTTATTACTTATTATTGTGTCTTTGATGTTTAACATTGACAAATTTTCCCAAACATATAATTCATATATTTAATGTTCTCATTTACGAAAAATATATTCTCTTTGTGAGATACCTTTTGATCCTCCCCATTGTGTGACCAGATTATTTAAAAAGCATCTCTAAACTCTTCCATGAATCCATAAACGGTTAATCCAACGATCCCTGAATTCGTATCAGCTGTCATTGTTGGACGTTTAATTTCCCATTCAAACAAACTCTCTTCCCGACCACACGCACATCAATAAAGAGAATGCAAAACCTTTGGGTTATCGATGTAATTAAAACTTTCGACACTGATGCATTTTGTACTTCTCCGTTTACAAATGTACATTATTACAGAAGTAGAATTCGAGTGTCTACAATTGAACATTTCCCTTCAAAATTCCTTTCATTTAATTATAATTAAATAATTAAATGAAAATGAATAAATTTAATTACAAATGCATTAGTTTTGATTAAATGCGTTTTCATTAAATAGCAAATGCTTTTCCTACAAAAAGGAGCAATATTACACATATAAAGATTATATTTTTAACATGAATAATGGCACGTAGGAAAAGAAGAATATTATGTACAATATCTTGTACAAAGTTGTATCGTTGTACAATAAATTTTCTCACGTTTGCACCGCAAATGACTTTTAATAAGGTACTTCTGTTTTCTATTGACTTTGTCTGATTCACAAGCTTTCGACTTCAAGACTTCAATAATGGCTTGAATACATTTTATTTTCTTCTTTCAAAACCATGGAAAATTTTATATTTTGTTTATTTTCGCCTTGTACACAGAAAAATACGGAATAATATATTATTTCCATTAAAATTCCACGCATGCTCGGTTTTGCTTTTCATTGTATACTTTGATTTGCCTTTTAATGCCGAGGGTAAAGCAGTGTGCAGAATTTTAAGTAAGTAGTTAACTAACGAATAAGGTTATTTTAAGTGCGTGTGCTTTAGAAATCCCTAAATAATTTCAAGGAACTTTATTTCGTGGTCACAGTTGATACAAACTTTGTGGAAATAAAAATAAAAATATACGTTATATTTAAGTTAATTTAAGTATATACTTATATTATACTTGTATTTAACTTATAAATTCCTTTTTTTTCTCAATTTTTCTAACTTCTTCAGGACACTAACACGTACATGTACATTTATAATTATTTAATATAGTTGTATAATAAAATATTATCAGTGCTGCATACGATATTTTTCACTTTTATTGTTGAGAGATTCTATACTAAATACTTCTCAAACAGAGATTTTAACTTTTTCTTCATTTAAAATAATTTTAATGTAGATAAATTGTACTTCGTGCAATAGGTATAAATATGTAATTAAGGATAGACAACAATTTCAGATTTGTATTTTTCAGTATGTTGCATATTACTTTATAATATGCATTTCTTATATTCACATCCATTATATTTATTATTTGCAGAATTGCGTATACATGACCCGTTTATTTTGAAATTCACCTAAGTCCATTTATATTTGAATTGAGATATTTATGAGTTAAATTTACAATTCCTATTAAAATAATAGCAATTCTTAAGTGAATGATATGTGTATTCTTACCAAGAATGGATATGAGTCACTTTCAAAATTGACAACTAGATTTGTCATCAAATTTGAAATAGCTCAAGTTTTTTCCCCAATCATTGAAACAACCCATGTTTTTAGCCCAAGTCCATTCGATAATTTAAAATACTTGAAATTGACACGACTCATATATTAAATAATTGCAAAATTAGCGTATAAACACATAAACTAAGAAAGAAATTAAATAAGAAGAAAGAAAGCTGAACGGGCGCTTGACTCGTATTTCAACAAAACCTTACTTGAACCCAGTGAAAACTTTAGGTTACCTTTGGACGAGTAGTTTGCGCCAGCGTTACCGCCGCATTTTCCTACGTACTTCCCTTTCCTTTTCAACTGAGAAATAAAGCAAAATATACGAAAACGTTGCGGTAACGTCGCGTTTTTCTGCTCATCTAGCTTTATTTACGCGTAAATGTTTCAAGAGTATTGGACAGTTGCTTCTATAACAACGTACAGGGTGAGTCATGGAATCGGGACCAGTAATTGAATTTGGTTGCAGATGAAAAAAATAATGGATGGTATGAGAGCATCTACTTTCCTGTAACTTCATTTTTATTCATAAGCACAACCGTGCATTTGAAAAATAGATAAGCTTACCATTTTAAGGTACAATGTCTTTTTGGAGCATTTTGGATAAAAAGTTATTACTTGAGGGACACTTTGTTAAGAAAATTAATATTTTGTACGTATTTCATATTTTGTTCAGTTCGTGTGCTTTATTTAAAAAAATATTTAATAAAAATATATTGTTGGATAAAATGATAGAATATTGTACGTGTATGCATGTTACGTATAGTTTGAAACACAAAATATACATTTTGTACCAGACCATGTGTTGAATACGTGCTTTGAAAGACACACGTACATAAAGTTTGGAATTTATACGATACGTAATAAAAAAGTTAGAGAGACGAGTACAAATATGTTCTGATTTTAGTTGGACAGAATGATAAAATCATGAATCGAAAATTATTAATACTCTGTTGAACCACCTTTTCCTTCTATTATACTTATTAATCCCTTTACCATTGACTTATACAATTTCTTCATAGTTTTTTATTTTGCTTCAACTGCAAACAATACTGTCTTTTAATTAATTAACATTATTGTTCATAATAGAACACCTTATAAACCGTTTCCTTTATGTTCTTCACAGTGGGATGTATATGGATACTTCTCATGTTTGCATAATATAATTCAATTTGTTCTTTTTGAATCTTCTACAGAAACAAATGTATTGAAGTACGCTTTGTGCTTCGAATAACTTCGCGAAAAAAAGGAAAAGCAAGTAAATCTGGAGAACGTGGTAACCTTTGTGTTGTACTGTGCATGTCTCATATCACCTTTCATCTTTGTTCATTGTTATTGTGCTTTCTTTTGAAGTAAATTTACATACAAATAGGAAAATTTAAAATTTCGCCAAATATTGGTTTTTAAACATTGTATTACGATGATTTCTTATTCAAAATGTTAAAAAAATGGTCTACATTTAGGAATCTTCCGATCAAAATAAATACGAATATGTATTCGATACTTTCATTTTGATAGCGAATATTTTTAGCATTTATACGAGAATATAATATACCTCTGGATGCGACGGTTTTTAGAATTATCTGAGCTAAGAATAAATGTGTCCCCTTACTATCTTCTATCACTACTATTATCTTAAGACACGCTGGTGCTAAAATTAATTCCAAACGTAGAAATCGTACTGCATTGGCAATTTAAATTTACTCTTTTGTAAATCAAATTCATCCTTTTGCAAATCAAATACTTCCACTTAAATATTTTATTTAAAAATGCATCAAACGTAAGTTAGGCGGTAAGAAATAAAAGATTTCGTTGAAGAAGGTACAGATATTTATTTAAAAGTTCATTGAAATTAGTACATATTACGCAATTCATAATCATATAATTAATAGTATGCATTTCATATAAGATCTCCTATTAACCTACGATTATCTTCGAACAAATTCAACTTTCGACTATGCAGCAAAATTTTCAATTCAAAGTTCAATGAAAATTACATGTAAATATAATTTATATATTTTAGCCTGTACACATTTATATTTACATATATATAATAGTCCTGTTGTAACAGTAGCTGGTGATTCCAATGATTTGGTAACTACTTTTAAATAAACGTTTATATCCTTTCGAATGAAACTTTCGATTTCTTCCTACCTAGCTTATGTATGAAGCGCGTTCTTTCGATTTTCTTGTTGCTGAAAGAGTAAAGACGGAAGGAAAAGAGAGGGAAGAACGTTTCGTCCTAGGTCTGCTAGTGAACTCATCAGTAAGGCTACTTGGCAGGCCCTGCCTTAGGCGCGGAGATGTTGCCACACATGTAATACTTTTTTAAATAAAACATTTAAGTAGAAATATTTGATTTGCAAAAGGGTGAATTTAAAGCGCCAATACTGTATCTAGTAATTTACTCAAAATAATCGTAAACAATATAAACAAAGTTAATTTCAATTTTCCAAATACACGGTACCAATAGTCAGTATTTTATTATTGTAATGAACGTTCGTAAAATAATGCGTCATTACTTTCAGTCGAATTTGAATCACAAGCAACGAGAAGTTCGTATTACAACGGATAAACAAATCTGGTAGCAATCAGCTGAGCGATATGACGCTTCACTCAGTGCTCGAATGTGTTTCAGCGTGGTCCACAAAATTTGTAACTATCGAATACCGACGAAATTCAGCGCACGGTGCGTCGATAACTCAACAGTTTTTGTCCACAGCGCCGTTATTACGGCTTGTAATCTGTTTTCCATCGGTTGTGTTCACAGTCCACGCGGCCGATGACTTATGGGACAAATTGATTTCAAATGAAATGTGTAGTGCCGAAATGCGCGAAAATTTCGTTCCGCGTATACAAATCGCTCGATGGTTCGATTCCGTTGCAAGGAGATACGTCGATGGTTGCAGTTATACCAGAAAAGCAAATCTTTTCTAATCAGAACAATTGGGAACTTTCAAGTATTTTCCGAGTTAGTGTCACATTCATTGAAAATGTTCAACTTCTCCCAATTTACCTACTTATGTATAGCACAGGAATTTATTTGACCTACATGATATTGCGATTTTAAATCATCATTAGATTTCATACATAGTAATTTCTACATTTTAGATGAATATGCAGAGTGTGCGAGATATCTTTTGTTTTTTATTTAATTATTATTGTTATGCAATATGCTACATCCGAAATATCCCAATGATTTTAATAAATAAAAGCATAAATAACTCTTAATTATAGTATTATATTAATAACTATTAATAAAGAAACATAAATAACTCTTCGCACTCGCGAGTTCCGAGGCAGAGGCATTTTGTTTTTAAACTCAAGGGCACCTCGATGGAGGCAATGAAAATAATTTTCAGTTCATAACATAAGGACAAAAACAAATTGCAATAACTTCAATTTTATCAATCATCAACTTTGTATTCTGTAAGCAAATTACAAATTGAATCTTTTCAGGAAAGTTTTGTTTATGTAACTGCAAAAAAATTGTTACTTTGTTTTAAGTGCAAAGGGGTAATAGACAATTACTATTCTTTAAAAGTTGAGACAGGTACATATGATAAATGCAATGTTCTACTATAGTATTTCAGGCTTAATTACTATCTTCATATTTCTTAATGCCTTACATTGTTGCCCAAAAGTTTGAAATGTATTATCAGCAGTTAAATCTGTTTTTAAAAAAAATGTTCTTATGAAAATGGGTTTCTACCCCAAAATGAAACTGTATTCACCACTAACAATGAAACTGTATTTAAATGTAGTTATGTTATATGTGTGTAAAAAAATTGTTTCTGTGAAAATGAGTTTCGATCCCAAAATGAAACTGTATTGACAACTAATAATAAAACTATTTAAATACAGTTATGTTGTACATATATATTATTATATAAACATATGACTTACTCATTGGCGAAAATTTTCCGGACCATAGAGTTTGTCCTGCTGAATACGCCTATGTCCATATCTCGTGTAAACAGCACGTCTTTATGAGATATCAACGACTAACGTTAATATTTACTTACCTTCTGAAACATAAAACATGTATATATGAGCTTTTACTTTTATTTTTAGACACTGAGTTTTAAATAAAAAAACAAATTATCATCTTGAGATTTATTATTTCGAAATTTTACTTTGTATTTCTTTTTTAACCATAACCTTTTGCATATAATATTTACTAGTAGCTTATTTCAACACATATACGACAGAATCTACTGGTCCAGTTAAAAAATCAGTATAAAAATTAATTTCTTCGCGTTTATCGTTTGGATTTAACCCTTTGCGGAGGTTAATTCTATTGTTGGAGATGCTTGAATAGTACTACTCCAATCAATTGAATTTAACATTCAGGAATTGCTTGAATAGAAACTACTGCCAACGTCTTTAAAAATAAAAACTATTGCCAATGCCTACCAGAAATAGAAAATTTCTATTTCAATAGAAAATTTCAGGGAAATTACCAGAATAGTAGAAACTACCAGTAATAGAAAATTTCCATTTCAATTGAAAACTTCAAGGAACTACCGGAATAGTTTCTATTATTAACGCCCGAGAACGTGTCGAGTGCAAAGGGTTAAATCAGGATAGCATGCGCCATTTTATATAAATCTATTTCTCTTCGAACCAATTCAGTTTTCGACTATACAGCAATGTTTTCAATGCAATAAAATTTGCTTATGTAAATAATATAATGACAATATATTATTTAAATTTCTAAGTATTCAGTCATATTGAAATAATAAAAAAGTTGATACTTTTTGTAGAAGCAGTATAAAGTGATAACAAAGAATGCTATAGAGAGATATTCCGATTGCACATAAAAAAAAAAGAAACGACGCAAAAATTTGAAAGCGGCGAGATTCGAACAGACCGACTATTGGAAAATTTAAAAGTCGATATCTAACTGCAAAGCTAACAGATTTGAATGCGAGTTTGATTTAAATTCGTCCACTTGAACAATTTACATGTACAGTTCGAGATGCTACAATATATATTTCAATATCTAATTTTGCATTATCAATCCCAGACATCTAACGCTTGAAATTTGGGATTTTAATCTGTCCAAAATTTAAGGCTCTTTTTGTCAATAGATACTGAGAAAAATTGAAGAACTTAAGAATTTAGTTGCTTAAAGATTTAAGAGTATTTGTTAATTTTTAGAGATAATGTAACAACAGTAATAAGTATAATTTTTTGTTATTACCTTATTTATATTACTATTGGAATTTTTAGTGACAATTGTTTACGTCATTATTTGTAATATTTACAAAATGACATAAATAACACTCTACAAATCCTTCCAAACAAATTACTGCATTTTAAATTTTGATCAACATAGATTAGATTTTTCTTTACGTGGCGTGTATCGTTCGCATTTTTTAAGTCGCAATATTATTAAGGATGTTAATATAGTAATGAGTGCTCGTAAATTCATGTTGCAAAGGGACAAATAAGTGTCGTAAAGGTTCGATGAAAGTACCAAGCGTTGCAGGAAATCCGCTACTACTGCGAAGACACTCTTACTCATATTTTTCACTTTATAAAGGTGGAGTGAATCAATCTGGTTCGATATTTCGCGTGTCATCGGATGATAAATGAGAAGTTCGCCTCGGATAAAATCGATATTGCACGGTTTTTCATTCTACACGGATCCTGGAGGGGTGGTAACTGTATCTTTGATTGGGACAGCGCACTTGGTCACTGTTTGTTTCCGGTTGATTGCCTGGGATAATATCGCCACTGCTCGCGTTATATGTGGCGCATTTCACCAACTTCGCAAATGTTTGTTAGCGCAAACTAGGCATAGGTCCTCCGAGGCTCGTAGCATCGCGATGGCGAGCAGTTTGCGGGAAGCGCCGGTCAGTTTTCCCAGAGTCTGTGGATATCATAAACGCGAGCATATCGTAACCAGGGCATCACTGCGGGCTAATAGTTTATCATGTGCAAGTGCTCTATACTTAGAATGTAAAGACGAGCTAATGTTTGTTGTCGAAATCTCGTAAAGAATTAATCGTCTGCCTCATGGGCGTGCTAAAGTGGACAGGCATATTCGGTTGGACGAACTCTATAAACTGGCTGCGTATCGTCAATAAGTAAGCAGTGTACTTGAGAAGTTCCCTTCGTCAATAATAGAACGTTATTGTCACTTGTTCGCAAAGTAATATGAACTCCGTGATAATCTAATAACTAGCCCCTAAATAGCAAAACAGACGATTTTTTTCTTTCTTATGAGGAAACATTTTGTAAAGTACTATGGTATAGTACAATAGGGACATTTCGTACAATATGATATCGTAACACGTATTTATATAGAAATTTATTTTTATAACAGCAAAACAATTTCCTAGTAACATTGTGTTTTACTTTTTCCGGAAAGTATTATTAATTTTGAAAATATCAACTATTTTTCTAACTTTTCCAAAAATATAACATTTTATACAATTTTAATCATTATTTTTTAAGCATTTAGATACTTTTTATACAAGGAAGAGCAAGTAATTATCTGCAATGTAGCTATTAACTGCCTTCTTTTTCTTATTTAAATATCACCACAATAAAGACATGTTAAAAAATTGCTATTAATTCATGATACTTTCCCAGCTTTTCACCAAATTCACCAAAATTTGTTTCATACGACATTCAATCTCTTGTCTCGACTACCCATGCCTTGTCTATCCGTGTAAGAATGGAGGGAAGTGGAGGAATATCACCGGGTATGAAATCAGCACTCTTCGATCGACAACCCAAGAGTCTACGTCCGCAACCACAACGTCCTCCACTCCCGACTTCCTCATTTTTACAGCCCCTTTTCTGTCGGGTTTAGGAAACCCTGGCTTTCTACGCATTGAAGTTTTCCGCAATTTTTCTGCGGTTACTTCTATTCTGTTTTTTTCAGCTTTCCTTCCAGTCGGTAACACCTATCACTTCAGGCTTTCCGGTGAACGTATCAAGCCGCGCAAGAACGGAAACAGCTAGAGGCGTTTCTCTTCCCTCCTCCCTCTCGTCCCGCGGATGAAAGTATAAAAAAAGCTACATGTGCCAAGCATCTGAGACACGGGTCGTCTGCAGTGCTCCCACTGATGAGCCTAGCAGACAATCCCGAGACGAAACGTTAAACTTCCTTCTTCTTATCATCAAAAACTCCTTTCTCGCTATACACCGTGGCTCTGTGTTAGAAAATGTCGGAGTTTGAATATGATACCAGAGCTTTTAACTGTCATAGTCTGGATATGATACAAAAGCTTTAAATCATACATAGCGCTGTGTATCCGATATCTCTTTCATTACAGTGTAGCTTTGCGTTCACTGGGATTAGAAATTTAGAAAACGTGTATACTCTGCACTTCGAAAGAATCCTCCTGAGGTGTTTTGGTAAGATTGCGCGCAATATGAAGTTACGTAGTTTGTGCTATGTCGATCTTCTAAATTTTGGAAACTGTCGAGATACAGAGAAAGTCGACACGCTATCTTCCGTCTTCCTTGGAGCCGTGCAATTTTTGTCTACTGCAATCTTTTATCAGACGTATATTTTGAAAGTTATTTGGAACGTGTAAACTCAATGAATCATTTTATAGCAGCATCGATTAAAGATATATAAAGTGCACAACATTGTACGACAGAAATAAGAATCCTAAACTATCTTTTCGAAGTTAAAAGTTTACCGTAGTGCGATTCAGTTGCTGCGCAAAAATAAAAAATAGACACCGTGACTTGTCAAATAATAGGAAGCGGTCAGTGATTACATATATCCAGGAATGCCTGTTCGCTCTGAAATAATGTTTTGCGGTGGCGGCGTATTCCCGTGAAATATCAGCCCGCGCGGGGCCGATATTTTCTATCAGAATTCACACTTTTTACGAGGTATATTCATATCGCGTTCGGTTTTAAATCAAACCCTAAAGCGAAATGGAAGTGAATTCCAATGTCGAACTTACACGCCTCCGATCGGGATGTATCAATCCCGCTATCGTCCGCGGACATCTTTTTTCCGTTACAGAGCATTTCGTTCTGTCCGAAGTAATCGGGCTGACCTCTCTGTTTTTTTTTTTTTTTTGCCAGGGCAACGACAATGTCCTCATCTATAGATCCGAGGTAGCCTCGTGGATACGGCAGGGTTTCGCGACTTCAGCAACTTTTATTGGAAAACTATTAACCCTGCGCGCTCAAAGGAAGTTTACGTTACGGGTATCGATTCCGTTCCAATATTGCGAACGTGAGTTGGTTACGGCAAGCTGTGTATTTATTAAACAAACGCTGTCGCCTCGATTAGTTAACGAAAGCTTCGCTCCTACCTGAATTTACCTGCGCCTCGATTTACGGGCTACGTATTGTTAACTTCGTTTGCAACGTGTTTACGCTCTGCTGATGTAGATTTTCGCGTGTTTGTGAAAGTTGTGATAATTGGTAGCGTTGCACGCGATAGGGGAGCATTGTTCCTGATAAGTATAAATTGAAATGTAACGAGACAGATTTTTGTGTAGAATTGGAAGAAAGAGATCTGCTGGTTATGATTTATGTAAAAATAAATGCAGTTATTCTTGACCTAGACTATAAGTAACGGCTAATAATAGTTGGTTTGTAGCGATGGACAAAAGAATAGTTTCCGGGTATACTTTTATGTTGCAGTAAATACATTGACCAGCCAGACTGATATTTACTTTATTTATGGGTATCGGCTAGTTGCAAGTAGGAAGAAGCACCTCTACGTACATTTCCTGACGATTAGCAGAACCATCCATAAGATGACCAGACATTTCACTTTTACTTAAAAAAGTCCCAGGTTTTGGTAGGATTAAGTTTTTTTAAATTATATATCATAAAGTCATTATCAAGGAACTTACTAATGATATTAGATAAGTTCATCCTCAATAACTTTTAAAATTGTAGCTATAATTACCTATATACAGGATAATAAATCATTTTCATTAAACGAATTCAACAATTATATATGTAAATTTACGCATATTGAAATTGAAGAAAATGATACAATACACTTTGTTCTTTAACAATAAAATTTTGTTGCTCTAGAACAATTTTTTCATCAAGACAACCAATCTCCAATCTTAACCAATGTTAAAATCTGGTTACTTTATTAATATAACAAATTTGTCATACAATTATATAGATTCGTAATAGCTCAGATAGAATTAATAAATGTAAAAAGTATATGATTTTCATTATTATGTGAAGTAATTGAAGAATACTTTGTATAGACTGTACAATTAAGAGGGTTAAAATTTAATTCAAAGTTATAAACAAAATTACTATCGATTACAAATTTTGTTTCTTTAAACGGGTGATAAAATAAATACAATTAAATGTTCATTTTATGACGAGAAAGCAATGATATGTTAAAGCAAAGAACTACTTATTGTTAGTCATTAATTTAAAAAAAAAAGAACATTGTACAGTCAACCATCTTATAATATGATACTTTGAGAATACAAATTCGACATTATACGTATTTCCCTGATTTGTATTACTTTTATGATTTGTATTACTTAAGAATAACCATATTTTAGTAAAATGTGGAACATATTTCCTAGATTTTTATTCTGTTTCGATTATAACACGGTTTCTATAGAATACGGAATGAAGATGGTTTCAAGAGAGTATAGTGTCAGTATAGAGTAGTATACTGTGTACTTTTCAAAAGATTGTTCAACGCTCGCCAGTAAGGACGCCTAAGCAGTGCGTAGGAATGTTGGATGAACTATACGTTGCATATTTCATGGGAGGTTGGTCCGTTGTCAGGCACTACGCTCTATCTCTATCTGTCTCTAAGTAAGTACATATAACAGATTCCTTCGTTTACCCAGGGTACTCTGAGCTCTAATACTTCGCGTTTAAAAGTTTGCATGGCGTTTTTGCATGCAAAATTATTGATCACGCAGCGTCTTCCTTCCTTCTCTTGAAATGGAAACATTCATTGGTTTGAGAAATTGTTATTTGGGTCTGACAATAATTTTGGAAATATTAGAGTAGGAAAAAAATTTTCATTTAAGAATTTGGACTTAAAATGGCAACTTTACTATTCTAAAAAAATTATCTGCATAATTTACAAAGTATATACTGAAATGAACTCTTCAATTGTGATATAGTTTATATCATATTTATACAGTTATTGAAAACGTTACCACTGACTATTTTTTAAATTCTTAGGACTACATTTTTGATAAGTAATTTTATAAGAAAAGGGAGAGGCCACGTACAATTATTTCACGCAATGTTGGTCATAATGTTTCGATGTAAATAACAGGGATTCTATTTAATGTGAATTATGTATATAATGTAGGTATATGGAGAGACTGCATATAGGAGGGTGCATGTAACTATCTTTTTCTAAATTCTTTGGTATCAATTGTTTGAAATAATTACTTCTACTTGTATAATTACACATATAAATTTTTATACTAAAATAATAATCTCATATAAAGATACTTCAATTATCGCAACAATTTTACATATTCCTTTTTTTTTTGTATAGGTAACTAATTTTTTCAAAGCCTGATTGTAATAGCATTTTGAAAAATTGTAGAATAGATTAAACGATTTTACTATTTTTGAATAAACGTATCCTATGACAGCGTAAACGTGTACGTAGGTGCGTATTGTGAGGACTTTCAGAAGGGGACTCTGTATCCACATATACAACCTGATTGTACGCGATTGTACACATTTCACTTCAATGCACGTTACTACACGTGGGTTGTACTCCCCATCGTACATTTCTGAATGAGACTACTTTTGTGGGACGTATGGCTTTTGCCTATACAGATTACTCCACCATTATACGGAACCATCGCTTGTAACATGGATGCATGCAAACGCGCATGGTTTGCAGTTCTCCATACCGGGCTTGGAGACTACTATTAGTGACGTCGAAATTGCACTGAGTTTAAAGGACTGTGTTTTCGCTTTGCCTTTAAGATAATCGTGCAGTAGAAGGATGCGCATTCACGTAAGTGTCCACATTCATCCAAGTATTCACAACAGGATGCTCCACGTTTCATTCAAATGTAAACCAGCAATTAAGTACAATTGCGCATAAGGTGTCATAGAACTTCCGCACTTCAAATACGGAATTTTTCGAAATTTCAAGGTCAAGTTCTCTTTCGTTTTAAATGGTGAGGTATATTTTCCTCGTCACAGATCGAAAGAATATTGAATTCTAACTAGAAAATTATTAATTTACATTGATCCTAAACCTAATGGCTAGAGATATTTTAAAAGAAATCTAGTGAACTATTTTTCTGACGATGCTAAGTCAACTACGTCCTATGATAGTTTAATTCTAAAGTATCGCGTTAATCATTAGGTTTAGGGTTAATCTTGTGGAAACCACTTTGTAACATAGGTTACTTTTCATTATATACGTTTAAAACTACAACGCAATCATAACAATTATAGTAGCGATGAAGTCGTTACTTCACTCAGAATTTCTGTTTCCCTTATTGCTCTGTTTATACTCGTGACAGCAGTATGGTGGCCACTAGTAAGGTGCGTAAAAGTCAAACTTGTTGGTAGGTCCTTTTATTCTTCTAACCTCTCAACTTCATTTACAACACGCTGGAAACGAAATGAATGATTAATAGAGGTATACAGAAGAAATATTTTGATAAGCATGCGAAGCACGCTAAGCAATGTACAGGAAAATTGTAAAAAACCTACAGAGCATAAAAAGTACGATAATTTTCCTACCAGCCATGAAGTGACCCGGCTTGCTAGCGGGTTCCTGGCGGTAGAACAATAAAAACGATGTTCTCCAAGTTCCGCACGAGGAACCAAAAAGGCCACGTTCGTAATAGAAAAGTAGAAAGTACTCGGATGGTGTAGTACGCGGAAAGGGAATCACGTAGAGCTAAAGATTGAATTTCTGTGCATTTTATCCGACGAAAGAAACGATCCTGCAGAGCAATATCAGTCTTCTATCATTAGAAGCGAACTCACTTTAATTTAACCTGTTCACGCCTTTGGCTACACATGTGGAAATTTAGTTTTCTTATTACTATTAACGCTCAGCGCCACAAATGTGGACGTTATGGTTTTTCTTGTGGATTTTTATTGTTTTCCTCATTTTTACTGCTTTTTGAATTCCTATCTTTATAAAATGAATAAATCGTAATAAAACAAAAAATTAAGTTATTCTTTTTCACACTATAAAAAGATCATTCACTCCATAATTCTGAAGAGGTTAAACAGAGTATGTAATGCCAAACATGTAATGCTGTTTTTTATTTTCTATATCGAATTTGTTAGAAAAGAGTGGTGTACACAATATCCTCCGTGGAATATTTATGTTAATCTGTGATACTTATACAGCAATGAAATCACACAAAATGTAATTATTTCAAATAATTTTGCGAGATTTTGTCAAAACGCATGGCAAAATTTTTGCCATAATGATTACTCTTGCGTTAATCCTTCTACACGCTCTATTATCTAAGTCACACGAAATAAACGTCTCGCGAACTAATTCAGTCATTATTGGAATCACTTGACCCAACTCCATTGTTTCCACGTTTATTTATAAAACCATTTTCCACCATTTTCTAACCTCTCCTACATACCTTTTTACAGCCCCGCTATGAGCTTTCCCAACAATTACGACAAAAATGTAAAAGCTATCTTTTCTTTGTAGAAAACGTCTACTTGTGTAGACGCTTCCTTATTTAACGTTAACTCGCGATACGGCACAAGTTTAATGATTTCAAGCGAATGCAATTGTGTAGGTTAGTTCGCCATGACAGTAGCTCGTGTGGAGAACCATCTGCAATTTCGAATGGACTCCATTGGTGGTTTCTCCGTAGTCTGACATAAAAGGGAAAAAGCTTCCTTTATCTGCCTTTTGTTCCATGGTCGTTAACGCATGTCGGAGTCTGCGGACTCTCTGAAATCTGATCATTCTCATACGTACGGGAGGTTCTCTGTAATTTAAACAGCGGTTCGACTAGCTATCGCAAAGAGTACCTCCAGGAATTAATACTTGCTACGTGTGAAATCTGTGAGCCATGGCGAACCAAATGTGTCTTAACTTTATTCGCCATTGGTAAATAATTTCTGTACGCCAGGAATCACTACTGTGACGTTCGAAGACCGATGGGGTCGCACGAGATGTCTACACCAAATCATGAGTCAATAGATATGAGATATAACTGTATTATGTAGGAAAACAAGAGAAAACAAATAAAATTTAGAAATTACTGTCATGATAGGGTATAAATATAAAAAATCATTTTAGAATTTATATTAAAATTAACAGGACAAGTAATTGTGGGATCAGAGCCTTTAAAATGATTAACAACTTTATTGCCATGGGTTTTTGGAAAAATTTAAATCGAAAAGTACTACAACAAATTTATAACATTTCTAATCGAGTAACTGGCATACGCTTTTAAATATTGAACAGAAGGAGCGCGATCGCGCCGTTTGCCACTCAAACGGTTAAATGGAATTTAGAAAATGGCTGCTATAGTTACAGACATAAGATCGTTAACCTGTCAGCTACAGAGATCAGGTTTGAAATTCCTTAAATTTTTAAATATAAGCATTCATAAAATAGGCAAAAATATCCGTCAAATTTGACATTTTTCGTACGTCAATTCTAACTATGCTGAACGCATAATGTTAAGGCGATTGTTGTTATAATTAGGTAAGATATAGAAAGCATAATTTATTTCATGATACCTGTAATATACACACAAATTTTCCACACGATATGCATGTTCGTTGCAATTATGTTCTGCGACGGTTGCGAATTTTTCTGACAACATGCACCGTGTGTATACATTTTCTAGTGAACATTCGCGACATGTGTTGATTTTCCTATGAATGTATACACAATGCATACAAAACTTTTTTGTAGCTACCTGCATCGTGTGTGCCAATGCATTATTTATGTGGACAAATCTGTGCGCTGAAATAAACATCAAACTTGTTTGCTCGAAAATGGTATAAAGGGGGCTTCGATATACCATTGTGGATTTCATTGAATAGATTTCGTACTTGTTCTTGAATTTTTTTTATAGAATGCGATGCATTAGCTCTGAGATATTTTGAACGTTAAAATATGTTTTCGTAGCTGTCAAATACGTTTGTAACTTAAGTAATTAAAAATAGCTATAGGGTTTATTAACTATTCTGGATTGAAATGTCAAGTTATTGGTTATGAAGGGTGTTTTTATAGTGATTAGACATTTGAATTGTTTCTGATCAAAAAATAAAGTTTCAACTACATTTTTGTTATTCTTTATTTCCTTCTAATATATTTCAGATTCCAGAAAATTTTCCTACTAGGAAAAAAACTATTTTTGAGCGATAACGGGATGCAAGAAATTGTATGTTAATTAATTTTACCCTTGCAAAGAACATTATTTAAATGAGTAATTATTTTTTTTAAATACTTTGGCTAGAAGTTGTAACATTCTATCTCTTAGTAACAGAAATAAGTGTCATTCTGCTGCTAAAACTAAATTTTTTATCATATTCCAGTCATTTTATTTCCATATATTTTCAAAAACTCTTAAAGTAAAAAAACCACGAAAAAGACCACATTCGTAGTTGCCTCTGGTCGACTTCGACGCCATTTTTCTAGCCGATATTAAATTTTCCAATCGACTGACACCCATTTCAGTTATTAGAAGGCAGAGTACTACAGCTTCAGATCGATATTTATTTAAAACTAATTGGTCATATGGGTAACGTCCCTTGTCAGATAATTTATAACTATATATAACAAAAAACCAATAAAAAATTTAAAACTTACTTAATGCCTGTAAACCGTTACCTAGTTATATTTTTATTTAAATGGCGCGGTATTAAAAATAATCACGTATGATAAATGTGTAATTAATATATTGCTCGACGGAGGGATTGAATGATAACTGGTTATCCATGAATTGTTACGTGCATTCGATTCGTTTCGTTTGCTGTCAATACAGTTTGATAAAGTACCAATAACAATTGTGCGAAAACAAAGTAACGAAGCGAATGATAAATTGTTTCGTTTTATTAAATATACAAATCGGGGCGAAAATTAATAACCCTGATTGACTTATGCATCGATGCGACAAATGAATTGTTTACATTCATTTGCAATGAAGAATCAATTTAGGAGATATTAATTTTGGTAAAAGCTATGCGGTAATTCTAGATTCATTGAATCAATGAATTTCATTCTGTTATTATAAATTCTAATATTTTTTTACATTTTCGTATACACATGTTTTAATTTTCTGTTTTTTTTTGTTTAATAAACGTTCAACTTAGCTATGCTTTTTTATTTAGTAAATTATAAAGAAATTTTTATTCACAAACTGCACAGGGTGTTTGAAAAATTAGTATCGATAGTTTTTCAAGCACACGTTTTCCGATGACTACATTTATATTTAAAAAAACGAGAATGTGTTAATTTAAGCTACAAACATTGTATCGATATTTTTTAATTAATTCTGTTCGCGAAACCTGGCAGTATATGTAACATTTTGATGCAGCTAGCATCTTACTGACATTGAATAATGCATGCCAGCAATAGCAGCGTGATTATGAGATCGATATAATGTTCGACGATTCTGAAAGCTCGGCTATACTTACGGGGAACTAATCTTTCGCGCTGAGCAAATTTCACGATCCTCTACATTGCAAACTAGAGAGGAACCACTCCCAGTATTTGTTTTAAGGAATTCTCATCTCTGGTCACGTATGACGAATTAAGAGCGCTCAGTCTTTTGTCGAACCTGACAAATATGCATGCACGGCATGCTACAACGAACGGTGTAGCAAGCCAGAAGAGCGGAATACCGAATTTTGCAGCTCGCTAATACAAACTTCGCAAACATCAATGCGTTAACTAATGTATCCTGCTTTAAAATGATTTTTACAAAAATCGGGAATGATCCTGTCTTTGCTTTTAATTGTTTTTGGTGTTTATGGAATCATTGTCTATTAAATCGCTATAAAATATTTTATATCATTGATTACTTTGACACGAATTAATTTGTTAAATGTGCTAAGAAGTAGTCTAGAAGTAGTAGATCTTAAATAAATGTTTAGCTTTCTTATGTGATAATTTATGTAGCGCATGTTCTTATCTTAAATCGAAATGTCGACATGCAGATATATAGATAAAGCAATGAATAAATTATATTTATAAAAGCCAAAACAAAAAAAAAAACTGATAATAAGAGAAGAAACAATGTTAGAAGGCTATAATGGATGTACTCGGTAGGTAATATACGAAATTACTGCCAGATGAAAATATTAAGTCCATTAAAGTCCTGAAATTACTATCAAAATGATGTAACTCAATGCACCAAAATAATCGAGTCTTTCTACTATTTCCTATTGTCGTTTTATACTCCAAAATTATAAAAAATTCTTGTAACCAATTAATTTCGACTTGTGCATATTATTTTCATAGTTATCGGTGCACTAAGGCGGTTTAAAGCCAGAAGAAACGTATCGGATGTTCATATACGTGCAACTGAGTATAGTATATATATATATACAGCTACACAAGTATGGATCAATAGCGTTTTATCATCATTCCTGACTGTAAACCTTTATCTACATCTACAAACATTAAATGCACCAGACACGGTATTTCAGACGGTAATTCACATTGACAGTTACACAGCTTGACGGACACGGCATTTTTGATACTTCCGATGTCCCGTCAGTATGGCTACCGAAAATATCCTGTCTCGCACGTTCAATGTTTTACATACACGTGTGTGTGTGTATGTATGTATCTGAAAGAAGCTTTAAAGTCAGGAATAATGATAAAACACTATGGACCGGTGCACAGCCCGTCAGTCGCATACGTGCAGTTGTTCCGTTTCTCTCTGGTATTTGGCTCGTGCCTAGACTGCCTCAGCGTAGATGAACCTTTATGGGTAATGGTCGATACGATATGCAGGTAGTTCTCATTTTACGAATTTCCGTTTTATGAACCCTTTCCAGTGGGAATTTTTACTTGAAATTGTGAAAGGCAAGCCGATGAAAGCGAGGAATTACGCGGTATGCAATGACGTAATGGCTAGTTAAAACGAGACGAGGTATTCTTCTTAAAGCACATAATTTCCAGAATTAAAAGCAGACGTCTGGAGCCAATTAATTCGTAAGGGAGAGAAAATTATAGGGGGTTGTATTGAATTCGCGAAATCTGAGGAAATCTGGGTCGTACATGTGAACTTTAAATGAGAATATTATTCAATCGATCACATATTGAAATCGATTTCGTAACAATCAAACTATACGCAATCAGCTATAAATAATAAAATATTTGTTTATTATTATTTATAATTATTATTAACTGTAAATAATAAAATTCAAACAGCGCAAATGTGATACATATATAAAATTAAAATTAATGAAACTCTGATATTTAAACATTCTACTGTTTATAAAGTACTTGAGAAATGTGATAGCATTGTTTGTAACATTTAATCTTGTAATGCTATAAGTAGTTTAATGAAATACCCATTTCTATAGCTGCGCCTTTATATTATAGTAGCTTTACGAATGGCTGCTAGTCATTTACTGTGTAATACAATTTGATCAAAGAATTAGATTTTTTAATAGTTTATAAACTGTTAAAAATTTTTTAAAAATTAAAATATTGCAGAAACAACCTTATTTTGATCGTTACTATTTATATTTTTATAATTTCGTTTATAATTCAAATTAATATTTCTCATTATACCTATTGCTAAATAACAATTAAATATTATTACTTAAATCTATCCAGAATGTATCAAAAATTTTGAAAGCTTTCAAACTGTTATATACATGAAACCTTCATATAACCTCATCTATATGGAATATTATACAATGTTTGTACGTCATTAATTTGATTTTCCTGCACTTTAACAAAAATTCTGTGTACTTTGAAATAGTATAACATATATAGCAAAATTATAGGTATCTCTAATGTACACTCACGAACAAATAAATTGTCTCAACCTTCAGGTATGCATGTAAGGTAAATTTAAAAAAAAATGGTGCAGTTAATGGACAAAAGACATAATAGATTTTAATTATTAGGCATGTAGCTTTAAATTGATGCCATTATCATAGAAATTGGTCCACTATTTCTTAATTATATGATCTGAATTTCCATGATAAAAGGAAACTAAAATATTCTTTTGGAAACAATGTTTTTATTAAATTAAAACCAAAAATTTAGGTTTAACGTTGAAAATTTATTTAATTCATTTCATTTCAATACTTGATGTTACCCCCCCGGCACTGGCGACCCGCAATTAACGATGATCAAAACGACATAGTTTCCAGGTAATACCAGGTATTGAAATGTAATAAATTTTCAAAGTTAAATTCGAATTTTTGGTTTTAATTTAATAAAACACATCGTTTCTGGACGAAGAATATTTTAACCTTTTTTGTTTATTGGAATTCAGATCACATAATTTTTAAAAAATAGTGGACCAATTTTTATGATGTTGATATCAATTTAAAGCTAAATGCCTAATAATTAAAAACTAATATGTTTTTTGTTCATTAGTTGCACTATTTTTGAAAAAATTAACCTTATGTGCGTATCTGGAGAGTGAGTCGATTTATTTCCTCGTGAGTGTATTATAGCAGCACATACGTAGGCGAAAAAGAGGACTTGGAAGTTTTAGGGTCCACATGTTCGACAGCCGTATCGATTGGGACGGTGACTAGGTTTATGATGCGAACGTGACCTTCCGTAAAGCGACCGAAAAGCTTGGTCCAAGTGAAGCGGTCACCATAAACCGTGTCACCCTAACGAAAGCAGGATGAGACTATCCTAACCAGAAAGAGAGAGTAGAAGGCGCCTACTTTGGAAAAGCGCCGAATTAGCAAAGAAGGGAAATACCACTTGTGTAAAAGCCGCGTGATTATTGAGAGAGCGTCAGTAGAACTCTTAAGTGGAAACTGTTTTCTTTAAACTCGTAGGGGTCAAAATCTTTGGACATGGTTACGCATATAATTTTCATCTTTGTTCTTCCTTTGTTTTCTATAATATTGTTAGTATTGGTTATAATGCAACGCAGAATACAGACGTTCTCAAATATGGATGACTCACTATAATAAAGGTTTACACAAAATGCTACAAGTTATTTTCTTCGGAACGTATTTTATAAATACAGACTTTTGATAGTCGGCATATGTACAGCCAGTTCTTGACTTACGCGATTTAAAGAAAAGAAAAATTAAATTTTAATTGTTTAGCCTACACAATTCGTTTAATTTACGAATCGTGAATCCAATTTTGAAAAGAGTGCAACATTTCTAAAACTGTTCAAAATATTGGTGACACCTGGAGTGAAGTTGCAATATCTACCATGAGTAATGTACGGAATAAGCTCATCCCTTGATTGGTGTTGATGAAGTTGACGTAATTATTGAAGATCTTGTTGAAATGACCAACGAACTAAATTTAAATCTGGAGGAAGAGGATTTCGTTAGTTTGATTAACAGTCATTCAGCAGTAATAAGCAACGATGCATTGACGGCACTTGAAGACGGGCTAAAAGAAGATTCGTTCTATAAGAAGAGGAATTAATTGAATAACCCAAGCAATTTAAAACTTCGAAGATAAGTGAATATTTAAATATAATCTGAGATGGAGTAGCTGCAAAGGTTACAAAAACAGTGAATAACGATATTGCATGTTAAACTTTAATTTATGAAAAAAAGAAAAGGGCTGAGAGACCATTAAAAAGTATGAAATTTTGTGCCTTTCTCGTCTTACGCGAAAACCTTCGGAAGCAACTAATCGCGTAATTCGAGGACTTACTGCACGTCCCTGTACAAGACTAACGTTTGTGCCAGAAACGAACGATACACTGTTGCAGTACAAGTACACCTTTTCAGTAACGTGTTCATGTGAGCAACGTTTCACCAGCTGTCATTAATTTCCAAGAAGATAGAAACGCTTCCCCTGTTCGTTCGTTTATTTACACGCGCTTTACGTATTTCGCCCCTTTGCATGCTCCGCGCGAATTACGAAAGATTCAATTTCGGGGCGCAACCTTTGGAGCGCGCTTCTCGTTCCCGATTAATTTGAATAAACATTGCGAACACTCGTAAATACCGTATTGCTTGCCTCGCACTGTGTATTTAGAATTCTAATGACTTTATGCGCCTTCCAAATAAATTAGCGTCAAGGAAAGGCCCGTATCGTTATTCCGCGCCGGAAACCCTCTTTCATCATTTTACTCTGGAACGATAATTACGACGCGCTTTCTCCAACAATGTAGTACGACTCTTGCAATCAAGTAGAATCAGCCTGTAATTTCATTGAAGTCTGTCGCAAATAGAGAAACAAGTGGTTCGAAAGCTTTTGAATATAAAATAATAATAATAATAATAATTTTTAAATAAAAGAAGCAAATGAATCTTCTGTTTTGTTAACAGATTAATAATATAACAATCATTTTTGAGATGAAAATGTTAGAGAAATATTCTAAAAGAACTTTCATTTTTAGAAAAAGACACGAAAATCGTTGAAGTACGTAATCTAACCTAATTCGCACTTTCTTCTGGCATAGCTTTTCTACGCTGTACCCGAGTTCGTGTTTCCTCTCTGCATTTGTTTCCCTACCTTCGACGTACAAAATGTATTCCGTGATAAAACGGGCCCCTGAATTAATGGGAGTGAAAGGGGAAAAAAGGCGAGCCAGTAGAATTAATGGGAGCAAGCGTCGCGCGAAGCGCAAAATTTGCACAAAATTTGTTCGCAGCGAATTAGTTGAAAGCGGGTCAACGTATCAGGAGTCCGCAAACGGTAAATTCCCCACGGATAGACGAGTTCCTCTTCGTCAAAGCGGCGACCTGCTGGATGCTGTGCTCAGCAGCTCACGTCTTTAAGATTATTCCATTGGACGTTATTGGGAAACTATTAATCCCCCGAGAATGATGGAGAACGTACTGACGCGACGTCGCATACTCGAAACGACAAATCGCGCGGGGACAAAGAAGATTTCGAACCGAAATGGAACGAATATCGGGAAAGTTGTATAAACGCTTTGCTTCAACATCTATGAAAGTATATAACTCATACATATCATTAAGATTCATCGCTTACTACACGAGTTATTTTTAAAAAATAGGAAATCGATATAAGAATACTAATAATCATATTATTATTATTGTTAAAATATTATTGTTAAAAATATTTTCCCTATTTACTAAAGAAATAAAAAGTTTACTTCAGTGAAATTGCGTTTCTTGAATTAAAGCACGAGTATATTTTCCCTTATTCATAATACCAATATAAAAATATAATATACCATTTAAAAATCATGAGTAGATCCTAATTTTATCTTAAAAAACTAACGGTCGACATTTCTTTTTCTGCTTCTTCACGAAACTTCCGTGTGCGTCGTCGAAAGCTGCGAATGACTGACGGTTCAATGGCAGTCAACCTTTCATTTCTCCAGAGCTTTTTCACATCCAATCAGTTTTAATATCCGCTTCCCTCACCAAAATTCGTAATATTGTTTATCCTAACAGAGTAAGACACACTTATCAGACAGTTCGTGTTTAATGGGAATCACACAATAGAATAGAATTCACCAAACAACACAAGTACGCACATCGATTAGACTAACGTACATTACAAGCTACCAGCATTCAAAAGTTAGAGTTCGCGATTGTTGGAAGAAGCGAACATATCACATTTGGAAAAACACATAAAATAACTCGGGGAACCGCTGAACCGAGGTCACCGTCAGCCTACCGTCGGTACATTTTTCCTCGGGAGTCGTAGTCAACCGAGCACCCGTCGACTACGGTATGGAAATTACGATCCCAAGGTGCTCAAATACATGGACCGGAAGAGAACGATCTGCCGTCGGTTCTGGTGCTAGTGGCTCCTGCACGAAGGATCCCTCGAGAGATCTGCGCCCCAGTATTTGCAGGAAACAGTCGAAGACGTTGGAGCAGCGAGTTTGGGGGCTCGTTAGCAATCGCACGCGATTAAAGATGGCGCTGGCGCTGGTAAGGCCTCGTAGAAGGGACCTGCGTTTGGAATCTGAAGGGTCCTGATGTACGCGAAGGGTCGAATGGTACGATTAATTAAAGATATTTTGATAGCATCGAGGTATTGATACTTTCACTTGTTACTTGTCTCGAACGAAGTGTTAATATCTATTCTACATCGAAATGAAGTTTTTTAAAACTTTATTATAATGGCAACTGTCTTTTAGTTGTGTTAAAAGATTTTATTAATAGTATTTTATTTTTATTATATCATTGAGAAATGTTTGTTCGAAAATATGGCTAATATACATGCAACTTATCGAGGATATATTAATAGACTCGCTGTGTTGATTATATACTTTCGTATTGATACTCGTCTTGTTTGATACGAGTACGTTTTTTCGATATGGACTAGATATCGCAATTAAAACCATCGATATTAACCCTTTGCAGTTCTATATCGAAGTGGAATCGACATCAGTTTTTTACCGACAACTCCTATGTCGAGGTAGACTCGACATTTTAATTTATCAAAGAAGTGTTTAATATACACAATAAAGAGTTCTCGTTAATTAAACATTTTTTATACCTTAAATTACCTTCAAATGTAATTATTGATAAAACCTTTGAACTGTAAAAGATTAAAAATACTTGATGTCGAAATGGAAGCATCGAATATAGTTAATAGTCCAAAAAAAACTGTACCGTCTACTGTGCTTATGTTAAGAATAGAAGATTAATTTTAAAGAGACTGTTTTAAAATACCTTGTAATAAACTGAACAAAAAAGGTAAAATGCGACTAAACAAAACATAATTTTACATTATACTTTAAATAAAACTTTTATACAGATTTAATAAATACTTATTTTACAGAGTAAGGTTATGATTTATGTTCGAACTTTTGATTTTAAATTAATTCCTACTTTTCAGGAGGCACACGTTCTCATTGTAATTACTTGATTTATGTAAATGATAAATGAATTATCATGCTTAATAAAATCTCATTTACCTTAAAATATACAATATTAATTTGGCTTCATTAAATATCTAATAAATAAATGGAGAGTTCAAATTAAGTATCAAATTTTTAATCGAATATCGTGTAAACACGTTAAAACGTATTACTAATTAATAACGAACAAAGTAAATTGTTTTTACTTTACATTATTTGTTATTTTTCCGTTAAAAAAAAAAACATACTATAGAGTAACCCATTTGTTGCACACGTACGAATTATTAGAATTCTGTATAAAGTACAATATTTTGGTGAACACTGAATTTTCATACTTTTATATATTTGGGTCATTCAAAAATGGTATGTGAGTGGTATATGTCATGAATTGCTGGAAACCGATTATTAATGATTTCCTTTGCCAGTTATGATGACATCAGAATTTTCATATGGCCCACGACTGATTGGCAGACATCGTTGTCGAACGTCGAGGGCTTCAAAGGGTAATGCAACCACTAAGAGAGGAATGGTAAATGATTCATAGGTTAAGCATTGATACACCGTATGGATCATATTTTAGTGACTCCAGAGAATATTAATCATTAATATTTTGAGTCCCGCGTTACTTACATTTGCATAGATAAGCAATAATTTTACATGTATATTGAGATGCAATTAAATTTCTGTAAGCATAGAAAATGAAAATAATAAAATTGTTACAGTTTATCGAACACATTTTTAAAGTGGAATTATCAGAAATTACTATATTTATTTGTTGTTTATTTATTCTTCATTTATGGCGTTTTTCTAAACTGATGCTTGTTTATGTTTGTTTGATGGCAGTGAAAGAAGGCAAGAAAAAAATGGTATTACTACTTTTATTACTTACTTACTTACTTACTATTACTTACTATTTATTACTTACTTTTGGCTTGGTTACTTGTAATTTGAGTAATTTGCCACTAACAGAAATCTTAAGGACTCGGATTCTTGTGTAAAGAATTGTATGAGGTTTGGCGCGTAAAAGAAAAGATTGTGGAGTACGCTGCGACAAATTGTGTAGTGTTTTCCTCTAAACATTTTTGATTAAATAAAATCCAGTGTGTACGTTCCACGATCATTATCTGTTTATTATATTCTTATGTTAAAAATTAACTTATTACAATATCATACTTGTTAGTAATTCGAAGAATTGACGCATTAAATAAAAAAATAATAAATAATATTATTCTTGTTACATATAATCTTGTCAATCCATCTGCTTTCACCATCCATTCTATTAAAATGCCACGTAGTAGGTTAAAATGAAAGCAAAAACGTAACAAAAACGATTGCGTATTAAAGGTCCACTGTTGAAAATCAATTTGTTCGTGCATAAAGTTACATTGCAGGTAGTCGTGTGCGTATTTGAAAATTTATCTTGCGATACTTCATCTATCGCGTTCTGTTTTAAAAGGAGTGATTGAATGGTAACCAGTTTGACTATTCAATTAAAGGTTTTTTTTTACAATTTTATTGATATCTATATGATCGTAGAATTTTAGGTGGATCGAATGTCATTTCTAATAAAATATCTGTCAGAAGAGAATCGAGCGTGGAAATTCGTTAAAATTTTGCCTATAAAAATCGATATCAGTCAATGCATTTAAAGAGTACATTGGACAGTTGAAAGAAAACTGAGAGCATAATTCGGGCAAATTGAAATAGGACAGGAACTACGAATCTGAGGATTCACCATTTGGAATTACATTTTCTGGTAATGAACCCTAAGAAATTGGTCAAAATGTATAATATAATTATTTCTTGGACTTATAAGTAAATCCAGTCCTCCACACACTAATTAGAAATAGAAATTGTTAAAAATATTTTCTACTAATTAAATATCTTCGTTACTCCATGTTTAAAAAAATAATCAGTTACTCGTTTTATTACCGGTTTCGAAGAGCAAAATATTTGCGAAGAAATTGTTCAAATATTTGAGAAAAAATCCAATAATTGAAGATGTGCAGAGTGGTTCATATTAAAAGTTTATTTTGTTGAAGTAACCAGATATAGACACATACATGTATTTATTTGCAGTTGTGTCATTTTGCAGCTGAAAATGTCTACAATTTAACTACACACGTAAAATACATCCAATTTGTTGATATTTAATTCAGAAATATTATATTCATTATATTATTTTAGTAATTTTGTTATATGCAAAAAGTGCAATAAACTGTACAAAAAGTAGTAACTAAGAGACAGATGAATTTTAAGTTAAAGCAAGTTTTATATATTGCTTTGTCATAACTAGTACTCATCTTCCATCTTATATAACTCTGAAAGCAACGCTTCTCTGTTAAGATCGTTACAATTCTCCGATATAATAAGTTGTGCTGATGCATACATTTGTATCTTATAGAATACTAATTCAATTCAGTATTGACTCCATTCATAGTGCACAATCCGCTTACCTGAGCTACAAATGTAACACGAACAAGTAAACCTTCATTAATGAATTTACATTGAATATCGTAAATGTAATGGAGGATCGAGAATCGTACGTCTAAGTGGATTTTTGTAAATATCGGCTAATTAATATACGAAATCGCTGAATCGCAAAGATGAAGCTTTACGAGCATTAGTTTGACAATGAATTTAATATGATTCATCCCATTAAATAACTAACTTCTTTAACTGGTAATTAGTTTTTTAACATTCATGGCAAGTTGAATATTATTATCTATAAGTGTAATAGAATGTAAAATATTTAATTCGAATAAGTTTGTGTAAACTGTGAGATCGCATGCGAATGAACATTGATGGTGATGTGTTCTGTTTTTGAAGCAGTTTGTTCCTTTTTCATTTATATAATGTTTTTTTTCTTTCAAATGTACAAGATGTCCATAAATGTTTACCCTGACTTCAAAATTAAATATTAATTATACTTGTAACGGTAACATTTGTTTTTTATTACAAGTCTACTAGGGAACTCATGAAGTTTCTGTACAGTTGCGTCTCATTCAACACTTTCGCCACAAGGAGCACTGTGTGAGCTATGTCGTAAAAATGATTTCCCCCAAGAGGAAGCTCAAGCTGTTGTGTGGCTAGCAGAAATCTCGGAATCTGCCCTTAAAACATGCCACACTTTTATGTCATTAATTAAAAGAAAGCTGAAATAAAAGTAGTAGAATGTAAAACAACCTGCAATATTGTGGCGGTCCTCCAACACGCGCCATTAGAGGGACTATTATTTCTATACAATAGAATTTCTGACCTGTATCTAACATCCCCGCATCTAAGGCGCGATTACGCCATTTTGGTACCTTTATTGATGAGTCTACTAGCAGACTCACGACGAAACTTTTTACTCTCTGTTTTCCTTCTCTTCCTTCTTTCACACGAAGCAACACATCACTGCCAATTAAGGTTCCAGCGTGGTCCGGATTGTAAAATTAATATCACGTTAAAAAGTGGAAGTCCAAATCCTTAAAAATAGCAGATGTGTCGTTCGTATTGTAAATCTGAAATAATCTTCTGTTGTCTTAAACACCTCGATTTGTTGATAATAATTAATTTTATTAGAGTAATTATTAACGAGAGATTACTATAAAAATTTGGAGTAATTTCAAAAATGCAAGAAACGCAATACAAAAAGATACATGCGACGTGTTTACTTCGACGGTTTCTTTTCGATGTGAGACAACGCGTTTCAGTATTCCCTCTATTTTATACATACAGAACTCTACACGAAGCAACGTGCTTCACAGTTAATTTTTATTTACCATAAAATACAATGCTAGAATAGACGCAACAATACAATAGAATTTCCTGGTACACGTTTCGCTACATTGCGCGCTGTCAAAATGTAATACACGAGTCCCATATTGTTGCTAACTTAATATTACAATCGGACTCAATTATGTGCAAGTACTACGTCGATGATTACTGGTTCGCCGAAGTAACACACGTGGCTCTACCGGCTGCGCGACACACTTTTCAAGTGCTGCCGCTCGAGTATGAATGATAAATGCCAATTCATGGAAATCCGCCGCCACTCCAGTTACCTAGCCGATGGAGGAAATAATCGAAAGTATAGGAGAATGGTTTTAGAACGCGTAATAAAAGATCGTTAATAAACCAGCCAGCGGGTGCCTGGTACGAGTGCCGTTCGTGACAATTTCGCACGTAGCGCAATATTTAGGGCGAAAGAGGGCCGAGATAAAGGAATTCCAATCAAATAAAAGGGATTATAGGAAACGCTGCTCGAATGACTGCAGCGTTTTCGGGGAATGGACCGTTCGTAAAGGGGTGTTAAGTGTGTTTGTCGTTGCACGGCAAATTAAGCACAATAAGCTTTGTGACGGTGCCTCCGCGTACAATAGAACAAAGCTGCGTGCTCAATAAACGGCGGTTCAGTTGAACGGGACAGGGGAGGGACGCATTATGGAAGAAATCGGTTGAAATTGTAAAATCGGAATTAGGGTAATTAGAAAATTGTGCGGCGGACTGGCCGCAGGAAAGTTTCAAATGAAAAATTTCTCGAGAAAGCGAAGAGCTTCACTTCTTGCCGTGTAACCACGAATTATACTCGTGGCCTACATTACCGACTAAATGTAGTAATTGCGCGCTGTGTTTGTAGTGAAATTTCATTTTAACTCCAGCACCGTCTCGGTTTACGAGATTGAATATCAGCGAACAGAAATTATGTTTCATTTTTCGATATTTTATACATATATCTCCCTCCCGCACACGTACAGAGTTAAAGCAATCAATATTTGACGTCAACGTGCGTACCTGCAAAAAATGGGTTAGGTTGTGAATTATGTTTGTAGCCACTTTTTTTTTTTAATTAATAAGCAAATATATCATTATTAATAACGCTAGATTATTATTATTAATGTAGCGTTATCGAATTTTCTGCATATGAATTTGTTACTAGTTTGTATTTCCGATTCATTTCAGACACTCGATGCAGATATATGTCTATTTGGGAGCACTTTCAAATCGTTATTATATACTATGAATAGAAATTGTAAAAGTATATAAATAAAGTGCTACATATGCATTTTGATATATGTAAAAAATATTAACGCACATATAAAATTATTGTAATATGAAAAAGCATAGAAATACTGTAAATAAATATAAAATATAAATTTTATTGAATAATTTAATTTATATTTACATTGACAGTGTGGTACGTCAAAAAAGTATTTATACAGACTTTAATTTTTTTTACAATTTTATACAAATGAATAATGGATTAACGAAAAAGACTAGTTCCACTAAAATTTATTAAATAAGAAAATAATTTATGAAAAATTTAATTTAGAAATTCTGTTAAACAGGTGAAAATAATATGATTTCCTATAAATTGTTTCCGGCCGTTTTTATCCGAATTGATGCTAATAAAAAGTAATAATAATTATATACATATGTATATAATATTGTGAAAATTGTGGAAGAAGTGAAAGAAGTCATAAAGTATCAAGGTAAGTAACAGTTAATTCTCATTTATTCCAAATTGCCATAAAATTATGGCAAAATATTTGAATTGGGAGTATGCTGATGCGTTGGTGTTTTGGCAGTATGTAATAAAAAATTATCATCATTAACGTCCAAAGAGATAGTCAATCAAGATGGACGATACATCAAATCATGTAGGTTCGAATTTCAGAATCGATTTTCTCGCAAACGAAGCTTCAAATGAAAAAAAACTTATATCAAATTATTTCCCTACTGTCTCATGTAAAATAACCCCTGCTCGATTGTACTACGATTTCTGCCCACTCTATGTATATAATACTAATAAATATTTGTAATAATGCGTTATAAGAAAATGTGACTAAAAGTATCTGTACACGTGTAACTATAATGTTGACACTGATTAAAATATTATAATAGCTGAAAAAAGTGAAATATCCACCCCTATGTAAGATAGGATTATTATTCTTAATTAGCGAGAGAAAAGTTGTATAGAAATCAGCAATGAATTTACCATTGTGAAGAAATAAAAAAAAGTAGAGCAAGTCAGGATTAAGTTGGCTAAAAATATTTGTAGCTATATAGAGTGATAGGATGTTACGAGAAAAGCTGGAAAACATGTTTTTATTAGTATTCGGACTTTATCTCGCGATATCGCGTCAACGCCAAAGAAAAATATTTCTACCCACCAAAAGTATCGTGCACTTCAATCAAACATCTGAAGAAGGAATGAAAATAAGCTGTTGGTTTTGATACATCAACTGAATTTTATAAAAATATTTATGAATGAAAGCAAGTTTAGCACGTGATTGGTTCAGGTGAAAAACAACTTATTTACAGAAAACTTAACTGTAAAGTTTAACTGAAAATAGGCTGAAGACATACAAATTTTAACAAGTATTATATATTAAAATATTACACGTGCCTGCTTTCAAAAACTGCAACTAAATTATTATAAACATAAGAGAAACATATTATTTGGAACAAAATAATGACTCTAAATATATTTGTAAAAATACAGTACAATTATTGTACAATATTTTAAACGTTTATTATACAGAGTCTACACTTTCCTCTTTTGGGAATTTATTATTAACTATGGAAATAACAATAATATTATCTAAAGAAGGTGATATAAAAAGTGCTTTCACAGGAGTGGGAAAATGAAAATACCAAAGAAAGCTACACAAAAGTGGCAGAGATTACGTCGATAAGATTGCAAGCTATTATCGAAGCTAAAAGGAAGTATACAAAATAATAATAAAGTTTAATTAAGTTTTATAAAAGAAATAAGAATAAAGTTTAATTAAGTTATTTTTATGCAATCATAAATACATAATACATTACGAATAGAATTATTGTAAGAAATTTACGAACTGTTAGAGTCCCGAGACCATAAATCCAATTACAACACTGTTAAGTCAATTTCCTACATAATTCCTAGTTCTAAATACACCAAGAGATTCTAGAAATTGCTACCAGATATCTGGTAAACTTCTAATTCTCACTAGTGCTCGCTTCTAACCTTATTCCTACATATACAACTTTCAAAACTCTTGCATATACATCTCACGTGTCCAAAACAGAGATCGCCTACAATGTTGAACTGATGAGTCTAGCAGACGACGACGAGATGAAACTTTTTATCCTTCCTGCTTGTTTATCGTCCAAAACTTATTTTTCGGCAAAAGTCTCCTCTCGCCGTGTGACGTATTGCAGTACCCTTATAGTCTGGAGATGAGGCAAGTTTCCCTATTGTTGGATATTGAACAAAGTGTGCAAACACTTCTTTGACCCTTTGTATAATAACAGATTATTCCATATAGAAGAGAATATATAGGAATACATTGAGTCGTAAAACGTCAAGGGAAAGGTCCATCATGGAGACCCTTCCTTTGCACGTTATTTTCGTGTAAATTCACATTTGTTACTTTGATGAGTTAGATAAATGCAGTAATGTGTTTAAGAGACACAACATAAAGCAAAATAGATAAATAGATACCGATAACAGAAATAATTGTACAATAGAATATATTAAAACTATAAACTTCTCTTACTACACTTCTTATTCAATTGTAGGATGTTGCACCTTCCTTTTAAACGATAATATCACAATGGATCACTGTGATCTAACGCAATTTGCATATATATTTATAATATGTTTTGTAATTCTTTGTGTTACCCAATTCAGCTGCCAAGAAAAGATCTATACCATAGAACACCATAGCTTTTTGATATTTTTTTACACCTTTTCCACAAAAATAATACACATGATTTTTCACTAAATGTGACGTTCTTGTTACACTTGAGTCACACTGAACATCCGTTTACCTTCAATGGCTGCCAAGTAGGGAAAGTTCTATCGGTGTCTGTTAATGTCGCACTACGTAAACATTGACCGAGACCTTTCCTTTACATGTCATTTTCGTACAAATTCATACGCATTTGGCAACTAACTATCCATAGCCGAAATAACATCCAAGAAGCCATCACTTCGAGTTGAAGTTTAATTTATTCTTTATAACACATGCCTACTACAGGTCTCACATTTTACTTTCGTTCCCTTTGTTCCGTTATTGCATTGTTCTGGTCGAGATGCTTCTTTGATTTATTGTTTACTACGGTCGAAAATTAGGGCACGCTGAATTCACGTGTGCGTCAGCCAAGGGTGCGCTTGGCATTTGTGGGTAGCTGAGGATTTGGACGCAGACTTTTGCCATTTTCCACCAAATTTTTGTCGACCAATTAATTTCGATGTTGGCTTTCGTTACCAATTTTTATAAAAATACGATAAACGACAGCTAAATAGTAAGACACATCCAACAGAACTTTCGTTATACCATCCAAGTTCGTTCTCGTTCAGTTCTTAGCAATCTCTAGCATTACAAAACACATAGTTTCATAAATAATTGTCGACAGGTGTACATAGTCCAATAGGAACTTAAATATACATGCAATCAATAAAATACAGCCCATTAACAATCGTGGTAGCATCGTGTCATTTATTCATCGCTATGACACAACAGAATATATGTGTACACGTGTGTATTTCCTTTCTGTAGTGGAAAATTATTGCGTATAGAAGAATATGTCCAGCGAATTACATAAACTTAACGTCTTTCGATGTAGGTATTTGTTTTATCTTAGGTCCAGTGAAATCAGCGAAGAGCAAACGCACGAACTGTAAAGTAATTAACGCTTTCTAACGGTTAGACTTAGGTGCTGTGTGGCGAACATTCCAGTCTCCCTTCAAGCATCATTAAAATCAAATAATAGCGACAGTGTCGGTGAAGTAATTTACTCTATAGACGAGTTAACCGATATTGCTGTAGATTCAACTACTCCGCACGTCACATGGCAATTTAATCTTGTGTAACTAGCGAATGAAACGTATACACGGTGTGCAACCTTAATTACGGACGTTAGAATGTTTAGTTAACTGTCATTGATAGAGATGGGTATGGAACAATAGTAAAAGGCAACAACGAGGAGGCACATAAAAGTAAAATTGAGGTAGAAAAAATTAATGAATTAGAAGGATTAAAAATAATTGCTCTACGGTCTTCAGACATTGTATTTGAAATTAATATATACTTATTTACTTATTTTGTATATAGAACAATTTAACATACAGCGTAGCAGCAATCTATAATTTCTCAGATAAGTTAAAAATGATTAGAAAATATTATGCAGAGTATACAGTTGTCCATAATTGTGTGTGAGTATGATAGATGTTATGATACTATAATAGTAATCTATGTTTTGTAAAATTAATGTACAATTAGTTACAGTACGGCGAGAATGTAAATGACGAGAAGATTAAAATTAAGTTATTAATATTTCCTTTAATTTAAAATTAAATTATTAAGATTAAACTTAAGTTACTAATTATCTTGTTAATTTTTTAGGAAGAATCACAATCAATTTCTAATACAATCTGGGATGAAAATTATCAACTAGTTAAATATTCCATTCCATTGATAGCATCTTCTTTCGATCTCGAATAATGCTCACTACTAATAATGCTCAATACAATAGCAAATACAATGATCTCATTCAAAATTTCTATGACATAAATACGCGTGTTTTCCAGTATTGTTTAGTGTAGCTTCAATTTGTACGTTGGTTCGGATTTGAACGCGTGATAAATCGCGCGCGATATTTCGTTGGTCTGTTACCGCAACAACTGTATCGCTGTATAAATCGTATAAATCTTGATTTACTAGCTTTAAAGTCATTCAATAACGCGGGTGCGCCGTTGTTGTTAGTTTCGTCTGCTCTGACACAGTTCCAACAAGTAGAGCAACGTAGTGCAGCATGCGGTGTACGAGGAAAGGAAACAAGGTAAAATTTGTACTCTTGAAACGAGTTCTGGGACTATTCCAGTTGACGAGAAAGTCAGGTCTTAATGACAATGATATACGTTTGCCCGACAACAATGATATAAATTGGATTTACTTTGAAATTGAAATACAAGTTCTACTACTATGACTAAATTCTATAGATTTCATTATTTTTTTCTAAACTGAAATTCAATCTGAATCATCCAATTATTGTCATAGCGATGGAGATCTCTATGAATTATAACAGATCAATTGAAAACGATAGCATTAAGTGATTTTCAATGCTGTTACAAACTGTTTCGACGCTATTATTTTAATATAGTAAATTATTAAAGTTTCAAATTTTCCGCCTAATTAGCTAATCACGGAACCGCCACAATAGAAATGTGTATTTCAACTGAACCAACATATTTGATGGTTACTCTCTAGTAATTTTGTTGGCGTCATTTTCTTTCTTTGGGATGTAAAGTCATAGATCTCACATATTTCACTTATTTATAACACTCAAATATTGAAGAATTTTAATAGTATTTCAATACTTTTCAATAAAACCCGAGATTATTCACTGACGTACAGTTAATTAACAAATGTCAAGAAATAGGGAGAAACAGCGAATTGTTTAGAGTTGAGATTACAAAATTGTTTTCTGGGTGCGTTTGATTTCCATATTTATATCTATGTAGACACCTGACCTGCCCCACTTATGGATGGTAGCTGGTACTACCATGGAACGTGACGTCATTGCCCTCGCATTGTTCCATTACGAGATTTCTGTATGTAGTGGACATACTTGCCAGAAAAAGATTGCTCGTGTCTACTGTATTTCGTAGTTCCAGTGAGTCGTGGCTCTCCATTGTTATAAAACACGGCTGCAGTCGCGCGCATCAAAACCGTGTCATGTACAACGTATTTTATGACTGTTACGCATCCATAAGTATCGCACGACTAGTTATAGATAAAAATATATCCTTGGAGTATAATATTTCGCAGAACTCTGTGCCTATGGATCTTCGTAAATTATTTGTACTTCTTAGAAGTTCTGTTACGCATTTGACTACGTACAGTTACATTTTTAAACAACTCCTTTTTCTCTTTCTTCCGTTAATCTTCTGTCGAGTATCTGTAGATCAAGAGTTTAGCTAATGAGGCAGTTCAATGTTCGAATCACTCTGTGATGGGATTTCGTACAATTTCCGTTGGTCTCGGTTATTTCAGCGGTAAATTGTCTCTTCACTATTGGTGGAAAACTCATAAATTGTTCATTTACAAATCATTATACGATTTCATTATACGAAGGATTTTATAATCCTTATATCGAAGCACTACATGTGATTTTTATTCTAGTTTAAAGTATGCGGAGTAAACTCGGCCTTGCAGTGAGATGTCTCACTAAATCTTGTACAGAGCTTCCCTGGACAATGTGGTGGTTAAAAATATGAACTGTCCACGTTGTTTACTTCCTCTTAATATTTAAAAAACCGTGGTATTATTGTATTCCTTCGAAACATGTACAAATATATATATCCATATATAGTCAAGTTAAGTACAATAGACCTTCCTATAACGCGTATATAATACAGTAAAAGATTAAGACAGATATTGCGACTTTATAGAGAACTCATCACGAATTTTCTGTGAATCAGAGAAACATCTTACTTTAGAAATTTTAAATGGAAGATTAGAATTGGCAAAAAAGCTAGAAGAACAGTTTATGAACAGTGATCCATCAACAAAGCGCTTCGAGGGGTTTATGAAAAAAATTGAGAGATTGTGTAGCTCTATATTTTGAAGTGAAAGAAGATTTAGAAAGTAACAATAATAAATTTTTGAAAGCACACGGCGATACTTTCTTAAACAGCGAAAATAATAGAGAAGAAACAAGTGCATCTTCAAGCGCAACGAGAGAGGATGTTGTGACTTAACTACGTGTAGTTCCGGCAATGAATAAGTAACAAAAAATGTGTAACTACTTGCTTTACTTAATGCAAAGTGAATAACAAAACATTCTTATTTTCAATATCTGTTTCTTTTCAAAAGAAATAAAAAATATTTTAACTCTTACATATTAAATATTAATTTTACATTTTTGTTAAGTATGCTTAATTCCATAAAAGAAAAGATAGAGAGTATTGATAAATTTTTATGCACTTATCTGGAAAAAGACCTTTATTATTAAACGGCCATAAAAATTGTTCTCATGTAGTGTCTTAAATTTGATTATTAAAGAAACTTATTTTGAATATAACAAATATTTTAGTTGCTCAGAACTCATCTTTAAATGGCTTATGTATTTGTATAATCTACGTGACTCATACAACACGGATCCATATAACACGGAACGTATCTGCCATGTTACAGGGGATCTATTTTATATATACATATTAATCATCGAAATTGAAAAATATATATATGAAATGATTTAGTTTGAATATAATATAATCGCGTATTATGCTGTAATGTTATATTATACGTTACTCAAAAATTTATAATAAAATGGGGCTTATTGTTATGGACAATCTAGGTCCATGTTAGTCATTGGAATCTAGCCAAGTCTTCGAGTAGAGTAGTAGTGCAATGGAAACGCTGCAGCGGTTCATATTATAGGCCCCTATTCTGTACCTGAGCAATGTTTGCATCACTGGTGGTAAAAGGGAGGAAAGCTGCATTTGAAACTCACATGCTATTATACTTAAGAAACTCACAGTTCAACATGTCAACTACTTCGAAGAATTATTTGCATATTGCATTTTTAATTTTGAAATTCATAAACTTTCGTTGATATATGTAAACAAAATTGTACATAAGAAGATCGTGTATAGTTCGAATACTTTGTGTGTTACGTTTCGTCAAGATACATATACAGCTTGATTATGAAATTCAAAATTTGCTTCTAGTGTTTTGTAAAATATAATACAAAGAAGAAAGAAATCAGGAATACATTAAAAAATCTAGTACGTTTTGTTTTTACTATAACTTTACCTTAAAACAGTTAACGTGCTTTTAATTATATAATCAACAGTAATTAAGTACACAAAGTGTTATACATATATATATATATATTAAACGTGTAAATGTTTACTTTAATGGAAAATCAATAACCTTAATCTGGTGTCCTGTTGAGCGACCTGGTAAAATCCAGCTGATTAATGCCAGAACATGTTAACATCGGATAAGAGATAGTCTACTGTATTTGTATGTATGCATGAGTTGTAAATCTCCCACCATGTTAGCTACACCATACTAATTTTCTTAATATATTTTCCTACTTCCTATTAATACAACTGCTTTATAATTTTCTTCGCAAAATCGTACAACTCTACGTTCTCTGGAAGAAGAACATGCATGGAATCGTTGTTTTATATACTGGACTTTCAGTACACATAATCTCACTCTTAAGCTGCGTAACTATACAAGAGCTATTCCATTTCTTACTGCAAAACAACTTATTTTTATATATAAATATTGTACGAAACAGTAAATAGGATGCACAGCGTTTGATATAATGTTATGCTTATGTTAATACTGCAAATATGTACTACTTACAATTGAGTTCGATGAACGCATGTACTACGCGAGTCAAGCACCGAGGAGTTCGAAATAATGATCAGAACGATGAAATCCTCGCGTTGACGATTTTTTAATCGAATGAAAATACAATTGAAAATCCAGTTTGATGTCTACGCGAGGAAGGACGATATCGACTAATTGCTAATAAGTGCAAAGCAAATATTGCTTCAATCATGGTTCCTCGATAACGTCGTTAAACCCAGCGACTGCTGATTGCAAGAGAGAGAGGGAGGGAAAGAGAGCCAGGCCGCATATGCCGCATATGACGACAAATTAAATTGCCAAAAATAACAAAGTAAAAAGATTACCAGCTTTAGTCGAATGGTTACCGCCGCTCTACTTCTCTGTCGTGGTGAACAATGATTTTCTAACTGGAGAAATACTGTCCCGATTGTCGATAAGTGTTCGATAGAAATCGAATTGTTACTAGCCTTACTGTATAGTATGGATACATGTGTACTGCCCTTTTGGTTTGGACAATCAAAATATTTGTTTACTGACTCCTACGGAGCTTGTAATTTTATTTACCTTTTGTAGAATTTGTTACAATGTACAAATGAAATTTTATTTACCAATATTTCAATTCAGTAACAATTAAAAGAAGTGTTATTTTAGAATTTTTACTGTAATGTCGTTGTCGAAGCTTATTGTAATGTGATTTAAATGAATTTTAGCATCAACTAACGTGTACAGTGAGCAAAAAATAGCTGTGATTTCGAAAATTATGTAAAAATATTTTTAGTATGGTAAAATTTAAAATTATATTTTGGTGTTCTTACTTAAATGGTGTGCTGGTACTCCGATACTCGCCATTATGTAGAAGGGTAGCAATGCATATAGTCTAGTTCCCACTTCCGCCATGGCTTCCTGTATGAGGAAAACTCTGACCTGCTTCTACCATCTCCTCGTATAAGAGTTTGCTAGGTAATTAACCGAAATATAGTCTTTTAACATATAATCATACCGCTATAGAAAAGAAAATCTTGTGCATATTGTAAATAATATATATAATCCCTATTTTCCTCTCTTTTTTGTTTTTTTCACATTTTTTCACGCACACCTTTTGTTTTAGTAAATTTAATGTAATCGAAGAATTATACATTTATCTAGTTTCTTTTTATTCTTATACTTCTAGAAGAATATTCGTTACACTCCATTAAGGTTAAAAAAACGTTTTAAACACTTATGGTTATTAACAATCATTCTACACTGCAACTGTGGAGATATTTTGTACTGTCGCCATTACAGCATTTCTGTTATCTTAATAAATATTGTAAAATGCATTCTTTTGTTTATTGAAGATAAATCTATATATGGAAAACTACCTATTAATTAATTTTACTGATAAGTCCAATGATAAGTCCTGGATGAAACGTCGTCCTTCTTTCTTCCGTTTATCTCTTCTCTTTCTTCTGACATACTTATAAGCATACACCTTTCAATAAAACACCTTGTACATATGTTGGTATTGAAACACACTATTTTGTTCATACGAAACGTGAAGAAATGTTATAAATACATGCCTAAAAACCTCTTTCGTGACAAGATGTAAACATTTCTTCCTTCTGACGAAATCCTACAAAAATGGCTACTGGCTTGGAACATTTCCAATATATCCCAAATTTTAGGTTATTCAAGAACAACAAAAAATGTTACACATGAAATTTACTCCATTGCAAAAGGAACCTACTACGATCAGCACAATTTTGTCCCAAGCGAAGAGTACTTTTGGGATTTTAAGGTGACCTTCATATTTTTAAATGAAACTGTATATTTTCTTCTAGCCGGGCGAGTGTATGGACCATTTTGAAACGAATTTACCAACCCACGTATAACAAGTTGATCTTCGAACGTGGTTTGAGGTTGCTTCAGCTTATTCGATATCTACCAACACTGAAAAGCCAAAAGAGTTTTCCTATTTTAGGAATTTCTTCTTACAATGATAAATACAACGTGAATTCATATTAATTGTATTTTCAGCACCTATATCGTTATACTCTGGTTAAAATCTGGCTAATTTTATTTCAATACATAGATAATGCATTGTGCAACAGGGTTTAAAAAGCCAAAATGGTCAATAGACTGTAATTTATTTTCTAAATCCATATTTTGATCCAACTGTCGATTCCTCTGATTATTCATTTTATTCAAGCAGCGTTTAAGTATTGTAATATTGAACGACACGGAGGTTAATCAGACCTTTTTGACGTAGAGTGCACCAGCGTGTTCGTGCACTCAGGTTGGAAATAATTTAAGCGGTTGCAGGCGGTTTCGGTATTAATTAGTTGGTCTAGAGTAGAACGCCTCGAAGTTATTTCATGATTTCCTAGCATTCATTTTAGTCTGTTGCTAACTGTATAGCATATCGAAATGTGTGGAACATCGAATTTACTTCGTGTAAAACAAAAAAAAGATATTAATATCATTGTTTATTTATCAGACAATCTTATATTAATTGTTCAAATAAATTATGCTCCATCAGCCTCATTGCATTCTTCTCAACGAGTTTTTAATGCATGAATGCAATTTGGAATTAAATTCGACGAATAAGGAAAATGTTGTATAATTTCGTAAATTAATTGGGTCAATTTGGCTACTGTTTTTCTTTTTTATGGTATATTATCGTGGACAGAAATTAGGTCATAATTAATGTCGCGATCAATGAGTGCTATAGAAGTATAGAATTTTCAAATTTTTGTGCATAACGCACGTATCTCGTCCATTATGGTTCCTCCAGGTAAAAGTGCGCAGTGAATTATTCTATACAGTGACATTTTACCAAATTGTGAAGAATGACTTTCAAAAAGAATTCATTTTGTTTAAATAAAATTAATGATTCTGCGATTAGTGTTAGAAACTATTTTACAAACATGAATAGAGTAGCAAGAAACTGAGAATTTCTACTAAAAGTACCTTGCTTGTTAAATTGTACCTTGAAAAGTACGTGGAGTTAAATAACGAAACAAAAGATCATTCAAAGGCATAACTATGTAGTTACACTAAATAAAGTTCTAATATACATACTTGGTTTTGATTAATTACAAAGAATTACATCGATAGAATACACATCCTACCTGTCCAGCTTATTTCGATTAATTTAAACAATACCGATTTATCTAAATTTCTATTTTGTCAATTGCAAAAAGTTCCAAATTTTTAATATTTATTTTGATGGAACAACCTTTTTCCTCATTTGATATAGATCATATTTGCCACAATTGCTCTGAAAACATTATCAATCACTAATTTTTATACCTATTACGTATTCGATTTATGAATAGAGATAAAACTGAAGACAGTCATAAAATCGGATGCGTAAGGGTGCGTAAGGGTGCATGTCTCGAAGATGCTTCCCAATAAACGTCGTTCCTTTTTACAGCCTACCAGTCTGGGCTCTGGCTAATGAATTAAGTACTTAAGCAGTCACTACATTACTCGTTCGAAGTCTGGTGACATCTGCGGCACACCAGTTAGGACTCCAGATTTACGAGTTTCTTAAAAGTTTCCTGGAGGTAAAAATGTTTCCGTCGAAGTGGTTCGGACCGTGCCTGAGCCCCGACATTAGCAACGATGAAGAATACTAAAAGTGATAACGCTCGTGGGAGTTCTGTGCTTGCGGGCTTAGATTCGAATCAAGTACCAGGCCGTTCATCAGAGGCCAAGATTAATGTCTGTTCGCGCAGTGATGATTTACTTACTGTTTCGAACGATGAATTTTTCAAGATAATGCTGAGAGAAACGGAGGCCGTTATCGATGACCCGAACAACACTGTAGCCGTGCACGTAGAACATGTTCGGACCAAACATCGACGAAATAAAAGCGTGCAGAAATTCGATGCTTAGTTTTCTGTTTCTTTTTATATGTATGATGGCATTGTGGTTAAGAAGTGTAGATGAAATATGACATCTATAAACGACACAGTAGAAATTCTGGTATGACACGAAATGAGAAATAAGAGTAAGTGGAGATCAGTAAAAATGAATGAATTTCTAAAACTGTATGATTTATATTTTTAAATCTATATTTCTAAATCTCTCACGTTACGTAGTTAATAGGTTGAGTTTTCTATGAATTCATAGTGTAGAGGAACTTTACATGCATATTGCATACTCATATCGCCATATAAAAACAAAAAAAGTCTGTAATGATGGAGAAAACAGTGCAATGCTAAATTATAGCAGATTTAGTATTCATTATTAGAGAAATCGCGTGATATGAAAACAGTAATTACAACATTTTTACCGTGTTATAGAAATCGAGTTATATGAATGTTTACTGTAATGTAATTCTATAATTAAGAAATTATTCCTTTTTTCTTACTAAATATTAATTAATTTAAATTTCCTTAGGTGTTCGTTAGCTGCTGCTGAAGAATTTAAAAAGTCAGTGTTTTAATTGCAAGCATTATTAACAACAAAATCAATTTTGTACAAATATTTCAAATATTTAAGGATAAAGAATTTTGCAAGGAAGCTGACGGGAGAAAATTACAACTGAGAAAGCAATAAAACGAATTTAGATTCATATTATGTTAATTGTCGTCAAATAACAATGTCAAATGGTATTCCAAAACCTTTGTGCCTCTGCTGATTTCAGACGCGCGTTATAAAAATATCTCGAACTAGCCAAACTTCATAAAGAACTGATAGCAAAATGCAATATGCCATGGAGAGCGTTCCGAGGACCGAAATCAGCAGAAAAGTTGAAAAAGGTATTAGGCCACAATCTCGGCAGGGTAGGAGAAAGAACGTGAATCAACTTTGTTTGATTCTTTAAAACAGATATGGAGGCAAGGGACAAAATGATTAATCTGACGAAAGAATTGAATTAAAAAATTTCAATCAGAAGCATTTTAACTTTCTCATAACTTTAAAAAAAAATTCGGTGAAATACTACTTGAAATATACTAATACTTTGTAGAATATTTAAAGAAACGAGTTGTATATTTGCGTGACAAATTGAAATAAGTTAAATTTGAACAAAACTTTTTATTTTGTTCGTCTATTCTACTCAAACATTTCGAAGGATCTTTATTAAAATTAATTATAAAGAAATATTGCTGCTCAGCAACATAGAAAAGTATTTTTTTTCATTTCCTTTCATCCTCTTCTTTATTCAATTTCGAGTCGTCAAATTTTCCTTTAGCTACCTCCAAATTTTACATAATAATCTATAGTAAAAACTAAGACAGAATTTCAGGTATTCTTGCTTAATACTACTTGAATATAAAAATATAATAAAAAGTATTAAAAGCAAGTGAAGTAAAGATATAATATGAATAGTTACTCATATAGTACTACACACTAATTACTTGTCTTGCACAATGCTACTTTATCGTAAACTTAGCATCTCATTTACTGGCGTTGCCAAACTCAGGACAATATTTTATACATATTACATCGTCATGGACATATATGAAGCACTAGTTCTACATGTAACAAGCTCCTAAAGTTAGTACTCGTGGAGTTATAGCAGAGATAACGTTAGGAAATTTATTTGTTATTCAGGAATGATGAATAATTCCTTTACAAATAAACGTACTACAAATAAGATGGACTTTTGTGTTATTTGTTACACATAATTTTTGCCTAATATTGCATCACACTATATACAATAAGTAAGCTTATTGCACTAGTTAACCATACATTGATCAAAGAAGTTCAGTTTTCAAATATGAAAAGAAAAAATGTTTATTTGGAATACTACGTTTACAAATCAATTTTATTCTATTTTACTGCAAAATACTTTATTTAACTTTTGTAAATTCGAAAATAAAGCATTTATATGTAAGATGTTTCACAGTATTAATGATTGAATGATGACATTACAAATAAATAATAAAGTAGAATGACGTTGTTCTAAAATCTATGGAAAGTCGAATGTTTTTTAATTTTATAAATTTATTTATTTCATGAACTTATGCCACTCTAAGAATTAGAAAAGTTGTTTCATTAATTTTGAAAGTGGATTAAATCCATTTATAGGAATCAAGTGTATTTGTGAAAATACATACATCCAGCAATCAACAATTATTTCAATAATTCAACAATTCAATGTCTCATCGAGAACTTTATATTCTATTCGTATATGGTCGCAGGTACATTTAAAGCAGTTAAGTTTTATTACATTGCTATGGCGTTTCATTACACTCTGCGTTGTGACTCTAATGATACAGAATCAAATCAGGAACGAAGTCTTTCAACCCCTTGTTTTGGAAATTGATGCACTAGTACATATCCTCACAGTAAATCGGAGAGAGCAATAAACAACATCAGTGAATGCATCTTGCCTGTTATTCCCATTCTTGAGATAAATGGTCATTGATGCGCGTAGTGTCGCTTTAGCGTAGAAGGTTAAGTATCATGGCGCGGAATGTTATGGTTCCATCGTACTTTTCAAATCAGTTGCAAAATGCAGTTGCTATTTTAATGAATCCACATGCAATTTGTCATTATCTTGAAAAAAAGTGGTAATAAATTAGAAAGAAGTTTCGAATAATGTATAAAAGATTTGTAAAAAGTGTAACTGAAAAATTACAAATGATCATTGGTGCAAAACATGGACGTAACTGTTTGATATATTTAACTTTGAAGTTACATTTCTTGTAATGCTGAATTTTACGTTTGTAATTTTGTTATTTCTCCTATAAATATTGTTTTATTTTATCGTACTTTTTTATTAATGCAACATTTTCCAAATTTTGTGTTACATAAATATTTTTAGATTTATAAATCTATACTTAGAAATTACATTTTCATGAAATAAAAATTATAATATAGAGGAAAATATTTGTTCAATTTATGTGTATAGATTTATAAAAAATGTATTGTAATGTAAGACAGAGAAAAGGCAGAAGAACAGAAAAGTTTTGTTTGTTTTGCTCGAAAAGTTTGCGTTCCGTTTTGGATTTTCTAAATAGACTCATCAGTAAGAACATCAAGTGCATAGTAGGCTTGTATCTTATGCATAGGAACATTAAAAATCGGTCCAGAAATTACTGTATCGAAACTAAAAGATCAAATGAGGAGCTTATCATTGTTGTATTGTGCATATTCACCAATATTTGAAATGTTAGTACGAAATATGTACAGAAGAAAATAATTAATAGCCATTTCCAAACTAAAAATAATGTATTTTTACATTAGTGTAAATTACGAATAAAAATATTTTTATTTTTATTAAACAAAATAAATAAAACTAAAATTTGCTCCTTCTGGATGATATATAAATTATATAAATAAGTGCATCATTACGTTCTTAAGGTGGACATCTTTTGTTAAAGTACCATTAATTTCTTTAATATTCCCAAATGTCTTAAAATATTTGAAATTTATATATTTAACACGAAAATTGTATTACAATAATTAATTCATAAATCACCGTAACAATTTTTATTTAATACTTTTTCTACAAATAAAAAAATTAACACACTTATTCCACGTATAAACAAACCATATTAGTGAATTAAGTGCAAACGCATCGAGTACCAATTGTTTCGTTTTACTTACAATTTGAGTACATTATATTTATTATAATTCACTTTCGTGACAAATATAAGAAGATAAGTACAACTACTGGTTACAACGAAATTTAAGGAAATATTAAACGCAAAGACGAAAATTACACGCAATAGTGTTACGTTATAACGATATTATGCACTGTACATCCTCAGCATTTAATGTCCCTTCGTGTACGGCGTCACACCTATCTACGTGTAACCATATATCTGGCGGGAATCGATAATTTAGAGCGTTAACCTTTTGTAGCTCGCCCAGAGTAAGTGCAAACTGCTACAACGTGCGAAATTATCAGAAGCTACACAGGCGGCTACTGCTTATATGAAAAGGAAATCATTTCTACAGTATAATTCACCGACATCAACTAACCAGCCACGATTATCGATAACCGAATCCAACATCAACGGCGAAATTCTGTTTCAGTTGAAAATGCTTCACTTCTCGCAAATATTTTTTGACCTCATGAAATTTAAAACACGAGCTCGAAACAATTTCGACTACGCATTTCCATTCGCGCATTCACGCTCCTGACAATCATTTGTACGGAACTAAATGCAATGTATTCAAGTTTTATGTTGCGATCGAAAAATCCAGTCGGAAAAATATGAAAAGCTGTTAACGAAAGGTATAAATTCGTGCCTCTGCGTGGTAACAAGTATAGCAATTTGAAAGCTACTCGTTTGTAAAACTATTCATCGATCGAGTCTCCGCGCGATGCACGGTTATTTCGAACGCGCGTGCAAAGTTATGGATAATGAGAAATAACCCTTAATCGAAGTTGTGCATGGGAACTCGTCGTGTGAAACTTTTATACTGCTTAATGTATTCCCCGGAAAAATTGGTTTATAGAAAGTTCTATCGGTTTTATTTATTGATATTATGAAAAGTTGCATAATATATGGAACAAAGTTTGCATAAGCCGCAGGAAAGTACGTTCTAGATTATTTATTCTCATCGTTAAAAATTCGTGAATTATGTATTTCTACTTTAGACAAGCTTCTACGAAGTACTATCTTTTTGCCATCTTTGGTATTCTATATTTAATATTTTTGAAAAATAGTTCTTTTTCTTTGCTCTATGTTTGCTCTTATGTTACCAAAATGAAAATATTTTACTATATAAATGAAAATATTATATTATAGAGGATAATTATAATTCGAATTTGAAATGTTATAATAGTAATAACGAATTAGAGATGTTTATTGTTTATAAATATTTTGTTAAACGTAACACTTGTTGAACCATATTTAATATTTGTCAAGTGTCTGTGAGCAATTGTAAAACTTTGTTACCCTAAATTTATTAAGCAGAAATTATTTAGCTCTGTATCTTTAAATTTTACAGAACCGTGTGATTTGATAAGGTTAAATTTTATCTACGATTTAATTACAGTCTGAAGTAATTCTGCTTTGGTAGAACGATTCCAATTAGCACGTAATTTTAGAAAAGCTTCATTTTACTTCGTTGGGTTACAATTGAGTTAATACGCAGTATATAAAATTAAATCACGAAAACGCGTTATTCTCATACTTCTTTCGTGATATGTGTACAGCCTATCTCCATGTTAAATGAATAAGTAAATATTAGCAATAAAGTTATTAATTTTATAAAATAAAACCATCTTTTTCATTGAATATTTTAACAGCGGCATTTACCCTGTGATTGTCGAATATACTCGTCATCGCTTGATTTTCGCGATACATATAAGTGCACGCTTTGAAAAGAGGTCGCCACAGTTAACTGGTTGAAGAAATCTTTGCACTCCACTTTCCTTATTATGGTGTAAAAATGCTAGCTTCATAGTATACATTCTTTTTAGCGTTCGTGAGCACCGTGTATCTCTCCTTAAACTGTTTCTGCCTCTTAATAACAGCGCGTGGAGGGAGATTAAGCGTCTCAGCGTGGGACTCTGAAACGAGGTTTTATCACCGTATAAATTTTGTCCGTTCCGTACAGTTGGCCACTCTCTATATGTAATCACATGTAATCCGAGCACTGACGATAAAACCAACCATAATCGAGTCCCTCTCATTATTTTATTACCTGCAATTCAACCCTTTTTCAATTATTTCGTACAAATCCTTCGCATCTCTTTTTCGCATTAACTATTGTCCAAGTGTATGAAATACATTTGTTACTCAAATTTTATATTTTTCTACATAATTTATTTTTATATGTCGTTGTCGCCTCTAGATTACTGATAAAACTGATGCAATTTGTGTCGTGGTTGAAGTTATTTTAGCTAGAAGAACCTGTCTATTTCTTTGATACTGTTTTGATAGAACAGGATGGAAGTTAGAGAATTGTAATTTTTTTATCTAATTACTCGTGACAGATATCTCGTCTTTAACATTATTAGTCAAACTATCTGAGAACTCGTCTATCAAATTGCTGGTTCAGTGATCGAATCATATATTCATTGACACCTGTGGCCTGCAATATTTACACATTATAGTTCTACTGCAAATATCAATTTGAGGGGATTAAATGGAATAGCGAATTCTATTCAAACTAGAAATATTACTGATGTAATTCTATATAAATGCAAGAATAATTTTGGCATTCGTATTGTAATGTCCTTTTAATATTAATTAGAGAATGCTCGTCAATTCAACTTGACCAGCGCAGCGGTTCTATATTACTGCATTTTAATGACTTCTGAATCAAGATTCTTTCGTTCTTTCTCTTCTCTCAATGTTCAACAGTTGCTTTCTGCGTTTGAGGTGCATTCTTGCGAATCTTTGAGAAATTGCTACAATTTCTTTGCTTTTCTTTGAAGGTTACCTTTAATTAAGAATTTTTAAATCAACTCTAAATATACGTATTTTTCCTTCATTAAGAAATTGCTTTAATATTTATTATGCTAAAAAGTTTGCCTTCTACTTTTGTAACGTTGCAACGAAATATTGCAAAAGAATTAAGTTAATCACGTTGATGCTAACGATGTGCACTAAGTTTATAGTACAGACGTGATCGTATTTTCTTATAAATAAAGTAAGAGAAAATAGAGTAATAGTTTCTAAATACTTAGTACTTCAGCATTCGTCATTCTCCATTTTTCTAATTATTTTCTTAATCACTAGTTCCTGTAACGAAGTCCATTTCTTGAATATCAAACAAGTTTATAATAAAATCACGAAATTTCACTGACGAACCACCAATTAATTCTCGCATTAAAAATTTATTACCACTTTTTGATGGTGTTCTTGTCAAATCGATTAACTCCCTTAGTCATCCAAAAGGTGTGATACTAATAACGATTGCACCAATGCCAATCTATCTTATTCATTCTGCATGTCTTTATATGAAAACTGCATCTGTACTTATGTACTTACGCATTATACAATGCTGATTTTAATTTTTATTTTAAAGAGAATTTTGGTAAACAATATATATTATTTCATCATATTCCTCCACTTTCTGTTTTATGAAAGCATGTCAGTACCTGATCTATATTCAAGAGATGTTTTCACCTTGAAGAACCAAAAAAGCTTCTTTTGGGATTTTCCTATAAACCTGCAAAGTTTCAAAAAAATTGGAATTTTCAAATTATTAGGAAATCCCTTTTGTATCTTATTGTTACGTAAACTGTCCATCGCCAATTGTACATATATTACGCGCAGCACAATATCATTTACAATCATTAAATTTCTACAACGGAACTCGTCGAGATCGTAAAAGTCGACGTTCGACCAGAGACTACATAAATTAATATTACACCGAACCCAGTGCACGAACCACCATCGACAAAAAGAAGTAACACCATCCGCAGCCAGAGAACAATGCCCGACATTCTGACTTCTCGATTAAAATACAAATTGCTTGTGCTACACCTCTGCAAAAAAGGGGAGAGAAAAAAAATGGTGGTTCTAAACAATTGCCCTACAGCTCTGTCTTCCTCTCTTTCTACGACCACACCCGCGCGCAATCCCCCTTCTCTCTTTTTTTTTTTTTACCCTCGTCCTTTTTTCAGCAATCTCCACGTTCTTTTTCCGCTTTCTGTTTGGCTGAAATCGCGGGATATGGATGCGGCGAACGTTTCAGAGCCTGTACAAACGGGTCCGCACAATACCGTCGAAAAGAAATAGATTTTCCACCTAACGAGACGGAAACCAACAAATAGCGATGTGAGGTCGTGCGTGCCGGTGGCCCACTGCCAACAACACATGATAAAACACAAACGGTGCTAGGCTTTTTGTAGGGGTGCCGGTTGCACCGAACGAAACACGCTTCTCGTCTGGTTCTCGTCATTTTCACCGCACGTTCAATGCACGTGATAAAGTAATGGCGGATTTCGCGTGGGGAAGGAGAGATTCGTTTTCGAGCGGGTGGGAAAAAAACACAGGCTCGACAATGCCTGGGATGCAGCGAACGAAGCGCCGGCTCGCTTCTCCCTGAGAGCTTTCGAATATTCGCGATCGTTTAACGGTGTCCGTTCGATACAAATGTTTCAGTTTTCTCGTTGATCGGCAGTTTCCGTGTTGCACGCTTGCGAAGTGAACGGTATTTTATGAGTTTATGTTATTTGTTCTACAATACTGGTGTTGCGTCTTCTTCCTTAGCTTGGAATGCTAAAGACGATTCTTTTTGTGATGATTAAATGTTGGACGAATGCTGAAGGAAGAAGAGTTTTCGAGGAAACCAACTCTAAAACTTCCTTCTATGAATAATATAATTATATTTAGTTGATATTGGTCTTGGGACATTCACTTAGTTTTTGAATAGTTTAATACTTTTATAGTTTAATAGTTGGGTTAATATTTAGTTTAATACTGACTATTTTACATTTTTACAAGCTTATATACTAAAAACTGAAGCAGCCACGAGCCAATTCGCTTGGTGCTTCTCCTTTGGTATGGAAGTGACATAAAAAATGCAAAACTTTACAAATTCCAAGACAACCTTTAAGGTCATACTCCTTTAAAATTCAAGTAATAAGAAAAAAGATAAATAATATTTGGAAATCCCCAATAACTGGCTAGTTAATTGCGTCTGTACCATAAACTTGGTTCTCTAATTAGGAGGGCGAATATTTTCTCGACGCGACGAATGGTTTTAAGTTACGTCGAAATTCTGTCGATTTGTTTGTAACTTATTACACTTTGGAATAGTGTAGTATACGAGAGAAGGATGAGTTTGTAGGAAAAAAAATTCGTAAGGTGTAGTTCGAGTCGCGTAACGGGTCAGGAAGTGATTTAAAGTCAAGAACAGGCAATAGATGATCGAGGGTACGATTAAACACACAAATGTGTGGAGAAAGAAGCGTCGAAGAGAACGCGTCGCATCTCGCAAATGCTTTTTCCTATTGCGTTTTTGTATAATTATTCTAAAATTAGATTATAACCTCTCGTTCCTAATTATTCTATTAAACATTTATTAATTATCAAAACAGGATTGTCTATTTATCGATACCCAATAGTAACGTGTAATGAATTATTGTAATTATAATAAGCAATAAGAAAGTATTTCATAAGTTCTCATTAACTTCATGTTCCACAGAAAATTACGTGTAATACATCAGCTAAGCTTCGGCTACTGAATATTTAAAATAATAAAATGACTATTATAATATTAAAAAATTGATATTTCTTGTTATTGTAAACTAACTAAGTAAAATGCAGTTATTCTTAGTACAAAGATCATTAGATTGTTGTAAAATAAATATTAATTCATTTATTTCTGCTCGTATTTAGTTTATTTGTTGCCCTTAATTATTGTATTCATTTATAATTGTAGTAACTTGTGCTTTTAGGGATCGAATTAACAAATTAATAATTATCGAAGTCTATCACATTGCAGAAACCAAATGTTGCAAGACTTTATATTAATTGTAAGTGTAAATGTTATACTGTTTCAAATTTTGTTTAATAACAAAATTAATTGATTAATATCCACACCAATCGGAACATACCTATCTGCATATGATTTAATTTTCTTTCTCTTTTACACGAAATGTTCTTTAAAACAATCTAAATAAAATATCTTGCTTTTCAAAAAAAAAAAAAATGCCCTATTATACGAACCAAAGAATAATATAGTAAAAGCAATATATTGAAAGAAATGTAATAAATTTATTTAAATGCCAAATATACAGAAGTTCTCATAGGTAAAGTGGTACAACCTAAATGATGTAAATTATTACAACATCCAACATTGCCAGAAGCTGTTATAAATCTTTAACATCTTCTTTACACCTATTCTCTATATCTTAAATTATATTACACATCTTTTACTGCCCTTTTTGTTCAAAAAGCGTATTTCAGTATGAGTCTTACAAAACTTCTTACAAAAACAAATTTGAAATTCTTTTAACCGATCTTTTCACAGCCTCGTTGAACTTTCCCATTAGTTGGGCTGCCGATATGTTTAGGAATCTATGCGAGGTTTATCCTGTATCCACTATTAATAATTTTATGATGAGTTTTGAGAGTTTAACGGATAATATCGTTATCTGATGAGAAATTCAATAATGCAGCTATGAGGGCACGGTTTACGACCATTAAGGCTGTGAAAATCGATGTGCTGTCCGCGGGTTCAGTTTAAAATGGCGGCACGGAGATACATAATCGCAACGGATCCAATGTTCGATTCGAATTCTGCGCAGTCGTTGTAGATATGAAAATGGTACACGCGGCGTTTAGAATTTCCGTTGGTAAGCCGTTAAAGATTTCTGGGTTGGTATCCGTTTTATTATGCGATGGAGATAAATCTAGGCGCACATCGATTTGGTGATGTATCGTCTGTACGTAATCAAATGTTTAGCATTCTTCTTGGGATGTAAGAAAGAATTTAATATCGAGGTTCTGTTCCCGTTTGCGTATCCTATAATAAAATGTTCCGATAAATTCCGGTATTGGTCATATTTGGCCATGACGGTCAATGATCAGATGATAACTACCAACTTGGATTGTTGATGGTAGCTGAGATCTTTAAAGCCTGGATCATGCTGAGGTATAGTTATTCTTCTATAATTGAAGGGAGGTTCGTCCGTTTCTTTTGTGATGGTAAAAGTAGCGGTAGCCTTGAATGCAACCGCCATAATATTATACTTAAGTCCGAGTTCTGTATGGTGTCTGGCTTTTAGGGGTAAATTTATTCGCTGATTCATGGAATCGATCCATAATTTAGCTTGGATCTCAACTTGGTTTGGATTTATACGTTTAATAATACATTCGTATTCAGTTTGGGTTGGGTAATAATAATTTTGTAAAATGTAAGCGATGTATTTGTTTCTGAATTTTGTCACGTGGGTGTGTTGAATTAGATTATTATCGAATTTTACTTGGTTATGTACTGAGTCACCGAGCTGTAATTTTATTTTTCTTCGAGTATGTGATCCGAGAGAATATGTATTTAAAAATAGGTAACCGCCTTGTAATATAGTTTCACTTTAATACGGTTTAAGAATTTGCTTTTTTTCAAGAAACAGAGGATATAACTCGCGATGATGCTAAAGAAAATTTAAAGAACGAGGATATCTTGTCAACAAGAATATGCCATGGATCTGATGTTTAGTAGTGATATATGTTATAGTACTTTCGATGAAAATTGCTTTAATGTAGATATTTCTCTTAATTCTTTGATATTTAGAACCTAATCTCCTCTGTCGTGCTACTTTTGATAGAGATATAGTATATTTCACTTTTGCTTGTTAAAATGTAGTAAAATAAAGTTACTGTACATGTTATATTAGTGAATATATTCACTATGTTAAATGAACTGGAAAATTGTAATTACAATAACCTAATAAATTATGTGCACAACATATATGCAGCAATTTTGAAAGCAATACGGGAGTAACATATGCTTCAGTTTATGAAAGTGTATGTATAAATTATTTATGGATATTTGTGCGCTGTATATGTAATTTTTTAGTAAACAATTTTATTATATACTATTTCTAAAATAGGTAATATCATATTAATAATTAAGACAAATATTGGAAAATTATTTAAAACCACGTAGAAAAAGCAAATGATCAAAGTAACAATAAATTCTTCTTTGTTCAAAGTATTAGCTATCTTTCACCACTAAAGTATACTAACAAAGAAATGAAAAACATTCATTCTCAAAAGTTCTTCTCTTTTCACAAGACTTTCGTACATTTCTAGTTATCGAACGCCTCTCTGAAAGTCAGCTTGCTCGACAATTTTTTAATGGCCCCGCCATAAATCGTCGCCATGTTTGGACCCTCGAACGTCTACAAAGGTTGCATTCTTTCTGAGGCGAATTCCACCGGCAACTTCCATAAATATCCGCTCAGAACGTAGTAGGCGTTGAATGGATTCGGCCGCAAACTCCGAAATAATATCAAAACTTATTTCAGCGGCGCACAATCGAATGAAATTCCAGGGAGCAGCCATCCGCCGGCTCTCGTATTGTCTGCACGTGAATCAGGCGCTCCGCTATCTCCGCGACTGTCGCGACTGTAACGGCGGGACGTAAAAGTTGTACGCGTCGTCGCGCGCGCGCCATCGTTGCATAAGTGTCAACAAGTTGTTCGAAAAAGTTTCAGCCACGGCTGATCCGACGGAGACACGTCAGGTCAGCGGAGAACTTCCGCATGCAAACTCCTGCTGCAAGAATTCTCTCCAAGTTGTTCGCGATCTTGGTGAAGTGCTTCTGCCAACTGCTCCTACTATATGACAAGATCGATGCACGTTACGATCGATATACAACTTATCTTCGGAACGATACTTCGCGCAGAACATTGTACTTTTATCCTGACCTCCTCAGGGACACTGACACGTTTGTAATTTCTTATAAAATTGAACTAATACTACAAATTGCGTTTTTAAATTTATACAGTTATATTAGAACTGGTATTTTATTTTATTTATCGAATGTTTTTTGTTTCTATTTTTGAAAGATTCTATAACGAATAGATTTCAAACAGATTACAATGTGTTTTTTCATTTAAAATAATTTTAATTTAAAATAATTACACATTAGTCAGTGTTCATGAAGAGATTAAATTTAACTGTATTGATTACTATTAGATTATTTCTATATGTCAACATAGAAAGAAAAATGAATCTTGTATTAGGAAATAGAGTCGTGCATATAAACAGTGAAAGAAACTTATCGGTTCAAGCGGATATCCAATTGTTTATACCTAAGAGCCTGAATGGAAAACACGTGCAGACTTTGCAACGCCATTTTTTGCACACTTCCAATAATTATGCACCCATTTCCAATAATTACGATACTTTTTAGAAATATTAAAATTGAAAAATTTGTTCCAAGTGAGATGAAATGGAAAATGGTTTCCGTAAATTTTAGAGACGTATAATGTTCGTATGCGATTGATTGATTGTATAAAAATAACGAATATAGAGAATCCCACTAGAGGGACACCAACACTCATACTTTTCCAAAAGCACACGACCAGCCTCTAACATCCCCGCGTCTGAAACAGGATCTGCTAGATAGCCGCACTGACAAGGCCACTAGCAGGCCCAGGACGAAACGTTCTTTCCTCTTTCGTTCTATAGCAAACTGAAACTGCTAGTGATCCCCACGTCATTCAAATATGCAACCTTCTGTTCCTTAAGTAAAAATATATAATTAAAAAATGAAGAAGATATGGTTTTATGTGAACTTTAACTTGGTTTCTTGCAGTTCAAGTAATTTGACACTGACAGAAATTTTAGTGATTTATATTTTCCCGGTTCTAATAAACGACTACAGCTTGCTTCACTGGTACTAAAATATCTTTTGCATTGGTGCTTATCAGAGATTACGCAGTGATTTGTGTTGAAAAGTATTTATTAAACTGAGGATACAATACTATTAACCCTGTTTTCTATTTTGTTGCCAATAACTCCCGACTATTTCAAATGTTTCATTTGAAACTTATTTTAAAGAACAGTTCGCTGACTGCTACTTGTAAACAATTTTGTTTACTCATTATATTAAATATAGCTCTGAAACTTTCTTGTAATTTATATTTATGGATAATTATAGTTGCTTTTGTCTTTATTTACTGATGTCGAGTCATACTCGACAAAGCAGTAGAAAGGGTTAATAATAGTATAATAGTAACAGAACGTAAGAATAACCGACATTCGGGAATGAAACGCCAACATGCTACAGCAGGGACACCAATGTTGCCAATCACTTATTTTAGCTTCCAGGGCTCACATCATGCACACGCATGCCAACAGTGCTTTTATCCTAAAGATTCGCGACGCGACCTAGATGTAGTGTACATTGATGCATTTTACAGAATATCGAAGAGTGATAAGGTATGATTATATATAGCCACATGTACAGAATGTGACAATTCAATATTAAAAAATGCATTTGTAGTACATTTATTTTTGAAGCTATACATTGATTAATATTACCGCCATTGAAATCGTTCTCTCGCGCATTTTTACGGTAATCTGAGCGGCGTTTCCATTTCCGGAAACAGCCACAGATCTCGTTTCCTGGAATACTGTTAAATTCCTTTATCACATTATGCTGGATATCAGCGATATCAGCAAATCTTCATCCTTTTAGTGCATCCTTTAATTTTTGGGAAACCTAGATAGAAAGCTACGTAGGGAGATCAGGTGAATAGACAGGATAATCTAATTGGACGAACTTTTTTACTTGAAAGCCTCTCAGGAAGAGAAGATCTCGAATTTCAATTACTGATTTTTATGTCAAAATTCGCACGTAAATTTTTGTTGCTCTCGTTATTTGTAAGTAATCAATTGTTTTATGAGTTCATGAGTTTATGCATGTACTACTAAAATATTTGCTATTATAGAAACGTGAGTCTAGCAAAATTAATACATAAGTAACGTTGCATAAGTTAAATCAATACATAAGTGGTCATCCTGAGAATTTAAATGGTCGCACTTCATTTTTCTTCTTTATTAATAAAGAAGGGAAATTATATAAGGAAAAAATAATTTCTCTACAACCAATTTTTTATATTATCGAACTTAGGAAAAGGGGGGTGTAGCGATCAACTTTCAAAGTCACAACAAATCATTTTTTGACACCCTCTGTAAAGCCACAAGAGTGTTGTCTGATAATGTAATAGGTATAAAGATAAAAAAAATAAGAAGCTGGATCTTTTTTTCGCAGCAAATACTAGATGGACTGAAGATTCGTATTACGATATGATTTTGTGCGATAAAAAGTCATGTAGTAGTCATTATCAGCATATACAAGTCAGTGAATTCATTATAACAAATATTATTGTATTAAAAATGAAATTAGGAACATGGAGTTGCATTTAATAAGGTACTTATTTATATGCTTGTTTATATACATATAATCGAGAAATCTATTTCATTATTCTATTTAAAAGAAATGTATACTCTATAATATCGTTCTTTCTAATAAACAACTCTTGTGAAAACAGTTTTAATAGCTTCAGTTTCTTTTGCAATATTTATAATATATAGTGTATTATAAATAAAATTAAGAATATAGAGTTCCATTTAATAAAGTTGACTTATAATCAAGAAATCTTCTTCATTATTTTATTTAAACAGAAAGTTTATACTGTGTAACAATATTCTTTCTAATAAACAACTCTTGTGGAAACATCTTTGATAGCTTCAGCTTCTTTTGCAATGTTTCACCATTTTCCGATTAATAACCTCTCTCTACGTACAATTTTCACCGATTCTGCCTGGGATAATATCACATGCACCAACAAAATTATTTATCAAAAAAATACTTGCAGCACGCAACTCGTATGCAATGGAACTTTGATTATACAAACATCGATCAACCGAAGAGAATTGCTAAATTTTCGTTCGAAACTTTTTGCTTTCGTTCGATATTGATTATTTATAAATTAGTTTAAAATATGCGTTCTTCTTTCGTATAAAAGCCGGGTTATTGGAAATTATCCGAAATATTTGAATATTAAAATATTGTAATATTATAATATTAAAAAAATATATAGCTAATTATACATTTATTCATCTATATGTTTCACATATTTATTGGCAAATGTCAAGTCGATACTATTAAGTGTAAGTAGGTGTGAACGGGGATATAGAATCAGATAGAATAAGAATTGCAAGCACATCTATATACATTCATATGAGAAATAAAGTGGGAGGGAGTAGGGAAAACAAAAGGGTGCTTGAGATATCGAGCGAAGTGATAGGGGAGGATTATCGCTCGTATACGAGTTTACTGTGGAAAAGAGATGTATCTGATCCGTATTCTATCAACTGCAACTTTTCATTTATATTGTAATATATATTCAGTTTATCTAAAGTTACTCTTACAACAAATGTCGCTTGTAGTTGGTCATTGGAAAAAGTATATTTGCTATCTTCCTTATCTTTTACATGAATTAATACAAAATAAAAAAAAGACACAGTGTAAGATAGTATTTAAAAATATAATATATTAGTGTAAAAGTATTAAAAATAATACGTACAAATATTTGAAATATAGAATAAATTGTTTTCTGAACAAAAATTTGAATAAACTATGCTTTTCGTTGTTAATAGTGATTTGGATATTAAGAAATATATCTTAGAATCGCAGTTTTTGAAATTTCGTGAAAAATATAGCTCGTGCATAATCTGAACCCATTATACTTTGGATTTAAGATCTTCCTGTGCAAGAAAAATCTACCAGCACATCCATTTAATGCAAATAAAGAGATATTTATGGTGAATCGTGTCCGGTTCTAGAAGACAAAAAGGTGCACGAGAGATTTATTGAAATTTCACCCTTATTGTAATTTCTTTCTCTACGTCAAGGCAGTATATATAACAGCAAATTATTATTTATTTTATTTGCCAAAGAATGTAGAAAAAACGAAACGTAGAAGTGAAGTTTTCTCGTGAACAGTAATCTACTACCAAATTCGATTTTAATTAATAAAAGTGTAAGAAATTTTTAATATTTAGAAAAATTAAAGTTCTGAATATTTTTCCAGTGTTAATTTATTCGTCAGTTTTATAAATGTATTCGTGGCAACCATTTACATAATTTTGTACATTTAACGAATAACTTCTTTCTCTTCTTACGCAAAATAATAATTCATATATATTTATGAAGTATTAAAAATCTTTGACTTTTATTAATTTTCGAAATTTATGTAACAAATCCAAATTTTAGTACAGGATGATATGCAATTCAATTTCACGCAATAAAAATTTAAATTCAACCAGCAAATAAATAACCTGCAACTGGTAAATACTTGTTTAAAAAACAGATTGAACGGTTTGCTACGGAAAAAGGATGATTTCGCAGCGTTGATATCGAACATTCCTACTTCTCGAAATAGAACGAAACAACCAGATCTTATAGTCTCGTTAACGTGCTCCCAGGCCGATTTTTAATACGCGCAACGAAAGCGCTTTCTATAGAATCTCGAATATCGTTCCGTTCGCGAATGGCTTGTATAACGGAAGCTATCGGGTATATTCGTTTTTCCAGTAAATGTACGTCGTTATTTACGCTCGATCGGGTATAATCCTTTATTTCCAGCGTACGCGAGTCACGGCAAGATACACCCACGCTACAGAAAAAGAAGAGATCGATTTACTAGGCGTTGATCTGCTCGAATAATCGAGCAAGAAATCGACGTCCTACAGTGGAAATATTTATATGCTGGTAATGGCTCGAAAGCACTACCGCAACTGCGTCAGCGCTTTTAACGCCGCGGCGAATCGAATTACGGGGAAATAAGAAATATACCCGCGAAAAAGGAAACCCCGCGAATGAAGAAGCTTTGCATGGCCATTTTGTTACGCCCGTATACCCGCTTCTCTGCTGAAAACGCGACTAAATTAGAGATATGCGAAACAGATCATCGGATTTGGGGGATGTTACCTCTTTGCACGGAATTCTGTTGCATATTGCGTAAAGTTACACTAAATTGCACAGGTTTCTCGTGTAAACGCTGTGGCACAGTGGGAACAGCTATTTTGTTGTTATTCTCCATCCCTTTCGTAGTCAGTTTCGCGGGTGCGAATAACCGACGCGGAAGAATTACTTGATAAATTTTTTATTGCAAGTCAGCTCAAGTGAAATATTTCACGAATATCGATTTTTTCTTTTTTTTTTATATTTAATTTGTTATCACTTTTTCTGGTTGAAGAATTTTGTCAATAAAATGAATTTAAATGCATTTCGTTGCCCATAAATATTAAGAATGAATACAAACTTTGTGTTATATAGAAAGTTTAGATACTTATATCCTAATTTTATAAATCACTATTTTTAATAAATTTCCAATGCTTAGAATTATAGACACAAATGATGGTTATAGACATTTGCCAGTTTTTAGGAAAATTTGTTAGAGCAAATAATAATTTTATTCTGTAAGTTTGAAATTTTCATCGAACTCCCCAAGAATGAACTAATTAAAAAAATTTGCTTCTGTCGCTTATCATCGATGGGGGCCACCCCATGGTCGATGGGGTGACTGGCACGTCAATATTAGTAGAAATACATAATTAGAATAAATATCAATGCTCAAAAATTGTTCAAAATTACTATCGTTACTGCAACAATGCAAAGTAATTAATGTAGTACAAAAACCATAAAAATAATTTTACTTATACATAAAATACATCACATATTGTGCGCGCACATCGTACAATAAAAATATCATGTTAGATCGTTATTTTAAAGTATTTGTTATTTTCATTAAAAAATATTGGCGATGTACTATTCCTTGATAAATAATTCAATCTAACGATACGCAGATGCAATTTATTGTTTGTATTAATAATGTCAAAGCCATGACCCTAATTGTAAAGATTATTAGAATTAATGTTAAGTGCTGTCGCTGCTACTACGCAGACCTTTCGCGTCGTTGATTCCTCTTCGAGATCGTAAGACTCAGATCGAACGTGGTTGCTCGCGACGCTGTCCACCAACTTAATATTAGACAGCTTGTTCTAACTAAATGTTCGTTCGTTTACGTTTCTCTCACAATTCGACTGATTTTGTAAGAGGTTGTTCGTTCGTTGTTCGATGATCGTGTATAACTGACTGACTGTTCGACTGGCTAGTTTTTTAGGAGTTTTTCCGCTGCTCCCTCCACCGTGTAGGAGATGGACATTGTTGGTAAGTTTGCTAAAACGATGCAAATTACGGATCAGTGTTCCCTTTCGAGTATCGTCCACACCCTCTTGTGCGCCCAAGACGCGCGTTCGTCTCAAGAGGGTGGGAAGATATCTGCACGGATGTGGAATCTTCAAAGTCTCTGGGTTACGTTTTGGGAATTTCCCAAAGATCAAGATTTCGGTCTGCTCCCATTAAATGCACGGTTTGATGTCCCACTATGTGCACATGTTGGATCGACCCTCAAGAAATACCTCCTTTACAACACGCGATGGTTATTGAAGACGTCGAAATGAAATATTCCACAGACTATTGCGTCGAAGGTCGCGAAAGTTTACGAAATGACTTAAAACGCCTTAATTTCAAAAATAGGCTTTTCGTCACGAACGTGTAATAAACGAAGTCTTCGAAGACCCCACGTTTTAATTGTTCCATCGGTCGAAACAGGTGTGATGTTCAAACGAAAATAAAATTAATATTGATCTAATTTAATTTGCTATTTATATGGGATGGATGCATTGTGATTATAGCAAGTTTATGTGAAAAGTGAAATCACAAAGAACGCACCTATTTCTTCTTCACTTGGCGATTCTTTAATATTTTCTAAATTAGTCCTAAATTTATTCTATTAAACACTGTTTTTATTATTTATCAGAGGGATCCTTTATTTCTAGCATAATCTGATCCTACATTTATGTTAGAAAAATATTTGATCTATTTTAAGTTGCAATTGATGTATATTTCGCTGTAAAATAGAGACGAGATATTGAATTATAGGCTATGTTACCGTATTAATCTATGGATTAAAATTCTATTTAACTTGTACGATCCGTTTTATGATTCGAGACTTCCCTCAACACCCTAAATGAAATTCTCTTAGCGTCCTACAAAGTTTCGCACTAGAAGACACTGGTAAGTTAAGTAGATTTTATTATTGGATTACACGGAATGCTAGACGATGTCGATTGTTCAGAAACTTCCGTGCAGTTATGGAAGTACAAAATAACGACACCTAGTTCTTTCTTAGCAGCGATGGCGGCAGTTCGAGAAATGAAACTACGCACGAAGTTTCAGTCTCTTGGTGTGCTATGTACCTTGAATATCGCCAAGAATACAATAAAAGTTGACAAACGAAACTTCTAGGAGCACGTCCCGCAAAAATATGAGATATGTGCAATTGAAAAAGAAGAGATAAATAGAATTTTCAATAACTTCTTATTTTTGTTAACTAACTATACCTTTTTTTTTAAACGTCTGCTATCTGCAATAACTATTAAATTAACAAATATAACTTGTATTCTAAATATTTATTAGGTTTTAAACAATTTACAAGGAATACTAGTACAGTCTCCAGGAATGACGTCCAACACTTATAAATTAATTTTTTAATCATTGTAATTGAATATTTTGTGCATACAGTGCCACATTTGATAATTTTGTATTTTAATTAGAGATGAACTAATCTCAAATACAAAAAATTCATAAATCAACAAATAAATTAGCAAATATAAATTAATAGTATACATATAATTTCATTATTGCATAACACGAACTTACAAAATTGTTTTTGCCAACTATCTCACTTCCTTATTACTCAAATTAAAAAATATTATATTTACATACTGTGTGCAAAATGTGTTCAGCTGCAGGTAAATTCAAATTAAAGAACTTTTTATTTTATGAGATGAAATACATATAATAAAATCGAGAGCAACGCAATTGTTTACCTACAATTACGTTTTCCTACCAAACAATTTTAAGGATCGTTTGAAACAATTCAACATAGGTACCAAGGAGGCGTAGAAGCACACAGGTGTATGTTGGTTTTCGTGACGCGTCAACCTACCTTATGGATTTTCGCCATTAGTGCATCCATATTTGATGAATTTTCAAAGCCGCTTTCCTTGGGAGCGAAGATTTCAACGTAATTTTATTATTCTTCACTTCCATCTTATTTTTACTTCTAGAATCAATACTTTCATTTCTATTTTCATAAAATGACTGGACGCTTTTTATAACGCGTAAAACGCGATTTAATTTAAATATATTATTTTACATTTTGCTTAGATAACATTTAAGTAAAGATGAATTAATGTTTAATGGAATCACTTGTTTTTTATCATACCAAAAATTGCTTAAAATAAAATTAAAATAGTTTTCAATGACACATAATTTGACATAACTAAATTACCAGTAATAATGACATAAAATACTTTTTCTATTGGTAGATAGTAGTAGAAGGCATAAAGATTAGCATAATCCATTTTAAGTGAAATTAATCAATTTATAATGTATTAATTAATGTCTTTTTCGTCAAATCACCTAAAAAAGTATTAAATTAGTCTATAACAAAATCTAATATTTTATAAAACGTTTGAATACCAAAATTCTACGAAGAGATGTTTTTTCTGTGAAAGAAAATTAGGCTGAGATAAACTTATTCAAAAATAATTTCTCCAATTATCAAGTTCCACTAATCGTTATTTCAACGCGTCTAATCATTTTCGTGTGATTGTGATTTCTAATATTTTACAAGATTCTTCTACCACAAAGAAGATTTTACCTTTAGGGACTCCGCCCTGACGCTCGTTATTTAAGTCGCCGACATTTTGAAAACTTAAGAAATGAATTCAATCGTTCAAGTTAAATTTGCCTTTACCCAAACAAGTGATTCATTTTGCAGAGCAACGACTTGGGAACGTGTTGCTTTGGAAGTAACAGATTGGTTTTTCAGTCGACTGTATGCGCTGACATTTTCGATTAAACTGGAGAAAAATAATTCTTGGTGTGTGGAATCAAAAATTTCCTCCTTTTAATAATATAAAGTTTTTTGATGACGATAATACTCGTCATATACATTTTTATTAGTTACGAAATTTATTTTGAAATTGATTTAATTTAAAATATTATACTTGAAGAATTGATTTAGTGTACAGAAAATAATTTAGTGCTACGTATATATTGCTAACTAAACGTAGAATGCCTTAATGTGCAGCTGTTTAAAGTTCAACCTGTAAATTATAAAATAATAAGCAACTTAACTTTCTAACCACTTTGTAGATCCTCAATTGCTAAATAAAAAAAGTCTTTCTTCTATACTTACAATTGGTTAAATGGCACATATGATATATTTTTGCTTTATTCTCTCTTCTAAAAAATCACTAATGGAAAAATATATCTGTATTCACCTGTGCTTTATCATCTTGAATTATTTATAAAACTATAGGTCTAATTAAGTGTTTAAACATATTTAATTATTTTTCATTTTTATTATTAATCTTATCAAATTTATTATGAATTTTAATCTAATAATTATAGTTATATAACATTTGGTCTTGAATTTAAAAATAGATATGAGCGTGGATATATATATTTTTTTTATTGCAGTGCATAAATGACGCTATAAAGTTGCTGTTGTAAGAACAACGCAGTAATTAACATGACAAACATATATATATACTCACACACACACACACACCTGCAACTTCATGACGCCACGTCAAGCTAATCGAAGTAAAAAAAAAAGGGGGTTGTGTTATCTTTGCTATAGGTGAATCAATCTTAACGCTCGTCTGAAGCGTAAAACCCGAAGTCGCCTTAAGAATTGAACAAGTGAAACTCCTCTCGAACCCATCGTTCGAGAGATTCAATCGCGCGCAGCCACCCCCGTAAAAAGCTGTTGCGTCGCCGTTCGTTACCAAGCAGCGTGGCCGATTCTGTTCTCAGTGTAGGATTGTAATTCTATTACGGGTGCTCGGGAAACAAGGTAGGAACACTCATTACATATATCACGGTATCGACAACAGGAATGCCCGCGAATGGTGGATAACGCAACGACAAAAGTTTCACGGCTGCGCGGCCAGGGGTGGTCGACGGGTGGCGGTGGCGGTGGTAACGGAAGAAAAGCAATTTACCGTTCCATCGAATTACTACAAAATGCGAAGACGCGCGGAAGCAGAAAGTTTCACGGCAGATGGTACTTGAACGGTGTGCACACGGAAATACACACTTCGCGCACGCTGAGTAAAAGGTACTCTAGCAGAAGAAGAGAAACACTGGTTCGTAGTGTAAGGAGGCGAGTTGAAGAAGGGGTGTAGGTTGGGTTAGGCTAGGTTATACGTGGAATGGGGGCCGGGAGGGGGGTCTGGGCTGGAGTCGAGGTGGAGACCCTCTTGAAAGAGGTCAGAGAATCCACGGATGTTTCGGGATTGCAGCTATTCTTCAGCTACAATAAGAGACACGAGGGGCTCGCGACGCGGTTGCATCCGCTGCGATGTACTATTGATCTTGAAAGTGGTGAAAATGTAGTTTCATCTGCGAATGGTATCTGGGATGCTGTGTGTTCTTCGGTGTACCGGAGGTTGTCAAAAAAGGAACGAGACGAATTTACCTAGCCAGCAACCTATTGTTCCGTATGGATTTCTGCGTGACTGGGTTGCTTATCTACAAGCAAGATCTGTTTCTTACATTTTAACGATGTATATGTAATTACTAAGTGAATTCAATCTGACATGAAATTGTTGGGAACGTACACCAATATCTATTATTAAAAGTAAGTTTGTATCTGGTCACATGTGTTGAACATTGATTAATTTATGTAGAATTTGTACGTGACGATGACACGATTAAGAATGTTGGCAGAGGAATTTGCTGTAATCCACTGCTATCAATACTGTATTATTTATATATGACTTATGATGTTGTATTGCAGTGTTTTCTCTTAACCTAACTGTGAATTTACTCGTAATTTGCAAAATATTTGCATAATGCATTCAAGGGATCTGGTTATAAATAATTAATCCCGATTCCAAATCTTTGACCTGTAAATCATAGCGCTGTAAATTTTGCAAGATATACGTACAAAAAGAGAAGAACGCTTCTTGTGTTACTGATTTATGCAATATCCTTTTAGAAATTAATATATTTTATATATATTATATTCAGAGAAATATGTCACGTTTGAATTAATAAAATTGGAAAGTAATTGTACGACACGTATAACATTTATAATAAGTAATATAATTTATATGACAGATGTGTTTGATTGTTATGCAAAGAATAGATCGCGATATGGGTCACTGACTTTGTGAAATTATTTACAGTTAAAGGTAAATCGCAGTAAATGTTAATAAACATATATTGATAAATTATCTTTTACTGTTACTAATATAATCTTAAAACATTCTCTTTATTGTATATACTGCAACTATTTGATATTTTTAATTGCCTATATGTGAAGTAGCAAAAACCTTTCTCTTGTATTTTGTGCCGCTTTAAAAATTAAGTACAAAAAACAAAAATGCACAAAACATTGCCGTCCTCTTAAAATGATCTTCTAATAAAAAAAAATTGTTTTATAAATACCTTATTTATTACGTTGAACACGAAGTTCCACTAAGTAAAAAAAATTTCGAATATTCATGTTAATAATTGAAAGTGGCTTTTAAAAATTTGGGAACATTCTGGTGCCTTCATTATTCTGCTTCATTCGGTTCACACAATGCGCCATAAATGAATGTAGAGCCACTTCCGTAAAGTATAAAATTATATATATAATTCGTCATTGAGCCGATCAAATTTAACGACTAGTAGTTAATATTATTTCATGTAACTGCAAGTTCCGGTTGTCGTTTTAATTAATACGAGTTAGGTTATTATTAACGTCCACGAAGAATATAGGAAGGGTACACAGATTTCGAAAGAGCAATTCAGAAGCAACCTGTTGCCACGCTCATAGACAACATTTCTGATATATATGCAATTCTACGAAAATTGTATTCTAGATTCCTGTTTCTGTGTACAAATGTAAACAGACATTATACACGTATAATTACAGATAAGTATTATTTTTGTACATACTTCCCTTAATTACAGATACGTAATAAGCATGTATGTAGCATGAAAGTATTGCAATTACATTGTATTAGAATTACGTATTATATGCGCTTAATATTTCTTTTGCATAGTTGACAATAATTAAATGTAACAATATAATAGTAAACAAGTAACAAACGAAATGGAAACTTAAATATTTAGTATTTATTTTATTATTAATTATTTAAATTATACAGCAGTTTCTGTGTTAGTTGTGAACTGAACAAACTTTCTGCCAGTCTGATTAAATATATAATCGAAAATAGTGTACGCGTTCGAATTTTTTATGACTCGTTGGTAATGTATTTGTTAAGAGGTATGCCAATAAACTATTTTGTATTTTATCCATATAATCTATGAATATTCCATTTATTCGTTTCATTTATTTTTACTTTCTGATTAGTTTGAGGAATTTCTATATAAAATAAACTCGAATATGTATACACGCAACCACCAATTAATGTTGAAATAGTGATCGATTTATAGTAACAATTGACGATATAAAAATATTCGTGAATTATGTAAATCAATGACTAATTGATATCTAATAATAATGCTTGTAATCTTTCTATAGGTTCGACAAATTATGAGTTTCAATCAATTATTTAAGAACTAATAAATAACGTAATAAATACCTTTCTCATCTAATTTACGATTATAAACAAATGTAAACAATTTGAAACAGAAAAATAATCCCAAAGTCAATTTCGTTACATTATATTTATTAAAGTTATGTTTAGTGAAAGTGTCCACTTGAAACTTCTTATTATAATTAATGCTTCGTAAATTCATATTCTTAGGGGATGTTTAAACTTTAGTATTTAAAAAAAAAACAGAACATTCGCGTTGTACACATCGCGTTATATCGCGATTACATTACAAAATTAGATGAGAATAAGAAGGTTAGAGCCGATTAACTGGGGAGAGACTTGGCGCGTGAATTCTCTGAACGTGAACGAATAAGACTCGGATTATGCTTTTAATTTAGCACTCGGACTGGTTCGAGAGTGGATTGTTCGGTTAGTAACTACTTGGGATAATACCAGCTAAATTTACAGAAAAAAATACAGAGGATGCAGGAGCATGCATAGAGGATGCAGTTCAGAGTAAACAGAATAATGGCAATTGGTTAGAGAGTAGTTCTCTAGAGCAAACGAAAAGCTATAAAAACGATCGAAATAATGATCAGAAGATTTCTATTAACAAGAGCTGTATACGTAGGTTGGATATACTGGGTGTTTTAGTTGCATCGATCCTCTCTTGAATATTTTCGAAACTATTAATAATGAATAATGCCGTAAGGTATTACAATATTAAAAAACAACCATAATTTAATATAATTAAGTTTAGATATTGAAGGCATTTTCAAATTCAGTTTCTACATCTGTATGATATATTAATCAATTCAAATCCATTTTTTCTACAAAAAAATTCTGTCAGAATCGTTTTTAAATTTAATACTATGTATTGATATGTATGTTTGCACCAAAATTTTTTCAAATTATATTTACTGTTGCTTTCTAAAAAAATAACTTGGAATGTATTTCATATCCTTTTACCAAATCTTGTTTTGCTTTGTTTCACAAATTATTCATTAAAAATCTTGTTAAAACCATGCATCATTACAATAAGCATATGTGTGACTGATGTTCATGGTAATCCTCGAGTCTTTCACAACTGCTTGAAGTCTATAAAAAGAAAAATGAAATATTCCAAGCGGAACAAAAACGACGTTTAAATTCAACATTACTTGTACAGGTTATCTCTACCAGTGGCATAAAGAATGACCTATTTGCACTACCAACAGCGTGAAAATCAATTGCTCGGATACGTTTGCACCAACCGTGGAAAAGTAGATAAAAGTGCGTAGAAAAAGTACACCGTAGAAATGTTTAAAATTCTGCCGGAGCCTGACATTTTTGTAACAAATTGCTATCACTCGTTTGAAAAAAGACATTTCTACGCGATGATTTGTCTCTTGCAGCACGAACGGTGCATGTGTATTTTTCAAGGCTGCTGAACATTCCTCTGATACTCTACTTCGAGCTATTTTAGTATTTATACATTTAATATCGATAGAATGTAGCTGGAATAAATAAAGTATTAATCAAATCGAATATCGATTTTTAAATTCAAATAAAATGAAAGGTTTCTGTATTTTAATGCAAACTTCATTTTAAATATTAATCATTGGTTTTATATAATGCAAAAATATTTGGTTCCAACATGTCGTGTCACGCGTTATATGTACCGAACGAAACATTCGCTCTATTGAAGAAAACATTTAATGGACAGCTAAAATGTCTCATAAAATCACGCGATTTAACGCTATCAGATATTTCCCTGCAAAGTTTCTTTGCGAAGTAAAATTTTCACCAATAATCGAACGATTGTCGGGTTAAAAAATAATAGCGCAACCGCCATTGAGGAATATGAATCCTAATTACTGGGAAATGTAGTGGAAAATTGGGCAAAACGAGTGGAGCTCGTGAAATAAAACCGAGCGGTTCGCTTGAATGATATCGCGCTGTATAATTAATATCATAAAGTGGATTGTATGCTAAACTAGAGGAACCTGAAAAACCTCAAATAAGCCCCGTTTCATTATAATTTAAAGGCGCGTCACTCAATTTGGATAGCTGAAAATGAAAAAGAGCATCGAGAAAGCTTGTGCGTTCACAACTAATTTATACAAAATACGAATAATGATTGTTAAGTCCCAGTGGACTTTATTATTCGAAATATAGCCACATTTGGCAAACAGATGTCCGTAGCAGGAATAATCTCCAAAAAGCCACTACTTTCGAAGTCGAGGCAATTACTGTTCACTCCACATACCTACTAAAGGTCGTCGTCGTTTCTTTAAATCTTTGTGCCGTTTTCCTATAAATCAAGTCGAGGCGCTTTTTGGGTTTATTGTTTGCTACGGTCAAGATTAGGACATGCGGAACTCACGTGTGCGTCACCCGAGGGTAAGACTGGGTACCTGCGGGTGACCGACGGTTTGGGGCGGTTACTTTATCAGAATTTGCAGTAACCAATAATAGTCAACAGCCGCTTCCCTCACCAAACTTCGAAAAATGTGTAAGGACGAATCCGCATGTCCTAGCTAAAAAACACACCCACCGGCGAGCCTTTAAATACGCCGGAATAGTTAGAAAGTCAGAAGAAGAAAAATAACAACTAGAAGAATAACAACTACACGAGAACACAAACCTTGTCGACTACACTCCCCATCAGTACCGAAATATAAAGTATAAAAAACATAAGTGGTTAAGGATCATTATTCAACGAAGTCTAATCCCTTAATTCACACCCGCGTTAAACCAAACGTCGGGACGTAACAATGATAACACTTAAAATGTGTACTAACGTGCGTTATTTTATTTGCGTTCTTTCCGTTAAATATTTCGCTGTCCTTCGATTTTTTCAGGTATCGCGCATATCGCGCGGCACAAAAGCAACTTTAAAAGTACGCCAGGTATATAGGACTCCTTTCACTTTCTTGGAATCACTCAGAGACATTGAAGGAACCTTTTTAAACCGCGAAAGCAACTAGAACGTTGCATTATCGATCCTGGAAGAAGCGAAAACGCGGTTTCATCTGCGAATGGTATTCGTGATTTGCAGTTCACGGTATATCCAGGTCGTTGGTAAGAAAGAAAGGAATTTATGTGTTACCCATATATATTGTTCCTTATGGATTTATGTACTGCGATTCTTCATCGTATTCGGGGATCTGGAACTTTCGCAAAAATTTACCCTCTCCGGAGACGCTCGGGCGATCCGTAAAGCGCAACGTAAAATACATATTTCTGTTTTCCCTTAGCGACTCTTCGACTCTTAGAAGAAACGTGGGCAGGCGCGCGCGCGCGCTTTCGAAACGGAATCCGCGATCTGAGATTTAAAAATTTACGATTCACCCGTGAACGATATTCTCTTTATACCTTCTCTTTTTACGGACGTACACTCTGAGCATTCCGCTTCCGATTTACGAACAGAGAATGGTATTCGTTTCACATGTCTCCGAGGGTAGTCTGCTTTTGTAATGACGTAATGAAGTTAAAGAGAATGTGAACAATTCTACGATCCATGTGGATTTTTCATGCAGTCTTTGATATTCTCTTGCGCGACGTCTTTTGTGCGATGTCCTGAAGAAAGGCAGTCTTGTTACACGTAACAGTTATATTACACCCATACTTTCGAAACTGTACGCTATACTTTAACGGAAATGATAGCCCCAGTGAAATAGGGAAGATTTTACGATGGTGAAAGAACGTACGAGCTACAACGTTACATAGAATTATTAATGGTCGCCTGGTTACAATTTTGAAGGGACTCTCAACTATATCAAACATTTTTTTCTTATACAAATACGATAATTAAAAACACGCGATTAATATTTCCGCGAGGAACTACTCTTTGCTCTTCTCATTAACCATCATTTTGTACATAATCGAACAGCTGCAATATTTTCTACCATGAAGTAATTTTTGAAATTGAACATCCAGTTTCAGCAATGCGCTCTCAAACGAGCGACATGCAAATAGAAATGCGAACGAACGTGAAATTATCTCGTATGCCCTCGAGAATCGTATGTCAGATTGTTTCAATACGAATTTCAAAGCAAAACTAAAGTACTCTGATATTTAATCTAAAATAGTATGATTTCTTGTCTATATATACGTTTCGACACGCTGTAAACGGAGCAATGGTCGTAGAAATTACATAACCTTAAAAATGTTCATGGTTTTGATTTAATAATCATTCAAAAGATGATCAGCTACGTTATTGGGCATTTATTGTGTACTAGATTACGAAAAATGATTGGAAGACCGCGTTCGAAGTTTATAGTGTAACTCTGGACGCCATTAAAGGCGTGCATACACCATCGTAAGCGGGAAATCCAATATTTTCGAGCATATACTAGAAAATTGTATCGTTGCTAATTTTATATCTACAAATCCTTCTTAAAATGGTCCTTTTTTGTTTGTTGATAAATTTCTGAGGGATGTTATTGTTAGTCACGCGAGAGTAGTGATGGGTTCAAGACGTGCTATATAAGTTTTATATTTCGAGTAACGTAAAAAAACAATTATGCGCTTTTACCATTTGGTTCTTAAACTTTTTCAACAGTAAACTACATCTTCTATGAATTCTTCTGTAAATTCATGCTGTCTAACAACCAGATCATTCACATAGTACTGAAGAATTACGGATAACATTAATGCACAAAAATGCAACTGAATGCACCTACATATTTGGCAACTGTATTCTCAAGGAGCGACGAAATTTGATTATCTTGTTGGAAACAAAACTATCTATACACAATGAATAACTCTACACCTTTATAAAAGCTTCAGCTTGACTTTGAGCGTTTGAACACCGTCATTTTGACCGTAGATAATTATTTCGTACCTACAAATTTAAATGTAACGGGATTGTAACGTGGATACATATTCAATGAGAAATTAGTGTCATAAACTTAAACTTTTGACTAATTAATCGATATTCTTGGTGTTAATTTAAAGTGAAGTACGAAGGTCTTCAAAAATTCTTAACGAACATCGTTTTTAATGATGAAGAATCTTGAACCGCCCTAAGGCTGACGTTGCAGAGTCTATGTATCATCCACTGTGAAGGTGGAAGTAAATCAACCGCTGTTAGTTCGTTTCTATAATCAAAGGAGTGTCGAAAACTCCTTCAGGCAAACGATCGCTCAGGGATACAACTTACTTAATCAGCAAAGATCTCGAGAGGCGGACGATCCCCATATAAGTACTACGTAAGCTGTTCCGCGCTTTATAAGTCTATTAAAGACTCTCGTTTCCATCATTAGAAGTGATTATAGATTCAACTTCGCTTTTCAGCGCCATTTTCTTCTATACATTTCATATTCCCAAATAATAGGCGAGGAGTCCATTAATTCGAATGTTTAAACGTCTTTAAAGTTGGTTGGACACTCTTGATGTACTCTATGGCTTACTTTAACGCGATGACCATTTAAACGATAAATTTTATTTATTTAAACGCACATTAAATCGTCACCATTAAAGATGTCGTTAACTGTTAAAGCAGTCCGTGTGAATTTCACAGCCGACGATAACGTTTTCATTTGTACACAATTGAGGCTAAAGTCGATGCCTCGCAACTCTCGATAATAGTCATGCAACGACCCCAATAATAACACAGAGGATATTTTGATACCACTATACTTCATTTCGTGTATAAAGTAATGGAAGGTCGCTGTGTTATGAATAAATGTATCGATTTGTCAGATGTATTAGTTTGGACAAGGGTTCCTGGTAGCTTAACCAATACTTGAATTGTTATTTTTACTCGTTCATTGAGATATTTTGGGAGTTTGCGTTTAAATCAGTTTAAAAATACTGGAAAACGTTACTCAATTTGGGTAGTGTTTTCAAAACTATAAACATGTTAAATTTCATTATTCAATACCAATTAATAACAATGTTAAAGAATATAAACGAATTTTTTAACTGCAAATGAATTTATATCACTTTCAATGATAAACAAATATATAAACAATAGCAATTTTAAATGTATCGTTTAATTCAATTTGGCTTGTCTGAAAAGTATTATTTAGTGTAAAAAGTAATAATTTAAATACATTGGAAGGTACGTGAGTAAACGAATAATCGAGTTTATTAATAAATAATTTCAGTTATATTATAAGAAATTTATAAATAAATGAGTATGAAAAATAATTTACTTCGTTAAGATAAGCGATAATAATAATAAACTTATTTATATTTCAATCCTATTTTTTAAGTCATAATAATTAAGAATTAATGCGATTAAAAACTTGTTCCAATTGTCATTACTACAAATGGACTTATTCGACAATCGATAAATGAACTTAGATGACAATCTCTTTTTTACCACACCACATTGCCAAAACCAAATAGTATTTACAGTCATTAAAACATCTACATACACTCCAAAGATATGCAATATTTAAAACAGATAGAATTTTCGAACGTTTGCGAGCGTCGATGTATTTAACGCATTTTGCAAAAAATAATGATATTCTGTAGATTTGTTTATAAGAACAGGTAAATAAATTGAAAATGTTAACACGAAAGTTTACGTAAATCTGCAATAGATATATTGAATTCTTCGAAATTTATTATTAAATTTGTATTTACATTTACAGATTTTTACGTATTTACATATCTGTCAGGATTTTCATTTTACTAGCGTAAATAAAATATTATTTTTCAGAGTCAATGTCGTACATTTAACGAATGATATCTGGTTTATAAAAAATTTTGTAAGAATTCCTTGCTCACGCTTTTTCTCCCACTGACGTTTGTAAAATACATGTATAAATAAAATCCTCCCATTTTTTAAATGTTTGAAACTCGTGAAATTAGCGCTTCAATTTAGCGCCGACGAAATTAAACTGCGTTTAAATGAATTAGTCTTATTGGAGAAAAATTTTTGCGCGGGAGCGGAGGAAATGAAGTTAAAAAATTGACTTGGAAGCTAGTATTGCGAAGAGCGTTCAATAATGGTTACTGTAGACAATTGCAAGTCAAGGCTCTGCTCGAAATGCCGGTCGACAAGAATCAAAGTTGTAGCGAGTACGCATATTACAATTAGAAGCGAAGTTTCTTGTCCAGTTCGATGTTCAGTTAATGTAGCTTTGTCAGATAGTTAAATCTTACATGAAGAGCAACGCAGCCTCCGTGCTTGATAATTTACTAACTTCGAACAGCGACTATGACAAAGTTTGGTGCTTGTTCAAGTTATTGTTCGCAATTATATACAAGTACCATTTCAATTGTATAACTGCAGCTATTACAGAATTTTCATTAGAACGAAATCTTTCAAGCACGATACTGAGCACACGTGTGCACCTTGTACTGCACAGCCAGGCTATCGTTAAATCGAACGTAATTACGTATACGCGACCGCTTGTTTTAATATCGAACGACTCAACAAAACGCAAAGGACATCTGCTATTCCAATATTATTATACTTCCTTCTGTCGATAAAGTAACAAAATATCTATCTGTACCATCAGTAAATATATCGATTTCTCAAATATATTATTATAATAATAGTAAATTTTTATTAACTTATTATTTTTATATTTTTTTTATCAAGTATTGGCGTACATAACTATTTCACAATTTAAGAAAATTTGTAAAAATAAGTAAAAACTGAAAAGTTCTGATCAACTTTTCTACGCATAATATGTTAAATGTTGAATAATTTCAAAAAACAATCATTATTCGCAATCTCGTTACGAAAAATTGATAGCGAAAGAGTACGAAGAACAAGTACTGTAATGTTTGCACGTGATAAAATATAGGGGGCAAGGAAAAAGAAAAGAAGGACGTTTCGTTCTGAACTTACCAGTAGAGAAAGGACACAATTTTTCTTATACATGAAGATAGAAGTTGCGAGAGACTATAAAGGTTGCATGTTGCCCATCTAGTTGCGAGTGTCGTAAAACCGCCATAGGACTTTGTTTTAACTATTTTAGAGAGAAACTCGTTTCATTAATACTGATTTAGATCTGTAACTATTCGTTGTACACAAATTCAGAAACTACAAACTTAAATTTAATTAAAATAAAGAAATTAAAAGTGATCATTTTATATATACTTGTATACTTCGCACAGTTAAAGTCTACTGCACGTAATACTGCTATATATGAACTGTTTCGTGGCCTCTGAACAAATTTAAATAGCAGATGAATTTTCTACTGAACGTGTAAACAATTTAAATCGTTGCTAAATAGTTTTTAATTTAAGCCTTTGCGCTCAGTTTCTTCCTGAACGTTAGCAATAGAAACTATTGCTAAATTAGCAATTAACTAAATTAGCAATAGTTTAGCAAAAGTTTCTATTGCTAACGTCGCTCAACAATAGAAACATTCCATTTTACCAGAAAACTTCAAGAAAACGTGTACTTCTCAAAAAGCTGCGGTTGAATAAGTTCATCCTCTGCAAATCACTAATCAATGCTGATGTTCTCTCAGAGGGTACATCCGAATACAAAGGGTTAACATAACGCAGCGTACGGCCCTGCGTGGGGGCTCCATACGCTTTTCAATTGGCCATTATTTTTCGTTAATAATTCAAAAACGAAGCCGAATCGGAAATTTTGGCACAGAGGCAAAATTGCTTGGAATGACCTCAGAAATCATCCTTTAAACGTTGTCTCTTCTGAGATACCATGTACACGTATATAGAAGTCAATTACCATAACCATTAAGTCCAAACATTTGAACTGCAAACTATAGTTAGTCGAGCACTCCTGTATTTTTTGAACCTTCTTTAAGTCGCGAGTAATGTGCCGTTCAAGGTGATTGATAAGGATAGTTTGGGAATTTCTAACAGCACATGACTAGCTGGTCCGAACTTCCGTATATCAGATAAAATTGAGGCAATCATCGGGGAGAAACTTTTCACGATCTTCTTCCTGAGAAGATTTTGGTTGGCTCTCCCGGAGTTGCAAAAGGACAGGATCGGATTTGAAACCAACAAAAGGTCAAACGTTATTCGAATCGAGATTCTCTTAGCGATAAGCCGAGACACTTTTGGAAAATTGAAAACACCGGAGAAGTTAACAGAGATCCAAATAGAGAATGGGTTGCGAATGATTATTTTTGGAAGCTATTCGACGAAACATTTCGAACCGGCGCGCAATGTGATTGCCCTTTCGCTAAAAGGCAGATGAGCTTAACTTATGCGACGAAATAGCACGATACGGATTCGTCGTGCTTGGAAGGAAATTGAGTCCAGATCCAGTTCTGCGAGAACAATGTTGACAGTTGCTAAACGAGTGGAAAGAATTAGAACGTATCGAATAAATTTCTAGCGAAATGAGACGTTGTTAACTGTCTCATTAAACAGTCATGAAAGAAAGTTATCGCTCAGTTGCGAGCTATGTTTAATGCATCACTAAAAATAACGACAGAGGTTTAACTTGAGGAGGTGATAATGGTAGAATGTAACAGTTAAAACAGGCTTGATTCTGCTGTTTTATCGACGTTCTATTTCATTAAATGTAGATATCGAGAAAATGTATGTCTGTTGCATTGCGAATCTTTAAAATAAAAGTAACAAATGCAAAACACATTTTAAATTCTGTTTAAATTAAATTGCAAGTAATTAAGTCAAAGATCAGGTAACGCCATCTTTTCTTCACTTCTTTTACCTCCATCATAGACAAGCGTCACCTTAGGAGAACGTCATTAGTAAAAAACATAGTCAGTTCTTGCTAAATATCAGACGAAGTTATTTCACGCATACTACCATGAATTATATGTATATTTTATCTTAAGGAACAAATACATTGAAAGTATATTCGATACACTATAAGAACGAATTTTATTATTTTTAGTTTCTATACTTATTAGAACTACCGCTCGTTTATAAATATGCAATGTAGCCGACGTGGAACACAAAATATTTATGATGAATATTTTCTCGAGTCACTAAAATATGATGCATACGGGGTACATCAGTGCTTAACCTATAAATAATTTACCATGCCTCTCTTAGTGGAAATATTGAATATGCACAGAAATTCTGGAAGAATAATCTTAACTGAGTTCATTATTACAGGCGTCTGTACAAAATTAATATCGATTTCTAAGAATAATATTAACTTTCATAGACAATGCAGTATTTCAAATGCCAAAGCGATAGCCTATAAAGCATGTATCTATTTCTGCGTCTCCACAGAAGATTGCTCTTCATTGGTCTGCATCTAAACCTCTTGTGGTTCTGATTAAATCAGTATTTCTCTCCAGATTAGAGCTTTGTGACGTGTTTCTCTTTACAAAATTATTTAAAATAGTATTTTAGACACTAAATCTAAGCTTGATCTAATTGAATGATCGTATTAATAGTAAGATACATTAAATCATTGCTATGCATACTTATAATCTTTATAGCTAAGGAAATAACTTAGGATTCAAGAGGTTCTGATAAATGCAAACGCAGAAAATTTTGATTTTTAAGAAGACAACTGCGAAAAAACTTCACAAAAAGAATGGATGTAAACTAATCGTGCAGTAGAGAGGCGCGTTAATAATAATCACAATGGCTGATAGTTATGATCTCTGCAAACTAGCGCTTCTTAAACTTTCTTCATTCACGATCGCTTTTTATAATAAAGATTATTTTGTGAACAGTCACAAGATTTAATATAAAATAAAAGTATAAAAATAAATATTTTCCCATTAATAAATGTTCCCATAAATAATTCATTTTATTTTAAGTATGTAAAAAATTAATGAAAGAAAATTTTCGCTACTTTACGACTCCATTTGGGGTCACGTCTTGCAATTTAACTCTTTGAAGCACACGATTTTAAGGAAAATAAAAACCCAAGTCGCACAGAATTCTTTTTAATCCAAAGAAACGTACATTTCAATAATTTATACATCCAAACCTCCGTTCTATGAAAACTCGTTAACACCCGTGTTCCTAAAATAGTATTTCTACTATAGCATTGAAAATAAACATAAATATTACTTACCTTTGTAAAACGAAATCTATCGTAATATTTCAGTTCCAAAATGGTATACACGCTATAACTATATATTTTTAATATACAATCCAATGGAAATGAATTCCCTGTTACGCACCGTAAACTTCACTTACTTTTATCACATACTGCAGGTTGCCACGGTGTTCACTGGTACCTCCGAGAGATCAAAAGCGGCAGTGCTCGATAGTGTTTGACTGATCAAAGAATGTGGCGTCAGCGCTTGCAGATCGATCGAGCCTGATGACGATGCAACCACGTGAAAGATCTCGAATTGAAAACGATTCCAATCTCGGTTTAATAAACGTATATACATATACATATATGTATAATTGAATTCTATTACTAGTTAGGGTTTCTCTATCTATTATAATTAAATTTAAATTAGCTTATTTTGCCATTTCTGCTTTTTAAAACGTTGGATGTCAAACTTGCGAGAACACACGCAACCTACTGATATGTCAACGACTATACTTTTTGAATTTGAAAGACAGACTGATACGTCATCGACCACCAAGGTGTTAATATGAAAAGTATACTGGACTGACTTTTGCAAGGAATTTTCTAGTCTTTTCTTTGAAAGAAGAACGAAATATGGTTATCCGCGATTAGTTTCTCAAAAAACCACCGCTAAATATTCCGCTGGCCGTCTGAAACCGTGAAAATCCATTTTCCGTGGGAATGTTGTATCGGCATACCGGGAACTGGGTCAGAGAATCTACGAGAATGTTTTATGAATTCTAGCTATTTTTCAATTGCGACATAAAATACCGGCGGGCATCGCTTTCCACCATGATGTACTCCTCCGTCGAGTGACCACTGACCGGCACGATCGTTTCAATGAAGAATATCACACTTTTTCCCCGTGAAACTTCCACCGTTCAATGAACAATGTGCGCACGCGTATGAAGTATTCAGAGTTATTTCATCAGAAGCCTTTCTCGAATAAAAATAGAATTTCCCGATTTCGCTTTGTGGAAATCATTTTTTCGCGCAAGGAGCCATTTGACAGCCTTAAAAAGGCTTCTCTCGATCCTTTAGTTATTGTAAAGAAATTCAAAGTTTTCGATATATCTGTCAATTATTGATCGTACATTATTGTTCATATTTTGTCTGCATACAGGGCACGATAATTATCCCTCAGCACCGTGTACGATGTTACTATAATAAAATTGTAGAAGGAAACTTTGCTTAATGAAAATTGATTGCAGTATTTCCGATTTACAAGCCACGCAACCGTTTTACTTTACCACCGCAATTTCTACAACCTATAATTACGCTCGCAATATATCATGAAAGTTATGTAATTGTTTGTATCTTTAAAAGTATCAAATAACCACCGTTAATGTTCCGTATACATCACGAGGAACCTCTGTGCAAACAATGTTTTTATTAATTACGTTGCGAATAAATATAATTCCTCGTAATTTTGTGTAAAATATATATTCGATACATATTATAAACAAACTTTGAGAATATCTCTTATTCAAGTAAATATAACCATGAAAATTAATATGGAATATTTGTAGAAACATAAACATTTAAGCAGGAATAACAATATATTGTATTAAATAAGATATAGCGTTACAATTAACGAAATTTCGTTGCTTCGCTTCAAAAATTCATCTAGTTGACAGCAAAAAATGAGACCAAGATTGAAAACTCATAAGCCATTGCAACATGGATGCACGTGTTCAATTGTACACCCATGCGTTTCGAAAGGCAACAAATTTTATTTTTCCTCTAAAAAACAACGACGTTCCCCTTTGTTGACGCGAAAAAATATTACATTCCGTTTTTTCTCACAAAAGAAGAACATTGTCACCGTTAGTTGCAAAGAATAACGTATTTCCTATCTCGCCGCGAAAGCTAACACGTTTCAATGGTTTCGTGTAAAAGGTGACGTTTGTCGTTTGTAAAAATGAAGAACTATGCATTCATATATATGTATATGCATTATTTATACCGTAACAATTAATACCACTCCATTTTTCTAGAACTGTTTTACATAGCCACAACTTTGTCATACGAAATATTTTTTCCTCCATTTCTGTGACCATTCTTCAGCCATGAAAAGCTTTTAATTTGTAAACGTAATTGAATTCGAAGAGAATCAAAATTGTCATTGTATCACTCAAATCTCGTGAACTAAAGTTTATTCGTATATCTATGTGTTATATTTCTCGTCTTACAAAAATATGACATCAATAATCAATATATATATATATATTTTTTTTTATATATAAATCAATATATTTCAATTTATTTTCAATAGAAAATGCTGTATGATGTTCCACGTAACTTGTTATATCTATTTTAAATGTGAATATAATGTTTTTTATGTTTAATAATATTGTTGTAAAGATGATGAAATTTTATTAAAATTAAATTATTGGAAGTAATGATAGGATTGAATAATAGAAGGATTGTATCGTTGTATTCTTTAATTAATAAATATTTATGTATTTTATGGAACGTATATTTTTAATATTACGATTTTTCTCGCTACTTTCTCAGAATTATGTTTCATAATGACCGAATTAGTAAAAATGTTATTCATTCATTGATAAATTTATGCTATTCCTAAATATCACTTTTGAAAAAAAGTCTTGTCTAGTACTAGAACAGCAATTTAATGCATATAATAATACTCTCTAAGATTAAGTTTACTCAATATACTCGAAGAAAGTCGAAATATTAAAAATATAAGCTGCACAAAATAAATAAATACTTATTAATTAAAAATTACAAGCATACAATCTTCTATTATTTATTATGTAATTCTTCCATTGATGATACAATTTTCAACAAATCAAAATATGTATATTGATTTCTTATGCTACTCTTTGTTGAAAAATAATACTTGTAAAAACAGTGCACGTAGCCAAAGTTTAAAATTGTCGTATTATTAATTTTCATACTATTTTGATATCTAAAATCAAACCTTAAAATTTCCTTCACGTCTGATCGAACATCGCATAGGTATTTGCGTCACCCATATGTAATATGTGACATAGCACTTGAAACGTGGATATAAAATTTTCGACTGACGTTTGAAAATTATGGATTTCTTGTTCTCACTTGTATGCAATGCTAATTGAAAGTTATATTTTTTTTAAATTTCAAAATAATAAGAACTTTTAGCAAAAGTCATGTCTGGCTGACCTACATGCATATTTATTATTTTCAAAGCAAACGAAATCATATTTAGGTTTATATTTAATATGTAAATAACCTTCATGTTAAACACCTGTGCCTATATTTATTTATTATATTTTTTTCAACGCAAATTAATATTTATTATTAAATAGCAGAAAACAACTGAGATAAAACGATGCTCGCTTAATGTATTATGTGTATAATGAACGTAAAAGTAATGGCAAAAGTTATCGGAGAAATTAGCCTTAACAGTGTTCAAAGTGAGCTGTCATTAAAAAGTTAGTATTTCATAAGTACAGTTTCGTGTGAACCGGGAAACGTAAATTATCCACTTTTATTGTGCTTTACTAATTAAAGGGGGACTAATTAACTGGCGTTTATCAAGATGGTTTCCTTAACCGTGAGGTATGGAAATCACCTGTTAATTTCATGATACCCTCACCGTTTCATGCAACTTCAACTCGCAATTAATGCCGTTTCATATCTTACAAAAACACGTAATCGCGATCTCTTCTCCTCGAAGCGTAAACCGAGTCGCATTCATAGCTTTAACTAGTAGTACTCTTGACCGAGTTTCGATCGGAACTTGGAAACCGATATAGGATGTTGCCAAACCAGCAAATCAAATTCAAATCAAACATCTCGAATTCGAATCAAAAGATCACAAATTTTACCTTCACGATATGTAAATTTGAGATACTCATTTTAAAAATTATTTTCGATTTACTCAGTCGAGTTTAACCTACTCATTCGCAAATCGTTTTTAATAATTCAATGAAGGTGAAATTTATTCCTTTTTTTATTTCAAATATTTGCTATTTATCGTTCTGCTTTTAGTAACATCAATTTCTGTCAATTTCTTCAATGTACACATTTTGAACTAGAAATACATTCGATTGTTATTTGTTTATTATTTTTTATTTCAAATTAATATTTTTGATATAAAAATAGAAAGAAAAGCGTGGAACACTGGTGTCCCGCAGTCACTAAGTTTTCCGCGAAAAGTTATAAAACTGACGTTAGAGAATAATTAAACATTGTCGCTCTTATACGTTTAACACAACTTAAAACAACTTTTAAAAGAAGTTGTAACTAAGAAGCCAAATTTACTCTAGGGTTTCTTAACAATTTTTTAGAAGTTTTAGAAATTAAAAAGTGTTCCACGGTGAGCAAATTTTGGGAAATACTTCTATGTGGTATAATTTTTCATCGTCCACATCTTTTATTATATTTTACTTTGTGTCAAATACGAAAATACTTACGTAGAGTTATAGTTAGCGATTAATATCGAAAGAATATTACCAAATAAAGAAACGAAAACCTATTGCATTGTGTTACATTCAATTTGGAGGTAATAAAAGATACACTGACTTTGGTAATCGGACGACTGCAATATTGTATCGATGCAAACGACCACCATTTCCAATATGTATTATAACCTAATTCGTAACTGTCGCCTGTTCTTTTATTTATCGGCTTTTAAATCTTTGAAACCCTTCCATTTACCTAAAAAGTATTATAGCAAATGGAGGATTCATTCTTAACTTTTCACATACTGTACCAGAAAGCACAGCGCTCACCAAAGAAATAAGAATCTGATCCAGATTGCAACTGGAACCTATTACTCAATTCTCGTCCACATAAAATATAATAATTAAGACTCAAACAAATTGTGCTACGCGAAGCTTGAGCATATGCATATTCAAGCTAGGGTTTATTCAATTCCTGTACTACCTCATTTCTGTTCCGAACTTAAATATTCAAAATCAATTTGCTCGAGTAGGAAGTTAGGAAATAATTTATGGAGAATTAATATAGAAGCCAGAGCAATATCGAAACGATCGAACCGTTTGGGTACCGGTTCAACCAGAACTCACACTAATTGCGCGTAATCATTTAAGATCATAGATCTTAGAACGCAGTATATCATGCAACCATAAATAGAATTCGGGTTGATCCTTGATAAATATGTATATCGGACTATTAGAAACTACTTGAAGAATATTTGCTTGCAAATTCGTCTGTAACTAATACGAGAGACTTTAATTAGAACAATTATAGTAATTTATTGGAGATAAATTTCCATTTTCAATTCAGTAGACTGAAATTGTAATTGTTTGAAAAACTAAACGTAATTACTAATTATAGCTGGTATAATTTCGATCGATAATTCGAAACTAACGCAAGAATTGATTTTACTCGATTGTTACTCCATTACATGAATACAGTGAACTCCCGTATAATGCGATTAACGCGTTGCGCGTTAGAAAAATTTATAACGTCTACTGTATTTCAACAACCTCTCACAGAGATTAATAAATTTATTGTATATTTGCTATTTAATACAAACTTAAATAATCTCAAGTACATTAAAGATGATAGACCAGGTGGTGCATAATTACAGGTTATTGCGATGCGTCCATCCAGAACCATATATAGCCAACATGATGAACATGTGCATAGCACACATGCCAGAGATAGCATGTAGCAAAATTTTGCTACCACATCAGCGATTTATAGATCATATCGATTAATATGCTTACGAACTATTGATTTTTTGGTAAAATTTTTATTCACCAAAGAAACTAAAAAGAAATTTCATATTTTAATACCACACATGTTCCTTATGCAATTCATTAAGTAAATATCTCTCTATTAAACAGTACTCAACATATCTATAACTCCATAGATATTATTTATAAATTTTTAGTATAAACGTGCAGGAAAACTCATTATTACTGTTATAGGATACCTAGATTGGAATCAGCTGCGAAAATGAATAATTGCCTGAATTAATTATTTATCGACGACGTTGCAATTGATTAAAACATCGTTGTGTGTTAAAATTTTTGACACTATTGGCAGCTGCCTTAAACGGGAGTTGAAATATTAATTTTCATCGAAATTATATATAATTGAGTTATAAATCCTACAAACACACCTCAGGACACAATCGACAAAACGGAACTGCATCCTATTGCATTTCCGATATACTGTCTATTTAGAAATTATGCAATTCTTTCACTGATCTATTTCTGTCAGTATTACCGTATAAGGAGTACCGTATAAGTATGCATTTAAAACAAAATTAAACGATTCTATTGAAAGGAAGAGAAATCTGGAGGAAAAGCACGATGGCTCACAAGGGAACGATAAAAATAAGGACATACAGTTCGTTGTTCCGTAAACAAGACATATTCTCATAAATGTATCTCCAGAAATAGCCGTACGGATAAAAATTCCTAGTGCAACACGTATTCGATTCCCAGATAATTCCGATAATACTTTATACCCCCGAAGGGACTCGATCAAACTGTTCGCGGAAGAACAAACTCAACGATAGCTGTACAATTCCATTGGACATATTGTCAACAGTCGTCGAAACGGAAATAACGTCACGTTGGTTTCAGATTCCCGGTGGTATTTTTCGACCAAATGGGTTAAAATGATAGATCTTTGATAGAAACGTACGTGACAAAATCGCTGGTGTTTTGACGTAAGTGAGATGATTTGAACAATCGAATGATTTTATTGTCAAAGAAAATTGCTTAATCTTAGGTGCTTCAGAAATATTAACGTTAAGCTGCAGTAGAGAGCATCAGAATTGTTAAGAATTTAGTAATTTTCTTAACATAGATTTATTTGAACTGTATTTTGAGATTCACCATTTCCAGCACACAAAATAAAAGCTTACCCTACTCGAAATAAGAGTTTCATTTTCTCCTCTGGCCCAAGTAAATGTTCCAATAAAATTCTTATTGTAATTGATAGTAATCGTTAATATTTCATAAATGGCACAATTGGTAAGATTAGAAGGATCTAATGAGAAACGATAACGGCACGGTGTCGCAGTCGATATATCAAATCGATTTCGATTGCCAAGGTAAGAATGATCGACTTAGCATCCTCGAACGTGACTGGAATTCCGTTAAACCGATTCGGGAACCATTGCTCTTTTCGATGACCGTGTAATTCCTTTTCTGGACTGGAAAGTGATTTAGCTGCGTGGCTGTTACACGACGTTGTCCGTAGATATAAATTTGCCGGACACACTCCCGACAACCATCAGAGGAATTGCTTCCTGTTTCCCGTGTTCTTTGGGATAAGTGGAACGGAGACATCGATGAAAGGAAGGGACTCGCCTTCGTTCCGCTTATACAATGTAACCTCATAATTGTACTAACTCGATACGAACTGATCAATTTTATGTGTTACAACGTAAAATTAATAATCATAGTTTACTCTATATTAGCATTCATTGAAATGGTGAATAGCCATTTTCAAGGACCATTTCTTTATTATACTCAGCATAAAGCAATTTGAAATACAAATTTAGCCGTAGCACTAGTGACAAATAAGGAGTCGTTGCTTTTCTTCTTCACTGTACGAATCTACATTCTCAATTCATTCGATTCGACCAACTTCACTTATCTATAAAGTATCTGTAAGAGCAGAGACAAAGTGGAGTAAAATTGAAGTGTCGATAATAGAACTTCATTTTAATAAAACTTCGAAGCTTGATCCATTGCACGGAAAGGTTAATCAAAGACTGCCCTTTTCTCAGCGCATTCCAAGGCAGTGACCTTCAACCCTTGGAAAACACAGATGAGCCTCGAGAATTTCTGAGAGCTGCGTCTCAGGCGCGTTCCCAGGCAAGTTTGAATTCCTTACACATTCTTACTTTAACTCTCAAATAGATATTGCCTCAATTGCTTTGCATCATTGAACTCAATCGATCCTTTGAGAAACCTCTGTCTCTTTACAAGTTCGACTCGAAATGGTTTCTGATTGTGAGCGAACTTCACGAGCAGGGCCCGGCCAGGAAAGTGATCAGAATTATGATTAATAGTTGGCATTACAGATGAATAGGTTAGAGCGATCAGAGAGACGCGTTATCAGTGCCTTTTCGTGTCGATACTCACGGCTAGGCAGTTCAAAAGCGTTCTATCAGGTTTAATAGAAAGTTCGGTTTCGCTCTTGTCTGCTGACGCCCGAAGGATACGATCATTTTACGGGTCATCTGCATAATACCGTCGACCAGTCACGTGAATCACTTTGATAAGCTCGATAGCAATAGTTTACGCTCTATCCGTTCGTCTGTTCGATTGTACGCGTTCCTCTCCACGGTTGATAACTATCTACTCGATCCTGCTTGCACAAGCGTTCCTGCCAAAATACTTCCACTTTCCCATGCAAGTTTTCAATTACACTCGAGTCGCTTTAATCGAATAAAAGTCCGCCGGAAATGGTTAAACCTGTTCTTGCTTACGAAGTAGCTATTAGCGACGCTCTACCAATTAGCCACGTGCTAATTGCCAGATCATCCTAGGTCGAAAGTAGGATTCTTATTTTAATTTGAATCCTGGATTTTATTTTGGTACCACTGTTCGTAACCTCTTTTTACTCGCATGCCGCTTGACGATCAATTTCTCTAAATTAGAAAAGAAAATTCTCTAAATTTTTAACTTGCTGTAATTGTGCACCTAAAATAGGAAGCGTGCATTACTAAGGATGCGCGTATTTTAGATTGAAAGCCGTTGTCTTAAACGACTAAAAATAGTTGACCTCTATTTTATGTCTTCATAATGCGCGGTATGAAGGATCTAAAAATGCATGGTTCTACATTAGAAATCTACTGGTTCAAAATTTACGTCTATGTAAAGTGGACGCTTCTCTCTGTATAAGTTAAAATTATATCATATAGGGTTCTATCTACGATTTGATTGGTTCGCACAAGTTTAACGCACCCTCTTACACGTATTCAAACATCAAACATTTATATAGTGTTCGCGTTCTCAACAAAATATTTACTTAAATAATTCTCAGTTATTGCGATTCAGTCATTGGATAACCCATCGGGAGAATTCAATGTGGCATCAAAGTAACTTGTAAAGTTTCTGAGAAACATAATAAATAAATTCTGAAATTTAAATTCTCTGCTTTTTTATTATACGTGTCAAATATTCCAAAAAAGCGTACATTCTGATGAAAATAAATTGTACCATTGTAACAAAAAATAATGTTTTCTTTGTCTCAGAAATTAATTCGACCAATGAAATGCCCTTTTAAGTAATAAATGATACATACTTTATCAGTCACATCGGATCCGAGGTTTCCAGTGCACGAATCGTATAAATATGATACGAAAAATTACTTGTTTTTATGTTATGAACTGTGAGAAAATTGAAGACGAAAAACAGAGGAAGAGAGAGAAAGAAAGGCAGAGAAGGGAAAATAAATAGGAAAGGAAGGACGTTACGTCCTGAGTCTGCTAGTGAACTAATCAGTAAAGCTGCCCGTGCTTTAAACGCAAGAATAATGGAGTCAGGTCTCTGGAAGTTTTTATATAAGAACTGGGTGAACGAGTATAGTTAAATAATGAATTGTGAGAAAATTGTTTCAGCACGATCGCTTTGCTTAATAGAAAACATAAGAGAGCTGTCATAACGTTCTAAAGATACATGACAGTGATGTAAAATCAAACGTTAACATATTTCTTTTAAAACATAAATAATTACTGTTTTGCGTTGAAAGTATTGTTGTTTATGCAAAATAAAATTTTATACGTCATTTTCTCCGAAATTGTTACAAATATCGATTCGAATTGTTTTATATTCAATGGTTGAACAGGGCTGACTATTTCAAGTGCAAAAACTGGGGGAGAAATTGTATCTTCTGAAGGCCTTCTCTTCCTCTTCTTTTTAAATGAAACGTTATATTCTTTTTATTCGAATTCAACTGTTATCGGACCAAACATCTGTTTGAAACATCTTTTTATTCTGCTTGTATAATTAAAGAGTTATAAGAAGAAATAAGGTTCTCGAGAAAAATTTTATGTAGGCGTTGAAAGATATTCATATAAATATATACAGTTCATATCTTTCTACTGAATATTGAAAATGGTGTTCAAGCATATTCAAACATTTATTTATTATTTATTTTCCAATATTATTATGGATATTTAACAAAATTTTTGAAGTTATCGATTTATAAAACATGATATATAAACGCAAGGTTTATTACAAAATTCAGGCATAATTATAAATGCTCATAAAATTCACAATACTTAGAAATTCAATGGCTACTATTTACATTCAAATATCTACAAACTTCTTCGTAGTAATCCTTGGATAAATATAATTTCTATTATAACTCCTCATCATTCAACTATGCAAAATACAATAGATATTTAAAATAAATTCTGATAAAATCGATAACAGTAAATGTAAAAAAAATTAATGTAGATATTCGGTTTAAAAAATATGAGGCAAGCCCTTTTTCCGCTTCCTGAAATTCTCTACCCACCTTCAAATTTTTTGCATCCAAAACGGTTAACCCCGTTTTACTAATTAAATAAAAACAGTCGATATCTCCAATGCGGTTCCGCAGGAAACAACTTACGCAGCACTTCACATGAAACTTTACGTTAAAATTTAATTTACTGTTATTATGGTTATTAAAAATTGCAACTTAAATTTGTAGTATTGTTATTTAACAATATTTATTATTATCTCTAATATTTGATATTGAAACGGCAATCGTATATTCTCTTCCTTTTCATACTTTTACATTACTACTAAATGCATGAAGAGGATCATATACTACAGGTGTGCGTTTAATGAGGAACATTTCGTTGATTGTCGTCGGTTGACGTGGATACGCGTCGCAAACCGGAGAACGACGGAAAACGGATAAAACGAACCATCGTGAAACTATAATATGTTTTGAAACTTTCTTTTGTGTACTTTATTCTTATTAAAATCTATTCAAATTATTGTATCGGCCAAGTTACACCACTTTGTCACCCTCGTTCAATTCCAATCATACATGTACCCTATATTACATTCACAGTATCAGAAATATGATGTTATCAGAATATAATGTTACTGAAATTCACAGTATTATAAGAAATGAATTATATCTTCAAAATTAAAAACTAATATTCAATCAATAGCAATCTAACATGTATAACGTAATTAACATTAGTATATTGAAATTTAAGGTGTACGTACTTTACTATAGAATAATTATGACTAAGTCACATAAAAATAGATCCGAAAAATCTGTATATCGCTATAATTTCGATTTATTTTAAACTTATATATCGTAATATTGCAAAAATTATACTACATAGAATGTCAATGTAAGATTGCACAAATAATTCTATACACGTTTGCGTATTTCTGCTATTATAAACGAAGTGGAACCTGTACGCACATATTTTTAACGACCATCTAAACATGACGTATGCCCTGGCAAAAGCTGCCAAAATGGTCGCTCACCAAAGCGAAATCAAACGAAATCAAACGAAATCAAAACAATAAGCCACGTTCACGTTCAGAAATATTAAATGAAAAAAGGTATCTCGCGACAGAGGAGATACGCGATAGGCGGGATGGGTTTGCTTAATAAGCACTTGTTGCAATAATCAGATGGAAATAAAGCTGCGAGAGTTCCGACGGTGCGCGCAATTTAATAACGTACCAATGGTTCCGGCTTTAATTTTGACATTCTCCGATGGAGTTGAAACGCGGTATGCTCTAAATCCACAATATCCGTCCCTGTAGCTACCCGAACACGGCATAATAACATCAGCTGCTACAACTTCAATAGAACGCCGCAACGTCCTTGCGGTATGCACCACCCCTACCATCCCCAAACGACGAACTTGAGTTTGGCAAATTGGGTTCTCGACTTACAATCAACCGCATTCCGCAAACCTGTAACACGTCCGCTAGCGCGCACAATTCTGAGACAACATCCTTCGAAATGGCGAAGTATCGACGTTGCAGCCATTTAAATGTTCCTTTTTTCATTGCGTTTCTAACTGAAGTAATGGAAAGAATCAACCTTTTCGACCGAATCATTGTAATTCTTAGATTCTTAAATGTAATTATGTATATTATATAGATATAGCATAAAGTGAGTTTTTTTAATATGGAATACATATATATGACCTATCTGAAATACGTGGATATTAATCCTTTTGCAGACCAAAGATTTATTCAAAAGCGTTCTAATAAGTTCAAGCCGTTTTCAGCGAATTCATTAATAATTACACTTTAAGGTAAAATCTCAATAAATAAAAAAAGATGTTTAATTAACGAGAACTCTTTGTCGAGTTCATCTCGACAGAAGATTGTAAAGGATTAGTGAATTCTGACATTGTTTATTGGTAATATATGGAGAGATTCTTACCAGAAAAGCTGTTGAAGAAGAAACTATTTGCAAAATAATATCGAATAAAATTTTGCCCTTGGAATTTTTGCACGGAAATCTTTGAACTGACACAAACATATTTATTATACATGATAAAGTAATATGGCCGAGTTTATTGTAGAAATTATAACTTTCTGCCTTATTAACACATTACTTGCAAAAGTTCAAACAACAGTGATTTTAGTAACATGAAATAGCTCGAGGTACATAATATATATAACACATTCAAAAGATTACATAACTACCTGTTTGATTCTATCTAACATTTAATTAAGCAAAATATCCGAACAATAAAACTTTCTAAAATACTTAAAACTAGAAATATAGTTAGTGAAAAGTTATAAGGCAGAGTGCGTAATTTGAAAAACTTGTTAAATATAGGAAAACTAGGCACAGAAAACAAGCTAAGCATGTTGTAGCCAAAATTAAGTGTTAAAGCTAATACCAAAAGTATTACATGTATTCTAAAAGATAACAATATTAAGCAGAAGAATTGGAACAATGACTACCCTTAACCAATAAATTTGAATAACACTTACAATTTGTACATCAACAATATGTAATGAAAGAAAAAGTGAAAGAATACTGTATCTTCAAAATTCGTCGCTAAATAGAAGAAAAGAACGTGATCGTGTGTATTGGATGTTGACATAAATTTGATCAGCTACCATATGGACAGCAAAAACTACACTTCATCGATTGGCGATCAATTAAATAAATATGCGATGCTGATTGTAGGCAAGAAATATATTTTCCAATAGCATAACGCCGCTATTCAAACGGCGAGAAAGGTAAAAGAGTGAATTCTCGGATCAAAAAATATCTGTTTTTAATTAGCCAGCAATCGCTTAGCCAACCTAAACATTGTTTGAAATATCTGTAGGCGGAACTTGCAAAGAGATTAATCGAAGGGAAATAACTTCAAGCTATTGATGATTTCTATTATTGCATTTTGAAAAAGTAATTAATTACTTCAAATTTTGTTTGAAGAGAATAACAGATGCAATTTTCGAACCGAAGATAGACATTTACAGGATGGTCGGAAACTTTTGCATTGAACACTTTTTTGTGACTCTCGTTTTGTATTACTTCGTTCATAATAAATTTTTACTTAGCCATTTACTTGCGAACTGTACGTTTTGTTTCAAAGTAAGGAAGAAACGACTTCACGAACTAAATAAAGATTAAAAATATTCTAAGCAATTATTTAGTTAACATTTAATTAGAAAATAGAGAAACACAATTACACAAACTGTGTTATTATTTTATTTCCAACAGTATTACCCAAATGATATCGAAACGACTAAAACAAGCAATAAATCGATAAGGTTAGGTTCACTGAATGGACCTTACAAGGAAGAACCTTCTCACGCAAGGATTAAGACGCAGCAGCATTACTTTGCTTTATTTATTGCTTGAGTTTGACTAGCGAGAAATCCACGGCTTTAGTTTTTCTGTCTGCCCTGGCTAATGTAAACGAATGGAAATCGAACCGCCATGTATTTTCTCAGACTGTAGACCAAGCTCCTGTCGAGCCTGAGAACTTCTCAATATCTGCTCGAGCTCTTTGCACTCGATTGTTTCTGTTAATTGTGATAAAATCGGTTCCTCAGAAGCATATAAAAGAGTTATATTGCGTTGAATGTAAAAATACTGAATTTCTGTATCAAAGCAACGTAAACAATAATTATAGTGATTTCACATTTAATTATACTTTGATTCTACGTATTTAAATAGATTTGAAAATAGTTTATTATTATTTGCTGAAGTAAATTTAAAGATACAGTTAATATGAAAGTGACGTAACATGTTTCAAATAATTATTGCCATGCCAACTGATTCATCAACCAGCACAGTCTTTAAAAAGTAAGTATACTTTCAGTTTGAGATTTTTTAAATCACGAATACAAGATACTGGATACGTTTGATATTCATATCTTTATAATAGAAAGCAAACAACTACGAAACAAGAGAAATAGAAACAGACAAAAATGCAACGTAATGCTAAATTGTAGTAAATTTAATTTTTATTATTAGAGAAATCGCGTTGTTTGAAAACAGTTAAAACGCGTTATGGGAATTCACATTGTACGAGCTTGAATTTTATAGGACTCCGTAGTAGTTCTAAGCTATTTAGTCGTCTGTGATCGTGCAGCAGCTATATTTATGTTCGCAGTTGTTTTACAGTATTCTAGAGGTGTCCGCCACAAATCGTTACGATCGTATCAAAATTGCTGCTACTCTATATTCGTTATGACGTACCATATAGCAGAGGAAACGTAGAAAAGGACATTTAGAAACGGACGTGTGCACAAACGGAACTGCTGCTACGTGCAGTTCCACGCGGCGTCTATTTTTATGTGGCCACGCGCCGCGTACAAATACTATTGAAATACTTGGCGGAGTTTAAAAATTTCTAACCTTATTCACCAACTGTTTCATCGGCACGTGCTACTATACAATCAATCAATTTTAATAAACTGCCAATAAATTCATTCGGTGATGTATGTTCACACATACTTCCGCACAATCAATCAATTTTAATAAACTGTCAATAAATTCATTCCGCGCGGTGTTGTAACATTCGAATTTTCGAATCGAACAGAATTAACTATTCGATACGTATTTGCAATGATTAATTCCAATAGATATTTAAGCAATGAATTTCTGTTTTCATTACGATTATTATTAAGTGGACAAAACAAGCGAAATTGTGTTTCAGAATTAAAAAGAAAATTAATTATTTAATCTTTATTTCTTCGTAAATATACGTATTATATCACTGCAAAGAGAGTAATAAATATATTACATGAAAAATTGTAATTTCAGAAGTTAACATTTCATGTTACCTTAGACAAATTTTTAATTTTTATATAATCGAACTCATTTTCTCGTAATTAGAGGGGTTTTTATGTAAATAGAAAAGTTTCAAACTTTCTTTACTGAATGTAACGAGTGAGCCTTGATTAATGCTGAAAAGCTCGAAAAATTATTCAGCATAATATTAAACTTTTATCTGATAGGGTTGAAATTAAAAAAAATAACTGTGTATGTTTGAAAATCGTTTAAAATTTTGGCAGAATTGTAAGAAAAGTATAAAATGCAGTTGTATCGCAATTTTATCATTTTCTTACAGTCTTCCCGAAATTTTGGATAATTTTCAATCACAGTTCAATAATAATTTACAGAGTTTCGATAAACAATTATTCTAAAAATTAAATGAAGATTTATAAGTAATGCAAAGGTTTCAGTAAACCTTGATAACTCTTGGTAAATTGAATACTAATTGCATTATATATCTATATAAAAAATCAAAAGTAGAGACACGAAATGGAGAATAAAATGATGAATTAAAAAATCTAGAAAAGTCTACATTATCAGCTTGTGATAAATCATTTTAATAGTAATTACACTTATTTTAAAATAATTAATTATCATGACAAGTGCATCGATAAATCAACGATTTGCAATCTATACAGTAAACGCTGTGCAAAAATTACGATAGTCCTCCTATATAATAGATTTTGATTATTTTAAGTAGTTTCTCAATATAACATGAAATTTTCTATTATACGTTTATATTTTTAATTTTTTCATAGCTTTCTACTTAATTTGATGATTTGAGAATACAGTTTTCATATAACACGGGAAGAATCAACCCTATGGTATGAATTATTGTGGTTTGTACTAATTCTGAATTTCTGTATAACACGATACGAATTATCGCGTTAGAAGAGGTTCGACTGCACATAAGAATTCTATATTTTTAAGAATCCTCATCGAAATCTATTTAGATTACTCAAATTCGTAAGTGTTGCAAAAATGATAAGTATTGCAATATACCACAGTAATAATTCAGTGAAACAACAAAACGGTAAAACAGAAATGAAGTAACGAAGTCAACTTCGAAAAAGGAAAAAGACATTCGCAAACACGGTTGACGATAAATTCATGATAACGCGGGAAGTTCGGCTGAAGTGATCCACGTTTATACAACAATTTCCGTGGCGCAAACTTTTGAAGTTCGAGACGATCACGCGCACACAGGGAACTATGTTCCCTGCATGGGAAAATAAAATTTCAATTTAACTCCAGCCATGTTGAGTTTGGCGGTAGAACAAAGGGGCGCGTGGTCAACAGGAAACGGAAAGATCGATTCCACCAGTCAAAGACGGTACCAACGAAGTTAGTCACCGGTAAATGAGCTGTCGTTTAAAAAATGCAATTTTCCGGGACGCTTCTAAGAAAGTTCGCCTGGATGGAATTCCCAGATACCTCGCTCGCCCCGATCCGACCACGGATAACCCGGGTGAAAGCTGCTTGAAAGCTCGACGATGTCGCCTGTGGTGGTACGAAGAGAAATTTGCTCTGCTGATTCCCTCGAAGGTTATTCCTCTCAAATTAATTGCTCGATGGCCAAGCAAAATAACGTGTCAATTAGAAAACGTGGAACATCTCTCTCTTTTTTTAACGCAACTATTTTTCAATTTCGCCATATTGCTGGAAGAGCAGTCGCCACAGCGCCCAATTTGAGGGGGACTGATCTGTGTGAGATATGTAAATTGAATGATCGCTAACTTCATTGTCGCTTGGTGCCTCGTCGTTGGATCTCTCAATACCGCGCTGAATTCAATATTATCATTTATTATGGACCACGTAACAATGCGTTGAATAAATGTCGCGTGTAAGAGACGAGATGGATACGTTTTCGACACTGCGTTCATTTGTTATTCAAATTTCGGAGCTAGCAATATTTTGGATTAACGTAGACAGAGAGCAATAGTATGGTTTTGATGCTCATTTTTGAATATGTCAAACGAATGTCTACGCGCAGGAATTTTTCAAATACGGAATATTTAAAAAATTGCAAATTTTTAATATTTGATAAACACATTACGAGATGTACAAATATAAACGAGAATTTTCATGAAATATTTTGTAAAGAGGACATCGTTCATTAAATACATAAAATTACATTTAAATGTATCCCTGTAAATATTATTATATTTTTTAACGATGCTTCTGTTTATATTACCAAATTTAATTAATATCTACTATTTTTTTATTATAACTATTATATGTTTTTTACAAATGTTGACAAATATTGTTTCTTGCATTAGCTAAAAGTTCAATAACTGATCAGGTTTTTCTACTAAATTAATAATTTCACATTTCATATTTCTGTATAGTTTCAATTCCTATATCAAATGCAGGTATCTTCAATACAGGTATAATATTAATCTCATTATACCAACTTAACATGCGAAAGATTTTCAGTACGGGAAAGTTTGAACGGCCATATGAAACGCGTTGTTAAATGTTTTTAACAAGTTGAGATTCGACTACATTTATCTATGTGGTAGTCTGTTGTTCAACTAATTTTATTTACGTACGATAAATATCGTAATAACACATATCTTTCATGAATCGCTTTTTATAGCTTTATGCATGATAATGATGTATATCGTATTATTAATTTTAGTAGTGATTGTGTAGAAATTGTAGAGCAATCTAAATCGATATAATATTAAGATATATTAATTGCTCCAAATTTAATCAATTGTAAGTACGATTTTAAACTCAATTAAATTTGATGAGATGATTAGCAATTTGTTGAATGCTACTCTCTCACAATATGTCAATCAAAATGATATTTATACCCTGTAATTAAAATTCCATTTCTTGCACCCCAATTTGAACTGAAATCATCTTTCTCCCTTTAATAATTATTTCAATCAATTACTACATAATATGTTATAAATGCCGTTAAATAATGTACGTTGTAAATATTGTGTAATAATTAATTCAGTTAATTGCTACAAAGTATGTTATGTCATGAAGAAAAGTAAAGTTTTCATTTGACATAGAAACAGTTAATTGCCGTATTGTAAAATGTTCTGTTTAATTACTTTATATTGTAATCATTACTTTTGAGTACAGGATGCGTTAATTATGACAGTATATGTAATGTGAATTTTGTTACAGAAATTAATGAAAAAGTTGAATTAATTTTTTTATACAATAAGTATTATCTTTGAAATATTATTTGCAATGTATGTACAAAATTTTGGCGTGCTTATAATATTTATTATAATAATAATAGTATACTATATGTGACGATGTAGATAAACGTACTACTACGAATATCTACAGTGCTTTTCTACAAAAATACACGAATAGAGCAGAATTTATTTAAGGTAAGTTACTCTTACCTTTTTAACTAAAAAGTTACATACAATTCTTTAATACAATTACACAGAAACGTAGTAACGAACTGTATATATGTATATGCAATTTTAGTACAGACAATATTTTGAGTTTAATGCAACATCTTCACATAATTGTTTACAAAATTTTGCATGTTATTCTTCAATAAAAAAATTAAGAATAATTATATTCTGCAATATTTATGTAGTTTTGTAGGAAAGTACATTATCTACATTGCTACATGTAGTAAACTATTATTACACTACTTATTTGAGATCAGTATATTAATTAAGATATATGTATTATCATTATCTTAAAAAAAAAAAAATTGACACATTTCAAGGTTCATAATCGTATTAAAATTTAGCTGAATCAACTGTTGAAAATAAATTCGTTTTATTTTATTTCAATTTTGTTGCAACAATTTTAACACAGCTATAAAACCTTGGAATTTAACAATTTTTTGGAAAATTGGAAATCTTTTTACGTTCAATTCTTTGACTAATTATTTTATTAATTCCTTCATATGTACACGGTATAACTAAAACATCAAGATGATGAAATAGGAACGACGTCATTTATTCGTGTGATAAAACTCGAAGAACTCCAACAAGTTTTGAACAGTCTTCAACAATCCGTAAAAGAGGAAATCATTTGTAAGTTATAGGTTTAGAAGAAGTAGTTTTAGTAAGTTTAAGGGGAAACTTTATGTGAAGACGCATGTTTGCATGATCTTTTCATCTTCTTGGAAAGAGCAGAATACGATATCGAAGTTTGGCTACCCCATTTGTACTTGTAACACGTTGTTAACTGTAAAAATCATTGTAGATGCTCTCGAAGAAAGAATCGATTATTTCTTTAGATCCTTTTCTTTTAAAATTGTTCTTTCTTTAATATGTACATATTTGACAATATAAAATGAAAACTAATATGATAGTATATTCGTTTCTTTTGAAATCTTTTGTTTCAATCTCTCAATAAATTTTAGCAACATTGTCGATTTCTAAAACTATATAATATTCCATTTAATCATACTATATTATGTACCATTAATTAGAGTTCTGATATTCAAAAGTGGTCCGTACATAGTAGCGATCCGCGCCATTTCACAGATTCTCCTTGCAAGTAGTATAAAATGCTTTTGTGCCCACAAGATCGAGGTTACTCTGTTAGAAATATAAGACTACGCTATAAAACGTAATAAGCGTTACTTTAGTGTAATTTTTAAGTGTGGAAAAAATTTCAATTCATCATTTGAACATCTTTTTTAAGAAATATGAATATATAAATTTGAAATAAGATGGGATTATTGACATGATTGTATCCTCCACAATAAAGACTAGCGTCATTCACAAAATATTGTATATGCAAGTGTGCAAATAATAGTGATAGCGTTCTTAAGAAAAAAGTCAGTTATAACGTAATTGAAAAATATAGTCAAGTTGAGGAATGAAGCAAATTTTTATATATTTCACAGTATAGCTGTAGATAGAATTAGAAATTGTATTTTACATCTTCTCAACTCGTTCAAGTAACCAATGAACAATTTCGTTATTGTACAATTGAGTATTCATACAATCACATTATGTTCTATGTATATATTTATTATTTTTCGACTACTATTTCCATTTGATCTAATCCCTTAATTTTAAAGAGTTTTTAACATTCAATGAATAATTCAAAACATAGAGTATATATAATATAATTAACTGTAATATTATATATTTTTATGACTGTTTGTATTACGTTGTGAAGGTAGTAACCAGAGATTCCATTCCTTGACAAATATGTAGGTCTAATGTAACGACCTTAACTTTTATTAAAATAATGGTCGTTATTGTATCTGTAGTTTGTATCAATAAATGTTTACAAACGTGGGATAGCAATTTATATAAAATTAATAATTATTAATATAACTTTCAAATAAATTATGCTTTTGTCTTCAAAATGGACAACAGCATACTATGTAAACTGAAACAAATATGTGGAGAAAACTAAACTGTATATCATTGTTATTTTTATAAAATAGTAATTAGTTATACGTGACAGCTCTCTGCATGAAATATTATACAACTGCTTACATAGTAAATGAAATAAGTATTAAAATTTACAAACAATATGTAATCAGAATAAAACACCACGTTTCCTTGCAGTTAACACTTTCATTAATCCTTTGAGCGCTACATAGGTGTCGGAAACTGGATCCCTTTGACTGAATAGCTTTAATGTACGCGAACCGAAATGTGGGTCTAACATTGTTGCCACCCTCGTTTCCGCAGGTAAAAGTAAAAGCAGCAGTAACAAACTCTTCTGTACTTTGCACTCGTCAAATGATTCCTCCCCATTTTAATTCTCGAATAATTCGAAACACAATCGAAGCGTTTCTCATTAAAAGCGAAATATTCGATTCGAGGAACGGTTTATTGGAATAAGTAAACAGAGCAGAACAGTTCTGTGATCAAAGGGTTAAATACGTTCTCGCACACAACGCGATATAAATTTTCACAGCTGATTACCATCGAACAAATGGCGCGAGGTGGCATGAAAGGTACGTACACTTGGCAGAAATCGGTTTCTAAGTTATCGATTTCTTCTTCAGCGGCACAATTTCCTCAACGCTCTGCATAATGTAGTACGTCCCAAATATCTGTGAAAAGACTACTTCGAAATTATGGATGGATAGTAAACGGTTACGTAAAAGCAGCGTACGCGTGTGTGCGCGAATGAAGAGCCGCGTCTTTGATCGATCTCGACGTCTCGTTAATACACAACGATTTTCCTCGTTATTTCCTGCATTTTAGTATCTCGCAAATAGCACGAAATGTTCTCCCCATTCCCATTTACTGTTTTTACATTACAAGAAACTCTTGGCACTGATGACAAATTAAATGTAACATATCTTGCAAATGTTGATACAGGTAGATAACCTATATAATTCAAATTATTGACATTTGGTCTTTTTACGACATTATGGGAAGCACCATCTTCTTTAGAGACGAACTAATATTGAATTCAGTACAACTTTAAGTCGGATAAAACAGAGTATATTTATAGTGCCTATGATACATAAGTGATAAGTAAGTGCAGTAAGATTTGCTGATAGAGAACCTGTGTTTCCATAAAAATTATAAACAAATACTAAAAATGACAAAACTAACAGTTGATTTATTTTGATTCTAAAATAGATAAAACATATATATTCTGACAAGAATAATCGCGCAATACGAATTTATTATTTATATTTTAGAAAATACAAAGGAAGCGCTGCTTCCGCAGTTTCCATTGCACACCACTAGTTCTTACAAATGTTTCAATTTTTAGTGCGCATTATAGTAAAGTTAATCAGTTCATTTGTAAAATAATTTTTTCATTTAATAAAATTGATAGAATTATGATGAAATGACGTAGGACTACGTCGCACGATACGCTGTGTTACTTCCATATCTACGTTACGACTCATAGCGGAAAATAGGTAACAAACAATTATTCCATTAATTTGATTTACTTTCGAGCATAAAATAATCATCATCCGATTCGTATCACAGTACATATTATTTTTAATGTTAATTACTTTATTATTGTTTTCTTTTTAACAGAGACGAAATGAATAATATTGTTTGCATCCTATCAATTTAGAATATGTTTGGAGCTGAATAACATTATAATTAATTTCTTTCACGAAATTGGCAAATATAATTATACTTTCATGCCAATTAAAATTGGATAGGACGTTAACTGGGGCAATTAATTTTAAAACAAATTAATTTATGAAATAATTAACTCTAAAATATCAATAAAATACACACTGAAATTATCGGTAAAATTTATTTCATTACATACCGAATGTAATTGCTGGAAAAGTCAATGAAATTGAGGAGATTGATTTATTATTCATGCGACTATTTGTTGCACGTCAATGAGTTTCAGAAATATCGATTTACAAATATTCGTTTTCTTAACTGCCTGAGTCGTTAATTTTCATGAAGTACTTTCGACGAAACAAATTGAAGCAAATTAAAATAGCAATATTAATTTCAATTGGACGCTTAAGAAGAATTTACATTATGATAATGTTACTAGTTTATCGTGAGGTTCATTTTCCCGAAACGTGATATCTGACATTTTTATTTCCATACTCCTTTTTAATTTATTATACGTAACATTCAACACTTTTTTAATTTCTACTATTTACATCACTTAGAAATGGTCATCGCAGTCAAAATAATTTTTTGTTGCTTTAAAGCAGCAACTATCATACTACAGTTATTTTCTAACATTAATGGTTTTCTAACATAAATAAATAAATACAAATTTATAAATAAAAATAATATACTGCCTCGATTTTTCTAATAAAAAATATATAATTCCATTTAAGAGAACATTTGTCACTTTCATATAACTTCCTCGCGATCGTTTAGAAAAAATTATTTTTTATTACTTACGAATTTAAACTATTCGCACCTTATCTGGTTTATCGTTTATCTAATATTATTTACGATTAATTTACATTTATAGATTAAAATTGGTCGCCGTGTATACAAATTTGAGAAAATAATTCGAATCAACGAAATCTGGTAAACCTAATAAAAATAACATAACATATATTTATTCAGGTAGAAACAAAATTGTAAACGTCGTAAATACGAATAAGTATATCTCTGCTTTAATAATCGCGTATTTTACTTACTATGTATGTACGTTTAACTTATGTCGTTCCATTATCACGGAGCTGTATCAAACCACTGGCTCGAACGTCCGCTTCGTGTGTCTTAATTAAGTAATCGGAAATAAAAATTGCTGGAAACGGTATCGCAGCGAGGAGAATTATTGGCGGTTTGCCTGCGTTCGAGAATCTTCAGCGATCGTAACTCGTTTATTCATGAGCCTGTTCATCGTATGGAAATCGAGGAGAACGCGATAGCAGTTAAGGACACTCAAGAATGTCCGGTAGGAATAGCTCTGTCTTTCCATAATTGCGAAAGCACTCGGGCCACTTCTTATCTGTCGATGTTCCACGACCTTTTATCCAACGATGCTGCGAATTCCATGGATAACTGCAATCCCCGTTTCCGCAGTTTGCGAAAACCTTTGCGTGCGAACCGTTCGATCGAAAAATTCTTGAGGAACACGAAAGCCCGCGAATAAGACGTTCCAGCCGCGCGCCCGACCTCACCTCGGCAACTACCATCGAGTAAACGTTAAATACGCCTCAGAAATTGCGACCGGCTCCGTTCTACACGTTACAATAATCTACGCATAACACGCTACCTTTAATCTCGTTTGGCTGCCGAATGCCATATAAACACGAAGCGGAATCTTATTCGACGACGATTGCCTACTTGACTGACCGTGATTGTTAATTTTGAGTCTACTTTTTCCAACTGTCTTTTGAAGGGAAAGCTACGAATTTTCGTTAACTTTAAAACATAGATTAAATATATGTATATATACGGATGAAAAATGAATGTAGCGCTAATACGTGTTCAAAATAAGAATAACGATATTAGTAGGAAAACTAATTTTTTCAGTGTTTTATAAACGTGATTAAATGTAAAAGTATCGGTGGAAAATGCTTGAAAAATGTTGTTCATTAGACGCACAAAATTTAGGCAGACTTCTGGAAGATGTTATATGCTTTCTTATAAATAAACATGAAGCGCGTTGCTTCGGTTTGCTTGTTACTGAAAGAAGGAAGATGGAAGGAAAAGAGAGGGAGGAACGTTTCGTCGTCGACAGGTCAGGAAATTGTATATATGGAAACAACATAAACTTATGTAACACCAACATATTTTCAGAATTTATGCAATTGTGTTGTAACTAACAAATTGGCTAATATTCACAAAATATTCAAGGCCTTTGTTTTTTAAAATTTTTCAAATTTTTACTACGTATGTAGACTGTTGTAACAAATAAAATACCTAATTTCCTAATTGCATGTTTTTAATGAAGTACCTCCTTAAAGCATTCAATATCAATAGACGTATTGTTGCTTAATAAATATCTTAGGAAAATGTATTATAACGCTTTGGGTGAATTGCCTATAAGACTTCACGTACCATTACTGTGCTAAATTTATGTTTGCAAATCGCGAGCTCTGAACATTTATGAGGGGAAAAACGCGGAGGAGAAACAACAAATAAGCTGACTGACGGCCAACATAAATTATAATCGTTTAGTAAGCCATGTATCTTAATATGTACGTATTCTTTTTCCTTTCGCCGCGCGTGTAATAACTTTCCCCAGCTCTCATGCACTTCTCACATTTTTCATTTCCCATTCTCTGAAAATTCTATACAATGCAACAATAGAATTCTCAGATTCGTATTGTTGTCGTAATATTAGTACTACATTCCTTTGAAAAACAACTGAAACAAGTGTTATAAATATGAATGTGAATGCAGAAATTTCGCTTTCATGTATTAACAAATTCTTGGTATTATATAACTAAAATTGTTAGTGTGATATGATTAAATCGACACTTGAAACGAATTAACTGATTCTGATTATTTTTTACTTATCTTCAATAAGTAAAATTTTCAAATTTTTTAGTACTTTCTTGAACTTCGTATCACTCAAAATATCAATTTTAAACAATGTATATGCTTATAAAATTCCTTTTCGTAATTTAAGAATGTTCAAAGCAACAAATGCATTTTGTAATACAATTCTAGTATTGTACATATCGGGAAAATTGTATATAAAATATATTATTGTTAGTAATAGTATGATCACTTGATTTGTACTTATAACCATATTATCTAGCTTTTTATATTTGCTATATACGAATGAAGGATACCTTTCATCAGATTTAATGGTATTTAATTGGTTCAAAATAAATGCACAAGAATTTCAGCCAAGTTTGAATGATAAATTTCTACGTCAATTTGTCTCATAAATCACTTTATAATTAATTAGTTTACATCACGAACCAGTTTATTTAACCGACACGAAGCTAATATTAAATGAGTTAATATGGAAATCAACTGATTCTCATATTATTTGCCAAATAATATTTTCTCAAATCCCGAAATACGCTATTTAACACCAGCTATAACAGTTGGTAATTAAGCAATTACTACAAGCGGTAAGAAAGAGAACTTCAAATGGTACAAAATAGTAATTAATTTATAGTAATTTTCAGATATATGTGAATGAAAGTTATGATGACGTTGTAAGCAAATTAAATATTGAATTTAAAGTCAAAATTTTATAGAAATATTTGAATCTAGCAGTTTGATTGGTCAATACATCTAGTGTTAATTAAGGGAATAATTGATGCAATAGTACAATGAACTAAATATATGATTTTACAACTAATTGGTTAACGGCTACGAAGCAGTGAAACGTACCTACTTTACCTTTGTTATTCCAAAACAGAAGGAGTAATATCTTCCACATAAAATATTATACATTTTGCCCGACATAAAATTTCCATATCTACTTGAAAACGCAAACAGTGGAATCCAACGTGTAAACAGAAGGAATCCAAGAATATGGTGAGTTTGTTATTAAAACGTTCGCTGGGAAATTGATCGCGCGCAAAAATTTGAGCACCCTTTTATCGGTACGAATCGGAATGCCGCGTCTCGTTGCCAAGAAAATGAATGCAAACTCACCGATCCCGTGCGAAAGAAACGTGATCAATGGCAGCGCAGCGCAGAACCATCTTCCACGACGGTCCTTCATGGTGTCCCTCTTCCTTCCTTTCCGCTCCCTGTGTTTATCCTCCACCGTCCGCGAAGAAGAGCCTCGGCGAACGTAAACACACCTCGATCTCCTTATCAGTTACTCACAGAGATCGCTGGAGACGGTGAAATCAGGATCCAGATCCACCCACATCACTGTCACGCTATTCCTGTAGCTTATCTCCGACCCGTATGCAAACAACCATAACTTATCGCAATTTCGCCCCTCGACAGAAGTCGCCGGACAGAACGCGCTGGATTGCCTCTCTTTAACCGTGAAACAGTCTTTGCGCGCGAACAATTCACATGGGGACGATGTCACGATCACTGATCCCTTGTTAGACGTGCTCGCGGAACCACCGACACAGCGGCGACGGGACGCGTAACGATGTCAGTCGATACGAATTTCACGATTGTATCCGACACTCCGCCACGGGTGACAACGCGACTCGAGGAATTGTATTATTCATCAAACACGCGGCTCGCTACGGGTCGAGATTTACAATCGCGCATTATCGATTCCACGGATCCATTTGTAAGGTTTTACCGACGGCGCCCGTAATTCCGACCCCCCTCTGGAGTTTTAATATCGCCGAGAATTGCCCGGCTGGGATTAACCTCTTTCGCGCGCGAAGGTCACGTGCTACCACTATATACCCGGATCAGAATCCGCCCCGGTCATAATTCGGGAACTACTTCCTCGCTTAGTTTCCGTTCGGGGAAATTGCCAGGCGAGGCTCACCCTCCAGCTGGAGAGACGCGAAGAGCCGTGTCGCTCGTCAGAAACACACGCGAACCTAGCCGATTGTCACTTCACGAGTAAATAATTCTTGAAACGTAGCTGCAGCAACTGTTTAGGGACAAATGGCGGTGCACGTTGTCAAACGCCAACCACCTACCCGTGTACTTTTCTCCTCCGACTCCTGCAACGGGTGCTTGTACCCTCTCACCAATTGAAACGTACGAGTAGACTCTTCCTCCCTGTCCATTTAATTCAAGCTCTGCGGGAAATCGTGCAGTCGTTCGTGAGCATCAAACGGTTCGGGCCATGGGTCATTAAGCGTGCATCATAGAGCACATTAATCGGATGTTAAGCCACCAATCTAGTCTTCATGTTCCATTACTTCGTGCTACACCAGGCGGCGTGATTGTTGACGATTTTCTTACGTTGCACGCTGTCTTTCTTGAATCCTGGAAAGTAATGAAACGATCGTGTTAATTCGATTCAATGTTTCTTATGGAATAATGAAAAGTATGTAATCTAAATATTTTAAACGATTGCTACGGTGAAGTGTATTTGTTTAAAGGGTGTGAAATTCATTCTGAAAGCGATTTTTATTCGCTTAACTGTAGTTTCGTCGAGGGAAAAAAAGTAACAAGAACTTTCATCTTCACTGCCAATCACATGACAGTTTTATCGGGTATTTTTAACAGCGTACCGAGAGATTCGCAAGATTTCCGATAACTGGTCCCGCCATCCAAACTTTACGTCTATCAGTTTTTCTTGTATCGGCTACCAGGTCGGCTGGCACAAAATTTTCACGCTAAATCACCAAGAGAAATTCGTATGGGAAATTGTGGAGTGTTCCGAATTATTTTCACATACGTTTTTACGTTGTAATAACAGGATAACAATTAGTTGAACGATGATAAAATATTGTAAATGTAGTACAAAGGTATGACTCACGAAAGTACTTTAATGAACGAAACAATAGAAACACAAAGCGAGGATATAAAGCACTCAACGTGATGATACATGTACAGACGCTCAAAAGGAAAGTATGAAATACAGCGAAGGAAAGTTATTATTAGACGGCGGATCTCGTACAACTACACACTTCCAAAAAACTGAAGGACTACTTACTAAATTTTTGCCAAAAAATTGTTCACATTTGAACTGATGTAAGTTTGTATTAAAAAATCGTTCAATAGGGTGCTTGACCTTATTTTTAAGGGTGAGGCCTATGAATTCACATATCTGTTTGAACTGGATGTTTTCAAAGATCCTTTTATATAATAAGTTAAAGTTGATTTTGAGTCTAAACAATTGTAAACAAATTGCAACAATTTCGCAAAGCTTATAAAACTTTTGGAAAATTAATGAACGACGTTTTGTCAGTTTTATCGCAGTTTAGCCGAAAAGTGTGCCATTATTAGAATAATCTGAAATTCAACATGAATAGATTAAACACTCATATTTGTCCCTCGTATGCAGCGTATACTCAATATGTTTTATTTGTATATTTAGCGTGTATTTAGTGCACTTGTTTAATTCGTTTAAAAACAAATATTTATTATTACTTAGTATTATGGTTCTTGCGTATTAAGTGTACATCAAACTTACACTGAACATACACTAAGAATAAGCATACAGTACATACGAGTTGCAAGTTAGACCTTATAACTTCCTCGTGCTGTGCTTTGAACTACTCTAATGCCAGAGGCATACTTCTCGTTCCAAATGCGATAGAGCGGCGGCAAATGATGTAAATCCTGCAGAGTTGTTTAAAGTAAAATTTTTCAAAGGTAAAACGAACGAGTTCTCCGCTCTGTTCTCCGATGTCAAAAGGTCATTGAAAAGTGCATGAGAGTTTCACCATTTAAATTGAATCCAGGTGTGCTGTTATACGATTTTTTGTCGCAAGATTTAATATCCTTTAATTTTACAAAATAATACAGTAAAATATTACACATTATTTGAATGGTAGGTCAATATTTTCAACGTATATCCTGAAATGTTGTCAGAAAAGTACATTAATTAACGTAAGAGGAATACAAAGTGGTGATATAGTGCATCGAATGTGAATTTTTAAAGAAACTGAATCACGATGTCAACAGAATATTCAAGCACAAAACACATTTAATTTTTTTACGAATATATTACTAAGTAGCAAAGTAAGTAGTATTTGATTACTAAATAGCAGTGTGTTTTTGGTTAAAGAATGTCTTATACAGTTTGGCTCGTTAAAAATTGTATTTACTAGCCAAAGATATTTTTTTTACAAATAATTGGCAATCAATAGTGATGGGTGCAACCCACTCACGGCTGTAGATATACATATAGGCAGGATTCACTCTAGTAATGACCATTATTTTTGCAAATATTTCGAAAACTGATGCCAACCAGCAGTTACACGTAGACAAAAAATAGTAAAAAATCATAAAAATCGAGAATGCAGTTTTTTAAATATATAATTATGTCAAAAAATATAGTAGAAAATACTTGCCGATAACGAACAATTCTACTCTTTAAAGTAAAAACATTCAATACCACTATTTTAACAAAGACTCGATTGAAATCTATTACGACTTAATAATTGCTGAAATTTGAGTTAATTATTAGAAGTCAGTATTTGCTTGCATTTGTTGGTTATATTATTCTAATCGTAATTTACACATTTTGCTATATAAAAGCAGTTTAAAATCTATAGTTTAGTTACCAATTATTAATTTCAAGATTATGAACATAAACACAATGATGTTTCATAATATAAAATATATGAATTTCAAAAGAAAAAGTAAAGTTTATTTTTAAATATTTTTGAAAAAGTGTATAAGCTTGTACTCTTAACTGTACGTGTATAGTATGTATATTTTAGAATATTTTCACCACGAGTGAAGATACACAGATCTGATTAGTTATTATTGATACTCTGATGCTACGAAAATTAAAAAATTTAAACGCAATCCGATACAACAATTTTGATAAAATTTTACCGTGATATTACATGCAGCTCGTGTCGAATAACGATCCAAATTAATTGAGTACAAAATTGATGAGTGAATGCGGCATGTTATAATTACTATTGGATGGCTTAAAATGCACAAGCTGTGGAACAACATATAGGAATGAAAGATTAAAATTGATTGTACAAATCGAAACTACAAGGTTTACGAAACTTAAATTTCAAATAAAATACTAAAATACCATACGATACCATATTACTTTAAAAAATAATGATAAATATAACACATAAATGTGATATGTAGTTAAATGTTTATGATATAAATATCTTAATGTAATTTCTCGAATTTTTATTTTCGTTGTACAAGTAAAATATATATTTCTCAGATACATTCGATTTCTACTCTTTTGCAAACTAGATAAACGTTTTGCTAAATGTGTGCATATAAAAACTCACAATCAAAATATTTTTATTTCATTAGCATTAGATGAGTTTAATTTTAGCATTAGGTATTATCTGTACTAATCGGTTATTTTAATCGATTGATAATTAAGGTATTTACTACAAGAGCTGCGCAAAAACACTTCAAGTCGTAAAAAATAATAATAATTGTCAGATATATATATAAATAAAAATTATTATAATGTTGTGAAGAATTTGAAATTTGATTTAAAGTAAAAATTTTATGAATGAATGTTTGTTGGAGCGTTTGCTGCGAGCACGCGTTTAGATATCTTTGTGTCTGTGTTAAAATTGGCGGATAAATGGATGGATGACTAAATTGCTGGCTAGCAACTTGTCTTCCAAAGCCATATTGTTGCTAAAAGTTTATCGTTTAACATAATGATTTAATTTAAACTGGTTTTTTTGAACGGTTGGTACATCTAATGTTTAAAGTGATGCATCACGCTTAGATTCATATCAACATTCACATTTATGTTAAAACAAAAATTATTTCTTTAATTATTTGCACAACATATTCGTAGAAGTGAAATATTTATTGTAGTCACTGAATAATGAACGTTAAATACCATCTATAATATGAAACAATATTTATGCAGCTCGATGCGCACACGATTACCTCTTTCCCACTGTGAATGTAATTCCCGTTTTATTTGTTCAAAATCTTTACAAAGCTCTCCATATCAAACACTAAGTCGACAGCAAAACAAATATACACAACAAATATACACAACAAAAGAAACTTGAACCTACTATGGTAGCGTACCATTTCATACTTTTATAATTGCCTCTATAAAGTTACCAATTAACCCTTTACAGTCCTATATCAAGGTGGACTCGACATTTTAATTTATCAAATAAATGTTTCGTATACACAACAAAGAGTTCTCGTTAATTAAACATCGTTCTTTCATTTGTTGAAACCTCTTTCATTGAATCGTCTGAAAATGTCTAGAATACGTTTGAAAAAACAATTAGACCGCGAAGGGTCGAACCCGGATAACAGACACAATACGACCCACTAACTGTACTCGGCTCTGAACTATCCTGCAGACCTCTTACACGATCACGTAGAATAACCTTCACGTGCAAGGAGACAAAATGCGGAAGCAATCGAATCTTCTCCTCGAAATCAATTCGCCGATGCCGATTTGCTGTTCCTTCGCCGATCACGTTTCTTCGAGTAGATGAACTGATAGTCGTGGGGTGTGTGTCTAGCGCGGAGTGGCTGGTGATTGGTGTAGCACAAGCAGAGTGCTTAAACGAATCTCGATAGTTGGGGAAGGCTGATACAAATCCCATGGTAGTTAAGGCGTCTTAAGCGTCTTGTATGTATTCGTCCAATTCTGGAGGAACGAGATGTAATTGGGTCTTTCTATCCCCGTCGGCCAGACGATTCTCGGTTCGAAGTTCCGCCGTTATAGCGTTCTCGGCGTCTGGCAGGTGTGCCAGCAAGTCCGCGGGATTAGAGTAGCCTGGTAGTCACGTGTATATCTGCGCAGTTTAACATCGACCTACGAGCCGATTACAGCATGGCCCGGAGGACGAATATGAGCGAGATTTGGACAACTAGACTGTTACGTTTGACGGGGAACCATTCGAGAAGAAATTGCATCGTTCTCAGTGCATCGTCGCTTTATGAATCTGGACGCGGGGACGGTTTTACTGCGGCGGGAACCTGATTTCAGAGAACACTGGCAATCGTTGTACTCGCGTATCGTGCGAAAGCCTAGGTTCCCGCGTTACCGTCAAAGCGATGTTTCTATTCACGGTACGAAACCTGGATTGCCTGCTATTTGAATAGACCGTTTAATAGAGAGTTTAATAAGTAACTCGGCGTGGAATTGAAAATTGAGTCTTTTCATTGGAAATAAATGGCAAATGTAAATGTTACTTCCACCAGTGGATTTTGTGTTCGCAATCGGTTGCTTTGCAGATTCTGCGGATCTGTGCGCGACTAAATAAACGATTTTTAAAGCGTTTATTCATTTTTGCCTAAATATCAAATATATTGATATGATACGCAAGTTAGACGAACGCAACAATAATTGCAAATAATATCATAGTTATGTGATATATATTAGTTACTACAATAAAACTTTGATGAAAAATTATGACTTAAATGAACAATCAAACAATGTTCTAATGATACGTAAATATGAGATAAAAAGGTTTTACTTATTACTTTTATTTTTTGTTTATTATAAAAGTTGCACACACGCTATATAGAAACATGCAATTATCAGAGAGTAATGATTCTACTTCCAGTGAGCGCATAAATTTGTGACATAACGAATAATGATTAAAATTAGTATCAGAAAAGCTTCATAGAACGAGGCAAATAAAAAGTATACTCCTTGCACTAGTACTATCCTCGCAGTTTTTCGTATCATTAGCGCCGTGAAAAACTTCCCGCACTCTGCCACTGAACTTTTTATTTATAGACTCGTTAAAGTAGTTACACATTAAGCAGTAGTTCACATTTATGCAATTTAAACTTGAAGTATTTGAGTTTAAACTACGCAGTTTAATTTAAGAACCTTTGATGGCAATTGCCCCGGTGTGCACGCGATATTTTTTATAACTTCACAAGCACTTTCGGTAATCTACAATTCAATTAAATACGTAGAAGGCGTACAGATTCCTAGACGCGTATCTCTTTGGAGATAATGTAGCTCTGCTAATAGAAGGCAAGAAAAACGAGAGTTATGGAGGAAATTTCCTCGTATATGTTAAATTCTCCACCATAAACGAATGAGATATTGGTTTACTTCTTATAAACTATATATTATATGAAAGTAATCTTAAGAAATTTTAACAGTTTCTTCGTATGTATTATGCAAAATTAGTTATTTTACGTAATATATAATTAATTACAAAATTGATATTTTCAAATATTCTAGATATGTAAGAAAAAGGATTTTAAATATTTTGTATAAACGTCAACAGCTGCTTCATGTAACAGCATAAACAAAAAAATTTTCGGTAAACACTATTCACGAAATGTACATAATTGCCTCTGAAAATGTGATTAACATAATTTAATTTACGTTATGTATAACTATAAAGAGCAAAACATTTTTTATAGTTTAACGTACGTAGATTTTTGCAAAACTCGCATTTTGTAGATAAATTTAATCTATTATTATTTCACAATTCGTTCAGTTTTATTCGAAAATAAATCTTTAAGTGAATTAATATTCATGAAATATTCAAAACCCTAGTTCTTTCAAATATTTGAGATATTGGAGATACATGTCAGTTTTCGGGATTTAAAAAAAATTTTTAACATTAGAAGATTAGTAATAAAATTTTTGTTGTAATAAATCAATAAAAAATATTTTTAAAATGCAATGAATTCGAAGTATTAGTGTATACGCATAGAGGCAGTTAAAAGTGATTTTTAAAGAACAATATATATACACATATATACATCTGATTTAAACGAGGAATAATAAGTAAGATAATTATTTTTAATATGTTAAGATACAAAATCCTGGTAGAAACAGCACAACAAGATAATGTAAATATGGCAAATTAACAAGTACTAAATGCTGCTCATGAATAAGTGATTTAGTATGCGTTACGAAACTAAAATATAATAATTTAAGCGGATTATAAAGAACATCAGCTAACTGTTATGTATACATTAGCCTATCGTTATGCAAAATACATCAGCCAAATAATCGCTTTTAAATGACGTAAATATTGTTTATAGGTTAATTAAATTTCTCTATTTCACGTTCTTCCTTTTTCTGCAAATTCTGCAATTTTGAAAATTTTGTAAATTGCATACACTTTTTTCATTATATCTACCGTACAAAAATTTATTATGTTGGATATTGTATACTATATTGCAGATTTGTAATATAATATAATAAAATGTGAAAATATGACTAAAAATATTTCGATATTACATATAAACTCAAACAAATTAGTATTAAGAATTATATGCACAAATTTCTCTTTCAATAAATGTATAAATTTCAGTTAAAGCTTCCTTCTTTTAAAACTATTCGCTAATTTTGTACACTGTTCATTTAATTCCGAGAAAAGAGCTTCACTTTATCAGATATTGCGGTAAAATTGCTTAATTGAATTAATTTGAACGCCCCGCTTTATTCGTTTGATTGGTATACACAATCTGTCGTGTTAGTAGACAAAAAGATGGAGAACTAACCTTCGATTAGAATTAAATCTAATTCTATACAATTTTAACATTTAATTAGAGAATAAATTCATATAAAATATTTATTTCATCACTCCAGTGATATCTACTAGGACAAATGCTGAATGTTCTGAACGAAAAAGAAATATGTGACTATTATAAGAAATACGAAATTAATTAATCCTGCGCAAACTATTCCAGATAAATAACTAACAATTAAACAGTTTCAGCTGTATCAATTGTAATCACTTACAGACAAATTTCTTACTCACAATTAAAACGAATCCACGTTGTGCACTTTTAATTGTATTTCAATCGAGATTCAAGGTTAGCACTGAAACACTGATAACTTAAATAATTGGCACACCAACAATTTTTTAAAAGCATCTTCGTACCTATGTAGTTGTTATCGTATCGAATTAAAAATCGAACAGAGATTCGTCAGAAACGATGAGACTGTAGCGATTAAAAACCGGCGCGAACTACGTTTGTAGAATATCGAGGACACGGAGGGAAGAGATGACGAATCTTTTAATCGTCGCAAGAATATCCGTGAAAGCGGAGGGTTGGAGGCAATAGGAAGTCTATTCGACGGGAAACTGCTGGTGCTTCGATCACCGGGAAAATGGTCTTTCATCGACGTACTAATTCGACGGTTACGTGGCAGCTTCCTGCCAGCTAAGCAATTCTAGCTCGAGCCATCGAGTTCCCTGGCGCGCGTACATTGGCTTTTTACGTTTCTGAAGACAACGCGGACCATTTGCATAACACATCACGAGGACGGGCACAGAGGGTGCATCGTTAGCTGCGAATGCAAGCAACAGTTTGAATGCAGGAGGGAAGTGCACTTACGTTATTTTTAAAAAGATTGCTCGACAGAGACGCAGCCAGGGCGGCCAGTTCTGATCTCCCTAAGAACAAAGTAACTAAGAACGAAACTCCGGCGAGTAACGAAGAGACATTCCAGAGGTTACGTTTGTCATGTAAAGTCCCGTTTTGTAGAACAGAAAGCTTGAAGCTTGATTAAAATTGTTCAGGTGAAAGGTACGCGATACGAACATCTGTCAAAAAAAAAAAACTAACTACGAAGAATTATGAGTTCGCTTCTCTTTACGTTGTTCTGTCATGAGCTTCGCCCTCCGCGCGTCCAAAATGCTCATTCCTCGAGTTTAATTGAAATTTTCTACTTCAAAATTGTATAACGAATAATTGGAAGATTTGTAAGTTTGTTATTTAGCTTCTGCAACTTTTCCAACGGTATTAATTTATATATGTTGGAAGTGGAATATATTTTTCGTTGAGAATCAAATATTTTTTTTCTCACTGTTTCAAGCAAGGCCAGATATTAATAGTCAACAATAACGGCTGTGATGTTTTTATAACATAGATGTCTTGCTACGTTACTGAAACAAATATTATGCAGCATACACGCATAAAGTTTGCTTGCAACAAGTATTGATAAACTAATAATGGAATATAACAACAATAGTTTGTTATCAACACTCTCTACTAGCTTATTTATTTATGCAGCAGAATTTCGCCACAATTAAAAATTTTTATTTCGAAATACCAAACACAAAATGCAATTAAACATTTCGCTTTTAATTAACTTTACCAAATTCTATATCTTATGAAGACTGATGAAATTATTTTTACAGATACAAAATTTAACGTTTCTCGTGGTATTTAACATAATAGAACGGAAGCATGAAATGAATCATGAATGTGCACCACAAGAAAGAAAAATGTTTAAAATTCTTTGCGAATAATAGTCGGAACATAATGCATAAAATATGCTGTCCCTCGTAAAAACGTATTAAAAAGATTTATAATGGAAAATTTAATATTTCAAAGGTTACATTTCAAAGGATTTTTAAGAACCATTCGAAAATGTATTTTATACTGGGACCATTGAATCAACATTAAGCACGTAATGGTGATTTCATTCTTGACAAGTACGTCGATATACTCGTTCTATCGTTTAATTGCGAAAAAATTCGAAAGGAGGGGTATAAAATTTCATTGCGCTCGCAGCACTTTATGGCGTATCGCGCGGATATTTGCGTTACGGGTCGTAGCTAGGAGTCGAAAAAAATAATGTCAAAAATTCCTGGCTACGATTTTCCGTTGATTGCAGTCCAAGTACAACCTCGACGAGACAATATCAATTAAGCTTTCATTACGGAGTTATAAACTTTCGGAAGTCAGTTATCCGAATAATTTGACTGGTAACGCGGATCGCATTTACCGTTGAGCTCGTACAATTTTTAAAAACGAGCGTCCGCTGAAATTCACGCGGTATTTCATTCATAGCCGAACATTTCACGGTACCAGGAACGACACGCGCAGAAATTCACCAATCTCGAACAATTAACGAAGGAATAACAATTACTCTATGCTTCTGCTTATAGTTATTTGCTTTCCCATGAAATGATGAAACTAAGAATCGAATGGTTTGTGACAATTATACGTGAATTAACAATGGACGATTCCTCGAGTGGAGGAATAAAGTATTTGCAAGGAATCGTGAGAAGAATTTTCAATTACGAACGCGAGAGTCGCATATTCTCGAGTGGTAGGGAGAAGTATTCGTTGAAATGGGATTGGCAATAACAGCGGGCCGCGGAAACGCAAAGATGGAGCCGCGCGGGAAGGGTTTTCGAAAATATTCCGGCCGACACTGCACACCTCCGAGCACTTTATCGTCGCACCGTGTTAAATCCAAATAGTCACGGGTATCGTTCACTTTACACTTAATCGAACAGATGATGCATCGCACAGAGCCACGCGGAAAGCGTGCACGTTGGTTGTTAACTGATTGCGAAGACGGACGCAGAATAGTCCATTCACTCCCGCCGTGAAAAGTACGTCACCGTTACACTGTACATCACACGATTCCATCTAATCTGACAAGCTCAAAAAGGGAACGGCGGCTACGGAAGATTGCTCTGTCGTCCCGTGTAACTGCTTCATTTTCTCACGGAATTCCGAGAGATTTCTTCGGGAAATTCCGTGCCTCCGCTAAATTCTTCCCGAACACCGTTGACGAATCAGCCGGGCATGGCTGACGGTCCGATCTCCTCCAATTTTTCCACTTCCGTTCTTGTTAATTGAATGGATATCCAATTTGGCGAGGAAGCACGGTATTCTTTTTCCTTTCGTGCCTCCACCCCTCTGCCTTTGTCATCCTTTTCTTTTCTCGATTCCGATTTTTAATGGAGCTACCGAGAATCGTGAATGAATTAGAACTATTGTACGAATCTCGTTCGAAACCCTCCCTTTCCTGTGTCTACAGATTTCTCACGCGATGCTTAGCACTTCCGTTTAATGTCCAGTTCGCACCTCGACATTAATTCGATTTATGGTATCCCCCCATAACAATATTTTTATCGCTTTCTTTATTGGATGTCGAAGTTGTATTTTAACACTGTAACACTTTAAATTATTGTACGTTCTTTAATTAACGAAACGTTTAAATACAATGTTTACGTAAAGCTTGAGGAAGGGGATGTATAATTTTTTGCTTTAGCAGAAATCGGAAAAATTACGTATTCTTCGTTGCTATTATTGAATTAAGCGAGGAAAGTGGAAAGCAAAAAATCTTTAGATCGAAGTCTTCATTTAACCGATGATTATTCATTCATTCTTTTATTTGTTCTAATTATGTAAAACTAATTTCAGACACGTTCAATGAATTTCCTTTAAATCCCAAAATTTATATCTTTCTTCGTCCAACGTTCTCTAAAGAATTACTCCAATTAGAACGACGATAATGACACGAAACCAATTACACAGGAGCAAGAGAAATTTTACTCCTTCGTTTGCGACTGTTTCACAGCTCTACAAAAAATGGTTTAAATCTGATTAAAAATCTATTCTTCTGTATAATTTCTGATATCGTGCATTAAAGACGCGGTTTGTTTTATATTTCCGATAAATTTTTTAATTATAACAATTTTTAATTTCGACCAAAAGAATTGACAAAATATTTTTCCAAACAAATGAAATATAAAATAAATAAAATATTTGTGAACTTTGATTAATTAAACAATTAAACGGATTTCTGTTTAATCAATTTCTCTGCGCCCATCTTCATTTTAATTTCTTTCCTGATGCAAAGTTTAAAGTAAGTACAGAAATAACCATGTTCGATAACCAAAAAGGAAAATGGCACATTGTTTATGCTTCCATTCATGTGACTAGAGCGACAAAATTTATTTCAACCTATATCAAATTACTCTTCGCCATTTGCCAAAAATCCAAATATTTGCCGTTTCTTCTACACAACTAGTGCTTCGATATTTTTGGTTTTCGAAAACAGGCGTGACAGTCGAAATATTTCTACGGGGGAAAAAAAATAAATAAATTTCATCGACATATTTGTACAATATATTCTCCAGCGTTTTAACAAATCTCAAATATTCGCGCCTCAAATACTTAGTTGCGAGATAGATGCGACGATGTTTATAGTTTTTAAAATGAACAATAAAAACGTCTCGAAAATATAACCAGAGTATGGTATGATCAACATATTAGCCAAAGCAGTTGTTAAAACTTCGTCCAAGTAATTACAAAAATTTGTTAAATAATTTTGAAGACACTTAACAAACACTTTCAAACAAGTATACTTTGACAAGAAGTATGGATTAAAATGATAAAATGAGTTGCTCCAAAAATGATAGAAACATCTCGTAGTTCCTTAAATCCATAATAAAATCCTTAATTTCATCTCTGCCCAACAGAGATGTCATTTTGCAAAGGATATCCTTATATCGTTCCATCATAAGGTGAACAACACTAATCATATACCCCTACAAGAAGATAGATAAAAGAAACGTTGATCGAAACAGACGAGACAAATTTTCCGCCGTCGCAATGCAACAGAATTTCACTTCATCCTCATAGACTTAATCCTTCTTCCTTCACTTAAACACTTAAACAATACCAAACGAATCTCGCCAGTTTTCTCATATCTCGATTCGAAGTAATTAAAAAAAAGAAACGAAAAAAGTAATCGATTGGAAGAACATTGAATTTAAGGAACAGCGTCACAAAACACAGCAGCTATCACTAACGGCGCATCGGTAACACCGTCCACCCCCGATCGAATCCCGATATGTCCTGACCGCGAATAAACGTTAACAAGTGAAGTTTGAAAATTGCTCGGCTGCTGGGAAGAGAAATCCCGTGTCGGACGAGTTTCGAAGCGCGGCACGGATACACGGTCGTATCGCGATGCTTCCCAGCGACCCCCAACAAAACCAGAATATTACCGAGGTACAGTTGTCGGCTGGCAACCACAATTACGCACCCCTTCGCACGTGCAAATCGCCTGGAGCACGTTCCCAGTCTGTCTCGAGGAGATCACTGCCCGCGCTCTTCGCGACGTACAATTCGCCACGTGGTGAACGAGCATCCACCGTGACTCGATCGGAGTCGCGCGGTTTAATCGCGCGAGGGTCATTCGACGTGGAACACTGGCGGCGTTTACCGGTTATATGCGACGACGATGAATAGCAATCGAGACGGTGGTCTCGGATGAACTTCTACTGGCGCGTTAACACGTTCGATGTTATCCTCGCGTGGCGGCTTGTCCGCGACTGAGAGAGCTCGCAGGCCAACCCCCTTCGTGTTTCCCAGCCTGGCCGCCACAGCGCTGCCACGCTTACTCGGATTCACCCCCTATTCCTGCCCCAGCTTTTCCCTCTCCGACCGCGACCGCCTCTCGCCATCCCCCTCGATCCGTCAGTCCATTGCTCCACGAGAAAAACAACCCTCCGTGTCCCTCTTGCTCGCTGCGCCGCCAGACTCTTAGGAGCTGCACACTTGTCCGAAGGGTGCCACTGCGTGTTTCCTGCGAAACTGTTTTTTATCCTTCGCGAACAGCGCGATTCATTCGTACGGGTTGCGAACGAGTTTTCACTTGGATCTTTATTTATGTCAAGTTGCAGGAGGAAAGGATTGGAATTCGATTAAGTTTGGTTATCGATGAATCTGGCTGCCATGATTAGAAGCATATTTTCTTGGGATTCATTCTTAGTTGTGCAGTATATAAAAAGTATTGTTACAGGATTTTCTTCTTACAATTTTCTGTGCTTGAATGCATCAGTCGAAAACACACGGTACTCTAGTTTCGAAGATATTTTGTAAAATATTTTTCTAATCCTTAACTTTAAGAATTATTGTTATCATTTGTTTAATATGGACGACGACTGACGTTTCAAGTATTTTTTAAGGATTATCTACTATGTGAGTTTCATTGACGTGTACAGGGTGTCCGTATTCCCATTTCACATTAGAACGCAGTTCATTAGGTCAGGAGTTATATGTAACGATCGTGTACATAAAATATGTAGGATTTGGAACAAACTTTCCTCTCTCACTTTAATCATCATGAATCTCTTAATTGAACATCGTGTTCTATGAAAATCTTACATATTTTTCTAAAGGTGAATTCTGAAAGTTCAACTAATGTTGTTAAATTGTCTATAGTTATTTACTCTCTTAATATTTTTAACGACATATAGATAGAGTAACAATCTAAAAAATAATTTTTATCATTAGTTGCCCATTTCATTTTTTCTAATATAGAGGTCTAAATTTACTAGACTGAAAATTTATATGCAAAATGTTCCACACATCAATCAAGCAATATTTCATCTTTTAGACAATTACAGATAAACAAATAATACCATATTGTATATTCTAAATTTTTGTATCACTTTTGTACATTTTTCGATAAGTTGCAACTGCAATATTTTTTTAGATGTATAAAACTGTATAATCTTTTGACCATATCGATTACACGAGCGGTTTAGCACATAATTTTGATCGAAGTATTATAAAATTTCACGGCACATAATTCAGGAGGTATATTTCAATTTCTTTAGGGAAGCAGTCTCTTGTGCCTACGACTTTGTTTACGCATGTGAATAGCTTTTATATGCATTATGCAAGAAATTTGAATGATGTACTCTACCCAGTTTAGATATATTTTGCATTTGAATATTAATGAGGTAATTGAGGGATGATGCAAAATGGGGTAGAATGCCAAACATCTATAACTTAATTCTTGCCTATAAATTCTTTTAATATATCAGTTTGACAAAAATTACTTTGCATTTCTTTTAATATACAATATAAATCTGTTTTCGAGATTATATGTGCTACGACAGTACCTAAATTCGTTCGTTTTTGTATTAATAATAAAAAATGGAAATACTACACGATATTTGTTTCGCTTATACCATTCCATAATACGATTATACCACCTAAATTTATTGTATTTCAGAGGTATATTACTCCAATGTTAGATTATATGTAAAAAAAATTGTTTCCATCAGTTAACATTTACTTTTTGTTAATTAAATGGTGCGCCTTTTACGATGTATGTTTTAAATAAAAAATGAAGTTTATTAATTTGGATAATATTCATAAATCTAATAAGACTTCAGGCATTTCCTAATGTCCTAAAATTAATTATTTCAAAGCTGTTCAGAAAATAAAGTAAAGTCATAGATAATTTAAAACATTTAAGGGTAAAAGAACGTTAAAATAAGATTAGAAAAAAAAGCAATCGCACAACAATTAAAAGCTTTATTCTATTGAAAATTATTTTAGTTATCGGTTGCATAGTTGATTGCTTCGTAAACATTTATTAACATTTGAAAATGCGAAAATAAATTGACGTCCAATGACAACTTTTATTTTCAAATCAAACTTTTCTACAAATTGACCATTCTGTATTGGACGTTGCTCTCGCTTAACTGTCATATATTAATGAATATCAAAAAGAAGAGAAGCGGTGTCTGTATAATTTCAAATAAACAGAACAAGTGAGAGAGTATAAATAAACGCATAATAGAGATCCAGTTTGGAGAACGTACAGTGTCAGGCATGAAACGTGACGAATCCATGTTTTACTGTACGAGAAAGGTGCATTTCTCCGTGCAATCGTTTGATCAAGCTTGAGGCTTGTACCATTTACTTAGTTATATTTGTTTTTAGTGAAATACAGACAAGACGAGCTCGACAGTAATGCTATTGTTGCGTTACGTCAGGCGTTTTGAGCGTTAGAAGAGAAACGTCCACGAGGTGCGCCTCTGTCTATTTTTTGGCGAAAACTAGGAGATCCTGAATTTCACGTTAATTAAATTGTGTCGTTTTTCAGTGCCTGGTGAAAAATTGGCTGAAATAATTAACTTTATTTCACCACTGTCGCTTTCGGCTCTTGATAGAACGTGTAATTCAATTCGATTAACTAATGACTTTTTAAGATTATACATTTCCATTTAATAACTTTATAATGCGGGTTAACGACTTAACTGATTGAAGTTTGAAGTCTTTCGACAATTATCAGTAAATCAATATTCGAACGTGTACCTTAAAAAATCTGAAGCATTAAATTTAAATTTCAATCTTCAGGAATTATACATAACTTTTGCTGCTAAATTTATGGCAATTTTAACGCTACGTTTGTAATACAATTGTTTAATAGATTATTGCATATATTTAAAATATGTTTCTAATATTTCTACTATATCAGAATGAATGTGTATATACAAATATATTTGTAGACTTTAGATGCCTACAATATCGTAAGTACATGTTTTCTAAGCACCTTTAGGCGCCAACAGTAATCAAAGAGTTAAGGGTTTAAGAGAATAGAACTTTGGGTCATGACTACATAGAAGAGTTAAGAGGAGAGTTGAAAAATAAAAAATCCAATATGAGTAATGGCGAAAGCTGATAATTAATAATTGATGAAGGTAAAATTAAGATTAAAAAAGAGAAATATTTGAGAGTATAACATTAAGAAAGATGTACGAAAGGTACAAGTATGCACGTGATAAAATCAATCAGGTTCGTAGGGGTGAAAATATCGTTATTGGATGTACCTTTGCACTCGTGTTCGTAATGTCTCCTAACCAATATCTATGCTAGTTATCTCACTTCGATAAGCTGAAAGAAAGTTTATAAATACCCTGTGTACAGCACAGGTTACGTGAGCAAGTTTGTAGAGAGAGCTAGGAAATCTAACCTATTTCTGGACCAGATAGGAAGCTGAGAGTTTCAGATCTATCAGCCTCTCCTCTCTCTAATACACCCTTGAGTCAGATGGATTTAAAGATAAGTGGAGAGCGAAAAATTTTCAGAAACGGAAACTGTATCAAAGTAAGTAGCGAACGGTCACTGAAGTGGACGACGCTTATATATGAAAGAAACACTTTACTGTAGACGCTGACTACTTGATTTATATCAAAAATGCGTATCGGATATTCCTTAATTTTAAGGTCGATTTGAGCTGTCATACATCGTAGATTATTTAATTTTTGGGGTGTTGGAGATTGACAACTTTGAAAAGATTCGGAAAAATTAGAGTCATATGCAAATTTTCATTCCGTGATACTTTTTTTCCTGGGCTAATTATATCCTGTGTATTCTTCATATCATTAAAGACAAAGATATTTGACTGTTTGGGTATTATTAAGACGTCCTATATATCTATAATCTGTCAATTATCATAGCATTAACTAAAAGTACATAATTTTATTTAAACATTCTACTTTGTACATAATTCCTGAAACAATCGTATCTGACAATAAAATACAATTAAAATGTGTAATGTTTTCTTCATAAATAATTTACTGTTACTATCGCTTATTGCAAATAAAAATCATTCTCGATCATATATTAACATTTTTTAAACTATTAATGAAAATCAATTACTATGTTAATGTAAATAATTTTGTAGTAAACGATTTTGTCCAAAGTGGACATAATACAACTTAAGAACAAGGTGCAATGATTAGTATTCAAGTATTTTATAAAATTCGTATCGGATGGACATAAACGACATTATATCTATATCATATTAAATACTGTATTAAATACTGTATTAAATACTGTATTAAATACTAACTACCAAAGTAGTCGAAATGACTGGTTTGTAACGTTTTGTAAAATTTTTAATTTGACGCTGACACATTTTTGGTAATTTCTTATCATTTTTGCAGAAATTTGTAGTATTTTTTAAATATGCCTTCCATTTTATTTTCTTTTGAGCACCTACATCTCAATTTATCTCCATTTATGTTATTAAGTATTGGAGGTTTTTTTACATTAAAAAGCTTGAAAATTTACAATGTGCCTAGACATTTTAAACTGTGCTGTTTAAGAATGGGACAATTTTATTAATCAGGATTGTATATGCCAACAGATTCTGTTAGTTCCACTCTTTAAAATGAGCCTAAGTACACTATTTTATAACGTCTATTCCAGAAAACTTCAGTAACACGAAAATCGACGATTTTTCAGTAAAAAATGAGTGAGCAATGATATACAATATACAAGGTTAATATCTATAAAGTACTGCTTTTATAATTCATGTTTCAACGTTAAAAACTGTACATAGCGCTTGATTTTTGGAACACTATTAAACGTATAAAGTTTGGGGTTTTGTTTAAAACCAAAAATTTCTTTAACAACATAAAAATTCTAAACAAATTATTACATTCAACATCTTTTTTGAGTCAGTATATCAGAAAGCAGCTTTCATGAAATTAAAAGATCACAAATTATTATTACTTTATAAAAATGTTGCTATTTTTAATCTTTGTTCAATATATATATGCTTTCATAAAAGTAAAGGGTCATAAATTTGTATTATTTCTGATATTATTTTGAAAGCGTATATGTATCAAACAAAGAGAAAACTAATAAAAATTGTTTAACATACATGTAGTAAAAATGTGTGATCTCTTAATTTTATGAAAGCATACGTGTATTGAATATATAATTTCCACTCCAAATAGAAACCAACTGATACATGCATTTAGTCGATCAACAGTCACCGAAATCACTTTTAAAACGTTTGCAAAAAACGACAGTTGTCTCGCCGCCGATTTTATACTAAATTGCACATGCCTTAACAAGATACATTGATTATTACTTACCAATAGCACTAACATTCGATACTAATATTATACGTTAAAACGATATTCCTAGCGGCCAAAAAATTTGAATATAGAATAGCTATGTTGAATATATGTACCACGATATCGTTGCCAGCAGGTAGAAACGCGTCGAACGAGAACAATCGTCCAAAGACGAAGTGCTCCTTCGCAGAATATTTTTTTCCATATCGAATCGGGAATCGAATGTATAATGCATTAGTTCAAAATATTTCATCCGCTGTATTGTTACTGATACGCCTTGCCGTTACTTAAACGATCGATCGTCGAATGAATAAAAAATGAAGGGAGGTAAATGGATTTTGGCCTTGTGGCTGCGCGTCCACGGAAATGGTTAAACATTCGAGACCATAAGTGTTTCTGTGATAAATAGTTGATGAATTACATTATAGAAATTATGTGCGCGCACAGAATTCAGGTACAACATTGTTTCAGTGACTAAAAGCGTCGCCGCATATTAATAATTTCTCTGAAATTGCTGTTGTCACGAGAGTATTTAATTTTGTGTATTAAATCTCTAATTACACTTTTCGCCAACTTATTTACATTGATCGTCATACTTTTATAAAAACATAGTACACATGTAGTTCTATCCTATTATTCTGAATTTTTATTTCTAAGAATAGAAATTTAGGAAAATTATAATTACGAAGACTTTACATAGCAAATGGATACTAATTACTGTTCAAAAATTAAATTAGCAATGCAAAGTAATTGTTTCAAACTGTGTGATATATTAAAGAAGAAGTGAAATGGAGCTTTTATATTGTATGTTATGAATTGAAAAAATTTAATACAATAAATTGTCAATAGCAAAATTGTATAAATTTTAAATTAATTCGCCACCGAGTTAATAATGTTGAAATTACTTTCGCGAATTGTAATTAACATTTCATAATCTGATTTAAGATTAAACGACTTGATGTCGATAAACAACTTCAATCACTAATAATACTGTCATTTCGACTTGCTTGGTTGTTCGCTTAATCTTTACTTGCTAGTTAACTCGAAGTAACGGTCTTAAATATTCTACTATCTTCTTGTTAGAATATTAGATAACAGGGTTAGAGCAAATTCTACTTCGTTGTAACAGCATTAAATTATTTTGTATACAATTTTCCTTGTCATTTGTTTGCTATGGCAGACGTTAATCTTTGATTTACTACTGATAAAACAGAGAGTGATATTATATAAAAAATAAATAGTGCTGACTACAACGCAGAAATTAAATCAAAATGAGCTTTACTCTAATATTTAGTATACGTAAATATAGGAAATGCGAGGCACATTAAATTGTATAATAATTACTAAATCAAACTAAGTTCAGCGTATCAAATAATTATGTGTAAATTCAGATTTAACCAAATGTTGCGCTAGAAGAACGCATTATAAATATATCAAACTCAGCAAGTACGCTACGAGAAGTTAATTCGTGCGTGAGAGCTCTAACTTCCTGAGAAATATTGGACTTTACCATTAAACTTACACGCGCGTGCCACCTTCTCAAATAAACTGTGGTCACTAATATTCTATGATAACTACTAAGATGTAATTAAAAGAAAATTCAGAGTTTAATAATAACTGATATTCATTTATGAAATAAAGAAAACAATGCAGATATTAACGAAAGGTTTACTTAGGAAATTTCTAAAAGTGCGGTCAAAGTTTCTTGGAAAGTTATCGTAAATAAATTGTTTCCTTAGCACTGTATGTTAATTTAAAAATATTATATTTTTACTATGATATACTATAAATATTAGAATTAAATGATATTATAATATATTAGAAATCTTATATTTCTATTATAGTAATATGAAGTAGAAAATACTAAAAATATATTTGCATCTGTTGCTTCTGCATACACAGAATTTACAAATAAAAAATAAAAGAATTTTCCTGAAACTAAATATTTTGAAACAAAGTTCTTTGAACAAAGTTCTTTGAACAAAGTTTTTATTATCGATGTGGTATAGTTTTAATATATATGTTCAAAATGATAAATTAACAAAATTAAGAAATTGATACAGTAACATCAACGTAAAAATTAAATCTTACACTAGACTTACACTAGAATACATTTTTTGTTCCAACATTCCACGTAGCAAAGTCTTTCTCAGCAAAGTAAATTTTAATCGATAAGTTAACTGCACCCAATAACATTGTTCTCGATACTGCTCTTCAGCATCGAGCAGGCTTTCCCAGATATCTTTTACGAAATCTATTTGTAGCTGTCGCAATGACGCGAGTCTAACAATGAGATTCTTCGTATCGAATGAATCTCGTTATTTCGTAGAACAGTTCAATAATGTGCGTTTCGTTCTAGCATCATCATTTTTGGGAATCCAGGAGCTCCTTTCTGTACTTCGAAAATGTACAGCTGCGAGCGTGTCGATATTAGGAAACGAGCCACCAACTCTCTGAACAGATATTGACTTTCCAGCAAAAGCAACCCTCCGATAAGGCGTCAACTACACGCCAAACCTCTTTCTTTTCCTCTCCTACTAACCAGCATCCTGTCACTCCTCCTTATTTCTCCTCGTTTTACATTTCCCTTCTCATCCTTCCTCTCCGTTAGTCACGCTCATTCCCCGTCTCTTTCTGGCCCGCCACACCACCGCTTCGCCCTTGTCCCACCTTCCGCGTTCACCAGTTCCTCCTCTTCCGTTCCCGCCGCCCTAGATTATTTCCTTTCCTTTGTCTTTATTCACGTTAGTTTCTTTTCCTGATCTGCACCTCCGCTGATGGCCAAGTCTCCGCCACTTCCTCCCGCGGTACAAATCCTTTGTGATTCTTCTCCACTCTTTTCATCTCTCTTCGCGTTGTTTCCTTTCACCCCACTTTTCCTTTCGCCGCTCTCCTCCTTACCAGCCATCTATTTCACTGCTTCCTTTTGCCCTCTCCGCTCTTCTGTTTCCCTCACGGTGTCTTTCTCCGCCCGTTGCTGCTCCGTTCCCCTTTATCTAGGATTATTCTACCTTCGTCCGTCTACATTCTGTTTCCACTTCTCTTTATTCCATTAGGCGGCATGTCTTTTTAATAGGGCACCCTGCATGCGACAGATTAGGGGGCTCTAGTGTCGTGGAAACAGAAGGGGATGGTTAAATTCTTTTTGAAGGGAAATAAGGAAATGTTGCGGAACGTACGTTTGGATTTTCACCAAATTCTCTGCTTGTAAACGGGAATTGAAATATCGTGAGAAGAGTGACAGTGGGATGTATTTTGTATACTGAATATTCTGAGCATAGTTTGAAAAGGAATATTCTTACAAGCTTTAAAAATTTATATTAAAAAATTTGTAATAACAATAACAACTTAATAATTCTGAATATTTTAATTTTCTTACGTGTACTTTTTTGTACGCTATAATTAATAAAGTTAGTATAATATCACTATATTATTTTCCTACAAACCTATAAAGAATTTAAACATTTAAATGTAATAATTCGTAATATCCATCTATATTAGTAAAAATTTGTGTCCGCAGCACTGATAACATCTTTAGCTTCAGGATGAAGGATGTAGATGCTAAAAAGACGTCTAACCAAGACGGAAAGAATACACCATGAGTCATATCGTAGAATATGCTCGAAGTGCCATCTGTCAAATTCAATTTGCCTACGCAGACGACGAATGAAAGCACATTTGGTTTCTTCAATAGTACTGACACGTATCTACAGTTCTCTTACGACATGTTTTCTGTCGCTGCCAGACCATCCCTGCAAACTTTCTTCTTCAGCCCCCTCTGCAGGAGATACGAAAATAATGTCTGCGGATGGAGTTCGATATAGGTCTTTCAACCGAAGAAATAAAGGTCACGACAGCTTCCAGAAATTATAATTCCAGAAATATTTACAATATGAACCAATTTTTTACTGTTGAGCGTTAATCTGATTGTGTAACTATAGCTCACCTTTGTCTCTTTGTTCATTCTCAGTGACGTTGAATAGCTGCATGATGACCATCCTACAGTTGCCATTAGCAAAACAGTTTTCTTACGATGCCTCGTTTAATCATCCGGTTCCTATGCGAGAACTCTTTAACCATACGACACTATACACCGTTCATCTTTTTTCAACCAATCGCACAGCCTTTTCATAGCGTTTAAATTGCCGACTACGAGGTTCACTTCACGCATGCTTGCATCGCATTAACTTCTATCAAGTTTCTGTCGATTCTTGTAACATGCCAACACGTACTGTCTGCAATTTTCATTCAACTAAACTAATTCACTTAACATTATTCTGCAGACTATAACCCTTCTATCTCGCAAGATTATATAGGTTCCAAAATGTCTGCAAGAATAATCAGCTATTTCAGGAATCCTTATTGAGCTTTCTTCTCTGCCTTCCTTAAATAAAGTTAAGAACCACTATACTATTCTTGAACACAGATGACTGACAGGCTGAATCTTTATTTCCGTTACTGATACGAATTTTCAAATTTATTCGCATTGTTGATGGCGTTTGCAGTACCATGTGCGGAAATTAAAATCATTGGATATGAACTGTCTACATCTGCTAACGTTTTATGTATTGAACCTCGTTACTCACTGTCAGTGAGTACCACTATTGGTATTTCGAAAAATGTTTCGTCTACTTCATCTACATTTTCATTACTAATTTCAGCACTAATCTTGGATGTTTATTTAGAAAAATGTTCTAAAATCAAATAGGGACTTCATGAAACCAAACTTCAATTCAATGTAATTAAATGCTTTCGCACAAACAAAGGGGGTCTCTAGAAAGTGAATTTACATGTAATTAGTTTCAGAATGGAGGATGCAAATGATAAAAAGGAATGTAACCAAGGATAATTAAGAATTTAAATGTACATATCTTTTACGTGTAGTTTTCTTCCAAATGTAAAGGACACATCTTACTGTGCTCAGTTGTAACGGTTGGGAGCGTGATGGAATGAAGTACCTCGAAAGTCGGTTCGAATTTTGACTGATTGAATTCGAACTTTCGATAAGTATTTTAGAAAATAAAGCCAGCACTTCCAAGTGCACTCGAACCTAAACGAGATAGATTCGAATCTTTCATAAGTACTTCGGGAAGCGAAAGCAATTTTTCCAAGTGCATTTGAATAGTGATGAAATAGGTTTGAAAATTTTGCGAGTATAATGCATTTACTCTTTGAAACCATTGTTCTTTGCTATTTTTATTGACAATTACGGCACTCTTTATGATATTAACAATTAAAACTGTAAAAATTTATATGACTCTCTCGTATGAATTCGTCTCTTATAAAATAGTAACAACTTTTAGCCCTTTTTTCCTAATTATGTATTTTTACATGAATAATGACAAAATTGTTTTATTCGCTCCAACAACTTTTTTCAACAAAATATTCTTTGATAATCAATTTAATTACTGTTAATCTCCAATCAGTATCCATTGTGGCAGACTCAGCATTTATTGCATCGATTCACTTCTTTACTCTAAAATACTATCTGCCACATAAGAAATTGTTGAAAGAATAATTAAATAATTGACGAAAAATATGCATTACGACATATACAATAATAATTATGATAACAATATTTATTTAAGATTCTATATACTTAAATTTTTCTCGCTCATCTTATATTGTGCTTAATTCAAATTTATTTCAGGTTTAGTTTGTACACCATAATACGAAATTTGAACTCTGAAGTTATGTTATTTTACTATTTATTCATACTTATCTAATTCCAAATTCAAGCAGTAGTTCATTACGACATATATTATATCTATATATATGTCTGTATATGTACTATTTATTAGAATATTGTATATTGCATCGTTTTTTCAGCATTGCCGATTTTTTCTATTTTTTAGTTCCTTTTTTAACATAATGATATGAGTAAATAACTTATTTTTAAAATACCATGCTATTTTCTGGATTACATTGTTTGTAGGAGAATCTATTGTATAAGAAAATCAATTAATGGTATAATTAACATATTATGCATTCATAACAAATGTCGACAGCTAGTTACACATTTCAAATAGCGTACACATAATTCCATTGTAATACGGTGCTAAACTCAATAATAAACGTAGAAACACAAGGTAAGTTTATATACTGAATGTTTCATAGATTAATCGAACAAATTTAAAGTGATATACCGTCAGTATTATTATACTAGCATTACTAATATTTCTTCTAACTGCAAAAAAAATTAGTTGAAGGAAAAATGCAAAATTATTTAAGGTAACAAGACGATACGTTACGTGAATTATTTTCTAAATTATGTAGATGAGTACTACGATTCTCCAATTCCGATAATCATCACTAAATGAATCATCGTATCATAAAAAGTTTCTCGTAAATTCTCATTTAATCTTCAAGTTTGTACATACAGTAGAATCTCCGTTATATGAATTAATTAGGGGACAGAAATGTAAATGTTTCATAATATAAAACAACAAGCTTTTGATACTTGTAACCAGTTTGATTTAATAGTAAAAATTAAACAAAATAAAATAAATACAAATTAGAAACAGTATATTCTTCCTTTTAACAAGATCATACTTATGGATCCCAAATTTGTTCAGTAATTAGTTCACATACTGTCATTCATACAAGTTAAGTTTGCAAATAACATTCATATTTGGTTCAACCTATCCAAGTCCTGTCTCGAAACGAGGTGGCACATCTTAGTCATTATTTTCACTGATTTCTTTTTAGCTATCAACTTCTTGGCTTTTATTTAACACGTTGACGTTAATGCCAGCTATAAACGTCAAACACTTGGCATTGAAAACAAATTATCTGCCAATTCTTAGGAAAATTTGTTAGAAAAAATAATAATTTTGAAACTATTTCGATATATATTCGAAATTATTTAATTTTGAATTCATCGAGCTCCCCAAGAATCAACCAATTAAAAGAAATTACTTTTGTCGTCCATCGTCGTAATCAGAGTGAACGTCAACGTGTTAATACATTTTATAAAATACAATTATCGGAAGATTGCACTTGATTATTGTAATTCCTGTCGAGTTGGTATCGCCCTGTTACGCTGGGCTTATCATAATCTATAATAAGGACATCGTTCGTATAATAGAACGTTCATATAATAGAAGGTTCATATAGCGGTTCTTCATATAATGAAGGTTCTACTATAATAACTTTCTGACCTCACTTTCCATTATCATGGCGTGTAAAACAAAGGACGAAATATTTTTCTTTTTGTTCCTTTTAAATCCTTAGCGGATTCTACACTTCTCTCTAAATTTAACTATACATCTCGTCATGTTCCACGGTTCAGTCCTGTAAAAATTATAATTTATTTCACATCTGCATCAAATGTGCAGCAACTTATTCGTTGGTGACTTCTTCTAATCGAAGAAGCTAGAAACTCTGCCAATTACGATGGAAATTATATCTTTAACTATGACTGGTGTCCTGTTGTAGTTATATATTTAAAAAGTATACATCAATAACATACTGGATCATTAAATTGGGTAACTTTCTTCTCCTTCTAACAAGAGACGAACGCAATCCCGTTTCGCTCGTTTAGTGTTGCGAATTCTGCGTTGCAAAGTTGAGGATCTGCGAGAAGATCTTCGAGATCTCACGAGAAACCATATCTTCAATTAACCTCCGCTCCTGTAGATTCCTCCGCCTCCAATTGGAGTTTATTCAGATCATGAATAATTGTTGATACCAGGTTTCATCGAAGCTACAAGAAACTAAACGAACTGTTTAACATTCGATGCATAATACTTGCTGATTTTCTTGATACTATTTTAAATTAGAGTAGCCTGAATGCGAGTAAATTGAATAAAAATGGAGTATTTCTTAAAATATATTTTTTTAGAACGTTCGATCGTTGATCACCGAGAAATATGAATTTATCACTGTTCTGTTTAAAGAAGAAACACACGAAGCTAGAATCACTAAAATATATCACCACGATAGTTGTTTGTGTGGTCTATACTGATCGAACTAGAAATAGTGATACAGGCGCCTTTATTATTTACAACTTAATTTTACTTAATTTTAGTTATTACAACTCAGATATCGTTCAATTCTTCATTAAAAATACTTTACAATTGGTCCACCCTTCTTTGTTGATAGAAATTTTAACGCGAAGCACTGTTTCCAAAGTAACTTTTGTAAGAACACCTCGACAAAAATTCTGTACGAATATCTCTTATATTTAATACGCTTGAGTTGGGTTTAATTATGGCAGTGACAAGTTACGAGATACGTAAAACTGAAAGATCATGTATTCATCGAATTGAATTCAAAGTTACATCGATATTGTTCACAACTGAAAGAGCGAGCCGATGCTGGTACCGTATCCAACTCTCCGATACATCTTCAAGACATCGATTATGCAGAGCAACCTTCTATCGTCGGTCAAAAACAATGGCAACGTTCTACCTGGCGGCTAAGTGAAGGTAGAACCCTTACTGACTCCTTTACTTAGGTGCACTTAACAACCGTTCAGTTCACGTCGTCTCATCGACCTTTCGTCGTGTCGTTCATTGATCGCTTAAATGTCGCCGTTTCCAGTTTTTTGTGGAGTGTGTTGACCTTTTTTTCAACCATTCGGAAATCATTAATGAGTTACGTAACAAGCAGATGTTAAATTGCGAGTTCGTTTCGCTGATTTTTAGAATTTGTTCAATTGCAATTATGTATTAATTGAAATTGCATCTTATAATTTACCATTGAGAATAGAAGATTGCGAAGGTGGTGTTCTTTAAAGATCTACAGAACTGGCAAACTCTCTAATTCCAATTTGCACTACGTAAACAACTGGAACCAGCAGCCAATTGCATACAAAATTAATGTAGAACGTAATGCAGCAATAATTTTCTTTAATCTTTCTAAAACATTTGATTTCATTTGGTAAAACGTTTTCCTTCTTAGGTTGTCAGCCACAGAAGACGTCATTTTTACGAGTGACACCTAATGGCTATGACTTTGAAGCAAGTTAATCATGATGATGATTCTTTAAAGTTTCATTCGAAGTCCTAGTTTAACTAACATTTTTCTGAACAATTACCGCTGCAAATTATCATCAATCTTGCGGAAGCTGATGCTTAAACGCAAATTTTAAATGTACAGCTTAAGCACCATGGAATTCCATTTTAACTGAAAACCAACCAATGGTAAATTTTGCTCAAATCGAAACTATACTCCTACAGCTTTCTCTATAATACAATGAATAGATGACCATTAGGTTTTAAAACCCAATTTAGTTACATAATCTTTCATTAACACCTACTCCAAACACTGACGATAAATCACCGCATATTTGAAACACTAAAAATGACTACTGCAATTCGTTATTGTGCATTTGTACAAACAATATCACACCTTGTATATGAAATTTAAATTTTGCAGAGTTCAGCAACATTTGATATCTAAACCGATTGTTTCCAAGGATGTCTGTTTCGGTACCAACATTCTCAAGCAAATCAAATAACTAAATTAGTTTATATATATTTTTCAGGCCAATAAGCATACGCGTATGTGCAGCCACATTAGGGATTTAAAGTCGAAGCTTAAATTAGTTGACGAAGAAAGTAAGACAAACTTATCTTTAGTACCTGGTTTAACAGGAGTGATTAATATATGTCAGCACACAACAGCACTACGTCCAAGTACAAGTTAAATATAGTAAATCCAGGCTCTGGATTTCGCGACAGCTTTAATAGGTATCCATACATCATAATTCTACGCAGTTGGGCACTTTGAAGTCCGGTAATTTCCCACTTGGTGCACGGAAACGGACATATAAACATTCGAGCTTGCGGTCTGATGTCACTAATGATATTATTTTTATGGACACTTTTATTATTACTATTATACAAAATACTATTGAGACAAGAAATGTTAAGGATTTTAAATATTTTTGGACAAAGTTGATCATGCTAATAATATTTTTAGTCCATTATATCAACTTTTTTTTAGATTTACTGAATATAGAACATTGTTGCATCAGTTCACAAAACTTGATACCTTAAATTAGGATGACAAAAATTAAATTTGACAATAGTAAAGTAAAAGTAGAAACTTTACTTTTGGTGTGCAAGTTTGAAAGAATAGAAACGACCCAAGAAGAAAATACTGCTCGTTATATCAGTGAAAATTCTCGATATAGAAGTTCTAAAAAGTGGGAAATTCTGGGGATATATAAAGGTATGTATTACGTCAGAAATTTTAATATAGAAATTCACTCTAAAAGAGTAAAATTGACCAACGAAATTCCAATTATATTTCAATTTTATTTTAGAACTCGCAAGCTGTAAAATAAATACAAAATTGTTTTCAGACAAATCATTGGAGAAACAGTTTGTATTAAAAAGATGTATTTGTTTTTGTCGCAGTTGTTTAAATCATTTGAGAAAAAAAATGTTACTAGAAGTAATAAATATTTTAATAATAAATTCATAAAATGTTTGGAATTATATAAACAATTGATAAATTCTTTATTAAACAATAGTTCTGAAATTTTTTCACTTTCCAGGTACAAAATGCTGTAGAAATAGTTCAATTTTATTACGAGCAAGTAAACATACTACTTAATTTCTGGAAGAAGATTCAATAAATCTGTTAAATACATAAATAAAATACTCAACATTGATTTAATCGAAGATGAAATTTCGTACAAAAAATTTTGCTCCACGTTTTCGATATCTTTTTCAATCTAGAATAATTTCCTGTTGACTATATCACCAGTATTATTTTCTGTTGGCAATTTTAATCAAGTGTCTTCGTTGAAGTTTCAAGTACAATTCTCCCGGAAATAAATTGGTAAACAAAATAATTTTATTCCACGTTTTTGAATCACCACTCGTCTGGTAGCAGGTAAATTTTGGTACACCCTGTAGAAAGCTCATTCTCTCTTCTAGTTTACTCTAAATTTATGTTCTTTGCTTCCTTTCACATGCCATCAGCTTCTTACCTTACCCTGCATAGTTCGCAAGTCTCTGTTTTGATCTAAACCGTCTCTACCTAGTGCTGTTCACCCTTAAACTTTCTCGCATAGTTTGTGCTCTGGAAATTCAGCTCAACTTCCAATATGTCACCATACCTTTACCTTATCGATCTACTTTCCTACCAAATATTTCCATCTATATTCCTATACCGTGAATTGCCGAGTAATTAAATTTAACCACGGTGATGTTACTAAAAGTATGTGGCAGTTAGAGCAGTTGAAATGGTACGTTGGTAACCATACTCGCATATTTTCGTTAGCCTGTTTACTGGCAAAGCGAACACCAATTTCCTTTTGACGGATATGATAACGAGAAAATGTCGTTCGGGGATTAATTGAACTGATTTCGTGGCAGGATTATCCGACGTGCACTCCGCAACTGTCGTTAACCGGCGAGAGTACAATTAATTGCGTCACTGACACTTTGAAGGTCTTGCTCTGCTAGAAATTCCCACGAATCTACGCGTCAGTATTGGTTCCCAGCCGCATCAAGGCTTATCTCTTGTTTACAACAACGTTTCGACCAGCTTAAAACCTTGTACTCTGCACAACTGCACATGTGAGACCGTCAGAAATATATGTGAAGTAGTTACTCTATACAAGCGGCCACTTTATAACATAACCTAACCCTAATCCAATACTCAGAAGTCGTATTAATTGGAGTATTAATTCGACTCGTATTAGATTAGAGTTGGGTTATTTCCCACGTTGCGGATGCCACAGGGGGGCCACTTATGACGTTATATGGTAAGACATTTCTTGCAACTAGAACATAAGGATTTCGTTCGAAGTCAAACGCGCACAAACTCTATCTATATGGATTCTAGGTAGATGATAATTCAGGAAGTGATTCGTAGTCAATATTAACGTATCAAATTTTATAAACGTAGATTTATAGATAGAATTCACTGTTTTCAAAGTGACTATTTTAAGCATAAGTTTGCAACAAGTAGAAAAGTTCTTGAAAAATAAGCTGCTGTACATTCTGTAACTTCTTATGAAGGAGAATTATGTGATCTCATTTTATTACCTTCATTTCAGAGTGTATCTTTCTACATCTCCTTTAACCCTTTGCGCTCGACGACTTTTTTGGTCGGCGGCGCTGCAAGTCGAGACAATTTCGCACGTAAATGAATTTACAGAAGAATTAACATACGAAAGTGTTATATATTGATACATTATCTGTGTTTACATTCTTGAAAAAGATAATTATCGGAGTTCAAGTTCTGTGTAATTGTAATATTTTACAAAACACTTACCAAGGTATTCTGAAGTGCCAGGATCTTGTGGGTCATCGCTGCTACTTCCGGATGCACTGTCTATTACATTAATTTTTCTATTTCTCACATCCGATACGTCATTACTGTTTACACTTGCTCGAAATTAAAAACGGGTGATGGAAAATTTCGCGATACGTGTGCTTCCTACGACCGTCGAAACTGTACTAACGCTAGACACATCGTATTCAGGACTACAGTCGTAGAATTTTACGTCACAATGTCACTTTCCAACCGAAGACATAAACAGCCTAAGGGACCACATTCTCAAACCAATACTTCGCATCTATCAATTGAAGATAACGAAATTCAACATAAATACGGCCGCTCGAGTTGCCACGCGAAACATCGTGGCGAGTGAGAATCGCCATTCGAGCGCAAAGGGTTAACCAACTGTTAATGCGAAAAAATAATTTAAAAAATTGGCGGTAGCACTAATGTTAAGTATGCAAGTTAATTCGCAGATGTGTGACAATTATGATGTTTATAACAATATCGTTAAATAGTGACATGCACTATTATTACAATAAAATTACGAATAAAGTACTTATTTTTCTGACTATTTTCATTATCAAAAATGCTGTACACTCAATTTTGTAAGTAATGGTAATTGTAAGCTCTCATAAACCGCAAAACCCACGTGTTTGCACAAAAATTCGCAAAGTTTATGTGCATGATGGGAGAAAACTGTTACATCATAATACTCAACATAATATATTAACATAAATTAACATGTGTGATATTTTTTAATATTATTAAATTTGAATGTCTGTTTCGATTTATAATAATGAGTTATATACAATTATATTATCTTCCATAAATACATAGTGCAACTGCTGTTACAAAAACAAGTACTCCTTTATTTCTGCGTGAAGAGTTTATATATGTGTTGATTCCAATTCTGCAATTAGTAAATATTCCATAAAGAATCTCGCTAAGATTGTGCTTATCATGTTAATCGATGTTTATAGCGTTACAGTCACGACACACGACATGCACATCACGCAGCTCGCTGACCTAATCTACCGGCCATCACGAAACTAGTTTTCAGGGAAAATAACAGCTGGTACGTAAGTCCAAGCTGAATACGCATACTTGACACATATGACAATAAATATTCCATACACGACGCTTCATAAGATTTAAACTTGTAACGGAAACTCACAACAACTCCATTTTAAATTAGAGATTTTAACCGCAATAGGGATAGAGAAAGAGGGACGAAGAAATGTTTGGTCCTAGACCTGCTAGTGGTCTTATTAGTTACGCTACCAAAATGGCGGAACTGTTTCTTAGACACGGAGATGTAAGAATAGGTTAGAACTTGTTTTATGTAGTAACAGAAGTGGAAATAAGAACTTGTGAAAAACTATAATAAAGATGTTTGTGTCCAGTTATATCATGGTGAATGTTACAGTGCCTTCACACCTGAATTATATGAAAGACATTAGCAGTAACTTAATCAATTAATGAAATCGCTTTTATTAGAAAAGTTGAAGGAGTGCCGAAACTTGTATCGACTAAAACTCACACGATAGTGGATCTCTGCGCGTAACAGCAAAAACCGAAACTACTTCGATACTAGTATCACCCTCGTCACGTTGTTAATTCTAACCGCACAGTGGTTAATTCTAAGTGGGTCCTTTATACGCTTTCCTTGCGAATCCAGCGACTACCTAAACATAAATAATACTGCACGAGTCCTAAAAAGTGTTCTTTTCCTGTTGCAGGGTTATCGACGAAGAAACAGTTTATCCAGAAGTCAGTTTGATTATGCCCTAATGATACAAGAGGGAGTTGAAGTTATCATGTACTTTGTAACTTCGCGTCAACCAGTGCACGATTATTAATATTAATTGCTGAGAGGGATGAAATTGAAACCCAATATGTAGGAATATTAAAATTTCCAATTTACTGCATCAAAATCCAACTTTTATTTTTTTTTAACATGAAGAAATCTTCACGGACACCTCATATATTAGGGGAATAATTATATAACAAAAGTAGTCCTGCTAAAACCTTATGGTAACACACTGTAGCATATTTTTTTCATCCTTCTCTGTCAGAATCTCACAGAAAAATGCTATTTTCGAAAGAAGCCTCTTCGCTAAGAAATAACACTTGATAACATCGGTTGCCATGTTGGTACCGTCTTCATTCTAGAGGGCTGTATATATTGAGTGGACAGATTCTCATCCGCAGACTCTCGTTTGCAGCAACTCCAGCCAACTTCCGCAATACGCAAAAAATGTGAAGCTTAACAAATGGTCAACCGTGCGCGAACAATCGTCTTCTCTCGAAGGCAAAGTCATCGCAATACGATCGCGAATCCTGTGCAGTGGTTGACAGGTGGTCCATCGACCATGGTCACCGAGGGCCACAGTTGAGGTCATACTTCGATTGGAGGTTAGGGTGCCTAGGGCGCCATGCCCCTACCGCAGTTTGACAGACTGCGGCCTCCGAAGAAGCATCCGAACTCCTGCTCTAATCTCGAAGCGTACAGGTCATTCCTACCGATTCGATAACCAATTAAAGAGAGTAGCAGCCTGTTGGAACCAGCCGGAAGACAAATTAGTGATGCTGAAAGGATCGACGATCAATTGAAGACCGATTGCTTCAGTCCGAGGTAAGTCTTTGTGTAAATTGTGTGATCAATTTGAACGAGAGTTATGGCAAACGTGATTTTCTATAGGCGATGCCTATGTGCGAGACGAATCAGCTTAATTCGTTCGCTACTGGGGCCTTACTGGAAAAACGTCCACCACGGCCCATGATTTTTTTCAGGATTATATGACACTAATTGGAATAAAATTTACTTATTTATATTTAGAACATTCTAAAAAAGTGAAATAAACATTCTTTTAAATTGGCATATATATGTGTTGTTGGGCTATAGATAAATGATATTCATTGTAGCCTATGCGTCATATATATGTGACACATTAAATTCGGATGTACTTAGTTGGATTGGAATATGAGAACTGAATAAATTTTTTAAAGTGAAATACTTTTATATATTATATATATCATTTTGTATAATAAATTTCAAATTATTTGTTAACGCATAGTCCAATTTTTTTCCATTGTTGGTTTTGCAAATTTCACTATTTGATTACTGTACAAACCCTAAACAATCTAATATTATCGCAGACTTAGCACATTCTTCATATATTTCGCCGCTTTAGAACTTAACAATTCTGTTCAAAACACAACACATTTTAACGTGTCTTCATAAATTGACTAAAAATTTATATCACATATATGTTGTTTCTAATAACAAACCGATGTGTGTTTTTTTTTTGTTTCATTTGCGTAGGAATCTTGTATTATAATTAGCAATAATTTTCGTGACTATAAATATTATATTAGTAATAATTTGTATATCAATTTTTTTTTGCACCGTGAATGATTGTGCCTTTTATGAAGGACAGACTGGTATTTTGCATAAATAAATTTACTTAGTGGATTTTAGTAGCGTTTTGTAGAAACAATTAAATGCGTCTACTGTTGTGAATTCATTTTTTCATCCTCTTGCAAAATAGCATTTTATTCAGTTTACAATAAATTGGCGTGTTTTATCCACGAATTTAACGAGGTACTAATGAAAAAAGAATTAGCGTTGCACTCGATGCCCATGTTTCGCAAATTGTTAAAACATTTTAGAGCTACCAAGTAAATTCAATTATTCACTTTTAAATAATAATTAATTTTTATTGGAAAATGATCCGAATCCAGCGACAAATTTTTTTAGAGTTATATAATATTTTACTTTGAAAGGTGAATTAAATGAAATCAAATTAACGATCAATTTATATTTTTAAAATGTTCCATTTTGTCCATTTTTCAAACCTATCGGAAAGTCCATATTTTTCTCTTTATATTTAATAGCGTATTAAGAAATATTTTTGGTTTTATTTACTAAAGTCATTATCGTCAATATAATCTCATTTGTAATTTTAACAGTGCTATAAGATAGGATTAATTGAAGTCATTGAGGACAGCAAAAGTTAAATTCATTTTTATGAACAAAAATGCGAACAAAAACAGCTGCGAATGTTAATGAAGATAATATAAAAATTATTATTGACGTCCATTTGGTTCTATCAAAAAATATTTCCAAAATACTATTTATAGTGCCCACACTTTATTAAAACATATGTGTGACATGTTAAAAACATTCTACTTAATAGTTCTATAAAAAAAGAAGATTAATTTAAAGCCGCATGCCACAACATCGATTCACTGTTATGTGGAACGCCTTCCCTTCTATAAGAATAGTTTTAACTTCGTGTATATTCAACATTACGTTGCTCGTTAGATGCTTAAAGATTAGATACAAATCTGACAGCCACGCGCTATGAAAATGTTCACAAACGCTTTTACAGGAACGAAAACTCGTATACAGGGCACGACGTGTACAGGGTGTTCCGATATTTGACGGACTATTTTTAAACTCTAACGAGCAAACTAATTATCTCTAGTTTATAACGTAGACAAACTATCATCTATTTTTTAGCATCGCAAGAATTTGGGTTACAGTATAGTATAATATAGTTATTTTATTACTAGAGATAGTGTTACAAAAAAAATCTTAATTAGCAATTTTAGCATTTGATTTTTCCTGTTAGATAGCGATTGATGCATCGTAAGCTTCCTTTCTGAGACTGGAATTGGCAAGTACATTGATAATATAAAGAAACTATAATTTAACAGATTTTAATCTTACTTTTGATTGAGTCCTATACATCAAAGCAACAATTGTTTAAACTTGGATGCTTTGGACAACTTGAAAAGGTGTGAACGAGAGACTCACAAAAGAGAATGTTAAAAGGCGAGCAAGTTTTTGGATTCATGCGAACGTCTAAAATATTCATAAGGTATTGTGTTTTTTTTAATATTGAGAAGGATTTATTAGTGCTTGAAATGAAAGTAGAGAAATTATATGTCGCTAACCTGATGCGATAACTCTATCGTTTTTTCTAAATGCTGATTGATATTATTAACAGGTAGTTCGCATATAATATGAATATTTACTTTTGGCTGAAAAGTATAGTTTGAATTTTTATATTTTAGTTCCAATTTGTCGTTCTATATTTGTTATTTCATTTAATTATTTAACAATTTTTCCATTCTCCTGTCAACAAATAATTGTGGACTTACACTTCCTTGAAACCTAAAGAATGACACCTTATGAACAATTTACGTGTCCGTAAGACCGAAATTTAGTCATTTCTTAACATCGACCTTTCAGAAATTCCTAACTTTTTGAATGGACACGATAATTTGCCCATTTTTTAGAATATACATAACAATTTTATCAGTTTTTCAACACACATTAAGATACACCTCTGGATGAACAAATTAATATATAAGGGTGAAGTATAAGTTTTGCACTCTAAATTCATCTTTTTCCAAATCAAATTCGCCCTTTTACGATTCAAATTCTCCCTTTTGCAAACCAAATCCATCCTTTTGCAAGTCAAATTCATCTTTCTGCAACTCAAATACTTTTATTTAAACATTTTATTTAAAAAGACATCGAATGCAAATTAGCTGATAAAAAATAACAAAATTTTATTACAAAGAGAGATTACGTTAAATACTTATATAGAGTAATTATCAATTCATTAATGTTAATACATATTACGTTATTCATAGTTACATGATTAAGTTCGTGGTATATTGCTGCAGAAGAACTATTGTAAGTTAGATTATGTATGTATAAATTATCTACGCACAGTTTTCATATATGAATCGAACTAGGATACCGAAACACACTATTCAATTAATACTTATATAAATTAATCTAATCTAAAACGTTCAAAGCGTATTTGTTAACTTTGTACTTTTACTTTACATTTATGAACTTGGCACTATTTATCTGTACTTCAATTATTTTAGACATTACTCATTTTTTTATATACATCAAACATTTTTAAATTTATAAAATAATTAACTTCACTAACTTAGCGAAAGCTATAAGGGTAAGAAATTTTTTTCTTTACTAAAATGATCGTTTTGGCTTGACAAAATAAAGTTTCAACTGCAAAATTGCAGAGCAACAATTCCTTCGAAAACTTGTTATTGTAAATTCGCATGTAGATTTCTAAAAATACATATACGCCAAAACTGCAATTTTTCCTACTTCATGTCTTGCATACTTTCAAACTTTTCCTGTTGAAAGCAATATTTTAAATTTTCTATTCTAAAAAATGTGACACGATGGAAGTTGTCGATTAGGAATTCCCTGTTATAATCAACTCGTGCTCGTAGAGCATTTCCTTGACACTCGCCATAAACCACCGCTGCATCAACTTTTCCCGCGTTCGTGTATCGCATTTTTTTATACCGTTTACCAAGCTCTAATACTGTTTCAGAGTGATTGAAGAGGGTAGCTGGTTATAATTTCAAACGAACTTTGCATTTATCTAGCTAGCATGAATGTTCATAAACAGACAAAGTTAACTACTACAACCTTACAGTGTCTATATTTTCTAAATATAAACTTTTGTTGTAATATTAAAGTTTGTTATAGGTTATCTGGAATGAAGAAGAAACACGTGTTTACATAAAAGAAGAAGTTTTAAATGAAGTAAACGAAGGCTGCAATAATGATTTATACAAAAAAGAAAATTAATTATTACCCAATTCAAGTTTATTTTATACAATATTATAGGCGTTATTAAAATTAAACACATCAGGGACTCTAGCTTGATATTAATCGATCTTTAATAGAGTATTGATTACTACAATATCGTTGAAGAATTTGATGAATAAGAATTTAATGAAAATAGTTAATTTGAATATATTTTCACCTAATATTAAGTTCACAATTAAGGTTAAAGTTATTTTAGCATAGATTGTTAAATTCACCTTTTTATCAGATACAGCACAGTAGTAACGAAAATAAAAGATAAAAATGCGTGGGTCCGAATAGCTCTATTAACTTAATATATTTTACTTAAAATATATTTTTATAAAGTTATTAAGAACTAAATTATTTTAGGTAATGTATTTCCTTTTAAATGGTGCAATGAGCATAGCGAAGTTTAAAAATCACTTTTTTTATAAATGGAGTAACAAATGCATCTTTGTTATTTGTGATTTGTGTTATTCTAACTTGTAGAATTGCTTCCATGCAAAGATATCTCAAGTGTGAGTCATTTAAATTTAAATTGATTGACCTAATTCTCGCTATCAATAATAACTGTATAAAAAATTAAAGATTTTCATTGTTACACTAATTTAAAGAATACATGTTGCAAGACAAAATGATTGTTATCACAGAAGAAAAAAATTTTCTATTTCGGTTTTATAAGACGATTTTATCATTATACAAACTTGCTCCTTTTTTGTTAGCTTTTTACCTAACCTAATCTAATTTAACTCTTTGCAATCCTATGTTGATGTGAACTTTACATCAGTTTTTTTTACTGGTGCGTCTTATATCGAGTTCACCTAGATATTTTAATTTATCAAATAAATGTCTCACATACACGATAGAGAGTGCTCGTTAGTTGCACCTCTTTTATACCTTAAATTATCTTCAACTGTAATTATTAATAAATTCACTGAAAATGGTTTAGACTTGTTGCAGAGAATGCTTTTGAAGGAATCTGTGACCTTCCAAGGAGTTAAAAGAAAAGAAGTATCTTTTGATATGATTTGATTGTTCTTTAAAATATAATTTTATAATATTTCTAAAATTATGGTCTAAATCGCACAGTGAGTGATATTTCTATTACACTCGTTTTACAAATTTGTATAAGTTAAGAATTGTTGTTCTCCAGAAATATTCCTACATTATTAACGAGCATCTGCATTACTGCTGTTTTACTGCAGACATTTCCAAAACGTTTTCTGAACATTAAAGGGGCTGCAAGTCTCGGCAGATAATTACGAAGCCAAGTTTCAATTTCCTTTGAGTAATAACCTCCTAATAGCTTTATAAAGGAAATATCTTATGGTTGCTTTTGCGCGGGCTCTGCAGTGAAAGACGATGAATATCACGAGCCCTGTTAATTACATCGATGTTTCTTGTATCTGAATAATAGTCCTGGACGAATTACAGCAGCGGATCACCTTCTGACGGTTTTCTATGCCAAATGAAATTATCAAACCGTGTATTAAAAGCGTCAGTTTGGATCCATCTTGAAATTCAACATGCAACAACTTTATCAGTTAGTGGCTCATCCATTAACTTCTCTTTCATATTTTTTCTAAATTGTATAATTAAAGGAACACACATATGATTCAATAACGTGTTGCACATATTTCAATAATTATTAATTGTAAGTGTTTTCAGCAGATTCCTTTGCATTTCTGATTGACTACGTCGTCACGAGATGGAATGGCGTCGTCGTTCGATTGTTTATGTGAATTATGGCAATCGAAGCAGGAAAAGGTCAGCGTTGATAACGTTCACCTTTCGATCTATGTTTATCAAGACTTTTTTACTGAGCACAGCGCGTTCTATTTACCATATAAATATCGAATGATTCTTTTCGTACACCCTTGTTTTGTATTTTTCCTCTTTTTTCCTTTTTGTATATATCTTCAGTTAACGCAAAGTCTGGGTTTCTTCTTACCATCCTGTCACTGCTGTCTTCAATTGAACAATCATTGCACAAGCGACCTTGTCGATGTAAAATAACTTTACCAATTTTGTATCGAATAATAATCAATCTCTTTTTATCTACTCTACCATCTGCCTGATGAAAAGCTTCCGCGTAACGATCTATCGACACTTTCCTTTGTAAAACCCTTTATGCGAGCGAAAGAAATACCTTGAGCTGTTCAAACAGATCCATTGGAAATAGAACGATGGGGACTAAAAGTCTACTCGAGAACCTTCTGCATAAATTACGATAATATTTAGTCTTAAAGGATCAAATACACAGAGCGCATCACGCAGAACACACTTTCTATTGTTATCCATACACTATTTTTTGTTAACTTGTATATTCGTTTTATCGTAAGCAATAAAATTTTGTTTGCACATCTAAAAAAATTCTAGCGATATTAGTGATTAGACTGATATAACAAAGATTTTAACCATTTCTTATATCTGGTACATCAAAATTTTGAACGAAGTGATGTTTTATTCCATTCTTATTATAAATTGAAATAACACTTGTTTAATATTGGTCTGTTTAAATCCGTACAGTCGATCACCTATTTGCAAGTTATATTCGATTGAAGAACCTTCTATTTTTTCAGTTAGAACATCCTTTCAAGACTGAATTCCGTTAGAAATTCAATTGTACCCACTTCCTCCATTTTTTATATGCCATTCAAGAGTTCCTTTTGGTACCTCGTAATGTTGTGTTGCTTTTTTATTCCCCATACTGCCTTTGTAAACTGCTTTCACTGCGAGGTTCGCACTATTCTTACTCCAATTCTTGCGTTTTATCGATGGTATCATTCAAGAGGAGAAAATTGCAACAGAGAATATTGTAGCGACCCGCAGATAATACTTAAACAATGCGTTTCTATTATGAGATCCTAAAAGTAGTAATTCATATTAAAATCAGTGTAGGGTTTCATATTTCAGGAACATCTTACGTTAGGATAATAATTGAGATTAATTTGTGAGAAAAGCTAATTATCGTTCCATATAAATCGTAATAGAATTATTAATTAATTATTAATGAAGATCGTAGAAAGATGTGCATTATATATATTTTATTTACGCAATATGCATATTTTCAATTGTTTCGCAATTTCGGACGAGATATTGCCGCATATAATATCATTTGTGCGACATCGTGTATTGTTTCAGCCTGACGAAAGAAATCTTGTCCAAACACTTTAATGGAAATTAATTCGTAAAACATTTTGCCCATTACTGCGTATCAATTGGAATCACGAAACGAAACTTCTCCAAAAAATTTGCTTTTCTGCAATATGTATTTTTTTATCTTCCTGGCAATGGAACATCATCATCACCTGTACTGCACTCCGTATCCTGGTTACCATTAGTGTCACCGGCGTTAATGATTCGATTTCTCAATAGCTGAACCTCGTGCCTACACTTACGAAATGCTACGTTAAAACTAAAATCGTGCTTTTAACGTAGAAGCTTTGGATATCTAATTCTAAATGCCTGACGAGTGACATTCGGCTGTGAATATTATAAGAATAGGCACGCGAGATACTTCGATCGTGACATTGGACGAACGACATTGTGTCGCGAAAATGTAACTCGTACGTAGTTGCGAAACGATTAATTGGTGATTTTATTAAATGATAATCAAATTTTTATTTATCAATTACAATACAATAATCTAGCGCTTCCCAAACTTTTCTCATAACGGAACACTTCTCTTTTAAGCTCAAAAATTTTGTAGGAACACTAGAGTAAATTTCACTTTTTAGTTATGATAAATGATAACATAGGTATATTAGATTCTCTTGACCTCGACATATTTTATGAAGGACACCCTCCTGAGTAATATTCAATAGATTTAAGCCACCGATTATTGTTTACTCAAATGTTATTAACAAAGGAAAATCGATATACGCGCCGCAATTTTCCCGGAAATCTGAACATTTCCACGGATATGACGTTTGTCTCGTAAAGACGGGGGAGGGGCGTAACCATCCCAAAAATACACGAACCTAATTCCAAGATTCATCTAGCGTCATTGTCCTTTTATGAATTTTGCAATACCGCGAGTTAAGTATAAGTTCTAATCATCTCTCCCACTGTAACGTTGATGCTATATCTTTTAACTGTTAGAGTGCCATGGACTTTTAGAGAGATCCAATCGAAAAGTGTTATGAAGTGGCAAGGTCAAGAGAATCGGATTAGGGAGCTTTTCGAAAGTTTATCCTCAATTTTTATATCGTATCTATGAGAAATAGAAACGTTTTTCAATTTTTAATAATAAAGCAGACATTGTTTCGTTGTTCTCTACGTGGCTTTCAAAACTTTTCGTGGATAACTTAGAGATCATTCATGGAATACCAATGTTCCGCGACACAGTTTGGAAAACTGTACAACAATCTTTTATTGTTCAAAATGAGTTTCAAACCAGGTATTTCTATTTGAGTTTAGTAATCCCAACTGAAACACGTTGCTTTGGGTCGTTCTGAGTGTGGCTAGAAGAGAGATAGAAAAGAAAGGGAGGGAAGAACATTTCGTCCTGGGTGTGCTAATGGACTCATCGATAAGGCTACATAATAAATAAAATAAACTTTATTCAAATCAGTCAGGTTATTTAAATGGTCGTTTCGATCGAGTAACTTGATTTCTAATTCGTGTTCATACAAGCCAGCTTGTCTTGGTGTACTGTCAACCAAAATAACGCGTCTGCATGTAATCGGTAATTAATATGGTGCCGTAGACTTCGTATGAGTAAGATCTACGAAAATGTGTGCAGAATTTTGGAAACAGATTTCATATCACGTAAATGACAGGTTCGTATTGGTAAAGTGCTTTTAAAGTAACTATCATTTAAATGACGTGTATTTAAATAACTTCAGTTACCTAAAGAGCAACGCTTATAATTAATAATGCTAAAACTGTATTAAGCTGCATTGATTTGAAGCGATATTAAGCTTAAATTAATATTAAATTGATATTACCTGCTTAATAATTTGAAAGAGGATTTAGTTGAATTTAACATTAATTCATAACAGTTCGACAAAACTATTTTAATGAACTATGTACTATTACTTATGTAGGTAAGGTCTGCATTAATTAGGCAAGATATGAAAGAATATCTTTAAATTGTGTGGCTAAAAATGTACAGGCAATGTATATGTCGAGAATAGCATATAAGCAATATATTATGTACACTTTTATGTAATAAAAATACTGTAATTATACAATTGAATATAAATCGAAGACAAAATTAATATGATAGTATAGATATTATTGTTTATTTCATTTATTTGTTTGATTACACTTTTTTATAATCATAATTATTAAATCTACCTATATTTTTACACTAATATACGTATTACTGTTGTGTTAATAACATAACAAATGAAAATATTAATTGATAAACTTGTAAACCGTAGAATTTAATCACCACCAATATATCGAAGAAAACTGTTCGAAAATAAGCCTCAAAACTGTGCTTGGATTAAGTTTTCTAGGTTAAATTGTTCTGCGCGTCGAAAAGATAAGAGGCGTCGAGGGAATCATAGGTCGCAATCCAATCGTTCTCTTGAAATATTACGTAAAAGTTCTGTTAGTTCTTGGACTTACCTTATTTATGATCTGCTTACATTTTACAGTCAGACATAGTGCAAATAGTCAATTTTTCTGTTTTTTTCTGAGTTTTTTAACGATTGGTTCCTATGCTTCATTATTTAGGATTCTTAGAAGTCTCATCGTTTAAAATTACATATATGGTACACATAACTACTGTAAAAAATAATACATACACATACAGTAGCTAATAAAATTGTATCACCTTTTAAAAATATTGTTTGTCTTTATATAGTAGTTAAGTACATTAGATTAGTTTAACGTATGGTCTCGTATGGGTCGTGTATTACGAATTTAATTATTATATAAAATCAGATATTTTTTTTACTTATTTCGCCATAAATGTGTGAAACAAGCGAAGTTAGTAAATAGATCAACTTGAACCGTTCGCTTTCAAGGTCAGACTTAGCGAACCTGAAGGTATCGGTCAGAGGAAACGCGTGCAAAGCAACTTCGTTGCACAGGTGAGCGATGGTTCGCGGACGACTACGGTTTCCCCTGCAAGCTCGCTGTCACGCGATAGTCTAATTATCGTTAAGTTGGATCCCTCGGCGGATCGTGATGCTGAAGCGCGAACATGATAAGCCCCGTGGCTCGTCTTTGTCGTCGTCCGCGTCTTCTTTTACTTCTTCGTTTGCCGGCCGGAACTACGGCCTTAAATCATAACTACGTGTACCAGTTAGCGTAGCGCAAGAAATGAAGACAAATGCACAAGGGCGAGTGTTGTGAGGAGGAAACGCGATAGCTGCTGTCTCCGGACGTTGCGTTCCGCGCAGAGGTCGCCGGTGTTCGCGGCTAGACGCGGCGGATCTTGCGCCGCCAACTTCCCCGAACTTCCGCGTTAGTTTCTTTCCTCCGGCTGGTGTTGATGAAAATTCGAACGAAACTTCGCGTTCCCCGACGGATTTTACCAAGAGCCTGCGAACGTTTAAGGATGGAAATTTCGAGACTCTTGATGAGCCTGTTTAACCTCCGCTTACCGCTTCGAAACTGCTGATCGTCTTACGTTACCTTCTTCTCACCGCGCACTCACTTCAATCGTACGGTATTATGTACGCATTATCTCGAGTAAAATGCTTTTCAGACGAAACAGAGTAGTATATAGCTGGTTAATAAATTGGATTGGTTGCATAGCACAGGGTGTAGGGATACGCGTGTGCAATGCAAATAGTAAAGTGAAAAATATGGAGAAAGAGCTCTACTGATGCCAGATGGCGCTTAATACCAGACATTAACTGTAAAGGGGTGGAACAACTTACGATTAAGCCTCGACGTGTAAATAATCGCGTGTACGTAGCTAAACAGATTAATTTGATTGTTGCTATCGACTGAATGTGGTGCGTCGTAGGTATTAATTGTTATATTTACCAATTGTAGGAATCTAAAGACATACGACTTGCACTATTACATCTTTTGGTAAGTATTTTCTTAAAAATAATTAATTTTTTTAATGGGTTCGATATTCTCTAATTCTAGATAGTGCAAATGTCTAATTTATTGTAAATTAATATTTGTGATTAACGTTTACCTTTTGAACATAAAAAGTAAGAAAAATTCGTGGAATAAAAGTAATTTAAAAATTCTATCTAAATGATTAGTCGTCATCTTAAGATGTAGTATTTAATTTGTCAAAAATGGTTACACGGAGCTTGTGTTGACATTCTGTCAACAGTGAAAAATTCTGACAATTAGATTTGCTGCGTTTGGTAATAAGTAAATGGCACCTAATGATCTCTCAAAATTATATGCTAAAGTTTAACATTAATTGAAGTTAATTATTCTAATAGTACTGATTATTTTACTGCTTTATTATGATTTGCATTATTATTAGTTTATAAATAACGCAGATTAAAAGGAATGGAATCTGTTTAAGGAATAAAATATGTTTTTTATAAGGTATGCCTTCAACAAAGCCTTAAATTTCTTAAATAACTGACAAAAATTAAATGAATTTTTTTTAGATTTACTCGTTAAGAAACGTTGACATAAAATAAAATTAACAATTATAACATGCATCATAATTATTATACTCAAATCAACAGTTTTTTATAATAATTGAAAAGTATTTACAGTGACGGATTGTATGCCGTTGTAATTCAAAAAGCACTACTATTTGGTGTGATTAGTCGACCACTTTGTATATCAACACAGTAAAACATAACTTTAAAATTGTAGAATTACTTCGTTAAAAGCTCGTATGAAAATCGATAAAAACCAAAATGAAAACATAAAATACTGATAATAATAAGAGCTAATTTTATGAGCACTAGCAGCTACCTTTTTGACAATTCAACGCCTCGAATTTCAATATCACAGAACGAAGAGTCGCGAAATATTGCTTGAAAAGCGATTGCTGGTCATTGGGCTGGTTGTTTCTAATTACACGGGATAAATACCTCTCAACGAATGCAATTTTAAATCGACGAAATTTCATTAGCATCGAATTTTGTCTGAGCGATATTAAGCGAGCTGTAAGCGAATAGACGTAGGATCGGTCAATCCGTGAGGTTAATGAAGTTAAATGCTGAGCGAATCACTATTAGCGTGATGTCTGATCTAGATAACAGTTAAACGACATCGAGAGGCATTTCAGCATGAAATTCAGCACAAATATACTGAGGACGAAATGATCAACGAATATAGCATTCTGTGAATAGATGTTTTTATTCTTTTTTTTTTATTTTTTCTTCTTCAGCTTGTTTTATTATATACAAATATGAACGTACTTTATTAGCAAAATATATGGTCTTGACTTTAACAAAATTACTATTCAACGATATGTTGAAAATTTCTGTGTAAAACTTACTCCTCTGTAGTAAAAAATTATCTGTAAACTTGAAAAAAGCTTCTATTTGTGCAGTAAACATACACTAAGCTCGCATTACAAATAAAATACAAGTCAGACTATACAACATTCTCGTGATGAATCTTGGATTATTGAACTAGTATAATTACTAAAACAAAAATTAATTTTTCACTTATTCCTCTCGTTTTCTAATATAAAAGGTCTAATAGCGAAAGTCAATTCTGGAATATGGAAGACGAGACTTCATTCATTAAGGCGAGACACAGCAATTCGAATATCAAAAATTTGTCAATAAAAATTTAATGAAAGACCAATTATGTGAAGGTATATACCTCGAAAATTAAAAAATTATATTAATATAATATTTAAAAGTAGATATGAGAAATCCATAGTCCTTGTAGGTGCTCTTTGAATCACTCTTCACTCCATGATTCATCTACCATTTTACAATTTCAAATGTATGATAGTTTAGTAATTATAATTTTATCAGATAATGCCATAGTATGTACATAAAATTTATAGATTACAATAGATATTTTATTTTTTATGTACACTTCTACCAAATTTCATCAATAAATTTTGAATCTTGACAGTATGGCTGAGATATTATGAATCGTTCCACTTGCTACTTCCAGATCTCATTTTCTATGCATAGCAATTTCGATATGCGTGGCTACAATAGTAGATTATATAATCAAATTACAGTGGGATATAATATTGGAATCTTTAATTTGTACAGTGAAAATTCTTTGCTTTTATTATCCATGTAACATCTAGTATGAAAAACGTAGCTTAAGAATATACATATCTTTTTCTTAAATGGTAACTTAAAGGTAGTATAACTAATAACTAATATTTTTACGAGTAATATGGTTGGCTGAAAATTTTATGAATAATCAGTTAAACTGAAATTTATAAAAACTATAATTTTAATTTACATAAAATATAATTTTAATTTGTGCATTAAAAGGAACAAATTAACCACTTTATAACAACGAAACAATACATTTTTATCGCCTGAATCACAAAATTCTGCAAATGTTTCAGTCAGTGAAATTACATAGTCCCTCCATGGCGATTAATTTGAATTGAAATTGACGATCAGGGAGAAGATAGCAATCGAACCGTGATTGAAGTATATCGTCGAGTGCTGTGTATTTCTTTAATGCATAAATTATCGCTCTGAATCGGATTCATCGTAGCAGCCGGGAATAGCATTATAAACCATAACTTAACGTATTGCACAAGTGGTGAGCGACGGCAGACTGGTGGGAAGCCTGCTGCTCTACATAAAGTGAAAGCAAATAAACGTAAATCGCTCGTGTTTGGGGTTAATATATGGGCTAACGTTGTGACGTGTAGCACTGTGTACAGAATCTTCTGCGGAATTACGGATTTAACGTTCTGCTTCCTCGTTAACATGCTGCGTTGTAATCCCGCCAGAATACAACCGTTCGCTGCGGTGACGATCGAAGGACAGGCATGTTTAGCTTTCGCGTGTTAAGGTGTCAGTTCGTTAGATGACCAACGGATACAATTTTCTGCATAGCAATGAAGCTTCTATTGCTTCCTCCGCTGCGAAACTCTGTTGTTTTAGTGCTTGGCACTTCGTTTACTGCGCGAACGATAAAATTCATTACCTTTAGAAATAGTATAGTTTATTGTAGTACAGTATACAAACACACACGTCGAATTAACTTAGTGTGTGGAATGAAAATAAATGTGGACTTAGGTAGAATGTAACCTTTACGTTCAATAACTGTCGACGATACAACGATTTTAATATAAGCTACGATAAATCGAAATATAAAAATTTGCTCCCATAGAAATATAAGAATGTTCTTTGAAATACGAAAATGTTTTGTTTGAAATAGAAACTTTCTCTGTTTATCAGCACCTCTGCAGACGCGTACAATCAGTCCTCGACTTACGCGATTTAAGAAGGAGAATAAATTAAATTTTAGCTCAATTTTGAAAAGAATGCAACATTTCTAAAGCTGTTGAAAATATTGGTGATACCTGGAATGAAGTTGCAATATTTACTATGAGTAACGTATGGAATAAGCTCACCCCCTGATTGTTGAAACAACCAAGCAACTAAATTTAAGTCTAAAGAAAGAGGATTTCGTTAGTTCCATTAACAGTCATACAACGGAAATGTGCAACGATGTATCGATGAAACTTGGAAATGGGCGAAAAGAAGATTTTTTTCAGAAGAAGAGGAACTAATTGAACAACCTAAGCAATTTGAAACTGCGAAGACTGGGTTAATATTTAAATATGATCCGGGATGGATTAGCTGGTCTCGAAACTCAAGAGCAATAATGATATTGCATGTTACACTTTAATTTATAAAAAAGAGAAAAGGGTTGGAAGACAATTAAAAAATACTACATATAGCAAAAAATTACGATAATCTTTTATAACTCGGGACTCTCACAACATGGTCTTTATATAATATTACATAATCAGATTAAGCTTTTAAATATTACTATTACAATTTTACAGTTACGAATAACGAGGAATTCTTCTGTTTACCAATTTTCAATTTCAGTTCTCAGAGAATTTCTCTATAAATGCGAAAATGATACAGCATTGCTGTTTCATTTTTACCGAAGCATTAGTTTATTCTTATATGCATAATAGTTATTTATTCTAAGCAACAGCTGATGTGTAAGTACTGTGGAACTCCATCAACCCCCTATTTCCATTTGATATTAGCAATAACATTTAATATGACAAGTATTTTTTTCTTTACTTCTATGCTTCTTAATCTTAATGTCAATAGCCATCCCTCAGTTTATAAAAATGATAGAAAAATTTTTATATGGAACTGTACAACTCCTCACTAATTTCAGCCATTAACCGCCACTGATTCTAAGTTTTACTTAACGCAGTACTAATTATCTAGTCTGTATTAATTCTGAATTTCTTATAATGTAGCATGAATAATTGGGAGGGTTTATCACAAAGCTGTAAGAAATGTCTGTCGCATACAACGTAATCTGAGTTTAGTCAATAACCGCACACTAATCCAATATTCACAAGTCGTATTAATTGGTTTATTAATTCGACCGTATTGAATTAGGTTAGGTTATTTCCAAGTTCCGGCCACCGCAAGGAAGACTATGGAACTAAAATCGAGCAGCGGTTATGTATACGTATAGGGAAAAGTTGTTCGCGAACAAAAGTTGTTTAAAATTATTAAAACTAGTGAAGAGGATATGAAATTTTATTGATAAATATCTTATAAAAAGATGATTTATTATGGTTTCCATGATTTATTATTTGAAACAATAATATTTTACGTAGCCAATAATTGTATCAGAGGCTGAAATCATTGAAATAGTATTTCAACTTAATTTCTGTAATTATAAGATAGAGCAACCGAATTGCCTATACAAAATAGGAAATGAATTAAAAATACGTTTGCAATAAGTACGAAAGTTTACTGGGAAATAAGAGTAATTGGATTGAAATATAAGATCTACGTAATTTCGTATTGAATCGTGTGCTCAATAATTCTATGTCTTAATAATCAATAGAGCCATAAATATTTGAAGTAATAACACAACTCTCAAACAAAGCGTTTGGATTTCAATATATCAACGCATAAAGGAGCTCGCAAACGACCGTAACAATGGTTGTTTGCTTTTAGCGGCTATTACACTGATAGTTCCACTCGGAGAGACTTCCGCCAATGGGAGTTGGATGTTTTCATGGAAGGAGAAAGAAGTATCTGGAGAAGTCAGCACGCGAATTTTTGCACTTGGCAATAGAAAGGCAACGAGAGTACTTTTCCACTGGTGTTAGAACGATATCAGTTCGGAATTAGGAAGACCGACATCAATGGGCATTAGCTTCCATTTTATTTTCTACGAAAAGTACTCCGCCGTTCGTAAGCTGCTGGAATAAAAGACTTTTCGTTCGAATTTACTCAAGTGTATCCTTCTATAACTAAAGTATTTATTTGTTTGCTTTTTGTCAAAGCACAATGGGTAAATTTCAACTAAAATTCGAACAAAACTGAATCTTATAATGTTTCAATATTTACAACCATTATTGCTTTTCCTACAGTTTCGAAATTTAAACATGATTTCTAGTTAAAAGTACATCTGGTTTATTATCAAATAAATTTCAATAGAACTCGACAAATAATGTTAATGTGATTATATTGTTATTATAAGAACAAATTATCTTGATTAATAAGATACGTACATTTTACGTAAACAATGTACATTATTTGTGCAAAGCGTAAAGCACGCAAAAGTAATTTCTCTCTCACAGAATTATTGAATAAAATTTTATATTGTAATATTGCAAAATTGTTGCGATATTGTTATAAATTTATGTACCAAAACAAATTTTTAAATTGCAAAAATCAGACATAATAAAATTCTGTTTACACTGTTATGTAAAATAATAGTTTTGTTGCACCCAGAGAATTTTTTAAAATATGAAGGATTATATGTGTATAATCGTATATAATCTATATAATTGTAAAATCAGCTATTAATATAACTATAGCAAACTAATCTATTTGTAAAAATAGTAAATTTATTCGTTGGGCCTAGATATAAATTATATTAAAAGAAAGTTAATTGACTAACATGTATCAAATCATCCCAATATAATTTCAGGTACATTTCGTTCTTACGTTACTTTACAAATGTTTTCATTGTTAAATTAATAACAGTATCACTAATAATCGATAAGAATTAATATTCTAAATAATTTCTGTATACTTTTGTATTATTTCGTCGACATTCAGCAGGTAATTAAATCAAGCCAATAATGAGTTTAATATTCGATATTTTTATTTTGAAATCAAATTATCGGAAGCACTCAACCAATTATAATTAGGACCTAAAAGCACTTGAGCCTTGCTATAAGCGTCAGCGAACCCAAGATCACCAACCGTGAATCATTCGTCACGCTCCTGACTCTTACATGTACGCCAGAGGTGCAAGATATGCATTTGCCATCTACGTGTACTATAAATACCAATATTCATCTCATAGATTGATTTTGAGGGTGTTAGAAGACAATGTGTTCCGATCGCTTGATTATATTTTCAGCTCGCGTTTATTAACGCTTATTATCGCGTCGATCTTATCAACGCAACGTGCCACGGTGTGTGGCGTGATGGCGCAACGTGAATATAACTTCCAGCATCTGTCGATAAAGAGCAACGTGGAACTTAACGTGGCACTTAATCGATCTGTCTTGGCTTAAGAAAGTTTTGGTAACGCCAAGGCCGCTCAGATGTTGCTACCATCTTGGATTACGTACACAGCGATTAGACGAGTTTCCACCTACTTCGTTTGCAGCCTGAGCAATTCTTACATAAAGACATTAAGGAACGATCGTAAGATAGAACTTTCCCTGTGTACAGTGGTCAACGTCGAGACTGGTGAGGGATTACTCCCCTTTTGGGTCATGTATTCCAGTACGTTGCATTTCTAAGACTCGCACTGCAGCCGACGAACGATCGATCGACTATGGCTCTTGAGAATCGTGTCGATAAGCTAGTAACCACTGTACACAGTGGCTGAGATTGCTATACCCTTGACAACGCGGGACCATAGTTCCTGAAACGTTCAGGACAAATACTTAGGGTACACCACATCTCATCTTCCTTCGCTGGATTACTTTATCCAAGCACAATAGGATTCGATGGAACTCGAGACTGGCTACAGATCTGAGGATATAGTTCAACGCCTTTACTCTATCAAAAAATACATCCAACATGATTACGTTTCAGCAGGTGATCAAATTTGAGATACACTTTACTGAATTGATATAATCGCACAGTCTAGCGGTTACATGACAAGTTAAAATACCACTCTGACCAAATCCGGAACCAACCAGCAAGGTATATATGAAGAGACGGGTAGTAGAATTTGTTCGTGAAACTGTTTGAGTTCTATCAGAAGCATGATTGACTGGTAAGCGAAGAGACTTCGCGAGCCGACCTACATTCTTAAGGAGAATCATGCGTTCCATTTGCCATCGGGGTGGGAAAGTGTCCACCTGCTAGGCTCTGTACAACCGTTGCAGACGTGAACGAAAGACGATCAGCCGAGGAATCCTGACACAGCCGAGAAAGCCGCTGAGACCTACTGCCGTGTTCCTAGACACGAGACGTTTCAGACCTAGACCATTCTTCTTCAGACAGTTCCAATTGTGAGGACCAAACAATAGGATACCATTTCGAGAGCAGGGACCACTATATCAGATCAGGATCTTTTTGAGCTTATTGAGCGCAAGAACCAGTTGTGTCCAATTGAGACTTTTGCTTATACTGACAGTGGTGAGGACATTAAACTACTGTCAAGTGTTCGAAGGGAGGAAATATGGCACTATTACCATATGTCCAGATCATTCAATTAAGGTACACACAGACGCGTCTTGTTTCGTTTGGCTTCTGTTTAAAAGGAATTTCTATGAGTAGGGTGTTGACTGATTTCAACAACTGGGAAGATAAGTATGTTGTCTGACTTGTTTCTTAGGATTTAATTTGTGAGGATTCTATCCGGTAAGAATCCATCATTCATTTGCCTTCTTGCCCACAAAATTGGGTATCTTTGAAAATTCTTTTCTTTCTCACAAATAAAAAAGACAGTCCTTGGCGACAGTAAGATCTGGTTCAACAGTGGAAGATGAGAGTTTCAGGGATTGCAGTGAATGCAATAAAAAAATTGAACCTGTAAAAGATTTGCAAAAGCTATCAGCATAAAGAGGTGGAGCAAGCACTTACATCCTGATTACAAAACAAACTAATGATACGTTTAGGCTAAAAGCTAAGAAGAATGAAATACACATCGCAACAGTAAGCACGAAAGCTTAGAGCAGTAATAAATAAACAAAGCAGCAGTAATCCCATAAGCAACGAAGATGATATCAGGTTTGAAAAAGAATGGAAGTGTAATTGGTCTTAGGTATTAAGAAAAAATGAACGCACGTGAACAGATCGCAAACAAATGTATCAAATTCTAATAATAATAGTTACAAGAAGTTAGAGATCATAACCTACGACCTTGACTACATAATATACAAGCTATGGTGGTTTATACCTTTAGAGTGGCTTACAATTTACAGTAGCTTATAGTTTATCGTGGCTTATACTCTATGGTGGCTTAGAATCTACAGCAGCTTATACTCTGCGATGGTCTTACAGCTATTCTCGTGGTGCGGCATCGACGCTATGATAAGAGATGGATTTGCACCTCTAAGTAGTGTCATGGGCAGCACAGCGTGGACAGTTTCGCTAAAACCTATTCAGTATTGGGAGTGCACGGTAGAATCATTTCTAGTGGGTCAAGGTGGACGTAAGATTATATAAATCAGATTATAGATTATAAAATAATCATCTCAAGATTATGGATTATGGGATAGTCACCACAAGTATCTTCAACAGTGGCTACTGTCAGGTTTTAGGTCTGATCAAAAGGCCTTGAATCTGCTCATCTTCTTGGTTTTTACCACAAGTAGAGGGACAAATAGAGGCCATCGGATGCTCTAACAGAAAAGCCTCACTGCATGGCTTGAGAATGTGGATTACATTCACAAGTTAACGATTATCACCGTTTGCTTGAAACCGTCGAGGATCAAGGATAACAAAAGTTACTTTTCCTTTCGCTATCACTGATTGGGTGTCGATTAAACGCGATGGCTTGTCTTATCTATTCTGTGGTGGTGTTATCACTATATAGCGGAAAATAGTTTCGTAATTGTTGTATCCCTTCTGCGGCCACGTAGTGGCAGTTCATGATCTTGTATTATGTTCGCCATTATAGAGATCCAGTTACTTACTTCTCGCATTAATAGCAAAACTTTTCCACGACTGATTATGGTTTTTTTACCATTCATCAGGAGATATATAAATGTCGCATTTGAGGATGATAAATCAGATTCTTCCGAATTTCTGCTTTACCATTGACTTATACTACTTAGCTGCTCTATTTTAATATACGTATAGCAGATTAATCGGCATAATTATATCATGTTTTCTGTATTTACGAGCTTTAATTTTCCTGCAAACATGATAATATTTTTGAACAATTGTTAATGGATTCTGTAAATATTATCGGTGGCATTCACAACGGTGGGCATATTAAGAAGTTTGGGTCGTTGAATTTTTTTACATGTACAGATGTATTATTTTATAGTTATACGCCATGTAAAGTTGTCATATGTAGACTAATTATTTTTGTAACTTGGAATGTAACACTAAAAACTGCGCAAAAGAACATTCTGTAGCTGAAAACAATCAGGAGAAACGCATTTTCATACATTAAAATTCAATTTCGCCGTTGCAACATGTATTTATTTAATAAAACATATTTTAGATAGAATAATTTCAAGTCGTAAATATCTAAACGCTTGTTATAGAGTTTTAAAGAATGAGCTGAATGTCTGAATCATTTTCCTAATGATTAATATAGCAACAAGTATAGAATTTCAAAATATATTTCATTTTATGCCATTTAATGTTGTTTGTACGTGTATTCTTATCTTCAGCTGCTTTAAAGATACAGGATGTTACAGTTACGTGGAACAGTTTGTACACTCGTAATCTCATTCTGGCCGTTTAACAAATTATTTTTCTCCTTCGCCAATTTGCAGCGTTGAAATGCGTGTGCGATAAAAGTGGAAATATCGAGGACACACCGCGAGAGGTAGCTGCGCTATGTTTCAACTTAAACCACGAAACAGTCGCGATGAACAGTGGAGGCACAGGAAATCGATGGGCAGGCTTGAATTCGAACCGCCTTCATTATTCAGAGAGCCAGCGCGCGGTCACACGTTGTTTCCTAGTAAACTTACGTGCGAATCGCAGCAAACAATTGGCATGTGCGGATGCCGCTTTTCCGCGTTCAGCTTCCATTTAACGAGACAGCTAAACTATTCCCGCGAATATATTTCACGGTTAATCCGTCTTCGAATTTCTGGACCGTTCCGCCATCCTGAATCGACGAAACTCTGTTAAATGCCATTTTAGGGTCAATTGAACTTACTTTTCTGCTTAATTAAGAATAAGCGTGAATTGGAATGATCGAAACATTAAATATTCGAATAAGTATCTCAATAGATGAAATTTATTATTAGTTATAATTTGTTGTAAAAATTGTTTAACTTCAATTTCATAATTTTTAGCGGACTTAGTGACTGTGAAACACACTTTGGGAACCGCTGTATTACGCTTTATGTATCCTTCTTGCCAGTTACCTATATAAGCGAACGTTAATCTCGTGAAAAATGTTGATATTTTGTTTAGTTAAAAAAGTGACCAACACTATATAAATAAATATCAGTTTACGTTTCTTTCCATTTGATTGAGTATTTCGTTTATTTCAGTTAAAACAAACGTTTACTTCTTTATTTTAACGGTAAAATGCTAGGCAACCTGCATTCTTCTACTAGCTCGAAGTGAAACGTACCTGTTAGCGAAAAAGTACAACATAAATGAAAACATCAAAAAGTTCAAAGTACTAGTCGTCGTAAGATAAATGATGCTACTTTTCGTAACACACACGTTGTACACTCTCTCCGTTTACGAGCTTAAGAGCCTGCTTTTCCACACACGCACATATGTTACACACGCACACACATATTAAACATTATTAGTATTCCCTTTGCAATTAGCCCAATTTGTATAATTAAATTTTATTTTAAACGAATTATGAAATTGGAGAAATATCCATGTCTCTGATTGAAATAATGAATTTACAGATGGAACAAAAAATGGTAAGAAATGCTTTTACTCTTCTGATAATTTGGTAAAAAATAAGATTTATATGTGTGTATATATGAACTTTGAAAAGTATAGATAAGTCAATTTTTATGCGATCATAAGTGAAGCATTGAAATTTTTTCTTTAAAATTCTATGAGTAATCACTGTAGAATTATAGTGTAACTGACCATAAATATTTCTAAAGTTTTTTTCATTTATAAATAATAAATAAATTAACCCATTTCTTCGATTCATTTGCGGTTTATATCCAATTTTACGTCCCTGCATGCGGACTCTAGGCGTTTCTAGATTGGCCGCTGTTAATAATTTGTAACAGAAGTCAAAACGGAAATTTTGAAAAAGAACAAAGTTGCCTTAAATATGTGTGGTCTCATGAAATCATCTCTTAAGCATTTAAAAAATAAAATGGATTATGTATAATAGAATGACATATTGTCGCGGGAAGTTTTATTTCCGAAACGAAATCCCTTCTGCTTTTCCGAAAAAATCGATTAAATAAACAAGTTGAATTTTCAATATCCCTTTATTTTAAAATGATTTTTCGTGGGAAAGAATGTCATTCTATATTTTTAATTTGTTCTTTAATGTAGAACAATCTTCTCTTGATTGAACCATCTATATTATACTTATTTACTAATTAATAAAATGTGCGTTTCCAGGAATCTAAGTGAAAGCCTAAAACATTAAGAAACTAATGAACCAATAATACAAAATACTTTAACTAAAATATGTACAGTAAGAAAGTACAACTACTTAGGAGGTTAGAATAGCATGGATCCCATATCACATGGCAATTATGAGCAACGAAATTACTGACAAAATAGTTAAATCTATTATAACACTATGTTGCTTAAAAATAATAATTAATAAAAAATGAAATCAATTATTGGAAAGTTTATGTATTCTTAAATATTCTCATTGTTAGAAATAACATCTATAATAACAATTTATCAGATATATTCTACAAATTTGACCAAATTGTTTGTATCGATCTTGAAAATTGGTCATACGTAATTAACCTTTGGCTATCTGATGCGGAGGAACACTCTAATTAAATGTAATCAATGTGACATTAATATCAGACAGTTCACTCGTCAAATCTTTCAAAACTGGCTAGCATTAAATTATATTAGAGGAAAATTCAAGACGTAAAGTGACGATCAGCAAAATTAAATGAAGCCCTCATCGATAATTTTATTCACTGATATATAATATATTGAGAAAGCTTATTACATTTTAATGAAAGCATTAAACAGTCGCTAATAACCTGGGATATTACACAACGCGGCTCTAAAAAAATGATTGAACAGGTGGTACATATATCGCATCCACATTTTCGCACGTCGAACGATAACTACCTATTTCACGCATGGAAAAACAGGGACTTCGACCGCGTAATATATAAGATTTAATATACGAAACAGCAGGTTCAGAATGCGAAAGAAAATATGGGGACATCTCATTTCTGATTCAGGTCGGTGAATATCGAGCGTCACAAAACTACCACAGGTTAAAGAATTCTGCCACATGTTTCAAGAAGGATTTTTCAGCTGGGATGTTAGAAAGGGATTCAGCCATACGTCTCAAAACGGATTTCAAGGATCACGTGCGATCTATGGTTTGGTGATTTCAGTCAAACAATTCTTTCGAGTAATAAATTGTTACGTTACACACGATACATTGTTATACGAGCAATTTACTTTTTTTTATTAATATTTACCGAGAATACGAGTATGTTTAATGATATCTCTCCTTTTTCCTCGCAGACCTAAAATATGATAATGAAGAAAATTAATTTTGTGTGTGTTCAATAATTCTTATAAAACAATTCTTGCTGCAAATCGACGTTCTACGGTTCTACGGTTCTACCTGAATTAGATAAAAGACAAAATACACACCTGGGAGTTTCATATCGTAAAACTGTAATTTCTGTATTGCTTTTATATTAGTTTCAAAACAATATACTTAATAAATTCAATCCTTACAAGTCCATATATTCTATAGTAAAGTTAAATATTTTTTATTAGAATTTAAAAAATGTTGACCTTACACTTTCGAAAATTACTCCACATAAAAATTAAGACGTCATCATGTTTTCCATTTAAAATTAAGTTTCCTAATCAGCAATTTTCCACTAGATGCATAGTTTAAAGCACACGATTTTAAAGACATAAAGACCCAAGTTGCACCAAATTTTTTTTATATAAACAAATCGAGAAAAACGTACATTTCAATTATTTAATATTAATTAGTATCTAAAATGAGAAAAAAATTGGATTCATTCAATTATCCTTTATTACAGAGTGGGACACATATAATCCCAACTTGCAACTAATATTTTAAATGAAAGTAATTGAAACGCACCTTTTTTCGAAACAAAGTTACACTTTACAGAAAGTACAGCACCAGGAGATAGCAACTTCTTTTTTCTTCGTGCTGCAAACATACATCATCTTTAAGTAATACGTTTTGATAGATGTTTCGAATTTTTTCCTCCTACAAATTCGTTGCACCACACATTCGTTCACCAATCTTACTCACAACAACATAATAACCAATGAATTTTAACTTGAATAAATTATTGTTTTCACTTATGTACGTATTTACTACCGGTTCGTAATATTGCCAAATAAATGAAAAACTTTAAATAAAATGTTAAACTGTATGATTATGAGTAACTTCAACTTTTTAGATTCAAGATTAAAATATATCTCACTATGTAAAAGTAAAAAGTTATATAACTTGCCTGTATTGTAAATATATTGATGGAAAAGAAATATAAAATACTTTGGCATAACTTGCAACATAAAGTACGATTTAGATATTTTTTATATTACAATGAAACATTAATAAACATTATTTTTATATCATATAGATTCTTTCACAGTATGAAATTTGCGTGGAACTAGTCACTGACCAGAATTTGATCAATAGTCCTAGCCATACTTTCTGACCAGTTGTGGTCAGAGTTGGTCGCAAGATTTTGGTCATTGAATCGTAGCCAATTACTAATCGGAATGTGACCACATGCGATACTAAATATACAGCGTTATAACTGTCATTTTATTTTACCTCCAGCTTATTTCCAGGTCAGTACCTGGTCAATGGCTGATCGTACAAAATTTCTCTATAGAGTTTTAACTTGTTGCACGAGTACATTCGTTACTAAACAGAAATTTTGAATTTTCTTTAACAAAGTAGTTACCTAGCTACTGACTGATTCTATAAAAATTATTATCCATGCGATATTTGAAGTAATAAAAAAGGAACTTTTAACTTTAAAAAATGCAAAGGAATGATTAAAATTTAAACAGTTCAATTATTTCAGATTTTGCTTTTGTGCAATTTGAATGATATGAAGTTTTTGGTGGTTAAAATGTATGTTGATTTTAAATATTTTTATCAGATCCACCTTTTTAGTGGTTTCCTCCATAGTGTCATAATAATGTTAAAAAACACTGAACATACTGACAAATCCTATGAAAACAGACAATGGAGTGGTTAACAAAAGAAGTCCAGCGTAGAAGCAGCAGAAACATAAATAAGCAAGAAGGATAAGCGAGAAATATGTCTTTCTTCGTGAAAAATGATAAAATAATGCGGTGACATGCCGATGAGTCATTGCAGCATCGGTAGTAAGAAAGCTTAATAAATAGACAGCGTGATCCATCAATAGGTCATTACATTACTTTATGATTTTCTCAGCAAACGTCATGTATGGTATACACAGTGACGTGCAGTCCATGAAAGCTATGGAAAGTTCTCTAAAATATAAATAATAAATACACATTGCGCGATTAATTTTGTTAGAATACTTATGTTATATCTATATTAAAATCAAAATAAACAAACTGTTTATATTTGTCATTTCAAATATTTGTTTATAATTTTATAGAAATCAGAGAAACCGTGAAAAAGAATTTTTTAACATTCGATACTAAAAATAACCTTATTGTCCTCCTTAAAACTCACATTGCAAGATTTCCAAATTGTAAATAACAGTAATTTGTTTTTCACTAAACAAGTTCATTTATATAAATTATTCACGTTCTTACATATAACTATTACGTCCAATAGGTTAAAACATGTGTTAAAAACTGCAGTAGTCAGTTTTATAGGAGAGAAATGTAAGAGATCGACGCAATATTAATCATGCGTAAAAGAAATTGTTTAAAAACGAATTTCGTTAAAAAGCGAAACCTAGGTCGCATAGTATACGACGGATGAAAAAGGACGAGTGGAAGGAATAGAGAAGCCTGAGCAGCATGTAATACATCGCAAGAGTTGGAAAAATTCATAATTCATGTGTTACGTCCGCGCGTTAAAAGCAATGGCCGATTTTCTGAAACAGCAATGTTTCTTCTTTACTACAATGCTTTACAATTCTTGTGTGGGTACGCGTGCGAGTACTTTTAATGGGTGTGGACATCTGTCGTAATGCGAAGATATCCATCGTTACACGGGTGCACGATCTCTGCTTTAAGATGATCGATAGGTCAAAAATATCATAGCGCCCATAAATTTTAAATTTGGTATCTACGAGTATAATCATTCATAGACATTTTTAACAGAAAAAGACTGTTCATTTGGCATTCGCTTCTCGCTTGTTGCTGTCGCTGTTTCTACGTACAATGTTTATTGCAACTGCTTACTTTTCATACTTCCTTCACGTAAATGCACTTCACACATCTCTCTCATCGATTTTCCACTCGTCCCTGCAATCTTAGCAGAAATTATGTGTTAACTGTCTTCCAAATTAATTATTCATTATTTGATACACCTGAGTCATGGTATTTGAACCTCAGAGGTAATTAGTATATACAAATACTTATAGTATAATCTGTGCTTGATGGTACATGATGCGAGGACACTTCACTTTAGAACTATACAAATAATAATTAATAAATTTCATGTCGGAAGCGATTAGATCACATGTTTCTTCCTTCTAATATTCAGACAGTGACAAGTGTAAACATATGCAAAAATTATCGCCTAAAATAAATTGCTTCAAATACCGCTCGTTGATACTTTCAATATTTTAATCGAACGTATTTTTACCTATTCTTTTACCATCTTGCTTACACAGATGTACTCTAGCTCAAACTTCATATTTTTAACGTTTGATTCATTTCACTTCAATTACGTCATTGTTTAAATCGACACAATGTAATACTACTACTATAGTTTAATAAAGTTTAATAATTCAACAGATGTACTACAAATTTTTTTTCTTTCAGTTTATTTCTAGTTCTATTATTATAGTTCATAAATTGCAAAAATGATTTAAAAAAAAAATAGAGTTCAACGTCCTAACTAAAAATTTCTTTTCCGTATAGTGTTATACCTGGGTCATGATTTAAAAATTGATTTATTTGCGTTTCAAAAATAAACAGAACACATATGACCTATATTTCGACACAGGAACAAAACAGCAGAGTCGGAATTGCTTCGATGTATTGCGACATACGACATTCAATGGTACAGCTATTCAGTACTATGTTTCAACAGATATAAAAAATGTATTGTATATGATCAATATAAATAAAAAATACTAGGAACAATATATAGCAGCTATAAATGTTCAATTTCAAGTGCTATATTGTACGCCATTGCAACCTGTGCAATGTTCTCCCAGAAATTACAAACTTAATACTACAATTAGATACGGAATTATTTTAAGAATGTGAAAAAAATTGCAATTTTTTCCTTTGTGAGGCATCATCTTAGCAAAAATCAAGTTCAAATGTTTGATGAGAAATTTGCAAGTTATTAGCTAATAAGCGCATATATGCATTTCATGTGATAATCAATTGATTCAATGAATTTTGTCTCAAAAATTCTAATTTCTTTTAAGTCTTTTTTTTGTGCGTGAAATCACTCCTTGTTCAGTTACATTATCGGCACATATCAATGGAGAAAGGTCGCTTTCCCCGCAAAGTAGCTTTCCGACGTTTAATACAAGTTATAGTCCAACCTCATACGAGGCTCAACTTGCGTTGGAATTTTCCCTTTGTCACCGTTATGTCCTCTAAGTATGAGTGAAGAAGAGGGTACAAAATCCTTAATCATAATTTTGTTTCTGTAGCTTCAATTATTTGAGGCTGCATGAGCTAATCTAAACACAGTTCTTTATTAAACAAAAAAAAACAAACAGTGTAAATTTAAATCAGACACACGAACTTTTCTTTTAGACTATTAATAATAAAAAGAACGTTTTAAATGTAAATTAAATGCTTTCCTGCATAATTCATAATTAACCGCCTGGAGGGCGTACAAAGATCAATTTTGCAATTCATAAATATTGGATTATAATACATTCTAAATTATACTTTCTAAATTTCCTCTAATGTGGCTTTTGGCACAAACAGTTGTACACTTCTTTTAGAAAGAATGACAAGCTGCTTTAACTAAAATATAAAAAATACAATATTCTACGAGAGCTGTATTAACAAGCGGAAGCCAGAGTTTAAGACTGCACAACTTTCGAAACAATGAATTCCAAGGCTCAAGACTGTTATATTTCATCCCTACTTATCGAGTACTACCAGAAAATACAAATAAAGTTTTAAAAGAAGTGTTCTTCTGAATCGAAGTTTAAACTTCCAGTATAATTCAGTTAAAAGAAACTCGAGCAAATGGTAAGCATGCAGAAGATTGAACGAAAACAGCTAGATCTCTAGATCGTAATTGATTTAAAATGTATTTTTGTATATCTAAAGTGCTAAATTATTACCTTGTGTTAATTTAAAATTCAAAGTGCCAATTTTATTATATGAATTATTGCTTCATTTAATTTAACAGATATACAATAAAAAACTAGTGTATATGTTTATAAATATTATTATTCTTGACGATGTTAACTGCAGCCAGACATATTTTTTTAATGCACAATTATTTTCTTTTCGAAATACATTTGCATTTTTCTAAATATTTTCTTGTACGCAAAATTCCGTTGTACAATATTTTAATATTTACTTACTGGATTCTCTGTTGAAACAATTGAACTTCTTCCAAAAAGAAAACTCGATATCCTCCAGATGGTCAGAATTTTAAGTGGAACTTTCTCTCTGAAAGTAACGTCGATCTGCGTGAGGCACGAACTGAGGGTGTCAGGATAGCAGTGTCCACGAGATAAAAGCAAAATGGAAAGCTCTGTTTGGCTTTTTGTCTGTTTTTAATTTTTAGAGTTCGTTAGAAGGAATCTCAACATTCTTAACGTTTTTAGATTCCCCCAAAAATAACAGTTCCTTTGCAAGTATTACTTTCAAATAACATGAAAGAGGAACTACTTCTACACGCATCCTCTCCCTCTCCCTTTGGGACCACATATTTATCGCACCATGCGTCATTTCGTCCAACGAACAGGTATGAATAATTTGAACCTTTCAAGTTCCATGCATCAGCCGGTGCGCCAGCACGGAGCAAGCAAAGCGAGCACCGTGGCTGAACTGTGAATCAAAATCAAGGCGACGCGACGCGGTGAACAACGAAAGTTTAATCGGTGTTTGAACCTTACGGCGCGGCGTAAACAAGCGGCGAGTGACCGCGGCGTAATAGAGGAATATTTCGAAAGTTCCCTGGCCGAGTAAACGAGCGAGAAGTTATTAATCTCGCGGGCAGTAAAGCGCGGAAGCAATGCCTCTTACTTTGCGCCCTCCTTAACGTGGCCACGGAAGAAGAAACGAGCAGCCGGAAAAAGGGGAAGCCGGAAATCAGCAGCAGGGCCGAAGCTGGCATGGAAAATTCATACATTTCGTATCGGTGTGGCCCGCCACTTTTCTGTTGAACCCCTTCGTCCACCCCTCGCCGACCCCCGTTTTCCCACTTCCTTGCGTCTTTCGATCGATAAGGGCTTCAGTTTACCGAGACACTTTTATCCGGCAGCTGCATGCACGACATGAAGTTGTAAATAATGGCCCCTCTGAAGAAAAGGGATTATCTCGATATATCGGACAAAGGGGATTGATAATTAAAACGACGACACTTCCATTATCCATTCCCGGTAACAGCGCGAAGAGGATGAGAGCTGCGAGGTATTTACGAGCGATACAGTATCGTTCTCACGATATCCTGCAGATTTTAGCCTTGATTCTTCGTTGCAAATTACGAGTGCAGAAGTGATTATTAGTGCGCTATTATGCTCGTTCCCGCGTATTTACGATCTGGGAGTAAGAGTCATTCATTAATTGATGCATGTCATTAAGACCGCTGCGCTACTGTGATACCGTATTAGGAATCTATGTATAGTTCGAATTCGATTAATTAAATCAACGATTGAGCGCTAATGCGGTCTGTTTTTTAGTTTCGAATAAAAATTTGTTTCTATATAGATGTGTTTCATAATATGTTAACAGGATACTAAAGTAAGGAAAGAAGTTCGTATAAGCATACGAAGAATAATGAAATTATGCTTACTTCATGCTTCAAATGTTGTGTTTGGGAATACTTTCGAATGCGAGCAAGAACTAATCCGCGAGAATGAATGTGTTTTGTACGAATGCCTCTTTAAGCCAATTCTCTTGAGTGTTATCTCTGTTCTTTACCACTCGTTGCCAAATACAAATGCTTTTACTAATATTCTAATCACAGAAAACGATCCCTTGATTTCTTGACAATTTACTTTTTTAATTTAATTATATATATCCTGCACGTACATATGATCTGCTTTTTGAGTAATAGCTCGCCTTGCTTATATACCTGAGCAGCAGTTATTTCCAGCCCCAATATAATAATGCTTACGCGCCGTCAAACTGGTTCGAACAGACACTTGTTACACAAATTTGTTAGTAACTTTAATCGATATATTTTAACTAATATTTTACATACAAGAGATTTTATATACGAAAGTCAAGTGAATCCGGAGATCGAGCTGATCGGGGAGAGAATAACTTAATTTAAAATGCGTCCCAATTCCTTCGCTTCTACACAAAATACACCGTAACTCGAGAATAAAGTTATGTCAGGAATATGTTTGTAGGAACTTTTCGTTTTGTCTTAGTGGATTGAATTTTAGTTTCTACCACATTTTTCACATATTTTAAGATATTTTGTATACTATATATTCTATACTAACTATGCGCATATATTGGATTGACAAGAAATAACAAATTCCATTCTATTCGATAACCTTTTGCTATCTTTTTGATAACCTCATAATTCCATGCTCATAAAATTTCTGATCCGTATCAGCAAAAAGCTCAATCAAGCACAATTTGAGGTGATGGTTATTACTGAAGTTTTTACCATTTAAAAAGTTTTGTAAACATGGAAATAAATGATAATCCGATAGTGTAAGATCTGGGCTATGTGGTAGATGCAATATCACTTCCTAGCAAAGCTTTAACAATTTTGTACGTGTTGTTAAAGATGGAACACGATTCCTTTGCGATTTACCAATTCTGGCCTTTTCTTTTTGATTGCTTCCCCCAATTTCATAAGTTGTTGGCAGTAAATATCTGAGTTGATCGTTTGGTTGCTTGGAAACAGTTCAAAATACATAACACCTTGATAATTCCATCAAATTGACAGTATGATCCTTTTCCGATGCAATTCAGCTTTCGATGTGGTTTGCGCTGGTTCATCACTCTTGGATCATAATCTTTTTCGATTAATTTTACTGTAGCCAACCCATTTTTCACCACCAGTGATAATTCGTCCCACAGAAGGGTCAAATGCGTATTGTATTAAGTGATTTTTGATTGTTATGTGTGATACGTTTAATCTTTTTACAATCTCTCGCACAGTTACATGCGATTCAATTCAATTATGGCTTTCATTTTGTCATCATTAACTTCAGAAAGTTAATAAGATGGAATTGGTAAATAAGAATAAAAGCAATTAAATTATGTTACAGCACATTCTAATGAAACACATTGTATTAAATATTAAATAAACTGTGTTCCCATTTTTTTATATAAATATTTCAATCACACAACGTCCGCTATTGAAAATTAATGACGAGATAGAAATTGTTAGAAATCGTTTAATATTAGAAATATTATTATCAACATTCTTGATATCGTAAGGCTTTAACACATAATACGTATCTCTTGAAATAACAGAGACCTTTAGAACAGTTAAAGTGTTCGTCGCATCGAAATGAATATTAATTAGATGATATTTGTCCCTTAATTTTGATTATGCTACAAAGTAATGAAATTCATTATTTCCTGGCATAAGGATGAAAGTAATTTACTGTCGAAAAGCAAAGAAAGTTAAACTGTTTGAAACGATTGCCCCGAGTTTTCATTAATGCGGGATAGAAGTTTGTTACGCTAGTTCTAAAGTCTTGTGCATATATAATGAAGAAATATCACGGGCACGCTCTGATTTATACGAGAATGGAAAAATTTTAAGCAACGCGGCTATTTATTAATATTTATGCTTTTTTACGCATAGGAAATAACTCCGCGCTGAACTTTTTCATTGTTCCTATATTACTGCAGTATCGTAGTTTTGTAACGAGATACGGTTTAAAGAAAAAGCTGTGTATGTGGAATTAAGAGTCGCAGTTGGAAAGGGATGATAAAAGAGAAAGATGGGGGTCAGCAGAAACCAGAACTGCCGTGTAAACGCGACGGTGACACGCGAGGCCCACTGATGATTTTATCAAATTTGAGTGTGTTCAGAGGAAATTTCGCGAAGCATGCGTACACGATAAGAGAATAAAGAGTTTCGTTGCGATTTTAAGCATCGGGAGTTTAATTTTTAATTCTCAGTTTTGAATTTTTGAAGCCATGCCAAATTTGAGTCGTCGTTTCCGTGTAGAAATTTGTGTTTTAAATTATTTAAGTTGTTATTTGTTACTTTAAATATTATTTGTTATTTGTTACTTTATTGTAATACTAGTGCATACTATTATCCGTCAATATTGTTATATGATTGTAATGTTTCTATATACGTCTTATATATATACAATTAATTTTTTATATTACTTTTGCAGCATCAAAATAAAATAAAAATAAAGGACAAATTATCATCGATGAAGTTGAAGTTTTTCTACATATCAAAGTAGATATTAATTTTAACAGTGGTGTAACTTTATTTTTTGTGAAATGGTTCCGATATATTTTAATTTGTCACCACAAAAACATAAAGTGTGTCTATTAGTAATCATTAATATTTATGAGTCGATTAAAACGCGAACCCTTAAATATCTCAATATTTAGGAAAGTGGACTCACTGTAGCTCAATTGTAACTCCTACTATATTCATGATGCTGGTTTCTCAGCGAAACGTGAATTATACGAAAACAGTGATATTTACTTAATGTATAAAAAGAATCGATAAAGAAATGAAGACTAATTCGAGCACTCAATACTTTATCTCAAATAGTATTGATATCTTTCAAAAGTAAACGTAGAACTAGAACATGAAATTGACGAAGTTGAAAGAGAGGTTTCTTGAAAGATGATATCAAGCAGATCGCACCTAGCAACGATGAGGAACCAGATCTGTCATGTTGGATGACATGACTTTTGACCCATGCATATTTTTGTCAGACTATGTGCTATTGGCTGAAGGCGTTGAGTCAGTAGTGAACTGGTTTCTCAAGTTTGTTTGCGATGCTGGCTTTTTTAACTGAAAACTTGAATCTGGTTTCTGAAAGAGAGTTGAGGGCGTGTTGGATTGCGAAATGCTTACGTATACAGTAAACTAGGTTTAGTTGACTGGGAACGGCATACAGAAAAGAAAAAGCGGTAGAAATCTTCAAGCTAAGAAAATGTGGACCATTACACAAAAAACTGTCATATATAAGTATTTTAAAAACTACTTAATATTAATAACAAGTACGTATAACTGAGAAATGTTGTGAGACATCATGCATCTTCGCTTATCGACAGCTGAGAGCAGAATGAACAATTGAATGCAACGCAGGAATAGTAGAGTCAGACTAGGAAGCTATTATGCAGAAATTGGAAAGTAAAATGAGGACTTGCGGTAAACTGCTGCGGTGTGATTCCTCTGGTGAATGTAGGAGAGCTTCTCATAAGCTCTCTGTAATTATTTCGCCCCCGGATATTGCTTGATTTTTAAATAATTTTGCTTGCTAATGACAACATTGAAGGAACGCTGCCAGAGGGCAGTTGGGGGTATTAATATTGTACTGCGAAAGCTTATGATTTAATAAAATAATTAAATACTAAATTATTAACTTATTGATAATAACATATGCAAATAAGTAATATATTTTTCAATATTTAGAAAGTAGCCATCTTACTGTGGCAACTGGAAATAAAGGAAGTAAATGAACTGAAGGAAACAGGAAATTGCAACACTTTCACATGACAATTAAGACAAACATATACAGCTGATTGCATTGATAATGGACAATAATTCAATTTTTACAAGTTAAAGCTTAGGATTGGGATTATTAAGAAGAAAACATTTGATGAAGTTGAATTAAAAAACAAATCTGTATAGAATATTATAGTTTATATACTGCAAAATAAATTAAGAACAGTATTGTAAATTCTGATAAATCGAGCAAAATTCGATGATTCACTGATATTCTCACAGAGATTAATCATAAATTATATAATGAATATCAACACTAAACGGAATTCTGAATGCTGCAATAATTACCAAAACTAATAAGTTCTTGTTGGTACTTCGTAATTATGCCCATTCATATATGCGTAGTAGTTCCAAAATTGAAATGATATTGTATCAATGCAAAATAATATTACATTATTTGAAATAAATTTTGAATACGCGGAAGTAAACAAAGGATTCGTTCTTGATAAAATTCTTGTGCAAAAACCATGCCTTGTGGAAGGGCAATCTCAGAAAGAGAGCGTGAGAGAGCAAGAGAATTGGTAAAGCAAAACATTTTTACTTATCTGGAACAGTGAAACGGGAATAGAGAAATCTTCCACGACTGCTTAGGATTTGCAGTAATCTCTGGTAATACTAAAGTGACCCATTGACAATGTGCCTGCCTTCTTTTCTTTCAAAGTTGAAGCAATTTCCGGTAGAGGAATAGGAGATATCAGAAAAATGCTTTTGTTACAGCATATTCTTGTTGCTTTCCCAATTTCTCTTCATTCAGAAAAGTCATATTTCAGATGTTCTGGAAGGCTTGTTCTTTGATTAGCGGATATCTATGTAAATACAATTTGTTAATTGCATAATAGGCACAGTATGTCTGCTTTGGCGCTGAAAACAGTTAATTATCTCGAGAAATATAATATAAAAAATACGAAACAATGATTTAACAATTTAGCTTTTTCAAAAAAAGTTGTTCATCCTCTGGATGCCTACTATGTTAGATACAAATGTTGATGGACTTTCAATTATAAGCATAGGTCCGAGTAAATAAGAGCACAGCGGGAATCAAGTACAAGGACAATCCTAATATGCACATGAAGACATTTTTGTACTTTCTGTACTTTTTGCGAGCCCTTCTTCAAAGTACATAATTGTATTAGCCAGTTGGAATTGGAATTTAGTCTTAAAATCCCTCACAGGACACGTAATTAAAATCAAGGAATGATGAGTATACACGTTGGACGCAGAATAGATACTCCTATTATAAATTCTACGAAAAAAGTAAAGTAAAGAGGAAGGATACATTTTTGTTTGGTAGAATATTCATCAGTCGCAATTAACTGGTTAAATAAAGTTCCATATTATCATTCAATACTCTTGTTTTCCTTTTATTTTTATTCGTTGTTTCGCGATAGTCTTTTGTTTTCGTATCTGAGCGAAAAGTATTCACATGTACCGACATTTCTGTAACACCGCCTCGTAGATCTCTATCGCTTGCACCAGGTCAAATTTAAGCTCCATGCATGCTAACTAATTAGCAATAATTCCTATCAAGACCCTTTCTCTTGAGACCTTCCTCATTACGAAATTTCCATTCGTATCAAGATACGTGTCAAGAGGCCGTTGCATTCGAGAACTTTCCCCTGATTCCCGTTCCTGGCAATGCAATCGCCTACATAACGACGTAAAACCAAACTTTTATATTGTATTTCCGACATTCAGATCCTGAATTAAAGTTTAATTTAGAAACTTTCGCACCAAGGTCGATTTGTAGCATAACCGATTGAACCTGTTCAGGCTTCAAGTGTTTCACGATTCTCGTGGACAAACCAAGTCAGACTCGTAATATGGGTCGAATAGGTTAAAAAGACGACAAGCTTTTACCAGTTAAAGGATTATCGACTTAACTGCCAATAGAAGAACAAAGTCTTCCAGTATTCCCAGAAGAGTTTCGACGTGTTGAAAGACTGCACGGATTTTATACTCGATTAACTATTCTGTATTGTATTATTATTGTATTGTATATATTATAAAGGGACTAATATAATTGTAATTGATAGAAATGAAAGAAAAGAACAATGCGAATTACAATGATATACATGTCAATATAAATAAATCACGGTTAGTATGGAATTAATTACTGGTTAATATCATTACGGTCAGTATGAAATCAATAAATGGACAATATAAAGCAGAGAAAACAGATTAAAATTCTATTACAAACTCATTGTAAGTAAAAAAATTACATTTATAAATGTTTTTATACGTAAAACAAATATATATATGTAGTATATATATAGTGTTATTATAGTGTATATATGTAGTGTTATTTTGTATATATTAAATCAAATTATAGCTAATGATGGTTAGATTAGATTAGATTCGGTTATTCTTGATTTGCGACACTTAACACATAATAACAAAGATTATAATAATATTTATATATAACGTGTAATTTTAAAGTGTAATATTGACACTTAGTATAAAATACAAGTCATAAAAAATACCGTTACATTGTTATTTTTGTAAGAAGTCCAGTGAATCTTGGGAAAATCAGAATACGAAGTGTTAAATCTACACGCTAACTTACAGCTGAAAGATGATATATCAAGATCGATTCGAGAATCGAATGACGGTTACACCTGTCTCCGCCGCTATTCCCCATCGCTCTTCCTCTCGCAGCGTTATTGCTTTTATTACTGGCATGACCTGAAACCGAGATCGCTAGAAATCGATATCATAATTCGAGTTTACTGCCTTTCGCGGGCTTCACGTTGTGAATTATTCGCGTCTGAGGGATACTTTTTGCGGTAGCTGTCGGTCGAGTACAAGATTACGAGAAACCTTTTGAACAGTATCGACGATAGCCCGCGGAGACGCGCGAATGGACGTGGAACAGGAATCTGACAAAGATTAAGCGCTTCGAGGCTCGCGTCCACGAGTTTTACATCAACGGAGATGGCTGCTTTTAGATCCGACTGCGAGAGTTTATGGGAAGAGTTAAAAGGAAGATGGTAAGAAGATCATTTTTATAATCGATTGTTACATTACAAGATGCCATACTCAAGAGATTTCGACATGCGTACACATGATAGTAGAACATGAACTGGTTGACAAATGAGACCTGTAATTACAGAATCTAACAAATTATATCTTTTTAGAATAACCTTTTGCATATGTGCCTACATTTTTATAACGTCCAAATATATTATAAAGTCATGAAAAAAGTTAATGAAAAACTATTTTGATGTAATTTAATTATTCACGATTTGCATATATCGTAAATAGTTTATATAATCTCTGAGCAGAAATTTGTTACGTCACCGATCAGAAACTGAACACTTCCTCTGATTACTGGCTAAGAACCACTACCTCCTTCGGTTACTGCATAGTAAGATGATAGATCGTTCCATAACCAATAGTTAAGTAATAAACACGGTCACATTCTAAGACTTTTCTTTCCTTCACTTATTTTTTAGCAGGATATTTTAGCTACAGATAATGTCAATAAATGTGTAGCTTTTTTAATCATCCTTTGGAAACACTTCATAGATGCCTATTAAGAGTCAACCTTAAAAATTCTTAATCAGGAAACATGCTGCAAATGACTCGACTCTATTATCGATTGTAGCATAACTTTGCCAGCGAAGACCCCATGTGTTCTTTTCTATGTTCCGCCACCAAACAGATTTATACATTTTATAATAAATATACCAGCCACGTCCAATCGATCATTTTGTTCTTCGTACGCCTAAAATTTTATTCGAAATGGAAAATATGATGCGTACAGTTCATATAGAATTGAAATAAATAATTTAAGTGTCATCGATGTATTGGCTTCGAATTTATTTAAAAAGTACAACTTGGTCATAAATTTTATTTAAAATAGATAATATATTTTCCAGAACAAGCTCGTACTTAACATTGGTTCTAAAGCTGCAAGTAAAACATATTAATGCTCGACAGACGGTCTCGAGTAATTCATATCCACGAATGCAATTGATCGTATCGACGCTGTAGATTTCACGGTCGTTTCTTCGCGACGAATTTCTAACCAACGTGAGATTCGATATACGTATCCTATTTGACAGCGGCACAGCGTGAGCGTTGGAAATATCGCCATATTTCACCGATACTTTTTTCCGCAACAACAAATTCGCCAGCACACTCCCATGTCCCCGTCCAAGATTCAATTGTGCGTGCACGACCAAGGAGAAGTCACGTCGCTCGTTATACTTCCGGGCACGAACTCGATGCCCGATCCGATTTTATGCCGGAATGAAAATTGATAATTTCTGACGTGGCAATTAAATGTCGTAACGAAGAGATATCCTTGTCATTAACGGAGAGCGACGATCTCCGACTATTTATCCGTATTATGACCGGCCTCGTGCACCTACGGCCAGCTACTGTTATTGTATTCGCTGTATAATCGGCATTGATTTTGTAATTAATTAGTACGTGTGCACCCGCGAAACCATTTTGCACAATGAAAAGGTCCAGCTAATTGGACGATTGATTGATTAATTTAATCGCGCGCATACTATAATTCCTGCAACAATGTTATTGTGTCCACGCGTCCATTTAATTTTCAGGCTGTGGTGCACGGAGCACTAGAAGAAATTAACGAAATGTGTATGTGTATTACTGAAAGATTTTCAAGATCTTTTTCAGGGGTTAATGATATCGTCATATTTGTTACTACGTAAAGCGTTCAGCTAAGGAAAAAGAAGAATAGTGGAAGCAAAAATAACTGTAATTCACATTTTAATATTAAATGTAATTTATAATTTTTATATTAATTATAAAAATGGTTTCTTTCCAATCTTTTCTTCCGTGTTCGTTATTACGTGAAATACGTATTTTGTTATAAAACAGTTTTAACTCTATCGTATTGTACTGTGCTTATGCATTACAAGCGCTGCGCCATCTGCGATTTGATTCGTGTTACGTGATACGAATTGTCTGTCAAACTTGCATTACTTCACATTCAAAGATTTATTGCATAAAATCTAATTTTGAAATGGGTATTCAAATCCCATGCTTACAAATAAATTACAAATTTCATACTAACACAGAGATCTATTTAAGGACTGAAACACTATTCATTCTGTGTATAATCATAACAGATAATTAAAGATACTGCAAATAACATTCAACTACATATTTTACGCAAATAATACAATTTCATACTATTAACAATAATAAAACATATATTATTTAACGTTGCTGTTATTCACTTATCAAATAAAATAATTAACCCTTTGCACTCTGAATTATTTTTTAATTTAGTTACCAACAACACCTAACTATTTTAAGTGTTTTCAAACGACAGTTCGACTGCTGCCTGTAAACAATTTTGTTTACTAATTATATTAAACATAATTTCCAAAATTAATTTATATTCAAGGAACTCACATTTGTTTGTTTTTTTTTTTTATTTACCAATGTCGAATCACACTCGACTAAAGGATGCACAAAGTTAATTACACATAGAATAAAAGTCATAAAAAAAAAATAAAAGATTTATATATATTTTAACACAGAAGTCTATTTTCATAAGATTTCAGAATACTTGGAATATCATTAAAAAGTGTTAGATAATTTCCACAGACGATAGTCGGTAATATTGCCAAATTGTTAACGGAGTAATACATGGTAGTTGGAAGTAAAGTACATATATCTACGAAGCGTGTGGGGAAAGTCAGTTTAATTGTAGTAGTTACTGTACTCGTGTATACTCTGTTGACTTCTGTCCGGCGTTGCTGTCGTTAAGCGGCGAACAAAGTGAGTTTCAGTATCATTTCAGCTTCCTAACAGTCCCTATTACAGTTGTACTTGATAGCTTCACAAATTTCGTTACTTTACCTCCAATTGTAAAAAAGTCAAACGGTCACCTGAGCACTTTTAATTAATTGGCCACTACTCTTTCTCCTGATATTACATTCTATATTAATTTATTTCATATTTTAATTATCATTCGTGTCGGAACAGTTTCGTAACTCTGATTTTTAATTATTTATTTATTTATTTAGGGAGAGAAAACGTTATATCGGTGTTTTGATCAACTTAATTGTATAACATCTGTATTATGATTGATTCACAGTTTGTTTATTTTTTCAATTAAAATTTCTAGTTAGTAGTCAAGTTTCAACGTACTTCGTGTTTACCGGATATCAGTATTCGTTTCTAATTTATGATTTAGTGATTTAATGATAAATATATGGTATTAATGTTATCTAATCGTTGGATGATCTAAAATTGATGATATTGCTACTATGTCCTTGTTAGAGTCTAAAAATTCCTTTCCTTCTTTCTCATTTTCCCACTCCCCAACTCTTTTTGGCTTATTCTTATTTTTATATTTTTCTCATAGTTTCACTAGGACTTAAGCAACGTCTTTTCGTATATTTCGCGAGTATGTCCATGCAAGTCGAGAACTTTCCATCACTTTTATTCCTCTCTTTCGATTTTCAATTTACCACTGTTTAATTCCTTTTTCTTTTTGTACTTTCATCTTTCGAAAAAAAAAACGTATAGAAGATAATTTCTTGAATGGAAAATGCGGTCTTTTCGCCATTTTCATCGCAGGTACTTCCAAAAGTTTATATTCTTTGTTAGATTAATTAATTACGGTTGAGAACATTATTTCTATCTCTATCTTAAAATCATTTAATAATTATCTCCACAAATATTAATCTGAAAATGTATATTTGCCAGTAAACCAGTAAATAAATTGTTGGTGTAATCCAATTCGAACAGAAGACGTACATAGGTAATGCAAAATTATGTAAAATTAAATACCTCCAGATCAATAATTGTTTAATGGCTTCTCATAGTCCAGAACAAAAGTGGGTCCCTGGTTTAAACTACAAGATGTACGTTGTTAAAGACTAAATTAACTTATGGGTTTTAGGCTGAAGCGGTATTGACTGCCAATTATCTAAGAAATCGGTGTCCAATAAAAAACCTTGAAGAATAAGACTCCGCTTCAATTTTGCAATAACAAACGTCCTATTTTCAACTACATAAGTGTATTTGGAATGAAGGCGTATGTTTTGAATGAGGAGCCTAATAAACCAAAGTTTGCTTTGGAACTTTCATAGGCTATTGAGAAACGTCGATAGCATATCGAGTATGGCTACCCAACGAGAGGACTGATTACATCCAAAGATATCTGTGTGATCGAAAAAAGAAATTATAAAAATAGGAAATAACCAAATGCATATATCAAGAATGAGAATATTCGTGCGGAATCTATAAATACAAGTTTAGAGAATGCTGAAGAACTGATCGAAGAGCAGACTGATCAAGACGAAACGACAAATGAAAACCAGGATGCAATGCAGCTGTTGAGAGCGTCAGAAAGATCGAGATTCGAAAGAACCGAATTACGAGGACGTTCTAGAAAGCTGTTTAATGATCGTGAAAATAATGATCAGTCAGATCGAAACGGAGATAGTCAAGGAAGTACGGAGAAGTGTCACGAAGAAAAGAAACCAGAAATAGTAGAAGACCATGAGACTAATTTGATTGAGTTAGTTGCAATTATAGCCGAAGTTTTAATTAATGATAAGCTCGATGGATGTGTGCAATATGACACGAAGTACGAAATTTAGCTAAAAGTGGTTCGTTTAAACTTGTACCACGTCCATCGAAGAAGCAAGTAATTAATAGAACTGCATTTGCAAATAAGTATAATTCGAATGGTTCTCTAGCGAAACAAAAAATTAAGGTAAAAGAAAATTGGGATAGAATTGTTTGACACTTTTGCTATTAAAAAAGACTTGAAGGGAGAGGGAGTGTCGAGTATTAAGATGAACCACAAGTTCCTGCGATAGATTTATTTGATGTTTCGGATTCTCTCCTCCAACTCTATATCTGTACCTCGTAACTTGTCGACTGTCGAATGACGAAAATTGAATGTCTGCCCATTTTTACTTTTGCTTTTAAGCATTTTGTTACACCCGTGTGTTTCGGTGATTGGCCACCGTACATATTCTGGTAAGCCAATCACCTTACCTGTTTGTGGGTGCCGCCCTTCTTGTTGCTTAAGAAGGGCGACATGGACGTTGGCGGGGGAATTGTTGCTAAATATTTATTTTCAGTAATGTAGCGGGATTTTCCGAGGTTCGCTTACCTGGGGCCTAACGATCATGGCCATATGGGCCGCTGGGCCCAGGTCCCCGGTAATCCTCGGTTTATGGCGTTATGGACGTGCTATCGAGGACGTTGACTAAAATTTATTTTTCTATTACTTAAAAAATATTAAAAGCTAAAATGTTTCCTCAAAGGTAGCTTATTTATCCTGCACACCATAAACCGTACTGGCTATTTCTACAGCGAATATTTCTTTATTGTTACTGCTGCCAGCCGCTACAGACTATTAAATTTGATATAGTTATTGAACAAATTAATATAAAAAATTAAAATAGATTCAGTAAATATAATTTGAAATTTGTAGACATATACTTATTGCCTTGTGTATCCATAAAATTTTATTTCACCAGATAGTGCTCTGAAAATGCATCTTCGTAGATAAAATTAACTTGATTTACATTGTACTTATTTCTAAGTTTCAATTAACGTGGTACGAATTAATTTGGTTTCTACTAATTCTAAATTTTTTATAACACGGTCTTCATATAACGATTTAATCGTATTTTAGGAAAGTTGACTGTATTACAATTTCCTTTCAACATTTTCATTTAGCAGTATATTATTTAAGGCAAAAGAAAAAGGTAAACAATTATTTACATTATATATGTTATATTTAGTAAATTAAGTAACAGAGATGTGCAAGAGATTATATAATTATCTTATATGTCCATCCACAATATTTCACATCAATTTCATTCTTTGCCAATATAAAAGTTGCCAAGTAACCAAATAGTCATGATTATTATAAATAAAATTTTAAATAATACGTAACTGGTATGTCTAAAACAAGTAATTACCATATTCGTGTGACACACGATATGTAACACCTTGCCATAGCTACCATAGTTCGAATTATTGCATAGAAAGACACTTGCAGTTAATTCCGTGGTAACAATGATTTCATTATTGCCGCGTATTCGTTGTAAGAATTCCCAGCGTGGACGTTCGAGATGTGAATTAACAGTCAAGGTACATCGCGGGAATAAAAGTAACAAGAGTTAAAGTTGGTGGAAAAAGTTGGCGCCAGTTTGATCCATTAAATCCTCAGCACCCTGAAAGAATACTTTTTGTACCTGTGACCCAGTCCGTGAAGTCATCGAGAAGTTTCAACAATTCTTCACTTACCTAATATATGTATATGTCGCATTCAAAGAAGTTCTATATATAATAATTATCTCGTTCGAGGGCCGTCGAATTGCACGGAAACGGCCAGTGCAGTGACAAATGGCGTCTTTCCTTTATTACAATCGTTTATAGCGATGTAGAGACTTCAGCTGTTGCTGTCATTTCCTTTGTAATTAATGATTACAAGAATAGCAGGCCCTTTATCTTTTGTCTTGTCTGTATCTAGTATTTCAAATGTGTTTTTCCTTTCTTGACATTGGCTTTTTTGGTAAATCATGTTTTAATTAAAACTTGAGAGAGCTGTGTCTTATGTAATGATTCTGTTATTGTATGATTTTGTACTATATTTTTTTTTGGTTTGAATGTATATGATTTCGAATTTTAATGTGCCATAGTAAAATTTATGTTGGTAGCTACTTTTATGTAATGTAATATGATATTTAATTTAAAAAATTAAGGATTAAGTTTGTTTTTTTCTCTTTAACATTCCCAATTTCGTACTGTTGTATTCATTATAAGACCCTAATTCTCCTTTATATTTTCTGCAAACATACAATTTATGAGAAAAATAGTGTCCAACTAAGTAGCAAAGGTAATGTAATTATTTTGTATTTTTGTATGCGCTGTATATTTGTTTCAAAATTAGATATCACTTGAGAATAATTAGTTTTAATACTTCAATTATTTATTATTTGTATAATTATACAATTATATAGTCTGTACTTTAAGAATGTATAAATGTAAGTTATTTATTTATGTTTATCATTCACTACATTTCATAGTACCATGCAAAAAAAAAAATTTGAGAAAAAATTATAAACATTGTAATAAACATATTCAATGATTTATAAACAAATTTCTCCTAGAGATTCTGATTCCACATTTGAGCAAAATATAATCACATTTGATGGTATTCGAAGAACAACGAAAAAGCTGTTCTCGAAAATGAAGTCTTTGGAAGCAACGTTGAAATAAATTGTTAAATAATCCATGGGTTTCATTTCAGGTTAGCGAATCTCCTGTTTCGCCATTGCAGTCGGCTGACCGTACCACTTGCACCCTATATTAGCTTCAATAAAACCAATATCCATGGCTCTCCCAGTTTTTTCAATATTGTCATTTGTACCTCCACGAAAATTTCTTTATTTTCTTTCATATGCATTTAGCAACGGTTATGTTCAAAAATTTCTATTCCACGTGCCGTTTCTGTTTTAACGTAAAATGTATTTTATATATAAACGTACAATAGGCTCCGTTTTTTTAATTTGCAGAACGAAGTTTACGGTACGAACGTGTATAGTAATTAGATGTTTTCGAGAACTCCTAATTATTACTTACCTTTACCCTTATTACTTTAATTTTCCTAAATACGGGGATTAGAGCTTTAAAGGTTGCCCTGGAATTTGTAAAGATTCGCACTTTTAATGCCTTAACTCAATAGCTAACAACGTACCATGAATATAACACACCTAATTACCGTTCCACTCGGTCGCGTAACTCCAAGATGGTTGCTCCGACGGTTTTTTACGTGGCCCTACCCCTAACACAGGGTACTACTTCTATTCCCCCCAAATGAGCTCGCAGCTGCTTCAGCTTTTAGCGTATAAGTTGTAAAAATGTAGAATTAAATTCGTATCCAAGCATCGAGTATCCTACAAAAAAATATCAACCAAGTATTAAACAAATATCTAACACACCAATATCAAGTCAACCAAGATATCAGCTAAGCCAGAGTGTCCGAGAATGTCAACTAAACAACTAAGAAGCATACTCTCTATCAAGCACTCATAACCAACAGCATAAAAATTATCTCTTGTGATTTAATCAAGGTATCTGCGAAGTGACACAAATATAGTGTCACTATTATTACAATCATTTTTTTTAAATCTTCAAAATATTGTCCATACACGAAGAGTTTGGTGAAAAACTTTTGCAGATATAGTTGAAGGTGCTATATATGTTTCAGTTTATGAGTGTCATTTGATGTTACGTGACATAGTTGTTGCATTATAAATACTCTTTTAATAAATAATCAAATAACGAACAAGTTATAGGATATTTATAAATTTTAGTATTATAAAGAACTGTCATTCCAAAAATAATTAGTGAAATCTTTCGGGATCTATTACAGAATTTATGCATATTATTATTTCAAAACTTTATTGAAGATAATATGGGGTACGAATGATAAAGTCAACCCATTTTAATCGCAAAGCGCGCAGCTCGCGTTTAATTGAAATAGGATGCACTGGTATTTTAATAATTTATTGTGAGGTTAATTTAAGAAATTCCATCTGTGAAAGAGGTTTAATTCGGAAACAGAATCCAACTAATACGTTTATATTGTTATTCAAATATAAAAACATCGTTAAAGAGTAGTCTGTAAAATAAATATTTGTTTATAATAAAATGAATCTTTTAATTTAAAAAGTAATCAAAATTGAAGACTATATTTTTTAAACAAATTTTACATCAAAATAATAACTTACTCTTCCACCATTCCTTTTAATACGAACCACAATATATTTAATTTTGCATAAAATTTCAGACATTAATATCAAAAAGTGGTTCATTTAGGCGTAAAATGGCTTTATTGTAATTATATAATTGCGTTTTACTTAGTATTGCGTTATAATTCTATTAGAAGATAACCGAAAGAAAAATGTGGAATTATAAAAAAAAAAAGAAAAACAGAAACTCACAATTAAGTGTAACCAAAGTATAAAATAAATTCAAGGAATATAAACTACAGAGATAGCTGCTGTATCGAGACAGAATAAGACTGGATAAAAAATTCCCAGTTGCTGGTGGACACCTGTAGTAGTTTGTGGGATATTGTATACTTTAGGGAAACTATTCTCGGATGACTGGAAGATGGAACATGGATTTACTTTTTTCCCTAGCCCAACGCTAAAGCAATCTTCCATTCCACGTCTCTTACTGACCGTATGTTTCTCCTGAAACATCCTCGTACCCTTACGTATCCTTTCGTCGTGTCGATCAGCTAGCGTTCAAGAGTTTTGAGATTACAGTGCTTGAGAAGAAGCGTCTGTAACCTTTGGTAGGAGTACTCCCACCTGTTACATATTCCTGTAACCCTGCAATACCTTCCAGCCTTACAATGACAAAATTTGTCCAATTTTTATATTTCTCGATTAATTTGGTGAAAATCTCTATTGCCACCTTAAATATTTCGAAGAATTTAAAATTACAAAAAATTAAAATTTATCATTTTAGTTACATAGTGTGTAGTTTATTTAATACATTGAATACATTGCGATTCTTTATAAATCAGAAATAATGTAATGTAGTATTCAATTTTTGTCAGCACAACTTATTCGTTTTAGTATTAGAATTTTGAACTAATACCTAAATAAATGCTGATACTAGGCTACTTTACGGAATTATATGAAAATAAACTAATATTACTACAAGATTTCTATTTTGTTCTTGAGAAGTGTCCACATACTTATTAACGAAATACTATAATTTATCTCGTAAAATTAATGTGATCAAAATCGTGTGATACTCTCGGAAGTTCGTGAAGTAGGAATTATTAGCGCTTTGGGACGAATAGCAAGCATAATATTGCAACTCATATACACATACGAAACATTAAACACATATAATCAGTAAGTACATTAGCCATGTGCGAGTAAAATGTGTCGAACATAATTTTCAACTTATACATATTATATGTCTCAGAAATGATTGTATCTCTGTGAAATTTAAAACTATTTAATCTCGTTAATCAATCTGCACAATCTATACAATTGTATCGAGGCATTTACTCTCCCAACAAAAGAGAATTTATTTTCTTTGTACCAAAAATAGTGTGCCACGTATAATCATTGTTTTCAGTTGCATTGCAACGTTTCGTTCCTTGTTTTCCTCAGATATTTTTGTTCTTTTAGCCGATGTTAGCGAGCGATGTCCATGCCATGATAAATGACCACCACTCGTTCAACTCTGTCTCCTTTACATCAGTCCACATCGAGTAAGTAAGAAAAACCACGAGCAGAGAGTTGTGCGTCCGTTTAGTGGCCACTGGGATGATTCACCTTTTCAATCGAAGCCACTTCCGTTCGTGTTTATCGAAGGCTGCGCATTCGATACCTAGAATATTGAAGAGAAAAGAAGAGTTTGAATTTATCACTCGGATTATTAAAATAGACCGGCGGAATTTTGATGCGGTTACATACGGAATTCAATCTGCCGGAAGCAATTTCAACGATGGCTTAGAACTTAAACTGGTTTCGAATTAAAAGTTCAAATAGCTTTTCAGATGGAGTATGTTTCAACTTTAGAATAATTGAAATTGAAATCCAAGGTAAGTCTACCTGGAAACTAATCTTATTGGCGGAAGTAAAACTTTTTGAAATTGCTTTCAAAGGTTACCAAGGTATTATCGACAGGGCCACCAGATTTTTGGTAGGTTTTTTATGGGATAAATACGTTATATAGAAGTTTTCGACTTGGTTAACTATACACTCGTTTTTAAAATATTTTTAAATTCCTATCCTTTAAAAGATGATATATCGCAGTACATTTTGCATTATACTTTCATTCTGAGAAGTAAGGAACCATAAAATGATCTACACAGTTTTTGCAAAAAATGTTATACAATACAAAACGTTATTTGGCTTTTTTGCTTATATTTAAAAGTTTCGTGGAAAAGTTTATGCATTCTAGTGACTTTTTCCAATTTCTCGTATTTGATTTATATTTTTTCATTATTACTTTATTGAAGAAGAAATAAAAAAATAATACAGTTTTTATCATTTTTAAACAAGAATCTGAATAATTATTTAGAACAATATCTTCCTTACAGATTTCAATGATTTTTGAATTTGTTATCAGAAACACAGTTTTTAGTAACTTTTTCTACATGTAATCGCCTAACTCTTTTAGTTAATGGGATATTAATAAAAAAATATCGCTACTACTGAATTGAATTTATAATTGTGCGTGTTACACGGCATCGTATGTAACAGGTCGTCCCACAGCTTGGCAGCCAGAATCTAGGGATTAACCCAATCTTAATCCGATACTCACAAGTTGAATTAATTAATGTATTAATTCAATTTCTGAATATTAGATTAGAGTTATTTCCCAGGCTTCAGCCGCTGTAAGGTGATTGCTTATGGTACGTATTGCGTACATAGCTGTGCGTGGAACTTTTATCTGAAGAATCTGCGTGAACGCTATCGTGGACATAATTATATGCTGAATTCACTCTGTGCTGACAATCTTTTTTTAACTTATATCTTGAAACCTAAGAGACATTAACGATCCAGTGAGGAACTTGGCGTCCTTTTCCATGGTACAAGATTTGTAAATTGCAATAAAATAATTAACTTCAATTCTAGAAATGTTTATTATACAATATAAAATAAAGAATAAATCTATTGTCTTTTGGTTGCTAAATCTTATCTTTATCTTTACTTATTAACTCTTATTATATCGGATGTTTTATGGCACCTTAGCCTTAACATATAAAAAGTATAGAAATTTTCGTGGCGATATGGCGCCTCTTCTTTAAAGCACAACCCGCATAACTACACACGGTGCCCCTGATAGAGATCCCAATAAACAGAAAAATAATTAGTTACAGTATCGTATGTTACATTGTCTGAAACATTTGCTCGCATAGCAAATAGTTTACAAGATATTTAAAATTATCAAATTACAAGACTTACCTTACGTACAATTAGTAGACATCGTAAACACTTCAACTAGCGAGTAGGATGGCGCTCATGAATTGAAGTGTCTTCTCGTAATGATTTTCATCTGTCGAGTAGAGCCACATTTCATCAGAATATCATTAGATACGTGGTGCGTTACAAGTGTCTAGAAAAATGAATTTTTCCTGTACTATTAATAACATAAACTAATATAGCGATAATCAGAAACGATACACAAGCAGTCATACTTATGTATTATACAATGAAACTTCATGTATAAAATATATTATAACATATTATATGTTTGGCAAGAATTGGCACTAAATTTAAATATTTATCTGTTAAACCAAAACAAAACGAAATTAATACCAAGTACACATAGATATATTTAAAATTATAATGTGAATTAATTTAAACTAACTATATTTTATACATATGCAGACTAAGTAGACAAAATCAACCAACAAGCTGTAATCCTATTTTCTACGCTATTACTTTAATTAATTTGAATTATATTTACTAAAAATATCATAACATAATTACAACAGATTTGTAGATATTGATTGAAAAAGCACAACTGACAACGTATGTAAACAAAACTGACTATTGAAATACAGCAAATCGAAACTATTTTGCTTGTTTTACTTACTATCAGAGATTATTGCACTATTCTGCAACGAATGTTCAAATTTACGAGACGACACTATCATTTACTGTATTTCGAAATTATCAAACCTTGAACTGAATTAATTGATTTCTAAACGGATAAACGGATTTCTAAACGGATAATGTACAATATTTTTCTGTATTTATTATATATTTGGAAATATATCACATTGGAAAGTGGACAAGCATGTACAGTCCGTTCAATTACATGCCCTTAAGCTGAGAGGGCGCAGGGTCGAAACAGGCTTCCTAGCCTTATTTCTGTTCTACACCTTAGTCTCTAGTTAGCAGTGCGAACTATGTTCGATTAAACAATAGATGCATGTTAAATTCTATATTAGATAACATTGTGTGCGTTAATCAAAGAGAAACATTAGTTGGTACGAAATTTTGATGAAATATTAGACATATATTATTCTTCCGGATGAAAGAGTACGCCAGTAATAATTAATAGTCGCTGACTAATTGCGATAAAACATTGCCTTTGTCATAAATTGTGCGATAGATTTATCTTCTGCTAAAATATCATTTTCCACGTATGCTATCTAATATCACCAGATATTTAAGCGAATTACGAATGGTACAATTTAAATGAATTGACATTTTGGAAATGAATGAACCTCAAATCACAGATTAAAATAGAAGCTCTATATTTCTATCCTAAATATAAGATGGTGATTAATTTTTCATTTAGTCTTTCAGACGTGCAACTTTTATTAGACCTTAAAATGATAAACTAAGTTACGTTTATATTAAAAATGGGACGAACGTTGAAATGAAATTTGAATTTCAAAGTGTATTATATTTGAATCATTAGTCAAAAAGAATATACACTAGATACAATGTAATATAAGATCAAATGATAAAAGGAAGAGTAGAATAAACGTTAAAAGAAATTACTCTAGAAAAAATTACTCTAGAATTATCAATTTTGCATACTTGCAATTTATACTTGTAAAATGTTTCTATGACTCGTTGTTGTATAACTACTTTTGACTATCGCGACTACAACACTTTTGTTATCTTAACAAATATAGTAAAATGCGTTCTTTTTTTTTATTGGAAGTTAACTTATAGAAGGAAATATTGTATATTTTATGAAGAAAGGAAATACTTTAAATAAAAATCACAAGTCTCTTAAACAGTCTTATTGACGAATCTATTAACAAACAAAGCGCAAAATGCTTGTTAATAAAAAGAATTGTTCAAGATGTTAATATTTATAAAAAATTAAAAAATGATCCAAATCGAAGGTGCGACCCTTTATATGTATAATTACTATTTTAATTATTATCATTATTTTAATAACTAACTTAATAACACGTTTAGCCGGCAATAACATTTGCTGCATCCAACAAAAACTCTAGATAAAATATAGTATAAAAAGATTTACATCGTTCGAGTTCATGCTCTCACATCATTATTTCAACTGAAATCTTGTTAACGAACTTATGAAAAAAATAATGTATTATTTTTTCTTGATTTGCAATCAACGTAAAAATAATTCATTTGAGTATGATATAAGAGTTATGACAGTGTTTCTAGTCACGCACATTTGGATATGCACAGACGTGCTGCGACGTACTTCACGCGTACCTTTATCACTTACCAGTAGTTCGTATCCGAATAATATCTACCGCTGTGAAATTGGCCAATAGCGTTCAGAACGTGCGCTGATGGTTTTGATGTCTTGGTGATTACAGAATAGTTTAAGTAATTATACGGTTTAATTTATTACATAAACGTGCGCTGAAATGGAGCAGCCTAGTAGTATAAATCAATAATAGCGACGGATAGGACAGCGCCAAATGGAATTTCGGAAGAATCTGAGTTGTGATCTTCGGGTGCTTTTACGTTCCTGCCAGATGGATAGTGGAATGCAATAAGTGGCGGAAAGTTCATCTTCTTGGCGTGAGAAGCAGTCACAGGCTGATCTTAATGGATAAAGGGTTTTGAAGACTTAATCCCTACGATGGCGGATGTTTACACCGTTATAATCGACTTTTTAAGGATAATTAATTAACCGACGATGATTATTCATTTACAATATATCGATTGTAGAGAATAATAACAAAAAACAACTGAAAGCATTGTCTTATAAAGTAATTCGTACCAACTCGCCATTGGCTGACATAACTGACTGACAAATCGATTTTTGTTACTTTAAAATTCGCATAACTTATTTTTCTTCTAAAATAAAAAAGGAAATGATTTTTCTCATATAATTTCGATCCTCTGCTAAAAATCGTAATGTTCCCCCTGCTAAGTCGGTGATTTTATGATGTTACATTCCAAAGTGTGACATCTTCCACTTTCATGCTATGCAGTGATTAATCGAAGGAGTTTATTAAACGCTGGAAGATCCATCCATCATAAATAATTTTCAAAGGTTTTCGGATCGTCTAGTTCTAATGCTCGCGATAGTTTAACGCCGTTACATGCATACTCTGCACGTGTACTTCATAGGTGTACTTCGATTAAAAAGCGACTGTGTTAGGGAAGCGGTGAAAGCCAGCGAGTACGTCAGCTGCGCAGTCAGATGTGCGCGCGGCGCCGTGGTGAGCGGAAGTGAATAATTGACAATGCTCCCGATGAATCGTTGGAAATCGTAATGATGTGGCCATCTGTGGGCAGACGTTGCTTCTGATTAATCACTCATATCCCTTTAATGGCGAGCCGGTTCGATTAAATTATCGATCATTCTTGTTCAACTACCGATTCTCCGTTTTCTTTTTTCTTTTTGTTCATTCAATTGCGCAGAGATGAGCTATCAGGCTTTACCGATTTGAAGAAGATACTTTATTCGAGAGCCCTTTTAGCTTCAGATAAAGATAACACACATAAAGATAATCACCCGACTCTGTATACCAACAAAATTATGCGATTATATTATGTTTAACATGTAAAGTATATTATAGTTATTTAAGTATTACAGTAATTAGTTTCGCAAAACATGTGACATTATATTCTTATTTTTTTTGCTATTTAATAAATTTCTTTATTAACAAAGAAAATATGAGACTTAATATAAACAATAATTATGTTAGTTATAGATTTCGTTTCTTGTTCATTTTACATCTTTTTAAATGTTCAAAGTGCATATTGCATTCTATATTGTAAATTTATTACATTTTGGACTGATTTTCTTACGATATTATTTAGGAAAAGCAACCATCAATAATATCGTTGAATTTATCTCGAGGCTGTCTTCAATAATGATTAAAAAAAAATTATATAAATATATATAGTTACATACATGTAAAAAATTTAACAAAAATCCATATGAAACGGTATTTACACTGTTTTATCTTTATATAATTTACGTAGCTATGCTATTAAATCTGGAAGCCTATAGAGATCGATTAGAACGAAAATAAAGACGAGTTTCCGATTTCCAGAATTTTTAATTTCCTTGCGGACTATTTCTTATACATACATATGTACCTCTCTTTTTCAATACACTTTATCAATTGTTTTTCTTTTTATCTGGTTTTTCATTTTTTGCTTTTTTTTTACAAACGCTCCATCAAAGGTGTTTTCTCTTTTAATATCCATTTGGTGGTTGTAATACTGTATAAAAATGTACACGCTTCTTGCATTTGCCTGACTTAACAGTATTGAAGTGAAACGGAAATTCCGTGTAATTTTTCGCTCTTTTTCAAACGTGTTAAATTAAAATCGTGCAATTTAAATGCCGTGTAAATCGAGGGTTAAATGTACAATTACAACTGTTTGGTTCAATATACAATATAATTACTTCAAGTATATTTTAGTGAAGTTGAATTTTCTTTATAGTTGAGTTTTATTTATATTTATTGTAAATAAATAACACTAGTCTATTTTAAATATTTGTAACTTTAAAATTGTGTGTAGACTTTTAGGATCAACTGTAAAAAAAAAAAACAAGTACCACTGGGAAATATTTCCTTATTGATCGAATTATCAATTAGTTTTACCATTTTTTTTTTCTTCATTCTAAGTAGGAGGTCGATTCTGTTATACTGTATAAGCTGGAATACAACATGTGATTTGGTTGTTTTACAAAATTCAACAAACATTAATTTCAATTAATTCGAAATTAAAGAAAGAATGATCTTGTTTAAAGATTAGACTTTTACATTAAAACTCGAATCCTTTGCGAACGGGAATTGAAATAATTTGCTTGTGTTTTCTGCCCGAAAGTTATTTTATAATGCTTCTTAGATCTGAAAACGTAACAAAATTTATTTAAGTACCAAACCGCGGTCCGAATTAAATCAAACCAGAATTAAGATTAAAAGACAGATAATTGCATCCTGCGATTATCCTTTACGAGCGAAACAGAACATCTACAAATTGTTGGCTGGTACAATATGCAGATTCCTAACAAGGAGATGACAAGAATATCGGAATCTAGGTCAAGAGTTGGTTTTAAGTGTCTTCGATCTTTCCAGTTCACTGTAATTTGAAAAATGGTATTTCACGATTAAGATTAAGAACATCTTTACATTGATTTTTTTCCAACGAAAAATCTGATCTTCTACCATGTAATTTAATTACTTGCTATACCCTTTTTGAGATACTTAATATGTACAGAAGAAAAACAAAAAGTAATGTTGTCTCTATTAGTAAATTATAGATAAAACCGAAAGAGCTTGAAAAATATAAGAAATATTCTTTTATAAAAATTGCTTTCATAAAAACATTTCTTTTAATTATAAAAATGTGGTAGTATGTCTTCTTAATTTTTTAAACTTGACCCCTTTTTTTATACTAATTCTTTATTTCTTATAACTCATCACATTTTAGGAACTTCACATCGAATACTCTTACTACTTGTACAGGATTTAGAGTGCTATTAATATAGAACTGATCTGAAATATTAATTTATACCAATTTCAGTAGCATTAATCTATTTTTCACTAAAAATATTTTAAAATACCTCAAGTAGCAACACTATAGCTGAACGGTAAAGACACACGTGACGATTTTCACCAAAGCTTCGCATAATAGTTGCTTTGTCTTTTTAAGTTACACCGTTTATACTGTACATGTCGATTTTATACATATATTTTCACTTTTATGAATATCACTTGTTACTTTCCGTGCACCGTTTTTATTTTTCCGTCGTTTATTTAAATTCGTTACGCGCACGTGTGATAATGCAAGGCAGAAGAGAAGTAAAAAGGAGGAAAAGATTTGAGGACTGGATAAAAGCCAGACCGGGTGGTAAACACGAACGCGGTACCGAACGTAACAGTGAAACGGTGGAAACAAGTTGAACTGGAAAAATGTACAGCTATTCTGATCCGTTGGCACGTGAATAACCATCGCGCTGATGCAACACAGTTCATCAAACAGATGGTATTAAGCAACGTATCTTTATAAGAATGCGTTTATCAATACGGGCGGTAAAGGATTATCATATCAAAGTCCCTGTTTCATTTTAATGGCGAAACTCCTGGGACAAAGAACGGATCGGAATAAAACGCGACAAATAAATTGTTATAATCACGGTTTAATTACATTTCTACCTGAATGAATAGGTTGGCCGTTGCTTTGTTCTCATTTGTGGTATTACTCGGCAATGGGTGCGCACATTTCACATGAAATATGGTATTTTTTGGTTACCACTTAAAGCGCCTTACCATGATTCATCCTGCGATCTACCGTATTATCGCGAAATCATTATCGGATCGAACGAATATTTACTATAGCGCAACGACTGCGTAACGAGTTCTACATTCACTCCGCAACCGATGGAAAACTTAAATGAAACTGGTATTCAATGCGCGTTGTTAGCAGGAGTTTCTTATACTGACGCTTTTTCTGTCTTCGATAATTTTATATTCTTTTAGATTCAACGCACCGTCATTAAACTTTATGTGCACCTTTAGCATAATGAAACTGCTGTTTGAAGAGCACAGTGGACAATTCTTACAGCGCGACGACGGTATTGTGATTATTTCGTTTTCTCATACAACGCGGTATATAATACGAATTGTTAAAGACAAGTTCTTCCAGGATCAGAAAACAACCTTCGCACTATCGGGAAGAGACAAAGTGACCACCTCAAAAATGCAAATTGATCAGATAATAATACAATTAAATAATATACAAAGTGGTTGGATCTCATTACGGAACATACTGGAATTTACTATACATTATTGAATATCGAAGGATTCTCTAGCATTATAGTATGGAATAACGTAGAAAAAAACAATTAATCTTGTTGCACGCGCATATGCATTGATGGATCTGCACAGTATTGCTCGCTAAAGCGAATCTCACATGCTACAATACAAAGAATAATTGTAAGATTTAAAAAATAAAATTCATCGCTTGAAAATACTTTTGTCGATGGTCGCTGAGAAAATTCCAATAAATCTGTATTTTATCCGTATATATTGTTTATTTATTAATAACTAAATCTTGAACCAACGCAATGAATTTTATTATCACTGTACGAATAGAAATCATCAGCAGTAGCATTATGGATGTTATTTATTCTGAATACTTGTCACATAACTGAACCGCAGATTTCTCGGCATAGATGTCATGTCACGTATTTTATACACAATAATACTCCGTTTCATTTCAATCGATCGGTTCGAGTATTTTAATATGATATGCTTGGAACGTGTTACATAAACGTACCTCTGGTCTACATTCGTTACTACCTTGTTCGCGGTATTTGATATTATTGGATTCCTTTCATTGAAAAATAGACAAAATAATAGTTTTCTACTATACAAGTCAAACATTGCATCAAACTATGGGTTTGCAACAATTCAGATCATCTTCATTGTATTCCTTGTGCCTTTCAATTATAAGCTATCAATCGAATGTGATAATCTTTTTTATTGTTATCGCAATAACTATATAAAATTGTATTAAGTGTTTATATATATGATGTTAAGTTTTTTTTCGAGATATTGTTCATCCTGATTTTGTTAACGAAAAATATGGACATGTATAATTCGTACATTGTTTGCGAGTAATTGAGCTCAAAGAAACAAGTTAACGTAACATTTGTTAAAGCAAATATTCTGAATAAATCGTAGAGAAAATTATATTGAATTATTCGTCATTTATGAACAATGAACAAACTGGTTAATTAAATTTTTTTATTATTCGAAATGAACACAAGTTGTACTGCCTGTATTTATTCGAAAATTCACTTACTCTTTTAATATAAATTTATCATTGGGACATTGTTTCATTATTATCTATATTCTATTTACTATGAAGTAAATTAAAATACAAATAAAATAAAACAATATTTATATATATATATAATTGTTACTGGATACCGTTAAAATTTGTTGGCACTTTTTAATTTCGATTATCATGAAATATTCTTCAAATCGTTTTTCTATGTGCATACTTTTTATGTTTCTGTTACATCGAACTTATTTGTTCTGAGTGACTCGTGAGCAGCACATAACCAATACATAACAAACTTATGAACGAAGCCGAAACAAACGTTTTCTTCAAGGAAAAAATTGGTTGAGATCATCTGGAGAATCACCACTTAAACGTCATTTGTCGTATGTTGGAACACTTCCTATGTTGAAATACTTTGAGATACTTGGAACAACTGAACGTGCACAAAAAGTGTGTTTAAGAGTCATTCATGAGAGTGGTACCTTTTCATTGGTTCCACAAAGACATAAACTGCGCAGAAATGCAGTAAAAATATATTGTTAGTATTCTATTTTTTCTAAAACAATATTGTACTTTATATTAAAGCAGTTCTTTAAAGGAAAGAACACATTTAATGTTTATCAGGGTTTAACTTTACTTTTATATCGTATCAAGATAACTGGATCATTGAGTTACAATACATAGTTTATTTGATACTTTTTAAGCCTGTCGTAACTACAGTACAGTATCATATAAAATAAATTTAACCCTGAATTTCAAAATCAATCACATTTTGCAATCTCTTATTTTGGAGTGACGCATATGACGCATAATCTTTTTCTTGTGATCTGTATTGGTTAATATTCATAATAGCTTTATTTGTAAATTATATAATATAAAGTCTGCATAGATACAAATTATGTCAATTTGTTTGTCGTATCGCATCGTATATTCTTACGAATGCATTTCAGCGAGCATGCTACATACACTTGTTCAAAGAGAAGTGATTCTACCTTGTTTTGCGATGTTCTAAAGTTTACAAATTACGTTATGCCAAGATGGAAACAGTACGAATGGTTTTCATTTATAGCGAATGTTGACAAGAATTGCAAAAGAGAGCAATATTGATTAACATGCTGTCTCATATTTTTTAGAGCACGTTTTGGAACATTTTATAATTGTTCAAAATTTTACACCTTTCTTACTAAATTGGCTATGTAATATTAAATAAACAAATCACTGAAATGTGTGTATATGTGGTATCATCTCCAATGAAAATAATTTCTCATCGCAGTTGACCTTCAACAAATTTCACATTTTAATTGAAAATCTTTATTCAACATCAGGATAAGCATTTTCTTAGTGCATAAGAAGCTATTCTACTTCTACTTCTTTTATACATTAGTAATACAGTTTATTGAATCTACAGGTACATTGCAGACTTTGTGAATAGATTAAATTATTTATGCGTGTATAAGAAAAGAGTAAAAATAAAACTCCATCTATACTGTGTATTTACTATTATAAGATGCAATTTCTTTTTTAATGCTAAGCTATTCCAAGTTTAAAATCGGCTGTCGTTCTGCGTCCTTCGTAAACACCTCGTTGCTTCTGTCTAGGTTAATACTCTGGCCCAATAACTATTTCCTGGCTGGTGTCGAGATAAAACGAGTAACTCTTTGATCCTAGATCGAAGCTTACGAAGGAGGACAATCTTTTTTTGTAATCTGTATTGCTTTTTTTGTAATCAGACTTTGTGATTCGTGAGAAGAGGGTATCTCTTACACGTGCTTTTCTAATTTTCTTTCGTAACCCGATGCACTGAACACACAATCTCACATGTGTAAAAGTGTACAAAAATATTGAAAACCGTCTCAGTTTCTACTAAGGTAGAACTTTTTATTGAAAAAGAGTGCAAATAATAGAAACGTAAAATATATATTCTACTTTCGTTGATTTAACATTGGTATTAGATTGATATATTGATAATATTGAAAGTTTATTATTTATATGATTAATGAAACTCACTGGTAAATCTAGTTGAAAGTTCAATAGTATAATAAAATTTAAAAAATGTTACCGTGTAAAGTATCATTCAATGAAAATGTTCATCCAAATTGAACACTGAAAGAAGAAAGCACAGTTTTTATTCCTGTTCAACTCTGATGCTCAACTATTGAACAGAGCTGGAAAGCTGTCTAGTAAACGGATTCAGAAAGCAAAGTGCGTTCGACTGACTGTTATTGCTTTATATCGATCGATCTTGATATATAAGCGTTCGAAATAAAACAGAAATAGAATAAGGCAAAACAAACTCTTAAGGACTTGAAATCATGCTTGTTTATTGAAATAAGACTTGCAATTTAATACAGAATATTTTCAAACTGTTTTCCATCAGTAGCAATTACATTAGATAGTTTAGAACCATATTTGTCAATTTAATGCTGAGAGGTATCGTTTTGAACTATTGGAATTTCACTTGATATTGCATTTTTAAATTTTGAGATTATTTTGAACATTTTTTTTATATATATTTTGTTTTTTACATTACCCCAGAGAAGTCAAAAAATATCAGTATTTAGGTTCAATAATTATACGAACAGTAATTGTGTGATTGATCGAGAATAACGAATTTAAAAAACATAGAAGACACGTTTCCCTTTTATTAAATAAATTTTCATATAAATACAAAAAAAAATAAATAAATTATAGTACATGCTCCACAATAGTTTTTGACATGGCAACTTACTCCCCATTTTCTTCCCCTCTCTCGTTTTCGACACATATCAACGTTACTTTATGACAATCGACGATCAACTCCCTAAAATAAGACGATAGCACGTAAATCTGTAATCCTTTATTCATTTTCGCATCTCTTACTGTATAAAAGTAATCAACGCTACTGTGCCATCGATAAGGAGTTAACTACACTTGGGAGTAGAATTTGAGAATCATTAATCTAAGTAAAATAACTTTGCGTGGAAACATTCCATTACAATCTACCAGGACTTATTTTATAAAACAAAGTCTTTATCTTCAAGGATGTTTATCTCAAGAAAACAATCAACACAAACAACTTTCTCGCAACTTAAAATGTCAGGGACCTAAAAATTGTGCAAAATTTACAACGACATTTTAAAAGTCTATATGCGACATTTTGTCGTTATTTTATTACTCATTACACGAAAATTGTTTCTCCAGTATTAGAATAACCCAATGTGCACCGGTAGAACATTGCTTTTAGAATTTATACCTCATATGCATTTAGTTTGTTTTAAGTACGTATGCGTTTAGACTCGAATATTACCTCCGTGTTGCCTTACATTTTCATGTTAATGTACAAGAACAATGCTACGAAGTATAACGTTACTGCACGAAATTATTTCCCTTCAAAAACCGATAATTTGCTAATTAATATTTACTGATCTTTTATAGCGTTACATGGATTTAATAGACTATAAGTTTAAATTATTTTATTTGTGTTTCCAAAACATACCTGCTATATTCAGACCAAATAGTTTTAATAATTGTGATAAGGCTTGTATTGATTTAGAAGAACCATTCCTACCTAATAGTCTACTATTACACAATTGCTTAATAAACACGATTTGAAAATAAAAAATGATACAAATTTTAAAAAGATTTCATGTCAAATACAGAAATCAGTTTTATTATTGTACATATTCTTTCTAAAATTAAGTTTATTGCTTTGTAATATCTTATTACGAACAGCTGTAATAATAATAGTAAAAAACTAAATTACTTGCTCTCCTTGTCTGCAATTTTCTAATACAATACTATCGCGTTCATTGAAAGTCTCCAGGTACCTGCACGTTGGTGTACGTGCTCGTTCCTAATTGTTTGATTCAACAAAGTGTTTGTCGCATCTACAAAGCAGTTACTATTGTGCGTCTACGGTGCTCCAACGTCCACTGTCGTTCAACGCTTGAGGACGTATCAATCAGCGCATCGATCGTGGAGGAGAGTCACACGCTGGAAAATTAGATATCGCGCACTATTGGTGGTTCATTATGATAAAGTCCTCCTAAACTAGTTACATCAGTAAGGCCAGAAGTGATCAACGTTTCCACAATTCTTTACCTAGTCTCAAAATTATAACAAAAAGTTTCTATATATATAAAGCTCCCACTGTCTCCATGTCAAAAGCTTAGGCCAGGCAGTGACTTACGTAAGGCAACAAACAGTGATGGGTCGTATATAGGCACTGTAAAACTGCAGAATCCCCTATTTTCACTCGATATTATCGATAACATTTAATATAATGAGTCTTTCTTTCTTTAATTTTTTCTGTATACTTGTATAATATATAATCCTTAAGTTTAATGTCAGTAGCCCTTCCCCAGTTTATGAAAAAGATACAAATATGTTTGTCTGGTACGACGCAGCGTTCCCACTAATTTTAACAACGAAGCAGCAAATTAAATGGTCAATATTTAAATCGACTTTCGGTCAGTATTTTGTTATTATTTAAATTAACTTTTGCTCAGTATTTTGTTATTCTTTAAATCTACTTTCAGTCAGTATTTTATTATTATTTAAATCTACTTTCGGTCAGTATTTTGTTGTTATTTAAATTATCTTTCGGTCAGTATTTTGTTATTATTTAAATCTACTTTCGGTCAGTATTTTGTTATTATTTAAATTAACTTTTGGTCAGTATTTTGCTATCAAAAAGGTCGGTATAAAAACATTAAACGGTCAGTACATAAGTAGCGAATGGTCAGTACAAATAAAATACGATCAGTATGGAATTAATTATTAGCTATAGTATAATTACAGTCAGTATAAAGTTAATAAACGGACAATATAAAACAAACAAGAAACACAGTATTAAACTGATTCCTTTATAGACTCGTTGTCAGTCGAAAAGAAATTACATATAAAAATGTTTTCGTACGTAAAACAATTACCTACAGTTTTGATTTTTATATATTAGATTAAATTATGGCTAATAATGATTAGAGTAATGACAAAAATATATATAATGTTTAATTTTTAAATGTGATATTGACCATTTATATTTAAATACTGATAGAAAAAGATTAACATACTGGCAAACAGAATACATGCCCTTAAGTAAGTACCTTTATCGAGAATCCCATTGGCAACAAGCTCTCAGTGAGAAAGATTTTCCCTCACATTCCTCTTTATTCTCTCTCTTTCTTATACAAGAGTACAGAAAATAAAGAACACACCATGCTAAAGTATTAAGGAAACTGTCCTGATAAACAGCAGTCGAGTGAAAATCAGTTTATTTTCCTTCGGAAGCGGTTAAAGGAAATAGGCTCTTCAGAGAAAAAACGTTATCATTGGTGAAATCGTTCTAAAAATAAAAGTATTTCGATATGAAAAATAGCTTTCGCATGTCTAAATAGATGTAATGCTACCGGGGCGTTCGAAATATTTCACTCGTTCCTAATTGCAGATTATTAAACTACGTAGAGTGGAATTCATGTTATACATATATATATAATAATTTCTTCTAAGAAAGAGAAGCATATAAAAAGAATTAATAAATAAATTTCAAAAATAACAAATGGTCGTTATTTTATGAAAAATTAAAAGCATATTATATGTATTATTAATTATTGTTGCACGAATTAATAAATATGTGTATATTAATAAACTATCCGTTCTGTATAATACAATACAATAGAGATAGACAACTTTTAAGTTTCTAAAGTCTTCTATTCGTCGTTAAATACAGAATTCAAAATATTCTATACGTTAATACTTTGTTCTCGAAGTATATTTCGTAAAATCTTCCTACTCTTATTTTCAATCGCAAATGAAGTCAAAGGCGTAACAGCTTCCCGATAATTCACCGATTAACTCTCGATACTCGTAATGGCAGCGACACAGCTGTAAATTGCTGAGTTAGGAATGTGCGCTGAAACCACAGCTATCGAGACTCTCTCAGGAGATCGGTACATCATTCGATAAATCTTTTACGAAATACATGACAAGGTCACGGTACCGTCGGGACCTCGGCAAAGGCTTGAGAGATTGGCGCGCGAGTAAGATATTTCGATACAGTAATGGACGATCCAGGAGCCGGCGCGTTACATGATCGAAGTCGATGGGCCACCGGCAGCTGCCAGCAATCGCCTACGGGAATTCGAGTGAGAGAGTCTGTTGTGGCCGTTCCAATCCAAACCCAGGAATTCTTCCAAATGTTTGTTCAACTGAAAATTTTCTATTTTTACTATTTTTGTTTTGTCTGCTCTCCTCGTTATTTTTTCCTTATTGTTCTATCTACTCCGCGTGTAATATATGTTGATATAAAAAACAATTTCGATAAGTAGTCTACGATCAATTCTTTCGAGAGACGGTGTGACTAAGACATGTTGCTTCGCGGTGTATCACTCTGACCCTCGTTCGAACGCGAAGTGACTACAATTTACTCTTTACGTTCCGTTGGGAAACTTTCTATAGCGAATGACGGAACAGCTTCACCTCTGATGGTGAAACGGGGATAATGATTAATGGGGATATAGCGTGTTGCTAGTTACTAAGCGGATTTCAGTGGTAATTTGGGTCACAGTTATTAGAGCTCTGTACGGGAAAACGGCTACACGTTTACCTCGTTACCACGTGGAAAAAAATCGCGGATTTGCTTGACGGATTTACTAGCGACTGAAGAAAAAGTTTTGGGCGTGTTGCTTAGGTTTTTAGCACTGGCACAATCGAGGTCATCAAGGTGACGAGAATCTGAGATTGCATACCTTCAGTGGCAGAAATTATTATTAGGACGCTTTAGTAGATTCCCAAACTTTTCTCATCGCGGAGCAGTTTTTAAGTTCTAACACTTTTAAGGTAGACTCGTGTAAATTTACCTTTTTAGTTGTAATTTCGTTTAAGGGTTGTTTTAAATTGTGCTGAACATACAAAAACACAGAATGTTTCAGTGTTCCCTAACCTTAGTTCCATAATTTCAATATATATACTTTTAATAAAGTATAAAGATTATTTTCACTTCAATTTGTACATTCTGTATACACAGTATACCTGAAATCGAAATATTCAAATAATGGACTTGTTCAAATCACAACAGATATCCTATATAGCTATCAGGAATTTATATTCACTTGTAACTATATCCTAACTTGTTTGACGTATTATGCGGTTTCGCATGCAAAGAGAGAGAATAATATATAAAGGAAAAATTGAGCAAAGCCACAATAACTTGTAAATCGAAAAATGAGAATTGCAGATAAATATTGAGAATTCATTTATTGATATTGTTGCATGTTAAACTTTGAATTAATTGTAATGACGAAAGAGACTTGGAGAAACATTAAGTTATTAGATATGATAATCAACTGTGAATCGCTACATCGAAATGAGCGTACAATTATTTAGCGATGTTTTAAATATTATCTTGATTTCAATTAAAATTTAAAACAAAATAAATTTGGAAAATTGGATTAAGTGATTTTAGTCTTTTTAAAAGTTCAATTTGCAATTGTTTGTTCATCTGGGATTACAGTGAAAAGTTGAAGCATACGTTTAAGAGATTGACATGTATGATTGGCATGAAAAATAGTGATTGGTAAGAAACTAGTTTTTGTGTAAATGTCAAACTATAATATGAGAACAAAAAGCTCACTGTAAATCAAGTATCGATGCTCGTGGGAATTTGTAAAAATTCCTTTCTCTTCTTTGTTTAGACAAAAACAATTTTAAGCTACAAGCAAATACCAAAGGAAGTAAAGGTGCTATGCACCAACGTTTCCTATTCTCTGCTATTATGTATTCCCCTGAACAGTGGGGTTTTTATTAACATTTTTTAAAATTAACTTACCGCTAACTGTTAACCCAGTTATTGATAAAACAGGTCACGAAGGGAAGAAGTAATCGTGGCGCGGCCTTAACGGAGGGGCGAAAAAAGCGTGTGAATTTTGCGGGAGCCTTTAAACTCGAAGCGGTCAGACGCGTAACCGGAAGAGGTGCTCGTTGGATTCACGAGGAGGATAAATATTTCATCGAGTATCGTACGGTTTTCATCGTTGCACGGGTCGCTGCAAAATTCACCGGGCGGCATTCAGCGATGTTCTCATTCGCCAGGCAGCTTTGTGGCTAGTTGGCTGCCACTCGATACTATCCTGGAATCACGTTGCAACGCTTTATATTTTATGCATTCTTCGACTACTCCGAATCCAAGTGAGCCAAGAAGTATTAGGACGAGCGAATCGATCTCGAGGAGCCGAACGAACGCGCGAGGATTACGTTTACCCTTTGAATGGGCTACCGGGAGCCATTCGGACGAAGATAACAGCAAATTCCAATAAGCGTGAGCACGCTTAGCTTCTGGATCGTTCCGTTGTATTGCAAACCATCGAACAACTTATATATTTCGATTTAACGGTGTTTACCTAGTTTGCTAAGAGTTTCATGTGTAAAAAGAATTTTATACGCGCATATAACGCAACGTCCGGTCAAAGAACATGTTTAACAGAGCATAGAGTGATTTATTATAAAAAAATTAAAAGACGAAGAATAGAACGAAATTTATTTCAAATTCAATTTTTAGTAAAGTGCAATTTATCGTTTTGTGATTGTCGCGTCTTTCATGTTGGTTTCACTCTCTGAGGTTGTAAGGCACAGATGTAACGCGGTTACTCTTCACGACCGTGTGAAAGTGTTCAAACTCGTATACTAGTGACTGACTGTATCGTTTGATATCGTTCGTTCGTTTTCTCTTAAATGTCATCCGTTTTTGTAAGAGAATGGTTTCGATTTCGTATTATTGACTCGTTTATTGCTGTCAGAAGACTATCCCGTTCGTTGTTGTCTAAGAATTGTCTAGTGGACTAGCTAATTTTTAGAAGCTCGTTCGTTGCTCTCTCCCTCCACCATGCAAGGGTGGACACTGCTGGCATTTGCCAAAACGATGCAAATTACCAATCAATGTGTCTCTTCGAGTACCGTCCTCATCCTCTTGTCTGCTCGAAGCGCGTGATCCCTTCAAGAGAGTGGAAAGATGCTTGCACGCACGCGAAACCTTTGAAGTCTCTCGGCGACGTCTTGAGAATTTCCCAAAGGACAAGATTTCGTTGTGTGCACGTATCGAACCGATCCTTAAAAAATACTTCTTTTACAACATTTTATGGCTATTGAGGACGTCGAAATTAAATTTCCTAAAGACAATTGTGACGAAATCCTGGATAGTTAACGAAATTGTTTAATACTTCTTAATCTCAAAAATATCCTTTCAGCCACCAACCTGTAATAAAACGAGTAAAAGTTTAGACTAAACTTTTGTTTAAATGAGAGAAGTATAGTTTCGCAATGTAAAATATAATGTTGGTTATGTAACTTGACTTAGAGATATAATGTTTTCTGTGTACATGTCTGCTCAAATTGTGTGAAGATATTTGCGCTATATTTTATATGAAAGATACTATGTTGTATAAATTATTGTTGTTAAATAGCGTTTATTGCCAAATCTGTTGTGTATATATGTATATATATGTGTGTATTTCGCTAGTATTAAATTATACAATTAAAAGGTATTTAAATGCCTTTGATCAATTAAACGCAACAGTTTAATATGATAACTTCTTTTATTCATATTAAATTGTGCATATTGCTTTAGTACGATCTTTCTCTTCTTCTGATTTATGTACAACATTATTGAATTAACACAATCGAAAAGAAATCAAGAGATTGCCCTTTTTTATTGTGTAGGATAATTATTAAATGGCAATGAACAATTAAGATTATTATCGAAAGAAATCGCTCGTATAAAACACATCTCCTCTCATTGGCATTTAAAAATATTTAAAATATGAAATAAAGATAATAAAGGTAACATCATTATTTTTCACTTATTTAAACATTTAAAATCACAGTTTTGTTATTTTATTAGAGTCAGTTTCCTAGTTTTTGTCAGAAGTGCATAATTATTTTTTATGTTACTAATAAAATATCTAAGAAATTCTTAATCAATCATGTTCACTGACAAGGTCTCATACCAAATACACAATGTTAAGTGAAATTCTTAAATAATATCATAATTCTTTGGTATATTTACTACATTTAAATAAATATCTTCATACTCTTAAGTACGAGGCAGCACTGTTTAGAAAAACTTAAAAGTAAGCATAAACATAATTTATTAAATTTTATTAGATATATCTTGGTAGAATAGAACAGAATTTAGTAGAATTTCAGCAGAAATTCAGTAGAATAAAACTTTTTATTGAATTTCATGCTAGAACCTTCTACGTCCAATTCCTCTACAAAATGAAAAATGTACGCTACGTATGAAGGTTGAGTTAATTGCAAGCTTGTGCTGTTTCTGTTCTACGCTAGATGCTATTTTAAAAGTGAACATTTACCAAAATTATACAACGTTCCAAAAATTAAGGAAGTTATTAAATATTTTAACAGACAGAATTGTAAGAATTTTTACTTTTATATAAATTTCGATTTTTATTAGTTCGTTTGTAAAATACTTTTGTGTGTAATTTAATAGATTGCGTGATTTCAAAGATATATGAGCAGATGATCATTTTTCTATTATTCACGTATAAAGTTTAATAAATCACGTTCGGATATTTCGAAACAGACCATTCGATGCCCTTGAATTTTTCATCTCTTTTATTAATTGATATAAATTGAAAGAATAGTAATTGTTCGAAAACAAAAAAAAGGTATTTTATATAATAGATTTTAAATGAGTGTTTTTATTCAAATATTTACAATAAATAGCCTGCTATAAATGGATTATATGCAAAAGTTGCAAAAAGTATTCGAAGATGTCGAAAAAGATCGATTAAATAAAACGCGATTATAAATGCTTGATCTATTATCCAAGTATTCATATTAAATATTATACTAAATTATATTTATTATTACTTAATATGTTATTTTATTTATTACATCTATTTACCTATTTATTAATATTTTTATTCAAACTTTCATAATTAATATACCAATAAACATCTGCTTAAACTGGTCACATCTCGATATATTGTTTAATCAATTCTCCATAATCTTCTGATTTTTATTGCACATCCAAATATACTTCAGTTTGAAATATTTGACGCAATTTTAAAAAATTTACGTATCAACCAACGTAAGAAAATTGCGTTTGAGGTACTACGTAATTTTCTGAAACGGAAAACGCGCAAGGAATGAATGGTAGGCGAATAATTTTTTTCCGTGTTCAGTTTTCAGACTCTCGGGTATTTCTATTAGCCGTTCCCTCCTCTTTCCTGGTAGCGTTGCGACTTAATTTGCATAAACGCGAAAGCTCAGAAAGAAAGTTAGAATTCTGCGCGTCGCGTCGACCGCAGTTAAAGCGGCATAGTAGACACGATTGGGGTGGCGACCGGAGACGTTGTACCTGAAATCTAAATAAAAGAATGCAATTTTGTAAACCGACCGTTTAAAGTTTTGATGAATTTGGCGTGCAGATGGTACGATTTAGTAAAAGAACCGCACCTTTTTCTGGTGGTCACCTTGGTTAGTCTCTTCTCTTGGAGAACGTTAGCGGCCTAATTTTATACTATACCATTTTCTTCTTTCAGTTTATGCTTACACTCTAAATCGAACGTAGACATTTTCGTACTATTTTTAAAATAATCTGGTGGCTAATTTATGTATTGTTTTACAAACTTTTGATCGTGGTGGTATTTGTGCGCATGGTGATCTCTGTAGGCTAAAATATGTGGTTGGCAACCCTGACGTGACTGCAAGAGCTCATTCGCGTGTGTGGATTCTTATTATGTTTTATTATTATATTACTATTATACACTATGTTTTAGTTTAATAAATACTTTGTAATATAAAACACTGCATAATCTTTGATAAATAAGAAATCTTGATCTTTGAAGGACTTGTATAAAATAGTTACTTTAATATCATGTAAATTAATGATGCGTTTTGTATAATTATACAGCGCGTTAGAGTTTCACTAATATTGTATGTCCAAATATTGTTAAAATTATCACTGGCAGCAATAAATATTTTAGATAGTGTATTTTATTTCAAGAAATATATTTAATGATAAAAATTGCTATTTTTCAGGTCAAAAAAATTATATTTTAAATCAGCATTTTTTAATATTTTCTAAAAAGAAAGATTGACCATGGTAAAAATTCACACCTCTTTTGCTACATCGTACCATTTGCACACCAAATTCATCAAAACTTTCAACGCTTGGTTTATAAAATTCCATATCTATATTTATAATTTCTCATGTTACAATTACAGTAGTGCGAAAACTGAAAATGTAAAGAGCTTCTACAAATCTGTAAACGTGACTTAAATTGGTACTTCTTCAACAAATTCTATTAGAAGGAATATAATCTTAACGAAATATAAATATAGATTGTCACAGACAAAATGATATCACACTTAAAGTATGTTTACATTTTCTTTAGTATTTCATGCGATTTCTAGCAGGTAATGCGCTCAGTTAGTGATCAGCGCTTCATATTGTACGGAGCCGCAGTGAAAAGCTGAATCGCAGTGAAATAAACACAATTCTCGCTTTAAAAAGACTGAAATTAAAAATTGCAGATATTGCGAAAAAACTTAAACGATGTCATGAAATTATATAAAACTTATTAAAAGATGTTGATGCCTACAATAAAAAAAAGCAGTAGAAAGGATATAGATCTTTTGACACTGTTCAGAATCACTTATATCATTAAAAATTATTCAAAATTTATTATTATTGCTAATCAAATCTCATATGTTGTATATCTGAGAAAACGATCTAGGGAGCATCTAATACAACAGTACTTGATTAAATTGGAGGACACAATGCTTGTGCCATTACTCATTATCAATGCAACATATCTTTTTGATACCACTGATCAACTTTTTATATAATATAATAAATTTACGAAAATTACTTTGGTGATTGAGTTGTTCAAAACATGGTCCTGAAATCAAAACACAATCTTGCTCTGATAAATTCAAATGCGCAAGGCCGAATTATTTAAATTTAACTGAGCACCGTAAACTTGATAAAAGTTGACTAACGTTTTTTTTTATTTAGATTTTTTTGTATATTTTATAAACTCTATTTAATTTTAGATTGTACAGTATCATCAATGTGTGCATCCATTCTATACCAAATATTCTCAACAGAATTCCATTTAAACTGAGGTCCACATACTTATGTACCTGAATATTCTGGCAGTAACATCGTTCACATATTTAGACATCTCTAATCAGTTATGCAATCATCTCTATTTATCGTTTATTTTGAAACATGGTGCAAACATTAATACGAAGTCAAAATAGAAATTTAATATTGACTTGTGCATATGTCTTAATATCTCTTAGCAACTAATTAACCCATTTTTTGACTTTGCATCATTTCGAAATAGAGATGCGGATATTTTTTGGAAAAAATACGGTTTATTACACGTATAGCTTGTAATAAGGTGCACAGCAAAACACGGCAGAAAGTCCGAAAGCCGCTTTAACTAGTGGAAATGAGGGCAGACGTTCCCACGAAATCAGGGAATCGCAGAATAAAATTCGCACACAAACCTAGCAGGTAGCCGAGGGACTGCTACAAAGTCGAAAAATACGCATACAAACTCGACGTAAATCGAGGCGCAGCTAGAAAGGAAGGTATAAATTTTTAAATGATACATGATACCTTCTTTCTGCGAAGTGATAGGGAATGGTAAGATGAATTCAACCGCAATATTTCATACGCGCGTGCAACTTTATCGGACAATATGTGAGATACAGTAAAGAAGTTTTCTTAAATTGTAGTATAAACTACATTGTAAGCATAGTTGATATCAATTTCAGATGGTTCAATTTGTTACACTACCCTGTAGAAAGAAACGAATACGTGTTACATAGAAAACACTGTAAGTACAATTGTATGTAACTTTTTGTAATATCAATATTAAAATATCTTCGTATTAATGAATTTTGACCAAAATAGCTTAATTTTATCATAATTTTTCACTAACCTAAACTAAAACTAACTTGTATTTTCTATTTATAATATGTATAAATAATATTTGGGCGAATTTATGTAAAACTTTATTTACGATTACAAGCTAATCAAAACCATCGAAATTAGTTAAAATAAATTAATGCATTTATAAAGTTCGCAATGTATCTGAATGTTTGACAAATTATATATTTAAGAAGTTAAGTAATTTTTACTAAGCATAATTGAAGGGGAAAACAAATGGCGTTTATAAAATATCGTTGTCAATTCATTTTGTAAAAGAATTAATCTTCCAGTTAGAATAATAAGATCTATAGTTTTCAAGTTGTAAGTTTCACCATCCTTTTAACTTGAATGTAATTTAATATTAAGACATTTGAAAACAAAACAAAACAAAAAACAGAAAAAAGAAGAAACCAATAATTAAATTGAAATTAAAGTCATGTTTTTAATATTTAGAAACGTAAAAAAAGTCTGTTGCTGTTATATAATATGTTTTCAAAATGTTTATGTCAAACGACAATAAATTCTGGATTATTACAACCAACGAGACCCAGGCATGGAATGTAACATTTCATTTGCGATTTTTTATTCACGAGCTGAAAAAAATAAAATATCAACAGGTTAGTGAAACAACAACAGTACAATAATTAAGTTTCTCTCACTATGTTGCAGCGCAAATTGTAACTAACGTTGCAAAACCCTTTGTGTCAAACCCTGTGTTTGTTGGTTCAACATTTGTTCGACGTCTAGCATAAACAAATGAAAAATACGTATAAAATGAATCAAGACTGGGGAGTTATCGAGGGAGCTACTCTTTGACCGTGCGAAGACAGCCGGACCTTTGTGTACCAGACAACTTCACTCTTGTTCATTCTTTAGGGACAGCCGGATCTTTGTCTACCAGGCAACATCACTCCTGTGTACTCTTTGGGGACCTTCGCGGTTTATGCACTTCACCTCCAACTACTCTCTGCACCTTAAAGATTTCCTCTCGGTGACAGCATGAAATAAAAGTCAAAATACCAAGAGAGGTCGCTGGAGAAAGTCCATAAGTGTAGGGTGTGAACTAAGCTTAATCGGATCAAGCGAACGAAGTAAGGTGCGAATGCAGTGTTTCACTGAATTTACATGGTTTGAGTGAGAATGCGTAAGAAATGGCAAAAATGACTATATTAAAATTAATAGCTAAGCAATACGTAGACGTGCTAGAATATTTTACTTGACTTGTCCTCAGTCTGACGATTCGTACAATAATATTGTACTTTTTTAGGTCGTTCGTATTAGCCTTGGGGACATCCCCAACGCCATGACCCATCCGAATGTTTAGGCAAGGCCCCAGAAAAGGGCGCTGCAGAGAGGAACTGTACATGAGCCTCATCAGCTGCTCTTACACCCTACTATCCGATATTTCTTACAAATGTATATGACATAACACCGAATATACAGTCCTGTGTAATAGAAAATCGAAACGTGGCAAAAGTGTGTGAATGCGTATACGAATTTACGTCTTATGCGTGAATGTGATTAAAAGATAAGAGCGCAATCCGAAAGAAAAAATTGAAATAATAGATTTCCGTCGACAAGATTCATTTGAACATCAATATCTTTACATATGAAGGTGGAGAAGGAGGTCATCTTAATGCCACCTTGAGAAGAATGCAATTCGTGAAAGTAAACCCCTAATCTTACAAATATGTTAACAGATATTTACAAAATTAAAATCAGATGAAATATACATACGTATGTAAGTTACGATATATTTAGTTCCTTAACATGTTACTTATTTCCTTCGGTTATCATATCTAATAACTTGCAAGTGACACAAATTTACTCGAAGAAAAGTATTCTCAACTATCTGTGTTTCTGTACACAAAGTCTGTTCTTCATGCACGTTTCCGGTACTGCAGAGTAAGTGTTTTGATTTAGCTATACATATGTACATAGAGTAGTCACAAAGGGAATCGTACAGAATTGTCAACTTGGCTTTTTTTTAGAAGCAAATTCCAGAAATTCGTTTTTTTCCCAACTCGATTGACTTTGAAAAATTCACATGACTTTTAAGTTCTTTTTTGACTACTTTTACAATTCTCGTTCTGCGACGTTTTAGAAAAAGAATCGATTTCTTATTTTACTTAACTATCTTCTCCTTAAAGTAAAAAGTGTTTTGTGCTTATTATTTCATTTTTGTGTACATTGGATAGCATTATACACGAAATACAATGTCATTTAAATGAACATCACGATTGCATTTGATGAGACAAATGCAACAAACTCAATTTTCGTTGACCAGGTCACATGAATCAGATCGTGTCTCCCCAATAATACAAATAATTTTGTTGCAATACACAAGAGAGTTAACCTAATCCTGCAAAAAGAGATTGATGACAATCGCATTTCTCGAAGTAAGTAAGTCGATAATAAATTTGAATAACTTTAACGCGGTTAAACGACTGTATATCTTTTTATGAAGACTTATCAAGCACTATTGAATACAAATATTACATAATGTGAAAGTTTTAACAATGTAAGAAGGAATACGTCATTTTGGAGAAAAATACAAAGGGATTCGCAATACATATAAATCAACTAGCAACAAAAGCTCGTACGAAGAAGAAACTAAAAAGAAAAACTTCTAGTGACTTAATTCTATTATAAAACTATCTCTCCCATTCTCTCTCAAATATATAACCCTTCAAATATTTATGACATCTATAAATATAACAATTTAGCAAATATCTTGCTGAATAAATTACAAAAAAGCATAAGATTTAAAAAAATATTAATATAAAAACCTAACAATTCCATATCAATATGACAGTTGTAATAATTCAAAGCTTTATCGTAGATGAGAAAATTGTTTATTGAATTTATGATTATGATGTCACATGACAAAAATATTGAAAGATGTTTTAATTGATCTTGCATTTTGTTATTTATTATTAGATCTAATTTCAACGAAGGAATGTGCCAAATTAGTCAGAGATGAGAGCCAATTCTTTTGCAATTCATTAGCTCCGAGATAATGTCACATACAAACTGTGTTTAGATCCACCGACCGCTATGAAATGGTCGAAAATGTCCAGACAGTTATTTACGAAAATCCTACGCAATAGTGTATGTTTTTGCATTAATGAACTCTTGCCTTAAACTCGCAAACACTGACCCAATGCAATTACAAATTTTAATATCCAGTACAATGAAGCTCAACAGACTACCACATACCCAACACCATATACGTGTAATTAAGAAATCGCAAGTCAATCTTACAGTGGATAAAAAACTAAATACGACGAGAAATTAGATAGATTTATATCAAAGACGATACATCAGACGCGAATCTTGTTAAATATGCTTGATGTACCGTGATTTGCCTACATTTACAATTGTCAACGAGCTTCGCGTAATTAATTCTGCAACGGCCACCGTCCAAGACGTCACGAGCGAGCGTAGACGAATTTACGACTCTACGAAATTCAGGATGGTACAATTACTATACTTTCTTATGTAATTAATATAAAATAGAAGTTATTTGCTTTAATTATTGTAAATTAAATTTCGTAACAAAAACAATGATTAAAATTACGTTCTTTGTAAATATATTAACGTTGATAAAAGGAGATCTTATTAATTATAAATGCTAGAGAAAAATTATTGCTTGTCGCAGTCGTCAATTTATGTTGCAAATTTACGTTTCTTGGATTGTAAGAATTTATTAAAATATACATTGTTTTCGTTTGTCTTTGTTGATAAATGTTTAAAATAGCATATATCATAATAGCTTACGAGTACATATTTGAAACACTCTCGTTGATATATTTCTAATCATATCCAATATTTAAACACTCATTATTCTGTGTAGGGTACAGGTATAGAACTTGTCTTTTTTTTATATTCTTTTTGAGCTTTCATTGAAATAGCTAAATAACGTAAAACTTACTAGATTGTCAAAACTATGGTTTTCTTATCATTTCCATGTTTCGATAAGACTGTTCATTAATTGTGGTACGAATAAAATTCATGTGTCTCCTATGACACTAAAGAACGCTTTGTGAGAAGTGACAAGTTGTCCGAGTTCGTTGAATATTACATGAATTATGTTTTATTGAACCTCAAATTTAACATTATATATTGTTTTAATACATATAATTTCCATATTTTCTGGTACAGAAATACTTTAATACCATTTTAATTGTACTTATTCTTTGGAATAAGTTTTCTTAAAGTTGCAGCTTAATGTAGTTAGCGATATACATTTATAATGTTACTACTTATTTGTAAATCATTTAATAACAATATGTTACATGAATACTGCAAGCCTTAATTAAATCAAAATGTAAACTGAAATACACGTACGGGTGTTACTAAAATCAGTTAAAAAATAATCATTCAAGTGTATATACATATGTATGTATACGCAAGTAGATTTAATTTGATTATAATAATTTTTATAACAAAGATTTGAATAGTCTGCGGCTAGTAGCGATATGTACACAGATTAAATTAAAAATACATACGTTATAGAAGTGTTGATCGAGGAATGATTTATCGCCAATTGGTCATCGGGTTTCATTAAATCACCGACTACCCAAAATTAATTTCTTTCGTTATATTTCACACTGATTGAAATATCGAACTTCCATGCGATCATTGTCCATTTATCATATAGGTTTTCGATATATAAATAAATTTTATTTAATGTTTTGAAAAATTTCTATTACTTGAAAGTTAGTTTTTTATTTCCTGTGTCTTCCTCAAATGATTTTAGATGTTTTGCTAGTAAATAAATTATTTGGTAATTAAGCTTAAAGAAAGTTTGTGCAAACTCAATTTTTCTTCTCTTAATTTACTAGCGAAGAATAAGTCCTTTTACTTATTATTTTTATCATAATGCTGTTTATTAGAATATGCGTTTGCCAAACTGATTCTTTCATTACATATGATACACAAAATTGTATTTTCCATTTTTATGCAAAAGTAATTTAATTCTCATCTCTGTTAAAATTTTCTATCCTTTTTATCGACATTTATTTTTTGGTTAACTTTTGAAGCGATATTTTCTGAACAAAAATAATGATTATAGAGGAAAACATAAATTTTAATAATTGCATAATAAATAAACTTTATATACTTCTATTTTCGATAAGAGAATTGATTGCGACCTGGTTAATAAACTGAACCACTTGCTCTATGAAAAATGTATTATTATAAAAACTTACAAATACTCATATTTGTCTAATATTTGCAATTAGTAAAAAGCCTAATCGTTGTGGACCACAAAAATACGTATCACATCAACAGATATTCATATCCTTGATTATATCGTCGGCGATTATTATCATATCAAAACGAATATATATTATTATGCCACATATAAAATCCCCGTATGGACCGTAGGTGTATGGTGGAATGCAAGATGTAAATCCCCATAGTATCAGTCGTTCGCACTTGCGAACCAATATACATACAACTACTACTATCTATGCACGTTTGATAAGTTAAGAGATGACAAGAATACCAATTTAAATAACCGAAATAAAAAAAAAAAACATGCCTCTTCTGAGAAAGTGAATCACCAAGGTGAAGACTAAGCGAAGTTAGTTCGAATGAGCGATGCGATCCCGTTTGACCCTTTGCCGTTCCGCATGCCAACTTACAGTCAACTTTACCAACCACGCACAGTACGTGATATGTATAGTGCAGAGATGAGGAGATTCCTAGTAAGATGACACAGAAGCTAGTGGTATTCGCGTATCTCCGGCTGTGATAGTGATACGTGCACCCTGGTCTTTATATTTGTGTAAGGGAAGATGGATCTGTACGATCTCCTACAGTTGGTAAGAGAAGAGTAAGAATAGGCTGTATACAGCGCGAAGAATGGAATTATTGTAGAAGGAAGTCAGATGTGTGTACATATGCGTATAACAAAGAGAAATTTGACTGTTATATGTGTGATGGACGCATTACATACGTGTAATCCATGAAAGTGTCTAATACACTTGGACTGTTTAGTGAAATTAAAGTATGGTAGATTCAAGAGACGCTTTACACTATTGGTTATTAAAATTTTAGAGAGAAAACGACAAAATGATGATAGAATGATAGAAAAAGGATATGAAGACTAACTTAAAAGCTATATAGACAGAAATTAAGAAAATTAATAAAGAAACAGAGATAAGACCTTTAGTTACATTGAACGACAGAAGAAAGCGAATAAAATATATAAAAATCATAAAGGAAGGTATATTAAAAAAGAAACGGAACACCCGCTTAACAAAACAATCGTGATAGTATTGATTGAGAAAATAGGGAATGACGAATAATAGAACCATTAAGAGACCATTAAAAATTACGTCAAAACTTCTAAATATTGTTTATATATTAAAGTAAAAGAACCAAACATTAGAAAATTATAAAGATTATGTAAAAAGGAAGAAAATTAAATCTTCCTATTACATAAGTAAATATAATTTCAGTTATAACATAAGTTTGGTCTTATTTTAGTCAGAAAAAGATAAAACGCTTAATCCTGATTGTAACAAGAACATTTTTCTGCGTCAGCTTCAAGACCTATTATCGTCGCTTGTCATCTCTTAAAACGTTATTAATTATTAAATATAGAACATTTTCCAAATGTTTATCTCACACTTTTGAATCTTAATTTTTTCTTTTACAGGAAAAGATACTCATGAACGTCGTAGAACTGCAAAATTCTAAGATAGAGTTCTACTTAGTACGCTATGATGATCATTTCTATACTATAGTAGGGACCTGAAGAGTTATATAATCACGTTCAGCCCATCCCTCCCCATTAATGTCACAGAGGTTAGGATATCGCCATTCAGAATCGGAATGCGTTCGCCGATTTCCTCCCTCCTTCTCATTTCGATATTCCCGAGGACGCCTATGACCACAGCGACAACGTTCTCCATCTTGGTTCGTGTGGAATGGCACGGCAGATGCCTACCTGCCACACCTGCGACCCCAACAGCATCTTGTCAAGAATCTAGAGTGAAACGTCACAGTGTTCAACTGTACACTGCATCCGATTGTACACCCATCCATGTGTACAAATACAGTGCTTAATCCACAACTCACAAGTGATTGATCAAAAACAGCTCCTGAGGACCGTAGTTGGGATTTTAATTACGATCAGTATCTCCAAAACCCAAGAACTAAGTAGAGTCCGCGCTGCAGGCATTAAAAAAATCAAAACTTTGAACGCTAAGAGGACGTGTGCTTCTTAATTAAAGAAGACGTCTTAAGTGTAAGATCGCCTATTCGCTGTTTGACTGTTTTTTAGCTCTTTTTCTTCGCATCGTGGGTGGTTACACAGTTTGCATACCCAGTCGTGGTGCTTGGCGTATCGAACATTTTCAAACGGTCATTGGACACTAATTTTGTACATAGAGCCTGAGACCTTCTTCGTTACATTTGTAGCAACACTTGCTACGGTCTATGTACTTCACAGTATGTCACTACTAGACGTTACACTTCTTGAGGTGGTGGTGATATTACTGCGAACGGACATTGAGTACCTTAATCCTAACTGATAGCCAATCCACCCGCAGTCGTGCCACTACGACGGTCTTTCGAGTCATTCCGAGAGGTCCCTGGCGAACCCCATCTCTTCAGTTGTACACTTCGAGATTTCTAGACTGAGTAAGGATACAGCCTCCGTTCTGGATGTGGGTTAAGACACATATTCTCCTCCTTGATGGCACTACTGTCGACTATCCTCATTCTTCCTTTTAGTGGAACTTTCGTAGCGGAGGCTCCCGTCACTATTTTGTTGATTTTTCGTTCTATGAACTTCGTAGGACACGCTGTACAATTTAAATCTACACCGATTCTAGAGGTTCTGATTCTCTCTACATTGTAACTCTTCTTACCTTGATTTGTGACTTTCATATATGCGTTAATTTCATTGAAAAATATGTAAGTATGTCGAAAGTTACAAGTGACAGAAGAAAATGTTTATTCTTTTGCACAAGTTACTATCGAGATATTAATTTTCCAAATCATTCTTTTATATAGCGCGTAATGATCGTGTTTTATATGTTTCTACGACTTTTCTGCGTAGATAGTCCAGTTTGTTAATGATTATAATTCAAGGAACCAATTCATTTGAGGAGCAAAGAAAAGAAAATTATATCCGGAAAGCTTGACGACCGTATGAGCTGTTGGAGCGCCAGAACCAATCAGTTTCGTATTATATAGTGTCTCAGTGATCGAGTGAGAGCTAATTACTCGTGCACAAATAAGTCGAAAATGAATGATAAAGGTTTTGCACGTGAGGATCCGTATTCGAGAAAAAGCGATTTTTTAGGTCGCCACGCATATATATGTGTTAATTGAAACTTTAATTTGAGATAGTTTTATTATTTAGATATTTCACCTAGCTCAAATATAGACAATATGATTTTATATTGCCATCTTACATGCCTCTGTATTAAATATTATTTAATGCAGTAAAATTGTTTCGTAAATAGGAATAAGGCCATTACCTTTTGAAATTGGATAAGTAGAATAGTATTAAAGCGATAAGGAAGAGATAATAATATTGTCTATTGTTATACAAATAACCTCGAAAAGAAATAAGAGTCTGTCAACTTAAAACGCATAGTTAATACATGCATACCTAAGAGATTTTCAAAGCTATTTTTCTCATGAAGTCTCGTGTTATTTTGAATTATTCTTACGTAAGGAATCGTGTTCCGTTTTTACTACTTTCTTCAATGAATTTTCATTTATTGAAATTAATAAGGTCCTTCCATCCATTTTATCCAACCAATTGTATTATTTTAAGGATAGTATTTTAATTTGGGTAAAATAATTTTCAGCGAATGATCCTAACCGGAAGAAAGATTTTCCATCGCTTCAAACGTCGAAAAAACGGAATGACGGCCGCGTTTGCCAAACCACCTAGCGAAAGTGACTCGTTTACACTGCACTACGCTCTATTTTCCACTGCTGTCATCACAAACTGGTTTCTCCACATTATTACGCGAAACGGTAGCCGCAACGTTCGACGTGCCACGGTGAGACGAGGTGGAGGAGAACCGGTTGAACCGAAACGTGATTTACTGCGCGACCAAATATCAGTGTAAACGGCACTGATGCAATGGAAAACTAAATTTACGTTCTCCCGGGAAGTTGTAAATATATATGCCGTTTAATGCATCCGAGTAGTACAAATTAATTGGATGTAGACGCGCGCCTTGAAATGTTCAGACTATATACATATAAAGTAGCTGCGCAACCGTCTGTGAATGTCTAAGGATAAATCAAGAAGCGAGTCCGTAGAGTTTAAATTCGAAATAGATCTTGATATGAACACGTATTGATTTCAAATTGTTGTGATGGATTTTATGCTTTTTCTTGTTATTGATCTTAAATATTATAAAAAATGTAGAATGAACGAAATTTATACGAAAAACATGACCCTAAATACCTAAATATTGTAATAGATGCTTAATGTACAATCCACATCTCTGTAAGATAGTGCATATATGTGTATAAGTACATTATGCAGATGTCTGCTACTTTTCAACTGCTTCAAACATATGCTAATGCTGGCTGAAGTAAAACTCATAAATTCAGTTAACAAAGAGCGCGTCCTAATTGCTCAACGTTGATTTTCACGAGCTTTTGTATAATTTTAAAATAAATAATTACAGTTAACTAAGTTCCGATATATTACATGAATTATAGTTAAACATTTTAAAAATTGGTGTAAAGTGTGAAATGAAGTGATAGCTTGATTTTCCGTTAAATTCCGGTGGATAATTCTCATTAAATGAGTTTTTCTTATATTATTTTCTTATATTATATTATTGATTCCTATTTTATATATATACCTATAATAATATATTACTCGTAACGTTAATTTAAAATCGAAATCAAACTGTTCGAGTCCATTTCTCGTCAATATAAAATATGTTTGCGTTATATCGAGACAGAAATAAACTTGCTGAGAACAATACAATGCTATAAACTAGTTTATTTATGGTGACAGAATGCAAATTCATACAAAAATACACGAAACGAGAGTGAAACGTTCCATTTGACTTTTATAAAAGTTTTATCTTGTTACGTCTACGAGCTTGCGTCAATTCCTCCTTTTAATCATTTTTATATGAACGATGTCTGCAGTTAGCAGGTCCTCAGCAGTCGCACTACTTTTTCGTTATTTCTTATTCTAATTGAACATTACTAATAATGCCAAAAAGAGCAAGTTGTAGATCGATGGCATTTGAAAAATGCAGCGTTGAAATTATTTCTGTTAATACAACTATTCAAAAGTATAACGCTTCGTTTATCGTACAGCAATTTTTAATTACTCATTCGGACTATTGGAAGTTATGAGAAAGTTGCAACTGTTTGAACTTGAATTAAACTTATAATGTATTTTATTACGCTTCTTCTACCATGTAGGAATACATTATTTATTTATTACGCTTACATACTTATTACGCTTATTTTTTATTGCTTTCCAAGCCAAATGCTCACGTCAACTATACCTAGTGGAAGCGATATAGTACCGTCGTAAAATCTGTCGGCGGTAAAAGAACTCTCGTGTCCTAGTTTCCATAACAAATTGGGGGTTCCTTGAACCCATAAATCGAAAAAGTTTAAATTCGAGTCACATTAATCTTTCTGCAAGGAATTGACAAGAAATTATTGATTGTATATACGTTTAAGTTTAATGTCCATGTGTGAAAAATTGTGCACAGAGAAACAAATAATAACTGCGCGTCACAAAACGTATATTTATGTTCTTCTTACCTCTAAATTACGAAACGTGGATTGTTAGATTTTCACTGGTACACTTTATGATACAACCGTTACGTCGCGTTTATATTAAGCAACTTTTAGTCTAACGAGTGAGTCAATCGGTCTCGTGTTGTTCAAGTAAAAGGTTCACGCTATAACCTCGTCATTGGACATCGATTTGCTGTGCCAATTTAAGAAAAAGGATGGGTACAAAATCGAACTGAATTGAAGTGCTATCGACAATAATAGGTCAATTCTTTTAGAAGATCAAAAGTTGTGTAAGAAATATTGAGTAACACGGTTCATGAGGTGCATTCCTCATCGTATCGCCCTCCTTTGGAGCCTTGTCTAAACGTTCGGATCAGCCATGATGTTGGGGGTGTCCTCGAGGCTAATACGAACGACCTAAGGAGACATTACTGTACAAACCCTCGTCGTGAGAACAACTGAATAAGGTATTTTTTCGAAGCACATCTGTGCATTAACTACGTATATTTGCATTTAATTGTTCAAATGAAGGGAAACAAAACATAGACCGATGTCAACTCAACTACTGCATAAAAAATACATGCAATAATATTACATACTCCCACTGGCCTCTCCAACACGATGCGTGTCTACGGGTAGCCAATGAAAAATGATAGCATTGCGTAAAGTTACTTTTAATTGGACGGTCGTGTTACGCGTTTCCATTAGTGACCGCATACAGTAGGGTTAGTATCATTATTCACTTCTGAATTTCCCCATTTCTACTTCACGTCTGCAGAAAGTCCCGCCGCCATAAGATAGAAAACGTAAAGTCAATCACAGCTGAAAATCTTTAACCGAATTTCACGTTGAATGCCACAATTGCTGTAACCCGATCTTAACCTAAACACACGCTACTTGAGTTCACCGTTCACACAATATTCTTGATGACATAGCGAGATTAGGTTCACGTTTGGCAGTAATACCGTATTACGACTGGTTACGTATTAAATTCGTTTTTACGTAGACACGAGGAGTTACTCTTGCTTCCGTAGATCGAAGGTCTCTTCGGTTACCTGGCGAGGACGATGGAATAAGATTTCTACTCGCGTCGAGCTGTAGAATCGACTGGGCCAGCGAATAATTCGTCGGTATTAGCGGATAAAACGCGAGCCAACGACGCGGAATCGCACGTACTTACGGATCAGGCCTTTTGATCTCCCTCGGAAATGCACGAAATTGGATTCATGACGCATAGAAGGGATAGCACGTGCGCGGCGCGAATATTGGATTTCCCTGCGTCGTTATACGGTTGACGAGTCGCTTCTGTTCGCCGATCACTGTCGGCAGAGCAAACGATGATACCCAATCGGGGATGCTCGTAAGTAGCAATCGTGTCGATGTCACGTACGATCGCAACGTGTCCCTCTCGCGTGCGTCCGAGAGAGAGCCGTGGAATGGAAACAGCAAAGTCAGGTTGGAATGAAAAAAGGGCGAAATAAAAAGAAGGGCGTGTAGACGTGGGCGAAGCTGTCGTTTTGTTGATTGGAGCGTTTTGCCGCCGCTACTCGCGACAGATTGCAGGCCTGAATATTATAACGAAAAAAAGGCCAGCGTACGTACACGTGTTTCGTTCGTTGTGGCCATGGATACTCTCGTTAACTCTCGTTTCACTGTGAAACGAGTGAAAATTGTGGTCGACCAGCTGTACATTTCAATATGTATCCCGTGCTTGATACTCTCTATAGTTAGCGGGCAGGTTTGTAAATTAACGTTATATTTGTCGAAGTTGGCATTCAGAATGTTTCAGACGTTTCTTTCAAAATAAAATAAACTAGCATTGTTTGCTACCGCTGATGTTATTTTTACTTTTATTACTGTATTCACGAGTATAGTTCGTTTCGCAAGAGCATGAACGCGATATCTCTTTGAAAATTAATTGTTTCTGTAAAAAAACTATACAAATTGATAAAAAGTACATTTAAAATATTAATATATCTTTAATTATATAGTGTGTCCAGTCTTCAGCGTTACAGATTGTTGCTTCAAAATGTAGATAGACATATTTTCAATCAACTTTTCTGCGTATCGACGAGATCTACATTTTTCTTCCTTCTTTTAATGCGCAGAATTGAATTTTACTATTAAAATTTTTTTAAATAGAAAATCAAACATTTTCGATTGGATTAGCATTAGAGAATGGCTAGACCTATACAGTGATATCGTTTGTTTGTTCATACCATTTAAAATGTCTATATTAATCAGTATCAAGATCAGTTATCAAAGATGATATTAATAGGTTTTGAGCTAAGGCGCTTTCTTGAGAATACTAAAAATTTTAATATTGATAATATTTTACGCTTGTTATGTATCAAGCATTGCAAATATCGCTTGAAGCAATATAAGTTCAAATAATGTTTTTGGGAAGATTAGAAAATTAGAAAATTTTTTAAATATAGATAGTATTCACATTTATATGGCATCTCAGGACTTTTATTTAAAAAAGTATTTTAAAATGTATAGAATCAAGAAACTATACATTATTATTAAATAGTGCTTATATATCATTTATTAGTAGTCTTTTCAATCAAAGGTAAATAAAGTAACTTTGTTTTCTACAAAGAATGACAGCTATTCTTTCTATTTCATGACAACAATAAAATTGATAACTTCTGATTATCCACTTCTCGTATTTTTCAGTATTAAATTTAACATTTAACGCTTCCACCATTTTTTCAGATGCTTCCAGAGCAATCGTAGAAATTCTGTTAATGCTTACCGTAAATTCAGGTCAAATCGAAATTCCAAATAATTTTGGTTCAAAAAAAAGGGGTACTATATATATATTAGAGTTGAAGTATTTTTACTACACACATTCCCCTTTAGATTGTAAAACATTTATGGCGAGATGAAATGGCATGTAGAGCAGGGTTCTGAAAAGGAAAAAAAATGGCGGATTTTGCAAAAAAAGAAGGGCTGTAATATCTAGTCGGGCATCCCGGTACGCTCATGCATCCTTATCCACTTACCTGGGAGAGCACCTGACGGTAACGTCGCAAAAAGTCCCATGACTTTTTTACCTAGCTGCTGGAAATTACTCTTTAATGGTGATAGCGTCGGCTCGCTGGCAGTGAACGCTTAAAATCGTCTTTATACCAGCGATGTACTTGACAGACTCGGCTGGCGCAGTCGTCGTCGTTTTATCGTGGGATCCACACGTACCGGCGATCTAGCTTTTCCTTGCTTTTGACGGCAACTTCTTTTCAAAAATAAGAAAAAAGGAACGCCGCGGACGGAGAGACGGCCAAAAGAAAGGGAAAAGTTTGAAAATCGATGTACAAGTCCAGTTACATAACGTTGAACCTTGCAGAATGCTGCAATCGTGACTCCCTTTGTCTACTTCGCCCTACACGGTTATTGTCGTCAGCGTTTCCAATTAATTTTCTTTAAAGACAGAAATATATGCAAGTAATAATTAAATATAAAAAGTAATTCGAAGAAAACTGTATCTAGAATTAATATTTACAGAGTATAAAATGTACGCGATATGCAAAAATTTATTACAATATAATTGTTTTTTATGTTTCTATTTTATCTTAAGACGTAAATGTTGTTTATAAAAAATAGTAATAAAATAATAGTAATATTATTTTCTATGTCAGTTCATCAATGTTTTGTTTTATAAACGCACATTCCTTTATTTGCTACGTTTTTGGATCAGTTTTATTGATAAAAAAGCACTGTATAATATAAACGAACATATCTAATGTGCAGATCGTTTCTAACATATATAGAAAAATTGTAAACTTGCGTGTTCAAAAATGTAAAATTGTAAAATTGTGTTCAAAGTTGTAAAATTATGTTTACTCTGATGGTGACATAATTACAGTTATATTACGTTTGTAGGACATTTTATTGGAATTTATGTAAAAATGGAACTTTAAATAAGTTGTGATGCTCCAAAGAAAAAAGACTTTATATGTATAAAATTGCAAGTTCTTAATTTTCAGTGTAATTAGAAGAATTCAACAAGTTTATTGCATTTATGTAATTCAACGCATATCCAATGTGTTCCAATATTTAGTAAAATTAAATTTAAATGATTAAACACATTAAAATATTTTCGCAAGTTTACTCTTCTTTGCAAGAACGATTATTGCATTTCTAATGCCAACATTTACTTCTTCATCTCTACCCGCTTTCTGCTTGCGCGACTTTAGAAACTTCTCATTCTGCACGAGCACGGGAAACTGTGCACTGTTTGCCTTTCTATAAAGACTTTCGTAGGTACCAGAAGGTAACTGAATACTTCCAGAACAGGGCAAATATGTTTGAAAATTAGTACAAGAGTTTAAAAAACGGTTATACAACAATTCGAGAGTGACAGCAGCTAGCTTTACTTAATGTAGTGAAGTATAGTAAATAACTGCGTAAATTTAAAATAAATTAATAAAAGGATAAATACATATTTTGTGCTGTTAAATAATTTAAAAAATACATTTTTTAAACGTATACATCTAATTGCAATCTAAACAAATTTTTATTGTGCGACCTTCAAGATAGAAACTGATAAACCGAAGTTACTTACAACATGCTATTATTAACTTATAATGAATTCAAAAATTTTTCAATTAAATTCTCTTTAACGACATTCATTTTCTCCTTGCAGACACATCGTTATTTTTTCAATCGAAAATATACATATATTAGGCGTTCAGCATTTAATACTAACCTATCTCGAATTCGTTTAAACGTTATTCATACTTAGAATTTTTCTGGTATTAATATTTAACGAAAAAATGAAAAACCAAAATCGTATTCAATTAAAAGCCATCATTCACCTCATCATATTGGAATTTTCTCCGCTTCCAGCCACAGATCCCGCGGCCTTTTAATTCACCCTAGAATTACCGACCACGAGGAAGCATATCGACTACGATGCGTGTAATTCAACGAACAGATCGGAGCGAACGAGGGTAATTTCCGTTCTGGAAAGCGGGGAATTTGGTGATCTTCGGATGCACAGTATTCAGGCGTAAACAGTTCGTTCGGGTTGCCTCTTTACCTCGACCGCGACTCATTAGTTGTCGATGGTGCCGGTGATTTCCCGGACAACAAGATCATCCCCTTCGATATTATCGCGCGGGGCACACGGGACATCTTGACCGTGGTGGCGCATCTCATCAAGCCCGTTTCCGTAATTGCCCGTTTCGCCGGGCTTTTCCATCCAGCGGCGCCGGTTTTTCGCCGGATTTAATGTCTCAGTGGTTGCGTTTCCTGTAGCGCGGGTCCATGGCGCACGATAATATCGCCCCGTTTCCCGTTGTTAACGGAGGAGTGCTGTAACCGCTGTCCTTCGTATACGTTTATTACCGCGCAAGAAACTTGCGAATTGGCAAAAATAAAGCAGAGCCAACGAGCGGGCTCTACTCGTACAGCCAGTGAAATAAGGGGGTAAACAGAGGGCGAGCGAGAGAGAGTGAGAGAGGGGGGGGAGAGAGAGGGCAGCATTAGCTAATTAGGTTGGGCAGGAGGCGTGACGTCGTAATTATTGCAACGTAGCTCCAACTACCATGCCTGCCTGCCTGTCTACCTACTAGGTCTGCTTGCCTGCCACAACAAAGTTATTAATTGCTTCCTACCATTCCCGCCTAGCCAGACCCTCCTCTACACTGCTATTCAGGACCACTACCTATGCAACATCCACCTGCATACCTGTCTAATAGCTTCACTATTCATCATTCCGTTCTATCGTTTATGCGAGTGCTTGACCACTGGACAGGTTATCATTCGCTGGATTTTCTTCTCACCAGCTGCGCGGGAGAAAAGTTGAAGGAGCATGATTTTTCATGTGAGGAACGCATATATGTGATTGTTAGAGAAATTTGTTATACAAGTTTCATTATATATTTATAAATGCACACGTACGCTTCTCAAGTTCCAATTATTTAAAGATGAATTGGGATTTTTAACATTCTTCTTTTGATATTAATTTACGTGTTTGTTAAATTTTAAACCGAATAATTAAGTTGTAAGTACCAACTTACAAATGTTTACGTAAAATTATAATTGATACATTAAATTGCACAAAATTTGTTGTTATAATTATATTTTTACTCTGCCGAATCTTTTGAGGCTAATACACGTTTTGTAATTTAATCAACATAAATCAATTAACATCTTTTGCATGCTGTCAGAGCAAGTCCGGTTTTAATATTTTAAATTTGACTGATATATTCGTTGCTACAATTCTATATAATCTTAGGAATTTATAGAGTCTTCTTCTTTTCTTATTTACAATACATGAAATTTTATAATAAATTTCTAACCGTTAAAGATCCGTAAAAAGGGTTGAAATGACTATCAGAAATAAATGTTTTTAATGCAGTAATTACAAATATTTGTAATTTCAATAAATGTAGTTATTGCTTGCGATATTTGTTTTAAATAGAGTGCAACATATAATGATTTTTCCAATTAAAACTAATACTTAATGATGCTTATTATTCATTATGGAAAGAAAAAAATATTATTAATAATACTGATATTTATTGTCCTAATATATTCTATATGATTATTATTCCAATATATATGATATATATTTCGATTATTATTCCAATAGATGTTATTAAGAATAATTCTTTCCATAATTATTACTGATATTGATACTTACTGCTAATTATGGAAAGAACAGTAAATATTACTACTAAATATTATTGTATTCTTTTTTTCACAAATAATCAGAGGGACAAATGTTTACATTATTATACATTTCTACATATTTTACAATGGAAATATTATATTCCATTAATTATTGTTATTTACTCAAAGGATGTATCCAATGATAAATTTAATACTTTGTCAACTTTCACTCATTAATATTATTTGTAATATAAATATTCATGAAATCAAATAATTTGTGACTCTACTTTATAATAAACTACATATTGATCAAACCAGAAATAAAAGGAAACGAGCAGCTTGTACATTATTCTTCGCACCAATTTTAAACCACTAATGCTTCAATCTTCTCGTAAAGCGATAGAGAAAGTATCGAAGAAAGTAAGACAATGGCTAAACTTCATTGTGGTAGACGTTACGGTAATCTACTTTATTGTAATTGTTAGAATATGCTAATCCGAGTATTTAAATATGTCAAAATATCGAATAACACAGTTATCATTGCTTTAATTTATTTATCGAATATGCTAATGTAATCTACTTGTACAGTTTCTTTTTTTTTATGATAGGAAATTCCACTTTATAAATCCACAATATATTATACAGCACACAAAAATAGGCTTATATTTTATAATTGAATTTTATGACTGAATACGAAATTGGATTTTATGTTTTATATATGTTTTATATGAAAATGTAATAAACGTACAAAAAATTAATAAAAGGTTATAAATTATTTTATATTGAGAAATTAAAAAATTATATCTGAAAACTGTACAAAATTTTTTTATAGGACAGAAAAAGTTCAACAAGATTGTTATAAATTGCATAAATTCAAACAGTAACAGTTGAAGTTGAAATTGATAATGAGTACAGATATTATATTACGTCAAGTTATTTTAAAATACGTTAAATTAACATGAAATTGTAATAATGATCGCGTTAACAATATTCTTCATATTCAAGCGTTTCAAAATTTGTATTTTACACTATCAATTTTGATAATCACTAGACCCGTAAAATCTCGGTGAAATATTACTTCTGTGGAAAGCTTCAAATCATTTCCATCACTTTCAGGAATTTTCTGGACATAACTCTTCCACTTCTATCCTTACGGTATTGGACCATTTCCAAAGAGTACGATTCAATAAAATTCCAATATTTCGCCACCATCGACCTCTTATTTATCAATGACAGTCATTTGTACCAACAAATTAGGATCATCTGTAAGGTGAAAAGTTATTTAAACGTTAACTGTAAAATGGATAGAACTAAAAAGAAAAATGGTTTCATATTTTCTTATACATATACATAAATGTGTGTTCTATTTTGGTAATAGAACTAATGTGTGTAATCTTTTCCGCTAACTCAGATCAGAGATATTTGATCGCAATAATTTCCATTTCAACACTTACCTCAAAAATGTGCTGTATGAAGTTAATTATTTGATTAATTAAACATTTGTAAGAAACAAGAATAAGTAAATCCTAAACACTTGCAGGAAGTAGCATGAATAATGGCAAGTACTATACTTAAAAGCTGTTATTAGTAATTTTTCGTGTAAATACTCGGTTCTGTAGGCGTAAAGAATGAAACGTTTATTATATAGAAATAATACAATGTTTATTGAACTTTCCAATGAACACTTAAAATACGTATGCACAACACGTAGTATTTACTGAAAACTTTTTGATACATAATGGATACACGTGAATTGAATTTGATTTTTTTTTTTTAAATAAATCGTGCGAACTTGGGAACACAGCAAGCGACAAACTAACAAACGCATTTTAATGAAAACATTCAAGAATATGTCATATTTATCTTGAAAAAATAGAGAGTCCATTATTTGAATTCATATTTTCATAATAAAAATGCGAACAAGATGTTTCGATGATGGATAAGCAAATATATATCAAATTATACAACATTATATCAAATCTGTGACAGTCAGTGAACACGTTAAATTATAACGGCGTGAATAAATTCATTTTTAGTAAAACGTTTCACGCATTTACAATTAAAATAATTTAACGGGGCAACAATATACACCAGTAGAAACGTATAACAGAATTCATCCCGTGCGAAATTACCCTCTATTGTTCTTTAAAGCAGACTTTACCGGTATGTGTGCTACATTTCTCGTTTATGGACGGATATTCTCGCGATTTCGAGTTTCGAAAGATTTACAGCGTGCTTTATGTACTCACCGCAACCTTCGAATATAAACCACGGTTTGACGAATTGCATAACTCTGTTAAAGCGCGAACTAATGTTTGATGTTAAAGGAATGATATTTTTTTTACATTTCACTGGAACAATCGTTGCAATTTGAACGTACATAGAAAATTACGTTGATTTTAGTCACTTGTCTGACCAGTAACAATAATGCAAATTGGTAGTCGTTCAATTAGAAGTTCATTTTGTGCCATTATTTCTCATCGAATGGTCATCATTTCGTTTCAATTGATCACGAAATTAACAAATATTTATACATATTTATTGTGTATATAATATCTACATATATTACATTATTCCTGTTAAAAATTTCCTGACAACAGACGCTTATTGCAGAATGCCGACTACTCAGCAGCCACGAGGCTTATAGGAGAATATATGAGTGCATACGCATGTAGCTGCCGCGACCAGCCAGTTGCTGACGACCCCAGAAACATGAATGACCTGCAATGCACAGCACAGTAAAACAGCTTCGTAATCCAGAGAAATTATATTTCATTTGAAATTATCGAGAATAAGTAAGATTACTGAAGGGATATTTTAAATAAAAGTTATGCGACAAGAGAAAATTCAAAACTTGTACAAAGTTTAAAACTTTTTAACACATAAAGAAACGTATCAGAGTTTTTATGATGAAGGATCTGTAACAGCGATCAGACATCCATTTTACTTCAATCTTGCTAAATCAGCATTTACGATATCGTTTGTCTAATACGAGAACCATTTTGTTCCCAGTAACGAGGTTATATATTATAGTATCTCGATCGCAAAGATGATTCTGTATTAGATATAAGGCAAACATCGAATCTCAGCGGAGCAATAATTTTGGCACAATCTCTGTCTACAGAAAAGGAATCGATATCTAGCAAGGTATTCGCGAATTTTTAAATTAAATTTGTTAGAAACGCAGCCAAAAGTAATATTTGTATCTCACATTGTACAGCATTGCAACGTGCGAGCTACTAGCCGTTCATTTGGTTGGAATGGAATCATATCCTTTGAAACAATATTCTGTAACGCAGAATATTTTATATTTCATATGTTTCGAGAAATAATTTCACTTTGAACGTGCACCGTGTTAAATCAACGGAGAATATCTGAATTTATCTGAAGAATAATAATTTACAAACGCCGGCAGGAAGTTTTAAATTAAGTTGTCGAGTGTCCCAACTTGTTTAATTGTTCCAGTTAAGTAGTTCTGACATGCTCTGAACGACATTAAAAGCGTGCAATCTTTTCTACCTGCGTTGACCGAGTCCCCAATTGCTTCAACTAAATCTTGATTAAACTCCGCAAGCGATAGATTCTGAAACAGCAAGTGCTTCAAGTACTTGAAAACTTCTTCCATTCAGTTGCTTCTACCTCCTTTTTCTCTTTGCGCCCGCCAGTCTTTCCGCCATCTATCTGTCGCACTTCCGCCGTTGGAAAAAAAGGCAGCTTGATAAAAAAACGCTCCAAAGAAACATTACGTGCTGGCACTTCATAAAGTAGAGAAATAACACTTGAATACTTCGCAAAAACAGAACTGTCCTTGGATCAGTGAAGCAAAAGTTTGATTCACGTTGCGTTTCGTGCCCTTAGAATTCGTTGGTTCTTCAATTTCTGAGGCACGACTTGCTCACTGTCGTTCTTCGTCTTTATACGTTTCCGATCGAGCGAGAAACATCAGTTTCTCAGCAGTTGGTTTTGGAAAATTGCCAAGGAATTTCAATATTTGCTTCCTATGCAAGGTGTTTTGTAAGATTTGTATTTTAATTTCTTTTTTCAATATTTAAATACGAAGTGTCGGTGTTTAAATATTAAGTGACAATATTACACTTATATATTATTATGTATTAAGTATCGGAAATGATAAATAACCTAAACATTATTAGCCATAACTTGATTTAATATGCAAAAATAAAGCTATATATATTTGTTTGACGTAAAAAGACATTTTTAAATGTAATTATTTTTCTGTTTCTTCGGTTTTATATTGTCCGTTTGTTACTTTTATACTGACCATAATACACTGCAACCAGTAATTAATTCTATACTGATCGTATTTTATTTACACTGATCATTCCCTTTTTATGTACGGACCGTGTTTTATTTTTATACTGATCATTTAATTTGTTGCCGTTTCATAAATGTACGTCAGCACTATGGGAGTACGTGTGCTTTCATGGACGCACAATTATAGGCAGTATTTACTATGGCAGTACCGATCTCTTCTTGTAAACATCTTGAAAACAAGATGAGTCTAGTTCTACTTTCAAAGATTACATGTGTAACAAAAAATTATTTAGAATGTAAATTTCTACAGTAATCGAAGGTGACGTCAATTTTACTAAATAATTATCAAGCCTTTTAAATCGATGGGATGTAAATGTAAATTTCTACAGTAATCGAAGGTGACGTCAATTTTACTAAATAATTATCAAGCATTTTAAATCGATGGGATGTATAAAAGTAATATTTTATTGTACGAATCTTTATTATAGAAAACAATTTTCAGAATGTTAAAAATGACTTTCCTTCTTTAGTTTGGGTCGAATTTACTTTCCGCGTAGCCGTTACAAGCGTCAGTTTCTCGGAAGAATAGAAGCACGCGTTAGCGGGCTGAGTGATTACAGCGTAAAACCGGTAGCGAAGACTTTCCGAGCCGTTCAGAAAGTTTCTGGTACCACCGCTGTTCTATCTCGCCGCATAAATTTCTATTTCTAGCTGGAAGTTGCAGCTTATTCCGTGTGATGGAGAAGGCGTCAATGGCACTTGGGCGTTACGATAGTCGACGGAGCAATAAGACCGGCAGCTCTCGGCGATTGCTTCATTTCCGTAAAGAGGCAGCCTATCTATGCTTCCGTTTCCATCGAAGCCTGTCGAGTCAGTGTATGCACATCGATCCTGTCGCTGCTTATACACTTTTCCGTGCCACGTTAAAATAGACGTCGAATCTTCAATTTGTAAAGTCAAGTTGTGCTCGTTCGCCTTATTACTTGCTACGATCAGTTTTAGAACGTGTGAAATGACGAAGGGACAGATACTACTTTCAAGGAATACTCTTCGCTGTTAATATTTTTTGTGGTCAAGTATGTGTGCGTGTGAGAGTGTCCGATTGTATGAGAAAGGGAAAACACAGTAGTTGACGACGGTTGACGAGAGTGTATAGCCGAAATGTGCAGGAAAAAAGAAAAGTTATTGATTATTGTTTTTATTATTAGCTATAAATCATCTGTTATTCTAATTGTTTTTTATTAATTATTTTTTCGATCTTTTTCTGATTCTCACTTCACGTACATATAAATAAAAATTCCACTAATGTTATAAGGAAATTTGAAATTTAATTTAAGGTATCAATTTTTGGAGAAAATATTTAAATCGGTCAATTTGGTATATCCAGTGTTAAAATATTATTCTATCTTATAAACTTTTAGATTCCACAGAAGGTCCTTCTTAAATCTTAGGTACACAAAGCTACTTAATCGACATCTGTAATTGCATGTACTATATATGCAAATACAAATGTAATTTTAAATATATCACGTAAATATACCAATGAACTTGCAATTTTAAGTAATCGAGTTGTTAAAATTCCAGTTTGTGATTTTATTGAAATAATGGGACATATAATTAAAAATATATCACAAAAAATACAATTAAATACTAGAAAAAGTAATTATAAACATATCACAAATAAACTTACGATTTTAAGTAACCGGGACATTGATATTTCGGTTTGATGTACGATTTGGACATATCCTTTCCTCTTCGTACCTTAATTTTTGACTGTTTGAATAAGATATATTCTTAGGTTTATTAAATTTTACGTTGATATAGTGACATAATAATATAATATAACTATACTTTAGTTAACGAAAGACGACGTTCATTCTTATGTTTCTCATCAATTAAACATTCGAGCTGTCGTTCTTTATTAGCATATTCTCTTCCTTCCGGCTCTACCTTCCATGACGCATTCTAGCTATTGGAAATAGGGTAATGTAGTGATCAATGCTTGCATGTATCGAGGCTTTGGGCATAAGCCTTGGATTCGAGTACGTTTCCAACCCTATCTTCATAATCAATGTATCAGCTCTCGTGGTACTCATAGTGTTATTGTATTAGAAACTATCGAACGAAAGAGAATACTACATAAAAATCTTCAAATTTAACGGATTACCTTATTATTCTACCTTAACGATCCATGAAAACCTATGAAATGTACGAAATAATGAAAATGTTTAAAAAGTTATTCGTTCTTAAAATAATTCTTTTGTCATTTATTGAGAAATATCGAATATAAAATTACTAATTTAGTATTTGGTGTTGGCAATTCGTTTTACGTGAGCTACGATTGAAGATATCAGAAAAGGAACAACGGAACACACTCTTGAAGACCGCGAACCATTTCGTGACACTTTCATTTCCTGACCTACATCAATAGTATGCCACCGACAATGAAGATATGGAGCGGGATAGCATGATTTAATAGATTTAATGAAATAGATATACTTTAGAATGTTTTGCTATTTTTGCGTCTGACCTTATGCTTTGTATTGACTCTATTTCTCGATGACATAGAAAATATTGATATTTAAGGAAACGCAATCTCGGCAGATTAAGTAGAACAATGATATACAGGATAATATATTCTGTGTTTTCCATTTATACTTGTGTGTAACTTTGCACTTTAAATTGTTTCGTAAAAAAATTCATCACGTGGCATGTTCTACGATAATAAGCATACAACGTAATATTTTTTAATTACTTCGTGCAAAGATAATAAATCGTATGTCTGAAATGCTTAACATCAAATTTTTTCTTGCAAACGAGAATTAAAGCGGAATTGCAAATAATCAGATTGATAAATAGAATTGCAAATAATAATTGCAGAAGACAGACGCTTGATTTCATAAGAATCATGTTTACCTTTACAACAATCTTTGAAACTCGTTATATTTCAGTATATTGCTATTCCTTCAAGAATATATGTTAATTTTTCCAAAAAGAAATTAAATATTACACGCAGATTAATCTGTAAGTAATCACAATAATGATATTATATGATATTATACGATTACAAAATTTCCCAAAGGAAAAAAAAACATAACTAGTTTGGAAAAGACACGAAGATCGTAGTAGAGTTACTTTACAATGGCAAAACGTACACGATTAAAATTTTCCATTGAAACAATGAAAAGAAATGTTTTATAGAAGAATGACGGATATGAGCATGGAGCGTGTCCAAGAGCGAGAGGGAGAGACTGGGTTCTGGTACAAATGGAGAGAATTGTATAGCGAAGGGAAGGAGCGCGTTTAAGAAAAAAAATGGGGTAAAAGAAATAAAGGAGAAACGGAGGAAAGGTATCTCTCATTATCTGAAATTTCGGAAACGAATGGGACCATTAATTTTGAAGAAGAAGCCAACGGTTGAACAGAAAAGAGCGAATATGTGTCACAAGAATGGGGCAACCGGTCTGACCAGCTATCTGGTTCAGTTAAAGAGATGTTCGGAATAGATGATATCGCCAATAACCTGGTGACGTGGAACGTAGTCCTCTTTGAACGGTCTTTGTTAAATTTTCCATTATCTCGGCCAAGTGGTTTAATAATTCTTTCTGTTATGTCTTCTCATTTTGGCAAGGACGGCGAAAAGAAATGTGGGACGAATAAGATAGGTAGAAGATGTCTGAAAAGTATTAGAATGACATTTTTCAAAGTTTTAAACCGTATAATAGTAGTAAAGTATTTAAATGGGTGATCGGCACCTGAAATAATTGCATAAATATTTCTTCTATTCGATGTATAACAGTATTTTAATCCCAACGTTTCATTCTATTTTAACTAATATTTGCCAATTATTAATTGGTCTTCCGAGATGTGCTTTTAAACGTCTAAATTCTGTTCATTTTTGACGTACGAAAGAATAGATAGTTTCTTTTTTTTTTAGAATAAATAGGACCACAGTAACATACTTTGTACAGTTTAATATAGTAAACTCTCCTATAATGCGGTTTCCATATAACATGATAGAAGTAATACTACAAGTACTCATTGTAATGATTGATAGCCTTTCATCGAATAATTAGTTCCAGTTAATCTAAATTTCCTTCAACAAAATAAACTCGAAATTTTATATAATGTACTCGTGTAATTAATTTTATATAATATTATATATCCTGAAATATGTTCTTGTGTGCTTGTATTCTTTTTCTATATTTAAAACGCTCGCACGTGTATATAAATTCATGTGTCTGACAACTTGTATACGTTGAAAGAATCAATCCGTTGCCTGTGACAGTAGCTCTAAGAAGTTACAGTAGCTCTAAGGAGAACGCAGAGGAACGAAATTATTCTTCAGCGACGATGCCGAATATAGGAAAATAAATCCGGTTATAGGTAGTTTCGCGTCGCTACCTCAGAAAATGACAAATTGATGCATATGAATGGTTGCGAGGCGAAGAGGAGAAAAAAAAAAATGGAACCGTCAAGCATAGCGCTTGATATTGTTAATATTTGCGTATACATATATCATGTATGACCGGGTGAACTTTCATATGTAGTAACCGATACCCACGGTACACTACGTGTTTTCCATGTAGCTGCACCGCGGATGGTACATAGTGTTTCGGAGAAAACCTTCGACTACAAACGAGGAAGGATATCCTCAGGGGTGAAATCGCTCAAGCGATATCATATTTATGCCAGTATAATGTATGCATACAGACACGGTTACATTTGAAGCATCGTGTTAGCTTATTGAAGTTGCAAAACGAAATTCTTCTGCGATGGTCGATCGTTATTCACGGGAATCAAAGTGGGCGAATTCGTTGTGCTAAAGTAAAGTTACGCAAAAGATCATTTTCTTTAGCTTGTTGGGAAGACATTGAGTGGAGGGCAACGCTGTCGCCAATATAGTCACACTTCAAGTTCTTTTGGTGTATCTTGGATTAAAATTAGTGAAAACCAAAATTGGGAAAACCAATTTGAAATACAAATGAAACGTAATAACGAAACGGAAATTATTTTTGTGAAATTCAGTAACAAAGATTGATTATTCATAGAAATAGAAATAATTTATTTCAACTTCGCGTATATTCTTCAGATATATTTAGGCGTGTTAAGTCCTAAGTTTGAAAAATAGTTCTTATGTTACTAGTACTTCTTATATTAGTAGAATTCTCTGGTGTTACCGATTTGTCATTCGCCTAAAAGACAATGTATCGATATAAGTAAAAATTATTCAGGAACATCCAGGAATTCTTATGTTTATTTTTTATGCACGCCTAGTCTTCGTTGTAAAAGTTATTTATAACTCTAATACCAGTCACAAGTGAGAAATTCCTTATTAAAAATCATTTTTTATAGATTGTACATATATTTTTAACATATAAAAGCTGCAATAATCAGCATTCTCAAAAATAACAATTATTTCCACTATTAAGACATTTATATACAAGTAATAACTAATTACTGCATTAACCACTACTTTGAATAATATAACTACTCTGGAGTATAAGCAATTAGGTACAATCAGCTACAAAAGTCTATATATTTTAATCCTTGGAACTTTAAATATTCTACAAAGTTAGCTCATTTTTCAACAAAGTTATATAATACCTAGAAGAATGATGGCGTCTCGTATATTTGTTTACAAGGAAACATAAATAAATCGAAGAGAAGTTATAACGAGTACATTAAATTATACAAAATTTATTATTATATTTATTTTTACACTTTATTACCTTTTCCGAAGAATTTTTAACGCTTTATCGTTCGATTGATGAAAACAAAATAATTTTATACATTCTCTTAATGAATGATACTATTTTTTATAAAATAATCTGTAATAAGTGTTTGTTTATCCTTTTAATATAGTTATGTCGGTTAAATGTTTAAAAGCCTTACTTTAACTGTGTTAATTGTCAACGTTTAGTTTAACGTTGGTGTGGTTGAGGAATTAACTGTGATAGAGAATGATCCTCAACGACTTGTATTTCTTATAAATTATATTTCGAAAACTGTTGGGCAGTGCAGTAATTAATGAAACGTTCGACAAGCAATTTGGTACATGTGTCCTATGATATTTCGTATGTCTTAACTCTCTTTCCTATGGATGACGAGATCTTATAAAGGTTCGCCGGTGGGTGTGTTCTCTAACTAGGACATGCGGATTCTTCAGTGGACATTCTACGAAATTTGGTGAGGGAAACGGCTGTCGAAGATTATTGGCTAATGTAAATTCTGATAAAGTAACCGTCCCAAACCATCGGTCACCCTCAGGTACCGAGACTTATCCTCGGGTGACGCACCCGTGGATTCCGCGTGATCCTACGATCTTGACCGTAGCAAGCAATAAGACCTTTAGGAGATATGTGTAATAAGTAATAATTAACACGACTTCGAAGGTAGTGGCTTTTTGCCATTACTTTTTAGTGGCTTGCCAAATGTGTCTATATTCGACAATCTCCAAAGGACGGATCGACAGTTGCTGTTTTATGAATTAACGGACCTGACTGAACCTCCCTTTGCTTTAGGCTATGTTTCACCAAATAAATGGGTCTTAACAAACTGATTTACTGTGCATCAAACCCAAGTATGTAGTCATATCATATATCAATCGAAAATTACTTGTATCATTAAATTATTTCCACGCAATATCGATTTATCTAGTTCACTAAGAATAACAAAGAAGAACAAACCAAAACGATTCGTTCCAGTACCGAACAATACACCCGTACTATTTCTAATAAAATATTACAGCAAAATAATTTCATCGAGGAAATAAAATCCTCTCTGCGGAAATCGTTATGTAAGAGACGAATTTGTTTATTCGTCTTCATCTAATAATAGTGGTAATTTGGAAATTTAAATTTCTCTCAAGGAATCCCATTAAATATAGGTCTTATTAAGAAGCAAGGCGGCTTTTTGCAGTGCAATCCCTCGGCAATATCTGTTTTCCCAAGCAAGCGGCACGCTTTCCTAAGCGTGCGATCCGGTTAGCTTCCCTTCCGTGGAAAAGTAGGAGCCAAGGTGTGTCCTTGCACAAAGGCAAGGGAATCCTCGCCATCGAAAACCGCGAACTGTCCTTTCGATAGGCTAATAAAAAGTAACGAACGCGCGGATCGATATACCGCCGGGATAAGATATACGTCGGCATAGATACCGCTGGACGCGATGGCAAAGAGAGGATAAGTACTTGGATATTGGTTGCCGCTACGGCATCGATTGCTTCGGACCTAAAGTGTAGACGACTCGTTCGATTATCGGATGAAATACGATCGCAATCCACGTTGTTGCCCTTCTCTCAAGGTTGCACGGTTTCTTACGCAGATAATTCGATAACTAAGAATCGATACGCTCTCATTTGCCAAATTTCGGTTTGGCTACCACGGTTCTATAGGATGACCAACTTACGTTAACCTAAGCTATACAGTCTGACTCAATTTGCGATAATTGCGACATCACCGAACTGAAATGATGGAACTAAATGGCTATGCTGAATTTCTAAAATTCTTCCAATATTCTTAGCAACTGACCTAAGCTAAATCAAGAGCTACTAATACCGTTTCCTAATGTATCTATATACATTATATGCCATGCGGCCAAACATATTCTGCCGCAAGTCTTAAATGAACCTCATATCTCGAAAAGTGTTCAAGTTATGGCGTTCATGATTCTTGAAATCCAATAGTTTGCTTGCATCTATTTATCTTCTATTGATAATATATCCTGTCGTGTATAGAAAACTATTTTCTAGATTTAGGGCTAAATAAGTATTGAGTGTATTTTGGAATGCTTCAGTGTTATGCTTGTAGGATTTCTATGTCTTTTATATTTCTTGACGAATTGAATTTTTCAATTCATAATTTGTATTCCTTTTATATCGTTTCGCCTTAATTGTTAAATCAAAATGGTGATAAGTGCCAAGCCCTTGTTGTTCTTTTATATGAAAAATTTGTTCGTACAAATAGTTGCCTCCAAATTAATTCATAAACAATAGAGAGCCTTCGTTCTGTATTATTTCTCTAGAAGCACGGAATACAATTTACGAAACCACCCTCTCCCAAAGCACTTGTCCGGAACAGATGCACAGCCTGTCAGTTCTCATTGTTCGCGGAGCATTTTATCGCGTCTTTGACTGCGGTACTAATTAAGAATTGATGAGCGTTCAGAGGAAAGAAACTCGGCCTACTAGACGTGTCCGCCGGAATCTGTTTCGCCGAGAAAAAACTCCATTGCTCGAGACTGTCGGTGCACGACCTACTTCAGAAGGAAGTACGAGAAGTGTTTCCGGAGTGTGGACATCTTTCAACTAGCGGAGATCGAGTAGCAAGATGGAAGATCTTACCAGGAGTACTATTAACGGGTCTCAAGAAGGCACACGCTACGGAAAAGGCAACCGAACCTCTTGAGTTTCCCCCGGGTTATCCACTCGACGTTTGCAGAGTCTAGTTCCCCTGGTCTCTTTCAGGCAGCTCCACCTCATTCCGTTTTTCTCGCTTCCTCCTTCACGGCCCCTCTGTCCGTGGTAAATAGACGCGAGCATTTCTATGAGATATCTCCTACTGTGCCCGTGAAAAGATCGTGGTACTCATAATGCGAGCCTTTGAGGATGTGGCACGTCAAATGAGACCGTTTCAATGCTCCTGAGTATTCCGCGACGCGAAATTTCCCCCTACCGCCGCTGCTCCATACCTGTCCCCGTCTTTTCTCCCGCCGCCGTCACCGCCGCCGCCACCGCCGCCGCTATCGCCCTCGACGGCTGAAACTTTAAACGTTCCTCGCTTGACAACCTGGACCCGCCAGCTCCGCTAATTTTCGGCATTAATTTAGCTGGCGATAACTGTGTTCTGCTTTATACCGATTCTGTTTGAAATTTCGCGAACAATTGAAGAGAAGATTCCGTGAAATGTTACTTCAGGATGAAAGATGCATTGGGTGTGCTGCAATTCTCATCGCTTTCAAAATTTCACTTTCGATGATTGTGTTGTTATAAATAATATTAAAAATGCATCATTTTGTGTTTATATCAATGTTACTATTGTATTAATTCGCAGTTCTTTTACATTGTTAAACGAGGCAGTAATGAATTAACTAATTTTCGTTCGCGTGAATGAGGAATTTATTGCGTTTTTTGATATGAAAATATATGCTACAGCCATTATAGTGGAATTCTATATCTTTAGATAACAGAGGGTTTGTAAATAACCTTAAGCAGTATTTTCAAAGTTAAATTTCTTTGATCATAATGAGAATAAGAGAAGAAATCATAGATTACTGCTCAATCGTTTTTTTGAAGAAGAATATATTATAATTCCTATAATTTTTACAGAACTATAGTTACAATATATTTACAATTACAGACAGGTACACAGTAGATAAGATACTATTGATAAAGCAGTCATGAATTGTAACCGTTAAATTTCATGAGATTTTAGCTCTTCTACGTAAATTATTCATTATACTGTCGAATTAGTCGTACTGTCGTATTTATACGTCAGACTGTGCATAATTAATTGCACTTATGCATATGTTGCATAAATACATTAGTGGGTAAGAGTGAGAGCGATAATCTATTCCTCGTTATGTCAATGATTGCAAGATCGAATGGAAATGCTGTAATGTTAACTTTTGATCATGAAATTATTGATGTACTCATTAAAAATCTCATCGATTTGAAACTTTTCTTGGACAAAGTGGTCCTCGTTGAATTTCTACACAGTTTCCGAGTATATATGTATATATAGATTTCTACTGCGTCGTCAATAACACGTTGTTAACTCTACATTATTTGAGCTTTAACAACATTTGTCAAGAGAACAATTAAGTTACAATGTAAGATCCTTTTGAAACTTTTTCTCCTCATAATGAATAGAATATTGTGACGTCTAGTTTTAATTCAATTCCTCGAAACTAAGGGCAGGTCTTGGAGTAATAGGCAATCGTCGCAATTAAATGTTACTGTTACAGAGTAAAATTAATAATTATAGTCTAGCCTATATCATAATTCAATAGCACGATCAATGGTCATCATTAAAGATCTTTTTCTTATACCCAACGTAAAACAACTTGAAACACAAACTGAGCAATAATAATAGCTAAGGAGCTTTTACTTTGCTCGGATTTCCGTTTTCCTTTTTGTTATATTCACGTTTGTAACAATAGTTAATTGCCTCACTCATGAAATCTTTGAATTTTACATTCCATTGTTGTAGCCGAGGTGCTCTTTAGGTTTGTTAACCGCTAAGATCAGTTCGAAACACGATATACCCATGTGCGCTACAGGGAGATGAATTTAGTACCTGCAAGCTATCACTAGCCAAGAAAGGTATTCCATCTCAAAACTTTGCTCGATAAAAGATATTGAAAAAAACTCTTCCACAGTTCCTATTAAAATTTAAGTGAACGAATCCGTGCGTATTACTTTTTTGTGTATACTCTGTGAAAAATATTATAAGCGATAAATAATATCAGATACTCATCATTTTTCTAAAGCCACACTTCTCTCTAACCATCTTAAGTATTGTTTAATATTAAATAAATTTGGTTGTTCGTTTTCAACTGTCCACACTCAACTATTCGCTCGTCATTAACGTTAACGTGCGAATTTACTAGATTATTCTTTCATAATAAACATTTGATTTGCTCACGTTTGAACAATCTCGATGTTATAGAAAGCAGAACTTGAAATATCGGATGTTCCGTAGAAAGTAGATTGACGAGAATTAGAAAGGGTAAAGTAATATGCGCGTAGCAGAACGAAGACTGAAAATGGAAGAATTCGGGAGAAATAAATTTTAGATTATGATTGTTACAAGTGTTGAGAGTAGAGTTGGAAAATGAACAGTGAAAGTTGATAATTAATAATAAGAGATAAAAATAAGACTAAGACTAAACAAATGAAAAGGAGGATACGACAGCACGATACAGTATTAAAAGTTTAACTTTCAAGTTCATTCCGAAGATCAATTTTTTTTAGAAATTTTCCACGGCTTAAAGATCAACTAAAGACTCCTGCTATAATTATTGTGGCGTACATATATTCCTCACGCTCTGTTTGGTATTCTTGAAAAAAGGATTGTTTGTTGTGAAAAATAATGTAGATAAATACTACTTAAGGTTTATAAAATAATAATTGTATGCAAGAATATCTTATGTATGTAACTAATTTAAAAGAATATGAGAAAGAGAAAGATGAAAAAAGAGGAAATGGAAGGGAAAACGTTTTGTGCTAAGCCTGCTAATGGACTTATAAGTAAGGTCTCTTAAAAGGCTCGTGCTTTAAATGCTGGGATAGTAGAGTCAGAAAATTATTATATTTGTCTTGGATAATTGAATGAGGACTTGCGAGAAACTTTATGGTGTAATCCCTCTAGTGGCAAGTGTATTTCTTTGGAGGACATCAAAATCATGTTTATTCAAGTACACCAAGGAGCAAAATAGTACGAATAAGGAAGTGATAGCGCAATGCAAGTTTACTGTCTGCTACAGTCTGCTATAAATAACCGTTGTTTACGTTCACATATTCGAATTAGAATATGCATTTACTCATTTTTCTTCGGTCTTTCTTTCAATCTTTACATATTACAAAATTGTAAATATAACTGTAAAGATAAATATGATTGAAATTATTCTATATATCAGAAATATCAAGAAAATCAGCAAATATCAGAAAACTTCGATAAATTAGACTAAAATCGTAAATAAAATTTCGTTTCGACAATTGATACCTCAATCTTTGAATGTTCTTTAGATTTCGCTACAAATATTCGAAACAATTCAGTATTATACTTGGTGCAACACGAGTTCATAAACTTTTGGTTAGAAAATAAAATCGATTTTTCTGATCTTAATAATGTTACTAAGTTGACAAATTAAAATATAATTAAGATACGTATGCTATTAAAAGAAAAATATATCTCCCAACGTATTTTATCATTACAAAAAATTTATTTTTTAATATTAGTCTCTAATTAATATACACTGCGGCAGTCCTCTGACACTCGCCACTAGAGGAACATTGACACTTACAGTGTTCTGAAAATGCACATTTTCTTCTCCGGTTTGATATATGCAACTTTTCGACTTGTCCCTAACATCCTCGTGTCTAAGACAGGATCTGCTAGGTAGCCTTACTGACGAGTCCACTTAGCAGACCCAGGACGAAACTTTCTTCCCTCTCTTTTCCTTCCATCTCTTCTCTTTCATTCGCAACAAAATCGAAGCAACGCGCTTCAACACAAATCACATGTAATTCACATGTATAGAAGTGTGATATTTTCTATAAGTAATCATTTTACAAAATACTGTACTTCAGAACTTTTATGATTAAAAAAGGAACTTAAATAATCTCTGCTCAATAAATAATCTCTAATTAGCAAAAGCAAATAAGAATTGCAGACTTTGTTGCAGACTATTTATTAAATTAAATTCCTATTATCAAAAACTTGTTGCGTTTCAATATAAATAGAAATTTTCGACAGTTTTGCCAACGCGATATAAAAAAGAAGGATAAGGAAGAAAAATAAATAGTTAAAAATGTCATATTTTTTTCAAATGCAATATTACGTATACATTTTACAGTAGCAACATTTTTACAAACGAAAACTTATATTTCTTGACATAAAATAATCTACGTTCATTATTTAGCTACATCCAAAAATCATCATCCAACAAATAAGTGGACTGATATTTTGTACAGGATTATTCATATAAGACGCAACTAGCGCTCCTGAGATTGCACACAAATTAGTCACCACTACAAGTATGCGTCGCGCTGCCCCCTATGAGTCGTTCCCAGAAATACGATACCAGTAGAGGACAGAAGGTACGCTCTCTTGTTACCATGGGATATGGAAACTGACATATCTATTAAGAGAAAAACCGATAGTCGTTTGTCATAGAGGTATGCACAGTGCGATTGTGCAGAACCTGCTCTCGAAAAATGTTCCCGACTCACCGCGGCAGATTTGATTGAAGATGCATCTAATCTTATCATAACATACCATAACTTTGAACTCTTCAAAAATTAAGCAGTAATGTTGAATAGTAACTGGAAAATAGGGAAAAGTATGGTTGACAATTGTTAGAAAAAAACGACGAGTCTGATTGTTTGGAAGTTTATTTTTAATGGTTGTTTAAATAGAAATTTGAAACGAGATGAATAAAAAATGAAAAAATTATTTATTATTTGTGCAATATGGGTAATTTAAATTATAATATAAAAATTCAGGTTTAATACATCCGCTTGTGCTATATTTTAGTGTTTCAATCACATCCATTCCCTTTCAATTAAAAAAATTGTATTTAATTATTAGAATAATGTTTCTATGAAAAGTCATTGTGTATAATTAATGTTAATGAAAATGAAATTGATGTTTAATTTAGCTCGACAACAACTTTGTGATCTAACAGTTAAATATTGTGAACCAGTGAACTAAAAAAAAGTGATACAGAGAAAGTAAGAGAAAGGAAGAGAGAATAATCGTAAAGTATGAAAATATTGATATCAAATTTGTTACTATTTGAGAAGTCGGTTAAATGTGCAAAATAAAGACAGGAATAACTGCAAATATAACATGATTCATTGAAGAGGAAAATTGTTTACAGGCATCTACATCCTTTTGGTTCCTCTATTTGATAATAATTTACGTAACCCAGAAACGCATCGCAGAAGATCTGTAATCATATGAGTTCGTCCACTTAACAAAATATATTAGAAATTGAGCAATTTATTATAGCATAAGTTAGACTTGCAGAAAAAATTAACTGAAGTGGTTTACTTAAACTAGAATAATTATAAAATTTGCTACCATGGAAAATAAAACAATTTAAGTTGAAGAAAATTATTGAAAAAGTGACCATGAATATAACAGAATGACGGATATATCCATGCTTGGAATTCTTAAGTAAAAATAAGTTCTGATTAGTTCATTCTTCTCTGGTATCGACATAATTCTAATTATCCTTTGGTGTTATAAGAGAGATTATATGTCGCTTATAGTTTCAATTTATGATAAACATATGTAGTCTTGTTTAACGTAAATTTAATAATAACATACAGTTTTGATAATAATAATTTTCTGTACAATTTCAACTTAAGATATTAATACATTTGTAATTATTTATTTGAATTTTCTACTGTAAGCAATTAATTCTTACTCTGCGCTTCTAAAATTACATCGTTTACAATTTGCAATAGTAAAGTCACAGCAATTTAAAACGCATGCAATGTCGCGTTTATATTACGCGGCTTTTAGTTAAATGACCGAATCGATCGACCTTAAGCTGTTTAACTAATGGATTACACTATAACTTCGTCATCCGGTATTTTGTTGTTCAACTGTAGCTAACTTAATGTGTTGTTTAACAAGTTGTTTAACGAAGTTGTACTGTCACTTTCTAAGGAAATTATACAATTACAAGGAATATTGCCTGTGTGCATAAAGTTACAAATATGTAACTTTCTGATTTTCAACCGGATTTTATATCATTTCTTATTTTGAAGACAATTTCAAAAAATAATTTTATCAAAATTTACATAATAAAAAGGTGCTGGAAGTTTTTTATAGCTAGTCTTGCACTTGTTTGTTATCTGACTTTCCAATTCAGAATTTCTATTTCTGTAAGGGTTGTCGTTTTTATTTGCTTCCGGTGAAATCCAACACGAATATATAACTACAGTTGAAGTGCTCACAATGTTCGATCAGAAATAGACGAACGAGCTACTCGTAATTAAACAATTGGAAGTTGCTTCAACTCGACGGATATTGCATTTACACGGACAACTTTGAACAAATTAAGGTAACTCGATTCGATCGTTCGTCCAAAAAACTCTTAAATTATGCAGAATAGTAAAGAAATACTTTAACCAAATGTTGTAGCATTCAGTAACAGCTACTAAAACAGAAAGGAATAAATAATCCATTACATTTAACACAGTTAACGCATTTTATTAAAAAGAAAAGAATAGATACTACTTCCTTCTTTTTTCAAAATTTCTTGAATCCTAAATAATGTTATTCGGATTGAATGGATTAATTGAAAAACAAAACGAATTCACCTCGATATCGGTAGTGCTTTCGGTGAAAACTGCTCATGCGGCACTTTGTACGGATTATCTTATGTAACACATATTCAATACTACCCATTCTAACTTCAAAAACTTATATCTGTACTTGGTACCTTATAGTAAAAGCTGGAACAGTCAGAAACGTTACCAAATGTTCGCGAACGAAATCGTTGCATTTGATTGGCACTTGTTGCGGCAAATATGGAAGAAATCGGCTGACCTCTCCCGACGTGAGGCAGGAAGCCTGTGGATTGCAATTGAAGTGTAAAAAGTCGAAAGGTTACATGGTGTGTCGTTATAGTAATTAATCATTTCATTATTCTCAATTCTTTTTTCAAATAAATATTATCTATACATATTCCTACACATATTTGTTATCTCATCACTGTAAGATCTCTTCAATACATAAACCACAGAAAGCAATGTGCAATTCGTTTTCATCAAATAATGCAATATTTATTATCAATTGATAAAAATATTTGTTCCATAATTGTTACAAAATAAATGATTAAAAAGCTGGCAAAATATTGATACAAACTGGACTTTTACGGTACCCTCGCGTTTTTCTCTATCTGCTCTACTAATAAGTCCACTTTTAAACATCAATTCTCTTATTCCGTTTTTGCAACTGCGCTGTCGTCGTATTTTCTATCCATCGCCCTTCTGTCCTCCTCGTTTTTCTTTATCGGGATACCAATACTTCTTCCGTGTAGCTGCGTTCCAGCTGATAGCCGTTAGACTTTGACGAATTGCACGCACATTTCTATCTCATCCTGAAACTCTCGTAGTCTCCGCGCACCTGCTGTTCCGTTATTTCCGCGCACATATACTATCTGACCCTTTATATGCAATAAAACTGTACTAAGATCTCTTAATATACCCTATACAGGTACAACTTTACCCGATTTCATTGATATTTGTATTTGGATAAAACGTTTCTGATTATGAAGCATTATGTTGTGTTTCCATCCAAAAAAATCCAATATGGCTTCTCTGTTCGCATTACTGTACTTAAATATCATTGAACAAATTTTTGATGATTATTTATCATAGGTGCTGCAATATGATGAGAGCATGAACAATAAACTGTAACGTTATTATTTGATTTTAACAGGTTTTGCTTCGTTAACATTTTTGGAATGCGATGATAAAATCACACATTTCATACGTTAATACATCAAATCTGGACAGCAACAGAATTTGCGCTTTGCGAGTAATGTTTTTTCCTCGAGTAAAAAGCTTCGTAGAAGTAAAACAAATAAAAGTAGCCATTTAAGCATTATTCGTGTTTTAGTTCTGTGGATACAATGAGCAGGTCATTATTTTCCTGCCCTTTTGTATGAAGCAGAATGTTCCAAAGCGAAAATATTATGAGAATTTTGTAATATTCGATAAGAATGCTTACCTCTTTGAATAGAAGATGCGTAATATTCCGTGATATACGGGAGATTTATGATATGAAGAAAATTGGTAAAATATTAATATAGATGACTTGGTAAAACCGATGAGAAATATTGAAAAGAATGCATTGTATTTTTAATGTTACGAGGGCACAATAAAGTTCTAATTGTATTCCTTTGAAACTTTAGAAAAATGCTCTCGTTAACCCTAATTATAATAATTACATCTAATAAACTAACTATAATAATTTGAATTGAAAATTCAATTTAAATTGCTACAATAAATGTAATAATTGTGTGGAAAATATCATTGCAAAATTTTCACGTGCAAAGTAAGAAATAAGAATACTAATTATTTGCTATACAAAAGAGAGATTTCGATTTTTATATATATGTACGAACTTTATGAAATTTTCTTATTGTTTTTAGTGCGAAGAGTGGTAATTTCCTGAGAAACTTTTATTCTTTACTTTATGGCATTGATGGATGAAGTGAAATACGTGCTAAAAATGTGAAATACCGTTTATGTACAAAATATTCTGAACTTTTTATCTCTTATCTGCAAACTAATTAAGGTATCATCCCTCCTCTCTCTTTCTCTTAAATTAACAAAGTTAATAGGACGTCATATAAAAATTATCTAAATATAATCAATTTTACTCAACTATATAATTAAAAGGGACACCATTCAGGTACGACATAACAATTGTGCAAAATTTTGAATACGCATAAGACTCTGGAAATATTGAACATATTTCTTTTCTAATCCCCATTTTCCATGCTTAGGAACTGAAATAATCTCTTTTAAAAATAGATGCTGAAAAATTATTAATTAATTTTGAAACGTGATTTACATTAATTGCAATATATCCTTTATTATATGAATATATGTACATGATACGTGATACATTCTCAAAAATAACATGCTATAATGGTCTCATTAGGAAAACATTTCTTTCTCATTTAGGAAACATTATCTGTCTTTACAAGTTTAACATAATTTAAAACAAGTTTAAAAAAAGATACAGCTAAGGACTTTACTCTAGTGTTCCATAAAAATTTTAAAACACAAAAAATGTTCTATGATGTTAAAAGTTTGGAAAACACTGGACTAGATAGTACATACACATTATATACTTATAAGTCACCTAAAATAAAAATAGCATAACATTTTTTTAGAAACAAGTAAAAGGAAAGATAGTAATTCTTAATATATTTTTTATATTTTGTATTATGTTTATACACGGTCACATTTGTTGTTCAAAACAAACGGAATTTTTCCATTTACGCCACTTACCTTTGTAGAATCGTAATATTCAGTCGAATCATAATATTACAAATTAAGACAATGTGTATGCAATATTTTCGAATATTTTGAAATTATTTATAGAAATTCGTTAATTATCAAGTAAGTGAGAAAATGATTAAACATCTATTTCAGTAGTTTTTTTTTTATAAATTTTGATATAACATTGACTTGGAGTAATTATACTATGGAGAACTAATCATAGATCACTAATGCGGATAACGTTACTTTCGATATTTCGTTACGGTGGAGATTTTCATTTGCAGCATTGCGCCAATCGCGATACATATGCACAGATAAATCCGTTCGATTTGCATGGTATAAATCTGTCGTGGACAAACCGCCTTAGAGTGCCACCTCTCATAAGATTGAACGTGCTGCAGGAGGCACGGACAAACTATAAATGCGACGCGCGTCTTAAAGTTGCTCGTATTTGGAATTTTAAACAGGAATCGATAACTTCAAGCAATTCGAATGAATATGCTACGTTAGTTATTCAATATTAAGATCATTATTAACTACAATGTAAAGTTTTATTCGATTTCACTTGTAGTTTAAATAAGACTTACATCTTAAATGAAAGTTTATTAAGTTAAAAAAGTGTACCCGTATAGTTTAAGTTTTAAAAATTAATCTCAAAAATAAATCTCAATCAGTTGCACAGTTGATATTTGGCTCTATCGACTAAGTTTGTCGACCACTGTTCTAAGGTATTGTGATAGGAAATACTGAGATTCAGGAAATAAAATAGACAACATGTACAGCGTGGAAAACGGGAGAGGAGAACAACCGTTTATTTTTTGTTTACGTTCTGAACTCCTTCGCGTTCTGCCTGCGACTCGCTGTTTGTTGCGCGCCTCTCGAGTTGCATACCTCTATTGGCGCCGCAGATGACGCTACTGTTTCACATCGTGCACGTTTCCGCTTATTCAAATTCACGATACATTTGTATACGGTCAACGTATACAATGCGATATGATAGATAATGGATTTAAATAAGTGGAAATGTATTTGTTAAGATCCACTAAAAACTATTTGGACATATGTCATAAAGCAATGCTAGCTTTATGCAAAACTAAAATTCAAAATAGTATTTAAATCGAAACTATCAACTTTTCCATAGAAGATAAGAATCATGAGAATTCTAGACAACAATGTATTCTTCAGGAAAGTTGCTCTAGGTGAAAAAACGTGATTTTATCGACCATGCAGAATGAAGATGTATTGAAATAGTCCAAAACAATATGGACAAAATTAAAGATAAGATTCGTATAAAAATAAAAATTTATTTACTATTCGGATAAAATTTTTTATTCAATAAATACAACTTGTGCCACTTAAACGCTTTTTGGATACATGTACTTGGAAGAAGATTCAAAATCGAACACAAGTCATCAAGAAAGAAGAGGAAATATTAAGGCAGTCAGGGCATGAATTGGTCCTTAAAAAATATTGTTGTCTAGTCGTAACTAATTAAGAATAAAGTGATTCTAATTTTGATCAAAGAACCGAAAAATTCTGTGATCGATTCTCACTTAAGAAAAAAACTTATGGCTGCAATAGATGAAGATGTTTCCTTGTTGCTGATACGTCTCTTTCATTCACAAAGGAGACAATTTTAATGAGGAAGTCAATTTCTCGTAGTAGACCTCGCTTTCATGCAACATGACGGTTTAATAGCAGACCAAGCCTCACAGATGTCGTCCATGGGAAAGAATTGCCTTGCACCCTAGTTCTTTTGAAGAAATTCAGTCTTCCGTTCCCAAGGAAGGAATTTTTTGTAGAACTGAAGGAACTTGAAGGAATCTTGGAGGCAGTCTTATTGCTGGTCGAATGAATCGAAATCGGTCCAAGAAAGCTTCAGATAGAAGTGCATGGGGTGGAATAGACAGAGGAAGGGCGAGAACTCGATACACGCAAGCTCTGGAAATATATGCAAAATATTGAATACCAGCACCTTGTATAGAATTTTTACGTGGTTTTTCTGTGAGACTGTAGAAATACTAAATACGAGAGTGAAAACTGTCTAAAAAGTGTTTTAAAAAAGAAAAAAAATAACGTTCATAATTCAGTTATGCAATAATTAGTATGTATTAAATATAGTTTAATAAAACATGTGATCCTTATTTTTAAATAGTATAATAGCGTAAAATTAAATTCAAGTAAGTGGTAGGAAATAAAATTTTTTATATCTTTTTCATATCTGAAGGATAGTTACTGATATTAAGTTTAAGGGTTATATATTGTATCAGTGTAAAGAGAGAATTAAAGAGACTCCGTATATTAAATGTTATTACTAATATTAAATGGAAATAGGGAATGCTGTAATTTTACAGTGCTTATATGCGAGCCAACATTGAAGATGGGCAATATTAAAAATTTAAAAAGACAGGAAAAAAATTAATAAATTTAAGTGTTTCTCAAAAACTACAGTCAAATAACTGTAATGATATATCATTCTCCTTTTTCTGTAATAGTAAGAAATTCTTCTTGCATAAAAATAAATTGCACGCGCACAAAAAAGACAACAATTCTTATGCATTTAGTATCTTCATAAGCTTAGGAAACAAGGTATCGTAATATATATGTGGCGGCACTCGCCACTAGAGGGACAGCACCATTTACACTTTCCTGAAAGTACCCGATGACCCATCGTTTCCAATATATAGAAGTTCTGAACTGTCCCCAATATCCCAGCGTCTAAGGCAGGGCCTGTTAGGTAGCCTTACTGATGAGTCCACTAGCAGGCCCAGGACGAAACGTTCTTCCCCTCTCTTTTCCTTCTTTCTTCCTCCATCTTTACGGCACACTTAGCACCGCGGCATTCGCCGCGTCCGAAAAAGCAACAACCGAAGCAGCGCAGCCGCTTTATATATATAAATATGTATATTGTTAATAAGGAACATAAAGCTTCGCTTTCACTGCAACAGCATTGTTCATATTAAAGGCACAAATTCTACTCTGTTACTAATTTTGATATCTTTATATATCATGATACAATATACTGCCGTAATTATTTTAACACCGTATTAGCATATAATTAACAAACTATTTCGCATGAAAGATAGCGATTATAACATGAACTATTATAATATATTGGTATACTACTTAATCGTTTACCGATATTAAATAAGCTGCACAACTGCTTCCATGTGAACTACCGAATGTTCGCTGTTACTCAATGGAGCTAGTAAAAACAATTTCAGAATCTTTACTCTAATTTATATATTACTTATTTCTTTATATTTTTACTGGTCATGAAGATTATAGTAATATTAAATAAAAAGCTTGTTGATGTGAGAAATTAAAAGATGCTTAGGATGCTTAATAGCGTTCTTTGTTAAATTCATAAGTGACTTATATTATTTAATTTTATTTTAATATTTCTAGAAATTTCGCAACACTTTTTTTTAGAGTTTTGTTTATTATTTATTACAAATAAAAAAGTTATATAGGTACTACGTATAAAAACATAAGGTACTATTTGACATCCCTCATTACACATAATTTGACATCCTTGATTACATCCCTGAACTTGTCGATACGTAGCTGCGACAGAAACCACATTGTTCCTTGCTTTTCTATATACACAGCGTGATCCGTAATTGATGGTAGAACCGAAAGGGGAGTGATTCTACGTGGAAAAATAAGTCGAAAGTATAGAATAACTATTTTTTATTTAAGGCTTTATTTTTGAGAAAATCGACTTTGAATTTACGCCAGGTACAGGCGCACTCGATCACGTCTCGTTGTAATGGATCTCACTGTAAATCGCTGTCTCATGGGACACGTAAATTACGAACAAGTAATGAAACAGCATGTTTGAAACAAAGTTTATTCTTACAGAAATTGCTGAAAACGTTGGCCATCCTGCCAAAAACATAATTCTGCTCTTTTAATTAAATTTCTATGAACATTTTCTAAGGTATTCGGTTGTTTTAATGTATGAAAGGTTGCAATAAGCTTTTCTTTCAATTGTTCGCAACTTATGATTTCTTTGGAATACACAATTGATTTAAAATGACTCCATAAGTAAAAGTCAAACGAAGTGAAGCTCAGGAGAGCGTGGTAGCCAAGCTATTGTTCCAGTATGATCAATCCAACCTTGGTAATGTAGGAAAACATTTCCGTGATATTGGAAGTGTTTATCAACATAGCTTCAATCGAAACAAAGTCTCAAATGAAAAATTGTTATTCTATATTTTCGACTTATTTTTGCATGTAAAATCACCCTCGTTTCGGTTGTACCACCAATTATAGATCACCCTGTATATCTTTAGTGTAATAAATCATATATGTAGTTTAATACGTTATACTTATCAGTCAAGCGTATTGCAGATATTATACCAACGTTCTTACAACTTATGTTTTACTTAGAAATAAATTGTGTCCTCGATTTTATTGAAAACGAAATAACTCTAGGCTATGCCGAAGAATAACAACTATTTCATTAAAAATATTTAAAGAATGAAATATCGAAAGCGAGTTTATCTGTGGCTCGATCAAATTTATTGTACAATGATTTCGTGAAAAGATAGCTTAACAGTTTCCGAATAGTCGACGTTATCGAGGAAATTAATGCGACACGTGTGTCTCGTGGAATGAGATTGCAATCCTATCCAGTTCGCGACGAACGCGAGAAAAATTTCATTCATTCTAAGAAGGAATTTCCAAGCAATTTGGGCATATTTGCGAAATTATGTCCGTTAATTCGTAAATGTTGAAACATAAATACCAAACTGATCTATAATAGTTTAGTTACTAACACATTTTTTCAATTGTTGCTATAAATTTTAACAGTGAGTGCAAATTAGTTCTATGTTTCTTATTAGAATTACTGTACTACCGTATTATATTTTGTAAATATTCCCCTAATTGAATGTTTGTATATCTGTGTAGATGCTCAACTCCTCTTTTTTGAGTTAAGCGCGTTGCACTTACGTCAGAGAAGTTTCTAGTTTTTTAAAAATGGTTTACGAAAAAGATAAAGTAAAATTAAATGTGTAGGAAGTGATTCAAATTATATATTGTCAGGTTGGTCTATTAAGTCTTCATTTGTTCTAAATGCCAATGTTCTAAAACCAAAGGTTAACTGCCTTCGAGGACATGGCTAAGGGCAAGTATGCCCTTTTGGGAAAGTTTCCCCCGCTTATGTGTAAAGGTCTGAAGCACGTTGCTTCGGTTTTGCTACGAATGAAAGAGGAAATATGGAAGGGAAATGGAGGGAAGAACGTTTCGTCCTAGGCCTGATAGTGGACTCATAAGTGCAGCTACCTAACAGGCCCTTTTTCTTTAAATACGTTTATTAGACTTGCTAGGAATTACATTTATGAAAGTTATATAAACGCTTAAATCTAACTTATTTTATGTTATAATTTATCTTTAGTCGTTTGGCTATTTTTAGGGCTCGTCGACTTGATTTGGTTTACGAGTTGTCTGTTTGTTGCTTTTTTTTTAATTAGTATCCTCTACATTGTACATTTGGAATTTTTCTTTAACCTAGCAGGCCCTGCCTTAGACGCAGGGATGTTAGGGACACGTCAAGAAGTAGTATACATTAAAACGGAGAAGGAAATGTGCACTTCCGGCAATCCGCGGGTGTTGTCCCTCTAGTGGCGAGTGTCAGAGGACCGTCACAAGTCATTTCCCCACTTATGTCACTCGCTCAAAATGAGCAAGTCATAAACCAAATCCCAAATACCTAATAATGTTCTTTTCAATTACGAGGATTAAACAAGTACATTAAGCACTGGTCTCTTAGTAAACGTAAATATTCATAAAATCTGTAAAAGATATTTTTTAAATTAAATTATGTCCGTCAGGATAATAATTATATTGCACATTTTCAAAACGTACATGCATGAAACACGCATCCTTTGATCAAGTCCATTGTCGTCATTTGTTTATAGCAGTTTAAACTGACATTTGTACCATTTATTATATGTAGATGACATGGTTCAGTATATATCTCACGTAAATATATCCGTTTCGTACAAATTGCGTTTTGTAACCTTCTGGGAATAAGGTAAAAACTGTGATATATTTTCTGTATCAACAATTCTATTTTAAAATTAAAAAAGGTGGAAACTTGTCAATTTGTACATTGAAGATGTTATTTAATGGTGATTACAATTTCTAATAATTAAACATTGCATTATGATTTAGGACATTTTTACTTGCACGCTGTTCTGTTTTAAAGGAAGCTAGAAAAAGAAAGTGATAAGGTAGGAGGAAAGAAAGAGAAAGACGTTCCCTCCTATAGATCAGTAGCAAGTGTTTGTGTCATACAAACAGCAATAGAGTTCCAATTTTCTTAATATTTCCAGATTTGAAGTTACAATGAGATCTAAATTTTCAAACTTAAAAGGTGAAGAAAATTCGCCGCCATTTTGATAAAATGACAATCAAATTTTTTACAACATTACCTTATCAGTGGATTTTAGGATAAAAACGTGTGACATAAAATGATTAGGGAACTCAGCTTGTTTAAACTTTACATCTGCAAGCTTATTACTGTAATTGTTAATCAATCGAAATTGGTCATTATAAGTTCACAATGATTTTGATTTACTCGTTATTCACATTGAATAGTACAAGATTGTAATGAAAACAGACAAATATAGTTTACTTAAAAAGAAAATAAATACTGTCGCGAATCAGACGCTCCTCGGTCATTATAACATAAAATAAAATAACTAATAATTGTTTAAAGAACTTTAATCAATAAATAAATTACAACTTTTGTAATGATTGGTAAAACATCTGCTCTCTGGCAGATTATACTACCAACTGACTTGCCGTTAACGGTCGTCTAGTCTACCACGACCTGTTTCTTTGGCATTACTAATTGGCCATAGTATTCCACATACCCACTGCTCAACAATACATAATGAATATTTAAAAAGAACGTGCAAGTTAAATGATTATGATTAAACGAAACAATTATTTGTATGTTAAATAAAAAATCCATTTACCAATAAATAATTTATATAAGGCTCATCGATGTAACCGAAAATTCACTTGCTACTTGTATTATAAGTCAGCGAGTTACGTCACGGATCCTTTGCATTAATGGAGGATGTAATTTATGACGGAATAGCACGTAGCAAGCACTTGATCGCAAATAATACGACACCACCAAAAGATAGGGAACACGGAGACATTGTGCACTCGGGTCGATGTATCCGCCTTTCCCTTTACTGTGCAGTCACTATCACTGATCACCCTTAAACCAGTAATGAGGTAGTGATAAATTGGTGGTTCTAAATATACTCGTTTAAAGCTATCTCAGGAAAGGTTGAACGTAGGTACCTTCCAAGTCACAAACCTAATAACGAGGAGCCCAAAATAATTTATGACACGTTGTCAGAATTTTTCCTCGGAATAAGAATTTGTTGCGTTTCATTCAGAAAGTGAAAGTTTCATTCAAAAAGGTACAGATATTTAATGTAAGGGATGTTGACCTCGGCTTTAAGTCTTGACCCTTGAAGACGAAGAGAAAGTTGGAACCATCAAAGGGATATTTATCGTCCCTTGACTTTTCGCTTCGAGGGTCAAGTGTTCCTGACCTAGTCTGTACAGGTCGACAAAATCCGGATAGCTATCATTATTTGTCATATTTATAGTGACATATTTTGAAACAAATAATTAAATGATTTTTTCAATCAACATTGTTGTTAATTAATTCATTTTACGTTAAATAAATTAATAATGTGTATATATTCATCAAAGGTACACAAACTAAGGTCAAAGGTACTACAAACGCGTTCACCAAAGTCGCAATCTACTGGCACCAGTCGTAATAAAAAATTGACTAGAATAAGACGCTATAAACAATCATTTTTATTGGGTAGCTACGAGTTACACAAACGTGAACGAAATTCATCATTCACTGGCCGGAAAAAAATGGTCAATTTCCATTCAGGTCACTAGCCGGAAAAAGTACGTAGTCAATTACTGGTCGACGACTAGATTTTCTTCTCGGATTGAATGCTGCGCGGATGTCCTCTTCGCTTTGAAAGCAATTCGCACAGCAGCATTCACGGTGTAATCCTAATAGGTGCTTGTTCGCGCATGATGGCCCATGTCATACTAAATGGGACCTTTAGACATTTATTGATATCCCTACAAAAACTAAAAGCGATTCGTGTATTAGCGCGCGTAGCTGATTTTCTTTTATTTTTCATTTAAGCTCATTGCAAACGAGTCTTCGTGTAAATAGAGCTAGCCTGATTTGAACAGCATGTTTAGTATCGATCTCCAGGGACTGGTATAGTGTGTGCCATGTAAATGAAATTCCAAATTTAAACTGTGATGCGTTTACTAAAGAGCACTAATTCCTATCACTAAATCTCCTTACGAGATACGATCAATCTCGTTTTTCATACTTCAAAATCTACTTCTGAATTTACTTCTGAGATCCATTTTTATAGAGCTTCGAAACTTAAAATCAATCGATGAAAAACTGGAGTTACTGCATGAAAAGCCATAGCAACTAAGTCATCAAGAGTTGAAAAGGTAACGAAGAATGGACAATTATTGAGCTTAAAGACTTTCAATTAACCATTGGTAGGATTGTTTCGAAAATTTTATTCGCATAATTCCAAATTTTAGTCGGATAACTACGGTTCGTAAAAAGATTTTGTAAACTTCAGCTACTTTGTCTCGGAAATTTTGTACAAATTTCTTTACGAAGACTATTTGTTTAATAAAAAATATTTTTTCTTCATTTTACGCATTGACCTAGTAAACGGACATTGGTCTCCAATATTTGATAGAATTTAACCACGAAAAAAATGGAACATTTTCCACAAGAATTTACTCAAAACCCTGATTAACCCGTATTAAAATTATGAAAAATTGTAGACGCTATATCTCCAATGATAAAAGTTGTTGCTTAACAACACTTAGCTCGTTAGGAGCTCGAGATCTTCCCCTTGAAAATTGTTTTCGAATGATCTTGATCGGACTTCCGGTTCCAGAGATATCGTCGTGTAAAGAGAAGGGTAATTTTTAATCGGTTACTACGTCTGTCTTCGTCGGAAGGACTCGGACCTCTCGCTCGCACCTAACCACTGACCTACCTCAGTCATCTGTCACGTGGTCTGGTCAGTGCCAGACGTATGCTAGACGGACTTTTACTATTACTATTAGTGAGTACACATTTCCTGGAAGAAATCTGGGTCAAGTCCATTCATAACTACCGCCGCCATCTTACACGGCGAGGTACGAATGAAAAGTTTTGAGCTCTTATATCTCAGCAACGGATTAAGATACCGGAATGAAACAAAAACCGATTTCAATGGTGTCATTTTCTCTATGTATTCGAGGGGTTTCAGAATGTTGACAAAATTTTTCGTTTTATTTTTAGAGCTGTTTTATATCATAGTTGGGTATAAACACACTTAACGAAAAACGAAGAGAAACATTCGCATTTCCTTTATTATATTGTTGTGCGACGAGTAGTACTGTTCCTGTAATAGGACTCGAGTTATTTATATCCATAATCGCACCGTTTGCAAGTGTAGAAAATTTCGTTTCCTTTTTGGAACTATATAGTTGGGTATAAATACGTTTTACGTGTGTATTAGTGGAACTTTCAATAATATTAACTCTGCGCTCGTTTCTATATTTGAGAAGACTTTCGATCAAGATACACATTTAAGCAGAAGCTAAAAACATACATTGTAACAAAGATCCCTAGAATGTAATACTAATGTAAGTATATATGTAATGATAAAATGTAGGATGGCGACTGTGGCCACATAAGAGAGTGCAACGATAAAACGTATGGCGTTGCTTATATGGCGATATTCGGTGCAAAGAGTTAAAACTTAGACGCGGAGTGATCTTAACCCTTTGCGCTCGAATGGCGACTCTCACTCGCCTAGATGTTTCACGTGGCAACTCGAGCGGCTGTATTTATGTGGAATTTCGTTATCTCCAATTGATAGATGCGAAGTATTGGTTCGAGAATGTGGTCCCTTAGGCTGTTTATGTTTTCGGTTGGAAAGTGACATTGTGACGTAAATTCTACGACTGTAGTCCTGAATACGATGTGTCTAGCGTTAGTACAGTTTCGGCGGTCGTAACGAGCACACGTATCGCGAAATTTTCCACCACTCGTTTTTAATTCCGAGCAATTGTAAACAGTAATGACGTATCGGATGTGAGGAATAGAAAAAATTAGTGTAATAGACAGTGAATCCGGAAGTAGCAGCGATGACCCACAAGATCCTGGCACTTCAGAATGCCTTGGTAAGTGTTTTGTAAAACATTACAATAATACAGAACTTGAACTCCGATAATTTCTTTTTCAAAATGTAAACACAGATAATATATCAATATATAAGACTTTCGCATGTTAACTCTTCTCTAAATTCATTTACGCGCGAAATCGTCTCAAGTTGCAGCGCCGCCGACCAAAAAAGTCGTCGAGCACAAAGGGTTAAGTTGATAGGTTTATACTTTCGCGATGAGTTGTTTGCGCTTAAGCATCGCCCTCGTTGCGCAATTGCACGTGTGTACTTAGCGCAACAATTATTTTATTTATTATTTATAATTATTAATTAATTGATTGTATATATATACACACACATACTTATTTATTGATATCTCTTTATTTAACGTTCTATAGAACGTTACACTATTTCGTAACTGAATGTGGAAGTGAAACAATGTAAATAAACTTGAAACAAATTTTATTTATACATAATGAATATTATGCCAGTAACTATTTTTTCTAAAACGTGGTCTTTTGTACTACTAAAATTCTGATAGAAACTTAAATAATGAAAAAAGTATATTTTTATAATAAAGCGTACACGACTAAAGACAATGAGTAAAGCTTTTTCAATATTCTATATCGCCTGCGTTTCAGAAATTGAAATAGCTAATGCAAGTGCACACTCGAGTTAACTCGTGACCGGTCAACAATGTGTATATTTTCACTAAAAATCAAATTCTTACCAAGTACCATTTTCGTATTATGTTTTCAGAAATTCGCGGTCGTGTTATGAAAAATTCGTAATCTATTGTAACGTCAGAGGAGTTGACAAAATCTGAAGAATGTTCGTTCGCCCAATTTCAATATCATGTATATTGCTTATCTGGTAAAGTTTTCCTGGAAAATAATTAATGCTCGTCAATAAAAACACTTCAGCGGCAAGTTGAACTCATACATTTCCTGTAATTTGCAAACTTTCAATGGATGATCGCCATTCACGCCCTTACACATGTTTAATTAGTGGCGTTCAATATTTGGCGGAAAATTTACGGGCAAGCCTGTCGCAAGATAAACTATCTCGCTCGTAAATTCTCCTTTATTCACAGGTTAAAGTTGTGTCTCTTTACGGTAGCTGCGCGACCATCGAGATTCTTATAGGAAATACTCTGCTGAAAGAAACCGTTTAAACGAAAATTTACAAAGGATTCGAATGTAACGCTCATTGATTCGTTCCCTTTTTACGGCACTGTAAATGTGTTAGGGACGAGGCTTGACTTTACGATGAAAATGTCCACCGGCGAAACAACAACTTTCTCTGGTTTACATTTCATGAATAGACAGACGGAAACGAGGGAAACGTTGAAACAGCGAAAACTTTTCCGCTCTCGCTAATTCGCTTATCTTCATCCCCTTCGTTTCGCCTACTCTTCAGTCTCTCCGTGATACTCGTTATTCTTGCGTTTCATTTTTACATAATTAAGGACCACTGTAAGAAGCTCGTTTTCCATTAAGCATCGTGATTAACGGATTTATATTTTTACGCGATGTTCAACGAATCGTTCATCTTCTGAATACTAATGTGTTGTATCTTTTGTGAATTAAGCTGCAGGCACAAAGAAGTGTCTGGTAGCTTTTTTCGACGAAGTAAAATGAAAATGAAATTGGTGTGTAACGTTTCTTAAGGATGTCCTTTTAAAGATGTTTAGTTTTATTTCTTTTCTTTCATAGCGTATGAGAGTTGGAGATTCTTCAATTCTTCTTTGTTGTGTTGATAAATATTTAATATTAAAAATTTGTTACGATACTTTTCCTTTACAAGATGTGTAGAAGGTATTAGATAAAATGATGTTACATTCGAATAACAATATTATCACGTATGACAATCCTTCTAAAATTTTGTAGAATAGTATCATGTATTCGAAAGAAATATTTGGAAGGATGTTCTTTGAACATAAACTGAAAAACGATTCAGTCACGGAAACAAATATATCGAAAGTTGGAAAAATATCGTAAAAAAGGACGTTTCAATTTTATCAGTTATTTCATAATTATCATATTATTCGCGAAGTACATTTATATATATACTGCTATATTATTTTCAATCTATTCCAGATTTGTATTCGTCAAATGTAACTTAGATTTATGCAGAGTAAAGATTTTAACGTAAAATCGGCCAAATCAGTACACAAAGGTGTGGAATTTGCTGTGTAAAGTCGAACCTTAATTACTTATAGGCTTTTTCTAAAGTTACAAGGTGACCGGTTAACAAAAAACTAGTACCTTTGACGTTGATTGCATACGCACAGTTAGATACGCGCCACTATTCACGGAAGTAAGACAAAGGAGTTGCTAATTTTTGATAGCAGCGCTACGCGATTAAGACTTCCTGCGAAAGAGAATAGTTTCGACTCTAAAAGAATAGAGATATAAAACAAAATTTTGTAGAATGTACTTACTTTATTATTGTCCGAACCATTTGTAAGTTTCTAAAAAGTATTTCTAAAAAGAGTTTTCTAAAGTAATTTGTTTTAAATATTTTGAAATGTTTTTTCTATTACAACTGATCTGTCTGAAATTAATTCGTCTTTCTCTCGTTTAGAATCCTTTGTTACTCTTATTTAAGCTAATATTCTTTTTATATATCTGATCGAACAATTGTAAACTTTATAATTGTAGATTAAAATGATCACAATAAGTTTTGGACTGTATTCTAACAGCTGAGCTATATGCATAATTATAATATAATAGAATTACTACATAATTACAAATATTAGTACAGAATATTAACTTTTTACTTTGTTTTATTCCTCATTTTCGGCGCAAAATTAATATTATGGGAAAAAATAATCTATAAGTTTTCTGAAAGGCTGTAAGATAATCTATCTAAAAATATCTAGAATATGGGAAAATTAATACTGATAGTAGATTAGATTCACGCAATCGAAACATTTCAGTTCAAAACACCAAAATAATTCTCCGATGTTTATTTATTAAAATCTGCATAGATTTAAGAATGATTAGGAAATTGCATTTGAGATTTATATCTAATACTTATTAAAACTGCTTACAATTTATACAAATATGCTTACTCTTAAAAGTGAAAACAAATTCAACTTATGCTCTAATGTTTAGTCGTAAGTAATTGAAACAAACCAGCTTCGTTTTCTACTCTATGATCTTGTCTGCAGGTTGCAAATTTCGATCGATAAATTGTTTGATAGATGTAATATCTTTAGATTTTGATAGTTCAATTCAAGGAGTTGTTTCTTTTAATTCGAGTTGTAGGAACGGCGACAAACAATGCATTCGCACTCGATACAACTGTGAATGAGCCTTCAAAAGCCATAGCGACGGCGACATTGATCATCCCGGAGTACTCCCTGGAGGCAACATAATTTCGCACGAGTTCGCATCCACTGTGATCACAGCGCAAACCGCACGTGACACCAAAGGTTCACAGATTCATAATAGCCGTAGTGAAGGAATAGTTAATAAATCGACATTTCAAGCGTTATGAAAGAAAACAGATTTTTAGCATGTCCTCCATTATAAAAAGTATTTAACAGTTTTTGTTACAATTTAAGGAAATTGAATATTAAGCTTCTTAGTTACACAATAATAATAAGTATTAGTGTTTCTTGGGAACGTATGATTATAGTTTAAATGAAGTAAATTATAATAAGAGGAAGTGATAAAATTGTTCTATTACTTCTCTAGTGATGAAAGAGGAAGGAAGGCTGGTCACTTTTGAAGTGAGACTTACAAATATCAAAAATAAAGCATTAAATAATAAGATTTTGCTTATCGACATACTTTTCATCCTAGAATTACCCCATTTGTACCATTCTTGGTATACCCTCCTTTGTACAATAAACATTTCATTAATTTTCAATTTTTAGTTTCTAACGGGATTTAAAAAAAAACATTAGACTCAAAATTAAGTTTAACACATATGCGTATTCCTATATATGTGTAGAGAGAGAGAGAGAGAGAGAGAGAGAGAGAGAGAGGAGAGTAAGAAAAGGAAGGAGAAACCACGTTTCATCGTGGACTTAATAGATTCGTGACTTGTCAATAAGGATACCTAGTAAACCTATGTCTTAGATACTGATATAGTAGAAAGAAAAATTGTCTCATGTAATAACTGAGCTCGTTCCCAAACAGCAAAAATTTCAGTTAGCTGCAAAAATAGACAGGCTATATTAAATACACAGTGAAAAGACAAAAGAAACTTTTTAATATGAAAGTGCTTAATGAATCAGTTGGTCATTACTTTAAAATGCATAATAAGTATAAAAAATTGAAGTTACATAAAATAGTAATTGGCTTGAAGTTACATAAATAGTAATTTAAATGCTGTTGCATTTATGTTAATCTGCATCACAATGAAAACGAATGCTATAGCATTCAGATCCGCGAACGTGTTAAGCGGAAATGAGGACTTGTGGCAAATTGTAATGAGAGAGTTGTTCATCTAATAGCGAGGACCACTGCAAGTTCTTAAGAAGGAAGATATTGTTATATAAAAACTCTCCAAAGTATATAAAAATTATTTTAATTTTATAAACAAACCTGTTTGACGGAACACGTTAGACACTCTATATTATCGTATGAGCATAAGTCCTCTGAAAAATTAGGGAATTTTCATAAATTAAAAAATGACCACAAACTTTGCTCACAATGTAACTCTATCAGCAACGAGAGTATTAGGAGTTGTCACAGTCATGTAAAATCTGCAATGCAATCGGGATATTATTAATATTAGATTAAATTATTAGATTCTGAAAATAGGTATGTAGTACAAATTTTTTTTGTTACGAATGTACCATGAAACATAATCTCCAAAGGGACTACGCGAAGGAATTCTAGGCAGGCAGCGATTTAGTTCAAACGTTCCAGGTAATACTGGCACGTTACCATGGTACTTTATACCCATACAACCAGAAACAACTTCATTCGAATTAAGTATCTACGACGTGCTTCTTATTCCCACTGCCATGTACACTTAATATAATTTGAAATTAACGAAACTTGAGTCGAAGTATTATTAAAAAGGATTGTACTGTATCGACAGTTTTTACAAAACTTTGAGTATTAAATACAATCAGGTAAAACTAAAACATTCAATTTTGACATAATTATTTGTTTGCAAAAGAGATTAGAATTTAAGAATTGATTAGTTTAAAAATTATAGGAATATTCCTATCTCGAAAGCTATCACTTGTTTATTATAATAATGGCACAACTGTAAACTCGTCGTTCTTGAATGAGGCTACGGCTATACTGGATACATATCAACTTCTGATGATCAGTTCACTTTTGTGAATCATGTACAAAGTAGACATAGATTTAGCTGATTAGTAGCATTTATAGATAATTCTTTATTAAAAATATTATGGACAAATGAAAAGATCAGGAAAATGAAATTTGTACTTTATAAGAGGAGACTGAAGAACACCATACATTATAATAATTAGTTGATTAATTAATTACGATAATTTAATTCATTCTCGTATTATGTAAATATTTGAAACAGAAACGATCTTTCTCAATAGCTATTAATTAGGTTAAAGCGCGTTGCTTCAGTTTTGCTGCGAATGAAAGATGAAAGATGGAAGGAAAAGAGAGGGAAGAGCATTTCGTCCTGGGCTTGCTAATGGACTCATCAATAAGGCTACCTAGCAGGCCATGTCTAGACACGGGGATGTTAAGGACAGGTCAAAAAGTGGTATTGTATATTGAAACGGAGAAGAAAATGTGCTCTTTCTGCAAACCGCGGGTGTTTTGGCCTTCTAGTGGCGAGTGTCAGAGGGCCGCCACAAGGTTATCTTAATCAGCTGATATATTATTTTTGAAGAGAAAATCTAACTAAAATTTCTGACAGAACGTCACTAGAAGCAACGCGTCGCAGTGTTTTGCGACAGGTACTTTCCCGTAACAGTGCAGGGCGAGCTTGCAGTGCGTATTGAGATCGCTACGCGACGCTGTACACCATTTCTCGCCATTATTAACTCTAACGCGAGGGTAGATTAAATTTATGGTAGACGTTAAAAACCAAGGAAATTGTACGAAGCATCGGTAAATGCAACTAAATGTCGGTTGGACAGAAATTCTTCGCGATAACCGAATCTGTAAAACATTAAATAAATTATAGTATGCAACTTCATCGTAATTGATAAAAACCCTAAATCATGTTATATTCCGATCGAAATAGTATGAAATAAGATTAAGAGTTTATAATTTGTAATAGTAGGATTAAGAATTCATTGTATAGCATTATCGTGACACGCTTGGTCGTTTACTAATCTGTCGGTGTACATCTACACTTAAGGCGAACTTTTAGGACTTCGAGTAAACGTCAGTGGATCCGGTTCATCGCTCTCTACTTCCTGTCCACGTAATGCGTCCCATGTAACCACTATCCACGGAAATAAGATCTGCATGTAATACTACAGTGCCACCAAACTGGTATGCATTTATTAATTTGACGTTGCTAAATTCTAATCTCGCCTTAATTGGACCGAAGAAACCACCATTACGCGATGATGGATTTAAGAAAAGAAAAAAGAAAATGTGAATGGAATGCGAGGAAAGGAAAGTGTCAGCGTTAACAAGGGATGTACAGGACAGTAAAGTAGTGAAAAGCGATATACTCACTTTGTTTTCATTCATCTGCTTGAACATTATATGTATTAACATCCATTTTGTATCGCTTAAATAACATGTTTGACTCAATTTTAAACATTACCTGTAATAATTTATTGGCAAGCATATCTTCCAAATAAGCAGAGAAATAAGCAACGACATTCATATCCACAATCTATACAGCATCGAAGAAAAGTGTAAGAGAAAAGATGGAATAAAGGAAGATCTGGGGAATAGATCCATTTGTCCTAACCAAGAAAGACACCAAACAGAGATTTTATGTTCGATAGAAATTACACGGTATAACAGAATTCAACGAGTATTCCTAGTAGACACATCATAGAGTAAAATGACATTAAATCAAGTATAGTTCGTTACTGTACCTAAAGTGACTTAATCTATTAAAGTTGTTATAAAATCATTAGCTGTGTTATCTCCTTACACCACCCTAGATGTTCAGACGCTATTAAGTTACCGTTCGAAGCGCATCAGAATATTATTCTGTCAACAACGCAAGATTATGAATTTCGTGCGCGCTGAACGAATCAAACACTATGAAACATGGTATAGACATATAATGTAACCCGTTAGAAGTGGGTTTTATAAATAACTAATAGCGATTTATTTTTCTGTAATGTTGTAGTGACCTTTGCCTTGCACTCTCTCTAGAGAACTGAACTAAAGTTAAAACATATAGAGTCGATGACCTAAAGCATCGGTTATTAATCATGTATGTGCGTGAAGCCTTTTATTTAAACAAACTTCAGAAATATATATCTTTAAAGATATGCCATCTCTTCTCACTCGAGGATAAGAAATTAATTTTTGTATTTGGTTTCCAACGAAAACCAACATAAACAAATTAAGTAAATGGTTTAACTGTTTCATAAAAATGAAATTTTTTTTTTATATTTCAAAGACAAAAACGAAATAGAGGTTTCTTGTAATAACATTCTATGAGATCAAAGTAAAGTGAAATATACCTACCCTTCGCAATTAGCAGTTTCAGGTAAATTATGGTGTCACGTACGCATTCTCTGTTATCCTGAAACGTGCAGTGTTTAGTCTCAAGTACCTTTTTGATAAGATTGACTCCAACCAGATGCGAGTCTTCTACAGCAAAACGTACGGAATGTTTGGCTGTCAAATATCAACTATTTCTCTTTTCTCAAGATACGGTTCATACGTACCAGATGCAAGCATTCCGCTAATGAACTTTCTCAGGTCCCTATCATCAAAATTAAGGGATTTTTTTAGAAAATAGAAACATTCATACTTCGAGAGAAAACAAAAATAGCTCGTATTTCGAGGTTCTGAGGTTTAGTCAAAGTTAAGACGTCGATACATTGGCACTTTACTCGAAATTTGGTACAATTCCTATCAATTGTTCGTACTTTACCAATTTTTAGAATACGAGTATACAATAATGAACTGAAGGATTTTGACTCTTTATCGAGAAACTAAGTCATATAAAATTTAATCAGACATTTTATTGACTTTTAACGTACTCTACCGTTTAATTTTTTTTTCTTTTTAGACGTACTAAGACGCTAACCTAACTTCTGTTATGGAGCAGTTCAGTTATAGGTTCAGTTAATGGGGCAGTGTATTTTAGGAATATAAACTTAGGAGACTGGAAATAAAATAAGCGATTAGTAGAGGTATATAAAAGAAATATATTTCATGTGAAATGTTCCAGAATAAAGGACAGTATTGTATTGTCTAGTAAAATTGTCTTGTTTTTACAAGTAATGTAGGGTTTAGAGAAACTCTATTCTTTTATTCTGGTCACTAGAAAGCGTTAATGTTCGCTACACATATTGCTGCGAACTTAATGTTTCTCGTTAGTGATTTAAAAATATTAATTAGATAATAGAGCTTTATTCTGCACAAAATATACAAATGATTATAGTAATTGAAAGTACGTATTACGCACTACTTGACAGTTCAATTAATTATCAATCGCCTGGTAAACGACTGATAACTGTTTAATCGCGAGCACCAGTTGGCTATGCCTTCCATTTACTCAGTGTCCATAACAATATATAGAACCATTAAACTTCACACGTATTCGCGCTGTGTTAAGGTTGAAAAGAAATATTTTTTCACATTTATCCCAAATATTATTGAAAGTAAACTAGTTGATAACTGTACTAAGAACCTCAATATTTTAAAAATGCAAGAAATATCTTTAATAATGAATTAAAGTTATTAAATTTTTGAAAAGACCATTTATAAAAATATTATCATGTAAATAATTTTAATTAAACACAGAAATTACATATAAATCTACTAATGAATTCATTTTGAATAAAACTCATATAAACAATTTTATAATATCAATTTAAAATTGAAGCTGGCAACGAATATCCATAACAAAATGAAATTTGTTATGGAGCAACTACTTTTACATTTCGCGAAAAACAATGAACTTTTCAACCACACTTGTCGATCGCTTCGAATTCTTGTTCTTCTAAGGTAACGTCTCTCGGTTCATATTATGTAATGTAAAAGAACTACACACAAACTTCGATGGAAAAGGAAATAGTAGTTTTCAAAATCGTTTTCCCAGTTCGCTCTTTAAAACCTTCTTTCGAAGTGTCTCGTCTGTACAAGATACAACTAAGAAACTGTGGGAAAAAGAAGAAGTATTTTATCAAATGTGTTTATTTGGAAACGTTGCTGTTGTTCTCATTTCGAAATTCTCAAAGTTTTTTTAATGATTGCAACTTTGTTGTGTCGAAAAACATTATGCAGACAGACACTGCGATCTTAAGAATGAATGTTGTATTATTATTGAAATGAAAAATGGAAAATCAAAGTGATACTTTTGTAAACATATCTATCGAAAGTATTTGAATTTTTAAAAAACAATTGTTTGAAACTAACAATTCAAATAACAGTTCTAGCAATAAGTTATGAATTAAATTTATAAAACATGATGTGATTCTACATGAACAACTAGTTGAAGAAGATATGGATCATATTTTTCCCATTGCAAGCTTTCTTTTTCAGAAAATTCTTTGAGGTTGGATTGAATGAAAAGATTATACCAAAGACAAATCAAGTCTTTTATAATTAAAAAGGAAGATTATTTTGACATCTGAATAATTAAAGACAAAAAATACTCTGAAAATCGTGCACAAAAATTGTTTCATAAGAAGTGCTATTAACTACTATTGTAGTTGAGTTGGTAATATAATGGCCAACATTTTCAACAATTTTTGTGTTAATAAAGTAAATATTACAAATTATATGCTTTCTTATTACTTATGAATCTACGACATAGTTATTGAGACCTATTCAACCCTTTACATACTCTAATTACAATTACTCGAGAAAATTTAAAATCGATTTTCTCAAAAGCATAACCTCAAATGAAAAAAATTGATTCCACAAAAAAAAACGAAAGAATTTAAGAAAATTGTAGAATTCGAAATATACTTTATAGATACAGTGAAATCTCGATAAGAAAAATTTCAACAATGAGAAAAGTTCTAGAAGACTAGAATTTTATTCATTCCCTTTAGTTGGGCTGTAAAACCCTCCATGAATCGAAACGCAAATTTCCTATAACTTGAATGATTTGCTACCAGTTCAGACGTGTTATTTTAGAATCGCAACGTGAATTCGAAGAAGCTCGACATCTATAAGTCTCTTCTGTACTATAGCTGCTCCAGATAGAAGGTACTACTGCCTCTAGAACCGAAAGTACCGTGCCCTCATTCCTCGAACGGAGGCCAATCGTTTCTTGTCGTACTCTCGCTCCTCTAACACGAAAACTGATCGTTTTTTGTCAGCTGAGACAAAAGCGTATAATTTCTGTCGTTTGATTTATCATGCATCTCTGGTTCTTTTATTTTCTTGTTTCGATTGTTTCTTTTTTGAATACAGAATATGTTCTAGATGAAAACTTAAAGCATCGACACTTACTGGAATGATAAAAGTAATCGAAATAGTGTTAATTGAAAAAAATACATCGATACATGTGTATAGTTTCTCTTAAAAAGAAACTAGTACTGCAAATTGTGTTTCTAAATTAATACTGAACATTTCTTATTTGATAAGAATTTGTAAAAACTTACAACATTTTTGTTACTCTTTAAACGATATAAAATACCTAACTTTATGTCCAAAGCAACTGGTATTGAAATTTTTAGAATGTTGAAAAATGCAGCAAAACTTAAAACACGCTTCTCATATCCTTTGAACTTTAGATTCACCTTGAAGTCATTTGCATCTCGGAATAACCATCGTACTTTATAATTCTCTGAGAATCTCTTAAAGAAGTGAATTTAGATTTTTAATCCTTGAAGCATTTGCTTTTAAGAATTTCAATGTTACTTACACTCCTACAACATATTAAATTCATAAGTTGTTAACGTGCAATAAAGTTCTCTTCGTCTACGATCACTCACGTGCAATGTTGCAATATTGCAAAATTTAATGCACAGGAGATATATTAATCAACATTTAATCAACAAATCAACATTTTTCTGATATATAGACTTATACAAATTTATCTTTGAAAACGTGGTTCAAATCTAATTGAAAGTTATACATATTTTAAGCGGATGTATAATTGTTGGTTTTGATATTTAAATTAATCCTTACTCTTAAATACAATTAGATATTTAGTAAATTATAAATTAGAAGATTAGCTTAACAACCAGATCAGAAGTAATCACTCTTAATTTAATTTTATTTAATCTTTATCGGGAAATATCAGAATACTAACATTCATCTGTGTTTCCATCGCATTTTCAGTAAATCAGCATTTTTTAAAGTATTAAAAATCAATTTTTATCTATATATGTAATGTAAAAGTTCTTTGGAATTACAAAAATTTGTGTTACATTGTTATCCTATATTTTGAGGCAAAATAAGCTACAACTTGATATAATCAATAATAAATTTTTAAACTGCGATATTGATTCAACTGTTGCAAAAGTATGTCACACATTTTAGAAGTGTAACATTTCAGTTTGAATATTTTATCGTGCCATCGACCAGACAATGGCTACGAAAATGGAGAACCCACAAAAAATACACGTATACCAAGATTAATTATCGAGAATTTCAAAGAATTTCTGGAACTGAAGTCGGGTTTACAAATTTGTGCGATTCACAGCAGCATCTATCATCTTTGCGTACCCACAATGTTTCGAGGCATGCATAAATAATCAAATAGTAGCAATAATTACATACAGTAATCACAACAATTGTAACGATACAATTAAACGTTCGAATACTGATTTGAAATTTTTGTTTGTAATTTAATTCAGCAATAAATAATTTTACTGTTAATTAATTCGTCAGCAATAAATTAAAACGATTAATGTTCTTTTGATGTTGAAGATAAACGAGAAAGTCCTGCCTTGCAGCCTTTAAACCGCAGCCATAAAACAATTTGCCTTAATTGTCGGTATAACGGAGCATCAAGTACTCCAACTACAACCTACCTGTCCTAATTACAATATAAGATTGGGGCTCTCTCTGGAACACTCTCTCTCTCTCTCTCTCTCTCTCTCTCCTCTTCCTGATACTTGCTACGAACGCTTAAATGCCTACCTATGCATTACTCTGTACTGCAGAATTAAATTAACAATCCCGTTAAATCTATTTTCCGTTCTTCAATTCTATAAATAGTCAATCTGTTCTCTGCTTTATATAACTGTGCAAAGAGAGTACAGGGTAAGTGATTACTTATAACTGTACCACTTAAACTTACTCGAAAATTACTTGTATAAAAAAAAAAAAACGATTCAAACAAAAGTTATCTAATATCGAATATAATATGTGGTGTGATAATTATGTTTTTGATATTTCTTCTTTTTTATCGTAATAGGAAGGCGACCTTGAGCTTTTTTATCGTATAATAAAAAATTATTAAAAATTACATATATAAAGACAATGTTAATAATTGATATTAATTTAAGTAATATTCATGTAAAGTATTATTTACAACATTCAATATAATTATATGTACGATCAAAGAGAGAGATTGAGACCTGTCCAATTATTTCCGGAGTTACAGTATTGGCACTTTAAAGTCAGCCTTTTGTACATCAAATACTTCTATTTAAATATTTTATTTAAAAATACATCTGAATTTTGTAACTTTCTTTATAGTTTCTGCCAGCAAAGAATTTAACTTTTTCTTGTTATCATCCGTTTTCTTTGGCGAATTCAGATTTGTAAATTGAAATAATTGCACAAAATGTCAATTTATGTGACGACGACGTGATTTATTTACATTGTTTATAAATAGTAATAGTGATAAAATGTTGGAGATGAATAAAATCTCGGCAATTATAATTTTTTTCCAGCGATTCTGAATGTTCTAGTTGGTTATTCTCACCACTTGTTTGTAAATGAATATAACGAATCCTAGTTAAACGATAACGCTACTAATCAATCTTCGTAATTTTAATGTCAATAGGTTTTGTAGCTCGGTGCTTTAGAGGCAACAAACCTAGAAACTCATGGTATTAGCAGAATCGTTATAGTACGTGTCTTCAGGTTTATGACACGTCATTAACTGTTGAGTAGGGTTACCAGACTAATAAAAGTGCGTGTGAGTACCAACTGGTGCAGCAATAAAGCAAGTTTTAAAATCCTAATTTATCCTATTCTCAATTCGTTAAACGCCCCAAACGATTGATGTTTAAGAGCCTGCAAAGGTGTTCTACCGAATAAAGACGAAATTTAAAGGGTTGGGAGGGCAGGGAGAGTGAATCCGTAATCACAAACTTTCATTTCAGGTTCTTGTCACTTTTTGAGGTACTAACAAAAATCTTCCGATACAATAAATAGAAAATTGCCAATGCAGACGTTATTTTTGTTGATAGTAGTAGTCAGTTTAGTATCTATAGAGTATTCTACGTAAAATCGATATGTTAAAATAGAAATTGTATATTCAAAGTTGCAGAATATCGCTTTATTATCAATGTATAAATAAATTTGTCCAATAATATTGAATGAGAGTTGTCTCGCAGTATTTGACAAATCAATAGCTCAACCAACCCTTTTCTTACTTTTATTTAGGTGGGACATCTTGTACAGACCAAATAGTTCTACAATTACATGTACTGGATGTTTCAAAATTATATGTCGGGACCACTGTAGTGTGAACCTACACCAGGCATGGCCATCTATTTTTGCTCTCTGACTGGATTGGAAAAAAAATGTTTTCATAGGCCGGACGAAATATTAAAATTGAACATCAAACAGATCATATCGAGTACAGATGAGTATAAAGATATTAATTCTTTATAAGAGAATCTTTTTAAAAAATATAGAAATATCGAGAATTTATTCGACTAATTACTAGAAGTAAAATAATATTGAAAAATTGTTCGCGGGCTACATATACGAATCACATACACAATATATGCGAATTATATAGACGACATACATATGCAGTCCACTTTACAGAATCCACAAGTCCACTTTACATTTAAACCAAGTGACCATGTGGGACGCAACACATTTCGCCTCATCCAATTCACAATATTTCTAAGCATTTCTTATTACACACTACTGAATAATAGAAGCATTATCGATATACGCAACGTATCGAACTATCTTTTTATTTCTTTTTGGAATCTGACTGTCTATCCACTATCGATCTCGCTATACTAACTTCATATAAAACAACTATACATGTACGAATACCTTGGTAGAAAATGAAATATCTACTAGGAAGAGATACAGCAAAATGTGCTACGCTATTCGAATTTCCTTAGCGGCTACAATAAACTAGGATTTACGTAATCCTGATAATATTCCTATTGCGGTTTACTGCGATGGTGCCATATATGACAGACGAATGTACATGTACGAGTTCCTTTTGTTGAAATACAAAACCCTTATCCCTCAATGGTTCATTTCATCTACATCGAGTATATACATATGCATGCATCTCTGTCTCAGAGATTCCGCTATTTATTTGTCTTTGTTCCATTTCCGAGTAGAGAAGAGCAAATATGAATCGACATGTGTAATATCTGTAAAGCGAATAATATGTAGAATATCATTTCATCGATTCCTTGCTAAATTATTTTGGAAATAATTTTATATAAAGTAGTTGTGTCTGTTGCAATCTTCTTTAGTGAAAATTATATTAATTTTATACAGTATGCGTTGAAGCCAATCTATAACTTAGACCTTTCTTTATTATATAAATGGGATACCTGCATGATACCCCTGGTTTTCCACCTACATCGTTTTAGAGGGCGAATAAAAATTGGAAAACTACACTTCTCACCCTTTTCGCTGTCAACAAATGGAAAGCTACTTAATCTTCTGCAGAAGTGGAAAAAAGCAAAGCAGTTTTGTATTTCAAAGAGCAAATTTATATTTCCCAAAGCAAACTTGTAATTTCAAGAATATTTCTTTATAACATTTCAATTTATGCCAACTTATATTTATATTGTTGCATAGGCGACAGTTATTAAACGTAGAAGTTGCTCAATTCCACATTTATTTTCATTCCACATATTAAGTTAGTTCGGCGTATGTATTTGTGAGTACGGCATGCCAACAGTATCGTCCATTTAAATAAGAGGCCATACGTTTTTATATGTTTGCATTCAATAAGAAATACTAGAAAAAAACTCATTCATTGAAATGCTAGAAATGCTACAAAAAATTAATTCATTCATAATTTTGCATTATACACATCGCTACATGCATGAACTATGCACAGTGTCATCAGGTTTTGCAGGTATTTCTAATTTTATTTCGTATTTGGGGCGTTTATTTCTCATAATATACACGATCCAAAGGTCAAACATTCCTACTGAAATATGTAATTAGAAATGATATTTTGAACTGGTTTCTGCTTGTATATTCTCTGCAACACCGCTAAATTATAAAATACCAGATCTTTTCCCAGAAATTGTACAATTTCAGTAGTTGCATCGTCTCTGCATAAGGAATGAGATCCACGAATATTCGACAATTTTCCAAAGTAAATTTTTGGACGAAGCTACACGTGGATGATCAGATACATTGGCGAGTGAAAATTGGGTCAGCGCATGCACTTGCTCTTTCTAATGTACATCTGGAAATTTTCATCGAACAGCAAACAAAAATAGTGCCTAGGGTTGTTTCCAAGTATTGAAACTAATATTTGACGTCCTTTATTCTATTTCGTAGACCAATATTTTTATTTACTTAAACGTGGACGCTTATATACGGTGGTAACTTTGCTAAGGGATTATATTATGCAATCGATCAGATCGGTATGTGTAGTGGAATTTGGAAACAAAATTGAGCTCAGGTGAAAATGAATGGCATATGTTGTACTTATGATACATATTCGTATTTTAAGAAGCAAGAATTAGGATTTGCAAAAGTTTTGACCATCGGAAAGGTCTTGAGATAGATAGAAAATGAAAGGTCGGATATCTAAGACTAACAAATAATGAAATAAAGTGTTAATTATCTAAGACTAACAGATAATGAAATAAAGTGTCAATTATCTATCGCAAACTTAGATATACAACACCTTTCACAAATTACTAGATAATAAAGAATTATCTATGCATTTATTGGAGTAAGTGATAGGTTCCATGTTATTGTTTGGAATAGAAAAACTTGTGTCACGAAAAAGATTTTATATTTCAGAAACAAAACCATCATCAGAGGAATCGTATCCTGATTTATTATAAACAAAATTCGAATCATCACCAATCAGATTGTTTTCCAGCTTTGCAACTATTTTATTCTTAGATAATAGCTCTCTTCACTTTTCGCAATGGCTTCATTTTGCACGAGATAATTGATGTTCACTTGTCATTCATTGTTCTTTATTTATATTGAAAGTTATCAAAATATCGTTGTTGCAAGACACTGATTAAAATTAACATTGCTATATAAAATAATATCCCTGCGAATGGAACAATTAATTCAAATTATTGTATAAAGCATGTGATACGCATACATTTTTTGCTTCGAGTGATTAGTATATTATATTGAACATTGCCACATCATGGCAATATGAAATTACTTGAGCTACTACTATTGTGTCATCAACATTTTATTTTTTAACTTTATACGTAATTAATTTCCAACTTAGAGTAATCTTCGAATTTTTATACAAATAATCACAATATAATTAATACTTATTGTATATCAGTTACTAAATATTAAGCCCTCTGAATGTTAATTATTAAAGTTTGAAATATAATTTCAGAAACTGCCAGTAAACGGTTTTCCAAAAACATGCATAATTGTCATTAATTTTAATAATTTTCACATCACACCGTATAATTAATTAGCAAACAATGTGTTTTAGGTATGTCAAAAGATGCGAGTTACAAAATGCAATTCAGGGTCCAAATCGTACAGAGATTCAGTTAGTTCTAAATACCTTGATTTCGAGAGATGAATATGGTAGAAGACAGGTTACTAACTATGGTTAAGATTGTTGGGGAGGAGATGAGTTTTAAGAAGTTTATATTGCGTCAATGTTAGCAAAAAATTGATCATATAATACAAAACTAGAATTAAACGAATGAAAATAAGATGATTATACCTTTGGTATACAAATTTCCACGGTAACTTCATTTTTACCAATCTCAATTTCATTCTTCATCAGTAAAACAAGTCATCACAATAAAATTAATACTATTAGAGAAATTAATTATATCCAAACAAAAATTAATCCAGTCAATTGCTATGCATGATGAATTCTCAGGTACTTTTTAAGATTGTCAAGAAAACTCTGGCAAAATTTAGCAATTATAGTTAAAGAGACGTTGTTTAAATAAATACAATTCTAAGAAATTGTTAAAAATGATTAAATTTCTACATTATACTCTTCTACATACTAAGCGTTACTGGCATATTCGCGAAGGTTTTTACGCGGCACAACCTTCGCAGCTTCCTATCTGGGATACGTCGTGGAAGTTCGGAGAACTCCTACGAAGCATATCCGATGCTCCCACGCGCTTCGTACACGCTGACTTTGACCTGAGACGTGAGATACAAGTCGTCCGAGTCGGCCGAGTTGTCTGAGTTGCTAAAATTCCCAGATTCATGTTTCCAGAGTTTGCCGAATACATGTTTGCGAACACAATGTTGCCTAGCTCGCAAGCACTTTCACAAATTTTCAACGCGCAAAGTGCTAATCTTGTTTATACAATGCGGTTAGCGCTTCGTATTTTGCTCGTTGTGGTAAAGACTTTGCAATTGCATTGTGAAACCCATAAAATATTTGCGGGATCAATGGAAACGCAACCATGTGAATTCGATATTAGCGAATCTCGTCGGCGTGTGATAACTCGTTTTAACGATTTAATACAATTTTCCACTGGTTGAACTAACGGATTTATTTTTGTGCAACGCAACGTTAGAATATTTAATCTATGTTAATTTAACAAAATATGCTTCAAATCTGTCTTTCACTTATATCAATGATCTGCTGATGTGGTCTGGTGTCAAATAGATTCATATACAAACAATAATAGGTAAAAAATTTTAAGGAACGATTTCAAAAGCCAGAATAAAACAATAAACCATAGTGAATGGAATACGAGTGACTGTAAGCAGTCATCTAGGATTTTTGTCATGCATCGTATTCCCAAATTTTACTTGAAAGTATTGGAACTTGTTCTAGTAATTTAGAAAATCTATTGATTAAAACATTTGCATAATTATCAGTGTTTAGTGTCATTGATGGAAGATGATCTAATAACGCTGTCACTAAGAATACCACACCAATCATTTCCACTCCATTGGCGCTGATATTTAACATGGCGATTTTCGATGCACCAGTAATACATGCTATGATTATTCAATTATCAATTATTCAATTATGATTGGTAAAAAGAATTTCATATCTGCTGCAGTGTCCGCTAAGAAAAAATAATATAATTCTTAAAATTGTTACCACGAAGCCTTTAATATAGGGAAATATGGTATTCTTATTTCAAATCTACTTTATATTATATATAAAACGAAATTTATGACATTACAGTATTCAGTATAAAATTGATTTAAAAATAGCAGGAAACATGTAATTTTTCTTTAGAGAAAATTAGAGAGATTAGAACTTGTACTAATTATGAGATAACTTCTTACTATAACTAGTACTATAATTTCTGCACTTTCTACAGTAGGGTAATCAAAAAATAGTTGTGAGCTAAGAAATAATAAATTAATTGCTTAATTAAAAAATAAATATGATCTGTGCGATCGAAACTTTGTCAAAAAGGTTGTTAAATCTCTTGGTCATTAATTGTAGCTTGGATTTACTAAACAAACATTCGAGAATGCTATTTTTGAGAACACTTGTAACTTTTGACCCGCATTGTCTTTCAATTCTCTTTAATTCTCTCGCTAGCCAGAAATCGAGGTACAGAAATTAATTTATTAGACATTAGTCTGTCCATCTGTAAACCATATGAAAACTTGTAAGTAGAAATGAAATTTGGGATTGTGGGAAATTATGGTAAGGGTGTTATTCACCTAGGAACGAGCGTCAAAAGACCGCCACAGAAAATTAAACTGTCATCAAGAATCAAAGAGATAACCACTTGCATAAATAAAGGTTGATAATAGTTTAGTTGAATTGAAATTAGTTGAAATAATAAAATATCGAGCAAAAGAATACTGTGCAAGACAATATGTTCGCCAAATGTTACGTTTATTTAAAATTCCCGCTCTTTCAAGATTTGCCTATTATTCACTTTACAAGAATTAATAACCGATTTATTGTCCGAACTCTTTCCAATAATTACGATAAATAGTGTGCTGAAGTGCAGACGACGATAATACGCGCGACGCAGCTCACTTTACACCGATTTACAAGCTCGCGATGCACGGCACGCCACCTACTCGGTAATGTCAGAATGTCCGGTTTGTTCCAACACGCGACGACGTTAAACGCTATGGAATTTTAATCGCAAAGCATGATCAACGATAATGCACAGCGATGAAATTAAGTATGAAAGTATTACGATCGTGTGATAGGACAACTTCACACGACAAGTAGCGATAACATATCGATACTTGTACGACACGACAGAAGAATTGGACCGACAATAATCGATGCTGGTTTCGTACATGATCGTTAACTTCTTCGAAGCTGTTGGACTCTGGTTAATGAATCGCATTTAATATAATGAATAAGAAACTTACAAAGATACGTTCGTATCTGTATTGTACTAATCGTTGATAATAAAGATTGAGATTGGTCAAAACTGTTATCATTGACAAATAACCATACACCCTAGTATAATATATTGATATAAAAATATCGTAAAAAAAATTTTAATAGAATCGCAATACGTACTGTAACGTGAAAATGCACAAAATTGTGAGCGGCTACCCCGAAGGTGAACCACTCGTGAACCGTTAGTCATATCGAGGAATAATTGCATAATTTTAGACTGTATCAGAATCAAAAAGATTGTAATAGCGAGCCTGCGAAGACATAGAGTATCCTCCTTCTTGGCAGAGTTTGAAAGGCATCAAAGATACCATACGGTAAGAATTCATTCGCGATGTACACCGCGAATGATGAAACTTTTCGTTATATGTGCATTTCTGAAAAAGTATATTCAAATAATCGAAACAGTGAAACAATATTACTCATTTTTTTGTATTCTGCATTATTACATTGCAATTTTTCTAAGCGCTTTTAGTCGTCAACCGTAGTAAAAGAGTTAAGTCACTCTCTCTTGCCAGCTGGCACTCACCAAACGCCACTAAGTCTTAGAGAATAGCGAGGAAGGCTTATCACAGTTAGAGGAATCGTCCTAGGACCCAGTAAACGTCTAAGGAGGGCGGTGACTAGGGTGCTGCAGCATCCAAACACCTCATAACACCGGAAAACAGCAGCGAAGTTCCCACACCACACTCTTGACGATTTCAATAAGGAGTCAGCAGAATCTACTGCCGATAGAACATAATTCCAGAGCTTGATGTAGAAACACTAATTAGTGATGCTGAATTGTTATATTCAATCTTAACGCGTGTTCATCAGAAAAGCTCCAAGAGGACGAATCACACGACCCTGTTGACCTGGTATCTTTTTATTCTATTTAGGATACCCTTTCATTTATTCCGTATCTTTTCTTGTATAATTCTTTTCCCCTTCCCCAATGTCATATTAAATAATATAGGAAGAAGCCATGGACTTCAGAAACCCTAACCTTAAGATATCCCCCAATTCCTTTCAAATATGTATTGTGATCATTTTAGCGTTCGGAAATTTTTTATAATTTGACTGTTGGTGATCCGTAAGGTAGTTGGCACTAAGAATCCTTGTAAATATTGTTACTTTGCGTTATAATACTTATTTATAAGTATCGTCAACTCTATAAGAATATTTAAATGTATAATGCTTTATGTTTCATTATAATAGCTTTAGTACTGTATTTTCGTAATATTTGAAATATAAGTGTTTTAAATCGCACTAGAATTTAATCAATTTGGTAAATTTGCGAAATTTTCACAAAAGCATTATCTACATAAAGTAAGAGTATTATGATACAAAATATAGAATACATAGAAATATTAAGTACGAAGGAAACAACAAAAAACAATTTTTCATATCATACATATAATTTTAAATGTATTTTAACAACGAATTTTTATATTTACTTTCTTGAATTGTCTAACGAAATACTTCGACAAATAAAACGCAAGCATATGTCAAACATTTACTCTATATCTTTAATTATTAAGGTTAAAATGGGTATCCGATAAACAAAAAATGATTTTAATTCTTGTCTTAAAAACACACGAGGAAAGCAATAAATTCACCGCACGAGTGTGACAAATACTCCAAGATGTTCATTACCATAAAACAACGATCAATATAGTGCTTGCATGCAAGTTAGACGTCAGATTTTCATATTGAAGCAACTAGAAGGCAATATGAAAGACTGCAACACGAGAGTGTACCGGTGGGCGCTTGTAAAAGACAGTAGTACATCGCAACCCCGTTTCATTTATTTGCCACCTGAATAGTGAACAAGTACGTACACGCGGACACGTTGTGCAGTTGTATTTGATCGTATGCTTTCACGTTACATCTCGTATTGTATTTTTCCTACATAAAACTACAACTACATACGAGTATGTATTATATTTGTAGAAATCACTACGATTCTTCATGTGGTTTCACTGAAACTCGCAAGTGGCAAAGACCATCGTCGCTTTATGTCAGATTTTTTCTAGCAGAAACAAAGAAATTTAAAAATATTTATATATACAAGAATGTAAGACAGATGTTTCAAGAAAATTTCGTACAGGATGAAGCCGGTTTTCAGTTTTGATGAAAAGAGAGTCAAGTTGTTTAATAATATTTTTTATTGCGATCTCCAGAATGCATAGTAATATTCCTACGTTGAATCATAAGTCACAAGCATTTTCTTTTCAGAATACTAAACTATTCCAGTCTTTCTTTTTCTATTTTATTTTGTTTTTTTCTTTAACATTAGAACTCCAACTTAGTCTTGAACAGAAGAACATCGTTTTCCTAAGAATGTGAACTCGATACGCTGGAAATTTTGTACAGAATGCGTTAATATAGGTATGTAGGAAATATTTGATGGGTATATAGGACACACTATGAGACATATTGAAATACTTTCTTTTAATACTTATTTACTAGTATATTTCCCTCTTTGTCTTGTTTCACTTAATAATTAAAAAATATTTCACTTAACTTGACTTTGTCTTATTTCACTTAATAATTAAATAAGCAAGCATTGAATATCAATGTTCACTTTTTAGGCAAGAACACAACTGCATAAAAGGGGTGAATTTTTGAATAAATTTCAATAATATCATTCGATTCCAATATATACAAGTATATTTAAAAATATCTACTGAATATAAGAATATTGTTTACGTTAGTATAATAAAATATTTTCTTCATCATAAGCTTCACGAAATAAAATTGGTTTTCTACGTCTCTTGAAAAAGCCATCTTCTTATCGGCTTCCAATAAATCTAGAACAAGATCAGCGTTTCAGGTATTCTCTGTGTCGATAAGTTAAGAATAACTTAATAGCAAGATGAAGAAGTGATAATATACTTAATAAATTCTTTTCTTCTCTTTGGATAAATATGCTCACTTAAAAAACGTTCATTCAGTAATTTTCATTTCTTATTAAGACATCCATTGAGATCTCTTTTTCTTTTTAAATCTACTTAAAAGAAGCCTTTTCTTTAAAAAAAAAAAATGTCCTTTGATATACCTTACATTTTTCCACACAAAGCGACGACGATCGACATTTTTATGTCGCACGACCAAAGGTTCTTCTAAAAGTACGGCAAATTTTTAAGAAATTTCTTACTTCAGAAGAAAAATATCAAACAGATTGTTCATCAAACTTTTGATATTTCTAACCACGCGATATTCATCCCCTGGATAATCGATTTAAACACCATATTTTTTAGATTATTTCATAAGAATATGAACCGCTTATTTTGAAAGTGACCCAAGTTCATTTATGTTAAAATCGAGATATTTAAGGATTTGTGTTTAAATAAATTTAAAAATATTAGGCAAAAAAATAAATTTATCAATCCAATTAGCATTTTTAACATTATTTAAAAAGTAATATTTTTGATGGCTATAAATGGATTTAAGTCACTTTTAAAATTAATGAAATAATTTTTCTAATTCTTAAAAAAGCATAAATCCATGGAGAAAATAAATTTCTTTTAAAAAGAAACAAATATATACAATTCTATATTATAAAATTAAAAAATATTCAACTTCGTACTTGTAGAAGTTTTACATTTTTGATTCAAAATTTTTTATTTTTTACACACTTTCTTTTTGGTTAGAGAAAATTAGAAAAAATGCAAATAAAACTGGCAAAAGTTCCAAAGGCTCGTGACAAAAATTTTAAAGAAGAAGTACTAAGTCAAAAAAAAAGAAAATTTTTAAAACAATGGCACAATATAGAAATGTGAATGACACAAATTTGCGTGAACCTTGTCACCAAATCTGAACGCTAACTGTCCAAATTCGCAGAAAATTATCAGAAAATGAAACAGGAAAGGCTAATGCATGGTTTATCTAAGTTTCATTTCTACGTGTCTTGTATTTCATTATTGTAAAATAATAAAACAATAGACTTTATGAAATATAATAGATCATCTGGATGCTTCTGAACCATAGCAAAAATAATACACTGACCTCTTCGTAGTGCCTTAAATATTTGTATCATCCAATAATGTTTATTCTTCTTCTGTTTTATACATATAGTATAAACGGACGCATGCTGAATACAGTAAATAACATTTTAATTATAAATTCAAATGTTGGATAGACGATGTTAGAAATCGCGACAGGGTCACAAATAAATAATGCCATTTTTGAAAAGGTAAAAAATCACAGCAAGGATCAGTCGAATAATTCACAGGCAAAATAGTTAATTATTTGAAACAAACAGTTTTCTAGTCACAGTCAGAACGTTGAATTTATTCATTCCCATAACTATGGATGGTCCTACAAATAGACACATTTAGCACATTTAGGTACTATATTAAAGTACTTGATATAGACAACCGAGTTCTTTACCAGACGATGAGCACATAAAAATTAATTGTAATCATATATCTGTTGTTAATGATTTATGAGTAAAGCGAAGAACCAATTTTAAACAACTCGAGATCGTCAGGATACCTAACTGTTCTATCCACATTATCGTCGGTCCTTGTACGTAGCACTGGTGGTTTTCGTAAAATTTTCACTTATCCCGTGCCAGTATATATGTACATACAATGTCTGTTATCTGAAAGGACAAATTGGATGGTCCAACCAAGGGTTATGAAACGAGGTAGGTTGATTCAATTTGTAATACACAGAAGCTACTACAGCTAACCTCATTCATGTTGCTGTATTACGCTTTCGCGATGCATTCATTTACAAAAAGTTAACAATGTATTTCGTATTTTTGCTAAAAATTCTTTACTCTGGAGAACACATTTTACATCTTAATTAGAAAAAGCTAATCTTGCATCGAATTTCCAGTAATATTTTTGCTCCTAAAGAAATATATACCATGTGCTTTATTTGAACATGTAACTTGCAAGTGTATGTCTTCTTTTTGTTTTATTTATCTAGGAATTAAGTATACGTAGTATGCGCTCGCTATTTTGCGGTTTACTATTTATAATAATTCACTGTTATGTTATAAACATCAAATATATAATACTTTTATTTACGTAGGATGGGAATCAGAAGAAGAAACAGGTTATAAAAAATGTATAAACATATCTTCATTCTACGGCACCTATCAAATGCTGAGATTCCTAATGGTGCGTCAGCAAGTATAGAATAGAATAATTAATTATTTTATATATAAATATTTTGTATATACATACATATATGGTATTAGTTGAGTAGTGTGCGCAATCGAAATTTAATTATGCGTAATCGTTCGATTTGTGACAAACTGAAAATTGATTAAACTTTGAACACAAGATATTTTAATAAGAGATGCTTTTGCAATTTGTTGAATATATAAATATGTATTACTAGCAAAAGCAATTTTCATAACTTATTAGCAATTACATTATTACATTTAAATTTTTTATATAAATTTTATTTATATAAATGTTTTATGCGAATATTTAAATTTTAATATTGAATTTCTATACACATGTGTATGTAACAATGAGTATTCAATTGTTGCTATTCATATAAATATTTCCACATAATGTAAGAAATTCAGGAATCACAGCAGAAAAAATGACTAGTCATGACTTTAGTCATTACTAGATTCAAGATAATATTAAATCGTAAACATAAACCAACGTCAGAAATAAATAATTTCTTACTCCAGATAGAATAGTTTCTATTAAATACCGACTCATCGCAACAATTCCAATTGGAAGCGGTTTATTAAGACCATAATAAAGTAGTCATTAGTGGTGCTTGCGGAGTTAGTGGAGATAACAGTTGCGGTCTGTTTCTAGGATATTAGTAACCAATAGTTGAGGTAAACCAATACAAAGAGAATGATGATAGCAGTTATGGTTACCCAATAAGAGAGTGAGAATAGGACTGGTTATATATAGAACGATCTAAAATATCGATAACGGTAATTTTGTGTCCATTTAGTGTGAAATGGTTTCAATTCTACAGAGCTAATTGTAATAATCAATATTTACCAAGATTCGGACAATATTTCACCTAATTTCATTCTGTACAAAGAATAATTATATTTAAACATAAATCAATTATTGTAGACATATACAGTTTCCCAAATAACATCATGCACAAATTAACTTAAAGTGGAAGCTATAATTAAGTTCAGTGCTTGACTATATAGTAGGTATATATATAACATGCACATATTGAGAAACACAAAAACTAACAATTATCCTAGAAATGTTTATGAAAAAGATCAGTAACAGAAACTTACTTATAATTTCAATTGAAGATATCAACCACAAAATGTACAGAAAAATAAAAAAAAATGATTTGAAAATTTTAAAAGATTATATATGTCCGAAAATTTTTTTCGTTTTCAATCTAGTAATAATTGTAACGAAAATTTTGTCACGTTGCTCAAAATACGATGCTGTTGAAAGAAAAAGGAGAAACGTAAAAGTACCATGTTTACCTAGATACGTTTACCGCGTGACAATTTAATTAGAAGTTTGTAATTCACTTATAGCGGTTCTCCGAAACTCACCAATTTGTGGACAGCTTCAATCACTGTACATGTTGTTGTAGAATTGAACAGACGTCGTCTAAGGAATGATTCCTGTAATCAATTCGAAATATCAACGAAAAATAGTACCCAATTTGTAAGCGTACAAAGCTCGCGTGCAATACCGTAATATTGGATTTGAATTGCCAGAATAGTATTACACTTTTCATTCTAAATATGCATTATTTACCACTGATGTTACAGAAAAAGTGGGCACTCGTTCTTTTGTTTTACAATTTTGGATTATTCACGTCGAATAACGAATGATAATAATAAAAAATAACGAATAATAAACACTAACGAGCAACAGCATCAAACAAAAATAATACTTTTATGAATTGCAAAACCCTAGTAACAACTAATTAATTCGTTCATTATTTGCAAATAATAAATAAGTTCATATAACTTTTAGCCAATACCGATTTAATAAACGGACTTGTTTGTTCGGATCTGGTAGTCCATTTTCATTAATGATTGGCAAAACTGCTAAAACCTTTTAGATGATACTCTAGATCATGACATTAAAATATATGTCAAGATCATAAAAGATATGTCAAAACCTGTGTCCCATAAATAGAAGTTTTATTAATAAAGGGGTGCCAAGTTTCATTTAAACACGAAACACCTTCCTTTGCCTTAATTGAAATATTTTTATGACCATATGATATACTGTTACTTAAAAGTTATGGCGAGGAGTTGTTTAAATGATAAAAATTTTTACAATAATTTCTTCTGGATGCTATTGAAAGTATGCCAATCGCTAAAGAAAATGTAGTACTTCAATTTTTAATCATGGACCAAAAGCACACAGCCAAAAATATACAAAATTAGTTCAAAATGCCAGAATTTTGATTTCCGATTTACCCATAGAAAACAACTAATAGAAAATACCTCAAGACGTATTATAATATTGTTCTAAAAATGAAACAATTATGAATATAATGAAATTAACATTAAATGAACGAATTTTTTTGTTATAGAAATAAATAATAAAATGTTTATAGTATTTAAACAATACTTATATTTTTATCAACTTTTACTCACATTTTCTCCAATTTAATTAATTCTAGAATATTGTATACTTCTGTGATGTTTTTATAATTTTATTAGGTGCTACGTATTACTTTTTGTTCCCCTAGTGGTTGAAATAAATGTCACAGATAAAAGAAGCACTTACGCAGCGTGCGGATTTGCCACGAGAGGATGAAAGGATTAAAACGTGAGTTACGTTTATGTAATCTTCAACTCGATTAGCGGTCATACGATCTAAGTGACTAATTAATTTGGCGAAGAAAGTACCAAATTTTAATATATCATTCAATTAAGACTTTTTTATTTAAATAATCAAAATTGTTATTAAAAAACACATAATTAGTTAATTTGCACCTCTGCTTTATCTCATAATTTCCAGCAGATTTCTCAAACTATATTTTGCACTTCAATCTTTTTTATCGCTTTGCCCTTCCAATGTGAACATCAACAACTAGAGAAAAAAAAGTATATATAGAGTATTTTCAATTATTCAATAAATTTCAGGCTTTTTCTAAATAAACCTGGTCCTACACTATTTTTGAATAAATAGGCAATGGCGTTATTGGCTAGTTACTTAATCATCACAGGCAATACCACATTTCCTATTCTCTATGTTTCCGTATGCCTGTTATTATTTAGTACTTCCTCGAGAAACTACTCTGTACGGCAATGTTTTCATTTTTAATATAATATTTTTACGTATTACGCGAATACTAACAATGAATTTCCGCTCTGTGTTTTTTCACTCTCATTTGCAACGTTGAATTTTCAGTTAAATTATTAGATAAACCTGTACGCCATTTATATTAAAAGGGCGTTACATAAAATATTTAAATTAATTCATCGTTCCATATGGTATTAAGCTAAAAAAGACAGCAACAGCTACAAAATATATTAAATTATACAAAAATTAATTTATAAAATAATTAACTGCAGTAAAATATTACGTTTCCACTATTTATCAAACGCACACATTAAAGCGAGTACATCAGAAATGAATTTAAACATATCTTGTACCTTGATGCAAATTTCTCGATTTTAATAGAAAATTGTACAGATAAATCAAGTGCTGTTCTATTACAGAAAAAAAGTCGAGATAACAATTATAAAACTCAAATACTACCGGATAATTGTGTTCACAAATAAATCTCTCAAAAAAACTACAGTAAGACCTACAAGTATAAAAGAAAAAACCGTAAAAAATTAACATTTCATTAAAATAGCCTTATTTAGAAGTTATTATGTTGAGGAAAATTAAAAGATTATATCTCTAAAAATCTCTAAAGATTATATCTCATATAATTATATCACTAGTTAAACGCCATTGCTTTCAGAGTCCTGAATGAAGCATATTAAGACAGTGATAATCATATTTGTATGTGTTGGAATATGTGAAACATGTTCCATAAACTATATAACGCTTAAATATCACCCGTGTCTAAAATAAGCGTTGATCGATTGCAGCGATAACTTATGTTAATAACGACAAGTCCATCTCTCTGCTTACAACCGCATACACTAGCTGCACGTGTATTCTCTAATAAAATCCAATTCCACCAGTAAAGTAAAAAGGTATTTGTCCTTGTATAATAAAAATAAAATAACCACAACTTTTTTTCGAAATAATTTACATTAAAAACATTGAATATATTTACCGGGTCTGTCTGAAACAGAGCGAAGCAGTTTTCTTTCGATGTACTTCGTTGAATTTTGAAAAATCATAATTTATACCATACAGGAAAACAGAAAACAAAGATAATTTCAACTGAAGATATTTTTGTTTCAATTTTCTAACCCTACTTTCACACCTACACGGTGGAAAATTTCTCGATCACCCATTAGCATTGAAATTCGCGATTCAGTTTAATTACGACTGATCCAACGACGCGGCGACGACGTCTCCACCAATTAATTCAGTTGTCTGATTGTCACATCCAAGAACGTACGTCTGAAGTCGCTATTATTACATACACGCCATGTACTAGGCACACAGTAAGGACACCGTCGCAGAAACAAAAGCCCTTCGTAGCTAAATCCGGGCAACAACAACTCGCTTTTGAAGGAGCGACCGCAATCAGGAATCTCTCCTGAAACGCGTGTACAGTGTCCCGTATTCACGCCTCGAGTACACACCGACGAGTCATTCAGCCACGAACCGATGCACGTTAACACATATCGGTGCCCGTGTACAAACACGGGACCGCGATAAAGTGCGTTACACTGGAAGAACTCGGTAGGAGAAAACAGTCTGATAGGCAGTGCAACAGTCAGCAAGGCAGTAAAGAGTGGGGAGACTTAGTGGGGAAGTTGGCTGGTCGTAACAGTAGGAGGGAGACAGGTGGCATCAAATTATTGCAAACAATTACGTTTAATGAGAAGGTTAACGCCGCCGGTTGGAGGCTGGCGCGAACGTGGATGCAAATGTGCCGACGCCGAGTAATTAGCAAACAGAGTAGTACTCAGCTTTCGTCCTCCTTCGCCATCCTTCCCATCCACCCTCCTTCGTTTGACGACGCCTTCCCCGACGCGACGCTTCAGAACGCGCAAAGAGAATCGAGGGACCTGGCTTCTTTACGGGTACACGGATGTTTACGTACGGAAACACTAGTGTCTGTCTACTATGTGAATCATATAACTTCCGAATCTGAAATAATTTTTTAATTTCAATTTTTTTTTTAATTTGTCGTTTATAAAGTCACACAGTAGCGAACTATCTCTATGATGATGCTATGTCAATTTATCTTAGAATATCTGGCTAACTATTAGATCCAGGATTAGCATTATATTTTTTCTGCATAAAATTTAATATTCTTTCAATTTACCATGACAAAAATATACCTGTCCATTTAAACAAAGGAAATTGATCTTGAAATTTCGAAAACTACTCTATGTATTACAAAAGATAAGACGTCATGATATTTTCCCTTTAAAATTTTTGTATTCAATAATTTTTTATTAGATACATAGTTTCAATGTTTTTTAAGTCGTATATTTATGCTCTGTATCATTTGCTAATATATGGTCTACAAAATTTATGGTTGCGAAGCATTTTTCAGTCTTAATTGTGCAAGCATTGTAATCGCATTGTAACTTATGTGTATGCTTATTACTTGTATTGTTTGCATACGTAAATGTTTATTTAATTAGCAACACCCCGTGTGTGTTTTGAAACTAAATTTGAATTATCAGTCATTGGTAAAAGAGTAGTCTTGAGGATAAGATATATATAACGGTATGGTATTAATACATTAGTATTAAAAATTATAGCAGGGTATAAAATTGTTATTGCAAAGAATTTTACTACCAAAAATATTTAATTTAAAGGAGAAAAAAATTCTTTGTTCCTGAGGATGGTCTCTAAAAAAATGCCTTATCTCGAATGGGTTAAGTGCAATCTTATATTTTTTATTGCCTTAATAAAATAGTATTAAAAAATATTAAATTATCTTAAACAACGAAATCTTCACAGGGCGCATCATTTAAAAAAAATATTACTTAAGTACAAGTAATTGAATATTTTGTCTAAGTTAGTTTTATTCAAGTAAATAATCATCAATTCAATGGAAGTAAGAAAAGTGAGCAATCTGTCATATTAAACGTTCGAATGAACAGCTATTACAGCTTATTGACAGCAAAATTTCAAAATTTTACAATCATCAAGGAAGTCACGTTCTATAAAACGAAATGACATAACGTGGCAAACCGATGAATTCGTCTTTAAAAAATACCGTATTCGAAACAAAAACATATTTTGACCATTTAAAAAATTTGTTTGCACAAGAAAAAGATATTTGTGCCACATAATGTATCTCTTTATATGAAATAATTTTCATAAGAACATTTCCTTTGTAGCTACAATTCCATTTGAAATACTTCACCATATTCCGTTAAAGCAGGCACCCTGTATATCAAAGGGATGTTTGCGGAGTCTCCGTCTTGTATCTGAAGCGTGTCTGACGCATTGCGATCCTTAGCTGTGTCGAAATTCTAGAGAAAATTCAATGTTAAGGAAGTCTGAATTATTTATTTGGACATTTTAGGTAAGTGTAATTTCATTAATTTAACGTTCCCGTTTAAAGAATAAGTCCAGATTAGCGCGTTAAAAGTCTAATGAGCAGGATAACGTTTCCGACTCATTAATCATTCTTCGTATATGTTCTACAAAAAAATAGTAAGTGTTACATCGTCGAAATCTTGAACTTCGATGCAATTCTTTGTACGTTAAAATGTATCTATGAGTGATAAAAATATTGATTTATAAAATTTATTAAAGTACAAATATAATTAAGTTAAAGTAGCAATTTTATAAGCAAATTGTAAAATTACAAAGTTAGTTTGAACATTTTTACCGAATTTCGATTTATGGTAAATCATATTAAAATTTGTATCGGTGACAGTTATTAAACGTGAAAGTTTCACACTTCTCAAGTCCACATTTGTGTTCTTTTTATTCCATACACTAAGTTAGTTGAACAATACGCACAGCATAGTCGGTAATGATAAAGGAAACAATGTACTGCTTCATTATAACAAATTTCATTCTTATCATTAGAAAAATCGTGCTATACGAAAACAATAGTCACGGTATTTTTGCTGCTCTATAGAAATTCATGTTGCACTGGAATCTACTATATAGTATAGAATGATACTATACATAGGTATAGTACTATATATCTTATTATGAAATAATACATATAATATAATTGTAAATAAACAGTTTTAAAATATAAGAAAGATTAGATATTGTATATGTGCCTCCATATACATATATCACACATAACTATCAACAATGCAATTCATCGATATTTCCAATTTTTTAAATCATTATGTTTTTCGACAAAATTGGGAAAAGATAGTCGTTTTCAAAGATGCAGAAAGCATGGAACAACGGTATTATAAATTCAAGAACATTAATCATCGATATACGAAAGGGAAAATACAATACTTAAATGAACGAAAAATTATGAAACGAAAATCTGTTTAATCGAACGTAATTGCGCTGTATGTTCGTTGGCGTTGAAAATTATCGCTATTGTACACTTTTAGTGGAGCCAATATTTTTTCCAATGGCGGACGCGCGCGATTGAAACGCGTCGTTAAGGGTTAATACAACATCATCGCTCCGGGTTGTCGAGCATTTTCAACTGAAATGTTTTGACGTGACAGTTGCCACGGACAATCGGTGGCCTTCGGTGAACAGGATTCCCTTATACATATGTACGCATAGTTATAGAGATGGTCCATCAACAGGATGTCTGCGTGAGAATAGTTGCTGTTACACTGACAGTTCGTGACGCGACTGTTATGTTGGATCAGGAATCACATGCAAACCTGCTGTTCGAAGCACATATCTCTAGCTTGTGTTATTGAAGCGTTTAAGCAAGGTTGAATTGCAAGGATACGAATAGAAGTATACGCATATATGCTCCCAGAATTAATCATGTGCGTGGATTCCTGTTATTCAAATTTTGATTCGATGTCGGTTTCTCTGGTCAATTTAAGGGCAACATCATTACGTACAATGTTCTTCAATGGAATGTAGAACGTTTCCAATATGCGATTCAGAGTTCTTTGCAATTATTATTGTTTCAGATTCCTAATTGAAAAGTAAGACAGAAAAGCCATTACAGTCTGGAAAGAAATATTTGGACGCATATTTGTATGTTATAGATTTCAGTGAAATGTATTTTAAACTAAATTTCTGTATACACATTTAGATCTATTAGTAGAACATAATAATTTAATATTTATAATGCTTTTATATAATACTAATGATTTAGTTATAACTTAGTTTCGAATGTTACAGTAATTATGGTGGAATTAAAAAAGTACCTTTATGCAACAGTTTTTGAGTCGCTGCATACCAAGTGCACAAAGTTCTCAAAGGGATATAAATGTAATGAAATAAGTTTGAAATGCTTCAAACGAGCTTTGCATTCGTCAGTTGCCTGGTATTCATACACAAATCTGTTCATATTGGACGACAGTACTTTCATACTCGAGTGAATTATCAAAATAGTTAGAAAATTAAGTATCTACTTTATCAATATGTCCATAGTTTATGTGTTACCGGTTCAAGGAAATCAGTAATTGTCGTACCACTTTTGTAATTGTCGCAAAATTAATTTTATTCGACGTTTCTCCTATAAACACTTCAGGCCTTTCCAAGATTTCGGACCTATCTATCTAACTTCAACGTCTTCTAATTTTTCGATGAAATTTTTATATAACTCTTAACATATTCCCACGCGACTAAAATTTTCAACTAATGTCTAGACATCTCATAGCATATTTAAGGTCGGTATGCTACATACAAATATTTTTTCTTAAGGATCTTAAAACTTGTTCCCTCAGAAGGTTGTTGTGTCTTCTCATTACATTTAAATATCGCATTGCATTTGTAAAGAATATCGTTTACCAAAGGGGCTTCACATCAGAAGAGTTTCTGAAACAATTTTAAATATTAACTTTACATCTCCCAGCATTTCTCTTTTACACAAATTACGTTTAATAAAAATCCCATATGATCGAGACCTTCTGTATTTGTTGTTACTTAACTAGTTATTGGGCTTAGGATTGGGATGGGCTCCACAAAAGAAATGTTCAAGAGGATGTCCTCGGACTACATAAATTCAAGAACCCTTGGCTTAGAATCATTATTTAGAATCATGTATCTGAAAGAACGGAGTAGTCGGATAACCATGAGATGCCGGAATAGGAGAAAATCACCCATGAATAATCCATGAGACACTCAAACAGATAAGATACACAAAGTGTCAATTTGAACAGGGGTTGACCTTCGTTCGGATATTTTCAACCAATATCTACAATAAACAGAACAAATTACGTAAAACTGAACGCGACACTGTCTGCTTATTTGACAAGAATGCAATTATATTTCCGTTTGATATTTAATTAACTGCGAATGTACGTAAACAGTTGTTAATTATTTTATCCATAAATAATTACGAATAAAAGTTAATTTCTCTGGTTATAACGGCTAATCGCGAAGCTGGTTATGACAGTATATTACTCCCTCCTGAAGATAAGGGAAATATAATTTGTGAAATATGAATGAATTATGGTGAAATATGATGATTGCACTATTATATCGTAGGCGACATCTGTTGCTGCAAAGCATTTACGTTCAAAGCATAATGATCGCCGCTTTCGTGATCCATAGATGGGTCATCAGCACTGATGAATATGTAGAAAATAGTGAATGTGCATCTAAAAGCACAAGAAGAAATATCGTAAGCACTGACTATTATAAGAAACGCGAAAACCATACAAAAATGGTTATAGTTACAGATCAAGTAAAAACGGTTAAAAATTGGTATAAGAGCCCATTTTACAAATAAAGATTTTAAAGCACTTTGAAAACACCAACATTCTTTATAAATTATGTTCGAGGAAGATACATCACCGTTTAAAAAAAAAAACTATCTGCAGTGATGCACAATAATGAAAACAACATAAACACTACAATAAATATCCTATGTAATTTAAAATCCAACGTTTGTGCAACATAATTAAAAATACTATCTAAAAGATGCTTTTAGTACAGTGGAAAAATTTCCTAATGCAACGAAGAAAGATATCATCAAAGCAAAAGCAATTTATCAGAATTTGCAAGTACTGTTTTATACGATGGAACTCGACATTTTATAGTATGTTTACTGTTCTTTGAAGCGGAACTGTAGCATCCTAAAGTAGAACAATAGTGGCTATAATGCAAAAATAATATAAAAACAGAATAGAGATTTTAAGCCACCCAACTTATCAAAACAATGGCATGAAGATCGTTGTACGCAGTTCCAACAACGCTGAAGAACACTAGCGCTATTATCTACCTAGAGTTAAAAGAAGTAACTACTGATTTACCATATTCAAATTTTACTACTGCCATACTGAAGCGCGCAGCTTGCTTCTGTCAACGAAAGATCAACCGTCAAAATCCAAACATTGTTCAATTTCAACAACGAGTTGATAGTCGATAGAAAGAACCTCACTTTAAGATAAATCTTGAAAGTATTATGTAATAATATCTGTAAGAACATATTGTACAAATATATTGTATTAAACGAATACTTAACATTTTTTCCATTGGTTTCCGCTCTGTTTTTTATCTTTATTTTATTTTATTTTATGATGAAACATTGTTATTTTATGACAAACCTACTAGCGATTACATGTACCGATCTTTCTGTAACGTCAGTATGTCAGCACCTCAAGTCGTTCATGTGCGGTAAGGTAATGTTTCGCGTCATTAGATTTTACGTTTTGAATACCTTTCAGGTTTTGAGTACCTTTGATCGATCATTTCTTGTCGCAATCTTTTCTTCAAGTTCTCTTTTTTGCGAAAATCTTGTTGATATCGAAATAATCGATCGCGAAGTTGTTACATTCGAAAACCTTCATGAATTCGTTTGCTTCTTTTCTCCTTAATCGTAAGACCGCCAAAAGATAGGGATTGCAACAAGTACTAGAATTTAGAAGTAAATAATGTTACACGAGAATCTTAATTGCCACTCATTCTCTTCGTTCCGTTTTCTTCTATGTCTATATACGTTGTTTCTTTGCACCGTAATTGAGTAAAATTCCACATTTTTTTTCCGAATTATTTTTGTGTTTCTAGCACTTTTCTTTTATCTTCATTTTATGACTTGTAATTACGCAGTTTATCGCGAATATATTTGTGCTTTGCGTAATTATCGCGAAGTTCACGAGGTTAATTTCCTTTATTTTCATAGCGCCTGCGGAAATATAGTTGTTTCATACTAAAGGTTTCCAAGCAATAGAACTGCGATGCGATTATTGCAAATACTACTAATTGTAACAGCCGAAAACATAGCAATCGCCTATGATTGGTTCTATTTCAGTATAAAATAATTTCTGTGAGCAAATGTGTAAAAACAAAATTTACATGCAATTCTATCATTAGGGAAGCAGTTTCATCTATCTGTTATTCCGTGCTTTAAAAAAGTCTTCTGAATAGAAGGCTTGTCCAAGTTGTAATATAGTATTAATTATCGATACTAATCAAAACAAAGCTTATTTTGAAGTTTACTACCTCCACTTTCAGAGTTGCTTGGTTAGTTTTATAATGGTGGTTTTGAGTCATTTAAGATAATATAAAAACCAAAATTTTCTCTTTGAAAATTGTTCAAATTTAAGCGATTCTACAGATATCGACAAATTTTTCAGAAAACTAAAATCACCATAGATTTGAAGATTGAAATCTCCCCTTTACAGCAACCTCTGAGAGTTAATGTACGGTTTCTTTTCGCCTCCTTCTTAGACTTTTACTGAAAAGTGATCTGCTAGTATTAGAATTGCCCAGGCTACATCATGTGAAGGTTGCACAGTCGGATTTCTACATCATGTATATGCGTCTAGCCTATGTATTATACTGTCTATAATTAATGTATACACTTAACCAGTGACTTTAACGTGTAAGTGATTAAGTAATCAAAAATGAATATTTTCTCCTCTTTGTCGTATCATCTTCTAACATTTTTTTCACATATGACACACCAATGTATCAATTTTTGAAGAATACCTCTGCAAAGCCTTGGAAGTACATTTTCCGACACATCTATATAATGTCAAAAGTAATTTGTAAATACAAAGTTAGAACATTTTCAACAATTTTGGAGGAAAAATTTAGTGTTCTCCTTTGCACATTAGTGTATTATCCAACACGTGACGTCAACAGCTTAACGATGCTAGCTGCAGTAGCGCCAAAAATAAGGAGCTGGTCTGAACGAGAAACTCTTCCTGTTCGTTGCTGTCGCCTAACGAAACTTCTTTTTAACTCTGAATAATGCAATACTTAAATGGTGCAGGAAACATGTGACGAAGGTGAAGGCAAGCAGAGTGAATTGAGTTACTTCTAGCTTCTTGAAACGTCTCGTAAATTTTCAGCTTGCAACAGTATATACTGGGTGTTAGAAAAAATCGTTCAACATTTATATGAAATATAGAATACAATGTACCGAGTAAGAAAATCTTAATAAACATAGGTCGAAAGGTTAACCATTTTTGAGATGTAAACATTTCTGTTTATTAGTATCGTAATTAATTTACTTGTCTGCATCGCATGCAATGTTTTCTTCTGTAATGCACAGAATATCTGACCAGCCGGATCTATGTGATTATGATTAAAGGCAGACGAAAGAAGTGATAGTTCTAGTACATATATTCAGTTTTGTTTAGATTATGCCATAGTTTAGTGTTTATATTTAGTTTTAAATAATCTTTAAGATCATTAGGTCCCATTGGAAATATCCTTACACTTCAGCATTTATAAACGACGTTCACAACACGTTGGTTAATACATTACCATAGTACTTGGATGATGTGCCTTTGGCAGAAAGATTATCGATGAGGTACATGCACAATAGAGCTTCATCTCATTTTGTGCGGAATGTGAGAGAGCACTTAAAACACGGTATATGGTCAAAGATGGATTGAACGTAGTGGATCAGTTACATGACCCTGTCGAGTCCCCGCTTTAAACCCTTTCGACTTCATTTTATGAGGATATTTGAAAAGTCAAGTGTATTCCTCGCCGACAAACGACTTTGAAAAATTACGTAACCGAACCTATCATGCTTGTCAAATTATTCGTCAGAGATGTGGAATTTTTTAGAGCGTTCGCAACTCTATAAACAGTTGGCAAGTTTTTATGGAAATGTGAAAAGAGCATATGGAAAATCGTCCGCAAATATCAAAAGGTGAATAGTAAATCTAATCATATTATACGAGCGAAAATTGTACATACGTTTGTATGTCTTTTGAGCTCGAAAACAGCTCTAACGATATTTTTTTTTACGTATTAGAAGGGTTCTGAGCTGACAAATCGATGTGTTGAAGTTTAGTCTTTGAGAATATTCATTCATTTACTTTATACCATTTTCGTGGACAAGAATTTGATTTGGCAATGCCTCTACTTTTGGAAAACTTATTTAATAATTGTAATAATCAATTTTAAAAAATTCTAATACTTTGTTTCGATTTAGTGTTTGATTAGAAAAACAAATTGTAGAACTCCGACTAAAGATTAATATGAAAAAGTTTAAAAAAAAATGTTGTTATTTATGTCAATATTTTTTAGTGAACCGTGCGAATGCTGTCTCCAGATACTCAATCATGATACTAGCAACTAGAAATATGTATATCTCACAAACAGTTTATCTTTCGAACTATGTTTATTAAAACTTTTTTGTTTAGTACAGTGAGTTCTATATACCATATAAATATTCAATAGTTTTTTACTAACACCCTATATATGGAAACCTATACACATAGGTTCTGTACAAACGAACATCTTTTTAACGGTTCAACGTATTCCTTTATTTTACTTTTCAGTTGAGGAAAAACTGTGTTTGCTGTTAAATAGACCCTCAAACGCACACAATTTACGCAATTTATAAAAATCGTCTATGAGAGGCACAGCATTCTAGTTGGGAACCCACTGGTGTAAAGCCATCCCTACAATGTACAACTCTCTTGTGGGAACATGAATGAAATTCTGTCCATTTAAAATGAGAAAACTGTAACAAAGTTAAAACTTGAAATTGCAATATGTTGTGGGCTTGCTATTAGTATTTTGATTACAATTTTAGAACCATTTAATTTCGTAACAACAAACTTTTGCATCGTAACTGTTGGGTCGTAAAACATCAAGGAAAACGTCCATTGGTGTCCGCTAATGTCATAACGAATAGACATCGACCCTTCCCTTAGCAGCAATAATATCCAAGAAGCCACTACTTTAAGTCAAGGTTCAGTTTATTATTTCTAACATGTGCCTACTAGAGATTTTACTTTTTATTTTCATTTCCTTTGCTTCGTTGTTGCATTGTTTAAATCGAGGTGCTTCTTTTATTTATTATTTACTACGGTCGAAAATTAGGACACGTGAAATTCACGTGTGCGTCACCCAAAAATGCACTCGACACTTGTGATGACCGAGGTTGAGGGCGAACTTTTACTATTTCCACTCAAAAAATAATCTTGGAAACAAAAAATTAATATTTGAAAGTAGTACAAATGAAACAATAAATCTTAATGGTATTCATTCAATTGGAACATAATTAAAGATATGTCAATTGATAAAAATATAGAATCTAATAATATTGTTCTAAATGCTTTGTAAATAATATTAATTCCAATATTTCGAAGTTTAAATTGCATTTATTAAAACCAGAAATGATAAGTTAAATCTATTGTTTTAGTAGAAAATTCGTGTATCCCACCTAGATCTGTAAAATGTGCTTGTTTGGTACAGAAAATTTGTTAGTATTTTTACACGTGTAGAACATATGTAAGTATATTGAAATTTGTAAATATGTAGTAAATATTTATAGGTTTATATATTATTATCATATACGTTATATTTTTTTCAATTTGTATATCTTAAAACTAAAAAATTATTCCCTTCAATTGTCCAGACTTCTACACATATAAGCATTCATTTATTTTCAAGAAATTTCTGTGGATTTCATCTAATATAAATAATAAGTATTATAAAATAAACGTAAGTACGTGTAATTACTAAAATTTTATATAACCTATTATAGATACTAACATAGTTTGCGTTTATATGAATATCGGAAAATGTTCAATCGTAATCAAATTACACGCAGCAATATCATATCACATACACAATATTGCAACAGTCGAGAATGACTGAAAACTGATCAGCTTATCGGATTCAAGATTCTCGTTTGTCTCATCCGATTGTGCGTCTCATGGATGCCATAAATGCCTTATAGATACCCAAGTATCTACGTAACCACGTATCTTGTACCAAGTATATTGTAAATCACTAGCTCTGATGACGCCATCGATTAACAACCTATATGTTCTAAAAGCAGATATCTTCTTTACTGACCTAACAATGATGACACATCCAAATTATCCAATTTCAATGACTGTAGAGACATTAAATTAACCATGAAAAGAATGTACAGACAGAATTCTGCTATTTTACGTGAATATTATTAAATTCTAACTATTATATAATTATATAATATTATGAAATTTCCATTCTCATACAACTGTACTGATTTAGTACTTTTAGGCATAACTGGTTTTATTGTCTTACATTACTATTACAAGTTTAATAAACAATTAAATTAACAGTCAACGCTTACAAATGTACATTTTATTTTATTGAATGAAATTGTTTCCTATTATTATTATTACAACAACAAGGCGAGTTCCTTTCGTTACAATATACGATTTTAATGAATATATTATACTATAACAATAGACCACATATGAAGATACTTTTATAATTTTACATGACATCTTATAAGATGATTAATATCGTAATTAACATTAAGCAAATAACTGCAAGAAGGAAGTTTTCTCAAACGGTTGGTAAACGGCATATTGTACTTCTAATTGAAAGATCAATAGAAAATATTTCCGACATTGTACTCGATCTGTAGCATCCAGAGATCTTTTTATACCTGCCCATCGAGGAGACACGTTAACGGTACATTAGCGCAACGGAAATACCATTTTGCGCGGACGATGAAACGGATAAAAGCTTCTCGTCGCTATTAGAACGACTCAACGATAGCACACAGCTAACCTTAATGTAAAGATTACTGCCTTGATTTTGGCATCGATATTATCGTATCCAATGCTTATTTAACGCAATATTTCGTTGGCAACAATGTTCCAGACGATAATAGACTACCTCGACAGATAATAGTTAAAGAAAAAGAAAGTTATCGGGACGTTAAATAAGTAAAAGGAGAAAGAAGAATGGTGCTGCGAAACTTCAGGATCCGAGCAACACTCGTATAAGACCAGAGCTAAGCAGCTTATCTGTTGATGATGCGCTGTATTTTCCGTCCCCATTCACCTCACCGCGGCTGCTGCTAGGCACTCGAGTGTTCCTGCTTGATAGCGTGTCGTTTTCTACCGCATATCCCACCCTTTCTCCTCGCTTTCTTCTTACCAACTCCTTTAGTTACGTTTCCCCTCCGACGATTGGTATCATTGTCACCACCATCTCTGAACGCCGCTACTTTTTGCCCCTTACCGACCCATCACAGTTCCTCCTTCTATCTATACAACCCAGGTGTAGCGGCGTCTTACGATTTCTGTCCAGAAGTCTCTCACCTTTTCAATACCTCCACGAAGCACACTCGTTATCTGAACACCGCTGATCATTTCGCAGAACCAGACTTATAATATAATTGGGATCTGTGTATGTTAAGTAGATATTCGCTGAATACGAGCACTTCGAATACTGCACTAGATGCCGTCTGATAGCTCGAAGGGCCACCCAATGATTGGGACAGATTGACTTGGATTTAGGTAGCTGGCTGATTCTAGCATTGAGATAATTTATTGAATATTGTATCTTAATTTTAACTTAGTTTATTTGAAAACTTGATCTGCTTACTGAATTCTAATACTAAATTTTGATGCTAAGCTCAGATACTAATTTCTTGTTACTAAATTTCGAATAAATTCTGTTAATTTCTTGCTAATTTCCTGCTAATTTCTGATACGGACTTCTGGTAAATTCTACTTAAAATCTACAAAGTCTCTTAATTTAATACATCGCAACTCCCACTTCGGACCCTTTTCCTAAGTGACTGGCCCGTGCAGAAGATGCGATATTTTCCTAATTGATCAACCCCTAGTCATCTTCTCGTTTTTAATCATTACACAGAGTAATAAAACTCTGAAAACATGGTATTAATAAATCAATGCTGTATTTTTAGAAAAGTTTTACATAGTAAGAATAAAAATTTGTGCTAATTTAACAAAGTCTATCACTTAGTTTCAATTACAAAGCAATTTTTGTACAATGTATGCTAATTGTAAAATGAAACAACATTTACATTTTTTTATTAGTTTATTTATTTATAACAGAGATAAGAGCAGTGACAATAATGAAAATTAATTGAGAAATTACATATACAAGATGTATGTGTCCTAGGGAATTTTGATTAAAAATTAATTAAAAAAGTAGAGAAGAAGAGGTTTCAACAGAAATGGAAATTGAAAACAATTAAAAAGCATTCAAAACGAAGCATTGATACTGTAGACTGCAATAGCGTGAAGGAAATTGTATTTTATTTTTTGATCTTGAACAACATCATACTAATATCAAGACAGTTTATTATCAATAAAGACAATTTCAATTTCTTTTTTTTTAAATTATCCATTGCCTTTTTGTACTCTCTTGCACCAGCTAGCGAGTGAGGTATCGTTTGTTGAATAAGTTTGGAGGTTTCTACCGGTCTGCTCTTCCACAAATTTATTTGCGTAGCATATGGTAACTCTTCCGAGTTTGTAGTTCTCAATTCCTTCGTCTTGGATCGTTTAGTCCACTCCGAATAGTCTAAAACGGTAATTGAGCGTGTCCAGCTTTCTTAACACATTGTTGACCGGCCACGAGTTAACTCGTGTTTCTACGGCCGAACGTTGCTGACCGGCCACGAGTATACTCGTGATGCGTTTTTTTTTCGCATCGCTGTTGTTTTCTCAGTTGGCGACCATACAGTGCAATTGTTGGTCAGTATAACACAAGCTGTTTCTCTCGCTTATAAGACCCGCCAAATCTTTTTTTGTAAAAAGTATTTAATGATTAAAAAAATTTAGAAAACGATGGCGAAACGTAATGAAGAATCTTTAAATGAATTATACGCGGATGCTTTATCTGATTATCCGAGTGATTGTGAATCAAATTGTGGTAACTGTGAAAATGATTCTGTATCAGAAGATAGCGACTCTGATGTTACGCCACCGAAATATAAAAAAAGGAATATAATAGCTTCAGATAGTGACGACGATTTGGAAGAAGAGTGGAACGAACATGATATTACACCATACTTACAGAATTATTTAAATATTCCTGGTGCAAATATTGAGCTTGGTGACATGCCGACTATCAGTGAGGTGACGGCTTTATTTTTTGATAGTGGTTTTTTTTATTTAGTCGTTACGCAGACCAATTTGTACCATTCTCAAATGAAAGAGGTACATAAAATTTCTGCAAAAACGGTACCATGGACAGAAGTTACCACTAATGAAATAAAAAAGTTTCTTGGATTACTAATATTGATGGGCCAAACCAGAAAATCTCATTGGAGAGATTATTGGTCAACGGATCCTTTAGTTGAAGCACCAATATTTCGAGCAACTATGTCCAGAATGCGATTTGGACAAATTCTTACATTTTTTCATCTAAATGATAATACACAACATACATCTCCCAATGACAGACTTTGCAAAATTAGACCACTTTTGAATTATATTATTCCAAAATTTCAGTCCCTATATACACCCAAACAGGAGTTATCTCTAGACGAAGCAATGGTACCATACAGAGGACGCATCAGCTTTAGGACATACAACCCAGCGAAGATAACGAAATATGGAATTTTGATCAGAATGCTTTGTGAAAGTGAGAGTGGGTATATATGCAACTTCGAGGTCTACTCGGGGAAGGGCAAAAAGTTGCAAGAAACAATATTGTCTGTATTGGAGCCGTATCTTGGTCAGTGGAATCATATATACCAAGACAATTATTATAACAGTGTATCTACAGTCGAGCTATTACTCAAAAAGAAAACACTGGTGTGTGGTACCATACGGGAAAACCGTGGCTTACCAAAGATCCTGATAGAAAAATCCAAAAGTCTACACAGAGGAGAAATGACTTTTTTACGAAAGGGACCTGTTATCCTTATTGCTTGGAAGGATAAAAGAATAGTACGGATTATATCAACTATTCATGATGCTTCAATGATATCAAGTGGAAATCGAAAAAAAATTATATGCACGATACAATCAAACCTACGTGTATACTGCAGTACAATAAACATATGAAAGGGGTAGATTGTGCAGATCAGTACTTGGCGAACAGCAGTATTTTACGAAAAACTGTAGAATGGTACAAAAAATTAGCATTTTTTCTGATAAACTGCACCTTGTTCAATGCTTATAAACTGTACTGTACCTATCTGCCAGAAAATAAAACAGGATACAAAAAATTTCTACTGCAAGTAGCTAGGGAATGGATAAGTGTGGATTTCAAAGAATGTAGCATTGCACCTGACACTTCTCGAATTTGTAAAACAGCTCCTTATAAAGACACACCCTTCAGGCTTTCCGGACAAGTAAAAGACCACGTCCTAGAAAAAATAGTCACTGCCAGAAAAGCAAATCCGACTAGAGCGTGTAGAGTATGCTCTTCAAAGGGAAAACGAAGCGAAACTAGATACATTTGTAAAAGTTGTTGTGTACCATTACACATTAGGTGATTGTTATACTGCTTATCATACGAAAAAGAAATATTAAAAGTTGGATAATAAATAAAATATATTAAAGTTTATTTTTATTGTTTTACTTCCACATCGAATTACGAAATAATACCCGGAGACATGAGATAAATTTTCAGTAAAATTGCCGGTCAACAATGTGTTAACGTGATTTGATGTTCTAAACCTTTTAACATTTATCAATTGCATTGAACAACTTTTGTTTTTCTTCACGAATTTATATTATTACTCTACTAACTAATAATCTTTAAATTAGATATAAACCGAGATAATGCCTTTTAAGCATGAAAGATGCAAAACAAAATGTAAAGAAAATCTAATTCAAATTAAATAAAAAGTACCAAAACCGTTTTCATAAATATCTCGTTAAGAAATTCCTTAAATACAGTAAGTTACATGTGTGACGAAACTTATACAAAATATTGTGATCTATAATATATTTGAAGATCATTGAAATCGATGAGATGCAACCTTTCCTGTATAATTACTAAATTATGTATTCCCCTCCAGTCTTTCTGTTCACCACATTGGAATTAATTCGTACTGACCTATTGCTCTTTCCTCTTCCCTAATACGTTCCACTTACTTCATTTTGTTTGTTGAATGTGACAGCAATTATGTACAATCAATTTCTCAACCGAAAATACCGACATTGTATGCGAAAAGTAGTTACAACCTAATAAGAAACCGTGCTATACGAGACCAAGAAACAGTACAAAAACGTGGGTTATGTTCCAAAAACCCATTATAAACATACATTTTTTTTAATACCATAAGCAACTTAATTTTTATTAAAAATATGAAAGTATCTCTGATGTAAGTTTCAAAGTACCGTGAAGTGACAAGCAACATGTTATTTGCCAAAGTTTAGTTTAACGTTTGTGTGGTTAAGGAATTAACTGTGGTAGAGAATGTCCAACGACTGGTATTTCTTATAAATTATATTTCGGTAACTGTTGGGGAGTGCAGTAATTAATGAAACGTTTGACAAGCAATTTGGTACGTATGCCCTATGATGTTTCGTGTCTTTAACCTTTTCTATGGATGACGAGATCTTATAAAGGTTCGCCGGTGAGTGTGTTCTCTAGCTAGGACATTCTACGAAATTTGGTGAGAGAAACGGCTATCAAAGATTATGTTAATGTAAATTCTGATAAAGTAACCGCCCCAAACCATCGGTCACCTACAGGTACCAAGACTTACCCTCGGGTGATGCATCCGTGGATTTCGCGTGTCCTAATCTTGACCGTAGCAAGCAAAGTAAACGACGAAAACCTTTAGTAGGTATGTGCAGTAAAGAATAATTAACTCGACTTGGAAAGTAGTATGTGGCTATATTCGACGATCTCCAGTTAAACCTCCCTTTGCTTTAGGCTATGTTTCAAAGAGATCTTAACACAACATTACTGTTCACAGTATTATATAACGTATAGCAATATCTGTATTTCTCACCTTGTCGCTTAACTAACAAAATTCCTGACAACTCATCGAATAATACTCATACGAAATTAATTAAAAATTGTAATTCATCCACTATTAATTCCACAAACATTATAATAAATGAACGTTTTAAGAAACAAACGCTAACAAAAGGATAACCGTATAATTTTTTGCATTTCCTCTGATAAAGTACACACTTCCATGCTGAATATACAGATATTTCCGTCACATATGAACAGCTACGTTTGCTAGCGCAACGTAGCCATTGCTAGATTGCAGCCGAGCCAATTCCCGTCGCTCACGTGCATTGGCTCTTATCGCCTCGATAGGAATCTAAGTCTTGCCAATTATGCAACGATTGCACGTTATTTGTACCCTGCTCTCACGTTGATTAGGTGTTCAACAGCGATAATGCCTTGGTGACGAACAGGACGGATAACGAGAAGTTAAGCGAATTAGTTCGGGATATAGCTACTGTTGTATGACGTAAGTCTTGTCAAATATAGTAACGTAGAAACGAAAACAAGTATTTACTTCGAAATTAGTGGAAAGTTAAAACTATATCCCCAATTATCGTTTTAACTTCTCTACAATTTCAATTTGAATTCCGCCCTTCGGAATTTCGTTTCTACATCATTACACACCTAATCAGAGCACGAAAAATATACAAACAGCTATACTATACAATAACTACACGGTCATGAAAATATTTAAGTTGCTATCGAGGCAATAAGAGTTAATACATATGAACGATGTAAAATTACATCGCTTCAGAATCGACGTATTCACAGCTATTGTAACGTCCCTACCGCGAGATGTCACACAGTGTGCCAGATGTCAAATCTAGGTGGACAAAATTAATAATTTGTGTACTAGAGGCACTATCCCATATAAAATTTACATTAAACTGTTTTCAGGATCGTTGAATCTAAATCTGTAATCGTCTGCGTTGTACGGACCAAGGGAGTGAAATAAGAGGGCGGTAGGATGACGTGAAATGATTGAGGGCAACAAAAACCTCGTGAAACAAGCGAAGTATCAATTCCTCGACAATATTTCAAGACGGACATTGACTCATTATGTATCCAGTAGTTCGTTAAGAGAATTTTAAAATTTCACGTATTTTCTCTGTTCTTGTCAAAAATTGAATGGTTCTGGGTCTGCTGCAAAACGGACTCGGATGGTTTATACGGTTCGCCATCGTCCGCGGGTAATGCGTTCTAAACGCCAAGCTTCCTCGCTGAGATCTCGATGGTAGCCACATTCACCATCGGGGAGGGACGGCAGCACGGTTTCAGTTGTTTCAACGTAAGACGTGGAACAACTTGTTCGCGATTTACGTCAGGTACAGTTCGCCAGGTTGCTAGCACTGAAGCATCGAGTTTGAATGCTCTCGCGAATATGTAACACAGGATTAATTCCAGTTTTGCTTCTCTTTATTTTCTTTAATCTCGATTAGTTTAACTTTCAGTCATAATTTTTTCTCAAATTTTTCCAAGTTTCGAGTCATTGAACAGTTCAGTAAAGTTTAGTACATCGTACCGTAGACCCTTTTACGAAACACTTTAATTTTTCTAAAGTGTTAGTAAAGTTCCTTCAGAAATTTCTCTCTCTGGTTAAGAAAATGGCACTTCTTTTTTCTTCTCCCTTTCGAGAAAGTTCATACTGCAATTTTGTAAGATCTATGTTAGATTTTGGAGAATATATTATGGATTCCAGTCGTTTTAAATTCACAAGTAGATTCAGTTCTCGGCACCTTCTATACCGAGGACACACAGATGTAATGGAGGATGGATGGGATTAGAGCTGTAGGGGGATGGGTCTCTGCGTAATCATCTCCACGGGGTTCTGTCTGTCGAAAACGATATCAAGCTAAGACCTACGCGCGTAGATTTAAGTTGTTTGCTATTCAGTAGAAACTTTCCAAGTCCTTTTCAGGACCTTGAAACTTCCAATTGGATTGCAAATTGTATAATTAGTTAAGCTATAGTTTAAGTTAAGTTGAGTTTAGGAATTCGCCGTTAAATCGCTGCTGTATATGTATAAATACTTTTACATATTATCACTTCCTTTCTTTCCGAAATCTGTTTGTAACATGCTCAAAAATCTGTTCTGAACGTATCTCTTTTGGACTTACCCGCCAAGCATTAGAAAAATCCTGTGTTGACATGTATATAAAATTGTCCTTAAATTTTCTTTGACTTAGTTTTTAACATACTGTATAACACATAGTCCAATTTAGTATTCAAATGTATCTAATATTCGAATAATAGAATCACTTTACATTCACTACAGATTATATTACTAATTAATAATGTTAGTGAAATTAATTACTTTTAACTCTTTCTAAATATAAAATTTCTTTTCAATACTTCTCATTTTCTAAATTAAAATACTTATTGCGCTATTATATTATTCTTTAATAATTTTAATACATATATAGTTAAAAAATTATTCTACTTGAATATTAATGCAGGATAACGTTATTTATTTTTTAACGTTTCCAGAGTAAATACCAACTATTATATATATAATTATGGTAATACGACAAGTATCTGGAAATTAAGAATAAAATTCATCTTTCCTATTCTTTAAATTAGTACAATTTGCTTCTTGATCGATTACATGCCACCAATCACTGTCATCAAAATTGCTATACAAGATTTACTACTTCCTCCGCTACCGGAAGAATTACAATCTGAATGTTTCTCACTAACTAATTACCTTCACTCAGGTTGCTCTAATCTCGTGGGACATCTACAAGTTTGGAACATCTCAAGACTAACTTCTGCTAACAAAGCTTTCAATTGTCCCACTAAAACCGTCTCTCGATGGATAAAACTGAAATTATTAACTTCATTAACGTTTCGAAAGGTATGATTAAAATTATAGAGCAAAAGAAATAAACTGAAGGAAACGTTGCAACTATGACAAAAGTCGTTTACAGGCGTACTAATCCTCGTCCTCTTTCGTTCTAGACGATCTGAGAGACAAAATTTCAATTATAATTTTCTCGAACAATTTTTATATAATCTATATTCTAGTGTATAATCATAAGGATGAATCATACTAATTGAATCATACTTCATGTGTAGAAATAACGTTCAAATGACAATATTGGATAATGATAAAATAAAAAAATTCTTCATTTTAAAGAAGTAATGAAACAGAAAATAACGATAACACTAATGACAATACCAAAATTCACAGTAATAATAATGATACCGATAATAACAATAATGACAAAAATAAAAAATCGTGTGAACCGAGTACCATGTAAAGTAGAAGTTTGAAGAAAAAGAGAGCACTTATGAAAAAAAGAACGCGCGAAGAAAGGGAAAGCAATAAGGAGTGAAAGTTCAAAGAAGCTGATCGTCAAATGTGACTCCAGCGAAACCTTGGAAAAGACGTTGAAAACAGGAAACACTAGACAGAAAGAATAAAAAGAAAAGAGTTGAAGAGTACGACCACTTAAGTCGAGGACGTAGTATCGGAATCGTACCTGGCACAGTATTCGATATGTCATCGAATACATAATTCTATATTTTGCAAATAAATTGCAAAGTACGAGGACAGTTTAATTAAGAATTTCACTAAATATCGGATTGGTAAGTATTTTTAGTTTTCTGGTGTAAAATAAAACATATTTTTTATATACTAAGAATAAACCAACAGTTACAAATACAATTACGCACAACTTGCTTGTAACCAAACTTAAACGTGACTAATATTAAGTGTTAAAAAGAAAAAATCATAGCTCTGATGGAAGTCTTCCAAAACAATCACAACATTATCTACAATATGTATGAACACCGAAAATGCTTTTTTCCCAACCCAATATTATGCACCCTATTAACAAATATGTCTCGTATCCTTATCCGTAATTGCCTTTTGTCACGCATTATGGTTCCAAATATTTAAATGAGTTACAAAAGGAAAATACAATAATAACGCATAATAAGTTACAATAACAAGTTAATACTTAATACTTCGTTTACTAAGATTTCTATCTTAATTTCGAGAACAATTACGAATATATGTATACCTTTCAATTCGTTCTTGTACATTTCGAAACATATCTTTAAAGGGATATCAATAGATGCAATCGAGTAAAAGTACTGAAAAGTATCTAGGAAGAGGTGTAGCAATTAAACGGTGCTCGACGATGATTTTTTTCAAACGGGGGACTACGAAACGCAACGAGATCAGACATGACGGTGAGCTGACATGGTAACTCGTGAAAAGGCGAAAATGATGCGATTCCAGCGCACACAGTTACGGAAAGAGAGAGAGGGACAGCAGAAGGCAGAAGCGTAACACTGCGTGTTAACGAATGAAGGATGGCATGTTGCACCGGCTGCATTGGATGGGATCCGGTGCATTGCGAAACGACATGCAACCGACAACGTGTCGGCACAAATGAAAAAAGGGGTCACAGCAAAAAGGGCAAGCGTGAATAGCCAAGTTAGCACGTGGGCCGAGCTGCTACCTGCGGATGGGTTAATTGCGATTAAGCCTTTTCAAAGTGCGACGAAATTTAGTGTCAAGGTGAATTCACGAGCTAATAATAATTAAGCAACTTCATCCATTTTTTATTATATTGCGTGTACCAAAATTTGCATCGCTCTTTTCGAAAAAATATTTCACTCATCATAAAAACATATTTTACCCAATAGTTTGTCCTACAAATATAAATAATATATAGGATGTCTCAACTAAGAAGGAGCACTAAATATCTTTTTTACTTTTTAAAATATGGAAAAGATTAAAATGGCTTCAAAGGAAGAATATCTTGGACTAAAGAATTTGTTACTGGCTTATTATTATTTTATGTTACCTTGTATACATCAGGTAGAAGTTTGCATGTAGAAAACTTAGATTCTGCACATACATTCTGCTCCAAGAATTGTTTGAATTAATGTTTTCGATGTTAAATAAGTAATTTATAACATAGATATTACAAAGTGAATAAATTTTTCTGGTAAATCTTTATTCGCAAATAATCTATCCGTCACATTTAAATTTTGTTACAAACAAGTTATGCATAATTTCGTTTGTAACTGTTGGTTCATTCTTTATATATAAAAATTGAGTTTTATTTCACACTACAAAACCGAAAACACTTTCTTACCAGCGTAATAGATACATTGCAAATGCAGCTTGTAGCTGCATTAAATTATTCTAATGTGGTTTTTATCTTTTCTTTTATTACCATTTGTGTGATTATTAAATCAAAAACATTAATATTCTTAACAATTTAATTTTTGCATCAATTTTTACTTCAAAATAACGTATACGCACTTGGGTATACTCCCGTAACACAATTAATTTCGTTCCTTTTTAATGGAAGTTATTGAATATATAATAATTACTGATCTGAATAGGCTGAGTTCTGGAAAAAGGAAATTAGTATTGGATGCGTGAGAACGTAGTTGAAGAGCAAAGACAATTTAAGAGGGAGTTTCAAACAGTTCCACCTATGTGACTCACCGTTACTCGCGTTAGAGATAAATTTGAGCCAGATGGAACAGTTCACAAGCAACGTTCTGGAAGACCGCGGGCATCCACAAGCTGAAGAAGAGAAGAAGAGCTTCCAGAAACTTACCGTTCCAAGGAAATTCCAGGGAAATCTGTTAGGCAACCAGCTCTTAAGGCAAGAACTTCAAAATTAAGCGTCCGTTGCATTTTGAAGCGCATTCATTGGAAAAGTTACATTCCAACATTAATCCAGGCCCTCAATGAAAATGATCTCGACCAGGAAGTTCCATATTATCAGCAATGCCTGGACCAGAACCGCCATCAATTTGGGCACACTCGATAGCCAGAAAATTCTACCTCTGCCTTCTACAATTTGAAGTTTTAATCTTAAATAGATCTACTTTAGAGAATATTAAATTTATTTACGTACAATCGTTGGTAATGTGAACACTTTGTATGATATAAATTGTAGTTACAAATATAATTAATTAATGATTTGTATAGCAATGCTATTCTCAAAATATTAAACTTCTATGCAAACAATTCCACGAATATCGAATATTCTCTGAATTTTAATCTATATAGCATATTGTCAATCGAATCAATGTGTAACTAATTGATTCCTTTATATTATGACCGTCTGCTTTATTTATCAAATTTCAATAATTCACACCCCTATATTGCAATTGAACGTACTGAAATCAATCAATAATCTGTTTTACGATTGCAATATAGATAAATTTTTAATTTATTTGCAAAATTTTCATTAAAATTATAAAAGAATACATAGCTATTCAATTAATTATAAAAATGTTATATTCGAAAGTATACAAACAGATCTACAGAAAACGTTAGTTGTATAGATTTTTCATACGCCATTTTTGTACAGTGTGTAGGGAAATGATTTGTTACGACCACTATAGGCTACCTATACATCTGGATCAGTCGAAGTTTGAAAAATATAGTCACCGTAAAATTGAGCTTATCGAGACGAAAAATTTAAGAGCAAATGCTGTTAAAGATTCTTTTAATTTAGAATGTGGTCAAATGTTTTAAATAGAACAAGAGTAAAACGATAATAATAATTCATTGAAAAATAACAGAAGACAACGAGAAAAGCCACAAGCAATTCCAAATCGACGAAACTTTTAATAATTAGATCAAGAATTCTCGAAAAGCTTGTTCAGTCTGATATTTTAATTGTTTAACGCATCTAAATTGTTGATCCAATTTGTAAATAATGCCTTTCAAAAAATTGCATCAATTTGGAATTTCCTATAGATGTAGTGATCTTTCGTTATATTGTACTGTATTATAGTATATTTCACGTGCAATGGAACGCATTTATTACTATTATCTGTTATTATTATAAATAGCAATTATTTAAAAATTAAACCTCCGTACCAATTTCAATGACTTCCAAATATATTTTCATCAACTTTGTTCCGAAGATATTTACTAAAACTTTTATTAAACTTACTTCTATTTCTTAGTACAGATGTGCTATTGCTTGGGTTTGGACATTTGATTTGCATGCCTTCCGAGTAATATCTTACCAGTAACCCAGGAGTGAATGGTTGACAAAGTTATGTATAAGTATACATGCAGTGAAATTGTTAAAGTTGGTAATGAGCTAAGAAATTTATACAAAGAAAGTGCATGAAACTGGAGCATACACGCAGAACATGAAGCGTGCGTGACGAGACACGGAAGCCATATAATATTCCTCGTCATGGAGCTCGAGCGTATCATTGTGTAAGATATATGCATATGCAGCTAGCAGAGTTTTTGTTCTAATAACAACATGAGTTTGATGTTCGTATAATGGCAGATTGTCGACATGTTGGCAGAAATCCTTCCGACTTTTGATCCAACGTAAAGTAACATATTACGTACATGTATATATTTTTACGTCCTAAATAACGTTGCGATATTAGCAACTGTCGCTGCCTAGAAGGCGGCTGCACTTTAATTTGTCACAACTTAGGAACTATTATATATAATTTTGCTCTTTTACGATTTACGTTGGGTTAAATGAATTATATTCCTAAGTTTAACCTAAGCACTATAAGAAAAAAATGCTTATAACAGTAATCATGTCAATATATTTTAAAATCAGAAGCTAAATTGTAAACAATCATCTTATAATCATTTACTTGATATACAAGTGAAAAATGTAACTACATTATAAATTATTGATTCGAAAAATTAATGAAACTTTAACATTATTTTTAAAGAGAACTGTTGAGTACGATTTATGATTCATTTTGTACTTTTCGTCTTCATGACGAGTTGGATGCGATGCAATAAAAAAACTCTCGATCTTCACAAATCATTTCTTTATATTCTATACATCTTATATCTTTAGTCCTCATCTTAATAGATACTTTTCTTACCTATTAAATATTGTAACATTTGACTTTTGAAAATTTTCCATCGTGTATTGTAATTAAAATAGAGTCTGTCATCCACGAGTAAATTTTTCTTACTTAAAGACAAAATAGGTTTTTCTGTAGTTGTTAAGAAATTATTGTTGTAAATGCTGACTGCACATTCTCGTTCAATCAAATTCAGTAATATTTAAAATTTTCTGTTGTTAGAAGTTTTGAGTAACTTGGACAATTAACGGATTAATTAAAATACGAAGTAACTTTCAGTTCATAGTATTCTTTCGCCAAATATATTTAAATTTTTGAATTAGAATAAAAATTTTGCATTAATTTTTAATTACTTTTAGTACAAAATAAAGTATAATTGGTTTTCATTATGTGATTAGTTCGAAAAATAAATGAAGAAAATTTGAAAGGGATTAGGAATTAGCCGTTATCATTTCTCTATGATCGATTTAGCCTAACGTATTAGTGAACAAAAAAAACTATTTATCGATAAATTAAATTTTTTATAATGCATTTGAATTGTATCTTTAAGTGATTTATAAAATATACCCTGTCAGAATTTACAGTGAAACTTTATTTCAGTGTTATTTGTTATCCTACACACAATCCACGAGTATCCAAATAAAAATTCCGCTCAGATCACACACGTCATTCGAAGGTAAAAATTAAATCGGTTATAAACGTCAGATCGTGTCTACATCTAGTAAAACTTCGAAAACCGAAATAAAAGCTGTCGACGATTCCATCGATCTACCACCAATTTTCCTGTTTTCTATTCACCCTTGTGTCATTCACGTACGTATGCACATAGATCAGATCGATTCATTGTACGCTCTGCGTGTCAGTTCGCGAAGGAAACCGCGAATCCTCACAACCGTAAAACTCAATTGTTTATTGGTTTCGTTTATTTCACCCTTCGACTACCGTAAAACAAATTATTACGAATAGAAAGGACGATTACATGTTTTATTATTTCAGCATTGTTATGATTTCGATAATTTTGAACTATATCGATTCGTATTTTTCCTTGATTATGTATACACAATTTTACTATAGAGCAAATCCCGTATGAACCAATTTTCTGCAACGCGAATTCTTATAACACGGTGAAAATACATATTGGAACTACTGTTTTCATATAACACGATTTTTCGCACTACGTTAAATAATAAAAATGAAATCTGTTACAATCGAGCATTACTGACTTGTGTTTCTTCACACGACTACTCTTAATACAATGATATTAGTATGTGTTATGCAAGTATAAAGCGAATTTTTAGAACGTGTATACGGAAGTCTATTGCAGCATGACATATTTGCGACAGTATGTTTCTTAATTAGTGTACAGTAAGATATCCTCTGATAATAACCTACAAAATTCTGTTATCGTTAATCATTCGTGTCGTTTATTTATTTTTGTATATATGCATTTTTAAAGTGTTAATTAATTATTAAGAATATAACAAGATATTTGATAACAGAATATGAATATAATTATAAGTATATTTTTAATTCCATCGTTAGTAGAACCTTAATTAATTGTTAATTTTGAAATTTTCATAATAATTCGATTATCCATCGTATATAAATTGTGTAACATTCTTATTATCACCTATAGTTTCTATATAGCTGAAATACTCAATAATTGAATTAGATTGTTTTCACTCTAATTAGCAAACAAATTTACAACGACGCCATGGATAGTAAACATAAGACGCACAGGAAAGGAAGTAAATAAATTGCAAAGGAAATGAGAAACAAGATTAGACCAAGAGTGGGGTGCCAAATACTCACCGGCATCTAATTTCACACACTGCGCGAAAACATTAAAAGTAACCGCCGAAATTGGCTGGAATAAAAGTGGGTTGTGACTTGAACGATCGTGGAAAAAAGGGAGAAAAAAAAAAGAAACAAAGAGCTTGACTGGCACGCGCTATCGTTCGAGGACGATCGATGCGAGGCGCCAAAAGGGCGAACATACATAGGGAAATCGAGACGTGTCGCGCAGCTGAGTCTGCACAGCGGCAGCTGGGATCAGGTCATCGCTCGTTACACGGCCCGTGATTCGATGGATTTCAGCGCCGAAAACGGGAAAAGCCGTTTCACGTATTTCACCTGGGGAAAGGTACAATCGTGTATTGGCCGAATGCCTCATGTTCTCGCGAATTAAATTCTTCCGTCTTCAATGACGTTTAACCATGGGTTTCTGGGAAAAATCCTACAGAAAACGATTGATTTAGGACATGGAGCTTGTTTACCGAACACACTCGGCTACTGCCTTCTGTTTTTCTAACTATTCTATTACCTCGCTAATTTATTATTTAATTAGAGACTAATTTAAGTTATAATTACTTATTATTCATTATTCATAAATAATCGAATTTATTATTTAATTAGAATAAGATTGAATCTGGAATATATTATTAATACATTTGTCATTGAATTGTTAATTTCAGAGAGATATTTGTTACAGTACAAGAGGAATATAATAATAAATGTTATAATGTGGGAGGGGGAGCTATCTATAACATAATTACATAATTCTGAACAAAAGGATAGTACATCTGTGCATAATAAAGAAAATGATCGATTGTCCGGTATACAAGTTTCAATGGAGAAGTCAAATTGATAGCACAATTAAACACAACTAAAGACAAAAATAAGCATCAAACAAATTAATTGGTATTAAATAATATGCAAGATCCCCTTTTCATTTTACATTGATAACGAGTTTTATTTTCAAATGAATTCGTTCATCATTTCGTACTGTTCTTTCTACTTGATTCTAATTTTGAAATTATCTTCGATTTGCATAGATAGTTGTGTATAGAGATATCTTCAATGATATTGAAATTTGGAAAATATCACTGCATTATTACAAAATGATAATTTTTTGTGAGAAAAATAATGAACGCACAAGTATTGTTTTGTTGAAAAACAAATTTTCATCAATATATCGTGACAAGCTATCATATTTTAAAATATATATAAATCATTCAAGAATTTCGTTGAATTTCAAAATATATAGTTTCCGCTCATTATTTTTGCGTTTTTAACCGTACTTTAAGTAATATGTAAATATTAACCTACCAAATACAATATATACTTAAAAAGATTGTTTCGTATGCGATACCTACTTTCTGAATACATTTACATAATTTCACTTTACGAACATTTATGTTAATATAAGATAATCTAAAATGTCAGTTACGATCAATCAACTGCAAGTTTTTTAACCCCATAGGTATGCATATTTGTATGCCTTTGTTATTGTTAGTGGCTAACTTACTATTATCTATTATTTATCAAATATTGTTTATTATTTTGTTGTTTTGTGCTTGTATATATTGCACATTTGTGTGTTTTAAGCTTTCAATTATACTCGTCGACAATGTATAAAAATTCATGATGTAATATTATATAAAGAAAGGTAGATACTAGATTAATATTAAGTAGGATAATATGTAGTGGAAAGTTTGGCATTATCTGTTGTCGAATCGTGAAAATTTGCACGAGCTGGTTCCACGTATTAGGAACAGCTAGAAACGATACCATCTCGATTGGTGGGAGTAAAATCGAACTCTAGACAATGAGGCAAACTTTATTCCCAGCAATTTCGATTAAAGTTCGTTCTTTCTGGAATTGGTACACCGTAGCAATCCGCAATTCTATTTGGGAACAAGCTTGATTATTCGGAACAACGGTAAACAGGCCAGGATTGCCATTAACACGCGTATACATTTGATCTGTTCACGAGTCTCACGCCTCTACGCACCGACTTTAGTAGATAAACACATTTACGTGGCTTGCTGTGAAAGGGTTAATGATAATGTAAGTTCGCGTCTGGCAACTGTAAACCCAACGCTTTTCACGTCTGCGTGTAAATATTGGACGGGGAATCGTGTTATTTGTTCTTGTATTTTCAATAGTAATCCAAAAGTTAACTTTTGTGAAAATTATTAGTACTGCGATACTTTGTCTTTGATCTTATTGTGGTAATGATACATTTCACATTAAATATCTTCACTCGTAACCTATGGCATTCGTGAGATATTTTAGATAAAAAAATATTTTCGATGATATTGAAGTTTGGAAAATATTGCATCATTGTACAATTATGATTTCTTGTAGAAAAAGTAGCGTGCACGGAAATATTGTTTTGTTGTAAAATAAATTGCCATTATCGCGGCGATGCATCATGCTTTAAAATTTACATAAACAGATAGTTTTTTTATAAAAATATTGTTTTGGATACAATAATTTATTTGGTTGTACATTAATTTTTATGTTGTGTAAAATTAATGGTTTTTACATTTTCACATGTTTTTACATGGCGAACAACTTTAGCAATTTGTACGAAAATATGTTGTCAAAAATATATTCGATACTATATAGCGTGTTAATTTTAAATCGTTCATCTAAATTGTTTTAACTACTATTAGAGTACACAAAAATGACCAAGTGGACTTTAAACAATATCGAGGTCTATACTGCATGGTGTTAAACAATATTCTGCGATGGTAATTTTTGTAGATTTCATAAGATTATCATATTTATTTTTGCATATGGGCATCCATTATTTATAGCACGATGTTAACGAATTTAACAGCTCCAAGACGAATTCAACAACGAGTAAATATAAAAAAACCACCTTATAGATTTCAATGATATTGAAATATGTCATAAAAAAGGTGTTCATGAGTAATTTCTTTCCATAATATGTGTATATATATGAATATATGAATAAATACGTCTTATTCTTAATTAGATTTAGATTAGACTTAAATCAAGTTTAATTCAAGTTAGAACTACATTTTCATTCCACCGACCAGTAAAGCGTTGGACTGCAATTAATTTCTTTTTAAGTTTAATTAATGTTTCCAATGTTACAGAAGATTGAAATGAAACACAGGAACAACTGAATTGTTGAGGGGCTGCCGTAAAGCGACCGAACTGAAACTATGCATTGCAAATCCCAACCTAAACTATGCAAACCCAATCCTAATCAAGTAATTCATTTGATATTAAATATTGCATTCTTTAAACAGCACAGAAATAAAAGAAAATTGCTTAACTAGAAAATAAAATGGTCATGAAAGGAATACGATGGTTGATAATCTTATAAACTTATTGCTGTTTCGGGTCAGTTTACAGTTACATGGAATATTAAATACTATTTACTCGTATACCTGGTTATGCCCATTTTGAAATTACTTTTGCTGTTCACCGTATAATGATTTACTGCATAATGAGACAGTACATGTGGTTACGTACGTAACAGGTCTCCTGTTTTAGCAAAGTTGTCACGCATGACCTTATCTTGTTACGCAGTAACAGCACATTGTCTTCTAACAATTCTGGTTCGAGCATTCGATGTTTGGTCCCTCGTTCGTGTCTCATTGATATATCCTGGTAGCAATCGACCGCGAGTTGAATCTGCATCAGATATTTAAAGGATACTAACCGCTACGAATACGGCTATTACGAACAATGATCATATAAGTGGGAAATTGTTTCTCACAATTCATTAAGATTTGACTGTCGTGCTAAACATGCTGATTCATTTGTATTAAATAAGGGTGAAGCGTGTTGTTTCGGTTTTGCTGCGAATGAAAGAGGAGAGACGGAAGGAAAAGAGAGGGCCTCAGATACTAGTGACTTAGCCACGGGGATGTTAGGGATGGTCAGGAAGTCGTATATGTATATTGAAACGGATAGGTAATTGTGTACCTTCCGGAAACTGTGAGTGTCGATGTCCCTCTAGTGGCGAGTGTTGAAGGGTCGCCATAAAGGCTATCGACTTATTTGTCTGAAGTGCACGTAGTTATTCAGTTTTTCGTTCAGCTAACAAATAAATATAATAATTAAAACTGTTTACTTTGTAGAGCCAGTATTATGCACCGCAGCTAAAGATTTGCACTTTTCGGGATCACTTAACGCATTCACTACAGGTGGTTATTAGGTTAAACTGTTAATGAATGCGACATATAATTTCTAGAAGCCTATAACTGAATACTGCAAGTTCCTGCTACTTAAATGTACCGTAATTGATTTTAAAATTGCCATAAATGTGTCATAATTAATTTTCGTTCGTGAAACTATTCCGCTGCTATTACGCACTATATATATAAGCAAAAGCGAGCGCGCCAAAAAATGCAAAAAGAATGCGAGAGTACGAAATAAGCGACATTAATCAAATTTGTATTTGTCTGAAATAAACAACCACCTTCTCCTTTCGTTACCCTTCAGAGCCCTGTTCATAAGGATTAGTTTCATATTTAGAAATGGAGGCTACGAAGGGTGCTGGACTATAGTTGAGGTCAAACTTAGAATAATGCAACAGAATAAGGTCCTATCCTTATAACACTTAGGTACATATCTAATGATGTAAAACTGTGTTACTGATACTTGGCAAAAAAATTTTTAATATCGTAGAATTGTGTGTATTTAGTTAAATATTTCTGCGAAATTTCGAGTGTGTTAAAACAAGACGCTGAAAACTACTCGTCAAGCCTTCAAGACCTATTAGTACGTTTGAAATATCCAGAACGACCTAGATTTTCAAGATATATCGAAACTTGAAAAACTCAAACCCTATAAGAACTCTAGATTTATTAAGATATATAAGAATTTTAAGCTTCGAACCGTATTCAGAGTAACTTAAATTTTTCACTGATCATCTCAAATTACATTACATTTACTTTGAGAACTACATCGTTACTTTCAAGTTCATTAACCACTAAATGAAGTATTATTTCTAATCCTAAAAAAAGAGATTACTCTATTTCTAGATTGTTATTTTTCAGGTATGACATTATGCGAAAACTTAATGTTTAATAACTTTCGATGAAAATCAGAATAGTATACAATTACTTGTCTGCCGAGGAAATATTTTAGCAAAACTCCGTTATTTCTATCGCACTAAAATATCGTAGATCGAAGACCATAAACTTGGAATGTATAGATGAGTTATAAACGCTTTATTACTTTTTCTGAATATATGTAATCCCTCTGTTCGCGAAAGTTCTGTTACGAAATTTATGATTAGCCATTTATTGTTATGGAAACCTGACATATTGTAGATACAATTTATTTCCGTAGAGATTGCACAACGTAACAGTGGTGGACAAAAATCCATGAATATACATACTAACATTTCAGGTAGCTAATAATTTTAACATTTATAAGATTAATATCTTTAACTCACGTTCTTAATTATCATCTTAATGTGTTAATCCTCGAATCCGAAAGGAAGTAGCTTTTCTTCAGCTTGGCCTGGGGTTCCCACAGTGGCTTGCAGCTAAAATTAATGGGTGTGCTGCTCCAGAAAATTTTTAACCTTTGTTTTAAAATTGTGTTAAAAGAAACATACACGCGCATAAAGAAAATTTATTCAGAAAGTTGATAGAATCCCATTTTTTACGTATGTAGATTTTTAAGCAGAACACACGCGGAGTAAAATAAAAACTACTTTCTACTAGCATGTTAGGATTGGCACTGCGGAAGCGACAGTACTCTCACTCATTGACATCTTTCTACGTACGCATACGCACAACAGCCAAACACCACACTGCTGGAACTATGAAGCGCACAGTTCTATACAAAGATTTTGTATCTTTTTCATACACTAAGAAATGGTTACTGACATTCAGTTTAAGAATTATATATTGTATAAGTATAGAGAAAGAATTAAAGAAAATAGGTATTTTATATCTATGTTATATTCTGGAGGATAATAAATTATATATTTTTTATCTTTCATTTTATTTAAGATAAAATGAGTTTCCATCCACGCGAGCAAATAGAATCGGAGGATATGATATCGCCAAAAAAATAAAGAAATTAATAGTGAAGCATTTTTTATATTCGAAACAAAATATCAGCACACGATATGATGCATTATTCATGGATCTACATATCATACAAGAAATTAGTCGTACGACAGCAATTACAAACGCGGCGATTTGTTTAATAATGTGAAAAATCGTGAAATTAAACATTCGGTTCCGTGTTAAATTACTTGTGTTTTGCCGGCGTCCAATAACTTCTTAACGAGAAAGTAAGAGGTTGCTTGTGTTTCTGTTGAAAGGTAACCGTCGACTGCAGTGCAGTTTTCCACGCGCCGATTAATTTCCGCTAGCTTAGACACCGGCACTTTATTACTCCTCGCCAGCTAAGAAACAGGACTGGAGTAACTGCACGGAAAGTTCTATAGGATTTCTTCACTTCGTTTTACACGTACACACGTTCAACGTGACCCTTTGCGAGAAAAAATGTTCTCCTACGTATTTACGTTTTTATCTTTCGTTGAACTACAGTCGTAAATGATTTCCTTAAAATTGATTCGAGATTACGGTTCCTAAAATGTATACGGCTCTTAAAGTACTATAGTTACAACTGTTCAGTGCATTTAACGATTCTTATTGCTTACGTAACACATTTTTTTTGTTTTGCAGGAATTTCTAGGGTTCCTGTAATTCCATAGATACGATTTATTGTATTAAAGATATAATTGTATAAAGAAATGTTTTTAATTAAAGCGAGTAGAATGAGTTTTGTGTAAATTATACAACGATTGGCTGGTAATTAATTGTCATGTTTGGGTGATTAGGTATAGCTATAGGTATAAGCCACAAGTATATATTTATATTTAGAATTACATTACATGTTATAGCTCTGCGCTTGGACTTTATAATCTCTCAGATTGATTGCTGTTTTTCATTAATAATTAAAAAAAAAAGTCAAATTACATTTTTACAAAAAGGAAACTTGCTTGGAAAGTTTGTAATAAGTTAAACACCACCATGTTTACATATGTTCTTTAATAGGTTACTTTTAACCACCTTGTTCTATTTGATGCTCGCTATTGACTGCCTGCTCTTTAAGACCCCCTGGTTCTCCATCATCATGCCTCCTTCGCATAAACATCCCTCACTCGAAGCATGAAACGGAGTGTGTTGTAAACTCTCACCTTCAAGTTGTCAGAAATCATCCCTTTAACGTTGCCTGTTGAGTTTTAGAATACCCTGTACACTGTATCTCTACTTTCTACACCTACGACGAAGGAATGAAAGGTGAGTCTCATTCGCTTAGAACGTTTTATATATTAATGATATTCCTAAATTTCGTGACAGCACTTTTTAATTCGTCTCTTTTGAAGTTATGTTTATGGAATTGTATTCTTCGAGTTAAAGCAAATTTGCAGTTTTTTACTTTAAATGTGCATTGCGGATGGTTAATTCACAGCAAATGTGAAAAGTAAAAGCTAGAGTGTTTATACTTCTTCGTTGATTGAACTTAATTGACTAGTTCCCCAAGTTCGACCCTGGCAGAAGGGGAATGTCGTAAAATACTAGAAATAAGAAAGAGTCAACCTAGTCAATAATGGCTAAAACCTTGGGTTCGACGATGGGAACAATTTGGAGGATCGACGCAACTGTTAGCAGAACTTTCTGTAGAAGATCCTGATAGCTACTGGGATCATTAAGAATGAGTGAATCCTAGTTTGATTTTCTCTTACGGAAAGTTAGTCCTTTGCTGCAGAAAGCGAACACGTTCTTAAGATCAGCTTTCCCTGCGAAACTTAAATTACTAGTCATCCTTCATTATCTCGCTACCGAGACTCATTTTCGTACTTTAAATGTTCTTTATAGGCTATCAACTTGTAGCACAACCTTAATGATTCTTGACGAATTTCAACATTGATACAGTATTAATTTTAATTCTATTTTTTTACAATTCGGAAACAAGATACTTTTTCCTGTTTCTGTAAACTAAGTTCACTTATGTTGGAAATTGTATTTTATAAAATATATTAATGGGTTCTTTCGAATAATTAGGATTACTAATTGTAGATATCCTGAGATAAACAAAAGTGTGGATATTGTCCAACTTTATTTACCCAGGAGGAATACTTACAAATAATTGATGTATATACATCTATACATAGTGGTGGATTAGACTTTTCCGAGGAAACAATGGATAAGCGGCGTTGCGTCGTTATCGTCTGCAATTTCTCTTGGTAAATTAAGACCTATCGAAGAGGCATTGTTTAAACTCCATTGCTAAACTATTGCAAAAAGAATCAAATTCGTGCATTTATTTCTAAGTTTTAAGAACCATATTCGAGATAAGCAACTAAACTAAATACAACTTCACCTGATTTTTGACTACAAATTCCAAGGCGTCGAAGAATTGCAGAAAATAATTTTAGAATATTAGTAATTCGGTTTAGAGTTTTTGAAAAACCAATATCATTAAAGGAGGTCATACTAGAGCAAATCATTAAAAGTTACATATATTTTGCATAACTGGTTAAGGAAGATATCAGCTAATTTAAAAACTCAAATTAAACAAGAGTTGATGGATTGAGAAGATTGGAATCAAGGAAAAGTGATACCAGTGGCGAATATTAAGAGATGACAAATTATTTGGTGTGTCAATACTGCTATCCACCAATAATTATACACGCAACGTAGTCTTATCATGAATGACACTGTACTTTTGCAATAAAAAATGATTTAATTTTCTGTGAACATGGATATTTCATATGCAAACAGTTTGTAAAACAAAACTGCTATTTTTATTAAAAAAAATATTGGAATGTAAAAGGATGTATATGGATAAAGATTCAAGTAACATAGTCACTCTGCTGCGGGTTCTTAATTGCTCTGTCAGTATTATCGAACTAGACTAAAAATTGGAAAAAAATAGTTACACATTTTCTGAAATTCAACGTAAAGGAGTTGGACGTCTGCATCGGATATTCTAAGATGCTCAAGTGAAAGAAAGATCCCAAAATACCAATTGCTATTTTTAACAGACTGCAAATCCTATGCACACTAAACTCGCAAAATACAAAGCCTGAACAAAATTTAAACTTGCCTTATGTATTTGATAAATTGGTCAAAGAATCTGTCTGTTTAAATCAAAATAAACGAGAAACGTACAGGTCATTACTTCCGGCGCTACTTTTCTCAGACGTTCTTGCTTTCGTCAGTTCTGGACTGTAACGGGTACGAATTATTTTTATTTTTGCCTGTATATCATTTACACTTAACTGAGACAAACCCAATTCTTTATGTACAGATTTGTATGCTTCTTCGCAGATGTTTATTTCACGGTAACTTTCACGTTTCTTATTCCAAAGATACTCATAATTTATTAATATATTTCTAAAAATGTTTGCTCGTTCTTCCACTTAAAAAATTTTATTTCAAATTTATTTGTGAATTCAATCATCTTAACGCCAGTATTAGCCCAAGTTTTAATCGACCAAACTAATTCAATTATGTTCTCAAAATAGCATTATTTCATGAACACAAATGTAAGAATAATGTTTTCTTTAGTCTAGTGCAAAAGTACCCAAACTTTTTTCCCATAAATAATGTTTCCATTCTTTTAGTTTTGGATAGACTCCCTCCTTTTCTAACATTGGTTTTTCAGATTCATCAACTTTAAATTTATTGCTGACACAGAGCTGACACTCGCTTTGATAAGGTTTACTGTAAACTGGAAAATTTAAAAATAAGTGTGTATAAGTGTGTATAATTTGATATTTACTAATTAAAACGACAGAAAATTCAAATCTAGTAATATGTACGAAAAAATCAATACTTTTAATGGAACGGATGAGTCTGATACTTTAATAGCAAAATTTCAATATTTGGCTTCAATTTACTCAGGTTTAACCCTTAATCTTCTCAGCGAGTGATTTGCAATCTGTTCCTATTTTTTTGTAAGAAGATTGGCCACAGTGTTGAGACTCCTTTCCTCAAGGTATACCGATAGAAAAGCTATTATAACTTTCTCGCGATAGCCCATAATGCAGGATACGTAACACAGCACTCTATTGGCGTTTTCGTTAAGTTACTGTATTGATTGAACATGTTAAATTCCACAAATAACAATGGCTTAATTATTAACAATTTCTAATTTTTATTATTAATTAACAAAATAATAGAATTCAACAGTTAGTATTGAAATTACATATAAAAATATAAACAATATGTATAAATAAGATCCATTCTCGTGGACCCTAATTTTTATGCATTCTCAATATTTTTGTTCACTGACGTAGGCCTATTCGACCCTCTCGAGTCGATGTAGACCACTTTGAGAATGACTGATCCAATGTGTTTAATGTGCTCTGAGAAGACGAAGGTTCCTATGTGTTTTTTTGCGTATAAGTCTTAACAAATTATTTATCTTTTGCCATTATTACTTTCCTTCACTTTGGAATCCTGCACAAATATCAACTACATGTACTGTCTGATTTCAGGCACGAAGTAATATTTGAGGCGCTTAAAATTCTAGAAAATCTATGTAAGTATTGAAACAAAAGATCTATTACTCTTCGAATATACGGCCGTTTTTAACAAACTATATTTATCTAAATTGCTGTATATCGTATTCGTACTATAAAATACCGACAGGGAAAAAACGGAAGTTCCTACACTCTTTGGCCAGGGTCGATAAACTCTATTCCAAGCTGTACATATCGATTATTTAGGACCATTAGTAATCATCAAGTGATGAAACAGATATATAATTGCGAGCGTGTATGGATTCAGAAAATATGTAGTTTTAACGTTCCTTAGACAATATAGAAGCGAATAGTGCGTTGCAATTTCCATCAAACTGCATGTTTCATTACGGAAAGCCTGCACGGTTAGTTACCGATCGAGTTCACAGCTAAAGTATTCAAAGAGTTTTGTGAAAATATTGCATCCAATATGTGAAAATTGTATCAGGTATGCCACGATTGAATGAACAGACTAAGTGTGCAAATAGTGTTACATGAAAATAACTAGGGACATTGGCGCATGATATTACGAGTTATGATTGGAATGTCAATATGAAGTGCAGTGAGTGATAAATAGTAGCGCAAAATAATCCAGCGTACACGAAAAGGTACCTGAGTGTTTTACGTTTTAGGATACATCAATTGCTATTGAGTTAAGGCATTAAAGCAACGAATCTTCACCAATTCTAAAGCAACTTTTAGGCTTTAATCTCCATTATTAGAAAAATTAAACTAATAAGAAAAAGGCAAGTAATACTTGGCTGTTCTCAAAAATCGCTAGTTATGGCATCTGTACCATAAACTTAATTTTAATGATTTGTAAAGAGATCCTCCAATGTGACACTGTAATTATATTCTTAGGAAGTATCATTAACACATTAAGTAAATCAGTGATGTCATAACTGCATAAAGATTGACGTTAATGTTCGTCACCTACATGTAGGCTACAATAGCATCAAAGGTAAGGATAAGCAGTCTCGAATGAAAGACCCCTGCAGTCCTTGGGCTCTATCGTAAGATTTCTTGCCGCGTGTCAACTGTACCTGATATTATTCACATCGAAGTGGGACAACATAAGTAGTTAAGTATATAGATAAAGGAAAGTAAGCTTTAATCCTTTCAGCTCGCTTCGTTGGTGCCTGCAGATGGTAAACGTGATGGACGGAAAGAAAGACGAGGTAGTTAATAAATTTACAAACTAGTACATTATATTAATAAAAATGATTGTTTAACTCTTTTAAATTTAGGTTAAGTTAGCATAAGGTTGCGAGTTGCCGAGGGAGTCCGGTTACGATACAAATCCAGGATTTCAATAATTAATTAAGGATAGAAGGGAAACAGCCCGATGCATTAAATCTATGCTAAATGAACAAGGATAAAATGAAAAAACTATTTAATACGGGTAAAAAAAAGGTACAAAGTTGCATGAGATGGACGATATGGTTTTACGTGATAAAAACCGGTGCATATCAGAGTAGATAATTGTTACCAATCTATAGAGTGTAATATAAAATTGTTAAAGTTTTAGGTATCGTAATACACAATTATGGACAGAATTCATTGTAATAAAGATAGTTTGTTATGAATATCTCGAAAACTAAGAAAGAAGTTACTTATTCAGGAATATGTAGTACATAACATTATATGATTTACAAACCACGAATGCGAAGATCTTACTAATTTATAAATATATAAATAAATATTAATAAATATTAATAAATATTAATAAATATAAATGTTTTCATACATATTGTATATTAATCAATGTATTTTCAATACCTATAGTACGCATAAAATATAAACATGAAGAAATGAAATTACGACAAATATACTTATTACGTGAATATAACATTTTTACTTTGTCCAACGAAGTTAACACTCTTAGTTAATGAGAATTTTGCTACTATATCAATACGTTCCCTCCAATACCGATAAATAAGAAGCAGATTAGCGTTAAGAGTGAATTTAGTCGGAACAAATGAGGAGATTTCTCGTTGCTCCTCTATCATTCCACATGCCATCTTCTGGTGAACGAACAATACATGCGATGGTATGATTAGATACAGCGGTGTGGTCAGACGCGACGCGATGTCAATCCAAAATTAACAAATGTAGTTCCACATGATATGGCGGACAGGCAAGTGGCTGTGAATAGAGGCAAACTTCGATTGGTGCTGGAGAGATTAATCAGACACGGAATGAGACGGCGGGCATAAAATGGTACCCACAGCGAGGACTCTTGTCGGGCTATGGTTGCGATCGGTAAGGCTTTGAGCCTGCTCGCCGATAATTATTGCCACTGGCGAAGCAGAGACACAGAAGTGCTTTTGGCAAGAAAGCGTTGCTCACTCCGCGGCACGTTTCAAGCGAAGAAAAATGCTAGAAGAAAAATGTAGAAAATCTTTATTGAACTATTGCATGTAATAAAATTTTCTATAAAATCTCATTAATTGCAAAAATATTAAGAATCGTCTGTGACATTTATACATCCTCTACACACATAACTATATACGAGTTAAATCGGTAAAACATTAATTTCATTTAAATTTGAAATATAATTTGTACAGCACAGAACTATTCGTTTCAATTGTATTACCATGTCATTTGCGTTATTCAAAGATGCTAATTGGTACTACCAATAAATTATTTCTTGAAAAATTATAGTTTTAGGTATAAAACCATCGACTTCAAAACTCTCAAATATCAATTTTCACCTGAATTGGAATTTCAGTAATATATAATGAAATAATAAATAGTAAATGGTTAATACTTATCTAACAGATTATTGTCTTTCATATTAGAACTCTTTAATGGCGCAAGCTTCGGCTCATATGTCGTACCGAGGCTTTTTGGTCTACATCAACAGGTGTTATAAAACTATTCGCCACCGTCAAAGTCACGGGCTAGGACGTGCTGTTTCGTCATTTGAAAAGCATTCATCGATCGTGCACGTATGATGTGTTATCATTCAACACTTGCGAGAGGGAGAAAGACCTTTTTAGTCCTGACTCTTGTGTCGGCTGTAATCCTTTTCTACAAATTGAATGGATTAACGCTGGGCAAAATTTATAGATATAGTTACCCAACCTGTCCTATCCATATTCGATGCTTGGCCAAAGCTCCGTTAGTCACCGGACAAGTTCGGCGCCCAGGTTCCACCACGAGGAGGTGGAGTTGGCACTTGTTGCCCACAACTTCTGGAACCCATACTTATGTAACAATAACATAAAAACAATAACGTTTTGAATAAAAAATAATGATTCTTCGGATGTCATTTCTGTCACAGATACGTGTTTAGCTAGGATTGTCATTCATTTGGGTTCAGATTTGACCCAGTTTTTAATGCGCCTGAGAACGTCCAGTGAATTTTTTACGATGATTTGGGTTTTCATAAGCTCGCTTGCTATTTAAACTATTAGCCCCCAATAATCATCTTACATTCCATAATTTTATAATGCTGTATAAAAAGATTTGATCCTCTCTCTTCAAAACAAGTGAAAACTCGTGTCTGTAATGATACACACATTTAAAATAACCTCTGCAAAATGTCTGCAATTACTAGTTAGGTAGAACTTTCATGAAACCTATTCTTACTTTATTATAACGCTATACTTTTACAACAAAAAATATACAATTACTCCCATTTTCGCACATCCATCTTTTGTCCGTTCAGTGCAACCAACTCAATGTTCAAAAATTACCCTTGACAAAACCTTTGTCAAACGTCACAAAGCTCTTATGGAAATTTTTCTCTACTCCAGATAGCTCTGTGTTACACAGAAAAAGCCACAGACTGAAAAATGAAGGGGATCTTTTATATACCTATATTCTCATTAAAAAAAAAAAAACTCTTTCTTTGAAGCATCTAAGCTCGTTTACAAAGGGGGACGGTGACATTTTTTAATAGAAAACTGTCCCTTATTTTCTGTAGTACTCGTTAAGCATGACGGTATTTTTACAACTTGATATCCGCCCTCTTTAAAGATAAAATTTACGCTTTGAGAGAATGCCAACTTGTACGCGGAAGCTACTTAAAGCACTAAAAAGTAGAAAGTTTGAACTTCAGCATGGTGTTGGGACTCTCGTACACTCTCGCCACTACAGATGCGTATTTGATGACTTTCCACTAGCAGCGTTGGAACGGAAAGCTCTACTTTACCTTTCCTCATCTTTCTTTAATTTCCTCATAGTTCCATAATAGTGTTAATACAACAGGTTTGCATTAATACTAGCGAAGATATGGAACTTTGTATTCGACGATGTTCTAATCTTTACAATTAATATTTTAATTGTTGTGGGAAGTATATGTGTCAGTATATTTGTCAGACTTTTTAACTAATATTCTAATTGTTGTGGAAAGTATATTTGTCAGTATATGGAACACACTGTACCGAGTAAAAGAGTCTGAATAAACATAGGTTGAAAGGTCAATCGTTTGTAAAATATAAACACTTTATTTATTAGTATCGTCAGTAACTTTCTTATATATGCATATAACTTTAAATAATATTCTACACGATAAAAAGAAAGACAACCAAGATATCTAGATTTGAGAAAAAGTGTGAATAAGTTTTTAATGTGAGTATTCGAACTTTCTATGAAATGTTATGACATTTAGCTTCTTTAAAATTATTATTTCCAGTCGTCTGCATTCAATCTGGGCCGGGTTATTCGTGATCTGAAACCTTTCTAGCAGTGCTATAGGTATATCAATATTAGGTCAAAACAGTGTGAGACATACGAACAATCAGTTAATCTCAAGTAATAGTCTAGTCTAGAGTGCACCAATACCTTTAATATTCGCTTATTATACGAATTGTTACACAAATCGAATACTATCGAGTATTAACGCATTATGATGTAACAGTTATAGGTAAAGGAATATAAAAGCACAAAAAATAAGAGTATATTTTACAATTTTCCACCAAAGAATTGCAATATTTTTCTATTACATAATCTTGCAAATCTCATTATCCGATACGATTAAGATACGATGTTCCAGCGCGACAATGACCAAACTACAAAAGTAATTTTTCAAGAAACGAAGAAAGCCGATTTCATTTAGTATGTATGCATACTTTTTCATTTTTTTGTGTTATCTTTCTCTTCCTCACTCTCTCAATTTAGATTAATATTTAATATAAACTACCGACTTGAACTAATAATTATATTCTATCTTATTCTTAATTCGATCATCCATTTGTTGATCCAATTCAACTTCCGATTCTCCTTATCTTTTTCATATCCCCTTCTTCTTTATTTATTCTTGTTTTATCTTCTCCTTTTCCGATCATTCTTCTCTTCTGTTTTTTCTAACGCTATTACCCACTTTTTCTCCCTTATTTCTTTCGTAGTATTTTCACGTTATCCTGTCAACCAGGTTCTACCTCACACTCCACAAAGTTCCCACTCACGCACCTATGATTTCTTTGTCAGTTTTCTCTTACATAACCTGCACGTTTTCTCTTTCATTCAGTTTCGGTGTCTCTCACATATCTGACCCGATTTTCTAAGCCAAACTTGGCCACCAACTTCCAACTGTCCTCAGGCTAATCTTTTCTTAAATAACCAGGAAACTTTGTGTTCAAGATATTCTTGCCAACTCTCTTAGTTTATGCTCTTATTCATTTTCTTTCTTCTCTTTTACCCACTTTTATCTATTTTCCCTAGCCCATTTTGTGTTCTCACTTCCTCTACTTTCTTCTTAAATTTGCCACTTTTAGCCTTCAATTTCGACTCACGCAAAGCCCGTAATCCTTCTTCACCTCTTTATATTCTTGCTTTCCTCTGCTCTTTGAATACCTTCTTTACTTGCCTTTTCCTTTTCTCGTATATCTCGCAGTACGTTTTCGTCATCATTTTGCTATTCTAACGTCCTTCTTCCAACCCCGTTCCCACATTCTACTTCTACAAAATCCTTCTCTTCACTCCTATCTTCACCACTGCACCGTCTTCAAACCACATAACTCTAGTGGATAGTGGTCGAAGTCAATTCTTTGATACTTTTCCTAACTCCTTCCTCTAATAACATACAGTCTACTGTTGACATACTTTTCGCTTTAATAGCCGAATTTTTTTATTTATACTTCTTTATATTCTCATTTAGTATCCTTTGACCCGTCTTGTTCAGTTTCTTCGTTAGGCCTCTACCTTATCCAATTATTTTAATGTACTTTGATTTCTTCTTTTTCTCCTCATCTTCTACCCCCTAGACTATGCCATCTTTATCCTGGTTCATGTGTTGAAGTATCCTTCTATTAAAGTATCCGCTACATCGTCTTCCATTCCCCCAAATTTTTCAATTTTCTTTTCTTATTCTCATTCATATAAATCTACCACGTTCTACCACCATTACCACTTTAGCTTCCGTTATCTGTATTATCTTAAACTTCCTATTACCTCTCCCTCTTTCATCATTATCGACATTTTTCGCATCTCTCTATTTCTTAAATAGTGTATTTTCTTATCTTACTTTCACCACTTGCCACTAATCCTACTGCTTCCATACACCGCTCAAATTCTCCTCTGCTTTCCTTTTATAACCATCACTATCTCTTTGATTTTGCTCAGGGTTCTCCTCTCATTTTCCCCTTTAACAGCTTTGTAACCTACAACACCTTTCCGCTTCATACTCTTCAGTTTTACTAGCAACACCCTTATCCTTTCAACATCTTTCCTTCTCAACGCTTCCTCTAACATCCTCCTCTTTTTCCTCCCCCACTTCTTCTACATTTATATCAACTTTATCCCGGAAAAACATAATCAATTCCATAATTTACAACGTAATTGGCACTTATATCGCTATTGGTACAAAATGTATATAATTACACGTAATAAGAAAAAAGGTAAGTAATAATTAGGAGTCCTCAAACATACTGCATACAGTAGATCATAAAAATGTTCAGAAATCACCATGATTAAGAGACTCTTTTAAACTTTATATTTTAAACACATGGATATGCAATCTCTACATGACGGACATATAATATCGTATTATTATGTAATCGATTTTTTATGCATGGTTGTGTAATATTGTAAGAAAAATTGAAATAATACCAACTTTTACTTTACAAAAATAGTATTTTTTGTACACTTTCTTATTAATTTTAATTGCAAAATAAAAGTAGTACTTTTTTTTTAATAGTATTTATTAAATATTTTTACAATTTAATAGTGTGTTTTATATGTTTTAATGTGACACGATACGAATTATGTTTCATAAATATTCAGAACTAATAAAGTGTATTTTGCAATTCTGCCTTGACGTTCAACATTTTATAAATTTTAATCGTACAACTTCTCTATAATCTTTTTTCATTAGTCTTTAAAATTTTTCCAAGCCGACATTTCTAGAGATACAAAACATAAATATTGTAACGAATCACGAAGTAATGTCTTTCAGCTATTCGACAGTTGCAATTATCACGTCACGCTGAAACTATGTCTGCCACAAACACCCAGATCTCCAGTGGACGTGTACAGACAATATTTTAATAAGTGAATCCTACGGTCATTGCAAGCAATTTTAATTATTAGACATTCGAATTATTAATGAAAAACCTTACCCATGATAGGAGCATAGCGAATTCTCGTGCAGCGGCGATAGCGTTGGATATGAGTCGCCACCGAATCATTGAACTCGAAAAAACAAGAATCTTTTAATTTACTATCGTTTTTCGTTAATAACTCATTAACAAAATCGAAACAGATATTTTCACAAAGGAAGAGATGGTTGCAATTATCTCAGTAATTACCTTTTAAACGTTATCTGTCCAATTATGTGCCATCCTGTATAGCTTATTCTAATTTCATTTACTCAGTATTCATCTTGCAGCTTGAAATATTATAGAACATACCAAAGCTGTGCAAAAATAAGTTTCTGTAGAATAACGAACTGTATGATTCACTTTGTGCAGTAGAAAATAGTAAAAATTTATTTTATAACAAAATATACGTTACGATGGAATCTGTATTGAATAAAAATTTCAATTAGAGCACGGTATGGTTAGTCATGTATTTGAAACGATACGAGTAAAGGAACTCGTGCACGGCCTGTCGCCTGCACGTGTGTAGTCGTTCCAACCTGGCTTCGTGTTTGCTTAGTGCACGCGGTTCGTTCTGATATAAATGGACCTTAAATTGAACACGAACACGTATGAACGTGACACGGACGCTTAACGAACTTCACGGCGAATCAGTCGAATCTGTGTGCGCAAGCAATCGCATTGAATATTTCGTGCGGACAAGCGTTTGCTGTAGTCCATGTTTATCAGACGACGAAAAAAATTAAGGACACAATTTATGTCAATCAAATTTTGTTACATTAGACCTAGCACTGTAACAAATATGTGCCTAATATAGAAAAAATGTTTAAGGAAACATTTATAGTGTTTTCTATCTCGCATTGCTATAAAATTGCATTGAACGAAGTAAACAAAGGAACACGATAAATTTTATAGACTAATTGCATTTTCTTTTTGAATTAATTTTCATGAAAAGTCTAATTAAAATAAAAATTTTAGATTTATGTTAATAACGAACATTGGGCTGTAAGCGCTTCACTTTGATACGTATTACTATACATATTGTAATTATCTCCAACTTCCAATAAAGAGTAAACTGGATTCACTCGTTGCACAAGTGTAACAACTAATTAGTTTTATATTGGCTTTCAAACATTTGACACAAAGTAAGCATTCTCATCACAATGTCTTACAAGTCCTCATTTTCACTTTAGTTACTGCATAAGACTACTGCATAAGAGTTTACTAGCAAGCTCAGAACGAAACATACCTCCTAGCTTTTCTCTCTTTCCTTCACGCATGACACTTTTACGTTCATACAACAGCATTATCCCTTCACTTTATTCATTGTTCGTAAATGAGAAATGAGCGATATAACTTTTATTCGATACGGATTCAATAAGTCGACTTATTTGTACGAATTCGCTGGCGGTTCATAGTCAACGCTACGATACTTTGCGCGATTTTACGCGCTCACATATTGGCTAGTGATTCTCGTTAATCATTCGAAACGAAGGTAAAGCGTAAAACTTGACAAAACAAATAGTTGCTTCAAATAAGTGTTGTCTGCCAATTTATGAAATATCCTGTATATTATACGTACGTATCTGTGCTAACCCCATATATAGGATTTTTACATATGTTGCAGATGCATTTGTTATTGTGAAAAGCGCAAATGTGTAACAATTTGTATTGTAATTTAAATTTTGGTTGGCTTTTCGTTCTAGAATGGATCGTGTTTAATCTCTTCAGTCCACTGTAAAAAGTCCAGTGGATGTTCTGTGATGACTTTTCCATTATTAAGAAATTTTTAAAATATTTTAAATGTGGTCAGATGTGGATGTTCCTTTTCTTGTTCGGATAGATGTAATCATTAACTTCTTCCATAAATTTTAATTGAGACGTATTCTCCATAACTTTCCTATAGATATACTAATATGCATCTAGGATTTTCCTTATAGCTCTTCCTTATAGCTCTAGTTTATGTGACTTTTATTATTTTTAAGTCTGATTTAGCAGCAGTATTCCGTAAAATGATGTGCCATATTTTCAGGCAGTTAACTATGATTTTGTACATTAGCGTGCGATTACTTACATTTAGTAGTAAATTATTTCGGATGAGACACCAATTTCTCTTAATAACTTGTCATATTTTAATCCCAACCTTCATTGAGCCTTTTAAAAAAAAGTTATAATCAAGCTGATGATTCTGACGCAAGATGATGCGATAAGCTTTAAAGAAAAAAGTATAGGAATGTTATAAAAAAATATAATTACAAAATTTAAAAAGGTATATATTAGAAAAAGGGGGAAGAAAAATTAATAGTAAAGGTATTTCAATATTTTTTGAAAATTTATACCTCACTAATAATAAAATTTTTTAGGTTTTTATAACCTGAATTCTTGATGATAGTGATCGAAGTTTGCAGTCGACAAATTCGGAAATCTACTCTTATTGGCCATAACCAATACCTAGATAATTTTTTACTTTCAGGAGGCAATTCTAGTTACATTAATGTTCATATATAATATATTATTAAGGACAGGATTCTATGTAATATTTTCTTATAACTAAATTTACGATCTCCCGTAGTTTTTAAAATATCTACGAAAAGAGCGTGAACATGCGCATTGGATATATATGGAATGAAAGCCTCAGGCACAATTGCGTATGCAAAACTGTAATATATACTTGTTATTAGCTAGGTAAATACGTTAATCAATTCAACTAATAAGTATTAAATTGATATATCGATATATGTATATGTTTAAAAGTACACAAAAGGCTGTTAACAGCGGCATTATCGCTCCTTTTTGTTCGACGGTACCACCTACTCTAATTATTCTTGTTCTTGGTCTTTATCTGCTAACGCAAGACGATAATATATTTTCGTATTCATACAAAAAATATTCTTATTATTTCCATATTCACTCCTAGAAATTCCACTTTGGTTCGTTATATATAAATAATATATACTATATGCATATATGGAAACTATAAACACTAATATATGAATATAGAAAAATCAGTATACAATCGATCTATAGCTTGCCATTGTAACCCTTGTTAGAAGTGTGAAAACTACTTAAAAATATTTAAAAATAGAAAGGAACATTCAACGACGATTAGAAACAATTCTCTGTTTCGTGTAATTATTAATTCTAATGCCATCGATTTCCAATCTCTGCAAAACGGAATGAATAGATCGCAAACAGTAATACTGCACCCATGCTGAACAACCGTGTATCCAATAACAATTCAAACTCGATTTTACTCAGTTGCGTAGCCTGCGTCCTCATTTTGCTGAATTGGAAACTACCTGTTATATGGTTGGAACCACTGCTCTATTCTGCTGGCTACCTCATTCCTTCCTCCCGATGTCGGTTTAAACTTGAATTAGCCCGAATGTTGTTGGGTTACTTCAACGTATCAGCGCAAAAACAAAAATGAATCTTGCGTTAAGAAATAGATTCGTGGGAATAAACAGTGAAATAAACTTGTCGGAGTGAGCAAGCCTCCAACTGTTTAGTCTCGAAAGCAATCACGTACAGTCTTTACGTAGTCGTTTTTCTTTATGCAAGAGGACCCCAGATTTTCTGTCGACTGTCACTCTCACTTTTGCGATTAGTTCTCGTAACAAACAGACATCCTTTCACCGCCAAATGTGTAAAGGCATTTTTGTTAAAAAGAATGTTATAAAAGTTCCATTTCTTAATACACATTTGCAATAAATAAGTAAATAAATATATATATGTTGATTAAAGCTAAAGCCTTATATTTCGCGAAAAAAAACTTTTTAATGAAATCATAAATCTAACTAAAATTTATTAACTTCGAAAGATTTCTTAAGAAAGTTTTTGGCTGATCGAGTTGGGAGCATCGGACCACATGACGTATCCACGAGAATGGTTTTACAGATTTCAAGAATTCAAAATACCGGTAACTATAAGAATTATGTAACAATGGCGATAGCATGGGTGCATATGCAAAAGGAAATATTGAAATTGAAACTTTTGTAATGGATAGAAGATATCATGTATCCTGTATTATTTAAGGCTAACTGTGTGTCTATTCCAATAGAAATTTATTGGAATGCAAATATAATACTTCCGAGAAGAGAGATAATTATTTTTTACTTTATTGTTTTTACAGCAAGTGGGCCTAACATTAGTTTTGTAATTACTATTGCGTCGAGAGCGTTAGAAGATCCAAACGGAGCTCACTGGATGCTAGAAACACGAATTATGATATACCAAACATACTGCAGACATAGGGTTATTATATTGTGTAAATGGCAACTTCTAGGCGTATAGCGATGCGGATACTGGTGATAAAAAAGACTCGAAAATGGACATCTGGCGCTGTAGACAAATATGCGAATAACGTGGGGAAGCAAGCGATAAGAATGTGTAGCCTTGTCCACTACCAAAGCGGAATATGTAAGTACAGCTATGGGGATGAAAGAAATTTTTTTCAGGATGTAAATTAGATATTGTAAATTACACCCTTTTGGTAGACAACATAAGTGCACTAAAATCAATAAAAAATGCGGAGTTCCATCAAAAGAGAAAACATATTGATATGAAGAACTATTTTGTACTCGGATCTTACAAAAGAGGCGAAATTAACGCTTTGCACTTGGTACCTTCTCGGACGTTAGCAATAGAAACTATTTACATACTTCTGTGAAACTGGGTTGGCGATTGTGTTGAAACTCTTCCAGAGATTAAACACTTTTTCAAGTGTGAAAAGTTCAAGAAAACATGCATTTCTCAGAAAGTTGCAGTAGAATGAGTTTAACCTCTGCAAGCACTAATCGATCAGAGGGAACATCCAAGTGCAAAGGGATTAATTTTGAATACGTAAAGAGCGAGAAACAGATAGCAGACGCATTCACAAAAGCGTTGTCAAAATCAAGATTTATGTATCTGAGAGAAAAGTTAAGTCTTAAAGGTAAAAACAAAATAACAGATTTAGTTTAGCAAGCTTACGAGGATGTAAAGTTTTAATGAGCGTGTTGAAGCAATTGAGCTATCTTCCAGATAGCCAGTAGTTTTAGGTACACCAAGAGGACTTTCTTTAGTTAATAACGATGACCTGAGTGAAACACTGCGGATGCCAAGGACAGAGAAAGCTATAATACTGTCTTAATTTTCCTCTTTTTTTAAAGAGAAAATCTCAACAGATACATATCCGTCATTTTCTGTTATTTTTTGCTTAACATAGTTTACTTTCTATCCATAGAATTGAGCGCAGGAAAACGCTTTCTTACGTATTACTATTTACTGTTGATTAAGCGTCCATTCAGCGTTCGGCAGTAGATTGGCAAACGTCGATCTGATCCTTTTCTTCGGAGAGTGATCGGTGAGATTACCCCTGAGCACGTTGCTATTAGACAATGTCTTGGCAGTGTCCATGCAATCAATAACTCATCACCCACCGTTTGTCTCTTGAAGAAAACCGTCACGTATCGCTCTCCTCGCCATTAACACGCGTGCTAATATATGTTAGGAGCCATTCTTTCTTGGACACGATCGCTCAGCTCGACTTGTATTTGCGCTTTACGAGAAACAGTAAACTACCTCGATGCTTTAGTTCAGGAGTTTCCAACAGGGGTCAATAAAATTTTAAAGGGAATCAATGATGATCAAGAAATCGATAACTGATATAACAATTACAATTACGATCTTTGATTTTGTTTCTAAAAATTTGTTTATAGTTATGAAATTAAAAATGATGATAATACAAAAAAGAATAAAACATAAATTTAATAAATGATTTTGTTCTTAGTTTTTGTTCATATTTTTTGTCTAATTGTTAGCTTTCTTCTATTTGTAAAAGATCAAGAATAAATTGTTAATTATTGATCCGGGATCACGATTGTTATTGTAAATAGATGTTGTTTAATACATACAGAATTTCAAAGGAATATCAGACCAATTCAGGAGTTAGTGAACAATCGCACTCTATTGTAGACTGATATTAGCAAAATATCCCAAAGTTTGTACGAATTAAAAATGATGGAAAGCAAACTTTCTAGAGGTGAAGATCTAAACGAGCAGTTTGATACATCCAAAATAAATGGAAGCATTAATGGACAGTGAAATTGGAATAATTTAAAGACATTAGAGAACAACGGAGAACTATAGAAAAAAAAGTATTAAAAAAGTAAAATTTATGAATTCTCGTTTTTTGATGAATAAAAATGGACAAGACGAAAATGCAGGCGATGTTCGATAAGAAATGTTAAGTACTCACGACATTTTCGTGCTCGGTCCAATTTCACAAGGATTAGAGCAAGGAAACACGCGCTTATACGCAGAGGTATGCACGAAGACGGAAATTATGCTATAGTTTACATCCCGCCAGACGTTTTTAATCTCGTGTCAGCAGCAGTTCCCGCAACGCGAAATTAAGTACACTCGTTAGCAAGCCGATGTTTGCTAATGCGAGAAAGATTCGGAGTTTCCCCGGCTTCTGATCTTTTTCTATTCAACTACTTCAGTGTTTCCTATTAATTCGTAATTATGCGAACCAGCTACGCGTCCTGCTAAATATGATGACACCCCACAAATATTTCATGTCCTCGTGCTTTTTACAGACGTACACGGAGTGCCACCAAATTATTCCTACAATGTTAATCGTTGCAAACGTCATTACATGGCCTTTGTCGTGTGAAAATACTGTTCAGCAATAAAGAAATTCTGAAAAATATTAATGTTATTTTAATAAAAATATATCTAGAATTATAAAGATCACTTTTATTCTGAAATATCATGTACAGTAGGACCTCGATTATCTAAAACACCAATTGATTTTTCTACTTCCAATTTTCCTAGTTCTTCTAATTCAGAGAAAAAGGGAGAGAGAGAGAGAGAGAGAGAGAGAGAGAGAGAGAGAGAGAGAGAAAGTTGCAAGATCTTGCAAATATTTTTTATCGTTTTTTATAATTTTGTTATAATTTTAGTCGTGTCACAATTTGTGCTGAATGGATGGTCGAAGACTCCAAAATACACAAGTTTTTTTTTTTTAATCGCAAAAGGGCGAAAAACGCATGCACTCCACGTTTGACCCGTTACGATCTACACCTGCCTATTAAAATAAAACAAACTACTCTATTCTTCAACTATTAATTGCAAACATATGACAGTAATGGCAGCACAGTAATTTAGTCTTACTTTTGGGACAACTGATTAACAACGTAGTTTGATTAGAGCTTTTGGAAATGTATTTGTCCGTAAAACGCATTAGACAACATGCTGCTATGCTTAAGAAATAATTTATAATTCCAGCGTAATGGGGCACTTATCCATTAAGTGGTGTTGATTCGTAATTAGTTGAATGAAAAATTGAAGAACATGTGGATTAGACATAGCAGACTTGAAAAATGACTTTCACAATTACTGGATTTAGTATTTCACTTTCAGCTTTTATCTTTTGGCCATTTACGCGATTTTACAATGTATATTGTGTTTTCAATACATATTGAAAGTCTCTAAATGACATATGCACTAGAATCATTTTGTGGTGCAGAGTGATTCAAAATAAGGTGTCATGGCCATCACAGCGCTTTTGAATGGAAGTGGAAGTTTATTAAAAAAACATGCTAAAAGATTGATCTTAATCATGAATTTCAGTAAAATTCTTTACCGTCGCATGCTACGTTCCCTTGTATTCTACATCATGGGTTGTAAATAAACTGTTCTTTTCAAAATTGACGTCATAGACCCTGTATCTTAATAATTATTTAATATGATAATCATTGTTTCACTCATATCGAAGAAAAATCTAGCAACCTATTATAGGAATAAAAGAACGAAGTCAAGTCTAAAAGAATAAAGAGGAACGCTTAATTATTAACGATAATATAAGGACATTAAACGAACAAAATAGAAGTTATCTGGTTATTTGTCATAATTGGATATGACGTACATTGGGAAAAGAGAAAAGGGAAACAAACCGTTGATTTCGAAGCAGAAGAAAGACATAATAATTGAAATTTTACAGTAACAGAAATTGTAATAAAAAACATGCTTTCACGAATACCGAAAATAACGATCTAAAACGTTTCCAATTTAATACAGAAGAAAAAAATTGTATTTAATATTTCCAGCAATTTGCAACATATTTGCAATCAACCGTTCGTATCAGCCGTTTGTAAAGCTAGCAATAACACGAAATTGTGCACTGGATTTCGATTTCGCTACTGAAAATTCCACTTTTTCAATGCTTTTACAAATCCGTAAGCACGAGTTGTTCATGGGCTTTAATTAAAATTGGACGACGAGCTAGGATATTGTAAAACGAGAAAAAATTATTGCACGAAACTAATCCTTTCCTATCGTTACGTGAAACGATAATCGATTATTCGGTCGATATGTTTTAATGAAAACTCTCGTGAGAACCATAGAGAATTTATAGAACCTATGCTACTCTCAACGATACAACCTAACCAAGAGTTAACGATCGTGAGAACCGTGTTTTCGATTTATCGACGCAGCTGCTCCACAAATCATCTGGTAAATAACGATAGCTACAGTTTTAAAAGGATTCGAAAATTTAAGAGCATTCAGTTAGCATCTAAAAATATAAAAGAGAGGTAAGTACAAAAAATATATATTACTATACAATTTTTAATGTGAATTACCTTTAAAACAGATGAAAGTGCCTATTTTTAATTACAGTAGTAGTATATATAAAAATGACGATTTAAGTCAAACTTTAAATCGACTCGCTAAAAAATGAAATGCAGCATGGTACTGCAGACAATCCCAAGAGAACAGGCGCTTCACAAAATTACTTCACAAGCTTCTGCAAATGAAGAAATAAAAAATTCAAAAGCTTCATGGAAAAAAATCATTCAGCTTCAATCAAACGTCCACTATAGCGCTTACAAAATTATCGCTACAGTACACTTACTGCTGTTCCATTAGTTTAACACCTGCAAAAAATAGCGAAAGTAATCACCATCAAGAAAAAATAAATAAATAAATAAAGACCTCTCTTTCTTAAGGTAATCTTCAATAATTGATTAATCAGACATGGTACAATTCACAATATTATTTCTAAAATCCATTTGGTTTTAATTAATTCTAAATTGAAACCGATTCGACTTTAAATTCAAACATTCCATAATTCACACCATTGCATTAGATGTCTGTTGAGCTAGAAACGCCGATAACTATGTCGACGCCTATTTCAACGACCTGGAAAAGTTATTTCACACAATCTGGATCGATAGACTGTTTCTTAAATTAATAAAAATTTACACATTAACAAATTACGCGAGAAACGATTTATAGAGTTAGCAGGAAATTTTTAATCGATTAAAACTTTTAAAGTCTCAAATGGATCACAAGGAACAGTAAACTTCTTTATTTTGTTCAACATCTATATTAACGATTTACAGTTTTCGATCTATTAATTTATATCACACATTCTAATTTATCGATTTACATAAATAATACTAAGCCTTTATGCATAAAAAACAAACTGTAGGCCCTATTTGTAAAAATATGTGATTATTTTCAGAGAAACCTTTAAAAATTCAGACGTAGACTATGACGTTAAAAATAATAGCAAAAAAATCTTGCTACATGCATCCAACAAAAACCGAACGATACCACATAAAAGTCCAGTGCGTATAAATTTTAAACTAGATTTCAACACTCGTGCTTATGTGTAAATTCAATCAATTAACAATGTTTTCGTGGCACACGATGTCTGTAACCACGTTTTCGAAGACTGTGTTTCGCAAAGTTACTAAGCGTTCTGTAAAAAATTATGAACCTAAAATTAGAGAACAACATACTTACATGTATTTTACGCAACAATTAAAAATTGAAAAATGTTCCATTATGGATATAATGTAAAAGTTAGAATAAACGTTCATTTTATTATCCAATTATCCAATATATTTGTATTATCATTTATAATGACTAAAAACTCAAATTTACTTTAGTATTCTGTAAAAATTTTATAACTTAAGATGTGTCCAACGATGAGGAAATTTGAGGAACACTGGTCTACATTCTAACTTACTTCATTTCCACCACATAACAAACGTCTCATATGGATCGTACGGATGAGCACTTATGCATGTACACAGAGGAATTGGAAACAAGGATACATTTGTTTGTACTGAAACGGAAAGGAAATACATCAACCATTTACAAATATGGAAATCACGTAGTAAGTACATTTGTGTCTACAAAGTAGTCTTTACTGATGTTAGTATTATAATAATCTTATATTGAAAACCTTTATTAGTAACAATATACTACGATCAATTTTATGGTAGTTCTTTAATAACATTTCTAACATTCTACTTTCAATTCTAGTAATAAATAAATAAAAATAAATAGTAATAAAAATGGTAGTAAAGAATATAGCAAAAATAATAAGTAATGCATTATATAATAGAAATGCTTGATTTGAGTAAAATCATTTTGCAAAGATTTGAGTAAAATCATAATTGCAACGTTAAAAGTGTTACTAATGGAACAGGGATTACCTACTGCCGATTGGAAAGCTAAATTATTGTAATTTCCCGCTTGACGGAAGCTGATCCAAATGGAACGACTCTCAAGGAAGAGTCCTAATATGCTGGTGCATCATCAAACGTGTAGTTAGTAATGAATCTATAGTAACGAGAAATTGATTTTTTCTTAAATAGAAAGAATTAACAGAACGTGAGTTAGCGGTGTTGCATTTTGAATTAAATGGAGTGCGAAGAAGACTACAGATTGAGCAAGCTCCGGAAAATGAGCAATGAAGATCTACGCATAATCTTGAAGGCGAACAATCCAATGTTGGTGGTGGCAGTGACAATTTCTTGACATTGAACAGTGGCAATGGATGCAACGTTTCACCTCAATTTAGACAGCAGCGAACGAACATTTCAGCAGTTGCAGATGTGCTTAGTATCTTTGATGGTAAATTTGGTGACTATGAAATTTAGGAGAAGCAGGTCAAACTGTTGAAGACGGTATATAAATTGGAAGATGATGTTGCACAAATACTTATCGGTATGCGACTCAAGGGAAAAGCACTTGAATGGTTTCAATCTATACCAGAATACATAACTGCGTCATTCAATCGATTATTGAAAGAATTATGAGCTATGTTTTATCATCGACAAAGCGAAATTGAAATAAGAACAAAATTTGAAGAGCGAGTCTACAAGAAGAACGAAACATTTCACGAGTATTTACACGAGAAGATCTTTCTTAGAACCCGAGTACCAATCAACAACGACGAAATGCTTAAATATGTGATTAACCGCATTCCTGATGAAATGCTCCGGAACCAGATCTCCATGCGACCTTTCCGAGATCGAGATTTGTTCAGTGTGCAGAGATCAATAAAGTTTGAGAAACGTGGAAACAGTTTCATTAGGAGTGAACGAAAAGAGATGGTCGACGTTGGTAAGTAAAACGAATCTACGATCAATATTGTACAATGTTATAATAACGGTGAGCGTGATCATATTAGTGTGAATTGTCCAACGAAAGGTCACAGTGTAAAATGTTTTATGTGCCAAGAACGTATTGCCTCGAAATTTGAAGTAAGTATAAAAATATTTTGCTTAACGATCGCGAGATCGAAACATTGATAAATTCGGAGAGTGATTCTAGTTTAATTAACGCAGATGAGTATATTAAGCTTGGTTCTCCGCAATTACGGCGCGGTTAATTACATTTCGGTGGTATAGATTCGAAGAATAACACGACATTAGGAGGTTTCAAGCAGAAATTACTGTAAATAATTGAGCTCATATCCGATTTGTGTACAAGTAGTTTCTGATACCACGCTTCGATATAAACTTTTGATAAGAACGAATTGGTAGCCGTATGAGTTGCGTGATGGACATTATTATTAGAGGAATTTGGCTACTAAATAGAGTATCGACCAGGAAAGAATATACTACATTTTGATGCGCTGAGTCGAAATCTTCTTCTTATAAAGTTCTTAATCTACCAATCTGATATGAGTTTTACATCACGTTTGCAGAAGGCACAGGAAGAAGATGAAAGTGTAACGAAACTTCGAGGTTTGATATTACAAAACAAAACGGAAGATCATATCATACAAGAAATTCTTCATACGGAAAGTCTGCAGCTGTTAAAAAATCTACGACAACAGCTGAAGTTCTGTCACGCCTGAAAATGCAAACAACTATTTTCTGTAATCCACATTGAATAATTTCTAATAAGAGGACAGTTTTCACAGCAAACGATTTCAAGCAATATTGTCGAAAAGAAAATATAGAACATATTTTAATCACGACAGGAGTTCCTAGAGTTAATGGTCAAGTCGAGCGTCTTAAATAGAACACTCATACAAGTTGTTAACAAAGTTAGCTGCAACCAAGCCCTGCGAATAGTATAAATGTTTAGGAGTGGCTCAACACTATTTAAATTCAACAATATATCGAAGTATAGGCACATCACCATTTCATCTTCTCTTTAGGACACATCCACGACTTAAATATCATCCAAGTCTTACGTGAAAAGGAATGGATCGCATCTTTTCAAGATGAACGGGATGAATTGCGACCTCAAGGAAGCAAAAGTATATCAAAGACCCAACAAGAGAATGGACGAACTTTTAACAAGAGTAGACAAAAAGCTAGAATTTATCATGAAGAAAATCTAGTAACTATCAAACGTATACAACAGTGTCCTGGCTTATAAGTAACTCATAAGTATTTTAGATCATATGAAATTATCCGAATTCTACGTAATTAGCGATATTTAGTTCCAAAGATGGGCGAAGGAGAAGGACCTCAACAAACATCTACATCTTTAATCAATAAATATCATACAATAGTGAATTTCTATTCGCAAATGGTGAATGATATATGTAGCGGTTCATGAGTGCAGTCTTCTAGTCTGCTAAAACATAACTTAAAAGTGTCGGCAGTGTTACTACTTGAATTTGGACGATTTCACTAGCGACCGTTCTTAGGTGCGATTGACATACCAAAGGAAAGGAAATTTAATTTCAGGATAGTACAGTCGCTACTTAATTGCGCTCAGTTCCATCGGTTGAGTTTCCTAATTTATCCAAATAGCGCAGCATGCATTTAACCTGAAGTCGAGTTAGTAGTGCGGCTGTGGGTCAATTAATTGATGAACTTTGTTAATTGCTCACTATCAAAATACGCGTGAACGTCCAAGCACGATGTTGATACAAGTAACGAAATTGAAAGCTCAGAGATACTAACAAGTAGTAATGTTAGTTAGTGCGAGCACTTAGAAACGGAGGGTAATTTTATTGCACCTTCAATATATATCATTTATATGATAGTACCAACTTGGATCTATTATTTGCGAAATATTTTCAGTTCGTTTCAATTAGATTATATAGTCACGTATTATGTAGTAAAAATTGTCCAAATAAAAATTGCAGAATTTTACATACTTTATAAAAATCCGCAACTGAATTTATAGATTTTTAAAGTTTAAATAAAGAAAAAATCCCCCATCTTGATATATAAAAATATTTTTATTTGACAATCAATTATTTGACAGTAACATTTTTTGTTACTTCACAAATAATATATTTTGCTTTTTCTTCAGGGATGATTCCTAAGGCCATTCCAAGCAATTTTTCTTTTGTTAAAATTTCCAATTCGATTTAGTTTATCAATTATTAACGAAAAACAATAACCAAATTCAATCGTCTACATCAATGATCCCTTTACGTGTATTATAAGAAGGATGGTACAATTGTGGTACGATTTTTAAAATACTACGCTTAAGGCTTTTCGGAAAATAAAAAGTTATCACGAAGAATCCGCTTATGTAGCGGATCTAGAAGAAATAGCTTTATCTAAGCTATTTCTTCTTTTAAAAAGGACTTCTCACTCATGATTGACAACTTCGAGAAGGCCAAATTATTAGTCGATTATTTTATTGCAGTACATAATAACGCTTCTAACCTTTCATTCTCAAAACAAAGGACAGTTGAGGAATTCATTACTGATTCGACTTATTCAAAAAAATCTTGTTATCGAAACAACTATTTGAATAGGACTCTCATCTTCAAGTATTGAAAAAACTGTTGAAAAGAAATATATAATAAGTTGGCTAATTTTATTATTAATACTAATATCATTATTAACCAATAAAAAATATTGGAAATACAACGACGGTGGCTAAAAACGGACTTCAGAACCTTCGCTTTAAAAATTCCTAATTTAGTTGGCGAGTCGTCTTAAAAGAAAATGGTATGACTTATAGTATATGAATTGAATCTACTAGACTTAACAATTCAGTGGTCTTAGATACATTATACATAATATTACATATACAGGTTTAATCTATTAAACTAATTTTGACAATGATATAATATATGAAATATAACCACACAATCTTTTTGCTCTTTCTACATTAACCCTGGGTGAAAATTTCTTCGTACGCTGTTGACAACTAATTCAAGTCTAACCGTGTGTTCATCAACTCCTTTGGTTCTTGCCACCGAAACATAATTACTAAATTTACGAATTCGTTGTATCTCGACACAGACTATACTTTAAATCAAGCTACGATCACTCGTTTGCCTCTTCTAGTTCTTCTATCCTCTGATACCTGCAAGCTTGTAATCGTATTACTGCAGGAAGTGCTGGAATTTTGGATCCGTCGTATTGTGAAAGACTATATCGCTTATAAACGGCTGTTATTGGCAGTCTCCGATATACGAGCGATAATACGGCATATAGGACGCATATACCGGTCACGTTCATTGTCTAACAGCTTATATGCTGAACCTAGTTAAGGTCCATTTATACTATCCGTTGAGACAAGGAATGGCAGCACGCCGGGTTCAGTAGTCTTGGGTGTAATTAAACGCAACTATCAAAGCGTGTCTGCGTACAGCTATCGAACTCTATATAAATAATCGCAATTAGTTAAAATATTTACCTTAACAGATAATCTATAACTTTTTTACAGTGCGTATTCTTTGTACTGTACATTAGCATATGTGACTACGCAGAATACGCTACAGAATCTTACAAAAGCAAAATTGTTCTTTTTCGTACACATACCGTACCTGCTTCTGAATATATTCTATGCACGCGAAGTTTTCCTATTTCTACCTTATCTTTAGCTACATTTGGATTTGTAGCAACTAGTAACATTAATTCATAAGAAACATGCAAGTGCACAGTGTATGACATGTGAACATCGTTATTAACCAACTTACTATTCTACATACATTATGTCATCATAAACTAAATAATATAGTAATGTCATCATATACTAAATAATGTAGTAATGTCATCATAAACTAAAGATTTCCGAAGAGTTCATGATATAAGGATGCCGTGCGGCCTATAACTGAGATGTCACAAATGCTAGACTTAGAGAAATTCTGCTACGTTGCCAAAGGCTCCATCGAATAAGGAGGTCAAAAGTCTCCTTAAACTAAATTAAGTTCACTCATGTGTCCCTGGAAAAACACATAGCACACCAAGTTTCAATCCTCTGCCTTGATCTTGAAGATAATATTAAAGAAAATTGATTTTCGGTTTTTACTCTAACGTGCTTATTGCACCACGTGAAAATTTCTAGAATCTATAACTGTTTAGGAATTATTTTAGATTTTTCCATTGCAAATTCTATAAATATAATCCGCCCTAAACATAACTGACTGATTACAAGTAATTCTAATGTCAATGAAAAAGGAAAATTATAAAAAAAGGGGTTATAATGTATCAAAAAATTATGCTAAATTAATATCAGTCTACTATGAGATAGTCGAGAATTTTAGAACAAAATAATAGTCGATGTTAATTTAGAATACAGTCTTATTATGTGGGATGGGTTTGAATTAAATGAAAACAAGACTAATCACATAACGAGTTAAATATAGCACAATGGAGAAGATAGAAGAACACCTTTCTTGTTCATTTGAGAGTCTTTCTGAAGATAGGATTGCAGGCAAGATATTGATCGGCAAAATTGACACCATTTGTGCATTAATTGTAATCCATAATGCAGTGCGATTTTTTTATGAGAAGTTACGTGTTACGGTCGATTTTATTGGAATCAATCATCGTTAGCATTATGAATGATGAAGACCATTTGAATATTGCGTTTCTTTGCACTTTTCCATACCTAGACCATAATTTCATCTCTTCGCTTATGACTTATCCCTTTAGACGGCAATTTTGATTTTTTAAAATGTTCAATATCCCCTGGTTTGGTTTTATTGTCCCACAAATTCCTACCTTATGTAATAATGTAAAAGCCAACTTAATACTACTGTAATTATTATCTATATATAAATGGTTCATTTATTCAGGTGTGGATTCAATAGTTTCAAGATGACGTTCTCCAAATTAACGTTCTTTCTGAGATATATTGAATAAAACTGCAAGCAGACCTGTTTTCGATTTGCAAATTATTCTAATGAAAATAATTCCGAATAAATTCGGGATCAAAGTCTTCCCCTCCATGGGATTATGCTATCGAGTGATAAATTCTGTCTTGGCTTGTACATGCTTTTAAATTTGCTGTCGACTAGTCGACTATTTATTTGTATAGTTACGTCATATTCTCAAATACTATCTTCCGCTCAATCTTAATTTACTCATCAGATTTTACTACTACTCATATTGAACACTTCATCTTTCAACGCTCCTCTTAATTCTCCTATATAATCACAATGTGATAAAAAGTATCTTAAATAACCCTACTTTCCCACTTTTCAAATAATTTTCATTTCGTCACGCACATATTTCATCAAATAATTTTCATTGAATATAATAATATTTTTTACGGGCGATCAATCCTTAATTGCTTTGACTTACGTGCTACCCCAAAACTTGGGGATACCAGAACTGAACCAGAACCAGGCACTATGATTGGAAGCCTTAGTGACTCCAAAATAAAAACCAACGTGCAGATTCAAACTGTAGTTAATTCCTTCAACCAGAATCTACCAGTGTATTGTAGGGACACAATCATTAATAAGAAAAATTACTACCGATATGTAGTCTAATTAAATCACAATAAATACGTACAGATTTCATTATGCCTGCTGAACAAAAATATCAACATTGCGTGAGAATCAATATATTAGTAAATATTAATTTTATTTCTTTAGATTAAATACAGACAACTTTAATACGAAGCAGATATATAGAACCAGTAAATACTATTTTACGTAAAAAGAGTTTAAAGAAGTAGTCGACTTGGAAATTTGTAACACGATAAGAAAAACAATTCTTCGATAGTTTTAATTTTACCATTGTTTTAACTTAACGGAAAGAATAAGGGTAGCCAGGAGATAGTGCGTTAGTTTCTGTAAGACCAGGCAATGCCTGTGTAAAAAAAATATTCATTTATCTTAAACGTTACGCTGTATAATATAGGCTATATGAAAGTCTCAATAATTCCATCTCGCGCTATAATTGTGCAACGAAGCATTTGGAGCTGGAAATTGCCTAGAAATTGTCGGAAATATGAATTGATATTACGGTTCGACGACGCTACAACGCCCCATTTCCCGTACCTTATTATGAAGGCTTCGTCGAACTCAGGTTTTCCGTTCATCATGTTGTATTCGAAGGTAAAAATTTTCCTGGGCGAACTGCTATTGTTCAAATCGAACAGTAACGCCGAACAACAATGATTTGTGTCTTTTGTATAGAAAGATGTGGTTTTTTGGAATTTCATAATTTGACAAATTTCGCTATGGAGAAAATTAATATTGATGGTATTACGGTTTTAAGTAACTTATAAAAATAATATTTTTATGCGTGTGTGTAGAGGGTTTGGTTTTAGTGTAACATTTTTTATTGTTATATTAATACAAAATATAAGAAATTCTTTTGAAGGAAAATGTGAACGTATAACAAAATTACCGGTCTATTCTAGTACTCGAAAAAGCATTTGTCTATGCATATAAATTACTTAAAACCAAATTGTTATAAGTAATCAAGTATTATTAGTATTATAACATTTTTTTATTTTTTCACTTTGACAACAAGTATTTGCAAACATGAATAAGTTTACTTTTCTTCGTAATTTCAAAGTTAAGCATGACACCCCAAACCAAGACAAATAACCATCTAGTGAATGACTATCTGCTAATAAGAATCCTAAAAACTCTCAAAAACCGATATAATAAGTAAAAAGAATTGCGATTTCCATCTACATTTTAGTCATTTTCAAAACCAACAAAACTGTAATTATAATATCGTCGTAATATTTTTGGACGACAATGTTCATGCATACTTATATTTCAAGAATCATAAAGCAGAAACTGAATGGTAGGATATGAGATTCTCTTCCTTACTCATTATATCCACCGGATCTTGCTCCGACGGACTTCCACCCCTTTAAAGATTTGTATCATTACCTGCAGAAGAATGGTTAGCAAGGTAACGTAGAAGTAGCAATTCCCGACTTCGTCAATTTCAGAAAATCAAATATTGATAAAACTGATGGAAATTACTACCACGTTAGTCAAAGTGCATTAACTCTAATTTAAGTACGTCGTTTTAGTTAAAGATATTGATTTCTTATTAAGTTATGTAATTTTTTTAATCTGACTAACAATTCTATCATTATTTTGCGAATGATAGAGCAGAGGATTGTGAATATGGAGATGGAGTATGCATTTCATTTTTTGGTGTAGAAAATCTCAGAATAGTTAGGAATAGAAAAATCAAATAAAAGAATTTAAGAAAGAGTATACGAAATATGCTGTATAAATATGAAAATTGTGGACCAACCAAAATTTTTAATTGTTTACTTTTTCTAAATGTAAACTGTTGTCAGCGATATTTAAAGTCTCTCACAAATTCTCTTACTTTTTATAGAATTACTTTTTATACAAGAAAATGTCTGACTTGTCTTTACCTCTCTCTTTATCTATATCTCTATCTACGTCTAAGCTATGGATCCATTAGGTAACCTTCTTGATGAGTGCATCAACAGACCCAGGTTAAAATCTTTCTTTTCTCCTTGCGCTTCTCTTAAACACGCATACACATAATAAAACATGAATCCTTCAAAGACAAAATAGAAATACGAAAAAAATAAGTCATTTTTGGAACAAATGATTCATAAAACTATATTGAAGAATATCAGATATAAGTGAACAATCATAATTAGACGAATAACTTATATTATTCTACAATAGTTACATATATGTATTAAAAAGTGCTAGAAGACTAGGACGTAGTAAGCGAAATGATAGAGAAATAAAAATAACTCTAAATTTAAAAAAAGAAGGTTGGAGTATTTCAAAAATATCATAATTAATAAATAGAAGTTGAAAATGTTATTAGAAATATTTTAAAGGAGCCCCAATATTGCGGGAGAAAAAAATCGAAAGGTTGCCGATGTAAGTTAAATTGTACTAGAAGCAAACATATCGACAAGTTTCTGGAACGTACAACATATGTTACAAAAGTCTGAGACTATTGAAGGAAGGAAATTAGAAGGAAAATCTTCATTAACGGAGAACATATGATCGATCGTAAGGAATTTGCAACAGGACATTTACAATGGTGAAACAGTTATATTTTTCGACGCGATTGGGATATACTGGAAGGTCGTCGATATGATTTGCAAATGGAAGAAATGAGTGATAGATATTACGTGCAACTCATCAAACAATGAGTGAATAAATTATAAAACATACACAAGATATATAAAAGGCCAAGAGTGTGAGTGTCGTGCCAAAACATGAGACAAGAAACATTCATGGAGATATAGGGAAAAAGCAATACCATTTATGTTCTTTCATTTTTCTCAAAAAATTCTTTATTCTTCTTTCTATCTTTTTTTAAATTGTAGAATTCTTTGCAGACCTCACGTCCTTCGCGAATTCCAAGAATGCTGCTTGCATAGATGGAGTAAATTGTATATTCCATACCATAATACAGCATAGTATGCACCATGTGTAAATTCTAAAAACCTAGCTTGCATCATATTATATCTAGATTTAAATATCATTGAAAATCTATGGGAGCTACCACAGACGATTTGAAGATCACTATGAAGGAGGGATGAAATTCTCTTTGTATTAAGTATATATAGAATAAAGAACAGGGAAACATACGCATTATCAACACATATAAATAAATTATTTTTTACTAACAATAAGCATTATCGCACTTACGTTCAACACAAACGAATATAATTCCTAAAAACTAACGTAACATGAACTCTTTACGAACACATATGGAGGGATGTTTTATCATTTTATCATCGAACGCTGATTGTTTTACTTACTTATTCGGATTGCTGAAAAGAAACTGCACATAAAACGGAGATTAATTTGTTTGCACCGAGAAAATCCACACAGAAGAAGCTTGTAACCTCCGATCGAAGAAATCAATGCGGAGGAGCTCGCACCCCTATATCGGTCTGCGTATCATGTAAGTAGGGATACGGAGTACATACGGTTTGTGGTCCGCCAGTTTATCACCTCGGCTTTAGCTAACGAAGCGAGGTGATACAGTACGCAGCTGAGTTGAGTATGTCATTGTATCCAATTTGTACGGTTACAAAGGTTTATTGATCCGTAACGTTCGAGGTGGCTCAACGAATTGGTCGGAGCGGTAATTGGATGATAGGAATTTCTGAAGGCAATGGAAATGGAATCGAAGGGGAACTGCTATTTTTGTAACAGAGACGGTTTTAAATAGTCAATAATTTGTGTACTGATACTCGTCACTATTTTATCTATTTCGTTGCTGATAGATTCAAGTAGACAGCTTAGTGCAGATATCTAAGATAAAATCAAAGGCAAATGTCGATTGAAGCAGCCGATATGAGGGTATTTATCCTCTCATGGAAAAAAGCCATAAAACCAGTATGTCTACTTTGGACGATTTGGATAAACAATAATCGGCGAATTAAACCTCCTGAATGTTACTCAGGAAGGTGTCTTTGATAACATATGTGAAGGTCAAGAAAATCGGGTGTGGGGACTGTTTGGAAGCTTATCCTAGATAAATTCTATCTTCGTCTAAACCAATCAAATAAAACGATAAATTACTTATACTACTATAATAAAATGTTTAAATCTAGGCATGCGACAAATCTATGCAATTGATTGTTCAATTTTATTGTTCCTAAAACTTATTAAGTTCTCAAATGCAGTACTATTTATCTTCCCTCCCCTCTACATGGAATTGAACAGGCAAGTACAACATATATAAACGTATAAAATCAGTAGAGGCACTACCGTTCTTGTCGTTCTTATACACACCGTGTTGGTACAATGGCATTGCACCAGTAATCGCGACTTCGCTCACTAAGATGATCGAATCCTTGCGCCACTTGCTGTTGGAGTAATCACAGATGATCGCATGGTCGCCTCAGTCTCCTGCGAGTCGACGAACCTGAAGCGAATTTCCAAAGTTAACCTCGTGCTCCACAGGACTCAAAGGCGCCTTATAGAATTGAGGGAGTAATACAGTTCACGCTGGAGCTAGCATATTTAGATCATCGAAACTGCCATTCGTGAGAATTTGAAGATGCAGCCATTCCCTTAGACAGAAATTGATTGCCACAGAGAATGACTATTAAAAAAGAATTAATGCAGTATTTATGAGGAACTTCTATTATTCCATTCTCGACATGTATGCTATATATTAAGTCGCTACATATTGATCCTTTTCAATATAAACAAGATAACTTGTAAAAGTATCTCTGACTTTTTCGATAAAGTTTGTGGAAAGACCAACCTTACATTTTTTACACAACAGACAAAGATTATGATTTTTCCTCTTTACTTAAGGCGGCGGGTAAGTAAAGTAAGAGTACATGGCCAATGGAATAAAATTAATAACTTCTAATTTACCAATTAATATCATATATTGAAATATTTTCAATTTAAAATCTCTAATAGCTTTCTGAAGCAGATACTGTAGCATCCAATGGCGTATGATGACTTTGGCCGATAGAAAAGCTATGTTTCCACGAAAATTATAAACAAATACTAAAAACGACAAAAATAAACAATATATATATTTTGATTCTAAAATAGATATAACATAAATATTTTGACAAAGATAATCACACAATATGTACTTAATATTTATATTTTAGAAAATATAAGAGAAGATGCAACTAGTGAATATCGGAATTTGCGAGGTGTAAACCGCATAGTGTCAATGGAATGTGTATTCATTCATGTAATGGTAATTCGGTTCCAATGGTAATATACACCAGACACGAAAGCGACCATAAACGGTTCAACAATATCTACGAAAATCATGGAAGCAATCAAAAGTAAAAGGGTGTTAATTTCTTCACCTTGAAATTTAACAAAATTTTCATTTATGTAATTTGTATTCTATTTACCAAATTTCTCTTCAAAAAACTTAAACAATTTCGATTTTAGTTTTCCTATAAGGTGAAATATTTATAAACCGTATTTTTTAAATTCTAAACCTTTTGATTAATTTTTGAACATTTTGGAAATCTATCATTATCATAACATTTCACTGTTTTCTTTCTGGTTATTTAAATTACTATTTAAATTACGAATCATATAACGTAGCTTGTATTAAAATATCATTTTTTATTGCAGATATAAAACGATTCTAAAAATAGATTATATTTTTACATAATCTTTAAAATCGTTTTAAAACATAATTTTTTCAACTAAATATTAAAATAAAAAATGTGTCAAATTCACAGAAATTTGTTTACCTGCATTACAAATTATTTATTAATTACGAGGTCGAAAAATATTTAAAAGCAATCTTGAAAAATTAACTTATTTTCAGATTCACAAGCAAACGAGCAGAACTACATTGATTAGGAATAAAAGAGTTAGAGTTGGGTAAAGCGATACAGATTGCTACGTTAATGAAATTGTCGGGGAAAAAACGCCACGCAGGTACAATTTGATGGTGCAAAGGTTGATTACGACTCAAATATTAAAGAAAATAATAAAATACCGGAAAAGATATTACCATGCTAGCAGTACTAAGTGAGACTATTGAAGAAATTGAATCGCTGTCTACAATATTAAAGATATGCTTCTAATGCAACATGAATTACTTGGCAACTAACTGTAATATTAATCGTAGTATACAATGCAATACTTGCCGTATGGGAAAACATCGAACTAAAATGTAAAAAAAAGCAGAAGCCCAGATAAGTACAAAGCAATTACAAAATATTGTTCTCTTTGAGCTTATAAACATTAAAACACGTATGAGATCAATAATATCAATTATGAATAAGAGAAGGAGTGGGTAAATTTCCTAATAAAGCTTGTAACGCTAAAATCTGACTTAATTCCAATTTTTCTTTCAGAAAGGAAACATTAACTATAATTATTTGCGCAAACAAATGGAAGTATACCCAATTCAACGTATCAAGATTTTTCAAGTATAGCATAAGAATGAGAAAAGAAATCTACAAAGACGTGTTATCGTATATAACGTGGCGACAGTTTCTTAATCAATACCCCAATACGCAATAGGAAACAGAGAAATGGGAAAGAACATAATTTTACTCGAAAACTAGCAATAAATGGACTCAATAATATAGTGCACCATATTCGACCTTTTCGCATGGTAAAATCATCTATTATGTAACGTAAATAATTATTTCATGTCGTCACAAAATTTTTAAATTATCACTTAAATTACTCCTACTTACGCACTAATAAATCTCTAAATTATAAACAAAAAGTGAAAGAAAAATACACAAGATAAGGGAAAAAGGGACAGGATATTGCCTCGCTCTGTAAATGTACACAATAAAAAATCGCAAAATTTTGATTCACTAATTATCTCACGCAAAGGCTCGTGGCGAATGAACCTGATTGTCCTTTGCTTCGATCCTAAATCCTCTAGTGCGCTAAGGTGGTTGGTGGGCTTTACTGATTGGTTCTCGAACGGCTGCGGCGAATTATACACGATTCGTGGTAGGATCAGGGTTTTGGGTACAGTAAATCAAGGCCTCTAATTAGCTTCCACACTGTGTTCTAATTCTTTCCTCGGCAGAGGCACAGTATACAGTAGCGCAACTCTCTGTCGACACCTTTGATGTCAATGTTGGTTAAAATGGAATGCGCATGTGCAAAATATATATGTTGTCTCGTAACGCCATCTGAACTTCTGTCTCACTTGCCCTATTTTTCTACTCTCTGTCTGCCTGGCTTATTTTCACATCAAATTAAACAAAATTTAATAAAATGAATAGATATATTATTTCTAATATACTGAAAAATAAAGGAAAAAAGCAGAAGTCGAAAAAAATATTATATAAAATACATACGTTATAGCATAATACATAATATAAATGTATCATGAGGAAGAAAGCAAGGAGATATAAATTAAATTATGCAAGAGTAAACTGTGTAAATGGAACAGTTTGCTCGATCTGATGGTGATCATTTATTCCATGACCATCCATCAATGGAAAAAATTTGGAAGGAAGAAGAAGTAAGAAGAACAAGGTGAGCTAGCGAAAAGTTAAACTGAAGCGAACATTGACACGAAAGGGTTACGTGAAGAAATTATAGATAGCTGACCATTGCTCATTAAATTCGCACCATTCAGCATTTAGCGAATGAACGATTTTGCTCTCCCGTCGAATTACACCTTTATATTGGATTCGAAGCAGTCTCGGCGAGGCCGCTCTGAAACGATCCTCATTTAAATAATTCGAGCAATTATCTGTTCTTCCTGCGTTTATCGTCGTCAAACTGTAATTTGATCATTTGTGGTATGATAGCTATGGTAATATGGAATTTGTCTTTAAATCTTCCAATGAAAATTCTCGGAAAAGTACAAGATTAAAGAAGATAAATGTATATTTCTTTGTTCGAAGTAGATAAACTTAATAGAAACATACTGACAAGCAAATGGTGCAGAAATTAGGATATGTACAAGGTGTCCCGTTCTTCTTGTATTCCTTAATATCTTCGTCATTTTCATTGATATAATAGATTGCATTGGGACATAGTTGCTGGTTTCAGAGTATCGAATAGTATTAATTATCATTTTTTTTTTCTTAAGGTCGTTTTTACGAGTTTTCTGAACATCGGCATTTTTTAAACACATATTTTAATATTTGTTAATATTTGTTGAAGAATCTCTTTACCTAAATAAGATTTACAAACTTAAGGTTCTTCATTTATTAAGCAAATTGTTATCCTGCAGCAGATGTTTAATGATTTTCACTGCATTCGAGGCATTTTTGCATTAAATTTGATAGATCACAACTGAATTTGTTAATCAATCATACCACCAAATCTTACTCCGTTCGATTCTTTACAGGCGTACACAAAGCGTTAAATTTACAACAAAGAATTTTACATACGAATTTCCATCCTTCGGCAGTGATCGAACATGTAACAAACTTTTACAGAATATCTCACGCCACTGAGCTGATTTAAAACTATTAAAAGTATAAAACAATTGAAGGCAATTATAAATGGTATCATGCAATTTCTATTTCTGTACCACTGATCCATTCCTTTGCATTAATGCACTTGCAAAGAGTAACTACATCATTTACTTCAAAATGAAATTATATCATTTTTCTTGCTTAAATTCGCATAACTACACATAAACACATTCGTTAACATTCAATTATACTACAATTATATAACTTTAATTACGTTTGCGGACAGGCAATGTTCGCGGTATATCATCTCAAATCTATTAACACTTTCGGCACAAAACGTTCAGCTAAGTACGACAAGGTTCTGCTACGTTTGAATGTAAGAAACATTACATCTCAGTTTAACACCTACAGTTATTTGTCGTTCAAAGATTTAAAACATTAAACATTACCAATGTGTACAGAAAAAATATTTTTAAATAAAATGAATATGTTGATTTTTATTCTGGTGCAACATGTTAATATCATGGCTACGAGTGGCATCAATTTTGAAACTACATAGGACTAGGTTATCCGTTGCGAAAGTATTAATATCCCTATCAGTAGAAGGGTGGAAGTAGGGTTAAGAAGTGGCAGGACGAAGGATAAGAAAGAGCTAGATAATTGCGTGGCAGGAGAAGTAGTGTCCGCTTGATATACGTTCAAAGTTCGTTTGAACAGGCGAACTGCCGTTGTAGAAATCGATAACATATGGGAGCCTTGTCTTCAAAGGCTAAGTGAAATTCTTGAGAAGTTTAATTTAATTATACTGGGAGCAACCAAAGCGATTAATCGTGACGTACCAATAACCAAGCTCCCGGTCGTGTTCTCGCTAGCCGTGCTTTGTCCTTCTTATATTGATTCCTAGGGCGTGAAAACTTTGATCGTACGGTAAGGGGGACACTTTGGAATATTGTTTTGACCGCGTAAAAATGGTAAACTCTAATTAAATTGAACTGCGTTTCTTCAAAATCCCAGAACAATTATGTTTTGTGTCTAGTAGTATAATAATTAATCCGAAAAGTATTTTTAATATTACAGAAAGATATATTAAATATTGCGTACAGATATCTTATAATTATTACAAGGAGAAACGAAGTATTATATTATATTGTACCCCACAGCCCACTGCAGCGAGCTAACCAAAAATCACACGATCATCATTATTCTATATTATTATTATATATTAGAGGAGGACAAATTATATCTCTGTAGACCAGAACTATCTAGACAAACAGAGCAAAGAAATTCACAACAAACTCATCTGTAAATGAACATACCGGTACACAATTTACTTTCGAAATCTACCTGCTAAACACAAATTGTACAGAAAACAATTGACCATCCGAACAAATGTATAATAAAGTCTGTCAACATTGACGAGATAACTTTAGAAAGCCCACTCGATGTACAAGTCATACGTCACAAAATCAAAACAATTAAATTTACAAAACCGACCCTCCTCTTCGAAATGGACGGGTGCACATTTCTAACTTCAAAAATCCTTTTTAGAACCACCGGAAACAAAAAATTTTTCATTTGAATCTGAATATAATAACAACGAATACGTCAACTTCACACACGACTTAAAAGATTTCCAGCATGCTATACCAGAACTACCGTTACGAATAGACTATAAGACCGTAGAAAATCATAAGACCCAGGTAGACTATATGGACAAAAAGCTAGAAGATATCGCAAACGATAAGTGCATGAGGACCTAGAAAGAAACTCTCCAATATATGGTATACGTCTCCATTGTGTTCGATGGATTGTGGCTACTAAAGAAAGCAGGCATTCGCAAAATCCCATCTAACAGTGTATGCATCAACCTCTTCCGCCAAACCAACACTCACTGAACAACACTCAACAACAATTGCGGAATCACCACCTGCTCAAGACAGCCTGTCAGACCCAAACAGCATCGAATTATTATCCAGACCCATAGCAATACCTATCATAAAAGAAATAGACATACCTACCATAAAATCAACATCATAAAGTTCAAAAACACGTGACATTTTGAGGAGCAAACCTAATCTAAGAAGGCGGTATGTAACGACTAAACCCTACCAGATCCTGGGAAGACAGATTTGGAAATCCAGAGCTTCTTAAAGAAAGTATAGGGAACTGAAAAGGAGTATAGGAAAAACAGTAAACGAAAAAAAAAAGAATAGTAAAGAAGAAAAAGAAAAAGAACGAAGGGGTTAGAAGGGTAGGCAAGAATAAAAGGAAAAATAAAATAGAGATAATTGTACACAGAATTCCTTTTTGTGACCGAAAAGCTGAAACAAACTATTTATACTAGTAAATGAATTTTCCAGCAAACGGGCGAATGATGTAGTTTTTTGGTGAAAAGTTAATAGAAGATATCTTCTCATAGGCTACTGTACGTTTTATGAGACCACTAGTGGTTCACGCCGTCAAATGAAAGCAATGCCTGTAGACCACCGTGTCGTACACGCCAGGTTGAACGTGTTAAAATTGTTGTATCGGCGACGGTTTTTAAACGTGGAAGTTACATCCTTCTCAAGTCCAGATCATTTTTATTTCACACGCTAAGCTCGTTCGTCGTGTGTGTTTACGACTGCGACAAACAATTACGAGCATACGCGCAACACTTAAACCATAAGATCTTAAATTACTACAGAGCGTTAGATATCCGTACATGATTTGAATTAACGTACTTTTATCCATTTTTTTTTTTAATTTTACTTACTGTACTATGTTTATTAAGTGAAGAGTTCAATTATCCGAAGAATTCGGTTTTCCGAATCATTCGATTACTTTGGACAACTAACGCTCTACTGTACTTCAATCAATTTATGCTAAGACAGTGTCTATTAAGTCGGTACTTAACTTACATTACTTAGTTCAAATATCTATGTCGACTTTCGGTTCGAAGTGAATTATACGAAATGACATAAATGTTCGCTGTATTCGTGATCATGATTTAGTGATCGCGTGGAGTATTGCTTCGTACGATCAATCCTTGCTTCTTTTCATCATAGCTCGAGCTGCTGTGTGAAATGCAATCAAATGCTATCTAACAGCGGCTGGTAAATTTGTCGAGAATTGGGTAAACAACGAACAATTTACTGAGCATTTGCGTATCTTCCGGTTTATTGTGGGCCGAGTCCTGGACACGAACCATGTGATAATTGTCGTTATCCACGTGTTCAATTGGTAAGTTCGTGATTCGTGATTTGGGAATCGCAGTTTCGATCGCCATGTGTAGTGATAATATACATAGCAATCGATCGTTCATCCGTAGCTTCAGGTAGCTTCGGTGGTAATTTGAATATCTTGTCATGGGTATCCGCGAAGTCAAATACAACCAATGAGTACCGTTTGCTAACGCATGCTGTGCCCGCATACTCCGGTTCCAACCTGTCCCTCCGCTGTTTGCGCTGGTCGACGAGGACATGGGTCCTTTTTCATACTGCCTCGCTAACACGCGGTTCCCATTCCCACCACAGCAAGTTATAGTACATTGAAACCGCCCTGTAGTTGGTAATTCGAATTCCCGGATCTTGGTTCAGGTTTCAGCTGTGGCAAATTCGCATCCGTAATTAAGGTATACGGGAGAGGAGTCGTTTTTGTCTCGTATAAAATATTTTCTTAACAGTTTACATTAAATTAATCCCCAGATGGTTAACTTGTTTGTAAATAGTATACCTTTTGGAAGACCAAGGTGAAAAACTTTTTCTTTTTTATATACAATTCCACGATAACACGGGACCATCAGACGTGCTGCCTGATACAGACTTTATCCGCTTAACTTTAGAAGAGGGGTTGATTTTGTGCGTTGCAATAGAAGTTTGGATAATGTGATGATCAGGGGATGCTGGCGTGAACCATTCCCAATGTTACATTCTAGAAGAAGGACGGCTTTAACAGAAGCAAGTGCAACCAAACTGATGCATTGGAAGATGACACCATAAGGCGGTCTGTCAATTTCGGATATATTGCACGATAACAGTCCTTGGTGCACCATTGATGTCTTTTATAAAATAGTATCGCGGTGTATATAGTAGGTTTTGTCGCATTCAAATTCCGTTGAAGCGAAAAAATTCCCCTAATTCATTGCTGGTAAACTGGTGTCCGTTGTCCATTATAATCGTGGCTGAGGAATAGCGTTGTAAGACTATCGGTTCGACCATTTATGTCTATGTTTCTGGTCGTGACTCGTCGCAATTTGCAAATTTATTCTACACGATGAGAATGATGATATAGCTGGTTGTTGACTTGAGTAATGGTGATCGACAAAATCGATGCTGACGATCTTTCTTGCTTCTTCGGTAATATATTGGTGTATCCGCCGTCTAAGTAAAATTTCTGTTCCATTATCTCGTGCATCAGACAAGAGGCAAATGCTCAAGCATACTCGACCACTGCGGCAAACATCTTAGGCCAATAATCTCGGGTGATTAAACGAACAATTACCCGGGCGATATCTAGATAATAAACGATTGGGTAGTTCATTCAGAAAACTTCCATGCAGATGTCCTTCGCTACGCACTCATTCCAATTTTTCTGACTGTTGATCTTGTTATAATTGATGAACTGCGGGAAAATGCAATAATGCACGCAATGAAATTGTCGCTGGTATTAACTTGTTGGATTAGGTAATTCCTTACCTTCAAATGTAATACATTTACATGCAACTAAATCGACTCAACCTCCAGATAAGCACATAAAGTAAATTTTTTCAAAAATGGTATAGCCAATGGACAAAAAACATTATTTTTTAATGATTAGGTATTTAGCTTTAAATTAATATAATATAATTAAGAATTGTTGAGAATCGTTAATTGCGGGTCACCGGTGCTTATAAAGCCCAGGTAACCGTGCCGCCTGGATCTTTATTCGACACCTGTTCTGTACGCAACACTGCAAATTTTTTCAATCGGCTATGGATACTACCCCAGAAAAAGCTGCTCAACTTGTTGCTTACCTGCAACAACCTTACACAAAAGTTGCTCGTCAGCTAAACTTAACTCAGTGTTAAGTCTCAAGAGTTTACAGAAGATTTCAAGAGACTAATTCCTTCACTCGGAAAGCAAATACCAGCCGCCGCCGTTATACCTCCGAAAGGGACGACCGTTTTATCGTCACATCTCTCCAAAACCGCCACCTCACTGGTGTCGACGTACAGCAGGAGCTGAGAGAAATTCGAGGTGTGGCTGTCAGTCAGTGGACAGTCAGAAAACGCTTAAGGGAAACCAATCTCACTCCCAGACGACCTCGCTCACAGGACTGAAATTAGCCGCAGGTCACCGACTACTATTCACCGATAAGTGCAGAGTATGTAATCATGGTAATGACAGGAGAGGTCGGGTGTACAGGCGTCCGGGAGAGTAATTTTTACAATGTTATTTCGCTGAAACAGTCTCATATGGCGGCGATGCCTGTGTGATATGGGGTGGCGTTTCCCTGGAAATAAAAACAGATATTGTTTTTGTGCCCGGTAGAGGACGAGAAGGTCTGTCAGCTCACCGCTATATTGAAGATATTCTCCTGCATCAGGTTGTCCCATATGAAGGATTGATTGGGGAAAACTTTTTACTGATGCACGATAATGCCCGGTGTCACATTGCACGGGTCACTCGTCAATACTTGACCGAAGTCGGTATTCAGACCATGGAGTAGCGATCGCTCAGCCCCGATCTGAATCCCATTGAGCATTTGTGGGAACAACTTAAACAAAGAGTCCGCAACCGAAATCCGGCGCCCTCGAACATTGTCGAGTTCAAGACTGCTTTGTTGGAGGGGTGGAAAAGGATAATAATCGAATGCGAGCAGTAATTAAAGCTAGGGTCCTTTTCTAATGCAGCAACACAATGCCACTCTTCACAACACTCGCACAACCTAAGAATGGTTTAGGTTGGCTCAACTTTCCATTATAAATTGGCCGGAACGTTTCCCGGATCTTAATGTTATTGAAAATGTGTTGTCAATGCTTGTAAGAAAGATTTATGTCAGTGGATGTAATTTCTCCAACATTGTTGAACTTAAGTCGGTTATTATGAAAGCGTGGGATGCAGTGACTTTGGATCAACTCATAAACCTTGTTGATTCAGTGCCAAAACATCTATTTCAAGTAATAAACCGTGGCGGTGTTGCTACTGACTATTAAACTTGTTGCTTTGTGTATTATTTATTAAAAATTTATTGAGTGCGTCTATCATTTTGTGGATGGGTTCCATAAGTTGTTGGTAATAAGTGCCAAACCCATCTTCTCTTGGTGGTTCCGCCTGGATCCTGGACTTGTCCGTTGGCTAACAGAGCTCTGGTTAGTCAAGTCAAATATGGATGGGACAGGTTAGGTAATCTGTAAATTTTGTCCAGTGTTAATCCATCAAATTTTCAGAACAAAACCCTTACAGCCGACACAGACGCACAATTAAAAGGGTCTTCTTCTCTCTAGCGAAAGTGTTGAAGGATAACACAATATAATAAATCAGTACACGGATCGATGAATTGCTTGTTCAAATAACGAAATACGGTGAGGAATATCCAATGATCCTTAAACAGTTAGGAAAAAGTTTTTCCGAGCTCGCCGTTCATAGCATCTACGAACATGACCCTTTACAGTAGTTTTAAGGTACCCTATAACACGATATAGACGAAAGACTCGGTGGGACAAGAACTGACGCATGCGTTCAAAGAGTTCAAGTCGACAATAAACCTAGCATTGACTCCAACTATTAGTGAGTCATGTCTCTATTATGCTCTACAACGATGTCCTGTTCCTGTTACTGTAAGTTGATGATATTTTAATCCTATCTAAAAATATTAAATGGATAGAGGAAATCAAACGAGGCAAAATTTGAAATCAAAGATTTGGGATTAGCAAAGTCATGTTTGGACTAGAGATAAAGTAATCCAGAGATAGAATTGCGATAAACCAAAGAAGCTATATCCTAGACAACTTACAACGATTTTGAATGTGTAATTGCAACTCTGTGTCTACACAACCAGAATTAAAGTTTTATGAAACAACAAGTGATGGTACAAATGATAACTCAGATGAGAAGTTCCCATATCGTGAGCTCATTGGTGCCCTGATGCACCTTTTCGTGTCCTCAAGCCCAGATATATCTAAGACAGTTACAAGATTAGCACAGTTCACGAATTGCCCCAAGAAATGACACACCGTTAAGGCGAAAAGAGATTTGTAATATCTCACTGGAACTAAAGATTTAGGACTTATCTACACTAAATCAAATAATTTTTGAATATTTTGATGCAGATTGGGAAGGTGATCCCACAGATCGCTGCTCTTTTACGTTTCCTGGTTACGTTTTCAATTTAAGTATTGAGATCACAGAAGCAACAAACAGTGCTCTATCAATAACAAAAGTTGAGTATGTCAGTTTAGCTGAAGCTATCAAAGAAACTATACATTTGAAATGTTTATTGATAGAAATTGGTCTGAAGAAACTCAGTAAAATAACAGTTTTTACTGATAATGGAGATTCTGAATGTATAGCCAATAACCTAGTATTTCATAAACGGGCCAAGCACATTGACATCAAATTTCATTTCATCAGAGGTACCATCAGAGGTGAGTTGGTGAACGTGGAGCATATACTTACGAAGGAAATGGTGGCTGATATTTTAACGAAGCCCTTGGCTCCTATGAATTATGGAAATTGTGCACATAAACTAAGATTGAAAAAGTCAACAGATTCGATCTTTTTGGGGATTAGAAACATGCGTAATAAATGCTTGTATACTTTACAGGAAAGGAAAGGAGAAAGAGCTTTGTCAAACTATAAGACTGTCAAATTATTAGTAAATCAGCTCGTAGGTAACTTTCGGAATAACAATGTGCATGGCAAATCTTTCAGAACAGAAAAGATAAGAAATAACATTTAGATGGAAAACTCCATATAATAAATCAATTGCCGAAAGGGAAAAATTCAGAAACTTTCAACATTTCAATATAGTCAATTATAAAGGTTTCAGAATATTTACCAAAAGCTACATCCATAATATATAATAGCCAATAAACATGTGTTTATGGATGACATGAAAAGTTTATATTTTAGTACAACTAATAATAAATTTAAATAAATTTTAAATCAAGCTACATATATAGCATTAGCAACCTATATATAAACTTCGAGGAATAATGACTCGTGTCTCACTATTACATGTTGCATCATAAATTCCAATTTTCAATTGAAGAATGTTGTCTTAATTACGATATTTTTTAGTGATAATTATATTATAGAAACTATTCCAAGATATTCTACAACTGAACATCATGCAATCTACAGTTGAATATCATACAAATTAAATTTCTTTAGGAACAACAATAATGTCAATGAAATTTTAAGATACAAACAAGAAAGTATAAATAATCAATTTTCGTTTAATCAAAACAACTTTCATTTAACCAAATTAATTTTACAAACTGATACTATAGAGTTTTTTACTAGATGTATATGCTTATTGTGATACGATTGAAAGAATTTTGCAAATTATTGATAACTTAAATAGATTATTGATCAAATTACACAATTCTCCTTTATCGTTGACAATGGACAAAATAACAAATTTACAAAATAAAGTCCAACTATCGGAAACTATTCATGTATCATCTATTGATAGTTTTCAACTAGTATTTCTAAATATTCACTCAAGATGCAAATTATTAAATGGAAGAGCCGCGAGGAACTGTGGGAAACTTCATCGAAAGGCCTTGCGGTGGACAAAAATGGCTACGTTTCAATGGAACTCCAGCCAAGCCGAGATTAAAATCCAAACAATTGATGGTTGAATTCGATAAGAGATAGGCAGAGCCCCCTGCTGAAAGAAAATAACCTAAAGATCCGACGTGAAAAACCCAATTAGGACCGCCGAATTGCTGCATCCGGAAGTTTGATCCAACCCCAAAGCGAGCATGCCGCTAGAGCGCCAATAACGAAAGACCACCACGCGTCCAACTTCAATATAGCACGATCACCTATATTATCTCTACAAATTACTACTTTAGATCAATTTAAACCAAACAAACTTATGGCAACCCTTAGTTTCGACTATTTGCTACATAATTTGCTGTTACAGTAAAACAATTAATTTGGTTAACTGGCGACCTTTAGAAGAGTGGAAGGCTGACGATAGTGGGGACAGATGTATATAAGCAGTGCGAGGCTGTTGAGAGCTTTTTGGTCGTTTGGACGCCGAAGCAAGACGGTAAGAGTGAGGATGGGGTTTGTCGCTGCTGGTGACTTACTGTAGAACCAAGAGTAGTAGACACTGGTGGAAGATTGTGGACGACAGTGGAAGACAGTGGACGATAGTGGACACTGATAAATGATTGTGAACCGTGGTGGACGGTGGTGGTCAGTAGTGGATAACGGTGGCTGGTGGTGGAGTGGCCGAGTATGGTGGATACTGGTGGATGATTGTGCAAGATTGCGGATTTCGGTAGACGGTGAAGATAACGACTTTTGCCTGCCGATTGATAAGTGAACAAATTAAAGATTTAACTATTCAGAAATGCATTATTGAGTCCCTGCGTAGTCACCTCCACGGGGTGGGCCTGAGCCCTTGGTAATGTTTTCGATAGACCGGTCTTTCGAGGAGCTAAAAATCGGAAAGCTAAGGACTACGTGCCTAGATTTAAATCGTTTGCAATTCAGTAGAAATTTTCCAAGTACTTTTCAGAACATTGAAACTTTCAAATTGAATTGCAAATTGAATAATTAGTTACCCTTTAGTTTCAGTTATGTTAAGCTTAGGTTCTCGCCGCTAGATCGCCGTTGGATTCTTTTATTTGTTTCACATGTATGTAATCTTTGTATTCATGAACTCGAAGTGTTTGCAAAAGCAAATAACAGAAAAAAAGCTCTGAAGCAACAGAAAGAATGTAATAGAAGATTTTGTACAGATGAACAGAGGCGATCGAATTTACAAGATTGGAGACAACATATGAGTGACGACAAAAAGCAACAAAATTAAAAGCACTGGAACATTTAAAACAATACTAGAAACACTAGACACCTAAAACAGCACTGGAAACACTGGATATACTATAGAAGATCCTAAAATAAAACTGGAAACATTGCAATATCTAGAACAAATAGTAATGTACAACATGTGAAACCATAACACAGGTTAATAGATTACAAAATAATATATCCACGAAGAGATACATATGTATAAGATAAATATAATTAAAAGTACATATAATAATAATAAAATAGTAAATAGGACAGGAAACGCTGCATATCTAAAGCAGAAATGTATAACAAGCAAAATAGTAACATACGGGTTAACAAATTTCACAAAAATATACATATATCCAAGAACAGAAACACAATAGACATATACACACATGCACATAGAAAGAATCATATAGAAAAATATAAGCGTAATTGAAAATATATGTACCATTTATATACAAGTAATAATTAATCATATCAATTACAATGTATGTATATGATCATACCTTCGTCTTCGAAGTATCATTTAATTTGCGTGCATTATCATCCTTCCATGACAATACTTTAAAATAATTAATGATATAATCAATATGAAGTATAATAATAATTATATATAATATAATAATAATGAAAAATAACTAATGATATAATATTTTAATCAAATGGACGTTATCTCTGTAAAATGATAAGCTGAAACAAACTTATATAATGGATTAGTAATACCTTACAAAAATTTAACAAACAAACAGTATAAATCAGAAGATAGAAAAACATCATTTTATCGAAATAGCATCATAAAAATGATGTATATAACATGTAATAAAAACAATTTATAATGTACATTGATATAATAGAAATAAAAATTTACATTCTATTCTATCTCATTTCTTATTATTTTTCGTTAAATTAATTAAATTTTAATTAGCTTGAATAGAATCGTTTCGAATGTGAAATATTACTAATACGATAATATTTTTTAAAGGTATTATTAAACGATACTAACTTTGATTTTTAATGCTTATGTATTCTGATACACAAAACACGCAATGGAATGTTTAAATATCAAATAAAGCGACATTAAATGAAAGATTGTAAAAACTAGAGATTATCTATTCGTAAAAAATAATTATATCATTTTATAATATTTTATGACAAACGATCGATCAGTAAAGATACGAAATAGAGAATTGAAGAGACGAAAACACTCCATCGTCTCTCATTATTATCGTTATTAAATATCGCGAATGAAGTATTCTTTCTTTTCCATATCATCAATTTATTAAACGTGAAGCAAAGACTACCTGAAAATCAATTGCGGTAAATGTTTCAACATACTTGCAATAATAATTTATTAAAACACAAATTAGAAAAATTAATCGCGACAACAGCAATATTGTAGTGTTCTTCATAATTTGGAACACTAATTCATTAAATACCAAATAAAGAAAATCTAAAATCTAATCGCGAGACGTGTTATGAAAAAGCAATTCGCGAGCAGCCACCTTAGGGTATTTTTCTTAATTCGCAACGTTATTTGATACACCCATAATTTAAGTACACAACACTAATAAAAATATTTTAGAACAGTAATCTGCATAGGTGCAATGTCATCCTTTGGCTACTATGGTGGCTCTATATGCAAGATCACATCTCCACAACGCATGTGAAAGTATTTATAAATGCAATATCACCCTTATACACAGGGTGGTATTTCCACAGTATCAGTGGAAAATTTGGGCATTTCGTTAGTTGCAACACTATCGTGAAAACCGCGATCATTCATTATCGCAACACTAAATGGAATTAGGGACTGAACAATTGATAACTATTACTTTTACAGGAAACAAGATGCAATTATACGCGATATGTGTAAATCGCAACACTATAAAACTAATTAAAAACTATTAGTACATATTAAAGTAATAAATACAATTTAATTTTATTCGCGAAACAAATATTAGCAAACAATAATTATGAATTCAGCAAGCAATCGGGGTCTTATAATTGGCAAAATTAAGAGAGCAACCGCGATTATTATTTTTACGCAACTCTAACTCAAAATGCCATAATATATTAATTAATACGCAATTCTAATAAACATCACGACCTAGAGTTAATCGCAACGCTAATAAAAATTGCGATTTCGATTTATTCGCAACTCTAATTGGAACCGTAATTAATTATTCGCAACACTACAACTGAAACCGCGATTCGGCCAGCATATGATAGGCTAGCATTCTGCTGGCTAAAATATACTACTACACAAATACGAGCATAGTGACAAAGTAGTAACAAAAAATGACTTTTGCATTCAGAGAATTAGTTGCGAAAACATAATCATTAGTAGTTGCCCTCTTTTCCAGGCCTTTTCGGCATATAGCCTCTTCTTTCTTCGAGCATATAGCTCAGAATCCTGAAACTTATATCTAAGCTCGAGGTTCCCTGATCACAAACCAAAAAGTAACATACAAAGGTGAAATAAAAATATAAATCGTGAGAGTTCTGAGCGCACGCAGACAAGCAACGACTGTAAAGAGTCGTTGTTCGTACCAACGTGCCAAACCTCGAGCAGAAAAAAACGTTCGTTTCGACCACATCGCGACCGCGACTGTGGGGTGATTCGAAAAATTAATTGAGTAAAGCCAATGGCAAATGGCATCCTCCGTTCGCGCCAGTTATACCGTCGATTATTCAAATCTGATTCCTTGAAATAGGTTGAACCATGCAAAAAACGCGCTTGCCCGATCGGTGACTATGGCCAACCTGTCCGGCCCTACCTATCTATCCCTATATTTAAAAATAGCAAAAAATTCACACCAACACATTTGTTCAACCCCCAGAAATTTCTCACTCAAACACTCGGGCGCAAAAATCCTACACTAGAGAGAACGCTCCAGGACGCCTTCGGCACCCGAGCTTGGGATACAATCTCGCACACTCTAAGGGTACGTACCAATGCTGTAATCGACTGATGAATACTAGTGACCATTGCGTACAACGCCAATAAAGCGTTTTTATCTACATTTGAATGTTTAATGTCAAATTTGAGAGATCGAACAAATCTGCATTTTTCATAAAACACGGAAATTCTACTAGCGACAAGGATATTATTGAAATAGTATATTGTTTCTATGAAAACAACAATTCCTTGGCCTAACTACACACACACATAATGTGGAAATACCTTTTCCCCACCCAAGTAGTACTTGGGCACGTGAATGGAGTCCTGGAAATGAACAGGGAAGCTGTTATGCTTAGATTATGATTAGTAACTTCTATTATTCTTTGAATTGAAAAGTTATTCATTGATAGTTATTACATCGCATAAAGCTGTAAAGAATTCTACTTTCAATCCTAGCTCAGATATGATATGGATATGATCTTAGAAATTATCAAATCAAATATACACGAGATTGCCGATACAGCCACCAGTGTGGTTGACGCATTTTCGCGTCCTCGAAAATAGTTAACGTGACCAGAACGTCATCGAGTAACATTTCAGACACGGCCTTCCTTGAAGCAGGAATTGAGATGTGCCCAATTAGTGCGCCGCGAACCCCTAAACGAGATTCGAAGCTACCAATACCTTTGGTGAGGGTGGCGGACTGCCCCATCTGCTCTTCGGAACAGTCGAGGGCCTTACGGACGGGCCAGGGCACCCATACTGAGACACAATATCAGCAAAGACAAACTATTGTACTTCAACTCTATGCAGTGTAAGATTAACCAGTAATTAATAAATATTGATCTAGGTATAAAAAAGAAGCTTCACAATTCATTTTAATATTATAACGTATAGAATAGAGTGAAAAAGCGCGACGCGACGCGAACAAAGTGAGGGATTGTTCATCCTCGATTTGAAAAACTATCGACATCCTTTGGGATGTAACATTTCCTTCGAAACAGACCGTCTCCCTATATGATCTCCAAAACAATCAAATCAAACCCATAGGTAGTTACTACTACAGCCACCAGTACCGTTTGACGTATTTTCACATCCGCGAGATGTTTAACGTGACCAGGTACAGTCGAGACACCCATGCACGAGTTCCCTTGAAGTAGGGATTGGGATACGCCCAATCAACCAGCCGTGAACCCAGTAATCTACGCAGCCCAGTGCTACCAAAGCTCTTGGTGAGGATAACGTACCATCCCGTCTGCACGTCAGAATAGCTGGGGGCCTTACGCAACGAGGCAGATGCCAATACTGGTACGCTATAGTGGTAACATCACGATACTTGATGAAATTCATTTATTTATTGACAAGAATAATTAAATTTAAATTCAAAGTTATATTTCATATTATAGTTAAATTTTAAATTAGCAGTAAATTTAGTTAAAGTTAAGCTTTAAATTACAATTAAATTTAAAATCAATTATAAAGCGCTTATAAATCGCATATTATAATGATAGAAGGAATTGGTAAGTGCCTCTCTCATTATTTCCATCAGTATTCAGTGTAATATAATTTCTAGAATTGAATCTATTTTTACAAAAAATGTATTAATTTCGAGCGATCTCGTCATCAAAGTAATCATTCTAAAATATGAAAATAATATTCAAGCTCGATGCTTTGATTTCAAAATCTACTCGACGCAAAATGTCTTCTTGCACATGTAATATGGCATAGTTTCGATAATCAAGCAAATGGATTTCAATTGAAAGAAAAGCTATACTATAAATTTACAATATATTTCATATATGTGATAGTTATCATATATATTTATCAAATATTTTATACATTCAATTTACAATAAATACAAACCCGATAAATAATTTGTATCATGTGCTATTAACACGAATATTAAATGACTAAAGCATTTAATATTTTTAATGAAAAATAGTAAATATTAGTATACGAAGTCGGAAGGTATCCGACTTCATCACTACGCACTACTATAATAAAGCAATTGTAATATATATTACTTATTAATATTCATAAGGATATTTCATTTTCATAGATATACATATCTATTGTACTACTTTTCCTTAAACTTTAATATTACTAAAAATGCGAGGTGCAAGAAGACCTATCCTGACCTAATAAATGACACAGACAAAATAAACATTACTACTTATGGGTATAATAGTATACCATGGTCACTATACTCGTCAATTGAATATTACGTAATTACAACCAGTCACCCATGCCGATTTGGACTTTTCGTCCTACGACATGATTAAGTGACCAGAGGAACTTAAAAGCATGCGACTCATAGCAAATGATGAGTAAAGTAGTTCACGCGAAATCATTAGAGATGCTAAAGACTCAAGGAAGTCGTCAGAGATACTGAAGTCTCAAAGAAATAGTGGCATTCTGAAGTAGTCGTCGAGATGGTGAAAGTAATAGCTGAAAATATTTAAAAGAAACAAGATTATTATATTAAAATTATTGTTGAAAAATTAATTATAAGTTAATTTTATAATTAAAAAAAGTTAAAGATTTAATCAATTTGGAATTAGAACTAAAGTACAAAAGATACTTACATATTTAGCTCTCGGAACACAGCAAAATCCTTTCAAACAAGCAGCGATGAGACTTTAGTACCAAGGCAACAAATATTTAAAAAAAAGTTAAAAATGAAAAAAATATAAATAAAAAGCTACTATGATATTGCTATTTACGGAGCAAACATTGACTCTGCTCTTTTGCGTATGATTATTATAAAAAAAATGAATGTAATTATAATTAAAGCAACTGAGCTCAAAGAAATACTAAACCTATTTATCGCAACACTGACTCTACCGCCCGCATTGCGCGTGGTCACTAAAATTTTCTGGTAAAAAAATATTGTTATTGGAAAAACAACGGGTAAATAAAAGGCAACACACAGTTTACTTTCATATTATTCTTTGTCTTTTCCTGATCGAGCGTTTGTTCACAAAGATATTACTTACTTTTTAAATTACTGAACTATGCAAAAATATGTTTGTATAAATAAAATATATTATAATATAGATTATAAATATTATAAATTATTTATAAATACATTAAGAGTTCATCATTGATCTATAAAAATTCCATTACGATTATTTAGTATCAGAATTTAAAGCATATTCAATATTCCTAATTGGTAAACTATATTATATGTTATAAATATTCAAAATTGCTTGTGAAAATGATTATTAAACAAACAACTCATTACTTGTTACATACATCATATGTTCATAATCAATTATATATCAAATGTTACCAAATGATGAATAAGAAGGTGATATAAATTTATACTATACGTTGAGCATTCTTACAGTCTTTGCATCACACCTCTTCCAGTAATAAATGCAATATTATTAAATCTCCATTAAAGATATTATTCGCCGTTGTTATATTAATAATTATTCGTTACTCATTATATTCATCCTTTGAAAGGCATAACTGATCAAAAATCTGTAACAGAACAAAATAAAACAATTAAAATAAATATACAAAGGTACAATTAGTTATTTTAACATTTTTTAATAAACGAGGTTATAAATTATATTTTCATAATATTGTCCATGGTTTTAATGATATTGTTCGATAAATAGTTAATCAAGTATGCAATGATTAAACAAAGATTTTAAAAGAACAAAAGTATAATAGAATAGTAATTAAGAATACTACGTAGTTGATAAGCAAGTTTGTGAACATATCTCGAAAGCAGAAATGTGCCTCGACAGGTTTTACCGACAGCAGAAGACGACAACACACCTTACCAGCAGTCGATGACGACACGAAATGACTATTGGTGTCACTTCCCGCATGCTCCGTAGACATCCAGCTGAGGCCGAAGCCGCTCGAACGTAGTTTACCACTACGCTACTACGTCTATTCTGTGGCCTTGGATTTCGCTATCTGCTTCAATTGCAAATAAATCGGCTAATTGAAAATCTACTACAAAAAACACGTTTTCAAAATATGAGTTCCAGGAAAATTCTCATGCATATTTTTCTCAAAAAAATACGCACTGTTATGTTATAATATACATTCTCCACGGTAATTTGCACAGAAAAGTTTGTAGTGTGCTATATATACATCTACGTTTAGAACACGTATAACATATATAATATTTCAGTTTGTATGTTGTTGTAAGTTGCGAATATTGCAATACATTTTGTACTGAAATACTCGAATTTTTGTCGTAAAAAGGAATTTATTGCAATAAATCTCTTTCTTTCGAGGCAAAATTCAACTATTGGAAGAAAAAAATGTTATTGGAAGAAAGGAATATTATCTGTAAGATATTAATTGTGAATAGTGGAGTACATTATGTACCGAAATACCCGAATTCTTGTCATAAAAACGAAATTATTGCAATGAATCCCTTTCGAGGCAAAAAACTATCAAAAGAAAGGTATATTATTGGAAGAAAGGAATATTATCTATAAGATGTTAATTGCGAATATTGCAGCACATTATACTGCAATACTCGAATTCTTGTCGTAAGAACGAAATTATTGCAATAAATGTCTCTTTTTTGAGGCGAAATTCAACTATCGAAAGGAAGGAATATTTCAACTTACATTCCTCCGTATTTCGTTGCAAATTTATATCACAAACTATCACAACACGTTCTTAAAGCTATATTTTCACACTTTTTTAACCATTTAACTACTCGAACACGTTTTATCTAACTCAAAGATATTGGCTATTATGGCTACTATAAGGATTATTGCAAATTAACAAAATAAAATGTATAGATCAAAATGTAATAATATAGCAAGATTTCAATAATTTTAGCCATTAAAAATAAAATACTACGTACTATAGAATGTATAGTTTATTATGACCTGAAAAAAATGAATATTTATAACGAACATTATAAAAAACCCAATATATTTAGATATTAAAAAGAAAATAATTTAAAAGAAACTGTGGAAAAACTAGGAATTTTAAGTACATTTCAGTTTTACTAAGACAATGAGCCAAAACGTAAATCCAGAATTATTCAAGAATAGTTATTTATACCAGTCCAAAATTTATAAATACCCCATCTCAATCACTAGATTTAAACTTGTTTTATTTAAATTTTTGATAATAAAATGAGAAAATATTCAATTTCTAATGAAACAGATTTAAGAAATGACCCAGACAACACAAGATAAGATGGTGGCGACACCATACCGGCACTGTAGCGACACTTCCGAGGAGTGTCAGCAGATCCGTAGTCATCTACGTCCGCACTTGTTAGCTAAAATGCCGGCACGCAGTGGCAGCACGTTCTAGTCACTAGCGTAGCACGCGTGCGAATGACACTGCGCCAGCACCAGCGTGACACGCGTGTCATCGTTCCATTCAAAAATTTAGTCTGCATTGGCGTAGGCGTCACATTTGTTAACGGGGAACCACCTGTTATTCCATACAAATTAAATACGTCAGAGTTTAGATATCCGCATACGAGTACTGACAGACGTTTTGGTAGTTCTTTGCCAACATTTATAGTTACTGAGAGAGCCATATATATTTTTTCAATTCGTCAGGAAAATTCATGCCAATAGAGAGTATTAAATACGATGGCAGCATATTGTTTAAGGAAATGTAATAAATGATACATTTACTTATAAAATGTTGAACCAATTAAGTTACGTTTACTTTACTAGCGTATCACAATTTTCAGGTGAAAATATTGAACGTAATTATTTGTTTTCCTTTGGTACATATATTCTTGTGGTAAATGGTTTTATCGTTTGTAAGGATTATTAAATATAAAATATACCTTTGTTACATGAATTTTTAACGATAAGTTGAAAAAAATATTTATAAAATAAGTGTATGTATTTTTACGATAAAGTAATTAACGACTTTTCTGAAAAAATCGCTGTATTAAGTTATAGTTTATAGAAAATAATAAAAAGAAGTTTTTCTATCTTTCTTTCGTGTCAGTGTATCTATTTTCGAATCGAAATAAATAAATTGCTTAGTTTAGTCATTTTTAATATTCGTTTATAATTTTTATGCAAACAGCTTCTTTATTGGTATATATTAGCCCACGCCACTGGCACGCGTGTCACTATGGTGAGCTGATAGTGTCATTGGCACGCCCTGTCGGCCTTCTGCTATATCGCCGTGCTTTGATAGTGCCGTGACACGCAGTGTCGCCACAGTATACAGTAGCGAAACTCTCTGTCGGCATCTTTGATGTCGGTGTACCATAAAATTGAGTGCGCATGCGCGACAGAAGCAACCTAATCGCAGTGCCACCTGGATTTCAATCTCACTTGCATTTTTTTACTCTCTATCTGCCCAACTTATTTTTACGTTTAGTTAATCAAAATTTAATAAAAATAATAAATGTATTATTTCTAATACACTGAAAAACAAGGTAAGAAAGCAAAAATCGAAAAAATATAAAATACACATGTTACTATAACTATAAAAATGTAAGAACATAAATATTATACAAGATAAACAAGAAAACATATAATGGAAAATACAAAAAATATATTATACATTGTATATTTTATTTTAAAATTTATTTTAAAGTTATTTTATATATACTTAATACCTATGTATACAAATATATCGGTAACAAACATATAATATCTTAAAAGTAAAGGTTTCATTAATGAAAAAAACGAAGATATCATATTTTTAAAATCTTCGAAATAGCTTGAACGTGCTTCAACGCTTTCAAGCAGCTTTCAACAGATATTGAATTCCCTCCAAATTCAGCTTCAGGTTTGGTTAGATATTCAATCGTCTTTTTGTTTGCTAAGAAAGAGAGAGAAAGAAAAACTAAAGAGCAAGTGAGGCAGAAGTTCAGATGGCACTGCGATTCGGTGCCCTGTTTCGCGCATGCGCATTAAATTTTGTAACACATAAAATCGGGCAAGTTGCGCTACTGTATACTGTGGTGTCGCTCCAGTGCTAGCCCTGTGCTGTTACGAGAACTGAGAGGCAGCACCGTGCTAGCACAGTGCTTAGAGTTCCACCCGGTGCCATTGGCGCTACAATCGCTGGTTGTCTGGGGAATTTGAGGTAGGATAATACAACATTGAAGATTATTTTAAAATATTAATAGAGTCAATACTAAAATGACTTGCAGATGTAATAAAATAAGCAGGATATCCAACAAAATATTAATTGATAATACTTAATATATAATAATTATACTTATGGTAGTACTTATATAATAATTATACTAACCGTATAATCGCAAATAATCCTTGTTTCCTTTCTCAATAGGTAATTTAGATTTCAAAGTACATTGTGACAGGAAAACATATCTTCTGCCCTCTGCCAAAATCACATTTTCCAACAATAACCGATAGAGGGCAGTACGACATACAAGTGTGTGGAGGTCCTTAACTACTATAATTTCTTCTAATTAACTTTCACGATGCTTGCTTTTATATAATAATTTTATTTAACAAATAACAAGTCTTTAACAAATTAGATAAATTGAAGTAGAAGCTTAGAAATATAAATCTAGATTTTATAAAGGAAAATTATGATGTGTTGTTTTTGATGACGCAGAAATAAGTGAATAATAAATTTGAAAAACGTAGCGAACGAGAGTCTCTTTTTTATAGATGGCGCGAATTAACTCTTAGAACTCTATGGACGCATATATGCGTTTGGCAAATATCATCCGTGTAGCCTAAGACCGCATTTATGTGTTTTCTCTAAGTCATCGGCCTGAACTAAGAGCGCATATATGCGTTTGTCGATTTTTTCAATCAATATGCAGTCATTTTCGTGTAAAATTAATACAGGGGCACTCGTTAGTAATTTGCCTTCCTTGGGTAACGGTTGGGCAATATTAAGGTCATAAAAATCTCCGGGAATTTCCGAAACGGAAATCCCATTTTATGTCCCACTCTCTAACAAATTAAGTTTCAAAATTATTAATTCCTGTTGTAAATATCAAATTAAGTTCTTTAGTTGATTGTAAACTTTAATGTTTTAAATTGTTAATGTCTATAACACATAATTTCAATGCTCAAAAATAACAGTCTTTAATTATTTAACCTTCTGCAAAAGAATCACTATAAATTATTACTGTTTGCGTCTTGAATAGTCACTTCAGTGTGGCAAAAAAGTATTCCGTCCCCAGCGATGGTCGGCAATACTCGCGCTCCGTCCCTACAAATCGTTTCGGCCAGGAGTATTCAGAGCTCGAAAGATTAATTTTGAAATAATTTCTTATCGAAAATGTACCTTCCGAGGAGCGGAAATGATGGCAGTGAATGTGTTTGCTGAGATGCGAAAGTCGATACGCCACAAGTGCGGTAGCGACAAGTTCGTGCATTCACTCGTAATTCTTTGTTGTGTTTTCAGTAGATAAATCAATGTGATAGATATAACATGTGTACATATAAAAGTTGCACTATTAGTATGAACAGTTTATTTTGAACATAAATTATATATTTTTTCAAATTTCATTAACAAGTATTTTTTGACATAAAATAAATTTCCCAATACATTTAACATGTCAAATGAAATAAAAATATCTCTTAAAGAAGCACGAAACATTTTTAAAGAGAAGAACTATAAAGGTGTAATTAAGAAATGTAAAACAATATTAAAAAGGGATCAAAATAATTATAATGCGCTTGTATTATTGGCTGCTGCGATGAAAGAAATTGAAGAATATAAGTCTCAAGTACAGATAGTTCTTGAGAAAGCTGTAAAAATTAGAGATGATAATCCGATAGCTTGGCAAGGCTTGATAACCTACTATGAACAAAATTTGGACAACGATGATTGTTATGATAAACTAATTTTAGCTTATTGTAAACTTTTACAAATAGAAAGGTATAAAATTACGTTTCTATGTACAACAATTGTATCATTGGCGAATAAGGAAAAATCAATTACTCATTTTGGTTTAATCAATGAAACAGTACATTTATTAACTTATAATTGCATTCATGAATATTTTACTGTAGAAAATGAAATATACAAAAATATTTATGTGAAAAATAAAAATCTACTTTTGTCGATTTATTCGAGAATTTAATTTTGTCGACTTACATAGAATTTTCCTTGTACGCAGAGATGTCACTTAATTTCAGGTTTGATAAACAAAAATATTTATTGTCTAATCATTTATTTTTAGTGATTCTACATTTACACATATTTTAAATAAAATCTCGGAGCTTTCTTTACAACTTAAAAATAGTGAAACATTTATTCAATGTATTGAGCATCTAAAAAAATTACAAAAAAAGCTGGATAGCGATAAAGCTCAAATGATAGATAAAACACTTAAATGGATATTAATAGATAATTTTAATGATTTGAATAAATATCAAGATTCGCTAGAAAATATTTTTAAATCTATAATTAATGACCTTGATGTAAATAATCAACAAAATTTGTATAGAAAATACTTGCAAAAGTTGTATGACAAAAAAGAATTAGTTACTTTAGTAAGTGAAGCTACGAACATGCATCAGCGATTCCCACAAGATATGTTACCACTGGGTAAGTTAAAAATAGTACTATAAAATATTGATTATTTTGATAACTATTTTATGATAATAATTAAGAAGACTTACGATATATACTTACAAGATTACATATATTTAATTTCATTGGAATTTATTCAGAAAAGAAGTGAAAATCAAATAATTCTTATTATTCATATGTAGCGGTAATATCAAATATCAAACTTTTAGAGGTATACAATTAATAGTTAAAAAAATTGTTAACATTAAACATTCAGAATGTTATGATCCAACGTAATGAATACATTTTGTAATTGCTGTAGTATGGATTAATTTGGCATAAGTATTCCTTAAGTTTGTTATATATGGATTTATAAAAATATTAAGGTTCTATCATATAACATTTATACGTACTAATATTCATATACCTCGATGCAGAATATGTAACGATATTAGAAAATTTTTATGACAATTTAATATTTTATGTACAAAGTCTTTCGTGATATCAATTGCCTGGATGTCTATCAGTAGATATTTAAATTTATCTATAGAATTAGATGAGATCAATCTTATTTTTTCATACCTGATGTGGATTAAATCTGATATAAATGTTATTATTGATAAGAGTACTTTCTATTACATCACGCTGTTGCTTGAACGAGTATTTCGTCTTAAAAATATTTAACCTCTATTATCTTGTTTCTTTTAAAAACAAAAAAATTTAAGAAACGTAATAAAGATAGCAATAAAATTTTCAGAAAACTATTATGCCTGATTTTACTGAAATTTTGACAATAATCTCATTTTGCATGAAAACAATGTTTACAAAAAGAATTTATGGCAATTTGATAGTTAAGGCCTAAAAATTGATAAAAAATGTTTTAATATTTTCATGTAAGGCAATTATTGTAAATAGGGACGATCCTATCAAAATGAGTTGCCGATCATCCCACATTACAGTGGCAGTTTTAAAAAAATTCAAACCAAACCAATGTATAAAATACGTGACTATTATGTATATTTTTAAGTATATTTATTATTCCATTCTATTCTAGCCAGTACAGTAAAACCTGTTTTTGTGCGGTGGATAGGGACCGCATAAAAGAAATCGTACAAAAAAATATTTGGAAATTTTACTAATACTTGTATATAATAAACAACATTGTACGATATACTACTTAAATTTTTTTTATGTGGCAGACAGGGACCGCATAAAAAAAGTCACACTTAGAAAACACATCAATTATTTACGAAATAGATGAGAGAATGCCTTCAATTAAATTAAATAATTAAATTATACCTGGAAAAACTGTAAAAACATTTAATTCTTCATTGTACATATACATGGAGAAATTTTCAAATTACATTAAGTAGTTCGTTGCTACTCGTCGTAATCCAAAATGCGCATCTTCTTGTGACGAATTGGTCCAAAATCGCTTTTATCCCTTGAAGATAGAATTTTAATTGATTTGTTTTTTGGTACCATAATGAACAAAGCATCGCAAAGTCCAGATATATCATCGTCAAGAAGACCACGTAATCAGAGTTCGAAATCGCACGAAAAAAGTCGCACAAGAATAAAATCGCACAAAACAAATCGCATAAAAAAGGACCGCACGAAAACAGATTTTACTGTACTGTAATATGTTGCGTCACGTGGAGATCACAAACAACACGAACTTTATTTGGAAGCCTCTTTTTATGTGGTTTTTACTCTACAGCTTCATAAAAGGAAGTAAATGAGTCATTCGCGCTAAGGAGGGACGCGACTTTCGAGTGCTTTATATTTGCCAACTATTGATAGAAAAATAATTAATCTACTAACTAGTGACTAGTTTAATAACTATTATTTATTTAGTAACTAGTTTAATAACTAATATCTAATATCTAAAAAACTAAATAGTTAGTAACTAGTTTAATAACTAATATCTTATTACTAGAGGTGGCGTGTTGCTCGTCTTTTAAGGATGTCACCGCATAATCTGTAGAACTTTGTTTTTTGGTCTTTCGTCGGAAGCGCGGTCTCGTAAAGGGTGAAAAATAAATCGCACTGATTTCAATAGAACAAGTCATTTAATTCTCTTTTTATCATTACTTTGGCATATCTATTCTCTTCAGCAACTCTGACACAACAAGAACGTTAAAACGTCTGTTGTTTTAACGTTTTTCTTAATCTTAATTATACAAAAAATATATTCTAGAAAGGTTATTCACTAAGGAGCTTAAGAACTAGGATTACTTATACAATGTTTTACTCTAAGAGAATCTAGGTGGCGTGTTGGTCAGCCACAACACTGATCGCTACATTACTCTCCCCCGAGAGAGTTCATGATTTTAACTAACGAATCAGACTTTTTTTTAAGATTTTTGGTCTTGCGTATAATTTCAATACTTCCCGATCTGTATTTTTATTTGTTTATTCAAGGAAATCTGGCTTTAATCTATTGGCTGCAATTGGTTAATCTTTATTATCTACCGCTATCCTAATACTGAAATAACGTTAGGCGTAGCAACGTTTAAGAGGCTACTGTTACTCTATTGTTACTGGTTTGTCGATGACGGCGTTCGTTTTCAAATCGTCGCTAGGGTGTTTCCTGTTGCGTTTTGCTGCGCGGAATGAGATGACCTAAGTCCTCCACTCTGAGGTTGTAAATATTTGAGGTGCAGGGTTTTCCGCGACGTGATCCACCAACTTAATTTTGCACAACTAATTCGATCACTTCAACACTTCCTGGCCGTGGAAGTGTCTTGTATTCTTTTCTTGTTAATTCACGCGAGATACACGATTCTTGTCCGAGTGTAGTCTCAAGCGACTGTTCTTAACTTATAATCTTTGAAAACCGATCATCGATTCTGTCGTTCTGTCGATTTCATTCGGGAGTCCGCCCGCTTAATCCGCTTAATCATATTTATTGAAATGACGAACAAATGATGCAAATCAGCGTGCCCCTTTGAGTATCGTATACGCCCACTTGTACGTCTGAAACACGTCTTTGTCTAGAGAAGGGGAAAAAATATTTGAGGAAGTTCTTCGGTGATGTTAATGATATTTCAGTCTTTGGCGCGTGCGTTGGAAATGCCGCGTTTATGACACACAGTTGAAGCTATCGAGGGCAGAAAATAAAAACATCTTCTCAAATTCCTTCCCGCGAACGTGGAACCTGGGTTTGTAATAATTAACAAAGTCTCGTTACGTAATGTCAAATTGCTCGGGATGCAAATATTGAATATATTTTGCAACAGTTAAAAAGATTTCTAGCAAAACAATATTCATAATACGACAACCGAAGGATCGTTTTCCACATGATTGGAGCAATATCACGTTGAAATTACTAAAAATTCGTTAATACTTTGAAAATTTTTGCGACCTTCTTTATCTCATATTACATCTTTAAAATATAACTTTTCTTGTTACGTATTTTGGGAAACCTACGTGGGTGAGGTAGTATGATGTTCGTTCGGAATAACGGAACGAATAATTTATTTTAACAAATAACAAATAACAAATTTTATACTCGCTCAAGGTATCCCCCCTCATTTTGGTGTCAAAAAGGAGGGGGCACGTTCGCGGAAAACATCCTTAACCCTCGAAGACGAAGAGAAAGTTTAGAGTCAAACATATACTTAATGTCTCCAGTCTCTTTGACTTCAAGGGTCAAGTATTTTCTTCCGCCCTGTACCACGGGGTGCAAAGGCGACTACGGTGGTCGCCACAGTATTTTGCTTTATTTGAAAACTGCTATATGTATATTATAGTAAAGTAAATTAATAAATGTTTACTAAAAATAAACTTTGATTTACTTTTTCATTTGTAAAACTACAATTTGGTATAAGATTTGTTTAATACTTAAGATGGTTAGACTTTTTTCAGACCAATTGTCGTTGGTTAGTACGCTACAAATCTGAAATAAAAATTTAGAAATAAAACGTACAATCTAAATTTAAACAATAATTCAGTTTTTCGATCAGTTTACTATAATAAGAATCGATATCACGAGTCGAAGAGTAATATTAAAGTGGTTACAATTTTTAAATAAAAGAAAAAAGAAACGGGAAGGAATATGTTCGATTACTGAGAAATAAAAATCAATGTGAAATAATCTTGATATTTTAATTGCTTTCAATATATTTACAGAATACATATGTCGTATTTACTGCGATCAACATGTACTGGATGAAAGTATTACGGATATTAATATAGAAGAATTTTACGAATCTCTCCTAAAATTAAATAAAGAGTCTGAGATTGCTACAGTCGCTAAAGCGATACATTTAGAAAAGTCAGATAACCTGATTACAGCAAGAGAAATATTAAAAGATTTACTTACATTAGAAACGCGTTCGTTATATGGTTGGATGGCGTTGTGCGAGATAAGTATGAGGCTTTATTGTTGGGACGATGCAGAAATTGCTGCTAAACGAACACTGGAAGTCAAGGATCATAAGATAAAGGATGAATTGTTATATAAAATAGAATTAATGCTGCTCGAGTCAGTAAGTAGAAGTACCGATCAGTCGAAATGGGAAATTGCACTGCAAATGTGTGAACGAGTAAGTCTATTTTCCGTTTATATATTCAGATACTAATATTATTACCATCACCATATATTTAAATACTAATATTATTACCATCACCATATATTTAAATACTAATATTATTACCATCAATATTTATATCATCACGCTTTGAAATCAATTTTTGAAAAGAAATCTTGCAAGACAATGTAGGGGACAAAAGTCTCTCGCTTGAAGAATTCACATATACGTTAACAATATTGATATAATATATATTTACATTTAAATATGAATTTGGTTAAGCTATAAATGAAATGATAGTTACACACATGATACAGTTTGGTATCCTGCTCTGAATGTCACAAAGAATTTACTATATAACTAACGTGATTTTTTTATTTATTATACGTTTTCCAACAGTCGGTGGATAATAGTACCCAATAATAGTGTAATATGTTCGTTGTTACATATAATTTATGTATTGAAACTTTAGATGAACGTTGTTCAACAGAGTTGATGAGAATTAAGTAGTAAAGTAATAAGTTGTACATTGACTGGGACTGGTCATTATTAACATCAACTATCGCGCCTCGTCTGGGTCGCCAGCGAGACACTCTCCGTTCGACATTACACGAATCGTCTGCTGAGTCTTTCTTTCCCTACACCATACCTTAACAAACAGGAACGACAAAGAATTTCCCATTATGTCGTTCAATATCGCCAAATAACCATTGAACCACCGATTTATTCTTCATTAGAAGAAAGCATCCTCACTGGCCATCGTTCTGTCTGACCCGTTTTTTGCGTTCGTCTAGTTCGATGTTAATCTTGATAGTGTACCGTCGTACCCATCGACGTTCGTCGTCTAGGGTACACCTTTGTGTTTGACACATTAGTGGTAGTTAAGGTGACACATTTGTTTATTAAAAAGTTTGTATTTTTAACAGCTGGCTCATTAACGAATATTTTGAGTTTCTCTTAATAAAGTCTATTCGCATTTGAGATAGCGATGCACTCAGCTGCGAAAACTGAAACGTGCTGATTAATAATACAATAAACCCCAGACAATACACGGTCACAGATGGCTACGGATTAGCCGACACTCGCAAGTGGCAATACAGTGTCAGCATGATGTCGACACCATCTTGCCGTGTGTTGTCTGGGACAGTGCATCACTGCATGTAAACATTAAAAAGGAAATTGTAAACAAAGTCATGTGGTAACGTCCCTATCGTGAGAGGTACTCAATCATCAAGGCTAAAATTAAGAATATTTTCGATAAAGACAATGAATTTGGGAATATACTAAAATCTAGAGCTGGATTTGTTGCTCGAGGTTTCAGCCAATAGTACTTACTGTGAATTATAATAATTTTTATCTATTGCAAATATATCAAATTTCAGATTTATGATAATAGTTTCAAATCAATTTAATTAGTTGTTTCATCGTATGGATATAAAAACTGCTTTTTTGAATACAATATATGGATCGATGTAAGCAGCATGTCGCTGGTTGACAAGTTTTAAACACTTACAAATAAAGATTTTTAGAATTGCTTTGTTGATTAGTGTACTTATATTTTAGAGGAAACAGATAGTACCTTACGTATATGAAATTATAAAAAGTAACAATAAAGTAACCATCGATCAGAGTGCATATATCAAAATTATACTCGAATGCCAACTTACGAATACACGTCTTGTAAATAAATGAAATTATGTAGTTTTAAATTCTGATCAGAAATGAAATTCTCTTTTTTGAAGTCTTTTCATATGTTCGATGCGCGTCATGTTATACACTTGATTTGATTTAAGCAAATTGTTAATATTTTAATTCGATATCTTCGAATAAAAATAATAAAAAACTTTGATAGCGAATAAAAATATTATAGACCGTTGCCACTTTTACAATAAACTCAGATGTACACCTAAATAATTAATTGTAGACATTTCCCACTTCAGCACATTCCTATTTTTATTTCTTACATACGCACACATGTGGAACGATAGCTATCGGTGACGGTGTAAACAGTATCGGCTCTTGATGTCTTGCATCAACTTCTTATTTATTATTCATTGGTATAAATATAATATATAAGGTACAATTTATAATTAGCATTTACAGATGCATCCTTCAACGCAACTGGAACTAATTCGTGCACGCATCATTGTATTGATGAATAAGTCAGATGCAATATGTATTATGCTAGACGATTTAGAGTCAAAGTGTAAATCTAAAATCGGCATATCTATTCTCCGAGCATTATATTTGAAGCAAAATAAAAAATTCGACGAGGCTTTAAATGTTTTGGACTCGGATATACAAACTTCCGAGGCATGGTTACTTCTTGGTACGATCTATTGGGAAATGGCAGAATACAACTACAGTTTAATTGCGTTCCTAAATGGAATAAAAGTTGATCGTTACAATTGGAAGTGTTTAGTTTATTTAGGACATTACTATTGCCAATATGGCAATGATGTCGAACGTTCCAGGAGATGTTACCAAACCGCATTGCAAATAAATCCAAGTTCAGAAGAGGCTGGTATCGGTCTGAGCACTGCCTATAGACTTCTCAAAAATCAAGTAAACAACAAATATGTTTCCTCTTCTATTATATTACCAGTTTTTAATTTATTACTTTAGTTAAAGATTTTTTGTAGGACGCGAATATGAAATTATTGCAAACATTGACTACACAAGACAATGGACCAAAGTGGGCATGGTTACAACTGGGCTTGCAATATCTTGATCAAGGAAATGCGAACCAAGCTATTAAGGCATTCCAGCATGTTATCAGAGCTGACCCCAATGACAAGTAATCTTTTCTCTAATAATTATGAAATACTATAGTAATAATTTATTATAACAGTACACACATTTGTCTTGTCGATTTTGGTCTGACACATATCCAAAGTTCAGGGATGAGCAATACTCGAAACGTAACATTTGTATAGCTCTCTCTCTCTCTCTCTCTCTCTCTCTCTCTCTCTCTCTCTCTCTCTCTCTCTCTCTCTCTCTCTCTCTCTCTCTCTCTCTTTCTCTTTCTCTTTCTCTTTCTCTTTCTCTTTCTTCCCCAAAATTTTCAATTCGGCTTCGTTTTCAAATTATTCACAAAAAACAGTAACCAATCGAATATTCAATGAATTAGAAAAGAAAGAAATATTCAATAAATAGCGGGAAATTATCATATGAAGGAATAAGTGCATAATTTTTTTGATAGATAAACGATAAGCAGTACATGAAATAGCATGTCGCAGATTTTAATAGATACAGAACCGCAGATAGTGTGTATATTATATTATATATTTATTCCATGTCTTTCGGTGGCGTCGTATTATCTGCGATCAAAAGTTTGTGAACCAATTTAAGTAGTAAACAAATTTTCGACTAAACGGGTGAGTAATTTAATTTATTGTTGAATAGTTTTTATTCTGTGACGTGACGTAGCGTAGGATCCTGTGCACGGGCTCCATACGTTCTCATATTTGGTGTTATTTTTTGGTTAATAATTTAAAGACAAAGTCGAATCAGAAACTGTGGCAAAGGAAAAAGTTGCTTGGAATGATCTCAGGGATTAAACAGTGAACGTTGTCTGCTGAGTCTTGCGACACCTTGTAATCGTATAGGTGTGCCTACGCATTTGTAAAACTGAATGTAGCAGTAGCAACAGTGTCCTGTAAATATTTCGGAAGTTATAACAGGCTGCCAATTAAGTAATGGAGAAAGATTACTTAAGATCGCATCCTTAGTAATTTATATGAAACTGAATAAATACCGTGCTGACTTCTTTACGCTAAATAATTACTTAAACTTTGAAACGTTCAACTTAAATGTTCGTTTCTGTTCTAAGTGCGACTCTTCGATTTTGATGAATATTGTGACTATTCTACGTTTCGAATAACTTTCTCCTATGCGTGTAACTGTCGGTACTTATTAATTTCCGACATATTTGCGAAAAGGAGACCGCTACTGTTACCATGATGTTCGTCTCATCATTTTTTGCAGCTACTGTTGGGAATCACTAGCCGATGCATATTTTGTACGAGGTGCTTACACATCAGCGTTAAAATCTTATCAAAAAGTATTAGAATTATGTCCAAAATCGTTGTACCCAATGATACAACTGGCAAATATTAAATTGGTCAGTATTGTTTGGCAACATCGCTTGGGAATGTTATTATCATTGAGAAACGTTTATAAATACGCACGTAATGATATTTAAATTTTATCATTTTTATCGTTCTTTATTATTTATTATTTTACAGATTGTAGGACAATATAGCGAAGCAAAGGAAGATTTTCAGTGCATATTGAAGGACGAGTCATGTTATATTCCTGCTTTGAAAGGATTAGCTGAAAGTTGTTTGGCATTAGCAAAGGAACATATTGCTAACCAATTTCTAGGTCGAGGCAAAAACTACCTGCAACAAGCGTTAGATAGTTTAACCACAGCAGTTAAAGAACGAAAAGATATATCTTGTATCTGGAAGTTACTTGGCGATGTGTGTTTTAGAGTTGCAATGTTACCAGAAAAGTACAGCTATATGAACGTATCGTCTATTCTGCTAAAACAAAACGATATTGAAAGTGTCATGTTGGTGAAACAACAGGATCTATTCTCACTATCTACAAGGTAAATACATTATATTAATCATATTGTACTTTGTATCAATACTTTGTATATACATACGTATATTTGGTAGCAAAAAGTTGTTTGAAATTACCCCAGAAATCAGACCTTAAGCAGTTTTTGTCGACTTTTGGGGCACATCTAATAAAAGATATTCTTCGATACGTTCCATTTGAAACAGTTACTAAACAGTTGGCGTCTTTTTTTTCTTTTTGTTTATTATCTTTTACATAGAACATACGATAATGAAAAGCTGAAACTTGTTTATTAAATTTGCCAATGTTATATAAACATCAGTATACATTTGAGCCGCTTATATTGAAAGTGATTTAAGTCCATTTATGTTTAAATCGAGATATTTAAGAATTTGCGTTTCATTACACTTTGGTAATTTATTGGAACTCTTAATATAACACGCACCCTAAACTCTTAGAACTTTGGACGCTTATTAACCATTATTAGTAACAGGACTTTGGATGTGTATACAAATTTACACTCGCTAAATAAATTGTACAAATGCAACTCGGTACAACCGAGTTATAATAGTCGCGAGAGGCATTCATGGAAATTCATTAATGAAGTTACAGTTACTTTAACACACTCAACATTTTTCATAATTATTTAAAAATTTGATAAATGTTCACAATACGTATACATATGTATACACAGTATATATACATACAGTATTTTAGACGCATCGTCCAGTGCGTTCGTGTCTCACTACTACGATAAAAACAAAAAAATTAATAGTTAACGACCAATAATTATAATACATAATTCGCGTCTGATGATACCGTCGAAACTAGGGTGCGCGGCGATGATTCACTTCAGTTTTCGTTATAGAGATAGGAGATTGTCTTCTTTGACAACGATCAAAGTACCCAGGTAGATGCAGTGGTTCTACCATTGCAAATTGACCGTCATTTACTACGAATAGTCTCTTCCGAAAGAAGATCTCTATCGGCGGAAGCCTCATTAAAGGATCACCAATGAGGAAGTGAAGGGTCAGTAGACACAAGTGATAGAGGAGACATCCATTGGAGAGATAGACAACCAGATACTCTCTGTACAATTCTAGATGCTCGATTCACAATTAGTCGTGGAATTTTTTAGTTCGTCATAATAAAATTTTCGCGTAGCTCGACTACTCTGAATGCGAACCGTACGATCGATTTTGTGCTGCTGTATTTTCATCTGCACTCAACGACTAGAATTATTTTTATATCGCACAGTTCAATTGTCTTTCGTCTGACTTTTCTACCTGCCGCTCGTAATTATGTAACATTTTTGTCTAAACCGGGACCCGATGACACTATCCATGCAGTTTAAATAGTTCGATGCAACTATTACCTTCCACTGATTTAACACATTTGCGTGGCTGAAAGCTAATTTTGCACTAGGATCATTCGTTCTCTTTAACTTAATAATTGTTGGGTATTGGTTATTCAAGATACACCGTCTACAGATTTACAAAGATAGTTTATAACAATTAGCTTGTAAAAGAACATTCTGATAGTATCAATTGTACTTTCCATGTGGTTCGTACTCACCTGACTAACTTACACCTATAGTATACAAGATAGATAAATAGATAAATAGTGTAGATAAATAATGAACCAAGTATATCTGCTCATTTTCAACAATGATGGATTTATTCAATAAAATTAATACTACGAGAATATACTACGACGAAAATTATCTGACTCGGTATGAACTAAAACGAACCGATTACTATAACGTTTAATCGAATTGCATTATTATTACACCGATAATTATATTTCGGTGTAATAATAATTATATTCGATAATTATATTATTACACCGAATATAAATATATTCATATGTTTGATTATGCAATGGAAACTCTTAATGTAATTTGAATTATGTATACAAATTCTTAACGCGTGGGACTTACAAAGACAGATTCCGAATCGAGGAAATTTGAAAAATGATGAAATTTTTGGAATACGTACATAGTCCTTGCTGCCCATTCAACTTGTTACTGATTAAAACTGTACGTTCGAAAAAGCAAATGAACATAAAACGAAAATTACTAAAACATCAATCTCATCAGAGCGTAAGAGCATTTCGCATTCTCCGATTGACTATTCCTCGCGTTGTTTTTACGCGGCTAACGTTGTACATACAAACATATACGTACGTAGGTTGTATGTGCTAGTAATTCGTTAACAAAGCTGAAACGAGTACAAACGAGAATGTTTTACTTAAATTCGTCTTAGGTGTCACCTGCGCTGTTCAAGCGTTATCTTTTGAATTCTAAGACATTGTACCACGAAATTTAAGTAATTAATATTATCTTTATATTATCTGCCTCTTCCGTGAAGAATATCTGTTTGATTAGCACCCTTTTATTAAGAATAATTAAATAATAAATTTGGTTATAATTTTAATAAATTTAATAAATATTTTAATTACAGATGTTATTGTTGCGCACTATCTATTTCTCCACAATCAGATTTATTATGGCATGATTTAGCTTTGTGTTATCTAATGCAACTACAATCTTATCCATTGATCGACCATAAAAATCTTGGTAGTAAATGTCTAGCTGCTGCGAAACATGCGATTAAATTAAATCCTGCAGTATGGATACATTGGAATCTGTTGGGTGTCATTTGTATGTCACCTTATATAAAAAATTACGCATTGGCACAACACGCTTACATCATGGCTATTGATAAGGAATTAAATAATGCTACGCTATGGTCTAATTTGGGAACATTGTATCTACACACAGGTATTTGAAAATTAAAAAATATATATTATCGATAAATATATTTTTTTAGTTACATTACACTAAAGAGTGAGAGAGGGAGAGAGAGAGAGAGAGAGAGAGAGAGGAGAGAGGGACAATAGTATTAACCGAATGTCATTTATAAATATTTTTATTTTTCTGCCACATTTATTATTTACAATTTTACGTATAAGTTCATTTTATCGTACAAAAATGTTCTAGTGCGTAGATAGAGTTGCTTGTAATGTCACATGTTTCGAGTAAAAAATACAGAAATAGAGATTTTAGAAACTATTAACAAGGTAACGTTGTATTTTGAAGCATATACCATTTTTACTGTTACAAACAATTACATGCCATCCTATGCTGAATCGATCACTTTTTGACGACCTGTCAGATACATTTTATGAGAAATGCAATAATTGCTGTACAGTTTTTTTGTATAAACGAAATCTGTTCGGACGTGTGAAACTAATTGTCGAATTCGATTATCTATTTCTTTTATTTCAATGAAGTATTACAGATACAATTTACAATATATTAATATTTTCGTAAATTGTAAATGAAATTAATTAATTAATTATATAAATTAATAATTTTAATAGAAACTTTTTACCAAATACGCTTATTCTAGTCATATTTTTGTGACAAGTTCATATAATCGATAACTTGGAATGTTTTCTGATTCCTTGATAATATGCGCTGACATGCCAATACCGATTTTTTCAACGTGTTTCGCGTTAAAAAAGAGCTACGGTACGATGTACTTGGGTGTATTATAATATCGGATAATTACATTGTCATGTGAGATGTTACGTAAAGATGTTACGTAATAAGAAAATCTATTAAGTAATGAGAGATATACGCAAAAATGAAACGAAAGACTAAAAGGAATGGAAAGCAATACATCTGCATTCAATGAGTCGTCCAATATAATTATCGCACACCAAACTCACATAATCGTACAATTTTATTCTCACAATGCTTCTCACAAGTTTTAAAACGAAGAAATTTTTATCTCAAACTTTCCACCGAGTCTGATACGTGGTGATATGTTCCCTAATTGGTCCTCGAAATGGCTTCGGCAGGCTTTCATACGCTTTGGAATTGAATTAGGATTTCGATTGCAGTAAATTGACAATATTAATCCAACATCGCTTGTAGCCATGCATGTTGGTCTGTTTTCGTCAATTGTTAGCAACTGACTTGTCTTTGCTGGTATACCGTTGTAGCCGGCTGTTCTAAACGAGTAGCTATGGAAAGAAGTAAACCGCGTAGAATACACAGTATCTTTATTTTGACCTTGATTATTCTAAAACATAAGTTGATGCTATGGTTATGACACAATTTGCATTCACAAACATTTGGATAAATCGATGGAATTATATAATATGATAAGTAAGTGGATCGAGGCAACTTTGTGGAAGCTTCCAACAGCACAATCTGTTTATTATATGTACAGCTTAGTACAGAAACAAAAAATATACTGTGGACGATTAACGCTTTAATCGGTACATTTAGGGGCCTGACATAAGTCAGGTCTAGTGTCAATGCATGAGTGCGGACCACCCTCACTTGGGTCCCGTACGTCTTCGACCCAAGAGGTCCTCGTTTGAGGAAAGTTCACGGAAAAAGGCAATTCATTGTCGTCCCACGCTCGAAACATATCTTTAGTTGAATAAACCATTTTTTTTTTAAGCTATCCTTAGGAGTTAGTCCTTTCTGTTAGCCCTACGTAAAAAGTAACGAAGAAATTTAGGTTGCTTCCTTTGACTGCGAAAGAACTTTTATGCTTAATAGTTTTGGTATATTTATTTACATTTACTAATACGTTTATTATTATACATACTTGTATGATTACTATACATACTTGTACGCAGACAAATATGTTCGATTTCGGATTGTTTTCTTTTCTTTTCTTTTCGAACTGGATTGATTGTATCATATGTGTTTATTATAAATTCTTTCAGCTATTCCATACATAAAAGTGCGAGTTGAACTAATTGTCAATAGTACTAAATATAAATCAGTATACAATTCAACAAATGTAGCTTTGAAACTTAATATTTAAAGTACCGACTCTATTAATCTCAGATGTATCATCTCTAAATTCTAAAATTCGATTGTATTGCGTTCAGGTCTTATATAAATAATTGTTGATATATTTTTATATTTAGTACAATTAGATGTTAAATTGCTACCATGGAGCAATTAAAATAATGTTCGCATGTTTATTAAAGTGGTATTGCATTTAAACAGTTTAGATCTTTCACTTGTATCACTTGAATTTGATATGCATTCATATGGAACATCTTTGTAACAGGAAGCTTGTATAAAGCAAATGCAGCTTATTCTCAAGCTCAATCTGCATATCCGGCGTATATAAATAGCTGGGTGGGACAGGCTATAATTGCTGAAACGATGAATCGAAGAGAAGCGATGGATTTATTTCGACATGCTCTACAACTAGGATACCATGGTCAAGCAGCCGTAGGATATACTAATTGGGTTCTTAACGTGATCTTAAATTGTCATCTGAAAATGGACGCTTTATATACATATATAATGGAAAATATGCACGCTATACTCGTCGCAACTGACGCTATGACACGGTACATAGGTAAGTTAGCAATTATTAGCAATGAAAAGAAATATATAACATATCTAATGGTGACGTATATATTATTATACAATATTATATGTTTCATGTTTCTTCTTAATACTGTAATACTATAAATAGAGAATTTTACTATAACTTGATAACATATGATCGCAACAATGTTTTCTGTACTTTTAAAGAAAGATCGATCAAACATCAATTTCGTAAAAGAGTCAATGATAATAAATATGTATTTTCTTTCCTTTTTTTGCGTCTTATCCCTTAAGAAGTAACTAACTGAGAAATATCTGGAGATGGAAAAAAATGTCTTAACAATAATTAAACGCTTTCTAACGTGTTGAAAAGGAATACTACAGTTATCAAAAAATTGTTTAACTTGTTATTAAGAATATTGTGTTACGAAAACAACGAAGGAAATGGAATATTATTGAAGTATATGTGTGTTTTTCCGCATATTTTCTTTAGACTACCGTTTAGCGGATATTTCATGATAGACCTCTTCTTTTAATCTTTCTTATAAAGAAACGTAATGGTGGGAGAATTTAAGTAGTATTAAATCCAAAGTATCGTTCGGATTTGAAAAATATAATTGAAAAATATAATTCTATACGAATTCTATACGAATATTTTTAATTTTATTGAAACTCTTCTCAACATTGCAAACTCTTAAATATCTCAATTTAAAGATAAATCGACGTAGGTCACTTTCAAAATAAACGTATAGTTCATAATACGTTTCAAGCTTTTAATAATAAATAATAAATTTCAAAATACTTGCTATTCTATTAACTTTTTTGCAATCACCTGTATTTGGATCCCCCAGATGCATATTGTTTATGTTGTATTATTTTTTATGTATTACAGAATACCATCCGAACGATTGTTACGCCCAAAATGCATACGGATTATTATTAGAGAGGCAGAAACTGTACAAACCAGCTGCAGAACAATTCGTCGCCGGTTTATGTAACAGTAATAACGACGAAAGGGATCTGATCTCTATAAACTTGGCACGTGTGTTTACACGCCTTGGAAAATATGAAGAAGCCATGAAATTATGTCAAGCGGTTACAAATATCAACTATAATTCTGAATGTCATTTGGCTTTAGCTTTGTTCAAAGGTAATCAAATTATGAATATACATGTACATACCATTTATATGCTTGCTATATTTTTTACATCGAAAGTTCTTTCAAATCAAACTAATTTTTACGAATCCAATGCATTCAACGTATATAATTAATTAGATATAAAATTTGTATTATTTTCAGCTGGATTGTACGAAGAATCGTATACCACGTATGAATCAGCGCTGCATTCTTTTGCAAGTACCGAGATAGAAAAGGCTTGCACACTTTGTGCAATGGCTGCGATAGTGTATACGTTTCAAAGAGTGGACGACGCAAAAACATTGCTCTTTCAGTGTATGCAAATACAACCGCCGGTTATAATAGGTCATTTAGCAGCTGCATCATTAGGAATATTACACGGGGATGTCAATCTAACTACATTGGTATTAAATGAATTGAAGATGTATAAAAATCATCCTGAATATGGTCATCATGTTGTGAATCTATCTGCCTATTTTTACTTAATTCAGAACAATATTAAGGGTGCTATTATTGTTCTCTCTAAAGCAATTTTTATGCATCCTGGTAAGTGGCATTATATCTTTTAATTAATGAAGATTTAAGAAATTAGCTATGGTAATAAACAGACATTGTCCATGTGTTCTAAACAACGCTATCGTAATAATGGTGTTCAAAAAATAGTTATTTTGGATCTGTTTCAAGCTTGGGTGGAAGTCTACCGCAACTTTTGATGTTTTGATTCTAATTACATCGAATCTGACAAAAATATTAACCCGTTTATCGACTTCTATCGACAATCTGTTAGAGACTAACTCATTTCAGTTAGAGGCTAATGAACGACTGATAAACATAAAATTAGTCAATCCGTGAAAGTTTACAGATCACTTATGTTTTATATAGGAATTGTGAAAATGATTTTACACTTTCAGATCAATAGAGATCTGTTAACGAAAAAATGGACCGCAAAATTGCTTTCAATGATTTTAATGATTTTCATGAATATGCCGTTGAAAACATCACTCTGAGCAATATTTTCCTATGGGTATAACTAGCTATTTTTTCAAATTTTCGAGATATTCATAAAAAAAATAGACACAACGGCTATTATCCTAGAGTGGTGCTGACCTTTTTGTTCTTAATCCTATAGCTTCTTTAACGTCAATTTCTAACAGAGCAGCTCGCTTGGGTATTACATTTGTGTGTCCCTTCGGAATTTTGATACCCTTAATTTTGCGACAAGTTTCTTTACCAACTTTTGCGCCTTCTGTGACTCGTAGATGTGTCACTTTACGACGAGAACCGAATTGATGATAAATAATTTCTTGTCACGTTTAATTATTTTACAGTTCGTTGTACGAAAATGAAAGTGTATTTCAATTTTTGTTTACAGGTGATGTGAAACACTGGATTAGATTAGTCAGAATCTTATTTGAAACAGATACGAAAAAGTTTAACACGTGTGCTCGAAAAGTATTGTTCCTTAACAGAAATATCGCTGTTGAAAATGTTGCGCATGTTGCGTGCGCGTTATCTTTGAATTGTTCGATGCCCTCGAATATTAGATCTGTGCAGAAACTTTTATTTGCGTATCCAGCTAATATTGAAAGTTGGGCTACATTTATAGCAGCTCTTTTACCAAGGTTTGTAAACAAATTTTTCACTTCCTAATTGCTTAAGCCGAATAGCATTTTATATAATAAATATATTAAGTTCTTCTGAAACACCTTGTACAGTTGTTCACAAAAGTATTCTGATCCAGCGAAATATCTATGTTATTAATTATAATGTTTGGAACTATGTATCTGTTTAAAGACAGAGTAGATAGTACAGAATCGGGGATATATAAAATTAGAAAATAGTCCTGTGATGTTTTAAAGAATTTTTAGGGCATATTTTAAAAAATTTTTGAATTGTTCACAGATGTATAAATAAAAAGTACAATATCAAGAGTGAATGGCTTTCGGGATTTATAACTATCACACAACAAAATTATCGACCCACAAATTTAATGGCTAAATGGCTAAACGACAGTAAAATAAAACTGAAACATCTCAATTAAAGAGAGAAGCTTTGATGTGTCTGTCTTAAACTAATAAAAGACAAATAAAATCAGGTGAAAATATTTAATCTATACGATTTTCACTATAAATTGCATATACTTTAGTATATTTTGTAATTAAGATAATTGGGCAAGAATCTTAGTAATAGAGATGTCACTTTACAAAATTGTTGTAGCATTATTTTTTTGTGCACTTTGAATTATTATTGTACAGTCAAAAATAAAGACTCTTTACTCTCATCCTTTTTCTCCTCTTATTCTTATGACTTTTTTTTACTGGCAAGATATATATTTTTACCTATAACATTTCATAAATTACGCATAAAATACGTACTAATTCAGATATAATATACAATAATATGTCGGAATATGTATACGAAACATGAGCGAAATGAAAATATGAGTGCCATACCTAACTATTACTGCAAGAGTTCAACCCTCTGAGGACAAACATTTTTTGATATTCTTATTAGAACAACCGTAGGGAACGTACTGAAGAAAAATGCACGAATCCACTTTCAATATATAACTCTGTAAAACACTATACAGATTATAATTTTTACTGGTTTCCTTTTGTTTTCTAGCACATATATTTATTTTATTTACATAGAGCGAAGACACAAATGATGTGATGAAATGTCATGTTTGCTTAACTCGTTGATGCTAAAAAATAATAAACAATGTGATTTTATTAAATTTATACTAATTATAACGAGGTGACATCGCAAGTCCTCCACCAATGTGGCTCAGCGACCACTACCCGCTAACAGAGGAAGATAGAATGTAAGATTAGTAGACCACGATCGATTTTTTTATAATTATTGTAAGTAAAAATGTCACAGCGTCCCCTATCCATTCACCCTGTGCGAATATGAGAATGGCTCAAGAAGTTCCCGGACAACATTCGAAGGGGTGCTTTTTGCGCATTTATTGTGTATCGGCAGCCATGTGCGCCGACAATTTTAAACGATGTCCGTTACGTATTGAGTTTCGAATCGCTCTTCCTCTGTCGTGGCGCTCATTGTACCGATGCCCTCATCATTGACAATGAAGTAATTTATAGCAGAGTTGTAGATAACCGATCAAAAGAATGTAACGTACGTATAATTCTGTCTTATGAAACGTGCAGCTAGTTTGTCAATAGGCCGTCACTCTTGTTCGTAGGGATTCTAATCGAACGTTCGTACCTGCGGTTTTAGAATGTGAGTGTACGATAATCCAACCTTCGTATTCATCTTAACTTTCATTGCTTCCTTCAATAATATCGTATGCATAGATTTGTACTAATTAAATTCAGACATATTCAAGAACAATCAACGAATGGCTCTTCGCAATTAGTATGTTTGTGGAGGCCTTCCGGCACTCGCCACTAAAGGGACAGCAACACCTACGGTTTCCCAAAAGTACACAGTTCCCTATCCTTTTCTATATGTATAGTTTTCTGATCTGTCCCTAATATCTTCGTGTCTAAGACAGGGACTGCTAGGTAGCCACACTGACGAGTCCACTAGCAGGCCCAGATCGAAACGTCCTTCCATCTCTCCCCTCTTATACTTATTCTGCAGTAAACCGAAGCAACGCGTTTCATGTTCAATGGAAGAGGAATGGTGAATAATTGACTAAATGTTTCACTCTCACTGGTGTATCCAAAATATTCTATAATAACATACTTAAAATAAATAAAATAAAATACTTAAAATTTACTATTAACCAGGGAGGAGACTCCAACCTGCTTCCACGGTGTTACGGCAAATGCAGAATAAACCCCATTCCCTTCCCTTCCCTTGCTTCCATTCCCTTGCTTAGCTATGGCTTTGAGGACGAACCACCTTTCATAATTTTAATCAATTCAATTTTTGCGTTATCCATTAATACTTCAGCATTGGACAAGACCCGTTTTGTAGTGACCCGCTTGATTCTAGTGGCTGTAAAGAATTTTCTTCTACGAGTTTTTACGATTATTTACAAAAAAAAACTTCTTTCATAAGATATTTCTTGCCAATAATATTTCTAAGTATTTCGACTAATTAATTTACTAATTTAATTATGATTTTATTTACTTACTTGAAAATTCATTTTATCACGAAATACAAATACTTCAGTAAATATTACAAACTTATTTTGTAAAAACGGAAATGTAGAAGCTAATTTATACTTGCACGTGTATATGCTTTTGACCATAAAATTTGGTCAAAACACAATTGTATATATATATCAACTGTTAATTACTTTATGATAAACATCCAGTACTTTATAGTAAGAAAAAATAAGGAAATAAAATATAGGCTAATGATACAAATAAGTAAAGAAAAATAGCAATGAGCAAGAAAATACAGAAATAATTAAGAATTTAAGAATTAATGCGATAAAACAAATTTTTATTTATTATAATTGTGTAGCTTAGATTTGAAAACAGTTTTGCAGTTCTCTTATCTTGTGGACAAAAAGTTTGTAGACATATTCTCACTCAACATTATTGAGTCATATCAATCAATGCGGTATCAAAACTAATCGATACAAAGTTATTGTCATAAATAATTTGCGTATTTAAGTTTTTATTTCATAAAATAAATACAAAATATCAAATTGATATGAGCTGTATAATACAAATAAATACATGCATATAGGTGTAAAAGGTGCACAATAAGGGTAGTTTTGACGTAGATCTTAAGTAAAAAATACTGTATACAAATTTTCAACTTTTCTCAATTCTTTACCTTACCGCTACGCATTTTTAGTTTTCATACTTTATTAGCAATTTACCTATATATTATTTATAACAGAAGACCTTTCTGAGCACCAGATACGCGAACTAATGTCGAATGAAACAATGAAAAGTATCACGGAACGCGTAATTTCGAAGTTCACCGCTAGGTGTCCGACGAGGTTTACCGTTTCACGCAAGCAAACTTTTGTCAGGTAGAGTACATAAGACCGTTTCAAACTTCGAAAGGTATCGCTTCTCGGCTATTTTAGCTAAGATCAAAGTGTAGTATCTGTTCTTATCAGCTTAATATCTGGTACACTCTCTATACGAGAGTCAGTATATTAAACTGTTTTTTGGACCTGGACGGATTTTTCGGGGCTTGCTCCGAGTCTGTCACGAGTCAGCCTGACATTGCAGTGTCGTCAGGAGTGGCTCAGCATGAAATTTAAAAAATAATTCTTTCATAACTTTTTTACCAATTAATTAGCTAATCTTATTAACTTCGATATTAATATTTATTCTCTTTTTGATTCGCATACTGGAACTCTCACGTGTTTCCCACAGTTGCGTTTTTGGTTCGTCCACTACCCCGCGGGGTAGAGCGACGAATGCAGTAGCTGGGGTGTCCTGACGAAGCTTAGTTAAGTCTATGGTGGCAATAGAAAAAGCCTCCGGAGCGGTGTCAAAACCGATACGGAGAGACACACGTCCTGCATGTGACGTCGCTCTCACCCATTCATCGTTATCGATTGTGCTAGCCAATTTGTCTGGGTAGTTAGAATCGGTTTGAATTTTAATAAACAACTATAGGCGAGGAACTCGTTCCAAACCATTAGCTGTTTTTCGACTTCCCGACTCTCGTTATGCATCTCGAATTAACAGGCAATTAGATTTATTAAAATTAATTTGAGCTTGTTTTACACAGTAATCAGGATACACGGAAGTCCTAGACACCCTGCATTACTCAGTTCTTTGCTTCCAGAGTGCACTCAGGCCGTGTAGAACGAGGTGACGGATTAACCGTAGGCGGGTTTGTCGGTCACGTTCGCAAAGCCACGGTTCACTGTAACGAGTCGCTGTGTCGCGTGATGACACATAATTCCTTAATTGTATTATCTATTTAATTTATTCGTCGTCGTCTTATTTATTTTATTTTAATTCATCGACTTTTACTTTATTTTTTATTCTTTGACGACACAATCCCTTGGTATCTGACTTCGATTATTTTAACTTTTAACTTATTTTACCTCGTTTTGTGTTCGCGTCTTTCTCTCCGTATAACAGCTACGGCGAGCGTTATTACAAATTATTATTCATTTAGTTTTTCTAACGTACTGCGCTGGTGCGCGGGTCTAAAAGTACGCATACGTTGATGGAGGCGACTGAAAACATAATAAAAAGGCAGTCGGCTCGTACTTCACCCAAGCACATCTCGCAAAACATCTGAAATTCAATCACCCCGGCACAAAGTTACAGTGGCGCTGTGGCTAGTGCGCTTTCTCCAATAGCGCGTACGCGCTAAGGAGGGTGAAGGCGCACCACGCCACGATGCACCTGTCATGTAATTTTGAGTGGAAACACAAAGAAAAAATTTGGGTTCTGAGGTCGTAAGCTCAGATGCTTTTTATTTAGCGGATATTTAGTTACAGAAATCAAGCGTGGCAAAAGACTACTTTAAGCAGCTTATTTATACAGGTTAATGTTTCTTTATGACTAAGCAGTGTCAGTGATCGAAACCGTCAGATGTAGCCTTCCAGTGTTGTAGGTATGTTTGATCGTCACATTGTTCATCACATAAGCATTTTTATCTTTGGAATCTTGGTCGTAACATTTATTCGTCACATAAATATGTCTATTCCTGGAAAACTGGAATTTTGATCGTCGCATATATAGACCGGCTCTCCAGCAGGGAACACGACCCGCGTATCAGCCAACGTAACCTTTGCCGAGTTGCGACTCCGTGACGCGGCTGGCCGATGATCAAGAGGAGGGACCAGGCAAACAGAAGAGCAGGCTGCCCGCGAAAAGGAAAGCGCCGCAAAGTGACGGAGGATTGCAGCAAATGCGGCGCGAAAGCGGTGGGTGGACCGCAACTCAACGTCCACCGAGTCGTCGGGGAAGGAGGGGGCCCCGAAGTAGTTGTCTCCACGGATGGAGGAGCCAGCATCCTCCGCTCGAAGGTCAGCGAGGTCCCAACATAGGGAAGGAGGCCTCAATTTCAATCTTACTTATTAATTCTTAATTTGCTTAATCGTTTTAATATATTGACTTACCTGGCAACGAGCCCGAGTCAAGAAATAAACTCAATTACTGACGCCCCGGGTCCAACGGAAGGCATGACGCTAATTGTAAATGCAGGAGCGGGGCTCGGGGCGTAAGTGACGATGAGAGGGGCGCCGCCACCGAGGTCCACTGAAGCGATCCAAGCCGGAGTAGGGGTGGTGGCCATTCGGATAACGGCTCACGTGCGGTTCCCACGACTCCTCTGAACATGCGGGCCAAAGTAGCTCCCGCGTGCGTCGGCGCGGGCCGGGCAGCAATCTGCAAACTGCTGAGAGCAGTATGGTACCCCTTCGTGGTAAGTGGCGGGCCTACCCACGTCGTCTCCTGATATAGGTAGTCCCATGATATCCGATGGCGTCCCATCGCGGCGTCCAGCGTGGCGAGGCTGCATCCGGTGTCTACCCTCAGGGGAGCACCAGGGTGACAGTCGAGGCCAAGAGGACGCGAATCGTCATGCTGGCCGATGCAGTGGAGACGCCTCAACCGCTGGAGGAACTTACCGCGCAAATAGCGCGATTCATTCAGATTCGGTCGTTGTGGCTACGGAGGAATGGACGAGCGTAATCACTTCCGGTGTTGGGCGTGGTCGATCACGGTTAGCGGTGAACAACAGCCACAATTGAAAAGAGACCAAAGCTCCTATCAGTCGTTTGAAAACGATACGGAAGACGATGCGCATTCAGCGCCTGAACAGGGTGAATAAGAAACGCGTGGTACCGCACTACGAGAAACGGACCCCGGGATCGTGCGACGCTCTGATGTCCGCCTTCTCGCCCACCGAGGTGAGCAGAAGGCTAAGGAGAGTGAAGACGACTTCATCCCCCGGACATGACGATGCAAGCTACCGCGAATTACGGTTGACGGGCTCAGATGCAGTTCTCCACGCGGTGACCTTTAACGCCTGTCGACGAATGGAACGCGTTCCCAGTAGCTAAGAGGAATCGAACGCCATTCTTATTTATAAGAAAGATGATCAGGATGACCTCTTCAATTGGAAGCTGATAGCTATGGGCAACTTCGTTGACGGAGCTCGGCGGAAAACAGAAATGATCGTAGCGTGGTTGGACTTGATTAACGCGTTTGCTTCAGTCCCCCACGACACGATTCTCGGATGCTTGGCCGGCGCTAGTGCCAACCAGGGACTCGTTAAAATCGTCGCGAGCCTGTATGACGGGTGTGCGACGAGGACATACTGTCGGAAGTAACTCTGTCCCTTTTGATATTGGTTTAGAATTTTGCATTGTAAATTTTTCTAATAAGTCTAAAACATTTTTTTTTTTTTTAGTTTAATTTTAACAATTTTATTTCTGTTTTCATTTAACAAAAAATCCGAATATGAGACTGTGCATTCATTTTTCAGCGATTCAGAACTTTCGTTATATTCTATAAAACGTACATTGCGTCTCTTTATAACCGTATTTGTCCCACTTAACCATAATCTGTATGCCTTAGATTCATTTAAATATCGGATCATTATATATGGCTTTACTTTTCTTGGTGGAATTTTCCAATTCCAGGCCCCTTTTCCCATGCTATTGTTTTACATCCAAACGTCTTTATGAATTCGACGTATAGAATCGAGTCGTATTACTTACGTGGAAATTGGACATCTGTTCCTAATGAAACAAGCTGTATTTGTAGCTTTGGCCCACAATGTCTCAGGTATAGGTTAAGTATCCTAATAATTTGTTTGGCCGGTCCGTTCTGTTCCGGCGTATACTCAATACCATATTTTCACTTTCCAGTTTTCTGAAGTTATTCTGATTGAGGTGGCCCATCCTTTCACGTTATCGTTTGAAATCATTTTGACTTTTATCTTTAGTATTCATAGCTTGATGATACACTGATTCTTTAACGATATCTAATACTTCTCTGCGAATTGCTTTAAACACTATATTACCTTTCTTTTGTTTCACAACTGCATTGTTTTTATTATGGCTTACAGTACATCTATACTTTGATTTGTGGAACTGACAACAAGTTGTGTCTTAAGTTTAGTACATATATCACATTGCAAAGTCTAATACTATCATCTGCTGATGTTATTTATTCGACTTTTATCCACACTTAAGATTAAAAAGGCCAGAGCTTTTTCATTCTTGTTGTCTCATTCTATTGTATTTGCTTTTGTCTTTATGTTATTTTCATTAGTATACGACCACAGTTTATTGCACACTAATATATACTTTTCATTTGGATTTTCCAACTGTCATAATTGTCCTCATTTAATTTTTAGATTTTTTGCGTTCCGATATTTTCGAGAGCCATATTTTGAAGTTATCTTGGCACGCGGTTTCAAGCAATGCATCTGAACCCATAAATTATTATTATAAACCTATTTATTTACATATATATGTTGTGTCTACGCGAACGCAGTGTCGGTTAAAACGGATTTTAATATAACTTGATTTCTCAAGCTGGTTCAATGGAAGAACTTCGAAGCTGTGAGGTAACTCAAAATGCTAGAACGCCAGCTACACGGAGTGTAGCACTCAAAAGGGATTACGCGAATATAAAAAGTACGGTAATGGACGACTCTCGTAACTTCGAAGGACTCCTTATCTCGGCCACGGCTAGCCAAGTACGCAATTAGGGGCCGCGAGATACTGACGTCACTGCTTCTTTATCTATTGCCTCGACGCGTACTAGCCAAAAGGGACCACAAAACTTACGCAAATAACGGGATAACGCAACTCAAACTTGGCCAAAAGGGCCACGGGGATTACGCAAGCAACGCTACTAGCGACCGTTGATCACCACACGCGTAGTAATACAAAATGCAGTATAGTTCAAAAAGAGAAAAAAAATACAAAAAAGAAAATAGGACGCTTTAGCGAATCAAGACTCACGCTAATTTCACTTTCGTCTCTATTGCTCTCCTGATCTTTTCTTTCTCTCACTCATAACTCGCTGGATTAACAAAACAGAACCTTCGGCTAGCACTGTCGCTCGCTAATTGATTTGCGTGCAGTCCTCTGATTTCCTACGTCCTCCTCAGTGTTCCTTGGTGGGGGTGGGCTGTGCGCTTCGGTATTGTTCGGGGTATTGATCGGTGGATTTCGGCAATCCCTTCTTCTCGCCACGACGAATGTTTCTGGGGTCCTTTTGACCCCTTTAATTGTGACGTGCTACATGGCTCACCCGCAGGACCGCTAGGTTGGTCACTCTTCTTTGGGGGCTAAGAGGGAGTGGATATTCCTCTAGCGCCCTATAGAGTACCTTCGCTGTCGTCGTGGACGGCAGGCTGCTGTCAGGGTTGTTGCAGGGCCTTTCTGGGTCGTCATCCGTTCGGGGTGTCTCCTCAGCTGGTTATTCTCCATACTCCTCCAGCATTGGGCCCTTCACGCTACCTTAACGCACAGCCACTTCCAAGGAGGTGCTATCGCCTTGTCCGTTGGGGGACGTCTTCGGCAGCGACTCCCTTTGCTTGGACCGCTCCGACCGCTTGCGTAATAAGGGGACTGGAAGGGGGGGGGGCGCTCTAAAGGGTTTACATCCCACAATTTGCGGACTATCGTTACCGCAACTATCATTAACGCTCTTCGCGCGCGGGTGGTGATCGGAGTGCTGAGGGGGCTCGGGGCCTTGTTACGTCACCACGTCACATTGTAATACATTTTAACTACCCCTTATATAGATTTGTAACATAAATGTTGAATGATTTGTATCGTGTTGCACTTGCAGTGCCTCTAGTTACTAAAAACAAAGCACAAACCCGTTGGTACAGCAACGCCAACTTAAAAGAGATGGTGATCACTTTTAACAGTTGTCAACAACTCCCTATTATACTGTATGAAGCACTTGTAGCGGCTAGCATCGAGGTACAATGGAAAACCTTTTTCGCGACGTGAAAATGATACGTGACTTACATTCTCACTTGCAATCAACAATAGCTGTATTGAGTTAGTTTATAAAAAAAATATTAAAAAAACAAGAATACAAAAAATAAATAAACTATTTAGTTTTGAGTATTTTAATATTCGTTTACAATTGGATGGAAAAATGACACCCTACGCTACTGCTGACAAAATTCATGAATGAACACCATTGGCACGCGGTATCAGCACTGCTTGTTCTGGTGCATTTCAATACGTAGAATAATGATGATACCTCTATGGCGTTACGGAACCTGGAGGGCGCCACAGTGATACCTGGTGCTTCTTGAAATGTTATGTGACTTACTGCGTTGTCTGAGTTAGGTTTGGTTATTGTAGTACGTAATCTAACATAATCCCGGTGGATAAAACCTAACCTAATCGTACTGTCCAGAACCGTTAGAGCAGGAAGACTAATTGAAGCTTAAAGTGCGTTCTCTGGCGCATCTTTTGCTGCTGGAACCGCTTCAAAAGTGAACCGTGAGTTTGGCTCAGAAATTGTCCATATCCCCCTTCCCTTTGCATGTTTCTGTCAGCCAAAATGTTTGTCAATACTCAATATGTACACATCTGCTGTGATCTGACGTTTTTAATTTCTACGGAAGCACAGTTTTCCCATTAGCAAATGTCATCCTACGCCACTGGTTAAAAAAATTCATGAATGAACATGTAACACGCGTGATACGCTAGTGGTACTATGGTGCTGCACCGCGTGATACACTGGTGCCCCAGAACGTACTGTTACCGTGTGCCATCATACCATCGACGAGTCCGGACGTAGATGGCTATAGAATTGATGTCACGCGGCGCAAGTGATATCACAGTGCTCTTACTGTGACAAAATTGGGTTGTCAGGATAGTTGACGGCAATATATTATAGCTTATATGGCTCTTTGATGAACTTTGTTCTTTATGTAAATGCATAACCTTATTATATATCGCTTTCAGCTTTAATTACAGTACATGTTAAATTTACAACTCTGAACAGATTCTTTTTTAGCATTATAATATTGCAAATTGTATTTCTGTCGCTTAAAGTTCGAATTCTATTTACATACGTTTTAATGTAATATTTAACGTAATATTGCGTTAGGAAAAATCTAGGGAATTGTAGAACGCTTTGCAAATAATAAAAAATAATGATGATATATATTAAGAATAAAGTTCACCAAAGAATGAATTAAATACATATATAAATGGACAAGTTATTACGTCCGCAGAAAAATGTCTCACCGAGCGGTATAAACGAAATTTAAAAATGAAAGTTTCAATTTTCGCGAGGCGTTCGCCTGTGCGAGTACACAAGAGAAAAATTGTCCCGGCACTATTTGCGTCATGTCCGATTCCATCACCGCGCATAAGATAAACCGGTGTATCGGTGAACTCGTGTCGCGCATAATGTGGTGGCCTTTCCTTTATGCGTTTGCCCGCGTGCCGCAATAAAACGCGCGTACATATATTACGCGGAGTTCCCTTTTCACGAGGACCACCTAGACGGCCCATGACCATGGACAATGATGACCTAACCGCGTCCGATGCTGTGGGAATTCGTGCGCTCTGCACGCCTGTACGTATAAATGTGAGTTGAACGTTAGAATTTGAACGGGACGCTTGAGAACGGTGCGAACTGTGAACGAATGTAAAACACGCGACGCAATATTTTTCGCAGTTCGGACTGTAAATTTTTTTTCTTTCAATTTGGAATTATTCATTGCGAATATATTTGATGCAGTATTGCTAATAAATTGCTCGAACTTCGACTGAAAAATTGCGAACTATGGACGAATGTAAAATACGCGACGCCATATTTCGCAGTTCAGACTGATGATTTAGCTACGTTCATTTTTTCTTTCAATTTGAAGCTGCACAGTGCAAATATATTTAATACAGTATTGCTGATAAATTGAGTGAATTTTGACTGATAAATATGCTTTGAGAAATATCGCAAAAAAAGCAATTTTATTAATTGAAATATCAGACGTCGCGTGATATCGGTTAATGGTAGCCTGACTGGATATGGGTAAATAGAAAACGCTCACAGCTGCACGCATTGAACGTAGCCATTATACACATATATTGTCAAGATCTTTTCATAATGAGCTCCGTTTCGCGTGACGAAGAAACCGCCTCGCGTGCGATTTCACGATAAGACGCGAATGTGGAGCATATTAAGCGCGCTCGTTTCGTTCACCGTGATCGACGAAACGCGCATTGTCCTGCGAGACGCGTATCGCTGTTTAAGTCGGCGAATCGTGCGATTGCGTTAAAACCGGGACTTTGTACCAGGAGAGTACGGTATAATAGGCTGGTGATAGGTGGCGATTGCACATACTAGGGACAGTGATCGATATTTAATTCAGGACAAAGCCGATGACGCGGATCCACGGTTGTCATCGGCGCGGCTGCGTTTCATTGCGTAACTCGCGTTACGCAATGGTTGAATCGCGTCAGCTGGTGGAAGCACGCGCGTTTCTTCGGGCCATTACATTCGGCGAACAATGCGCCGTCGAATTCATTCAGCTACTGCATCGAACCGAAGTATGCGAAATACTCGACGCTTTGGGATTGACATTTGGAATAATACTTTCGTATAAGCTCGATACTTTGTGTTGCAACCGAAATGAATGGTACAGATATGATGATGGTGCATGAGTGGTTACCAAGCGAACTCTTCAATGTATCAATGGTGTCCGTTACTTTTCATGAACTACAGTTTCTCTTTGAATTTTCATTAATTTTAATTGTTAATGTTGACCTTATTTTATCTGTGTATCTTTAATGCATGTCTGATTTCATTAACCCTTTACAAGCCTATGTCGAGGCGGACTCGAGATTTCAATTCATCAAATAACTGTTTCGTATACGCAATAAAGAGTTCTCATTGATTAAACCTTTTTCATACCGTAAACTTACCGTAAACATACCTTAAAATGTAATTACTAATCGCATCAGTGCCAGACGGTGCGACCGCGTTTCTTCTTTTCAGTACTTCGAAGTGCTCGCCTACTAGATGAGAAGAGCCAAATTGACTGCACGCTACGCTGATACGAATGACACAGGAGTAATAACGCAAGATTTATTACTGATAAGTAGAAAAATAGCGCCATCGCGTTGCTTGCTACTTTCAAGTATAGAAATTGAGAAATACCATCGGTCTTCTTGGTATTTGTAAACGTAGAAATTGAAAAGTGCCATCACGCTTCCTGGCACTTTTAAACGGTCAATAAATGCACTGAAAATAGTTTGGACTTGTTGGAACACTTTCGAAAATACTTTTGGACAGCGAAGGGTTAATGATTTAACATGTTATGGACAACAATAAAATATGAAAAGCGTTTAACTAATCAGCTTCTAAGCTCTAAATATCTCGAAAGCACATTTACCGATTCATACAATCGAACTAATGTTTCCAGGTACAAATTAAACATTCTTTTCCTGTACATATCAGTGTTTAAGTATGTTTCAACTTTGAAATGTTATATGTATAACTTCATTCTGTGCGGGCGTGGAATTAATGACTCTGAACATAGGTTTAATTGATTTTTGCCTGACGAGACCTTTTAGAGCCAGGCTCTTTACTATTCGGAGAAATATCCACATATTTAACCACGCTCCTCGTGTCAAAGAGCGTGGTAGTCGTACCTATTGTCTAACTTCGATTATGGAGAAGGCTCACATCCGCTCTGAGTTAATTTACTCTTTGTGTTCGTCGCTATCGATATAGCGTGAACCCATAATTAGACTCGGAGAAAACTGGTTGTCGCTTAATTTCGCTTCATCGATATGCATCGATATTCGCGTGTCCCACGAAACCAGGAACGTATAATCGAGAGCACCGCGATGCTTCTAGATAGAACCTGAATTATTACCCAATCGTTCGCTGAGTAATAAGTTCTGTGCGCTAGCTGTTGCGTCTGTTTACCATCTGTCGATAACCGCCTCTTTCCTCCCATCGTTTTCCCCTATAGTAATTAAACGTAACATCTAATCTAGTATCTAGTCTTTCACCCTCACCGTTATACTTCAACAGTAAAATTATCGGCAATTTCTTCCAAGAGAAACGACACGTTCGATAGTTGAAAAAGCGTTACGAATATAAAAGACGTCCTCTTGCTAATTAAACTTATACAGCGACGCGCGGTGACATTTGCTGACAGGGAAGCTGTAGTCCCATAAAAATGATAAACGAATACTAAAAATGGCAGAAGTAAACAGTTTATTTATTTCGATTTTAAAATAGATGTAACATAAATATTCTGACAAAAATAATCACACAATATGTATTTATTATTAATATTTTAGAAACCTCAAGGGAAACGAGGCTTCCACAGCTTCCATGGACTTCATGCCATTGGACATATTAAGGTTCAATTGACAACAATTACTAAAATTTCTAATTTTGATTATCGAATAAATGAACTCAAACCGCCTCTGGCGTTTGTTACAGTGTAAGTTACATCAAACTTATCTTTACTCCAGGCGCGGAAAGGGTGCACCCACGCTTGCGCGGTGGACAGCTGTTCGTATCACCTTTAATGCACCCACCATATACACTCAATACTCACATCAACAATTTGAATGTCACGGGATTTTGGAAAAATTCAATCGAAATTTCTCCAAAATTCAGTCTCAATTTCTACGTTTAATCCTTTGGACTTGCTACCTTCCCAAACCTTCCCAAAAATAGTTTCTATTTACGTCTATCAACGATAGAAAATTTCGACTCCAATAGAAAATTTGAGGGAAACATGGATTTTTCAAAAAGTTGCCGGGAAATAAATTTAATCACTAATCAATTCTGATGTCTTCTCAGAAGGGACATCCGAGTGATATGCTAGACTCGCAATGTCCCCTAAGAGGGGAGCCTTCTCCATAATCCAAGTTAAATCATCGTGATAATAAAATAAAAATTCAAGACATTCGAGACGAAAGATGAAATTTAGAGAAATATTGCGCTAATCTCTTCGAATTTCGCATCTCAGACGTCCTCCGCGTTCTTCATCCCACAAATACACGAACGAAGCTCCAACGAAGGAACGCCCTGAATTATTAATGCGAATTCTCGAGGCGAGATTCGGGATAGGCCGAAGACCCGTATCGGTCGGCTGTTTTCCTTTCGACAGCTCTGCCCTTATAAGAAGCGACGCTGGAGAACGCCGCGACCCGCCGCGTGAAACGAAATGAATTCGTGGCTGGGACGCGTGGAACATAATCGCACCCACGAGCAACACCATAATCGGCTGTTACGTTACGTCTTTATCGGGTTCTGTTCGCCGACAGTTGCGTCTGTACGAACATCGAGAGGGAAGGAAAAAAAAAAGGAAAAGGAGTTACGGAGACGGGCGCTGATTCGCGCGACGAGGGCGTGGCGTCGTTTCCTCGAAGGTCCGCAAGGACAGAGACATTAAGCTATTATTCCGCGTTGCGCCACCGCTATTTGCATCCCGCGGGTTTTCTTCGTTACCCACGCGGTGATTTTTCGACGTAGACGCCTCTGCCCTCGATATTCCGGCGGTGCGAGCCGGCAGTGACTTCCTTCAAGGTGAACCTCGTGTTGCACCGCGGTGCAACGTTCTCCGCGGCGTATCGAACCTTTCGCACGCGTTTGCATTGATTATTGTAACGAACACAGACGCGAACGAGGCCTCTTTTACGACGTGGTTCAACGCGAAGGGTTCGATGCGGGTGAAAAAAGGAAATCTCCATGAAAATTCTATTTCGTCGCGCGTTCCTTTTCTGTACAGGGTGGCTCATTCGTGGCGAGACTCGTCGCGTTTGGTAAATGACTGTTGCGTGTATCCTCGTTCGAAGGTATTATTATATCGTGGGAATTGAAATGTTAATTTTATTTAGTAGAAAAAACTCACGCTCCGCGTACACGCATTCTTTTGTATAATATATTCATTCATCGAGCATTCTCGATTCTTTTACCCGGATTTCTATGCATTTCCTTGTTTTCTCAGGCACTCGCATATAGGCACGGACACACTTTTATGCATTAAGTTTGGAATATTCAAGAATATTCACAATTACATCTTCACAATTATAAATCATCCTATGAAATATTATGAAACACTAGCAGACAACTTTCCAAGAGTGCACTTAGTCTATTCTTCATGGGATCTCCTATCTCAAACTCCGAGACGCATTCTATATCCGGAGTGAGCTCACATATCCCTGCATCAATTCTATGTTTTAATCTGTCTTGTAATAATAAGTAGTAAGTATTATAGATTAATTTTGCTAGTTTAATAGCTTCAATTATAAACGTTACGAAAAAAGTCAAGCAAATCAAGGAAGGATTACGTTTTTATTCGATAAAAGTTAATAATTATTCCTGTTGACTGCACTGATATAAAGTTTTGCATTGACGTAAAGAATATTATTAATATAAATATTGATTAAAGAATATCTAAAAGTAGGGTTAAAATAGATTAAAATAAGTTAAAATAATTTACGAAATATTTCAGATTGGATCATCGATACTTTAAAGAAGAATTAGGAGACTGAATTTCTTTATACTAAATTGTCATCTTTGATTTATTTAATTAGGTTTAAAAGAAGACGAGCAATCGTCCTAGAAGAGAAGACGCTGTTAAACAATATAAATTTTCATTAAAAGCAGCAAGTAGTCCAACAATTTTGAATGGAAGCATAATAGTTGAAACTTTATATGAGAATATTTTTGTTATATATTAATAAAAACTTCTTATGCAGGTGGCAAGCATGTTCACGAACAAAGTATAGTGGCAACAGGCCAGTAATATCCATCGCGATTCATATGCAAGGCTAAACGCAAAGGTACACGTTGATGAAAGAAGTCTCAGTGACAGTGAACAGCCTGTACAATATTTTTTGTAAGTAACAAATGTGTTATGGTCAAAGGGGTTTTATTTATGAGACTACGTGTTCCTCGCACAAGGGTTCGTATTCTAAACGCCATTCGAAGCGATCAAAACGTTAGCGAGATTTGTGTCAGACGTGTCTGAGATCGCCTCGCGAGAGATCTATCGGAAGGAGGCATCTGAAACGGGTTAGTCCGTGTCCTTGGGTCTTCTCGATGCTCTACTTGCGTAATAAGAAAAATATCTGTTCTTGCATAGAAAACCACGCATGTCAACGAGTTTCTCGTTTATGAATCTCTGACTGAGTTGATTTATAATCTTTAAAAGGCTGACAAATGACACGCTACAAGTAAGTTATTAAATTTCTTCATAAATAGGTATTACAATAATTCAAAAAATGACTGCAATCATTTTTGAGACTTCGGAAAATTTTCCAATTACGAAAATATAATTTTTCAGTATATCAAATATAATTGCGAAGTAAAAGTTTTAATATTCAACACGTTTTATTACTTTTGAATGTTTATTTTTCATTATTTAAAACAGATCGTGAAGTTAGTTTGAAACCCAGTTTGAAATAGATTAATCTTTACTGACAACCTGATGATACATCATAAGAACAACAATATTTGATTCCAAGGATGTGCGAGTACTTCGAGTTCTCGTCGAGTCATCGTCAACGATAATAAACGACTGAATCAACATGATACAGCTAAGCAAGCTATTATGTTATTCAACAAAAACAATAATAATATTTAACAGAAACTTTTTGGTTACCCATATTTGGGACCCATCCAGTCAATTTCTATACATTGAAGTCTTCGGCCAACATTCTGCTTGTCAAGCTTTCGTATTCTTTCATGGCATGGGTTCGATTTAAACTTCTTGAACCATCTTTCAACTGGCTTTTGTTGACTGTTTCTTCGCCAAGAAGTTCGCTGAGATCGCAAAACGACTGTGCTGCGTTCAAATCTTTCTCAAAGTGGTAGAGCAAAAACCAAAAAGAAAGGATTATTTTTAAAGAAGGAAGTTGCGAAGAAACGTTGCAATTATTAAGCACTGACCCAATATTTAACATCTATATACGCGATATATAGGAGGTAATCACTGGCCAATTTGAGTCGCGTGATGACGATCGGCATTCTTATCGATACGTCTCTAACGGTAGATCCTCATGGATCGTCGGACGCGTATTCTCGCGCATGAATAACCGCTCTAGCCTATATTCCCCGATGAAGGACAGTCAATGTACGGTTGATCCATCTGGTGATCTCGATAATCCCCTAAAGATTTAAAAAATCGAGCCATTACATTTCCTCCGGGTCGCGTAGGTCGAAGCAGCACCCGGTCGTCGATCAGGGTGCTCGCTCGTCGTTCGTTTCCCGCGTTAATCCGACACGTCGGTGGTTCCATTCGCGGCTAGCGTATTAAAATGACGAGAAGAACGGTACACGCGGTCGGCAAAAAGCAGCAGAAAACACCGTGGCGCGATCGTTCGAATCAGAGTAGTCGACCACCAGCTTTCCTCTTTTTACGATGACTCATCGGCCGCGTGTCTTTTCTGCTCCTCTTCAGCTTCTTCCTCGCGTTCTTCCACTTCCCTCCGCCACCGCCCGCGCCACCACGTTTCTTACCTTCCACGTTGTCCTCCATTTCCTCTTTTTCTTCGTGCATCGTCCGCCGGTTCGTAGCGCGGCGAACGCGCGCCTCTACTTTGGCCGAGGTATTCACCGAAAAGAAAGCGAAGAGAAAGAAAATGGCCGCGCAGGAGGACAAAGGCCCCCGAGAGGAGGCGCTTCGAGGCGCACGAGGGAGAACAACAAAAAGGGGACGCCGTAAATGTTGCTTCGACGCAGAGATTTCGATGGCTGTAAAAAAGAAGAGAAAAAAGTAAAGACAGCCCTGGCCGCGGTTTAGTGCATCGCCGCGGCGAACTATCGCCGATTCCCTGTCGAAAAAGACGCGTAGCCGCCTCCCTTTCGAACGACCCCGGACTACACGCGCACCGCGATGGGCAAAAAGTGATTTGTTGAACAGGCGGAGGCCTCGAAATCTCTCCGCGATCGACTCAGCGTGCGTTACTCATTCATTCCTGCGTCAACTTATTTCCTCGTGAAACGTCACTGTGTAGATGCACAATCGTCAGTCGGATGAAGAGGTTCTCCAGTATGGACGATATTAAAATTCATTGGAAGTTTCATTATTCGCATTTTTCTCAGTACAAATTATGAAGACAATGTTTTAGCATTGTAATTTCTGTAATTTGTGCTAAAATTCATTGAGAATTCTAGTATCCGTATTTATTTTAGTACAAATTACAAATACAATGTTTTAATGCTCCACTTTCTGCAATTTGTGCTATTATTGAAAAAATAGCGCAGAAGATCAATTTTTTTTCAAGTATAGTTACATATTTTGTAAAAATGAAAGCTCATGTAAATGAATACACGGGTAGTAGAGTGTTAATCCTTTATTTACTAAATTTTACTTATAAGTTCCATCAGTTTTCTCATGGCGCTGGATTAATTTAAACGCTTTACGACTTATTAGGACTTTGAAGTCCATTTCTACGTAATTAACGACCTTGGTGATAACTTATAATGAAAATTATGCTGTAGGATGTTTACTTGCAAAAAAAGCTAGCGCAAATTAAAAAAATGTTTAAGAGATTCAGTTAATAAAGAGTTAATAATAATAGGAAAAAGGTGCAGTACCATCGTGTAACTGTTTCATAGTAGAAAGGGGCTAAATTGGACTCTGAAATGGCGTCCAACTTATTAAGTATCGCGAACGCATCCACGGATATTTATTGCTTGTCCATGGTCCGCGATCAACGGTACGTGTTAATTGTTAAGAAGGCCGTAACCCCGCCGGATGTTTCTTCGTTACTTTCAGTGTAACCTTACGCTGACAGTGTAAGTACCTGTCGTGGCATGCACACGGGATATAAAGTGTAACGTGCAAAACCTGCCCGCCATACAGCTTGCCGTACGACAGGTTTGCAAATGCGCCAAGGGGTATGAGGCGACCATAATTCAGTCCTCGCAGCGAGAATCGTAAATCCGCGGAATGTCAAATTTTTGCCCGTCGCTTAACCGTTAAGTGGCTCTATCCTCGTTACATTTATACTCGTCCCTTTCTCTACTATGTATTAAATTAATTGCAAAATGAATTTTCGTTAAATAGTCAGCTTTCTCTGAAAATTGCCTTAGGAGCCTTGATTCTTTTAAAATCGATTCTCTGATCTTGAATATTCTTCAATCAATCTTGTTTTCTTTTGTCAGAAAGAAGAGTTTTTCAAAAATCCACCGTGAAGAAAGAATGAACGTAGCATGCAGTCGATGCAAAATCGTTTAATAACTCTATCGAGCTGCGAGGCTTGAGAACCGTTCTCAATCGGCGGTCAGGATCGAGGTGTATAATAAGAGGCTTCTAAAAGGGCGGCCGTGTTCGCGAAAGTGGCTGGAATAAGATCGATACGTGGGCGAATTTCGCCAGATCGAATAATAATCGTCGTTACACTGGCTGGTTCTTCGATTAACCCGGATAACCCCGCGAACGGGTCCCCAAACGATCGCGATAATGCGATCTCTCGCGCGTTTATCTATCGTCAATTCGTGGCGCGGCGTTCGTGGCGAGCACTCCCTCTTGCTCAACGACCGAGCCAGTGATTCACGATTCGTGTTGCACGTTACGATTTCAGGCCGATACACATGCAACCGATACGTACGCGGCACGTTCTTGTACAGCTGCGTCTTGCGACACGTTAATCCGCTCTCTAATTACCCGCGCTTCCACGCGTCCGGGATAGTCGCCCTTAACCCTTTGCGCTTGTTATATTTCAGTTGATTACCCAATCAAAGCTCGCAACTATTCTTCATATTCTATCAGGATAAAAACATTTTTTTGGCAACGTATTACATCTTAACTTGCTGATTTAGCAAGTAAATGAACAAAATTTTATTTGCATCTCACATCCCCTTGAATAGTGAATATTTATATAATATGTGTGCAAAAATTTTCATTTTCCAAAATGTTTAAAATATATAAAACTTTGAAGGAACATATAGGACGCAGAGGAATAATAAAAACTAAAAGAATGCTGTACTATATAAAATATGAGGCTTTAGTATAGCTTTTATTACCAATATTTAGGTATAAAATATAGGCTCCAGAAACATGCTCTAATATTCGCCTCGAAAACACGTTTTTGTATTACTATACCAATAAAATATATATAAAAACAACCATGAAAGAGCAAAAAGTAAAAATGATACAAGTAATGTTGAAAAATTATATTTTATATTGGGTTGCTGACAAAGTATTTTCAGTTCACACATTGATAGCGTTGCGATTGCTCAGAAGACTTTAATCAACATTAGGATTTTTCCGTTCTCATATTTAATATTAGTCACATTTAGATTTGGTTGCAAGCAAGTTGTACGTAATTTTGTTTTGTTTCTAGATGTTAGTTTATTCTTTGTATATAAAATACGTGTTTTATTTCACACCACAAGAGCACAAATGCTTTCTTGCCAACCCAATAGTTTTGCATTGTATGATATCGTTGGAAACAGTTCCCAAGATGTAATCCTGGTTTATAAGTACATGCATTTACATTAAAAACAAGAGTCTCTAGAGTGTAATACTCATGTAAATATATATACATATATGTGTATAAAATGTAGGATGGCGACTATATGTCGTCATACAAGCGCAATAGTAAAACGTATCGTGTCGTCTATACGTCGGCGTATGGATGCAAAGGGTTAAAATCTGCCGTGATGACACAGAGGCCTTGTTCATCCTTCATCGAGCCGCGATGGCATTGTTTTCCGAAATCGTCGATTCCCGTCACGAGTCAAGCATTTCTGGCTTTTGTTCGTGGGTGACAATGCGCGAGGCGACGCTGCGAGTGCGTCGAGTGGCAGGCATTAATCAAGTGGCTTGTTTCCTGCGATTACAAGCGGTGATTTATGCCCGGCGTGGTGTAATAACGGGTTCGTTGGTGGGATATTGGGTCGCTGTCAGTAACTAGGTGCAAGCAAATGTTTATACGGTCCACCTGTTGAGTTTCAGGAACTAGCTGAGAACTATACGAGCCCCTACTGTTCGGCCGCGTGTATTCACGTTTCCCACACGCGATGCAAATTTTCTAGATCGCGACGGTGAAAAGGTAGCTCTGTTCTATGTTAATGCCACGTAAAATGTAACGGGGATGCGCAAAAAATTGTAACAACCTAGGTGCTTCCATGTTTGCCTCGCTCGTCGGACCTCTCTCCTTTAGATTGCCATCTACGTCGGGGCTCGTGCAACTTTCTCGAAGAAATGCGGCTATTCGTAGTTAAGAAAGTGTGGAAAATGCATTGGGAAGAGTTCGCTGGAAATACCGCGGCGTTGACTCTCTGCGAGGAGGATCGAATACAAAGCGGAGCAGGATGTACGAACGCACGATCGAAGCGCGGTCGTTTACGTCGTCGAAGATTGGCGCCTCGCTTACCGTTCCGACGCGCGTTAGTACAAGCGTGAAACAGTTGGCAGCTCGATTCGTGAACGCAGCCAACAGTCGTTGCGATTACCGGCTCGGCGTGCAGAAAGCGTTCAAAGTTTAAACGCACCGCGGGGGAGTGACTCAGAGGCGAACTATCTCATAGAGCGGCTAGACGTGCATGTTTGCTGCTCGACAATTACGATTTGCGAGGGCTCGAGCGCGTTCACACGGGAGGGGTTGCTTGCGAAATAACAAACGTTACCTCCTCTATCGATTCCAGCCACGGAACCGCTACGTGGAAGAGATCCAAGAATAGTATTGAAACCATTGACATCGCCGTTCACTTGCTCGCCTTTCTTACGCTGCGTTCGGTAGATCCATTCTTAGTTGATTACTTGATCGAAAGTGTAGCAGGGAATTTCCTTTTTCTCGACTAAAACTCCAGTTTCCAATTGGAAGCCTGAATGAAGCGTAAAACGAACAAGCATCGATCCTCTCATCTTTTCTAATATAGCTCCCACCGTTTATATTAAATGGATAAATGGGGCTCAATAAATGCATTCGGAATTAGAAAAGGTCATTGCTCGCAGTTAATACAGCGTTCTTATTTATCTGCACTCGAATTCACTCCATAAAATGACACGTGTGACATTTCTTATAATCATTAATCATTTTTAGTACGTTTTCTATGATTTTTTCTAAAATATGTAAATAATTCATTCTGTATGGCAGTTTTCTTCTTTCTTGCCTTTTTGTTGTATATTTAGTGTACAAATGTGGATAAACTTGTGACTTTTTCCATTCTCACGTTGTTACGTGGTCATAGAAAGATTTTCGCTTCTTTATAAAAACATTTGAGTTTGAACATATCAATATATTTCTGTTTTCGATATATCGTACGCAGTATTTCGCATTTAGTCAAAAAGAAACGCTTACAGAGTACATTATTTTGTGCCATAATAAGAGAAAGTTTTTAATCGTGCAGAAATTTTGATCTGCGGAAATTTATTAACAACTTAGAAACTGTGGAAGAATTTTCATGAAGTAGTAAATTACTGGGAAAAATAAATAATTTGGAGAAAAGTTGTTTTGATACCAACTGTGATGAAAGTGATCTAGTAGACAGTGATAATGAATATCCATCATCGTAGAACGAAAATACAAGCGAGTACCGACAGTGAAGATGAAAGATTCTTTGCAGAGAGAAAGATAAAGAGGCCATGTTTTCTCTAATTCCGAAAATGAAAGTGATCGGAATGTAACATCTTAGATCTTGCCAGTATAAATGCCTGGATATTATGAAAAGAAACAACGGGAGAGAGACTTCTTGTTTCAATTAGTCGACGAACTTGCAAGTGACTGCAGAGGTTTAACGATCCTCATTAAAAGCAGTAGAAATAACTTCATGTAGATGATCACAAAACGAGACAAGCGTTTCGATGAAACGTAAACGGTGTCAACAAGTTCATCGCGTTCGTTCCACGGATTATATGTATTCCTGTTTCGCCATGACACTGCTGTTGGAGAAGCAGTTAGGGAACCAGTTGACGCAGTCGAGGCGGGAGACATTGTTACGGTGACACATGCAGTTTGCATGCTGTAATTGCCCGCGCACCTGCGAGGCCCACGAAAACCGCTCGGAATGGTTGCTCGATTTAACGGCGCTTTTTGCCTTTTCCGGCCGCCGCGGTTCTCCTTGACTTTTCGTTGCGTTGTAGGGTCATCAGCGTCGAACCGGTATGAATGAACGTCAGGAGCCGAGAGGGTCCTTTTCGAGGGTGCTCACGTGTCTGTCACGTGAGATAGGCACACCCATTGTCTCGGGGAGAATGCACGATCGCCTGCATGTGTGCGAACCAGTGCATAGTGACACGCAACGGACACAGACACTTTGAAACGCGAGCGTATTCGTCAGGTAGACGCGTACGTGTGGTTGAGGCGTAGGTTACGAGAACAGTGGCTGAATATTAAAGAGGGGAAGAAGTAAAAGGCGATAGGATGTGGCGCGAGGCAGAGACCGAACGGAAGTGCCGCGACACCGGCGCTAATCGTGAAAGAGAGCCATTTTGCTTGGGGTATGTTTCTTTGCGGTAAGTGGTCCCCTTTTAGCCGACTATCGAGCGAGTCGTGCGACGTCGAGCTTCGATAATTCGTACCTTTTTAAGCTGGAATCCTCTTTCTCTTTCGTTCTCCGCGGGACACGCGAGGACTGCACATTCACATGTTAAAGATTCACCAGGTAATGGCGTCGATGGCGTTCGCACTGTCTCGTATATCGCGAAACATTTGGCGATCTTTATGCGTCGTCTACCACTTCCCGGACAGTTCTCCATATTTTTCTTCTCTTTCATACTATACAGGAGCATATGTTTCCCTGCTGTTTCGTTCTTGTTCGTTACTGGAACTTCGAGACGAAATTATTGGAGTTAGTCGAGACACTATGGTGGTCCGCAATGTTCGTTTCTGGTGTAGTTACAGGGTAAGTTGTTTAAAACTTATCTTTACTCTAGGGGCGAAGAGGGTGCACTCATGTTTGCGTGATAAAGGTCAGCTGTCCACGCCATCAAATAGAGTGTATCCACTATGAACTCACATTAATACTGACACTCGCACAACAGATACAACACAAACAATTAAAAAATTGGAAAATTAAAAATGCAAGCATGGATACTGCAAGGAAGAGCTATGCAAAGAGAAAGTAATAAGTGAGCGCGAAAAGAGGAAAAGTAATGAATAAGTACGCAAAGAGAAGAACGAGAGAAACGAAAAGTAATCATAAAGAAACAATTAAGAGGACTGTTTTCCGTTGGACAATATAAAAGCAATATGTCTTTTTAAGCGCTATCTACATCTACTAAAATCAATCAGAAACAAAGAAACCACACCAAACCAACTTGACAATTTTCCTGTTACTTTTATGTATATGAAATCGTTTATCGACTCCGAAAATTGGTCGCGAATCGGTAGCTCCTTTTCCTTTCGTTTCGCAAAACGTGTCACTAACAGTAGGAAATGTTCGCATTTCAACGTCATTTACGCCTCAGGATATGCAGCGCTTGCGTCGAATGGGAAGAAAAAACGCAATGCTGTAACGTGAATCGGGGCAACCATTGCGAAAGTCAATAACAGGTGCACTTTTATTCTTTCTAATTGTTCCGTCGATTAGCTCTTGGTAACGAGAGTATAATAAATCAAACGGCTTCGATGCACGTGGAACGTATAAACGTAGGATCGTAATATGGTCGCATAATGTGCAGCAGTGAAATGGGAAGTCGAGCTGGCCAGCATCGAAGTGAAAACAGACGAATGTAAACAGGCTGAGGGCACGTGTGGAGCGGGGGCATCGAGCCTTCCGCTTGTTTAGCTCTGTTTGTTTTGGCTGTGCCGTGAGACACGCTGATTCGTTTTAACTCTTTCCTCCATTACGACCAACGCGCGTTATATTGCTTTTTAAACGAACGCTCTTTTTTCCATCTCTGCCTCCCTCCGCTGTTGGCGCCATCGATTTACGATGCCGCGACGGAGAACAAAGATCGTCTCCAGAGGAATTCACCTTTTCATGGTGCGGTGCAATTTGTAAAAACGATATCCACGCTGAAGAAGTTATTTTTAGAACGAAGCAAAAAAGCAAAGGGAAAAGGTCAACGCAAATCATACGATTCTTGAATTAATGAGTCAATTATACAGTGTGGTAATTAAATGATAAAGAGCTTTAGTTTTTTATCATTTGTCTGGGGGAACGTTGTTGTTGTGATACGAATGGTTTCGTTTCTCTCTAGATGCTTCTCGCGTGACAAATAACTGTTAGTTGCGCCTTTAGGGTACGTTATCTACACCCCTTTAATGGTATCAGGGGTTCTTTTCCGAACAAATTGATATTTTACATGGTTCGTGAAAGTATAAACTAGTACAAATATTGGGACAAATTAGAGCAATTAATGTGTATACACGTTATTGTTTGATTTTAATTGTGCACCAGGTGAGGGAATCTTAAAAAAAAATTCCACAGCTAACTGGTTAAAGGCATACTATTTCAAATTTCATTCTTAATTTAAATTCTGTCTAATCATAGATTCATATTAACATGTTGACGTAAATGCCGTCTATACGCGCCCAATTCTTGGGATTGTAAAAGCAAACGACAGCTTTGTTCGCAAACGTTCGAATTTGTAGAAAAATTCTAAATTGTTAGAAGAAATTAATAATTGTATTCCGTAAGTTTAAAATAATCATTGAACTCTTCAAGAATCAACTAATCAAAAAAAGATAACGAATTAAATGACCAGTATTTAACTCTGCTTTCTGTTAGTAATTAAATAATAAAGATTAAAATACTGATCAATAAAATAGAAGCGTTTAAACTTTAAAAACGTTTATTTTTGCCGTCCATCGTCGAATTGCAGAATGAGCGTCAACATGTTAAGCGATACAAAATGGGGATATCGACTTAAATATGTTAGTTCAATGAACTAGAAGTTTCAGGCACCTAGACTTCACGAACACACCCTTTATTTCCGTTTTATGTCGCGTCGGGGTGGCTAAGCCACACCTAAAGTCCCGCTGAACCGCTATCCAGGTATACATATATCGTTCCGCAGTTCCGGCGTTCCGGGCGTTCCGTTTCGTCGTTCCACGGTTCGAGCGCGAGAGTAGGCAGTTGCGTGTGTCGTGTCAGTTATATCTCGGCAGCGAGTGCCGTCAGGCGCATGGGTGTTTCGACGCGCGCTGTTCGTTCAAAATCCTTGTGGATCCCGACGTATTAACGCCAATAAAAGTTCGAACAGAGGCATCGCTCGAAATTGTTTAACAGTGACGCGTGTGCTTTTCTCGTCGAACGATTAATCGTGCGCGGCGTTACTTCGCCAGTGTTTACCCTTCGAGGACGACAGAAAGTTTTCGCTGGCTTCGTCGATTAAATCATGACAGTCGCTTCCGTGGATTCCGGTCTGACGACATTTCTCGCGGCGTCGTTTGCGGTTGAATCATTTCTGCGAGTGGACTGGCATGGATCTTTGTCCCATACACGACACATGCCACGATTGAGTTTACCATCTTACACGTGATCGTATCGTACACTCTCGTTGTCGAAAACAGAAGACTGTTGTTGTTTCGTGCTCGTCGTTCGTTCACGCGACGCAGTGATTTCGATCGGACGAACGGACGCTGCGTTCGATGTTTATCGATTATCACGCACGCGTCGGTAGTATCGGTGGCGTGCATGGCCGGATGCAATTACAAGCGATGCGGTATAATGAATTACGCAGGAGATCGATTCACGCAGCTTAGAGAATCACCGGATTCGTTCGTTTTAGTTCTTCCTGTTAATGTATCGTCCTCGATAAGACGTTTCTTGTGTTGTCTGTTGCAATCGCGTATGCTTCGCACGTCGATACGTATCGCGAAATAAACGGAGTGCTGTGACACGGCGTTATCAAAGCGTATTTCATCAAGACGCGTTACGAACAAGAATTCGTAGAATCATAGACAACGCGTGTGCATAAAAAGTTACGTTTTGTTCAGTTTGAAGTGAACGACAATTTATCAGACATCCCATTATCGGTATGAAGTTCGCTACATCAATTTCCACGCGAAGTGTGTCATTTCCCTTAACTTATAACGCGTACGAGACACGTGCAGCTATTTTCTTTTACTCGACGATTCTTTCCTTTGCTCTGCAGATAACATAATCACGTCATTAACATCGTTAACAGCACAATAGGAAGTATAAGTCATTGATTAGACGAGCGTGGAGTTGTTCGGAAAAAATTGGTGCCATACAAGGAATACTCGATATCGACTTTTTACTGCGCGTTCGCGTTCGCGTCGCCACCCCTCGATCGAGATTCGAGATTCGAGATGCGGAGCAATTTCCATGATCGAACGATCGCGGCACGGACAGACGAACGTGGATACAAACGCTGACGGTTAACCTACGAAATTGTTGCACGAGAGCGGTACAAAGTGGGATAAGTGTAGGAAGAAGAACAAAGATAACCTTATTGGTGCGTCGAAAGCTGGATAATCGTCATGGCGTACGTGCTCTGGCGGGTTTTTATGAAGAAGTACTCGAAGGTGCGGCTGGGGCTCAGGAATCTGCCGGTAAGTGTTTGCTTCGTAATTTGGCGCCGTATACGCATGTATATAGTTTAGTTTACGCGCGGGCGTGCGGTTGTTCGCGATGCAAATGCTCGTCGGGAACGGAGCGAAACCGCCGCTCGTGGATGCGTTACCATCGACGGGGTGGAGATAAACGTTGCATCGTAATTCTCAAGGTCAGGATTTTACGGGCGAACTTAGCCGTGTCTCGCGTCAAACGGTCGCTGTAATTGCGGTAGCCATTGAATGCGTTATGCAACGAGTCGACCGGAAAACCGTACTTGGTATGAAAATCACCGCGTACGGGCAGCATCGATTTTTTTTTTTGGAATAGAATGGAATAGAATCTTTGCAAAATGCTCGTTGCATCCGTCTTTCAGTAACGGTTTAAAAAGACGGCACAGTTCAAAGTTCTTTGTGATATCAAAATTAGAGAGCGATGGTTACAAATAGTTCGAAGTGGTTAAATGTACGATCGCTGCGCGCGCATCGTATTCCGCTACATTTCAAAGTCCGCTCGAACCTTTTATACCCGACGATGCAGTGCAATTATGATTACACGGTGCAACTGCGACTAATGCGAACGCAGTAATTGGATAATTGCCGGCGGAACCGACGTAGAGGTTATTTTTTGTGCCGTTTCGTGCTGGTCGCGGTGTCGATCTCTATCGATGTATCGTGATCGATCGAATGCGTGCACGGTTCATTGGCTTTCCATCGGGTTACGATTCGTTTGGACCGTTCTCACCGTGTCCCGAATCGTACCACGAGCATCGTTTCCTTCAATTATTCTGCTCTCCGTTTCCTCGCGCCTACCTTGTTATTAATGCCCGTCGATTAATCGGCGAGCGATACGCTCGGCTCTAATTTGTCGATAGATCCTGTTATTAAATTTTCCCGCTGAACGGTGCGCTTAGCCGGTACGCGGTGAACACGACGCCGACAGGCCTTGCGAGGCGTGTTTAATCAATCAAGAAAAAGAGGTTCACCGATGCTCGGTCTGTGTACCTATCGAGGCACACCCTGCTAATAAATTTCGTATAGCACCGCGGAAGGGAAACGCGGGTTGGACGAGGGCGGGAGGGTGAGCGTAGTGCAATTTACGATGTGTCGGATTGAATTACTTTGATGCGTCCGCCCGGGGATTCACCGAGCGGTTATGCAAACGATTGTTATATCTTGATGTGCCAGGGGTTATGCGAGTCGAACGTGTTAGGTCTTTGTAGAATAAGTGGCGTAGGATAAGTTGTCTTGGTTACACGGCCAGTTGTAAGTCTTAGAGTAGATTTCTCGACAGATTTCTTATCGTTTTAATGAATTTTTTATGCAATTTCATTAAAATTGAAGTGTAACGGTCATAAATAATAGTAAGATGACACCAGTGACGTTGTAGGCATTCTTATACCTGATTGTGCGGGCTTGCTACTCGATTCTTGCCGTAGGGGCAATAAAACAGACTTTATGGACCGAATAGGGGCGCATTTCGACCCCAAAAGCGGTTAGCAGCAATTAGCAGGGGCTAACAAATATCTGAAATACGCTATACAAGTAAAACGAACTCTTTTTCTACAACTTTGTATCATTTGGAAGCACAACCATTTCACTTTCTATCTTTTAAATATTTTAAGCGTATTGTGGACACTTGAGTAACTATGCAAAATTATGCTCTGATCAAGCTACTAAGAAATACATCTACTATTTTATAGTTTATCTATAGTTATGAAAAAGGCTCTCTTTAAGATCCAAATAGGGATACATTTTGACCTCAAAAGCGGTTAGCATCAATTAGCAAGGGTTACCAAGTATTGAGACAACCCTGAAGTACGCTATACAAATAGAACTCTCTCTTTCTCTCTCTCTCTCTCTCTCTCTCTATCTTCAGAATAACCACTTCAGAATTATGCATTTAAGAAAATGATAGAACAGCCAGCTGTGTTGACATTACTTTGAACTCCAATAATATTCTAAGCTAGCAGAGTTTATGCATTGTTTCCGCGCGTATAGCTTGTAGACTGTTTCTTAGCCCTGGGGATTATTTTTAGCAAATAAGTGCCAGACAAACGTTCCTCTACTTTTATCAGTAGGTGGAAATAACCCATGGTACACTAGTACAGTTAGGGTCCCCAGAGGTCGGTTGTACAGGCGAGTTTAATTACTTTTGGAAAACTCCAATCACCAATGCTCGAACTAGGATTATCCAGGGAATTCCTAATCCAGCTCTGTGTTGCAGCAGAATTAAAATAGAAAATTTAAGAATAGACATAGAAATCGATCAATTCTTAAACTGAAACAGTCTATTAAGCAACAATTCTTCTGGCTTATATAAAAATAATATCGAGAATTCTACGTAAAGTCACAATTCAAAGTTCAAAGTCTTCGAATGAACTTTGCAACCGTCTGAATTCAATTAAAATGAAATGCATAGTTAGCCTTCAAACCAGCGAGTATCCCAACAATCGTTCTTTCCTTACATTAATCATCACCTCGAACATCCGACGCGAGAATCGAATAATCCGAGTCCGGTCAGGAGCTTCGATCGTTACAAGAATCCATCGCGTTTCAAAGGCGTCGCCGATCGGAGCCACGGTCCGCTTCCTAGAAGTCGACGCGCGAGCCTCGCATTGTAATTATCGAGGAAGGATGAGGAAAAAAAAAGCGAAAGAAAGGGGGAAAAGGTGGCTGGCGCTTTAGCAAAGTCTGGAGTTGGTGGTCCTAAGGGGGCGCAGCGTCTTAATAAATTAAGTGCACCGCTAGGGGGGGTGGGAGGTTCGCGAGGATGGGGTAACCGTTGAGGAGGAAGAGAGAGAGGGGAAGGAATGGTGGGATCGGAAGAAAGGAACGGTAGACGGTTGGAAAGTGATGGTCAGGGGATGTCGCGGGGGCGGACGGGGTGCAATTCAGTTTGCGGTCGCCGAGTCAGGTTACGTTAGGTTAGTCCAGCGGTTGGTCCCGGTGACCGTGAACCGCGGCTGACCTGCGACACAAACACACGGAGTCCGTTCCTTCTCTCTTTCTCTTCTCTTCCCTCCTACCTTCCATAAATCTACCTGCACTACATCGCGTCTCGTTCCACGAGCCGGCTGGACCGCTCGCCTCGCATTGTGCGCTCTCCGTGGATCTGCGAGTGATAAATACGGCTGACCAACCCCTCCCGCCGCCCTCTATCGCGTTATCTGTCCTCGTCCGGCCCTTGAACATCTCGCGAAACCGGCGTGAACCGTTTTCCCGGTTTTATCGCGCTTACGAGCGACCACGGACCGGGACACTGTCGCGTGGGCGTGCTGATCTATTTCGATTTTCGCTCCACGTCGCACTTCTTTTCCTTCCTTCGAGCAATTGTTGCTGCTATCGTCATTGTTAGCTAAATCCTATATTATCGTCTGTTTCTTCTATTCTAATTAAATTCTAAACTAGACTAAATTCTACGAATTTAATCGAAAAAGTTAAGGACGGCAAAAGATACTCGGACGCTAACTCGGATTCTAATTAATTTAAAGAGGATGGCAGTTGATGTAATGAGGGTTGAGAGTTTTCTTACTCGGGATACGAATGTCTGGTATTAAATTGTCGAAGGAACGCGAAACAGGAGCTGAGAGGCTTGTACTTAGTCGCTGGTCGTGCACGATCGTGCAAACGACGTTGGAAATTGTTGCAATTCAGTCGCAGTTTTATCTCGAACTTGTTAACGCAGCATTTTCTCCAGTTACCCGTGGTATCGCAATGTTTTGCGGATCTTGTTCCCGCAACCGCGACCCGCGTATCAGAAACAAGAACGAAAGAAGTCCCGGTGGCGTCTGCAATCAAACGTTGCTCCTCCTCGGCGGCGTTAATTTAATTTGCTTCTTCGTATCGGCACCAGCGACACCGTGGAACCATTTCCGTTTTATCGGCAATAATTTGTTCCATTATCGAGCGCGTATAAGTTGAATCGAAAGTGGAAACGTCGAGAAGAATGTTTGCTTAGAACGAATGTAGGCGGACAGATTGATCGATGGCTCTTTAATCGCTATTGTTAACGTTCACGGTCGTTGCAAATCGGATCAGCCATGTGAGATGCGTGTTGCAGTTGAACGAACGAGCTTCTCCCCGTTTTCTTGCGTTTGCATACCCGTTCCCAGCTGTTTGCTCTCTTAATTCGCCGCAAAACCCCGTATCGCGAGCATCCTATCTCGGACGTTCGTTGATCGTCTTTGAAATTAGCCAGAAATCGGGCGGACCTGCGTTTCAATCGCGCGATACCACCTATAATATTTCCTTCTCGGAAGGTTTCCATATTATGCGAACCGAGATCGACGATATCATTGTTCATTTCTGATGTACGGCTGGGTTACATGCTCGCTGCTCGTGGACCGTCAGAAAAACGTTCGACCCTGGTCTCAGCGTACGGGACACGTGTTTAATATGTATTAACGTTTCTTGCGAAACGTTTTGCCGCGACCGAAGAAGCTAATTTCCTCCCGGGAACGACTTCTCGGCGGAACGATGACGTGGTGATTCGAAGCAACGCGGCGGGAACGGCCGATAATAGGCGCACCGTTTACATTGACACAGATTTATTGCTGGGTACATATTTGCCGTTGTCTAACGCGACGCTCTAAAACTCTGTACATCTACAAATTCCTTAAAGATCTACTCGTGTATACTGACTTTAGGAGCGCGTGCATTGCTTTCGTCAATATTGCTGATCTTGCACGGAGTGTTTAGTATACAGTCGCTTTTCGACTTACGACGATTCTGCAACTTCGGATGTAAAACGATATGGTTGTAAGTCGAATTTCATACAAAAATAAATAATATAATTATAATAGGTGTATGCACGTCAAAATTAATAGCTTTTATTTCCGACTTTTAATTGTTTAACTACATGCAGCAATGACACTTTGAACTTACCTTTTTTCAAATCAAATTCATCCTTTTGCAAATCAAATACTTTTACTTAAATGTATTATTTTAGAAAGTGCCACATATAAACTAGGTAGCAAGAAATTAAAGACTTCATTAAAAGAAGTATAGATATCTATTTAAAAATAATTATCATTAAAGTTCGTACATATTACGTAATTTTTAATTACATAATTAATTTGCTTAGTATATATTTATCAAAATTGTATGTGAAAGTGCAAACACATTCATCTTCTGAAGGATTAAAGTAACCCAAACTCTTTAAGTCATCAGCAACTGTTACAGCGGAACCATTATGTATATATGTATAAGCTAGGTTATATAAATTATATTTACACACAATTTTCCTACATACATTAAGTAGAGTTACTTTATTTGCAAAAGGATGAATTTTATTTACGAAAAGGTGAATTTAAAGTACCCATACTATATAAGTAAATAATTACATACAAAAATGATGATATACATATGTATATATAAATATTATTCTGGAGTATTTTTTCATCGTAAGTGCGAATGGTTGTAACTCGAGGAGTTACTGCACATAAACTTTGCTAGATTGTTGTTACGTACGGATACATATTACTGCCTAAGGATACTACTAAGGTGCACTTAAAAAAACTTCATGAATGCCTCATTGAAGAGATATGATTGATGTTTATGATTGAGATTCGATCCGCAGTCGCCTTTTTTCCTTGCAACCTCGCTGTGATCATCTGCATACTCATATATATCTGTCTTCGTTCTCCGTAACTAGAAAAATGAAGAAAAATACACGATTACAGTAGGAAACAAGTTTGAAATTTATTGAATCAATATTTCATTTTTTGAATAAATTTAATGGTATACGTAAATGTTATATAAGATCATATTGACAGAGTTTGTGACGTTACTTTGAAAGTACGCTAGAAATCGTGGCATCGAACAGTCATTTAATTCATTCGAAAAATTGAATATTAAATACAAAACTATATAATACTGCGCAAGCATTATTTCTTTAATTTTGTCTTATATTTTTATTACTAATAAGTCCATTATCATTTTCTTTACGTTTCACGAATAGATTTCTTACGAGTCTTTTCCGTACAACATTCTTATGTAATTTTTAACAGCGAAACAGATTATGTGCCAGAGTTTGTATATAAATTTCCGAGCTACTGTTAACCAAGCAGAGAATTGGGAAAGATATTCCGCCACGTGTCTTCACCACGTTACACTATACGTTCGAGCCATAATTCAGTCGAAATTTTAATCTGGGAACGCCGTGGTATTAAATAGAGCGAAGAACGCGGCTTCTGTGCTCGTTTCGTTTCTTTTTTTCCCGTGGCCCACATACGCGATTATGATTAACCGAGAAAAATGGCCGGCATTCCTCGAGAGCGCGGCACCCGGACGCTCTTGCATCGCGTTAGCAGGGATGAGCCGCGGCACAATGCGACCGCCTGCAATTTCACTTACTTTCGCCGCTAATTAATCGAGCGCGCTTCTAAACAGCAGCTTGCCCCGTCCGTCCGATCCCAGAGAAAGGTGCTATGCAAATTCCTACGGGAAAAAACGAAACACGTGCCCTTCTCCTTCCAGCTTCGGTTCTTTCATCGCGAGTCGCGTCTCCACGCTCCGTTGCCCCCATTAAATATCGTCATTGTGCCTTCGGACGACGCCTCGCTCCTTCGACGTCCAGGTGAACCTTCAGACGCAGAGAAAGTGAAGTGCGAGGAACCTCGGCGGATCGCTGAATTTTCTGGTACCTCGTTTTACGAAACTGCTTCCACTGCAGCTGTCACTCGGCGAATACTAAATGTAGGATTTCGAGTACAAAAGAGAAGTGTGTCTAATTGGAATTCAACAATTTCTGTCCTCATGCGCTTTTCGTAATAACATGCATTCAAAAAGCGTGGATGCATTATTCCAGAGAATCTCTATTTAGGTACGTGTAGCCATTGTAGCGGTTCTACCTGGAATCCAAGGACTCGTACCGCGTGTCTCACATCGTATTACAATGTCTTTAGCTGCCTTACAAAGTCAGCCAAGTCGCTTGCGAAATACCGGAAACGTTCTCCTTAAATGAGCATCGGCTGCGACAGCGTCCAACTACCAAGACCCTGAAAACTTCAACGTTCTTGACGCATCATGCGGCAAAATTTGTAGCTGGTCCTACAATCTCACTACACCAACATTGTTCCGAAATCCTTTTGAATCAACCTTAGCAAACACGAAGGACGCGGATGGAACGCTCCACGGAGCGAGCCATCAGCTTGATTATAACCTGGCAAATGTAACAGCGTAATGAGGGCGCATAAGGCGAACGCCGTCGAGTTCCAACGATTCAATTCACCCGGTTAAAACGCATTAATAGTTTGAGTGCCATGGACTTTTGGAGAAATTCAATCGAAAAGTGCCATGGAGTGCCATAGCGCTTCTGAGTTTCTATGTTTAAAAATGTCAAGAGGCGCGATGGCACTTCAAAAGTGCCAGGAAGTGCGATGGCGCTCCTCAATTTTTACGTTTAAGAGTTTCAAACAACGCGAAGGCGCTCCTCAATTTTTTCGTCTCAAAGTTCCAAGCAGCGGATGGCACCTCTTACTTTTTCTGTCAAAAAAGTTCTAAGCAGCGCTATGATGCTTCTCAATTTTTACTGCACTTTTCAAGTTCTACATCTCAAAGTTCCAAGCAGGCGCTGTTTTTCTACTCATCGATAGAAAATATTGCGTGATTGTTGCTGTACCACTCCTGTGAGTATTTAACGTGCAGTCAGTTTGGATCTCCTGATCGACTAGCTGGAATTTGAAGAACATTGAACAGGAGGAGCGCGATCACACCGTCTGGCATATAAAGGGTTAACTGGAATGGACAATTTTCGGAGACAACAATGCAGAGAATCCACCAAGTCGATGGTAATCTGAGAGAAACCCGGTCCCATCTCTATATCCACGCGTAGGAACTTCCGGCGTTGTTTCGCAAAAACTTGAATCGCAATTAAGACAATTTCACGACTGGAATGGGCATTGTGTTGGATCCGTATCGTCGTGAGCCGGCCTCCGCCGGTTCTTTATTCACGGCGATTCTCGCGCGAGGTGAACGCTCGTGCTCTCGTCGGATGGAAACGAACGCCGCGTCTCTGTCGAGGCTCTCTCGAGGAGCCCACGACGTGCCACGAGCCGTGCGTTGCCAATGTCGGAGGATAATTGATGATAGTTGCTTAGCAGTCGACGAGGACGCACAAAAGATTCCCCCCACCCCCTCAGCCGTGGGTTAAGCATAAAAATTTAAATTGGTACAATGAAAGAGCATTCAGTTACGCTCTCTCCCTCCCTCTCTTTCTATGCGCTCTCGAATACTAGTCGGGTCAAGGAACGTTATTATTGCAATGAATTATATTACTGGTCACGCTGTATAAATGAGTTCGACGCGCGCCAAGGGGTGTTCGCTATTGGCTTTCGACATGTTTTCTTACTAGAAATCGTTGAATATTGTTGTGTTAGATCGTTTCGATAAGAAGAAACGATGGTATTGTTCATTTCTCTTGTATGGAACTATTTTGTATGGGTATAGATATAGATTGGTGTTATCTGCAGCCGAGCCAAACATTTCGTGGGTTAAAGTTTGTGGATTTTCCAATTTATCTCGAGAAAGATAGGACACCTTGTTAGTTTACTTAAAAAGTAGTCTCTGGTAGACCTTATTCCACCTATTTTCGTCGTCTGGTACATTTCCGCTAGTGTCAAAATCGGTTTCTCTAATTTCGGAACTTTGGACTATACGAATATACATTTGTTGTCTCAGAAACTTCCTATTTAATGTCACACTGTGTCTATCAGTTTGTATAGGAGTAAATTGTTTGCAAATTGCGATGCCATATTTACATCGACATATCGTACACGGATAGCGAAGACTTAATAAGATTCTTAGTCATTCATCCTTTTGTAAATAACAAATACGTCCGTTAGCCTTTCGAAATGGACGCGTATTTCTTTTCAGCGGTATATAAAACACGAAGGATGCCAATAGAACATAACTAGAAACTTCTAGTCGCTCGCAGTGCCGTGCATTCACGTGCTCTCTCCTTTACTCGAGGTATCGAAGCGTGAATTCGATCATAATGGCGGAGGAATAAATCAGCTTTGTAAACAGAAGATTTCCCGATAAAATACCTGAGCTAGACGGGAAACGATCGTGAATCGCTAGCGGATTGTCTGTTGTCTAGACCGCGCGCTATTCTTTAGTTGCGCAACGCGCGGTTGCAACAGGCGCGCTCACACCGACGAATTTCAACCACGCGCGTCGCCAGCCGACGCCGTTTACGCGCAGGCGCGCGCTTCCCCGCGTTCGCGTTCAATTTGCGCGCGCAGTAACGCGAAACGAAAGTGATTCCTGCAAACGTCCGTTCGATTACGGTTTTCTTCGTGGGATAAAATAGAAATTTAGAATTATTACAAATTTGTTTTGATGATCGAGAGCTCTATTTAAAATTTATGTTTAAACTCGTGGAAATAATTTTCAGTTGAAAAATAAATCGTAATAATTTCATTTATTCTGTTAGCCAATTACAAATTGCGTCTCTTTGGGAATGTTTTGTTTCCGTAACTGTAAAAAGAACTGTTACTCAATCTCTCAAGTACAAAGGGTTGAAAGATACGAAGTACAGTTGAAAATATGAAATTGTTCGCTGTCTAGATTGGTTGTACATTTTATATTTGGACATGAAAGTATATCTATGTTTACAACGGTCCGATAATTCGAAAAATAAGTAAGATATTCGAATTTTATTTTTCCTCCGTTCGGCACGTGGCGCGTCGAACGTTCAACGGATACTTTCAGTTCTGCTCCGCGAGGCGTCCGAGTAATTACTCGGACTTTCCGTTCCACGCGTTCCGAACCGCCTATCTGCATACAAACTCCGCCGACGTCCGCGTTGATTAATATTAATTCGTGCACAATGGATTTTGTCGCGACGAGACCGTGAGAAAGTTCCTTGTCCCTGTACCTGTGAAACTCATGCTGCGATTTCTGTGTTTGCGTCACTGGAGAGCTATGGCTCGAGGATTTCGAGCTAGATTTCTTGCACCGTTGAGAAGATCCGTCGATGAACTTGATGTTCGTCACGCGTTGAACCTGACTACCTTAACGGTGAGAAATATTGTGCAAATGTCGCTACGACGATACGAGGTGTGTTCAAAAAAATAATGAGAATGTTCGTTTTCTGGAAAGAATTTTATTTATTCACCTACATCAATGTTATCCCCTTCGAAATAGTTCCATTGAACATTATGTACTTATACCAGCGCTTCTTCCAAAACACTTCTGGAACTTGATCTTTCGGATAGCTTTTAACTTTCTCAGCGATTCGCTTTTAATCTCATCTATGCTTGCAAAACGGCGGCCCTTTAAGATTCTTTTTATTTCTGGGAACACGAAAAGTCACACGGACCCATAGCTAACGAATATGGAGGCTGAGGTACCATTACAGTGTTGTTTTTGGCCAACAATTCACGAACAAGCAATAAAGCGTGAGCAGGTGCAAAGCCATCATTTGTTTCGCAACAAATCTCTCTTTTTCCACGTTTTCATTGATTATTGACGCGATGGGGTGTCCAGGCCGCTCGTCATCTTCAACGTCTCCACAGCCTTCTTGGAAACGCTTATACCACTCGTAAACTCTTGTTTTACTTATAGTAGAATAATCAAGTGCAATATTTAACATTTCTAAAACATTACTGCACTTTATTCCATTCTTATAACAAAATTTAATGTAAATTCTCTGCTCCATTTTTTAAGAAAGTGAATAATCATCGCTCGTATCAAACAAGTGCAACTTTTTTGACAACACACTAAACATCCGACATGGCTAACAATGTACAGATACATTTCAGACGTGTTTATCGATACAACAACGAAAAAATCGCACGAATCGGACTAATATAACCCGCGAAATTCCCGATATTTTTTCAACACATCTTGTATATGTCTCTGCATGTGCATTTGTTGATTATACAACTGATATTGTATTTGATTTATGTGTAACGAGATTTAAAACTTTTACGCGAGGGGATCGTTCGTCGTTGATCAGCATGGTTATTAAACACGCGTTCGTTACATACAGTATGTGTATATTGTCGTGAAAGCTCTGGAGGAGTTAAAAGTTCCCTCGAAGTTAATGAAGAATTCAGTGTGAACATTGAAACCAGGTCAGTCGTAAAGGTATTTACCGTTTTTGAGGGATACCGAGGCTGCACATGTGGAGAACCGTAAACGGAGTAGAGCGATGAGGAAGCACGCGTAACGCGCATTATTTATTGCCACTGGCCAGGAAGTTGTTAGGCAACGTTACGAGGCATCGCGCGGTTCCAGCCGTTGTTTTCTACTCGTATGAGAGTTTTTACGAAAGTCGCAGCGATTGTCTCTAACCGAGGGGTTGTTTCCTTCGAAAGTTACGCAGGTCCCATCGATCATTCAACGATAACTAATATTGTCCGAGCGTTCCTTCCGGCAGAACGATCCTATCGTACGACAGAACACGAGAACACCGCCACTTTTGAATAATTATTACAGCTAGTAACAGGCGTATCGCTTTCTCTGATGTATTCGCGTGTACGTTGGGCGAGGTCAGTACGGCACGTCCATGATTGATCGGCATTAAATTCGTGTTTGCGTTCCACCGCGGGCAAACTAGATGATAATAGCTGTAAACATCTCAGCCTCTATCTTCGATCTGGATGTTGACCTTCCCCGCCATGTGAAATGGACACGCTGGCAGGCGATCCTCGAATGTCCGTGGTTCGGCGCACCATGTTTTAAACTCACTTTTAAACCATTTCAAAGAGATTGAATCCTTGCGCGGTGGGGAATCGGAATACACCCACTTGCTTGTCGTAAAAGGCAACTTATACGGGGAAGAAGGGGTGAACGAAGATGTAGAAAAGAGTGACGAATTTTAGCTAAGAAAAAGAATAGTGTATGCAAAGGTATTAAACGCTAAAGGTGTGTAAAGAGTGCAAGATATAGATAGGAAAAAGATTGGTCAAAATATTATAGTATAAAAGAGAAAGTTTCCCGTTGAGTAAACACCATCTACTGGTATACAAAAATTCAGTAGAAAACATTGAACCGTAGAAGAGATCGATTTCGGAGATCCAGGACGTGTTTAAGCGATAGAATTCAGATAGGAGTCTTATTAGAGACGATCAGAACTTTTGACGATCTTGACAGACTGCTAATAACCTCGATCGCGAGAGGTAGGGTTTCGATGACCTCGGTAACATCGCGGACTTATCGTTAAGTTGATGGTTCCGACAGTAACGGACGCGTGTCGTGTAGAGAAAATCGTTCCCAGAGAGCGTGCTCGTTCAAAGACGGCTGGTCTCATTGTCAATGGAAAAAATACGTTATAATCACTCCAGATAAGCGCTTAATTGTCAGCTGATCGCGCGAAGGATGCCTAGATCTAAAGAGCCACGGTAAACGGCGGTCGTATCGTCGTTTCAGCGCAGAAATGGCGGATGAAGAAGCGCGCACCGAGATTCGTATCTTTATTTATAATGTTATTAGAGTCGGCGTTCGCACGAGTAACTGTACACACAGGAGTCACTGGCAGCGGCGATAAATTGAAACACTTGGTTCCTTAGTTGGCTTCTGTGTACATACATCGCGAAACGTCCCGTCGTAAAATATCAAGAGTCCCCTGGTATCTACGCGTTCGATTACAATCTTTGCCCCGTATACACCCTCCGCCCGTGTGACCACCTATGTAACACGCGACTCTATCTCTGTTTTCGGTGTAACTCCGTAAACTGGAAGATGCAAGCGCTTAGGTCGCTGCATAATTATTGCGGTTCTTGCTTCTTTGCCTTCAGCTTTGTTGTTGTTGAAGAGTTCGCGGCGGACCCGTTCAGCCAATTTTCATACTTTTCCGAATTTCTTGAGGCGACGAACAATGTTGGAATCGTCCACATTGAAGTCTTCGGACAACATTCTGGTTGTTAAGCTTTCGTCCTCTTTCAGAGCTGTCGCAAGTGCCGGGTTGTCGAAATTTGGTGATCGATCTTTTCCTTCTCTATCTGCGAGATTTCTTGAACCATTTTTCAACTTGACTTTTGTTGATTGGTCATTCGTTGAGAAGTTTGTTAAAATGACGCAAAATGGCTGCGCTGCGTTCCAACCTTTCCCGAAGTGGTGATTTTCGATACGCATTTTCGCTAACTGAAATGAAAGGATTGTTTTCATGGAAAAAGATTGAAAAGAATGCCAATTCTTAAGGAAAAAAGAGCCGCGATATTTATGCACCGATCCAATAGTTTCACGACGAAATCTGCTCAGTCTCGATCGATAATCGTCTTCTCCGTCAGCATACGAACTTCCTTTCGTGAGAGATGGGCTCCAAGAATATATTATGGATTTAATTTCAAGCGAATTAATGGCCGTTAACGAACGAAATCGGGGAAGAAACACGAGGATGCACACACCAGTAAAGGTCAGGCAATAAATACCGACTCGTTAGTCGACAAGAAAGCTAAGTAGCCGCGAGACTCTCCGGCGAACGGCGTCCCCGCGTTTCCCGTTTCCGGTTGCTCGTATTTTTCAGCCCGGCTCGTTAATTTCTTTTCTCAGCCCACCCTGCGTCGCTCTTTCAATCCGTTTAACCGCTCGCGTCGCCACGTTAAATCCATCGAATGATAAACTGTGATAGCATATCGGGACAATGTACAATGGCGGTTTCTCGCCTATTGTTACGAATTATCGGCGTTGATCGTTCGTTTCTTTAATAAGCGTGTCTTTTGTTTAACGCGTATCGCATGGCCTAGCCTTTATTCCCCTCTCGTTCGCACCCTCTCCATCCCATCGTGTCGCAGATACGCTCTTCCCGCGAATACGGAAACGCGTTTCAACGATCGAAGTGGGACTGTTAGAAATCCTTCCTGTTTGTCGCTGATACCGCGACGCAACCACGATATGCACAATGAACTGTGGAGCACGACAAGATTTATCGCGGCAGGAAGGGTTCACCTATGTAATTATTTATCTGGTTCGATAGGAGGTGTGTGTCTGCAGCTTGACCCAGCGAAACTGACGCCTCCAAGTGGACTCGGAACAAAAGATCGGAAAATGGAGTGATTTCAGTGTGATACCTTTGATTCTTTGCACTCGAGAGCCTCGAAGCGAAGCTATTTCAAATTTGTCTTCGAACTCGAAGGCTCCTCAAATAGACACAAAAATAAATCGTAACAAGTTCATTTATTGCGTTAGCAAATTACCAAAGTTTTGTTTATGTAATTGAGAAAAAGCTTCGAGAACAAAGGGATGATTCTTGTCTCAGCGTGCCGCGGAAAAACATTTTCTCTACGTTAAAATACAGTAAATCAGAAGGCCCGATCAACGTGTGAATGTCATTGTCAGTAAACGAACGGATGTACTTGAGGAAACGTTTAACAACAAGTGTACCTTTATACATAACGACAATACGTCGCTTCGTTATCATATCCAGTTTTTGTAGAATCTACCAGTGACGCATTTTCTATTTTCACTTAGCAGTGACGAGCAGTTTTTCACGACAATTTGTAATGAGTAATGACAAAACTTGATCGTGGTAATAGTTTCATACCACATAGATAAAGTTAGACTCAGTGTTCAGACTGTTTGTACGTAAATTTCATATAATTTAATGTAGGGGTATTTATTAATCGAAAAATAATTACAAGAATTTGAAATATGGATAGATCTTTAGAATTAAGATGTTATACTCAAGACAGATGACAAACAACTGATGCAATGTTTTAAAACATTCAATTTGAGAAACTCGTTCATTCCGTATATTTGCTTCGATAAAGATAAGTTTTCTCGAAGATGAAACCGTAAAAGATCTATTTGCCAGCCAAAAACCCCTCTAATACATAGGATTAGAGTATTATTATTACTACCATCGGTGTACATGATAACCAGTCGCAGCGTTGCTATCTCAAGTCAGCTATTGCAGTAGTAAAACACAGTAGTATACAGTATAACGTGCGCCAGGTCTGAAGGGGTTAATTGAGCATCGCGCATACTCAACGCTTCCTTCTTTTCGCTTGTTCGCTAGCGAGGAAAAAATGACAGCCGATCGTAGCTTCCTGTTTGGATAAAAGGGGGAAAAATGTTCACCTCTTAGCTTAGGATCAGCCTGATTAAGGAAACGGTAATTAATCTTTTCCATTAATCGCATCCTCTTATTCGCAGACAAAGCGTGCGCGTCCTGGAGGCAAGAACACCACGGTCTACTAAATGTTTCCATTACGTAAGAGTCGAACAAGCCCGATGAACAGTTAGGGCATCGTGTAACGACAGATTTATTCGACGTTCCTCGAATTTCTTCGCGGCGGATGCAAAAGTCCGTAGAGGATCGGACGATAGTTGCACGATACGCGCGCGCTTCTAATTAGATTCGCAATTACCCGGGTATTAATTCGAAAGCTCTTTAGATCGGGCCGATATATGGTGCTCGGTTGGTCTGCGAGCGCAGACACCGCCAGATGATCCTCGTTAGACGATGATTCGTTTAGTGGAGCGAATCCTGACTCGCACCAGATGAATTATGCATTTCCGTCGCATTGTTGCGCCCCAAATGGCATTTTGATCGCGGTTCAAATTCCGATCTTACGATTGTAACCGCGAGGCCAATTTAACTTCAATTTGCTCCCGATTCTTAAAAACTAGACGTTAAGAATTGTAATAATAACCACTCCAAGAAATATAATTTACGTCTATAACTTATTTTAATAAGAATAATTTAAAAGATTATGACTGACTACACTTGTGTGTGTAAATATTTAATGAAAGAAGCGGTTTCAGAGAAAATGGTGATTATCATAAAACGCTCGTTCACGAATGTTTCCACGCGTCATAAAAATACTACTTTTATCTGGAATTCTGATCTACGTTCCAATTCATAAAAGAAAAAGCAAACGGCGAAGGTTATTGCTACCAAACGACGAACCTTCCAGGTGGAAAATTCTCGCTGCTTAGCATGCGAACGGGGTGGCATCGATTCACTCTCCGAAAGGTTCGAACCATCCTACTCACATTCGAATCACGAACAATCATTACGAAGCGTGATCTCTATCTGCCGTTTCGATCTTCTGTTTCCGTTTCAAAACGGAAGAGCGGGGGCATTCTCAGAATAAACAGTCGCGACTAATCAGCGCTGGTTAGACAATGGCATACTTAACGAAACGAATCCCCCGTCTTCGTCGAGTCTTTATACTACGGTTCTTTTTACTTTTTTTTTGTCGTTAATTCGAGTACAGTATTTTATTCGATTTAATTGTCGCTCCATTCATTGAAACATCGACTTTTCCCATATCCGTGTCTTGAGAAACTCCGCGAAATGTATCTCTCATTTCGATCTGCCGGTCGGTTATTAGCTTTTCTATGAAAATTGTGTTACGTTTTCTCCACGCAATGGAAACTTCGCAGCGCCGAGTGGAATTTTCTCGCAAATGAAATTGTGAAACCAGGCGGTTGTAACGCCTTAATAAGATTGGAATTAGAGATGATTGCGAGGAGACTCGAACGACTTATTCGTGTTGCGTTAAAAAATTTCATTACATTGCAGCTTATTTTAAAAATTGTTACATCAACGAGTGCTCGATTCAATCTCCAAAATGTAATTGTTCTTAAATTTATTAATTCAAATGTATCACGGGCACAGAAACTTTGAAACTTCTGAACGCTAATTAGCTTATCAGATCCTCGGGGCTCCCTCATCAGCTGCTCGCTTTTATTACGAGCGATAATTAGCTTTCCGTGTGATTAAACGACAATTGCGCGGACGTCGATGGAAGTTGACGGTGAAATTGATCGCGCGCGCGCGTTTCGTTCACGGGCAACGCGTCTTCACGGCTTTCAAATCAGCCGGAAAGAAGAGGAGCCGCGGCAGAGAGTACGCATTACGTTCGCTGACGCAAATCAATTGCGAAAGGAGCTTCCTCGCCTCATTAAGATCCCCGGCGCAATCAAACGCGCCTAAGCCACAATAGCACGTGCAAACGAACAACCGATGCTGCCGATAGAACTCGCTTCGCTCAGTCTGCCGTCGTAAATAACCATTTTTCTCCTTCCGCTTTATTGCTCTTCTTACATCGGGAATTAGTAGAAAATCCAATTAAAATTGAGTCCCACGGGCGGATAATCGTCGGCAATTAAATGAAATTAAAGGGACGGGATCTGCATATTTCTCTAATTAACTGCGAATCAGCTAGAAATCGATAGGCACACTTGCAACTCGCTAATTCAACAATAAACGGGGTGCAATTATGTAAACTCATTATCTTCACCCGGGTATTATGTACTTAGTTTCGATTAGCTTTAACTTTCTCCGGGCTTCTTTTTAAAGTAGCCATTACGTTTATCGATTACCCGTTCAAGCCTTTAAAGTGTCTTAATTAGAAATTCTCGTATCTACGAGGAACTTATATAACGGAATTCTAACGAGTCCAATTTTTGTGTCTGGACGCTGCGCGATCGTGCGCTATTTTAATCCGTCAAAGGATTATCTAACGACGCATTTGAGACGTGCGAAAATATTACAAAGACTATCAGCGGTTACACAGTCCACATCGAGGAAAGCCCAAAAGCGATTTCAATCTATACAATAAATATAACAATCTTTCGTAACATTCACAACGCTATTGATTTGCGTGAATACCGAAAATACTTTCTTGCCAACCCAATATGCAATGAAAAAAGGCCTGTGCTATAAAGTGTCGTCCGTACCAACTCAGTTTGTATCGAGTAAATGAAGCTATCAAAGGTATCGTCCATCGGGAGAAAATTTAAAACGATTCAACCGGTGAACCCGTGAGCAAAAAATATGAGATCGCCAGTGGGTCGAAGCAGATGCAAACATCGTATCATCGACACCTGGTGTCGACGTTTCCCGCCCTCGTCGGAGCAACCTGGAAAGAAAGCGTAGGGCGAAAGGGGTAGATCCACAGCGAAGGGACGCGTTCCTCTCCCTCTCTCGATTCGACCTCGTATATTTAGAGCGACGAGGAGAAGTGGGATTCGCACTTGGAGCGTCTGACAATTTGATTGCTATCCGGCAGCGGTATCGCGGCATCGTCGAACCGGGACAGCCGGGTACACCGGCGATTTATCTTGATTTACACGTGATCGTGATGCCGGTTACCCCGTAATTGAATCATAGCGCTTCGACCGGGCCCGTTGCGCATTCTTCGCGCCGCTGCCCGACCGACTCGTGGCGATCCACGGACGCGATTCATCGCTCACGCGCCCTCCCCTACCGCGATTGTAATTTGCGGTTTTGGAGACAAGACGTACTGCCGGACTCGATCCTCGAACTGGATCTCGTTAACACGCTATGCGCCACGTGTACTGTTAAACAGTACACGAGTTGAACGATTATTTCTTTAATGGTACAGCCGCTCGTTTTCATATTTTGTAATGGACGCTCTCTTTTTAAATGTATCGGTTACGTGCATTATTGCATACGGTGCGTTTAGTCGCACTTGCATTATGGGTATTACTGTGGAGTCTGGTAATTACATTCAGAAGTTCTGTGTAATTTATGTGGATACTTGGAGTAATTAGCTAAGATTGACCCTTTGCACTCGGCACTTTCCTAGACGTTAGCAACAGTTTCTATTTATGTGTACCAGCAATAGAAAATATCCATTTTAATAAGAAAACTTTAGGAAACCATGCATTTCTAAAATGTTGCGGTGGAATACGTTTAACTCCCTCGGAGAGGACATTCGAGTGCAAAGGGTTAAGTAAGCAGTAGCGCCCGTGTATTGTAGAATTGCAATAGCTCGTGTTTCTACTTGATATTATCAATAACATTTAATATAATGAGTCTTTTTTTTTTAATTCTTTCTTTATACTTGTACAACATATCATTCTTAAACTTAATATCAGAAGCCATACCCCAGTATATGAAAAAAATACAAAAATCTGAAGGATAATGAAATTATCTTAATTTAAAAGTTAGTCAATAATTCAGGTTTCAAATGTTATGTGCGTGGAATATTCTAGAATGCGAACGAGAGCGAATGTGCGGAATAAATGAGTTTTTCGTGTGAATGTTTTAAAACGATGAAGCAGTTCATTAGCAGTTTTTGGAGTCATATCTCAGTTGAGATATATACACTATCTAATGATTTACAAAATCAATTTTCTACAAATCTTATATGGAACTGGACAGCACTTCCACTAATTTTAGCCACGAGCCGCTACTTTAAGTAGGAGTGCATTAGTTTTCCCTCTTATCCGTATTTACGTAAAAACCGACTATTCGAAGTATAAATACAAGAACAAATAGACAAATGGTATGATTGATCGCGCAACCAGAAAACCAGAACCGGTGCAACTCAGTTTCTCATGTTTGCACGAACCAACGTTTGCCTAACAAAGTGGTTCTGTAAGATTTTTTCACTGCTCCGCGACAGAGCTGCGAGACTGTCACCCCTTCTTCGTTCGTTCGCTCTTCAATGGGACAGCGTCGATCAGTTTTGGTAATTGCCGCTAGTAATTGGATTTTTAATTGGCGGAGGACGCGCGAGTTTTCTGCGTGCAGGAAGGGAACAGATACGTCGCGGCCGATTTGCATACAAATTTGCAATGACTTTCTTGTTAGCGGCGGCATTTCTGGCCCTCGGCTGACTCTATCACGATCCCGACTGCGTTCTTGATGAAACGCGGAAGGAGCTACCTTGGTGCGAACTCTGACTGACAGATGGCGCCAGCTAAACCGATCAGCAAATTCCATCACGCGATTTTTTCATTATCCTCTTTTGATGTCTCTGCTGGATAACGGTTAGCCAAATGTTGTCGCTTCAGATGCGATTTTTCATTTTTAAATACCTTGAAACTGTAATGTGGTGTTGTAAATACGATCAATGTTGTAGATTGTTATTCTTTCGGGGTTTGCAATGTTATTTTACATAAGGACGATCATTATAAATTGTTAATATAATATTGTTAGGTATGTGGCAGTCCTCCAACATTCGCCATTAGAGGGAAAGTACACATTTTCGCTTCGGTTTCCATATAATTGAATTTCTGGCTTGGTCCTAACATCTCCGCGTTTTATACGCGATTACGCCATTTTGGTAGCGTTATCAATATGTCTACTAGCAGGCCCAGGACGAGACGTTTTTCCCTCTTCTGTCTTTCTCTCTATTCTTACATATACAAAGCTTTATACGAGTCAATGCGCTTCAGAATTTTAAATTATTGTTAAGAATTTTAACCTTTTGACTATAGCAGATTTTGAGACGCACCAGTCGTACCATACAGTAAGAATTCGGAAACTTTTCGTTAGGCGTGTATATTTTCGAAAGTATGTTCAAATAATCAACGTACTGAAACAATGTTATTCACTTCTTTTTTATTCTGCATTGTTGCATTGTTATTTTTCTAAGCGCCTTTAGATGCTTGTAGTATCATGAGCGCCCACAATATCACAAGCGCAAGGTTTCTAAACGCCTACACTATCATAACCGCAAGTTCTTTAAGTGTTTACAGTATCACAAGTGCAAGGTTTCTATGCGTCTATAGTATCACAAGCGCAAGTTTTCTACGCGCCTTTAGGCACCAACAGTAGTTAAAGGGTTAAAATATTGATAATATATAATATACATTAAGGTTGAAATGCTCAAGCTTTTAAATTCTTCAAGCCACAGAGACTTCAATTTCTCTGATAGGATCGATTGTCATATCATCGCGTATCTCTTCTTTTTCGATGAGAACTTTACGTCGAGAACTAAACATTGTCCATTACGATTTGCTGTCTTCACGATTTATGTACTTACACACCGCACGGCACTCGTAAATTCGAATTCATCGTTTCCAATCGGGCGACGATTTTTCACCCCTTTATCCTCCGACTGTTCCTCTTTCTCCGACGCCGAGGCTACGCTGTCCAACAAAACCCCGGGAAATTTATTAGGTGCGCTTATCTCGCGGATCCGTCGCGGCCAGTCGTACCTCTCCTACTTTCATCTCACGCGAATTGCTTCGCGTGATCGTTCGCGGGCCGGCGAAGTGAAAATCCTACACATCACTGCGCGATACCTCATCCGTTTCCACCGCTGTCCGGGATCCTTTAATATTCCACGATTACGATTTTCGACGATAAACAACGCGCCGGTGCGAGGCACTCGTAACGAATGCACGCCGCGTGGTTACGAAGACGGACGATTTTACGAGCGAACGTTTAATCGGCGCACGACACGACGCTTTTCAGTCGCGGAAGAGAAACTTTTCGAGGCCGCGTCGTTTCCGTGAGGAACGCTCCGAGGAATGACATTAGGTTCACCGGCCGTCGAGTTATCGTAATGGAGGCGATCTTCTCCGGGAGAGATTCAAGCCCGATTTCCAACGCGAACTTACCAGCGAATTAATCTCCATTGTTGGGACTTGCGTCGGCTGCGCGCGAGTTTCCAGATATCCTTTCGCAACCACCAACGGGTACGACGCACGCGATCCTTGGAATTAAATTCGACGCTACGCGATTGAAATAAGAATTATTCGTCGTGAATGAGTACAGTCACGATAGCGTTTCCGTCTTCCCTTGCGACTTCCGGCGTTTTTCAAAGGGATTTAAATTTCGAGCCGTTATCGACTGGAACGACAGTTTCTGTACTTTTATAGTTTGCAAGCGAGTTTGGAGCAAGATTAAATTTTTAATCAATTTTTTTGTGTAAACAATTTTTCTGGGTGTCACAGAGTATTTAATTTTTATTTTATTTTCTTGTAAGACTAAAAGCAATCAAATCGTAATCGATTGGAGATGATAAATACAGAACTTTCAAATTACTTAAAGTTAACTACAAATATCATTCAATGACTCGTAAAGTTTTGAGAAAAAAATGGAGAAAATGTTTTGGAAACAACAACAACGTTATGCAACGACGCGAGCGTACGACTAACAATGATATAAGACGATTGTTGATCGAGAGAGTCATTCAATTAACCGCGCGAGCGCGGAATGACGGTACGAAAGAAAAGGGTTCCGACGAAACGCGGGATTCCTCCGCGCTGCCTTCGGCTTAGCGAGTGGACGGCTGCGACGACATTAAAGGCCGTGATTTCATAGTCACGCGAGCGTCACGAACAGAAGAGTCGTAACCTTTGTGTTCGCCGATGACAATCGTCGGTTTAAATCCGGCAAAACGTATTTTCCTCGCCGATATACAAGCCAGATATATCCGCGCGCGGCGATCGTACAATGCGCCATTAAACCGTAAAGTCCCCGTCGATATTGATAAACAATTTCGTGCCCTTTATTCGATGCTTTACGCCGTGGGAAAACCCTGGCGATTACGCGGATCCTTTGAATCCTTCGTCCCTTCTCAAGTTCAATCGCTTTTTATTTCGTTGCGTTTGTTTATTACGCTCCTGCAAGCACTTAAGCCGTGATTTTCCCTCTGCTTGGTACTTGCATATTCAACGGGACTCCAAGATCCCGGATATACTATAAATCGAGGTTTTAGTATTAAATAAAGACCAGGTTTAAATGCCTGACCGGTGTCCTTTGATGTTTCAGCGAACCGTTATAATGTTCATTCCTTTTAATGGCCATTCTATTTTCCGTAACAGTTTCTTTTATACTTCGTTTATCTTTAAATTAATAAATTTACAAGTTTATAGCAGAAGTAAATCCCCCTAATATCTTGAAAATAAAGAAAATCGCATTCCTTGTCCGCTATAAATTATCGTAACAATAAAAGTATAGAGATTTTCCACGGTTGGAAAACGAATAATCAAATGACACCATGATAAATGTGTAATATATATATAACAAAAATAATCTTAAACTTAAATTGTCTTACAAACTAAAACTAGAACAAAAATTCGAAAAGGACTTTTCACTCTATCCTTATCCCGTGGACACTCTTTCCTTAACGCCTAGAGCACCTCATGCAGGTCAGGCCAAATTACTGCCATTTGGAGGGTGAAGATTTTTCTATCTTAAGGAAGCTCAATAGCTTTAACAAAGAATAACAGTGATTTTCTGATCCCTGCAGCCTACCATAAGTAATAGCAAATTACTTCAACCCTCGTTCCCTAAATCTAGCCCAAAGCTACCCCTCGATCATCAGTCTCCCGAAAGCATTCACCCTCGGAACCAAGTGTAACGTCACGTATCGTCCTCTTTGTTGAGGATGACCGTGAACGTTGCTTCTCTCGTTCATTTAGTAAAGGAACAACCGAGCTTGTATTAAGTAAACTCTACATTTTGTGTGCTCTTCCAACAATCGCGAACTCTATATTCCAAGTGTTACGCGAATACTAGTAACTTATAATGTCTGCCCGGTATTATGCGTTTCCTATCAAATACAAATTGTCTGATGAGTGTGTCTTACTCTGTTAGGACAAGCGGATTTGTGGATCGCAATTTTACGAATTTTGGTGAGGGAAACGGACATCAAAACTGATTAGGCATAAAAAAATTCTGAAGAAATGGAAAATTGACCGGACCCGAATCGTCGGTTATCTGCGGGTACCAAGTGCACCCTCGGATGACGCCTCGACTTGCACAATGAAGCAGTGACACAAAAGATTCGAAAGTACATATGCGAACCTCTGATAAATCCACGTAGTAAAAGAATAACACTAAACCCTGCCTCGAATGTAACGGTTTTTTAGATATTATTGCTGCTCCGTCTGAGCGTATGGTTGCGATGTGTTTGATTAAAATGAAAACTGACAATAGAGTCGGTTCGGTCTTGCGCGATTCTTGCTGTGTAAAAGTTTTATGCTCCTATTTCCCGTGCTCGAGGGTTAGCACTAGTCACTTTCATTCAGCGCTGCAGCTCGTCGATGGTAGACCGGTGTTCGATTATCCCCGCGTCGAGAGGAGGCCGTCGTCATCACGCATGCCCGTGTTGGCGCCCCTGCACGTCGTCCTCGGCTCCGTGGAAACGGCGGATACTTTGCCAGTACGCCGCCCTGCATCATCAGCTCGGTGACATTCGGTGATTTGTCTCCTGTTCGTCTCTTTCTCGTTCTCTCTCACTTTCGACTTCTTCCGATTCTTCCGTTGGCACGAAAAGCGGCGGACTTCCGGTACACCGCGTCGTGCTCCAGCGGAGCGCCACTCTCGTAACCGGGTCAGTCGATAGACCTCGACGCGAGTTGACGGCGGTGTTTGCACGCGCGAGTTGCTACGTACCGACCGTTCCTGGTCCGCGGGGGTGGTCGCAGGGCGGTGTATACGCGAAGGAAGATCGAGACACCGCGTCGACGGGTGTCTCCACGGCGAGGGATGGAGAGATAGCACGCGAGGACGATGCAAGGGTGCGGGAATCGTCGCGTTGATCGTCCCGTCGCCGCGGGCATCGATCGTTCGCGATAGCACCGCGCGAACCAGTGCCACGGTGCTCTGTTGTTCGGCCGTGTGAAGTTCTGCCAGCCCCGACTGCATCTCTGTCGGCGATACTATCCTATCTCGATCGTATTTCGTATCGCGTTCGTTTCGTTATGAATAGCTCGTTAGGAGTACGTCGTTGGTGGTGTTGGTGATGGTGCTGGTGTTTTCGCGAGTTTCCACCGGGTGATGGGTGAACGTCGGTCGAACGTTCTCGTGGTGGAACCGGGGAACGATATTATTATCGAAGAAGAGTAAAGAATCGAGATGATACGTAGGGAAAAATGAGCCTCTCGACGCGAGCCTGTTAGAGCGTCGTTGGTTCGTCAGTGGTGGAACTACGGGGGAAGAGACGGAGGCACAAAAGGAGGAGGATAAGAAGAAGGAGGGGGGAGGAGGAGTAGGAGGAGGAGGAGAAAGAGAGCCGTAGAAAAGGAAAAATCACCCGGAAGGCCTTGGCGGCGAATCTCTCGGAGTTGAGCCGTTCTCTCGGCCGGGTCTCGGATGGATCCCGCGCTGCTCGCGTGTATTCCAAGTGGGCGGATGCCGCTGTCCATACCAAGGACACGTATCCTCGGGCGCGAGACCGGAGAACAATGAGGATTTCAACGTGGAGGCTCGCGGGGATGCCGTGTCGGGAATGCAGAGTCCATAGAGTCTCGTGTCGGTCGTGTCGTTCCTCGCCGTCCACGTCGTCGTCCCCTTTGAGGCGCGTCAACGAAACCTAGCGAGCTACGACGAAGAAGGACGACGACCGCGCGACGACGCTCTCCTCTCTCCTCTAAATACGTATACATGCACGCTGCATGTGTGCGCGTTCCGTTGCGCGGCGTGGGAATAAATCGACCACCTAGGCCAGGGTGACACAGAGCTAGAGAAAGAAAGAGAGAAAGTACGAAGGTGGTGGAAGGAGAGGAACAGGACGAAAGGAGTCGCGGGAGGACGAAGCACGATAAAAGAGAGGCTAACGAGGCGAACAGGATGAGTCACTTCGACTGGAAGCTGCTGCGCCGGAAGAAGGTACACACACAGCTTGTCCTTGCGAGCGCGAACACACTTTCCGTGTGCTCCTATTCCGAACTCTTGACCCCTCGCATGCCCCGTCACCGTTACTCGACTTATCGACCCGTGGAAAAATCACCACCGGGGGGTGGACGCGATGGGACATCGCGAGCTGCGGCCAGGTAAATGGACGCTGCTCCTAATAGAGGCGTTCCTCCGCCCGTTGCCAGCCGCTTGTCAATGCTCGTGGCCGACTCGTTCATGTCGCCGCTCGCACTTTCTTCCCTTTGCTTTTCACTTTTTCTCTGTGGCGCGTTGAGACGATCACATTCCGCGAGACGACTTCGGAGGTTGCTTCGGTAAAGTAGCAGTTCAGAGATGAAGGGATAGTTGGTCTTTGGTAATTAACCCTTTGTACTCGACGTCTTCCCGCACGTTGGTTACCAACAATAGAAAACTTCCATTTCCATAGAAAATTTTAAGAAAACATGCGTTTCTCGGAAAGGTGCGATGGAGTAACTTTGACTAATCAATTATCTCAGTGGCGGACATCCGAGTGATACGCTGGACTTGTGGTGCGTATAAGTGGAGAACGCATTTCTCCCGTGACAAGTAGAATTACTTCATCCTGTGACGTACAGTAATTTTTCTCTATATTTATCTCTGCCTTTCTCCTGGTTTCAAACACAAACATTACAATTAATCCGGTGCTTTTGTTGCGAAGCATTTATCTCTCAGAAAGTGTACACAGATTTCTCGCGAAATTGTAGTTCACCGGCGCGCCACTTGGCCCAGTTGAACCTCAATTTTCTACACTGTTTGTATATGATCTTCGCTAGAATCGAGGACTCTTTCGTCGAGACGTTACTGCCTGTAGCGTTTCGCGAGGACAACGGTAGTTAATGAGAATTTCGAGTCGACCAGGCGAACCAGAGCAATCGTGCAATAAGAACCGGAGGCTTTCTCCGTCGACGTCAGGTCGCAAAAACCGACAGTCCCGATGCTGGCTTGGTTAATTAATAACCAAACGGCGGCATTCCTTTCAGCTTGTCCGCGTAAAAATGCCAACAAACCAACTTGGAACGCGCATCCTGCCGTTTCTATGGATTCCGTCTTTTTGTTGCTTTCTAGTTTTGGACTTGTACCGTGTCGGATGCGTTCCGCAGCGCAGATCGATCGGACAACGAGGCAAGAACAAACTTTTTTGCAGCCAGGAGAGCTATCTAAGACTGGTTCTCAAGTACCTCGGCTGAATGAACCCATTATAAGACGATAGCGCAGTCGAGCTTGTTCATTGCTCTCTATTAGCGTTGGGTGGCTGTAGGCCGCTGACTTTGCGTTACAAGCGCACGCCTCGGTACTCTCCTCGCTTAATGGGTACTAGTAAACCATAACTGCAAGTTTGTACTTGTACTTTAATGCGTAATGGAGGCAAGGTTGAATAACTGAAGAGCTTGTATGATCGATGGGGTTGTGAATGAAATGGTTTGCGGAGGGTGGGTCCGGGATGTTTCTCAAGTTTCTATTTGACGAGGGTGAAAATGAAAGCTCGTACGATTAGACATTCGAACCGTTGTTAATTCAATTTTATTTGCGTACCGACTCTTGTCTGGCTAATTTTCTTATTATTGTTCAAAATTTATAAGGCTATAAACTCTCGGACAGTAGTGATAATAAAAGTGGGAAAGATGTTAGATAAGAAATTGGCGAGAAGAAAAGAGTTGTTTTATCTTTATGGACGTTGAGTTCATAACCGAGTCTATCGCATCGAACGTCGCAGACCATTGCGAACACGTATAAAAGGCGTCCCTGCGGACATGAAATTTCGAGCTTCGTTGAGTCTCGTCGCTTCAGGCTTACTCGTCCCGTCGCCACTGTACGCCACAATCGTCACTTCGTTATTTCGTCGCTGAAAAGGGGGTAGCTCCTGTATTCTCCACCCTTCAAGCGTAACATTTTTACGCTTAATGACTCTTAACATCTGATGGTCGGGCACTTGCTTCTTCTTCATTAGACCTGTCTTGAAATTAACTCCTTCTTATCTCAAACTGAGACTCAATTTTTCTTTGACGCCGTTCTCACGATTTTTAAATTTGAACTATAGTTTTAGTAATGCATTCGGTTCGGATTAATGTTTACTGCAATCACTACTAAAGAAACATCCAATTACACTGATTTAGACAATATCATATAAAAGTAGATTCCATAGACAAGAAATCTCAAGTTTATCTTCTCCATGCTGAAAAAACCAGTTTTTGCGGGTTCTCTATTTTATGGAAGCATGCACGATATGCTCGTAACGTTCCCATAAGTGTTCAATACCGGTAGCAGCCTCCAGAATTAAAAGCTGGTTCCCTCGTCGCGCGACGCAAGAACAGAATCAGATAATGCGGAATCTAATGCCGGGGCCGCTGGCTCTTCCATTTTGCTGTCTAGGAAGCGAGCGGGATTGAAGTTACGGGGGGCGCGGCGCAATTATTCCAATTATTCTGCTTTCTCAAATTTGCCTGACCCGTCGCGCTTCCGGATGGGGCACGATTATCGCCACGGCTTGTTGCACGCTCGCGTTGCCCACTGTTCTTCACTGTTCCCCACGATCGGCTGGTGAATCTCGATCGATGGAATCAGGGAAAGTGAATTGTGCGGATTCTTTCGCTAACCGAAACTTAAACCTTTATTAACACATTCTCTAATTCAATTTTTTAAATTAAGACATTAGAATTTAAAAATTAATTGCTATTATCACTATTTTATGCGATGTAATGATGTTTAGAACTTTGTTTGTGTTACATTTGTGTAAGATTTCAGACGTTACTCATGCTGTTCATATTTACACTACAAATTTAATTATAGCTGCGTGAATATGTCAAGTAAACAATCCACGAGTTATCCCGTGGTTGGCAGTCAATGTGTTCATTCGTTTTCCAGAATTTTTCATCCATCCCATAATATAATTCCTTGTTTAAACAATATTCATTGCTATGTGGAAATATAAGTAAAACCTAAGACGATTGCGCACGTTATTTTTGTACAATATGACATAAATTTTTTTTTTATATGGAACATTTTAATGTTTGAATATTTATAATACACATAAATATATAACAGTATACGTGGCGTGGAAATGGCATCTACTCGTAAGCAGCTTGGTAGAGAACGTGTTAAAGAAGAAACAACTTGTTCAAGCAGAGGAATTTGATGAAAGTCCGTGTACTGGATAGCAAGTGGACTGTATATTTTAATGTCTGATATGTTAGCTCATTTAGCTGATTGCTTAAACATTCGAAACAAGTTTGATCGTCTTTCCCAATCAGTGGATTTTTGGGTGTCGCTAATACTCTTCCACGCGCCCTAAGCGTGCTTTCTCTTGGTGAGGGTGGGGCAATACTTGAACTGCCTTGAGGACTTCGGTTTTTCCTGGAAGATCATAGTGTTCATCCAGGTCAGCGTTCGGTCTAAGAACCGTTATGTGCATCTGTCGCTGTTTCCCCTTCGGAAATACCGCGTTTATGGCACGTCAAATGGCTATCGAGAGTAAAACTTAAAAATAAACATTTTAACTGCGGGTGTGGTTTATAAACCACTTACTAAAATCATAGCGTTTGCTATTGCCCTTGGTTATCGGGATGGATTCCAATGGTTCGAGTTTGGTCGATTTTGCACAACGGTGTGCCGACTCAAAAACTATTTTCTAACCGCTAAAGGATCACCTTAGAGGAAGGACCAAACTAAGGATTCCGATTCCGTGCTAATTAGTTATTTACACGTGTTGATCGCTGGAGCACTAAGTCAGTTCTGACTAATCTGCTCTAAATTCTGAAACATTACAATTTTTATGTAAGTCGTTGTGGGATTTCAGACACACGGATAGGATGAAAGTCAAACTACAATGAGTAGTTTGGATGAAAGTCAAACTACAATGAGTGGTAAGAGAAACGATAGAATTACGCTATTGGTCACTCTCAGGTACTGAGTTTTACCCTTGAATGACGTACGCAGAAAATTCCGTCGGTCTCTAACAACGACCGTAATCGGCAATAACCTTAAGAGACACTTTAGCTGTGAAACGCATGTGGCAGCGAAAAGTATAAATCAACCGAAGGGTCTGCTATCACAACAAGGCAGAAAAAGTTAAATTCTATAAATCGAAAACTACAAGTGTCATGGTCTCAAAAAGTTATCGCTATTCTAAACCAAACTATAACTAATGGCTATTTACTAATTGAACAAGAGCCCCTTAAATAAATAGCGCCAATGTGGGTGGCATTCCCATTTTGGAGCAAACATGTAGCTAGAGGCGGTTGTGGTATATAAAAATGTTAATTCTTGGTAATATCAAATAGCGGCTGTGTGGCTTATAAAAAAAATAAAAATAACAAATCTTCTAAAATAAGATATTACTTTAGTAATGGAAAATTAGAACGTGTATTTTCATTTTATTTTTCTCATCGCTGTGCTAAAAGTACCCGCAGTTAAAAGGTTAAATGCACGCTAGCAAGCACCCTATAGATGACTCGTCAAAAGTAGCCTCTATTGTCGATCGTACCATGAGCCTCGCCAGCGAAGACATCAAGCGTTCGATCGTCTGTTTCAGCACGGAGTACTCACGATCAGCTTCGAGACACCTCTCCCGAGCGGTCGATCGAGTTCGAGCCGACGTATCGCGCTCGAAAAATGCATAAACCGGCGAGAAAAGTCGGCTGCCGGAGGAGCTGAGCCGCCTTGCGCGCTTCTAATTATCGCTCGGCCGTATAACGTATGGCGTATTATGAAACGGGTCTATAAATATCGTCGAAACAGCCCTATTAGCGGCGTAATGCGAACTTTCCTGCATAAATTAACGCTCGACGCTCGACGGAGAAAGCCACTTACAGCTTAATTCATTTACCTTCTCCAATTATCGCGACGATGCCCGCCATTGGTGTCTCCGCGAGTGCATAGGTTTCAGCTGCAGTGCTCCTGGCGGTTCGATCGGCGCATGGGATCGTTCCATGGTGTTTGGTTACTCGTCGAAGATTCTGCTGGCCGATTCTGAGCACTCTTCATTTGTTGAGAGAAAGGTTTATGTAGAACGGGTCATCCGTGGGGAATTTATTAGCGTTCGACGGTGAGCCTCTTTCTGTGTTTGATAATGTGCGAAATTTTCCTTCCGTTTTCAATTGTAGTGCAAATCGGTGATGAGCAAGTTATACGTTTCAGCACGCGTTCGGAAGACAAATTGCAGCAGTTTTTCAAGTCGCAGTAATTTAATATACGAGTATAGAGGGGAATTGGAAAGGTACTCGTGATTCGTACAGTTTTCGAGATTTATTTCGTCGATCGTTACACAGTTTCACTGCGATACGATTTACTATTCAGCGGCACATGTAAATGGCTTCCTGGTAAATCTTGCTCCCCTTTTTTACACCCGCTGCATTCGATTGGTACGGTTCAGCGTTTCGCGTAGCTCGTTTCTTTTCAAGGCATTCCCGATTATTCAGAGAATGCACCGCGGAAAAACTGGTCTACGTAAAGAGCAATAAATCGATTCGCAGTTCTCCGCTTGCGAATCTCACCAGCGAAAGGACATTATCGCGGCTGCTAAACGGTTCCCACGCTGGTAGCCTATCACCTTTTTCGTTTTCCATTTCACCGTGACGCGAGCGCGAAAACCATCGTCCCTTCTTCGTCCTCGAGGCACGTCGCTTTCAAGTATTCATACCGGTCTACCTAAACCTCCTTTGAACACAGGAATTCTATCTTCCTTGCAAATTTGCTTGGAAACTGTGTGCTTCTGCACAATTACTGCACTTGAATATTCAACACTTTTCAGTAATTGTTTGAAGATTGAAACTGACTGAAAATTCCACTTTGTTTTTTTAATTATTTAGAGTACGAAGGTGAAGAGTTTTCCGAGTGTAAACTGGAAGGACTTGTAATCTTGAAGGATTTGTATCGTTCAGGACACGGCTTACACTTTGAAAACGCTTTACCTTCAGTTAATCCAGTCCGTAAAAATCCCAAACAGATCATTTAAAACATCTGCTTTCTCTACATCGTTTAATATAATTTCTTTTAATAATTATTAACCCTTTGCTATCGAATGGCAGCACGAATATTACACTCCACCTTATTAGGTTACGCGTACAATAACATTCGTTTTTAAAAATTAATTTCCATCAGTTAACCCTTTGCACTCTCGAAGGAAGTAACAGTTTTCTTTAGAGTTACATAAAGAAAAGTTTCCACCATATATTTCCTTTGTAATTTACTAACAGAATAAATGTTTACTTTTGAACTGAGAATTATTTCCACTGTTTCCGTTGAGAAACCCTCGAGTTTGAGGATAAATTTTAAATGGCTCCGCTTTGAAGCCCTCGACAGCAAAGGGTTAGAAAATAGCAAACAAAGTTTCTCTCAGTCCCTCGATTGTACGAAGATTCATATTCCTCGCAGAAAGATGCGTAAATACGTACAGTTACGTTCTACCATAATCACCTGCCATATTCGTCTGACGAACCATCGTCACGCTTCTCGCAAAGCTATTTCGCGGCAACAAAATAACACTCCGCCCGGCCTGTTACCTTGTTTCCGGTAAAATAGTTGCACGGAATACAAGTTCGCGGTTATTACGCAAACCGTTGTTCCTGCGGCGTAGGTTCGATGGTATCGACACGCGGTTTCTCGTAATGGAAAGAGTTTTAAAACGTTTCGGTATTCAAACCGCGACGGGCACGGATCGTGCTGGGAAACTCGAGTAGCGATCAAATGGTACTTAACCCATTCGCCTGACAACCACGAGTATACCAGCGGATGGCAGGGTTTCATCGATTGTCACCATGAGTTTACTTGTTACATTCTATTAGGTTGTAACATACGAAATGTCCGATTTTTAAGATTAATTTTAAACGAATATAGCTTCCTTAATGACCAATATCTTTAATCAAAATAATCCAACCATTGGATTTTACAAAAAATTTTAATGTTTTTTGTTAAAACAGAATTTAAAGTATTAATCAAACGAATCGGACATTTCATATATTCCAATTTTTTTTTCATTGGAAAGCAAAAAAAGAAAAATATGGTAATAACGGAGCTTATGTAAACGCAAAAACTTTAAATAGAAATGGCAATACTATTGCTATCACAAAATTTTTTGCTAACTGCGAATGGGTTAGGCGTACTTCTACGCAGACACGGAATTTGAGGAACATGGAACCGTTTTCAGGTTCACGTACGTTTACCATGAAACCTTGACTGCGTATCTATCTTGAGCGCCAACTTTTTTCATTTATGTCTTGTCTGTAACGTTAAAATTGGTTGTAATCAACGCAAAAGCTATGTGTAATGATAAGTAAATTTTAGTTGGGTAATTATAATAAATAATTATGTTGGTCGCATTTGTAATGCAATTGCAGTGATAAGAGTTACAAACTGGTATCTCTCCATTATATTTTCCGTCTAAAAGCATACAATTTTAACCTATTCGTGGCAGTAGAAAATTTTGTAATCGCATTAGCAATTTCATTTCTATTTCAAGTTCTTTAATCGATATAAGCCCTGTTATTGATATATTTTTTTACTCTTGCTGGCAATCCGTAAGACCCTGCCATTCTCGAGTATACTCATCGTTGGCAGCGAATGGGTTAATGAATAAAATGATTCGTAAATAAACTACAATACAATGGAAATAAGACAAATATTGATATAGCTTTTCTCAGACCATAAAATTGCCATTTCCAATATCAATAGAGTAGAAGAAACAGCGAAATGAGTAAAGGGAGGTAATATTTTCCGCAATTCCCGCAATTCGTGTATTTGTACAGCCCAATGGCCTCGTTCAGACGGAAACACGACGCTCTTCGTCGCGAAAGTGGGCGATCGATCGGTCGCATTTTCGCGGTTCTTCGCGTGTACAGAAATCGAACGTCGCGTGCAAAACTATATAAATGGGCGCAGAATTTCCTAGCCGAGGGTATGACGCTCGCACGATGTTTAAGTAGGCCAACAGAAGCGTGCAGTGGCCAGTCCTGCGAGGGCAGAAGAAGGGTCGATGCAGTTCCCAATCGATAATCGTGTCTGCAGTCGGCTATTTAAGTTTCATTCGGTATACTTTGCCCCAGGAATAACCTCGCGTTGCAAAGGTTCACGGTAAACGTTCATTCATCTCTTTTTTATGTCGTATCTTTCTAAATGTATCGATAAACTTTCCATTTTCTATTTTATCATTTTAATTATATAATACTTATTAGTATAATGAAAAGATTAGAGAAATATTAATTTCAACCCTTTAGACTGTACTATGAGTCACAGCTTTACAATTTTAAGTCAAATATTGGAATAGTTAAAACACTGTACATTGTAATGTGGACTCGAGGTTTGTACTGAAAGAGTTAATATTGCTGAAATCGTGCTTAATTTTAGAGCATGAAATTATTTGGCAATTCAAGTTTCAATTTTTTAATATAAAATGCAGAATATGGGATGAAATTTATTGAATCTTGGCGAGTAGTGACACATAGTCTGTTGCATAAGTAGTAACAGCATATGGTCAGACTACGCAGTGTCAAACTTGAAAACTTTTGTTAATCGCTTACTTACGTAGCCACTATATACTGCAGTTATATTTTCATTCAGATTTCGACGTTTATACGCTTTTTATTATTCGTCCGATAAGTTCGAACTGCATGATAATTCTATTGAACGCAAATAGAATTTCATACTCTAACTGTTCATAAAAATACTGTAAGTTCGTGTTTCTTCTTGCGATTTTACGATCTCCTTCATTTGGAATAGGCAAAAGGCTAACTCGAAAGATAAGATCAGTGCGTTTGAGTTCACCGTTCGGATGTTAACTTTACTTACGACACGTCTTGCATAATTCTTATCTAACCGCAACTCTCTAACAAAACTTTACTCGTTCGAACGATGCAATATTTTTCAAATCAATGGCCAATTAATTTGAGAAAAAAATGCAACTCAAATTCAACGATTCCAAAGTCCTTTCATACGGTCCATGCATCGCACATAAAGCGTTGCGATAAGTGAAAAGTATTTTCTTGTTAATTAAATGGTTATTTGAATCTATATATATATATATTATAGATATATAATACATATAACATAAAGTATTTAAATCAACTTTTGGTCAGTATTTAGAACCAAACAAATCAATATAAAAGTACTAAACGGTCAGTAAAGGTCAGTATCATTAAAGAAAAAAATAATGGTTAGATTAGAATATTTTCCCGACACTTAATAGATAATAATAAAAACGTGAATACAATGTTTAATTTTGAAGCAGGGCCAATAAAGAAGTAGATCCGAAAAATTATTTGTTGCTTCATATTTAGCTATTCAGAATGGCGGATGAAACGATGAACGTAGAATTTTTACTTGAAAAGTATATTACCGAGTATTTATACTTAAAGACTGACGCAAGCCATTTATTAGCTCGCGGGACGCTTAATAACCGTAGCAATCGCGTCGAAATAGTTTTAACGAACACCTCTGTTACACGCTTCTGTGCGTTCGCGATGTATCCGGCAGCGCAGGCGGTTCCACGCGGCGCAGCGAAAGTTTAATAACTCGGGGAAAAACGGCAGGGGCGCGTCCAATCTTCGCGCAGACGTTGCATATGTAAAGGCTCTTGATAAATTCCCCGGTTTTACGAGCCTCGGTAAATAGATGCAGGGGTGGAGGTGGAGGCAGAGCACGGGAATCCAGTCGCTCTAATGGTATTGTCAATACATTTTTTACGAGCCGCTACGCCCACTTTTATGAGAACAAATAGCACCGGTGTGCTCGCGACGCGACGCCTCGGATTGAACGTTGTCCTCCTCGACGTTGCCGCGCGTCTGTACATACGTGTAACGTACGTTACGTCCATTTTTCCTGGTAATCGTCTCGACGCGTCGATTGTTTGTCTATTTTGAAAATGCCAGAGAAAGCTGCGCTCCGCTAACCGCCCTGGGAACGAACACGGCCGAATCGTAAATTTCGTCCCGTATGTTTGAACAGAACGTTACGGGGAACTTGTTCCGTTAGTTTCAGCAAGCCTCGAGGAGTTATTAGCGATCTCCGCGAAGTCGTATGATCGACAGAAACGCGGCTATTCGCCAAATTAGCGATACATATTCAGCGATACGTATCGTGATGACGTTGTATGCGACGATGGTTTCAGCTGGCTCGAATTTGTTGAACGAGAATCAGAAAAAGGTGTGTAGATTGATAGGTTGACGATTTGGCAATTATTTACTTTCGGGGAGTTATCTGAGAGATCTGATTGCGTTGATTATCGTGGATATTGTTAAGGACACTTATAATACGTTTTATTCAGCAATTTCATGCTCTGAGATTAACCCCAATTTTATTCTAAGGAACTTTTCCTAATAACTTTGGCGTTTCAATTGCTAGTAACGTAAATTGTTAGAATTTTCATCTTATACTTGGAGTCTTTTGGAGCATGTAAAATAAAGCCTGAGCACTTAAATTTCTTTTTTCAAATGTTTCGAAAGTACAGTTACATTCATATTCGTACAATCGCTAAAAAATTGCAACTTCAACGTACATTTAAAATCACCCCTCTCTACTGTCACAAAAGGTCCCGTCTCGGACTGAATTAAATCCCCATCCATCCCACAGACCCCCTCCTCCTATTTACTCTGAAAAAGCTACTGTACACGACGCGATGTAAGGGAGACGTAACATGCTCCGAGAATGGGAGGAGTAGTCGCCCGGCTCAGCCCCTTCCACACGCGAAGAAAAGATACTCGGAGGATATCGTTGACAACCAACATATCTTTCGATTTTCCACCTGCCGTGTCGCTTTCAGTCGATAAAGTATCTTATTATGAGCCACGAGGCAGGCGCGTTTCTCTAGGCAACGCGACGGTACGTCTACGGGCGCGCGAGGATCGAGGGCACTGGCTCCGCTTCCCAGTCTATCGCGCCGCGGGTGGGGCTGCAATCGATTCTGCACCCCCAGCCGCCCTTTGCAGCGGTCACTGGCCCGCCGTGTCGCTTCCAGGATTGGAAACTAGCGATGGAAACGATGGAAACGCTTTCTCGAACATCTCGTTGTTCAGATTCGTATTTTCTAGCGTTTTTCAAACATTTCGATGCTCCAATTTGTAATTATATAAAAATGGATTGCAAGTTTAAGTATTTCTGAGTTTTCATGCAATGCGTTACTGTAAGGAGACACTGAGAGCTTTAAAAATTCATTTATATTATTATATGTTATTATTGACGAAATTAATATCAAACTGTATCGAATATTAAGACTATGATACACAATTTTCTCATTGGTGCTTTTTCATTAAAGATCAATTGCAAAGTATCGTACCCATCGCTACGCGCAACCCCGTAGCGAAGTGTTCCTTCTCCCTCGCCGCTTTGTGGACCTCACCCTTCGACCGTGCCCGGCTATTTTCATCCACCCTTTTCACCCTCCAACCTCGCGTTGCCCTTGGAACGCGCGTACCGCCCGCTCCGGGCAATCCTCTCTTTTTATCGAGCAGACACGACTTCCGCCCTTGTGAATTCACCCGTACACGCTGTGTCGGTTATTTGGGAAACTGGCCTGCGCGTTAATCATGCGAGAGAGTGTTTTGTTTCCCAGTCTAGAGTTCGTTTCCGTATTTCTCTTTTATTATTTCTGGATCGTTGTTTCATCTCCCCTTTTTTCTTGATGTTTCGGGTGGTTGCTTTTCAGTTGCAACATTTTCGTTCACACAGCGAGTTGTTGAGGGACGCTTTGATTGTATGGTGTGAAATTTATCGTCAAGCGTGAAATACGTAGTTGTTCTACGAAATCTTTCGTGCAATAGTCTCGAACGCAGGAATAGAATTATTGCGACGAGTATATTGAGTTAGATTGCGCTGACAGTCAGTGAGATTTTACGTGAATAAACAGGATTGACAATGTGTATGACCAACGTAATGACAGGTGTGCTATTGTGTATCATTTTATATGAGAAATGATAGAGCGTTTAACGCTGTGCAATGCGTTAGCGACACCACGCAAAATAGGGGTGCATTTTGATCCGAATAGGGGCGTATTTTGACCCCAAAGGCAATTGGCGAATAAGCTCTTCATGATTTACGCAAACTACGCCTACATGTCTCCTATATCATAACTTTCATATAACAAATTTTGCTCTTCGTACGACTACCATTCTATGCATCGAGATTGATTGGTAAAAGAGCCAATTGATGCCTAAAAGCTTAAAGAATAAAATAGGAAAATCAAAGGTAATTGGCAAGTGAGCAAGTGCCTAGCATCAAGGCAACAAATCAAACTCTCTTTCTCTCTCTTATTCTCTCTACAAATTTATATCATTTAGAAGTACAACCGCCGCACTGGCATAGGTGTGGATAATTCAAAGGTATCACAGCGTTGATTTCGTAGGGAGAATAAATCAGCATATTATGGTAGTCACGTACACTCGTTACTACTGTAACGTGCACGATGACCGGTACGTGAACCGTGAATGAAATTTCGCTTGGAGTTATAATGGAAAACTTGGTTGGACGGCAGCCAAACTTCGCTTCTCTGTGCCTCTCGGATGATCCCAAATGCATTTAGCGGATTCAATTTTCTCGCAGTGACTGCCGAGCAATTCTGCCGCAATTTTAGAGGAAACCTTTTCGAATACGTATTACAAATGGTAGACGTGCAAGAGTTGTTAATTGAATGGTTTATATTTTCCTGTGTATATGTGGGGAATTTCTTTGAGGAGGTATTCGTTGGAGTAATTATGTGCTTATCTATAATATTCAGTAACACAACGATAAAATGAATAAGAAATTCTTATGCAAGTCGTGCAATTTATTTTAGCTGTGTTTTGTATAAAAGCAAATTTCATTTTATTTTTATTCACTGAGGACCATCTGGTACGTGACTTTTTCTTTTCTCATTTCTAATTTAGTAACTTTAGACGTTCTCAATAATAATTACCCTGTCGTAACTTTAAGAAGTGCCCGACGAGTTTCTTGTCATCAAATGTTTGGGACCAACAAGTTGTCACTTCGCAATGGTTGATAAGACTGTTGCTACCACCGTAGGTTCAAGAGATTCGTTATCTCTTCTCTACAAATGTACCATCAGTATTGGAAGGGATGACTAAGTGGCTTCTAAATGAGTATTAGAGTTTCGACTTCATAAAGCAAAAAACCATAGTAAGATTCAATTCGAAACATGGGCAAAATAGATTGTCGTTTCAAAATAAATAGTTTCTGATCACCATTAGGACGTTGAGTGTATTCAGTCCCACTTTTGTGAACAGTCCTTCAAGTACAGGCACATTTAAATGCAATATAAAAGAACTCGAAACAGAAGGTCAAGTTCTTAACTACCATTTATATTCTTCCGTCAATTCTGTAGACTAAATCCAACAGCATTTCATATAGTTCTTAATCGAAATAAAAATTTCTAGCAGTTTTATGCAATGTTTCACTTTGATTCATTTCTCCTGGAATTGCACGTCCCCTTCATTCTTCCGGAAAAAAGCGTCGACTTGGTTGTTCAACCAGCAAGAAGTTAATCGATGACGAAGTGTTATTAAATAAGCGCCGAAACAGAAGAAGACGGAACGAAAGCAGTGGTTTCGTTTCGAAGGGCCACCCGCGCGGCCTGTTTTCATCGTAGCCGAAAATTTCTCTCCACCGTGGACCTGAAACGCGACGAACGAATACGTCGTTGTAGCTCGCGGTCATCCGTGTCTACCGGCGATTACCTGCATACATTTCGCCTTAGCTGACCGCGATTACATCTCGATAACCTTATTTCACGACGATCGACAGAGTTGGGAGGACGTGAATGGTCCCTGGGTGAAATTTGAAGCTCGAGTTTCACGGGGTTTCACGCTCGAGTTGCTCGAGAGCCCCGATACGGGGCTCGATCGTTCCGAATTAAAATCGCAATCGTCGACAATTTCATTTGCCCATTAAAATATGTTAAATCGCCAATTTGTCTGTTTCGATCGTTGATATAACCGTATCGCCATTATTACTACACATTTGTCGATGTTAACCAGGGTTGGGCGTAACGCGCAAGTGGTTTCGTTCTCACGAAGCGCTACCAGTCGAACAGAGGTTCGACGATCGCAAAAAATTAATCGATGATATAGTAGGAGTAATTAGAAAAATATTTGCGAGCGTTACGGTGTTCTGAAATTCGCGAAATCCCAGTTAAGGCTGCACGACCGTGCAGGAACCGTTGGCTCACGCGGCGAAGCGTAATTCTGATTAACGATCCCGCTTTAAGCAGTTCGTTTCGCGCTTCTGGGTATTCACATTCCATCGGATCTGTTATTAAGCTGAAATCAAGCGGCAGCCAATTGGCCTTGGTAGAAAGTCGGGACCGCGGCGCGAAATCATTGACTTGACGATTCTTCCAAACGCTCGGATCGCCTCGCGCACTTCGACCGAGAAAGTCTTCCGCTCGTTTCCGCCGCCTCGTCTTTCAGGATCGGCGTTTTCTTTTACGGAGTCGGTTCGTTAGCCTGTATCACTTCGCGAACTGGACCGTAGTCTCGTTTCGCGGACTCTTTTTAGAATCGCTCGTTCCCCGTTTGACAATTCTGCTTATTACGCATTCCTCGGCGCGATAGCTTGCTTTCTCTTTCGCTCAGAGGCAAAACTCCCGCTCCGCGTTAGATAGAAATTATACGGAAGAACAGGAAAGAAAAGTCTTGCTGATAATTTACTACGATACAGAAAGATTCCAGTTACTTTCGTAAGGAAACGATCATCAAACTGAACGTAACTGGAAATTAATTTCTCTCTCTAATTATTACAAAGTTTACTTTGCTCCAAACATTCCATTCCGTATTCATTTGAATATTTAATCTTTTGCACTTACATGTCGCCATATTATCACCATCCTGCATTTCATTATTACATACAGGCAACCCTCCTATAACACGGTAGTTAGGTTCCTAGAAAATGCCGTGTTGTGTGAAACCGTGTTGCATGAGACCCAGAGCTAGTGCAAAAAGGGGGGGTTACGTTCCAAAAACTTATTAAAAACAAATATTTTTCTTAATTCGACATAAACAATGTAATTTTTATTAAAAATATAAATGTATGTACAACACAAAGTATAAAAAAAATATTTTAATCTAACGCAACCATAATTTAATGAATTTACTCGTCGTCACTGCTCAGTATAATCAACCGAGAACGTTTTTTCGGTGGAACGACATCGCCTTCACTTTCTGAACTTTTTTCGTTATTTAAAGTTTTTGTATGTTTTCCCCTCTTAAAAAAATCTGTAATGGAACTTTGCTTGCTGGTTCTTATTAGATCATTGTAAATTTCCCGGTATGGAGCTAAACAGTTTTGCAGCTCCCTTTTGAATTTTCGACTTCTTTCCGTCGAAGGGTCTTCATTCAAGAAAAATGATTCCAGATTTTCCGCTAAGCATAGGCCTTCTTGTAATTTTTTTAATGTTAAATTCTTGACTGCACAATCTTCGTCAGAGCTAACGTCCTCAAAATCGATTTGATTTGCATCTAGGGATGCCATTTCGATTAATTCCGCTTCGTCAACTTCTTCTTCCACTAATAAATCTTCAATGTCTTTGGAAGCCATATCCACAAAACCTTCGCCTCCGATTGATTTAGCGACTTCTAATATCGCACCAATTTCATTTTCTAATGTTTCACGTATGTTTTCCGTTTCAATTGCAGAGGGCCATATCTTCTTCCAACACGCATTTAATGTTGATGTTTTTATTTCATTCAGTGACAAAGATATGATATCGATGCAGTGCTTGATGGAAAATTTCTTCCATGCTTCCATTACGCTAATTGATTGCGAATCGGTTGCGTCTAAAATCCACTGTAACGATCTTCTTATGTAATATGTTTTAAAGGTGTAAATAATACCTTGATCCAGTGGTTGGAGCAACGAAGTAGTGTTCGGTGGTAAGAACATTATTTTGATGTTGGGATGTGTTAAATCTTGTGGGTGGCATGGAGCATTATCTAATAGCAACAGCGCCTTGCAGCTCAAATTTTTTCGCTTTAAATACCGCTCAACGCTTGGCACAAAACAATTCAAAAACCAATCTCTAAATAAATGTCCTGTTACCCAAGCTCTCGAATTTGCTGTCCAGTATACCGGCAAGGTGTTTTTATTCACGTTTTTTAGTGCACGAGGATTCAAAGATCTGTACACTAGCATCGGTTTTGTCATGAAGTCCCCCGATGCATTACTGCACAAAAGGAGCGTTAAACGATCTTTGGACACCTTAAATCCGGGTGCAGTTTTTTCTGTCTTCGATATGAAAGTTTTACTGGGCATTTTTTTCCACCAAAGCCCAGTTTCGTCGGCATTGAAAACTTGATCTGCTGTGTATCCTTGCTCGGCTATAATGTTTTGAATTTTTTCTGGATACGTCCTAGCAGCTTCATGATCAGCCGACGCAGACTCTCCTTGGATTCTTATGCTATGAATCGCAAAACGCTTTTTGAATTTCTCGAACCAACCTTTACTCGCCACAAAATCTGGATTGACAGAGGATTCTCCTTGTTGTTTGAGATGGTTGTAAATTTTTAATCCTTTTTGTTTTATAATATTGCCATCTAATGGAATTTTTTTTTGACAGCAATCGTCAATCCAAATGCTGAGGGCCTTTTCCATTTTCTCAATTATTGCTGGTCTGGGGCGGGCTGAACGTTTTGCGGATGTCGAAGATCCTGCGGCAACTGCACTTCTGATTTCTTTTTCATTTTTCTTGATTGTTCTAATTGTTGCTTCGTTCAAATTAAGGTTTTTCCCAATGTGGGATGCTTTTTCTCCTTTCGATAGACGATCCAAGATTTGAATCTTTACTTCTAAAGAAATGAATTTTCTCTTGAACGTTGTTTTATCTTTACCTGACATTGCTTGGGGCTGAAGCTTAATGTCTTAAAGATAAAAAAATTGTTCTTTAACACACCGTGGCGCGACGTAGACTACCGAGTAGCAGCGTGAGACACTTTTGTTTTCAGGCCACGGAGATGAAAGTAAAGAACGTACGAAAACCACACGGAAAACTGACTGACTGACTCTTCGAGGAAAAAACACACGCATTTTAAACCAGAACTATCGTAGGCGTTGCCTAATTATTAAGCAGCAATCGTGTGTTCCCACCCTAACTGGGCGTACCCCAATGTCCTACGGGGGACATAGGGCCCGATAAGAGGAACAACCGTCTTGCTCTTCCAGCAATTTGGAAGTGACATCGTGCACGTGGCTAGCAGAGCCGCGTCGGGCACTTTACCCGGTCGTAAATTAGTCTAAGGCTAAGACCGCACGGAAAACTCTTATACTAAACAGTCTCCGTTGGTGAACGTCTCAAGTGCTGGTCCATGCCTTGGGATACCTAATACGCATCAGACCTACATACATTTCCGCAACGATGTATCTTTAGGACAGCAAGCCTCGCCGCGGCTGTATAAGTACATACAGTGTTGTATGTACAAAGGATTTGCAGTTTTCTCATCGCGTTATAGCGAAAACGTGTTGTAGGATACCGTGTTGTAGGAGGTTTCCCGCAATTTACGAATCGTGTTATAGCGAAACCGTGTTATAAGATACCGTGTTAGAGGAGGGCTACCTGTATAAAGTTAGACTAGTATTACATATTACAATCTGTAGATTTAAAGATGTAGATAAAATTACTAAACCGGTAAATTGAAATGTAATATTTCTAGAAAAATGTTTTTTCAAATATAAATACGAATGCAAACGGTTAAATGCCCCTCTGAATCCCTCTGCTATCATTCAGGATGCCGATTGCGAGGAAAAGATTCGAAACACAGTTAACACGTGTTTTCCGAAGCTATGCAAACCTTTGCTAAGATTTCGACATCGGAAACCCTCGAACGACCCGAATAAACGATCGATCGTGAATTACCGGCGGGCCCACGCGACGCGGATCGCGTTGGCAATGCTCGTTCGCGAGGCGGTCTCGGAGGTTTCTTCATACGTCGCGCAGCCCGCGCCGTGATTTACGAACAAGTCCTCCGCGACGCTCCTCTGCGTTTCCTAATGCGATCCATTCCGCTCCGGCAGCCCCCGGGGCGACAGATAGAGTACCGATGTATAAATTACTCGCGGGCCAATTAACATTGTCGCCAGACGAGCGGACGCCTCGCGAGAAACCGGACTTTGAGCTGCTCTTAGCCACGGGACGCGGGATTGGGCGAGCGAAGATTAATTGAGAGGCCTCCGAGTCCGAGGGACTGCTATCTGGAAACTCTACGGCTACTCGCGGGAACCCGTTGCCCTGTCAGGAATTAATTCCGAGCGTAAATCGCGCGATCGTTGCTCGACGTTGGACGGCGTCGCGCGTCGCTCACCGTTTCGAAGATCGTCCCCATAAGTCGGGATTGAAAATGTTTACGAGCTGCTCGCTCGTGCGGGGAGATTGCAAATTTTCAATATACGACGCCGTTATGACCGCTCTCGGGTGAGGTTCTACGCCTTCGCGCGTAAACTCGCGTCGCGCGATCGAACTCGTTATCTAATCCTAGTCGGCGATAAAGCGCATCGTTAACGATCGCGATTCTAAGCTTCGTAGCATATTCGACTATTTACAGGATATCCCTTTCGCGATATTATATCATATCACTCTTTACTTTTAGAGCAATTTTTACTTTTCCAACTTTTCAAAGATAACAGATGAAAAAGTTATTGTAAAACAAACGTGCAGCAATGATCGTTTCCTTTCGCAACTACGAGCAATATCATAAAATATTCTGCCGCGCGCACAGTTTCCAAAGGACTCCGGTCTGTTCACCGTTGCGTCCGTAAGTTCAGGAAACGAGCAGCGTCGAGCCGTGTCCCAGACGGCACCGTGGAAAGATGATGCCGGCGTACGCAGCTAACCGGCAGCTACGCTCGCCGTTCGCGATTGCACGATATTTCATTGTCTCGTCGGGCATTGTTGCGCAATTATCCGTGGCCCCCGTACACCCTTTTAGCGAGAGCGGTTGCGTAACGCCGCGGCTCGCGCGTTACCTCTAGCCTGGCCATTTATAAACCCTCGTTGCGGTCGCATTGACGATCGGTAACTTCTCGTTACCGGGACTACCGCCGCGTCTGCGGACCGCCATTTCTTTAACGGGTTCCCGTACACGCGGGAGTGTCGGGTCGCGGCGGTGTCGCGTACACGCGCGTCTCCCGGCTACGGTTCCGGCGGCGTGGTGATTTAGCGGCGCCGCGTACCCGCGCGGACCGCGTCGATTTCACGTGTCACGGTCTGTATTATCGGTGTCGGAAGGAAGATATGCTGCAAGCTATCGCGCACCAACGCTCGTTACTCTATACCTTGTCGAGCGTGACGTTTTAATCGAAGTCGGTTCGACGGTAGCGAAGGGTACGGTTTCGGGAAAGGGGAAAGCGACTGTAGAAGCGCGCGAGTAGATTGTTACGCTCCCAGCGCATGCGTGGACCGAATCTTGCGTACTGGCGCTGCGCTGAATGCATGTTGGACCTACTATTGAGTCGACAATTAAGTATTTTCGGTGGAATTGGTACGAAAGACTTCTGTCGGTGTTATGAATCTTTTACTTTTGACATTTGATATCGGTTACATTTAGATTTAACGGTTATCATTGAACAAAATGATAAAGTTTATTTTCTTTGCATAAAAAGATATATTTTATTTCACGCTACAAAACAGCATGAAGATGCTGTTGTGAATCTGGTGTTCCTTCGGCTATTTAAAAGAAATCACCACTAACTATTTTACATATATCTTAGCAAACAGACATACGACCGCTTCTTGGCCGCTCTGATTACGATATGACAGCTTCTAATTATCAGTCGCCTTCTAAATCATGACCAGTCACTATTCATGCGTCCACTAATAAGATATTCTTATTTCCTAGTGGATCCGGCTTGCTTGCGTTCTTAGCGTTAGTCCGAACTTTACAGTCATAACAGTAAGAATATTATTTTTAAAGTTGTCGAGCCCTACAAATACGGATAGCGATCAAATCAGTTCAAGTGAAGGCGAATTCGATTTTTCGTTATTGAACATCGATGAAGCCCGACCAAATGGAAAGCTCCATGTTGTTCTGAAGACTTAAAAGTAGAGTAAAGAGGGGTTGTAAGGTCTGCTCTGATCGAAGTAAGCCTGGCAGTAAACGTGGAACCTGAAATTACTGTGATACGTGCCCTGACAAACCGAGGATGCATCTCGGGGATTGTTTTGTAAAATATCACAAAAACCAATTACAAAGTGTAATATTTAATAGATTTTGTTTTGTAGAAACGTAGAAATAAGTAAATTATTGAAAATTTTTTATTTGTATACGTTTGTTGTAGTACAAAATCATTTTGAAGTATCTGTAAAACATTAGCTTAGTATAACCAAAATCGTCTCGAGTTGCAAGTTCGTCTGAGCGAGGAGAGATAAACTCGGTGCTCGCCACAATACTTTCTTGCCAACACAATAGTTTGCACGTACGTAGATTTTACGTATTCCTCGTCGACTAAAAGTGACACCAGCGAAAGCTCCGAAAGAAACTGTAACGCGACACTTGGAAAAGCGTTAAAATAGAACTAGAAACTACTATCGAAATCGAAGAGATCAACCGTCTACCACCTGCAGTTTCGAGTAACAAGATAAAGGCTGGATAAAAAATCGGCTAGATAGAGCTTGGGTGAAACGAAGCGGCGAACAATTCGATTAAGAAGCCAGCTCGGTTCGAGGGAAAGGGTATTCGTCTTGTAACCGTTCTCCTCTCACAATAAACAGCCGGCAGGACCATTTAATATTCTTTCGCGGTTCTTTTTCTCCTCCGCGTCGTGCTGCGGGTCTCGAAGACGACGGCGCGCTCGAACTTTCCCTCTTGATGGGTTCGGCGAGGAGGGAACCCGGACGGGCAGACACGCGCTTTGAATGAGCTGCTCGGCTCGAAAGATTAGCCTCGGCTCCGCTCCCACGCCTCATCTCCGCTATCGCGTCTCATCGCGGAGATTGAATCTCGCCGCTTCCAGACTCCTCGAACGATAGAACCGGCCGGCCACGCTGTCGATCCGCGCTCGCGGACCTCGCCGCGAAAACATGCTAACTCAACAGAGTTACCCAGACTTATTAAGGAAGAGATACACTCGGCTGCTCGTTTCCGCGTTTTACATCGAATACCGCGCGTCGCGGGATTGATGTCCTCGCAGACGAGCCCGCTTATCGATTCAGTTGCAGAAGACGCGTAAATCAGGGGAAATATGAACGGAACCGCGAGATAACCGGCTGATCTATTCGCCCAGCGGCGGTGAGCGATGATGACGTTAAATGCGATACGCGGCTCCTCGATTCTTTTTTCCCGCGTCTCCTCGAGCCGCGAGGAGTGATCTATGCGTCCCGCATTTTCCGAATGATTATCGATCTTCCGCGCTTCACGGTTTCGTAAATCTGTGGTTAACGAGTTAACGTTCGCGTGTGTTGTATCATTTGCAATACAGAGACCTTATGCGAAATTAATTGCACGTAATTTACGTTATTTTGTCCGACTCAATGCTCATTCACGTGTTTCTTACATATCTGCCTTATGCATAGTCATTTTCTTTTTAAATATGGGCCAATCATTGCGGAGCTACATATGTGAAGCCGTTAATTTTTAGACTGAATTATTGCCGTTCTAATTATGAATATATTCAGTATTCGTTGATAATTAACCTCTTGGAAAGATTTGTCGACTGATACTCGTGGGCTTGTTTCGTCTAAGTTAAGAATAATGAGTTTAGTTCGTCAGATTTAGACGATATTTAGCAGGTACATTCTTGTTCGTGTAAGAGTAATTGATGTCAGTTGCAACAGAGTGTTTCTGCCAGTGTTTCAATGAACCTTGTTTGCGATAACTGTCCCACAGCGTTAAAGATAAGTAATATATTTTATGAAAGCGATAACGAAAGTTTTACTTTGAGAAATGTAACGAACAAATTTTGAATTTTTCTATTTTATAGATTTATATTTGTTTTACAATTCTAAGTGATATACATTCGATATATTCTTACACAATACTATTTCGTGCATCAGCAAATTAAATTTGTTCTAAACGTAACAGTCTCTTCAAATAAATCGGTGCTGAAAGCGTTAAGAATCACGAGAAGAGAGGGTTCGAAGGAGCAAACAGTCGAAGATTGGCGTCTATGAATGATAATATTGTTATCCCGATTATCCCAGACATGTAATTCATAGTTGTTTCCACGAAAGTTTGATCGAACCGAATAATAGATGCGTCTCGTCGAAGGATGAGGCTTCGCATGATCTCAGAAGTGTAATCTGTAGCTCGCGTGCGAACAGGACGGTGAACCAAGGTCCCGGGACGGCGTGGGTCCGTAAGTCACCGCCGCGTGACTCACTGTTCGCTTTGGGTGCCACGGGGTGTATCGCTGTATTTCAGAAAGCAGGAAAGCAGGAAGTCGGCGTGCATTATGAAATCGGATATATTACGCGGGGAAGTTGTATTAAACGGGGTCTTATGGGCAGGGCCCCGGCAAATGGTGGTGGCGAAGCGTAGCGTAAAATATCATCGTTATGCACCGCTCGAGGTTAATATTACCCGCGGACGGCGCCGTCCGCGATATTTACTGTAACCACTATTGTTTTATGCGCCGCTGAACGGCGTCGGACAGCCGCTGATACAGTTGTACCAGCTCGCCAAGAACCACGGTTCTTGCGAAATCGAATTGAATGACCGCTCTGCCGCCACGCTCTTTGCGCCCACCTTTTTATCGCGCCGCTGGCTCCCGATTTTCCCATCGTAGATCAACGCGGAATTAATCAGCTCCTCGACTCGTTGCGAAACCCGTGCCGCTGATCGTGACGCGACTCTCTCGCGTTGCTCTTTGTCGTCTTTCGCTGAGAAAATTCTGATATCGCACACGCCAGATTTTTGCAATTCTAAATAACGGAACTGCCACTGAAAATTACTACTATTTTCTAAAGCTTCTAATATTTTTTTTAGTTTTCATCGCACAGTTTAATTTGGGGTTACTGATATTGTTCTCGACATGAATTTGCAGAGTTCTTGTAACTTGCTATTTTTGCTCTACTTTTTCTGTACAACCTGCATATTTACGGACGGTGAATTCGTCGATGATATCGTAGTTTGCATCGTTCTTTGGAATACATTAGACTTGGAAATTCGTGCGCCCAGTTCCTTGTTCCTAGTTGCTGTTACTCGTCATAGAACATGCAATCAAAGAGAGTGCGTTGAGCAGGAATTGAGGAAATGAAGTGGTTCAGGGATTGCACCGCACAATCCGCCCCTTACGACTTTGCTAGTCTGACAAATGTGGCTATTTATAAAACTTGGAAACATAGGTAGCAAAATATCGAAACTTCAAGACACACAGCAGTGAATCTTCTTTCCAAAAACTGTGGGGAATAAGAAGTTTGGATGATCAGTATAATGGATTAAGACTTGGATTTCTTTTTCTGCATCCAATATCCTAAATAGCTTCCACCTTCAATTTAGCATAAGTCTGACAAATACGAATCCACTTCTAGTAATTGAAGAAATTGAAGCAAACGAAGAAAACTATCAATCACGATGTTATTATTGACCAGCTAACTGCGAAATGTAGTTTTAGATTCACTCGAACTTCTACCAATAAGCACGTACAGTGTACTCATACCCAACTATATAGTCCCGAAAAGAAAACAAAAAATTTGATCACCAAACCTCCTCGATAGAGATAGAGAAAATGACGCCATTCAAATCAGTTTTCGTTTCATTTCGATATCTTAATCCATTGCTGAAGTATAAAGGATCAAAGCGTTTTCATTCATAACGACGCGCAAGATGGCGGCGGTAGTTATGAATGACTTGACCCACATTTTTTCCTGGAAATGCGTATACATTAATAGTAATAGTAAAAGTACGCCTGGCATACATCTCGCACTGACCAGCCCGCGTGACTGACGATTGAGGTAGGTCAATAACTAAGTTCGAGCGAGAGGTCCGAGTGTTTCCGACGAGGACAAACATAATAACCGATTAAAAATTATCCTACTCTTCACACAACTATATTTTGGGGACGGGAAGTTAGATCGACAATCGTTTTCAAGAAGAAGGTGTCAAGTTTCTAACAAGCTAAATATCGTAAAGTAACAATTTTTATCTTTGGAGATATAGCGCTTCCAATTTTTTATAATTTTAATACGGATTAATTGGGGTTTTAATTAATTTCATGTCGAAAATGTTTAACTTTTTCGTGGTTAAATTCTATCAAACATTGGAAAACTCAGTGCAAATGTTCCTATTATACATTTTATGAAAAAAGTCAAAGAAAATGATGAAGGATTACATTTCTGTTCAATAAAAATTAACAATTATACCTGTTAATCGCATAGAAATAGTTTTGGATTCACGTTATCTAATTAAAGTTATAACCCATCTATCATTTTCCGTTTGTAGGTGATACCGGCGGAGCGTCGTGGACCAGAAAAAGAAGAGACCTGGACCTTAGCTCCAGACCACCACGACCCGTGCGTATTCTTCGACGAAATCCCCGACGCGAAACCGAAACCACCCCACGACGCGGACAATGCACAATCTCGGATCGTCACGGACACGGGCGAAACGAGCGAGCACCCAGGGAGCGGAACCTTGCCGCGGACCCAAGAGACCAGAAAGAGCAAGACGAAAAAGGTGAAAAGCTATCTGAGGAAGTGCAAGGGTGCTCTTTCCAAAGGCGATGAGACTCCGTCGGAGAAGAAGCGGCAGGAACACTGCACCTCCTGGTACCTGGACGAGTCCCATCAAGAGGACGCAGAAGCTCTCCTAGAAAAACAGTCAGAATTCTCGGACGAGAGGCTCGTAGAAGCGGAAGAGGCGGCGTCTCTTGTACCAGACGAGCTCGAAGACAACGCGACGCAACCAGTCGATCCCCTGGAGGATCCGACAAAACCGGAGGATCGCGACGAGCCTGGAGACGAGGCTCTCGCGAGGCTAGCCGACGATGAGCAAAAGGCCGACCTGAGAAGAAGTAGAACGTCCCTCTACGAGGACGCGAGGGACTCGATGAACGATCGCGAGTGTACGGCTGAAGAAACATGCGCATCCGGCGATCCCCAGAGGAACGACGCCGTCTCCATGGAGACGTTGACCACCGAGGACACGAATTTGAACAAGTGTGACTCGAACGACACGCTGATAGCGGAAGTGGCGAACAGTGGACCGGATATCTCGACGTCTGCGGACGTTGACGAGGGAAAGGAAGAGGAGACGCGCGATTTCGAGACGGACGGCGAAATTGTGACCGCTTTATCCCTGGTTGGGGTGAGTAGAATTTCCTGTTTCTCTTTTACGTAGGGAAATCCTCATTGATGCCCGGAAATTGAGGATTTCTTCTGCGCGTGTAGAAGGATTCTGGGAATATTCGGTCTCCTTCTGCCGAGTAGGTCGATCGTACTTCGTCGTTTACTCGTTCGTGCGAGAGTCGTTGGATAAATAAACGGGAATCACTCATAACGCGAGATCACGGCTGATAGCACCGATTCGAGACGGTCGTATCGAATCTAACGGTATTGGGTAGCGGCGCGGAAGACAGAAAACCGGCGCCCATTTGAATACAAACCATAGACGATCGCAACGCGTGCGTATGGCGGTAAAGCAAATTGCAACACACAGAGAGGCGGCCGCGAGCGACGTCGGCGTATACGCTCGCGTAATTTATTCTGCGCGCGCTTAATGCACTTGTACCGATGATTAAAACGTAATTTCCGCGGATACGAGTGAAACGTGCGCGGACTTTTCTCAGGTCGGTTCATGATTTACAACGGACGTTCGTAGTCGCTCTATGATTTACACCGCGCCACTGTTGAAGAACAATTTGATCGCGCGTCATATGGGCGAACTGCTCTGGGCGAATGTGTTTACCATTAATCACTTGGCATATGATTAAATTTAAAGAAATTTTATATACATCATTTAATTTCATTTGATTCTTCATACATACATTTTGTATGATCTTAAAATTAAAATATTTTTGTAAATTGGATAGATTTTTAACGCATATAATTCTAGGTACTTCGAACGGTTGCAATAACAAAAAAGATAATGAAAATTATAAGGATGAAGTGCAATGAAAATGAATAGTATACTAGTAGTATTGAAGTGTATGATATTTTTCAAAATTTTGAGACGGAGGTAATGGCACTTAGTATTGTTTAGATTACCAGCTGGTTTTACTTCACTATTATTAATACTTTCAACAAAGTATTTTACTATTTATAACACCTTTCAGTACTTCACTAGACTAAGTCAACTTGTAACCCTTACATCTCAACAGTACCCAGTAATAATCTCTTTTTATCTTCTTTAGAATACTTCTTTTTTAATCCATAACATTCTCCCAATTGGCACCTAATCAAATTCTAAGAAAATCTACTTGATTCTATATTCTTCTTTTTCACCTAAACATTATTATGGGATTGAGAGATTATTTTATTGTATATTATACATTGTTACTTTTCCTCTTAAAACTGAAACTCGCACATCACACCCAGACATCCTTTTATACATTCACTCATCAAATATTCTCGATTCTTTCATTCAGTTACTCTTATGCATAATTCACAATTACATTCTCAGCTTTAATGTATACTAAGTCGCACACAATAAAATCATTTACACCCTGCGATATATACTGTCTCACATTTTAAGAGAATTAAGAGAACTGTAAGAAAACAATGCGACTGAATTTGTTAAATTTAATGATTGTATTGAGCAGTTGGTTCTAGAAGGACTTTTTCTAGTTTATTTTTCTGCACCCCAGCTCTTCTTCCAAGTTTCATAATTCTTTCCAATCCTGTATCAGTCCGTACTAGTCCTTATCGTTATAAATAAGACAAATTCGCGCAATTTAAAACTTGTTAAGTAACTCCTGAAATTGTATAACGTCTCTGACACGTCATTGTATATTTTGGCATGGGAAACGCATGACGTAACAGAGACTCCATTTGACGTCATGGGGTTAACGAAATTATTTAGTTGGATCGAAACATCGGATCTCTTCTACTTTAAAGAAAATCAATTCGTGTCTATTGAGTGAGAGACATTTAAATCTCACTCGATAAAAAGAACATATTTAAAGAATTAACCAAACATTTTCACCTTGTTTCAATTCTCATACAGAGAAGTTGGTATCTTAAATCGAACTCAAAAGGACCCTTCGAGAGCGACACGAAAAAATTGCAATCGTTATCTGTGAATTTATAAGGACCGCGTGGTCCGCGGACACGCGAGGCTCGTCCGTGTTCGCCCCCCCTCGTTTCGATCGTTGTCTGAAATTCGCGTGGGCGTAGCCTGGCAAAGATTACCGTGGATTTGTCTCGTTTATCGATCGTGGCTTATCAACGACAGCCCGCGTGGCAACATGACTCGGCGGGAATTCGAGTTCACGCGGTGAACGCGAGTTGACAAACGGCGACGCCCGTGCCGAAAGCCGCTCTGCCCCGAGAAAGTTGTATAATACTCCTCTCGCCACGTGCTGGATTCTAACATTCGTCGTAGCGATGAGCATCAAAGCGAGCGTTCCAACTGAAACGCAAATCGCGTTGGACGAAAGGGTCAGTATCAAAGATGAAGACGAAGAATCCACTCTTCCTTACACCGCGAGAATTTTCTTCTCCGACCAAAAATTCGAACGCTCCCAGACAATACTGGTCGACAGAAAAACCGCACCACTTTCACCCAGGAAATAATCATTATCGATGCACAATACCTTCGTGTCGCGTTTGAATCGTACCGTGCGCCGTTCTTTCGCATTTTTCCGGGGCAAAAGAAACGCTGTGGGCAGGGACGTGCCATTCCGTGGCATGCAAATCGATCGATAATTGATAGGGAATGATAGCGTGGTTCGGGCGGTGTTTCGATTATTAAACGTCGGAGGGATCAGTCGCGGCGGGTTTTTACGAAATTCGCACGCGCGATCGCGCTTGGCGCCGCTTACACAGATAGGCTGTAGAACGTCTCCGTGAGTAGACTAGGAAGAGTTGAGTTAGGTTACGCTGGTTTCGTCGAGGTACTTGTTAAGGCGGTCCCGCGGAGCCAGAGGTGTACATGGGTGTTACAGGAATCGTAGTCGTTAATTATATGGCGCGTGCTCTATCTGGATCGATTGTCGGATGGAATTGGTACGCATATGTATCGTGTTTTTGTCGATAGTTTAACCTCTTGATGTGATCCATGGAGCTTTGTAATTCGAGTTTTAACCCTTTGACTACGACGGAGTTTGAGACGCAACAGCCATATCATACGGTAGGAATTCGATGGTGATGTACACAAACGCTGAATTTTACTACGTTAAAACAATATTATTTATTTTTTGTACTCTGCATTGAGTTGTTTCTGTATTGTTGCATCGCAAACTTTCTAAGCATCTTTAGACGCTTACAGTGTCACAAGCACTAGCTTTTGAAGCGTTCACAGTGGTACAAGCGCAAGCTTTCTAAGCACTTACAGTCTCATAAGCGCAAGCTTTCTAAGCGCCTACAGCATTACAAGTGCAAGTTTTCAAAGCGTTGTTAGGCGGCAACAGTAGTCAAAGGGTTAGCTGTTGAATTCGTAGATGAAAATGGGATTGAAGTTATCATTAATGTTGAATTTACGTTTGACTCTCCTCTAAACAAAATCAAGGAATTTTTCATAGATTTTAATCTCTACGTATGCAGTGAAGAATAGAAATAAGATTCGTCTGCAATCTAAAACATATCTTGTTAAATTTTGTATTAAAGATAAGAAATTCGAAATGTTATTAGTTAAGTCAATTAAAAAAAAAAAAAAAATCCAATGTCACGAGCGATGCAAATCAGCGTCGTCCATCAACATTCCGGCGTGCGCTCGCGTCAAAACGGCAAGCAATTAGAGGGAAAAAGCGGTCGCGCGAGTTTCGTTCCCGATGACGGCGGGGATGGCAAAAAGATATCGCGCGTAACAAGCTCGGGGAATCCCAGTCGTTCCACGGAACACGGTGGCCAAGCAGACAGGGCGAGAAAAGTCCCGGAAGTGGCGGCTAGGTTCATTCCACTTGTCCCCAGGGCGGCGGCGAAGCATGTGTTCGGCTCGCGTGAGTCGAAAGCCACAGGTAGGCTGTAGGTGGGCGCGTTTCCACTGGCGTTACAGCTAGAGATGGAATTGAGTTTCATAAACATTCGCGAATATGGGCCAACTCTATCGCCAAAACTTCGTTTCGTTGAATTTTGATAAAAATTCAGTTGTCAAAGATATTTAAAACGTAGAAATTGAACAAAGTCCAATTTTGTAAGCATTAAATATCAACTCGTCAAAATATACTCGTATTTTAAACTATCAGAAGTGAAATATAGAAACAGATCTTGATTAAAAATTTTCTTTTTCTAGTTGGAAATATTAAATCTAAAGTTCTGTCTGTTTGCATAGTGAAGGGAAATAATACATTTCTCATGCATTTAATAATATTTATTGTACAATGTAATTTCCATCGTTACCTATGCTGACTCATAACTTATTATTTCTCCGTTAGAATTAATTACTCTTTTAAAAATCGCATATTCCAAAAACCTTGTTGATATGAAATCCTCTTGTTTCATTTCTTTTAAAATAAATTTATTACTTTTCCGGCATTTTTTGATAACATTATGAAATCTTGGGTAGGAAACGGTAAATTATTTTTTTTTAATGATATTTCTACAATACCAAAATCTCTGTCATTCCGTAAAAACGAACATCTTAATACTAAGAATTTATATGGTCTTTTATATTCACATTAAACTGACAAATAGATTTAGGTTACTTTCAAAATAAAAATTTGTATTATTCCTTATTGATTTTAAATGTTTGATTCTAAATGAAAAGAAAACGTACAAATGTAAGTATTAAAATAGCTAGCTTGAGATTTGTTTGAAAAATGGTTTCGATTTTTCTTAATTCGGTTGGAGTCGAGGTTGCTCGCGACTCGTTCGAACCCATCGATGATTTCTAACACCCGCGAGTGGCACGTACGCGCGTACGGGGTGGCGTAAATCCGAGCAGTCGACTGAGCGGTCGAATCGCCGTTGAAACGCTACCCGATCATCAGTCGTGAAAGCGTAGCCGGGGAAAATGATCGGCCGCGTGCACCTGGTGCACGACACGCACGCTTCGTTCACGCATTCGCGTACCCGTTACCTCGTCTGGATTATAGATTAAGCAGCGCCTGCGCGGGGAAAAACGATAAGCGGAACACCGCGGGATTTATTGTAATTGGCGGTAATGACGGTTTTACGCCACTGCTGCCACCATCGTCGCCATTAAACAGCCGCGTTCGCTCGGGGTGGGTGCGCGTACTTAGATGTTTCTTCGTCTGCCTGCTCGTTACGAAGGAGTTTCATGTGTACCGGGTTCTTTGACTTGGGTGTTTAGCTAGGAGTTCCAGCATTTTTTGATTTGTCAACGTTGTTGCATACCAACTCACTATTTCATGAACCATAGCTATCATCACGGTGGAGATCACACCCTCAGTATCTCCTGCTTGTCGTAAGAGGCGACTAATAGGGGGAAGAAAGGGTCAACGAAGATGTAGAAAAGATAGTAGGATATTAAATGCAAGAAGTGTACAAAAAGAATACATATGGAGTGACTATGCGACGAGAAATGTATGAGAAAGGAAAGAAGAAATATACATAGGAAAGAGATTGTTCAAAATAATATAAGAGAAAGTTTTCCGTTGGGCAAAATAAGAGCATTACACTCTTCCAAACACCATCTACAGGCATTAAAAAATCCAAAACTTAAATAACTCGTCTGTAAATTTCAAAGTAGATGCCAATGGATGGACGCAACTTTAAAAGTACAAAAAAAGAAAAAATAGTACCCGTTCCGATTCCACCTGCTCGCGTAGCGGCGCCCATCCATTAGGTCGCATCACCGTGTTCTATGGCCGCGCGAGCCGCCCGTTATCAACTAAACGAGATTCCGTGGGCAAGCTGCCTTTCTAGTTTCTTTATTAGCATCGTGTGCCGGCTATTTAAATATCGAAGATATTGAATAAGCCGGTTACGTCCGAGGGTTCTCCAGCGTCGGATAAAGGATCGTTTCTTCATTGAACCGTGGCGGGTCCGCCCGATCGAATCGCGCGGCGATCCTTTCGCATGCTGAAAGGGAAAGAGTGAGAGGAGGGATTATTCCGCGTGACTTCCGATCGGAATATAGTTTACCGGGCCGTTCTTTTCATCGGTGACTTTCGCCGTGATAGCGATTTCTTCTTCTTTCCGATGGCCACGGGCACCGCGATAATAACGTGTCAACGTTCACGGGACCTCGTGTCAGACCACCCGTTTCCGGGTTATGCTCGCGGGGACCTGGACGACCGTGCGCCTTCTTGTATCCGCTCGATCGCGATCGAACAATGACGACCACCGATTTGGAGCGAGACTGTTGTGACGCAGGACTTAACGTTCGGCCAGTTTTCAGGTTATCCGCGTGTTCGCTGTACGTTCTTTTTATCGCCGAGTGTTTTCTCCTTTTGGTGTTACTTGGGTAACTTACTTTTGGTTATTCGCGTCGTTCTGACTCGTGAAAAAAGCGCTGTAGGTTTTCAGAGTGGACGTTCTCGGAGTAGGAAGACAGTAGGTCAGAAATGGAAATGGTATCAGGTCATCAGGATGTATAATCTGAAGGAATTAACGCTTTACAGTCACATTTATATTCGAGAGAACTGACTTTCCTCTCTTTTTCTTTCAGTTTTTAGGCATGTCAATTTTACCAACCAGTCTTGATACTTCGAATGATATTATCTGAAGAATTTAACGTTTTTTAATTCATCCGGGGATCTAAGTACTTGCTAAGTATCTGTTAGGGTTAAAACGCACGACTATTTAGCTTCTAGCGCAAAAGGAGACTTTTTAATTGCACCAACGCTGGGAACCGAGTAGCAAAAGAATGTCTGTGGTTGGTGTCGCCTTGCTATTAGCTTATGTCCGCTACAAGCCGCTATATCCAAGCGGTAATCGTCCAGCTCGCAATTCCCTTGGTGAAACCTAAACCGTCTTTATCCGCGTGGAAAACGCTACAATCTTAGCCAACCTATGTAAGTAAGAACGTCGTAACGATGCAACAAAGCCGCGGAACGATCGTGTCCGAACGACAGTAATTTTCCAATAGATAACAAATTATCCACGCCCAATTATCAGTAAGTTATCGACACCTAATCGACGATAATCCTCGAGGAGAGGGTGGCTCGTTGGTGGCTCTCGGCGCAGGGATCGCTCGAAGGGTCCCTCGAAAACGGTCGGCCATTAATATTGCCCCGCGTTCGAAACGAGCAACACCCGATACCCACCACTTGGAACGTGTAAGATTACAATCCTTTCTCTCGCTACGGTACCCGACTACCGTTAAATATATGTTTTACAGCGCGTTCGGAACAAGCGGTTCTCCCTTTCCGTTCCGCCCCCGACGAGCCACGGTCTCGTTCGCGGTCGATTGAGAAGCGAACGCGTTACCTGTCGACGACGATCCGGAGGATCGACTTTCAAGGTCGAGAATTCAATGGCAAGCGCGCGACGGTTAACGAGCAATTAAATTTCGCGGTTTGCGGACCGCGCGAGCTGCGGTGAACCGCATCCACCCCTTTCAACCTCCAAACACGGTGATCCACGCGGTGTTTTACGTAGGACAAATCGATGTCGCGACTTGACACGCTTTTTCGTGAATCCTGGAGAAATTTGCCTCATTCTTTGGTCCGATTCAGGTTCGACAGTGATGTCTGAACAGCCATTTAGATGCTGTTCTTGCCGCGATATCTCGGAAGACATTCACATGGTTTCAAGAAACACTCGTCAAGCAAAATTGGCAAGGTTTTTTAACGTTTCAACGGTGAACGGTCGTGATTATCGACACTGTAACTGTGGGGATCACATTGGAAGATCCGTTAGTTTGCAGTCGATCGATAAATAATCTTTTAATGTCGGCAGAGTAGAAATCGAGGAGAGTTTAACCTTTGGTCGTTTCCAAAATTCAACTGAAAAATTGTCGCGAGCTGGTCATCGAGGATTCGTCATGGCCGCCAGGATGACGGTTCGATCGATAAGGATCCACGAATTCGCAATAAGCCCGGAGAAAGCATCCGCGGAAACGGCTGCTTTCACGAAACCGCGAATCTCAACGGGATATTTTTTCGCTATCCGGCACGCTGTGATATTCCAGTGGAACATCTCTTCCTGGTCTTTGGGTCACCGTCTAAGGCTAAGGCAATCGAATTCTCTTTTATCTTCCTTTGCGTCGAATTTATTTATTATATAAACATGATTGAATTATCGTGTCACGCTTCTGTTGAAAAATTTGTCTCTTCATAGCATATTCCATATAAAATATGGAAACTTTCATCGATCTTACAGCTTGTCGAGTAAATCAATCCAAACTTGGTATTTGTTCTCTATTACATGTCCATAGACTCTTGATTTCACACATTTTTACATACGAAAAATTCTCTTACTTCTCAAGCTAACTTCTCGTCCACAAAATGTGATTTAATTCATTTACTGGTAGCATAAAATTTAGTGATTGCATTAGTATTGCCAATTCCGTACCGAAAAACTTCAAACACGATGCTATATGTATGTCTGTGATCAAAAAATGTTTTCCATCGCAAAAAAATGAACATTAAAACACATTCTGCGAGTAATTTAGCAACATCCTGCTCGGTTGGACGTGAACCGCCCAGACATGTTCGTGGAGAGAAAGTGATTGGCAAGAGGAGATTTTAGTCTCGACGCCCTGGTTCGGCGTTCTTTCGTGATACTCGTGATACGACGATATCTTCTCCGGGCTGTACTCAATGCGCATTAGCCGCGCCGCGCGTGTCACCGTCCATCGGGTCACGTTTCCGGTAATTAACGGTTCGCGTCATCGCTGGGGTCCCCGCGGTTGTTACGTCTGTCGATTGTTGCGAGCATCCGTTGGGCTCGGTTGATTGCGCGCTCCATTTTGGGGCTGCGCGGTGACAATTAGCGTATCAAATGATGATTCGAACGTAATCACAGAAAACTTGCATGTGGTTCCTAAAAAGATTGAATGTATAGGCGATTGTAACCGTTTGACTTCGACTGGCGACTTGGGGCACGCGTAGCCTCGAGAACGTTGAAAAACAACGGATCTTCGCTATGTAGGTGCGAATATTGCCTCGTGTTGAGCCCTGTGCCCTATTTGGGAGACGTAATCTCATACAAATTAAAGGGACAGCTTTGGAAATTGTGAATGGAGAATTTTGTAGCATTGGACTTGAAGTCGTTGAATCTCAAACTTTTCAGTAAAACGTATACACGATTGGGTTCGCGATAGCGCTTCTCAATTTCTACTTCTCAAAGTCCCAAGTAGCGCGATGGCGCAGTTGTTCTACCTATTAGTAGAAAACCTTTCGTTATCTTTGTTGTACCATTCTTATGAGTGTGCAGCGTGCAGCCAATTTGGCAATTCTCATCGAGTAGTTGACACCTTGAAGCATCGAACTAGAGGAGCGCGATTGCATCGTCTAGTACTTAAACGGTTAAGACAGATTGCTGCGCGTCTCGCGACAGTCAGCCTAAAGTCTCAGAGTACTTTGTTGTTATTGTACAGTTTTTTTTATTCAATCGAGCAGCGGCCGCTACTTTTTATTTTATCTGTCGCTTGAAAGTTGGTCAGAGTTTATCTCAGTGGACCAAACGCGTTCGAGCCGTAGCAGGAGAGTGAACTAGGCAGGAATTTAAATCGAGTACAAATTCGCGGCGGTATTCCCAGCGCGTTACGGAAGTCTTCGAGGTGGAACAAAGGGAAGGGTTCGAGGCGGCGTTTCTTCTGCCACGGAACGGCCACGGCTGGTACACGTCTGAGGGATTAAAGGATACGGTCGATTAATGGCCGAGCAGGCCGCCCGTTGCCTTTACTCCATCGGGTACCGTGGGTTTCGCGTGTTTCGCCGTGAAGAACGACGTGCTCCGGATTTAGGACAAGCGTTGCGTGATTCTATTTCCACGGCACGACCGCGCCGCTCCGTGTAACCCATATTCGTTGCGAACAGCCCGGATGAATCATGACGATCGATCACGAATGCACCCGCGTGGTCTACGCAAACGTTCGAGGTGAACGCGGTTGCCGCAACAAAAACTTGCAGCTATTCTGTTAAGCGTTTTCCCTTATTTCTCGAGGCTTTTGTACATACACTTCCACCATTTTCATTCAGTTCAATAACTGCCACGTATTGGTTCGGAGCAGATAACTTGATCTGTGTCATTCGAAAACAAGACTTTTGTAGGTGTAGATTTTATTTCAGAAAATGTTAAATATATACAATAATTTTAACATCATTCGTGTCTGCCACGAAATGACCAATAAAAATAAAGAAAATAGAGGAACGAATCACGGAAGGGGTGATCCTTCCGTTAAATAATAAGAGAAAAGATAAATTACAATAAAACAGCATAATCAATAAACAAAATATAATACATAAATTAGTAGATCCTGTAATGTGAAATAAGATAGAAAGAAAAAAGGATGGTACATATTATAGGAGGGGTATTTTCAGCCTTGTTCAAACTTTCCGCTTTAAGAAAAGGAAGGGGTGTGTACAAAAAACTATGAAAAATATTGCTACATACCAACAATCCTTAAGTGTCAGAAATTGAATCATCGCAACCACTATCGATTCATAATAGGCAAAACATGAAATACCCTAGTCAAAAGAAATGGAAGTAGATTATCTCAGGTTCACGAGAACGGTCGGTGCGATTAATAAGAAATCGCAGAAGAAACGTTCTTTCTGGCAGTTGCACCCAACGCTATTGTCCTCAGCTCCGTTCCTCGTCGTCGGGCAGCTCGGCTGGGTGGCGGTACGTGACCGACTGCCGCTCGCGGACAACGTATCGACAAGAACGCGTCTGAAAATCACAGACCGTCCAGTCACGGATATTAAGTAATAGACGGTCATTACCCCTGGGAGGCGAGCGCGCGGTGTCGCGCCGCGAATCATCCGTCGCGTCTCGTCGCTTTTTCCAAGACGATCACACCCAGCGAGCCCTGTGACCCACATCCCACGGTCCGGGCTCCTCTTCCGCCACGAGGATGACATTTTCCAGCCTCGTTGCCCCCCCTTCCCCGTTAACTAACGTTGCACGACGATCGTGCGCCGCTGCATCGTCGGACAAATTTATGGAGTCGGTTCCGTGGCTATCGTTGAAGCACCATGGGTGCGGGAAACGCACGGCTCTGTGGCGCAGCGCGCGTCCCGTCATTTAATTTCTCGTCGGAAAACTTGAGACTCTGTTGGATGACAGAGCAGGAAATTTTTGTACAACTTGGTCTATAAAAGGTTTTGGAAGCTTCGAGGTGACAAGTTAACGATTCTTCTAACCCCCTTTAGGCACCTATACTATCACAAGCACAAATTTTGTTTCAAGAATTATAGAAAGAAAGTTTTATTTATATCCAGTGAATCTCGAGAGCTGTCTTGTTGCTTGGGACTTGTTAACTTTTGCTATTTGCCTTTGTAATCAAAATTTACCCCTATCCTTAAAGACTTGCTATTAGTTATACGCAAGTTGCCATTAATAAGTTCAGCGGAAATTTCCTTGCAACAGTTTTGTTTTTAATGTTAGAGTTAGTCAAAGTCATCCAATCCTGGTTCCAAAGTGGAAAATAGCGAAAATTGAAGTCCTCCAACCCGGTCTATCTTCGTAAGACATCGGAAGTGCAGAGTTAAACCTGTAAATAAAGCTCGCCGCGCGGCTGATCGAAAAAGTTGATCGAATCCCAAGCGAGAAGAGTTTTCGTTTACCCGCGCGAGGACGACGACTCCTCTGGTTATTTTCTATGGCGACCGTGACCGGTAGAAAGCACCCGGGCGACCGGTTGATCGCACCTCGGTTCTTTGGCAAGGAGAGTCGAGAGCGCAGCCAGCCGGGGCCCGAACATACCGGCCCCTGGAAAGTCGAGAGGCGAGGAAAGGAGCTGGCGAGACGAGGACGGGGCTGAAGGAGAGGATGAAGAGGATCAGCGGCGCGTTAGCAACGCTTGTAGTCCGTCAGCCACCACGACACCGGATGTCTCTCTTCATTAAAGACCGTTCAAACGTCCCGGCGCGGCGAGACGTCCACCTAGACGGCTCAATCGGGGCCCCGCCGGTGCGAACAGACCCGTTTCCACGCGCAAAACATCCCGTCTTCGTCTCTGCCGTATCGCAATTAAAGATCACCCTCGCGTGCACCCTTTGCTCCGCCAAAAGAACCGAGCTTTCGTTTGCTTCTTTAATTCTGTCTCTTTCTGCGATCTGGGGATTTTCAACGTTGATAGACGCACCTAGCATTGGTAGACGCGCGATTATTATAGTTGATGCAATTAAGTTTTTTAATTGTTAGACTCGGGGCGAAATTGTTCAGGGAAAGTCGAGTCACTGCTCGATGTACTTGCTCTGCGATTTGGATACTTGGAATTGTAGCGTGGGAGAAGGATAATGTTAGGTTACTCGAGAGTATTAATCCATGGGGTTCTCAGGACTAGTTTCATGTAAATATTAAGTACACGAATGCGTAATGCGAGGGACTCGGAGATCGGTGGACCTTCCCAGGGCCTCTCCGTCCGCCTAGGAATTTCTCAGCGAGGAATCGAAGAAGAGAAGATCAATATTTGCCGTCTTGTCTAGCGCTGACTTGGACGTAGTCGAGGGCACTACATCGCGGGCCAATACCGTTTCTTACCGTCGAGCTCTCTTCAAGAATGGCATCTTCCCTCCTCGCGCCACCTATATCGCTATGAAATGTTAAAAAAAAAACGGTACCAGAAATTTCACACAACCGTTTCGATAATTTTAAACTTGCGCAGAAAAATGAAAACGAAAGTTTACACAGAATGGCTGCTGGTCAGCAGACGTTGCACGTGTCGTGTTTGCGCACGGAAGCGTTCGTGTTTGCGTTCGTGCAAGGAGCAAGTATGCCGCGTTGACTCGACAGCAAGCTGGTTGATCGTAAATGCTTCTTATAATCCGCGAGCGAGTTATATCGCGACGTGTACCGCGGATCTTCGACTTGACGATGTTCTTCTTATCGTTCAACAGGTTTAAAAGTGCCAACTGCGTAGTGAAAGGGTCGACCCACGGGTGGCCAAACCGTGACGCATTGGATGATTACAAATGGCGCATTCATACACTCCTCTTGCTCATCGGTTGGTTCTATTTTCTTGGCAGTTTGCAATTTTAGAATCTGAACAGTGTGTGCTTATGAAGGAAAGATGTTATTCATTTTCTTTTCCTAAGAAGCAGGTCCTATTTTTCAACACCAACTGTGAATGTGAAAAAATGAAAAAATTCTTGAGTTGTACGAGACATCTGTGAAAAGAATTGACGTATGGTACGAAAAAGGTTGACCACCCCTGGGTTAACCGACCGGTTGATATTTATTGACTCGTCGAGAAAGAGTTTGGGAAACTGTAGTGGGAAATGTAAACGTCTTCTGGTAACTCAAGTTGGTGGTCGATATTGCTTTACTCTTGTTGGAGAAAGTTCGTGTATGACGAACCTATTGGCAGGTTCGACGTTGGTTAATTGATTGATTGGTACCTGTTCGAAGTTAATGATCATGCGCAATGGGATTTTACAGTGTTTCGGTTCCTTCTGAGGTAGTAGTTGTGGGTTTGATAAATTGCAACTATGTTTCACTGGGTAGATTAATAAATGGAGGCAGTTTGTATCGCTTTGAACCAATAGATCGCAGTAAGATTCTATTTAGTTATTTTAGTTATTTTAGATTTTAATTTATTTAATTATCGATAATCGAGGAATGTTGTCACGTAAAGCGAGATACACTGTTTTAAACCATTGTTCCGCGTTCTGTACTTGAAAAGTCAAATTATGTGGAAACGTTGAGGAATTCGAATTCAACATTGCTCGTTCCCTTGCTGTAACAAGGAGCAGACAGGGACACGACGTACGTATCAATCTGAAGTTTAGATAATCGGATTGCAGGTTCTACCTAATTGTACTACATTCTACCAATTATCCGTGGAAGCAAACGTCTTGTCAATATAGACGATCGACAGGCTGCTTATACGGAAATCCATCGTCTTAAATTACCTGAAAACTTGAAAGCATTGCAATCCTGCAATACTATCCTTATTGCTAAAGAAAACTGAGTACATTCACGTATGGCCCCACCCTTTCGCAACTGGATTGTAAATTCTACCTTGTTGAGATTTTCTCTTTTGAAAAAGGCGATAAACGTGTGAGATAAAACTTGATTTAACAAATAACTTTGTGAATCGGACCTTTCTCTATGCCTGACAGACTACGACTAAATTAAACAGGGTAAAAAACCGTAAGGGCTTTGGTACCCACAATGCCTCCCTCAGGTCAATGTTATTAACGAGAGAAAGTCCTCTCGGTGTACTTAAAAATGTAGAGTTTTCTCTGCTGGCAAGCTCAATTGTTACGATATAACCGACCATAGATTTTTTTGGGGGTAAATTATTTACATATATGTCAAATATATATGTCTGTGTATTAAATTTGAATATTCAAAGTGAAATTAAACAATTTAAATTCCACTTACTCGAATGAGTTTACAAAAAAAATACAGATAAAATGTCTGACGTTCTATACGCAAAGCAATGTAATGCAATATTTCTCTGCTACATAGTTCTTGCAAATCGAACTAGGATCAAATAAAATTGATAAACTTAGTCAAACCTGTTTTGAATTCCTGCTTGATATTTGTGCAGTTTGCACTGCGCAACTTTGGAATTCTAGACGCATTTATTTAATTAAGAATTATTACACTTGGACAAGAGTCCCTAATAAATAGCGCCAATATGGATGGCATACCTATTTTGGCGCGAACACCACATATTAGAAGAATTTTCCTTTCCCAAGAGAAAATCTCTGCAAAACTCGATCCCCCGAAACTGAACTTAACCAATGAGAAGCGACGAAAGTGGAAGAAGTCAGAGCTCTAGGCGTTGCGTGTACCGTTCGCGGATGCAGCGGTGCCGAGGAAACCGGAGGATAGCGCGCGGTAGTACGCGAGTCCTTTCCATCGCGTCCCTCTGATTTGCATCAAGTTAGCCTGTTACGGGACGGCGGCGAAGCGTACGAATCCGCCCACGCGGGTATGCGCGCCGTTTTACAAAAGGCACCGACGCGGCGCGTTCCGCTCGGTGAACGCGCGTGGACGCCCGCTCGCGCGCCGCTGACAGAACGCGCTTACTGTGCTGTCCGCGTCGGCGACACGCACAATGCGCCCCGTACCTGGGCTTTTACGGTCTTTATCACTCGGATCAGCCGGCGTCCGGCTCTTTCCTATCGGACCCGTATTAGCCGGGCAACGCCGTGAGTAACCGCTACCGGAGCGGATTCGATCGCGCGTGCACGCGTCTGCGTTTATTTAAGGGTGCCGTTAGCGGCGCGCTTCCGGTTGCCGCGGTTGCCCGAGGCGCGCGACCGTTTCAAGTCGCGTCGCGTCCTATCTGGGTGTACGAGTTTTGCGATGGTTTCTGGGTTAACGAAGGGCGACACGCGGATGGGTGTTTACCTTTTTCTTTGTACGTTTAAATTCTCTAAATACAGGGATCAGGGGTTAGGGGTTGTCTTGGAATTTGTAAAGATTCACACCTTTAACCCCTTCAGTATAATTCATTGTAATGTACACTGGCTTAGAACTTCAGTGTCTAACTTAGAATATTAAAGTTGTGACTACAACTATACAATGTACGCCCTAGTTTTAAGCATATTTTTTTATGAAAAGTAGTATAATATCTCCATCTGTTTGATTTTATTTGAAACATGTGATATTACTGGTGGCGCATCAAATGGTAGGAAATTAAAAAAAAAAAATATATAAAAGTCAGATCTGAAGGGGTTAATGCCTTAACGCAGTAGCTAGTGACGTATCCGTTACGGAGTAGCGATCATTTCTATACCGAAATAGGAACAGCAAGCGAATTGGCTCGCGGCTGCTTCAGTTTTTAGTGTATAGGTTGTAAAACTGTAAAATTAAGTTATTATCCAAGAAACCAGTATGAAATCAACCAAGAAATCGGTTAAACCAGTCAACTAAACGACCAAGAAGCACACTGTTTATCAAGCACTCACAATCAACAACATTAAATCCCTTGGGCTTTAAGTTATCTGTGAGGCGACACATTGGATGTAACAATGGAGATGTTATTCTATAAGTACAGTGCGATTTATTTGAATTCTATTCTGTGCTTTGGATATTATCTACAGTGCTGGACAAAAGTATTGGCACAGCATGATTGTTATGATAAAAATGCTTATAACTATGAAACAAATTGTTAAAAAGGAAAAATTTGTTTACACGTTTATTTATTTATTATTCTAGATTATTATTTAACAGAAACAGTAATATAAATAAAGTGATATGCGAAATAATAACAAAAACATATTTATTGAGCGTTTTAAGCATGGACAAAAGTATTGGCACATTATACAAAATTTAGTGTAGTTGTATCTCTCCGAAAAAAATCCGATTGTCACTTGATGGTATAGGTAGGGGATTCCCTGATAGTCATTTTTTCTAACAGTCATCCTTAAGTTCAGTCGATTAGCAACATAGGAAATATAACAAGCAACAATGTCAAGAAGAGGGAAAGAAACTACAAGTGAAGAGAGAAAAATAATATTAAATTTGCACAAAATGCGAAAATCTTATAGTGAAATAGCAAAAAGTGTTAATAGAAGTCGATTCACTATTAGAAGTGTCGTAAAACGATTTGAGAATCAATCAGATTTCAAAAGTAGGAATCGAAGTGGACGTCCCTCAAAGTTAACAGTTAGAGAAAAACGGAAAATTGTAAAGGAAGTGAAAATAAATTGTAAATTAAACTCATCACAACTTAGAGCAAAGTTAAATGAAGAAAATAAAAAAGAAGTAAGTTCGAAAACTATACGGAGAGTGTTAAAAGATGCGGGATATTCTGCGTGTGTCGCAAGAAGGAAACCATACATATCCAAGAAGAATCGGAAGATGAGAAAAGAATTTGCAAAAGAATTTATAAAAAAGGATCCCACATTCTGGAATAACGTATTATTTTCAGATGAAACTAAATTTAATATATTTAAATCAGATGGCAGAGTATTAGTTTGGAGAAAGCCAAATACGGAAATGGATCCACAACATTTACAAGCCACTGTGAAACATGGAGGAGGTGGAGTCATGGTATGGGGTTCCATTGCAGCGTCTGGGGTTGGCGAATTAGTATTCATAGATGAGATTATGGACAAATATGTATATTTAAATATATTAAAGGAAAATTTATTTAAAAGTGCTAATAAATTAAATCTCCCGCGTGATTTTTATTTTCAACAAGACCATGATCCAAAACATACTGCCTATATTGTACGACAATGGATCGTTTACAATACCGCACATACATTAAATACCCCACCCCAGAGTCCAGACATGAATCCCATCGAACATGTTTGGAATGAATTAGAAAAAAAAATTAGAAAATATAATATAACAAACAAAAACCAATTAAAAGCTATTATTTTACAAGAATGGAACAATATAGAGCCGGATTTTACAAAAAAATTGGTAACTTCAATGCCAAAACGATTGAAGGAAGTTATCATGAGGAATGGAGGGCCAACCAAATATTAATTTTTAATTTCTAAGTACTTTCAATCATTTGTGCCAATACTTTTGTCCATGCTTAAAACGCTCAATAAATATGTTTTTGTTATTATTTCGCATATCACTTTATTTATATTACTGTTTCTGTTAAATAATAATCTAGAATAATAAATAAATAAACGTGTAAACAAATTTTTCCTTTTTAACAATTTGTTTCATAGTTATAAGCATTTTTATCATAACAATCATGCTGTGCCAATACTTTTGTCCAGCACTGTATATCTTTAGCTATTGTTGCGTTCAATGTGCCGCATCGTAGATAGCTCGGTTAGAGGACAGGGGATGGCCTTTAATGTTGTTGGTTGTGAGTGTTTGATAGAGAGAATGCTTCTTCATTGTCTAGTTGATACTCTTTATGAAAATCTGGTTTGGCTCATTTCTTGGATTATGAATTGTTGGATACTTATTGGATACTTGTTTTTAGATACCAGTTTCTTGAATACTATTGTGATGGATGCTTGTTTCTTGGATATTAGTGTGTTGGATACTTGTTAGATATTTATTTCTTGGGTAATGAATTGGATACCAACTTCATTCAACTTAGTCTAACTCGTATACTAAAAGGTAGCAGTGAGCCTATTTTGGTATAGAAAACATCGCTACCGCATAGTAGGGGTACGTCCAGAGAAAAATACATCGAGTTAACCGTTTCAGCGTTACGCAATTGAACGAAACTGTAATATAGTGTTTTATATTTATGGTACGCCATTAGCTATTAAGTTAAAGCGTTAAAGGTGAGAATCTTTACGACTTGAAAGGCAACCTTTAAAGCTCTAATCCCTATATTTAGAAAAATTAAGGGAAAGGGTGAGCAGTAATTGCGTGTCCTCAGAAATAGCTTGTTACACACGTCTGTATCATAAACTATATTTTACAAATTAGGAAAACGATCCTTTGTCGCGACAGCTATTATTCTGAGAAATCTGTGGGCATCTGCAACTTAGTGACAAGTATGAATGATATCAACAAGCGTTATTCTACATTTGCAGCCAATTAGACAGCCACCTAGCTGGAACCTATTGCACATTGCGATAGAATGGCGCAGGCCAGCGCAGCTGCCCCCTTTCCATTAATCCTCTCATTGCAAGCTTCCCTTTAACTTTGCCTCTATGGAACGATAGGAAGTGGATCTCTCAATCGTTCAGTTTATTACACCGAGCAGTGTCTGCGTTGATTGAACGAACGTACAGCCGTGATGAACGTCTGCAGAAAAGCAAAGTGCGCGGCGCTCGAAACGTCAGCGTGGCTTATCCGCTCCGAGGAAGAGGTTTCTCTTGAGAGAGATCGGTCAGCTTCCGATAACCCCGCAGGAAAAACCATCCGGTAACCACGCTACCGACAATTACACTCGCGAGGTGGTTAGAAAGATTCGGCTGATCGCGTGAAAGCGAATCGGTTTCCATCGTGACGGGTAATTAACGCGATATTTAGAGGAGCCATTAGCGGAACGATCGATTTCGTTACTATTTCAAACGGTTTCGTTACTTTCACACGTCCAGGGACGCGTTCGAGTAACCGCTCGTTGAGTAGAAAGGCGGAATTATCTGGCGCGTCCGATAACACGGTTCCTCGCTTAATATCAACGAAACGCGGGAACGATAAGCGGAACCGACACGTACGAGAGGAATTCGCACGCCACCCACACGTTTCGACCGCTCGGGACGCGAGCTGGGAGAGCACTGTGTCGGAGATAACGTCGCTTTGACGCTTCGCGACTTAAGTCTCTTTTCCTTTCGTTTCGTTTCATTTCATTTCTCCTTTTTTTTATGTTCGTGTATCTTAACTCCTTCGAAGGTGTATAAAAACGAACGTATTTTCTATGGTGTGGATTCATTCCACGGTGTTTCTATTTACTAGTGTGATGAGTGTTTGGTGGTGGGAGTAGGATGCAGGAGAGAGAATATCCAGGAAGGACAGTTTTTGCGTTGCATACAGAGAAGAAAGACACATGCGAGCCATATTGCAAAGTAACATCAATCATTGTCTCGTTTCCCATATCTGACACCTCTTTTGAATCGACTCTTTGCGACTTGGACAAAATACAGCATAATTATTTCAACATAGTCGGCATGACGCAGCTTGTTTAATACTGACAGTACAATTCCTTTAACATAGATTATTCAACACGGACAGCACGATCAATTTGTTTTATTCAATTCGTCTTATTCAATCCCGAACGGGCCCCCAAGAATATATTGCCGTTGAATGATTTCGGTTATTTAACTCGTTCGCTACCAGGGTTTCATTGGAGAAACGTCTACCACAGCTCATGATCTTCTCGGGATTATATGGTACCAATCGGAATAGACTTTACGTTTTTATGTTCAAAACGTTCTAAAAAAGTAAAATAAACGTTCTTTTAAAGTAGCTCACATATGTGTCGCTGGGCTATAAATAACAGTAATATGTATATATGTAACCCATGTGTTGCATACATGTGACACATCAAATTAGAAAAAACTCAATAGGATTAGAATACAAAAAGTAAATAAATAGCATTTGTCAGAATGAAATACATTTATGTATTAATATATGTATTATTTTGCGTAGTTCAATTAGTTGTTCACTGTTGGTCTTGCAAACTTCACTAACCTATTCAACGACTGTACAAACTCTAAATCACTTAATATTATCGTAGACCAAGCACAATTATTAATATAGTTCGCCGTTTTAGAATTTAACAATTCTGTTCGAAACAACGCGTTTCAACATGTCTTCATAAATTGTCTGTTACGTATATGTAACAGCTGATAGCGAACGAGTTAATTCCTGTTAATATCATTTTTTTTAATAAATCATAATTACTTTTCACATATACCACATTATCGATGTTAGCGGAGAGTAGGTCGTGAAACACAAGTACGAAGTACGCCAGATACGAATAAAGCGAACACTTCACAGCTTTACATCATTTGAAAGTGCAAACTCTTCACATGAAAGAGTTCGTAGCCACCGTTTAAAATCACAAACACCAGTCGAGAGAATTTACCGCGAAGTGAGACATAAAGATACGATCCTACTCGTCCCGGGACATCACTCCCCTCTTTATCTCTCGTTACGTTCGTCGTTTAATTAGCGCGTAGCTTAATTACTCGGCGCGTTGCTCGCTGGAATCAACGGCGGAGGAGACCTTCGCGCATAGTTCCACGCGAGCCCAGCCAGCTCGAGGAACGAACGCGTTCCGTTCGGAACTATTCCAATTATCCGTCGTGGCTGTTATCGCGATAGATTCCGGACGTGCGATACAATTCGTGGTGAAATATGAAACGCGAACATAATTGATCAGAAGCAACGTGTTCATTTCCTCGTTTTAACCTAAGTAACTCAAGTTTCGAGCAGGTCGCGCCGCGATTTATCACGACTCCGCTTGTCTCAACAGTTTCCTCCTAAATCGAACCCCCTAAATTAACCCTTTCACTGCAGCGAGTTCTCACAGCGAGCCGTCGCTACGGACTTGCGACTGGTTGCTCACCGACTACTGACCATAATGTATCCTGAGATTTGATACCGTTGCGAATCAGGCGTACGTTGATTATTATAAAATAAAATAACCAGTAACTGTTCATACCACTTTAATCAATAAGTAACTTACGACTATCGTAGGAATTGGTAAGACGTATACTTTCTGACAGATCCGGTCTACCACGATAACTATATCTTTGCCAATATTAATTGGCTATGGTACTACACACACTCATTATTCATAATATTACCCCGTTCTTCTAGAGCGGCCGTCTCGACCGCATTAATCATCTTCAATTGTAAATAAGTTGTCTATCCGAGAGGAACATCTCATTTGACTTGCGTGGACATATTCAGACAACACACGCCTTGACATTTGTCCAATGGTCCAGGAAAAAGCCACGCCAAAAGCCTAAACGAGGTGTGACAATCTTAAAAAAAATTTTCGAGTCTTCATCTCAAGTGTACTGATCCCTTATCCTTCTCTTGATTCTTGAATCTTGAGTATTTCCTTTTTGCACCCTTCTCGGATCCAATCTTTCGATGAAACATCCTCTTCTCAGGCAAGAGGAATTAAGCTAATGTTCGAAATCCTCAAAAGATAGGTTTTGACTCGAAGTTACTTCTTTTCTTTTTGCTTAAACTGTGTCCACCCTGCATACTTCGCCAGATGTTGGAAAGGCACGACCTTACATTTGCATCTTGCGTCTTTTTACTGCAATGTCGCACTCAAGAGAGCGAGTAATATCCAGAAAGGCCCACTTTAGGTTCTGATTTCTTTAACAAGTAATTTACTTAATAAAAGATTGTCCAAGGATGTAGAAAATAAGAGGAATAGAAGTCAAGTTTTATTTATACACCTAAAGAAATTGTATCAATTATGATGGTTAACGCGTTAACACAAAAGAAGATGCATTTTTCTCAGCAACTCGTGGCCTTTAATTATTTGTTACGATAATATTTCATAAAAATGACCTTCGCGTATAAAACTCTCATAAAAGTTGGCAACGTCGTGCCTCTTTTGAGCGACACGGCAATTAACAATCAGACGTTGATGAGCCATGACACAATTAAGAGTAACATCGCTGCGCTTCCTTGATACCAATGTCGTTTTAACGAACAGTGGGATCCTCTTCGTCGCGGTTTCCGTTAAATTACAATCCGGTGAATGGTCGCGGCGCAATTAAGGGACAATTAATATCATCCGCTGGATGCAATCGTCCAGTGATCGCATCCCGCAATAACCGACACAAACTCGAATCTCGGATCATTGTCATAACTGTTGGTGGATATTACGTTGCTGGCTTTGCTTCGAGGTTAAAACCGACTAGTGCGATACAATTTTGCGATGGAGGCTGGTTAATCCAAACCGATGCAGCGTTACAATCGGCGTTAAAATCATCCCCTCTCGTAGAAATGATATTTTTCCAATAGAATTACAAGCAATAAAATGGTCGTAAAAAGAGCGATTTTACAGTTTGTCGAAATCGTGTGGGATTAAGACGAATGTAACGCATCCACTCGCAGCGCTGCATTCAGAGGTAATTGAGGATTAGGAAACTGAATTTCCAGTTATTATTGCCCTTCACTGAAAGAGAGAAAGATTGATCGCTTAACAGATAGTTCCAGCGATCCCTTTTAGAAGCCATTAGACGTCTCCTCTTTCCCAATTTCATTTCCCTCGAACAATTTCTTAATCCGTTTCAAACGGAATATCCCAAATGTCCTTCGTCTGGCTGGAGACACGCGAGAAGCCCCTTTGACGACGTCGAACGTCGATGAAGGCCAGCGACCTGGTTCTTGGCCGTTCAGGAACGGCGTAAAGTCGTCGGGCAAATATTTGCGGTATCGTCGTAGTCGGCTAGTGTACACGCTCGGCGCAGGGTTAATAAAAGCGGCCGTGCGGAGCGAAATAGAGTAAAAAGGGGAGAAAGAGTGGGAAAGAGAGGGAGGAAGAAGGAAGGGAACGGAGCTCGAAGCACTCGAGAGGCGGTTGCTCCCGTGGTCGATCGGTACGCGAGCATCGAGATCCGAGTTTCCACCTACGAGTCGCCGGAAGGGACGTTCCTGCGCGCGGGGATTTCATTCGCCGCGCGATCCAAGGCGGCGTCCGCTCTTTGCATCGCAGCACGCTCGCGATCCCTCGTGATCGTCGTGCCGAGAGGTGAAAGTCTATCACCGCGGATTCCTCGCTCCGGCTGCTTTCTTCCTCGTCCACCAGCCTTCCGTTCCGAGCGTGCATCGTCTTCTTCGCGTTAAGACAACGTCCAGGCTCGTTCTCTCGCGTGTACGCGGACGAAACCGTCGGCTTGCACGTTGGAAAATCGCTTCAGAGCCGAGGAAACCCGACTCCCTCGAACTGGCTGCAGTCCGTTCATCACTGGAAGACTTTCTTACCCAGGTTGCACAACCTGGCGAACGTTTGTTGGTCCCTGGGGTGATTCATGGGGTGCGTGTTGGGTGCTTGTCGTTCGATGCGCCGATTGCTTCGCGGATACACGGAAACGTTGTTGCGAGCTGTGTAACGGAAAGGATTGCTGTTGTTGTTGGTGTCTACGATCGTTGGCTGCAGGATCGATCGATTCGGCCGATTGCGTGGGTGCAAGGATTTCGTGCGAGCGTTTCGCTTTAGAAATAGGGAAATGTCTATATCCCTCGGCCACTTGAAAGAAATCGCTGCTATTTTAGAAAGCTTTGGTCAATTACGAATGGATAGGAGTATCGATTTAAATTTGTTCGCTGGTTTCAAATTGTGTTGACAAGGATGTTGAATATTGTTACAAATCTGGTGTACTTCAACTATTCGAAAGAAATCACCATTATGTTACAAAAGTTCAGTAAACTATGGCCGATCACTATTTTTTTTACCAATTGGTTATGCTTCCGTATACTCCGTGCTTATAACATTATACAATACTATAGGAATAGAAGAATTATTGAAATAATTTTTAGAGTTGTTTCATTTCGAAGCAACTTATTTAGTAAAAAATTGTACAGGTATTTATCGATGACACACACGAGCAGGCAGATTTTCTGGTCTTTCTCTATAGTTTGAAAGAACCGATTTTAAATTTCACGAAATTCACGTAATTTTTGTCTTCAACAATTCTTTTAAAAATTGTTAACAAAAAGGCAAAACATTGGACATAATTAGAAACATTAGTGGATACATATATGTCAATCAACAACTGATATTCCATAGTTAGATTTCGAGAAAGTGAATGCTGAAAAGGTGATTCCCATCTGTTTCTGAAGTCTTCCATAGAGAAGACGTTAACTCGATTTACCCTCGGATATCTTGAGCGATCGATCTAGGAATCGACAAATCAAATAACGACACCGTTCCCCTTTTTTCTAGGGCCGTCAACTCGAGTCCGCTATTATCGTTAGAAGCCATCTCGCAATCGTCGTTTCCCGGCTGCAATTTTCGATCGCGACAAAGCGTTGCCGTTACGTAATCGAATGTATAGCAATTTTCCACGGAGTTAACGACACTTTGAGACGGGGAGATTTCCGTTGCGCAACGGCGATCACCGTGGCCGAGGCGAAGTTTCCAGTAAACGGCCACGATTTGCGGAGCACAGCGTAAAGAAAATTGGTGCTGTCGTAGGCGAAGGTGGGCTAACGAGACGCTCGCGTGCGGCTGTTTGTCGGAACCGAAGTGCTTCCGCGACTTCCTTGCGGATGGTCGTCCTGTCGGCTGCAATTAATTTCGATCTAGTTTCATTGCACTGATTCTGCCACTTGCCAGAAATATGTCAGCTGTTTAGGTTACGATTCGCAAATCGTATCGAGAGAAAATGTCGATATCTGTTTTATATCGGAACATGGGTATCGATGTTTATTCCAAGCAGAATCAAAATTGACACAGTTTTTTCTTACGATGCTTTTGATGCTGTGTTTCGTTAATCATATCAAAGGAAAGTGTCGATATCTGTTTTGTATCGAAACACGAATATCGATATTTATTCTGAGCAGAATTAAAATTGATAGTTTTTTATTACAATGTTTTTGATGCTGTGATTCGTTAATCATATCAAAGGAAAGTGTCGATATCTATTTTGTATCGTAACACGAGTATCGATATTTATTCCAAGCAGAATCAAAATTGACACAGTTTTATGTTACGATGCATTCAATGCTGTGATATTTTTGCTGCTACATGATCCATCCCTGCCTTTGCTGCGATCTCTAGTCGTCTAATCTTTAAGCCACTGCGACGCTCGAACCCTTACATCACTTAACCTTGTTAACCCCTGCGCCGTCTAGCCAATAGTACTCTTGCAATTCTTAACCCCATCGCAAAGGCACTACTACCGTCCCTTCTCTACAAGGAACCTTCAACCGTCCCCATAAGAAATCACACAACCCCTTTTCCCCACGAAGAAACCGCTACTGTTACCCTTCTCTACAAAGAATATTCAACCACCCCATAAGAAATCACATAATCCCTTCTCCCCACAAAGAAACCGCTATTTCTCTTCGCAAGAAACCATCAGCCCTTTCCATAAAAAACTCCAATCTCTCAGAAGAAACCACCAACTCTTCGATAAGAAATCGCACAAGCCCTCACAAAAAATCGCTGTCATTTCTCACAAGAAATCTCAATTCTCAACGGGACACTATCAACTCTCCGACAAGAAATCACACAACCCCTCACAAAGAAACCGCTACCACTTCGCATAAGGAATTTCAACCATCCTACACGAAACCTCCCATAAAGAAACCACTATTCCTCCCCACAAGAAACCATCAAGCTCCCCATAAGAAATCATCCAACTCCTACAAAGGAACCACAAGTTCTCCCCACAAGAAACCATCAACCCCCTCGCCATTACAAATTACACAATCACTCCGCAAAAAAAGCCACTAGCTTTTCCCACAAGAAATTCCAGCCCCCCACAAAATGTCCAAAACAGAATCGCATTCAAGATTCAACGTATAAAAATTCTATTTCTGCAGACTCTTGTATTTTAATGGAGTCAAAGTTACTTAAGTATCATAGAAATTTTTTAATCAATGTTTTTCATATAATGAAGGTAATTAGAAGTAGCGTCATTAGTCGACGAATGTTTTTTCGTAACGCGAACATAACTCGAAGGTACTTGCGCGGTACCAATTTGCGTGCAGCATGGATGGCGTTTTGATTTATTACCACCGGCACGATATTTTCACTGAAATCGCAAACGACGTTCAGACCAGATATAATTGACAGTGTCGCCGATACCGAGAAACGCGTTCGTCGAATTATAGTAATCACCCGACCGATTTTTCCTCGCGGCGCATTTTCCACGCGATCGTACTCGCGCTTGCCAACCAGACCGAGCGGCTCGATTTTTCACCCGAGAGGAGAGAGCTGAACGATATCGAGCGGTAAATACGCGTCTCGTGCGAACTGTCGCGTTTCCATTATTACCTCCTCGTTCCACGTTATTCGACTTTCCCCTGTTTGTATTTTCCTTGCGTTACTCGAGACTCGACGCGCAGTCTGACTGCACTTTTGCAGAGACGAATTTTCTCGACTTTCTTACCCTTCCGTTCGCAACTAGGAGCGTAAATCACTTGCACGTCGAGGCAAGCTCACTCGCGGATAAATTACACGAGTTCTTCAAACTTTCACGGAGCGAACGACGCGTTGAGAAGTTCGTTTAGGGAAGTTTCAGTTTGAGAAGAAATTTCAGATTGGCTGGATTCGACGTCACGCGATTTGCCGTGTAACTAAATCGAATCGACGGCTTTTTAAGTGGATTCTTGTCGTTAATTAGAATCCTGTGTTAAAATTAAAATAATTAACTTTCACGTCTCGCGCATAACAAATTTAAGCGTACAAAATTTTGAAAGTTTATTACAAGAAACAAACGAGTTATGATTTTTTACAAATGTGTCAAGATCTTTGAGGACACCATACTTAGCTATATTAAAATGACTAGGGCTCAAAGTGTTAACCTTTTGCACTCCTTTGTCGACTATGACTCGAAATCAGTAAATAAAAAAAAAACAGATATAAATTACAACAAAGTTTCAGAACTATATTTAATTAACCCTTTGCACTCGATGTCTACCAGCAATAGAAAATTTCTATTTCAATAGAAAACTCGAGGAAAACATGTATTTCTCAAAAACTGTAAGAGTAAGTTTAACTTTCGTAATCACTAATGAATTCTGATGTTCTCTTATATCCGTGTGATTAACAGCTTTGTGAACTGGTTATAATCGATACAATCTACGATCAGGTACACTGAAACAATAAGCGTGCCAGCAGAGAAAACTTTACCAAATGACCAGTATTTATAAATGCATCGAGAGGACTTTTTTTCGAATAACGTTAACTTGGATGAGGCACTGTGGGTGCCAGGAACGTTGAGAATCGAAGTGTTCGCGAGGGTGAGGGCGGTATGGAGGACTCTTTGTTAGCTTTTTCCTGTTTACTCGTCGTCTGAGGCGCATAGAAAAAGGTCCGGACCAGTTCACAAAGCTGCAAACATTACATGTTTATCGCATATTTCCCTTTCTAGAAGAGAAAATTTGAAATCGCGAGCAATGCAAAATATAAATCTAGGAGAGATGTGCCGGATAACAAAATTGTAAATTATAGATAAAAAAAATACTTAATTTTTTGACATATTTAAAAAACATGATTCCTCTCTTCCGAAACAATCCTGGTTTCGCTAAGATCGATGTTTCAGCTTACAGTCAACGTTTTCTACGAAGAGAAAAATTGGAAAATTGAAAAGCAGATAGGAAAGTCGAATAGCCAGGATTCTTGGAAGAAATTCGAAATCTGTCGTTGAGATCGGTCTCATGGTACCCGTGTCAGGGCTGTCAAAAGCTGGGATGGCGGCTCGCGGCCGCGATTACCTTCCCTTTCGCGGCGGGCCGTAACAGCGGGCTGGTCGCTCTAAGCGCCAGCGCGAGTCACAAAGGGTATGGGAGCGACACACCCACCGGATGCATTTTATACACTGCTCCGGTAGGTAAGCCGCTGGTGACGTCACCGTCCTATATACAGGGTGCCGTAGCCGTGACCCGTCGCTGCGACCCGCGCGAAAGTCTCATTCTTGATATCCACCACCGATAACCCGTTGGCGTTCCTCGTGACGCCGATACCTTCCACCCCTGTGTCCACGCGCGAACCCATTTAAATTAGACGTGGAAACGCTCTAACTCCGCGAAACTTATTCCGTCCCGTTTGCGTTCGAATTGACCCACCAGTCCCTCTCTTTCTCTCCTAATACCTAAGAGAGGTAGGTGTCAGCGATATCGCGAGCGTGTCGGAACCTGGAGATTGTCTCCATCTTCGTCTATCCCTCCGCTATGCAGCCGCGACTGCATTGCATCGTCGGTTGGTTAACGCAATCGCGCGAGTCACGTGCAATAGGCACGTAATATAGAGGCTGGGGGGATTTTTGCGGTGCTGGTGATCCGTGGGCTCCGACGGTGTTCCCCGTTACAATGTTGCTCGGAGCGGTTTTTACGGAACGACGAATTAATTGCGTGACCGCAATTAGATCCGGACAGGGTGGAGGATTGATGTGGCGGCGGCTACGGAGGGTGTTGCAATAGGAAGCGGTCGGGTGGGGTCCCTTGCGTGATCCCGTGGAATCGTTTCGAATCTCGAGCCACGGCTGAAGCTACATCCATGGGATTGTACGAGTTTCCGTTCGATATACGACCGTTTTGAACGCTCGCAACCTGTTATTTTCTAAATGCTGGAAAGGCCGTCGTGTCTGGGCCATTAAGGGGAGACAAGTGCTCGCGTGTTGGGAAATTTTCGAATAACGAAACGATTACTTTCCTGCTGGGGAAATACAAATTTCGCTGCTTTATATAGAAATTGGGAAAATTACTTAATCAGCAATTTTAGTTTAGTAGTTAACTACTAAAACTTTAGTTATATCGTATATTATATACGAATAAAGGAAACCCTTTCTACAACTGTAAATCATTTGGAAGTACAATCACTACTGTCTTCTTAACACATTGAATGCTATAGGGGCACGTCAATATTAGTAGAAATAGATAATTAGAGTAAATGTTCAATACTTATAAATTTGCAACACTAGCAATGAATGCAGTCTTTAAAGCATATAAAAACAATTTGATTTATACATAAAATGTACACCTATTGTGCGCGCGTATTGCGATGTCATATTAAAAAGATAAAAAAGAATTTGTCTTAGAAATTTTCTTTCCGAACATAATTTATATAATAAAAAAAATTTTTCTTCATTTTACGCATTTGTCTAGTAAATGGATACTTGTTCTCAATGTTTGATAGAATTTAACCACAAAAAAAGTTAAGCATTTTCGACAAAAAACTACTGAAAACCTCAATTAACCCGCATTAAAATTATACAAATTTGGAAGGGCTATATTTCCGAAAATAGAAATTGTTATTTAACGACATTGTGGCTCGTTAGGAGCTGGAAACCCTCCCCTTGAAAACGATTTTCGAATCATCTCGACCCAACTTTCGGTTCCTGAGATATCGTCGCGTGAAGAGAAGGGTAATTTTCAATCGGTTACTATGTTTATCCTCGTTTTGGCTCGGATTTCTCGCTCGCACCTAGTTATTGATATATTCCAATCGTCTGTCACGTAGGTTGGTCAGTGCCAGACACGTGCCACACATATTTTTACTATTACTATTAATGTATACGCATTTCCAGGAAAAAATGTGGGTCAAGTCATTCATAACTACTGCGGCCATCTTGCGCGGCGTTATGAATGAAAAAATGTTGAGCTCTTATATTTTAGCAACGGATTGAGATATCGAAATGAAACAAAAACTGACTTCAATAGCGCAATTTTCTCTATCTATTTGAGGGGTTTTGGCGACCAAATTTTTCGTTTTTTTTTCGGAGCTGTATAACTGGATATTAATACACTTTACATGCGTATTGGTGTAAGTCTGAGTGATTTTAAAACAAAGAAAAGATGCATCAATGCAGTCTTCATAATATGCCACAACCTTTCTGGTATAATTTCCTGCAGTTGTCCTACCTAGTTTCTTTGAATTTTTATTATAACATATCTTGCCAAACCGTCGCACAGTTCTAACTTTTCCCAGCATTGTTTTTAATTCATAATATGGTTTCCTTAACAAGCTTTCACGCGTGGAAATGTAAACCTCCATTTCATTATAGCGACATTCTATTGAATACATTGCTACTTTTATTCTAAAATCGGGAAATCTTAGAAATGCATTTAAGCGTCACGGATCACTTCAATTTCACCTTAAATTCATTAACGAGTAAAGGAGATAAGGGAGGTAAATTCATTAACACGTTCACGCCGTGGCGAAAATCTACGTTTTTTTTGAGCTCATATTTCTTGCATCAAACACTTATTTTTTTCAACCACTAATTTTCTGAAAACGCGTGACCCACGGGTGGGTCCCGCCGCCCCACGGAACAGTCAAGTGTGACCCACCGGTGGATCACCCCGGTATGAACGTGTTAAACATGATTACACACCGCAGTTTATCTGTTTTAGATAATATTCCAACATAATATGTATCGCATAATAAAAAATTCATGTTGATGACACGAGCAATCGATATCAAATTAATGTGGCATTCGACGTATTAAGGGTTGAAAAATTGGCAATCAATTGGAAGTTTTTGGTGTACGCGCGACAACATGGGAGCCAGGGGATTAACAGCACCCATCGGTGGCCGTCTCTGCATGAAATATCGGCCGGTTGTCGTCGATATCTGCCGTTGTAATCTGAGTGGAAACAAATCCGTGGAATGCGCGGCGATTGAGTCGTTGTCGTCGTCTTCGTCGTCGCGATTGCGCTCCGGTGCGCTCGTCGTGGATCGAACACGCCGCGATGCTGGCCCTGTTACGTCCACGAAAGCGGCGAGCATTGTTCCATTGACGGAAGACCGTGTTCGCCATGGAACTCGAGATAAGGGATCGATTTTAGATACAAATATCACGGTGACATATAAAGTTGTCGCGGTCTTTGCTGTTGTTGTTCTACCCGGAAGGAGGTCGACGGACCGTGCTCAATTAGCTCGAACCATTCCAACAAGGGGTACGTTCTGTAATTTCCATTGAGATAAGCAAAATTAATAGATTACGAATTATTAATAGAGGCTTGTTTATATAATGGTGGCTGAGATAAAGATCCCATGAATGATAGACCAAGTTGATTACTTTGTAAGAGTTAGAAGGTTTATTGGAAAAAAGTAAAAAATACAAATTCTATTTTTTATGCTTTCTAATTTGACTTCTGTTTCGTAAAAATCGATTAATAATTTGTTTTGTTACATTTTAAAAGATTGTGAAAGTAAATCTTTTCAGGGGTGGTTTAACCAGTGCGCATGAAAGTTGGATGCATAAATTTCATTAAGTGGCATACCATAACGACTCCTTGAAATCTACACTTTGAGTAAAAGTATTTTCAACTACTCTGCAAGTGTACTAACATTAAATAAAATCATTCAATAAAAATTTATTATCATTCAATAAAAATTGGTCCAAATAAAAATTCCAACAATTTCTAAATTTTAGAAGAAAATTTTTATTCTCCAATTTCAACCCCTAATGTGTACTGCAGACTCCTCTGTCCACAAAGGGTTTCTTCAATTCTCGGTAACTTACCACTCAATTTATCATTTATCATCTCCCAGCTGGTAACAATCGAAGAAACCATCTTCCAGGTACATTTAATACCCCTACATCTTTTCGGGAAGAAAGAAATTCGCTTTTAACGAGTTTCACGTGCGCGTCGCGCCACAATTCACAAAGCTTATCGGGACTACAAGCGAGAGGCACTTCATCAGGCAAGCGCGGGTTTCCACGTGCGTGGATTGATTAATGCGCGTTTCCATCCTGCCCCCCATCCCCGGCTCTTTTCCTCCTGTATTCGCCCCGTCTCGCTCGAGGAACTCTCTCCTCCGACTCGGTGGTCCGTGGCATTATCTCGATCCTAAACAACGCAGCATTGATGGATATCGCGAGCGCTTCTGGTGCATTGTGCAACCGTTCGAACCTGGCCACCAGCGCTCGCTTCCGATGGCTTTCCTTCGCCGTTTAATTAACAACCGCCGCTGCCCTCTGCGCGTGGACCGCGATTTTTCGATAATTACCAACCGTCCACCAGCGTCACCGTCAAGTTCACCGTTGATCGTGAAGCGCGGTGATCGCCACTTTGGACCCTTTAATGAGACGAGCCTGGGAAAATCCAAGGCGAAACGAGGCAGGACAGAATGCGTTACAGAACCGTACGCGCACTCCCTCAGAATGGCTGTTTTAATGAACTTTGCTCGGTCACGATCTTAAGTAATGACCGATCGATCCGCTTCGTTTCGTTCGATTCGCTATTGGAATGCTTGCTCGATTCGATCGTTGGTGTCCACTGCGGTTGGCTCCACGGTCTGGGTCTAGCTAGATGAATTATTGCTATTCATGGGAAAGTGATATTTTATTCAAGTGGAATTGTAAAGCATCGATGTTTCAATTCCTTCTACGACATATCGCCTAGTATGGGAGTTTTTTAAATTTCCAACCTGTGTTTTATTAGTTAAACGCGTAGATATCTTCTTTTCATTGAATACGTGTTGAAGCAATTCAGCTTTCCACGGCAAAGCTCTACACATAGAAGATGATTGGACTCGCCATCGATAGTGATAAGATTAGTCACTAGTTAATAGATTAGTTATTTTTATATTGTAAGAGTTTTAGTAGATTAACATATTTGTGACTGCATCGTTACGGAATCGAGTGGCGTTCAATTGTTTTTTCACAAAATGTGACGATCAGCGACGAGCAACAGGATAACGGTAGTTGATGCATAGCGATCGAAAAGAAAAAACGTATAATTCTTTTTTCACCTTTGTATTTTTTTATTTTTTTAATAAATGTATTTAATATATATATCGTTACAATATTTATAATTTGGAATAACAAAAGGGTTCTAAGGATACGTTCCTTCTTTGTTTCAAAAGACTCTTTCACTTCCTTTTACGACGCGATAGAGCGAAGATGCAGTGAAAAGACTCTTGAAGAAATACATGTTGTTAATTAATCTCACATGTGCGTTTCCGTATTTATTAACGCTCTCCCAAAACGAGAAATGCCACATCTCTTCTAAATGTCTGATATTTTTTAGTACATCGTTTTGATTTTTTCTCATTAACAGCGTTGACCTGAACAAAGTATTGCGGGTATCAAGGACAGGGAAAATCGAAATATTCGTAAAGATGAACTAACTTTTCCGTTTTACTCAATAGTAGTCTGTCATGCGTAGAGAGACGAACGCGACCGCTCCGCGTAGTGCACAGATGATCGCTGAATTAAATATCTGTTACACGTTTCTCGTTTTCTTCATTTCCCTTTGTAAGAAACGTTGTTGGTGTACCTGTGTCTCAAACCCACGGAAAACGAAAGAAAGTAGAATTTTAGCTAAGTCGTTTCTTTAAGTTTTCTTTTTATTTTGTCTATCCTGATTACAATTACACCTCTTTCCAAGGAGAAAATTTTGACAATACGAAACTTTGCCAAGGCGATGAAACAGATCGAAGAAAACCGCGAAGGTGACGAAAGGATCGGAGAACTTTCGCACAGCCCTATGGCGGATCGGCAACAAAAGGCGCAAGTAACACGCGCAAATTCACCCTCGGATAGAGGCCACGTAAGAAGTGTCAGACACGCCAGCGAGAGTGATAACCCGTCAGTTATATAAATGTATTAAATTATATTCTACGCCGCGGACACGTATCGTAGAGAATGGACCGGACGTCTGGCTGATTGGTTAGGTAGATCGTGTAACAAATGTTTTCACGATCTGTATTATTCCCGCCGCGAGAAAAGTCGTTCCTCGCTTCGCCTCCCAGCCTCCTCCCTTCTCTCTCTCCGTTCTCGCGGTTACGTTTCATTGTTTCCATTATGATCACCATAGATTCCCATGGCCGGGGTTTTCGAAGTCCCGATCGGCGTCAGGTGAAGACAAATCTCCTGCGATTACGTTAGATCGTTGCAAAATCTGTTCCACGCGAACGTGTACACCAATCGAGTGTTCATTGACGCGATCGTTCAATAAAGGCGGTTTGCGAGGGTAGAACGCGGTTTTTGACGGTTCGACGAATCAATTGTTTGCGACGAACAGTGTTTAGTATTCCGCGTTTTTGCGAGGATCTGGTGTAAAATCATCATCAAGGAAATTATCACTAATTATTTTACGAAGCTTTAATCCCAATTGAACAATGCATTTCAATATTATGTAGTCCAAGATCAAGAATAGATTATGATCTGTAGTTTGGGTCCACGAGAAGAGGAAGTAACAGCTCTAACTTCAGCTAATTTCTTTTGGAGCACTACCTTCGCTGTTTCTTAGTTATCATTGTTAATTACCGTTGTTCTTCACCTTTTGTACTTACAAATCGCGCAAATATGTACTCTATTGTATTAACAAATATATATTAAATTGCTCATGCCCTTCCAACATAAACTATGTTAATATAGGTATGCACGCGCTACAAAAAAAACATACATTATTAAAAACGAGTCGTGTTCACACAAGTACATTAATAAACAATATTTGTATTAGTGGACATATTGTATTAGTGGACGTATTTGTATTAGTATCGACATGTCTCGTCACGTCCAATTAAAGTCCATCTTCAGAGTGAAACCACACGCGCAGTCACCCGAAAACTAGAACCCTGCAACAAACCATGATTCGATCTATCAACCCCAAAGTAACCTTCTAAAAAAGGCTGCGAACAGAGCTCGGTATAACCAAATCAAAGACCGCTTCAAAGGGTGGTCCCCCGCCGAGGCATCGGAAAGATCAACCAGCTGTACGCAGGAACGTTCGCGATCGAATTCAGTGAAATCCCCGCGGCGCGGCGAATGCATTCATTAAGGTTCGTTGCAGCGGAACGCGGAGAGCGCGGGAGGGTTGGGCGACGCGCGAGCTGGAGTCGAAATTGTCGGCGGGGCAAAGGCCAGAGGCGCGGAAAGGAGAGGAGAATTGTGACGAGGGGCGCTATGCAACCCTGCCTTTTTCATGCGCGCCGTTCCCCGTTGACAGCGAACCGTCTCGGCCCGCGGAATTAAAATTGACGCGGGGTGGGCCTTGATTAGCCTCTTTGTTTAATCGCGCGCCGCGAGTATCCTTCACGCCCACCGATTTGCATCTTGTCGGGTCGGTGCGCTTGTCTCTACTTTCGCGAGCGACGAGTTCGCGGGAGGAGGAGAAAGCAGAAAAGTTAAAGACGGTCGGGTTGAGTTAATATTTGCCTATTCTACTGTGAGGGGGTTGGATGTGTGGATAGTAATTCTTTCTGCTTTATCTGTTTCACACGTTTTGACTCTCCACGTATAGTTTGTGCTTAGACAATGTACCCATTAGATGAATTTCTTGGAATGATTATCAAAAATTTTACTTTATCAGCAATTTGGAGCATACATTAGAGCTTGAAATTGGCAAAACTAAAGTATAAGCTATAGGATTCAATGGGACGGGGTAAGAAGAAATAGGAAAAATTGCCGCGTATGTTCTGCACATAAAATAAGGAAATTAAATGCATATACGTTTAAAACTTGTAAAATGCCATTACATTATGGAGAATGTTTCCAGAAGTATTATACAAATAAAAAATACTCAGCTATCTAACTACTTAATTTCTAAAACTATTAAACTATTACATTAGAATTATATTAGAGTTTTTAATCGATTTTAATTTTTATAATAAAAGTTATTTCGTTCAGATTTCTGAAGCTAAGAGAGTTTTAAATATAATTGATTATTCTTAATTTCATCTGGTACCAGAGGAAGTTTTCTTAGAAATAAGGCAAGGGGTAATGTATTAATATACTTCGCTGAACAGGATTCGTTTGTAATAAAGTATATTTTGTGCAGCGTGTACGTACTTTAACGCCTTGTTGGTCGGTGATGTATTAGTATATCTTTTAAATTCAAAATTTAATAGCCGTTAACGTATTAGTACGTTTTGTGTATTTCTTTTCGCAAGTTTCACATCCAGCGTTTAAAAAAGCAGAAATAACGATAAGATTATTTAAATTTAATTACAATACATAAGGAAATACTAACTTAGGTTAAATATACCAGCCTTTAACAGTAATTCTAATAAAAAAACTGAGCGAATTCTATATATATACGAATATTTAACAACATTTTCATTCACAAAGAAATTGCAACCTGTTTCTAAACACAAAACTCATTCAGCCACAATAAATTTGAGCACATTAGCGGCGCTCGGCACGAACGCATTACAATGAATCAGAACCCAACCATTCGTACGAGCAAACGCATTAATAAACAATATGCGATCATAATGCGGTCGATTAAAACCGCTCAGTCAGGGCCTTCGTGTCTGTTCTCATCCCCTCGAATCCCCGTAGGGACGCGCCATCCTCCCCTAACGAGACTCTTACGCACCGTCGGGTTACCCTTTTCCCATAAACTTCCCAAGGCCAAATATTGGTCGCGACGAGCACCGAAACGGCACTATTATTCCAACATCGGTGTACGTATCCCGAGGGTGCCTCGTTGAACGGTGAAAATTATCGATACCCGCCGCGCCAGCGAGACAATGGCTGATTTATACGACTCGTTTATGAGGTCGGCAACAGTTGCCCGAGCCGTGTAATCGGGACATTACAAATTGAAGTGGCTGTCGTACAAGCGGAGAGCGAAGCGTGCGAATAGTGATTGCGGTTATTGTCGATGGTGATTTGTGCGACTCGCTTGTTTCGTTGATCCCGTTAAACATTTCTCCGTCGGGTGAGGAAAGTGTTCCATATCCCTGACAGAAATTCCAAGGGTTGATTTTGGAAATCAAAATCAATTGAAGATTGAGAATAATTAAATTGTATTTCGAGCTCAATTTTTTGCAAAAGTATTAGTTTTTGAAGATTCTTTGCCTTTGAATAAGTAAATGTAGATTGAGATAATTATTATCATCAATTTTTACTATTCATACACGTGTACTGGATGGATCTTTAAAATCATAAATATACAATTTTATTTAAGAAAAGTATTTGATGCACGCGGAATGTTTCTTATTTCTGAGAGAAATTCTGACGGTTGATTCTGGAAATTAAAATAAGTGTAAAATTAGGAATAATTAAATTGCGTTTAAAACTCAGTTCAATTTTGAAAATTCTTTGCGTTTTAATCAATTAGTGCAGAGTACGATAATTATTATTATGAATTTTTCCTATTAATGCATGTGTACTTGATGAATCTTCAAAGTAACAAATATGCTAGTATCACAAGAGCAAGTTTTCTAAGCCTCTTCAAGCGCTAACAGTCAAAGGGTTAAGATGTGTTTCTTGAGACTCTTAATAAGTTGGGAAGATTCCCAAGAAGTAGCTAAGTTCCTTTGGAGTTGAAATGCACCCCAGTTCGTTCCTTAAATTTTTTATTGTATAGACGCTAGGAACAAAAATGTCTGTGATTGGTGTTGCCAATTACACCGCTATGTCCGCTACACTGATGCTATTAATTATGCTTATAAATTAACTCGTAGACAGAAGAGGCCGAGTATAAAAAAATAGCGGTATCAACGCCTCTTCGCCAAAGACAAGTTCCCAGAGTGCATCGGCAGTCCCGGAATGGCTGCTGCCATAAAATTCAATTTATTCCCCCTTGTTTGTTCTCACCGTTGGGGGAGATCGGCGTCGATAAGAGATTCTCCAGGCGTAGGCCATGATTCCATAACAATATGGAGGAGAACTTGGAACCGTTAGTTTCGAGCTTGTCCCCTCGACACCTTCGCGCGCTTCCCGTTTCCGGAACCGTGGCTCACGCCGCGTTAAAAGCTTCTGGGAACGCGGAAACTCGCGTACGCGGGCCGTTACATCGCGTTAAACGCTGAACAGTATGAATATTTTACGTGGTACAGTCAACCCTCTTATAATGCGATTAATTCGTATCTCGTTATATGGAAACCTCGTTAGAAAAAACTCAGAAATAAGTAAAATATAAATCAGTTTAATTCGTCCTGCGTTGTATGAAAATTATACTCTCGGAACATGAAATTAAATTTCATAAATACAAAAGGTAACATATAGTTTGCTACATATATAAAATTATTAGGCACCAAATTTTGTTTCAATATCAGTCTCAGTTATACAGTATTCGCAGTTTAAGTTCACTCGTTTGCAAATGAAGTACTTCTATTTAAATATTTTTTTTTTTAAGTAGTATACATAAACTAAATATTTATTTAAACGTAATTAATAAATTCATTGAAATACAGAAATGCAAAGAAAGCTTGTTTAATTAGTTAGATAACTTAGCCTATAATGGTTCTCCTCTAGCAATTGCTGGTAGCTTGATATATATATTCATATAATAATTATAATAATTGGTATATGTAACAGTAGTAATCGAGTTGTTAATTGTACCTAACAAATCTTCGCGATTTGAAGTTCCAGCTAGCGTATTTCTCACATAAAATTTTATTTCGGAAAATACTTGTTCCATGAAGTTCAACATCGATGAAAATAGTAATAGAAAAAGTAGCATAGAGTGCGTCTTGTCTGACTCACAAGAGAATCTTTCTGAGTCTTGTGGAATGAAAAAAAAAGATCGTTTAGATTATTTATAATAATACAATAACGTTATCCTATCAACAAGAAAACATACATTTGATGCTCTTTTAAATAAAATGTTTAATTTGAAGTATTTGATTTGTAAAAGAGTGAATCTCATTTGGAAAAGGGTGAATTTAATTTGCAAACGGATGGATTTGATTAGCGAAAGTATGTGACGCTCAATTTAACATGTTCTATAAGATACATATACAGGTAACTCTAATTATTCCCATTTGGGAACACTGACCGCAAATGGGTTAATAAATTATTATTAATTCGTATTCCGCGTTATATGGAAACCGTGTTGCAGGCGTACAACGTTATAGAAGGAATGACTGTATTACTATTTGATTGCGGTTGGAATTATAATTATGAAGGTTCGTGCAACAACTCTTCCTTATCGGACGAGGCGGCACCGATGCAGTTAATTATCGGCTATCTGCTAGAATTAATCTGATTCGCCCGGCTTGTTATGTATTACCAGCTAATAATAATATCTCGTAGCATTCGTTCATTTATCACATGGCCAGAATAAGGTAGATAAGAAGCGCGTGCATTGTGCTGCTGCGTCCGTGATAAGTGCTGGATATTAACAATGCACGCGCCCCGACCTCTGCTGGCCATTATGCCGTTCATTAGCGGTAATGGGGGATTGTATATTCAATTATCAATTGTTTTCTGGAATTAATCTCGTGTTCCTGGATTAAGTCTGAATTAAGGGGAACATTGTAGCAATAAAGAACGACTATCGCCACCGTGGTTCCTCTCAATATCGAGCTTTGAAGCGCGAGACTCGCCACGTTTAACCCTTTGCAATTCAACGGCATTTTGAAAGTTAAGGAATCAAGTATAAGGTTTTGAAAACAAGCGTAATTGTAATTGAGTGGGAATTGTTGGGTTATTTTTATTAAACACGCTACTTTGTTGTTTTTCTTAAAACACTCGCGCTCCATGCACACATCCTTATGTAAACTCACTCTTCGAACTTCCTCGACAAGAATATTCACAATTACATATCACGTTTCCATACATACCCAGGCACAATAAAATCATTCACATTCTACGTAAACGTAACACTTTTTCAATTCCAAAGAAGGGTATCATTCACAAGGTACGTTGGGTATATAGTCTAGCGTGAAATATTGAATTCTAAATTCTGAATATGAAAAACTGTTTTGGATTTTCGGGCCTGGTATTTAAAGAATTTCTAAGGAACTTAGAAAGGGATAGTTTTATAGGTTCGAGGAAGTAGCCAAGGGTAAAACATAGGTTAAAATGAAATATAGATTAGAATTGATACAATAGATGAGTAACATTTAAAATATATGACTGTCTGAGACTAATCGGTATTTACAAATGATAGTAATGATAACTATGGCTCGTGAAACAGTGAGTTGGCATCCATCACAAGTCTAAACTATTTCCAGCGAATTGATTAATTTATTAATAATTACATTTGATATAATTTTATTATTAACTTTTCATTAGGTCGAAATGCAGTTATAATGGAATAAATTATAAAATTAGAAAAATATGCAATAAACTAATATGAAGACGTATACTTCATTACTTAAGTCTCCAGTAGCAGTCTTCAGCATTCGGGGCCAAGTCTTTCGTCTTAAAAACACCGTTGTGACAAAGTTTTCATTTCATTTGTCATTTATAACAATGAAAAGGATCGATCATCGCAATAGCGGTTCCAATTATTTACGAACAGAAGTAAAGCAGAGGGAGCGATAGCACTTTTGGCTCCATTTTCGTGGCGAGTGTCTACAATCACTCGTAATAGCGAAGGGGTTGAAACAAGGAGCGACGCAGAGTCCCACATCGCAATCTCTACTTTCTCCTCCCTCCGTTCTCTCGATGAACACATTTCGATCAAAGGACTGCTCTGTTCCAGGGTCGCGGAGACGTCGCGTCGCTGGTCCGGAACTTGCTCGGCCCGATTTACGGCGATGGCGTTATCGATTTGCTGATAAGGCAGGCCCGGGACATCCTGGTGTGCGCTTATCACGGGAACCTGGAGAACTTCCTGAAGACGTATCTGTCGCCCGCCGCGTCCCTTTTGGCGGAAGTGAAGTCCGTGGCCACCGAAACGGTAAGTCTGTTCCTGTTCTTCCTCCATTGTCAACTGAACATCACTGCGTCGCGCGATTTCATCTTGCCACGGAGTAATAATACTGATTGTATTGGAATCTTATGTCTTATAATTAGTAACTTTCTCATAACGGAAGAATTTTTTTGATAATTAATTAACACGTTCCATGTCATGCGTCCTACATTGAACTTTTTGTTCAAACCATTTGAAATTCTTATTGTAAAACGAAGAATGCAAGCTAACTTCTGAAAAATGAAATTTACTGCTTTATTGTATTATGCGTCTTAAACTTTACATTTTTCTCTTAATAATTATGATTCTTATATTGTTGTAAAGATTGCAAAGTATCTGCCAGAAGCAAAATTATTTAATTGCAAAGCGTATACGCCGCACATGGCTTAAACGGAAAGTATCCAAAAATCGATCAAGCATGGAACGTGTTAAAATAGACTTTTGATTCAATGTGCGCAACACGTAATGCTATTTTTTTTATAGATAGAAAGCCGCACTTTCCATTATTCCATTCATAAAAGAATCAGTTATATCGTGCTAACTAATTTTTCAATCTTATTTGGAACTTTCGGTTGGAAAAATTGTATACTGTGCAGTTGAGCAACCACCCGCTATAACTTCGCTACCGTCGTTTCACATAATTTATTTAGTGAGTGTAACTACACTTACAATCAAACTTTTTATATTACTAACACTTAATACATCACGAGTCCTTGCACTGAATAAATAACCCAAGTCCAAATTATGACTAATAAATTCAAGAGTACAAATCCGTGAGTAATTGAATCGATCTCTCTTTTTCTTAATGTTAAAATCTATTCCTAATCTGTCTATCTGGGTCCGTACAGGACTGTTGTGTACGAATTTGTCCATTTGAAGATGTGTCCTAATGTCTTGTCCAGAAAAGTGGAAAAACTGTTGTGTCCAATCGTAGGTCTTGAATTTAGTGGGAAGTTCATGAGTCCATCGTTCACATTTCCGTAGAGTGTCCCTTCTCTGGACCATAAGACGACCATGGTGAAGTCGGAATTCTATTTCTAAAGTCTGTCGATTGTCGTTCAGGTGTTCATCGATTCTAGTCCGAGAAACTAAGTTTAAGATACATCAATTGCTGTTGAGCAGAAACGAACCACCAAACGCCAAAGTTGTTCACTACGGTTTGGCGCTACCCCTGATAGTAAATCAACTAACATACAGTGACGAATATACAGTAAACTCCCGTATAACGCAGCTAACACTTGACCAATCGCTGCGATAGATCAAGCTGTAAGTTGTCCATCGCGCATATTTCTCAATTGACGCAGACTACTATTCGCTATTAGAAAAACAAAGAACATCTAAAAATTATTTAAGTAGATAATTATGTTTGGTGATGACGATCTTGAATTATATATTGGATAATAACAAAAGAAAGTCAGCATAGTGACGACCACGCGTAGCTGAAGTAAAAGTGGGAGATCTCCCCGATTGGTCATCCAACGTCTGTCGTTAAAGCGGGGAGATCTCCCCATTCGGTTCGCTGAGTGTTATTATACGCGGCTATGTTCTACGGATTCGCGTTATAAGAAATCGCGCTGTGTAAGAATTTTTCACGCATAACGCATAGATACGTCTTTATATTAAAAGTCGATCGTATCGTGAAAATAAACAGAGGAAAATCATGGTAAATCATCGCGAGAATATCCCTCAGATGCTACGTAGCGAGGAGGCAAGGATTCGCCTCGTGAAACTGGATCGTCCGCGAGGTAGGAAAGGTGAAAGAGAGAAGAGAATGCCCCGCGACGAACGGATTGTTCCGCGAAACGATTAAAGCAATCAGTCGCATGCCTGGCGTCGGCCAAGTATGGCGGGACGCGGATCCAGTCCTCGGGCAATTGCGAAATCCGAGTTATCGTCCGGATGACACGGCCGTCTATTTATATATAACCGGTGACCGATTTAATCGATGGATGAAAGCACGGATCGGCACGACGAGAAAACTGTCTTTTCCTTCGTCCCCTTCCATCTGACCGATCGGTCATTACGATTGAAATGGAGCTGGTTTTCGTTGGTTATCGAATCTCGCGATCTCGAGTGTTACTTTTATTATTTTATGAAAGGAAAAATTTTGGAAATCTCAATAAACGGGACAACTCGACAAGAATTGTCTTCATCATTTAGAGGAGACATAAAACCTTTCGACAAAATTTTTTGTATGATATATTTTCAAGTTCGAGGAATTACATGATAACCACAAAAAAGTTCTACAGAGATATATTATTTAAAATATAAATCCATTTAATTCAAATAATGGATTCGACTGCTAATCAATTCGAAAATTAATTAATTGTAAGTGACTGGAAATGACTGTTACAAGAATTTGTTAATTCTTATCTCGTTGAAAATACAAGAAAATGGTGTATAGAAATCTATTTAAGGAACTTCCACATAATTTATAACAGTTTTCTGTTAGTGGATTCACCAGTAAGGGTACCAAAATGGCGGAGTCGCGTCTTAGACGCGAGGGTGTTAAGGGCACGTCAGAAATTCTATTATATGGAAATGGAAGCGGAAATAAGTGCTCGTGGAAAACTGTGCTGTGTGGCTCAAGATTTCTGTCCCTTTGGAGGACCGCCTCAGGCTTAAAGAAGAAGGGACACCGAGAATAATAGTTCGGTCTTAAAGAATTAGAACATACAGAGTGCATCAAGCGCTCAAGTTAATTTTTTTATACCCCAAATTTTGTTTATACATCCAAAGAAATTGTAACAATTCTTCAAATTATAAAAAAATAGATGAAAGTAGCTTGTATCGGAGGATGCAAGATCCACCATCCTCCAAAATGTACATTGACTCTTTGCATTCTTTTGTCGAGTGTGACTCGACATCAGTAAATAAAAAAAAAACAGTTAATTAAAAGAGTTATATTTAATACAATTAGTAAACGTAGTTGTTTACAAGTGGCAGTTGAAAAACTGTTCTTTAAAATAAATTTTAAATAAAATGTTTAAAATAGTAAGGAGTTGTTGGCAACGAAATTAAAAAATAATGCGGAGTGCAGAGGATTAAACCAGCATCAAACGGTTTAAATCCTTTCCGAATTACACGAAACCCATCGTAGGCGTTAGGGTAATGCCTCGAGGTACTTAAGAGGCACCCCTTTAAGACATGCCAAGAGACAGTTCAGCATCGACGCTTGGGAATTCAATTAAACCGACGAGAATTGAAGTAGCCGTCGAGAAGAAAGGCAACCCTTGCCGGTCGATCACCGCTAATAACCCTTGTAGTCGCGGGTAACCGGTCCGCGGCGAGGGTTGCAAGCGCGTCGACGCACGTGCCTTCTCGAGGGTTAATTTATTTAAGTCGAGGGCTGCGTCAGCCGCGTGAGGCGTCTCGAGAGGACGTTCGCAATGACCCCGCCTAACCGCGGCTCCCTGTTCGTGAGCGTTAATTAAAACTCGACCAGGCGAAGGGACAGATTCCGACTAGGACGTCGAATGCGTGACAGAATAACCTAATCTCGCGGCAGAGAGCTGCAACCCGTTCGATGGCGGAACTGGGCAATCGGCGGGGAGGATCATCGAGGCGGTTGGCTTGATGAATAACGTTTTGGAGGCTGGTAATTGGTGCTGAGAGTGTCGAATGATCCGTTCGGTCGATCTTGGTTTGATTAGAGGAATTGGTTCGAGGATACGTTTTAATGGAGTAATAAATTGCGCTGGGTCGTAGATTGGTACAGACTGGTTCAGAAACAGTCGATAGTAATTATTATCGATACTGGTGTTTTCATCGTAGTATCTACGCTGAGACAATTATATAAAAACAAATTGAATGGTGAGTATTTTGTTACCAAATATAAAGTCAGTATAAAAATACTAAACGATCAGTACACAAATATGGAATGGTTCTATTTCCAACGAAATGAGTATTAGAAAATTCTTCTAACAATTATTTTCATTTAAGTAGTTACGTTCATTTCATTTTTGTAGTTGAACCCATTCTTTGTAATATGAGATGTAATATATCTTTGTAAAACTACCAATATATACGTACGATATTGTAAATGCTACTACCTGTAAACAATTTTCTTTACTAATTATATTAAATACAGCTTTTAAACATTGCCCTAATTTTTTCTTATTTACTGATGTCGAGTCACACTCGAAAAAGAAGTGCAAAGAGTTAATGCACAATTTGGGGTGGTGGCAGATCTTACATCGGAGGACCCAAGTGAATTTCATTCATTTTTTTCATTCTCCGGAGAATTAATAGAATTTCTTTGGGTGTATAAACAAAACTTTAACTGATGAACCAAAATCGAACATTTCATATGTTACAACCTGGACATATATATCATTAATGTAACATCAGTTTAACGGAAAATCGCACGAGTAAAGTTGCTGAAGCAAAATGATCAGCGTAAAATACAATTTAGTTGGACACTTTAATTGAGTGGCAATTCATGCTGCTCCTTTCAGCGTTATCAAATTAACCTCGTTACGTAATCACGTTGAATCGTGCAACTTCACAAAGTAGATTGCATGCGAGTTGGTCTACATTTCATTTTCCGAAGAGTTGATAGAATTTCCACGGGTATATAAATAAAACTTTCACGTATAGAAAAGTTAACTTGAGCTATTGATGCGCTCTGTCTACGCGAGTAATCTAAATTGGCAATTTCACAACGTAGTTCTACGAAGTAATGGTGTTCTCCGTTTAGAAGGTAGCTCGTTACTTCCGGTGAAAATTTCGAAAATGAACGGTTTGCGTTACGATCGGACTAACACAGAGGGAGCACAATGGAAGACGGAGGTGAGGAAACGGTCGATAAATTCAACGGACGCGAGCAATAAAGAAAACGTCGCTGTGGCTCGCGACAATTTGGCAGATATGGGGCAGCGATGTCCACGGTGGAAAGCGGAGCGACGCGAGGCTCGTTAGCGCAGAATTTCTGAAAGTAGGCAGGCAGAGAAGCTAACCGGCCCGTTCTACCTAATATAGGCGAGCCGTGGCCTTTTGTCCGCGCGCGATCGCATCCGGTACTGTCGATCTGGAAATTTGTCCGCTGTCGCATGGACTCTGCTGATTCGGGGCTTCCTTCTCGGATAGCTAAACATGCGTTCTTCCGTGTTCTTCCTCGCATCGGAGATTCGAAGCGCTCCGTAACGGTGCGTTCCTTTCGTGAAACCAATTTCGCCAATTAGTTATATCGATGTTGGGTAATTATCATTAATTGTGTCAATAATTCTGCTTTACGTAGTTCAAATGACGAACTTACGATTAACGATACTCCGATTTTGGAAACGATAGAAACTCAACATTATTATCATCGTCACTCTTCTATGCTTGAAGTAAGAAATAAAATGCAAATTAAACTTACGTATTGACTATTGTCATTTAATTTATTGGTCGAAAAACATTCGTATATAAATGGAAATGTATGTATCAAAAACGTAAGAATGCGCTACTGCAAATATATAATCCAGTTCGGTAAAAATTCATCGATTAAATCTACTTGTCAGACCTAATCAAAAAGAAATTCGTGTCATAGAAAATACGCATCAGGTCACTGGAATCGATAATCTCCAACGCGTAATTATTCATTAAAGACAAAGGCCTGTGGCGGTCTTCCAACACTCCCACTAGAGGGGCAGCAGCTCGACGGTGACCACTGCGTTTGCGGAGCACTGTCTTACGCTACTCTGTGAATTGAGCAAGCTATTTAAACGAAAAGAAAAAACGTCCAATGCGCATTGAACCCACGCGAAAAGCAGAAATTATCTTCGAGCACACCAGACGCATACCATTAACCCGCTGACGCTAAAAATTTCCCAACGTCGCGCGAGTAAGACCCATATCAACGCCTCTATTGACACGTCTCTAAGTTTCACGCGCGACAGTTACGGCGCCGGGCTGCCAGCGGAGCTAACAAGAAGACATTCTATCCGTTGGAACGGAGCTCGCGACATATTTCATCGCTAACTCGCCTCGATTCCGCGCGGACGTCGCCGGGAAAACAATGCCGTAGGTGAACAAGGACAGTCGAGAACTCGGTGGTTGATCGGAACCGTGCGAGCCGTCGGTGACCCGCGTTGTTCCGCGATCGCGGTTCACGCGCGATAAGCCGCGACTCGACGTACCGATACAGACGGGAATACATGTCGTGGTGTTCTCTCGGCACCGTACACCTGTGCGAGCACCTCTCTCGAGCCACCCACGCGAATTCTTGCCCTTCGAATATCGAGCGGCGCGTTCCTCGCCGCCCTGGTGCACGGTCTGACCAGTGAGAGAGAAAAATGGTGCGGAACAAGCGTTCTAATTGGAGCTGGATCGAGGCAGCAAGAATTCGGAGCGAAACGCGAGAACGAACAAGCGTTTGCTTGAAATTGGACGTAGCTTCTATCGATCGCACTGAATTAAGCTATACGTGATTTAGTGCAAGGTCGCTAAGAGCAATTTGTCAAATTCTTTTGCACTTGAAATCGCACTGAAGAATTCAAATATAATCATTCTATTAGATAAAATCTATGTTTGTTAATATAGTAACGTAGAATTAGATTTAGAAGAAAAATACTTATTTGAAATTCACGTATAATGTTTATCACAAACTACTTGTTTTTTGTTTATTCATTATGCATTTGTTGAACTATTTACCAACATCTTCACTTATTCCTACAATCTTTACAATATTATAAAGACCATAATTATGAAAAAAAGAGAGCAGAGTTTAAGATGCAACAAAGCAATAAATTTCATTTTTGTGGATTTGTATCGTTATATATGATTTACAGTCCGTACAATAATCACCACGAAGATTCGTCTATTCTAATAATCGTTCCACCGATATCATCATACAATTCCAATTAAAGACGTTCAAATCATCATCATCATCTACAACCAGCTGTCAATGAATCAATCTTGTTCCACCGTTTCGATTACCCAAAAGAAGAACTCGCCGGTTCCCAGAGAGTCCCTCGAAGGCCGCGGAGAAATATTTACGAGCGTGTTTCCCTGGCGAACGTCGAGGGACCGGACCCGTTCCAGGTACGTCCCTTCCCGTATACGGGCCGGAACGGTCGTTACTTGGCGGGAAATTATTGCTATTACAGTCGGAGCACACGCGCGTAACCTTGTTATCGGCCCGGTTGATATGGCGATTACGGATGCGTCGCGTGGTGGCCGGCACCCATGGATAACGTATGTAAAGCTCGGAGAGTCGCGATCAGCGATTCGAAGGAAAAAGAGGCGAAGATAGAGGAGAGGTAGCGCGTGGTTTAATTGGATACAAGCTGGGTGTAACGAGCTCTATCGAATTACTTGTCCGGTAGGTAATTCACTCGGCGCAACATTCGACAACCTTTCGCTCCGCCAGCCGTTTAACGACGGATAATTCCTGTTTCGTTCCGTGTACGGGGCGCAGGAAGTTATTGATCGATACGACGCTGGCAAATTGAGCCGGCGTCGATGGCGAGTCGGTTTTTATTCCTTTTTTCTCTACTATTTTTCTAGACAAATTTTATCTCTTTTTTCGAGAGAAGTCGTATATTTGTTTCAAATGGTCCTGTTTTAGGATTTTTAATTGTGATAATAACGATAATCAGCGTTTACAAAGCTTAGCGTGGTATCTCAAAGCAGGTGGCTGTTGAGACCATCTCTCGATCGTCCAGGAAGGGTCAGCAACATTCCGATCTCCATCGGCTCTCCACGCTCTCGTACTCCCCAAAGTCGGTCACCTGATCTCTCCGCCAAGCCATCGCCCATATCGTGAAATATCAAAAACCTGGAGATCGTTTTAATTTAATCAGTCGGAAATTATAGGAGCGCGTTGGGTGGCTGTTCGATCGGCGACGCGTGGATCACCGCTTCCGCTCCCGGCGTGGATCATCGATGATTCGAAAGATCGTTCGGATAGTCGCGATGGGAACACGTGTACGTACATAGGTACGTCTCCACATACATAGACGCGTAAGACGTGGTTGAATGTGGTAACGCGGTTTACACGGGAGGCTTGGAACCTGGCTGGGACTATCGGCGAGTCGAAACCCGGAGCCTTCAATCATTGTCAATCAGTTCGGACGAGGCACCGTTACGGTGTCTTCGATGCACGCTCGTCTCCGCGCTATCTGGCTACACCTACTTCTATTCTTCGCCGGCATTCCAGCCGCTACCGCGCAGTCCCGTTCTCCACGAGGTTCGCCTAAGCGCACCCTTCGACCAAGCGGACAGCGCGGGCCCGTCTTGGTCCTGGCCACCTGGCGCAGCCTCTCGATCAAACCGCCTCGCGGCCTCTCTTTCGACTCGTTCGAGTCTAATTCTGGGAGGCCTCGTTGCTTAGATGAGAGAGACGTCCGGCTAACAAGCTACCGTTTTTTATTCGCTAGTTTCCTTGCTTTTCGATAAATAGTCGCGAGCGTTCTTCGCGATTCGCGTTCGGTTTCGATCGTGGAACTTGCTGCGGGTAAACGTAACGCTCGAGACTGTTGCATATGTTAATATACATTCGAATGATCGGAGAAACGAGGATGGAATGTTTCGAGATGACGAGGAATAATGGAAATCGAGTGATGTGTGGAGGATTCGTTAAATTATCTGTTTGATAGGCAGGATTCTGATAAAATCTATACAGATTCTGCTCATTTTCTTACGCCAGTGCTCCGCAATCTTTTGTCTTCCAAGACACATCAATGTTTTTTCGATAATTCAAATGCAAATATATAAATTATGATAATACGTATATGTTCTTTTTTATATAAAAAACAATAAAATGTATGTAGATATGTTATAAAGATAGGTCATGGACCAAGATCACTAACTCAATTTCTACGTCTCAAAGTTCCAAGCAGTGCTACAGCGCTGTTTTTCTACTTACCGTAGAAAATATTGCCTTATTGATGCTGTGTCATTCCTGTGAGTGTCCAGCGTGTAGTCAACCTAACCTAATCTATCCTAACCTAGCCTAACCTGCGTAATGCAAGCCTAAACTTTTTGTACGATTATTTAATCCTTTGGAATTCGAATTATTGTTCAATTCTGTTGCCAACAACTCCCTACTATTTAAAGTGTTTTATTTGAAATTGTCATGTTGATAACATTCAACACAAATGGCCGAAACAGTGACATAGAAATTCACTCAACGATTCTCGGTCATTAATCTCTTTCCTCAGGTGCAGTGGTCTCGATCTGAGACCATGCTACGAATATGGCAATCCCGAGATGCTCTAGCTAAGTCGCCAAGGGTTGTTAGCCTTTTGCTCTCAGAATTATTTGCGCTCGCCATAATCGTTAAATTCGATCGTAAAATCTCTAAATTACTAAATACGCCACCCGAGAATGCTGCACACTCGATATCCTCCTCGGTGGAAATGGACCCTTATGGCCGTTCCATCCCAAGGTATGAAGAATAGTCGTACTACTGGCTACTTAACCCGCGACCAATCGGTTACGTACGCCGCCGGTTGCATTACCTAGCTACCTACTTGCCAAACGTGGACCGACCTCCACGCCACGAACAATGAGACGGGACATCCTCGCTTTCGAACCGGCTACCGTTTGTTCTTCCTAGATCGGCCCTTGATGCCACCTCGGGAAACGCGTTGGACAGCAAAAATTTGTTTCCTCCGTATGGCAACGCTAATGACGCGGCCGCATTTTTCATTAGCTTCGATTAAGGTCGCCGTGGAACACTCGAGTCGAGTATCAGTCTCGTCAACTCGAGACGTGCATTTTTTTCCACGATCAAGCGTTTTGTTTAGCTTTGCAGAGTTTTTGGAAGTTGGATATTTCTGTGGGAGAGATCGGAAAGAAATTGGCAGGGGAAAGGTGAACGTCCCGTTACTCGTCGCGTTGCTTCTCGAGTTTTGGATCCTCGCCAATCTTTTGAAGCTTGGACAGCTTCCAGGTACCGGGAGAATACTCGCACAATCACCAAATTGCATTCGAACCTAGTCTCCCTAGCAGAGCGCAGCGAGATTTCGTTTATTCGAGCTGTTTTTGTCGTAATTCCAGGATTATCCATTAGTTTGTGTCGTTGCCTCGTGAACGCGTATCGAAACGGTAGGGACAAGCAAATATTTCCCATTCGACGGTTGAAAAATTGAAACACGTCGCAAGTGACTCATTGCTAGGCGAGCAAAAGCAAAAAGGGCGAAACCGACACTTTTACCTCTTCCATTGCCGCAAACAGCGAGCGGTATCTCAGCTGGCATCGCTTACGCGTATCACAGCGGCTCATTGTTCGCGGAAGATTCAATCTCGCGGTCCAGGGGAGCCTTTCTCCTCTTCCTGCATCCGTGCGGGCAGAAAGAGAGCGTGGCTGGGGGGTTGCGGAGGGGCAGGCGGGGTGCCAGCCAGAAGATAAATGAACCAAGTGTTATTTTCCGAACGAGCCTTTACATAATGAATAGGAAAGCGAGGAAACGCTTGCCGGATTTTGTTTTATTTACGTAAGCGACCGAACGGAGGCTGCGAATCCGCAAGCAAAAACTGCGACCAATTTCTAATAGCCGGCTAGATTCGCTGGTATCGCGCGTCGACAGGTCCTGATTACGCGAAACGCTTAATCACGTACAGATTTTCCCTCGATTCGATGCGAGATCGCGATAAGATACGCAACTAGCGTAGCTTGTCATTCCGCAGCGCGGAGGCCTCGCGAAGTTGCGTTCGCGGGTGCGGAAGCGGCGCTTCTTTCCGTCTGGGTGACTTCGTTGCTTCCTGAATTCGTAATTTAACTTGTCGGAAGGTATGGTCATCTTTGTGATGTAATAGAGCTTGGATAATAACGAGGTATCATCTTTTTAACTCGTGTTTCATTGGGTTGACAAGAAAGTAATTTCTGCTTTTTAGTATGGAATAAAATTCAATTTTCTCTGTATAAAGAAATGAACTTTAATCACTCAAGTATCTTTCATTCTGTTCGATGACCTTTTCATATTCTTATGAAACTCTCTTCTATTCATATTCTTATAGTAACTTCATGTTTCTGCGAATAGAATTATCGCAGCGAATCATAAAACATGTAGTCTTTTTCAGCAGAAAAAACTCAAATAAGGGTGATTTGAGATCATCATTCTTACTGAAATTTCTGCCATTTAGAAAGTTTTGTGAACTTATTGTGAAATAAATTATAATCCGATGGTGCAAGGTTGGAGGTAAAGATGTACGAGGCATCGCATTGTCGCACTGGAACACGATTTCTTTGCGATTTGCCAATTCTGATCTTTTCTCCTTGATTTCTTTCAATTTCATAAGCAAGTAAAGTCTGAGTTGATCGTTTGGTTGCTTGGAAGCAGCTCAAAATACACGACATAAAAAATTATAACATTAGCAGAAGAAGAGCGAAATAAATATAATTTTATCTACTTGTGCAAACCGAAATTATTTTCTTGCCAATTCAATACAATAATTTGTTTGAAAGTTTTACGAGCTAACTGAAGGTGAAAAATTTTTCGGGTATAAGCCGTGTTCTGAAAAGATACAAGTCCTTCAGGACACGGCTAACATCCGGAAAAAGAAGGCTGAAGAGCTGAAGAGCTCAAGAAAAATTTTTCATCTCTGTTTCTATAGTAGTTTGAAAAACCAACTTTCTTCAGATTTTCTCAGAGTAGACTTGGAAAATATTTTTGTTAATATATGTAAAAATTTTAAAAATCAACAAATTTATATTGGTCCAAGTGATAAATAGCAACTTTTAATACAAATATTGTAGATTATGCAGCGCAGATTCAGTGATTAATGCATATTTCATGCATGGATACTAAGAACAAAATTAATTTTAATGAAAAATAAAAGAAAATAGTGAAGGAAATGAATATCCAAGTTGGGAAATTATATAAGAAGAATAAATTGTAATGAATAATAAGAAAAAATAGTGGAAAAACACTATAAAATAATATTCCAATGGCAAAAGAAGATTCAAAATGTTCTCCGTTGAACAAAAAAGATCTATAAACATTTCATACTAAACTCAAAAACAAAAGAGTAAGTTTTACAAAGGCAAACTCAAAAGTGCGTGAAATAAAACATCTACAACCCCGAAATTCAAATCTTCGTTTGATGAAAGAAAAACCTTCAAGAGAATCGAGATCAGCGTTGAAAACGGTCGGAAAGGCGTATCTACCGGTTCCGACAAGAAAGTGGCGCGATGAAACCCGACGAATCGAACCGGGCTTGCGTTTCACGAAGATCGCGCGTGTTTCTTGCGAAATCGTGTAGAGCAGCCCGGCAATGAGGAGCAGTTTCGCGGTGCTCGTCCGGGTAGTTAATAAATTAGTCGCGCAAACCGTCGCGAACATGGGAGCAAAAACTGGCGCGGCTCCTCGTTCCTCGTGCGCGAATACGCGCGGGGGCAGAGCCGCGTGCTCTGCGGAGCAACTCTCGCGAAGACGCGCGTTCCGCCTTAAACGAGCAGCACGCGAGCCATCTGTACCAGCAACGGCCCTCTTAAAGGAGATACAATTTAATTAGAGCTCGACTTCCTCAGCCTTTCACCTTGGTGACCATCCTTCAGCCGCTAGTCCAGGTTTCTCGCCGCGCGTTTCGTTACCCTCGATCGTCCTAAAAACTGGTAGTCGCGAGCTGCCCGATCTCGAGACGACCGTGCGAGTTCTCCCGCACGAGGAATAGTCCATTTGGTAAATGTTTGGTTGAATTGCAACGTTGCTGATTCGGAGATTGTAGCTCTAGCGATCTTCCAAAATTCAGACATAGCAATCTTAACACATAAAATATTGTAGGACATTTATTAATTAATTCATTTGCATTGTAAGCTTGTATATGCATGGAATTTCCCTTATGGATTAAAGTATAATACACTAATAATAGTGAAGAAGTACAAAACGTAGATGTATTATTGCGATATTAAATTTTGATGATATAATTTGCCACTTTTTCCAGTAATGCAAATGAGTTAAAAGCAATTACAAGAAATTGAAAAATCGATAGATAGTACTTTAAAATTGAGATGTTATACTCCGAATGAATGATGAACAACTGGCACAATGTTTTAAAATTCGTTCGCTCTCGCTCGCATTCCAGAACATATGAAATCTAAATTATTGGTTAATGATAAAACGATAATTTTATTATCGTTAAAATTTCTGAACTGTTCCCAATGAAGGATAATGAAGTTATCTTTATCAGTTAATTAGGGTTTCAAATATTATGTGTGGAATATTCTAGAATGCAAGCGAGAGCAAATGTGCGAAATAAATAAGTTTCTCGCGGGAATGTTTTAAAATATCGCGTTAGTTGTCCATCATCCGTCTTTAAAGTAATATCTCGGTTGAACAGAACTCTCTAACGATTTTATAAAATCTTGTAACAGTCTTTAGTTAATAAATATCCTATACTAACATGCTCGCGTCTAAGGTGCGACTTCGCCATTTTGATAGTCTCTCTTTTCCTTCTCTCCTTTCTTACACGTACATAGCTTTACAGGAAGTAGCGTGCTTCAGTAGATTTCTTCAAATCACATAATATCAGGTGCGATTTAGCTAATATTGCGCGTATAACTTTATAAAAATCGCTACTTTCCTTTACTTATACATTACTCTCATAATCGACGCTTCAATTCATCATAATTGCTAAAAGATTAAACCAAAAGCTTCAAAATAAGTTATTACCTCAATTTCTAACTACGACAGCAATGTAATTGAACTTTCTTCCTAAACGAAATACTAACGAATTATTTCGGCAACCAAGATTCCAGCACTGTGTTGTGACCAAGAAGGGGGAAATTTTCCTCGAAGAATCAAAGGATACATGCGGTCGGTTCAATTTGTAACTGTATCAGTGACGTAACGAACGCAAAGTCGGCAGGATCGATTCGAAGCGGCTGTTCGGCGTCGACGCCAGGTTACGCGGGACGGCGTCGGTTTTAAACGGAGAAAGTGGTGTTCGTAAATCGTCCGGTCGAACGGTAGCCAGCGGTGGCCGGCATGAGAAAGCAATCATACGCCGTTTCAGATTTGTTGCCCTGCTAACGAGTCCGTTTCCCGTGGTCGAATCTATTTCTTCCGCTGGAACGCCATCGCTTTCACGCCGGGATACATCCTCTCGCGGTGCCCCGCGGGCTGCTCTTTCTTGTCGCCGTTGACACGCGTCTCTTAACGCTTCTGCGACCGTTTCTACCATCGGATCACTGAGATTTTAACGGTGAAACGAAAATTTCTCGCTTTGGGACACAGAGTCCGTACAGGAAATGAGATGTCATGTGGGAAGGAAATTGTAATATTTCGTTGTGATATTTTCTTAACCCTTTGGCTACTGTTGGCGCCTAAAGGCGCTTAGAAAGCTTGAGCTTGCAATACAATATGCAGGTCAGAAATTTTTATACTTATATGGTCCGAGGACTCGCTCTTGGACATTTGTTTCCGTACCACACTCGAACCTTAAACCCAATAACTAGCAACTAAGTAGCAACAAATACAAAAAGTCTTGAACATGCAGGATTTTTATTAGACGAGTTATTTGAATAAAAGCGAAAAGTTGAGGGATGTAAAGTTATTGGCAAAATTGTTTGGCAAATCTCCAGGGGTCCGCGGACCACAGTTTAAGAACTGATACTGTAAACGCTTAGAAGCTTTGCGCTTCTGATATTGTAGGCGCTTAGGAACTAGCACTGTAAGACTATAGGCGCTTCGAAAACTTACTAGCTTGTGATGCTATAGGCGCCTGAAGGCGCTTAGAAAACTTGTGCTTGTGACACTGTAGGCGTTTAGAAAACATGTACTTGTGATACTGTGGGCGCTTAGAAAACTTGCACTTGTAAAGGCGTTCAGAAAAATTGCAATGCAACTGGTGCGTTGCAATGTTTATGGTTAAAGGGTTAAAAATTATAGGAGCGATTGAATAGCAAAGTTTATACGAATAAGAGAACTCGAAGGATCGATAAATACGTAATTACGAGAAAGGCTACGTGTATAAACTCTCATTCTCGTTCCTGAAACATGCGAATTGGCTTATTAAGCGCGACGAAGTAGCTCGCCGGCGCGGTCTCTGCGCTCGTGTAACACACGTTGGCTGGAATTTACGGTATTGCCGTTAAACCTCGCGGAATCTCTCATCGTTAGCCAGGAGGACTATAGATCCTCATTATAATTACTGTTATGATCGGAACACTCCGTATCGCGGTATTTCGCCGCTCCGCCTTGCGCTAATGAAACGATATTCCCATGGAAAAACCGGATAAATGAGTCGTACGCCGCGATTTATCTAAGATAGAACGCTTAAACGTCTTCCTTGCCGCTATTATCGCGTGTGTAACATAGATTGTACTTACATATTCGTAAGCCAACAGAGAATTCGAAGGAGTCGGTGAAAAGTATTTACAATTTCAATATTTCAACGCTATCTGGTCTTTCGTTATACAGAAGCATTAATCACTGATATAAATCACACGTATAAATTCCATAACTGCGAATCAGTCGAAAGAGTTGAAATAAATTAATGACAATTTGAACAATTGTAATATTTACTGCAAACTATAAATTCATTACAATCTGTGATTTAATAATGTGATTAATAACTTGGCTGTCTATAGAGTATTTTAAGTATTTCATTTGAAGAACCACCCGCTTGTTATGAGAATGAGTGAACTCACCATTACGACTGTTTGTTTGAAAGTATTTATTGAAATAATCAAATATTTCTTGAATTTCTAACTTTCTGACTTCTGAGCACTGATGTATTCAGAAATTAATTTTTTTTGTTATATGGAGCATTTTGTTTTTTGCAATTATAATTATGAAAAATATATATTAAGTAAGGCATCTGGAATTGAAGATAATAAAAAAGTGTACGTAAAATGAATTCCCATATTTATTTGAAAAATCTTCAAGACACTTTGTCATCCTCTTCAGTACCGATAGTGCATTTGCAGAAAAGGGATGACGAAGCTTGTGATATTAGGATGGTGGCAATACTCTGGTCAACTCCGTAAATGTCCAAGATGACGCACAACATCATACAGCGACCGCTTGCTCGCCTCAGAGCATTTGGTCAACCAGAAACTCGCTGAAAATTTGAAACTGGAAACATAAAACATTCACGTACTATCTAGAAAAGCTACGTAAATGGAATATTCCATTATCTCAAAAAAAAAGCATTCATCTGCAACCATTTTCTTTCTTTTACGTGGAGAAATCCACATAGATATTCTGGTATCGATTAAAGCTTCTCAAACATATTCAGTTATATGCGACCGTGTCATAAATTTTGCTGTTGCAAAATCTGGCCATCCAATGTATAAAAGCAACAATCACAAATATAAATTCATAAATCAGCTGCACGTTGGTCGAAGGGATTGAAAAGTTAATGATAACTCGAACAATTTTAGTATTCGGTGGAGATTACAAATTCATCACGTTTTGACCACCCAGTATATAGAGGAAACGGAGAAGCAGTGAGAAGAGCACGCAGTTTCTTATCGAGTGCGAACGTGACGACTTACATATGTAGGCGCGACATTCAGGAGAGAACTTTCCACGTCGCAGGGTATTAATTGAATGATCGCACCCACGGCGGTTTATTATGCACGGTTTAATCGGATCGCGGCAGGACAGTAGGCACTGTTAATCCGCTCGCGGTCCTTCTCTCGCCAGCTCGTTATCTAGCGCGAGGGAAGCCCATTACACGCCTTGTAATAAGCGACTCGCCGCGTCGTTCAAGAACAACTGTTCGTACCCGCATCGCGAATTAGAATCTCGCTTTCCTGCCTTTCGTATGTGCTTACTGCACCGTTCAATTATTTTCTCATTTTTCCCTTTTTTTTGCAACAAATTAAATGGTCGGAAATGTATTTAAAATTAATTTTTAATGTTATTTTATATTATAAAGAAAATTAAATTCACTTAGAAAACAAGATGGTACTTTGTTTATTATCATTTATACATTTTTTGCAAATAAATGTGGAAATTCTGTTTCACGTGCATTTCTTTTTCTTCTTTTACTATCTTCAATTTCAAATGTCTCACTTTGAAGTATATATTTTTCGTAATTATAAACATGCAAAAAATATAATGCTCCATGTAACAAAAAGAATCTATTTCATATTGAATAAAAATAATTTACGCAATGAATATGAGATAGAAAAAGCAAAAGTGTTGCAAACATCATTACATCGCATAGAATAGTGATAAGAACGATCCATTTTTAGATTCTAATGTCTTAATTTAAGAAAGAGCTTGGCGTACAAATGCATTTTAGAGTGTACTGAGAACCAGTACACTTGGCAAGGAATGTGTTACATACTAACAAAAAGGGATTAATATACTGACCGGTAAAATATAAGTCTGTTACTTTTTACTATAAATAAGTGGAAATTGAGTTCTAACTATTTTCGTTAATGACGCGTCAGTCTTACTGATTGTCGCTATAATAATATAAATAATGCGCAATGGACAGCGCATAGTTTTGCGAGTCGCAGCTTGGCTAAGTGTTAAGATACAAAATTCCTTTTACACATACAGATTTCAACTAATATAGAACCGATCGTGCAACAGCTGCAGCAATTTACGAAACGATTTGTTAGGTGTTGACAGGAGATCCTTCTACGAGAAAATGAAAAGGAACCCGAGTAATCTTCGGATCGCGATATCATTAGCAACGTTACGTGCGCGAGGCCTACGTAATTACGCAATACTGCGCGTTCCTTTTCCCTAAATTAGATCAGCGAATAGATTAGCATACGCTCGAGGAACTTGACGCATACGCGGAGGAATGCGCCTTACTAACGCCTCGATTCGCGGCCCATTATCGTTGCTCTACCGCGCGGATAACGTAATTGAATCCGCGAAAGCGGCTTCCTCGAGGCTCGTTTAATACGCGCAGAGGGATGCCAATGGTCGATGCGGGGGAATAATAACAGATCGGCGGCGTGCAACGCGGGAAAATGGAATAATTACCGTTGGTAATCGATCTAGTAGCCCGTTCGCGCGATATTGATGACAGAGACCTACGAAAACGGCGGCGCTCGCCTACCAGTGAAAGCGCGAACCAGTGATTTCCGCGTGATTGATCGCCAAGTAGATTGAAGATGCATCTCGCGCGTGAAGTCGTCGTCTAATGATCGCGCGGCGTTATGCATTCGCGCCGCGATTACGCGCTCCGATTCGATTCTGCGTTCTCCGTTTACCTCCCAGCTTTAACTCGCGATTCTAACTAGCTATTTTAATGAAATTACCGAGTCGTTCAAATGTGTTCGAGTAGATTTTGTTAAGTGAATTAGAAAAGGATCTTATTTATACATCCGCAGATTTCAGTGAAGCGGATCGTTTCTGAGCACGCATTTTCTAGTTCAAATCAACGAAGAGCGCGAGTCCCTGTCACGAGTTTTTCATCACCCTGAACTACGTGTGCCTTAATAAAGTGGTTCTGCTTAACGGAATATTGAATTGCACGAATTAAATTGGCAAGAAAGAAGTACGAATAAACTTTAATCGATTATATATTTTCCATTTTGTTCGATAACAAGCAAACCTAAATGTGACTGATATCAAATGTCAAATGGAAGAAATTACAACACTGACAGAAGTCTTTTATAACAATCACAACGCTATTTGTGCGTGTACGCCAAAAATACTTTCTTGTCATTAATAAGAAAACTTGGACGCGAAGCGTAGCGTGTGATGTTCGAAAAGCAATGATTTTCCTTGTATAATGAAATTGCGCTGAGGTGTGGTCGATGATGTGTCGAATCGAAATTAAACTATTGGTGGGAAAATTGAGAAGCTGAGAGGGAACTAAAAAGGTGCGAGGGGTAGAAATAAGGGTTACAGGTCAACGGTCAATGGCATACAAAACAGACAATAAGTCACTAAAACGGCAGGGTTTATGAATCGTGCTGTTTTGCGGAGTAAGTCTAGAAGCGAATGTTTCAAAATTTGCAATGGTGCGATGTCTTATTGCTGATTTGCGAAATTATAAATTTGGCCAAGAATTAGCCAGATGATCGTATTAATTGCTTCGTGTAGAGCTGTGAATGTGTCTGAGAGGAAAGAAAGAAAGCAGAAAGTAGAATGTTTCGTCCTGGGTTTGCGTAATGGATTCATCGGTAACGCTACCAAAATGGCGGAGTCGTGCCTTAGCGACAGCTCGGATTCTATTATACGGAACTGGAAGCGGAAACGAGTGCTTTCGAAAAACTGTATTGTGTTTATCAAAGTCGCTTTAAATGTTAACGGATAGTGAATTATGATAGGGACGAATAGCTAGTGATGAAAGGATGTCGCGGAACAGAAATGCCAACTGTTTTTTAATTGTACATATTTAATCTTCAGTCTTCCTCCTATTACGTACACATCATATTGTTTTAAACATTTCATGTCATTATCATTACATTTCAACTGTTAAGAATTGCAAATGGAAGCGTTCGTATATATGCACATCCATCTTCCAACTGTCATACGCGAATACAAATGACGTGCACTTCATCACAATATTTCTTGACTTACAAGTAACTTACCTTTCTGTTACTACGCATTGAAATAATTTTATCTCTTTCGCATTAGAATAATTTTATGTACTCTTGAAATGTTTCTTACATTAAATAATTTAATTTACATGTCTGACATTTCATGTACTCTTCGTTGCAAAGAATGGACCACCCTTAAATACGCTATTTAACTATCCCGTACGATTATATAATTAATTCAGTTGTTGCATTGAAGCATTGTATTATAGTTAAATTGACGAAGCGATAAGGAGAGTGCAGTTTTTAGCATTATGTTATATTTTTACTTTTTACATATTTCTTAGATTTTACAATTGATTTTATGTCGATTGGTGCACTACTTTCTTGTGAAATACTATGACTCTTTAACAATCCTAACTTTTAGAGTCCATTTTATTCCTTAAATGTTAACCATTGCCAATAAAAGAATACGTGTCGACTCTACAAGGGTACCCAGTTTCAATACAATCGGTGTGTAACACAAAGGTAGATTTACTTGTTAGTGTATCAAACTGTAGATAGAAACTGTAGCGCTGTTAACGTCGTTACGTCTACTTTATTTAGTGAGTGTAAAATATACTTCCACTCGCAATCGCAAAGTTCTTATGTTACTACTACATCGTCAATTAGTAAGTAGTTGTAAGTGTAGAGAATAACAATATCCAGTCCGTCCAATCTGAATAAAGTGTTCTGTGTTCGAGTCCGGGTCAAGAATGTTATTTACTAATTCATTCATATATAGTGTCCTAATGTCCAGAAGTAGGAAAATTGTTATGCCCAATCATAGATCCTGAATTTAGTGGTTTCATCAGTCTATCGTTTATACCTCCGTAAAGTGTCCGTATGTCCAGGTCAGCGCAAAGTCAATCATCTGTTAATAAGATCGTCGATTGTCCTTCACGTGTTTATCAATTTTAATGCCAAAAACTATTATAAGTTCGCAATACGTCAATTACTACTGAGCAGAAGCGACTAAACACCTGTTCTCCACTAAGGTTTGGCACTACCTGGTAATAAATCGGGTAACATGCTGATACAAAAAAATGTCACATTCTCAAAACTAGTAGATGTATTTTCGTCCGCATCATAAACTTGGGATACTCTGGTATCCCAACACGGACATATCTCTAGCTGTATCCATCTAAGGACCAGATTTGCGACGAAATTTTTCCGTTGAAAGGGTTGAAAGAGAGCGGGTTCTCTGAGAGCCGCGGAAAACTCGCGATTATGTGCAAAGTTCCTGCGAGCCGATCTTGTCGTGGGCGTAAGAAAACGCAACGCAGCTGGAGAAAGTGTGTCTTGGCACGCGGAATGATTTCCACGGCTGGAAATTTTGTACGTGCCCGTTGGTACAATCGTGATTGAGGTAATTACGTCTTCTCGCGTTTCTGTTAAGAGTATAGCCGCCGGGCAAAAAGTCGATAATTATTATGATCACTCGGTGTTTTCGTCTCGAGCAAGCCATGCCCGCGCTGCTAATAATCGCGAGCGCGGACCCGTTATTCCGCAACCCTGTCGTTGAACCCATTAACATATGAAATCGTCTAAAATTGAAAGCAACCGGGGTGCTAATGCTCCTTTTCTATCAGCCCGAGAGAAACTTCCCGGCGAGCGATCGAACACGTGCGCCGTTTCTGTTTACCGGCCCGTTTCAGCGTCGCTTCTTGATGAAAGGGTAATGCGTGCACCACTGCGCTTGTAAAAACCTACGATAAATCTTACTAGCTGGTGCGTGCTAGAATAATTGCAGGAGGACTGCGGGAAGCATTCATTTACTTTCCACTCTGCTCGCGTTACGAATCTCTATAAATGAACTTTTTACTCTTTTGCACAACTATCCGAGTGCAGCCATTCGATATATAATTTCAAACATTATCATTTCTTGCCTTTGGGACCTTTATATTTATTGCGTAACGTTGTAATTTTCAAGGAATAATTTTTTCAATTCTATCATCTGTTTCAATCGATAAAAATTGAATGTCAGCAGACGACTCTTCGTTTGTTTGTTCATTGATGGAAAATGATGGAAGCTTTTTAGAACCGACTGATTTATATCTTCGCAAGGTAGAAAAAGTGGGAAAGGGTGAACTATCGTGGAATACGAAAGGGATGAAACGTTATGCGTTAGTTCGATCGTTGAACGCTAGATGGCGCCTCGATTCGTGCAGTTTCTCGCTGGTTAGATTGCTCGTGAAATGTTATAAGTACCACGGGCGTGGCTTCAATCTTCAGCTTTGCGCAGTGGCGATATCGTAACCAATGAGGTTCTACCGAGGTGCGATTATTGCTAGTTGAAAACTTTTACCAATACCCCGCCAAGACGATGTGAAAAACCATCGGCTACGGCAATTTTTGGTAACCCCTACGGGGGTTGTAAACTAATATATAAATATATTGTAGCTGAAGTACTAACGATAACTTCGATAATCGTGTAGTAAATTTTCATTAATTATTTTATTTTCTTTGTTACTAATTTATAGTAGCTTCTTTTCTTTTATTCATTCAGTTTCAGTTAATTTATAATAATCGAGTATTCCACTCATGACTCGTTCAAATTGCGAAAAAGAAAGGCTCAATGCAATTCATACTTATATTTTCGATGCTACCATTTAGAAAAAGTGTGTACTATAAAGTTGACGTGTGACGTAAAATTTACTTCAAATAAGTTCACGTTCGTAACTATTGTTTATAGTTGAATCAGCCAACGCTGAATATGATTTTCTTGTTTCAACATATTTCATGCGTATTCTCAATGAACTATTGCTCAAAGTAATTCATAAACACTATTTATTTACCTTTTAAGACATTGCAAGCAAGAATCTGCAATTACAGTTAAAAAAAATAAATGTTGAAAGCGTAGGGACTGTAATCTCAGTTATGTGACATTGCAAGCACTGTAATCGCCGTCCGGAAAACAAATGTTGAAAGCGGAGGACTGTAATCTCGGTTACGTGACATTGCAAGCAGGAGACTGCAATAGTCACAGTCCGGAAAAATAAATGTTGAAAGTGTACGATTGTAATCTCAATTACGTGACATTGCAATCACAGTCCGGAAAATAAATGTTGAAAGCACAGGATTGTAATCTCAGTTACGTGATGGATAGCAGTGAATCTTTTGTTTACAAAGTTGACTAATTAATTGCGAAATTTAGTTTCAAAATTCCATTATGGGACGCGTAATTGATTCAGCAATGAGAAATATACAAACAAGAGAAACGTTCATATTATAAATTTCACGAAAAAAGTAAAGCAAATAAAAAATTAATGATCGTACCTGTCAATCGTACCGAAATAAAGTTCTGAATTGAAGCGTATACCGTTATAAGTTAAGACTGACTTTTTAACCTTTCGCACTCGGCACCTTCCCGTATATTAACAATAGATATTATTTCTAACATCTACCAGCAATAAAAAAATTGCCATTTCAATAGAAAACTTGTGGCAAATATGCAGTTCTCAAAAAGTTACAGTGGAATACGTTTAACCTCCGTAATCATATTTTATTGCAATTAATCAATTCTAATGTTCCTTTAGAGGTTAATTGGTGTAAGAAATTTGAAAATTAGAGTAATGGATAGCAAATGCAAAAGTGACATGACTCGAATAATTACCTCGCCTAGCGAGATACCACCGGGACTAAAATTTATATCCGGCGAAATAATTTTGTATTACCATTTTGTATTACCTATAAGACTTCGACCAAAAGAAAAAGTCGTCGAGCGCAAAGGGTTAAGTGTCTTCGTATCAATAACGTTCTTGAATTATCAAGTTGTCTTGGACGCGAGAAAACTGAATTTCCCCCGCTGCACGCTAAAAGCACGTGAAAAACCGCGATCGCGTGCAATCTGTTGATTTTATTCAATTCCAGTTCATTGATCAGCGTTTCCCGCGCGCTAAATTTCTTATCGATTTCACTCCATTCAGGGCGGTCGATTCTCGCATTGTGCGCGCTGCCATTAAGCCGGTGCACCCGGGCGAACACGCACGTGTGTGCGCTGGCTGCGCTTACCCGGGTCGAGGCTGACGTTTTAGGATCCGTCGACCGTGTGATTTCCGGTAAACGTTGAATAGCCCGCCCGTTTAGGTACGCGCGCGGCACACGAAACTCCATTCAGGACGAACGAGCCAGCGATTAACCTATTTACCTATTGATCGGCCGTACTGCTTCCGGCAACCTTGTTTCGCGGATCGACGTGTATCCGCCGGTTGTTACGCGCAATTACCGTCGAGGATGTTACCACTGTCTTGCTGCGGAGTCACGGGCCAAGAAGTATCCTTGTGCTTGCGTAACGATGCTTCCAATCGTTAGAACTCCACGCGTAACGATTACCAATTCCTAAACGATCGTCGTTTCGTATCACTCTTTCGAGCTATTTCGTCGTGTATCGTTTATTTTGTTTTTATTTACAATTCAAACGATATTATTCAAAGATTCAAAGGCGAACAGACAAAAATAATGGCAAAAGATAAATAGATTATTAGGGATTATTGGTAAAGTATATGTGGGATCTTTGGCGGCACAGTTTCTTGCGACACGATTTTTACAGAAAATGGAAGAATAGTATCGAAGCTACTGAAAAATATTTCTACGTAGCATCGACGCTTTTAGAAGGGGTTGGGCGTCTCAGAGATTGGGAGATAGCGGTTTCATATGAAAGATTCGCTATAAGAAAAAGTTTCTCGGTCTATCAATTATGCACTTGATGAAAAATATCCACCTTTTGACTTTTCCTTTTCAAAACGGAGCAATTTCCTTGCATTCGACTAGATTCCGTTTTTTTGTGTGTCCGCCTCATAAATCAAGTCCGACTCGATGTGGCTGTCGAGCATGTCGGCTCTAAACTTGTAAAACTTTAACTTTTACTTACAATTTGTTATTTCACGAAGTAAAGTGGTATTTGATTTAACACGTTTCATATCGGATCGATTTTTACGATTAAATAGCTTCACTTCTGGTATATAATTTACAATTTTTACAATAGTATGAAAATCATAATTATTAAGAAAAGGGTATTGAAATAGAATAGTTTAAGATACATAATATAACAAAGAAATATTAAATTTTTTTGGGAGTTTATATTACAAGTTTACTCGCATTCTTCCTTTTACAATGGGTTCATTATTTCAAGTACTGCAAGTTAAAACTATTTTAAGCATCAAGATTACTCGTCCATCGAATTTACTAGCGCGTTCACAATATTTGCATGTCTTTTCTGGACACTTTTGGACACTCTTCAAATTTGAAAGAACGTTAAATGCATGTCGATAGGAAAACGGCTGCTTTGGCGAAAAGTGCGTCCAGAAACGGGATTCCCTGCACCGAGCAGCGCATTTCAACGACGGTGCAACACAGTTCCGTTAAACGTTCCACGGACCAATTCGACGCGTACGGACAATACCGAGGCTCGTTACTCTCACGCAATACGTAACCCGGCATGCAAGAAATAATTACGCGTTCCACGAGCCACCGACGATCTGACGGAAGTTCGAACGGTGTGCGTGATTCGCGAGACCGTTCCTGCGTGGGAAAATCTATCGAATCTCCTTCTTTTCCCCGTCGATAATTAACTCCCCCGCGTCGAGCTAACCGGCATCGTGTTCAACGTCAAAATCGTGATGTAGAATTTCAATTTAGTCCCGTTAATGGAATCGTGTACTCACGTTTTTATATTACTTTACGTGGTTCTAACAAGTACTCGATTTTCAAACTTTCCTATTCGAATTGAAACAGTTAATTTCAGCTGAGCTGTGTACGTGTAAGAAAGAAAAACGGAGGAAGACTGCTTTGTTCTGGGCCTGCTAGTGGACTGATAACGCTACCAAAATAACAGAGTCGTATCTTAGATACGGGGATATTACTGACAGCTCAGAAATTCTATTATATGGAAGGCGAAAATGAGTGTTGCAACACTCTTTTGTTAAATTTCGTTCTTTCAAACCAATCCTTTATTAACCTTCGTCATCGTCAAATGTATTTTTCCTTATTAAAACCCAACCTAAAGCAACCTATAGGACCTTAATCCCTGCGTTTGTAATTATGAAACTGTAGGAATGTCCAAGGATTTGGGCGTCTACGGGATTCGGAAGAGATACGATTTCTACGTAAGTATTTAGAGCGACGCTTAAAACGCGAATGGAATTATGTTTCCGTGGATTGGGTCATCTTTAGGTCAGGCTCCAATTAGAAATTCGTTTCGCATAAGGGAATGGTGAGTTCTGTGGTTTGTTCCAACGTGCAGAAGAACGATTTACGAACATTAAAATGACGAGAGGAGGATAGAATAATTGTGATTTGGAACTAAGTGGTTCGCACTCGTAGAATTGTTGTAACTTCGATGATACATTAATAAGTGATAAAAATGCTATTAGTAGCGTGCGATTAGCAGAATTTTTAATGAAACATTGACGAAGTGGACGTAAAAATAAATACGACACTCATGTTACTGCTTAACAAAAGGCTAAAGGTGAAGTGAATTTTAGAATTAGCGCATGCCATTTTTTATTACAGTCTATTTTAAGTTTTTAACATAGGTTCTATACGTAGCGATAATAATAGGAGCCGTACTTTAATCATAATGTCCAAGTCCCTTATTGCTATACTCAGATTTGTAACAATAGTTTATGCTTTCCGCCCGCGAAATATTAGCGATTTATTACACTACAATCAATTTAGGACACACGAGGCTCCCATGTCCGTTACTCAAGGGTGACACGATTACCTGCAAGGTACTCTAAGTCGTTTCACCTCCACCGAATCAACGAATAAATCAAAATTCAGCAGTAGACATTCCCCACACCTTTGATCAACTAACTTATCAGAGTGCATCATCCCCAATTGACGACTTTTCGCAGTTACTTAATGTTCGAAATGCCTTCGCAAGACGGATTTCACATAACATTCCAAGATTAAAAAACCCAAATTCATTTTTAGAAACACATTAAATTTAATACAACGTTTTAGAAACACAGAAAGTTGCGAAGTGTAATTCGTTTTGCCATTTGAAAATGATTAGAACTTTATTATACAAGTCTATCATGTCATCAACGTTCAAACTTTAACTATTTACTCGCCGTTAAATCTCTCGTACGAAATGAGCATTCCTTGAAAGTCTTTCTTCACGTGCAACAATTCTTTGCTCACGCGTCCGGAACTCGAAATCGCATCGAAATGCTGCAAACGAATCCTGTTAACAAATCGCGAGGCTAGTAAAAACAAACGATAGAGAAGATCCATTATCGAAGGAAACGCCAATCACACAGCCTTATCGAATATCGACAGTGGTTGCCAGAAGGCAAGACGCCCTCCAAGACTGGTATCCGTCCCTACTTTTAATCGCACAATTTGCGGCGTAACTTCGCGCCGGATTCCATTCCGAGCAGGCTTATCTCTCGTTTCCACGTGGCGGGACTTTCACCCCGTTGTCGGCGTAATTAAAAGTCTGCCGTCGTCGATCAACCCGCCTCGAACCGCCTCCGAGGCTCCTCCTGTGTCGCATCGAACGCCGGAAGGCGCCAGGAAAGTTGCAACCTTCGAACTTTCCGCGCCTTGCACTGCACCCCCGCAGCCTGTTACCGTGATCGACCGTGAACTCGTATCGCTCCGCCTGGAATCTTCTGATTACAGATATACGCCCTGGGTGCAGCGTTCCTAATTACCGAGTTCAAACATTTCGACGTACGGGAGGTATACAAAAAATACCACACGCACGGTTTTGAGAAAAATTGTTGGAAATAGGTTTATAAAACAACCACTTTGGATCTATAGTTTATATTATTGTTAGTTCATTCATTATGCATTGAAAGTCACTTCTTTATTCTTCCACTTGTTCGAGGGAACTGAATTGACGTTAAAATATGTAGAACCAATGACTAATCTTCTGTGTTCGCGAGGTCCTTATGCCCTTTTATATAAACGGACTTTAGAAATATGTACTGTAATGATATATATTGCATATTATAACATATATATATTAAATAAAAAAATACAAAAGTGGAAAAAGAACAATACGTTTCCATTACGCTCGCTATGTATCAACTACCACTCGATCTCGTGACGACGTAGTCGCACCTCCGTTCATCTATCAAAACTCTCACAAACGTTGAAAAAAATAGCATCTCCTGTCATTTGAGAATAAACGATTAATTTTTGTACTCCATTTTCAACAAAAATCTAACAAAAATGTTTCAATAAACTGCCAAACGTTATGATTTATGAAATAGAGTGTGGTGGTTCTTCATCATTCGCCATTAGAGGGGTAGCAAATTTAACACATGTAATACAGTTTCCCAAATGTATTCATTGGTGAGATTTTTTCTTTTAAAAATGGGAACAATGAAAATGGGAAAATTTTAATAATGAAGCGACATGGAAAGAGACGAAACACTGTCTGCTTTATTATTAAAAATTGTAAAACGTTTTTTTTAGTAAATTGAAATTTTTATTAGTGTTCTTAACAAATTTTCGAACTTAAAAAGTGTTCTGCTTGAAAAAGTGGAAATGAAAAAGTTTGGGAAACATTGATGTAATGAAATATTGTATGACAACGTATCGATCTTTAGTCAAAACGAGAAACGGCCTGAACGACAAGTCGAGCAAACACGGCTCGAACGTATTAATCGAAAGTAAATGGAAAGTGAGCCAGGAGATTTGGAAAAATCCGAGGCCCATCCGAATCGATACGCGTTGCTAAAACAGCGAGCGAAGACCGGGCGCGGGTCGTTGTACCCTTCCGTCTCGGAGTCACGTGCGCGCGAGCAAGCGGATTTCCCTTCTCTCTCCTTCTTTCCTTCCCTCCTCCATCCCTTCCCACTCTTCGCGTTGGATAATGGATGAGTCCCGATATTTACATATTTTTCCATGTTCGTGCCGTGTGCCCGGCCACGGCTAGGTCAGGCGAGGTACAACCTAGCACAAAGTAGCACCAAGAGCGTGGCTTAGCTTACGTCAGCTGCTCCTAAAGTGACCACCTTCGAAAATCCACGGTTTTGCACCTTCGAACTGTTTATCGTTCTTTTCGAGCTGTTTAATTGCTTCGCCTTTGAAATTGTTAATTCAAAGTTAACCTTTTGTACTCAGACGTCCCCTCTGAAGGGGCATCGCAAGTTTGGAATTCTTTATTTAAAGTTAACCCTTTGCACTCGAATTTCCTCTCTGAGGATGCATCACAAATCGAGCTTACCAGTCGGATGTCACCTCTCAGGTTTAAATTCCATTATCTCATAATCATCAGACATTACAATTGGTTAATAGAAAAGTGAAGATCAAAATTGAGAGCACGGAAAATTTTAAACAATACCATGACGTCGAATTAGAATTTCAACGCGACGAGATACAGAGGCACCGAAATGAAAAATTACCGTCTGCTAGGGCGACGGGGGTAGTAACCTCCATTCACCCCTACAGTTAGAACTTGAGACCCTAGACAGGGCCAACCCCACCCATACGCATCGCGTCGGATACCAGCGAGCTTTCGAAATTCCTCGAACCACCATCGCTGGGATAATGGAGGCTGGAAGAGCCGCCATTATTCGGTAGCTTGTCTCCTCTCGCGACTACCTCGGGACAATGCTCTGTGTATGCTATTATCCATACGCGTTGGAAGCTTGTACAAGGGAAATTGAATTGTATGATACGATGCGGATGAAATGGAGAGGAGCTATGCTACCGATGATCTAGGGTTTGTGAATTTATTCCAATTGTATCTCATTTTATACCCAACAGGTCTATTTTATAAATAATTCTACTCTGACCCTGACTTTCTCATATTTAAAACGTAATTTAACATAGTAAGGTTCACACTACGCACTCTTTACGGTTCGCTCTAGCTTCTCTCAACGCACACTGATCTTTAACCAGTCGCACTCCTTTTTGGCTCTTTGGCCAAAACACTTCGTTCTCTCTTTTCTCACAATGATTATTAAAGTTCTGAATCTAAAATATATGGAAATAATCTAAACTTGAATTTAATATTTTACATTGCAATATGAATGGAAAAGACATTTGTAATGAACCCACCCTTACATTCTTCTGTAACTATTCCAATCGAGAATTATCGATCCGTCACTTGCTCTTAAGGTATCGAAGATACCTATTCGAAAGGGTTAGGTTCAGATATAAAACGACTACAAAGGATATACCAAAATTAAATTCAGAAGAAATATGACGTAGGAAATACAATGATGTTGAAGAAAAACTCATTCTAGAACCTTTCGCATAATTTACAACAGACATTTAAGGAATCAAACATACAGAGTGCTTCAAGCGCAACACACTTTCTATTATTATTCTATATGCTATTCTTCTGTTAACTTGCATATGTCTCTTATTGTAGGCAATCAAGTTTTAAGAAATTCTAGTAGCATATAGTACTAATTAACGGTATTACTTGTACGATAGGAGAAAGTATATTCAAATAATCAAAACACTGAAACACTATTATTTATTTCTTTGTGTTCCGCATTGTTGTATTACAAGTTTTCTAAGTCTATCACAAGCGCAAGTTTTTTAAAACAGTAGTCAAAGAGTTAATTAGTAATTATTACTATTGAGAAAGTTACCAGAATTAGTATCAGGTACAAACAAATTTAACCGCGTTAAAACCATACCACCCTTTGTCCTGATAATCGTTCACCCTTCGCACAACTTCACCTCAGGACCGACAGAACTGCACCAAATACCGTGCCCGATTTCCCCAATGAAAACCAGCCTCTCTCCACCACCCTCGAAAAAACAGAAGCAAAAAACTGCAATTTAGCTACCACGGCTAAAATTTAATCACGTTAAAACAGAATCCCATCCTCTGCCCTCGTAATCGTTCACCCTTCGCGCAACTTCATCTCATAGCCGATACAACTGCGCCACCATCCTCGATTTCCCCAATGAAAACCAGCCTTTCTCTACCACCCTCGAAAAAACGAAAACGGAAGAAAAAAGAAAAGCCTGTACGTTACCGATTAAAAACTATATAATTTATTGATCAATATTTTCATCGGTTCCGCCAGTTTTTAAATATGAATGGTCAGTATTTTTTATACCAAAATGTTAAAATGTACATTTTTACAAATAAAACAACAAGCATATTTTCTTATTCATTAAGTAAAGACTTGTAAATGTCTAATTTGATTTGATATGTAAAAAATAGAACTTAATAAAATAGTGTTTTACGTACAAAGACATTTTTAAATGTAATGCTTTTTCGACTTGCAATGAATAGGTTTCATACTGTATTTTTTTGCTTTATATTGTCCGTTTATTAACTAACTAATATAATCTAAACTGACCGTTTAGTATTGTTATAATGACCTTATTGGGAAACAAAATACTGACAAAAACTTAATTTAACACTGTTTCTACCGAAGGCAACGAAAGACACCTTTAAAAACATTCGCTCAAATTTATTGTCATTATTTAATAGTTTTTATTCGATAAAACTTTCAACTTTTCCTATAACAGCTGTTGAATTAATTATGTTTCATCGTTGCCTCCTAATCTCTTTCTGGAGCGAAAGGTTTTCAGTAATTGTTCTCAAAATATTTGCATTAAAACAGAAAGGTGTGAGAAGACCGAAAGTAGATTTAAGTACTAATCATTTAATTTGTCGCCCTTCTGTAGTTCATTCCGTAGACACCCCTAACCAACCACTCACGAAAGCTTGCCCCCATCTGGTAGCACGTTCTCGTCCGACCGCGCGCATGGGGTGAACGTATCGGTCGGCTGGATACGAGCGGCGTTTCGCGAGCGGTCGGAAAAGTCTGCGCATGGTGGGGATGACGAAGTGGTGGGGGGATAGGGTTCGAGCGCGTCGGCGGCGCTTTAGCATTGGTCGCGGGGGCATTGCCGTCGTGGCCGCAGTTACGATCCGATCGAGCGTCTCGCTGCGCGTCGGGATCCATTCTCTCGCAGGACACTCGCAGCCAGCCACCCTTGAGCAGTCGGACACGTGTTCGCGTGTTTTCTCGTCGATGCGCAAAGTGGTGGAAAGTTATCGTGCCGAAGCAATATTCAACCAGCGAAAGAAGAAACGCGTGCACGGACTTCCGAATCGTCTGTCGTCGCTGTCCCGTGCGACGATGCGTCGCAGTTGATGCTCGAAGGGACCGAAGAGCTACGTCGGAGCGCAGCGACAAGGTTTTCGCTGGGCCCATTCATCCAGCCAGCAGTGAATGAAGCAGCCAGCAACCGGTGAACGATTCGTCGTAGGTCAGTTTCTCGAAGGAGGTCGCGCAGCGCGGCAGTGCTCCGTTTACTCGCGTCCCAACAGCCACCCGATGTCCTCCGGATGCGACGCGGTGCCCGATTCGAGCTCGTTCCACGGAACAGCGAGCGTGCATGGGAATTTCGCGAGATGACAGGATCAGTGCGATCAATAACGGTTCGTAGAGAGAAACGGAGCGATCATACTTTTTAGACGCGTCTTCGACGATTCCATTCCAAGTTTTTATTCGCCATTGTCCATCGAACGTCCTCGGGAGTTCGCCGTACGACGAACCGTGGTGTTTTCCGGACTTTTAATGAATCGTGACAAGTGCGCCCGAAGGAGACTCCGATTTAAGTGGCCAGTGCGTGGAAATGCTTTTCGAGGCTTCTATTGCGCTCTTTCGGATTAATTAGCGGAAATTTACGGTGAGTTGATTTAATACTTTAAGCTCTGGTTATTTTAATACAGCTGAGCACGGTGTCCCGAAGAATCTTGACGTATTTGAAAACAATCGTAACTCGTTTGTTTCTTGCAATGGACTTTCAGGATTTTTGTATATTGTGGATGAGATTGTGAAATTTTTATTACGTATTTTTGTGGTAATTTGTAGTTTATAGGACGTCATATGACGCTTAGAAAACACTGTACAACATTGTGGAAGACGTCATATGACGCCCGTACGTTCCAAAGTGTTAAGAGCTTTTCATCTAAGTATATTAACACATTCGCAACTGGCAGAATTTTTACGTTTTTAATACTAAGTACCGACGAAAATAGCGATATTCTGAAGTTGGTTGCCGTAAACTTGTATCGTTAAAGCGACGATAAAAACGATGAAGTTTGATAATGTTGCCGCATTCAGAAACAGAAATTGCAGCATGTGAATTGTCAAGTGTAGAAGAGATTTTCGTAGACTTGAAGGATATCATTGTTTATGTATTACAAGATATTTCGTAATGGCTTGGTAGTACGTCGACCGTGTTTACATGATCGACGTGGTTTCCACGAAACGTATCAATGAAGGGAAGAACAAAATAGTTGTATCTTGAGTCGGTTAGCGGATATCGTTTCTAGTTTTCCTGGACGTTCCGATGTGTATTGTTCGCTCTACTTTCTCGACGCTTACGAACGATCGTTCTCTTGTTACGTGGAATTGTTTTCGATTTTGGAGCAGCGGAGAACTTTGGCATCGCGTTCGTACGATGGCTCGCGTAACGCTTTACGTAATTGGAATATTATCTGCACATCTGAATTTTGAGGAAAGTTTAATAGAATTGGAACTTTTTGGAGAAATGTGTTGTATCGTGGTATAGTTCTACGTGAGCGGGTAAATCATTAATAATGCGATAAGTATTTTTCGTTTAACTTTAACCTTAATTCTTTGGGGTTAGGTGGGTTAAAAACTGTCCCACGTCTTGTTTACCCTCTTATGCATGGTGGATTATTATACTCGCTTCGAAAAGTTAAAGTTACTTCTGATCGTACAGTTTAATATTTTATTTAAAGTCTTTCATTCATTTGGCATTACTGTGAATCGACAGTACATGCGTACATAGGTGAAAATAAAAGTATATTTAAATTAAAATGTATTGATGAGCCGTTGATGATGTGATTAAAATTAATGAATTGTGTGGTGCAGTGAATTTTTACATAGAAAATATTCGAAACATCTACCAGAACATACTACTGTTCTGCAGTATGAAAAAAGAAGTTCGCGCTTCGTAGTGTTGTACTATCTGCAAAGTGGCACTTTGTTTTGGAAAAAAGATGTGTTTCAGCTGCTTTCATTTAGATAACCAGTTGCACGATGGGATTGTGTATGTCCCGTTCTGTAATAAAGAATATATTGAAATGTTATAATTTTTTTCCATTTTCAATAATATTTTATATTAAATAATTGAAGTCTACGTTTCTTTTTTATTTCTTTGTATTAAAAAAAATCCTGTGCAACTTGGATTTTCATTTTTTTTAATGTCAGGTGCTCAAAGAGTTAAAATATTGCAATTCTATTCTTAGTAGCTCCATTAACCCTCTGCACTCCGAACTATTTTTTTATTTTATTGCCAACAACTCGCTGCTATTTTAACTCTGCACTCGGCGCCTTCTCGGATGTCAGCAATAGTTTCTATTATAGTAGTTTCTATATAAAGCGATAGGAATTATTGCTGGCCTCTACCAGCAATAGCAAATTTCAGGGAAACGTGCATTTTTCAAAAGGTTGCAGTGATATATTTATAACTTCCGTATCACTAATCATTTCTGATGTCCTCTCGCACATGCAAGTGATACGCTACACTTGCGTTATCCCCTCTGAAGGGGGTGCAGAGACTTAAAATTTTTCTTTAAAGGATAGCTCCTCGGTTTCTACTTATAAGCAATTCTCTTTCCCAATTATATTAAATGCAGCTCTGAAACCTTGTGGCAATTTATATTTCATTTCTTTTTTTTATTTACTGATGTCAAGTCACAGTTGACAAAGAAATGTAAAGGGTTAATACAATAATTGACATATCCGCGACTGACAATTATTTTTACGTTTCTAGTACTAAGTAAATAGTGACATTCTGAAACTGATTGCCGCAAACATGTATCGTTAAGGCAAAGATAAGAAAATGATGAGATTTGATAATATTGCCGTATTTAGAGACAGAAATTTCAGGACGTGAATTCAGGCTAGCGATAACGAGGAATAGAAATTGAAACGACGTAAATTCACGTCAGCGCTCGCGAATGTGTTAACGAGGAGGAAACTATAATATTTGTATATTTTTCATAACATTTTAGTGGCAACTTTGCGCGAATATCTAATGAGAATGTGGCACCAGAAACGACCTTGAAGCGCTATCATTGGTAGCATTCCAAGGTTAACAATCCAGCATCGACATACATCCTTCGTTCTAAGCACGTAGAAAAGCGTTCTCCAGGCGCTCTTCTCGAACGGTATTAAATATCATCAGGAAACAGCCGTTGCGCTACCATAAATTGCGTTAGAACGGGCTGGCTGCCCGTAAATCGACCTTGCGACACGTTTATTTCCAGCCGCTATTAATTAAAAGTCACGCTCGCGCTGCTATCCGCCACCCTGTTCGCCACCCTTCCTTCTCCTCTGCTCTTTTAATCGTACACAATAATTACGCAACAACGACAACTGTGTTCGCACGATTCCGAATCCGATTTCCATTCACGGCGTTCACGGTGGCCGTTTTGGATCGCGCCGAAACAAGTTTGGCAGGTACGTTTGACACGATCGCGTTTATCTCGACACGTACCATAGCCGCGCGTCGCAGCGCGTGCGCTATTACTTGGCGAAAAAGTGCCCCAAGAAGTGTGAATGGTCGCGTGTTCTCGTTTTCTTTTTCTTTCTTTTTTCTTTTTTATTGCTGACTAGTTCCTTTTTTCTTGCCGCTTGTTCTCCATCGCGCGAGAAATCTAGCTTATCCGGCAGGTGTCCGCGCACTTTCTTCGTTTCGAGTAGCTCGTTTTGTGTTCTTCGCTTTTGCGTCGCATCAACAGTAAGGTTGTTATTAACGAGGCAATTTCTGGCCGACTACGATTTAATTGTGGATGAAATAGCCATTTCATTTTTATCTAAATGAACACGTTTCGTTTTATAATTCATACGCATGACTGATTAAAATGATATACTTTATAATATAAAATTATATGTTTCACAGATTTGGATAGAATTATAATTCATTGTGGGATATAAAAAAAGGCATAAATTAAAAATATTTGGAATAAAACTTTAATAATGGATAGTTAATAATCTTTTAATAAATGGTACTTTTCAAAGTGTTCTAATAGGTGTAACATGTTTGGAATTCTGCATTGTTTACACTAGCAAGGAGTCTCACTTTTAAGTTTATTCTTGTTGCACATACCACACTTCACGATACACTAGAAATTTTAAGCTAAATTAATTATTATCGTATTCAACAGCAATTTTAGTCACGTGACTAGAGTAGCTCATTGCATGGCATGCAAAATTAATGACTGTTGAGAAAAATGTTGTGTATGCAACTCTAAATAAAATTGTTATTTTTTCTTTCAAGTTCAAAGGGTTAAAGTTATTATGGAGCATGGTAATGATTAGCTTAGTTTCAAATTTCTAGTGTATTGCATCTGACACTAATATTCGGGTAAATAAAAAACTTTATTAATCAGCCAGATATCTCCCAATGTATTACAATTCCATCCAAATCAGAAATATACTTTCACTTAACAATATGTATGAATTGTAAAACTAAACATATAATTATACTTTTTTTAAATATAATTAAATGGTTACTTCGTCCACAATGTTTATGATTAAATCGTACCAGAATGGGTTAAAGAGGTACGTTTCGGAATGATCGTATAAACGATAATCACAGTTTGACTATTTGAGTTATTTGTATCGTCATCTTAGTGAACTAGAGCTTCAGTGAAACAAAAACCAAAAGCTTTCTTGAAAAGAACATTCTCGAATACATTGTCGTTGCAGCGAGACAAACGATAAGAAGCAATGGTTTCCCGGTCCGATCGCGAACGACAGGAAGCGACAGGAAGAGGGACTCCGTCTAGGAAGAGCTCGAGTCCGAAATTGGGCCGCGCTTATCGCGAAACGGATTTGCCATTGGCGACCAATAAAGCTACGGGCCGTGAGAAAAAGGTTCCCGATCGGGCGTTTAATCGCGTCTCGATCGTGGGGACTCGACGTTCGATCTCACGCTCCGGCGATCGTGGATTTGAGGCCCCTTAGCACCGTTCCTCGTTATCGTATCGTTCCTGGGCGTGTATATCGTCCGCGTACAAGGTTCACGAAATGGGCTAACGTTGTTCGAACCGCGCGCTGCTTTCGAAAGTTCCACCGCGGCCGGTGGAATTTTCGGGACGGGCGCGCACCGCGTTGTCCGCGTTCTTGTTTTCACGCCCGCGACACGACGATCGCGAGCGGTTAAACACGTACACGTGGATCACTTTCTCGTCGATCCTTCGTCGATCGAACCGATCTGTTCGACGACTCGATTTTTCGATGTCGCGAGAGAACGCGCGGCCGTGGCGGTTATGTTTTGAATTTTACGGCCGATTTCGTCGATACCGTTGCACGCTCCAAGTGAAATCGAACGGGGTAATCGAGATAGAACGAGCGAATATTCTTACGAGTATCCTCTCTTGGTGTGTTCCATCGACGCGCTGGAACGAAATGCGATTCTGCCAGCGAAGCGTGACGAGTAATTGATTCATTTATTCTTGTTCCTCCACCTTAAGCTTGTCACCTTTCGCGTTATCTGATGCGCGATGTTAAAGAGGAAAACGAGACTGGTCCTGTCGCGAGAATGAAGTGTTCCTTTCAGTGGTGGCATGCATCATCTTGGTATTTGCACCTGCGATATTAACGCATGAGATTTCTTGTTTCGCGACACGTGTGCGCACGAAAATTTATTAACTACAAAAATAATTACTGCAATTTTAATGCGCGCATGTTAAAGTATCTTTAGATTAGTGCAACAAATTTGTAAAAAATAATCCGGTGCGAATGTGTTAATATCGGCAAAGGAGCGCGTATGATTGTCATTGTTCGTTTTATTTCTCGCGCTTGAATTGCGACCTAGTTTTTAACGTAAAGCAGGCTAGCTATTTTTTTTAGGAGGAATTTGTTAATTGAAATTCTTGTCTGAATTTCTTATCTAATTATGGAAGACTTTGTATATTTGTCTTATTATCACTTCGAATTTCACGACGATGACAAGTTATTCGAATTCCTTTTGGAAGATCTGAGCAACTTATTATCGCTAGTGCAATGACGATTTAAACGCAAACAGATTCGTCGATTGCAATCTTACGAAATTGGTGAGGGATGCAAACCTTGAATCTAATTGGATAAGACAATGTTAGAAAGTAGTAGATGCGTCCGCCTCAAACCGTCGGTCACTCACAGTTGCCCTGAAGTGATGCGTACATAATTTTCGCGTGTCTCGACCTTCGACCGTTGTTACGTCCTCGTAAATATATTTAATCTACTTTGTTGACCCTGATTGGTCTTTGCATAATTCGACACTGGCTATTATTTATAAAAATGTACACTTACATACCAATTCGCTGCATTGTCGTGGAAGTAGAACCGCGGGGAGAAAACTCCTTGACTTGAACGATGCAACAACGAATCAAAGGATTGGAAGGTAAAAATGTAAGAAATAGACACATGTGCTAAAGAATAAAAGCTAAACCTTGGCTCGAAAGTAAAGCGGCTTGTCGGATGCTATGTGGACGGCTACGTGGATGAAATGAAAAGACTGAATTGTTCGATGAGACTTAACACGAGGCGCAGCCAGAATTCTGGCCGATCAACCGGTCGCACCTTCCCAATCAATTATCAGGCGGCCCAGCCAGGCTTCGCGACGCGATGTCCTCCTCTGGGATACGCGCGCGTGCACCTGGCGGCAATTACGATACACGAAGCAGCTCCCCTTTCTCAAAGCGTGTCGGCCGAGCGGTGGAATGCGGTCCCGTGCACTCGCGGTTCTACCCTTTTCGAAATCGCCAGTTTCGCGAGCGCATCGCCCACGTATTATGCGCTCGATTACGCGGCATTAAACGCGGGCCCCGTGGTTTTGCGCCCCGTCCGTCGCGTCGCCTCTTTCTGCAGCCCGCGACACGGCTACCTGCCACGAGTCGTGGGCAGCTCGGAATGCGTGTACGCGACCGACCGCAGCCACCTCCTAGAGTATTATCGTCCTAATACCGAGCAACGAGCGCCGTCTTTATTAAGCGGACACGCCACACTCGGTTAAGCTCCGTTTTCACCAGATCAGGCCTTGGCCAGCCGCGGCTCTGCTACCAATTACGGATTCTCATCATCTAATTTTACAGATACCTTGTTTGCTATTTCATTTATATCACTAAATAATCCCTGTGCAGTGGGGATCAGAATACACCCCAGCTTGCCCTAAGAAGCGACTAAAAGGGGGAAGAAACGGTTAAAGAAGATGTAGAAGAGAGTTTCGAAAAAGAATAATAAGAAACATGTGAGAGAGGAAAGAAACAAAGGTACATAGAAAAAAGATTGTTTGAAACAGTATAAGAGAGAAAGTTTTCCGTTGGGCAAAATAAGAGAATTATACTGTTCCAAACACCATTTACCGGCATAAAGAGATCCGGTAGAAAATATTCAACCGTAAACCTATCGACAAGCTTCCTTCAGGAATTCGATCCAGTGGGACACTTTCGAACACCACCTTTCTCTCCAGCGTTTGTTTCCCTTGGACTGTGGCCGTTTGTGCCACGAATGTAGAACTGGAACTCTGCTAACTTGATGTTAGGATTGGATACAAGGAATGCAATTCCTAGGCTTTCGGGGAAGCTGATTTCCTGCTAGTTTTTACCAGGTGTTCTGAATTTTTCACTGGTAAAGTTTATCGAGAAACACCTCCCTCTCTTTGTTTACTTGAATGGGTAAAATAGATAAGTTATTTTCCAAATTTTGTTTCGCATCAGTTACTTTTCACCGCTTAGTTGGAAAACTGTAAGACACAAGGATGCGATAGGCCACGGTTTTAGCCAAAACGTAAGGATACAATGCGCGATGGTTTTGGCCAGAATCCAAGGATGCAGTGCGTCATGGTTTTGACCATCGCTGACCCAGCAGAATTCAGGGAGCAGGAGAAAATTGAACAACGTCGCAACTCGTCGTTTCTCTCGAAAGACATCAAGACAATCATGCTGGCTCGTCGCGAGGACTGGCGACTTTCCAAAGCGGAGTCGATCGTCAGGTTCGCGCGTTACACGTGTGGGAACGCGCCTTAAGGCCGCGTCCGCGTTGGTAGGCCGCCTGGTACGCCCACGCCGTTAGATAATTCATATCATTGATTACCGCGAGAGCCCGCGGCCAATGCACCGGCGACGGTGCCGCGGCTACGTCACTCGCCATAAAGATCGGCCCGCGAGATTCGCGGTGCCTCTCTCGTCGGTGCACCGGCTCTCGTGTGGGCCGTTCGCGTTCCCCCGTTCCTCAAAAATCCTCGCCCAAGATCGTGTTTCTCGATCCTCGGTCCCCACACGCCGAAGAATGTCGGAGAACGGCCGCGATCCGGGCACGTCCGCTGCTGAATCGCGCGATCGTTCGATAAACGCTCGTTAGCCATTGTCGCGGTTTATCGTCGCAGACGTTGAATCGAGGGAGTCGATAACTCGTGTTCGTTTAACCAGCTAACACTTTTAGCACAGCTAACCACGGTGTCCTGAAGAATCTTGACGAATTTGTGAAATTTTCGAATCGTGACGAGATGTGAAATTTTAAGTACAACCTTGTGAGACATCGCTCTCACTTTTGGATTCGCTGTCTATTGTTCTAATTTTCTAATTTCTTACGCCTAACACGATATCACTATCTCCAACACTGACAAATTTTTCTCTACTCGAGTTAATTTATTTCTGAAATCCATTTTTGTGGGGCTTCAAAATCGGTTCTCTAACGCAGAGGGTTAATCAGTTAACCCTTTGAGGCACAGCGGTATTAAAAGTGTCCTACCTTTTTCATGCGTAAATATGCATGATGTGATATTTTGTGAACCACTTCGGAATATTGCAATAGCCACCTGCACGTAAGTTTATTTTTAGGTACGTACTGTAGTTGGTAATACCGTCAACAAACGTTAGAAATGTGTTCGCTTGTGTTAGCAAGTTTCGACATGTCAGTACAGCTTCATCAGCTGTTGTAAGCGGAAGTTTTAATTCCGGCAATTAAAAAGAAATAACACTTTTGCGCAACATGGGCCTTCTTATTTTTAAAGATTCCGTGCCTCTCGTTTAAGCAGCGGTCGGTCAACTGTTAAACACGCTGTCTATCAGAATGACAGAGGTATTAGTTCGTTTGCATCGATGCATCAAGGTGATGTAGCGGTTTTGATGTCACCGCAGACGTCGGCTCTGCACAGTGGCAAATGATACCGCGTGTCGTATAATTAACCTCGAACGGGACATCCGCATGACTTTCGTATGCAATTTTTACCTTCGAACGAGCGTACACTTGCGATCCACGTGCGCAGCTTTTCCAATTCGTTACACTTTTCTTTGAACACTTGCGAAAAAGTTGAAAGCCAAGGCGAGAAACAAGTATCCGATAATCCGTCTAATTTTCCTTCACGAATGTCTAACGTTCGATCTAACGGAAATCGTCGACAATTGTTGGAAAAACGCGTGAGAAACGAATAATCATCGATTTCCTCGACTTCCTTTCACCGGGTTCGCCAATTTTTTGCCACGATCCACTTTGGTACCGCGCGCGGGGCACTCGGGACCACCGCGAAGCGCGTCCAACACGCTATCGAGGGCACGCTCCGCGCTATTGTTCGCCTTTCGTAATGGCGGATGTTTCCGGTTTCGCTAATTTCTCATTGTATCGCGCCAGCGTCGCGGTACTCGTTCTCCAATTGCTCGCACGACGAGAAGCGAACCTGGACGCCGAACCACGGATTATCAGGACGATGGAATTACACTTGTTTCGCTTGATTACGGGGATAGTCCTTGATTTCTACGCGAGTGGTCTTCGGGAAGTCGTATTACGGAATGTTCTTCCACATTGTTGAGTCGCAAAACATCAAGGGGAAGATCCATCGATGTCCGCTAATGTCATAGCAGATAGACATCGACCGGGATCCTCCCTTTGCATGTCATTTTCGTTAATTCATTCGTTTCGAGCCAAGGTTTAGTTTATTCTTTCTAACATGTGAGGTTTTACATTTTAGTTTCGTTGTTGCACTGCTCGAGTCGAGGCACTTGTTTGATTTATTCCTTACTACGGTCGAAGATTTGTTGACCAATTACTTTCGATGTCTGCTTCTCTCATCAACTGTTGTGCAAAAGTGTCCTTAGAAATACAATTCTTAGCAATCTCTAACATTAAATACACATATTTTCATAAATATATAAATACAGTCCACTAACAATCGTACTAGCATCGTGTCATTTATTCGTCTCCAACTAAACGGTCGACGCTGTGACACAACACACATGGTTTGCTCTTGTGTTAGCAGAATTATCATTGCAGCTAAAAATTCATTACGATACTACATCCTTAGAAATTTACAATATTAACACCTTATCGATAGGATCGTAATGTTAATGTTAATTGACTCTAAATGGCGTCATTCGTAGATATAGTGTTAATATTGCATTACAATTTTCTATTCTTACTTTCAATTTAGAAACAAGGCTATACCTAAAGAATTTTCTTTAAATCCGTGTTAAATCAGGTTACAGTAAATATTCTTTTACGCGCTGTTGGCTAAAATCTACCGTAATTTTAATATTATACAAGGTGTGCTAGTTCGCAGTAATAATATTTATTAGACATAAAAGGATTTCTACTCGACAGTTACACTAAAAGAGTTATTTCGCGAAGAAACTCGGTAACGGTCCTCAGGATCGAGGTTCCTCCATCAAAGAGGAAACTCCCGTTTTCAGGATTACAGTGATCGCGTCCGCTCGCTCGCTTCCTCATTTTTTCTTTCCCCCGATTCGAGAAAGAAACGGACGTCGGAGGCCCGCGGACGTAAACGTTTTAACATTCAGCGAACGAACGGCCCGCAGTCCCTTGGGGCGTCTAATGCAGATTTCAATGGTGATTTACGTGGTGCATCGCCACGGCCTACGCATAAAACCGCGAACACCGATCTATCGTAATAACGCGATGCGAAGGGGAAGTGCGCCGACTGATTGCCACCGTGTGTCGCAGTTATGCGCCTCGATGATAGAAAACCGCTCCGATCCATCTCGTATCGGCTATCCGCGATCGTTTCAAACGCGATTCCCCCCATCGATGCTCTCCTTCGACTTCGCGTTCTCCTTTCATTTTTCCTCTTTTCTTTATTCCTACGATTCGTTAGACATCGATTTACTTTATTCCAACGTTCGCGCGTTTCGATCGCTAACGAGTGACTTTACGTCTTACAAAACTGTGCGCACCAATATCACTTATCGCTACGGGACATGCGGTACGTTCAGGGTAGTCTGTTCAAAGAATTATTCGAATTTATGATATTCAATTTTCAGGTTTCTTTTTATTGAATCGTTAAAAGGAAGTGAAATTAAGAAAGAAAATTGTGTTAAATTTCTCTGCAACGTTTACTAATCGTATAAGAAAGTTTGTAATTGGTGTCGCCTCGCTACTAGTCTATATCCGCTACATCATTGCTTTGTTTTCGAGAAGATCAACTTTGAGAATTCAACGAATCACTTTCTCTTCCTTAAATTTTGCGAACTTTCAAATTAACCACACATTTCAATTATCCAAATCTGCGAGATTTGAAAAAAGCGACTTTTTAGTCGTACAAATCGACTTACGCAAGAAGCAGGCGCCAAAGTTAGACGTTCGATTCTTCTTGCATCGGAGCAACGATTAATAATCGCCGGTTCGACAAAGCAGCTTTTGTTCGTGGCTGTCGAGCGGGCTGATAAACGCGAAAACGCGTCGCGAATCGCGAGAGGGAAGGAGGCTGTCAGAGGAAAAGTTCCGCTCGGTTCTGACGCCGATTAATCCGTAATTGCTCGACGTGGAAACGCGCGAGGAGATCGACGTGCGGTCAGATAACGGACGATTCGAGGGAGCGAGGGTGTTGTTAGAGGAGATCGAGGAGAAAGTGGGTACAGTTTGCGTACACTCGCGTTCCGTGCGAGTGGCTGGCTACGTTTCGGGAATAATCGAGCGACCTGCTGCACTTCAAACCGATTAGATTCGGACTGACGCGTGATAAAGGAAGAAGGAAGCATGGTGGAAATTAGCTGTTGGATGTGCATCGTCGAGCGAGCAGCCTCGTTTCAACGAGCAGATTTAAATTCGCACCGAAAGTGAGAACGAGTCGCTCGTCGCGTGTTCAACCAGTCGAAACTGAAACAGGGACGCAAGTTGTTTGTATCTCGACAAATGTTAAAGGATGATCGTAGGTAGAATGCATTACAAATTGTTTTTTTTTTTGTAAATAACATCTAAGGATTTTTTTTCGATATGGAATTGAATTTCTTTCACATAAATTATCCCATACACCTTTTTTAAACACCTCGTAAAACAAGCAACAAATTGTCAATTGATTATTGTAAATGATAATAAATGTAATAATTGGCGAGCATTCGTTCAGTGGATGTGCGTAGCGATATTATAATGGCGATGCGTGTCACGACTTAAAAAGGGTGAAGTCATCGATATTCCATCCGTATTGCATTCTCGCCGGCGTTTACTTCGATTACGATAACGAGTCGAGGGAAACCGAGGCTCCTTTCCTTTCCTGGATAATTGCGTCCCGCGGTGACGTCGCGTTTTTATCCGGAGGTCGATCGATTCGTGGAAATCGAGACGCCAGGGAAAACTCGTGGGCATCGCTCTGAACTGGTATCAGAAGAGTAGGCAAACGGGAAGGTGGGGAAAAAGGCGAAGGACTAATGTAATTTGCGGGTAGAACGATCTGGTGCAACGGTCCAGACGCGCTCGTAAATTATTCGAGGTTGATACATCACGACGGCGGTCGGTGCGCAACGCGCCCCTTGCCCCGCTACGATTCGATTCAACCCTGACTGCGAATCGCGATTCTACGCGTTGCGGTGAAAATATAACCGCGATTCGAATCGTTCCATTGAAACGATTTAGAACGCTTTGGTTCCGATGGTAATTGACGAGGTAACAGTAAGAACGCTTTAGTTTGACGAGGGTCGGATGAAATTGGGATCGTTTAGTGCTGGGGCAGAAACTTTTCTTCGAGCAAAGCGAAGCAATGAGAAATTTGAAAGCTAAGGCGCCACGTTACTAAAAGCAGTAAGATAATAAGGCGCAGAGTACCGTCGAGGCGGGAAACCGGAAGTGTTTGCCAGAGTTCCCGGATCTCCGTCACAATGCAAGAGGGAGGCCATCACGAGGATTTCCCCACGATAAAGATAAATGGGTGCAAAGTACCAAGGGATCGAGAGTATCAAAGAACTAAAGAAACCATAATAAAAGTGAATAGCAAGACGATATTATTTTCTACCGTTGGTGTAATAAAAAAGACTTTAAAAACCGAATAGGGGTGCATTTCGACTTTAAAAGCAATTGGCGAATGCCAAGCATCAGGATAATCTGCATCATTTGGAAGCATAAGTCTTTCAATGGAATGAAATTTCGTTATCCTTCGTTAATTCGGTTGAAATTTTTCGCAGTACAAGTCGAGCACAATCGATCTCGCTCCTCGTTCCTTCGTTTCGATTCGCACGAGTAGGAAGTCGTAACAGGAGGCGCATTCGAAGAGAGTACTGTCGCGTAAAAAACGGGCGTAAAATCGAACTCGAAACGCTAAAGTCGACTTTCTCTCCTCCTGAGAAGTTGTTCCTTTTTTTCTTCCATTCGTCGTCGCTGGCGAGCGTTTAGCGCCGTGCTCGTTTTATCGCCGATCCTCACGGAATTGCGAAACCAGTCGGGCACTGCACGTCAGATTCTTTTACGACCGCTGTTGTAACCGCTTATTGGATGACTCGCGGTGCTCCTTCGCGGCGTCCTGTTTTTTCCTCCCCCGGATTTAATGGAACCGCGTTAGTCAAAGCGTTACGCTGTTTCCTAGGGTAATTAACGTTACTAATAGCGGAGTCGTTACTCGAGTTTACTGTTACTTTTACCATCGTCATTGCCACTGTCGTTCAGAGTGTCTCAATTAGTAACGCTATCCCCTGTTATTTCTTGCGTCACCATTGTACCTGCTCCCGCTATCGACGGTAATAGAGACGCATCCGTTCTCCACCGCGTTTAAACTTGTTTCCTTAAGGCTATCGTTGACCACGCATTGTTCACCTTTAACACTCACCATTGCAACAGATTTATGTACATACTCGCATATATACGCTTATGTACCTATAAGATTGAGCGCTAGTTGGATTTTTAACCTTTTAACTGAGAGGAAGACGCTCTAGCTGGTTGTATAACAAGTTTCTTTTTTTTTCTAGCTAAACTATTCATTCATTAATTATATAAGCAACTTCCTCGTGTGCAGTTTTATTATTACACGCGTAGGATAAAGGTTACGGTTCCTGTTGTTATATTAACGGAGAATTCAAAGTAGAAATGGAGCAATTAACTCGTGAGCTAAGTAAACAATTGTGGAGCCGTAAATTTAAGGTTAGATTATTGTAGGGTGTGAATGTGTACTTGAGGTTTCTTGTCGCGCGACGGATTAAGACGACGTTGTTCTGTCTTAAAATGTCAACTCATTCACTGCCCTTTTTTTAAATATTAGTCCATTCTTGTCGAACGATCTTCATCGGCGTGTGCAACGCTGATTGCGTGGAATCAATTGCTCGCCTTGTGGTTTCTGCCGTGTTCAAGGGTGGATACATTGGAAGCTTAACCCATTCACTATCAGACAAATGTAAAGCGTTTTATCCAGCCTGTCAAGGTTTCATTTTAAGTTTATAATCATTCCCTAATGAATTGCAACGATTCTAAACTTGTAACGCAAAATACGTAGACATCTCGCAATTAACAGTTTTAATACAGACGTTTACTATCGTAGTTGACAGTGAAGCGCTACTAGAAGTTAACTTAAGCGACTTTATTACGTAATCTTTTTTTACATTCGATAACCGTTTTTATTCCAATTATCCCGCGCAATCGTAGTCATTGACACGTGCGTGTTCTTTCGCAAGTATAGAAGAACGAAACGAAGAGTCGCAGGTATTCTGAGAGCAATGGTTGCAGAACAAGGTTCAGAGTGGTCGTCGGAAAGATTTCGCAAGCGGATCAGCCGGTCGAGCAGCGGCGTTCTCCATTCCGCGACAGCACGGCGGTTCGCGGCATTTGCATGTCACGTTCCGGCGGCGTTGCTGGAATCGTGGCTGCGCAGGTAAAAGGGGAAGGTTCCCCGAGGCTGATCGAGGATTAGTCCCGGCGATCTCGACGCGGGACTGTTCGCTGATCGATGGATATCGCGAACGGCTCGCGCAGATGTAATCGACACGCGAGGAAATTATCTTCCCGCGGATTTACCTCGGAAACCGGGTTCACCGAGAGCGGGCATTGTTGCGCGAAAGGACTTAGATGGACGGATAGAGATGTCGTGGGCGGAGGAGAGCAGCGGACACGAGTTTCTTCGATTGATCGGTGTTTCGATAGCCGTCGTTCCATTGTGGACGTAGAAACGTGCAAAAATCAATTAAGATTGCATCGAGGATTTTATCTTCCCGAGGGTTGTTCATTTCTGTGAAAACGAAAGTTAACACCTTCCTGATACGTCTTTTAAATTGGAAATTTCCTAGCCGTTAACGTACTGGTACGTTTTGTGTCTTTCTTTTTCTCGCAAGTCTGAGCTTTGTTTAAATTGCATTTTATAATACATAAAAAAGATCGTAATTTATATAAAATATACCGGCCTTCAATAGTAATTCTAATCAAACACTAAACGGATATATCGTTATGATATGCAGAAAATAACGTATGCATTATTAATTCAAGGGCGTCGCATTTAAATATCCTCTAATTTTCTATGAAATCTAATTTAAATTTTTCTTAGCAGACGAAATAGCAGCATAAGAAATATTTAAAAAATCATATAAAAACAACCAATAAATATTTTTATCTGAAGTTTTGCATGCGTAAAACTGGAAGTATGAGCCTTCCACCAGAGATGTTTCAGTACGATTGTATTGCATGGTGAAGCCACTTCGCTTACGACCGCTGCGTTGGCTCTGTACAGTGTGAAGGAATGAAATCACTTTTCCGCCAAGAAAAGCACGCGACAGACAAAGAAAAAATAATAATGAAAAGATTTTACATCTCTACGTCGCTATAGAATACGTTTGAGAGCCATTTATGCGTTAAGAAAGAAGCTATGCGCATTTGAATACAGCGGTGCAAGCTTGCAAGCTGAGCTCGTTATACGATGTACGTTAAACTGCATACTTTACAAATAAAATGGTATGGTAAGATTAGGTACATTTTTATTCATTTTTGAGTAAAATATTTATTGGCAAGAATGTTGCAATGAAGTGAATTGTGAAATTCTGGAGCAACGTAAATTTTTAAATTTTTGATGGTTCTATTTAATAATATGGGTACTCATGGGTGGTCTGATGAACGCGAATGCAGGAAAAGGAACCGTTCGATCCTGTGCCGCTGGAGTTCGCTTCATTTCGAATGATATTCTTCGCTGGACGACTCCACCACGCAGAAATTACTCGTTCCTTGATTACTGAAGTTAAGCTGACGTGATTAGTACTTCTTGGTGAGCAATCATCCGGAAGCTTGGCGTACCTGTTGGTATTGCTGATTCAAACGTGATCTGTAATTACAACTTTTCTATTGACGATCGTATCGACGAAAAAATATGCTCCTGAAAATCTGCAAATGGAGTTAATCGAGGTACGGTGGAACAATGAAACGAAAGAAATTTTTGTGTTCACATAAAAAATTAACTTTTACAATGCTTATATTACATACCAGTGATATTCCAACTTAAAATATTTTGCACGAATTGTAAGTGGTTTTGGATCCACATGTGTTCGTGAAATGTGACCTTTCGCAGATGGAATTTACAGAAAATTCATTCATCGTGCTTTATTAGAGTTTTGAGTTTTTAGTTGAAATAAATGATAACACAGATATATTAGATAAATAAAATAAAAATTGAAACAAATTTTTATGTCATGCCTATAAAGGAAACGTTCTTCAATTTTTAATAATAAAGCAGACAGTGATTGATTGTTCTATACATCGCATTCATAATTTTTCGTGGTGCACTTAATGATTGTTTGCAGAACACAGTTTGAGAACTACTCCACAGTAGAGCAGAGGTCGGCAACCTTTTCCTCTTGTCAGCCAAAATTAATCAAAATACAACTTTCAAGAAGACGTATCGGGTCACTAGATACGTATTGTTTTTTTTTATTTCTTAATTAATAAATATATTTAATATACCATTATAATTTCAACTTTACAATTGAACCAAGATGTTAATTTCATTAGTTATATTATCTCAAAATTCATGTTTTTTTATTGTTTTTATTTATTATATTATACATTGTTTGCAGAACTCACATGGATCACTTGAGAAATTTTCAAATGGATAACTTAGTGACCCGTGGGTCATAGGTTGCCAAATGATAGAGTAGGGGATCCTTGTCAATGAACTTTGTGTTATTCGAGGATTGTCGTGATTTTTAACCGTGCTATTCGCGACTTGGTGCAATTCAAGTACCGTCCTATTCGTGGGATCGCTGCATTACATTTTTTAAAAGCCTGCTTACCTAAAGTGTGGCCCGCTGTAACGTAACGCATCAAAGTGGCCCGTGAGAGCATTTGATCTGGCCAGGCTAGCTCTGAATAGACGTCGTTTCTAAAACGAGAATACGCAGGAAGGAGAGAGTTGCACAGGCGTATCGGACCGGTTGCCACATTTTTCCATACCGCGCCCAGGCAAGCGTTTGGGATAATTGATTCGCGTCTCGCGGTGACATTTCCAGCGGTTTTCCGCTCCGCGTCGATCCGAAATACCACGGGGAGCACGTGCGACGCGGATTTACCGCGGCGAGCGAGCGTTCCTGCGCTCAGCTCCCAATGCAAACGCGGTTTCATAACAGCCTCGTTACCACTCTGTCCACTGTTAACACTCTCGTTCGGCTGGTTGCGCAATCGCCGCTGAACGCGTGGAATGATTAATTAACCCTGCGATTACCGACGAAAAATCAATTAAACGTACGGTGTCGTTTAGAGTCGCTGGTGAACGATACCGTTCCCGCGGCTAATAGATTCGTTTCGCTAATTATGTAACGGTAATCATCGCTAATTGAGCGGAATTTTCGGCTGAAAGAATCGAAGCGATAAATCGAACAAACTCGTTCATTACTGCAATGTAATTGCAACGCGTGCAAGTGCATTTTGTTCATATAGGAATTTACAACGGAAAAAAGACAATTTTGTAATATGAATGAGAAGTGAACGACGGCAAATAATTTATCTAACAATAAGATATAACAAAATGAAAACTGTATGTCGCGTAAAAAAAACTGTCGCTGACTCTCCTCTCATCAACACGTTGAATGCTTTGAAATAAAATGTGCACTATTAAACATTTTTATCGGCTCAAAAATGAAAAATTCATTTATACTCGTGGCGTTCTGAGCGAAAGATATAGTTTCAGCGCGTTAACGTCATACCTTCTAGATTCGGTAACAAAAAGAACATAATTCCCAAAACACTTGCTTTGACTCTCGAAGACGAAGAAAAAGTTGGGAAGCAGATGTTTATTATCACCTGTTAATTTGCAACACAGGATGTGATGCGACTATCGGTGATAGCCTCACATGTATGAACCATCTGTGCCAAATTCCTCCTCGAAACTGCTGCGATGTGTGTAGGGTGCGAATGATTTCATTGCATGCGACTTAATATGCGTGCAAACTTAGGAATATTGAATATTCAATAGTATTGACAATCACATTCCAAGTTTCCACGCATGCTAAGTCTACGGCACGTAATAAAATAATTCTCACCTCATTGACATTCTACATATATGTCGATCACAGAACCGCCACGCCTCGCGCGAAACAATCGTCGAGCGTCCAGTGATCAACTGTACAGCATTCTCTACATTTCTACTCGCGTCTCACTACTAATATGTGTTTTTCCATAAAGTTTTCAGCCTCTTAATTAATCCTACATGATATATATGTACAATAATTATTCGCATAGGGACATTGGTATTTGTCTAATGGTGAAAAACAAATCACACGTTAAGGCTGTAATACCCTCGTTCAACTATGTATTCTTAACGAGAATTAATTAACAGAAACGTGGCAACAAATCACCATACGAGCCATCTCAGCCAGCACCTCTACTCTTAAATCAAACTCAACGCTCGCTCAATTAGAACGTGGAAACATAATTCCTACTATTATTCATTCGAGCACAGAGTCGTAACCTGTGCTTCTCTCAGCCATCGTGCGATTTCGCAAGGAAAAATCAATTAACCGATCCTTGGCGAGTATCCAGGATCAAGCGAGACAAATGAGCCTGCGATTCGATGCGCTTAATACGCAAGCAAATACTGTCGGTCGTCGATCACCTGCACCGCGAAAAATCAATTAAGGCCACGCGACAAACGTCCTGGTTAGTGCCATATTTCTGTCTCCTAATGGGCAACAACGGCGCGTCGATTGTCGGCTGGTTGATTCGCGACAGGAATCGGTTTAACGAGAGGGACGGCACGTTGCGCACTCCTCGATACCGGTTAACATTTGCCACGGGACGCTTGGCTGCCGCGGAAAGTGCATCGAGCGCATCGACCGCGTTGCCAGGCCAGCTGTGTCTGCACGATTGCCAACGAGCCTGTGCAGTAGCGGAAAAAGAAAGAAGGAACGCTCCTCTGGGTCCTGCGATGACACGTGCTTCATTTTGTTTTATGAGTAGAGCGCGACGCTGCGGTGATGAAGCGTTGGGCGCTCTTCGGTGCTCTTGGGTGCTCTTCCGAGTTTCTATGAATTCATAAAATGAATTCTATTTCTTTTGCAAGCAATACAATTTTCCATTTCTCGTGTTTACAATTTCTTCAATTTTTAGTGTTCAATTTAGTAGTTCAACGAACTCTGCCCTCATGCCACCATAAGCTTGTTATATTTAATCAAACACGACACACACCCTTTTGAGGGAAAACAATTACAACTCAATTAATTTGCCCAATTAATTACGCAATTGTACCGCGGTATCCACTGAACACAACCTAGTCCATAAACAATAATTCTTGGCCCATTTAGCCGTTTTCCAGAAGGAGCAATATTGTCGGTTCGTTTAGATGTCCGATCAATTTCCCAAACGGCCCATTAATTAGCCTCCAAGGAGCATGGCTCGGTTTTAATTCGCTTAGAACGATCTCTCTCTCTTCCCCTCTTCCCCCTCGTCCATGTTTAACGACACCCGTTCGACCAACACGCTCTCTCGCCAGTCTTTGGCATGCGGTTTGTCAGTTATTGCTCGTTAGAGGTACGCGTGGAGCAAATAATAATAGCTGGTCACACGAATGAGGCAACGATACCGCGATAGAGAAGGAGAGATAGAGAAGTTTCACTTTCTTTCTCGACGTGCACCCCTTTGAGCGGATAATTCGTACGAAAACGAAAGAAAACGTAGGAGGACGCAGAAGAACACAAAAGGATGTAGGAAGGCGTAGGAGGACGTAAAAGGACACAGGAGAACGGAGAAAGTTGCAGGAGAACGCAAGAAGATGCAGAAAGACGTAGGAGAACGCAAGAAGACGTATAAGAACTCAAGAGAATGCAGAAGAACTCAAGAGGATGCAGAAGAATGGAGGAAGTCACAGAAGACGCAAGAGGGTGCACGAGGATGTAGGAAGGCGTAGGAGGACGTAAAAGGACACAGGGGAACGAAGAAAGTTGCAGGAGAACGCAAGAAGACGCAGAAAGACGTAGGAGAACGCAAGAAGACGCAGAAGAACTGAAGAGGATGCAGAAGAACGAAGGAAGTCAGAGAAGACGCAAGAGGGTGCAGGAGGATGTAGGAAGACGCAGGAGCGATCGACAAATAGTCCTGTTACACGTGCTCGGCGAATCGCGTCGCAGATCGATTTATCGCGCGACAACCGCGCACGGAACGCGAAATCCACCAACCGTTCCTCGGGTTACAATGAATGGATCGCGGGATCTTGTCGATCGATTTGCTCCTTTTTCATACCCGCCGCCATTCGTTTTGTCGCGGGGCCGAGTTTCGGTCGCGAGCTCGAGATACCGTCGCTTTTCGCGTGTTCTGCCCCGGTCTGATTTGTTGATCGCTCGGAGTTTAGTTCCTGTTTCTTTGGGTCAGGGTATCTGGTGACCTCTCTCGGACCGGACAAATTGCGACCAGATCATACTGATTCGAGCTGCGTTGATCATTCGTATCGTTCGAGAACTATTTGCTTGTTGAACGATAAAGATTAAAGAGTAGCTTTGTCGAAACACCATTTATTTGTTCGCGCCACCGGAATTGTAGGAATTTCCAAAATTTCTATAAATTCCAGCGACCTAATTTTACAATATTACAAATCGTGGTTTAAACGAATTAATCTTCTCTTTATAAATACATTTCTGAGTCATGATCAACTTCCAACAGTCGTTGATAACACCTCTCTCGCTTTTCTTTTCTTACGCTCGTCATGCCTATAATCACTCACACATACACATACATATCCATTCCTACATTATATCGATTCTTTTTTTAAGAAACTTGATAACGTTTTTTATTAACCAAATCTTTAAAATTTGGTTGAATTTGTTGAGCTGTAATTACATTAAAATTGCTGGCACACGCTTTTTTCTTAATATTGATCTTTGATGTCGCTATTTTATGAACCGATTGGGCGTTTCATGATACGAGCGATTCTACGATCGGGCTTCCACGTATACAATTACGTACAAATATAACACAACTACGTATTAATAATTACAATTAATGAATCCAGCGTTGTAAAAAGTTAAATCAACGTATCGGTTATCAATTTTGGTGGGCCATGTGTTCGACATACCGTGGGTAAACGCACGATCGTCAGGAACACGACTAAACTGCTGGATAATTGACCGCGCACGTTCTTCTCGTTACAATTTCCTTTCCTCCCCTTGTGGCCAGCTTCTCTGGGCCCCGATCGGCGATTGCGTGTCGGCGCACGAGGTCGAATAAGCGGAATAAGAGATAAAGGCAACTGGAATCGGAGGGACAATGCTTGTTACGCATTGTTCCAGTTGCTCCGTCTTGTTCTCGTTCCTTTTCTTCTTGGTTCGTGCGCGCGCTGCGGATAAGACCACCCCGTTGTTGAAGGTACGCAAGCGATGGGTTATTAGTTTCGCGCGAACGATGAATGTTACCCGTTTCGTTGGAAGTCGAGCGGCGAGTGCAGCGAGGGAAAAGTTTTCTGAATGCAGAGATGTCCGAGGAATTGGGCGTCTACAGGATTCGGAGAAGGTAGTTTAAAGGTAAACACAATTCCGACTCAGGAGTTTCAGTATTCAACGCTCTTCCGATAGTCACACACTTCTTACTTTTTTATATCTAACTTCAACTTTTTGCGCATTCAGTTTTCATCCTTTCGCGAGTCGATAGACGTTTCCCTTCTTGGCCAATTTGACTCCTACTCTCCATTTCCTGTCAAGATGTTTTCATTCCGTAACGGGAATTTCTCTGTTTTCGATACGATGACAAGTTACTAGGACTGAGTTTTTTTCTAGTCACCGTCCCAATCGACGCGGCTGTTGAACACGTGGGCCTTGAAGCCTCAAAATCCCTTCTCCGCGCTTACATGAAAGAGATTACGTTTGGTGGGTGTGGAGGATCGATGTGAATGCGGAGGGTGGTTGAAGAGCGGTGGTGGAGGTATTCGAAATGGGGAGTGAACGAAGCGATGCATATGATCGCAGGTTCTTCGAGGGGAGTTAATTAAATTCATATTGCTTCATTTACATTTCCTTCGTATTTTGCACCCCCTTTTATTAACCCCTTTGACTACTGCTGACGCCTAAAGACGCTTAGAAAACTTGCGATGCGATAATGTGGAATACAATAACGTAAATATTATTGTCTTAATGCAGTGGACATTATTGTTTTGATTATTTAGAATAGTTAGAATTGTAGGATAATGAAATTACTTTTTGTCAGTTAATAAATGATTTAGGCTTCATCTGTTATTAGCGAGCGAATGAATTTTTCGGGTGAATGTTTTAAAACGAAGTCAGTTGTTCATCATTTGTTTTCAGAATAACATCTAAGTTGTAAGGAACTATGTATCGATTTTCTAAAATCTTATAATTGCCTTTTAATTAATAGATATCCTACACACGAGACACTCAACAATCGACGCGCACGTACGTAAGCGAGTATGTGCGATGCTAGCGGTTACGTGAGTGAGTTGCAAATGAACAAGCGTAAAGGCGGAAAAACGAAAGAGTTGATTAAAAAGCATTAAGATTCAATGCAAATTAGAAATACATTTTGTAAAAATTCTACTAAATCATTGTTACAAATCATTTTATCCAAACACAAGCTTGTGAATGAAAATACTTTGGCCAGGAAAGACGGACGAATTCCACCCCTGGAGCGAGTCACGGAGAGCATGGAAACTCGCGAAAGTGGTTCGCTTCGTAGCAGGCGAGCCGAGAACCGGTGATGCATGTAACCGTGCGAGCCGGAATATGATACAGTCCGCGTGCATCCTCTTTATAAGGCCTGTATCCACCGTTGGGCCTCTACTTTATGTACTGGAGTACCTAGCGGGATTATGTAGTGACCTATGTACCTCGTGTGTTACTGCGTCTTCTTAGGAGGCCTCGTGCGCTGCGTGGATGGTTTCGTATTGCAAACTGGGCTATTGCACGCGATGCATCCCGGTCGCTTCTAGAACAATGCTCGGCTCGTCGGGCCCGCGCGTACCCGCGCTACTAATGCGATCGTGTACCACTGCACGCACCGACGAAACGTCGCGCGTTCGATTAATAGCCCTATTCGAAGCGTACGAATTTACGCGAATATGCGATATTCCGATGAATCAGACCGATGGTTAGGTAGGGGACGATAGGAATTTGTCCAGTTTCAAGGATTTCTTCTGAGTCAGGGACTGAGTTTTTGTTAACACGTTTAGTGCAATATTGGGATACGTAGATGAGACAATGTTTTGAGTCGCGGTGAAATTTCGACAGAATTTTCACTAATTTAAATATCAACGATTATTTTTAAATAGAGTTCATCGAAACATGTTTAAATCGAATTTATTTGGTTTAAAAGACAGTTATGATAGATATACTAAATTCACATTGTACTGCGTCCCTTATCGTCACTTGGTTTCAATATAATTGGAGCCAAAAAAAGTAGACTGTATCTATATTATGTATATTGGTTCTAATCTAACATAGTTGTGTAAAATGCTCTTCTTTCGCTTTAGGCGATTTGCGTAAGTTTTAAATAATTTCCGTACTTTATGTTAACTTTTTCTTAGGACATTTACAAATTCTAGGAAAGAAATGAGAGAATTTAGGAAAGGAATGATTGCAGATCACTCAAAGATATTGTTACACCCTCAAGTGACTTTGTCCGAATTATGATATGCTTGTAGTTCAAAAACTTATAAATTTGTAATGTCTTTGCCTGAGAGTTCGTACGATCGATTATGAGAATCGAACGCACTTCAATCCCAAGAAAATTCCAGAGAAAATAATTCTGACCACGAAATATCAGCCAAACTCTATCAACTTCTCAATCGTTAAGGTCATTATAGTTCCCACGATCTCGTCACATACAGGATATTGAACAGAAACATTCTCATACCCGCTGTTGAATGATTCCTGTCGCGAAACTCCCGTTTTGCATAAGCTCGACGCACAGCTCGTCACAAGATTTGAACAAAAGGGAAATTTCGCGAAGGAATAACTAATTTCCGGCGGCACGAAGACGTCGGATAGCTGGGGACGGTTAGTCCAGAAGCGGCGCCCGTGAACGATAAATCATCGCGGCGCGCGGTCGACGAGCATAATTCAGCCGCGGGTAATAAACCGCCGCGCGCGGATTTGCACCGCGTCGAGGCCCGTTAAACGCACCCACGCGACCTTTGCCGTGACCAGAGTCCGCTTCATCAACGCGCCGCTCGTTTCCTGGACTTGCGACTTCCTGACACGCGTCTCGACGCGACGAACGGTCGCGCGTAACTCGATCCTCGGCGACCAACCGGACCGCGTTGAAATTTTGACATTCTCAGAAACGAGCGTGTCACCGCGAGCGAAACGCGTGATCCTCGCGCGTGTCCGCGATCTTATCCACGCGTGCGCGATTGTCATGGCCGAAGGGGCGTTACGGTTCTTCCGGTTTCAGCTGTATATGGAGAATGCCGAAAACCAGAATCAAAAGCGTAAGACGTGGCGCAGTTAAATCCTTTTCGTGGTTATCACTACGACTGTTTTTATTTCGCGGTTTCAACGGCGAGCTTATCGCGCTTCGCACGAAGGTTTCGAATTTTTATCGAATCTCGATTTCGTATCGTTCATCTTGTTTGGATAATTTATTCAAGAATGCGTCTAAAAGCTACGCTATAGAAGAAATAATTCCAAAACGTATCTTTCATATTTAACGAATTGCATTTTACGTTTTTCCATTCTGATTTCCTAAAACGAGTCGCGTAAATTTACGTTTCCGCTTGAATTTTTATGTAACCAACAACAGTTGTGCGAAGTACGCGAAAGTGACTTGCTATATGATATGAACTCTTTCGCCGCGAGAAAACTTCGAGGTCTGTTATGAAAACGATGTTTACGACAAAACGAGCAGACCACTTCGTACTAGCTTTCCTCAAGGAGAACTTGAAAGGGTTAAGCTTGAGCAATTATTTCCGAGAATCATGGAAGCAGATCCTTTCATATCGGACGTATAAATATCCGAAGAATGCTGATCGTCCGCCTGCAGCGTTCCGCTCGGCGTCGCTTGGCTCGCGTGCACGCGCTCGCGTGCATCGTCCCGGGGGATGTTTGGATCTAATTGGGAAACACGTGCGAGCTGGGAGCCCGGGATGGAACAAGAAGAGCGAAGGAATCGCGCGCAGGGGGCAGAGATGAATAAATTTCCGATAACGGGCGTGTGCGTCGCGCCGCGAGCTGGATGAACGCGCAGCGTGCGCGCTCCGCCGCGCTTAATATGCGCATACTAAGGGAGTGCGCGTTGCCGATGGGCCGGTTGATTTATTGGAAATCGATTCGGGCCCGACGTTCCCGTTGCCGGACGGCCATGCTTCTCGACGTCGATTACATAATAATTACGGCTAATGAATTCGTCCGCGGACCAACGATACGCGGCCCCGTCGCATTCCTGTCGTGTCGCTGGCACCGCGAGCGTGCGCCTTTACCAGCTTCCGGTGCCAATCCTTTCGATTGTGGGAACTCTTCGAGGCCGCTTTTTTCCTCGATTATAACACGTAGAATAGCGATTCCCAGTCGATTTGACAAGATTTATGCCAATGGAGCTATTTTTTATTTGATAGTGTACACCAGTGTTTTCTAAACTTTTCTCATCTTCTATTTTTTTTAAGAACATTAGAGTAAATTTGAGTTTTTTTCTTAACTGTGGTGTACAGTTTCGTTTGTCGATGGAGAAGGTGATTTCCGATGAAATATTGTACGATATGTGAGGGTTGGAAGCTTTTGTGGTGACAAACCGAAAAAAGTGCTCAAGCTGTTTGTATATAGTTAAGCTACGATTAGATTAACTATGAATGTTCTACGCTGTACTCTACATACGTTGTTTTCCAATGTCTTCTTAAATTACGCTCATTCTCTTACATTTCCATGAATACTCAGGCCCACTGTCGCAAGCTTCCAATCGTAGATCAGCTACCCGCGTAACTTGCACTCCTGATTGGGAGTTGTTCGATAAAATCAAGGAATGGCTCTTTGCGTTTAGGATATTGTGAGATAATCGGAATAAAAACGTAGTTTATTAAACATAGAAAGATTATGAATTAGTAAAGAAATCGCACTACGCATTATCGTTCTAACTTGTTAAAATTTTCCATGCACACCGATTTTTAACTATTCGCTCTTTCGGCTCTTTGACGAAAGAATTTTGTCGCCACTTTTCACGATTATTGAAATTAAAACAAAACATCGTCGTCTATCGGCAAGGAACGCTAAATGTAAATTTACATCTAGAAATAATCGTAAACTTAAATCTGAACTATGAAAATAATTAACACTCTTTAATATACAAACATATCGACATTGAAAAGAATTCGCTAGTAAAGCACATTCACTCCTGCACATTCTATAACATTTGAAATATAAATTATCCCCTTACGACCCCTTACAACAAATAATTTCACGTTCAATCTGTAAATTTAAACACAAAAAGTGAACTTTGAACAAGAAGAAGATGCTTGAAATGAACATCTATAAAATAAATCATTTAATAAAATTCCACAAACGTAACACCCACTTGGTAATCTTCGAAAACTCCTCGGCTTACGAAAGGTTCGAGACTTCTCCTAGACTCTAACGATCGTTTCCCTGACCTACGGCACTCTAGCTTCTATTTCGGTGGTAGAGCATGCGACGCGACCGGAAACGAAGCGGCCCTCGCACGCACGCTCGCCAGCACGTGACGATTCGGCGGCGCGTGCGACCCGCGAATAAACGAGGCCCACGCACGCACAGGAAAACACAGGATCTATAATAACTGCGTTGGTCTGGTCAGTGACACGTACATAGAGCACACCGTGTTCCGTTTCTCCACGGTTGTTCATAATTAAAATTGAACATATGCAAACGGAAGACTGTGATCGCAGTCCGGAAAAGAACAAACGGTGGAAGCGGGATTGAAGGGCGACTGTTATCTCAGTTACGTGTTATGCACCAGTGAAGTACTAATGCAGTTCCTTCACGTCAATAACATTCGTAAGATATCAAGTTGACTAGCACGCGAAAAAATTGAAATTTTTCTACCAAACGCACGGCTGGTGTTGCGTTGTTCTTTGATTAAAACTTGCGAGCCTTAGTCATGATCACGATGCACGTGGCTATATTTTAAAATCACTCGAACTTCCACCAGTACGCACGTGAGGTATACCTGTAAACAGTGCGATTATAGATGTAAATAACTCGCGCCCTATTCCGTAGGCAGTACTACTCATCGTGCAACAAAAAAATATGGAAAACACACGGATGTTTCATTTTGTGTTCTGTAAAGTGTATTTATACCCAACTATGTTATAAATCAGCATCGAAAGAGAATGAAAAATTTGATCACCAAACCTCCTTGAATAGATAGAGAAAATAACGCTATTGAAGTCTGTTTTTTTTTCATCTCAATATCTCAATCCTCTGCTGAGATATAAGGACTCAAAGTGTTTTCATTCATAACGGCGCGCAAGATGACGGCGGTAGTTATGAATGACTGGATCCACATTTTTTCCTGGAAATACGTACGCATTGATAGTAATAGTAAAAATACGTCTGGCACACGTCTGGCACTGACCAGCCCATGACGATTGGGATAGGTCAGTGACTAAGTGCGAGCGAGAGGTCCAAACACTTTTGACAAAGACAGACATAGTTCGATTAAAAATTACCCTTCTCTTTACACGACAATATCTTAGGAACAGAAAATTGGATCGAGATGATTCGAAAACCATTTTCAAAAGGAAGGTCTCCAATTTCTAACAAGTCCGACATCGTTAAATAATAATGTTTATCTTTGGAAATATAGCGTTTTCAATTTTGTACAATTTCAATGCGAGTTAATCGGGGTTTCAAATAGTTTCTTGTTAAAAATATTCAACTTTTTCCGTGGTTAACTTTTATTAAACATTGGGAACCGATGTCCATTTACTAGACAAATACGTAAAGTGAAGAAAAAGTATATTTTATTATAGAAATTGTCTTCGTAAAGTAAATTATAAAAAATTTTCAGGACGAATCAACTGAAATTTTCAAAAGCTTTTTACGAACTGTATTTATATGAATAAAATTTTCATGCTACAGTCCTACCTATAGTTAATCGAATCTTTTCAAGCGCAATAATTGTCCATTCTCCTTTACCTTTTCAACCCTTTGCGCTCGAGAGACAACTCTCAGTCGCCATGGTGTTTCATGTAATAACTCGAGTCTATCATCGAGTGATTTTAAATTTTAATCGACAGTATTTGTGAAGAAATTAGTGACAGAAAAGATATAAGCAGTTCGAATCGTATTTCCAAACTGGATTCTCTGGAAAATTAAATCTCAAGTCAAACAGTGTTCCATTTCATCAAAAGTAACAATGATGCCCCACTGAAGATTGTAATAATTGAAAATGAACACCTTACGATGAATCCAGGGAAATACCACTGATAATAAAATTCATACCCGGCAAATAAACAAATAATTTGTGTATAAAATCATTTTACGTTATCTGTAAGACACTTGTCACACACACGCAAAATCATCTCGAATGCTACTTCGCTCGATCGAAAAAATCGTTCAGTTTTGTATGTTCGGGTCGTTCCTGCCACCCAAAAGGGCATTGTTTCGTCGGGCGAGAAAAACTGTTGATTCGCTTAGCTGCATTTGCCTCGAGCCCCGTCCGAAAGGAAACACCAACCTTTTCATTTCAGGCAGCATTGTTTTTCGAGTACCTTTTTCTTGTGTCCGCGCGGATAGTTAGTTAGCTGGTTCGAGTTAATAATTACAGCACCGTAGAAAATGCACGGTAGTTTTCTATTTTATATTTGCCAAGGAACTGTGCTTCCGTATGTTCGTAAATGGCGGGTCTCGGTTCGGTTCTTACAGCGCAAGAAACTTTTTAGGTACACTTTCAAACCTCGAACTCGATTATTCTAATATTTTTAGTTGAAATGCGAATCTGACTATGTAATAGTTACAAGCACTTCGAACTTTGCAAGCAAAGTTAGACAGTTCTAGAAACAGGCAAATTTAATGAAATTAAAAACAAATAAAATTCTACTTTCTAAATTTAAAAATTAGCAAACTGTTACCAAATAAATTAGTGTCGAAAACGTACGCGTAACTCACTACTATCTCCTATTATCCAACGATTATAAATGTACCGTTAGAATTACTCACCAATTAAAAAAAAAAAAGAAAGTACATTCTACGAACGACCACCTATTGCTGCGCGAGGCATAACCCTTTGAGTGTTACGTCATATTCACATGTCAGTCGTTGCGACCAGCTGTCTACTGATCAAAATATACAATTTATTTTTTCAATTTTAATTGGTATTTAAATATAAAGATAAAAATATCAAATTTAATAATGAAATTTTTATAATGAAAATAACAAATTTAATAATAAATCGATAATCTGGAACAAATTTAATAACGATTTAATAATCAATTAATGTATGATATATTGTAAAGCATTGATCAACATATAAACCTAACCGTTTAAAAATTCGTCGAATTTTATGTTTATTACAAACTTTTGAGCTTGATTTTCTTTTTCGAAGACGGTTTAAGATAAGTATTTGGAAAATATATACCTTTCTAAAATTTGTCTAATTCCTTTTCCCTAGATATATTTTTCACATATTCGTTCAATGGAACAGCTAAACAATGTAGAGACATACTAATATTAATTCCATGTTAAAGCAATCGATAAGACGATGAAAGGTATTACAATAAGAATATGTAGAGGACGTATATACGCGGTTTTCGTACATATCGATAGGCTAACAAGAGCCTCTCGCAGTCAAAGGGATAAAAATCGAACGGCGGTTAGCAACGCGTCGTTCTTTGTTAATCGACGAGGTGAATGCCAACGGTGGCTACGTAGCAGCAGGAATCCGAAAGAAAAGTCGCCGAATCCTGGTGCGCCGCTTCTATTATCTATTGTCTTTTCTTAGGAGGCCTCTCGCGATGAGCCGCGCGCGTACAACGCGGTATGCGACGCCGGCTGAAGAAGCTTTCGTAGCGTTGGCGCCGATACCAAACCGGTAGAAGCAGGTAGTCCATCTAAGTCCACGCGGATCGTCGTCACGGCCGCAGACCACGCATCCTGGAATCTATTTTGCGATTTTAGAAAGAAAAGAAGAGAAAAAAGGAGGAAAAGACGATACCCTCGTCCACGTTCTTCCCCCGCTCTGTCTGGAGCCGCGACCGTATTCCCGGTTCTACGCTTTCCGTGCTCGGTTATACTGGTTTCCACGATCGTCTCGATTTTATGCTCCAATGGAGAGGAAACGTCGGGACGTACAGTTTATTGTGCGCGCATACGTCGTTGCTTTGGAATTACGGAGGATATTAGAGCGATTCGATGTTGCAGTTTGTTTGAGCTGGAAACGATTAGATGATTGTAATTGGTATTTATTATCTAACAAGTAAACTCAATCTTCGGTTAATAATTTGTTACTCTTTATATGTAGCTTCTATTGTTTTTATAGTTTTATAAACATATCACTTTCCTGACACAGCTTTCATGTCTGCTTTTTACTTATTGTATTTATTATAAAAATGGTATGCAAAATAAATCCTCTTATATATCGTTGCATCCGCGAGTTGCTTTACAATTCTTAGAACTGTAATCTATAGAGTTATCAAATTCAAATAGTTTCTCATTTAAATGTCTACTTTTGTATCTTGAATGCTTAAACATATTTCGTAACCGAGAACAAGATAGCTGGTTATGAATAAGCAATTGAAGTTCGATGATGTTATTTCTTGTGCTCTCTGATCGCATTTTCAAGGAAATTTCCAAACTAGATACTCTGAAAAATCAAATCTCAAGTCAAACAATCTTCGATTTCATTTTGCTGCGTTAAATTCTACGCGACGCGTTACTTAGAATCGCTGAAAATCGTGTGTAAGGTGCGACACCGACATCACCACGCACGTGTTAATGGTCGATCATCCCATCCGTTTAACAGCTATTCCGACAGACATCGAAACGAGCCATTGAGAAGTCATTAAAACCACCTCGCGTCGGATTCATTAGTAAAGCTCGTCGAGGAACACTTTCTATCGCGCGGTAACCGATCGACAAACTCCATTGATCGATCTATAAACGAGCGTCGAACGCAACGAGCAACAGGTGATTCACGTTCGATCGATCCATTAGCAATTTACGGACGACACGTGTGCGATTCGCACACGATTCCCCGGTTAATTTCGATCCTCTCACCTCCCCTCGAATACCTAATGAACGAGATTCCGACTTCACGAATTTGCATAAATTAACCCTTTGCATTCCAAATTATTTGTCAATTATGTTGCCAACAATTTCCTGTCTGTCTCCCGAAAAGAGTTAGTTTTATGTTTACGGAAACGTATTTTTTATTTCACTATCAAAGTCGAATTGATATGGAAATAAAAAGTGTATCTGAATGTAATCAAAATAGTTCACTCTAACTACATTGCTCTGGCATTCGAACGCATTCGAATTGAACAAATAATTATTCTATCTGCTTTAGTTTCAGTTCGATCTGAATAAACCTTCGAGTTACTTCTTTTAATCATTGATCGAAAATTTTGTTCTATCTATATTTTAAAAAAGATAAATAGTATTAAAACAGTAAGCAAGTACGTATGGAAAAATTAAAGAATGTTTAAATTGAAATACAAACAATCTCACACACATAAAAATGAAATTGCTAATATTGTAAATGACCAAAATGGTAACAGAAATTCACTCAGATCCTTGATCATTAGTCTCTTCCTTCAGGGACTGTGGTCTCGATCTGAGACCATGGTACGGGTGTGGCAATCCCGTGGTGCCCTAGCCATAAAGTTGAGGGATGTTAACCCTTTGCACTTAGAATTTTTCAATTTTGTTGCCAACAACTCCTTACTTTTTATATATTTCTACTAATTGCTATTTTTACTAATTATATTAAATATAGTTCTGAAACTTTGGTGCAATTTATACTTGTTTCCTTTTTTTATTTACGAATGCCGAGTCATTCAATAAAGGTGTGCAAAGATCCTGGAAATTTTTAAAAATTTTAATTAGGCTGTTGGAATATTTTAATATAGCTTTAATTGCATAATTTAAAGAGATTTTTGAAATTTTTTTCTTAGGTTTAGATAACCTTGTTCCTCCCTTGCTGCTCGTTGCGCGAGTGAATGTTTTATCGCGGCGTATCTGAATCGCGGACGCGCTTTCGACGAACGTTCCATCATCGCCGCGTGTCAGAATAATACTTTCAACGTGTTTTGCGAGTATACGAGTTCGTTGAACACGGTGAACCGAAGAGCAGAGCGCCGATACGAGGTCAATAGCACCGTGACGATTGCGATAGGCGAGGGTTAACCCGTTTAGCGCCGTCGTAAAGCAAGCACCGGAAAACCAGTATCGAATTGGATTCGACGATTTCAGAATACGCTCGACGCGCGACTGTCGTTCGAGCTGGAAGTATTTATCGTTCGATGCCTCTGATAGAGATGAACTTTTGTCTTACGAACCCTTTTCATAGTGTTCCGTAAATAGGAAATGTCAGGCATCTTTCAGTGGTTTATGCTTAGATAAATGACAGAAGCCGTTGATACGTTTAAGTCTTTGTATTTGGATGTCCCATCTGAGAAGACATCAACATTGATTAGCGATTGCGGAGGTTAAATTTATTCCTCCATAGCTTTTCGAGAAATGCGTGTTCCTCTCTTGCGAAGAACAAGATTTGCTACACGAAAGTTGCGATTTAGAATACAGATAGGCGCGTAGCTTGCATAAATCATGAAGAGCTCGCTTGTCAATTGCCCGTAGGTTCAAAATGAGCCACTATTCGGTCCTTGGAGAATCTTCTCCATTGTATCGACGATAGGAATCGAGTAGCAAGCCCACATCAATCAGATATAAAAATACCAGCGATTAGTTATGTTCAGTAGAAAACCAATTGAAGAAGGACCGGTTTGTGTTCATTTTTTCGCAACGAAGGCATCCTGATCGAGCATCGAAGTATCCTGTTCTACATTCGCCGAAATGGGACAAAGTCAATTGGTCGTTTATGAAATTTTGAGCACAGAACGTTATACACGATTTATGTTCCCTCTCTTTAATTTTTACACCGAAATTGTTATCAGAATCAAGATAGAGACTCGTATTCATCATACCGGTACCATAATTTACACCCAGCGAGACACTCGATGTAACGAGGCGAGCGGTGAAAAGCCGACGGTGATATCGCGTACCGTTGTTATTACTGTTTGAGCGCGCGTCACGATGCGGCTTGACTTCGGTTTGATGGAACCAACCAAGGGCGTAAATCTTTGCCGCGATCCTTTTCGTCACCGTTGTTACGTGTGCCCTAATACTTGCCACGGTAGTAGGGAGGAATATAGGTGAATTTTAACTTAACACAGTCGCTTAACAAATAACAAATATATTTTAAGTAAAAGAAATAACAAATGCTGAGTAATACTACGTTTTTCTGAAGTGTCTACGTCTGATGTATGTTCTTTCAAGGCGATGCCAGCGGTGAAGTTGGGGTGTTTTATAACGAATTCGTGTGAAGGAATGATGAAGGATGTGGCAAGTAGATATGGCGCTATTATATGGGACTAGGAGAAAACCGAAAAGACGCGAGTAGTGAGAGTAAGGGTTGCAGGCGAGTGGTGAGTAGAGCAGGCAATAAAGCAATAAAACGGTAGAATATATGGCACATGGTATTTGAAAGGTCATTACTGGAACTTGATCTTGAGATTTATGATGAGGCAATATCCTATTGCTTTATGGGTTTATTGCTGCAACATGTGATTTGGGAACCAGATGTTTTTATGGATTGAATCGTGGTGGATATTTGAGTTACGACGAACGATTTGGATTATCGGGGTTTAAATCGATGTAGCGTGTTTGCCGCCAGACAATTAGCTATCCGCGGATGGTGTCGATAGATGAGCAATCGGTATCGAAAGTGTTGGGAGGAAGACCGCGATCATGGCGAGAGGATTATCACGCGTCTTCTCGCGGACGCGTCGTTTGTCATTTCGGAGTCGAATCCGGGGCTTAATCGTTGGTTGGCTCGCGAGGAAAGTGTCGGTGGCAATTCGCGAAATTGCCAGCTCCTTTGTTCCCAGCTTCCGCGGGATCATCGGGGGCGCAGGAAGCCCCGAGGGGGACAGGCAGCACGCGGCGTCCTGTGTCCCGCGGGGCCACCAAAGAATTATGTCCTTATTGTATGTTAATGGAATCTCCACGGCGCTTCTTTAAAAATAGCCGGTGAACCCTCTCGGCTCGCATACGTACGCGGCACCCGCTCGCCTCGCCCGGCCCCTTCCACTCGACGTTTTCTAGTTTCTGGAACTCGTATTTTAGATAACACCGGTCACGAGCCGAGAGGCCTCTTTTGTGATGCTTCTGCGAAACTCTTATTATGCGTCATTGTGAACCGGCTCCGCAGCAGCCTGATAAATACAGGCCGTGTTCCGCTCCGCGCGGAGGACGCAGATGATATCGTCGTGTCCCGCCACTTCAAGTCAAAATTGTTTCATCTTCGTCGAGAGCTGGAACTACTCTGGCGTTTTTCTGGCTATTTCGAATGCCAATCGAATATCTTTTTTGGCTGCGAATAGCGCCTTTAGACGCTGTTCGTGAAGGTATTACTTGCTTTTCTAAAGGGTGCACGTATTTCATATTTCACTAATTTTCGCCCGTCATAGTATGTTAAGAACGAATCGTTTCTGAGCGCAGCGAAAGGGTTAACCCTGGGCGCCAAGATTTTACTTATTCCGTGGCAAAGTACAAGATATCTCGTAGTTGACAGTTTTGATACAGTCACTTGTTACCAAATATTTTCTAGTTGATAGCGAGAGGTAAAAGCGTCCCCATGCACCTTCAGGGGTGGTTTTTAGGCTTGTTAAGTGTCTTCATTGAAAACTTTAGAAGTTGTTTCAATGAAAACTTGCATATTCTGCTATATATATTTTTCTTCATTGTATAGCGTTGCAAAGTGAAGCAGATCTGAAAGAGACCAATTGGCATTAGAATCGCGGTTTCTCTCGCGGAGTAGACGTCGAATTAGCATGACCCTGGCATAGATTTAGCGGGAAAAAAGTAGCACGGCGTAACGTAATAACGTTAAGTGAAAACGTCGAAACTGGCTGGGGCGGGTCCGCTTTTCAACGTAGAAATCGAGTCTCTCTTTTGAATTTCGTTTTCAGATGGAATTACGCGAAACCTGTAATTCGTGTTGACTCGCTAGCTCGTTGGTTGCAAGCCACGACTTTCAGCTCCATAAAAGACCGTTTCGCTTTTCGAGCGGATCAGCCATTTTCGCTTCTTGATTCAAGTTAGATTGAACGTCGTACTTAACATTGTCTAAACCCACGATTTTCCTATTTACTGTCTACTTCTACGTATTATTAGCGATTTTTAATAGTCATCTACTTGGTCTAGAGTAAAATTTTTATTTTTCAATTTGCTAAGTTAACCCTCCAGCTGCGGGCAACGCTTATAACGCATCTTATTCTATACAATTGCGCAAATTATTACGTTATTATCGCGTTATTTATAATTTTTAAGATGTTTAGGTATCGAGACGCGCTATTTCTACGTTGAATCTGTTTTATTTTATTTTGAAATATGAAAAGTCGCTCGTGATTAGAGCGTGGGGTTGATACTCCCAGTACTGTTTTTTAACCTCTTCAGTTTTTCATTATTAACGCTCAACAGCCACAAATATGAAAATTATGGATTTTTCCTGCATTTTTATTGTTTTCCCCTTCTTTTTTTGTTTTTTTTTCTTTTCTATAAAAGAAATATTAAATGGTAATAAAATGAAAAATTAAATCATTTTTTTCTCGCAATAAAAAGGAATCGTCCCCGAGGTGGTTAAATAGCCACTGTTTCGATAACGAAGGTTGAACGCTGGTGGAAAAGACGAAAGAACGCTTCTGTTTCCACGCGCAGACCAGAGTCGCTCCCAGAGTGTCGATAAAAAAGTACAAGGTAGCGGAGGAGGCGTGTCAGGGGCCTGGCCCCGATTTCGGGCCCTTCCATCAGCGTTTACGATCCGCTCGTAAACGCGACGCATTCTCGTTAACGCTCCTCGTTACTTTATCGTCCTCCGGGCGCGTCGTCGAACGCGTTGGTTTCGAGGTGGCCCAGGCCCGAATTCCTCGCCGGTATTTATCGCCTCGCGACGTCTTCGAAGAGGAAACGGCGGCCTCCGCGGCGCCGAGCGTTGCGTAACGCGTTGGTCGCGCCCGATTCGCGACACGGGGACGCGCTCGAGGGAGTGTCGCGGAAATGTACGACGTCCTTTGACTCGTATCTCGTTGTGCAACGGCTGGACCACCTGTGTAGGACGCGAGATCCTCGCGAGGACGAGAAAGGGTGGTCCCGCTGGTTTACAGCGCGCGTCGAAAGTCGGTTTCTGGGTATAGCGACGTCTCAGACGCGGATTTTAGTCGGACGCTACCCGAGTCAGAAGTTAGTAGCTGCCCGTGGACTTATACGGTTTTGTAAACTCTGATGCGACTCGAATTCTTTATATGGCTAAAAGAGAAATGCGCGGTTTTGGTATTGTGTAATTCCGTTGCCGGAAGTGGAGTCTCTTAATTTAGATCGGTATCATTTACTCGAACTTATTATCGCCAAGAATAATTTTGTTTCGCTGTTTAATTATTCTTCTTTTTTCCTATTTCTTTTTTTCTTCATTAGAAATATTGTAAATGTAATCGATATAGCACACTGTACGAAACGTAAACAAATACAGCTGATAGTAGAAATATATTGTAGGATTATAACTTATTACTTAAAAACAATTACAAGAAATAGAAAAATCGATGGATACTTCTTTACAACTTAGATGTTACATTCAAGACGGATAATGAGAACTGACAGGATGTTTTAAAACTAGCTCGGTCACATTCTCATTCCATAATGTATGGAATGTAAATTATTGATTAATGCTAAAGGGATAATTTCATTATTTTTCAATATTGTTATGGAAAATGAGAAGGTAATTACGAACAGTGAGTCGAAATTGAAACGGAGAGGGATGTTCAAGTTCGTTTTCCGGAGATCGCAGGTGACGTCAGGGGATGCTTTCAGCGCGTCGTTCCCGAGAGTGCATTCGCGGCACCGGCCGCGTCCGTTTCTCGTCAATTCCTTCGTAACGTTATTTCAAGACTGGCACTGCGCCAGGAATACGCATTTACCAGCCTGTCTATTCGCTCGGCTGTATCGCTGTGTCTATATATAACTCGCCACTTGTGCATAATTGTAACTAAGAACGGTTCTTTTTGCTTTGTTTCAGGTACGTATCATGCAGACCCACGTATGAATACACTTCGCCAGCACGTGAGTCAATACCATTATCATATCAAAACGTAGTGCCTTGTAATTTAATGCGGGTATAAATAGCCACGAATACGCGAATAGGATAGGACGTGGAAGGATGAACAGTTATTAAATTTGAACAAGAATTGAAAGCTGTAAAGATGTTGAAATTTAAAAAAAATTGAACGAATTTGAAAAAAGTTAATCTCGAGCTTCCGAGCACAGAAAGAGTTACACTTTCGTTGCGTTGGGATGCTTTGACAAGAGTGTACGACGAAGGGGTGGTACCATTAGGAACTTAATACGTTCCACTTAGGTAGCCCGCCTTAACAGCCCTTAAGACAGCGCCGGTAACTCGTGTGAACGGCCATTACGTCCGTTAAATTGAACAATTGCTGTCGATGGGATCTCTCTTAAACACCTTCGATCTCACGCGGTTCCCTTCCCACGCGTAACGCGTCGCTATTACACGCGTTCGAACTCTTATGCCGTTACTCGTTACGGTAATCCGTTATCCGAGGGCCCATTGCAATTCGCAGGATATTTCCAATTAAAACTGAAGCCTCTAAGAACCTTTAAACTCGAGATCGACTTAAACGATAAACAAATCACCGAAAGGGAAAAATCCGCGCAGAAGTCACTCGCATCGTTTCTTCTCGCGAGTGTTCGCCAAGTCTGTGCGTAAGCGCACGGAGGGGTTACGTGGTCACGTAGGTGGAACGCGGTGGAATGAGAATTCCTCCCTCATGTTTTATTCCGCGAATGGATGGGCGGTCCGGCTCGAAATCAATTGCTAGACCCGCGTTACATCCTCGCCGGACGGCGAGCCTTCTTTCTTTCCTCGCCGTTGATTCCACGCGAAACGTAACGAACGGAAGGGAGCGGAGGACGAAGGGGCGAGACGTTGAACGTACAACGACCGCGACCGGCAGCGGAAAGAGAACGAGTGGACCGCCGCTGCGATGAGACGATGCCCTCCCAGTCGTTCTCAGCAAATGGATTCAGTCATGAATATGTATCGAACGCTCTCATAACTGAATTCATAGCGAACCGAGGTCGTACGGAGGCGAACTGACGAACGGAGGTTACCGGTAGAGTCGTTCCTGCGCCTGGGACTTCCGTCGATCGCTGAAACAAGCTCGACGTCAAAAGACTCGCCGGCGATCGTCAAGGGGAATGCTAATTACCACGCTGGGAGGCGGGAGGAGAAAGTAAATCGCGATAGAACTCGAAGAAATGGACGTAAATGGATGGAAATGGTGGGTGGTTAAAAGAGAAAAAGAAGAGGCACCTTTCGAGAGAAGAAAACAAATTTTTAAACCCTATGCACTCTGAATTATCCTTCAATTTTCTTGTCATCAACTCTTTACTATTTAAAGCGTTTTATTAGGACAGTTTCTCGACTGCTGCTTGTATATAATTCTATTAAGTATAGCTGTAAAACTATGTTGCAGTTTATATTTGTTTCTTTTTTTTTTTTATTTACTGATATCGAGTCACATTTGGCAAAATTATGCAAACGGTTGGGCTTAGAAAAATCGATTTGCGTAGTTTCTTTGCTTAACAAAAACTAAATTTTATTAAAGTGAAAAAATGTGTTGGATAAAAAAATGGATTATATCGTTAGGTATTTTTGCTTCACTGTTTAGTGTTTGATTTGTGACCGACGTCTCTTGCGACACCGTCACCCGCATAGTTTTTTTAATTCATTATTGATTGGTTAACCATTAACTACGGAATTTAGTTTAAAAAAATCTTTTATGGAACGCGTAATTAAATCAAGCAATGATGAGTATGTATGTCATACGCAGAGCAGATGCTTCAATTTTTTACGAAAGAAGTCAAGAAAAACGTGAAAGGATTACATTTTTGTTTGATAAAAAATTAACAATCGCATCGAGACAAAGTTTTGGATTGACGTATATACACGTCAAATACAGTTAACTGGTTAAACAGTTGTTTAAACATTCGTTTTTTTCCAGCCATCAGCTTCTGAGTGTCGCCAACTACCCTTCCATTCTCCTGGTGGGGGTGGGGTGATAGGTAAACTGCCTTAACACTTTCAAACCTAACATACACCATAATACACTGGCGTAGAACTTCAATATCTAACTTAGAATATTAAAATTATGACTACAACTATGTATATGCGTCCTAGTTTTAACCCTTTGCATTCGCCGCCTTCCCAGACGTTAGCTATCAGCAATAGAAAATTTCCGTTTCAATAGAAAACTTGAAAAAAATATGTATTTCTGATAAAGTTTGAAATGGAATAAGTTTAAACTCTGCAATCAGTAATCCATTCTGATATCCCCTTAGAGGGGACATCCAAGTGATATGCTAGTCTCGCGATGTCCCTTCAGTTGAGACATCTGGGTGCAAAGAGTTAAGCTTACCTTTTTATAAAAAGTAGTACAATATCTCTATCTGTTCGATTTTATTCGAAATACTTGACATTACTGATGGTTCATGAAATGATGGGAAATGAAAAAAAGTCTATCTGAAGTGTTCTTCCAGGTCAGCGTTCGATCTAGAAACCGTCGGAAACATTGCGTTTATGGTCGCCAAATGGCTATTGAGGATAAAACTTGGAAATTTTTAAAAACGTTAGTAAGAATTTTACAAAAAACTCCTGGAAAATAGCTTCTATTTTTAATTGTACCATAAACCTTGCCGACAAAGGCACCAAGTATTCTGTTAATTATTTCGATACGGAACAGCAATGGTTATTTCTTTGTGGAAAAAGAGTAGTGAAGGTGTAGACAGAAGGAAGTGGAAAAGTAAAGAGGAATAAAACGGGTGAACAGTAAAAATAAAGTGGACAAAGTGGACAAAGTGGTACGGACTGTGAAAGGAGAAAAAAGGTGAAGTGGAAGTAAAGGGACAGTGAAATGAACAAATAGCAGAAATAATTCAATGGTTCTCGGAGAGTTTAATGCTTGTCCTATTAACTTGAACCGTAATTTCTCTTATTATCTTTAATACTACCTGATTCCTATTCTTATATTCTCACGTTTTGATTTCCATAAAACGAATCGCATTTCGAAATTGCTTTCCAAGTTCGCTTCTTTTATTACATAGTGTCGAGAGGACTTCCTTTTGCTTTAAGACATAGGTCCAAATATTTCTTAACGAATCTTAATACATTCACAACAATACAATTTCATTTTCTGACTGCGGCAACAATATTAAATTACATATCCTTGCCTTAACGATGCAAGTTTGCAGCAACCAGCTTCAAAATTTCATTATTTTCGCCGATATTCAATAATAGAAACGTAAAAACTTTGCCAGTCGCGAATGTGTTAACTTATTAGTCTCTCTTATTGTAAGCAACAAAGATTTAATCTGTTTGAGACTTTCACAGCTCGAATGAACTAAAGATAAAGAGTTTTCCGGATATAAGGGATTAGAAGCTATCCCTTTTAGGACATACAAATCCTTAAAGACGTAGCTTACATGCGAAAAAGTGTTAAAAAAAGATTTATTTATACCGTAAAAGAAATGTCTAAATATTCTACCGCGAAAAGTGAGTCGAAAGTCAACAGCGGCCGAAAAGACACGATCGACACGGTCGTCCGGTCGATTCGCGAGTTCGTCCTCGTGATCGTTCCGATCGGAGCGGAGCCGAGCGCGGGCGCTCCGAGCAGAGAAGGGTCGTAGGGTCGCCGATGTCGTGTCTCTGTTTTGCAACGCGTAATTACCAAGAACGGGCAGGCACGGCGGCGTTCCCGTAGCGCACGGCCGCCAGCCGAGCGCCGCGGCATTAGACGGATTTTTTATGCGAACGCGTAACGAACGCCGTTTTGCATATTCCGTGGCAGCCAGCGTGGCCGCCACCAGGCCACGTCGCTCGCGTTCACCGAGCCTCCGCCAGCGCGCCCTTCTCTAACGATCACTGCCAACGTCGCGCTCCGTCACGCCGGTCCAACTGGAAGTCGATCGTCGAATGGTTCCTCTCTTTCTCCAATTTTTTTTTTCTTTTGAATGGGAGAGAACGAACTGTATACCCTCTTGGATCGTTCCTACTGTTTGACATCTTCGAGGTTTCTGAGATGTTCCTCGTCAATGGGATATTTTAACACGAAAATTAGTAATCTCGTGTAATCGTAATCCATTCGTTACCGCTGTTGGTAATTAGCGACGAGATTTTGAGGACTTCGAGTCCTGACAATAGAACGGCGTGAAGAATGTCAGTAGGTTATTGGGTTAAGAAACCAACGGGAGATTTTTTGTCCCCTGGGAATTGTTCTCCGGACAGATTACATTAATAGGGAACGAGGATGAGTGAAAGGGGTTACTTTCGCTGATTTAACGAGTTCTCTATCGAGTGTTAAGAAAGTATCGCGAGTCCGTCCGTTTAATTGGAACGGAATGATGACATTTGGGTATTCGGAGCGAGCCAATTGTAGTTAATTAAAGACGGTAGAGTAAAAGGAACTCTGGAATCGCTGGCTGGTAGTCGGTTCGTTTGTTCCGCAGATGCGACTGCCCGGGTGATCGATAAGTCTCCGGTACTCGATGCTCCAAATGACCGATGCTTACGGAATAACCAGATATTGCATATACAGGTGTCACAATTACAGAACTTAATGATGATTAATGCGCCGGTCATTCCATTCGTTTGCACAACACAAAGAAACGCAACAGAGAAAATATTTATAGAACAGCCGTGCTCGATTCCGTTTTTACAACGGATAATCGAGTTTAACGCGAACGTTCTGGAAATGTCTACTCTCCTCTCGATCCGTGCACCGTTAATTAAATATTCCAAGGAAAAGCGTGGAAACTTTCATCTATCGCGTCCGCGCGTACAAGTTTTTCAATGAAATCATCGAACATCGATAAATAAATACTGGACGCGTAGCGAGAGAAAATGAAAAGAAAAATGGCGTGGAATTTCAAAATAAATGCAGGATCGAACGTCTCGAGATTGGAAGATATTCGAGGACGCCATGGCGTCGTCGATGCAGCGGGATGCATTCTCACGGGTATACCTCCTGCGTCAGATAAATGTTGTGCCATCAGGACATGGATAAATGATAATACCCGGCGGGATCTCGCTGTGCGTATACTCCTGGAAAGACAACAGGATTGAAACAGGAATCCTCCGCGTTACGATAACGTGTTTATTACAGACGCGGTGCCAACCGTTCAGCCCTTTTCACCCGCGTAATTCCGCGATCTATCAACGATAACTCAACAATTATCTAATTTAAAAAGGCATTTTATAAATCGTATCAAGCAGCCGATCCGTTAACCTTTTGAATGCGAATAGCCAGAGCGAACAGGTGTCGTTTATTTATTTTCTACAACTGCACAACGATATACCATTGTTCAGTTCCGTTTCTGACCGCTTCGCAATCGATATGTTAACCCTTTACCTCAAATTTACAATACTCCTTCTTTTCTAAATCTTTCCTATTCTTTTCTGTTAGAAATGATCTGCAACGTATAGTTTTTATCTGTAGCCCAGCGGCACATATGTGTCCCAGTTTAAAAGAATGTTCATTTCACTTTTTTACAATGTTCTAAATATAAACACGCAAAGTCTATTCCAATTGATCTCATAAAAATACTGGGTTGTAGTGGACGTATTTCCATCGAGAGTCTGGTAGCGAACGAGTTAATCGACTTCCTCTATGATATCCGTGAACATTTTTTCCGGCATTTTCACGCATCTAAATTAGCTGTTCCGCGTTGCGTAACGTCAACAGTATGCCAATGAGTTAATTATCTCTCTCTGGCGTCGAATCACCGTTTCGTTGTTGCGCTAGCAACGAGCCCCAGCATCCGGCACCGCGGATCTATTACTCAGCGCACTGAATCGCCGCGAATGGCAGCTAATTCGTTCGCGTTTTTTCCTCGCTCGCATTCAGTCGGTCGATATGTTGTAAGGCGCACGCTCGATACGTCGTCGTCGACGTTGTCGTCGAGCTCGAAAGCGTGGGTGCGCCGGGCGCAGCGAACCGCGGCCCAGTCGTGAAACGCTCTCGAACTTGTCCGCTACGCGGTCCCGGTTAATGTCGATCGCTCCGAAGAGGCGAGCGGTGCTCTTTTCGCTTTCCTCGCTCGTCACGACTCGGGTGGTCAAGCGCGAACGGGACACGTAGCTGGCGGCCTGGAAGGTCGATAATGAATCCTTGGTTTGGGGGGTATTATTGGTCACGTCTACGGGGAATATCGATTCTCGAGATGACGACTGCTCGGTTAATGTCGCGAGCGACGCGATTTCACTGGGACCGTGAAACTAATCGCGAGACGTCCTCTTCCACTTTTCTACGTGATCGCTCGTTTCAAAATTGCTGCAGAGAAAATTGTTTATGCTTGTGTAGAGTTTGTTGGTGGAGGAATCTGGAGAGATCTGAAAAGACTACCAAGCAACTCGAAATTATTTTTGCTTATTCGATCAAGATGAAAACATTTTTCTAGGAACGTATTACATGTCAGCTTGCCGGTTCAGTAGGAAAAATATGACAAATACATAAATTTTAGCAGAAACTGAAAGAATACGTTGTAATAAGGGTCACTGAAAGTAATACTAATGTAAATACTATTGTAGACAGGCACATGACAGCTATAAACGTACACCAATTTTTAGAGAAGTTACAAAAAAATACTAATTCTATTCTATAAGTTTGAAACGTTCATCGAACTCCTCAAGAATCGATTAATTAAAAAACATCGCTTCTGTCAATCGTCATTGAATTCAAAGTGAATGTCAACGTGTTCAAATAAACGAATACTACATATATATTGGGTTGACAAGAATTTAATTTCGGTTTGCGCAAATAGATAGCGTTACGTTTGTTTTGCTCTTATTCCATCAATGCTATAATTTTTTTCTTTTGAACAAATGGGCGGTGCGATACTTTTACCCAGAGATGGGCAATTGTTTTGGTTCGATAGCTGCTTTGCGGAAGCAGTGGTTAGCGGAGGGCCACATCGTTTGAAACGATTGCATTCATTAATTAACTTTGCATTTCAGAAAAGGTATAACTTGTACCGTAAAAATCAATAAATATCAAAAAAGTAACAGCATTACTCCTTCTGTTCCATAATAATAGTAACAACAGAAAATAAATATAGAATGCAACATTTATTATAAAAAAGCTAGATTAAATTAAAAATATTATTTCTAATTTTTATTTTGAGTGTTCAAATGATTTATAGATTTTTCAATAATTTTGTTACTGCATTTTAAACTTATTAGTAGAATTCCTTTGCTGCAAAACTTTCTTTTTCCTATATGCGTGAGCTTAAAATTATTACAACTTTATTTCTAGCATAACTTGTTGTTTAACTTCTTTCATCTTACTTTTACAATGTGTTGATATTCAACTGGGATAAAACAATTGACTTCGATCAGCAGATGAAATTAGAAAAGTAGTTGGAATTCGTAATAATTAGGGTAACTTGAAAATTGGAAGATGTGTCAAAACAAATGACAGATATCATGAAACATTAATTTTGATTGAAGATATAACAATTTTGCGCTACAGCATAACTTACAGCTGCATTTGCCAATGATTTCCGTTTAAATATTCACTTGCTATTATTATTATGGGATAGAGACAGTATTATTTAGAAAATATTTATGATTTGCTAACGAAACGAATGAAGTTATTATAATTAACAAAAATTGTTTGCATCGTCTCCACTGAGGAGCCTTCGAGTTTGAAGAAAAATTTTGAAATAGTTCCGCTCCGAAGCCCTCGATTGCAAAGAGTTAATTCATTCGAGTCTGAGTCTTGTTTGCTTGCGACAAGAAAAATTGTAATTGAGTACGATTCTCTAACGTTTCAGTAGTAATTGTTGCAAATAGCACAGCATTAGGTTCATTATAGCAGTACGCTGCTGTCGAAGTACAACCGTACCACTCTCGACTTTCCATAAACCTGTCAAATCGTTTATCGCGAAATAATTAATTACAGCGTAAGCGCCTTAACGCCCCGGCTGGCTATATCTACAGCTTCGTTCCACATACTTCTCCCAGCAATTATTCACGTGGGTGGCGGCTGAAAAAAATTTACCAGCTGGCTCTCCCAGTTTCCAACGCACGCAACCAACAATCACTATGATTAGCAGTAAGCTGGAACAGCGAAGCCATTTAAATGTCACCGGTTAAGGGTGGAAACCGTTAAAGGAGTAGCACGGTTTTTCGTGGGAATTCCAAACGTCCGTTTGCTCGGCTCGTTCAATTTTATTAAACTGTGCACGCGTTCAAACTTGGAGAAAGAGAAAACCGATCACCGCCCGTGTGTTCGGTGCTCCATATCGGTAGAAACGCGAATACGAGCGCAAAGAGAAACCGTAGAGTAGCAACGAACGTGGTGAATCATATGAGCGGTGTGAACGCGGCATAAGGCAGATCGTTTGGGGTCCTGACGGGGTCTTAGACCGTGACCGGTCGACACGGGGCCCGTCACACGATCGCACGGTTCCCGATCTGGCGATCCTCGTGGCCGATTCTACCTCCTTTCCTCACCGTCTAAACTGTCCTTGGATTTTGTGCACACTAGGTGTCCTCGATAACTCGTGCGTCTTCGAGCCGCGCCTACCACGAATTTCAAATTTATTCCTACTCGTATTGGGTTGGCAAGAAATAAAATTAAATTTTGTCTATACAAAAAATGAATTTTAATCAATGAAATATCTTCCATTCTGTTTGATAACCTTTTGTAATCGATACCACAAACTTTAAATATCTCTTTGCGAGCCTCAGTCGCTTATCTTGCCTTTGTGAAAATAAAAATTGTAGAAAATTAAAAAAGTAGATACAAATGATGGTTACTTTCCGTCAATTTTTAGGAAAATTTGTTAACGAAAATACTAATTTTATTCTATAAGTTTATCGAACGCCCTGACTAATTAAAAAAAATTCGCTTTTATCGTTTATCATCGAATTCGGAGTGATCGTCAACGTGTTAACTCCATTCGAGACGAGCAACTTGAATCTATCAGTCATTAGCGAACGAGTAGCAATAGGAGTAAACAACACACACGGTGTGTTATCAGTGTATTAAGATTAAAAATAATATGGATGAGAAATTGTTACCGTAAACATTTTTCTACTAAAAATAATTAACACTTATCTAGCCGAACGGGAAGATCTCCCATTTCAACGCATTTTGTTATCATCAATTATTCCTTTTATTATTATTGAATATGTAATTCAAGAACTTTATGACCAAATATAATTGTCCATTTACGAGCTGCCACTGATTTTTACATGTTCTTCGTTTTTCAAATAACTAATAACTATGGTCCACGTTAATTGAGAAAAATATGCGGTGGACACCGTACAATTTGATCTGTCGCAGTTCTCCATTAAGCGCTAATATTACTCCTTTCGCTATCAGCGTTACATATATGTGAGGCCCCGATTTTCTTTCCTAAGCCCTGCGTCACAACATGTCACAGGTGTTCATTATCAATTTACGATAATTGTTTATAGCAAATCATATCGCAAACAAATGGATCCTGTTATAAAACAATAAAGCAGATACAGGATATTATTGGTCTGGCGATAATGGTTTTTCTCTCGAAACCCTGATAGCGAAAGGGTTAACCAAGAAAAAAGTTTCATTCATAAAATTGTCAACTACGAGATATCTCGTCTGTGCCAAAACTGTCAGCTACGAGAAATCTCATACTTTGCGTTACAAGTTTGGATCGGTCAGAAATAAGTATAAACTTAAAATGAAATCTTGGAACCCAGAGAAAAACGCTCTAAATTTACCTGACAGTGAATGGATCAAGAAGATACAGTGAACGACTGTCGGACTAAACGCCACCGTGTATAGACGAGCCACGAGGCCGTGGCACTATTATTGGATCGTCACGCCGATAGCGCGACCTGCGATGGCTCTCGTCGTCTACCCGGTTGTCGTCGATGGTCGTCTCCGTCGTGTCACCGTGCCATGGCTCCGCTGCACTAGTTTCCCTGACCGATTTCGCACCCGTTTCCTGCGCGAGCCTCCAAGCGGAGACACGCGGATACAATCACCAGCGAGGGGGACGTTTTCGTTAGATCGTTAGAAGGTATACGCCTCCCTCTTCGGGGTTTGTCCTCGATGCAACGGCAACTGGATTCTCTAATTAGGCGCAGACAATGCTTCGTGGATCGTAGATCACGGTGAGATTTTCCCGCGACTGGATCGCGACGGACTCTTTATTTTGCCTTTCGGGGAAAATCGGAAGGAATTTTTCCGTTCCTCGTCGAGCGTGATTTATGACTCTGGCTTCTTTCGGGTATGGGTAAAAGGATACCTCGCGAAGATTAGAAGGGTGTTTGAATATATATACGTACTCCGTTTTAGATATTGGATGGTATCGTTGGAATCTTATTTTGACCATTTTTCTGTCTTTTTTATTTAAGTGATAATAGTATTTGAGAGATATAATGAAATTATACACTAAATATAGTAAAATTATATTTATATGAGTAGTATTAAGAGATACAATGAATTGCACATATCTTCTTGTGTTGCGTTTTTTGAAGCTTTGCAGAGCGTACGATTTCTACTTACTCTGACAATGTAAGGCTTTACATTTTTTTGTAATACCGCAATATTTGTGATCCAATCAGATGACTACTATTATTAATTTTTTTCATATACGCGCAATCACTTCCACATTTTTGGTATGTATTCCAAAAATGTGTTCAGCACTCAAATGATTAATATGGCCTCCGATTCAAGAAATTTGTTCAGAAATTTTGTTTTATATCCATCGTTTATATTTTTAGTAGTCACTTAAAACATTGAAAGATCAACAAGCTGCATATCGTATAGCGTTATTTTTGTAACAGGTTTCGAGTAATTAAATTAATATGAAAAATCGTTAAGATTGTTTCGCATGAAAATATAAAATTGACGACAGATCCGTTTCCAGGCGAAATATTTCACGAAGATTCGAATCTGTCGCCCGAAGAGGAACGGGCCGGGATTGTTCGCCACTTTTCCGCCGTCGTCCCTTCCTCGCGCTCCTCTTTGTTTCCCCGCGTACGGTGTCCTTCGATCCTCATAAGACATTCATATATTCGAACGATCCCGACGTTCCACGGGTTCCTGGAAGGTGCTGGCATTAGAAACCGGACGGGGAACCGGAGACCGGCTCTCCTTCCTTCCCGATTTGCTCGCCAGAGTGGTTTATCTCGCACCAGGATCCCACGGTGGTGGCTTTCGTCCTTTGACCCTCTTCCCTGTCCGCGAGGAACGAGCGGGCATCGCACGATCGAATCCGCTCTACGCGCTCCTCGATTTATCGCGTTTCGATCATCGCCGTCCCATTGATATACCGTTCAAGGATCATTTCCTCCCTTCTCTCTCTCTCTCTCTCTCTCTCTCTCTCTCTCTCTCTCTCTTCTCGTTTCTTATTTCGAAGTGGCAGCGAAACCGAGAGCGTTCCAGAGGAAATCGAAAGCGAGAACTGGCGGCTTACGGCGGGCACGTGGGCGAGGAGGATTCCTTACGCGGCCAGCCACTGGGGCTCCGCTATTGTGCGCGAGAAATCAATCGCCGTTCAAGGACGCTTCCCCACCTACGCTAATGCGAACGATAGCTTCCTATGGGAATTCCAACGCTAATCTATTCTTGTATCGCTGAAATAATTTATTGCAATTAACTCTGTCGCCGCAAACTGCTCGTTCTTAACAGTTAAATGACCGCATATCATTTCCCGTAGGCGATTTTCTCGTTTGGAAATAAAAAAACATGCGAAACTCGGAAAAATCAATATTCCTTTAAATCTGTTTGAAATGTTTATACTTGATTGTTCATACTTGTCCTTGTTTTGTTCATAATAAATATTTATTTGTTGCGCCATAGTGAAAAAAATCATTATTCAGAAATAGTGCAGCGCATTGCGATATGCTTTGAATATCTTCTGGTAAAACTTTTACTTCACTATTATATTCGATTTTTGTGAAAAAAAAACTGAGCAAGAAATTTATACTGTCGTGCGTCGAACGAAAACGTTAGAGTATGCATTATTAGTCCAAAGTCGCAGTTTGCTCGGAGAGAGTGACTCTGGCCGAGTGACTAAAGTCGCTGTTCACAGTCAAAGGGTTACGTCTGTTCGAGAATTGGGGATTCGTTAGGATAGTATAGTATTTATCGGAGTGTTCTTTCGTTTCTTCGATCGAAGCCGACATTTCGGTTCGCGCAATTACTTTGGACGATGCACGCGACGCTTTTAAATAAATCAGGATACAGCATCGCGCATTAACGTACAAAAGAACGCTCGCCGTATATCACCACGTGTATAGCCCCGTGACAACCAGGATACACCACTGTGTCTTTGTCGCGCACGATGCGCCGTAGAGTGTAATTCATCGTGTCACGTTCATCGTTTCCGCGACGTTTTATTGAATAATGAACAAGCGTTTATTCCCTATTCGAGAATCATCTTTGTGCCCGTTGCAGCGCTAATTCAGTCCTATTAGACACGTACCACTTTTCCGTTTGCTACTCGTTTTTGTCCATCTTCTACTTTCCGTGGATAATTAAAACCGTCGTGGATAGAATGCAAAGCGATATAAGATCCATGATTTATGAATGATATTTTCTGTTACGTAGGAGAAATATAGGAACTATCTATCTATTTGGAAATAATCATTTATCGAAGCGGTGCGCGCATCACGGAAGAGCTGAAAGTAACGCGAACTCGCGGAGCCACCGTAGAAAATAATATGAAATAGTGGTTTCGCGGCAAAGCGGCTGGCTCGCGAGGTACGGTTAAATACCAACAACCGAGACGACAGCAGCCAATAAATAGTATATCGAAATTCAATTATCGAAACGGACACGCGCGACTCGTGTACCCTTCGCGCGAAGATAGACGCTAAACTTTCCTCGACGAGAGATCCTGGTATCCTCGCCATATTTTATCGCGAGCACGGCTTTAACAACTGTGTTCCCGCTAGGCGGTCGCGCGGGAGCGTTCTGTAAATAACTGCCGATAAACATGCAACGGCCGTCGCCGATGCAGAAATCGAAATCGCGTCCGCGGAATAACCCGGAGAAAGCTTAATTATCTGGCGGATCGCGGGCGCGTGCGCGGTCAGAGAGGCCGCGAAATATTCAACTCGGAACCGTGCGGTTTAATGGGACAATAAGAGCGATGGCGGGATGATCCGCGTCACGGAAACCGCTCGTCGAGAGGATCGTGGAGGCGGCGAGAGAGCGGAGGTGCGATCCGGAGTCTTTTTAATGTCACCGTCGCGCATAGATCGACCAATAAAGACGCGATAGGAGAATCGCGGAGAAAGCGGCTTGTCGCGAGGAGCGTTCGCGCGGCTCCATAGGGGGTCTTCCGAACAGAAGATGGAGGAAACGCTCGAAATGGCTGCTGACCAACCTTTGACGTTCTTTTTCGCGAATCGCGGACAACCCTCCTATAACGCGATTAATTCTCAATTACTGTGTTTTATGGAAACCGCTCTAGAAACAACTCACGTTTAGCCTATATAGCGTTATATTAGAAATTGCATTCTCAGAGCAGCAAGTTACGAAATAAAATTTTATAAATTCAGAAGGCAAGATATAGTTTAATACGGTTAACTTTCCTTACCAATACTACTTAATTTCATTCGATTCTTCGTACGTACAGTGATTAGAAATAAAACACTTTATACGATTTTAAAATAAAAATATTTTCGAGGGCTGAATAGATTTTTAACGCACGTAATTCTAAGTTCTTGTAAAAAGGCGTTAGCAGTCTTTATTGAACATTTAGTTATAGTAGAAAATATAGAAAGCATACACAGTATTGCCACATTAATTTACTCTTTTGCAAACCAAATTCACGTTCTTGCAGATCAAATTCACTCTTTCGCAAATTAAATTCACAATGAAATGTTTAAGTCAAAATACTTGTTTTACAACGAAGGTGAATTTGACTTGCAACTAGGTGAAGTTAATTTGCAAAAGTGTGAATTCGATTAAAAGTTAAAAGAACACTAGTTTTCCGGATGCTTATGGACAGCAGTGTATATCAAAGTGGGAGAACTGTCGTAATTTTAGCTTCGCGTTATATGGAAAGCATATGAACCGAGTACCGCTTTAAAGGAGGGTTCACTGTAATTGACGATCATTATATCGATGTTCGCGATGCGTAGCTTGAATTTCTATGAAAATGTATATCTCTTTCTGGAGCCTGTGAATACCTGCTGATGGAACAATGGAGGAAGACGTTCCAATAAATAATTAATAATAAGTAAGACTGCGCGATTTCATCTTAGATCCCCGACAAGTGTTGATGGGAAAATGGAGGTAGCGTATATAGAGAAGATGGCGTCGTTCAGGCTCTGGTAATTGGAATTAACGCTCAAGAGATAAGAATTAACGAGTGACCTGGTGGATTCGCTCGATTAATTGTATCGTAAATAATAAAAAAAAATGAGCACCAGCTGAATGAAACGCGACATATATGAACAAGGCATGGGACAATTGAGCGAAACGAAAGAATAAGAAAGCGGGAAGGCGTAGCAACGTTTCTACCAACTCTCACGCGACATTTCGACCGTACTCCGCAGAGCAAGGGACTATCGTAAAGATCGCGAAACTCCGTTTCCACGAACCAGTTTCCAGGTGTCCGGCGCGAATTCGAGCGCTCGTATTTCGCGGCCCGGAGAGCGGAAAAGTGTCTCAACGCCCACGTGTCGGAATTCGCCGCCACGTGTGAAAGCGCGACGGGATTGCTCCATGAAGATCGCGAACTCTTGCGCCGAGAGCATAGAAAATCGTCGAACCGTTCGGATAATTCCTGACACCCAGAACGCGCTTTTCACTCTCTGTCGTTTCTAATTCCTCCACGACAATGGCGATCAACTTCCTATCCATTTGCGCGATGTTGATGCTTGAATTTTCTACGTGTTTGGGAACATTTTTGGGTGAAGTGTAATTTATCGGTACGGAGTTAAGGTGCTCGGAGAAACGACGGAAGCGAAGCAGGCAAATGAATCAGTATTTTTTATTCGTTTATTTGGTAGGAAATGTAACATGATTGCGAGTTATTGGGATTTCGCTGTCATGGAGTGCAATATAACCGTGCGCGTTATTATTCGTAGCGTACGACTGCAATGTGTATTTTAGATTGTCGTTTATTGATATCCATAGAGAGAAAATTGAAATTTTTCGAAATCACATCGTATGCACTGGATAGATATATTGTTCGTACGAGTCACTTGTTTCATTTGAGCTATACGTAGATAAACTCTAAAATGGTAGATATATTTCTTAGAAACTTGATCAAGGCGTAGCCTTTCATAGTTGCAAACAAGCAAGTGTTCACGATACGCTTAAAATATTTGAAAGATAGAAAGTGAAATGGTTGTACTTCCAAATGATGCAAAGTTGTAAAGAAAGGGGGTTCGTTTTATTTATATCCACTCTTAATGCTTGGCACTTGCTAGCTTTTACTAAATGCCTTTGGTTTCTTTTTTCCTTCGAGTTTTTTTGGCGTTTCTAATATAATCATGTGAAGAGCAAAGTTTGCAATATGAAAGTTACGTTTTAGGAGATATGTAGCTAATTCTGCTTCTAAACGCAAAAGAATCACAAGCACAATTTATCTAAGCACTTTTATTTTTATTTAGAGAACTTTTGAGTCGTATCTGGTCCCTAGCGCGGATATTGAAGACACTTCTTTATTGCCTTGACGCTAGGAACCGAATAACAAATCCGCATCAGTCAGCTACAATATAAGAAAAAATGGATTAAAAGTTATTAGTACAAAAAAGATTACAGAAAATGATTTATTGATGATTGGTATCGCCTTATTATGAGCTTACATCCGCTACAAAAGCACTTGCTACAGCTCCATGATGAAAAACTTCATCTACACTAAAATCATTCTTTTAAAATTCAAATATCTTCGTTTCCGATAAAAAATCGGCAAGAAATCCGGCGAATCGTTGGGACAAATCGGCGCGCGTTGTCGCCGCTCCGAATCTCGATTCACTGACAAGATCAATTTGTAAACAACCGACGCCGCCAGTCGTTGCGCCGCGGTAAAAAGACCAGCTGGGACGAGCGGTTCGCTCGGCAAAAACGAGTCGCGTTCCTACGGTTCATTACTCGAGCCGCTGCGTCCCCCGACCGATCGACGCATACATATTGCATGATTCGTCTCGATCGCTAGGAAGTGGCGACCCGTCGCGAGTCTATCGACGCTCTTCCGTCGCGCCGAGGAATTCCCCGAGGAGGCTGGACGCGTTCGTCTGACCCCTTGAAAATTCACGGACCGCTGGAAAAGTGGCGCGATGGATCGATGCTTACCAGACAGTGGCAAAGCCTTTCAAAAGAGCAAATCTTCAAATTTTCATTACAAATTTTTTGTTTGAGAAATGGTGTTAGTCTAATTTTAATCTTTTTTCTGTTTTTCGTAGTAATAATTTTTGATCTATTTTGTATTTTTTTAATTAGAGTTGAATCTTCTGGTTCGAAAGTTATATCAATTTTTATTCAAGTTGCTCGTTACGGTTTCCGCTTTTTACAATGTAAAGTTAACGTTTTGGAGAACTCCGATGCGCCTCCAAATTACTCGGAGTTGCAGGTAAGGAAAAGAAGAAATTGGAAAAAAATTAAGAAACCCGACTCAGATTGCGGATTTTAACGGACGTTACGATTCAAAGTACCGTATTAATTATGATTGATTCCATTTATTTGTGGAATTTTTATTCAAATCGAACCGCGCCGGGATGCAGCGCGTTATATCTTAATGCGATGGCCTTGATAAACAGCTGGAACATTATCAACGCAACCCCTATTTACTGTCACGGTCGTTCGAAATTATAGCCACAATTTTCAGATATTCCAAACCCCTACAAAGTTTCTTTAAAATGGGTACCGCTCGCATTTTCGCCGCCAAGTCGGTCATTAGCTCAGAGCATGGCGAATCGGCCTGGTCCTTAAAACCTGCTTCCGGCGAAATCACGGAACCGCTGACGAGGGTCTTCCCCGATTCGAGTTTAATTGCCCTCGGAGAACCGGTGATTTTCTTCGATCCGACCATTTTACGACACACGGCGCTCGCGATCTTCCTTTTTTCTCTACCCCTGTTTGATCGATTCGTGGAGAACGCGTCATTCCGTGCACGTCGAAGGCCACGCGACCCGCTGCCTCGAGGACACGTCGTCGCGTCCTGTCTCCTTCTTTCTTTCTCCTCGTTGCTTCAAGACTGCTCGATCGTCTTCGGAGTTGTCGTCGTCGTCGTCGTTCCCGGCGTCTTCCTCTCCTCTTCCTTTCTCCACGTTTCTTTTTTTGCGTCGGCGAGGGCATAGGGGTTCCTGGAGAACGCGCTCACCCCGGATGCCGGTATCAGACGATCGGAAATAATAGTCTGGCTTGTAGGATCTTTCAGTTTTGGTACCCACGGCTTGGTGGAACGAGGTTCGATGCAAATTCGATTCGCTTCGAATCTCGAATCTCGTCGTGCGATGTTCGCGAAAATAACATTCGCAGGGTTTTATGAGGTTAAGGAAATATTTGGACGTTGATGAAATTTGTTAGGTAGGGTGAAGGAAATTAGATTCGATGGCATCTTCGTTGGGCTGCTGTTTCGATTTTCTGCAGGTGTGTCTCAAATTTCGTTATTTCATGACAGAAACTGGCAACTTCGGTTCGATTATTTCAAGTCAAAAGCTGTCTGTTAACCCTATTCTTATTTCATGACGAAAACTAATACTACCATTCAATTGCGTCCCAAAGTCTACCATAGTCAAAGAGTTAAAAATATGAAATCTATAGTTGGGGTACTTTCGAAGGCTGTTAGATGAACCAAGAGTGAACGTCGTCAACAATGAGGCCGATTATTCCGCGTTGCACCTGTACCATCGCGTCTTTCTTCCGCGATAGTTCGTTTATGTAACGCGCTCTCGCCGTGCGGAAAATTTACGTCGGGAAACAAGGATACCAATTAGTCCGCGACTGGGATTTGTCTTCGTGACAATTTATCTGCCTCGGTTAACATACTCGCAATCACTCGGTTCGTTCCATGAACCTACCCTTTGAACTCTGCCTCGAAGCTTTAGAAATTCTATATCGATGATCCTAACACACTTCATCGAGTGTTACGCAATATACTATATTTCTAGTATTAAATTTGATTTTATATTCAGGAAAAGACATCGTGGTGGATACGTGCCAGAGATTTTTAAAACGATTGTACCATCCCTGAAGCTTTGGAAAAGATTTTTTGAAAAATAAAGGTGTTTCAACCTTTTATTTACTGACAGGATTTACAAGTCTTGTCAGTTTTTTCGTAGTACTATTTTAATTTAAACGCTTTAAGACCTAAGAGAGCTTTAAAGTTCATTTCTATGTAATTAGTGACCTTGGTGCTTAAAAATACTTTAAACTGAAATTCAGTAAGTAAAGAATTAAACCTGATAAAAAAGTTGGTAGACATTGTAGAAATGACATGTATTTTTGAAATTTGAAGCAACGAGATAAATTTCTAGATAACTTATCAACGTAATCTCCCGAGCAAATGTCAGCGTTCTCCACTTTTTCTCACGAGCGAACGCGCTCCTTCGTCCTTTTCGAGCTTCTCCGAAAAGCACTTCTGCAAGGTGTGCAGGAACGGTATTTTTCTCACGACGGCAAAAATAACCCGCGACGAGAAGATTGCTAAGGCGACAGATATTGCGTAATGCTCGGTATAATTCCGTGGCTGGTCCACACTCTCGCCTCGTTACCAGTGCGGATGAACAGTGCTCTTCCTCGATGACGCGGCCTCTGTCGCCGCTGGTTCCTGTTCTCCACCGAGTAAGAAGAACTGGACGTCGTTCTTATCCTGTTGGCCGATGATTATCGCGCTAACTGGAGAGAGGATCCCTTTTATCCCAGTGGACGTACGCGTCGCAGAGACGACAACGAGGAAGCGATCCGATGTTTTTGGCGGCGGGAAGATCGTTCGGTATGGGGAAATCATCGCGAAGTACAGCGAGGAATGCTGAAACCAGGATATGCTTCGGTGTCATTTTTCTGCTCTGCGAGATGACTGCTTGCTTCCTGTTGCGCCTGAGAATGTTTTTGACGAATCGACTGGTTGCGATATTATAGTTGATTGTAGAAGATTTGTTCGCTTCACGCAAGAAACTCGAACGATTTCTAATTGCTTCGGAAGTGGGGTGTAGCACGCGTTATTCTTTAGTACTCAAAGCTATGTCTTTTAGAAGAAACTAACGAAAGCTTGGGATAAGAATTCCAATCTCAACACAGCATCAGATTTTTATTGTAGAAGATTAAATTTGTTTGATTGTAGAAGATTAAATTTGTTTGATTGTAGAAGATTAAATTTGTTTGTTCGACGCAAGAGACTCGAGCAAATACTAATTCTTTTGGAATTACAGTGTTGCACGCGCGTTATTCTTTGGTATCCCAAGCTATATCTGTCAGAGAAAGCTAAGGATAAGAATTATAGTCTCAAAACGAAGCTAGCTTTTCATCGAAAGTTACCCAAATGTCTCACGAGTTGATTACGCTTTATGGGCAGCTTGAGTTGCACGATCAAACTCAAACACGAACACGATTGTTTCGTTCAGAAACCGTTCAAAGTCAGAATTAATAGACTCTTGTTGTCTGAAATTCTCTCTATTAACGATCGACGATGAGCGGGAATGGTTGTTAGGACGTAAATACCAGGGAGTTCTTCAATGAATTTCACGATAGCCACTGGTGGATCGTCCTGGATTCTCCGCAAGCTCCCAGTCGGTTGGAACCATTAGTCATCGGGTTGTTCCACGGCTATCATGGGACCGTTGATGTGCTTTCCATTCGTCTGGGTGGTCCGACGGAGGTACCTCGGGCAAATCCGATTAGAACCGTGCGTTCCTCGCAGTTCCTTCTTCCTCTTGCTCCTCCTCCTTGAATTTCGTCTGACAGGCGGAAAGAGTGGAAGCTGTGGAACGTGAACGGTCTGGTTGAAGCCGGTCGATCGCTCGTGGTCACTTTTTTATACTGCGGCGTCTTCGTAATGGCCTCTTGGAAGTTTCTTGAGTACCGACTTCTTCTAGCGTCCATGTTTGACGCTCAACCCTTTGGGTATCGATTTATTTAAATACTAGTCACTTGCTTTCCTTGTTTTTCTTCTTCACTTTCTTAAATTGCATTTTTTATACTATTTTTCAGTGCAAAATCTTTGTTCATCTGTTGAAATTAATGAACTGATTTGGCTACCAATTTGTCTGAAAAGATTTTTACCTTTGGAACAGATTTAATTTGCTGATGCACGGACTACTTTATTTTTCTTCAAGAATAAATATAAATAGATAAAGTAAATAAATTCAAAACTTTTTTATCCTATCTCTCAAAGTCACCACTTACTGACGTTATGGGGCAGTGTATCGCAAATAAAGTTCATCTAAGCATTCTGCTGCAACTAATGTGAATCACTCTTGCATGCAAGAATGTACAAAAATTTGTTTAATTAGTTGGGGAGTTCGATGAATATTTCAAACTTACAGAACAAAATTATTATTTTTTCCTACAAATTGACGTACATCTGCAACTGTCATTTATATTTACTAGACCAAATAAATGCATAACGAGTATCATTCGTCAAATGTACCCAAAGGCTTAACTCTTTGTGGCACAGTGGTGTTGCTTTCTAGCTTTTATTAATAAAAAGAAACCAACTTTGTTCAATTTTTAGAAAATCAAATTTCTTCGCAACATGAGTTTTTATTTTCGAAAATTTCGTGCCTGAAAGAGTTAAGAAGTATCGTGAAACAAACTATTTCCAGGATTACTTCAGTTCTCCAATTCATGATCGGCCTACTGCGGCTAGCCATATTGAATGTTACGGGATATTCCGTTTCGCTCGAGTGTTTCAATAACACATGTACGTAGAGAGAGGTGCATACATTTAATTATTCCAAACGATATCGTTTCCACGCGAGTGCACAAAAGCCAAGCGAGTTCCTCAGTCGAAGCGTTATCGAGTCAGGTGGCGGTAAAGGCCGCAGTATTAGGTTTCGTGGCCCGACATAGTCGGAACGTTGTAATCCCATAGAGATAATGACGCATCGGGATCCGTTTAATTTACTACCGTGATTAACGATGGAAAGCAATGGCAGCAACCGAACGTGCATATTCCGCTCGCCTCGCGCATCTCTCCCGTCCTCCTCCACCCTCTCTTGACCTTTTCGAATGCTCGCGTCCAGAAGAATGATCTCGACTGGCTTCCGGGGGGTGGGGAAACGTTTTTAGTGATGGATCGACCGCCGTTTTGTCCAGTTCGTAGCCTCGGGATTAAGATTTATTATTGTCAAGGCAGAGGGTGAGATGGCCAACTCGATAACATTGGTACGCGCCATGTTGGTACGTGCGTCAGGTTTTAGCGGGACGTCGCGTTCGAAACGTCGTAGTTGATTGGTCGTACTGTTCGTTTCCTTCAGATTCGCTCTCGAGTTGCTATATTTAACTAGCAAGGAAGAAATTCAGTTAGGTTTAAATTAATTTTAACACGTCGAAGAGAAGGAAGTTTGTAGTCTCTGGAGGCATCGGGATTCAAATCAGTGATCTTCGAGTTCGTGATGATACTAGTTATCCGCTTTAATTTTCTGCAATTAGATTTCTCTTCGCTTAGGGAAAAAATATAATGAATTGCAGTTTTTCATTCTGATAAGAGAGGTAATAATTATTGATAATTGGTAGTAGCTTGTAATTTGGTAAAAGTGAAACTTAGAGACGCTTGTTCGTAGTGGGAGAAAGCAATGTTCCAATCGTAAGCAAATGTATATAGAAGAGCGTGGAGTTATTAGGGATATGTACATGGGTATAAATTTCTACCTCAGATGTTGTTGTACAATTAACACATACCCATAATTATATGCAGCATGTGATTTATTTCCGTTGGAAACGCAACGATGGTGAATAAAAATCCTATTCGAGGACCTTCCGCACAATTTATAACAGTTTTCCCCCAAACAGTTCAAGGACGGTGTAACAATAGATTTAAGTACAACATACTTTCTATTTTTATTCTAAACTCTGATTTACTTACATATTTATTTTATTTTGGCACTAAAGATTTGTTTATACATCTAAAGAAATCCTACAATAACAATTTTATTACGTCACAAGAGACATTCCATTGCCTTGTGCACTTATGAAGTCCACAAAACGAATCTTCTATTTCCACACATAATTTGTGAACGTTTCGAAATCAACATTCCCGTACAGGATATTCGCCAACCATCGCGATCCATTACTTAATCATCTTCTAATTCAATCTTCCAGGGTGTGGCGAACTCTTTATCAGTATAATCAAGTGGATTAATGTTTGCCAGGTTTTTCAGTTTCACGGGATCGCACGAGCACTCGTTACCCTCGTCGCAGGATGAAAAGAGAGCGCTCGTTCGAAGTCGGTTCGCGTAACGCTTGGTCACGCGAGGCGCTCGCGGCCGAAATGGGGCCATCGCTCGCGGAGCACGCGACAGCCTTGAAACGGTCGCGATCTCGGTTTCATTCGAGAGTCGATCCAGCGTCGATCCAGCGTCGGTAATCGGATTAAGCGCAGGTGTGTCGTTCGGCTGGTCAGTCGGGAAACCGACTCGCGAGCGCTCGTTGCCTCGTCGTTCGCCTTAAGCGAGAGAGGCGATTACGCGGCCGATGGAAAAACTGAGCCGCCTCTTTCGATCGAGAAAGAAACGGCGGGCTCGTTGACCCGTATGGCGAGACCGTGTACGGCTTCTCGCGTGCCACCTAGGAGCTTCCTCGAGCTGGAACAAGCGTGTTGGCTGAAGCGTGAACGACAAATCGGATGGTTGTTACAGGTTGTTGAGGGTGACGCGATTTGCCGGTATTATGATTAGTAATTGGGACGTTCTTCCGTGAGGAGTTTTATTTACTTTATTTTCCCACTCATAAGACGACTTCTTACGAACCGAGAGTATAACTTGATCCTCTAAGACGCAAGCTGACTCGTCGTGAAAAATATTATTTAAATAGAAAATAGTTGCCTTTATTACAATTGTCTACGATGAATAAACGCTAATGTATTTGCTAATTTTTTAATGTAACAGTTCCGATTTCCTTGTAGGAAGTGTTATTAAAATAGATACTTTGATCCTTTTCTTTTTAATTCAAGTATCTTTCATAAATTCTAACCTGATAAGTCATAGTGCGTCATACTATCATGAATTTAGTTGTTACATAACTTTAATCCTGATATTTAAAAAAATGCATTTTTCTATCAACTTTGGGACGCGTTCTGGGAGGGCGTTCCATTGGAACAATGTTTATTTCTTTATGTTCTGTATTGTTGCATCGCTAGGTTTCTAAGCGCTCTCGGTAGCATAAACGCAAGCTTTCTAAGCGCCTTTAGGTGCCAACTGTCGTCAAAGAGTTAATAAATCTCTTGAAGATATCCGTGCTTTGAATCTTTATCAATTGAAGAACATTAAAAGGCTATGTAAAAAATTTGTGGCGTTATTTATCTGCTTCTGTCTTGTGTGTCTGTACCTGAACGGACGAATCTACTAGTCTGTTTGAACCAAGCGCGTAGCTCCTACTATTTCTATTATAGAACGCTCAGTTTGTCTGTCCACAAACGGGCGAATCTACTACTTGGTCTGTTTGAGCCAAGCGTTCAGCTCTACTACTACGTTTGCCAGCCGAGCGCTCGATATGTCTGTCCTCGCACAGGCAAATCTACTAGTCTCTATGTTTACGCAGAGTATTCACGTTCCTTTCTACTTCACCGTCCCGAACCAGATAATTCTACAACTTTGTTTATACCAAATACTCGTTACTTACTTTTTTTGTTTATCTTTTCCACTTTTTCTACACGTTGAACGCCATGGTGGCCATATTTCAACTGGTTTTTCCTGCATTTATAAAGTTGAATGAAAGTTGACAATTAATGAAATTAATTGGAGAATGTTTTGAAATAAAATGTGCATTGTTAACCAATTGAAATTTCTTATCAAATCAAAAATAAAAAATTAATTTTTATTTGTAGCATCTTAAGTGAAACATGTGTTGCAGTCAACGTGTTAAGATTAGATATTCTGCACTATTCTCCGACGCAAAACTTCTGTCCATCTTTCGAAATTAATTAACTCTTTGAATACCGACTTATTTCAAATGATTTTTGTCATTGGAACAGATTTAATTAGCTCATGCACGGAATGGTACATAAAGATAGTAGATTTTGTGAGAGAATTTATTTATGATCAAATATATGTAGGATTGGAATAGAATGTTTATCGAATAAAATGATGTAGAAATACAGGAATAAATAAACATTCACAAAAATACAGATAACGCTCTCATTGATCGCTTCTTAGCAAAATGAAAATAAATAAATTCATAACTTTTTATAAACAAGGTTCATCGAAACACTCCGTTGCAACTGATACCAATTATTTTTACACGGGCAAGAATGTGTACGCATTGAGCATTATCTAAATATGAATGACGAATTAAACTCGTCACAAGCGCGTAACAAGTATCAGTCGTAAAACGTACGCAAGGGGTTAAACAGGAAACCACAACCAATCGCATAAATTAATTCTCCACCTATCACATCGTACACACAAACGTAGTTTATCTTGCAAAGGGAAAGGAACGGAGCCGAAACGAGTGAAATCAGAAGCCACTTCCGGTCGCATGAATGGCCAACCAGCGACGCGTTCGCGGCGCAACATTTCGAATCGAGCGCATAGTTATTGGCGCGATTAAGTGGTAATCGGGGCTAATTAAGCGAAAGCGCGACAGACACGCGCGGGTTCCGATCGCGGGGGCGAGGTAATCCCATCAAGAGGCGCGCACACGCCCACGCGTTCTCTTCTCTTCTCCGCGTGGAACGCGGCTCGCGCACCGGCCCATTAGCCACGGCGTGTCCGCGCGAGCGTTCTCGCGGGCTGACGCGTGGGCGTGCGCGCATTATTCACGCGCGTGCGTGCCGACGGATTGGCGCGCGAAGCGAATCGGGACCGGTGGCATTAGAGCGCCATTAGACCGTCGAGGGCTTGGCTTTTTTTCCCGCTGGACCAAGGGCGACGTGAACAATTACCCCGCGGTCCCGTTAGGGACGCGCCTCGCGCCTCTCGCCCTCTTCGCTTCGTTCGGAACGGTTTCATACGGTCCTCGGTTCCCTGGGATGAGCTTCGAGTTCATTTCAGTCTATTTCGATTTTTTACTCGTTATGGGCGTTCCAAGCTTCTTTATTGGCTTGTAAATTTTCTCGCTAGTCGATTAGAGTAATCGACATTCTTTTTTCGCGATATATAATGTGCGTTTGAGCAATTAACGCATCGTTTATATTATCGAGGAAATTATCGTAGCACTGATCATCGAAGATGTTTAATTCTTTGCACTCGGCGTGTTTCCGGACGTTGGCAATAGTTTTTACCAGCAATAGAAAATTACCATTTCAATGAGAAACTACAGGAAGTCATGCATTTTTGAAAAAGTTGCGGTGTATTAAGTACAATCTATTCTGATGTCCTCTCCGCGGAGACATTGTACTTAAGTTCAATTGTTCTGGTAGTTCTGTGCAACAATGTATTTACATTATTAGTGTATCATCTGACTGTATTTGTCAAAATTCTTTAAACAGACCGTGATAGAAAAATAATTTAACTTTGATTATGGAATAGACGAACTCCAACCGCCTGTCACGTGATTACAGGGTAAGTTGCTTCAAACTTATCTTTACGCCAGAAGCAAAGATGGGGCATTCACGTTTGCGTGGTAAAGGACAGCAGCTCATATCACCAAACAGAGTGCAGCCACCATTTACACCTAACGCTCACATTAATGGTTTGAGTGTAATGGGATTTTGGAGAAATCCGGTCGGAAAATGCGATAGAGGGCAATGGCATTTCTCAATTTCTACGTTTAAAAGTGCTGAGGAACGCGATGGTGTTTTTAAATTTCTACGTCTTAAAGTCCCAAACAAAATTCATACGATGTTATCTCAGAGGAGACATCCGAATGCAAAGGGTTAAATTACTACAACTGAAAGGTTTAACAAGTATATAATATTAAATACAGGATAATAAAAAAGAATAGGGGATAAGACAAAGGCTTTCTAAATAACCACGTCTGGTGTGTACAATTTTTAAGGCAAAACTAAATTATTGAGGCCACCTGCTATTGAACACCCTGTATATAGGCGCAGACATAAAGCGTTGTCACGGCAGCTCGTAAGCGGCCACGCAGACGGGCTGACTCTCCTTTGCATACATTTTGTCGCCTCGCTCAGCTGCTAAGATAAACAAGAAGCTTAACGTTTCCAGGACAACGGCGATACTCTTTCGAGCTCGTAAAACTAAGCGCGCATTCTCGCGCACCGGATGTTTCCCAGCCTTAAAATTCCTATTTCGACGAGGGCGCGTTGGATTATGCAAAGAACTAGTTGCTCACCTTCGCTGGGACCACTTGGAACCCTTATTGCCTTCGCGCGTCTGTCATCTCATCGCCGTATATGCTCTCTCTGGCGAAAGATCGAATTTCGAGTTCCTTTTTTAGCCCTTTGCGCTCTACCACTTTTTTGGTCGGCGATGTAGCAACTCGAGATGGTTTTGCGCACGTGTGACAAGTGTCTTACCCGTAACATAAAATGATTGACGTTATGTTCGATTGATAAAGACGTTATGTTCGAATATTTTATTTTTTTTTTATTTCGCCGAGTATGAATTTTATTTTTGAATGTATTTCGTTAGGTGTTCATTTTGAATTATAAGAACCTTGTTGTGCATTACTATCACTATTCTTCTAATTTTTCATTCTAATGTCACTATTTCCACCTTTTATTTTTGTTTATCACTAATTTCTTCATAAATACAATCGATCTAGTTTTTCAACAGATCAAAATCAAATTCATCTTTACTCGAGCTAATTTTCTTCTGAAATCCACTTTTGTAGGGCTTTGGAACTTAAAATCAGTCAATGAGAAACTGGAGCTGCCATACGAAGCGGCTGGGAGTCGTCTCTTGAGCGCAAAAAACTAATTACAAAACATTTTCACTATTATAACGTTTAGAAAAACACAGTGGACTCCCGTGTAACGTGACGGAAAATTTGCGATTAATACTTATATATCGTGATAAATGTAAGATAAATTTAACGTTTTCACATAATTCCTGATGTTTTGATTAGAAAGGCGAAAGTATACACTTACAAGTTGTTTTTTTATGAGTGAAGCTGACAGTTTAAAAATGTAACATATCATAAAAATACAATAAAAAATATATATACATATAATATATAAAAGAAAAATAATTTTATTCATCTTTTAATTAAAAGAAAAGTACTTCAATATTTTACATTTATTCGCTACTCAAAGTATCAACAAATAAGTTCCAACGAATCTTATTCAAAAGTAGTGAATTAACTGACTGTAATTAAATGACACATTTTAATTAGCAATATGCGATAATAGTTACAATTTTGAGAAACATTTGAACTTGCATAAGTTGGTCCCGCACAACGAGATTTCGTATTACGCGGAACGTACCCCCGCGTTGTAGAAGAGTCTACTATACGAAAGAAGAAAGAGAAATAATGCGTAGTGTACGTTTGTCGAACGATTGTTCTCGTAAAAGCTAAAAAAGGATTCTCGTCCATTTGTTGTACGTACTGCTAGATAAACACATCACTCTCTCGGACTAGCCTGGGTTGTCCCTGTCCTCGAGTCGTGCGTGTGGACGCGTCGTGGTCGCGCAGGGAACTGGTATCGCGATATCTCACGGCGGCTGCCGCCATTAAGCGCAGATTGCGCTTTCGTGGTGGTCTACCTATGGGGTTATTACCAACGACCTGCCACCCAGGCTCGAGGTGGGTGTGCCAGATACTCTACCCGTTACCTCGCCGCTCCGCTATGCTAAGCAGCTGGGACGCTGTTACCTTGGGACTAGAAAAATCCAGCCATCGAAAATTGATGTGTCAATGGCAAAATTAATAGAACAGGAACGTAGAGTTGGCACGCGTGACGGTCTGCGTTTGAGGGAGGCAACGCGAGAGAAAGACGAACACGCTACGCGATGTTTTTTTTTTAACCTCTTGACGTACAATTAAATTGAACAAGATTTTCTATATCAATATCACGTAATTTCACTCGATTCTTCATACATACAGTGATTGGAAATGAAACATTGTATATGATGTTAATCATATTCATCTTATCAACACTTTCATACAAAAGGGTCTTCAGTTATTTTAGTTATTATTTCTATTGTATATTTCACATATGACTAAAGTAGCCTAAACTGTTAGTACTTCACTAGACTAACTCAACCTGTAACCCTTCCATGTCAACAATACTCAGTAATAATCACTATTCAATTCTCAACATTCTATTGGACTCTGTATTGAACAGAGACGAAAGAATTGAGTGCAACACTTTTTTAGATTCCAACGAAAGGATTCATTCACAAGGTGCTTGATTTATGGTCTAGCGTGAAGTACTGAACTTTGAATCATGAATATGAAAACTGATCTGGTTTTTTGGGCCTGGTATTTAAGGAATTTCTAAGGAGCTTGAGAAAGAATAGTTTCATAGGTTTGAGAGAGTAGCCAAGGGTCAAGGATGAGACATAGATTAGAAGTAACACAAGGGGTGAGTAGTATTTAGGATGTATGATTGTTTGAGATGAATTGGTATTTCCAAATGATAACAATGATAGCTATAGCTCATGAAATAATTTTAAGAAAACAATGAAAAAGAATTTTTCAAATTTAATGATTTCATTGAGGTGTCGCTTCCAGAAGTACTTTTTTGTACCATCAGCTCTTCTTCTTAGTTTCCTAATTCTTACTAGTCCTGTACCTTATCGCTGTAAACAAAACAAATTTGCGGAAGTTGAAACTGGTTAAGTAGCGTCTCTAGCACATTATCGTACATTTTCGCATGGGAAACCGCATGGCGTACCAGAGACGTCATTTGACGCCAAGGGGTTAATAGAGTCGTCCGTGTCTTTCCCTGGCGAATTGTTTGAAGTCAATTACAGGAATAATTTGTACCGGCTGGATTGAAGATTTAATTAGCGTCGGTCGAAGATTCATTGCTTTGGCTGCCAGCGGAAGCCTGATAGCTTCTAAATCCAATCCTTATTCTGATTGATTAATGGCTGCGCTTAACCGCTGGCTGTTAACTTCTCCGACTTCTGATCGCTGACTGATCGCCTTAAACACCAGCTGCCGACTGAAAAAGCCGGTTAAATATTGTACTCGAACGGCGTTGCGGCTTCGTAAAAGTTGCAGCGAATTCCAACCCGCCAGCTCATCGCCTCGCCAGCCTCATTCAGCGTCGAACTTCATTCAGACGCGCTAACGACCGTCCGTTCCCATCGTATTCGTCGCATTACTCATCGCATTAATTCCCGTCTCGTCTGAAAATCGCGCGTCCCTTCCGAGTCGCCACCATGAGAACGAAACGCGTCACGATCCAAAGAAATGACGAACCAAAAGGCGAGATACCGCGCGCGCGCGCGCCCGCTCGACGACCGTATGCACGCGTGTGCGCGCATGCGGGACACGTGTTCCGCGTGTTTGCTTATGTTCGCCACGTAAACCGCCTGGGAGGAAGAATGGCTCGGAAGAAAGGGTCGAAGGAGGAAGGGACGCGTACGATCGCGTCCTGTCCGGTGAAAAAAGCGCGCACGTTCTCGCGAGTAAACGCGGCGAGGCGTCGAATCGCACCAGCACGCAATCTTATTAGGGACGTGACGTCGTCAAGCAGGAAGTCGCCCCCACGACGATACTGTTTGGTCGATAAGGATAACGAGGCAGGTCAGTGAGCGGCTGGGCCACGAAGCCCGCTTAATAAATCACGTTTTCCCAGGGCCCGTCGATAATCGACGTGATCGACGATAACTGTCTGTCGATGTCGGATATAACAGGATCCGATCGCGCAGGAAAAGTTGCCCGCGTCGCTGCAACGGCGATTTCGTTAGGACCTATTTGTTCGAACGATTAGGGGAACGGTCGCGTAAGTTGTTTGTGGGTTGAACGTTTAGAGCAGCGGTTCTTCACCCATTCCAGACGAGCACCGTGTGTGTTTTGAAACTGAACTTGAATTATCAGTCATTAGTAAAAGAATAATTAAAGCGAGGATAAGATACATACCGGTGTGTTATCAATGTATTAATATTAAAAATAATAATAAAAATTAATTTTCAGATTCCATCAAAGATAATTAATATAAACGTAAAAAAAATTTCGCTCCTATGGATGGTTTCTAAAAAAATCCCTTGTTTCGAATGAGTTAAACTGGGACACTGGAAACTCCCAGGTGTCCACGTAGAAACAATTTAACATTAACTTTACATCCCCCACGTTTCCGCTTTTATTCAAATAACATATTCAATAGAAATCCTATAGTAGTGACGATTTAAATTCACCCTTTAGCAAATGAAATTCACCCTCTTTCAAATTAAATTCTTCCTTTAGCAAATTAAATTCACCATTTGCAAATTAAATTCATCCTTTTACAGATCAAGTACTTTTATTTAAATATTTTATTTAAGAAAAACACCAAATGTAAATTAGGAAGAAATGAAAAATTTTATTCAGCAAAGTATAGATATTTATTTAAAAATGAGTACCAGTTCATTAGAGTCAGTACATATTACGTAATTTATAATTATATAATTAATAGTATCTATATATGAAAATGCACACATATTACAAACATACACAATGATTCTGCTGTAACAGTTGCTGGTGGCTTAAAAAATTGAAGTAATTAGATTCTTCAAAAGATCGATGTATTTGTGTTTTCTTGTTGATATTTGCACACAGTTTTCATACATAAATACTACGTGCAGTAGTTATGTAACTATGAATTACGTATTGAATTTAATGAATGCTTTTAAATAAATATTTGTACCGTTTTGAATAAAACTTTCATTTCTTACTACCCAGTTTACATTTGATGTTCCTTCTTTTTAAATAAAATATTTAAGTAGAAGTACTTGATTTGCAAAAGGGAGAATTTGAAGTGCGAATACTGTAACTTTGCATGTAGGTTCCATTTCATACGCCTGTTGCATTTGTATTTCACAGTATACTTACTTTAATATAAGGTTTAAAGAGTACAAAACTAATCTCATTCTTACATACGTGGCATATACATAGATGAAATTTGTTTTAAATTTTCAATTTGATAAGCTTTCGCAGCATCATTTCCACTCACAAGTTATTGTCCTTTAATAACCATCTATTAAGAAATTTTAACTAAAATAACAAATTTGCAATTATTAATTCTTTACCCACAAAGAACTGCATCGCGAAATATCTCGTCACTATAAATAATGAAATAGTTAACGTCAAAAATCGAACAGGATAATCATCAATCCATAAGCAAATTTAAGAATCCATAAACTAACGAACTAACTATCCCACAATTTTTGTTTACCACAAATAATTAAAATTCCAATTACAGACGCGAAATTAACTTCATTTATAAAGATATACCCCGATATTGATTATACCTTACCAACCCTCTAAAGTTCTTGTTACTGAAATTAAACATACGATCAGAATTAATCGTTCAATAACATAACTAGCCAAACAGAATAAATCCAGAATAAAAATCAATCCCGACTCAAGTAGAAATTAATACGAAACAAGAACAACCCCTTCGTACGCAGCCCACCGCCATTAAAAACATTCGTCGATTCTCCTCGAACAAGCCCGCGTATCGACTAAACGTGGTAACCCACCGGTGTTTCAATTTCTCTTGCTGAAATTGATAATCAATATTCCCGCGAGGAACTTGAACGAAACGTAACGCCCATCTCAAGGAATCCACGCTTCGTAGAATCGAAAGAGCGCGGTTCGACGAAACCTGCCACGCCTTCCGCGATCCGCACGTAATTAAGACAAGACCTGAAGCAGAGGAACGACGCTCGATATCGCTCGAGAGTACATATAATCGGCGTCTTATTAATTAAAATTATCCACCCCGAGGCGACGCTCTCACCCCTTTCGCTGTTCGCTCGTGCGCGATGGCCCGTCCGTTCTCGCCTCGCGACCAGTTTCGACGATCGTTTCATGCTGCTGCTTAGATATCGGGCTGCCGCTTCGGGGCGACGTTTACTAATCGCTGGCCAAGCGTCGATAGAGACGCTTTCTTCTGGAGACAGTTTCCCATTGCTCGGAGATTGTGTTCGATGCTTTTATCTGATGGTCGTTACCAGCTGCCTTTTTACCAGTCTGGAATTAATGAAACGGATCGGTTCGACGGTTTTAATGAGCCGCACGAGTTCGAGGAGAACGAAGCGAGCGGTGGAAATTGAGAGGCAAACGAGAGGTTTACTCGTGAATTTATTTCCTCGTAATTACGGTGACCGCTTTCCAAAATTGGCGCGCCTTTTATGTACTGCCATTGAACGATATTCGAACTTTATTTTTTAAGTGCAGATATTTTAACTCTTTTATATACGCATGGTATAATACATCGACAAAAATTTGTCGGCAGAAGACATAAAATAATGCACATTTTTCTCGATACAACATTATTTTCATTTCACTTGTCAGATACAAGAATTATATATGCATAATATATCGTAATTTTAAAAGATCACACACAGTGATCATTTGCCGCCTTATTAACCCCTTTAACACGAAATATGTTAACGCGTTGAACGCCACGGTGGTCATCAATGAACGAAGTGCTTTCAAATAAAACGTACAATACTAAACAATGAAACACTTTTATTAGATCAGTAATGAAATATTCATTTTTATTCGTGGCGTCCTGAGCGAAATATGCGATTTCTGCGTGGTAGTAAATGTGTTGAAATTACATTTTCAATAGTACTCTTTAACGCAAAATCTTCGTCCATTTTCCAAAATTAATGTGCCCTTTAGGCACCGATTTATTTGAAAAGATTTATAGGCAAAAATTTATTTATTTCAACGATATCCGTAGTAACTAGAATTGTAAAACAGAAATAAATTTATAAAATAAATAAATTCAAAACTTAATAAAACAAATAAATAACACAGTAAAATTATCCACCCTAAGGCGACGCTCTCACCCCTTTCACACAGTAAACGTCAGAGTCGGAAATTTCAAGTAACAAATGATAAATAATTTCGTTACCTACCAGTTTATCGAAGTACCACTATGAATCGGTTAATCATACTCATTGGCAACCGCATTAGTCAAGTGAAAATCATTTTCTTCCGTTTTATCTAGCGCGAAGCCTGGTCTTCGCGTACGAACGCGTTGTTCCTAGTCATTGTCGTTAAACGCGCGATTAAACAGGCCTCGGATCTCGCCAAACGGGTTCCACGCGAAAACGTAAGCCGCGTATACCTGCTACCGGCGGAACGAGCGCAATTAATTACGAGGGTCCGGCAACGTTCCTCGATCCGCGTTAGAGGACGTTAGCTAGTCGTTTCGCGCGCCTTCGCGGCCGGAAACCAAGCGGACCAGCGGTATCGATCGGGTTAATTTACGCGAGGAAAGTCTACCAAGCCGGTCGTTAATAATTAAGTAGTCCTACGCTCAAGTGAATCGTTAATTATCGAGTTCTTTCGATCGTACCCGCGATTCCCTCGACACTTTCCCGTTCTCATCCAATTATCGCTGGTATTATCGTGAAAGCCGCGATTGTGAACGGTTCGATTCATATTTGTTCGACGCTGATCGCATACTTGACTTCAGAAACTCCTTGCATATTTCGTTAGAATTACGCATGTGTATCTGACCATCCTAATTATTGATTCCAGATTAAAGTCTACGTTTTGTCACTATTATTCAGTCAGGAGGTTATTCAGCACATATTTTTCTAGAAACACTGCAAAGGGTTAACCAGTTAACTGCGTCGATGCGATTGACAAGTGTTGATTGTTCATTCTTTATCGTAAAATTTATAATAGAATTATCTGCCCTGCGTACGACGTGTATGTATACTCATTTTTGAAGTAATTACGGCGCTCCGTAAGGTATTTTTCGCAATTAAAAGAAAGAATTTAAAGAAACGCTTAACATATTTTAACAATGCATTTGTAATATTCTGTTTACTATTTTTTGTTTACTCCTTTCTCGAAGTAATAATAGACTTTCTGAGCAGTACAGTAAAGGTACTAAAGATCAGCTGTTGCATCAATTAAACGTTGGAACGGAAATTAGTTCCTCTTTTCCAGACTCGAATATCTACCGATTGTGCGATACAAGATTTAAAGAGCCGTATGTTGCAAGATATTCGAGATGCGATTATTTTAATTCGTTTGCTGCCAACTGTTAAATATCTGCATCGGTATCAAAGCTGGCAGCTACAAGATTTTAGAGTATAGATTGATCGCAATTCGTCACGAAATATGTACAAGCTTAAAGTAAAATCTTGGCATCCAGAGCAAGACGCTCTAAATTTTCCTGTCAGCGGGTGGGTTTAAACTATCGTAAATTTTCGTGAGCTCGCATCTGCTTCGCAAAGTTGATTTCTAATTAGAAAAAGCGTCAACGTCAATTTATTCACCCTCGAACCTGGCGGAAACCACGGAGCGAGCAATTAATCCGTGGCGCGCTGCGTTCCACTCGTTCTGGCGTTAAGTTGTCGAGGGAAATTCGCAGTGCACACCGATGAAGATCGCTCGACGAGAACTGGCGACTTCGTCGAGCGGAACAGATAGTTAACGTGTTAATCCAGAGACGGTCGCGCGAGCCGCCTCGCGCGCGTAAGCTGCTTAAATTGTCAAGCGGCTCGACGCGCCACTCACCCTCCGCGAAACGCATCCAGCAGGGTTTTCAAAAAGAAGAAAAACAACGATCCAGGGTACGCTAACTAGCGCGAACCGCACCAGACTCATTAATGCGTTTAGCTGTGGAACGTAAACGTGACTCGATTTGGAATGAAGCAGCAATCTTCGTTGATGTATTCAAGGTAACTCGAGTGAAATTCGTGCATCATGAGTTAATTCGTGAACGTGGAATGTTACAAATCTGTATTACGTTTGTGTAGGATATTTAAGGGTGTAGGAGCAAGCTGCTAAATTTGTTTATGCGAATAACTAAAGTTAATGTCGCATCAGCGTGTCTTCAGACGAAATTAACTGTAATATTGGCGAAACGTAAAAAAGCACTTCCAATTCGAATAATTAGTACCTTATGGTTCTTCTTTTCGTAAGCACCTTACTTTGGTGGAGTAGGATGAAAATTTACTATAATAAAGGAAATGGCGATTTGAGTAACTCAATGGAATTTTTGTGAGGGACATTGAGACTGCGCTCCTCAACATTTGATGTCTAAATGAAGCATACTCAAACAAAACAGCATGTATCAAGGTATCCACACTAAAAGTGGATAAGGAAGAATCCTTTACTTCGAATTCCTCTACTCTACAACGGAGTGTAAAAACTAACCGTAACCGAGAAATATTGTAAAACTTAGGATACAAGAGTGAAGAACAAGAGACGATCCTTATACGAGCATAGGCAAAAGCTAATTAACTTCACAGGAAAAGTGGACGTGCAAATTCTTGATTGACAGACATAAATGTTACATTCTTAGATAATGATCGAGATCGAACGACATCCTATAAATAAAACTGTACGCGCAACTTTGTAACAGGTGGCTCGCAACATTTCCTTCGGAAGCCATTTCCTACACCACGTCGCGTACGCGTTAAATCCCCTAACGTGTTCCACGTTCACTTTATCCGGTTGAGAGATCGGCCGTGCAATTCCATCGGGAGCAACCGCGTTCACCAGTCGTGTCCAAGGTGACGCGTTATTACGGTAAATGTAAATGATTTCCTGTTTCGCGTCGGTCGGCACCTGCGACCGCCCCGAGACCGCTTAATCGCGCGGCTCCGCGTAGAGGGCGTAATGCTAAGAATAATTGGCCGTGGATCGCGAGTTAAGAGGTAACAAACGATCAACCGGGATTAACGAGAGACGAATAAGCCGGCAATTGAATGCACACGCTCGGCCAGCAGTCCGTGGGCCCCGGGCGATGATAAATCTGAGAGGCGATCGAGTCGACCGGCTGTGTCCCCGCACCTCTCCCTCCATCTTTCGCTGCTATCGATTCCGCGTAAATGACTGATTAATCGTCGCATCGATGCGCACCGTGCGCACCGTGCGCCTTTCAACCTTGCGTCCACCTGGCCGCCCGCTCTTCGAGATTAACGCGCGTCGCCTGGTGCTTACTTCGAAGACGTAGGCGTCGATACCAGACGCGATACGTCATTCGACTTTCGAGTCAAGTTTGAGACCGTTGAGTAACGATCCATTCGACGCTATGAAATTCGTCGCGTTTAAATGCAACGAATGTTACGACGTGGCATGTGCAGTCAGAACATACGTTGCTCCTCAGTTGGTACCAAAAATATGTGGTAACACATTTACGCGAACGTTTTTCCAAAAAATACCAATCTCGTCCATCAAAGAAGAAGAGGAACCAACGCGCTCGTAAGAAGGGGAAACAAAGAAATGCAAGCCAGTGTCCTCGAGGTTTTCATGTCCGAACGTGGCTCGCATGGCCGCGATATTCCAAGCCAGATAAGAGTCGAGGAGAGGCCCCGTTCGTTTAAGTAATTAGCGGAGGTTGTACTCTCTCGTCAGAGGAGTGGCGTTAGTCATTTGTTGCAGCCACTGGCACCGGGAAACCGCGCGACTCGCCAGCTGAAATATCGCAGCGGAAAACGGCGTTAATTTAAAACCCCTCCAGCGAGACCATCTTCGGACCGGGCGACACGCGAAATTACGATCCTGTTATTAGCTTTTTCTTTTCGTCTGCGTTTCGTCGCGTCCTCGCGCAAATGAATGCGTGTAGTTGTCGGAGGACATCGAGTGCTCATGCGGGCGACAGCTGCTTCGACCGTCGAGGTTAAAAGACTATTGGCATTGCGGATAATTCTATTATTGGGCATTTGCACTGTTCGCATAAGATTTTTTCTTTCCAAGAGGAAGTAAGGAATTAAGACAATAATAAACGTGTGATAAATCTTTATTTGATAAATAATTGTATGCAGCGTTTGAACTTGTCCCTATGCCTGACAGAATATAAATAACTAAGAATTAAGACAATAATAAACGTGTGATAAATCTTTATTTGATAAATAATTGTATGCAGCGTTTGAACTTGTCCCTATGCCTGACACAATATAAATAACTAAGAAGAAGTCAATGGTGACGACAATCAAGCGTAGATCAAAAGTAATATTTGGTCGGAAGAAATTTAAAAGAAAAAGGATCGAATGAATGTAGAATTGTTGAAACATGTGTTATATATAATATTAGTAGAATTATAAAAAGTGAAAACTCGCAAAATAATTTTCTTATCCTGGCGGACATTTAGGCTTCTCTTAACATCCCCAGTGCTTCACCCAAGTCAACGTTATTCACCAGTCAATCCACTTACTGCCAAGCAAATTCAGAGAGTTTTGCCCTGGGAGCCAAGATTTTATTTTAAATTTATACTCCGTGGCAAAGTATGAGATATTGTGCGAGTGTATTTCTTATAGAACAAAAATCCAGTCCTTCCTCGTTTATTTTACACGTGTTCCCTCCTTATCGTTTTATTTTACATGTGCATTTGTCTCGCGTTCGACGTGTACATTCGTCATTGCTTGATTTAATTACGCACCCAATAAGGGATTTCTTAAACTAAATTTCGCAGTTAACTGATTTAATGAGAGATAGTTATTAAAGATATAAAATTTTGCCTCGGAAAGCTCGATTTCTTGAACAGGTAAACTTTTAAATTTGTTAATTATTTTCTGCGATTGAAAGGAGTTCAGAGTTTTTTCTGCAGCAGCAGAGTAGTAAAACATGTATCGTAACTCGATAAAACAATTGAAAGGCCTGTTCGATTTGCATATATCTGCGAGGAATTTGCAGGAATTAGAAAGTTTGTAATATCACCTTGAAGCTCGAATCTTGGTTATTACCATAACTGAAATGTACGAATGGTCTAATTTTTGTCATCGCGTGTACCGTTTCAACGGTTCTATGTTTAGAATACAGGTTCGCCGGGTTATTAGTATTCAAAAAAAATTAGCGTTTGATAACATGTTTCAATAAGCAGCAGCAGAACGACTTTGTCGTTGGATAAGATAATCAGGATCGTAAAAACTGAGCACGATTTACGCGTTAATAATAAGCTCGTAACATTCCTACCATCTCGGAAACTCGCGCCATTTCCAAGCATACCAGCCACTTATTTACATCCCTGAAAATTCCATTAAAAACAGGATCAACGTGCGATTTAGTAATTCATAAATGCTGCGAACGGGTAATTTCTTGCAGTAATATCGTATCGAATTTGCGAGCCACAGTGCTGCCTCGGCGTGCAACACTCGGTCGATGCATTGGTAACTCTTCGACGCAAAAGTAGCAAACGTCCCGAGGGAATAAGCAACGCCAAACACGTTGCGAAGAAGTCGCCACGGTCACTGGCTCGAGATTAATCGAGCAGATAATCGCACGCGACTCTAGCCGCCGGAAAGAAACTAATGAACGCACACATAAGCAGACGCGTCTTGATTTATAGGAAGCGTAGAGGCCATTACGACGAGTTTCATACTGTTGGGATCGTAGACGAGCTCGAACCCAAACGTTGTACATCATCTTTGCAGTACGAGTTTCTAACGTTCGAGACTCTGTTCAGAGTTGTTCGAGATGACAATATTGCAATGATAAACACAATAAATCACTGAGTTGGCGAGGAAGTAATTTCGATTTGCACAAGTATATTTTTGTTTTGTTCTTCTTCTGTCAATGTTATAATTTTTTGTGTTGCGTGTTTCGAGTTGGTTTCAAACAACCAAACGATCAACTCAAAGGTTTACTGTCAAAACCTTATGAAATTGGAGGAAGAAGTCAAGGAGAAAAGGCCAGAATTGGCAAATCACAAAATAATCGTGCTCCACGACGATAATGCGGGTCTTCGTATTTTTTTAACAACATTGGATTGTCATTTATTTCAAAGTTTTCAAATCTTTTTAAATAGCAAAAATTACAATAAAAACGATCATCTCAAATCGTAACTTGGTTAAGTTTTTTGCTAATAAGGACCAGAAGTTCCATGAGCGCGAAGTCATCAAGTTACTAGAAAGATGGTTAAAGGTCATCGAACAAAATGAAATTAAGATATTTCACTGATTAAAGTTTATTTTTTGTCTAGAAAAAATTACGTTTTACTTCACGCTAAAAAACCGAAAATACTTTCTTGCCAACCCAACAATTATAATTTGTCAGCCGGCACAATGACGGTTTGAAATAAATATTAATAGACTTTTTTTGACAATCCAGCGTAGAATATTTGAAAGGAAATAACTACAAGTTTTGTACATATTTCAATGTTGTACTATAACGTTCCAACCATCAGAGTTGTAAATTTGATGGACACTCAAGATATTTATCTCGAAGGCAGTAGTAACCAGCGTCTGACTTAAGCCGCCTTATTTCACTTGGTCTGCTCGGGAAATCGCTAGCTTCCGAACGAAAGTAAAACGTCTCGATCCTTTCTACAGTTATTGCCACGATGAAATCCTGTTTTACACGTTTTATTGTTGGAATACAAAGTATATTCCACCTTCGCGCGGTGGTTGAGAAACGATTGAAAAAAAGAGGCGCACTTTTTGCCGGACAAAACAGCGGGCTGATTTGTTGCGCGTAGCGAAGCATGAAACGTAGGTGCACGAACGATAAGCCAGTCGTTATGGCTTCTTTGAATGACAGAAAATGGAATATGAGTGGACGAGCATCTTCCTCTTCGACGTGTCGAGTTAACGTTCTTTTTCAGTTTACTATACTCCAGTAAACTTTCTACGTTTTAATTCCATTACTTCGTTAATCCTTCCTTTATATCAGTGGTCTGCAATCGCTGAGCCGCGATTTTCTCGATGATAATTAAATTTCTTAACCACCACATTAGTTAGAAATTTCTCACGTCAAAGTTGTTCTCTTAACAAAGTTTTTCAACACTATCCAATTAAAAGTGACAAACGATCATGTTTAAAGGATCTTGATCATGAACTTCGGCTACCACTTTCTAGAATAAAACGTATGTATTCATCAAAACAAGCTCAAGTATCTCATTAATATTAGCAATTACAAATTAGATATTATGTTTAACTTAACACTGGCTAAGTAAGAGTAATTACATGTCAAGTAATAAACTTCATATTTAAATTTAAAGAGGAAATTTTTGCTACATGTAATCTATAACTAAATATATTTGTTGTTACGTTAGTCTACAATTCAAATAACTTTATTTTATTGTCTTTTTATCTAATAAAACATATTTTTTCGAATTGTCGAAGAAACGTTACCGCGATCGAATCAATCGCGCGTCTTATCCAATTACCAATCAGCCATTGGTCGAATCCTATCGGAGACTAAGCTTCAGGCTTCTAATGCGATCGTTCCTACGAAACTAGCATTTATCTCGACAACGTCTCCGCATCGACACGTTCCGTGGAAAAATGGAGTCGCTGTCGAATGGACACGTCGGGACTTTCACGTAGCAGCAATTATTTCCGCGAGCGCAAACCTCAATTACGATCTCTCCTCCCCCTCGTCGCGCCACCCCCTAGTCGAACCAGTCGTTTTTCACCTAACCGGTGAACAAAAATGAATACCCCGACGATCGATCGCAACACTCCCGCGACTTTGTAACGTCCTGGCGAACCCGGTAATTTGCTCATAAATTCGCCGATAATTATCGACAATAACCGATGCGGCAACCGGTGATTTTTCCAGCGGCCAGGCTGCACGCGCGGCCGCATTTATTACGAGGCGGACGCGCGATTAATCAGCGCGGGCCCCGCTGCCGGGCGACCGCGGATCGGTAAAACAATTAAGGAATTGTTTCGGCCGTTAACCCGCGAGGTCGCCGGTGAAGATGATTCATCGCCGGCGACGCCTCCCAGCTCGGACGGCTCCTCTAATGCGATTCTAATAGCAACGTTGCGCGGACTCTCGCGCTTCCGCTTGATGGCCCGCGTGCACCGGTTGCACACGCTTCCTACGCGAGGCGTTCCTCTTCCTTCAACTTCAGCTGTCGCTTCCGATGGTGCGCGATTTCTTTGCTTACCGAATAGATTCTATTTCAATTCAGAGATTAGCTTATTTATTCCTTATTTTTCTTCATTTGCGTTGAAATTGAGTGATGATTTTTTTTTTTTTTTTTTTGGTGGCTTTTATTAAAATGTATTCACAGTACAGTTTTGACAAATTTTTAATGCATGTTGTAGAGGACGTGAGCTAGTACAAGGCTGGATAAATCATAGCTACTTTTATACTTAATTGGTGTGGGTTTGAAAATGCAAATGCTTCACAGTATTCTGTCATCCTGCGCTTCTTAAATAGGCAGAAAGTGCAAATTCTGCGTTCGTTTGACAGAATTTTAGTCACTTAACATTCAACGATTATTACAGCAGAGCTCAAACAGTAACAGGTGTACATTCGTGCTTATCATCTTCGAGTGACGAATTTGCAAAACTGGAAATCTACTAGACGAATGTTTAGTTATCTACGCATTGAAACCCAATTGGCGTAATACTTATGAAATTGGCGCAAATATGTAGTTTAGAGTAATCAAAGAGCGACAGAGAATCAGCCAAAGCAATTTTAAGATTTCTAATCGATTTATAGCCAGCGTTCCTAAATGGGAGCAATTAGAATCTTGCAGAATATGTTAATTGGGCGACACAAACGTGCGCAAGTGATAAATTTAGAACCTTGCATTTTAGTTTAATGTGTATTTCACAAATGTCAAAGTTTCTCCTGGACATTTAATACTGTTTCCATAAAAATGTTGATATTTGCTTTATGTTGATATCTAAACCACTCTAAAAAAATTTTTTATGTGTTTTTTCTTTAAAAGTTATATTATCGTATTACCATTTTTTCCATTTGGGAATATTCCTTTATATTACTGAAACTGATATTTTGAAATCATTTTTCGCTCAAAGTCTGTCATATTAGTATTTAAAATGCTAATTTACAAATGATAAAATGTAAAAGAAAAGGACAATTCACTACCAAACGGGTTAAACTCACATAGAAATATAAAATGAAATGACACAATATTTCCTATATTAATCTCCTAGTAAAAAGTTGGAGCTCTACTTAGCTCCTGCATCTCGAGTACGATTTAGAAAATTAAGTAGAACGTTCGAGCGGCGCGTTTAGCGAGCGAACGATATTATTTTACTCTACTTTCCTAACCGCGTAGCAAAGCAGCAAAAGTACACCTAATCTCGAGGCATAATCGATCCCGAGCAGCCCACACTTCCGCGGTATCAAACGATTAGCTGCCGCGGATATTCTACACTAGCGTGAACTTCCATCCGCCGTGTGGTGGAACGCGCAAAACATATCGATACGCGCGTATAATCTTCAATTGCCGCGCGGAGCAAAAAGGAGGAGTGAGAAAGCGAAAGAGATCTCGGCGATCGGCCGATAAATCGGCTTGGCCGTCGTCGTCGTCGTTGTCGTCGTCGGTCCTCCGCGAAAACGCAATTACGGTCGCGTGCGGAATTTCTCTTCCGGCCAATATTTCAACTCGCATCCCCGCGGCTGTATCGCGCATACATTATCGCGCGCACCACATGAATAATAATCGCGGAGCTGGTCTGATTATAGCGCGCCCGGCGATTTCCGCCAGCACGCTTCGTGAGCCTAGGCGACACACGCGTGGCTATGCGTACCAAGCGATGTAATAAGACTTCGGTGACGGACGCGCGGAAAATCGAGACTCGACTTGACATTCCACGCTCTCCCTCTTTCTCCCTCGCCAGAGGACCCGCATCATCGAATACTGTGTCGATGAACTTGCAAACTGGAGCGTTTCGTTATCTACTGTTCATAGTATTCTCTTCTTCCTAGATGTTAACTAAACTCGCGCTCAGCGTACACATCCCTTGTTTTCCCAAGCACTCGCATATACCCACGCATACACTCTTGTACATAAAATTTGGAACATTCGAGAATATTCACAATTACATCCTCACAATTATAAACATCCACACCTCATTCAGTGCAAACATTCGTTCGTACTTCCAAATATCCGTTTTAATAGAAAAGATGCTTGTTAATATACGGTCGATGGAACCTCGGAACGTTCCGCGTACACAATCGAAAACCACAAGCGTAAATTAAAGATAAGTATCCAGGGAATTGCACGTAAAACCTTTCTTCTTACCTCTGAAAACGATACTTTGAGCACCGTTTACACCTCCAACAATTCTTCCCCCGAATCGTACAATTCCCGAGCGAATCGCCGGAAAGCTACAGCCTATCGAAGATAGAACCACCGAATAATAAGCACCTACGCAACACGGTGTTTCCCATAGCCGTAAACGGTCTCTGGGGGAAAAAAGTGGCGCGTCCTCGTCGAATCGGAGGTCTCAATCGCGGTTTTCCACGATTGAAACTGGTACCGAGAGCGTTCACGCGGACAAGCCGCGTTAAATCTTGGCGGATCCTCGAAGGGGTGGCAGAAGGGGCGTGAGATCCTTCCGGGCTCTCTCGCGGTGCTCGCACCACCCACGTGGCGCGGAGCTGTCGAGCCACCGATCCTTTTCATCCTAAACGAGCGATTCAGACGCTGGACGTAAGGTAAATCCCCGGGCATAGTCACGAGAGAAGTCGTATATATTTCGCCTGTGCCACATGCTCGAGCCTCTCTGCCTCCTCTCGCGCGCCGTGCGTGTGGTCCTTTTATATAATTTGTTCCCGGGCCCTCTTCGCCTCCCCTTTCTTCTTCCTCGCGGTCGTCGTCTTCCTCTTCGCCCGCTCTTCAGGCTCTTTATTCTTTGCTCGCTGGCCTGCTCGCTGTTCCTCTCGCAGGACTATTGCGTTACGCCACTTCTGGGAACGTTTCTCGAGACAACGGCCTCGCGAATCAGAGGAACGGCCGCGTCGGTGGGCTGCTGTTAAACTGAACGAGATGGTTTAGATTGAAATTTTACGCGCGAAACGTGGATTTCGTGTTAATGGATCGTAGCTTTCGAGATCTGTTTGAGAGAACAGGTAGACTTCGTAGGGAGCACGGACGACGCGTAGAGATTTATTCTCGCATTCCGCGAGCGTTCCGCGCAGCGGTGATTTGGCAATTCGTGAACTATCGAACGCCGCGGCGGTTGTCCGGGAATTTCCACGATGAAATCGACGGATTTCAAGAAGAAACATTGCGGCACCGATCGATTCGAAAGCGTTCCGTCGTATGAAACAAGATAACGAGGGAAATAATGGCTGCGCCGCTCCGCGCCGCGCTTTAGACGGTTGCGCACTTCGGCATTCCTTCGCGCTTGTCGATCGGTAAATGCAACGTTTGAGCATCGATCGCCGTGCTCTGTGTACCTGCGAATGATTTATTGCTCAACGATAGAAATTTCAGAGCGTGTAACCACGCTTAAAGGAGCCGTAACGCTGACCTAACCCGAGCGCCTGTAATCTAGGGATAATTTAAATAACCAGGGAACGTTTGAAAAGCCTGGACAGTTGAGCAAACTTGAGAAACTTGGCGCACTCGGCTGGCGATTGTTGGAGTCGCGAACATTCGTTTTCTAACACAGTTAATCGGCTTAAATCAACTCTTGTTCGGTCAATCAGTGTCGCAACAATTAGACTCACAGGTCGGCGCGCCATTTTCTCTGCGCGCAACAAAGTCTTCGTTGTAGATCCGTCGCGCTCCTTTTTCGTCGTGCTCGCGACCCGAGGCCAAAAAACAGTGCTAGTGAGATGAGCTTACGGCCAGCTTGTAATAGCCCGTAATTGTAGGTGTTCCCGCGTGTGGGAACTCGCGTCCCGTCGCGAGATACTTTTTAAGCGCCATTACGCGGCCCTTTACGTTCCAACTTACGAGCCGCTCGGATTTGAAGAAACATCGTTGCGCTTCGATCTGACGTGCCACCGCGAGGCTCGTCCCACCCACCGGAGAGTAACGACGCGACGTCACTGCGATAATCGATACCCTCCGCGATATTGGCCCGTAAATCACCGCGCGGTTGCTTCGAAACGGTCCCAAGCCATTTTTCTACGGATCTGGCTTACCCCTAGGAAGGCTCGTAAATCACTCGGTTATCCTGGAAGCTTTAAGAATCGCTCAACTTCGGAAGAATCAATTCCGTTTGAACTTACTTCGACATTGTTCGTATCGAGCAAAATCTTCACGTTTTTAAGGTACACGTTATGTACTCGTAATGCAGTATTGACACTTTAAATTTACTCTTTTCCAAATCAAATTCACCTTCGTGTAAATGAAGTACTTCTATTTAAATATTTTATTTAAAAAATCAGCAAACGTAAACTGGGTAGTGAGAAGTAGAAAATTTGGTTCAAAAAGATACAGATATCTATTTAAAAGTAATTAACAAATTAATTAAAATATAAAAATACAAAAGTAACACGTTTAATTAGTTAGATAACTTATGGTTCTCCTGCTGCAGCTGCTGGTAACTTGACATATATTTTTATAATAATTATAACTAGTTTGGCCCACAAAATCATGTATTTCATTTGCGAAAGGATGAATTTAAAGTGCCAATACTGTATGTATAAATGAAGGGTTGAAAAGATGATGTTGGAATATTTAATTAAGAGGCATTTATTTCACTCTCGACATTTGCATTTCCCTTGAATTTTTGCATACAAATTTTATAAATTTCTGCAGCTTAATTAACCTTCCCGAAGAGAAAATGGCACGTTAAACTGTGACACAGAGTTGATTTAAATTCCTTGTGTTAGCTGTGTTAGTTGAATTATCGAGTTCTTCCAACCTTTGCGATTTCTTCAGTTCAAAACACGAGAGCTCCTCAATGGAGACAGTGGAATTAATTTTTTAAATAACTTCATTTATTCTGTTAGAAAATTACAGGTGTTACGTAAATTATAATACTGCTACTTTCCCTTTCGAATGCAAAGGGTTAATTGCGTGCCAATAATGGTTGTTGTAGTCAAGTTGTTGTTTATTTACATCTCTCTTTAGATTCTAATTAATTAGCTCGCCTCAACGCTCGTTTAATAACGTCAATCTTCTCATGAAACGCGTTACGAGCTCTGTAGAGATTGCCACTTTGGGACCATAAAATGATGACAGGGCGCATCTGTTCAAGCGGGTCAACGAAGGTGCGCGTCCAATGGCCAGTGGTTATCGGCGCGCTTATCAAAAGCGTTTCATCGGTCTGTTCGCAAGAAGCGATCGGCCGTCTAACGATCGCTCGTATTCATTCGCGTCGTACCATTCAATTTTCCAGTGACGGAAAGAAGGGCGGGAGAGCGAGCGCGAAGTTCCCACGCGACTGTTCTTCGCCGTTGCCTCTCACGTTCCTCTAAAGTGAAAGATTAGACGCCGATTTCTGTCGCGCATCGCGTTATCGACCCGTGAAAATCGATTAGATATACGTAAACGCAACCCTAGTAGAATAAGCGATTAGTTTTGATGATTGGGGGTGTAAATCCGTTAACTAACAAGAGTTACGCTAAATTTAAACAAAGAGCGCAATATCAGTATACTTTTGAGCCAAAATAGTGCCTTTGGTAATGAAATAGTAATTTTTACCAACAAATGTTGCAATTACAATTTGGATGCAACTTTTATTTCCTTCCAGAAGCACGATTCTCGCAACGTTTAGCTCGCTGTAACACGCAGAGAGCGCGTGCAAATAAACCAATTACCGTGTCGACCTCCGATAGACGGATAAATTTAAAACTGCAATTACGTGGCCGGTGATTACCGCCGCGGCGCGCTATCAATGGAAAATGATCTGGCCGATTTGACGAGAAAGCTTCGGATCGGGGGTCAACGGTGGGGGCGGGGGCGGGGGCGCGTCAAAATGAAAGCATCGCGACTGGAAATTGAATCTAGCGATAGCCGTCGAAGGTTTCGACACGAGCGGACCAACGTGGAAAACCTGGCAGCACGCGTGAAATTATAGGCCTCCTCGAAGCAAATGGCGCCTCGTTCGAATCGCACCTGTGCGATTCTCTCTGTACACTCCGTAACAAGAAGATGCCACGGTATCGTTAATTGTCGTGCAACTTTGCGCCTTGCTAGAAGCTTACGTAAAACACTGCTTAAAATCAATTTTAAGAGATGTTGCTAAAATTTAACATAAAGTCCAAAAATTCATACATAGTCTAATAGGTATGTACAAATAATAGGAGTTTATTGTTATTGTGTCATAACTGCAGCAAAATGATACATTCAGAAATTTTATTATTTCTAAAATTTTCTTCTAGATTTACCTCAATTTAACGATTTAGTGCCAACCGAAAGAATTGTACCTAAGCGAAGAATACCGACCCAAGTTGATTTCATTTCAATCACTCGGTATCATGGCAGGAAAAAGTTAAATTTATAAATAATAATTTCAATTTGTGAAGCATCTCGCATAGGATTTTCGCAGAGAAATCTAATTGTAACGTTTCATAAATTTATTTCGAGATACTGTTTTGTCGCGATGCGAATAGTAAGAACCCATCGCATACGCAACGATATATCCTCGTTGTCGCGTTTCACGGGTGTTCTCAACAACGATATATCGTTGTTCGGCACACAACGGGTTGATAATTCAGGAAGATGAAAAGGAGTGAAAATTAAATTTATTATTTATAACGTGCACTACATTTTTGCCGCGGAGTGTACACACACACCTCGATCTACGTGTAGACGTTTGTATATGGGTGTCGTGCGGTCGAATTATCGGTCGTGGCATCGAGTCCCGCGGTTTTCTAACGACACGACAATGAAAGCGCACGGTGAGCGAGCGATTTTCGCGCGGAAACCACAGCCGGAGGAACGTCGCTCGGCTGGATCAAGAGGTCGACGACGCGCGATTAACCTTTCCCCATTAAAGCGTAAATATTGCCAGCGATCAATTCGACGCGGGAGAAATCAAGCTTTAGAAGTTGGGTATCAATGGGGGGATGATCCGTCGATGTTACATCGAATGGAAACGAATAGAACCGTGATTTGCGCATCGAAATTTAACCGACTTGGAATTACAGTCGGCACAATATTTCTAAAATGCTATTTTCTTTCTTTCAATTAATCAATGATTCGTGGAAACAATTTGCTTGTGAAAGTAAGAAATTCGATTGAAACGATTCGATGATCGTTTGTTGCTCGGAATCGCGAGAGACGTAATTGCCACGCGAGATGATTAATTTCCGACAACAATCGTCACTTAGAGTGAAAAAATGGTGGAACACGTAGGCGCGTTGGATCGATGTTTATGCAAACCGGTCGTATTTCACGCGGCGAGTCGGCGCTTATGAGCACCCCCCGCGGCTTTTATGCGCGCGGCGTTTGAACAATGAAAACGGCTCCACTGAAATATTGTAATGGCGGAGCGTGATGCATCGACGCGGTGCTCTCTGTTCTCACGCGTACCAGGATCCACCGTGTTCGCGTGTCTTACCGGAAGTATCGCTCCTCCCGCGTTGCACGTTCCTCTCTGAATATCACTCGTACCGAGAAACTCGATCGCGATGAAAAAGTTTATGCAGTCGCGATTTTAATTCGGCTCGGAGCCTGAATTATACGGAGATTTCTCTTTAACTTTAGATCGCGCGATAGTGTTTCGTTTTAGTCATTAATTTTCGCATAATATCAAACAAGTGTCTAATACAAGCGGTTCTCGACATTCACACATAATTGTATGAGAACGTTACATGTTCGAAAACAGAGGGATATAAAAAAATATGCACCAAACACTGTGTGTTTTAAAGTACTTATTTATCACCATATATACATATTGAATTTAACGAGGCGTGTTTAAGTACTTTCTCAATCGCCCTACGTACTTGAGATATACGTTCTCCATTAAGATTACATTCTTCCATGATAATAAAAAATTTGTCAAGATGTATGGTGGTTTAGTTTATACTTTTTCATTGTCAAAGTCCTTATCAGCTTCTTCTTCCTCACTTTTATTGTGTATTTCATCGTTGCTCAATTAAGTATTTAGACGAAAATATTCAAAAGCAAAGTATACGAAAATCGAGGATCCCCTGTAAATTGAATTTTGTTAAATATTATTATAAACCATAGAAAAGTATATTTTCGAGCAACTTCTAGCTTTTTTATATCATTTAAAACAAACTGTATATAAACAAGTAATCGTTTTTAGAACAAATTTAATATAAAACTCGCCACTTTCTCTCAAGACTCGATAAGATTATCGAGGCGCAATTAATTATGGCGCTAGCACTAAACGACCGCGTAAACGCGCAGTTACGTATTCGTTTGATCGTTCCAACTCGATTTCTTCTTCCGTCCAACGAGACCGCCATTTTCTCGTAGTTGCGCAACATAGTCTCGCGGTCTGCGCGTTCCGTCTGTTTCACCGCGATAACGCGCAGCCGTCTTCGCCAGGGTGATTTCTTTCGTCGCACCGGGGCCATCTCGATTATGCAAAAACAATTACGCCGGCACGCTTATAAGGAGCGTAATTATTGAGCCGGTTAAACGACAGGCGGACCAGGCCGCGTTGCGAAACCCCCGTAAAACGGAGCGTTACGCCAGTCCGCTTGCTGGTTTTTCGTTTCATCCCCGGCGTTTTTCGCGACCGGTTTTTCAACGACGATGAAAAACGCGCGAGAAGTGACCGCGCCGTATTCGTGACACGGTTTCCAATCGCTACGAACCACGGATACGAATTAATTCGGGGGGAAAATGTGGATGTCAGTATCCAAGATGCCACTATTTGAAATTAAAGTTGTGGAATTGTCGATTTTGCGGAATGAAATGAATTAATAATATGTTCGATATTGCTGTTAATTTGCTTGCATTTTTATTTAATTCGTATCGATATCACTTGGATTTATTATGCTATTTTACGGTGTTATTTATCAAGGAAATAGAACTTTTTGGAAAAATTATAACCTCTTCGTCTTCTTTTCACATTTGTATACTAAGGTACATATAATTGTTCCGGTACAATTTGATAGAATTGTTTCCTTGTATTTCTTCAATATTTTTCGATATTGGGACGCAATTTTTTATTATTCGTTTACAATAAAATTAGCAAGAAACTAGAGGTGAAACGTTGGGTACACGTGGTCCAATTTGGTGTCTTGATCGATTCGATGAATAATGAAGCTCCTTTCATCGCGTTAATGAACGGTTGAGAGATCAGTGGTTCGTTTTTACCTGCGACTCACCGCGATGGCACAGGTAATAACAAATTGCACGCAAATGCATCGAACGGTTATAAGTAATTCCTCTCCGATTTTTTAAACGGATTAATTGTGCAGCCAATTAAAAATCTACCATTAATCTCTTCCTTCCGTATAATTTAAAAAAAGAAACCCTAAAATAAGTCTCTCCGGAGACACTTAAAATTTGTTTTCAAACTCGAGAATTTCTAATATAGAAATAATGCAATTAGTCTGTTAGGAAATTACAAATAAATACTGTTCAGAAATGTTTTGTAATAAAGCTTCTAGTGCAAAGGATGAATAATTGTACACTTATCTACATTGATAGCATTTTGATAGCGACTAAGCAGCCGATATCAGTGAATAAAAAGCATCTAACCAATAAAAGTCGAAACGTTTTCTATAATAGCCCGTTTCGATAATTAGATACTTCCTTCGTGCCATGTTGACAACGACGAACCACGTTAAAGACATATATAATAACCGCGAGCGCACGAAAGAAGCGGATTGCCCATTCCGGTCGGGTCGACTTACCTGTCAACAACTGTGGCAGCGATCGTGCATCGGGTCCGAGAAATCATTATCCTCGACGAAGCTCGAGAAGGGCAACGTTTGCACGCGACGCCGCTGCGAGCGTTTCTAACGACCCGTTTAGATGCATGCGTGCACCTGGAGGAGATCGGCGGTGGTCCCGGAGAGAGACGACGATGGCGGATGGCTTCTCTACGCCGGCACCGGCATTATGTCGCACGAGAACGGCTCCACTCGGGGCAGCTCCTCTGGCCGTACGTTACCCAAGCGCTATAAAGATCGAGTAATAGGCTGTTTAGTGTTTGTCTTGCAAAGACAAACGAGGACTGATGGAGTTCCTGGACGTTGACGCGACGCGTCAGCTTTCTTCTTGCTTGTCGATGGACCGTCGATGTCTGAGCGTTCGCGGTTGTTGTTATTGGGTGTTGGAGATTGCGACAGCCAAATTTATGACAGTATCGCTGGTAAATGTTATTTCTGAGGCAGCAGAATTTTGAACTACTTCTACTTTACTAAACCTAACTTAACTTGACCTACGAGAACGATCTCTCTCAGTTACGCGAATAACAATTTTTTCTATTCTCTTTTTTTACTACTTTAGACATGCATTTATATATATATCAAAAGACATGTGCAATTTTCGCAACTTTGAATGCTCAGTCGAATCATGAAACGTTTAACGAGGGACTGATATTGTTTATGACACACACTATTGGAACTTAAATTCTGAGACAAGGGATTAAATACTAACAAAAGAGATTAAAATAGTGACCAATAAAATACAACGTTAAATTCATACAATCCCATTGTTGTGGATGGTCCTCCGGGTATAGACGCATTTAGGTGCAATATTAAAGAATTCGAAATATTTAGAAGGCCGAGTTCTTAAATATTGATGTTGTTCGCGGTGAAATGTTTTAAGAAATATTATTAGAGAATTGACAATAGCTGTTTTTATAAATGATGAATCGAATTACTGATGGTAAACGTGTTTTATAAACGCCAGAGAGTCGATGAGAGTCGTCGTGGTGAATAACGAATTTAACCCTTAGCATTCGGCGTCTTCCAGGTCGTTAACTACCAGCAATAGAGAACTTCCATTTCAATATAAAATTTTATTTCTGAAAAAGTTGCGGTGAAACAATTTCCGTTATCGCTAATCAATTCTCATGTTCCTTTAAATTAGTACGATATACTAGAAATGCGATCTCCCCTCAGAAGGGATATCCGAGTGCAAAGAGTTAATAACTTGTGGATGCAAGATGATTATTTGATCTCTAGTGACGTTTCTGTCAAGTATTACTAAAAAAAAAACGACAAAATACTTGTGGCATATTGGAAGGTAATAAATTAGATTGCTCGTAACGCAAGGTGGTAATTTAATAATGATATTTATGATAAATTGCGTTAAGTATCGATGAGGAAACTGGAATAGTTTTCAGGTTGTATCAATAAATATTAAATTGTATTACTCGCGATGCAAGGTGATCATTAGAGAGCGAAAAAAAATCGTTAAACACCGGTAAAGAAACGACGATCGTAGTTACGGTGTGTCGATACGTAATAAATTAGATAGCTTATTGTACCGTAGCTCTGGAGTTTCTCAGTTTGGCACTGTCCGGAGATAGCTCTCGAAGCTTGCAAAGCTCCGGGGCAGGTACCGAGTTTTTTCATTAAGGAAACCGTGTTATTTATTACCCTTGGTATGGTCTATTTCTCTCCGGGGCTGGAAAAAATCAGCGGCTATGTTTTACGGCGCAAACCGAAGCACCATTTCGCGGACTTCTCAGCGTCGTGCTCGTTCCGCCCAAGAGGCAATTACTTCGGCCCACGGTGCTCTGATTGTCACGAATCGACCGGTATCCGCGTGTTCCTCGAAACGTCGCCATTAATTACGAGCAAAGCGAGATAGAGACGAGGCGTGGGAGAGAGAGGGAGTGCGAGAAAGAAGGAGAGCGGGGCCTGTGGTACAATTATCATAATTGCATAGGTGCGTGCACCTGGAATATATCGATGTTTCTCGGGCGAACGACTGGCGAACGACTGGCGAACCGGACGACCACGATAAACGAGCCGACGCGAGATCGAGTATCGCCGGATCTAGATCGGCTCTATGATCCTATTATGTCTGTAAATGAATTTATGGTCGCGATTATCGCCGACTGGTACGAATGTGGATCACCTTGTCGAAACCGCGGATCGCCTGAATGGCAATGCTCGCGACGATGTGTCCGTGGGATCGGTTCTGGGGTTCTGCTGAACTTCAGATTGCGTGGGAAAGATATTTAAATCGTGGAATCCCCGATTCGCGCGCTTCGGTTAACGTTTATTCGTGATACCATACGTTCTAGTTGCGCGTAGTTTTTCTTTTAATTCTTGCTTATCGTTTGCTCCGTGATAAATTTATTCACGGAGTTCTGAGCTCGTCGCTCGTTTAATAGTAACATATTAACGACGGATAACGTATAAACGAGTCGTTCAAGTTCTTTACTTATCGTTATTGCATAATTTTTCTTCAGAAATGTTATTTTAGATTTACCAGTTATCGAAAATATTGCATAAAACTGTAAAGTTGTTCTCCTACATATTCACATATGGTACACAAACGTACCATACACAAAAGAAATATTAACTTTTGTAAGTTGATATTCCAAGAAGAATGATAAATGTTTAATTTTTAATTATAGCGTTTCTTTTTTTTCATTTCAGTTGGGCTATTTTCGGAGATTTTTATAGATCTTTTTTCAGTTCACAGGCAGGATAGGTAGTCATTTTAAATTAAACCGTTTCTAGTCAACATAAGAACATTGAGTTCATTCAGTACCACTGTTGTGAATGGTCCTTCAAGCATAGTTGCAATATAAAAGAACTCGAAATATTTAGAAGGCCGAGTTCTTAAACATAATTTTGAAAATTATTTATTAATGTTTTCTTTAATATTATAAGTAAATAATGATATTTAGAAGTATTGCAAATCTATTGTCTAACTTTTAATAATTTGTCTAACTTTACGTAATTAAAACGATTGACGCAAAATAGTTCCACAATCACGTCAAATGCAGCGCGCAACACCCCGTAGCTAATTAAAAATTTGTTACAATAACAGTAACCTGAAGTACTTGTCCTCTAAGTAATGCAAAGTTATAGAGGGAGAGAGAGAGGGAGAGAGTGTCCGCTTTATTTCTAACTGACGTATTGCGTATTGCGACGTCTTCTTAAAATATTAAGCACGTCTTGCTCGTTGCTGCTAATTGCCTTTTTGATGAAAATGCACCCCTATTCTTGTCATCCTATTATCCTTAAAGACTTTCTTATTGCACAGACGCTAGGAACCGAGTTACGTCCGCTGCAAACCCAACAGTTAAAATCTGTTTTCGTTGCTTTTGTGTCGTGTTTACTCTAAATTTCCTTCAATTAATCGAGTCAGAACACCCTCCGAACGGTCACCCTGATTGCAGACTCGAGCATGTCCCTGACAGAGGTTAAAGTCACCGGCGTCGTGAACTTAGCAGAGAGAGAGAGAGGATGCAGACGATTCGATAATCAGCGGCAGGATGCGGCTGTCTAGGGGGATACTCGGCTGGTCGTTACGCGAACAAAGAATGCCGATAACGAAATGATTGGCAGTCTGCTAATTAGAAGACGCAATTTACTTGCGCGCTCTATATTTAGCTGCTGCAATCTCCGGGACAGGGCGCGAGTGAGTGGCTCCTACGGAAACAGGTTGAAGCCTTTCATCACTGCTATTCGTTCTCGATCTCGATAACGCTCGTCGTAGAGAACTTTCAACCCTTTCCAACCAAATTCACCTGGGTTATATTTTCATTTTGTTTCTTTTTCAAAGCGAGAATTAAAAGGATTAAAAGGTTGTCAAGTGTCGTTTATACCTTTGATAGGTTTTGGTCAAACAATTTCGTTGCTCTTATTATAACTTAGAATTCCATGACAGTTTTCGTAACAGAAATAAGTTTATCATGCCATAGAGGTAGCAGTCGTTGTCGTTACAAGGATACCGCTTTTATTTCAGCTTTTAGTTCCCCTTTCAACTTACTTCTTATTACAACTAGATGTTTACAAGAACCTATGCGCCATCTAAGCTTATTGTCTGCTACGATCTTTGTTTCGCCCCGCGAAAATTTTTTTTGCGCGTCACTCACTTGACACCCACCCCCGTTGTGCACCCTTCCTCGAGGTAGCATCGCCAACTCAAAGAAGCGACACTAGTCAGAATCATGTAATCGACATTAAGTAGAACACATATCTCGAAAACTCAATCCTTCGATACATAATCTCCAAACACACTTCAGCAACTTAGAATTAACCGACATATTAAATACAAAATCCACGCAAGTCCGAATATCAGCCTTTACGACTGATAACCAAGGGCAACACTGAACAAATATCTTTCACCCTTTGACTACTATTAGCGCCTAAAGACGTTTAGAAAACTCACGCTTGTGATGCTGTGGGCGTTTAGAAAACTTGCGCTTATAATATCGTAGATGCTTAGGAAACTTGCGCTTGTGATGTTGTAGGTGCTTAGAAAGCTTGTAATGCAACAATGCGTAAGGTTAAAAAGGTTAAAAAAAGAGTTAAGTATACCACCTCCTGAGGAACCACCTTAGATTACTTCCTAACATTCGTCTCGCAGTCTGATTTTCGCAAAATCCCCGAAAAACAGTTGACGTGGAAGCTCGAAGGCGACGCAGCTACTCTCACCATCAGAATAAACCTGAAAAGAGTGCGAGACGTGCATCTATCGCGTTTGACCCGGCTGGCCTCACCCCACGGATTACAATCGCGATAATTACACCGTGGGAACGATAATTGCCTGGCGGCACGGCGCTCGCGGGCACCCGAGCTAATAACGAACGAGAGCCCCGTCATATTTTCATGAAATGTCACATCAGATAATGGCCGGTTGCGAGAGAGCCGGAAAAGAGTCCGCGTCCCGAGACGGCGAAGTGAAATTGCGGCCCGATCGCTTCGACCGGGTACACCGTAGGCCAATGGGGCCAGATAGGATCTGCTTTGACGACGTAGACGACGACGACGACGACGACGACGACGAGGACTACGATGGCGACGGTGACGACAATGCTGAAAGTTGGGTCGATATTCTTTCGAGCTGCCGCCGAGACTCGTGTCCGACGGCGTTATCTGTCGCGTACCTGAACGCTGTTTAACGATATCTGATCGGTCGAGGACGCGGTGTCGCTGTCGCGTTTATCTACGCGAATGATTGATGCACGTGGATGTCCCAATGCTCGCGAGCATGTGTGTCGTTTAGAAGTTGTGGGAAAGTGGCGCGTACACGAGCTCGGCCGCGATTTTTACCCGATCGACTGAGATCGGACGACGGATCGCGAGATGATCGCGGGTTCAGAGATCTTTCTCCACGAGGAGATTGTTCGCGGTTCGGTCGCGTCCCTTCGTCGTTTCGTAATAAGCAGAAGGAAAATGCTCGTGGAAGAGCGTTGAGAGAGAATTGCTTCCCTGATCGGCCGCTTTATTGCGATGAAAAAACCGCGACGCGTTGTCGAATCGTCTAAACGACTTCATTAATCGATTTAGAAGCCAGCAGCTGGCTCGCGACTCCCTCGTAACGCAGCTGAGGCTCGTTTAAGGCGACGATGCAATTCATTATCGCCGGTATCTGCGATCACGTACGTGGCCGGCTACCTCTCCGATTCGTCTCATGAGTTACGATCGATTCATCGGGACGCCTATCGAGTTAATAAGTCCGAGTCCCGTTCGTGGCGATCGCGGAACCCGATTAACACGTCGGATTATCGCGATCCTCGTGTCGTACGACCGACTGTCGGCTCGCGTTCGCTCCCTCTCGTCTTTCGCGCCAGCTTTCCTTTTTTGACTCGCGCTTTAATCGCCCACCGATTCAAAGAGCGTAACCTGTCTCGTCCCGTGTCACGATTCGGTCACGAGCGTCGCGATTCGCATCGGATTTTGAGTTTCAGAAGCGATTAAATACTGAAGCAGTCGTTCCGTTTCATGCTGCGACACAAGCTAGGTTTTGGGCTTTGAAATCCTCCTTGTTCACATTTTTTTTTTTTTTTTAAGGAAGCAATCTGAGCTTTTTCTTTTTTTAAGAATGCAGGTGAGAACGAGAGTTTACAGTACGTAAACGCTATAAGCGTACACTTTTCGTCACCCTGTCTCTCAAAGGGTCTCACGCTTCGAGCGAGGGATGTTTTCGCATGAACTCGGGGAGATCTTAAAGAGTAGCATTCAAGAGCGAGCCTCAGACGGAATAAGACGCTTAAAGAGCGGAGAGATAGTTGTATCAGGGTGGAATCGCTGTCACTATAAATCTATTACAAAATCTTGTATAAACGCGGTCGCGTTTTATTTACTACATAGGAAATTATAATAGTAAAAACTTTATTTTCGTAAAATTAATTTCAACACAAGACATTTCTTCTTAAATGTGTTTCAGTGTACATTTTTCTTTTTTTTTATATTGGAAACACGGAAATAACGGAACTTATGTAAACGCAAAAACTTCAAACAGAAACGGCAATACTCATGCAATCAAAACATTTTTTGTTGACAGCGAATAAGTTAAACTCCAAAGGAAGGTTTCCTGGTATTTAAGGCACTTCTAACAAGCTAAGAGAAGGATAGCTTCAAAGGTTTGAGAGAGTAGCCAAGCGTTATGAATGAGACATAAATTAGAAGTGAGACAAGAGATAAGCAATAGTTAAAAGAAATATAATGACGATAATTATGTCCCATGAAATAGTAAACTGAAATCCAACAATACCATGCATTATTACACAATTTTCGATTGATTCGTGTGACGCACCCGAGTTAGCACCGAAAGGTCAATACCATTATAATCGGCAAGAAAATGAATCAAATTCTCCGGATTCCGTACAATAGCAAGCGTGACCATCCAGCCGAGGAAAGTCTTTAGCGCTAACGACACCATAAATATCACTCCAGCACCTAGATAACCAACCGGTCGGCATTTTCGTCCGATCCTAAACGATTCCGTTTCACCGGTTCGCTTTCTCGCGGCGGAGCACGTGGCCCGTGTCCGCGGGCCCGGAACGCGGCTGAAACGGAAAACGATGGGCCTAATGAACGGTTCGCGTGCGTCGACGTTTCTCCGGGATCGTTGTCGTACGTACGCGCGGACTAATTAACCGGGAATGATAAAAGAGAAAGTAGCGGCGTCTTTTCTTGAACCGCGCGGCCCATCGCCCGCCATCCCCTCTTCAGTTCTGTCAAACAGCGCGCGTATTAATCCGACGAGGAACACCGTCAGGCAAAAGGGAAACCGTCGGGCAAATGGAAGAAAATGGGTGGAAAGAAGCTGTTCTCTAATGCCGCGGATGGACTCGCGGGGACGTTGACAGCAATTTAGTGGTCGTTTCGAAGAGGATTCCTTCCGCGATTAGGCTCCGCTGTTCTCGTTCAACGGGCCAGCCAGCTCCGATCCACTGAGCCCTCTCTCGACGAAAGGTTAAGCGATGATTAATTGGACGCGAGAAGCCGCGGTTCGCTTCGGTCAACGGCTGGACGCGTTTCTCTGTCACGGAAATTTATGATGGCACGAATTGGATGAATCGGACGGCAGTACGAGCCTTTTTTTCATTTGTAATCGAAGACGATGGCGTGTGTTACAATTCGTGTACAATTATAGCCGGAATTTACTGTTTTTTGAGGAAGAGTTGTTTCAAATTGTGATATCTCTTGAACGCTTCTCTTGGAAATGGAAAATGTTCGTTTTTTGCCTTTGCAAGATGCAACTGTTTAGTAGAATTCATAGGCGGAGAATTATGGGCCGTTGTATTTAAAATAATCATGGACCAAAGTACTTAGTACTAGGTATGAGTTGATATTATAATTTCACCTTCCAAAATTTTTTGCTTCTTTGTTTAGATTTTCTCTTGAAGAAGGAGAATTAAGAACGTGAGAAATGTGTAATAACAGAACTTTATTTAATAAGTAACTCTGTACTCGCATTCGTCTGTCTACGCCTGGTACACTACAACTGAGTAAAGTGGAAAAGCTAACTTAATTATAAAGCCGTACACCGATAAATAATTAACCAAATCGCGATTCCAAAAGCTCATAACAGCAACAGTTCGTCATCGCTGTTCAAAAAGTTATTATCCAGTCCGTTTAAAAAATGGCTACGTTTGTTCGTTTCTTGTGATCATCGAAAAAGCCCCGATATCATTCCCGTGAATTCAATCCTGCGGAAACAAGTTCGCCAGAGGACTTTTCTCATCCGCGATGAGATCGAAATCGATCCTTCCGGACTTTCATCCGGCTCGCCTAAACGTTGCCCATGGTTCGTGCACCGATCGCGCGCTGAAGAAACCGTCCATGTCTGTTCCACGGCGCACGCGCGAGTAGTAGGAACTACGATTAACGAGGCTTCGTCCGTCACGTACCAGGTACCTGTCACTTTGACGGCATCCGGTACAAGAGGCCTTCTTTCGCGTTCAATCGTTTATTACGAATTCCTTGGCTCGATCGACGCTGACCGGACACTCCTATTTGTAACACACTTCTTTGTTCCTTTTTTTTTACGAGCAAAATGTACGCATTTATTTTACTTGATTCGAAATGAGATTTGGAGCGTAAGAAACCATTCTGGGCCCAGATATAGAAAATAAAAATATGAGAATCGAAATATTTCAGCTGAAACATTCAAATAATAAGATCAATAGAATTTTTATAAAAAAGTTCATAAACACCAGCCTTCTTCCATCTAATCGTCTCTTAGCTTTTACTTTTATTGCATTCATCTCTTCTATTTTCCTTCAATCGCATTAACCTAATGCAATTCAAATTTCCTTTCACTTCACAACCACTCGGAAACCAAAAACTCCAACGTACAACCCCTTTGAATCGTGATGTCCGATTCTGCTGCAATGCCTCGGGATTGAAGCGGGTCATAGGATAATGCGTAGATTGAGGTAGTTAAGGATCTACGTTTCATAGAAAATAATACTTTATTCTTTTAAACGGAAATTACAAGTTTGTAAGGTGTGCGTGACAAGATGAAAATTGGCGAAATGTGGGAAAGTAGGACTGTTTAACCTATTCCCTGCCAGCACAAAACTTTATGATTGCATTTGTATTGCCATTTCTGTTTTAACTTTTTGCATTTATACAAGCTCCGTTATTTCTACATTTTTTTTATTTTCCGATGCAAAATAGTTAACATTAAAACACATAAAATATAACGAATAAACTTGTGCTGGCAACTGATTAAAGGTGTAAGTGAAACAAATTTTGAAATATGACGATAAAGGGAAGTTGAGATGAGAGTTGAAAGGTGAGGAATCCAGCATGAGTAAAAGAAGTGAAAGTATGATGACTAATGAGCAGTAGTGACAAATTAAGATTACTGTATTTTCCGTAAGACGTCTATTTTCCTAACACTTCTTTTACTCCAAAAGATATGCCCTAAAATCAGTCTGCGTCTTATGAGCTTAGAATATAACTTCATTCTCTAAAATGCTGATTCGCCGGGAAAAACACTATTAAATATTTTTTCTCGCATCAAGCAGAGTTACTCTAGTTACTCTGATCACAAATGTCGATAACGACAAGGTATTGTCTGTTTTCTAAAAAATTTCCCAAATAAATGGTATATGCATACAATGTAGCGTATCTGTCGCGTAGCGAAAATGGTAAAAATGGTAAATCACAGCCTATCTTATAAGCCGGGGAATAATATTTGTAAGTATGACAGTACGATATCATTCGTATCGGGTGTATAACGAACCTTATCGAAGCCATCGAAGAACACGCCTCGACGCTTTAGAATCGTACTTCTCAGCGGAATCGTCGACAAGCGGCAGGTTTTAACGACTCGTAGCGGTGGCGAACGGTTTGATTTACACGATTCCTATCACCGTATCGTCGGTTTCGCGACGCGAATCGAAGGGCGCCGGATCGGTAAATCAGCGGCTCGAGTGAAAGCCTCGGCTAGTTTCGGCGCTAGATACATCTCCGGTTGGACCGTTTACCGCTAATGAGACACGCGGTGACAGCCACGGGCCTTGTTTCTTATCGCGTCCATCATAAACGTCGCCCGGCCCGTTGTCGACACGCCGATTCCGCTCCACGGGTTGTCGCGCGCGGCCGCCTCGCGACCTGGCCACCTCATCGTCTCGAGCGATGAAATTACGCGATATTGCCCACCTCGATCGTACCCCCTTTCCCGGCTCGTCTGGCAAACTGCCTCGGAGCATAAATCGCTGGTTTCACTTGCTGTGCATAGTCGATGTCTGTTGGGGAATAGGATTGTTTGAAGTTCGATTTTGCTCATGTAGGCATAGTATAAACATTTTTGGAATTTAGATACGTCGAATGATACGGTGATGTAATTTATAAGGGGGCAAAGTCTTCTCTGTAGGAACCGGAAAATTATAATTAGCCAAGTAGTCGCTATAAGAAACGCCTCAAGTGATTAATTGGCGGAGGTACAAAACGCTTCCTGATCTTTAGAGAGAATAAGAACGGAGTTAGTTAATTGTTAATTCTTAATTCATTAGTTATTAGCTCTTTATTTCTGAGCTCTTCGGTTCTCTAGTTCTTTAGCTCTTCAGCTCTTTAGTTCTTTGGTTCTTTAGTTCATTAGTTCTGTAGTTCTTTAGCTCTTAATTCTTTTAGCTTCTAGGGTTTGCAAAATTTGTGGATTTCTAAAGATCATGTCATTTTTATTCTTAACCACTATCTCCAAATCCCTTGAACGCTCAACACTCCTTTGATCATTTCTATATTCCAGATCAATCATACTTCTTTCTGGTCTCGAACATTTTCTGATACTACTTGCTTATTTAGGCAACATGGGTTGATACTAGTGAAGCACTTGCTTCGTGTACCTATATAGCGTAGAAGAACGCTTCATTCTAGGCCTGCTAGTGCACTCGTCAGTAAGACTACCAAAATGGCAAAGTAGCGCTTAAAACGCAGAGGTATTAGGGATAGCTCAGAAATTCTATTATATGGAAAAGGAGGCGGAAATGAGTAACAGCGGGAAACTGTTGAATTATTTCAACGTATCAGCGTTGAAACAAAAATGAATCGTGTGAAAGAAGCGGGTTATCGAGGTTTTATTACCTGAACTTATTTAGGACAGAAACTGTCGTGTGTTTAAAGATTGCCAATTGAGAAATACCATAACGGTTACAACAGGTATTCAAATGAAAACAAGATAGTAGAGTATTTAAAAACTGTTATAGTATATGTTATAGTATGTATTATTTCTACTTGATATAATCGATAATATTTAACAATTCTTTCTTTATGCTTGTACAATATATAATTCTTAAGCTGAATGTCGGTAGCCATCCTTTAATGTATGAATAAGTGTAAGAGTTTTGGCAGATAAACGCATTTGTGACTGCGTCGTCACAAGGTCGAGCAGCGTTCGATTGTTTTCTCATAAAACGTGACGATCGCAGCAGAATAGTGACAGATGTTGATGGATAGCGATCGTAGAGTAGAAATCACTTTTGTATTTTTTTGTTAATAAATATATTTAACGTATGTATCTTTAGAAAAGATAAAAAAATCTTTGTATAGGACTGTGCAGAACCTCCACTAATATTAGCCACGAGTCCCCCGTCGTGGTAAGAACCCCTCCATTCGATCAGATTCGCGGCTAGGGAACAGCGAAATCCAGCTTGGCTGGCAGCGAGCAGATAGACAGGCAAAGAGACCGCAACACGTGGCACGCGACACGCGAATGGCCGCGTTCCCGACTTAATTAAGCCGCATTCCCCGCTCGATTGCGCAATATCTTCGTTTGTCGTGCGATATGATCTGGCGGGACAGGGCTGGCCGGATCGCCGCGTGGGAAACAGTTTTTCGCGATCGGTATCGCCGCGCTCTCGATGGAATTCGACTGTCAACCGAAGCGATTCGTGCCGATTTTTGCCCGCCTCTGCGACTTTATTATCGTCGTTATTTATGGCTCGGCTAAGGGGAAAAGAAGTGGTCGGTGTCGATGCTATGCGCGCCGGAGAACGCGACAGCGGAACACAATGGACGCCGATGGAAACGTTCGGTGTACGTAGAATGCTCGTGGTTACACGGCGAATTAATGGGCGTAATGAATTCTTAAATGACTCGCTCGATTCGAGGATAAGGTCTCCGCTAGGTGTTCGATTATTGATGGATACGAGTTCGATACGAGGCGGCAAGATTGGTTCTCGTTTCGCGTACCTTTTCAGACCGTAATCTCATTTCTTTCCTATAACGTTCAAGTGTCTTGGAATTCGTAGAACGAAGTAGTTTAAAATAGTTTCAATTTATTATACCTGTCGCTAACGATTTCTTATATGCAGAGTGTCGAAGCGAGAATATTTGTTCATAAAACGAATGAGATAAGGGATGTCAAAAACCGACAAATACCGGAATACGATTGGAATGCGAGGGACGAGGCAGCCCTCTGATAAAAGTTCGCGAAGGGTAGCGAGATGTCGAAGGGATCGGCGGAATGGAATTTCCATTTCGTTTAATCTTGATCGACTGGTATGCAAGGAAGGTGTGAGCATTCTACCAGCCGCTTTTATTTGCACCGTCTAATTGGTTACACGGTGAATCGCGCATCGACGCACGTGGGCGAATCGCTGGAGTGGCATCGCAACGCAGTCGCCTCAAAGCTTCTGGCGAAGAGACTCTTCGAATAGGAACGCGAACTTTTGTCTCATCCCTTCAGCCTCTCTACTCGACGCTATCAGATAACATTGAGGAAGATCGTAAAGCCTCGTTTTAGTTACGTAGAATTTATAAATGCGATCGAGAATGCGTCTGGAATGATACTCAACGTACGTTCACTGATACGAAAGCAGGTAAAGCAGGTTTTATTAAGCGATATAGGAGGCACGAGGAAGGGGTGACAGGTTTGTGGTACGTACTACTGGAAGGCGGATCTGGTGATGAAGTCCTAATAAGGAAATAATGCGGTACTTGTTTTGCCTGACCTCCTTTCCAGCTTGCGAATGTTTTTATGTATCAATAACGCGAAATGAAAATAACCACCTTGGAGCTCGATGTGAACAAATGCAACCTTCCAAAATATTCCATGTAATTAAGAAATTACAAAATGTCGAATCTTGCAGTCTGTAATCAAATGTAGAACGCGTACGCGCTATAAATTGATGGCTTAAAACGACTCGAAGGAAGTCAATCGCGTGAATTATTTGCGATCAGCGTTAACTCCACCAAAAGTGGTACATCCGCATACGCAATTCGCATCTAACGAAATTTCAACCGCATTCTAGTGCAGCAGAAATGAGAGAAACCGTGGGACGACTGCGCGTCTTCTCGATTTCGGGCGCAGCATTGATTACCCTCTAATCAACGGTGATTAACGTTCCCTCCGCGAGGGTTCGGCTCCGCAATTATCCTCCCTTCCGCGTGTAACTTATTTAGAGGAATTTCATTAGCCACGGAGCTTCCGGCTTGCTGTTAATTAATCGCCACGATTGTCCCTTTTCATTCGTACCACCCTCGAACCCGCCACGAGATGATCGAATTGTCGTGGGAAACGAGGGGACCGGGAATCACTGCCTCGCGTGTTTACGAGCCTCGTAAACCGCTCCGAGGCTGGTCCCTGGCGTGCGTAAGGTAATTGGAACGCGTTCGTGGGTGCTTTATGTTTTGACAGATTATGGGCTAAATAAATATCGGTGTTTTAACCGGTGTATCGTAATCGTTGCGTGGGTTCATCCGAATTTATTTTAGTATGTCGATGGTCGTAATTATCGACTTGCGCGCTTACCATCGATTCTGTCGCGCACGGAAGGGAATCGACGTGAAAGATGACGGCTGAAACGTGCAACAAAGTTGCACACACGATCGAAGCGCTTATTTTTCAACCAGTCAGCTGTGTTTAACGTCATGCAGAATTTAAGCAACATTTAAGTAGTAAAAAGTAGTGGGCTATTTAAATTGTAATTTTAGCGAAAATTGAAGCATATTCTCAAATTCTAATACATTAAGACCAGGTCTCGGAATAAAACAAATGCATGAAAAATATGAATAATTTGAGACGAACTCGTGTGTCTTTGTACGCACCGGCTGAAACAGATTATTAATTCGCATAAAAAATTTATTTATGTGCGATAACGTTTTTTAGATGTAAAAGCAAGAGTCGAAAGGTAGCTAGTCCAGTGTTAAAGCCTGCAACTAATTTATGATACGATTCCACCGGATATCGGTATTCGACATAGTTCCATTATGTAGTATATGTTGATATCAAGTCGATAAGTAAATATTAGTAATAATATTGTTAATTTTATAAAATAAAACCGTCAGTATGATCCAATATTTTAACAGCACACTTGCTCTGTGTTTGATGAGTACAATCGTCATCGCTCGATTTTCGCGACACATATAGATGCACGCTCTGGAAAGTGCACCACAGTTGGTTAAATTGTTCAATATAAGAACAGTTAAAGTTTTTAACTTTTTTCTATTCGAATCGTGACTCAGATTAGATTAGCGTGTAAGGAGATGGCTGGTTTCCGTTCGCAGGGTAACGAATCGGTGGTACCGGAAGGCTGGCCGCTGACGTTAGGCAGACGTGGCCTCGTCCTGCAGCTAGGAGAGCTCGAAGCCTCCGCACTACGTCTCGGGGAATGTTACCTCTGCATACGCAGCCCAGCTGCAGTTGCAAGCACCTCGGGGAGCGGCGAAGCTGCCGCTGGTGAAACCGTCGAGCGGAATACCGTCGAGGTGAGTCACGTACCATTGTCATTTTTTCTTTCGCGACTTCGATCCGCGAATTCACCGCCTCGCGCGATATTCAGTTTCAAATCGCACGCTGATCGCGAGCTACTAGCAATTTTCGATCAAGTCAGTTTCTATAAAAAGTATTATAGATATTTGTAGAACGCAAGATGCAAAAATGTTTATTTTGACGACGTTCCGCGTATCTTGCTCGTCCTGTTGGCAGATCGCAGTAGTTTGGCGAGCGACGTCGATGAGGGCCCCAGGGTTCCTCGGCTGGGACCGCGAGGAGGAGTTCATGGACTGGCGGGAGGTGTCTCGAAAGGTGCAGGGGAGCTCCACTGCGTTGAACAGCGGGCTGGTCGGGCCGCAATCGTCGAGCGGTGCGAAGGTCATGCGGCCGCGGCGACGGTCCCGCGAGGAGGCCCGCTCGAGGACCCGCGAACAAGGTTGCGCGCCGTTCGAGCACCGCCGCGAGGAGACGCGCTCCATCGATCGGCTCGAGTGCAAGAGTTCGTGCCAGGAGTTGGACGCGGACGCCACGGTGGACGCTGGCCACGCGGTGATGAAGTCCAGGTCGACGTCGAGCGTGGGCACGTGGAAGGCGGAGCTGGAGGCCGCCGAGACGAACGGAACGTCGATGCGGACCAGCTCGAACCACTCTTCTAGTCTTTCCGGCGACGAGAGTCGCGCCAAAGTGAAGAGGTGCGCCAAGGTCGTCTCGTCGACGGCCATGGAGAAGTGGAAGGAGACCGCCAGGTGCGAAACCAGGAGCAAAACGCTCGTTCCCGAGGACCTGAAAACCCCGCTTAGACTCGACGAGGCGGTGTTCGAGACGAAGAAGGAGCGGGACGAGCAAGGAGACGCGGACGACAGGCTGCAGAGCCTGCGGTATCTCGACGAGATCAGCGACGACCAGCTGCCAGCGTTTATTGGCAATCTGTTGGTCTCCGTCGAGAGAAAGATCGAGAGGGTCTCGTTGGACGATCTGACGTTCCCTTGCCCAGCGTGCAGGAACATCGACACCGACGACCCGTTGCTCGGCTGCAGGTGCGCTGGTGACGATTGTGGCTGCGGCGGCGGAGAAGACTCTTGCGATTGTTCGTCCTCGACGAAGACGAGGAAGGAACAGTCGACGAGGAGCTTCGAGATCGCGGGAATTAAGCATATCGATAGCGACGACGAGGAGGAGGTGCGGATGGGATTCGGTGAGTGAACGTCAACTAGCATTAAAACAAAATGGATGCACACCTGAGCTAGTCTGTAGTCGTTTTGTAAATGTTCAACGCTATTTCTATCGGCGTCTTTTAACACCTCTCTGTTTTAATGCAAATATTTAAATATTATTATAAAAGCATTATCTACTAGCGATAGAAAACTTCAAGGAAATATGTATTGCTGATAAAGTTGCCGTAGATTAAGTTAAATCAATTTTGATGTTCCCTCAGAGGGCACACTTGAGTGTAAAAGGTTAAAAAGATTAAAGGCAAAAGATAGCACGTAATTAATTCAACAGGCAGTATAAAAAAATCAAAAATTTTTTTGAGGAAAAATGACTAAGTAATCACTATAATATGTGTCTTTTCGCACCTTCGGTAAAAATAGTGTTAAATCTATTTTATATCGGTTCGCTCAGACGTGCATTCGTTTCAAACATGTCTAACAGCTCGGATTTCTTACCGATAAATTTTTTAATTATTTTTGGACAATTCTTGTAACGTTCGTGGGACTACTTCGGTGCAATTTACCAAAACGAGTAACATTAAAAGTTTAATCGTAAACTACATAAATCTCGGGCATCTCGCGGTCACGTTGCCTCTCCCTCCACGCATCGAAGTCTCCGCGCGTATTTCCGTCGACTTTATCGCCGCGCGGGGCACCAAGTCTCTGTTCTAGCGTACAAAGTATCTGATTCGCGTCTCGCAAAAGGTCCACGGCGCCCACGGGTCCTGCTATCGCGACAACTTTATACAGGCCCGTTTCGTATGATTTATCGAGACCCTCGATGAACTTGAAGTTCAGTCGGAAGCGACGCGTGGGCGGTGTTCGATCGTAAACGTTGGCTACTTCACGTCGCGCCGGGCATCGAAGAGCTTCCACATCGGCTCGATTCATGCCGGCAGTTTTACGTCGAGAACGTAACGTTCCTCGTTTGTCCGCTCGGTGGAAACCTCGTCCTCGAGGCTTATCGTCGCCGATTCTCGTCAGCGTATCCATTTTAGAACCGCTCGACGAGAAGATAAACACGTAGCAGCGATACGGAACGCGTCTCCAGGCGTCGCGTTTTAATTAGAGAACCTTCTGCAGCCGCGTCCACGGAATCTCGACAGCTGCGCGAGGCTATTTCCACGCGGTACCGATTTAGCTGTCCGACGAACGAGATTAATTTTCTAGCTCGAGATACGAACATCGCTGGATGTTTTCGTCGATGGTATTGATCCGATGTCGCGTCCCGCGCATTCCTCAGACTTATTTCTAAGTATGATACAAGAGTAATGATAGTTGAACTTGTATCCTGTCGTCTGTGACTGACGTTTCACGTGTGTTTCTACTATTGGCATTTGTAACCTTTCGCAGTTCAGCTTGCCATTCAGTTTGGAATGCTCATTGTTAGCGTCATGACGTGAACGCGAATCTTTCATTAGACTATTCTGTACAGCTTCCAGACTCGATTTGACTCATCGATCACCGATTTACATCTCTGATTGGTGTATGTACATGTTCTTACCTCGAATATGTAAATTGTCCTCGAGAATTTATGTACATCTCTACTAATCAGATGAATGCGATTTCATTCACTGTTTTACTAGCAGCGCAACGAATAATTGCACCTAGAGTCCAGAAAGTAATTTCCGTTTTTACAAGTATTTTGCTTTATATTTGGTTTGTTCTTCTTTTGTCAGTGTTATAATTCTTTCATTTCAGAGTTGATAGTTGATACTTTTAGGTTACTATAGAATCTTTTGTGTACAGCTGTTAGTTTACAGTCAATTTTAACATGGAGTGCAAAAATAAACATTTCCGACATACTTTACTTTTTTATGTTTATAAAGGCAAGAAAGAGACTGAGACTCACAAAGAGATATGCGAAGTTTATGGCGTTCCGCTTAACGGAACGTACGTGTCAAAATTGGTTTAAAAAATTTCGTTCTTCAGATTTTCTTTTTCGTTCTGGTTGATCTTTTGAAGTTGATGATGACAAAATGAAAGCTATAACTGAATCGAATCACCATACAGCTGCAAGTTGGTATACCGATTATCCAGAATTTAATCTGTTTAATCCATTTTTCTTCACTGAATTAACTACTCGTGGATCTTCGTCAATTCTATATTTATAATTTTGCAGCTTTTGCAATGGTTGTGCTGTTCGTGTTGTGCTTTGCTTCGAATCTCGTGTTCGAATCTTTCGTTGTGGTGTAGTACAAGGTTTTTCAATACTTTAAGCCAGGTTCATTTTAATATAGCTGAGTACGGTGTCCTGAAAGATTTTTACATATATTGAAAAAATCGTAACTCGTTTGTTTTTTGTCTAGCTATCGATTTCTATGATCAATTCGATAATATTACAAAATAGAGGAAAACGAAATTTGTCCAATATAAAAATAATACTTGCGATTCAATAAAATATATTTTTTATTTTTTAAATATTGTGTAATTAACTTAGTTTTAAAATAATAAATTTTTTAACACTTTAAAAGGTGTTCAAAATATATGACGCATTTACTGCAACAAGTATTTGTAGGGAAATATTTGTTTCATAAAAATAAACAGTAACATTTTGATATATTCAAATGTGTTTGGATTTAAATGGTTTTCAAGTGAAATAATTATAAATGTTTTATTTTTGCGGTAATTTTAAATTTAAAGGATGTCATATGATGCTTAGAAGGCACTGTAAGAAAATTATGCAAGGTGTCATATGACGCTCGTAGGTTCCAAAGTGTTAAAGACTATGGCGTTTTTGTAATTAGTTAGTGGTTGCAATATCGATCGATCCTATTGTTTGATACCTGAGACCAGACGCCATATTTTTCACCTCATCAACTTATGCCAATCAAAATTATCCCAAATCGAATACAGTCCAAAGCTCAACTTCAGCAGTTTCATCAGCTTATATCATCCTTATCTCAATATAATCAAAATGATGACAAAACAAATGTAATCAAAAGATCGACTTCCACTGCAGGTGGCATTATTACACAGGCCATTAGCGTCCAATGGAGTCTCTCGAACAGTGAACTCGACGGAGCGAACCGCAGACACAAAGAACGCAACGTACTCGCAAATTGTCGATCCCTCAGCGACAGGGGTGAAACTTCCTCGCGAAGTTCCGTGACTCGGCCGATCTCGTTCGGCGCGCGTCCACCCACGCGCCGCATCCCGCGTCTTCCGGTGCCCTTTGGTACCGCCGGCGTCGACAGGTTCTCGCGGTGCTCGCCGAAAACGCGCCGCCGCCCACCGTCTCCGCGCGCCATTAGCGGCGTGTTTGCGCCGCTCTAACCGGTGACTTATGGTATTTGTCTCCTCTCGTGCGACAGGCTTACGTAACACGGCTCTGGGCAAGTCGCGTAGGTGAACGGGAACCGCGCGCGAGATCTTTGCCTTTAATTCCACCGCGTCCTAGCCAGGGACGATGAAAGGGATTCCTGGCATTGCTCGGGTCCGAGCGCGATTGTTGCACTCCGAGCGCCGGTGAAATATACTCTGCTGCAAGTTGCGCTATGCAACTTTTCGTCTGCGCAAGTTTCGGAGCGGATATTCGCTTTTTCTTCGTGCGACCACTTGCGACGTTCGTTGCAGCTGTGTCCAATTCGAAGTCGTTACAAGAGTTAATGAAATGCTGGGAATGTGAAGCGAGACGTAATACAATAAATAAATTTCAATTCAGTATTAATAATAATAGTTTAAATTCTCTTTGTAGACGTTCAATGTTTGGGATTGTTGACAATTATCTGGCAATTTTTAGGAAAATTTGCTAGAAAAAATACTAATTTTATTTTGTAAGTTTGAAATGTTCATCGAACCCCCTAAGAATCAACTAGTTAAAAAAATTTGCTTTTGTTATTCATCATCGAATTCAGAGTGAGCGTCAACGTATTAATAAAATCCATCTGAAATATATTTAATCGTTAATTAAACCATAAATGCGAGGTTTGCTCTTTAATTTTATCCGTGATTCTTTTATATGAACTGGTAATTTTACAGAAGACACATCGAAGTTTATTTGTAACCTCGTTGCGATTTTTCGACTTCACAATTTTCAATTTCGGAAAAAAGGTTTTTTAATGCATAAGAAAATGTATCTATGTAAAAGTTGCAAGTGTTATATAAGAGGAACACCTAGATAGCTGGTTGGACGTAGCTGCCATATTGCATGCGTTTGTTTCGCGAATCAAAAGACGAGATAGCAGTACTTCGAATTGAAAGTAACGAACGTTCATGTGATAATGAAACGCGACAGTAGAGTACCGGATGTTTCCACCCACAGCCATTTATATCAACAAAGCTTCCTGCTAATGAAACGTCCACCTTTTTATTTGCAAAGTATCATTGTACGCGATAACAAAAACATCCAAATTTTCAAAAAATGCAGCTTCTCGTAGTCTACATCGCGGATTAGTTCAAATGCAGTCAATCCTTCTATAACGTCATACTCTTATAATATGATTTTCACGTAATACAAAGGTAAAATTGCGACAGTCCTCTTAATTTTATATATGCGTTGAACTGTATGTTGTTTTTTATATTTGTAAAATTTTATTTCGTAACGCAGAACACGGCTAATTGGTTTCGTGCAATTTGAAATTCAAAATCGATGCAAAGAATGCCATGTGTTTTCGCCCACAATCTAAGTTGTAACTTTTTGGTAGGCCTTGAAATAACGGAGGCTATAACTTTTGACTAAAAAAAAATCGACTTGAATTTTACGGAAGAAAATCACAAAAATTCAAGATTTCGAATGCTATATCACTTTTTATTTTTTCGAAATTTTTATGTCTGTTTTTAGCATAGTTCTAGTTTGTTAAAAGTTGCAATACTCAAAAAATGTATCGCCAGATTTTAACAAAAAACTCAGTATAACAAGCTCATTTTATGCTCTTTAAATAGTATGAAACCTTTCTTGGGGAAACTTTTTGTGTGAGAGTTATAACATAAAATTCATTCGATGCGCAAACTGTGGACACAATATTGAAACAATATAAATACGTTTTTAATATATATTAGCTTAATTCGTTAAGTAAAATTCGTTTTTGAGGATACTTTTGAATATCCTGAATAGTAAGTACTCTTTTTCCACGTATTATGATACTTCCTTTCTGCCTATGTTTACCGATGTTAGTTGTACATGAAGAAAATGTGCATTTAAAGTTCATTATATCGTACAAATTTCATACCCAATATTGTATTTAATAACGATATTAGCACGACAAATAACAGTCTTACAGATACAATTATAGGTTCTGTAATATCAATTAAAATGAATTTAGCATAAAGTCCTAGAGCGCAATGACTTAATGTAATTCTACTTCTATGAATAATCTGTAAGATAGCTGAGTTGTCATAATTTTTAACCGTGCTATTCGCGATCACGTGCAGTTCGAGTACCGTGTTATTCCATGGATACCTATACTTACTTCTGAGTTTCTTATAGCGCGGTTTCCATATAACGCAGCACGAATTGACCTAGTTTCTACAAGATTAAATCTGAGCTTCTTATAGCGCAATTTTCGTATGACGCCGTACGAATTAACCGAGTTATAGCAGGAGAGCATCGACTGTAATTGGCAAAAGGGTTATACGCAATGGCGAAGAATGTCTCGGAATATCTCGAGGGACGTAGCAACGCGGAAACCGGTCGCGAGGAGTCCGAATGTCAGTCGCACCGTCATCGTGGAAGAAGTCGCGTCGCGTCTCGTCCGTCTAACGCGACGAGATCGGACGTGAGTTCGCGTCGGACGTCGCGTTTCATTAGCGCGTGACCCATTGTGCCGTACGGCTTCTCGATCGCAGCGGCCCACTCGTTCCCGAGCAATTCGTCCTCGCTTAAGGACATAAATGGCCGAGCCCGCCTGGCCTGCGCGAAACGCCCACACACCTCTGCCCCGAGCTCGTGGAACGTCTCGTACCTTTGCTTCGAAAGGAGAGGTTACTTTTCGGACCAATTTGTTTTCAGCTGTCGAGTGCGTACGGGTTGTACAGGGTGTCTCCCGCGGAATATCGTGCTGACTTATCTTCTCTTCTCTTCTTGTGCTGGTTTCGATGCTCCGCAGGCATAATTTCCGTTTTGAAAGTAATATAGTGGTATCTCGGTATACGATCTGAATCCGTTTCTGATGTTTGGAAAGGGTAAGAAATAATATAAAATTAATTCATCCGTTTTCATGTAAAAAAAACTCTTAATACAATTGTTAATTAATTTAATTTTCCCACTGAGATAATTATTTAAAAATGGCGCAAAATTCACGCAAGGAATTTATAACGTATAATGAACAGAAATTGTATCCTGAGCAAAATTTGTTACGTTCAAACAGCACGTATTCCAAAGCAGACGTATACCGAGGTACCACTGTATTTTGCGAGACATATTACAAAGTACGATTTTGAAGAAATGTCACTTTTTAATTTCAGAATAGTAACACAATCTTTTCATACAAATTAGTTTGATACATAAAATTTTGATTAACGTTTTCGTATATCAAAATAACCAAAAACCCTTGGTTCCCAACTACTCTTCGAAGACCCTCGTCGAACTTCCTCCTACCATCATCGATTAAGAAATCACAGAATCCACGAACCCATGTTAAAACCAGCTGTACCCACGGTGTCTCCCACTCGTGTCATTATTCTTCCCATCGAACGCATCGCTGGGTGGCCTTCCGTCCGTTTGGAAACAGAAAAACGACCAGCGCAACGCCACGCCGAGTGCCATTCAATCGCTCATCGACGTATCTCGCAATGGAGGGCCATCGCGCGGTCTCTCCTACGGATAAGTCTGTCAATGGCGAATGTTATACCGCTATGTCATCGTCGCCGCGTTTGTGGAAGGTGTCCAAACGCGCTGAACGACGTCGAACCGGAGGACTCGATGCGTGAAGCCTCCAGCTTCTGTGAACGGGTTATATGCGTGCAACGTAGGCGAGGAACCCAAGCCGAAGCGCTTCGTTGTAGGAGGGCGAGTTTGATTGAACGTTCACCACCATCGACTGACTATAGTTAGTAGCTCATTGATCGTCTCCACGGTGATCTTTAATCATATCTGCTTAAACGGAGAATCAAACGGCTACCACCGCGGCAGCTGTTCACCTTCGGTTCATAATGGACGCTGTTAAACGGTGCGATAAAAGAGCGTCTGCGTTTCATGGTTCGCTTTCCATCGACGCGCGTGGTCTGTTTCTGTTCGAAGATCGCCGGAGCAGGCATCGATTGGTGGTTCACTCGTTTCGGTCGTTGAACGTGGCAATTGGTTAGTGGATTTCTATTATTTATCGATTAGTTGATGGTAGGTTGCGCGGAGGGTGAAGTTCATTGATAATATGCGTGTGAAGTTATTAGCTATATGTTGGGTGCGAGGAGGCGTTTGGTGCTTCGTTTTGGACGGAAAGGTTTGTGGAAATTTTTCAGGATATAAGATTTCATCCTAATTGCATTTCATCGCTCCACATTTTACTTACAGTCAAGTATCTTATATAATAAAGTGCGGGAATAATTTCTCACACCTATGTACAGTTTCATGTAATACTGACCCGGATACAAAAACTGACAGCCACTAGAAATTTCTTCAGACGTCTTAACAAATCTTTATTATTTATAGTAAAGTAAGTATTCAAATTAAGAAACATTAGCGTATCCATAATGAAAAGTATGTTTCATTTGATGCGCTGTGTTTGCTTATTGTTTCTTAACTGACTACAGTCCCATACAGTGGCGCGTTATCATTAGTTGGGGTCCTTAACCCTAAGTAAATAACTCACGCTGGAAAAAATAGAATGGTTGTAGAAACATCTACATATATATTATCGCGTAAACAGAGAAATAAATTTTCCTTCATCCATGAAAACCTGTTATATGAAAGTGAAAGATATTTGGTAAACAATTACACTATCGATACATAAAGAGCATACATGATTGCAATGTTTATTTAAATATTTACTTTTTGGATCTTTTTGTTGCAAAATTAGTAATTAGTTCGTTAAAATCAACACAATCGATTATATCACTTTCTATGGATAATATGGATAAATTTGACAGTTTACTCTGCCCATTAAAATTACCTTAACATTTGGAAATGTTAAATTAAGTACTCTTTGTATGGTTTCATACATTTCTAATGAGGAAAATTTTAATGTCCGATTCTGGCAAATTCCAAGAAGTGGGCTAGCTCTTCATTAAAAACTTTCTTAATAAGAATTTTATAACGCAGCATAATGAATTTTTCTAAATTAGAGTTTGAGTTTGACATTTTTTATGAACAAAAGGTAGAGTTTGGATCTTGGATCTTGGTTCGTTTTCGGGGTTCTCTTTTGTTTGGGTATTTACTCAATTTGTGAGGCTTTCTCGTTAGGCCATTTAAAGGAAAAACTATTATAAAATGCGTGGAAGGTCCTCGAGTAGTGATTCTATCCGCCATCGTTGTATTTCAACAGCGATTAAATATATTACGTCAGTATCGCGTAGCGAGAATCAAAGAGCTCGTCTCTACACTCGTCCATGGCTTCCATCCGTAACGAAATTCCACAAAAACGAGCGCAGATCGTGTGTCGCGTCCTGGTGAATCGCGATTCACACGGCCGAGAAACCAGAGAGGGTGTAGATGTCCGTCGAAACAGGATTCATCCATCGGTGGGAATATTCAGAAGCGAGTCCTCGAAACGGTCTGTAACTCGATCGACAGCAAGGGTTTCTCCCCTAATTAGAGGAAGCGCGTAATGGCCTTCCGCCCCGTTGTTCTTCGCGTCGTACGAGTATCCGCGGCGAATAAACTCGTCGAGTAATGGCCCGTGTAATTCGAGGGTATTTACTCGCTTGGGCGACGTTTGTCCAACAGCTTAAACAGCTTCATTCGAACGGGACGAAATTTCGCGTTTATCTCGCGTTTCCATCGCTCGTCATCGTCTGGTCGGTCCGAGCACGAGGCGACGCCGCGCAAAGAGCATCGCGGAGGCTCGCCTTTGTCCGTTTTAATGCCGGATACTTAATACAGGGCAAATAGCGCGCGGAACCGAGCCATCTAACTTAATTGTCGGAAGCGAGGGAATTAAGGGGTTGAATTAATCCAATTGTACCGCTGACGGATAATTGAATTGCCTGGGAAATGAAAAATCAATAGAGGCTGCTGTTGATTGCCGGCTACGCGTCGTGGCGCTCGTAAATGCCGCGCTTTAGCCTTTAGGGCTTTTCTGGGATTACGTAGAGGTTGGAAATCGAGGGAACATTTGGAAATTGCAATGATATTACAGACATTTCGTACGTCGTTCTATTTTATCCATTGTTCTTTAACGACGCGATTCACTTCCGGAATTAACACTAGGTTTACCAAGAGGTCATTTTGACCCCTCTTGGTAAGAGAAAACTTTTGGTTAATTCTCTTCAAGAAAATTATTGCCGTATTCTATGAGAATATTTTAATTAGATTAGAGATTAGATTTGCGTTTATATATCTTATAAATGTAAGTAAAAATTAATTAAAATATTCTCATAACGGCAATAATTTTCATGAAGGAAATTAACCAAATGTTTTCTCAGAGAGATCAAAATGACCCCTTCGTAAATCTAGTGTTAAGGAAACCACCGTTTCCTCGAATTCAACAGTGATGTCATTTCTCGAGCGTGCAATTATTCGACGCGGACTTCCTCGAACCTAACCTATTTATTTGCAAGCTTCCACGATTCACCCGTCGCCATTGTCTATCGTGCTAGTTTTAATTCAAAATTTGCAGCAGCCAGCTGCTCACGGAAGCGGTTATGTTCTAAAATGAAAACTGAAACGATCCTTCACGACAAAGCTGGAAGTCGATGCACTTTGACGTCAAGGAAGGATGTTTGTAACGCGACGTGGATGGATGTTTCATTGCTGATTTCTTGTGAATTTAGAATATGGAAAAAGGAGGAAGCAATTTTAGTTGAGTAGATTGTAATCGATAGGGTTCTTGGGTGTCGATTGAATGTTAGGTGCACCGTGTTTCCTTTCTTCAATTTGCATCCGATATATTTACGATGGTTTTATGATGAAAGTTCAACGATCTCTGTACATTCGAAACCTGTGTTGTATTCGATATACAAGTATCAATAAAAAAATATATTTATTTTAATATAATAGTAGCTGCGTAGTTTGAGACTATGTGAAAGTAAAATGTGGCTTGCGACTAATTTCAGTTTGAAAATTACAAATTTATTATAAAAGTCAGTCAACTTTCCGTCGCGAGCGGGCGAACCAGCAAAGAACGAGATGTATCGTGTTTAAATCGCAAATGATTCGCTCTAAAACGTGCAGATCCAATGAACCTTCCGCAACAAGTAAATCGTGTCCATCTTGTTATGTTAATACCTGCAGTCTCGTTGAAACCCGCGTGAAACGATTACCAAAACGATTTTGCACGCCTCAAAGCTAACGAGCTATCAGCCGGCGGTCGTTCCAACGATAATCACATCGTCGAAATCCGTAAACTCCAGCAAACAACGTTAACCCACATTCTCAATTTTCCTCTAGTCGAACCGTGGAATGAAACCGCTGAAGAAAACGCGCGTACGTAACGAGGGTGAAATTACAAACAATTTCACGTTCTTAACGTTCCTTCCCATAATCGACTGGTTCCTTTTACGACACGGCAATTGAATTAATCCGCGGAGAAACAATTTCGCGTTCAAACTGCACCTATGCGGTTAAACGGTTCCATTTTAACGGCACGCATCGAGTACCCGAAAGCGTAAAACGTTGGGAAAGACATTCACGCTCTTCCGGTTGCGAGGAGTTCGCAAATTCACTTTACAACAGCCGATTATATTGTCAAAATCGTCGGCAAGTAATATCGATCGTCGACTGAACTGATCCCTCGGTTCAGTTACATGAAACGTCGATACGTACCGTTGCCATTAGACTGTCTCGCTTCGTACATTTGCATGAAATAAATTATTTGCAATAATGTATCGGGAAAGCAGCGGTTAGTTTAAGTGGCCGTTTCTCGCCGCCACGTTTAATCGGCGCGAATTATTCCGTGGCCTGCCTGTAAACCAGCGGAATTCGAAAAGTGTTTTTCGCTTGAACGCACTGCACATTTGGGAAAATCATCGCCTGTAAAGTGGTTGCACTTCCAAATACAGACATCGCTCGATTAGTACGGTACTGGAATTGCACGAAGTCGCGAATATTACTGTTAAGAATTAATTAATACGCTTATATAGTTGTAACTTTTACATTTTTAAGTTTCACTTTTCTAAATCGAATGAGTTTTATATTATTTTTGTACGATTGAAATTTTACAACTAAAAATGCATAACAAAAAATTGTGTTCTCTTAATTAATCTTTAAAACAAAATGCTTAAGTTTGTATTTTAGAGTTTTGGTAGATTGACTGTGTAATTGGGTCGTTATGAGGTCGAATGGCGTTCGTTTGTTTTTTCGTAGGGAAGTGGTGCCAGTTGATACATAGTTAGTGTGGAGGAAACATTCTTTCTTTTTCACTTATGTATTTTTTGTTAATAAATATATGTAATATATATACATACCATTACAGTATGAATCTCGAGTTTGAAATCGTACGGTTTCGAATAACACGAAACCAATTAATCGTGTTATTCGAGGGATTTCTGCAATGCAAAGCTGTAGAAAGAGAAAGCTTGGCACTCGCTAGTTCTTGTTAATTAACTGCCTTTGGAGTCAAAAGGCATCCCTATTTGGACTTTGAAAAGAGTTTTTTTTATTGCCTTGACACTAGGAATTGAGTAGCAAACCAATAAGGTATAAGAATGCCTGTGATTGATGTCGCACTGCTTTCCACGAGAAGCACATGTGACTGATCTGAAATCGAAGTAATTGGTGGGTTCGATTTGTCGAAATTGAAGTCGACTTGAATTCGAATCGAAATTAAAATTGGAAGAGCAGTTAGTTAGCAAGCGGAAATTGGCGCAGCCGATCAGCCCGGTCTCGAACCGGTCCGCCGTCGAATCAACGCACAATACGAAATTCCAAACCGAACCAGTTCGCCGCGAACAACAGGCTCGCGTGATTAATACGCGACGGGTACGAACGAGAGGAACGGAAATGGGATGCGCGGGATCGACGTTTGAGGGACGACGCGCGGCGAGTAAACCGGTTCCCACCGTTTGATGCATTAACGTGCATTAACCCAAATTCAACGGCGTCCCACGGCACGCGGAACGAAGCGGTTTCGTTCCTCCGACCAATCTTGGCCCTGATTGACCCGGCGAACTGGTAGCACACTGGATAAAGTGCCGTGAAATTAAGCGATTAGGTCCACCTGATCTTTGCGCCGCGCAAGCAAAAACTAAGTGAATTCACAGACCCCTTCCGTGTTCCTTGTCAGCGTGCTTCCTCGCGAACTTATCGGCTGTCATTGCTGCAGCTTAGACTCTAGATGTTTACAGCGAGACGGTAGAAAGGGTGTCCGCTGTCGGTGGGTGCTTCCCTGCGTTGGCGAGCTTTTAATTCTGACTGGTTTGTTAGGTTTTCACAAAGTGTACTGATCCATTGAAAAGTCGTGAATGAAATTGGTAAAAGCCCGTAACAATTGATATTATTATATTTTTTATACGTTGACTGCTACGCCGAAATCACATGTTCAACACATCTCAGGACGCCGCGGATAAAAATTAATTTCTCATTTTTAATCCAGTTACTGTCAGACAAGTTTAGAGTGTTTTACCTTGGACGCCAAGTTTATACTTATTCCTCACGGAATCACAACCAATATTAACTTGTAACGGTACGTACAGTACGAGATATTTCGTAGTTGGCAGTTTTGCTATAGACGCTTGCAACGAGATATTTTATAGTTGGCAATGAATGGGTGAAGTTTATTCCACTCGTAAGAAGTTTGCAGAGAAAATTGCACTAGGATTACTGGCTGAGCAATTCATATATGTAGGCGTGCTTCTGAAAATGCGTGATTCAAGTTGTTCTTGTCACGAGAATTCGTACAGTAATACTTCCTTAGACTGTTCTTATTAGTCTCAAGAACACCCCCAACGCCATGGCCCATTTGGATGTTTAGACAAGGCTCTAGAGGAAAAGAGACGATGCAATGAAGGAATGTACATGGCCCTCTTCGATTGCGCATGCATTCTGCTACCCGATATTTCTTACACATTCATCAAAATTAGTCTAGAATAATTACAAAGTGTAAGAGCTTTCGACGACTTTCAACAATTCGAGATGATTTTGCTCATATGTGACGATAGTACATGCAAATAAAGCATAAAATGATTTTATATCCAAATTAAGTTAGCAAAACGCCGAGTATGAATTTCATTTTCGGTGTTATTTCGCTGAGTGTCCATTTTAACAAATGATTAGAATCTTGTGTTCAAAGTAGGACTTTAAAACTTCAAATTAGTCGATGAAAAACTCGAGTTGCTGTATGAGATGCCGTGGCGAGTAAGCGCATAGGGTTAGTTTTTGGAAACGATTAAAGAGCGATCAATTGCATGCTCTTGAAGTCTAGCGACAGAGGCTTCCACCGGAATCAGGCTTCGGTCTCGTTTCTACGAGCACAGCGGCAGCCAGCTGCATCCGCGACAGCGCGTGCAGCAGCATCCGATTGCGTATCAGCGACCTCGATCGTCCCCCGTGCGTTCCCTTTTCTCTCTCTTGCCATCCCCCTCCCTTCGATTCAGATCATTATGTCAATGATCCCGGGGAGATCCGAGAGTAGGAAGCTCGCGCAGCCCATCCGCGTGCATCGAGCCTGGACTTCCTGATTCCCTTCGTCGCGGTTGCTAATTCATCGAGTCCCGCGTCGGGAAACAATGTTTCTAAACCCCAATGCAATTATCTACGCTAATAACTACGATAACATATTTATTTCTTAAATGCGAGCGAAGCACGAAGGAGTTTGTTGCGTCCCTCGTCGTCCCTCATCTCCCCTTAGATTCCAAATAATGAGAACCGAAACTAAAAAATCCCAAATTATATGTCGCACGTTTGATTATTAATCTATTGACGCTCATAACGCCTATAACTACTCTACGTACTTTCATTAATTAAAAAGAAAACGTTATTACTACGGATAAAGTACGGCTACAACCGCCAAGAGTTTTCCCTGAAAACTGTGGTAAAATTTGATAATTTCCACCTCAAAATGTATAACTGACGCTCAATTCCCTATCGCAGTAACAAACAATTAAAAAAGACTGCGTTTCTAGGCACGATTTTAAAAATAAAAGTGTGCATCAATGGGTTAAAACCGAGCAGAATAATAAAATCGATCTTGAAAAGTTCATTTTTGCTCATTGAAAATTTACCACTCGTCATATGAAAGATTTCTAATTGTTCTCTCGAAAATATAGGGAAAAAGGTACCTGAACCAGCCGTTTGAAATTCCTAACGCGATACAAATATCAGTCGCGAGTCCGCCCCCTCTCTGACACGATCTACCGTGGAATCGAGCCGGCGACCAACGGTTCGCAGTGAAATATCGTCTTAATAGAGAAGATCGCGTGTTCCGGGCCCGTTTCTCCGCAGCGAGCCTCCCTCGGAACCGTACGGTATCACGAGGAGCAAGGCTGGCATCGAAAGCAAGCGCATCAGCTGTTTCCTTCGCGTGACGTCGCGCGATCGTCCGGAAAACCGAACGATCGTTGACCCACGCGATACTCGGCCTCTACCACCCTCGCGTTCCCGTATCACGTTCTTGGAAATGAACCCTTTGCGCTTGCCGCCTTTCCGGACGTTGCCAATTGTTTCTATCGTCAAAACTATTGCTAACTTCTACAACTAACTTGTAAAACACACTAACGTCTATCAGCGATAGAAAATTACCATTTCAACAGAAAATTTGAGGAATAAGTTCAATCTCTGTAATCCGTCTTCTCAGAAGGAACATTCGAGTATAAAGGGTTAGAAAGTCGTATTAGAAATTCCAAGTCTGGCTATCGTGCTCGTTCGACTCAAGCTCGCTTTGCATATCTGCTCAACGAGAATTTGTAGCACATGGTAATTAGATTAGTGATAACTAATCGTTGGATAAGTGGTACAAAGTACGAGCGGTGATTAAATCTATGTATATTATTAAGTGGATCTTCAAAATTTCGCAAGTGGGGTGGCAATCGTTGATTATACTACTGTGACAAGTACCAAATTTTTGTTTCAATTAATATTACTCTTTGCAGTTCACAAATTTTATTAACAGCGTTCTAACAAGTCCAAATCACTTTCAGTGAATTTATTAATAATTATATTTTAAGAGAATTATGTAAGGCATAAAAAAGTATCTATAAATAAAAAAATGTTTAATTAACGAGTATCCTTTATTGTATATATTAAAAGTTTATTTGATAAATCTGGGTAAAAAACTGGTGTCGAATCCACCTCGGCATAGAACTTGAAAGAGTTAAAATGTAGTGAGGAAAATTTTTTACCCCTATTTTACGTTCTAATCCCATGGACCGATATTTACATTTTTTAATATTAATATCACCATTTTTCTCATTCATTACGCTATTTACATCGATCTAAATTTATAAGTTTTGCATGGAACATACGAGGTCGTAGATGTACGACCATATTATTGAAAGGGTTAATGATCTTTTACCTACTAAACATACTTCACAGAATTTCTTTCGCGTACAACAAGAAGTTGGTTGCACGTGTTCCTAATTACAGTAATTACGGAAATTCCCGATTACAGCTTGCGAGGTGGTTTTAACACGACGCAGCTGGAAACATTGTACATTTTCGCGAACAAGCGTCGAACGGTAGGTGTCCCAGGATAAATGAAGGTGTTCGAATGGCCGCTAATCAACGGTGTGTCAGGTTGACGCGAAGGAAAGCAGCTGGTATCGCGTTCGACCGCGGCTCGAACATCGGACTTGCGTGCGTCTTATTTTCTCACCCTTTCTCTTCTCGCCGGCTGTTTTCTACTTCACTTTCATCCTCGATCGTTTTACGAGCTTGCCGGATTTTTTCGATCGTTTTGCAACTTTCAATTTCACGATTCCGATCGGGTTGCACCGTCCGTAGCGAAAGGTTCCGACGATTAGGTCTTCCATCGACGAGCGTCGAACAAGTTCGTAAATCCGAGTGATTTTAATTGTTGAATTTAATATCCTTCTTGCAACCACTCGCTCCGCATCATAATTTATATTCCTGCCTTTCTCCAATCGCTACGATGGTTCATGACAACAGCCATTACAGCCAAACGATCCTCTCCGATCTTAACTGCTCTTCCCTTCGTTATTCCGTCCACCATTTCCCCTAATCTCCTATTTTTCTCCAATTTTGCTGTCCATTCATCAGACCACTCTTTGACCCCCTCGTTTCCGCCAGAACTTCGTCAGAACCGGGAGATTACGGGTGGAAAGGAAAGAAGATTCCGCGAGGCAGTTTTATGGTAACGATGATCGACGAGTTCCATGAAAATGGCGACGATAAATCATTGATAAGCGCTACGATCCCTTCTCTCCTTATCGTCGATGTTAAGTCCCCTTTGTTTATGAACCACAACCCGAACAGGTCCTTTTTCATTGTGATGCAGTGACCCCATTGTCTCGCGAGATTGTGCATCGTTCTCGTTATCGCGCAATTGACGCCTCTGCGTAACAATTTCGACTTCACGTGGTCGTTCTGCGAAGGGAAGTAATCGTGTTCAAAGAATCACGGGAAGTGAATGGTTTGATATCGCGGTGGCTTGACAAAAAGTTTGCGATTATTATTCAACCACTCGCATTCGAAAGACGTGTTAGACGTTTTGTTACAAAGCCGCCAAAACACGTCGGTTGGAAGTTGTCGCGGCTAAAATCACTTGTCAAAGCATCATATATAAGTTGTTGTTTTTCGAACTGATATAAGTTCGTTTCTTTTTATGTTGAAATAATTAAGGGTTTACGTTTAAATCACTTTAAAAATGTTGGCAAACGTTCATCACTTTAGATGATACTTTTTAATACTCTAAACGTATTAAATTTTATCATTTAATAATACTTAATAAAAGTGTTAAAGAAGAAAACGATCTTTTTAGCTACAAATGATCTTGTACCATTTCCAATAGCAATAAATTATAAATAATCGAAACAAAAGCAAATTTAAATCCATATTTTTATAGAAGTTGGCTTTTCTGAAATGGATTTTTTAACGTAAAAAATAATAAAAATTAAAAAAAAAGAAAATATAAATGAACAATTATAAAAAGTAAATTACTTTGTTAAGATAATTAAAAATAATGAATCCACTAGTTAAATTTATTCCATCGCAGCTGGATTTTGAGAAACGCAGGTCTCTCTGAAGTTTTCTATCGAAATGGAAATTTTCTATTGCTGATAGATGTTAACAATAGTTTTACGTTATATGAAAATAGTAATTGCAATATCTTCGGTAGATTATAAGAACTCACGTTATGCAGTGTCTACTACAAAAATCTAACGAGTAGTTATTGAATTTTCTTTAAATAGAATAAAATAATTTTTTTACAAAAATATAAAAATTGTATAATCTGTAAGTGAGTTCCGACACGGTCTCCATCTCGATTGTACGGAGTATGTAAATAGTTTGTATGGTTAACATCCAAGAAGGCGCCAAGTGCTACATTTAAAACTTGTATTCAAACTTGAAAGTAAGGGGCAAATAATTTTCAGTTTGTAATAATTTCATTTATTCTGCAAATTGCAAATGAAATCTGTTCAGGAAAGTTTTTTTTATCGAATCTTCCGATGCACTATATTGAAGTATTTTAAATTAAAAATAAGATATGTATTTAATGTGCACAAAACATAGGACAATTAAAACGATGGAAATGGAAAACAAAAGGTGGAAAAATAGTAGCCCTTTTAGAGGAGTAGATGTAAGAGATATTTATTTATGTTACTAGCCTTACGTAAAAAGTTATAAAAGGATATTTATTGTTTATCAGATATTGCTCTTTTTAATGCTTATGTTTTATTTTGCAAGAAAATAGGTGTAACAAAAAGTAAAAAATTAGTATTCAGATTTGTATAAAATGCTTTGCGACTCTGCCAAGTCTTCTCGTTTCAAATGACGCCTCAAGGCGAGTTAGCGTAATTTCTGTCGCAAATACATAAATATGCGAGATTAAATATTTGTGACGTTGTGATTTATAAAATAATTAATATTGCACTATTTTTTATTAAAATTGTGAGATTCATACGACTAAAACAGTAATCGCATAATAATATCATTCTCGAAGAATGATTTGTAGATATACAATCTTTAAATAGCCCTGCCTCACTCTAGAATTATTGTCTCCTTGAAAGAAAAACCGAAACCACAAAAAGGAACCAAAAAAGCGAGCGAAGGCACGCCGTAAATCTGTAAAAGAGGTATCTAACTCACTTTCGAATTTCTCCGCGGCCCATCGTCCAGGAATTCCCAGATCGAACGCAGGCTGAATAGCCAACGAAAGATCAGAACCTCCCCCCACTTCGTAAGGAAAAACAATTTATCGACCGCGCGATCACGAGGCACAATAAAATACCAGCGTCGAAATTCAATAGCAATTCGCCGGTCCATAAACAACGCCGTGGTCCTTAAATCATCGCCGCGGTGCTCGTTTCGTTTCAACCGGCGCGTTCCTATTCCGGCGATTCGAATCTCGCCGCGTAGCGGTACTTCCCGCCTGGATTTTTCACGGCCGGCGTGTTTAGCCGTGAATCCCAGCCACAATAAACCATAAACCGTACGCGCGCGCACGCCTGCCGTCTTAATTGCCTGCTATTAATTTGTCCACGTCCCGCGATAGAAAGTGCATCCCGCGCGCCAGCCGAGATGATTATTAGAAGACGAAAAGAGTTGCCCGCGTTCACCTTTGCCCGGTCCGCACCGGAAGGTGGCGATCGGGGTTAAGAGGGGCGATTAAGGGTGAACGGGGGAGGTCGAGTTGACGAACCTGACGGTGAAATACGCGTAAGCGTGAGACCTCTTGCGTAATTGCTCGGTTGGAATGCTGAACACGATTTTTTTGTTGATTATATGTCGGGTGAGTGCCAAGAGAAGAAAGGTCTTCGAGAGATCCAACTCTAGATTTCCCTATATAAATCATTTATTTATATTTAAAGTTGGTATTGGTCTTAGGACACTAACTAAGCAGAATACTAATTAATTAGACGTATTGGGTTTATCGTATGCCATTAGCTGTTGAGTTAAGGCATTTAGAATTTAAGGCCCTAATCCCTGCATTTAGTGTAGTTTAGTAGAGTTCTCAAAAATAGCTAGTTAATTGCGTCCGTACCATAAACTTGGTTCTCTAATTACAAAGGCGACCATTTTTTACTGCCACGCCGAAATCACAAGTTTCGCGTTTCAATTGTAAATGGTTGATGCACTCCGGTCATTGATGACCACCGTGAAGCTGCAGGAGAAACAGCTTGCGGTCGCATATGACCACCGTGGCGTTCCGCGTATTAATGACAATCACCAGCCAGACTTTTCAAAGTACGCCAAGGGGTTAATCGAATCTTATTTTTCATTATTTTAATTTGTGTATGTATAATGTATTATATGTTAAGAATTTGATCGTAAATCGAAGCAGTGAATTTTATCGCGGCAGTAGTCGAGAGAAAGCGAGGAACGCGTAAGAACAGCCGACGAATGGGGTGGTCGCCCCCGTCTGTTCGCGCGTCCGGGTATGCCAGCCAGGAACGCCGAGCGAATCATTCGAGCCTGTCCGAGTTTTGCGATAGGTCAGTTGGCATCGAGAGCAGCGCGCGGGTGAAACACTTCCTCCGGTTTTCGTATCGGGGTTGGGAAAGTTATCCGATATCCTTTCACGGGTGGATCGCGGTCATATTTGTGCAACTGTCACGTAGGGACACTTTACGCGAACCCTGTACGTACTGCGCTATATATCGGATTACCGAAATCTGCTGGTATACAATTCCGTTCGCCGATTGAGATACAGACGCGAGATCGGATTCGTAAAGGATGCGGGAGTAACGAGATCCCCGTTGTCTCCTGTTTCAGGAACGAAAAAGAGAGTGGACGACGTGGTAGCGCCCAGGACCATTCAAGACATATCCGAACACGTTCTCACGTGCGGCCTCACGCTTCCTGGTAAGTCTGACAAAATGTATTACTTTACGACGCCCTTCATCCATTGCTTTTGTTCGCGAACGATTTTCTTTTTTTTTTTTTATTCGCTCAGAAAAGATATTATTTTTCCGTAGAAAAATGTGCTCTGCAACATGACTTTTAAACTCCAGAGTTAACTTTCACCATCTTTAAATAATCCTCAAATACGATATCCCTCGTCCACCCCAAACGCTCTGACCACCAATCTCCCATCACGTTTCCAATCCATTGCAATTCAAACGTGAGTCATTAAAATTTCCATTAAGCTAAACAGGCTCGCGACACGCTGTCTCCGCGAGAAGATAACGCGCGTTGACCGCGGAGGAGTATGCGGAAGCCGCGACACACCCACCGCCATGTGAGCTTCTAAGCTTGGTTCACACGCCCTCGCATCCTCGCCATCCGCGACTATTTACGTACTTAATGGTTTGGATACCAAACGGCGCGATCGCGCTGCTTTTGTTTAGCGCTTAAAAGTACCAAGCACTCAATGAGAAGAGCCAAATTGACTGCATGCTGAACACTCACGAGAATGCTACAGCAACGATAACGCAATATTTTATACCAATAAGTAGAAAAACAGCGTCATCGCATTGCTTGGATCTTTGAGACCTAGAAATTGAAAAGCGCCATCGCGCTCTTTAACAAATTTAGAAGCGCAATCCCCCGCGCAATACTTGACGCACTTTTCGATTGGATTTCTCCAAAAGTGGAACTCAACTGGATAAGGATGCTTTTCACTGTTGCGCCGCGATGTCTATTACACTCCCCCTCCCTTCTTTCTCCGAGATTCTTGCCGCCTTCGGTTTGCGCTTCGCTCGAAGAAAAGCTCTCCTGCTGGTTCTCGAACATCTAATTCAACTGTCACGGACGACTAACCAACCGTAGTGCACTTAGAGGCTTGGGGTGCTACGAAAAATAGCAGTAAAGGGCTGGAAGTGGGCGCGTTAGATTTTAAACAGGAAGTTAACTTACTTGGGGTGCGATACTTGGTGAGTGATTGCTAAGAGGGAAGAGTGGTATTTTTAAGAAGGGGTGTATTAAGAGGACGATGGAAATGGAGTGCTTGGGGGTTTTATTCCCTTTCTGGAGTAAAAGGGGATGTTGTTTGTTCTTTTCCGTTTCATTCAGATTAATGTTGTTGATCAGAGAAAGAAGTACCTAAATGTGGAGAGCATTTTTCATTTTATTTGATTCAAGAGTTCTCGAAAGAACTTTCGAACATTTTATCGTTTTAAGTAGTTGATTTATTGTTTAATTAAGTATTCGCAGAAATAATGAACGCACTCTTTTCACGGCATCATCGAGTGCAATAAAGCCGTTTCATCCATTTTATATATTTCAAGTATTTTTATATTTTACTATATATAATATTTGATTTACTTTTTAATTAAGTATTCGCACAAAAAATAAACGCATGCTTTTCTCGGATTAGTTCTGCACCCCGTCGATTGTAATAACCCAGCGTAGCGCCCTTTCACGTGCACAGCCATCGCGAACCACTTCGCGAGCGCGCATCCATTCCCCCATTGGAATTTCCGCGCATTCCAGCGTTTCCACTCTCCAATGTTCAACCAAGACCGCCTCCAACAAACCCGTCGATGGTAGAAGAGGAATCACAGGAATTGCCCACTAATGCGACTAATTTAAAAAGAAAACACCGTGACCGTACTTTCTCGCGATTTTTATTAAACGATCGAATCTCTCCACTCGTCGTTCCATTGGCTCTTGCTGAAAATATCACGGCGGCGCTTTTTTTTCTTACTCGAGCATCCGCTTTCTCTTTGTAGATGCCTCCTCCACTTCTTTTTTTTCCTCTTCTTTTCCTTTCTTCGCTCGTCTTCCTGTGTAAAAGCACTTCCCGTTTCTCGTGCGCGAAACCTGTCGTCCCGCCGTCGATCTTGCGCCTCCTCGTTCCGTTGTTCCATCGCCAACGCGAACGTTAAACGGCAAACAAGATGAAAACGGGACACTTGTCGCTCTCGAGAGAAATAGAGAAGTGCTTCGCGTGGAATTTAATTTTAACGAAACATGGTTTCTGTTTCCTCTGCGAGCGCCGTCTCCACTGTGTGCAGAACAGGAACTCGTTGGTGTTCAAAAAGACGCGCATTTCCAAAGGAATCCTTTGATAAATGCGTTCATATTTCTAAGTTTTATGTGCGTAGCAAAAGATGATTTGTATCGTGGAAATTCTGTGTTTTTTTTCTATTCGTTCAGGTCCGCAATCTTCCAATCTTCGTTGACTTTCGCGTGTTTCTATCTGAACGCTAAGAAAAATGGGAAGATGCGTACTTGAATACTTATACGTTAAATGAAGAAGAATAATTGAATAACATTTTCATATCAATAAGAAAACATACATTTGGAATTCACTCAAATAAAATGTTTCAATGGAAATGCTTGATTTGCAAAAGGATGAATTTAAAGCGCCAATGTTGTATCGCGTGAGAAACGTGGTACGTCGATCAGGTCAAACGTAAACAACACGTATAAGAGACGTGGTACGTCGATCAGGTCAAATATAAATAATACGTGTGATCAGTAAGGCGTGGTACGTCGTTCGAGTTAGACGCGTCGTAGTGCAGTCGCACATGTAGATATATTTTTCTGAAGAATATTAGAAAGGTACCCTTAAAAATGTCTTCGAAAAGAATATTAAACTTTGACGAGGACAGTGAAAGTTCTGCATACATCGCAGACAGTGATTTGGTAGATATTTTAAATAGCGACAGTGACAGTAGTGATATTTTACTTCCTGTACGATAACTTAGGAAGCCACTCGTTATTGAAGATGACAGCGACGATGAAGACCACGGTAATCATCAACAAGCAGGTATGAATTTACGAAGAAAAAAGTTAAAGAGCCAAAAAATGAAATTAAAGATAAAATTAATTATGTGTTGCCACAAAAAAAAATATGTTTTATGCAAAAAAGACTAAGATAATTGCAGCTACTTCACTCAATCGAGTCCAACACCATCTAAGGCGCATATTCGGTTGTATTTATATAAAAAATCAAAATTACGGGTCTCACAAGTTAACTCGAGCGAGTGTGATAAGAAATGAAATCGTAAGGCAAGGGGTTAAAGTAGCCTCGAGCAACTATTAACACAAGAGATTACACGTTACTTATTTATTAATCGCGCCGCGAACGCGCGGTTAATTGCGCCATATACAAGCAGCAATTCTAAGTAAACATTTTGCTTTCTATTTTGTTTCCCATTCCGCACCATATTCTTCCGGCAGCCAGCGATTCCTCGGCCTTTTTTTCTTCAGTCGCATCTTCCCGTTTAATTAAACGCGAGCGTTCCCGCGGATTTCGCACGACTTATTTGTCATCCAACGACGAGGTTCGCACGCTTCTCGTTTCTCATGTAGAAATTATCGCGCGGTTAGACGCCATTTTCCTATCCATTATCCCATTATATTCTTCACTAGACTGTTATTATGCCCGATCGCAGCGCGCAGCTATAAACTAGGAATCTTCTTGTTACGCATACTTCTCGAGAGAAAGGTAGCGTCGCTTGATTCAGCATCGCGATGCGCGAAATATTATTTTCACCCTTGTAATTATTTTTCCAAAATTTACGTTCTTCACTCGTTGTCTCGATCTTAACAAGATGATTCCATCTTCACGCGAATTTTTACATTTTTTCAGAAATTATTTAATTCCGTAATGATATTACTCTTTTCACCTGATTACCCCGTTCACTTTCTACAAACGTCGTCATCGGTTCTTCAATTTTTCGCATTACATTTTCTTCCAATAATTCCATAAAAATTAACAAAGCAGTCGCATTGTTATCGATTCGTCAATTAAGCTCGCGTACTCGTTCACAAATGGCGAATACAAAAAACAAAAGACGGCCTCGTATGATATGCATTTGATTTCTGCTACAGTTTCGAGCGTCGAACCGGGTGGAAAGTTGCGGTTCGCAGGCTATCCAGCTAGTTCCAAGACCGTTTCCTCGCTCGGAGGCTTTCGAAGGATCGCGAAGTCCGCTCCGCTCGCTGTGGACTCGTTCGCGTCCGACAAAACGCAGCCTTCGGTCCCGCGATTAAATAGATTCCGCCAGTGTTATTAGCATTTTGTTGCCGTTTCCTGCTCTAGCGAGGATGCAGCTGCAAAATTGTGTCTCGTCGCGGGAGAAATCTGGACGCGAGTCGATCGCACGATCTGTCGTTTGGCGAACGATGCTCCGATGGAGAGGAGCGATAAGAAACACACACGGGCGATGCTGAGGGATTAGGAATTCGGAGGGGGTAATTGGTAAATGGGAGGCGTTTCAACCTGGTTGATAATTGAGTGGTAAATCGTTTTAATAAAAACATTGCGCTCCGTGAATCAATCAACGTTGCCTTTCACGCTTTTTTAACCCTTCGTAACGCGATTTGTCCTGATTCACGTCCGAAGCAATTACGGCCGGTTGCAGCCTTTTTTATGGAATTCTGATGGAGAAAATTACGAGGAGGGGAGGGGAGTATCGTGTTTGTATTTAGTAATGATCCTGAAGCGTTCTTCTCGATGGAATATCGCGCGCGAGAGGAGATTCGCCGCACACTGCGGAAGATTATCGAAGTCGCCGGGTCAACGGCTCCGCAAACATCTTTATTGTCGAACGGCCGGGCGCAAAGTGAGGATCGCTTTCACGTACAAGCTTCTTCGGTTAAATTACGCGGCCGTCCGCTCGAGCATGAATTAGGTGGTTTAACTTAAGCCGCGTGTAAGCTAGTCGAGCGTCCGCGTATCCGAACCAACCCTTTTCTTCGGGCCGAGCTTCCGCTAAACGTTGCTTTTAATCGACAAGTGCTTCAGAGAAGGTAGTCCTCCATTTAACGTTGAACAGAATTGTAATACATTGTTATGATGGTTTATGTGGAAAGTAATTATGATTTGTTTGAAAAACCATAGAGATTAACATTAAATAAAACAGAAATTGTTCAATGACAATACAATCCACACTGTGAAGATCTAAGCTTTTTAGACAACGCAATAACTGTCTTTTGTTAAAAATGCTCTCTTTTATATTCCACACTCACCGCTTTAATTAACGAGTTGTCCGGAAAAACACTTCTTTCTTCGTCAAACTTTTCTTGGTCTTCTTACAAAACATTTTTTAACCAGCTAACTGCCTCCAACGTGTGTACACTGCGTCAATTCAAAACTTTATTTCAGTACTATTGACAAATGTAATTGTTAACTTTTTCTCGAATAAAAGTATAATTCATTCTCGTTTTGCTTGATTCTTTTAGAAGCATTTGCTTAGCGTTCGACGCATGTAAAATAAATTCCTTATTTAACTCTCTGTGATTAAAACAAAATCCAAGCGGGTACGAAATTCCAAATTTTAGATTCTAAAGAGTTTAACATTGAGACCACGAGGACTCCTTTCAATTAATTAATTAAAACTCCCTATCTTAATAAGCTATTACAGTCTCGTCAACTTATCGACTCTAGATCATATTTCTTACAATCAAAGCCGCGACTCCTTGGAGGAATGTCTCGCGATACTAACTAGGATGGAAGGCATCCTTGGTATCTCTCGGTCAAGTCCTCGTGGCACCTCGCGTGGGTGAACCACATAGTTCGCGAGGTCTTGAAAAAACCGTGCTGGTCGCGATAATTTATCACGCGCCGGGATCGACGAAAATTTACGTCCCCCGTTGCGGATAGAGACGAGTTATGATAATGGGCACGTTTATGCAACGAGCGAGCATCAGACTAATTACCTATGCACGTCTGCGGTGCCTCGTTTATTGTCCTGGCGGACGGCAATAATTAAAGACCGTTTTTCGGCCTGCCCGTTGTTAGTCGCGGTTTATTGTCGTTCAATTTATAGCGTCACGTGGAATGGCCATGCGCGGGTAGTTTTCTAAACGAAATGTGTTCGATGTCGTCTGTAATCCTCTAGATATTCAAATAATTGAAGACTACATGCAAAATATTTTTATGACAACAAATTAATGGTCAGTATTTAAATCTACAAAAAGGTACTTAAAATCATATTAAGTAAAAATTAATGCCGTAAAAAGTTACGTCTAGTAAACTAAATGGCCAGTATGTAAATAACGAGGGATCATTATAAATAAAAAACGGTGGAATTAATTATTAGTTATAGTATCATTACAGTCTGTATAAAATTAATAAACGAACTATATAAAGCAGAGGAAGCACATTTCAATATAGACACATTCTGAGTCGATAAAAAATACATTTAAAAATGTCTTTACTTACAAATTTTATAAATATATTGTATGCAAAATTAATTGCAATCGTTTAATTATATGAAGTGTTTGAAAATACAAATAGAATTAACAGATAAAGAAACAGAAATATTCAATACGATTTGAAAATTGAAGCTATTATAAATGAACAACTGATTGACTCCAACTCTAAAAGAAGAGATGAATTCCAGAATTCGCGTTAGCAAAGAGAACTCTGAAAAAACGGGTCTGATGGCGGAGCGTAATGCAAGGTCGCGACTAAAATCAGTAAGTGCAAGGTTGATACGGAACGTTGCAATTTTCGTTACTCGATAATCATACGGATTCGGGCGTCATTTTAGCTGGCGCGCGCGCGCGCCTCGATGAGCAATTACGCGCGGTGCAAAGCTCTCCCGGCACCGTGCTCGCGCGCGCGCGCGCGGACAGAATTCAGGGTACGACCCAGATCCCAAGCGGCTATCCGGCTAAAGTTTCGCCGAGGCCAATCGATAATTTCCTCGGCGGTCAATGGATCGATCGATCGACGTGCCTCGCCCGTTTCGCGCCCCATTATCCGTCGCGCGGATTTTCCACGCCGCTAATTACCAGCGGACGCGACCCCTTTCCATGGGAACTCGGATCGTGAAAGCGGTGATTTTACTGTCACGATGGTTATTCTATGCTTTGAATCGACATTTTTCCGAGCATGGATACAATTTAGGTTAGAATGAGGGTGAATTAAGCAATAACTAACCCCTTGTACTCGAAAGGAGAAACAAAACATTCCTGAACAGATTTTATTTATAACGATTGTCTTGTCCATAACACTTTGTGCCCTGGTCATTTTTATACAGCTGAATATGGTGTCCTGAAGGCTATTCACGTACTTTTAAAAAGTCAAAGCTCGTTTCTTTCTTGTGCTGGACTTTCATGATTTTTTTTACTTTTACTTTAAAACAGTTCACGCCTTATTTATTGCAAAAAAGAAGGAAACAAACTTTTTTCAATATAAAAACAATACTTGTAATTCAGTAAAATACATTTTTTATTTATTGATTGCAAAATAATAACGAATTTTACTTTTTATTAACTAATAAATAACTCTTCAGGGGTCTCCAAAATATATAATACATGTACTGCAATAGGTATTTAAATGGAAATGTTTCTTTTATAAAAATAGAAAGTAACATTTTGGTGTATTCAAGTGTCCTCGAATTTAAATTATTTTCAAATTAATCAATTATAAAATTTTTATTTTTGCGGTGTGGCGGCACTCGCCACTAGAGGGACAGCACCATTTACACTTTCCTGAAAGTACCCGATGACCCATCGTTTCCAATATATAGGAGTTCTGAACTGTCCCTAATATCCCAGCGTCTAAGGCAGGGCCTGCTAGGTAGCCTTACTGATGAGTCCACTAGCAGGCCCAGGACGAAACGTTCTTCCCCTCTCTTTTCCTTCCTTCTTTCTTCCTCCATCTTTACCGCACAGCGAAAACCGAAGCAGCGCAGCCGCTTCAATTGGTGACCCCGACGTGATATGGACACGCAGCCTACTACGACACAGGAAGACAAGGAAGCAGCTCGTCGAGCATACCACCTGCGACGACAACCTCGCCCAGAACATCTGGGAGGATGAAGCATTCATCGTTGGGCCTTGGGTACCGCCGCAGCACGCCGATACCGTAACCCCTCTCCTAGGGTGGCCACGCCTCTACGCCGAGCCCACGAAGATCTCGCAGGAGTCCGGACCTCCACGCAAGGATCACTGGGACCTCGCGGCAATTACCACAACGCGCGACGAATTTCGTCGTTTACACACGGGCCATCCTAGGACAGCAGAGTATACGACTGCACAGCGCTGGTCTTCTCACAGCGCGCTCGCCGGCTAGGCTTGAGCACCGCGGCAATCGCCGCGCTCCGAGGGAGCAGCAGACATGGCATCGCGGATTCTACACCCAGTAATCAACCAATACGAGGTTCTACGCACATCGTCGCATCTGAGGGAACACCTTGAAGAACGAAGACGCACAGGTGGATATCGTTCACCACTGGCAAGGGGGTGATGTGGCGGCACTCGCCACTAGAGGGACAGCACCATTTACACTTTCCTGAAAGTACCCGATGACCCATCGTTTCCAATATATAGGAGTTCTGAACTGTCCCTAATATCCCAGCGTCTAAGGCAGGGCCTGCTAGGTAGCCTTACTGATGAGTCCACTAGCAGGCCCAGGACGAAACGTTCTTCCCCTCTCTTTTCCTTCCTTCTTTCTTCCTCCATCTTTACCGCACAGCGAAAACCGAAGCAGCGCAGCCGCTTCAGCGGTAATTTTAAACCTACTTTTAAATACTTTTTGTCCTTATGCTGAGAACTAAAAATTATTTGCTGTGTCTCCATTGAGGAGTCCCTGAGTGCAAAGGGTTAACGAGTATATTTGGCCTCTTCCTATTTGTCTAAAAGACGCTACATATTATTCTCTACATGTATTACATTCAATACTTTCCACGCAATCTAAAAAAATATTTACTTTTCTAATTTCCAATATTATTAATAAAAAAGAAAATCTTCCTTCATAAAGAAACATGAAAATGTACTATGTGCATTATCAATTTTAAGATTCGTTTCATTATGTCTGATCCTTAAATTGAACCAATTATTACGCGTCGACATCGTGATCAGAAAAACGGCTGATCATCGCTTTATCGATCGCGTGGCAAGTGATCGTAGTCGCAACACTCTGTTTCATTCAATTATTCAGGTTTCTCGAGGATGCCGTCGAGCTGTGAAGTGGCTCGCCGGCTTCTAAACGGCCGTGGAATTATTATCTGATCAATCAACGGGGCGCGATGCAACGCGCGGATCAATCGGATCGAGCACGGTATTTTGTAGCGACCAATCGGGAAATAATCGGTGAATTAATCAAACGGGGAATTATCGCGCGATCGGGGATTCCATTAATCAGACGATCGCGGTCATACCGATCGGCTTGGTGCCTCTGTTACCGGTCTTATTGTCGGTTCGCCGCTCTCTCTCTAATCGACGGGCTGAAAGATGAAATCGTCAGGCTTGAGCCGCTTAATGAGACAGGATCTATATCGATAATAGTATATCGTGGACGCGTAACGAGATATGCCGCTAACAATCTAGCGCGCCCACGATAATCACGTTCGTTCGTTGTGCAAACAGTGACACGAGTAGCATTACGCTCCAACAAATGTAATAACGAATAAATAAAAACAAGCAAATTGTTAATTAATTATTGTAAATAATAATAGCGGTCGTTCGTCTAGTGCACGTACGTAGTAGAGTTATAATAGAAGTGCACATGCACGAGCGACTGCCGGAAGAGTATAAATACCGGTGTCGTACAGCAAGAGGTCGGATTTTGGGTTTTTGACGTTTTGCGTCGCCTAACTGAGACCGTTTCGGATCCGAGTTTTCAACCAACTTCTGTTCTAAGCGACTCGAGTTGATGCTCCAACGTTTATGAATTTCGTAGAGAAGTAAGAAATTGAAGCATTTTTAATCATTGTTAGTTATTTGAATTTTCGTTGAGTAAACGAATTGTTAAGTTTGAAGAGAAAAATTTGGACTTGTGAATTTCAATTTTTAATCGCACACAGGGATCTTAATTTAAAAATGCGAGTCGTTTGTGCGTAGTGACCGACTTTACCTTGCTAGTGAGTTAGTGAACCTTGAACCATGTTAAGTAAAAATTCATAGGTATGAAAGAAAGATTGCACAGAAAATATTTTCCACAATTTCTTTTCACATCGCGTCCGTGTTAATCATTCTCGCACATAACGCTTCTCTCGCGTTCTTAATGACACAGTGACATCGCCAGTCGACTTCGTAATATTGACTCTTTGACGTCTAGACTAACTAATTCGCGGAATGGAATTTTTTCAAATGTTCTCGAGGAACGGTACGGAACATGTAACCAGTTGGGTCAGCGACCGTAGCCGTAAACACTCGCGATCAGCTGACGAGACGTCTGTCTTGTTGAAGTATTCCAGGAATCGTTTCATTACCATACTCGTAATCGGCTTATATAATTATGCGACAGGCTGTAAAGAGCTTCCAATACTTCTATTAATACAACTGATTATCGCCGCTGTGTCACATTTGTAGAATTAACAATCGATACTGTTGAGATTTTTTCTATTAGAAAGGGGAAAATAAGACATTGTTCTGTGATATAAGCTTAATTTGAAAGAGAAGAGAAGAATGGAGAATTATTATGCTTGAAGACTTTCGATTGGACTGTATCTTGCAAATTTTATTTATATAATTCAAAAATTTATTATTTGCTTTGGAAATTTTTTATAATTTTCTTTACGAAAACAATTTGTATAATAAAATATAGTTTTTCTTCATTTTACGTATTTTTCTAATAAATGGACATTGGTTCCTAACGTTTGATAGGATTTAGCCACGAAAAACGTTGAATATTTTCGATTAGAAACTATCTAAATCCCAATTAACCCGTATTAAAATTATAGAATGTTTCAAGAGCCATATCTCCGAAGATAACAACTGTTATTTAACGAAATTCAGTTCGCTAGAAGCTGGAGATCTTCCTCATAAAAACGGTTTTTGAATTATCTCGATCCAACTTCCGGTTCTAGAGATATCGTCGCGTGAAGAGAAGCGTCATTTTTAATCGGTTACTATGTCTATCCTTGTCGGAAGGACTTGGACCTCTCGCTCGCATCTAATCATTGACCTATCCCAATCATCTGTCACGTGGGCTAGTCAGTACCAGACAGCTGCCAGACAATTTTTACTATTACTATCAATGCGTAAACATTTCCTGGATAAAATGTGAGTCAAATCATTCTTAACTACCATCCTGCGCGCCGTTGTGAATGAAAAAGCTTAGAGTTCTTATATCTCGGCAAGATAAGATGGACTGAGATATGGAGATGAAACAAAAACTGACTTCAATGACGTGATTTTCTCTATCTAATCAAGGAGGTTCGGTGATCATATTTTTCGATTTCTTTTCAGAACTGTTTCATAACGTAGTTGGATATAAATACATAAACATTCGTATGTTTTGCGTATTTTTTGTTACGCGACAAGTAGTACCACCTTTGTAACGACATGCGAGTTATTTACATCTACAATCATACTGTTTACAGGCGTAGGAAATTTCTATATGTTGGGTATGAGTATACTTTGTGTGTGTATTTATGGAAGTTCGAGTGGTCTTAAATTCTCGCGCGTAATGTCTTGGCTAGTAGTGTAAGTCAATGTTTGCAAATGACAGCAACTCTTCCACGCTCAATTCTACTTAAATGCTTCAGGATTGAAGCGGATTTTGAGGTAGCACGTAGATCAAGGTAATTAAGGGCCGACGTTTTGCAGAAAACAATACTTCATTCTTCCAAAGTCGAGAATTACAGGTTTCTGACGCGTGATAAGACGAGGACTGGCGAAATATAGGAGGAAAGTAGAATCATTTAAGGGTTTAGATGAAATGAACTCTTAGCTATGACTCGTGCATGAATAAAAAAAGTGAATGAGTGATGGTGACAAATTAAGAATACTTAAAGTAATATTTGTAAACATAACACCACGACCAACCGCTTCAACGAACGATCGTAAAGGTTGGAATGAATTTTTCGATTTTCCTCGAGCGCCGGTCGGGAACCATTTTCCACGGTGGACGTTTACGAGCCGCGGCGGCTACGGATAATCCACGCGATGTAATTGCTACGTGCGTCCAGCGTTACACGCCGCGTTTGGGTGGCTGTGTTTACTGCTCGCGCGACGCTTTAGTATCGCCAAGTGCAATTAGCGTCCGCGGACGATTCACGGCCGGTTAATAAATTGGAAGTACGCGGGGGCCCGGGTTCGGAAGCGTTTTGATCGAGCTTGATGGCGGGGAACGATTCGATGCGAATCGGGATTAATTTGACTGGTTTAACTTGTCTCGTTTTTATGCTTTTATAGTTGCAATTATCTGGTCGAAATAGTTGTGCTTTTATTGTTAGTAAATTATTTTTGAAAGATTCAATTAAATGTCGAATTAATGGCTCGTATTAGAGAGATCGTTAGGAGACTGCAAATTTTTAACAAACTCATACTTTTCTAATCATAATTAAATATATGAAATAAATGGAGATTGCACTTTGCTTTGAATTTTTAAATTTTAAATTCCAGTACAAATACACAAATATTTACAAAGTCGCTTACTACAGGTCACTCGACAGGTTACTCCATTTTTAAATTTAAAATCATCTTTTCTATTTTTCAACATCCCTACTATCTTACCTTATGCTTCATGTGCATTGCGACCACCCATCTCAAATTCCTCTTAGCTTTAACGACAAAAACAGTCAGCGTGGCATACCGTGGACGTTCTTTTCGTTTGCCACTTACATCCAGCCACGCTTCGAGGCATCTCAGTGATACACAAAGTGCAAAAACGGAAGGAACGCAGCGAGTCGGAGGGTCGAGTCGACATCGATACCATCGAGGCATCTCTGATCGGCTGAATGATTATCGGACGATCGGATCTGCGCGTCACGACAACTCGCGGGTTCCATTACCTTGCAATGACTTATTCGCGGTATTAATTACGTCGATAACCAAAACGATGCGAGACCCAAAAATCCCATTGTTAAAGGCATACTTCGCAACAGCAAAGACACCCAAATCCTCCAACATTGTTGCATAATAAATCTCTATTACACAGCGGAAGAAAAATGAGAATCGTGATCGTTAATCACGCGAGCTTCAAAATAACTATCAAAGAATTTCTTGAATCGTGCAACTCAAAATAACTATCAGAGGAACGATCATGTTTTTCTCTAGATCCGTGCACCTTCAATGATCTCCGATTGTTTAACAAGGGAGGAGCAAAAAGTGTGAGCTATCGCTGGTGGAAATCCCGTACAGGCATCGGGTGAATCTGGAACACGCGCTTTCCCATAGCTGCATCCATCGCGCTGTCTAGATCCGAGGATCGAGAGCGCGTGTAGCCCGATTAAAATTCACTCACCAATTAGTAGCTTGATCCCGTTCCGCGTCGGACAGCCCGGTGTCCGCCCTCGACCCTCCGTTTCTACTCGTGAATAACGAGGATCGCGCGGGCGTGGGACCTGGAACGGGACGTCCGAAGGCGAAATAGCGCGCTCGCGAGGAAACGGAGAAAGGTGGATCCTCGTTTCTTCCACCATCGCTCTGCCTTCGACTTGTGGGACCGTGGTCGTTGGCGATTCTTACCGATTCGCAATCATTATTTGGCGCTTTCTTAGTGATTCGCATAGATTATTTCGCGATTCCTTAGCGACTCGCATAGACTATCCATTTTAGAACGAGAGCAAACTGTTTTCTGAGCTTTCATTGCGCGATACCTGCATCGTCGAGATTTTCCCAAGTCGATAGCTCGCGCATTACTACACACCATTCAGGGTTTCGTAATTGCAAAGCTAATTTTTCGAGGAAAAATCCACAGACAGATATCCATGGATGTTAAGAGACGTAAAGTCCAACGCGGTTGAGGCATGATCCACGCGGTCCACGCGGGCACCAAGCCGCTACGTAATTATGGTTATCACCCAGCCGATTGGATCGAGCGCATTAGCCACGCACGAACTCGCCGCGCGCATTCTGGACCACGGTGTCGAGTGTGCACGGAATGCTTTCTGACGAGATCGACGATTTCTACGATAGTTTTCCGCGACATGTTCAATGGCGACCGTTCTGTTCTTCGCAAACTCTTCTTCGGCGAGGGATTACCTCTTGGCTACGTTGCATCACTCGATGAAACATTTCCGATGCATTATATATCGCTTACCGTGAGTTTAGGGTTGAGGATCTCTTGATGGTGTTTAAATTATAGCTTATCATAACTGGAAAACATTGTAGGTTTCCTGTTTCTACTGCGATTTCATTCAGTTTTGTAAGGTCCACCATAGAAATGTTACTGAACTTGTGTGCTCCGTTTATTGTTCGCATTTTTGTTTGTTAGTCCATGTGATCGTGGCCATTTCTCGACCGTTATTATGTAACTGTTGTAATGATCAGTTGTGGAAAAAGACCATGGTCGAATCGAGCAATTGACTTTTGTTTTAAATACGCGAAGGCCAAGGAGGGAAAACGGCTAACAGTTCGGTTTGTCTCTCTGAGACAAAGGGAAGTAATTATGTTATTTACTATTATATTAAATACTTCCTCTATTCCATGATAATAGTAACAGTTGATGATTTAATTTGTCCCATAATATTATATAATAACATTAGCATAAGATTCGCCTTGACAATTATTTTCCGAATTCTTGATATCATCATTCTGTTGCACTTAAATTGTTTTGCGGCTAACGTAATCGCATCTTCCTGCAACCTTTCGTTTTTCTTTTGATGCATCAAGCATTGGACAATCGAAACTTGATCTTTGCTTGAAAATTCTTTGTTTTTCATTTAACTTTTACAATGTATTGATATACAACTGAAATAAATCCATTGATTTTGATCAGCCGATGCAATTAGAAAAATAGTTACAATTGGTATTTAGAGTTAGGTTAACTAAAAAATTGAAAGATATGTCAAAACAAATAACAGATGTCACAGAACACTGATTTTGACTGAAAACTTCGCAATTTTCCACTAAAACATAACTTACAGCTGCATTCGTCGATCATTTCACTTGCTACTATCATTATTCGCCAGAGATAGTATATTTTTCCGTATAGTTTAATAAAATCTCAGAAACCGTGCATCCATCCTTATACTCTAAAATACATTACTCCTTTAATATTGCTAATTTTTGTTCATTTACTGTCTGAAATTTGTTCAATCGTACAGTACAGTGGTCGCCTAAGATAATTCCAAATTTACTCAACTAAAATCAGTTTGCATACCCAAAACGACGAATCCTCGTCAAATTCTTGTGCTAACAGAATCGTCGAGGATCCAAGAATCGTGCGATCGAGTAGTTAAGATGGAATTCGGCCCGGAAGACTGACCCAGCCAATTGAGCTATCCAGGCCGTCGGCAAATTACTTCTTTCCAACTCTAACGTTTCAAACGGCTGCCGCCCACAATTTCATCCCGCGATCCTCTCTTCCTCGCAAATTGCCTTTCCTTCCAGACTTTTTCATCGTCTCCGCGTTCGTTTCGCTAAGGTTAATGATATCCTCGAGTTTCCCGGCTTCCACGGCTCGTCTCCTTTCCCTTTCGCTCGTCTCGAACGCGAGCCCGAATTCGTTTCACACCGAACGATCCACGCGGTAGCGCGTTTCCGCAAGCGATCAGATCCGCACCGATCCTGCGCTAATTGGACCCCTCGATCGGTCTCGGTTCCCTGGCGAACGATCTGAAGATAAACCAGGGGCGTGGTACCCGCGTCATTTTAGCGTCGCGATTAGATGCGCGAGGGGTCAAGCGTCTGTACGTGTTCCGCGCTGAAAACCGATGGAAAGTTCCGATAGAAGATTGCTGTTTCGCTCGGTGGAGGCCGCGCGGATTCGAATTGAGACCTGGTACGAATTCGCCGCTGGATATTTCCGCGCGTTCGCGGCTCTCCGGTTGATTTATGGTCGTTGTTTCGGAACTTCGAATTGGGAGAGGATACCTGTTGCGCGCATGCGCGATGTACACACGTGGTTACTATTATTTACGGTTTCCCGTGCGCCTCGCGAAGTGTGTACATTGTTAGCGAGACCGCTGTTAAGTTTCACGGAGATCGTGGGACCTTAACCCTTTCACTGTTTAAGTGCGGCTGCAAGCGCCCGCCGTGACTGCCATGTGCCAACTACTCCCTCTGTCCGAAAATAACAGTCCCATTTTTACCTAACAGTATTATTCGGGACTAACGATCGAACCAAAACTTTATTACTTACATAATTATTTAAATTAGCCATTTTTAACGAATATTCTTATCGTTTCTTGTGAATATTTTAAAAATTTGGACAATTTGGATTCTCTTTTTAGTTTTTTTTTCCAAATGAGGTATTTTATAGTTATTTTTTCTTCTATTTATGTACCTTTTATGAATAAAAGAAATAGAAATTTTTCAGATGGGACTCTTATTTTGGGCATTTTTTGGGTAAGTCTGGTTAAGTTGAACGACGCGATTGGAATTTTGCAAAAATTTAGCGAAACAGTTTAGTAAAATTTCATGGGGCATGAATGTATTTTCCCATGTACGAAATAGGGAGACAGCGGTGGCTTCGCGCATGATCGACGAGCGGTACGCAGAAGTCGACGGTCTGTCGAAAGGTGAAAGATTGAAGGTTAATAGAGGTTGGCCATTCTTTTCGCATTTACGGCGAACTGTCTAGCTTAAGCAGTAAACGCGTGTTTCGAGCCTTTGTACGAAGACTTTCCGCAAATAAGATGTTCTCCTGGGTATTAATCAACGGCTAATACGCTCGCCTTCTCTCCGCATCCTTGGATCCGATTTGCGCGGGTAATTTCCATAGGATGAACCGCTTAGCGTACTCGTATTAGAAAGAAACGTGACGCTGTGTGAAAAGCGAACGATTGGCTCGAATTAGCGGGCTTGTTTGCCAACTAATCATGGACGCGTCGTCGACTTGCAACGGGACTCCATTAAGTCCACGCTTTTCGTTTGCGAGTCATAAAATAATACACGCATTGTATGCATCGTAGCTTCATTTATAAACGCGCTTGTTTTCTATGTTATTTAGAACGAAGCACACTTTGATAGGAAAAAATGAACATTTTATATTTCCTCGGGATGAGAAGATTAGTTGGAAAGAAAATGATTAGATATTTTCTGATTCTCTTAAGTCGAAATAGAAATTCTTTGCCAGCGAGACCCGTAATTTAGGATTGGACTTCTAATTCAAACGGCTGGGTAGATCTCGCTCGAGGCGATCGCGCGAAAGCGGCAGTTACTTGAGAAGATCATAAGAATCGGAATAAGGTTTGAACAGAGAAATCCTCCGTTCGCTACACGCCTAGACTGGAATCGAGCTGATCAAATAATCCCCATTCCGAGGCGAGCGGTCTCGAAAATTCAGGTCGAATGCTGAACGGCGTCGAAGAGAGCGGAGGCGCGTTCGCCCGGACTTTCGAGCAACAATTATCAAAATTCAAACAGGCATCCGTTAAAGTCGAGGAACGAAACGGAGTCGTGACGCCGGCTACCTGCCCGTCGCGATTATAATTGCAGATCCTTCGGCCAGGACGGCATCTGGCGCGGTGAAACCTCCGTCGGGACTTCCCGTGAGAATCGATTATTCCGCGAGAGGAGCGTGTCGGTGCCGTTCGGCGACTAATTAAGCGATTACGGCGTCCTCTCGAAGCTAACGAGTGTTAATCCAGAGCCGAGTCGTGGCGGATAGAGCCGAGCCAGGGTCAACCCGCGGAACCCTCGCACGCTCGCGCTAGCACCGCGATAATTTTACTTATCGGCGTGTTCAGACGAGGTCCTGCTGGCCTTCTCGCCTCCATCGCGATACAAACGATCCTACTTCTCTTCCGTTCTCTCCTCGCTGTCTTTTCTCTTACCCGGTCCGCCTCCAATTAAAATCAATTTCTTCTGCGCGACGAAACGAACCCGCATGTTTCTAACCTGGATGGAGTACCTAGTTACGAGCCAATCAGCGAGCTGATGAAATCCAAATGGGGATAATCAGGGTGTTTGTTTCTGTGTCGTGGCTGTGTATGTATGTATTGCTTCTCTTCTGTCTCTGAATTTTAACCCTTTGGTAAGGCAGGCTTTCATACACACCAGTCGTACCATATATTTCTTTGTATGCTGCAGTATTGCATTGTAATTTTTGTAAGCGCTCTTAGGCATCTGCAGTATCACAAACGCAAGCTTTTCCAGGCGTCTACATTATATTACAAGCTCAAATTTTCTAAGCGTCTTTAAGCGCCAACAGTAGTCAAAGAGTTAAGGATTAGCGAAAGAGCTCGAAATAAATTTAGAATCATTAATTAACGTATTCATTAACGTGTACCATTTCTGAGCACGCTGATCTCTCGAAATTACACACCGCTGCAGAATTGCTGTTCTGCTTGCGTTGTTATCTTGATTTGGGTTCGAACCTTGGATCTAAGCGCTTCAATAGACCGATTCTTTTTCCTTCTATTTCTGAACATGTGATATCATTTGTGCGATAGACACATGTATTAATCATCTGGAATTTGCTTGATTGCGCCAATCGAGGAGTCTGTGTTACAGCGATGGAAGTAAATGAAAGAATCGAGACACCAATAATTATAACTGGATCAATCTCGAAGATATTTTCTCGTATCACTCTCCACGTTTCACAAGCTCTTGATAAATTCGAACGTCTCGATGGCATCCAGACATTTGTCAGCCGCCACGGAATCCAACTTTAGCCATCAAGACCGAAAGAGTTTGAAAAAACGGACTTATGCGAGATCCCGCGCATTTTTTCTGGCAAAGGCACATCGATTTCCTAGCTCGGTTATTCGAATTACCGTTAAACCGAGCCGCTCGAGGAATCCTTGGTAGCGAACAGTTCGCCAGGACGATGGACGAGCGAAAGTCGCGCGGCCGGATCCTCGCGTTCGCGGTAACGTCGAGGCGCGACTAATTAAGCGATTAGCGGCTCGCTAGCATGGCCAAGGCATTAATCCGAATCGTGGTCCCGTTCGAGGCAACGCGACTCCACGTTTGCATCGCTCGACGAAGCCGGAGAAGAGGAGGAAGGTTCTCTCTGTTCTCTTAGTTCCACCTCCTCTACTAGTTTTAAAAGAGGCCCCTTTCTTTTTGGTGTCATTACTAGCAAGTATCGAAGCTTATCTATTATCTAGCCCTCATTTTATTATATACATTTTGATAAAGTATTTAATCCTAGCGATAATAATAGGGAAGGAGCAATTATTTTAGTCAAAACTTCTAATTTTCCCTTATTGTTCTATTCATAGTCGTGACAATAATTTATAGTTTCTTTTCATTAACAAAGTTATGGTCGACTAGGACACGCAGAATTTCCAATTGTCTCATCAGAGGGTGAAACTAGTACCTGGCCAATGCGTTTCACTTCCATCGTTTTAAGAGACGAATCAAAATTTACTCGTGGCTAGCTACTGTCATCGACAAATCAGCGTGTCCCATCCCCCAAATATACTTTCTGCAAAGTCTACGGAACTTTTTTCTATTTCAAAAAGCAGATTTGTTTTTAAAAGGCGCGACTCCACCATTTTGGTACCCTTACTGTTGAGTCCGCTAGCAAGCCTAGCACTGCAACTAGAAGTAACGTGCTTCGGAAAATAGTGTCTTACAAAATAATCCTCCCAGTTCGTGTTCGAATCTGCGCATTCGCAAGTTTCGTTTTCTTTTCACGAAACGATCGCAAACTATCCCAACAAATTTGAATTCTTACTTATACGTATTCGATCTCGTAATCGCGCAAATCTATTTGCGCTGCAGGTACAAATCCAGCTTTCTTCCTCGCACTCGCTAGCCGGTTCGTATCGCCCCAGCGAGGTATGTGGTCGATCGATTTCTATTAAAATGAAAACGTCGAGAGACGATCGCTACGGAAAGGGGCTGCAGGGCGTAGCGGGACGTGTAATTCACCAAGACACAGAGCTGTGAATTATTGATGCCGATCGAGCCAGATGCGCGTCGATCGCTGGCGAACAGAGAGGGATCCTGCGAGCGTTCCCAACGAGACTGAGTGAAAAAGTAGTAGCTGCTCGAACCAGAAGAAGAGGGAAAGAATAAGAACGATAGATCTTTTCTGAAGAATCGACGTGCTGTTACAGAATACGACGTCACGCCGGGTGGAAGATTAGATTTGAACTTGGTAGTCGCACGGGCAATTTATAAATTTCTCTTCTTTTTTTAACATTGTTTATCGTGAATTTCCATGAGAGGAACTCTAGAAAGAAACGTTGACCTCTTCGGAAACAACTTTTGCAAGAAGCGAGAACTCTTGGTGTTCTTCAAATTATAAGTTTTATTGCTCTCGGAAATATAAAGTTGCTCTTTGAAATAAAAATGTAAATTCTCTAGTAGAAACGTAAAATGACCAAATTATATATACATATAATTGAATAAATTATGTATCTAATAATAATAATTTAATATCGTGTATTTCATATAAATGATTATACAAGAATTTTTTAATTTAATATTCATAAAATACAAAAGTGATATCAACTAAATTAGATATTTTGAAACATAAGTTACCACGAATAATTCATAATTATAACATATTTCTTTTAAAAGTAGATTAGTTTAATTTCATTGTCGATGTTAAATTTTTAAAACAGCTGTGATATATTAAAGGTATACGATGAAACAAGTCCACCATGTCTTTATATTTTCCTGCAGTAACAAGACGAGCACCAGCGTCTAAAGGACCCATTTCTATTTGTACATAACGTCTTAGTCTTCCTCTTTTTGGTGACAAACTAAAAGTTAAAGATTCCTTTTTTACATCCAAAGTCTTGAAATAACCTTAAATCGTAATGAATGTTACCAGTAATTTGATTTTTTACGCCACTTTCAAAACGAATAATGATCGCAAAAGGAGAGTGAAGGGTAGTAGGAGGTGCGCGCAATTGGAAATGGAAGATTTACGGGGCGGTGATAAATCGGAAAAATGACGGACCCAATAGCGGCACGCGTATTGACGCGTATCCGTCCAGCTATCGTTCATCTTTCTCACGATTCGCGGGTACGCAGCGTCCGCCTCGCGGCTACTCGCGGTCCTCTCCGCGGTCTCCCGCCTTCTGCCAGCCCCGGTTCTTCCATCCGCGTCCTCTCTTCTTCCTCTTCATTGACCACCGCGCGGAAGAGGACAGCGGGTTGCTTCGTAAGTACGCTTGATTTACGCTAAAAGCCGCGGTGCGCCGGCCCGGTTCGCTCAATCCTTATCGAAGGGGGGTAATGCGATGATGATGGACGAGCGACGATTTGCAGAGGCGGTGTACGCGCGCAACGATATATGCGCCTCCGCATAAACCTGGAACGGTTATTATTGTAACTCGATCTCGGGTAGAAAGCGGTCGGAATTTCGTTAGGCCTCGGGAACCGCCGGGGAAACTCACTCGAGGAGCTGCGCTTTTCGAGGCGGTTGAGAGAGGGCTTTACGTCCTTTCGTGGGAATCGAAAGCGCCCGATGAAGTCATTCCGCGCGCGTCTCTTGCGTTTGCGATGCTACATAAGCTCCGAGACGTGTAATATCATTCGAGAGACCGCCGTTCGCGGTGAAAGTGAATTTTTCGTCCACGAAAATGGTTCAACAGGGTCCGCCGATGAGGCGGGTAAATTAACCCTTTGCGCTCAACGACGGTTTCGATCGGACGAAGTAGCAACTCGAGATGATTTTGCGTATGCGTGACGAGTGTCTTATAAGTAAGTGAAATGATTTGATATGCAAATTATCTCATAAAAAAGTTATATTTTAATATTCTACCTATTTTATTTGATTTTTATTTCGCTCACTATGAATTTTTTTTCGATGGTGCTTCGCTAGATTCGTCACAAGCGGTCCATTTTAAAATATCAGAATCTTATGGGGCATCACTGTCACTTTTGGATAGTTGGACACTAATTTCTTCACGAATACAATCGGTCTCATTTTTCAATAGTCCAGAGTCAAATTCATCTTCACTTTTAAAGTCCATTTTTATAGGGTTTTAAAACTTTAAATCAGTTGATGAAAAACTCGTGGGACTGAGAGAAGTATGTAATTTTATCTTAGAAAATAACGTCGCTCAAGTCAAAGCCATTTCTGTGCAAACATTACTCTAATCTTGAACGAAAATGTTCCATCATCCAGATTGAATTCTTGAAATTTCTTGTCTGATATTCATTTCTAATTCCGATACGTTTTGCGGTCTATCGATGCACATGTTGCTGTACAAAAGTTCACAAAGAAAATAGTACCATGTGGACAAGTCTAGAAATCTTGCGTCTGGGAAGAGTTCTCTTAAAGCAGCCATGGACATGAGCAGTACAACTTGTGGCCCTATCCTGCTAGAAAAAATTACGTTTTATTGCAGGAGGTTGTGAACTACGCGACAATGCTACTCCAGCTCTTTCAACGTTTTCTTTGTTTCCCTCCTATGCTTCTACTCATTCACTGTCAACTACGAGATATCTCGTACTTTGCCACGGAATAAATATACATTTAAAATAAAATCTTGGCGCCCATGGCAAAACAGTCTTTTGCCTGACAGTGAATGGCTTAAGTTTAATGTGGAACCAGTTTCTTTAAACTTTTTCACCCATGACATAATTGCATGAGCAAACGGCGCTCTTCCATGTCATGGAATATTGAAATGATTAAGAAACAATTCAAATCACAAATCACAATTATGTTTAACAAATGGCACTAACCCTTTGAGGTACAACGATATTAAAAGTGTGCGGCCTTTTTTGAACCACTTCGAAATATTTCAATAGCTAAAACAAAATTTGTTAAAATTCCGTGTCTCATAGGGTTCAATGTCAAACGATAATCGAGGAGCAGAAAATGAACTTTTAAAATTTCCCGCTCTATTGACGGATCTTGTACTTCTTCCGTCTAATCCCGCCGTTTCATAAAAGGCAAAGAGCACGGCCTGAAGCGGTTTCGAAAATCTGCAACCAGTAACTATCTCGATTGACCCAACATTCTTCATTTTCCACGTCGTTTCGTATCGAGGCTGAACGAGCAATTGTACCCGCGCTCCTCAGCAACAGTGTACTTCTGACATTTCGAAATCTGCGAAGAGTTCGGCGACGAAATGAAAAACCGCGAATCCACTTTCCTAACGCGTGACTGTTTCGCGCTTGCACCTGCGCCGGTGGATTCAATTGACCTCTCAACGGCCGAGCCGGCATTTCCATCCATCATCCGGCGTCCAATTAACTAAACCCTGGGTGAGCAACCCTCTGGTGACTTTCACCGCGCGCGAAATTTCCACGACGAGCGTCCGTCGATCGGCGCACGTTTCCACGGAACCACGTGAATGGCCGGCCGAAGGCTACGTGGAAGGAAATCGGGAAGCGACCGGGACTGGGGGAGAACGGGCACGGCTAATCGTGTCGTAAACATCGAGAGCGCTGCCGGCCCGGCGTGATTTCTCGCGAGCAAGGAAATGCAGGGATCACGCTGCCCGCCGCGACCTTTTTTAACGATCCGACCAGCCGCTCGGATTACCATAACCGATCGATTACCAGGCGTTCTACGAGCGGTTTCACCGCGCGAGATGAAGACGTTAAGGCGCTAGGACCGCCCGCAGCCGGTGGAGACCGGTGGAGACCGGAGGAGACCGGAGATCCTCGCTTGTCACGAGCCGCACGATATGGACGTTTTCACACATCGCGCTCGGACGCTTCTCGTGACGCTTTTCTTTTCCTCTTCGAAACGGACGGACGCGCCACTTCCTGAGAAACGGTGTAAACCCAACATTCCGACAACCAAATTCCCGACAATCGAAAATCCCGCACGCCATAATACCGACAGCAATTATTCTTCTATTTCTTCTAACGAATACTGTCGTTCAAATAATTAAATTCGACAAACTATTTCAATCCTGTTAATTGTTATTTATATTATGGGATTGGAAGGTTTTAACGAAAACAAGCATAATTTATATTCTACTTTTTATTAACACAGTGCTCGGTTGCTTTTTCTAAACTGTTCTCGCGCTCCACACACATCCTTATATACCACAGTTTCCTAAACTGTGTTTCGCGGAACATTGATGGTCCGCAAACGATCACTGTATTCTACGAAAAATTCTGAATACAACCGTAGAGAGCAACATCGAAGCATTGTTTGCTTTATTATTAAAAATTGAAAAACGTTTCTTTTATAGGTATGACATAAAAAGATTGAAATAAATTTCTATTTTGTTACAAATATCATTTATATATATCATTAAATTAAATTTTATTTGAATCCTACTATTAGTTGTAAAGATATTACTTGTTTTCTAAAGGGTGTATGTTTCTCATATTTCGCTAATTTTCATCCCTCCAAACGTATGAGCTCAGCTCACGCTGTTACGCGCTCACAACAGTTTAGGTTAGATTATTTTTGTAAATATTGAAAAGGCTAATAAAGTATTAAAGTAACGTGTGGATTTTTGCATGTCGGTATTTTGGACCATCGGGATTTTGGGTGAACCCTCGGGGAAATGGGCGGTGGAACGTGACCGAGCATGCTGCCGCGGGAGCAGGTTGTTGGACGTTTATTGGTTGGGCGAGGAGGGTGGTACTTCCAAAGATTTGTTTCGTAACGATCGCTAACTCTGAATCTGCCGACTCTATTTTTTTCTTCGTTTCGTAGTGGATAATCGCGAGCGATCGCAACGGGAATTTCTACTGCAATAAATTGCAATTTTTGCAAGTGGTAATAACATATGCCACAGAATAGTTTGGTGATCCAGCGTTAATACGTAAGAAAGGTCTTGGTGATACGAAGGTGAAGGGTTGCTCGCAGGTTCGATCGCGTAAGAATGATCATGAGGGTGAAAGTATGCGTTCTATGGGATACGTAGTGGCAATAAATTTTCTTTCGCTAGTCGAGCCATTTATCAAGCCCCTCGAAACCAAAAGGATTGTACCTTTTTAAGCGTGAGCCTGCTATTCGAGCATAAGAGGGGTAATAAACTATATAAAGCGTTCCGCGAGGGCAGAGGGCATCGCCATTGGCGCCCTGAGAATTCGCGGCCGCGCACGATTCTGCCCACTGGCGTTCAGCATTATTATCGCGTTACCACGTAATCGCACGTATAACTTACGCCGCGATGTATTATCGTTTACGCCTTGGGCGATCCACTCCAGGCGGATTTCGAGCTGTTGCTTCGCGCGTTCGACGCTGTCGCTAAGTCACGCGTCCAGTGTGCATTCTTTAGCTGTAGTGGATATAAGCTAAGTAGCATGGCGACACCAATTACAGGCATTCTAGTACCACATTGGTGCGAGCTTGTTACTCGGTTGCTAGTGTCGGAGCAATAAAAAAGATTTTAGGGACCGAATAAGGGTGCATTTTGACCCCAAAAGCAGTTAGCAAGTGCTGAGCATCGAGACAACTCTGAAGTACGCTCTAAAATACAAACAAAATAAGCTCTTTTTACAACGATTTTAATCCTTTGCACTGAGCGTCTTCTCGGATGTTAGCAATAGAAACTGTTTCTATCGTCTACCAGCAATAGAAAATTTCCATTTCGATAGAAAACTTCAGGGAAACACGCATGTCTGAAAAAGTTGCGGTGGAATAAGTCTAATTTCCTCAATGTTGTTATCACCTCAAAGAGAATATCTGAATGATATGCTAACCTGTTGAAAAATGAGGTCGATTGTATTCGATCTTAGAAATTAGTAACAGGTCAAATAAAAGCATTGATGGAGATAGTGACAGTAGTAAGTGTAAGAAATTGGGAAATTAGGATAATAGACGATGTGCCAAAAGATTCTTTCAACGAAATAAAAATAAAATAATATGAAAGAGTAAAATAAAAATGGAAATCATAAAATTAGAGTAATAGGCAATAATGCCTCACAAGACTGTAATAATTTAAAATAGACACTGAAATAAAAGTAAAATGAAATGGATAACACGTCGAACGCAAGACTTGATTAACGGAAAATTACAAATTTCCAAGAGCAACGTTTCAGTTAAATGTACTATTCAGGCGCGTTCCTTTCTCTCTCACATTCGTCACGATACAATTGTTTCCCTCGAGAGATCAGCCCCATTACTCTTGGAGCCGGACGAATCGCAGTCGTCATCGAGGCAACGAAAGGGACGTCGGCTCGAAGAAGGAACGTATCCTCGACTGGAGGCAGATCGTATCGGTCATATATCGTCTAATCGATGAACAGCGACGAGAATCGCGAGCCGACACGGGTCGTGCGTCAACCGAGCGTTCCGATCCGCGGCTGATAGCGGCGAGTGCATCTCGCCGTCCGATTCCGCTCCGCGGTCCCGATTGAGACAATAAGATTTTACGATGTCCCTTATTTCAACCGGCGCCGGTTATCTCCCAGCGGCCGATCTCCCGTCTCGTGTTTGGTTATTACGTTTTCATCGATGCGCCAGCCGAACGATTTTACCGGAAGATGACCTACTCAGCGCGGCGCTAGATAGCCAGGATCGTTTAATAACTTACGCGTCGGTTAAAGATTACGATCGTGGTACCAACCCGAATCCACCAGCCTGTAATCAAACGCTGTTACCGACTTTTATTACGCCGTTAATGCGGTTCGCGCGCGACCGAGCGAGCGCATCTTGGCTGGTTCGCGAATGCTCGCGCCGGGGGCGTTCCTTTTAATCGAGCAAATAAATTCGACCGATCCGAAAGTAAATCGTCGAGCCCGGGACGGGCTGCACCGAGGGGGTAATTAATTTTTCGGACTTCTGTGTTGCAGGATGCACGGACGCCCACGGCAGACCCGTCCTCGAATTCGAGGACGAGCCGTCCAGAAGGGAGGCCCTCTCCGTTAAGGAGGTGTCGTCGTTTCTCCTCTACCTCGCCCGCTTGCCCAGGTAATTATACGTCGATAGCGAGCCCTCTTATCTTGTTACGTGTAAACCGTAACATCGTTAACGCTGTGATAAACGAACGGAACGGTGGGTACAACCACCGAGCCAAGGTAAAAGATCTTCGATGTTACACGCTCTCGCGCGACTGTATTTCTCCAGTTCCGATATTATTTATCCGCGTCGATTCGTTGGCCGGCAATTTTTCAGATCGAACCGCGATACGCTATCGTTCTCGTAAGCGTGGCCAATTTCATTTATACACGGTTGCAGAGCGTGAAGTCACGTTTCGGACGATGACAGGCATAATGTAGCGTGACGAACTGGAACTTCGCGTTTCAGTAACGCCCGATTAATTCACGCGAATATCGCGCGTGCTGGGAAAAAAGTGTTACAAAATAGCGAGCCGTATATCGCTCCATGTACATTACGCTCGAAATCGAGAATTTATCGCGCGCTGTCCGCTTTTCCCGGCGATCGCCGCGATTCATTAATCCGCTCGCGGAGAAACGAGCTTTCCAGCGCGAGCGAACATGATCGACGACGGTTTCCGTAATAATTATAATTTTCCACGGACCCTGACATAGCCGACACGCCCACCGTAATCACGGACGAGGCGCAAAGCCGCGGCTACGAATTTTCTAGGCGGACTGCGCCGCGGCTATTAATTAGCGGGGGGGGGGGGGGGGGGGGGCGCGCGACGTTTTTCTAATTAGTCCACGCGGCCGGAGCCGGGGCCGGGGCTAATCGCGAAACGGCTGAAAAATCGCTACCGCTGGTAATTATCGTGCCCGTTACGCGATAATTCAATTACGGTGACAAACGAGCTGCCTTATCGGGAATTTTAATTAATTCCCTGATCCCGAAGGGCTAACGAGCGACAGCTTTGAGGAGAAAGCGGTTCCATTGGCATATCGCGTTCCTCCTCGTTCGATCCTCCTGTTTCGCGGACTGTCCCTTTGTCTCCCAGAGAGAACCATCAATGCAAACAGTGCGATTATTCGCATGCCAGTCACTGCGACCGACTGTCCACGGACCAAAATATGCAATATCTAGTGATACATGTATTAAATATACTTATCAACTAAAAAGTACAAAGGAGACGAAAAGGACAATACGTTTCCTCTGCGATCGCTATTCCGCTGCGATTGTCACATCTTATGAAAAAGAGTTAGTACTGGATCTCGTAACGATACAGTCACAAATACGTTAATCTGCTAAAACTTTTACAAATACATTTCTTCAATTTTAACCTTTTAACTACGGATGTGGTTTATAAACTACTTGCTAAAATTATAATCTGAAGCGGGTGTAGTATATAAGCAGCATGTTAATTTCTATTAACTGATGTAATTTCTATTAACTGATTTATTTGATATAAATCCGATTTATATAACACTAAAACAGAAATAAAATAAATACAATAAAAAAAGTCTTTTAAGACTTAGAATATCACTTCAATAGTATAAAATAATTATTTTCATTTTATTTTTTCGGTTGTGCTAAAAGCACCCACAATTAAAGGGTTAATTGATAATTGAATGTAAAGAATAAAATCCAAAATTGATAATCAGAAATAAATTTAATTAGATAATCGCAACATAATAATGGAAAAAGGTAATAACGGTTTATTAATCAATTTGTGTATGATGTATTTTAAGTACAATAAAAGTGTTACAGTATTGATATTTTAAAGTCACGCTTTTGCAAACAAATTCATTCTTCTGTAAATCAAGTATTATTGCTTAAATATTTTGTTAAAAGGAGCACCAAATGTCAAGGTAATAAGATATAAAAAATTTCGCTCAAAAAGATGCAGATACTTATTTAAAAATAATTACCTAATCATAATTATCTAGTCAGTACATATCAACAAGAAAACACAAGTACATCGATCTTTTAAAGAATCTAACTACGCCTAATTCTTTAAGTTATCAGTAGTTGCTATAGTAGAATCATTATGTATGTATCAATAAATTATATTTACTCACAATTTTTATACATACATACTGTTAATTATGTAATTATAAATTACATAATATGTACTGACTTTAATAAATTGGTAATTACTTTTAAATAAATATTTGTAGCTTTTAGAATGAGGTTTTTGATATCGTTCTATTTAGTTTACATTTGGTGTTATTTATAAGTAAAATATTTAGATAGAACTGCTTGATTTGTAAAAGGGTGAATTTGATATGCAAAGGGGTGGATTTGACTTGGAAAAGAGTGAATTCAAAGTGCGAGTACTGTTCGATGAAAAAGATGAGGACGTATATTTTCGATTATCGTATATACATAATAGATAGATTTCTAGGGGCGTACGTATTGATAGGCTCATGAGAGCGCATTTATACGTCTTTCGCACTCAAAGGGATAGAAAGCACACACGGTGACATTAATGGCGCCATTAATATTTCGATGCAAGCACAGTCTCGGAATGGCCGTACGCATACCCGTGCTCTTTACGTAAACTCTCGAATGTGAAACTTTGCCTGCACATCCTGGAAATGAATCCCTCTGTTCTTCTTCACTGAAATAGCACTCAACCGCGACTTACTAATATTTGAATATTTTTAATGACCGTCAGGGGATTTGGCGGGACGTACGCGTGTCGCAAATACCGATCGCGGGTGTAATTTAGTTGACGAACGGCGCATAAATTGTCGCGGTGCTCGCGCGGGGCCCCGCGATGAATAATGCAAACCGAAACAGGTGTCTCGCGCCCTTTCTCTCGCGGCGGATTCTTTCGTCCCGCGGCGAGGCCCCGGCGAATTTCCGATCGCTATCGACCACGGCATTAAAACGGTGTTCGCGCGGTGTACCGAGCGGATAAAGGCTCCGCAGCTCCCCGGGAAAGGCGGTAAATCATGCGCCACTTAACGCGTCGCGGAATAGAATTTTGAATAACGATCGTCCATTATCGCGGTATCGAGGAAAGCGCCGCGGCACGAGGAAACCGAATGCATTTCGCGTTACGTAATGTGTCTATTGTTCGGAGAAAGTGCATACTTCATTGATAAGAATCGGGCATAAGGCCAATTTATTTTATTGCTATCCTCGCCGCAGCGGCGTTCAAATCGAGCGGCCTCCGTCGCGTCCCGTTCGATCGATCGCCAGATCCCTGCCAATTCCGCCCGCCATTGGAGAACACCACCCCGCGATAGTCTGCCGTGCAATTTCCTGATCGAGGATCGACCTACTCCTTTGTCTGCCATTGCCTCGTATCCGTCGAGCGACGCGGCTTTTTCATTTCGCGGTGTTTCTTTAATGGCCACTTCGGAAATTGCGGTCCTAGCTGAACGTGTTTCGAAGTTTGCGAATTTCGCCTGATTTTACGGATACGAAAGATTCGTAAGATACGATTGGTTTCTACGTTTTTTACTCGAAAGCAATTTAAAAGTTAGCTGCTTGGGATACGAATTTGTATGTATTCGACGGCACTGAGATCACGTAGGTCCAGATGGAAACATGGCCAGTTGATGTTGGTGAAATAACAATGATCGAAAATATTGACCAAAAGTTGATTCGAATACTGATCAAAGTTAAATGAATTTGTGGTAAATATTTGAAATTGACAACGAGAACGTTAGAATTGCATAGGTCCGCAGCCCGTTCCACTTGACGCCAACAGGAACCCCACCGTACGATCTCCATACCACGCGGTCCCGCGTGGGCCTTGGGTTCGCGCGGGCCGCGAACATCAGAAACAAGCCTGGAACCTCGCGGTCGGAAAAGAAACACGAGCAATAGAAGAATCCCACCCTACGAGCCCGGCACCAAAGGCAGCAACAGCAGCAGCGCGATGAATTATTTAGTACCAAGAGCCGGCAAACGAGCACGATCCCCCGGCAGCGAGCCGAGAGCCACGGCCGTAAACGCCCGGGCAAACGCCGCGTCTTTATTCTCCCTTTTCCCTCCTCGGTTTCTTCCGTTCGCCCGATCGCGATTAAGAACCGTGTTTCGATCGGCAGAGGCCCCCGTCTCTCTCTCTAAGCGTTCCGTTCGATTGTCAGCGGGCCAAGGGGAGTCGGAAGGCGGTCGTAAAGGATGCGCTCGGGGTGGACTCGCGAGCGGAATCGTCCTCCGCCGGCTGGAACGCTCGTTTGCCCGGCTCCTCGCATGCTGCACCGGCTCGTAAAACATATCACGTACGATACCCACCGCTGCCCGTCGCGGTATCGTTTTGATCGCGCGGCTTTACGGTGCCCCGTGCAACCGCCGTTCCCTCGCAGAGTCACGGGTATCCCGGCTCGAGGCGATGGCTCCGCGAGAGAGCTATCCTCTTATCTTCGCGTCGACACGGCCCGATTTCCCGCGAGAGAAAATGGGAAAATTCGAGCTGGATATCTTGCGGTTTCGTTCCGATGCCTGATGATAGGTTCCCGAGCTAATCTCGCGGATTAGTTTCATCAATTTCCTTGGTTATTCCGCTCCAGCTTAGATCCTCCTAGACCGTTTGCATACCGGGAGAGAATGATTGGATTCGTTAAAGGGAAATAATTCGAGGAAAAACAGCGCGAACTGTAATTCGCTCGACTTCTGATATGGTTACTAAACGATCCTAGGTTCTAGTTCTGCGTGGAATATCTTTCGATCTCTGTGTAGATGGGAGTTTTATTATCGATCCAGTAATTTCTCTTGAGAAAACGAGGAAATTCGAGGGGTGCAGCTCGTGATTTCGTAGCGATAGTTGCTAATAGATCTAATTTCGTGACGAAAGTTTTATCGTCTCTCTTTGATGGGAAATGAACGGTCGTCTCTCGAATAGTTTCCCCTCGAGAAAGTAATGAAATTCTAGAATCACAGTCGTGGGGTGATTTGATGGAAACATCCGCTAGTGGATTCTAGATTAAGATAAAGAGAAAGAAATTTTCTATATCAATACTATTTAATTTCAAACATTTTATCCGTATCAATGTCATTCTTATTTGACGATGCACTGCTTTCTGCTTCATAATGTGATTGTTCATATTCACTATTCTCAACATTTTCACACAAAGAGTCTTCAGTCATTATCTATATTGTGTACTTCACGTTCTGACTAAAGTAACTCAAAGTATTTTACTATTTATAATGCTTTTTAGTACTTCACTGGACTAACTCTACTTGTAACTCTTCCACGTCGACCGACAACAACACCCAGTAATAATCACGTTTTATCTTCTTTTGAGCATCCTTTTCAATTGGCATCTAATCAAATTCGAAGAAACTCTATCCGAAACAATATTTACCTTTTTCATCTAAACATTATTGCTTATGATCAGCTCTAAAATTATAAAAAAACAATGCGAATGTATTTATTATATTTAATGATTTTTATTGGAGTGTCGGGTCTAGAAGAACTTTTCCTGGTTTCTTTTTCTCCATTCTCAGCTCTTTTTCCTAGTTTTCTAATTCTTACCGGTCCTGTACCTTATCGCTATAAATTAAGCAAATTTGCGCAAGTTAAAGCTTGGCAAGTAGCTTCTAAAAACGCATAACCCCTTTTGCACGTCATTATAAATTTTTACATTAAGAGTACTTACTACGAAGAGTGCCAGAAACGTCATTTGACGCTTTGTTAACTTGTGAAAGTATTTTATTTTAATTTCGGTAAACGTAAAGGAATGCCCATTATGGTGTAGATAAAAAAATGAATTTGAACTAGAGAGAAATTGTGAGTTACGCAGCCCACTTTGCACGCGAACAGAATTATGCGAAAAATGTGAAGATATTCCGATACAGAACACAATAATCACTGAGGAATTTCGAAGAGCACGATTTAGAGTTACTGGACGTAAAAGCTTTTTAATCGCATACGTTATGACACGAAGTGTTCATAATTCACGACACGCGATGCGATTTTCCCATGGCGTTTCGAAACGAGTCCTTCTTGAAGTTTTCAATATTTCGATGCTGCGTAAATATTTTGTGAACGCATACAAATAACGTTCTAGACAGCGATTTCCCCATAAATTGCGAAGAAATTGCTCGCGAGAGAATTAAATCGTATCTCCTTCGTTCACTTTCGTCTCAATACGAAATTTCTATTCTCAAATTCAGCCCTTCGCGTAAATACAAATCCTTAGAAAATGAATTGCACTAAATCAAAATTGCTACTAAGTGATTACGGATTTTAAACAAGGAGAAAAATTTAAAATTTTTACTTGAAGATGTAAAAATTGGAAGACTATAACTAATCAATACAATTTTCTTCCTGATTAAAGGTGAAAGTCCATACACAATAAGAAACCAATGTAGGTTAGGTGCTTTGAACGTTGGTGAAACAAAAGAATATGCTAAAACCATTCATCGACAATATCCATAATCATTTGGTCGCCAACCTAGTAGTTTCGGTATATTTAATAGAAAAATGAATTCAGTAGTAGCAAAAGTTGAGAAACATACAGAAAGCACAGCTGATGGGCTTGGCTGGTAACCAGTGGCCCATATGGTCGTCGCATCGCCATAAACAGATCCGCTGAACTTCAGAATCCACCGTTTCCCACGGTCGTTCCAGACAATCGTTCGCGGCGGTGCGTTTTCGCCTGGTGCGTCCCCGAAATGGGCACGCGGAAGGTCGCCAGGGTTGCGAGAGCTTCTGATCGTTACGCGTGTCCATTATTGCCGCGCGTCGATATTTTCCAACGCCGCTGAGGAGAGTCCCGAGCACCGGCCGCCGTTGGAATCCGTCGACGAAAGCTAACAGTGTCATAATGATCTTGCGAGCGGAGCACGACCGCCATAAATCAGCGTACCGGTTACGCGGGATTCATTAGCGTTTTTCCACGTTCGTTGCCTTTTTTCCTTTCCGTCGATCGTTGGCTCAGTGGGAAAGCGCAAACGCGACTTTGACATAGCGGTTGGCCCGTCGGTGGCGGATTACCGCCGGATAGATGCTGCGGATTATTTATCGATTACGCGGCGGCTAAACGCGGATTCTGCGTGAAACTGACCTATGAATTTTCACACGCGGAGTATTCACGATCGGGGTATTGCTCGGCTAGCGGCTTCGAACGGTCGCTGTGTTCGTTTCGAATAACTGAGACACGTCGATGTTTTCTCTTTGGAAAAGGAAAATTAAGAAAGTGAACGTGTGACGATAAAAGTTTATTCAGGACAAATAGCGAATCGCTAAGAATTTTTTGTGGCCAAGGCAGTAAAAAGATCCACGTTGAATCGAAACTTTCTCTCCTGATTGAAACAAAAAAATTGTAGAAAAGTGTAATAGGGTATATTTGTCTCATTAAATTGATTTTAAAATTAAATGTGCTTGCAGCTATAGATGATACAAAATTAGCACGATAAATAAATTGAATAAAACTACACTACACTATTTTATTTAATTTGTGTTTATCGATTTTTATGGTACAATTTATACCATTTCTGAAATGCAAAGTTAATTAAAAAAGCTTCCACAAAGTGGCCTGCTAGCTAAAACAATTGCCCACCTCTGGACTATGTAGAGCACTCGTACTCGTCTCTTTAAAACTAACTGAAAAAGGAAAAACCTAAGGGCTCTCAAGACAGCCCTCATCCTTGGAAGTGGCATACTTATTTATTGGTAGATTGATGAACCATTACAACTTTATTCTCACGGAAACGCAGAAAATATTTAAAGAAAAGACTGCAACATCTCTCGTGTAATAAAAACAGTTGTTTCAGTTACTTTGTCAAGCATGATTGATAAACACGACGTGATAAATCACTGAAGCTTTCCCTCAGTTTGTCGAATTAGAGGTACTCCTGCAGCAGCTAGTTGTTTAAAACTCTTCGTAATCCTAAAACCGGCCTGAAGACACTTTCGGTAATTAATCAATAATGAAACGAGCCGTTAATGCACCGACAAGACCGTTAAATTCCTTTAATAACTACGTAGCTGTAAACTAAGTATTTACCTCTATTGAAAAACTCACCACTCATCAATCCTGCTATCTTTAACCCTAACCATGAAACATTGTGTATGAAGTAATTACTTAACTTTCATTTTAAGAAATACGTTCCATTTTTATAATTTGTACATATTGTTTATTAAAATTATATTTTTAAGTTGTAATTCGTTATAGTATGTCTGATTGAGTAACAAAATTTGGCTACGACAAGTAATATCGTAAGATCTAATGCACAGAAATTATAAACTACATTAATTATTACAAAGCTGATTAAATGAAATGTGGGGACTTAATTGCAATCTTGAGAAATTTGAGATGAGACGAGATTATCCAAATTCAAAGATGAAACTTTGAAATTAACTGTTACCTCGTCTCATTGCATTCCATAAATAACTTTCAGCTCAATTTCAATGCGAAGTTCATGAGGGACATGATGTATTACCCCTGATCTTATTTTCCGCATTAGAGGCAGGGCGATAACCAGACGCCTCGATTAATTACCGTTTACAGGGCCCGGTTTACAGTAGTAGCACTTTAAATTCACCCTTTTGCAAATCAAATTCACCGTTTTGCAAATTAAGTTCACCCTTTTGCAAATAAAGTACTTCTAATTAAATATTTTATTTAAAAAAAATTTTATCTGAAACTAGTGAATACAATGTGAGTATTGTATTGTAATAGTTTATTGTACATTTAAGTAATATTCATATTGAGATTTATGAATATTCTTTTTATTGTATATTTAATTGGCATACATATTTATTTGGAAGTAATTGACAAATTAATTAAAATACAAAAATAGAAATATAGCTCGTTTAATTAGTTAGATAACTTAGCCTGCAACGATTCTTCTGCAACAACTGCTGATAACTGGCTATACATATTTATATAATAATTATAACAATTTGTGGATGTAACAGTAGTAACCGAGTTGAAGTTTCAACTAGCATATGTGTGCTCTTCAATGTGGTTTAACATCGGTGAATGTGGCGGTAGAAAAAGTAGAGTGTGTCTTGTCCGACCCACAAGATCACGTATTTCCTGAGTCTTGTGGGATAAAAAAGAAAAAAGGAAGTTCTTCTAGATTATTTAGAATAATCCAATAACGTCGTTATATAAACAAGAAAACATACATTTGGTGTTCTTTTAAATAAAATGTTTAAACAGAAGTAGTTGATTTGCAAAAGGGTGAATTTCAAATGGCAATACTGTACTGTCAAGGTCGAGGATTTTGATCTCCACCTCGCGCCTTCTGGTTCCTGTGGGCGAAACCTGTCGCGTGGCCGCAGCGTGAAAAATCCGCGTCGTGCCTGCTGCGCAAGCGCGCCTCGATTTCGCGGGGGATGGAAGGTGAAATGGCGAAAGTTCCGGTACACGCTGGTTGCCCGCGAAGCCAGCACGCGCGCGATTCCGATCGCGACAGACAACGGTGCGAATTATGGCGGACGATCGCGAACGCACGATAAGCCGTATCCAGATTTTATTTAGAGAGGCCGTCGATCGGTTTTATACTCGCCCTTTGTAAACCGCGTCGATTTATGCTTACCACTTCTATCGAGTGGTTTCAACGTACCAATGTATTGGTTTCTACATTCGCGCTTTTAATAGCTACTTCGAATTTATACTTCGGTCTCGTTTCGATTTCTCTCTTTCAATTTCTCTCGACGAGTACAGAGTTCCATAAAAATGTTTGCAGTCGTAGAAATTAACGCATTCGCGCAGTTTTCAAGGTATATAATAATTTACTCCTCACTTTCTTCATATTCTGATCCTTAAAATATCGAATTTTATAATTGTTAAATTTCAAGTCAAATATGAATCACCACCAATAAAAGAAAATCTTACTGTGAAAAAAACCAAAGCAGACGTAGAAAAGATTACACGTATCGTTATCAGTAAATAAAAGAAAAAAAAGATACTTTGACACTTGGACTTTAGCTATCGTAATTTCACATAAATCTCTTCTTTCACGAGGTACAAACGTTCTTGTCGAGGTACTGACAAATAAGAGAATTCTTAGTTGAATTGCAAAGTGCTTGCTTTGCCAGGGGCTCGTTTTTTCTGCTTGTCGCTATTGAATATGGTAATTATCGCTGGAAACTATCGTTACAGATGTCTCGCACGATTTATTTCAGTTCGATAACTACTACATGTGTCAGAAGTCATTACGACATTACAACTTCCTTTTCGACGAACATTTATCTTTTATCGTCAACTACTTGTTACTGCTGTTTAAAAATCTAAATATTCCTGTCAAATTGATCTGCGCATTCGAGTAGCAGTCGAGGAACCACCCATCGAAGTATCGTTCCGATGCATGGCAGCAATTATGCAGAATTTGAAGAATAACGGAAATCCCAGAATGATACGCAGAGCCCTTCTTCCACTGTTTCAATTTCAACTAGTTAACCCGTGGCAGTAACAATTAGTCGAGTGGCTAAAGCAAGGCGAAAGCAGCGCGAACCAGCAACTATCCTCGCAGCTGGCACCTCGTCGCGTATCGCGTATCGCTCGAGAAGGGAGTCACGACGCGGCGAGATCGGAGGGCGATAGGATCGCGGGGGATCTCGCGGCCGATCCAGTTGTGCACCTGACCGCATTTCTGCATGAGTTATGGACGCGCATCAATCCTTTTAGCCAGGTCCCCTTCCATCCGGCGATCGTCCCTCCCGCGTCTCCCAGCCACCCTCGATAGGTACGTAACGGGTAACGGGTCCGCAGGAACGTCCCCCGTCGCTATCTCGGTTTTCCCCCGCGGGACCAACAGATCTGGAACTGCAGTTTGTCGACCCACTTCCGAGATCGTATCTGCCGGCCCGTGAAGCCTCTCTTTTCCTCGCGCGCGCCCGTTTTCATCTCCTTCCCTCCTCCGAGCCGCCTTCCTTTTGCTTCGGCCGGTTTCATTCTGTTTAACCGGATTGTTAAGCACCCCTGTCGTTATAGACCGGAGATTCCGAGATAGGGTGTTCTCTCTGTTCTCTATGCCTGGCGATGGAACGGTGATTCCTTCGAGTGTCGATGGCTAGGTGTATGCCATGGGTGCAGCGTGTTCGTTTACGGGTCTCCAGTTGTGTACGCGTTACATGAATAGGCGATGCTCGAAGTGAATTATAAGTGAAGGGTTTCGGACCACATCTCGGGTAACTCGAGATGTTATTTTTAGGAAAGAGGGGAAAGAAAGTGGATTCGTTATATTTAATTGTCACCCTAACAAGTGAACCTACGTTTCTGTTACTCTTCGTTTTTATTTAAACTTAGGGCACTTGTAGATTAGTTGAAAATGTTAGACACGTATTTTTTTCTTTTATTGGCAATGATCAACATTTAAGGGGTGAAATTATCGTGTTTCACATGGAAGTAGTGCAGAGAGAAGAAATGTGGATAAAGGCAGTAACGATGAGAAAACGTGAGAGATAAGAGCGCAAAAGCTACTCGGTAAAGAGGCTGGGAGCAATGTGTCAGTATCCAACATCCACTAACTTTTTAGAACTTGAATATTATTGTAGAATACAAAAAAAAATGAAACATCGATGGCATTCTTTTGAAACAAAAAGGATTTATTAGTTAGGCTTAGAAGAACGTCTGTACGGACTGTAAGGATACTCGACAGAAAATCTGTGATCCTCTCGCATAAAGAAAATGACGACGTAGAGTCTGTGAGATGTTTAAGTGATTGATTACGAGTTAATTTTTACTTTATGTCGGTATAAATCCTTATACGGTACATTTTATACAACTAAAACTTACAAGCTAAGACCTATTAACTAATTTTTGCAAACTATTTGTATAAACCCACATACAGCATATCTTATACAAATAAAACTATTTCCCGAAGTACTTCTTCATTCTTGGTGGAAAAATAATGCAATGACCACTATATGTTGGATTATTGCCACATGTCAGCGAATTTTCAAAATAAGCGTTGAAGAGACCTACTGATTCGACCGGGCCTCCAACTTTTCGAACCGAAGGGACTGAAAGAAAAATGCCTGCATTTTTTACTTATATATATATATATATATTCCTTTGTAATTAAATTTGTAATTAATATATTTTAACGACTCTTTGAAACCCCCGAATTCAAGGGTAGATTTTACCCCTTAAATGTTGACCGTTGCTAATAAATAAAAGTACGTATCTAATATTTTCAATTGTTCTACAAACGTACTAAGTTTCAATAAAATCGGTGACGTAAACGTAAATATAGGTTTAATCTTGTAAGAATTTCTATATTTTCAGCTGTTCTCAGCATATTTTATATAATATAATTACGCAATTTAATAGAATCATCTCAGACAATCTCTTCTCTAGTGCGAAAGGGTTAATGTATTCAGAGCTGTATTAAGAACGTTATCGCGTGTGATACATAGTTGCGTACAGGAGGTATAGCGACCGCGGCGCTGTGTAGGTTCCGATCCTTTTCATCGGAGGTGTCTGCAATTTCAATGGAGAGATTTGTATGCTGATCAACCGCTGCAGGTATATTAAGAGCGCGGCGGAACGTTTCGTCTGACAGTCGTCGCGCCAACGGGGCACAAATGTGCCCTCCTATCGGAATTTTAAATGAGCCGAACTCGTACGACAGATTGCATAAGCGGTCTCCTTATCGGGATAATTCGGCACAGAATTGTGTGCATCGTACAATGGCCATTAAACGCGAAGGGAACTTCGATTATCGAATTGAAAACATTCATATGCTAGGTATAGGTGTGAGATTGATATCCAGTGTACGGAATATCGTTTCTTTCGTTCACTTCTAATCTGTAACATAAGAATTCAATAATTTCAGTTAACAATCAACGATACCAAATATTTTAATATGCATTTAATCGATTAATATTTATAAATGGGATCTTGCGACTTTCCGAATCCCACGATGCTCTCGCGTTTCTATTATCCAGCTGTTAATTGAATTTTACTTTCACTTCCTATAAGTTTTCCTTTATGCGTTGAGACAGGAAAGAATTAAGAAATAAAACGGAACCGTACAAATGGTCATTTCTCGATAGAGAGAATTACCGAAACATCCAACGATAACTCACGTCAATATCTTCTTTCCATGCTAATAGACCATTGTTCCGGTATCGTCGCTGGCAAATTTCTCTACGAAGACGCTACTTATTTGCATACACTCGATCGCAATTATGAGGTCAATCTTAATTGTTCCCACGACCCGGTACGTCTGCTTCCATTTATTAGCCGGCGCGTTTCCGCCGATTGTCTCGTTCGCGGCGATTAATTCGCATTTCCATCGCCGAAAACCGGGTGGGTGGGGGGTATACGTGCCGTTAACGATACACTAACTGCGTTAACGGCTCTCTAACGAGTGGCAACTCGACCGCGACGCGTTAACGACGCTAATCTGCTCGCTAAGGAAACATTATGCGGTATTCCAGATTCGAACAGCCGCGAAGTGGAGCACCGCGGATCGCTTCGCGCTCTTTCCTAAGAATATCGCTAGAAACGAATACGAGCGCGTACGTCCGCGGTGCGCCGTCAAAATTAATTGCTCCCGCGGGGCGTTTGAAATTTAAACTCGATCGCTGCAATTTGTTCTCCACCGTTGCTCCGCCTCGTCATTCGCTAGAAAAATACAAAGCACAATTCTATAATCTGCGTGCATACTGTATAAAAGTTTTAAACTGGTTTCTGCAAATGAATTTAAGAATAATCACTCGCCAGTGGCGGTTAAAATAACAGCTTTTATATTTTTCCGCAGGTGATTATAAGTAACACGGAATTTAGCATGGGCGATAAAATATAATTAAATTAACATATAATTATCATGCAATAATTAGAAAAGAAATTTGATTGGAGTTTAAAACGCGATCATTTGATCGCTCTGGTAGGTTTAATGTTAACCAGAGTCCCATTTAAGAATTATTAAGTACATGTTGGGAGAGAAATATTAATTTAGAATGATCAACAGTTTATTTAATTACTGTTAGATTGAATTTGCAGTCATTTGTCACTTCCTCCCTTTTTTGACTCACCTTAAGGAACCTTATATCTGTTCGTTCATGTTTAATTTTCTATTCTTCTATATTTTATATATGCAGGATTTTTCTTCTAATGATAACATAATGTAACATTATAGTTTCCATAGATCCGAATTCAAAAGTATAAATGATGCTAAAAGCAGTATCTTGAAATTGCTCGTACAAAATTAACAGGACTTCTGCATAGTACTATACAGTATTAGTAGTTTAAAGTTTTCAGCTTTTGGCAAATTAAATTCACCTTTTTGCGAGTCAAATTCACGCTTTTGCAAATGGTGTACTTCTATTTAAGCATTTTATTTAAAAGAACACCAAATGTATGTTTTCTTGCTGATATGACAACAGTATTGCATTATTATAAATAATTTAGAAGAACTTTCCTTTTTCTTTTTTATTCCACAAGACTCAGGAAATGCGTGATCTTGTGAATAAGACAAGGCACACTCTACATTTCTACCACCACATTCACCCATTTTAAACCCCATTGAAGAAGTATTTTTAAAATTAAAATTTTGCGCGAGGAATATGCTAGTTGAAACTTCAAATCGCGAAGATTTGTTAGATATAATTAACAACTCGGTTACTACTGTTATATCTTGAAACTGTAATACTTATTATATGAATATGTATGTGAAATTACCAGCAGCTACTGCAAGAATTATCTAACTAATTAAACGAGCTATCTTTCTATTTCTGTATTTTAATGAATTTCCTAATTACTTTTAATTAAATATCTATACCTTTTTCAATCAAATTTTTTACTTTTTGCTACCTAGTTTACATCTGCTGTCTTTTTTAAATAAAATATTTAAGTAGAAATCATATTTTGCAAAAGGAAAGAAGTCTCCATTTGCAAAAGGGTGAATATGATCTGCAAAAGCTGAATTTTATTTTTAAAAGTGTATAAATATATAAATATATATTATGAAGAATTTGAGAAAGCAAACTAAGATCTGATCTCTTAAACTTCGTAACAGAGGAAAATATCGTCGAGCCGGGGTGCGCAACGCTCGCACCTCCGTTTGCCCAGTCGAAGCGAGGAACACCAGCACGGGAACTGACGAGGTCTTCAGCTCCGCAACCTTTAGCCCACCCAGGTCGCTGCTGCGGTTTTAGGTACACGCGCGATAGCCTGTCGCGATACGCGTCGCTTCCAGCAACCGCTTTACAACGCCGCTAAATGCATGAGTTTCTTCCACCGGTGGAGCGGTCAGAGGCGTAGCGGCGGACAGTTACGATCGAATTGTAAATCCGCGCGTCACGGTTACGGCGGTCGGTCCGCCATGCCAGTACGAGCCGAGGGTTAATTGAGAACGACTCCTCTCGCGTTGCGAAAGCAGAAATTCGCGGTGAAGAACGAGCGAATATCGCGGTCCGTCGTTGTCTCTGTTCTCGTTCGACGTGGAAGCCGTTTGCGCGACCCTCAATCGTTGGGACCTCGACGGTTTCCTGGTTCGCTCGAGGATTCCGCCTTCGAACCAGGAGTTATGTTCCGCTCGGACGGTTGACGTTCGTTTTAAGCGGTCCTCGAGTTATGGATCGTAAATATTCAAGTAGCGGATGGTTCCTCGATTTGTCCCTCATGGATGGAATTGACGGGCGAATGTAATATTTTACGTGCAACTTTCTCGCGAATAACCCATTTACCGAGACAAATATCATTTTATGGGATAATTGAAATAAAAATATAGTTGGTTAAATATAGATAGATTGATTATGTAATAAAGTAATCGCAGTACGCACTCTCGCTCTAACTGCTCTTTACGCACGCTGATTTTCAACTGTTCGCTCTTTCTTTTGGCTCTTTGGCCAAAGGAGACTTCATCCTTCTTTTGTTACAATTCTTAACCCTGTAACTGCAGCAGACTGAGACGCAGTAGTTGTATATAACGGAGAAACTTTTCGTTAGGAGTGCATTTTTGAAAAAACACTGAATTCCACTACAATATTATTTATCTATTTATATTCTGCATTATTGCATCGCAAGTTTTCCAGCATCTTTAGGCACCTACAGTATCACAAGCGCAAGTTACCTTTTTTTTTATTGTAACATCTTTACTGCCTTATCAATCGAATTAACATGGAATTTATCGTGAAAATTGCTGAAAATCGGCAAATATTTCGATATTGGTATATCTCTATATTGTTCAGTTGTTCTACTGAACAAAGATGTGAAAAATATCTACGAAAAAATCAAATTCGAAACTGTGTAGTGTGTAATAAACACAAAACTCGATGAGAAACTAAGTATGGATGTAAAGAACACGATGCAGATTTATTCGTCGATCCATGCTTTAAAATATATTTATCATACACAAGTTAATCTTTAAATATAGCTCGCAAACTTTATTGTAATTAATATTTATGGGACTTGTATTCGTTCTTTATTTTTATTTATTGATTGCGATATTTATTGATCACATTCGACAAAGGAGTGCAAAGCTTTCTGTCATTTTCATAATTCCATTCCAACGTTACCAACACACTATAAAGCAAACACGGATATTTTACAAGTCACGATTTAACGGAACAACTAGAATAATTTGAATCGACCTATATTCGCTAATTGCAAATTCAATACGCTTATTACGCTCCATAAAACGAAGGATAGCTATAAAAAGATTGGCTACGATCGAAGGACTATTATGCGCGATTTACTATGACACGCTAACGATCGCGAGACGTTCGAAAAGTAGGAAAAATGCCGGTCGATAGATTTATTCAATTATCCGCGGCGAAGGTCAGAGTGAAACGATTTAAAGGTCCGTCGTCCGCGCGGGTCGTATCAACGAGCGAGCATAATCGGCGCGCGAACGTGTCGACACGACGAATGACTCGTTTCACTCTCGGAGCATGACTCGGTGGAGAAATCGCGGCGACACGACGCTTCACGTGGGAGATCTTGTCAAGCCTCGGACTACCGTATCACGGTGACTCACGCGTATGCGCACGGAATACTACGATAATCGATGGGCTCGGAATTATGGCAATGCGAGTCGTCAAGAGTGAAAAATTGTGACGCGAGCACGATTAAAGGCAATCGAGCTTTCTGCGGCTGTTAAGTTACAAGTACGAGTTCGTATCCGGCGCTGTTACGGACCTTAATGTTAACACGTTCGCAGACAGTACAAGTATCGGTGAACTGCAAATATAGTCAGATGATTTCATCAGTCGATCACTACTTTAAAATGTGCAATAGTGATAAAAAATTAATATAAAATGAAGTGAATAATAATTGACTTTAACAGCATTCGTGTCATTTTGTATCTGGATGGAAATGAATCCTATAATATTTATGTCTGCGGACATGTCAATATAAATAGTAACTGAAATTGTTTACAAGCAGTAGTCGAGGAACAATCATTCGAAGTAAATTTCAAACAAAACACTTAACAGATGCGAATCTGTTAAAACAGTAGAGAGTGTTGCCAAGAAAATTGAAAAGTAATTCGGAGTGGGAATGCTTAGATCGAAGGATTTAGTCATCTCTGTAGCAGTTCTCCGTCGACAGGCCTCCAATTATAGAAATATTTATACGAACGAAAGTGTGTATTTATTCGAACGACGAGAAACAAGCCGACACTTTGTTTCCCGCGGAAGCTTGAGAACTCTCGAGGTATATCTTGGAACTTTTCAAGAACCACTCTTTCATGAGAGAGTTCACTTCATGAAATTTAGATCGACGTTTTCTAAACCACTTTTTGACATCTTCCCACGCGAGCTATCCAGCTATGTAGAGCAGACCCGTAATTAACCGGCTCGTTTCCCCGATTTTTATTCCTGTCACCCGCGCGTGTGTTTAGAGGAACGTTTCACTCGCGGCGCGGGGATCATATCGGAGTATCGGATGAAGGAAAAACGTATCACGATCCGGCGTTAAGCTGCGACACGTGGGTGGTTCGCGTAAGTATGCAGGCGTTTCTCACGCGGCTCCAGTGGCACCCCTGCCTCCGCGCTCAGCCGTCCAACGTCCCTTTCATGCACGCTCAAATCGTGCATCCACTTCGCAGTGGCGCATGCAACGCGCACAATACGGTTCTTTGTACTTGCGAACGCTTTAATCCGCCTGGAGCCTCGTTCCGTCCTGGCAGCTTTCATGCTCCTTTCGATTGACAAACGAAAATCGTGCAACCACCGCCAAGACAGTTCCTGTTACTTTACTTTCGTTCATGGTCGAACCAGGCAACCGGGGAATTAGTCCGTCCATTGCGTTCACCGTCCCCAATGATTAATGAAACGATAATTACAGCTGTTTAACTGCGATATTTGGAGAGGTCTGTTTGTTCCTACATGTATTGGCACTTTAAATTCACCCTTTTGCAATTCAAATTCATTCTTTCGCAAATCAAATACTTGTACTTAAACATTTTATTTAAAATAACACCAACAATTATTATAAATAATCTAGAAGAACTTTTCCTCTTCTTTTTCATTACAAAGGCACAGGAAGTGCGTGATCTTGTGGGTCAGCCAAGACACACTCTACCTTTTCTACCACCATATTCACCGATGTTAAATCACATTGAACAAGTATTTTCCAAAATAAAGTTTTACGCGAGAAATATGCTAGCTGAAACTTCAACTCGGTTATTACTGTTACACTTACAAATTGTTATAATTAGCAGCAGCTGCTGCACTAGAACCATTGCAAACTAAGTTGTAGACTAATTAAATGAGCTATCTTTCTATTTTTGTATTTTAATTAGTTTGTTAATCACTATTAGATTAATGTCCGTACTTTTTTGAATGAAATTTTTTATTTCTTACTATGTAATTTGCCAATTTTTAAATAAAATATATAAGTAGAAGTACTTCATGTGTAAAAGGGTGAATTTAAAGTGCCATTACTCTACGCGACTTCAGGGAGTGTTTTCGAGTAGTTTAAGTTACTCTACATTTACTCTTACATTGGCAAATTAAAGACACGGAAGGTTATATAAACTCGATGAATATAATAATTAGAAGGAGAAGAATATGTTTTCGAGGTTTAGAGTAAGCTTGAGATCATTTTTAGATGCAAGTATAGATTTAAAGTTTCCTGCCGACCAGCGGTGTTCTTTTAATATTAATTTTGCTTCCTGTCAAAAATGATCTTTTGTACTGATCGTGCTTCTTTTGATTCCAGCTCCGACAGTGTGAAGAATGGATTCACACTTCTGGTTCGAGGGTATGCTCCTGAGTGCTTGGAATTTCTGGACAAGGTTCTGACTGTTGTGCAGGTAAGAGATGTTATTTTTCTGTCGCATAATTATTGGTACAGGACAAGTCTGAAAGGATTGATTATCGTTCTGCAGGGGCAAGTCAACGTTTCCGAGGCACTGCTCCTGCAGAGTTCCGTCGCTGAAGGGTCGACCGATTCCCAGTTACCTTTGAGTCGTGTCAAGGTAAGCAAGAATAATTCAATGTAATCTTGAAACGGAAATAATAGTCAGCGTTATTTCCTTAAAAAAGCTTGCAAATTTCGCGACTCTGTCCTATTTTGTTTCCTCACTGATATTATCAATAGTTTGCAATATTAAACGTTGAGTTTTTGCTAAATTTACTTTTTCTTACTATTAAATATAAATTACTAGTTTTTATTGCAATTTGAAAGTATAGCCAAGTTTTTTGATTAGAAATGGAAAAAGTAGATTGATAATAAATTCGTTGCGATCGATCGATGTATCGACTTTTCACGAACATGAAACAATTGTCAACGATTGGCGTACAAACTGTTTGCGACGAAAGGGTTGAGCAACTTAAGCCTTCAATGCCCTCCACTTCCCTTCACTATTCTCAGGCGCAATTCACCGTTTGCTCGGTCCGAATTCCACGCTGGAAACATTACTTCTCGACGAGCTATTGGCAACGCGTTTTGTCCCAGCGTCTCGATTGCTCCTCGACGAAAATAAAAGAAGTCGTTTCTTTGCAAACGCGATTTTTAAACACATTGAAACGGTGTAAGAACTATTCGGCTTAAGAGCGTTTCTCTTACCATTTTGCTTTCAGACGATCGCGGTGGACGAGGACGCTTTGAGGGAACGTATTCCCAGGCGAGAGCAGAGCCACGAGCAGACGCAGTGGATCGCGTTTTATAAGGTAATCGATAACCTTTCTTCCGTTTAACTCTTCAGCCTTTCCTGACGTATTTCAATCGCGATTCACTTCTGCGCGAATGCGAGTCCTTGGTTTCTGAACGTTCCGTTGCCTTCACGTTTCTATGGTACTTGACGAGCTCCGGGTGGAGTTGCTTTCAATTTCAACCCTTTAACAGCGCGGTACGCGAAACATTCAGCCAAATTACACAAGTTTTCCTTTGTGATTCATCGATTACCCTGATGCTTTTCAATCGCAATTTCCTTATTACATCCAATCTTGATTCCGCCTGAATTCAACATTCGCGACAATTTGCTTCCAACGGCGATCGCATCTTCTCCATAGTGCGTCTCGTAAGAAATATCAAATAGCAGGGCGCACGAAGAGGGCCATGCGTATTTCCTTACCTCATTGCCCCTTTCTGGAGCCTTGCCTAACTATTCGGATGGGCCATGGCGTTGGGGGTGTTCTCGAGGCCTAAGGAGAAATTATTGTAGAAAACTTCGCGTCGAGCACAAGTCAAATAAAGCATTCTAGCCTAGGAATTACTTAGCCATCAACTCTATTTAAATTATTTTTCCAATTTCTGTCCATCGAACTATGGACGAAACCGTAAAAAAATGGAGAAAATAAACAGACGCGAGACTCGCGTCAGGATTTCTCCGACAAGCTGACCGAATGTCAAGGCGGTGATTCGGCAGGTTCGATGAAAAATGAACGGTCCGCAGCGTGAGCGGAATAATTGTGCCGGGCCGGCTCTCGAATCGCGGCGCAATTATTGCACGGTGAATTAATCCCGCGACGGTGGCACTGACCGATGTTACCGATTTGTCCGTGGCTCTCAACCCGTGCCGGTACGCGCGTAATGGGGTTTTAATGGATCCCGTTAAGGGAGCGAAAAGAAAAGGGGAGAAAAGGAGGCTCCGTAGCGTCGTGATCGCGATTCGTCACGGTCCTCGGCATTTTTTTCGGCCGCGACAGGCGTCGGGATGGCGGTGTTTTGACGTGAATTAACCATTCGTCCAGGTAATTGGGCGGCGATCGCATACCTTTTCCGTTCGGTCGCGTTCTTCAATAGAGTCGCAGGAATCAACTACAGCGCGTATTAAACTTCAACGAAAGGTTTTATTCAAAAGGAACGTGGTTTCGGCTCCTAGGGTCAAGTGACGAATTCCGAATAATACTCTGGCTTCTCGTGCCTGGTATTTAAAGTATCGTTGCATGACCAACTTTCTGCTAACATTGACAACGCAATATAAACTCCTTAAAGCTCATTCTACCACAGATATCTTAATTATAATTTCCGAATTCAAAGTCTTCTAGTTTTCTATACCTGCTTATCCATCCTATCCTCTGTGTTTCGCTTGTCCACTAATCTTTGTACCTCGGCTTATTCACTCTCAACCGTATAAATACTAAATAGTTTTTGCCATAGTTCTTAAATTATTATAGTCACTACTAGCGTACAGAACCTGTATCAAAGTAAAATTCTTTAAAGTCTCTTAATACGTGTTGCATTTGATTCTTTCAATAGTCGCCGTTTTTGCCACTGTCACTCATCTATTTGAACGGAACGGCATCATCGAATGTATAGAAATTCGTATCTTAATCATTATTCCATTCCCGCATGAGATGAAGTGCCTCGATCGACAACGTTCTCGATCGGGGTTTGTCAAACGGCGACGGTCGTCACAATTTAAGAACGATCGATCTTCTGTGGCTGTGACTCCATCGCTTGCTGAGAGTAAATTTCGTAATCGTTTACGATCTTTAGCTTGAATATAAATTGTTTACGATTTTTAGCTTGAATATTTCAATTAATTAATGACAGTGCATAAAATGAGACTGTTGAAGTAGGATCTTTTTCGAAGTAGTCGAAGGTTCACCTATTAGAAACGAAACAAACTTCGTTGCTATTATTCCAGCTATTGTACATGCAAAAATAGCGCAGTGACGTATCCTATCGGTCGGCTAGCTGATAAACAAACCTCGATAGAAGACAAGGCGACTTGGCAACAGTTATTCGCGACCTTGTCGGCCATAATCAATCGGGAAATGTTACAAGGAGAAAATTTTGCCGCTGAAAAATGTTCATAAATAACGGTAGGCTCGCGATGCTCGTCGAGATAGGCATTAACATAGCTGCGAGATTCTTGGACGGAAAGTAAAGGCTCCTCTTCCATGTTGACTGTTCAACTTCCGCTATGCATCTGTAAAACGAGGCGTTCGCCGTGCGTAGCTGAATCAGTGACGGTCGCGTGGCAGTTGTATTAGTGTACGAATTATATTCGCGTTCAATTGTAGAATAATTTGAAAAAAAAAACGTTTATGAAATATAAAAAGATTATGTAATAGAGAAATCACACCATGTATTCTTGATCCAACAGTCCCTCTTTTCTCGTGATTCTTATTATTAAACGAAACAGCGTGACAAGGAACCTTAAATCTACATTCGCACCTGGCAATAATCTAGCCTAGACCGATTCTGAACACTTTTTAGGATGCGAAACATTTTTGCGAGCAATTTTCTTTAACAGAACACTTGTTATAGTTAATATGAAATACATAGGCTTGTCATCAGTTATTTTATTAGAATTAGACAAGATTAATTTTTGCTTTTGCGTAGTTATGTTAACACTTATGGAATATCAGTGCTATGAAATCACTGATCTGGCCTAAATTTTAACATTTAAAAGTTTAAAATTTAAAAAAAAAACGTATTTTGGTATTTATGTGTTAACAAGCAAATATTCCTAAATAATACTCAACGACGATCAATCAGAAATCACTAGTCTTGAAGCGCGTTGCTTCGGTTTGCTAGAGATGAAAGAGGAAAGATGGAAAGAAAAGAGAGGGAAGAACGTTTCGTCCTGCTAGTGGACTCATCAGTGCGGCTACCTATTAGGAAGATGTTAAAGACAGGTCAAAATTGTGTGCCTTCGAGAAACTGTAGGTGTCGTTGTCCCTCTAGTGGCAGGTGTAGGAGGGCCGCCACAGTCTTAATCAAGTTCCATCCCCAAGAGACGGGTCCAAGTTCATTCAATTACAATCACTAGAAATCGTGTCACAGAAGTACTTGATCCATTCGCTGCTATCCATCCTTCGCAGCATGAGTTTACTCGTTGTATTTTAACCGTCTGAGTGCCACGGACTTTTGAAGGGATCCAGTCGAAAGAAGTCATGGAGCGCAATAGCGTTTCTAAATTTCTACGTCTAAAAATCCCAAGCAACGCGATGGCGTTTCTCAATTTCTACATCTCAAAGTGTCAAGCCGCGCTGGCGCTGTTGTTCTACTTGTAAGTAGTGAATCTTGCGTTATTGTTGCTGTTCCATTCTTCTGAGTGCCCAGTGTGTACTTAGTCTGGCTCTTTTCACCAAGTAGTTGACACTTTTAAGCGTTGAATAAGAGGAATGCGATAGTTCCATCTGCTACTTAAACAGTTAAACGTCTTTTAATGTTCATTTTTGTACATTGAAAACTAAAAAATATAGATATAACGGAGCTTATACAAATACAAAAACTTAAAATTAATGCAATCAGAAAATTTTGTGCTGATAGCGAACGAGTTAAATACGAATGTTCCTGTCGGATAATTCTTCATCGTTCCGTCTAATTGATTTTTCTAATTGCTTCCGACGATACATCATCTCGAGGTCCGTTAGGCTTTCTCAGTGTTAACAGTTATTAGAACCACAGCCAAGATCTCCCAGAGAGAACGTTTGAAAAATTACGAACGATCCCCGGACAGCTTCGTGTGGTTAAGTTATCGCGATTGTCGAACCGTATTTATGACAACGATAGCGAGGAAGCGTTCCGCCGTCGGCAATCGCCGATCTCGCGATCAATCAATCTACCCAGCGGATGATTTCGCAAAATTGAGACGTCAATGGTAGCGTGATCCACGCGTTGCGAATATCTGTTATCCGCGATGATGATGCGATATCTGGAGCAAAGTTAGCTTTCTTGTGTGCACTGTTTTAATTACGAGCAGTCCGGTTGGTCGTCTAATGAAATAATGATATACTGTTTTTTTTTATTTTGAATGTTTGCTATAAATTGTGGAATAATTGCAGTAAAAGTGTTTGTTAAATTTAAAATGATTATGTAATGGAGAAATTACACTAGTACGGTACTCTCGCCCTAGTTTAATGTTTTTTAAACTTTTTGAAATTGGGACGCATTTGAAATCCTGCAAATAATTCTAGGCGCACTATATAGAAATTTCTGAGAAATATGTTACAATATTTAGTCATATGTTACAGAAGAGAAATAATACGATGAAAAAGAAATAAAATGAAACATACCTTACCTTAATTGTTAAGGTATAATATAGTAATTATATTTAAACACATATTTCTTTGGGATACCATAGAGTGCACACTTTGAGAACCACTGCTCTAGTCGTTCTCCATGCATGCCAATCTTCAACTATTCGCTCTTTCAGTAAAAAACGATTTCGTCCCCTCTTTTCTCGTGATTCTTGATATTAAAAATAAAACAGAGTCGAGGAAGAAATCTTAAATCTACGTTCCCACCAAACAATAATCTAGATTAAAGTGACCACACGTCCCACATTTAGGTTTCTTGCCCCACATCGAAAACTGTCTCGCAAAGTGTCCAATACGAAACAGTCTTTTGTCTTTCGGATATAAAAATGTTATGTTATGTTCATCAATTATTTGAATTTTACAAAGTCGATGTTGGGGTTGATGTTAGATGACTTAGAAACGTTGGAAGCTATATTGCAAGTGAAGTGCAATACTTGTAAGGAATTTTGTAACAACATATCAGAAAGTGATGAATTATTGAAAAAAGTTCATAGTACGAGTGATTATATGTTCATTTGTTATATTGGTGTTTTAATTTTATGTGTGACTGCTTTTGTTCCTCGTGGTTTAGAATACATTATATTTTCTTTTGCGCCTGTCCCACATTCCATTGTAAAACATCCGGCCACTTTAATCTAGAGTAAAGTTTAGCACTCCACAATATTGAATATTTTGTATCCTTCTTGTAACTCTGATTCATTGACAGGAAACACTTGGAATATCGTGCTCCGTAACGTAACCTTTGACGAGAAGAATGATTCAAAAGATAGTTTGTCGACGGCCTCCCGTTAGACACTAGTCAGCGTAGAAGCACGCACTATTCTGGTACACGAGTGATTCCATACGACTGGAATTCGTGATCTATCCAGTAATTGTCTGCGATAAATGATTCAACCAATTCTATTATTAATATATTTCTGCTCTCATCATTTATGAGACACAAAATGGTTCAAACCGGCGCGAAAGCTCTGTCTTCTAATACTTTAGATGAGTATTTCTTAAACTATGAAATCGTAAAGCGAGAAATGTTGGGGTCACGAAAACTTACTACATCCGTATTTTGCATTCATTAATTTTTTTGAACCTTTAATTTTTTTATGGGAAAATATTAATTTTTTATTCAGGAAATTTATTATTGTCTCAATTAAGAAGTCCTCGATTAAATCTGGGGTCGCAAGATAATCTTGACGATAAGAAGGGGTCATAAATGAGAAAAATGTAAAAAGCGTAATTTTAAACTAAAAGCGATATTCTTGTGAAGAGAGGACTAAGACGAATGGAATGACCTGGCTTGAAGTGGTCAGCTCGTTGCACGTTTATCGAAGGAAACCACGTGTCGGATAACGACAGAACCGGCAGAACAGCTCTACTGTATCGTGCTTATCGCTCGCGCAACAGAAATTCTCATAGAAAAAAAAAGAAACACGCAGAACCCGATATAACTATCGAACAAATTGTCGAACGTAACGATCACGTTTTGTTTTCATAGAAAATGTATTATTGTTCCACAGGAATACGACGCACTAATGGCGGAAAGACAGGCGGCGGGACGCAGACTGGCCTTGGAGATGTCCGCGCTGAAGGAATGCAGCAGCCTTTCCGGGACGTTGACGCCCCTCGGTCGGTTGCTGACGGATCCTGCACTGAGAAGATCGTCCAGAGACGCTGAGGAGGCGATTTCCTCTCTAGAAGAACGCGCGGCGCCACTTCTGCACCTGGAGCACGTTAGGTTAGAGCGCAGCGAGTGTCCGCGAGACTATTGTTTCTCTCTCGTTTGCTTTGTTTTACCCCTTTGCACTCGAAGCTTTTTTCATTCGTATTACAATTCTTTTTACAGTTCACTATAAATTATACTATCAACTGAAATTTATTTGAGTTGTCACCGCTTTAGAGTTCTCATCACGGGTTAATCGTTCAACAGATCTTAGATCCTCCATGGGACAGTGAATGTCTTTTGGCGCTCTTTCCACTTGCAACCGACCGATTTAATTCTTCCAAATTTGTCGAACAACTCTGCCATGTTGGAAGGCAAACTTAGTATCCACTTTCAAATCGGTGGCTGATTTTTACTCCTTTGGAAAATTTTGTTCTAACATCTTGAAACATTGCGACACCTTCCTAAGATCCAAACAAAAATGAATCAAAGTAATCACGTTTAATAATTTTATAACCAAGATAGAGAGTCTTCTAGTCTCTGGCGATTTTATTGTAGCCACGCGTCATTATTCGTAAATGGAAACGAGCCCTTGGACGCGCACACGACGATGCGTACGAGGTTGCCGTGGAAGAGCCTGTCGCTGTACGGATGGCGGGCATAATTCCCGACGAGTTTCACGCGGCCACGGAACCGCGATGGGGGTCTCGTCTTCTGAAGAGAGACGATAATGTCCGCGTCGTGTTAGCGCCCACTCGGCCGCGAGTTAGCGTTCGATGTTTCGTTAGCGATAAGCCCCGGCTAAGGAGAATTCCTAACGGTGCGTCGCGATCACGACGCCTCCCTTTTATCTTTCCAGATTGTCGATGAAACGGGCACGGAGATTGGTGGAGGAGGTCGAGAACGCAGCCACCAGGCTGGAATCGTCGTTCGAGTCGCGGCGTGCCACTATACGGAATCTCGCGGTTCTCAGGAGTATCGAGGACCAGGCCCACGAGGTAAGTCACAGATAAGACGATCATCTTCCTTTCGCGAACTATTTTTGGCTACGCTCGACAACGTCCAGATTTTTTTGCTACTCGAACACATGGAGACTCACTGCTTTGGCTCTCTTGATCCCTTCTATAATATCTTGATCCAACTTTCACCTGAAAAAATTGCACGGCTGGTCGACTCCTGTTGCTTCCTCTTCATCAATCAAGCTAAATCCACGAGAACACCTTTATACTTTCAATTCAACCATTTTTTAACAGTTTGAGCGTTAAGCGGCGCGTTTCTTCTCTTCTGTGTCCAAAAGTGGTTTAGTCTTAGATAAATTAATACAAAATTGGAGTAATATATAAAATATTTCAATAATATTTTTCTATGATTTGAACACACTGAATTTACTATTTGTGCTCAAAAGGATATCAAAATAACTAAACTGAACAAAACAAGACTTATCGCATAGAAACAGAAAACAGCGCCATTGCGCTAGACAGTTTTGAACGCGAAATCAGACAAACACTATCGCAGTTGCAAATTGCTTGGCAATTTTCAATTGGAAAACAACAAAGATTCGTGGTGACATTCAAATGATTAACACTGGAACTATCATAGGTTTTACAATTTCATTCTAAAATTCCCATTTCATATTACATCTTTTTTTCACAATTATGCAGTGAGTTTTGCAGGAATAACTAAAGGTGTAGTATAATCAATTTTATTTTATTTTTTTGTTTATGCAGAATCAAAATAATTTCGTATATGATCACTTATATCAATATCAGTAATTTTAACTGATACTTCTTAAGGCGGAAAAATATCTTATAATGTGTTTCCTAAAGGCGAAATTTTTGATAGATTAATTTATTGGCGCTTTGTTTAGAAAATTTCATCCCACGCCGTTTCATCTGGTGATGCAACAATAAAAACATATGAACTTGGACGTGGGTAACGTAATGTCATCGATGGCGTTTCACGTGGTTATTCTGTGTACAAGGAAACACGGTTTGGGAAACATTGTTGTATATTGTAGTCGTTAGAATAGGACCTAATTGCTTTCTATATAACGATATCTTACAAGCTCTAAAAATGACAAGACGATTGAAAGTCTTTGAATTGTTGCAAAAACTGAATATTATATCCATAATAATAATAATAATAATAATAATAATAGTAAATTACTTTATATTTCTATTTCTATTGTACCTATTATTACGTTATACTTCTTATGTTTTTATGGAAGTTTATTTTAATGTTTTTCTTATTCTTTTTACTTGTTGGTATTATTATTATAATTATGTTATATTTATTATAGAGTAATTATAATTCCACAACTTTAAATTCTTTTTGTAAGATAGTAACACAAATAATTAAATAGAAAAATATTCTATTATTACGTGTTTTTTAAAGACCAGTCATGTTGACCAGTTTTGATAGAAGTAGTTTCATTTTTTCCGCGGTAGTTGAGGTAGTTTTATCGAGTAACCTGGTTTACCTACGTTTATGCGCAGTATATGCATCCGACAAATATTTGAGCGAACGCTCCCAGTAAACGCAAAATGGTCGCCGTTTTGTTCGCTCTGATAAGCAAACCGACGATACGCGTTGGCCACGACGTTCACAACTTGCCAACACGTAAACGCTAATATCGTTTGCTCGAATAAACGATCCGAAGTTTTGAAGAACCGAAGTTTCCTCCGCGGAGTACGAGCACGGCGGCGGCTGACAAAGCGACGCTGTACACCCCGTATTAGGCGTATGGAAATCGTGAGCGCGATTAGTCAGGTCTCCATTCGACTCGCGGCGTTATCGTCCTCGTACGCGGTGGAGTGTTTGCACATAACCGAGCATAATCAATAATGGAACATCGCCGCGACGCTGAACGGCCATCGAGCCCGGCCGGTGCTGTGGGAATCGTTCGATTATAGCAGCGGATCGCGGGAAGAGGATCGGGTTTCGTAATTTCGAGCTAAACTCTGCGGATAGCGTTTATTCATGGTCATTGTCGAATTAGAGAAAGATCGACATTCGGATCATGGACGATCAACGGAAGATGGATCGTTCAACCCTTTAAATACCTGTGTAATTTGTAAACCACATACTAAAATTAAAGCCAGATGCGGGTGTGTTATATAAACATATCAATTTTTGCTAATATCAAATAGCAGCTGTGAAATAAAAATAAACAAAATCTTTTAAAACAAAATATCACTTCAGTAATAGAAAATTAGAATGTACATACTGATTCTGTGCTAAAAGTATTAGCAGTTAAAGGGTTTAAATAGTATCTTTTTTAGTATTCTTCTTCATTTAAACGTGTGTTTTGATGTATACTGAAAAATGAATAATCAGCGAAAGCAACATTCTAAATATTGCAAAATGAATTGCTAATTGTACACGCCCCTCGTCCATTGTTAACAACAATCGCTTGTAAGCCACGCCATTGCAGTTAATGGCCGGGCAGGACCGTGTCGTTTGCGATGGCTCATTGTATTATGCTAATTAAACGTGTAATCAGTTTGTCGTACACGTAACACGCATGTCGAGGAACACGCGGCTCGACACGATCCCCACGTGACGGCTCCATTTCGAGCGGAAACACGTGACTGTTTGTGACGTAATCGCGTCGATGGTTCGAAACGCGAGCGTCTCGAATTTAGAAAAGCTTCACGGTGTCGTTGCCCCGTCTCTTAAGTCCGTCCAATTGGAATTTCAGGAATTAACGAAGCGATTATTAATTTGATATAAAATTGATTTACGATCGATCGAGTGAAAATCAGCAGTGGACGAACCTGTGGCTTGATTGCCGGAAGATTCGCACGGTCGCGATTCGAGCAAGTTGATATCAAACATTTCGAGAAAGTCCCTGACCCTCTAATGACATCATGAGTTACCCACGCGAGCCATGCCGTCTAAAGTTTCCCATCACTTTCTTATAACTTTCTTCGGAGCGGTCAGTTGCTTAGCGTCGTTAAGGAGGTCGCTGACATTAACGACCGAAATCATCAGTCTAGTTACGAAACGTGGCTCGTGCAACGCGAAATCTCGCGATACCAAAGACACTCCATTTTTCACAACGAAAGGTGCTAAACTTGTGTATCATAATTTATTTCATCCTTTGCAGTCGAAAGAAGAAGTAATAGCATCATTATTTACATAACATTTGTAATTTGCTAACAGAATAAATGAAGTTGTTACCATTTGCTTTTGAATTAAAAATTATTTGTATTGACTCCGTTGAGGAGTCCTTGAGTTTGAAGACAAATTTTAAATGGTTTTGCTCTGAAAATCGAGTGCAAAAGGTTAAAATTTGCTTCCCATTGTCGCTGTTACCGAGCACAATTGAAGTGTGTTGCTTCGTGTAGAGCTGTGAATGTATAAGAAGGAGAGAAGGAAAAAAGAAGGAAGAACGTTTTGTTCTGAGCCTATCAGTGGACTCATAACGCTACCAAAATGGCGGAGTCGCGCTTCAGACGCGAGGATATTAGGAACGTTTCAGTAATTTTATTATATGGAAACGGAGGCGGATATGGGAACTCGAGGGAAACTGTAGTGGCGGGTGTTGAATTCATGTTGTAACGCAAGCATAAACAAAGCACGGAATTGCGCGCATTCTAACTTATGTGCTTTGACTGTATGAGCGTATGATGTGTAGAACGGCTTGTTTTCGTTTATCTTTGCAAGTGTAGTTTGCAAATGCAGTGTGCAATTGCAAAGTGTTTGTTTCCGTTTACCCGCTACGCTACAGCAGGTTTCTTAAACTATGGAAGCATTCACCTGTGGTGTGCGTTGACATTTGCTGATAGAGAAACTGTGTTTCCATAAAAATTAGTAGTTTCTCTATTTTGATTCTAAAATAATCGCTCAATATGTATTTATTATTTATATTCTACAAAATACAAAAGAAGCGAAGTTTCCACTTATCTGTACAGTATTAAGTAGAATACGAGTTCCGTTTTCGACAAATCATTTGGTTACGCACAAATTATTAATCCTACCATCCGCATTGTCATCGTCTCATTTTTCGCTGAAATACAACGATCGCTCGGACCGATCACTTTTACTCGTCGCGCGTACAAAGTGGATCATTAAACGATGGATCTTGATAAGTCATCGAGAACCGTGCGGCTGCAGGCAGGATCCTTTAGCCGGCGTTCTCGACCTCCTCGAGGTCGGTGTATCGAAAGAGAACGACTAGGGGAGGCCGTCGCGATCCTGGACAACGATGTTACTTTTACGGCGGATCGTCTCGCCATATAAGACGACGTTCGATGCTGATCGAATCGATCGTATGGCGCCTTTTTATTCCGCGTGACGAACAGTGGCGCGCGTTGTTCGACAGGCGCGAGGAAGCGCGTGGATTCCTGGCCCAGTGGGGAAGTGGGTCGACACTGACAATTGTTTAATTGTTCGGGAGGAGGCGTGGGCCGCTTTCACGTGCTTGTTCGCGGAAACGAAAACCAGGGATCGATCCGTCGTCTGCGAGTTATTAATTTTTATCTCCACCTCGAAATCTAAATCACCGTTTGTTACTTTCTACGCGAAGCGAGTTCGATCATCTTACGACTGTGGTAACATTCAAATAGGCGGCCAATTTCTAACCGTTTAACGCAAGGATGGAATAAAATGCTGCAAAACACTGAAAAGTAAGATCGCAATCTGAAGAACGATCGCGTTTGAAAAACACCCACACAGCGAATCCTTAACAGAACGCGGCGTCGAACGGCAGGAAATCCACGGGACGAGGGGCTCGAGACAGCTCGAAGCGGATCAGCCCGGTGCATTCCGTTATTACGCGTTCCACTTCGATCGCAACAACCACCTTCGTCTTCGATGCTGTCCTCGTCGCTCGTCCTGCGCTTCGACCGCCGTATTTGGATCACGGAAATAGCACGCGTGTACCTCTCATGGAGTAAAGAAAAAAAGTAGAGGGAAAAGGGAAAAAAGAACGGGTGGAGACGAAGAAGGATCAGAGGCGGACGGATCGGGCTCGAATTAATTGCCGTAACACCGGTTCCTCCCTCTTAGCGAGCGCCACTCACGGATTCTTCCGTGTGGGAAAGTGTGTTGAACGCCGCGGTGCGTCTGCGATGCTCTGAACAATTTTTTCCTTTTAGTTGGCCCATTTTTGAAGATTTTTGGAAATTTATTTTCGTTTTAGTTGGGCTATTTTCGTAGATATTCTTTTTTAGAAGTATTTTCTTTTTTTTTTGAATTTGGAACATTTTTGTTAAGTCTTTTACAGTCGTGACAGTACGCGAAAAGCAAATGGTTTAATGTAAATTGCAATACAGTTGTTGAAAATAAATAAAAAATACCTAGTTCGCAGTTAAAGGGTTAAATCGTGGCTCGAGGCTTTAGAATCCCATTTGGTCTCTCGATCTTTCTTTTAGTTCCGCTGATTGGTCGATTTGAACGGATTTGCGAGGCTAATGGTAGCTTTGAAAGTTTCACTTTTAGGAACAAAAGTATTAAATAAAAATTGAACAATTCGTTAGATTCTTTTATCTAGAAAGTCTAGAAAAGTCAATTTTTGTAGATAGACTCATTTATAAATTGCAGACTTCATACGATCGGTAGATTAGATCACAGTGTTGCGATTTTAAGAGGAAAATTGTCGATAGAGAAGTGTAAAACGTAACATTAACCCATTTAGATTTCTAAGATCTTAATTAGTTCCTTCAACATTCGTTAAACAATCAAGATATGGATGAAAGAAAGTAAAATTTAATCGAACGTTAGCTCTCGAATCTGAAACTCGATGACCAGGAATACCTCCTGGTTCCTTCGAAATATCGAGGTGCACAGGACACCGATCAGTCGGATATCGAAGAGGCAGCTGGTTTCCTGATTCGCCCGCGACTTTTACACCCAATTACGTGGAATGGATCGGAATCACGTCACGTTCCGCGTTTACCGGCACTTTCCACTAAGTATCGGCTTCCTAGCCGACATTAGAGGCTTCTTAGGCTGACTATTACGCGGCGTTGCTCGAGATTCAAGACGGAACGCGACGCTTTCGAAGCGGACCGCCTCCCGCTGCCCGTCACGCACGGCCTTCCGATTTTCTGCCGAGCGAATCATACCGAACGCACCCGGTTTCTGTAACGGCGCCCGGGGAAGAAATTAACTTTCACGCTGCGATTACTTTCTGGCCAAATAATGGCGAGTAATGACGCCAGGCCATTGCTGTTTCGACGCTTTTCGAAAATTCACTCGTCTCTCGATTTATGGTTCTCGTGTAAGGTAAATCATTCCGTCGTTTACGCTGTCAGAAATTAATCTCCCCATGGTATTGTACAATCAGATTTAAAAAGAGTGTTCAGTTTAAATTCGCTTCTTGTTGTTGCTGTTTCTACGTGGTCCTTTCAAATTCATCAAACGCTTAAAGAGAAAACGTGGCTGTCAAAATAAAATACAAATTAAAAAGAATCCAACAGATGACCACAAAAAAATCCGTGCATTCGACTATGATGAATAGTTTTAAGTGTACATTTTGGAATGTATTTGAGCAAATGAAACCTTTAAAAATGTTCCGGTGTGTGAATTCAATTTTTCCTTATTCGGAAAATTAATTTTCAGTTACATCATGAGATTCTGCTTTACATATATTTTTTATGTGAGACTTTTTTATGTGATCCAAGTTCCAAGATGTTTTTATTTTATGCGATTTCCTCTATGCATTCCCTATTTCTTGGACAAAAACAGGTTTAAGTGTTTATTACAACTGCTTGTTTGTTAAATTGATTGATGCACTCACGCTGCATTTACGCAGCTTTCTCATCGATTTTCACTCGTTTCTATTGTTCCCACTAATAATTCTAAGGACAAAAATGAAACTTCGATGCAATTTATAGTTGAGGGTTGCTCGAGCTTTGGAGTAACAATTTTAACGACGATAATTGTAAAATAATTAATTCTTAACCATGAAGGAATTGAATCAAGTCACGTGTGCACTTTCTAGATTTATACAAAAAAAAGTCCGACGAGTTGTTCGTTTCTCATTTGAAATTTTTATTTCTCAAAAGTGAAACTTTCCGAGCTATCATTAGCCTCGAAAATTAAGTGTCTAAAAAAACAGAGACGACAACTCAAAGATTTCTAATCTTCGTCTTTTCTAGCGAACCATAACAAAATTCGTGAAATCGAACAGGTATTTCTATGCTCCTCGATATTCATAGAAGATATTCGTTAGAAACTTAGACGCGACACGTTTACGGCGATGGGAAAATCCCTAGACGATGCAAAGCTGATAACGCGGACGGAACCTTTGCCCACGGTTCGATCCGAAGATAATGAACCCCCAGGTGACGGCGAACGCGTGCTATGCCGCTCGTTCATCGTGTAATGATAGGAAATGCGGCGATTTCGCGGACTATTAGAGGGATCGTTAGCGTGAACGGCCTATTTCACGCTTGGACGTCCGTGTCCACGATGATAGACCGTGGATTCCACTCGGTATCTCTTTTAACACTCGTCCTTTTCGAAAACGTGCTGCTATTCCTGGAACAGAGTGAAACGTTGGAGAAGTTTAGGAATATCATCGATAATGAATTTTCTGCAAAATTAACAAAAATTTCTTTCTTTACCACGGTGACTTCTCATTACAATATTTCTTAGTTTTTATTTTCTCATTACAATTTAATTTCACTGTCATGTTTGTGTATTTGTTCGCTGAACCTTTTCGAAAGAAAATGAAAGAAGCAAATTGGTGAAACGCGACTCATGGAGACTTCGAGACGCGGCCAAGTGAATTTTTCCACACGCGGTACACGGTACAGGATCTCCTGTCGTCGAGTTGATCGCGGAAGATTAATGGGCGCATGACGCGGTACTGATCGCGACTAAAGAACCGCGCCAAAGACGAACGCGTGCAGCTTGGCTATCAAAGGGATACCCTCGCGTCTGTTTTATTTGCCGGAGATTTATGCGCCCCGAGGGCCGCGGATACGATCAATTGAAATTAATTGAACGCGTCTAAGTACCTGACGAATGATTGATACAAGATTGAACGATGAACATTGTCCCCCCAGTGCTCATTGATGAATGACGCTGTAACTTTGTTGGTGATTTTTCATTTCGACCGCCGTTTCGTTTAGCGATGGCGGACTTTGTAAATTTCTTGATCTCTTTTAGGAGCATGCTTTCCGAGTAGGAGCGTTCGATTGGTGAACAATTTTAAAGCTCGCAGCGCTTCGACTCACAAACATCCTCGAGCACCCTGCGCTCGATCTCGTCGCGGGGCAAAAATCGCGGGAGGCGGCTTCTCTCAATCAGATAAAGCGATGCGGGTGAACGCGTCTTCCTCGACTCGCATTCATCCGTGGTTGCGTTTGCTTCGCGACTGGTCGCATCGGCCTTTATCTAGCCATTGTGCGCACCCTCATTGTTACGCGACGTTCTGGCGATGCCGCGCTCCCGCCGAGATCCTACGTCAACCTCTGCATCGATTCGTTACTTAACGAACGCGACTCTGTTTTTCCCGATCGAACATTTTTTTTTTATCCTTCGCTGTTGGAGCTGTACAGAGAAAATCTGATCGGTAGCTTTGTTACAACCTTTATATTGCCTTTCCGTTTTCTAGTATCGTCAACCGAGTCAGAATATTGCACAAGTTCATTTTTCTTAACATTTTCCACATGACATTTTGGAAAAAGGAAAAAATGACACGGTGGTAAACGTGTAATATATTTCTCTAACAAAACGCTAAACTAAGCAAAAAACCAAGAGCTTCTGCCCTCGACCCCGCGGACACTTCTACCCTGATACTTCTAGTACCTAGAGCAGGTCCTCAAGCAGTAAGAGAAAGTCCCCACTTAAAACTCTACCCCCATCCAGAGGATATCGAGTTTCCTATCCTGAAAGACTCAATCGTTTCAATAATTTTCAAGGGGATAACAGAAGTTCTCCGTTTCAATCCTGAATTAACCGCAACGACGGTAAACAATGCCAAATAGAGACTGTTGTCCCGCAAGAAGCACTCCATCTTGAAAACTGAAACCGAGAACAAAGCTTCAACCTCGGTGCAACGCACCAGCGACGCGTCCGCAACATTGTGATTTATTAGCAAACAAAAGAGCCTGGGGACCGATCTCCCGCGTCCCCCTTGATACCACTCGCGGAGAATGCAAGTGGAGAACGCATCCACGAAGGCTGATACCATTGTCGGTGGAAAGTGCATGCAAATAAGCGCGCGGGGATCTCTTCTACGTGTCATAACGCCTTATAGGTAGAATCGCAGCCGGCATTTCCTGTCCTTGTGCGAACTAGCCCCCTCTCTGTTATGCTGCCCCCTCGACGGTTTATCGTTTCCACGAAAGAGCCTACAAAGGACAGGATGTCCACGGGTCATCGAGTCTCCTCTCCGAGGATTTTATTCGCCGTAGCACCTATCGGTGTTCCCACCGTGCGCGCGGCGAATCCATGCCCGAAGTGTCCTCACGAGCGCGCCGGTTTCACCTCGACCAATTATCCCGCCGTGGTGTTTTCACGACTTTTAATTAAACGGGCTTCGAACGCCCGGTTTCCACGCGCCGCTGGTGTCCCCGCGGCGAGATCATCCTTCGAGATCTCGCGGCTAGATAGGTCGCGCCGGCTGGTCGTGCCCGCGACGTTTTCCGGAAATTAGAGGGCAATTAATTCGATTCATGCGCGTAATTAATTTCGAACGGCCGGCGGGTCTGGCCTAATTGAGTCGTCGCGTAACGGGGGAGGTTTCTGTACCTTTGACTCGAGGTGAGAATACACCATCCTTATTAAATATACCCCTACCAAGGGTGCGAAATCACCTCGTACTTTGATATCGAATATTTTTTACAGTTTTAAAACTCCATATTTCAAAATATTAATATATCATTAAATAAATGTTGCGTATATAGATGTTCTCAAATGAAAAATTTTGCCCGTTTTCCCTTTGCACTCGAGAGCTCCTCAATGGGGACGATGCAAATAATTTTCAGTTCACAAACAAATCATAATATTTTACTCTGTTAGCAAATTACAAATGTTTATGTAAATAATAATGCTGTTATTCTTTTCTTTCGAGTGTATAGAGTTAACGAATCCATCCTGTACAATTTCTGCTTTGGAACTTCACAGTTTCCACCCTCTCACGTTGAAATGCGAATTCACTCCAACTTATTACGCATGCAAACTATTATCTCGTGAAACACTTTGAAACTTCGCGAAAAATAAACCAAGAGCATACATGTTCGTTAACGCAAACTGCAGCCACCGTCTGGCGTCTTAATTAAAAAAGTTTTCCGCTCTCCCAGAGGAGTAGGCGCCGGGTAAACTCGAAAGTAACCCTCCTGGCGAACACAATTGCCGCGGTACCGGAGGGAACGCGGTGGAAAACGGTGAAATCGCGTGACTGTCGGCTATCCGATAAGCGAACCGGCGCCATTAGACAGAGCATGGGTTACCGGTGTTACGCGAGGGGGGAGAGAGAGGTCGTGGAACCGACTTCCGGACCGGTCGCGGGACACCGATGACCGGTCCGGCGAGGGTATCGAGTGTCTGCCATGGCGCAATTAGAACGAAACGGAAGGTTAATGGGATTAGCGTGGAAGGCCAGCGAGGATTTCACGGTAACGGGCGAATGGAAGCCGCGGTGTCGTTGCACCAATGAGGGACGCGATCGTACCCTTGGGAAATCGAGAATGGCGATCGACGCAATTCGACTTCTCGAGGATGTTTTAATCACGGTTGAATTCAGATTATTGCAGCCACGGTGGTTTCGACATATTTTCTGCGATTGTCCAGGGCTAATGGAAACTGCATAAATTGTTATCAGTATGGTAATAGAGGGTGGCATTTAACCCTTCCCGCTCGACGATTCTTATGGTCGGATGAAGTTACGGGTAGAAATTAACTTAGATTAGGAGGATTTTAGAAAGACATTTTCCAAATATTTATTTTAATCGGTATTCGAAAAGAAAGAATTAATCTTGAAAGTGTGCAATGTGTAATAAACATAAAATTCGATGAGAAATTAAGCATCGATGTAAAAAACGAAGTAGGTTTGATTCATGCTTTAAAATATATCATACACAAGTTGATCATTAACCCTTTGTACTTAACGAGTTTTTCGGTCGGGCAACTCGAGATGATTTTGTGTGTATGTGACGACTGTCTTGCAAGTAACATAAAATGATTTTATATACAAATTTACTTACAAAAATGTTACATTTTAATACCTTATCTATTTTATTTTTATTTCGTTCGATATGAACTTCATTCTCGGTGAACTTCATTTCGCTAGGTGTCAATTTTGAAGTCTTGTGGAGCAGCACTGTCACTTTTAGATTCGCTGTCTGTTCTTCGGAAGTATCGGAGCTGCTAAATGTCTCACGAGATACTGTCTCGTCAAATGAAGAAAATCAAAACGCCAATTGTCGAGAATTCGAAACTTCTACTCCCTTAATTCACGCAATACAGACGATTTCAAAATTGGATTCAGCGACTACAAAAACGGTTTGATACAAATTTTGAATATGATAATGTCGCTAGTACACAAGTTATTAATTTTACACACACACATTGGTACACTGTTGCACTGTGACGACCTCAGGATAGTCGAAATGTAACCAGTTGCGGTGCCAACATAACCTCGAGTCGCCTTTTAAGCGCAAAGGGTTAAGCTGGTGGCAGAGAAATTTCGCATTGTACTCTGAACGCGTTCCAAATAATTTGATTATCGAAATTATCGCAAAACCACGCCTAACCGCGTGCAGGCTCTATCTTTTTCCAATTGTCGCTAATTGAATAGCGTAAACCGCGCGGCAAAGCGAGACATTTAATTAACGGCGCGCCACAGACTTCCCACGTTATCGGAGCCGGCGTGAAAAACCAGCCGACTCGGTAATCCACCTTTAAGTGCCGCTAATACACTGTGACTGATTTAAAGTTCGTTTATCATCCAGCTCGCGCGGACACGCGGAACTATGACGGCCAAGTGAGAGAGACTCGCGCGGTCTTGTCGGCAAACAGAGATCGTGCTATTACGCGAAGGAGTTATGGTTATAGATTATCGTCGGACATAGAGAGAGGGAGAGAGAGAGAAAGAAAGAGAGAGAAAGAGAGGGCGAAGAATCGTAAAACCGTTAGGAGAGATTGAGAGATTCTCGCGGCGTTGGAAAGTGGCCAATCGTAGAAAGAGTTAGAGGTTAAACCGTACTGATCGAAGACGGCAGGAGAGAGAAGGAGAGAGATAACGTAATCGTTCGTTAATTCGTTGATAACCGCCAGCTCGATCGGCGATTCGACGCGTCCAAGTATGCACGGTTCGCCAATTAAGTCCGTAATTAGGCGTAAAGCCGATAAGTTCGCGCGCGTATCGCCGCGCTGAAATGTACGGTCACGGATCGAAATGCACGACTCGAGAGAGGCGGCTCGATTAACGTCTGTTCGGCCGCTTTGTAAAGTATCCGTCGTATAAATAAGACTGCCGCTTTCCCTGAAACTGGCCGGAACGCTATTTAGACGGAAGTTTCGACTAATAAATCGGATCAGCGTGGTTCCCGCCATCGGAAGCTACGTCACGCGAGGCCCTATGCTTCGGATTTTTACTTCCGTTTTTATAAACGTGTGTCATTAAACTTTAATTGGTACCAAGGTTTCTCATTCCTTTGCGCTCATATTTCGCCATCCTCCATTTTATTATCATATTAGTATTGAATTTTAGGGACTCTTGGTAGGTCAAAAGGTCAAATTTCACTGCTCGAGAATAGTAAAAATGTGTTCATCATATAGCATTAATTAGAATTGGAATTGGAGTTAATGGTATTGCGTTTAGGGGTGGGTTTTGGGTGACGCGAAAAGAATTCGACAGAAAGGTGTTCGAATTTGCCTTCAAACAAAATAGAAATAGAAGCAAAGAGGTAATGTAAAGCATTACAGCACAGCTTTTTTTTACCATGTTGACGCTCACTCTGAATTCGATGATGCACGACAAAAGCAGATTTTTATAATCAATTGATTCTTGGGGAGTTCGATGAACATCTGGACCGTTTATTTTGAGAGTGGTGTAAGTCCATTTTTTTTTTTAAATAAGCTATTACATTGTGGCGACCACAGTAGTCACGTTGTACCCCGTGGCGCAGGGCGGAAGGACGTACTTAACCCTCGAAGCAGAGAGATAGGAGAAAATAAACATATGTTTCGACTCCAAACTTTTTCTTCGTCTTCGAGGATTAAAAACGGACGTTCGAAGAATCTCTCTCTCCTTTTGGCCATCGTAATGAGGGGGTAAAATTTAGAAAGCGTAGTGAGGGAAAGAAACCCTAACATAACCGAAACACAATTTGTTAATAATTTAGAAAGAAAGGAAAAAGAAATGGGCATCCACCACTTTCTAAATAAACAGTCCATTTCACTCGGGGTTCACAATTCCAAGTATTGGATATCCATCGACGGCATTTATACGTCAACGTAAATCAATTATAAGAATAACAATCAAACGAATTTTAACAGTAAAAAGAGTTACTAAAACTATGAAAATAGCTGTGAAGGAAAACTGTCTCCTATAGTAAATGATTTTTACTCTAAAAAGATTGATCTGTACGTGGAGATATTTAAAATGGCAGCCGCTCTGTACATAGAGAAACCAGTAACTTTCTGCGTTCGTCCAGTAGCAAAGGCGGACTAAAACTGTGTCACAGTGGTCAATTAAACGCGTTTCCCAAGCGAATAAAACGTGTCCACGTCCTACGGAAGTCGCGCGGAAACCATAAAGAACACCGTCGGAGAAAACACCGCGAAGAAGTCCCGCGGAAAGGTTGGCTGCGTAACCAGCCCGGTGCCCTATATCAAACGGAACGGCGCGCGACTTTCGAGACGAATCCAGCTTTCGCGCGTGCATCTCGGCTGGCCGCTGGGAGACGGGAAAAACCGGGCAGATAAATAGCGAACGGTCGCGCGAAAGAACTGTTTCCCGCGCGAAACCGTCGGATCGTACGGTGTATCGGAGCGCGGGAGAAGGATCGAGCGCCACGAACGAAGATCCTCCGAAGATAGATCTCGGAGGTAAAACGGGGCGAAAATCCTGGAGGCGAACGCGCCGTGCCGCTGATCCATGGATCACGCTCGCTACCAACGCGCAGAGAGCGCAACCTCTGCGGGGCCTTCTATCGCACGTGTACACGCCGTGTAAATATTTGTATGATGCACGGCCCGAACCACTCGTATCTTAACGGAATCTTTTGCCACGCCGTGTACACATATAATCTCCGGCTGATATCGCGCGGAGCAAAACGCTCCACCGCCCGTCCCCGCGGAATAAGATCGCTCGAGAACGTCTCCCGGGGGATGAAGTATCGGCTTGACCTTAGCCTCGCCTAGTTTCTATGAGAACCAGCCTTGACAGCGCTACGAACTGTTGCCATTCGATTTCAAACGATTTCGGATGCATTCGAAAATCAGACTGATATCGATTTTCACTTTTCTAGGATCGTTGGAATAAAAATTTAGGTTATTGAATATAAGATTGTGTAACACAAATATATAAATTACATTATGCACTCTCGTTCTAACTGCATCATCGGTGTACGTCGATCTTAAACTGTTCATGATCCTTAACTCTTTGCACTCCGAATTATTTGATTTGAAAGTAGCTTCAATGGATAGTTCCTCCACTGCTATTTGTAAACGAATTTGTTTACTAATTATATGAGGCTTGTATTTTACTGGTCAGAATTTTAATTCCTTTTGGTCGGTATTTAAATATGATGGGTCAGTGTCCTTTGAAAATATATAAAGCTCCTACTGTCGGTTAAACAAATATCAATTGGTTAAGAACGTAATTATTTTTCTATTTGGAATGGTATGAGTTTACCACTGTGTTTTTTCCGTTTTATATTGCCCATTTACTAAACTAACCTAAACGGTTCATTTAGTATTTTTATACTGATCATTTTGATAATAAAATACTAACCGAAAGTTGATTTAAATATTGACTATTTAATTTGTTGTCATTGTATTAAATATAGCTCTTAAACTTTGTTGTTATTTATATTTATGGAACTTAAATTTGTTTTTTTTTTATTTATTGATGTTGAGTCACACTCGACAAAGGAGTAGAAAGGATTAATATTAAAACAAAACAGAACTTATACCTGTATTCACACCTAAAAATAATTCTGTACTTCAACCTTAATCTAAACCATAAAAACAGTTAACACTCCACACTTTTATAGAAATTTTCCTAGTTGATTCTTGTGAACAGTTTATATTTCGAAATGATGCAAAGTTGTATAAGAGGATTCGTTTGATTTATATCCAGCGTACTTTAGAGTTGTCCTGGTGCTCGCTATTTGCTGACGTGCCTTTGATTTTGTTCCTTCTTTTATTCCTTAAGCTTTTAGATGCTTTAAGCTTTTCTAAGGGCGTCAATTAGCCCCTTTACCAACCAATCTCGATGCTTGGAATGGTAATCACGTAAAGAGCAACTTGCCAATTGCTTTTGTGGTCAAAGCGCACCCCTATTCGGTCCTTGGGGAGTCTTTTGCCTGTAATTAGTGTCGCCTTGCTATTAATTGTGCTCGCTACTCTTAAAAAACCATTGTTAGTATTCGTAGTCCAACAAGTTAAGATCTTGAAGCGAACATAACTTGAGTTTTTTAAAAGTCAAAATCAGCTGCATTTTATACAGATTTCCAATATCATAGTTGTACCATATCTTTTAACAGATCTTTTAACAGAATTATTTCGATATTACGGTGAAAAAATGTTGATTCTTAGAAGAAACGTGTTCAAGACGTGACGCACCGTTGTACTCATTTCGCTGATTTTAATGTGCCACATAAGTATGCGACGAGGAGGAGCGATCGGACGTTGGAACGGCGGCTTAACGCCGGGCGAAATATCGGCGAGATTATTCGAGCGGGCTTGATTGGAGATGAGCAAACTCGATAAGCGAGGTTGGCCCTCGCGGAGGAATTTTCAGGTCTGGGGGCAGGTGTCGTGGTGCCGGGCAACCTGTTTCAACATGGCGAGAGAAAACGACGAAACAGCCAGCCTGCCGCCTTCCACGACGCGCTGCCGCTCTCGTATTCAAATTCCCTTCGGGCTGGACGCCAGCCGAATTTCCATGTCGAGTCTGGGACGAATCAACGATGAATGGCGCTAAATGTTGGGTTACACCCGAGACCCTGCCTTGCCCCTTTGTATTTTTTAGACTTAGGACTTAACGAAAGGACGACATTTTTGCGTCCAGGAATTTCAACGTCCATCTTATTTTGCCTCCTTCCTATTATTTGGAGAAAAAAGAGGCGAATATTTCTATGTTACGTTTAATTATTTGGGCAGATAATTGATATTTGGCTCTTCGTAGCTAAGTTTTTTTACTTCTTTCTTTTTCTTCTTCTCAATTTCCACGCCTTAAAGTTCCAAGCGGAGCGATGATGATTCTCAATTTCAGCGCTTTAGAGTTCCAAGCAGCGCGATTGTACTGCTTTTCTACTTGTCAATAGAAAATCTTACGTTATTATTGCTGGACCATTGTTATAAGTGTACAACGTGCAATCAATTTGATAGTAAGTGGGAGCAGAAACGCGATCGCTCCGTTTGACACTCAAACGGTTAATGAAAAAAATGCTCGCCTTCTCAGTGTGGCTTTTCCGATGATTTCGTGAAAGTGACGCTGTGGTCGTGCGTCAACTACGTCAGACGTCAGCGCATCCTCTCCTCGGTCAGGTATTAGCGGTTTCTGGCCTGGAAATCGTCTGATCTGAATCATCCGTACGTGCGCGGTCCTGCGTTAACTTTCGACGAAATTGATCCCGATACCCTTAATTCGCCCGTTCGAGCATAGATTTCGGTGAAATCGCCCGGTTAAATCGCCCTCTTTTCAAGACTTTGAGCAATACATCGCTCGATAAATCCGTCCAAATTCTGCCGCTAGATTGTGTCCGGACTTTCACTTCGATTTAACGGAAGGTGTTCTTTTTGCGCCTTGCGGTTTCGAGTGTAACGAGGAGTGCAGAAAAAAGGGGAAGCAGGGTCGTTGCGATCGAACTGCGATTGCTTTTTTCTCTGTCGAATTTTCTGAATGGGCACTCGTATTCGTCGTTTACATTTCAATAGCTTACACGTTCACGATACGAATTACAGTCGAAATGTGACAAACGTCTGTTTTGTCATAGGTACAAATAATTGGACAACTCTATCGCGGTTGTTAAACAAGTCCGAGGATGAAGAGTTGAATATCCTTCTCTGTCATTGCTGTAATCAGCAATTCGATCGCAATTTCTGTTACGTAAAGCAGACACATCCATCATTACCATGCGACGCAGAGTTCTAATCCCAACGGGTAACCCTCGTCAGGCAAGAACTTTCTCTGAAAATCGTTCGGACATCGTCGGATCTCGGGGCGCGATCGAGGCTGCGTGACGATCGATCGCCGGGAGTCCGTTCCGCGATCGATCCTTTGTCCAGCTCGACGACGATAAGCCGCGTCGAATCACGAGACGTCGAGTGCACTCGATTTTGCAACGGCTCTTAAGCCCCTCGCATAAATTATACACGCGTCTCTGTCCCTCCGCCCTGGCTCCGTCCATTACGAAACCGTGTCCGACGTCTCCGTTCCCCTTGTTCCCTCTAAATGGCGTCGATCTATGAGCCTTGTGGCGCGACTTTTATTACCGCGATGCCGTAACCTCTGGCACCGAACGGAGGGACGCGATCATACCTTTGTCCACGGAGTTTCGCACGTTTGCGACACCTTTTGCTACGGCGATCGATCTGGATCTCTGATCAGAGGCCGCGGATGAGAATACTGGCCAAGACTTAACGCTTTCACCGCGACCTCGAAGTCGATGCGTGTTAAGTCTAATGGCTGAGAACGCGCGAGGCGCGTGAGACACGGTCAATGTATCAACAGATCGCGACCATTTTGGGTGGATATCGATTTGTTGTTCGGTAAATAAAGCGCGCGATTGTTATTAGGTTTTACTCGTATTTAATTACAATTGTGTTGTTTCATGATGAGGTTAGTGTGATAAGGGTCGATCGAAGAAAGAGTTAATGTGTGAAACACATCGAGTTGCCGCATAAAATGTCGTGGTGACTGTGGATCGCCTCTTGAGCGCCAAGGGTTAATTTACAATCGATAACGATTTTCATCTTCTCGCTGGTTTCTCGATGGATATGAAAGTACGTACACTTCCAAATGATGCAAAATTTCAGGAAGAGCTCGTTTTTCGCTGATGCTTTTGGGGTAAAAATGCACCCCTTCTTTATATAAAAGCTAGTATAATAGAAACTAGTGCTAATGTCCAAGAAGGCGCTCTAGTGCAGTGGGTTAATAAGTATAATGCTCTACTCTCCCATTTCAGAGAGTGTTCTGAGCAACATTTCCGCAGCTATGCACTCGGTTCTATCACCAATTTCTCTCTTTTCCTACGGTCACCGCCGAATTTAACGTTACCAAGAAGAGAAGCCGCGTTCGCCATCCATTTCCTCGTATCATCACCAATTACTCAGCCGCTTATTCACGTCATAACATCAGACTTCCACTCTGGTTAGGATATCAGCGAGTGAGTCACCGCGACGTCTTCCGCTGGCGTCTTTCAGGGAAGCTAAGAACGGTCGCCCGGTTCCCGGAACGCTCTGGTATGCTAATTGCGATCACGGTGCGTACTCGAGGGCTCGCGAGCATTGTCGTATGCGTGCGGAACGTTTACAGGCAGGCTGCACCGGCCGGTGCTGCATTCTGCGTACGGGAGCAACCTCTGCTGCTCCTTTTTCCGTCTCTCCCGGCCGCCCCGTTGTCGCTCGCGCGGCGAACGAACACGTGGGACCGCGGAACTCGTTCTAAGGGCGCGGTTACGACATCCGAGGCCGATCGGAATTCCATAAACGCGTCGCGCGATCGTCTCCAGCCTTTGATCGCACGGAAACGTTTAACCCGGCTCGTCGATCGGCTACGAATGGATCGCAGAACCATTACGACACCGGTTCTCGATGCTTCATCCTTTTTGAATTATCCTTCCACTTTGCTCTAGAAATATTGCCAAGTTACATTTGTTTTAAATCATTGCCATATACTTTTCTTTCTGCGCTCAAAAGAAATAACTGTAGCCGATATAGCTTTAGAAGTTTAAGAAGGCCTACGTGTCGCCAAAAATTGGACGGTTATAGGCGTCGTTTGCGGCTGTTAGAGTGTAACATAATCTGAGAAACAGGATCAACAATCCGGAGCAAGTCTATTGTCATTATTCTCCATTTGTCGAACACATGGTGACAATATGTTTACCCGTAACAGTAATGTCCCGGAAGTTGTTACTTTCACTTCCTTTCAGAATCAAAATTCCAATAGTGCTTTACAACCATAGTTCAAGTCATTTTCGGAGCATGTCATTTTTCGGATTATTGGCTACTACGATCATATTGGGAATTTTCCCGTGCGTTACTTGGTCGTGCAACGGTACCTTTTTCCTTTTCCACTATGCATTTGTCAACCAATTAGAAATCAATCAAGTATGTAATCAACGAATTCGAGTGTCTCAACAAAAAACATGCGCCAAGAGCTTAAAGATCATCGTTTACATCAGGAGAACAATTCCGAACAAATCAGTAAAAAACCACAAACGCATTCAAATCAGATCAACTAAGTAAAAAACATAAAATCAGTAATAAACATCAAACATATTAAACGTTACTCATTCAAACGTACATTCATTGTTCTTGTTATTAATAAATTAGGGTATTAGTGTAAATATGTTATCTGTGTACAATTAAATACTCACTGGCCATTAATTCAGCGAGTGAAGCGGAGCATACCAGAAAGTCTCCTTTCAATAAATAAACTGATGCCCTCGCCAAAACAATGGCAATGATTGCAATGATTAATAATTGAAGAATGAAAGAAGTAAAGCTGAAGTAGATACATAAATTTGTTCGTTTTTGTCGGACATTTGTTTGGAAATGAAACTAGACATATAAGATGGAGAAATAAATTTGTACGATTAGAAAATATCAAGATACGAGATAATTGTATAGGAGAGAGTTAAACCAACAGTTGGTGGAAATCTTGTCGAGGAAATTTGAGGACGGTCGTATTTTCCGACTTCATGGGACTCTATGAGAAGGGGAGGTTCCCTTTGGGATATCTTGATTATCGAGGGAGGCTCCTGCCGGTGCAGGGACGGTACAAAGGGAAAAGACATTTAGAGGATCGTCGGGGGCTACCCACTGTGTCACGATGTCTACGGGGTAGTCATTTAGAGAACAGGATCCTGTGGAGATAATATTATCGAAGACAATAGAACGCACACACGCCTAACCCTCTCACTGAAATTATTCCTAAACACGAAACCCTCCGGACATCACGTTCTATCTTCAAACCATATTTCCCGACATCTTGGGACTGCCATCTGAACATCCCCTTTCACGGTGCAATCAAATCTTTCCACGAATTTCTTAGTTATTTCTACGCTTAACAACACCCACCAAACAAGCCGTTTATCTTGAAAATAGTCTCAGTTCATTTTTGAGAAACCTAGCTATTTTAATATTTACACTTGTACGTTATTTTTTTATTTCGAAGCATATTGTAAACGATATATTTAAAATCAGTAAGATTTTATGAAACGAAATTTAGTTGGTTAATAGTAGAGTGATAAAAAATTTTATTTTGAAAGTGATTCAAGCCCATTTTTCAGTTGCTTGTTGTTAATTGTACTAACTTAAACGTACACAATATTTGCAGTGACATGTGTGCAGCAGAGAATAGAAATATTAAAGTAGGTTTAAGGTGTCAGAAAATTGTTCGAACTGTTAAACATAATATGGAAATCATAGACCATAAATTCTTAGCATCAGGGCAGGCTTTTACCGAGTGACAGAGATTTTGACGTCGTAGAAATGCCATTGAAAAAAAATAATTTATAGGCTGTTTGTCTCTCAAAATATTTATAATGTTGTCAAGAAGTTCCGGAAAGGTAATAACTTAATGTTAAATGAAACGAAACAAGAGGATTTCGTATCACCAAGATTCTTGGAGTATGCGAGTTTTAAAAGGGCAAAGAATTCTGGCGAAAAAAATGATTTATAGTGGAGACAAAATGTAGATGAGTAATTAATTGTTATGTAATTTATATAGTTAGAAGGTTTTCTGAATTGCGTAAGTGGTAGTTTCCAAGTATTGTCATGAAATATAAAATAAATTGAATATTGTTATTTCAATTTGAAGCATTTGAAATTATATCGAATGGCAGTGGGTAAAATTAGTGAGGGTACTGCACAGTTCCATGCACAAATTTGTTATAAATCAGAGGATAGCTACTGCAGTTCCACAGTACCTATACGTAAGCCGCCACTGTCGAATGGACTTAGGCTGGTTCAAATTTAATGGCTTAAGTCCACTCTTGATAATAAGATACGTATTATTCACTTAATAACTGCTATTATTTCAATAGAAATTGTACATTTAACTGTCTTATATCCTATACGAGAAACGCAAACTCTGAAATAATCTGAATTTAAACAGAAATGAACTTGGATCGCTCTCAAAATAAGCGGCTCAAATAGAAAAGAAGCTTTTTTACGAGTATCCGAGAGAACTGTCGTCGTTCGCGTAACACCGCGAAGGGGTTAAACAAACTGAGAGACACCACCGGGCGCGGTGGGATGGTGCCGTGGTACGCTTGGAATGCATCGCGACAAATTTTTCGCGCGGCCCGCGTTGTCGATGGCGGCCGGAGAATCTCGCGGCGAATTCCATCGGCGATGCTAATCGCGAGCGATCTCTCTCCGCTGGGGCCAACCTCCTCTCCGCGGTCGGTCGGCTTTATCTGGCTGGCATCTGTGTGTTCGGTTATAGACGAAACACCGTGTGTACACACGGGGAACTCGGTCCTGATCGCCGGCTGGTATCTACCTGATCCGCGGCCAGAGATAATCCCGCGGTTATGTGTCTACGCGCGACATACTTATTCAATTAAATCGACGAGCGACGGCTGGGCCTCCTTCGAGCGTTGACCTACATCGCGGCTCCGATTAATTGCATTCTAATAAACGTCGCGACGTTTAGCCGCGCTAAACGGAGCCCCAGCGATATTTATGTATGCCTCGCGTGAGCGACGAATTGTCGAGCGAACCAGTCGGATAATAATCGAGCTGGTTTACAATGCATGGATCGGTTCAGTCTGATATGTATGGAAATATAATTAACCCTTTGCACTCGAAAGAATAGTAATTTGCTAACAGAATAAATTATTACGATTTATTTTTCAACTGAAAATTATTTGTAACAAAATTTTCTACCGAGGAGTCCCCGAGTTTGAGAGTAGATTTTAAATTGCTTCGTTCTGAAGGCCTCGACCGCAAAGGATTACTGTGCCGTACAGAATTGGGAGATTTTCTTTTAGAGATGCGTCGATTTCTTTCAAAGTGCAGTTGCAGCAGAATTTTCAATTTATTTAAAGTCCCATAGAACTGCAATCATGGTTACGAAAATCAAGTAGGGATAGAAATCAGTGTAATTAGAAAAAATAAATAAATTTTTTTGCAGAAGAGCAAAACGAAGTTGCAAATGCAATTACACGTTCGAGAAGTGAGCTCGTACAAAGTGCAATTGCATCGTTCTCGATATGTAGCGGAGATATAAGCTCGGTTTCGAATCAGAATCTTGTTTAAATTCGAGAGATTAGAATGAAAGTGGTATAGAATGCAGACTATTGCCGGCGTTTCATAAAACGCCACGAATTTTCCCCGCGGCGCTAACTGCAATCGCGTTTATATTCTTCTGTTCGCGAACGAGCCGCATAGCGATCGTGTGAAACCACTTTTGCACGATGCTCAAAGTAATTAAGAGACGTCGCGTTCCCACAGGTGTAATTTAGAAAAACGTATCGAATGTCATAAATCAAATCCTTGTGTATTGAAAATAGTTGGAAACTTGGCCTAACTTGAACTGTAATTGCTAAAAAATTCCTATTCGTTCCATTGAATACCATAATGAAGTTACATAACGAAAACGATCCAGGAATTAACTATAATAAGATATTCATTACTTGCAAACGCATTAAAAAAAAACTATGAAAGTCTTATTATCACATAGAATCAGGAAGTTTGTACGATAGTGAAATGAACGTTTCGCAGTATAATATAAAAGGCAGCAAATTAAATGATCAATAAAAATACTAAACGGTCAATACATAAATAGCAAATGGTCAGTAATAATAATAAATATACAAATAACAATAAATAAAAGACGGTCGGTACGGAATTAATTACCAGTTATAGTATCAGTACGTCCGGTATGAAGTTAATAAATGGACAACATAAAGAAGAAAAACAGTATTAAATCCGTTCCATTGTAGACTCATTGCAAGTTTAAAAATAATTACGTTTAAAAATGTCTTTATACGTAAATATAAAGTAGTTTCATTTTTTATATACTTAAAACATAATAAATTTAATTTTAAAGTGTAATACTGACTATTTATATTTAAATAGTGACAAAAAGGTTTAAAATGCCGACCAATATAATGGAGGGCGCCAAATCGTTAGACGACATCCAATAACTCGACGAATCGTCAATTGGCACGCATATTCGATCCTGTATATTATGCGTCACGAGTTCTCATATCGCGTCGAGTATTCAGCCGGACGGACGAAGATCCTTATTACAGGAAATAGCTTCGGAGTCAGTCGTGTCATTAAATATGCAAGCCGCGGCCACAGGCAGGGTTCTACCTCCGGGAACGTCCGTGCAACGTCGAAAACTTCTAATTTACCAGCCAGGATACACCTCCTCCTCGATCGTTTATTTCTTCGCTATTCGCGCTCTATCCTGGAAATAATTATACGCTATTGATCGTTATTGAGCGCCCCTAATCGCCTCGAGGTTTTCCGAATGATTCGTTCCGTTCCGTCCGTTAGATGATGCCGATTATTCGTACATATCGTTTCGACGTGTCATGCTTCCACCCGCCATTTTTTTCTTTAATATGCTGCTTTTCATTTCCCGCCGTTTCACACTGCCAATGAGAACCTATTTATCAATGTATTCTTTAACCCTTTGCGCTCCGAATTATTTTTCAATTTTCTTGCCAACAACTTTCTACTATTTTAAGTGTTTTATTTTTTATTTACTTCGAAGGACAGCTGCTCGACTGTTACTTGTAAACGTATTTTTGTAATTATTATGCATTTTAAAGTAATGGCCAGCTGATGAAATCGCCTGACCATTTTTGCAGTTCACTAACATGTTTACCGTCCACGAACCTGTTAATGTAGCTCTCAAACATTGTTGTAATTAATATTTATGGAACGTATATTTGTTCCTTTTTTTTGTTTAGTGATAACGATGTCACACCCGACAAAAAAGCGCAAAGTGTTAATTTAACGGGAATATTCAGATTTTTAAATGACAGTGGCAAGTAATTGGCAATGAAAGATAAGTGTTCGTCAAAAAGAAAGGAGATCTTAAGAATTTTTTTATATTATAATGTCTTATAAATTTCTGACATGTACAGTACTAATTGAATAGCAGCGATAATTATGATATTCAATAGTTACGAACAGGAAAGACGAACCCCTAGCGAAGCGAGCACTTTGCAGTTCAACTAACAATTATCTTGTTTGTCAGTAAGTAATAAGTGTACCTCGTAAAAGAAGACACTTATAAATTATGATAGCCAAAGTCCAAGTTTCCTAGTATCTTTGCTTACGCGAGTGTTTTCACAGATTGCAGTAGTAACTATATACATGGAAGATAATTAACTCTTTGCAAACCAAAAGGAAAAGTAGCAGTATTTTTTTAAGTTACGCGAACAAAATTTTCCTGAATCTATTTAATTCGTAATTAGCTAATGGAAATTATTTGCATTGTCTCCATTAAGGAGTCCTCGAGTTTGAAGACAAATTTTAAATGGCTCTCGAGTGCAAAGGGTTAACGCGTAACATAAATCGTATCAAAGTCGTACGTAAAAATAAACGAAAAACCGTATAAAAATTCTATTTACGAGTCGTAGCACAACTGCGTATTTCTATTACGCTCGCTGCACTCACCCTTGTTTTATTACCTTCTCTGGTGAAATAAAGGTTGACCTTCGCGCGTTTCAAGATATCGTACCCGCATAAGACGCAGATGATCCGCCGCGAAAAAAATCGGACCGCGGCACCGAATACGGCCGAGCGATTAAATCGAAATCGATGTTTCGGAAACGGAAGGTGCGGGCAATGTGGCGCAAGTATATCATGACCAGGTGGGAGGGGCGTGCGTCTCGGTGCGGCGTAGGTACGTCTTGACGCGCGATCGTGCCGGGCATCAGTGACTCTTTCTCTGCCGCCAGCATCCGATCGTCCACGGTTCTTGCTCTCGACTCGCGCGTGCGTGCCCGATCGAATCCAGTGTGAACCGCGCGGTGCGTGCCCGCTCGAATCGACTGTGAATCGCGCGCGAGCCTCGACGCGGCGATCGATCGCCGATCGATTTACAGACGTGCTCCGTTTCGTGAATGGGGGAGTAACTAGATCGACCGTCACTCCCCCGTGTACGTGGTTTTACTTTCGTGGTGACTGGTGGGCTTCTGAAAACTATGCGCTGAAACGTTCGCGAAGCGACGCACGGGGTTACTTTTTCCGGTGCACAGGAAATAGATTGTTGATTGGTGATGATAAATCGGTAAGAGGATCGTTTTTCTATTTACGCGAATGCCAGGTTTGACGAAGTGCAGTTGCGAGCGATACCTTCGAACGGAGAGGTAGAGAGTGTCTTTCGTAACGGAGTAGGGGTTTTTGAAGGCATTCATTGAGAAGTAGGATCTGGATAGTTCATTCATTAGTTTCACCTTGGAACGCACGGGGTGTCCCACGGAGCTTGGTATAACACCGAGAATTGAATAAAATGTTGTTGCTTCTGCTGTTAATGCGTATGCATTTATGTGCATATATTTAAGGAGCAGGGGAGCTGATACATATTTATAAACTGGATAAAGACCGCGCAGGTGAAGTGGTACGTGTAAATATTCAGTGACGTGAACGATGCCTTGCAGAAGTAGCTTCAATTCTGACTCTTCGAGAAAACATGGATACTTATTCAAAGTCAACGTTTAACACGTTAGCACCGTTCGATCTCGTTCCGCGCCCTATCTTTACAACTCGAACATCTTCGAGCTTTTACAGCCACCATGCTGCTACCACTGTATCTTCACGTTTCCATTATCCTGTGACTACAAATATCTATCCAACACTTGCTCCACGCCTGTCAAAATATCTAGATCTGTTCAGGCTACATCTATCACTCGCAAACTTTATTATCTGTATCCCTCTTCAGTGTCAACATAGGTAAAATCGAACACCAATCCCAATAGCGGAAAGCAGTTTATAAATCGTCGAAAGATAAGGATACAAGCAACTACGTACCTTGCAGATATATAGGCTACCTACGCTAGTCACAAAGTTATTCAATAAATGTATAAATGCATCATATAAAGAAACGTTGCATCGTACAAATTATAAACTCGCATCGAAAACTGGAATCTCTGTTGGCAGTTGTCCGTTTGAGTACTGTTCGCGCCTGAAAATTTGCGCTTGTGCGGGTACCTAAAGGCGTTTGGGAAATTGACGTTGTGATATTGAAAATGCTTAGAAAACTGTTGCCTTATACTTAGAAATATTACGTTTAAAAAATTTGCGCTTGCGATACTGTAGACATTTAGAAAACTTGCGACTTGTGATATTGCAGGCGCTTAAAAAACTTGCCAAGTCAGTGTTTTTTAACCTGTGTGCCGCGAGAGATTGTCAAATGTGCCGCAAGGGTTAAATGTCAAATAATTAAACTTACATAGGTTTTGTAACTTCGAAATAGTATTTGTAATTACCTCGTACCTTTTATTCAAGAAAACTTGTCTTATATTCAGCTGTGCCGTAAATAGCTCCCGATATTCTTAATGCATTGTTACATGAAAACAGTTGAGTTTGGTCTTTTACCTTTCTGATTCGCGTAACGGCTGTGCAGTAATCTCTACAGCTCTTCCTCGAATAGTAGGAACGGTAGTACGCGTGTGCGTATCTTTCTTTGCAAGGTGTTACTCGCTGCACTCGAAATGCGCCTCCGCCAAGAAAGAGGCCTGTCCGTAAACACTTCTGCGTGACGTTCTACCTTCACTCGAGGGCTACCATGTAGCAGCGTTCGAGGCCGCACTGTGTGGTCCTCTTGAAGAAGCTGCGCTCGGTTCAGGCTAACTTCATGGTCGAGTAGGGGGAGAGAAACGGTCGAGAGGGTGGGAAGGAACGAGGATTAACCCTTTCGCTGCTGCGGAGCGTTCAGAAACGAATTGCTCTCTAACCATGACAGCGGAACTGTTACTGCTATTTATGGGTATTATATTTGATTTTTGCGGAAGAAAAAAACCTCTAAACAAAAAAAGGTATGCTGCTAGCGCGTCGAAAGAAAACGATCGAATGTTATATTATTGGGCAGTTATAGATAAGGTTGTTCGCTCGAAGAGAGCGATTCTGACTGAACGTATAAAGGCGCTATTCGCAGTCAAAGGGTTAAGCAGAAGTGGCGGTGCGACCCCGAAGAGTGGCTGGTCGGTCCCAAGGACAGACCTCGGTGACTAACGTGATTTACGTTTCGCCAATGGCGCCTTTTGTCTAGCCGACCCGCTGTCAGGCGTGTTTGATTTTCGCAATATATTACGCGCCCGGCGAATTATACTGCGCCTGGTCGCGGTCATAATTCAACGACGACGAGAACGACGCGGTCGATTCTGCGAACGGGACAGGACCGGAAACGTGGTTCCCCGCGCGGTACCGCTGCGGCTGTCGTTCAGTTCCCACGGGCTTTGGATTCGTTTTGCTCGGTTTTTGGCGCCGCCAACTGACGAACCACGAGCACTGTGTCCTCTCCGTGGCAGAGGTTGGAACTTATGGCCGAGAAGAGAAGAGATTGGGGCGATTTTTCTGGGTTATATCGTTTGGATGGAATTCATACGCGATTAGGAAGATTCAGTAGTCGGAGAATGGTTTGCGTGTGAGAAATATGAAAATGGTCGCTTTCCTTGGATTCAACGAGAGTCTTTTAGACGAAGAGACTTTTGGTTGACCTTCTGAGAGTTCTGTACAGGTTTGTTACAATATTTTCAGTGATATTAAACGCGACGAAGTTGCAAATAAATAAATTCACCAACGCTGCGTCTAACATTTTCATTATCGAATGAAATACTTTAGATCACGAATTGAATCTTGAATTCTCTCAGCTTGTATTTATCTTCAAGAACGCTCTGCTAAGAAAATCGAAAATCCCACACTGTGCCGCATTTGCAAAGATAAACATCGCGTTCGAGGTAAAAGTCCCAACATGGTAGCTCGGTTTCGCTCATTGCCTTTGACGCATGCCTCGTATTCAACGGTTTATCTCATAGACATCTAATCGCGGATCCTCCCCGCCGCGTAATAAGCCGTCGAGTAATTAAAACGCGATCGTCGCGCTTTAGAGCCCTCTCACGCGCCTGTCGCCACCGCTTTCGTTTCTCGTGAGAATCCGCGTGAATTCTCGTGGAACGGCTAGATAATTAACGGAGCGCGCGATGACTTGCTTTTTAAAGACACTGAGACGCAGTCGAAGTAAAGTTGCATTTGTTTCGTAGCATACACAATGGCTTAATTAATCTATTAAAAACGAAACTAGAAAAAATACTTGGCGTTTTGTGAGACGTTTTTGTGTGCCACAATCGGTAATAAATTAATTCTTTTCTTTTTTTTTTGTTTTTTTTTTCTTAATTGGAGATCACGCAGCAACAGTGTTGATAAGGGGTAAACGCGCGTTCCTACGCGTGCAATTAGGCACGTGCATGGTCGTTTGATGCGAGAGCGCTCGTCAGGTTAAGTGGTCCTGTCGCTGGTTTTATCTTATCGAAGGTGGCGAAGGGTTAGGGTAAACGAGGCTGGTGAAACAGCTTTCTTGCTGTACAAGGTGTTCCTCCAAGTTGTTTCTTTAGAATAATCCTTTCAGCGGGTAATACATGCGTAGAAAGTCGAGTAGAAACGAGAACTTCCAATCGATTGTTGTCCAAGTTTTCTTTTGTTCTGTTCTAAATAACAACATTTTTCATCTGTTAATTGAAGGAATTAAAAGTCTGAATGATTCGTAGATGGCTAATTCTAATCGAGAAGCCGTGTGGTTCGAGAACGAACAGGGATTCGTGTCACGGCGAATGGGATGCGACGGGGTCACGAACGTACTCGGTTTTCGAGAGTGAAACCGCGCTCGAAAGTCCGCGACGAAACGAAAACTGATCTCGTACAAGGCGTCCTTTAATTGGTCACGTTCGATCCGCTTATCAGCGGGCAACGCAGGATCGGCGAAACGGAGTATCCCCTGCGAAGTGTTCCCGTGGGAACGATCGTTAATTGTCCACAAAATGCACTCTCACCTTGCGCTCTGCTAAAAGCAGAATCGTGTTCGCCACAGGAGAGTTACGTATCCGCGAGAGGACAACCATCATCCGAAAGAAATAGCCGTCCCTCCTCCGCGTACGCCTCTCGTCTGTTCCTTCGATAGTTTTCCAAGGGTGCCGACTGGTTAAAAGTGTATTGGGTGGAATCAGCATTTTTCTTCTACACGGTGGCACTGTTTTTCGACAGTAAATTCACGATTCGAATTAATTATATTTAACTCTGTTCAGTAGCTATTGAGATTTCCTCTTTATAAAGGATTGAAGAATAAGTGATAAATGTGTGATAATAAAATTTTATCTAACAAATAACTGCACTTGTCTCTCTGTGAGTCACAGATTACAACTGAATAAAAATGGAAAACTAACTCACCCTTGCGGATGTAAAGACTTTCTCTGTATTTCACTCAAGCTAACACTATGTTAACATATTGCAGACGAATCACGAAAATTCTCGTGTTTCCTTTTCTCAAGCTTCTGATCAATTACGAGAATTCGAATATTTTCGTTATCAGCTTGAACAGTAATAGCTAACCAGTGGCTAAATCTAGTAATAAAATGACTGTGCTGCGATGTGTTAAATAAAGGAAAGTTGAAAAACACCAGGCATTTGGAAGATGTAGAATTTTATCTTGAGAAGCTCAATTGCTTCAGTAACAGTCTACGATTGCACACAAGTTCGCGATGTATTTACGAGCTGTTAAGATTTATATGAAATCTGTGTTATATCTAGGGAATTACGTATAATTATCAAAAGCTCTTATACAATTAATTAAGTGGAGGGATTCGTGTCTCTTCCAAATGACGAAAACAAGTCTTGCCGAGCTGTTCCGAATTCTTGCGTAGTTTTATGTTTGTTCGCCACTCTCTGCCTTTTATTCGAAAACGTACCCCTTTCTGGTTTCTAGCACAGATCTAGAAGAATATTCTTTTCATTGTTCCGACGCTAGGAACGCTAGATAGAAAATTAACTCTGATTGGTTTATATAAATATAATAAATCGCATGAAATTAGTTTACCCGAATTCGAACTTAAACGTTCAATATTGATTTACTGAATCAAAACGCGTGAACAAAAATGGGAAAAATTTTGTAAAAATTCCTACCATAAGAGAGCATCTTTATTATCGTAAGAAGCGTGTCGTTCCTTAAAATTGCCTTCCGTTCTCGTGGCGAAAAAATTTGGAATCGGTAAACGCGGAAAAAGTGGGCAATAAAAAAGGCGGCTCCTTGTAACGCGACGGAGAGAAAGAGAGTAAGAGGGAGGGAGAGAGAGCCGTTTAGCGGTGTAAACATTTTATTACACGTCAGGGACGCTTGTATTCCCGCGAGCCGACCGAATGAATCGCGGCATTCCATACGCCATGGTAGCGTTGCCGTGGCGGAGGCCCCTTTTCCTTCCCGTTCGAGAGCAAACAAACCGTGTATCTTTATTACAGTAATAACTATAATCTCGAGTCCCAGCGGAGAACCCTTCCTCCCATATACGATGCATCCCGAGCCGGGCACTCTTCCTCGAAACTGCGTAATCAGTTGCCGTCTGCTTCACTGAAAGCGGCTCTCCTCGCTTCGAATCACCTTATCCGACGTACGGTAGGCAACACGCACGCACACGCGCGGGCTCGATGTTCGCTGTCATTAAAGGAGAGAACGCGATTAGAGTTGAAATAGAGTCGGGGGGCCCCGATGGAACCGACTGACGATCGAATCGACTCGCCGGCAATTTTCGAGCGCTTCTTTCTTCCCTCGCGGTTTTAGGTGTAAATCTCTTCGAGCGCAAGTGGCCCGGCTTTGACAAGCGGCAATTGGTGATCCCTCGGTGTCAGCGTTTTTAGTAAGCCCCGTTCAGTGTTACAATCGTTGGCCATCGAGTGTGCCAGCACTCTCCAATGGCATATTTAAACCACTTGGGAGTGTTCCTTCAGCCAGTCTAGAGAAAGGTCAGGTTTTCGGTGTTGTATCCCAAATTCGATGTGAAATAAAAATGACGACAGCGATACTACTTCTTCTAAAATGAGAACTTGTGCAGTGGTTTAAAATAATCATTACCAAAGTGTAAAACGTGTAAAATGTGTTCTCTGGTGTAAAAGCTACTCCAACATCTATCGGTGCAAGACCCCCGACACTGTGTGCCTCGAAAATTGCTCGCTCTGACAAGTTGCGGTTTAAATTGAACAGCAGATAACACAAACCAATTAATTTAATTCCCTATCCTTATTTCCCAACCATAACCGTGGACGTAAGAAGGTTGAATGACGCATTTGAACTCGTCTGTGAAAAAAATTGGCGTGTGGTATGCAAAAGGTTGGCCACCCCACCTCCTTTTTTTCTGTATCGTGGGGAAATCTTCATGGACACCAACTTCGGAAGCTCTCAAAATTTATGCCAGACTCTTACGTTCTCTCTCTTTTAGTTTGTGGCGGAGATCCGGGAATTCTGGCGAACATTTCCGGTTCTCCGCCTCGCACTCGAGTTCATTGAACTCTCATCTCGCAGAAGGCCACCCCTGTCCTAGATTATTTCATTGTGCTGGCCATCCGGGGGTGTCGCGGCTAGAACTCGATATCCCGGTGTGTACGTTTCGTTCACAGCCCCCCACCCCCCCTCGATAAGATATTCGCGCCTGTTAATGGGCCTGCGTGCAAGCGGTCTTTACGCGAACGGACGCCATACATGGCGCGGAAGCAACCAGTTCCCTCGTAAAATATGACGCGTATCTTCTTATTAGGAGTAAATTGTATCCTCATTACCTGACGCGCTTCGACTCGCGCCGCCACCTCTTTCCACCTCTCTCCTTTTCTCTCTTTCGCTCTTATCCTTTCTCGTCCCTCTGGTTGGTCTCTCTTGGTGGCTGGTTTTCGTTCTGGTTAATCGCGATCTGGCTCGAATGGCACGGCCAATCAGACCACCGGTTGCAATCAGATTCCAAGGAATATTAACAGCCTGGGTGCTCTCTCCGCTCCCTTGGCTGATTTTTCACGTCCTCCGTTATGTATACGGTCGTTATCTCGAGGATGGAAATAATCCGGCCTCTGGAACGCGCGGTATGCTCGGGAATTTTACGATTACCTACGATTCTGTTTGTTTAGGCGATAGTAAAGTCGATCGATAGGTGGTCGTTAGGTTTTCCGCTTAACTTATATATGATATCGTTATTTCTATATTTAGATGTATCGAATGTATCTCAAATCTAATTGGAGAAGATGCATTTATGCAAAGTATACGCGTGGCGGACTTCTATCGCACGCCAATACACGGATAGCAACCTTATAGTACCTATAATATATGTTTTGTTTTATAATTCATACATACTGTTAATTAAAATTATATTATTGATTACCATTGATTACAATTGATTTGAATGGAATTGTAATTCATTATGGAATATCGAAAATGGCAAAAATGAAAAAAGATCAAAGTAAAACTTAAATAAGGCCTTCAAGCACGTAGTACTTTTCAAAACATTCGTATCTTTTATCCTGCCATGGCGTCTTGTTTCTAATTTCATTCTTGTACATTTAACAGTACCTTTAGTGGAGCTAGACTCGTCACATTACCACAGGAGGTTAATAGAATACACTGATCATCGAACTAAATAAAGAACATGACAGTAAAGTGATCGTACGAGTAGATTCATTCGATTCATAGAAACGCTTTGTTCTACGTGTACGCATAAAGTAGATGTCGGCGATCACATTAGTTGCACGGCAGACGCGGATAGGTCAGACGATTGTTATCGACCTGATTCGTTAAGAGTATCGAGCAGTCGTGCGCGTGGCATTCAAATCACCGGGCGCATGCCGTCGCTCGATAAAAATCGCCGGGGCGCATTGATCGCGCGTAATTTACGAGCCACGGTGTTGGACATACCAGGTTATTGCATAATTTATGAAAGCGTCGCGTAATATCTGGCTACTCCTTCTATTCGTGCCGCGGCGGGAAAAATCACGACGCGAAAAGCCGCTTGTCTGTCGGTGGATTTTCAACCGGCGGCAGTTACGGCGAACGATAAATCACCGTCGATCCAACGTTCGTCCTTTGCGAGATTCGACTATTTATTAGAATTCATAGACGGAGAATTATGGGCCATTGTATGCAAAGTAGCCGTGGACCAAAATACTCCCCCGCGGTCGATGTTAATACGGCCGATTCATGGCGTCTGTCGGAAGTGGTGTGGATAATTTTCGAATCAGACGCGAGACAGGAAATGGGTTCTAGCGTCGAGGTACTTTGGAAGATTGTCGCAGTTTGGAAGGTCTCGAGGGTCCAGTTTCCATAGAACCCTACGAAACTTTCTACACCCTTCCTTGAGATTTTCTCTTGGGAAAGAAATTGTTTTTTTTCTGTATATTTTATGCTTTATGGTTTGTAGATTATCTTTTAAAATACTAATATGATAGATTCTAATTTCAAAATATCAGTTAGGAATTTTTTAGAAATATTCAAAATATCAGAAGGAATTTTAGTTTCCACATGTATTTGTAAATTAAACATATAAAAGAAAAACTTATCAAAAAGTATTTAAAACAATAGTCTGGAATTTTTTTAAAGTCCTTTAGATATCCTCTTACAGCAAATGTCAAAAACTTAATAGAAAAAGTAAATTTATTGTTTGTGCACGTTTGTGGTGCCTAATTATTTCTAATTGTTCCTATCCGAAAACGCTGGCTACAAATAGGTTAAGTGATAAACGTGTATCAACAAAAACTTTGTTGATCATATAATTGTGTGCTATGTGAAGTAATCGCACTCGCGAATTACGATTGAGTAAAACAGAAAAGCTAAAGCACTCTCGAGACATGTTTCGCTCAGGAATGCCACGAATAAAAATTAATTTTTCATTCTTGATCGAATAAAAATGTTTGACTGTTCAATAGTACAGATTTTATTTCAAAGCATTTTCTAATTAGGGATGATGTTAAAACTGCTAACTTTCACAATTATAAATAGATGATGCCATCGCGTTCAACGTGTTAATCAGGAAAAGTCTAACCGACACGTAAAAGTCACCGACACGTACTCAAAAACACCAGACATTTGGAAGATGTAGACTTTTCAAAGTCAGCAAAGCTCAATCGATTTAAATATTTAATGTTCGCGAAAAAAGGAATGTATCTAACCGATTTTAGCATCGAGTTCTTCAAATTGAAGATCAAGATATCGATTGCGCATGAAAGAAACAAGAACAGGTTCGTTGGAAAGCTCGATTACTTCAACACCCCTAAGACACAATTAACGCATACCAAGCAATCCGCATGGTTCATCAAAAGCAGAAATCACTCGAACGTCTGTTATCGTGGTTATGTTTGCAAGCATTAACAGACGGCAGTACCAACGCTCATTAATACCCTCCCATTTCTCACGCTGAACAAGACAAACTCCACTGCCACGGGTGCACCCAATCCAGGGCAAACGTTCCACGGATTCGTTGCTCGTCCACCGGCAACGTTACTCGAAACTAATTGGACGCTGGCTCGAAGGACATTAGCGGTGCAACTCGCGTCGCATACATTACCGTGGAACGTTTAACCCGTTCGAGAGGCAACGGACCGGGAGCAATGATTCCCCATCGACGAGATTCAAAATCGTTTCTCTCCCACGGGCGACCGGTCGATCCATTCAAAAAGATCGAGACGCGCGTCGCCTCGCCTCCGTTTCTCGGACGGGAATGAGGCCCTGGGCCCCGCGATTACTCATTGAAGACGTTGATTGCGGCTACGACATACTTACCGGATCTCATCGTCGCCAGTGTCAAGCGGGGAGGCAATAAAACGCGTACAGGGCTGAAATTTCGACGGGAGTTTCCTCGTTCCTTTCGCGTTTCGTGCGTCGGACCACTATTTTACGGCCTATTAACACCAGAACTACTACGCCAGTCGACATGACTGGTTTTACAATTTCATTCGAAAGTTTCTTCTTTCTGTTACGTTTATTTTCCTCGCAATGATCCGATTACTTTTGCAGGTATAACTAAAGATGTAATATAATGAATTTTATCTATACAGAATCAAAGTAATTTTGTATACGACCACTTATACCGATACCAGTCATTTTGACTGTGTAAAGTGGAAAAGTATCCTATAATCTGTTTCTCGAACACGAAATCGTTGATTGAATAGTTAGATAGATTTATTGGCGCTTTGTTTAGCAAATTTCATCCCACGCCACATATTATCTGGCGATACAACAATAAAAACACATATGAACTTAGTTATGGTGTAACGTAACGTCATTGATGTCGGTTCACGTTGTTATTCTGTATACCGTAGTCGTTGGAATAGGACCTAATTATTTTTTTTATATAACGATGTTTTGCAAGCTGTAAAAACTGAACTGTTGCAAAAAGTAAAGAAAAATATAACAACAACAACAGTAACAATAATAAATGACTGTATTTCTATTTCTATTGCACCTATTATCATTATCACATTATTATATTATACTTCTTATATTTACTGTAATAGAAGTTTTTCTTGATATGTTTCTTATTTTTCTTATACTTGTTGGTATTATTATACATTATTGGCACTTCAAATTCACCCTTTCGTAAATCAAATTTTTTACTTCTTACTGTCCAGTTTGTATCTGCTGTTTTTTTTTAAATAAAATATTTAAATACAAGTACTTCACTTGCAAAAGGATGAATTCGATTCGAACAAGGGTGAATACAATTTGCAAAACGATGTATTTGATATGTTAAAGGGTGAATTCAAGGTACCAATACTGTAGTAGTTATTATTATTATAATTATGCTATTATATTTATTATATAGTAATTATGCTTCGCAGCATTAAATTCCTTTTGTAAGATAGTAACACATAAATTATTAAATCTAAAAATGTTCTATTATTACGTATTTTCTAAAGGTCAATCATTTTGACTAGCTTTAGTGGAAATAGCTTCGCTTTTTTCTCGATAGTTCTAGTGTTAAAGGTCTCCACAAAACTGTTCGAAGTGAGGACACAATCACTTGTTCTCGAAGATCGATGGCTGTTAGTCGCTCGTCGCGCGGATCGATCGTTCCCCTTTTTTTTGCTGCCTCCTCGATTTTCGAGTCGAAAGCGTGGATGAGCCTCTTCCGCTGCTACTTTCGTTCGTTTCGTCGAATTCGTTATGCAACGTCGTTCTTTTTTCCCTTTTCGAGCGCATTACACACCGCTGGAAGTAAGAGGACGCTCCGCAGTTTGCTTTCTACCTTGAAATTGGCTATAATTATTGCGAGCTGGTTTTTGCGTTGTGTAATCGTGGTTTTTAAACGGTCCTCGTTCGTTTCTTCGCGGTGGGTTCCCGGTAGACTTTTCTGCTGCAAATCGTTTAAAATAACAGGATGCTACGAATGTGTTTGAACAAGTTTCCTCGTAAATTTTCAACGTGGCTCCGACCCGCCCAACAGCCGTTCGATTAAAAGTCGTTCGCCGATAGTTTTCGTAGGTGTCCATGCATAATCCAACGCGGGTCCTCCCACTGCTTTGCATTTCTTCGTGAAAGTGCCACGACACGCTCCTTTGTAGTCACTTCGGTGAAACTTGCATAATTAAATTATATATCAACTCTGTTATTACGTCAGAGCCACGCTAGAACGTTTTAACTCTCGGCGTTCGATGAATTTTTCGGTCACGCGAAATATCAACTCGAACTGATTTTCCGCATATGCGACGAATGTCGTCGAGGAAATATAAAATGATTTTATATGCCAAATTAACTTACAAAAACGCAACAAGAAATTAAGAGGTAAACTTGCGAAAATATATGAACATTTTATCTATTTTATTTTATTTTTATAGTATTTCGTTAAGTGTCCATTTTGAATTATTAAAACCTTGTGGAGCGTCAATATTACTCTAATTTTCTGATTTCTTATAAATACAATCGATATCGTTTTTTAACAATTCAAAATTAAATTCATCTTTATTTTCATCAAGAAATCCATTTCTATGGGGCTTCAAAGCTTAGAATTCAACAAAATAACGTATAAAGACGAAAGTTTTTCCTTATATTTTACCTTATATTCAGTTTTGTCTATATTAAGTCATAGGTTATAGCTTATCGTATATATTTAGTATTGCAGAGTAAGTCTTTAGACTTAATAAATAGTCTTTAAGATCCAAAGGTCCGATTTGAAATATCCTTGCGCGATTAACCGCGGAAGCTCAACAGCGTCACTTCCCCCGGATGTTACATCGTAGTTGCAGCATCGAGATGCCTATAAATACGCGTTACAGAAGAGATGCGCTTTACGTTGTCCAGCATTCATCCCTCGTAGCGGTTGCACGATGTTGCATCGCGTAAATCAACGGTAGCTCGACACCAGGCTAACCGATAAACCGAGTGATGCGCCTATCGATGCGAGAATCGAGCGAACTTTCAGCGACAGGGAGCCACGGATTCCCGCGTGGGTGACCCATCTGTCGCCATTGATCCGTGGTTCCGCCTTTGGACACAGCCGCTTCAGTTATCGATCGGTGCTCTGACTGCGTATGCAGTTATTAATCAAGCGAACTTCTTCATTACATAGAAGATGTCGATGCGATTGAACAGACTTATCGGTTCACATCTCAACAGAATTGCTTCACTTTTACCTATTCATTACTTTTTTTATTATTGTTTCCTTGAATCTTCTGGTCAGAGGAAGAGAGTATCTTTATGCCAACATCTTTATTTTTTCAATGTTTAATCTTTCCACTTTTCTTCGTATCTATGCTTATTCGTGTATCTAAACGCACAATGCTACTGTACGTTTGAAATTAGTTCAAATTACATCCAGACATCAACCCCTATCGTCTACGAAGCTTATCGCGTCCATCTTTCGTAAACCTCCTCCCGTTTCGAAGCTCTTAACAGACCATATGATCACCCCATAATGGAAACACCGCAGGGAGCCTTAAACTATCGTCGAGGCCCTCGAACATGCCCCACAAACCCATTGAACTACCCTAAATAAAGGATGAAAGGGAGATGAACAAGAGCACCCCGGGGTTGACGATAAAAATTTGGGTCTCGATGGGTCTCCGAGCTATGCGATCGTGTGCCTGGTCTTTCGACATCCTTTCCATCTCGTCCGGGCCGCAAATGTGGGACGATAAAACCAGGCTCGTTTCAAGTGCCAAACCGGGCGGTGTCGTAAAACGCGTGTTTCGGGAAAGGTGCATCGTTACGACGAAGAAGGTCTTCATCGAGTCGAGGAACGTAGCCGTTGCTTGGAATAAAAGTCTCTTTTCTTGACGAAAGAATCAAATTTGTTACTTTCAGTTCAATTTCTGTTCTGTGCAAGCGCGAATAAAGCGAATAGAAAAGAAGGGTAGTTTATCTTTGGTAATAAAGTTGTAACTGTCAAATTTTTAAAAATCTGGGATTATTGTATACAATGTGAGTAAAGAGAAAAAGATTACCGAATAGAAGAGAATTTAGAAGTTCCACAGTGTTTTAGATACTGCAACGATTTAATTATTGATATGTAAATACTCAACAATACTAATTTCTACATTCCTTAAATTATTCATTAATATTAAAAACATTCGAAAAAGTTCATTCTTCTCTATCCTTATCTAACTTATTTCGAATAATTTACTTTTCAGTAATGAAGAATTATTCTGAAAGAAATAATTGTTAAAAGTACTTCTCATAGGGATGCCTTCGTAGAAGTGTTTTCTATTTGAATAGTTCCTTTTGAAATCTACCAAAAGTTTCCAAGAGTCCGAAATTTTCAATCGCGTAATCATCCGCAGCTGATTTCCCGTACAATGTAAGAATTTCGCACGCTGATTTCCTCGTGTTCCTCGTACACGCGCCGCCCACGCGATCGTACTAGCCTTTCGACCCCGCGATTTCGCACGGCCACGGAAGGTGTCCATATTAATTTGTGGCGGTGCGTTATCGGGCATTCCACGGTGCCCCGATAAGATCGTCAACTCTCGTGAGAAGATGCACCGCAGGCGGAAGCGGCTCGCGCCACGGTCGAACCCTGAATACCTGCCGGCCGTTAGGCGTGTGTTTACACGGGGCCGACGTGGTCCCGTGATAAAACGCGGCGCTCGTTCCCTACAGGCTCGCACCTGCGCGCGTGCACGCAACCACTCGCGGCGTTTGATCGTGGCTCGCGGCCCAGTGACCCGCATAACCCCCGCGCTTATGATCCGTCTGGTTCCCGTGAATACCTTTAACGGGATGTCAGGCCCAAACTCTCTGGGAGAATTCTCTCTCTCTCTCGATTCAATAGCAATAGCGCGAATAGTAGCGAATTCTTTCGATTCGCCGATTCGCTGGGATGTTGCTGATTATTTTCTCGGATTGCTTCGCGTTTAGCGAGTCTGACGGCTAATTTAAGTTAAGTTGCTTGGTCAATTTTAAGAGAGAGCTTTCTTTACCGTTGGAATTACAATCCTCTTTGATCTCGCTGCTGAATGACTTCGAGTAGTGTAACACTTTGGCGTCACACTGCATTGGCATTTAAATTCACGCTTTGCAAATCAAATGCATTCATTTACTAATCAAACTTATGCTTGTTCGAATTAAATTCATCTTTTTGTAAGAGATAAGAAATTCATTCAGAAAAGTATAAATATCTATATAAATGTGATTAACAAATTAATTAAAATTCAAAAGTAGAAAGATAGCTCGCTTAATTAGTCTACAATGGATCTACTGCAGCAACTGCTGGTAACTTGACATGCATATTTATATAATAATTAAAACGATTTGTAACTGTAACAGTAGTAACCGAGTTGAAGTTTCAGCTAGCGTATTTCTCGTACAAAATTCGGAAAATACTTCTTCAATGGGATTCAACATCGGTGAATATGACGCTAGAAAATGTATATTGTACGTTGTCTGACTCGCAAAATCACGCACTACCTGAGTGTTGTGAAATAAAAAATAAAACAAATGTTCTTCTGGCTTATTTATAATAGTTCAATAACGTTGTTATATCAACAAGAAAGCATGCATTTGGTGTTCTTTAAATGAAATGTTTAAGTAGATGTACTTGATTTGCAAAAGGGTGAATACTATATGGCGCTTTGCATAATTTTGCACACTGCCCTGTGAGCGTCATACGACATCCTTTAAATTTAAAATTGCTGCAGAAATAAAAATTTTATAATTATTTAATTTGAAATCAATTGAAATATAAATACCCTCGTATACAGCAAAATGTTACTCCCTTTTTTTATAAAAGAAATTTCCCTATTGCAGTAAACGTGTTATATATTTTGGACATCCCAAATCGAAGAGTTATTTATTAGTTCTATCAAACCACAAAAATATAAAATATATTATTATTTCACAACCACCCAACTTTTATAGTGGAAAAGATTTGTTTCTCTCCTTTTTATAATAAATAGAGGGTGAATTGTTTTAAAGTAAAATAAAAAAAATTGAGTAAATCTCTATAAGTAATTACAACTTCGCATCTCATCCGGAACATAAAAAAATTTAGAAATTTCATTACATTTGGATTATTTTCAAAATACGTAAAGATCCTTCGACTGTATTAAAATGACGAGGGTTGAAACTGTTGGCGATCTCTACGTGGAAATACGCGCGCGTAGCGTAAATCATCGTGCAAGAACTAATCTCGAATATTTATCAGCGTCGCTGCTAACAGCTACCTCAAACACGTTTAAGAGCCCATTCAGAAATCCGCAAACCGAAAACCATCCCGTCCCCGGTCGGTAGCCGGGAACTGGCCGGCTCGTTACTTTCTACTCGGTCGATCCTCGGCTCCCGCTCGTCGTCCATCATCCGCGTCCCGGTGCAGAACACGTCTCCGAACGGCGGGTCAGCCGCAATTACCGGCATACTTTTTCAAACAGCCGACCAAATCGCGGCGAATTAATCCCACGGTGTACCGCCATCTTGTCAGGGCGAGCGCCGCTGCCCGATCGCGGTGGCATCTAACACGGCCCAGTGACCCGAAAAACGCAACTTCCCCTCCACGCTCGAACTTGCCATTCGTTCCTCTCGATTCGGGTTCCCCGACGTCGACGTCGACGTCGACGACGACTACGACGACGATCCGATCCGCTCCGCTTCGATCCCTTTCCCATCGCTCTTTTTTAACTCAGTCGACACGTTCTCTCCTCCGACTGCTCCCGTTAATTATCCCCGCGTACTTTTCGCTCGCCGCCACGTCCGCCGGAATCATTAATCACGCGTGGCACGCCCGTACCAACGATCTAATTATCGGCTAAAAGAGCACGCGGATACTCGCTGCAAGGATAACGCGTGCTCGACAGGTGGGGCTACACTTGGAGACCTGGTTTTCCGTGCTGGGTTCCAATGGAACGCGTTCCGTGGTTCCTGGGAAAATTCTGTTGCTCTTGCTACGATAATTCTGATTATCATTCATTGTTAAGTGCTTGATATATGCAGGATATAGAGTGTAGGACGCGTGGTGCAAATGCCAGAGTATATTAACCAGTTAACTGCATTCAAAATGTATGCACGTCGATTCGAAACTTTGTTTTACTTCTTTCGTAAAGTTTATGCTGGGAACTTCTGCCCAGCGTACGACGTATATACTTGTCTTTGACTTTTACAAACGTTTAACGTATCTTAATAGTGTGTTCATAATATTCTGTTTACTGTTACCGCCATTTTATTTACTCCTTTCCCGAGATAATGATAGACTTCCTGAGCAGTGCAGAAAAGGTACTAAAGATCGGCTGTTGTACCATTTAAACGTTCGAACGGAAATTATTTTCTGTTTTTCAAATTCGAATATCTATCGATCGTGCGATACCAAATTTAAGGAATTGTATGTTGTAAAATATTCGAGACATAGCTATTTTAACCCATTTACTGCTAACTACGAGATATCACGTAGCAAGCGTCTGTACTAAAATTGCCAGTTATTTCCTTATCGCTACAAGCTTAGATTGGTTGCAATTCGTCACGGAATAATCATAAACCTGAAATAAAACCTTAGCACCCGGGACAAAAAGTTCTAAATTTGTCTGGCAGAGAATGGGTTAAACTACTGCAAATTTTCGTGAGCTCGCGTTTACTTCGGAACATTACGCTTTTGCACTCGGATGTCCCCTCTGTGGTAACATCAGCATTGATTGGTGATTACGAAGGTTAAACTAAAGTTTTCTATTGAAATAGAAGTTTCCTACTGCTGAGATATGTTAATAATAGAAATTATTACTATTTTAGCATTAGTTTCTATTGCTAAAGTATTATTTTGTTACGCATTAATGTCTGAGAAGGAGTCGAGTGCAAAGGGTTAAACCTTAATTACGAAATGTCAGTGAGAAATTGCACATCACGTAATTAATTTTGACAAATTACAAGGTGAATGATGTTAAAAAAAAATGTTTTCTACGATCGTTACCGACTTTTCGATCGGCACCGTTGCGCAAATACCTTCGATCGTGGTGAACCGCGCGTTACAAAATGGAAAGGCAACAAAACAGGTGAATCGTCCTTTCTCCCCGTCGCTAATAAATTACTCGAATTTGATACGAACGGTATACTTACCGTGCGAGCACGTAAAACGGACTAGCGTGTCGTATAATGCGAACGTTTCACTCGCGGTCTACTATGACGTTCATAAATAACCAGACCACCGCCGTCGAGGCACGGAACGGCCGTGATCGCTCTTAATTATTTAACGAATCCAGGCAGACGCTAATTACTCACTGTCTTGTCGCGTTAAATACTTCGGCTGTACGTTGTGCGAGTGTTGCGCGCAGCGAAATTGCAACCATGCGGCGACTCGTGGATTTTGATTCGAAAGCTGTCGTACACTTATTCTTCTCTGCGTCGTTGGAACGTTATCAAGAAAGCTATTCGCGCGGGAAAAAATACGCGAGAAAGTAGGAAGGATGATTTTCAATTTCTTAGACGCGAAAGGTCAAACAAAGGTTATCTCTAGAGGCTTTAATTCCGCGGTTTAAAAGGGAAGGGTGGTACTCGATCTGATCTATCGAAGGAAATTCAATTGGAGTTACTTAACCACGTTCGAGTACCACGGGCTTTTCGAGAAATCCAATCGAAATGTGCCATGGAAAGTGTTAGGGAGCGCGATGGCGCTTCTCAATTTTTGCGCTTCAAAGTTCTAAACAGAGCGACGGCGCATCTCGATGTCTGCGCCTTGAAAATTCCAAGCAAAGCGATGGTGCGCTTCTCAATTTCTGTGCCTTAAAGTTTCAAGGAACGTGAGAACGCTCTTGAACGTACTAGGAAGCACAATGGCGCTATTTTCCTACTTATTAATAACGAATCTTGAGTTATTGTTGTTGTGCCATTCTTGTGAGTGTCCTGTGCGCAGTCAATTTGGTTCTTCTCATCTATTAGCTGGTATTGTTCTTTAATTTATTAATCAGAAATTTTCGATTGCAGGTATTATCTTGGTTCTGCAAAAAAGGCGAGGACGTGCTATCGAAACACGGGCAGCACGCTGCGACCACTCTGACGTCGGCGCGGCTTCACGAGAGGGAATTCGAAAAGTTCTACTTCACGTCGATGGTAAGTACGCTTAGAGCCGCGCGTTTACATGCTTCGCGATGTTACGAATAATGGGATCGAAAGGAGTTCAGAACCGGCCCATATATGTCTCGAGATTTCACTTTTTTCACGTCTCATCGAGCCTTTCGTCACGCTTCGATACGAAAGAAATTCTGACGAGAGCCGGCACGAATGACCGAAAGATAATAAAAGGCTTCTTTGTGGCCGGTTGCAGAGATCGGCTGTTTCGCAAACTTCTTCCTCCGGTTCTGACCGAATCGCTCGAAGAAAGGGTATGCGTGTTCCATTAAAAAAAATAAAAAAAAATAAAAAAAGAGAACGAAACATGGATCTGTATTAACCTTGGCTTTGAAAAAAGTCGCGATGTGGTTATTTGACGCTCGATAGATTGGATTTGGAAAGAGATAGGGACTTCGCTTGGTTCGATTTGACAATCGAACAATCGTGCCAACGATGACTTTCAGATTTTGCTTGAATAAAAAAGACGCGAGAAACTGTTCGAAAGTGCGCTAGGAAGTAGCCTGATAAATGTGGCTTCGTTGTGGGAACACGCTCCAATTTCAAAGTGGTATCGTACCTTTTTGCTGCAATTCGCGGAACGTAAGCTAACATCTGTCGGACACGACTGAAAGTGACGAAGACATAGACGTTGGACGAAAAAACTTTTCGAATGATCTATCGATCCTCGCTGTTTTACCGACAAGTGTTCCGTCGATAATGAATCTCGTTTTAATATAAATTTGCATTCCCAACGCGAAAAGTATGTTAACAAACAAACCTTCCACTAAATCATAAAAACCCAAAGTGAAATACGAAACATGAAAAAAAGAAAGAAACGAATAGAAAGAAATGATTAGATTATCTGGATCGTGAATGATCGGTAAGTCGATTTTCCAGTTAACTGGTGCCGCGCAGCGTCGCTTGCTTCAACCAACTCGCTGCAATACCGACCGAACAATGCCGCGTAAATTGAAATGCTCGTAGAGCCACGCGACCCCTTTAATGCCAGCGATTATTTCTCTCCCACGACTCGACGCAACTATTTGAATCCGTGGGACCTGATTCGCGCCTCGTGTAGATCGAATCGCGGCCATTAATTCGAAAACACGAAAGCCGGTAATTCTCACTGGTAACTTTCGTAATTAGAAACATACTCGCGGGGAAATCGATTAGCCAGGCCGCGGGCCTGAGTGGATAGCGGTGTCTGGTCTTATCAATCGATCGTGCAAGCCCGTGTCCGGCGACGACGCTTTCCGTTCGCTGATAACGAGGCCAACGCGACAACGTGACCTCCGCCTTCCGCGTTTCCCATTTTCTCGATAGCCGATCGTAAAACTGCGACGGAACCTTGAATCGCAATTAAGCGAAGGTAGACGGGAATGATCTATTAGGGCGAGCAGCTTAACCGAGGAAACGCTTATCGGTGAACCGTGGCGTGGGCGGAACTTTATGCCGTTGGATAACCTGAATCCGGCGAATTTCTTTAATGGTCTGTTCGCGTTAGGCTGTGGTTGTTGGATATACTTTTTTTAGCTAGATAAACTATGTTTGCTAATAGTGTTACGTTTATTTTGGGCAAACAGAAGGAACAATTAGGTAATTTGCGCTCGATGTAAAAAGTATTGTTCACTGTCGGAACAATTGAGCTTTACGAGGCGAAATTCTATATATTCCGCCTGATATTTCTGGAGTTTCCCTTACTAACGCATTACGAAGCAGTAATTTGGCTAGCTCTACTCAATGGCCAGCTATTTCTACTCTGAACGACAATAACGAAAATATGAGAATTCTCGTGACTGACCATAACCTTGAAAAAAGAAAACACGAGCGTTTTCGTTCGTAATGCGTTAACCCTTAAAGTTCTGCGCGTTTTTGTACCACCGTCTACCAGCAACTCCGACACGTTTTTGCAGCGGAATGTCTGAGAAGAAGATAACAATTGCCAATGTCGACGATGATATAGCATCTTAAGTGTAATCACGTTAAAAACGTTTGAGTCTGCAGTAGAGTCGACGAAGTTACTGAACAAATGAGCGGGTGCAAGAACAAGTCTTGAGAGTCGTTTAACATTTCCATTGTACTCAGTTGTAGTACTAAAGGCATACAGAGACAAGTGCGAGTACAGAGCTATTTGTTGAATAAAGTTTCGTTGCTACACGTTTATCATATCCTTAATTTTCCTCATCCAACAGAAAATATCAACATTTACATAAGAAATAGTTCTATTTGGTCCGTTAAATTTAAATACCGAAGCGCGAAGAATCAACCATTAATTTGTTTCTTAAAAATTTTCGTATAAATAGACTTTACGTTGTTAAGATCGACGGTTTGGTTCTTGCGCGTTTAGATATGAGCAGCTAAATATGTTCGCGTTTACAGCTCAAGTTGCTCGACTTTTGAGCGTGATAATTGGTTTCGAGAGACGTAATTCGATGATAGATACAAATCTGAAACGAACGAGTAACGCGTTAATTAATCTCGCGTAGCACACACTCGAATTGTTCGCGTATGGCGCGGTCGTTGGACCTTTCTGGATCGATACTCAAACAGCGTCGAACGCCTTTTCTTGACTGCAACGGCCCATTGACCCTCATCGGTCCCTACCCACACGATCGTGTCATAATTGTCAACGATGATCGAGAAAACCGTTTATTCGGGTCGACCGCGCGGAACTGGAACGTAACGTAGATTTACTATTGTCGGAAAACGAAAATTCTCATTCTAAAAAGAAAGAGAATTCTCGTTTTGCAAGACGTATGCTTCTCTTGTAAACTCTTCGATAACTGGATTATATATTTGCACTAGTGCATTCTTACTTTGTTAGTGCATACATGTCCATTACATATGAGTGTTTTTGGTCAATATGTTAAATGCCAGTGGCCAATTCGTTAACTTGCGTTTTGTTTCTTACCACAATGGATAAATTCGATGAATTTGGAAACAAAATTTACAATGAATTATTAGACTTACAAAGCGATTGTGAAAGCATAGAATACGTTGATATTGTTCAAATTGAAAAATAGGCAAACGTATTTTGTATGAAATAGACGGTGACAGTAATTTTGGATTAGAAATTGATATGTTATCGATACATCAGAATTAGACCCATTTGAAGGAATTCCAGGTTTATATTTTTGATTTATTCTGTATTAAAGTTTTAGGAAAAATAGCCTGATGCGAAAGTGTTAAACGATCGTAAGAACGTTGTAAATGAATTCAACGATTGATTCGTTGTGGATGAAAATAAGGTCTCTATTTGAATTTAAATCGAATTTATTACCAATCTTTCGTAAATATTAGAAGGCAGCAATTTGAAAACAAAATTATTCTCGCAGGAGAGAGGAAAAAAGGTCGAGAAAACAGCGAGAATAATTAGCCAATCGCAGACGTAAGATTCGTCGATTCACTGTCGCAATTTTTACCACAATTTCACGATCCATTAACCACGATTACTACGTAACGCAACAGATAATCAGCGTATCGAGCGTTGGCAAGATCCCTCGATTACCGAACGCTCCAAACAAACTTGTACGAAATCTGACAGCCGCCTTGGCGATTCGCAAGTAGCTCTCGCTTTCCGTGAGCGTGAATTTCACCAGGATTCCTCGGGTGAAAGAGAACAAGAGTCGCTAATTACTAGCCGCGTTTCCTTCTTACCACTTCGAGTCACGACAAACGCCGCGATTTACTCGATCGTAATTGTCGTCCGGAAGGTCGACGGTGTTCCCGCGAAGTACGAAGCTGTGTCGGGGACCGGAAGTGGCGTTCGACCACCACTTGTCGCCGCGATGGACACCGTCCCGGTAACCCAATTACGCGCGCGTTCAAGAAGAGGCGCAAGCGTTCGTGGCGAGAATAGAAACGAGCCATTTTAATGGGGCGCGTGTGAAATCACGGCCACCGTTTCCAGCAGGCGACCATTCGAGCCTCGAAAAAAGAAGGATCGTGAACCTCGGTCAACGGAATACGCGTGGACGCCGGGACCGTGGAATTCGGTGGCAAGCGATCGCGAAAGTGGCTGTCGTTTTACTTTCCTGTCGATGGGGACGTTGTAATAGGGATTGACTGGTTTTTCTGAGGATTCGCTTGGGTTTTAGGTAAGAGTGGTTTCCTGGAACTGGTTAATCGTGCTTGCTGTTGCCTGCTTTCGGAACGACAGGTTTGATTCAGTTTATGGTGGTGGAAGTACGATGTTTTATAAGAATTCGCGGATCGTTCTGCAATATTTCGGAGGAAAGGCTTTGCTTCTGTGACACAACTTTACATCTTTTAATGGTTCGTGGATCATTCAGGAAAATAAGTCAGCTATCTCTAAGAATATAAGCGTCATAAACATCGGTTGATATGTTCAATAAACTTTCTATCGATCCTAGTTGACTTCACCAATTAAATGTTATCCCTTCGGATGTACAATAACTCTTGTAAAATGATTATGAAACGTCGTTAACTGTTCCATCTGAAGAGTTTACTCTTCGAAATGATGCAAAGTTGTAGAGAGTGTTCACTTGCTCACTTGCCAATTGCTTTTGGTTTTTTCCTCTTTTATTCTTTAAGCTTTTAGGCGTTCTTAAGGGCATCAATTAGCCTTTTTATCAACCAATCTTGACGCATAGAATGGTAGTTTATTGTTGATCCTACCCCGGGAAGGGAATCGGATTTACTACCTCGCCCGTAGGGCATATGCCAATAAGTTATGCATCTACCCACCAGTTACGCCATCTCACTGAAACTGGCAAAGAAAAATCCAGCAGTGCCGCGGCGATTTTTCCCGTGCTTTAAGGTCCTTCAACCACCTCGGCGCTCGATAGTGATCCCAGTCGGCCGTCGGGACACCTACGGAGAGCTCGGAAAGGCGGACTCACTGCATGCACATTCTGACTCAACAAAAAATTTTACGAATTGAGTAGATAAGGGATTGAGACTGGGCGACATGAATAGATCACCCAACCTGCCCCGTCCGTATTTGATTCGATTTGGCCAGAGCCCCGTTAGCCGCCGGACTAGTCCGACGCCCAGGTTCTACCACGAGGAGGTGGGGATGGCACTTGCTGAACCCTTAGCTTCTAGAACCCGCATAGAATGGTAGTCATGCGAAGAGCAAAATTTGTTATATGAAAGTTACGTTTTAGGAGACGGATAGGCGCAGACTACGTGAATCATGAAGAACTCATTTGTCAATTGCCTTTAGGGTTAAAATGCACCCCTGTTCGATCCTTGGAGAGTCTTTTTTATTGTCCTTTTTAATGCCTGTAATTGGTATCGCTTTGCTATTAGCTTGTGTCCGTTACACATCAATCAAACACTATACATATTAACAATTAATTCCTGAAGAAGTACGATAATTTTTATAAAATGACAACGAAATACCGTGAGCCTGCATAAAAACACCTTTTGACTACTGTTGATGATAGCTTGCGCTTGTGACACTGTAGGCACCTAAAGGACGTTTAGAATAATTGCAATACAACAATGCAATACAACAAACAATATTTTGCTTATTTAAATATACTTTCTTAGAAATGCACGCCTAATGAAAAGTTTCGGAATTCTTACCGTACTGTATGACTGATTTGCCTCGACGTTTACTGTTGTCAAAGGGTTAACAGGAAACGTTAGCACGAATAAAATAAGATTCTTCTATTGACGATGGAAGCCGAGGATTTCGACTTTCCAGCGTGTGCTCGCTGATATAATCGCGCGGAACTACGATTGCGATGCGCTGTATCCGGTGGAGAGTGGACGCGTGTCGCGAATCGCGATCGGGAAATCGTTTCGAAAAACCGATTGCAACAGGCCAAATCGGCACAAGGCGGTCATGCTCGTTAACCCCGACGTTCGATTCGCCGCTCGACCTCCAGCCCAGGATTCGTTCAATTAAGACGCGCGTGAAACGCCAGTAATTAGTTAATGAATATGGACGGGTGCGCTGGACAAGCCGCTTATTAACTGAACGATTAAAATGTTTAACGACTCTGGAAGTTGTGCTGAATGGCGTTCGTATAGTACTTATTCCTAAGTTTTACGAGTCAGTTGAAACGGTCCAACGAGAGTTTCAGTTCTGTACTCCATTTCGATAAGAAACAGATTTAAGAATGTTGTTTTTTGCAAGCTAGCGGTTTAAAGCTGGTTTTCCGAGTGAATAATGAATCGTAAAGCGATGGCGCAATTATCGGTCCAATTTACCATCCAAGTTAAATGAGCTCTCATTTGAGAACGCAAAATATATTTACTTCTAAATTTCGTATGTTAATGGAAATTAACATGGAAATTTCGTAGTGTTTCAAATGGAAATTTGTTTCTGCATTGATTCGATAACAATATTGATATTTTGTAATAAAATTCGGTGTGTCATTGTAGTAGTAGAGAGATTGAAAGTGTTCAATATTCGATATTCAAATGCCAGCAATACTTCTTTCGACAGCCAGCCCCCAGTTTTCACTCTAATATATTACGTTTAATACCTCCGTGGACGTATTCGTTACGGAGGGTCGATACTGCCTACTCTGCATTCAAATTGCAAAATATTCCGCCTACTGACGATAGGTGATCACCAACCAATTCAATTATCCGCCTTATCTAAGAGTAAAGGCGCACCCGCGAAATTGGGGTCCTCCTGGTCTTCGCCAGCCCCGAATTTTATTAGCTCGACCCTTCGAAAGCTCGTAGCTGGTCGCGCGAAAAAGCCTAATCGCGTAATCGTACTCTGCTCCACGCGCAGCACCCATCGAGCACCCATCGAGCGCGCAGCGCTCAGAATGAAGATATCCCTCTCAAACACAACATCTGTCGCTAAGACTCCTTTTCACAAGTATTATTCCATTCTCGATTACCCTAAATGGCGAGAAAGACGAAGAATCGAATCGTGAAGTACTCGCAGAAAAATACAGTACAGTTGATACAAGAAACACGCGTTCATCAAAGTCAAAATGTATTTTCCATGTTCTCGATGAAAAAAAAAAGTATAGAAGAACACGAGCGTACGCTTGCATTTGTGACGATAAAGAGGAGCATCTCGAGAATGAGATTGCACGCGCCTATCGAGGAACGGTGCAACGAAATGCATTAACCCATTAATGCGCGTATGCATGCATGCGGGCGCATCGGCTGAGAGAGATGGAACTAAGCCTTGCTACGCATAGTTGGCCACACGTAGCGTAGGTGTATCGTGAAAAAATAATCGCGACTGCACTTCGACCGATATGTGGGTTAATTGATGGTCGAACTGGAACGATGCTGCCTAGTGGCACATCGTTTAAAGGTGAGACCGCGTCTTCCTGTTCATTTTTGGCGGTAGCCGTGGTGCGAAGTATCGATTTCGGGAACACTTGACCAACTAGGTGCCACGGGCATATAGGCCAGATGTACCATGGCAATAATATTTAATTTTTACTAAGATTTAGCAATTTAGCTGTGGAATCCGTTTTTATAACATGGCGACAGCATTAAATTTTCACGGTTTTTTCTGCTGATTCTAAGGATTCAAATTATTTTAAAGATCACTGTGCCACAAGATTTTGTTAGCCCAAGGGTGCCACAGCGAAAAAGGTTCGGGAACTGATGTTCTATTCGATATTGTAGACATAGTTTTCAGGAGCACCGATGCTGTTCTTTTGTTTCGGTCTCTTGAGATGCATTGCGTCTCGTATCTCCTTTGGTTAATGTGTGTACCACAAAAGGTTCCTATGTATTTTTTATTATTTGTTTCCTTCCACAATATACATTAAAAAATCTATTTTGTTCGAAATTGAAAATTATGAAGTCGAAAAATGGCAACAAAGTTACAGATTTAACATACCAATTACATTGTGCCTCCTCTAAATTACCAGTTGATATAAAAAATATAGCAGATGAAATTAAAAAGTAAACCTTGCATTTATTAAATTAGAATTATAATTTCATTAAAAGTTTTGTTAAAAATGTTTCAGTTGATATTTTATTACCCCTTTACCTAAATATTTTCCTTATATTGTCACAATCGTAGATGCTATTTGACAGTGGTGTCGATCTTTCTTGTCAATTTGTGTTATCACAACACAAAACTAAAGGGTTAAACTTAATATTTTCCGGAGTCTCAACTATTACAGGTATCCCTCGAATAGCACGATACTTGAATTGCACGAAGTCGCGAGTAGCGTAGATAAAAATTGCGCCAACCTTCGAGTAACACAGAATTCGTAAACATTATCATTAAATTTCAATTAATCTTTGGAGAGTGACATTGATTGAACATACGTAATCAAAAAGCTATTATGTATATAAAAATTTACCTTTTCTTTTTCAAGTTTCACTTTTCTAAACTGAATAAATTTTATGTTATTTTTGTACAACTGAAATTTTACAACTAAAAATACATAAAAGAATTATGTTCTTATTTTTAATGTTTTCTTAATTAATCTTTAGAATGAAATCAATCGTCCAAATCTGTATGGATCTCGAATTTTCTATTCTCATATATTTATCCCTTGGAAAAAAAACAGTTTGAGAAAGACTCTGAAAGTAGCGAAAGAAACGAAAAGCTCGCGCCAATCATTTAGTTAAACTATAGACTAACCAAGATCGTAAGAACGGTCTAATGGGCGCCTAAAAAAAAAGTCTCGAGTCGATGGGAACAGTCGTGAAAGTAACTGCTCGCCGACTGACTCAATCAGGGCCGATGTCTGAGCGTTATTAATTCGCGGTAACCGGGCGTAAAGTAAAACGTCGGTTGCGGAAAAAGGCTGATCGCGTCCAGTTACAAGCAAGAGAATGCATTCCCCGTAAGAACCGTGTTACATTAACGACGCGTTCAACCCAAATACGAGAATTCCGAGGGGGATCGCACGCGAAACAGTCCACGGTGGTACAAATCCATGTACGTACAAGGTATTCCAAGGTCTTCCTCTTTTCTTACGCGCTAAGCTCACCGTGACCCGTTACATTTACGCGGCGGAAGGCGTGACGTTTTACGGTTTCCTCCTCGCGAGACGTTGCGCCTCTGCTGATCGCGAAAGCTCGATTGCGTAACGCGATATTAACCGTCGAAGGAACCGTCGCCTTCGTCTCTCTTCTTCTTCTTCTTCTTCTTTCGTTTCGCGGCAAGGCCGCGCGAACTTCCGAAGAGATTTTGCAAGCGAGCTCGTTAACACTTTAACGGACGGGTCACGTAAATTTACGTTCTTGTTTGAATTTTTATTACGTTGCGTTGGTTTTTTAATGTTGTGGTTTTGGTTTTTATTTTAGGTAGTATTGATTAATAATTTTGTTCGAATGGTAAGCACGAAATAGTTGTCTATGGATGATGCGGAAATCTGCAAGGAAATTTATAAGAATAAATTAAAAACAAAAAGTATCTTGTAAAGTCTTGCATAGTCTGTAGCTCAATGTAGAAAAGAAGGGAAACAAAATATACATGTCAGTTTTGTCAAGTTCCATTGCATAAAGATGAACGTTTTACAAAATAACACACTCGTAAGAAATACTAGACATGTAAATAAATAGCTTTGTCAAATTTTATTAAAAATAATGTTGGTTCAATAAAACTGCAACGCTTTAACACCATACATGCAATGTTTATTTAATTCTTTTAAAAAATGTCTGGAAACCGAGCTTGACGGAGAAAAAAACAACTCGTCCGTTAAGTGTTAAAATGGCTCGCACGTTCTTTGGGGAACAATGAGCATCCCAGATGGATCGACGATCGCTGCAGATCGTTCTTCTAGAAGTGAAGCGTAAACGCGATTAGAAATCGTACGATCGAGGTGTAGCTCGAATGACGTTGGACGCATCGTTAATTTTCTTGTAGAACGGTTGAATCTAAATGAAAAACGAAATTCGCCTGTCTTTAACGTGGTTTTTTTTCGTAACGAAGAAATTGCTCGCGCCTGCGCGTTTGACATTTAATATGAATGTGCGTAATTACAGCGAGACGAGGTTGCAACAGCTTATTAAAATTCGCGGCGTCGGTCGGCCTTTTCCATAATGGAGCTACCCTGATTTCTTCGCGCGCTCTTCTGTCATGCTCTCGCATTCTTTTTCTCGCGTATCCTCGTTTACTTTTTCACACGCGTTACCACCAGCCTCTTTTCTTTTCTTTTATCGTGCTCGATATCTTTTACGCGAGATATACACGTAGAATGTATTGCCCGCACGACATGCGCTGTTTTCCGTTTGTATAATTGCTTCGAGCGCTGATGCTAGCGTTATACTTCGAATAGCAGAGATAGCAATGTTTTGCATGTTGGAAACTACTTTTAGCAATGAATCAATAAACTTTTTGATATTTTTTTTATATTTATTAACTGTAGTTCTCATCGCGACGTAGCGGACATAAGCTAATAGCAAGGCGAGCATCGATACAAGTATTTTTACATCTGATTGATGCGGACTTGCTTTCTGGTTCCTAGTGCCAGTGCAATAAAAAAGTCCTTCTCTATGCTACAGACCGAATAGGGTTGCACTTCCACCTCAAAAGTTAGTTCAGATACAAATAAAGCGAATACTTTCTACAACTCTGTATCATTTGGAAGTATAACCACTTCATTCGTGACAATTAAAATCTTTTCCTCTTCTCATCGATATGAATCTTTCGAGATGTTCGTATCATTTACCCTAGTAGTTCGGTATTCCGTCAGTGGTGCATGTTTCTTTACAATTTTGCATTCAAATCGACAAAATAGAAGTCGATGTGTTCATGCAGTGTGAATGAATCGATGAGAGGCAAAATTATCTGCGATTTCGGATATGTTTTGTAAAATTTTGTATACATATGATATTGGTACTTTAAATTCACCCTTTTGCAAATCAAATACGTTTGCTTAAATATTTTATTTAAAAAAAACCAATATCAAATATAAGAAATAAAAGATATAATTCAAAAAGGTACAGATATTTGTTTAAAAGTATAAAGAAGAAAACGCAAATATGTCGATTTTTTGAAAAATTTAACTATCCCCCACTCTTTAAGTCACCAATACCTGTTATACCAGAACCATTATATATGTACATATTGTTAATTATATTGTTATGAATTACGCAGTATGTACTAACTCAAATAAATTAGCAATTACTTTGAAATGGATATCGGTAGCTTTTTAAATGAAATTTTTGGTATTTACTATAATATTTAGTTTACATTTGGTGTTTCTTTTAAATAAAATATTTAAGTTGTAAGTATACCAAGTTATAAAAGGATGAATTTGACTTGCAAACGGGTGAATTTAAAGTGCGAATACTGTATCCAACCCTCTGCACTCGGCTTTTTCGGACGTTAATTACAGTCAACTCTCTTATAACGCGGTACTCTTCTAACACGATTTTCATATAACGCGAAGCTAAAATTGTGACAACCCTCCTAATTTTATATATGTATTAATAAACTATATCTTGCCCTTTGTATTTATAAAATTTTATTTCATAACCGTATGCATCGTAACTTGCTGCTCCGATGAATGAAATTTTCATATAACGCAGAACGAATAAAATTAATTTATATTTCACTTACTTCTGAATTTAGTTGTAGTGTGGTTATCATATAACGCGATGCGAATTAACTTATTCATTGCCAACTACGAAATATCTTATACTTTGTCATGGAATAAATATAAATTTAAAATAAAATTTTGCTGCCCAGGACAAAACACTAAATTTACTTGGCTAACAGGTTAAATCTGAGTTTCTTATAGCGCGGTACGAATTGCTCGCGTTATAGAAGGGTCAACTGTAACTAGCAGGAGAAAATTTCCATTGCAATAGAAAACTTGAGGGAAGTACGCATTTCTGAAAAAGTTTAACTTCTGTAATCACTGATCAATCGTAATGTCCTCTCAGAGAGGACATCCGAATACGAATGATTAATATGTCTGCTGACACGTCCTCGGAATCGAAACAGATTCGATTAACACATTGCGGTACATGCCGAATCTACGATTCGTTTGTGAATCGTTGACGCCGGCTCGGACGGCCTCGAGTTACGTACGTGCTCTTCATGAAAAATGAATGGGTGACCCGACGGCTTATGCGCCATTACGCGGCTCGAGTACCTGTGCCGCGTAGAAATGAGTGGAAAACGTAACTGTACCTTAATATCTCCTCTCGAAGATATCGTTGAAAATGTGTCGGTTGTTCGTCCCCAGGTTTGCTCGCTGCCGTCTGAGTGGCGATGACGGTGGGTCGCTTAAGCTGCAAGCACCGAAGCTTAACTTGGCGGTTCACGGGGGGGGGGGGGGGGGGGGGTACATTTGCGAAACGTAAAATGTCAGCAGTAATGAACGAAAGATACGAGCGCGATATGAGATCGTGCGTGAGACCGTACGTGTATGTTCACTTTTATTTTTAAAACCTCCATCTGCTTGCAGCATCGTTCTGGAATTAATATGCAATCCAACTTGAAATATTTTGTTTATAAATATCAACTCTCATATTATATTACAATTCAAAATTTGGATTTTTATATGTTATACTTTCCCTGTCCCATAATAATAGTAGCAAGTGAATATTTGAACGGGAACTATTGGCGATTGCAGCAAAATTGCATTTTCTTTGACACAGCATTCAATTTTTAGATTACCCTAATTATTATACGAATTGTAACTATTTTTCTAATTTCCCCCGTTGGTCGAAATCAATTTTTTTATTTCAGGTGAATATCAATCCATTTTTTGATGCATCAAAAGAATAACGAAAAGTTATAGGAAGGTGCAATCACGTTAGCCACAAAATAATTTAAGTGCAGTAGGATGATCATATCAAGAATTCCGGAACTAATTGTCAAGGCGAATCTTATACTAATGTTGATTCCACGAAAAAATAGAACAGTGGACGTGAATGTAAAGATTATGGAGAAATACTTGAAAAACTTGGACATATTCTAGAAGGAGGAAGAGGCATATAAGATCAGCAACTCTCGCCATTCAAGTTCCTAAATTTACATTATCCCACATTTTAAGAAAAAGGAAAATCCATAAAATGAATTTCAAGTACCACTAAACCGTTTCTTACAAAAAAGGAATAAGTAATATCGCGTAGAATTTTGTCTGTCAAAAGTACTTCCAAGCGAAAAGTTTATGAATTTTAAGAATTATATTCACACTGATGAAAAGTTGTTCTACTTGACAAAATGCAAGCGATCTTATTATATACTTTTAGGAGTAATATTTTTATTTATTATTTTTTTTCTAATTTAAATCTAGATTTTTTGATAATAAATGTAGCGTTCTATATTTAGTTTCTTTTTCTATTATCATTACGAGACAAATTAAATTCATCAACTGCTACTATTGTTATGGTACAGATGAAGTAATTAAAATTCAGCTTCATTTTCATTTTTGCAGTTTCTCTAGTGTATCGGTTTTGCACGTAATCACAGCGTGCATTCAGATAATCCCTGAATTTTTTAGTAGACGTTAACTTGGCTAATTAGATAAGTAGTCACCAGACATGTTATTAAGAATATTAACGTTCGATCATAAATTGTAAAGGTATTTAATAACAGCGATCCGCTAAATTGGCCGTACGTTCGAAGCAAGTCGGTGAACGAAAACGATCGATTCGGTTCACTGCGGAGTCAAATAATTGGCCTTAATTTATTGGCACACTTCTCTGTACATCTCTAACCGTTCGCTAAACCTTTACTCTGAACAAGTCCGCGTCTCGTCTACGTTTTCATAATTATCTATCATATACTCTGGATGATCGGAGATCTAGCTGTTGGCGATCGATCGATGCAATTTCCTACCGTTTATCCAAAAATAAACTGTTTTCACTCGCGTTCACCTCCGCGCGCGCAATTTCTACCCATTAACTCCGACGCTTGCCTCGAGGACCATTGTTTCTCGACCGAAACTTCATTCGTATTCCGAGGGAAAAATGGCACGCGCGGCCTCTCGAAATTTGTTTCGGGAGAAACCGCGAAATTGTCATTCGTAGGGTCGGTAGACGAAGGCCGTCCGCGTGGTATCGCTTTTATTCTACAAGTCTGACGCAAAGCCGTCTCGTAAGGAGCGCAGAATTTAGAATACAATGGAGAGGAACAGCTCGCGGTCGACATTCACTCACGAACGAGAAAATCGTCGCGGAACGTTCACGGTGCCCGCCGATATTCGTGCCACTGGGTTACTACACTTTCGAGTTCAATTAAATCGGCCAACCAGCCGCTTCACTGTTCCCCGGAATTATCGTGGCACTCGTAAAATGAGCAAAGAGGAATCGTTCCGCCGATTTGTCTCGATTCCTCCGCTGTTTCTTTATCGCTCGTTGAACCCGCCGCGACGCGTCGCTTCCTGCTGTGTTCCACGTTTTCGCCAACTTTTTGCCGCGCAACAGCCTCGTTTAATTAATGGTTTCCGCCATTTATCGCTCGCTGGTGTAATAATACAGAGTCACGAGTGATCTAGATTACAAGCCAACGATCGACTCGCGTCGAAGCATCGCGAAGACCCACAGGATCGAAATCCCTTCGATTTCCATTTCGCGGAAGCGTTTCTCACTGCGAATTACGACGCGAAATTAACTTCGATTTCTGTACGCTGCCACGCCAGGCTAGCAAGATTATCGTCCGTATTCGCGCGCCGACAGATTGAATAGCTGCACGTAAGACTAAGATGTATCTCTTCCGTTACTGCTTTCCTCCGTTCAATCGAGTCGCTCGGCGAGCAAAAAGACTTTCGCTGGAAGAGGGAGGTTGGCAACTTTCGTTTCAAAATTCCCAGTGAAGACACGTAGGGCGGATGTTCTACGGGAAGAATAGAGAATGTCTCTGTTAAGCGGAGAGCAACTACACTTTGTTCCGATATTATTTCAAGGCTGTACAAATGAACGATCGTGGAAATCGTTAGCTGCTCTTTCTATACGAGTGTCTGATTATTTAATTATACATAGACTATACGAGTTACTGGAGAACCGATTACGCACTTCTTTCATCACATCGCGCAGGAAGTTTAAAAAAAAAAAAAATTAAATTACCTTCACAAGTAATAATACGTAGACGCATACAAATTGTACTTGGAGTATAAATAAGTATCGCGCAATTCCAACGCCAAAAATGAAGCGACTGCCCGTACGTCTACGGCACGTCTCTGCGGCTATATAAATATATAAGCACGTGACTGTATAACTGTCCAACTACGTGATGTTGTGGCTCCAAGAGAGCGCAGAGCAGTGCAGACCTGTGCAATCGAGAAACTTTCGTCGACGTTACAGCGATCGGGGTGTCGCAATTCGGAGCTCCTATCGCGGACTTATCCAAGGCCGGGTTGGGCCTTGGAGTCCAGTGAACCCTTTCGGGGTGTTCGTTAGCGCCAAAGAATAACGCGGGATCCGCGTAACGAATATGTAATGCCCGTGCATACGCACAATAGCATAGTTGCGATGAAAGCGGCTTGTAATCCGGGGCTGAGCGTCGCGAGGGACTCATACGTATGTATCTCGTTAGCCGATTAAGGAGCGTCCGTTTAGCGAAAAGGACGATCGAACGGGGCGGTGGTTCCTCGCATTGCCGCGACCGATTTAGAGCATAGTTCTTTTTCGACCCTTTTTTTTATTTTGAACGTGACAGTTTAAATGGAACGGCCGACAGCTGACTGGAACGGACACGTCACGAAAAATTATCTTAAACCAGGGATGACAAATAGGATTTCATCGAAGTTGCCAAATTTTATGTTTTTATATGTATCATCTATATCATTTTTTTATTTGTGTAATCTTCTTATAGAAACTAAAATTATATTTGTATATTATACTTGTATGTTTTTAGATTTTTTTTTAATTTATGTATTAGAGGGAAGAGGGTTTGGGCTGGAAAATCGATCTGTCGAGGTTTCATCTTTGGAAAACTCATTTTGATAGATTTTTTTTAATTAAAGCAATTAATGAATAGGTGCGTCAATAAATTTTCATAAATGTCAAAACCATAATCTAATATTATTATAGAATCAAAAAAGTCTACGTTTCATGTTTCTATAAATATATCTGTATATTTTTTATCTTCAAATGAAGTCGAACTACTATTTTGATAACTTTTTGATAACCATTTTGATCTGGCAAGGCCACTGTTTTTGGAAAACTTATTTAGTAATTATAATAATCAGTTAAAAGAATTGTAATATTTTGTTTCTATTAATTGTTTGATTGGAAATATAAATTGCCGAACTTTTAAAGAGTAACAAGAAAATGTAAAAAAAGTCTGTACAGTAAACATTTTCAACGTTAATCGTATCACTAAGACGATTAAAGAGAGGGAACCCGAGTAAAACGTTGCAAATGCATGCCTATGTAATATTGTCCAGAAGATGCGATTAAACGCACGAAACTCTCCTTTATGCGCTAATCCTCGGACTCCTTACCGCTTCCGCGAGTAAGCGCGCTTGACGAGCAGCGAAAAATGGCGGAACGACAGAGTCGTTTTCTCAGCGCACGGAACGGGCCCGATCGCGGTTGCAACGCATGCATCATCTCGCTGAAAACGTGTTATTAAGGATCAACGCGCACCCCTTGGGTCGCGATAAATAACGCTCGCGACGACAGTCAACGAGCACGATCGCTTTCCTCACCGTCAGCGAACCGCGAGTTCCACCATGTACCGTCGAATCAATGGAAAAAACGTCGGTCCGCTCGTGATTAAGCGACTCGGATGTTGGGTCGCACGCAATTAGAAGCTCGAGATATCACCGTTAGACGTTTTCCACCGTGGGTACTCGTTGACCCTGGACAGGGTAATTTATGTCGGATGCGAGCCGGCAGAAATCAGTACAGGCTGAGGAAGACTCGCGTTGACCTTGGTCTGATCACGAGAGTGACACGATTACGTACCAGTGAGAAATCCTCTGGTATTCCAAGGACGGAATGATCTTGTCATCGTGAAAAACTCTGATTTGTCGTTAAACGCTGAAACGATTGTATCGTTTTGAATAAGTAACAACGCTACCGAGTCGAACTTTTAATATAATTTAAGTATAATAATTTAAGTCTCTCCAGAGAATTTCATTCTCTTTTTTACATCGTTTCCATGATACGTTTTACAAATATTTGCGATGCATCTTTTCTTCGATGCACCGTACAGCCGTGTTTACTTTTTCTTGCTAACTCTTCTAGAATCTGCAAATTCTTTCAATCTTTCTGCGCGGTATGCATCGACCGTGTAGAAACAGGCGCTATTCGATGCATTCAACGATATCTGCAACGTTGTCTGCGCGCATATTTCAGTGGAATCATAATCGATCTTTAATCGAAGTTATGCAGCTCGTTGCAGCCCGGCTACGAGCCATGGAAAGGCTCGAGTTCTTGGCGAGAGAAAGGAGAATCGAGTGCACGGAATCGATGTCCTTGCGATCAGGCTGAATGTCAAAGCTGCATCGAGTTCACGGAAATCGAAGCCATAAACCTGTGCTGTTGGCTTTTATTTTTAATGACAAAATTGAGATGCGTTTTACGCGGTGCGAATAAATGAACTCCAGACGCGAGTCAGACATATAGAAATGTTATTTTTGATTCAAGGACTTGATTTATTGTTCACACGTGTCGCAAATGTTCTGCTGAGTCAAATTAGGGTTCACTGTATTGCCACTTAGAAAGTTATTACTGAAAGAAAGGAAGTTCACTGATTCCTCTCGATAGCCTCAGAGTTATCATAAAGCGAAAGTTTCAGTGTTAAAAGATGAGCCGAAAAGGTCAAAGCCATTGAGACGAAGGCTAGTTGTGCCTGAAATATTCCAGTCGTGTCAGGTGTAACTACATCCCTTGCGGGAAAGAAATCATACAACATATAAGTTCACGTTCAATTTCTGATCAATATGCATAGAATGTGAAAATTATTGAAGCAATTGAGCTTCTCAAGACAAAATTTAGTTTTAAATCCTGCTTTTTCTTCTCGAAGAGAAAATCTCAACTGAAGTGAAAGACAGAAAATTATAAAAAGCAACTACTTGGTAGCGTTGTTTTAAATACAATTACTTGTTCTATCTTTTAAAAACGCAAAGATTCTCGAGCACTAGTGAGGTAAGCGCTAAACAGAATTTTCCATTGTAACCACGTTCCAAGTGAACTTGAAAGAAAATTCAATTATACAATCGCCTCGAGTTTCACGTGCACAAGAGTGCACACGTACTCGACGCGACACGAATAAACCGTACATAAGCGCGGATCTAAACCACCCCGCGTTCACCCTTACGTACACGCCGCGAGTAAATTAGATTCGTTTAAGACAGGGATGGCAATTACGAGGCACGCGTGCCAAACTTGGCACGCCAGAAAATTTTCCTGGCACACCAAAACATTTCAAATACTAATAAAGATAAATAATAAATAAATAAAAATTTACTCTTGAGGAAGTCTTTTCTCTATATTAAATCACGTAGCTTGACCTCGTTTCAAGATAAAAAAATATACAAATATACTTATAGAAATATTAAACATGCATTTTTTGATCTTATAATAATATTAGTGGCTTCTATTCTATGTTTAAAGGTGACGGTAAACGCGTAAAACAACACGTTTTGACATTTATGAATATTCATTGATACACCGGTTGATCAATTACTATAATTAAAAAGAATTCTGTCAAAATGAATGTTCCCGAAGATGAAACTTTGACAGATTGATTTGCCAGTCCAAAACTGCCCTAATACATGAATCTGAAAAACATCCTTAAATAATATATATAATTTTTTCCTTACGTATAATAATTAGATTTCTCAAAATTGCTAATCGCAGAAAGGATTAACGTCCGAACGAAATTCCCTGGCACATTTTCAACCGCTTCGTCTTCCCCTCATTTGCATCAGCGTCTCTTCCCTTCCAAGCATCGATCGATGCGAGGGGGAAGCGCGATCGGAGCTGGCGTGAAATGCAGGCGAAAGGTCGAAGGCAGCGTCGAAACGGCGACGTTCCATCCGCGGCCGCGATTTCTCACGGTCTCGTTATCGCGCAAACATTGCTATCCGCTCGCGCGAGTGGTAATTAACCGCGTAGCACGCGCGCGATGTTCCCGGATCCCGCGGGCATCGCTGGATCACGTGTCGGCGTTGCGTCGAGCAATTAATGAAATGTTCGCGCGCACGTGCGTGAACGAAACCCGCAAAGATGACGCGTGCCAACGGGAGCCAGTCGGTTCGTTCCTTGTTCAAACCTCTCTTGCTGGACGGTGCGAATAAAAACATCATTGTCGCGTTCCGCGAATCGTTCCTCCATCTATTTTTACAACTCGAACAGGACATTTTGCTGGGGTTGACATTCGTCGAAATATTCGCCGTGCAGGGGTTGCAACGGAGACGATGTAATTGAAACGAACTTTTCAATGGAAGCTGACGCCATGGAAAGGTTTAACGGTCGAACGATTTTTAGACGTCATCGAATTCTTTGATAGTTCTTCGTGGAAGAGATTCTAGAGGTAGTGTTATTTGCACTTGATAATATCGATAGCATTTAATAAAATCAATCTTCCTTTTCTTTAGTTCTTTCTTTATACTTGTCCTTTAGCTTAATGTCAGTAGCCATCCATTAATTTCTGAAAAAGGTACGAAAATCTTTGTATAAAACTGTACAGCATCCCCACTAATTTTAGCCACAAACCGCCATTGCTAGAGGTTAATTAAAAATTGTGTATTCCGATTTTTGAACATTCCGTTCAGACCTTAGACGATTAAATAGTTTTCCTTCTGGCGTGTATTTTACAATTTTTATAATACTATAAAGATCATAATTATCAAGAGAAGGGTGTAGAGTTTAACTGAATGGCATTGTATTTAACCCCTTGCCTCACAATTTAAGTTCCAATAGCGCGTGCTATAAACAAAATCGATCGATCACACGTCGAACTATTTCACGGTTTGACTGAACGTTCGAAGTTACGCAAATCCCACATGTCATTTTACATATAAACACATGTCAAAGATATAACTAATTTTATTTTTTGGTTCGTCAGTTTTTTTTTTTCAAATCCGTACCTAATTGTTGATGATTACTACGGTCTTCATCGTCGGTATTATCTTCAGTAGCGAGTGGCTTCCTACGTTTTCGTATAGGAACTAAAATATCACTACTGTCACTGTTGCTATTTAAAATGTCGATGTTAACAGAACCTTCCCTGTCCTCGTTGATGCTTAATATTCTTTTACAAGATATTTTTAAGGGTACATTTCTAATATTTTTCAAGAAAATTTATTTGTATGTTCGATTGCACAACAACCACCTTTTTCATACGATATTGTAGGCCAGTGATCAGCGAACTGATTAGTCAACAAAGCCAAATGTCAGCAATACAACGATTGAGATTTATTTTGAAAGTCAAATTTTTTAAACTTAAACTATATGCTAGCGAAAATTCTTTCATATCGATTACACTATTATATCAACGTATTGAAGGTTTATCGAGTGCTTTAAAGGAATTGGTTCACGATGGTAAATAGTCATTGTGATAGCCATCTGTCAAATAGTCTGCAAAAATTAAATGAAATTGCTAACAACATCGAGATTAACAGAGCAATCTGTATAGTTATTAGCCAACGAAACCACAATCAATTATCTCGAAACGTACAAATCTTTTCGATCAGGTTGATTGAGTAACATCTTAGTTCCGTTAAACCAGTTTAATCGAGACAGAGAACACCGAGAGAGCAATCATCGTCGAAAGAACCACACTCGGCGCAACTTCATCCATTTCCACTTGATTGTTCTTGCGTACGGCAAGAAGCCGATGAAAATCTCATGCTTCGCGTTCAATTGTGCCGATCGAGGCCGAGCGACTATCGAAAGCAATCCCACGTGCGGCGAGCCACCGGCAAAAACCCGCGAAAACCACGAGACAGAGGAACGGCTCGATAACGACGCTCGATACCGGCAGCCAAGTGAAATTTTACACCGGATGCAATCCGAGAAACGGCACAATAGAAAATTCTGTCCGGCTGTCTTTTATCAGCGTTCCTCGCGCAAAGGAGCACCGTGCCTCCATTAACGAGCCATGCGGGACACTTTCCTGCGCCGCGTTTTTCATTCTTTCCTCTCCTGCCAGACCCAGCGATCGATCGCGCGGCCATATGGCGCGGGGCTCGTGTTCGGTGCCTCTCGCTGAAAGGGCGCCACCACTGGGTGAGAATGCTCCGCGTTTTCTGCGGGGGATCACGAGCTTTTATGGCCACCGTGGTTGGTTTCGAGAACCAGATCGGGATTTTTTACGTGGAATTCGATCCATTTCTAGTACTCTTTTTATTAGGTTAAATAATGTTTATCTCTAAAAGATTTTTTAGAACGAGTGAAGAATCAATGTACTGTAGATATTGTTTGCAGTAACCGTTTCGATGCATTATTCGCGACATAAAGTAAATTTTAGTTAGGCCAAGCAATGCGTCGTTCTATGATAGGCAAACATATTGGTGGGATGAATATTTTCTGGTTTTCATAGAACAAGGAAGATCTGCGTTATTTAGCATTGCTTTACTTTAGTGACTGACAAATTTTCTACAGTCAAGACAGAATGAAACGGTACTATCGCGCAAAACACGTGTACTACTTCTGAAAACTATGTCTATAACGATGATAGACAGTCTGTGGTCACACGGTGACGTTAGCTTTGCAAAAAGTAACTGCTATTACGTGATAAAATAATCACGGTGAAGTTGCATTTTCCTTCCTTACGATCATCCAACAATCATGATTTTTACATAAATGAAACTATTTACCAAGTTTCTTTTTAGTGCCACGGACTTTTGGGGAAATCAAATCAAAAGGTGCCGTAGATCGTGACGGCGCCTATCAATTTCTTTGCGCTTTAAAGTTCCCAGCAGAGCGATGGCGCCATTTTTCTACTTATCAATAGCGAATCTTGCGTTATCGCGTACCAACAAGAGAACCAAGCGGTAGCTGAAAATCATAGAAACATTTCACGATGAACAGCAAGGGTGTTTCCACCCTCGCGTCGGCGTTGCCCGTCGTCCTCGGTCCACCCACGATCGATCGGATCGATTGCTCGATCGGGACTACCGTGTAGCCGGTAACTGTGCTCGATCGCGGTGCGTGCCGAGGCGAGGGCGACCGGTTCGAGCGGGTTTCCGAAAGGAAAAGGCATTCCAGGCCGCAAAGTGGCGGATCGCGCGCTGATTGGAGGACGGTGCGCGCGGGCCGTTCGCGGGTACGTGTTCGGGATAGGGCTGGGTGTCTGTGCACCGTGTATTCCGACAGAGAAAGGAATGGAACGGAACGGAACGGAGCGAGTCATTGGCGCGTACGGAGGGATAAAGACCGAGAGAAGCAATAGAGGGGAAAAGAGAGAAAGAGAGATCTTCGTGGCGCGCGGCGGTGAGAGTTTAGAGGCGAGTGTCGAGTAGAGCGCGGCTCGAATGGAATGGAATCGCGTGTGTGCCCCTAGACCGTGTTCCGCTCGGCCCGGCGTCGCGTCAGTGTGCGTGTTGCATTCGTGCTGTGCTCTACCGTGCTGTGCGCTGTGCGCGCGGGATTAGGAGAACCGTGCACCACCAGTAGGCCACCGGCGCTCGACGCCTCTGCGTCTCTTTTTCCCGGCTCGCGTTACTCCGACCTACCGTAAAACGATGATCCTCGATCCGCTGACTGGCATCGATCGCTAACACCGATCCATCCACCATCCACCAACCATCGATCGAAATGTGACCCATATAAAGGATCATTCTCCATTTTCGACGTTGACACTGGTATTTCGAATCGAAGGATTTCAATCTCGGAGCTGTCAGCGCTCGGCGAAGAGGCCATCGGAGGGAGAGCAACGCGAGTACTCGCTGGCTGGATCGATCGATCGCGTGACACGAGAAACAACTTTCGCGCCGGCGAATTGCCTTGCCTCCGCGAACCGTTGCTAATCCGTGGCTGAAAAATTCGCGATACCAGTCTGAAAGCGGATAAAGCGTTGCACGTTTCGGCGCCGCGGCCTGTGTCGAAACGTTCCGCGAGCAGAATCGACAATCGCGTTTCCAACTGGGATCCTTGACCGACGTGGATTCCGAGGGCGCCTTCGTACGATTCGCGTGCAATCCGCAATCGAACCAGCCACGATATTACATGCAGATTATCGGTATCGGTTCCATATCCGGGCAGAGAAGACGAAGCGTATCACCGAGGAAAGATGGTTCGAGACTAGCCACGGCGTGCGTACGCGGCGAGTTTTGTTTGGCGCGCTATCATTACGGAGCACGGGAGCGGGTAATATCGGCTGGCAATGTTGCCGACGATGAGATTGCGGGACGATTGTTTGGGATGATAACCGTGAATTACGGACACAGTGGTGGGAACCTGCGAGCGTTCTTTGCGTTGCGAGCGTGTTACCAATCGATTGGTGCACCTTGGGATCGAAGCGCGTTAGAGGAGAACAGCTGTGTCGTTTGCAAATTGATCGTCGGAAGCAGAGTTACCGATCCGATATTCGTAGCTACGATCGACGCGGAGTACCGCGTTAGTCGAGAATGAACAATTGACGCGCCGAGACGGAAATGAAACGATCAAAAAAGAGCGCGGTTAGCGAGAAGAAGCAGCGAGAAGAACCGGCGGCGCCTCCGGTTCGCGGGATCCCCTCGTAACGAGGATGACGCGCCGCGTCGCGTAGTTATTTCGGATGTACATCATCGAGGAAGATAGTGGGGACGACGGCGGATGCCGTCTGATCTCCGTCCGTCAGTGCGTCGACGGTGACGGAGCGCGCGAGTCGCCGTGCCCGGAAAACCGGCGCCCAGACGAAGACGACGTCGACACCGCTAGCCTGCTGGACGTCCAGTGTTTCCCACGCGCGCTCAAGGCGCCGCAGATCCTGAAGAAGTCCACCACCTCGCTCGAGGAAAAGAGCCGCGAGTCGAAGAAGGACCAATTCTCGAAGTCGCCTCGCCGCGTGGACGCGAAACCGGATCGGTCGGCTATCCTCGAGCCTGTCGAGTTTCAGCAGCACCGGGACAGAGTGATCGAGGAAAGCGCGATCCGCGTGAACAACGAGAAACTCGAGATTTCGATCAAGCTGCTGGAAGTGGTGGACCGCGAGACCGCGTTCAACGAGCAAGGATACAAGACGACGGTGAACGTGCGATACAACGACACCCTGACCCGATCCAGCAACGCGTCGAGGAGGCTCGAGAAAGCACGTGGCTTGAGGAGGAGCGTGTCCGCGCCTGGGAACGAGTCCTGTCAAACCGAGGAGCGGCCGGACACGTCGAGCACGACCAAAGACAGCGACAGCCAAAGCATTTCGAGGGATCGCAAGGAAACCAAAGAGAGCGTGTTCGTGAAGAGGAACGCGGCGTCTGGGAGGGCAGACGCGAGCGGTCAGCTGAGCAGATATCGTTCGAGGACGAGCAGATCGCAGGAGTTCGCGACGAAGACGGAGCAGCTGATCGCGAGGCGCGGTCAACAGGATTATCACCCGACGCGCAGAGCCAGGGCGTCCTCGTTCGTGATCGAGAGGAAGAGGTATCGGCAGGCTGCGATCACGTCCTCGAGGTCCACCGAGGACCTGTCGGGGTGTTCGTCAGGCGGCAACGAGACGTCGGAGGTCGATGGAATGCGGAACTGCGGGAACGCCGTGGCGGGCGTCGACGAGAACGAAGGATGCGTCCTGCTCGGGGTTCGTTCCCTCGAGGAGGGCCCCCAGCTGGCTCCGATGCCGCGGCAGGACGACAGGTGCACCAGACGGGACAGGGAGCGGGCGAGGATCCTGCGGCGGAGAAGAATGCACGGGAGATCGGCCTCGGTGCCTAGGGTGCATGTGAGTCGAGATTTTAAACCAGTTGACGAGTGCTCTTGCCTACGAGTTCGCGATCGTTCTTCGAGGGTTCTCTTCGTTCGTGTCATGTAATGTGAATAGAGTGAATCGAGATTCAATTCCGCCTTTCCTGGATTCCTCTACTTTGGATGTCTCATTCAAGTATTATTATTTCTTTTTCTTTTTGCTTTTCTGCTTATTTCTTATTTCTATTCCATTACGTATATACCGTCTCATGGCACGTACGTATTCGCATTGTGTAATTCATCTGGAGTATTATTAAACGACGACGTATATGATAACGACGAAAATAATTGCGTCGGAACGCTCCAATTCGTACGCGTGCAAACGATTTAGGCGAACCGTATTTCTTTTTCCCCAAATATTTATTTCGACCAAGATATTTGGAACGTAAATATCGTCGGATGCTAGTCAGACGCCGGCGTCTGAACCAGTTTTTACCCGAAAAGTAGCCGGTTAAGTGGTCCAAATGTTTCACAGCCTCCTCGGCGGCCCGCCTATTTATACTCACCGCCTCCCTCGCATTGAGCTAAATTTCTTTCCACGACCTTCCCACGAGGTCCCACTTGAATCTCAATGAAACGGAGATCAACCAACCAACCAAATAAACCCCCAAAGCAGACAAACTTTCATTGAAGATGTCTGAGGATTTGGGCTTCTTCGGGACCCGAAGGAAGCAGTTTAAAGAAAACAGAGTTTTCGCTTAAGAGTTATACTATTCCAACAACTTCCGATAGCTACGCGACTTCTTACTTTTTGAATCTAACTTAAACTTTTTGCCCGTTTTTTTTTTTATTTTCCGCGAGTTGATAGATGTTTCCCTCCTCCGCGACGAGACTTTCCCTGGCGACCGTTTCACTTTAGCTGAGTTTTCTGGCATCATAAACCTAGTCACTGTCCCAATCGACGCAGCTGTCGAACACGTGGATTCTAAAACCCTCAAGTTCCTTTCTTTTCGTCTACAAAGAAGAATTTCTCTGAATCGAGTAAAGATATGTCTGGTAGAGGTAACACTCTTATAGCACGCTAGATAAGCTCCTATAAAATGTCGTGTTGCGTCAAGCCGTGTTATATGAGATCCAGAGTCAGTACAAAAAGAAGGGTTACGTTCCTATAATCCATTAAAAATATTCTTTTCTTTAATTTCTTATAAGCAATTCAATTTTTATTAAAAATATAACAGTATCTCTAAGTCGGCAGGGAGTAAAATTATAAATAAATAAATTATAATTTCCATTCGGTCATTATTTTATGGCAATTTAGTTTAAAATGTGTTAAACAAAAGTCATATCATCTAGTGCTGCGTAAAGGTTTTCACAATTTTCTTACTGGGTTACTGCGAGACCGTGCTACAGAAAGGCTGTAGTCGGCCTGTAGTCGGATGATTTACAGTAGCTCCGGAAACTACCCTCGCTCGCGGTTCCTCCGGCGCTGCGCGAACGTCAGACGCGCGCGAGACAAAGGGAAAGGAGCGGATTCGCTCGCGGACATTGAAAGCGCCCGCGTATCCGCGCGACGAGTTACTGCTCTCTTCTTGCCAGCGCATTCGATTGCGCGAGTAAATCACAGCGTGGCATCAACCTGCTGAAATGCATCGCTCTGCCCGCCTCCTGGCGCGCGCCCTAGCACCGCGCGCTGTCGCGGATGCGATCGTTCTGTTCCCTTCTTAAGGTGCACCCACACGGCAGCGTGGTATTTAAACGCGGGCCGAATCGCCTGTTGTGAAAGCCGTCCGTCGGGTATTTGCGTTGGCGAGTGCCTCGACCCGAGTAGGAATTTACCTGGTGCGCCGCACCGCGTCCGTCCCGCTCGTCGTCCTCCCGCCGCGCCTCGGCGTGTTCACGTGGGTGAAAATGAATCGGCGAGCGTGGAAGTTGTCGGGAAATTTTTGTCCTCTCGGCTGAGGGAACGTTTCGGATGTTTGATGGAGTTGATTGCGCTGATGGATAGGGTTCGAGGTTAAGGGGGATGTTCTTCGAGTTGCGAAAGTGATTGGTAATCGGTTAACCCTTTGATGAATGACGGGACTCGGGGATCCCGGATCTGAATGGCGATTAATAAATTCTGCTTTTAATAATAGCGGACGCACGCGAGTTTCAATCATTTCCTTGGTCGGGGAGGCTGGTAGCGCTAAGTTTATGTTGAACTTTGCAAGAATTTATATTCATACTGTACATTTGAATCTTTTGCACTCGAGGGCTCCAGAGCGAAGCCATTTAAAGTTTTCCTTCAAACTCGAAGGCTCCGATCGTAACCACTTCAGTTATTCTAGTAGCAAATTACAAATGTTATGTAAATGGTGATGTTCTTACTTTTTCTTTCGAGTGTAAAGGATTAATGTGTTTGCCACAATCACTTCGACTGGAATATTGAAAAAATTCCTCTTCAGATATTCGTACGCTACTTTAACAAATAGTTCTCTTATCGACTCTTAATTTTCGATATCTACCATGCTAGAAACTTATCCTGTTACTTGTTATCAGAAATTCTGAACAGTATCATTATCAGTTCTCCCTCTAAAATTAGATTGAAATACCAAACAACAGTGCGATCTATCTCTTTCCATCCTAAACTCCAAAACGTCGAATCGAGACGAACAACAGCTGTTGAAATTTTCTCTTTTCGAAAGGGAGAATTAATACTTGAACCTTTTTCTATCGTCCAACAGATTACAACTAACTAAAACTAAGACGGGAAAACGCCAAAATGGGTTCTCCACACCGCGGACGCTTTGACTCTAAACGTCCTTGGCGTCCATAGCGCCTCACCGAGGTCGACGTTATTTAAACGAAAGAAAATTGCACTTGAAAATACTGGCCATCTGGGAGATGTAGAGTTTTCTCTTCTAACAAGCTCAATTGCTTCAGCAGTAGTTTATCAGCTAAAAAATCGCATTCGTACATAGAGCTTAACCCTTTACACTCTGAATTATTTTTTAATTTTATTGCCAACAATTCTCTGTTATTTTAAGTGTTTTAGTTGAAATTTATTTCAAAGGACAGCTCCTCGACTGCTACTTGTAAACAATTTTCTTTACTAATTATATTAACTTTTTCCACTCGTATGTTCTTGCTGAGGCACAAGAATATTAAATTCAAATATTATCTATGTAGCATGTCCTTTTTTTTAATTATATAGCCACTTAGTATATTATATACATATAACAGATATTATTTCTCCTATAATTAATTAAAAAAAAAGGTTAAAATGTAACGGAAATTCATTAGTTTAAATAATTGAAGGAAAGAGTTCTGCGATACATATTATTATATTGGGCTAATAATGCACGTACAGCGTGCATATGCGGAAAATGCGTACGCAGTGTTCTTAAATGATACTTTTGAAATTTATATATTCTGATAAAAACTTTGATAATAGATTTCTATTTTCCCGTCCCAATATTATCTGAAATAAATACCAAATAAAGATTTTATATTATAGAAGCATTAGGTTAAAGAACTTTCATTTTATACTCAGAGTACGGTGACAGTAATAAATCTGAAATTAATTCCGAGGGGCGCAATCCTGTATAGAAAAAGAATACGAGTGGAAAGAGTTAAATATAGCTTTCAAACTTTGTTGTAATTTACATTTATGGAAAGGGTTAACAGAAGCTTCGAAGACGATCTACTCGATGATACCACATCGCTACTGTTCGCTTTATATAGCATTACTGTATCTGTCGCAGCGCGTAGACATTCTTCGGGCTGTCGCCTATTGAAAAACAATAAACCGAGCGCATTCCGTATCGGCTGGATGACGCCTGGTTGCACGTGCGTCCAAAGTGAACGGGAATGATTAACGACATGTTAACAACGCGCTAGGTACACGGCGAGCCTCTGATAACGACACGCAAACATTTTAACAAACCGCGTAGATAATGCTTCGACACACCGCCGCACCACGTGGTGTCAATTATTTCACGAGGGAAGAACGTAGTTGCCGGAGCCTTGAAGCGACCGCGGAAAATTACGCTGCCAACAATAAACGAGCCTTCGTTTCGCTTCGATACGGAATATCCTCGATCGTTTAACACGCGAACGGTTTTCCCCATTTTTCACGGTTTTATCGATAACCAATGCGACACGGGACGCAGTAACAATGACGCGGTAACGAGCACTTCGGACGGAATTAGCATTAATAATCGTGCATTAGCATAGGTTGCCTCGGGGCTGTATGCGTTCGCGGGCGAACGATTCGTTGTCTAATAGTTTTCAGACGCATAGAACAATGCCGTGAGCGAGAAGAGCGTTTCAAGTTCGCGCGAACCGCGTTCTTCTCACCGCCTCATTTGTCGATCGCTCGTATCGCTAGGAATTGAGTTCGCACGGAATTTGGCAACGATTGTGCGAGTTTTCTCTTGTAAAAGTTGCCGGCCACGAATCGCCAACAATGTTAACAATCGCTGCGATGGCTGAACGAGTCGAGACGAATAACGCTCGAGGCTTAGGGCCAGTCTAACGTTCCGATCCAGTTCCACACCACTTTCCTTTTTTCTTGCTCACCCTTTCGCTCGAAGAACGCGATAGCAATGCTTTTACGCTCGCGACAATGCAAGAGGTGTGTCGTCTCGATGCGACACTGCTCGCGATCGTTTCTACGATTAGAAATTCTGATTAGAGTTGAAAGCTAGAGTTTCCTTACAAATCATTGCGTTCGTATCGAAAAAAGGAAGATCCATTCTTCTAAATTTCTACTTTTTTAAGGCTTGTATTCTACTGATCAATATTTTAATCCTATTTGGTTAGTATTTTGATCTGTTTTAGTCAGTATTTAAATATGAAGGGTCAATAATTTTTGAAGCCCCCGCAAAACGTGATTGTTTCTCAATTTACAATGATATTATTTTTTCTGCTTTATATTGTGCATGTGCGTTTATTAACACACTATGGGTGGGTAGCAGTGCGAACTGATATATCTGGCGGGTGGAAATTAGTGAAATGTGAAGAATGTATACTCTTTAGAAAACAACCAATGTCTTCACAACTAATAGTAGGATTTTAATGAAACTTGGAAAATAGGTGGCATATAGAATATATACGAAATATTCATTAAATAAAAAAGTAGACAAGCACTAACAAGAACGTACAATACCCGACCCACCTATAAGGCGTTAATTCAGTTAACTAACCTAACCTAAGTTGACTGTCTAGCATGTTTCAAATAATTACAAAAAATAATTACATTTTTGATCAATTAGTATTTGTTTAACTGTCAGTAGGGGTTTCACACATTTATTTTCAAAGGACACTGAACCTTCACATTTAAATACTGACCAATAGGGATTAAAGTGCTGACCGTTTAATTTGTAGCCTTTTTTAATGGTACTTGATGATCAATCGAACTGTCGCGGATCTGACACAATTAACCATCGCAATACCGGTAACTTAGCGTACGTGGACGGCTTCCCGGTGGCACTTGTACGACATCCGACCTTAATATATATCCTCGATACAGTCGTTTTCGCGCGACACATAGATCGCCTTCAATTTCGACCTAAGAGGATTTCCAAGCTCGATCGGTTTCTTCCGGAGCGCTGAACATTAAACTGTCATTACCATTAAAAAGAGGAACTGCACTTTCGTCGGGAGGAAAAAGTTCCACCTCTCACTGTGCCCGCTAGAAAGCGTTTTCCTTTATTAGTTACCACGGAACAACACGCTCTTCCCTATCGGGCACGGCGAGCTTGAGGACTTGTCAGTCGCGGGAATATCGACGCTTTCATGAGCAGAGTGCTTTTAATGAGCATTGCCAATTGAGACGATCTTTCAACGGAGGCCACGTCTCGCGAGCGTTTCCAATGGCGTTGATAACGAGCAGCCAGTCGAAAGAATCCGCTGAATCGCGAGAGCTCGATCGAACCGCTCGACGCAAAGACGCTCGTTCGAATGGGAGACGAGTGTCGCGTTACCGAGCCACTTTTGTCCGCTCCTCTTTTCTGCGAGTATTTCGTGGTAATTAACAAACACCTGCTCTTTTCAAGTAGTTTTTACTCCGCAGTGAATCGAAATGGCAAACTGTTGCGATGTTTAGTTAGTACAGTGAATTACTCTTTGCGTAATGGCGTTGAGAAGAATGTTAATTCATATCGAGCATACGTGGGACGAGAGGGAACACTCGAGGCTCTATTTGTCAACACGTATGGTTAGGAGATAAATATTGAACGAGAGTATGAATATACAAAGGGATCGATTGTTGCCAGAGGCTTGGACGTCGAGCGTTTCTTCGCCTTTGTATTCCGGTACAAAGTAAAGGATGTACGTGACGGACGTAGCACCGTGTCGAAATTTGCCGGTTATCGTTCATTGAAGAAAACGTTGACAGAAACTATGTCAACGGTTCCTTATCTGTACTTCCTGCGACTGTTTTCTTTTTCTAGTTTTTTAATCGTGCAACTCGGACGTACTCGATATTTTTGCCGTGCAAACGTCGTACGTAGAATTTTTCTCTTCTCCTTTCAGAGTTTATCTCGAGATACGACGTTGCGAACATTATTCGTCGATTTTCGAATTGATGAAATACGGTTCTGAGAAATGCTTTGTACAATCGTTCAGAGAATACATTACTCGTCTAGTTACCGACGTTGAAGTACAATACGAGATTCTTTTCGAAAGAATCTTTTTTACTTGCTTTTTATGAATTCTTCCTTTTTCAAATTTGAAAGACTAGTTCACGAAGAACTCCTTGTTACTGTTTGCAAAATGGTCGAACTCGTGCGTGTTATGAACTCGTACTTGAAAGAGAAACGTGCTGCAATACTGATTCATAAATATTGCATTGCGTCACGTTGATTGTAATTCATGGGAAAAAATATGAATGTACGTCATACCAGCTATAATCGATCGGAAAAATGTAGCGTTACATCACTCTGACTCTAACTCAATGATATTGCATTTAAATAACCCTTAATTTCCTATGGAATCTAATTTAAATTTCTTAGTAAGGAGGATAGCAGCATAGTAATATTTAAAAAATCATATGAAAACAATCAATAAATATTTTCATTTGAAACTTTGCATGTGTAATACTGAAAGCATGTACTCTCCACCAGACATGTTCTAATATGATTGTATTGCGTGATAAACCCAAGCTTCGCTTCTGGCCGCTGCGTTTGCTCCTTACAGTATGAAGGAATGAAATCAATTTCCCACGAAGAAAACCAAGTGATAAAGAGAAAATAATTTTGAAACGGCTTTATATCTGTGCATGGCTATAAAATACATTTGAGAGTTATATATGAGTTAAAAAAAAATCTATATGCATTTGTATGCAGCGGTGCAAGTTTGCAGCCTGAGCTCCTCATACGATTTCTGTGATGTAAGAACAGCTCGACATACAATACGAATGAGTTAATTTGCCAAAAATAGCGATATGTAGCCTCGTGATACGGTCAGACTTGAAATGCTGATAACACGTGTCTAATAATATACATTATCACAAACAGAAGTATCTCAACGTGTCTGGAACGACTTAAAAAAGCACCGACTCGTTCTCCGTGTAATTACTAATTGGTAATAATGTAATAAACCAATCGCGTCATAACCGAAACGATTGCATCGATCGCATAATCGTCAGCTACAGATTTCTCCGATCGCTGCGCGACGATTCCATTCGACACCGGAAGCCAACTTTCCCCTCGCGACTCTAATGTGGAACTTGTACGATTTGTATTCGCCTGAACCGTCTGCGTTGCGACAACCGAGGAGAGCGTCCTTATCGGGCAAAAGCGAACGACGCCGTCGAACACGGTTCTTCGTCGAGCGCGAGATAAACGGAACGTTCTATAATTGGCGTCGACGCGGGCGGGAAAAATTTCGCCGTCGCAAGCGTTCTGCGAGCCGCGGATAGAAATCGAGCTTCCGAGGACGCTGACGTTCGAGAATTCCCGGCGTATCGAATCGAAATTCCACGCGATTACCTACGCCCGAAACTTCTTAGAAGTTGTCGAAGTCGGAGTCGTGCTGGTCGAAGAGAAAAATACGCGTTGCAATCGTGTCGGTTGCGCTGCCCAAATCTTGTTGCGCATCTGTTGATTTCGATTTCGTGTTAAAAGGGGGGAAGGGAAAATGTGGGTAGAAACCGCGAATGAACCGCTTTTTTTTTGAGTATTCCGTAAAATTCGTAGCGGAAAGCTATACCGGAAGCTGCTGAGCGGCCATCAAACGTCAAGGAGACTCAACTGAATTTGCAATAGAGCCATAGGGCTGTTCGTCTTCGTTACTATTGTGTGAAATTAGTCTGACTGACCTCTTAGCTTGAAAATAGGCAATTAGGGGAATAGGAGAATGTGTGTATAGTAGAAGTAGGGAATAGGAAACATAGAGAATATTCAAATTTGTATAGAACGAGGAATAGGGAAAGCTTAGCACTTTCTGCTCGAGATCTATGGTAGCGTGGCGCACGCACAGAACCCACAAGTTCTTGAAAATAGCAACACTACAGATAGGGTGCGATGGGATCTATACATAGGAGCGTCTTGACGGTAAATATTTTGACTCGCAAGGATCATAAATTAGTCAACGAATCACACTATTATAGCGTTGTAACTTCACCGCCGTTCTATCCAAAAATATTGCCCATACGCTTCGCGTGCTAACCTATAAATTACGTCTAATACTTTATTCGCGGGTAAAAATAATCCAATCGGGTGCACGATACAGGCCACTGAATTATAACCCTTTGCTCTCGAAACAAAAAGTAACAATCTTCTTTTATAGTTAAATAAAGAAAAGATGGTTTCCGTTCAACAATATTCCTTCAGCTTAATTAGATTAAGATGATTCTCTATAGCATGAATTTATCTATGCCTTAAATTTTGACAGTTGAAATTAATGAGGAATACCCTTCTTTTTGGTGAAGGTGCATCACTATTTTCCAATTCTCAGTTATCAGGAATTTTCCCTGTGATCTAGTTTTGCTTTCATTTCATTTTTCTTTATCATTTCTTTATATAAAACTTATATATGTGCTAATTTGCTGCTTAGAGAATGTAACTTTCATATAACTGACTTATGGTTTATTTACTTCTAAGTTTTTTATAACGCGGTTTCCACATAACGTGGCACAAATTATAGGAGGATCGATTATATTCTGATTTCTTTTTGAACTGAAAATTATTTGCATTGTCTTCGTTGAGAAACCCTCGAGTTTGAAGACAAATTTTAAATGGCTCCGCTCCGGAGCCCTCGAGTGCAAAGGGTTAATAACCTGCCAACGAGAATATGACCGCGAAAGCTGGTTAAAATGAGAGTTTCCAATGGGAAGCATAGAAGATCGATGAATGTCTATAATTTCATTTGCTCCTAGGAACCTTCCACATGGAGAAACGCGAAAGACATACACGTTCTTTTCATCGCGTAACAATTTGAAAAAATTCGATTACTTTGACCTTTCGATAATTTCTCGTCGTAAAGGAACGCGATACAACTTCGTCGTCATCATCGATATTCTTCAGCAACTTGCAAATAAAAAAGCTCGCAGAGACAAGCATGCGTCTTCTTCATGCATGGAAGGTTCTTACAAGCAAATGAAATTATAGAAATGTCGAGTAATCAATGGACCGAGCAAACAAAAGCCGTGGAAAACTAAATTCTCTCGACGAAAATAGTCGATGATAAATGACTCGTGGTCGAGTAGTTGGAACAAGCGGACTTTCTACTTGATCGCGAGAGACGAGTGGTCGGTTCGTTGGTGGTTCCTTCGTTAGCGGAGAACGTAATACGGTAATTGCTGACTGGTAATTGGAACGCGGGATTAATTTTCATCGGTCGATGCACGAGACCAGATAAAGTTCCATCTCGCGCCCGTGGAACGTTGGAATTATGTAATACGGGCCGCGAGCTTTTCTCCAACGGGAAGGAAACAGGTGCAGCGATTTCATGCAAATCGTGCAATTAATCGGCGCCGCGATGAATGGTAAGGGCTTGTAACCGCAAACGATACCACGCCGCGACTTTAAACGGAACATCTGGCATTACTGTGCATGGTGACCTACTCTGAGTAACTTGCTATCTCGCGTGCTTTTCATTTCGTTTTTCATAAAAATCTGTTTCTACCAGAGCTATTTATACCAAAGATTCATCAATCTTAGGAATAAACCTACCTTTTTGTGTAAGATGGAGTGTACACAATTTTTTAGGAACAATTCCTATAAACTGTTGAGATTTTCTTTTAGAAAAAGAAAATTATGAAGATGATAAACGTGTAACAACAAAACTTCATTCAATCAATAATTGTTTACCATGTGGAGTGATCGCACTGCAACTGAGTAAAACGGAAAAGTTAAAGGGCTCCCAAGACTTTTCCTGTCGTTGACACCCGCAGTGCTTCAACCACGTGAAAGTTACGTTAATAAAACTGAAGGGGCGCGTAATGCTTTCGCGCGAATGCGGAGCCGTTACGCGAATTAGAAAGCTGATAGACTTAGAGGCTGATAATTCATTAACTTGAAGCAACAAAATGACCTATTTGCTTTAAATGTACAAAGGATAATTTTGACGATGTTGCGTCTTGTAAGGTTTTAATAAGCTTCTATTTGAAATCGACTCATCGTTCACAGAAAATTTGGAAGACCGGAAGCCTCCGACATCTGGCGAACGGTTGCCTCGCAGGTCGCAAAATGGGCCTTTTCTAGATTGCTCCTGTGGTCAAGGTTCGCGACGCGACAAAAGCAAAGTCCAAAAAGGATACAGACATCTGGAAGATGTAGAGTTTTGCCTCGAGAAGCTCAATTGTTTCAACACAAGTTGCATGCGAAACTTAATCGATTTGGATACTCAATTTCAGCCAAAAGATAGAGCTGACCAATTTCGACATTAAGTTCTTCAAATTAAAAATCAGGATATCGATTGCGCGCAAAACGAAAACGAACAAAAACTCTGGTTTCGCGATTCAATTGATCTGAATTTCCCCGATCAGTTGGAGGCACTGGTTCGCGACTAGCTCTCGTAGCGCTCAGCTTCATTGTTTCGCGTCATGGAAGAGCGGCGATTCGCGAAAAAATCGTCAATCGGCTTTCCAGATCGCGTTAACGCGCAATCAGTGCAAGTAATCGAGCCCATTCGATTGTTAATCGTCGAAGTCGTATGGACGAACGCGACAATGATCCGGATTACACGCGCGTACGCGTTAGATCGCACTTTCGCACGATCTCCCCGACATTTTTCCTCGCTTATGGCATTCCACGTTTTCCACCGGGAAAAGTGCGCAGCGAGCGCAACGACCGGCCCGGTTTTACGTAACGAAAGCGTGTGTGTACCGATGGTTTCCTCCTGCGAACGCGCGAGCGTCTAACGCGACACGGCTCGAGCGGGTCTGTCACGCGGAATTGCTGGTTACGAACGAGACGCCGTGGGAGTGTAAAAGTAGCGTGTTTTGCGTGGTTTGGTTTAGGAATGGAAAGTTTGAATAGAGGATGAGTCTGATGTTAGAGACTTGCGGTTTGGTGGATATATGAGACAGATAGGAATTTTAATTAGATGAAATTAAATTAAAATTTAATTCCTCGAAAGTTTGGAATTTGGTAGGTTTTTGTGATGAAATGATTAAGAAGACAATTTTACGATGTTGAATATACTCTGGAAAGTTCCGTTTTTTTTTTTACTTTGAGTCATTTAAAAGAGGCTCTTCGATGGAAACAATGCAAATAATTTTTCAGACCAAAAACAAATCGCTTATATTCCGTTAACAAATTACAAACGTTATGTAAATAATAATGATGTTACTTTTTCTTTCGAATGCAAAGGGTTTTAATAAATTCCACGATTTAACGATTATGACACATTTCACTTGTTAGACTATATTTACGAAACATGTGTAGATTAATACCTTGATCGAAGGGTGAAAAAGTGTAAGAGACTTCGTAAACCTGTTACATGCAACAATTCAACAGCGTAATGCATTATCAGTTGAACCATTTTTTATACTTTTCTTTCTACAAGTACTCAGGCTATCTCGAACGAGCCACCGAACTTTCAGAGAAAGGAGTCAGCGAGTCAGACAGGCCGCGATAAAGCTTGAACTCTGACTCTCCTTCGCAATAGTAGATATCCTCCGATTCCTACCTTCAAGCCTCTCCTCCCAAACAACATTTATCATCCGTACCATTTTAACGACGACCTCTCACCGATCACCCGCCCCACTCTCCGCGTTCTTCGAGTCGCAACCTCGACGAGACTTCCATACCCGTCCAACAAACTGGATTACAAGTGCAGCGTCTAATTTCGCTGTCGTTACCACTGTACTCGCTCGCAACGGTCGTTCGGTTCTCGAAACCATTGACTTCAAGGCTCATCCCATGTTCCATCGAGAGATTTATGCCACGGTCGAAGTGACTGCCATTTTTGTAAGAACCGTCTTTAGTCCTGCCTACTATCTGGCTGCCAAAACTTGTATGGTACTTTCGACAATCCTTAAGACCGACCAGACAGACGGTTACCATTTCCAATAGATTTAGAAGAGACCTTGCCCAACACCTTGCCGCTTTTTTTCTACTCTCTACTCTTGCGCTCATCCCTTCAGCTATCTCGACGCACCCTCGGACTAGAATTCTCATCATGATGACTTCAACCGAATGCATAGAATCAGACACATCTTTACCTTTTCAGATTCATTCTAAGAATCACTCAGCTAGTGCATATATAGTGTAAAATAAGTATTAAATATGGACTAAAATTTAAAAACAAATACAAGTAACCTTCCTACAGTACGTCATTCGACAACACAATTTCGCTTTAACGCGATACCATAAATTGACGGAAACTCTCGTGTAACACTGCAACCTATAATACAGTTTCGCTTTAACACGACAAAAAAATTGTGGAAACCTTTGTACAATACTGTAGTTTAACAGCACAAGATAACATGATTTTTGTTTAACTCATTTAAAAACTAAATTTCCTTAAAATCGAAGTAGTTTTCGGAACGTAACCCTCCTTTTTGTACTGGCTCCGGGTTTCGTATAACACGGTTTCGCGGCATTTTATGGGAACCTATCTACCGTGTTAAAGAAAGGTTACCTGTGGTTGTTTTAATTAGCGAGTATCGAGTACTCGAAAAATGAAGTTTAACGGTAAAACGGTGGCCATTTCTAATTCAGACGAGCTCAGCCTCGCTCAGCCTGTCTGTTCCGCGGTATTTATGCGCTCGAGATTCCTTTAAAAGGCACGCGGGGCATTTTCGAGGATAAACGGGGCTCCGAAGGAGGACGGGTTCGCGGTCGCCAGGGCGGGAGTCATTGCCTTTCGCTTCGCACATATTTTTAGCGCCTCGGTTGGTCAACATTTTCTCTTTCCCGGCGACTTCGCCCCCTTTCCGCGAGCCTTCTGTTTTCTTTCTGACCGCGCGCGTACGCCTCGAAATCGCTCGTTTTAATTGCGGAGATCGGCCGAGCGCTATTTCAAGGTGAACACACACCCGCTGCAGCGATCGCTTTTGTTATTCGAACGTCAGATCGCTTCGAAGATTACCTTTACGCCTTACCCCTTTTAATGCCCCGAACCGGTCCACGCCATCCCGTTGCTTATTGAAGTTTCGTGCAATTAAACGCTCGATGCCACGGTGAATGGAGACTGAAATGCCCGTGACGCGACTACGTATTTGTGTACACTACGCTCCGAACAAACGATTCCGCGCCATTCGCGGCTCTGTCTTTTCCTTGCTGGTGCGCGGGCAACCATTGTTGGAAACGCAATGCAGTTGCGGTTTTTGGTTTAAACCACCGTTTGAAATTTTTGAATCTATGCCATGAAAACTTGTTATGAGTTGTTAAAAACAACTCCGTTTTTCGGTACAAAGAAGCGAAATTATTTCGCAATACACTACTGTCCGTGTAAATATGTTAACGATCAGAAGCAAAGTTGTCCGAGTCTGCACTTCTGAAAGAACCACCGTTGATAGAAAGCTGGAACTCGTTGAGTTCTATAAAACTTCGTTCCAGCGCATTTTTCTCCTTTCCTTTTCATTTTGCTCAAGAAGGATTTCTGGTACGGCGATGCAAATCTGAAGAAAAAGGCGGTCGATTTATTCGAGCGCCTTCGCAGCGATATCACTCGCCGGCGGCGGTGGTCTATGATTAACGAACGCCACGAGCGAAACGTACGGGATATGCATGAGAAATGCAAAGGAAAATATTTTCCTCTGCCGGTTTATTTCAAGTGCGCGAACCTTTGTCGGCGTTCCTTGAATCCCTTTCACAGCCCACAGTGTTTTCAAACTTCATCAAGCCTTTCACTAATAATTCGAACAACTCGTCTAGCCAAAAGAAAAATAAGAACCAAATTACAGCTTTCAAGGAATATTTTTAATACCATGGTTGCAATACTTAGCAGAGTATCGTTCGCAGTTTATCGTTCACTGGTAACTAATCAACAGTTCTTATCACTGTTCGCTTCCTGTAACCATTTTATAATCAAAGTCACCGTTTTCTTGCGATCCACATTATACAACCTTCGTAAGATCAAAACCATTCCAATTCATTGCAGGCTAAGTAGAATTTAAATTTCGTTGACAACCAGAAAACTACCCTAACGAGTACTCTTGGACGATTTCTCACGGTTAAAATCGCGGTGCACGCGAACCTAACGGAGAACCAGCGTCGCAGCTACCTGCGAGCTGCACGGAATTTCATTTGCAATCTCGTTGACATTAAGTCGCCCTCGTAATCATTAGAAGCTGCGCAACTCGGCCGTGGCCGCGAGCAGGCAGCGGACGTTGCGGAAAATCGCGAGAAACAGTTTATTAAAATTCATGTTCAATTTGCCTGGTCCGCGGGATTGCGCAACAAGCTCTGTCGTGCAAGCATCCGAGCAAGGGACCGCGATTTTATCCTTTCGCGCGATCTCTTCGCTCCAGCTGGCTGGCCTTTCGCTTTTCTGCGCGCCAGCTGCTAGTTTTCGTGCGATTTTTCAAGTTCCGTTCGCTCGGCTCTAGTACACGCTTCGTTTCACTTTTTTGGAGCGCAGACTTTGCGCTCTTTGAAGCAGTTTAGAGGATAATAATTGTAAAAATCTATTGAGTTTCTGGGGTTTTCCTTTGCTGAGATTTATGATCGCGCGGGCTGCTTTTCAAATGGCGACGTTAAAAATACCTGGAATGTTTAGGTGGGGTCCGAGTAGCTTAGCTTGGGTAACGGAATGAGAACCACGTTCCCTATGCAGCGAAGCCATTGACATTTTAGGAATACAAATGGTGTACCGTGCATTCGACGGAGGTTGTTTCTTAATAAGTGGAATATGCTTGAATTCGAGGATAGTAAAGGTCGCGGCATCGTCGGAATTACAATCTTCCCTTTCGAACCGTAGCTCGGAAAACATCTCAACCGCTGTTCTTCTCGAATCCATCTAATTTTTTATAGAAACACTACAAGCATCAAATCAAAAAATTTCGCAACGATGAATCAAATGATCCTTCATTAGAAGAAAAATAACCACTGGAAATTGAAAGAAATTGCTCGGGAAATGCTTCTTAAACACCGTACGATAAACTGGAAGCAAATAATTTACATTTTATTCGTTGAATGATGTTCTTCGTATCATTAAATTCTAATACCCGAAATGCTCTTTCTAATATGTTCAATTAATATTATGTCCAATAATCTGAAGCGGCTGCGCTGCTTCGGTTTTTGCTGTGCTGTAAAGATGTAGGAAGAAAGAAAGAAGGAAAAGAGAGGGGAAGAGAACGTTTCGTCCTGGGCCTGCTAGTGGACTCATTAGTAAGGCTACCTAGCAGACCCTGCCTTAGACGCTAGGGTATTAGGGACAGTTCAGAACTTCTATATATTGGAAACGATGGGTCATCGGGTACTTTCAGGAAAGTGTAAATGATGCTGTCCCTCTAGTGGCGAGTGCCGCCACAAATCAAACAAAATGTTAATCAAGAAGGGAAGAACTGGATAAAAGATCCAATTTGAAATTTATATAACAATATATTAATAATTATAGATTGCCAAATATGCTCTATCTGATTTTCACGTTTCGATGCTCGTCGTTTGGGTCATAAAACTATGTGACGTTTACGAGAAAACTGTAAAAAGATATAAATCGTTTAGCTGGTCAAATAACCAGTTTCATAGAAAAATAATAAAAGAGTAAGTGAATGCTGAAAAATGTATTGTACATATATTGACAGAAAAAGTCGTGAGATTTAAAGGCGATGCAATTATATTGTCGTATATAGGATATTCCAATAAAAATTTGATAAATGCTCATTGTTTACCGGTCGCGATAAGGTTAGCGTTAAATGGAACATGTTCTTGCGTATGTTTTCGCGACAGTCGCAATTGTACGCAGATGGGTAGGACGCGAGCGATTCTCTGACTGACAAAAAGACCTCGTGGTGTACCACCGCGACGAATTCTTCTTAATTCGATGTATTTTTAGCGACGACGGCGGTGAACTCGCGTGATTCCCCAGGAACTCTCTTGTCGGGTGTTTGTATCATTCTGATTGTTGTATGTCGACGGGAAATAATCGTTTCTCGAGCGTTTATGAGCGAATAGAAGTTCAAAGAAATTTGAAATTGCAGTTGTCACAGCACTTTGATCGTTTAGAATGCGCGAACTTTATTTCATAACGCAGAAAGACAATAAGAATGGCAATATAATTCCGAGGACGAAGCAGAGAGACAAGGAGTCAGCGAACTTTATTGAAACTCCGGTTCCTTGCTCCTGCTCGCGAAACCGTTCGCAGACGGCTCGGCCGGTGTTCGCAGCCAAATTCTGTTGCCGTGAATCACCCACGTAGACGCACGCGAGGCACAAAAGAAATACACGCGTGGAAAGACGCAAAGTGGAAAGACGCAAGGGCGACGAAAGATTCTTTCCTTTTGGCAGCTGTCCACGCGTCCCTGGGTGATGTCACGAATTTTTCCGTGACTCGCGAACGCGTCCCTGTCCATCGCGCGGAACGGGAACGTTAGATCATCGAACGAGGAGAGGGACCGGTGGCGATCGGTCGATAACTCCGGAAAAATCGCCGATGTATAACGGCAACATTCCTGCGGACGATCGCGCGTGGGCGATCCTGTTATCTGCCGATTATCGCGGCGGTCGCGATAGCGTCGTCGCGTGAGCCACCACGTCGACCAGGATCTCCGATGACGGGCTTTTCATATGTGGGACAGCGGTCAGGGGAGATTGTATCGCGAGTGTTCGCGCGAGAGGTGCGAAACCGGGAACCGTAAGCTCTAGAATCGAGTCCCTTTGACGGAAGGAGGAGTGCGCCGACATTTTACGGGCTACTGGTTTGTTAACAAATCATATTCGAAAGATATTAACACATTCGAGGCTGACGACGCACCGCGTGGGTTGTGCAAAATCTCGTTCGTACAGCCGGTGACTCGATGTGTAGGTCGTATACGCGATGATCAGTCGGTTAGCAGACGCTAAAGAGTAAAATGATGAAATAAGTGGAGTGAAATTTATGAAAAGATTTATAACAACTAAATGTGACAGCGGTTTTTAAATTTAGGTGAAAATGGATTAAATGATTAACTGAAAACAAATCCAAAGGGAAAAAAGAAGAAACATATTTATATATGATAGTGATAGCAGAATGAGAATCTTCTGTGATGTTTATTCAAAATTTTATTCTTTTCCAACTTTGTAGTGTCAAGGATTCTGATATCTGTATTCTTTTTTAGTGTACTTTTTCCAATTCCGATTAAAATGAAAATGCTCCTATAACCCAAACGGTGGGTCATTGATCACCTGATATTAAAATTGTTCCCAATGTTCGATAATCCACACGTGACAATACAGTATTGGCACTTTAAATTCACCCTTCTGAAAACCAAATTCACCTATTTGCAAATCAAATATATCTAACTAAACATTTTTTTGTGAATTTAGTTCGTAAAAGCAAGAATTTGATTTGCAAAAAGGTGAATTTGATTTGCAAAAGGATGAATACGATTTGTAAAATGATGAATATAAAGTGCAAATACCGTAGTAATGATAACTATTATCCGTAATGTGTCTTTTTTATTCATGCCATTTCATGGCAAATGAATTAGGGGTAAACGTGTTTGGACAGGGGTAGAAGGAGACTCCACTTGATCGTTTTATCTGGAAACGAAGGATAGGGGCGAAGTTTGAATTTCTGAGTAACATTATCGCGAAGGTGATTTTATAGCGGAGAACGTCGAAGTTTATGGGGCATTGGAATTCAATCACCTACGTTTCCAGCCATTATCCCGCCTACCTGATGCTGTTAAAATAACACCCACTGCCGTGGGTAACGATCCACTTCGTTTCTTCGGTTCTAACATTTTGGAGTTCATTATTGCGCCGATTGATGTATCTCAAATTCTGTATTTAAATGAGAACACTGAATCTCATTCCGTTCTTATTCCGCGGGATTGGACAACCTTTCGAGCGAAGTCACGACAACTTCTTAGCGGCGGGAAACACGAGTGAACGAGCTGTCACGTCGTAAAGACTATAAGAGTTTGTAGGAAATTGAAATTCAATAGCCGGCATTTCCCAACATTTTTCCCTCTCGAAGAAGAGGGGTAGGAATCCGTGAATACTCAAGCATTTTTATGCCTCTCGTATTCCACGTTCCAGAGACAAGACACTTCGTACCTACTTTATCAAAACGTTGACTACTGAATCTCAATTCATTCTTACCTCCTCTATTTGCCCATCCCATGATACCACAGCGCTTTATCGTTAAAAAATATCAGCCGTTTATTTCGAAAGTGGCCTTAATCCCTTTTTGCAAAAAACTCAAGCTATTTAATTGTAAATAATATATTTAAAATAACTAAGATTTGATAAAACGAGAATTAGCTGGCTAATAAAATGATAAAAATTTTTATATAGAAAGTGGCTTGGGTCCAATCCGCTGAACATAATGTAGTTGTCGTACGTATGTCGTTGACCATAAATTCCTATTATCAGTTCCTATTATTCATTTTTATCTCTGAAATAATAGAGACTTTGGAGTTGTAGAAGTGGCGTGAAGAAAAATGTATTTATTGTTTGTCCCTAAGGAATATTAGGAAATCATAATAAGTATCAAGAAAATATGTTCATTCTAAATGAAACGAGATGATTTTATTTCAACTCAGCTTCTGGAGAATATGATTCGTAGAAGGATAAAAAGTACTAACGGAAAAGGGGTAAATTGGTTAAAAACATGTTGGATACGATTTTTCAGAACTTTTATAAGATTTACTATCGCTTGAGAGAGATAAAAAAAGATAAATTTTCAGTGGCAACGCTAGAATACAACGATTTAATGGATTTATTACACTATATGCCATCTGCAAACCATAATTATTTTAAACCCCTTCCACATACGTAAATTGGAGAGGAATGAATAATTAGCTGGAAAATATTAATATTTCTTCTTATTTCAAGGGAAATTTATTTTTTCCATAAACTTATGCCGTTCTAAAAATTAGGAAAGCTATTTCATTAATTTCCAAGGTGGCTTTTTAAACAATGTTAATATTGCTATTTAGGTTGATAAATTATACATCCTTAGAAAGACAAGAACATAATACCACTAATATTTTTTAATTTATTCAAATGCAAGCCTTTCAGTATTCCGGTTTTAACATAAGTGGAGTTCACTCTCGAAATAAACTGCTCGTATGCAAAATTCATCTCTCAGCATGTACACATATTTCTTCGAAAACAAACCACTTAGAGAAACTACAATAGAGACAAAAAAAGGTCCAGCTCCGAGACAATGTACAGCTACTGCATCCTTAACTTCTCTCAGTATGCAGTTCCAACTATTCTTGAAACGCAGACATCGTCTCGCAAAATCTCAGCAACTTTTACCATTCGATCGACATAAATTTTCCCTCTCTGCACGCGGTATTCCGCGTAAATATGTACGCGGATGCAATTAATTCGGGCGGACAACCCCCGTGGAGTTACAAAACGCGTTAACATCGCTCGGAGACTCGTCCCCGTGGCAAACCGAAGACCATTTTCCATCGAGGAGCGTCCCCAGTGCGCGTGGCCTATTATTTCCAGAAGAGCCGCGCGTACCGGATACGCAAGACGCATTTTAGGGTAAACGCTCCCGTACGAGGGTATCGGTATGCCGAGGAGGACCTCGAAGGCCTTCTGGAGGCCACGTGACTCGCTTTTGAATACCGTTAAAACCGTCAGAGGGAAAGGAGGGCTCTGGTCTACCCGAGGGCTGGGTCAAGATTAGCAGTCTAACGACGTACCCGGTATATGCTGTTGTAAAGAAATTTTTTAGCGTGACGATCGGTGTCGGCTACGTGTCAGAGACGATTCCGTGTGCCGCGGGACGAATTTATGCGTTGGGTGTTCCGCGTCGAACTAGGAATAGGCGCGGGTGTTCGCTTCGGACTTTATTCGGTGGGAAATCCTGTTGACTACGCTGGGTATATATACGATTTTCGTGTGGAGGATGAACGTGCTTGATGAAATTACACGCGTTTATATCGCCGAGAGTCGTTAAACCGGGAGTTAATTTATTACAAGGTGTTTATTCTACGAGACAGGAATCGCGATTCTCGAGAATTCCGATGATTCTCGCGAGCTCGCGATGGCTGACTCAGGGATCCTCGCGCGTATCTTCGGGGTTAAAATTGGAGTAACCGTGCAACTCTCCAAGCGAAGTAGTCGTAATGGACGATAATCAGTTTCCTATTCTCGCGGATGGTAGAGCAGTAAACCCTTACATTTCTTTCAGTTTACCATAGTGATTCTATAAATAATCTTCAAACATCTCGCATCTGCATAATACGTACATTCGTATCTCTATTGTTTCCTTTCTTTAAAAAGTCCTCGACCTTTTTGGCAATTCTTCGAATTCCCACGAAGACAAACACGGTTATAAATTTCCCAGCGCAAAATTTAGCTTGTTAATCTGTGCATCACGATTGTATGTCTGGTCATTTAGATGCAACCGTGAAATAGAATATTGAGCAAACAGACAAATAGCGGGGGCGGCCAACGAGATGATTTAATGCGAGTACACAGTGGGTATATTGATCTGAACGGTCTGGGATGCCCATTTCGCACGTTCGAACAGTTTGCGGCCGCCATTTGAGCAGAATAATCGCCGAATAATCGAACCGTGACGGAGACCATCGACGCGGTTTTACCTAACTTCGAATTGCCTTTTCGCGTCGAAAATTTACTCTCGAACTAGTTCAATGGCCATCAAAAGTGATAAAAGTAGCGAAAGAAGAATAAAATTAAAAGATGAATGAAAAAAGGAATGTAGAGTGACACGCTCTGCCGACCGTAATGAACAAGCTTTTCGTTAAACAGCGATGATATGATTTTCGATGAGAACTGTAACGCCGATCTGCGCTGAATTAAATAACGGAACGACGAAGCGTGAAATGTAATTTAACGTGATGTTATTGAACCGTAAGAAGATTGCATGTAACATTACTTGATCACTTGTTACTTTTTCCACTCCGTAGAAACGAGGAACGTGTACGTTTCTGCACGCGTGCGTTCTAAATGTGGATCAGTTATTAGTATAATTGATAATTTCACTTGTTGATTATCTCATTACGATAATCATTAACGCGAACGATTAATCGCGGTCATTTGATTTTTGTATTTTCAATATTTGCATAAATTATGATAATTGCCGCTAATTGTATAATGTAGTCGAAATATTTTCCATTTTTTATTTTAATTATTATTTAACGCATATAGTAGTAATCACCGAGTGTATACAGGCATAACCAATTGATGTTCGCGAAGAAGATCGTCAATGATCCATCGTGGTTTACCAGTCGACCGATAACGAGAATCTATCAAATCGTAATTGGAGCTGCTAAGAAGCGGTCGTGACTCTGATTGCTGCGATATTTGTACATTAATAATAATTATTAGTGTGTTCGTCGGCCATTTAAAGAAATCACCATTAACTATTTGAAAAAGGTTTAATGATTTTAATAATTGATAGTCAGTGATGATTTCTTCAACTCTTTGAGCACACGATTTAAAAAAAAATAAAAACTCAAGTTGCACAATAACCTTTTTAATATAAAGAAATCGAAAAAAACTTTTTTCAAAGCAAAGTAGCACTTAGCAGATAATACAGCACCAGGAAATGTGAATTCCTTTTTTTTCATACTGCAAAAGGCACATCGTCTTCGAATAGTACGTTTTGGTAAATATTTCGAATGTTTTCCCCATAAAAATTCGTCAACCTTAATCACAGTAACGTAAACAACTTACTAATGCGTTTTAACTTGAATGAATTTTTGTTTTCACTTATACAACCGTTATATAACCAAATGGATGAAAAACTTTAAGTAAAACATCAAACTGCGTGAGTAATTTTAACTTCTCGAAGCAGATTTAGATATGCCTCAACTTGCGTAAAAAGCGAAGCAAAAGGTGGGATTGTTTTTAACCCACCTAACCCGAAGAAGTTAAATGGTCGGGGAATACCAGATTCGCAACGATGTTAACACATGCAAACATTCTAATCCCGAATATCTCGCCATACTTCTCGAATACTTAACAGAAGCAAATCTCGACGTAATTAAGGGTTCACCGAATCTCGACGATCATTATTATTATAATACCACGAGGTTGGTTACGAGGTTGTGGTAATTTTGAACCACATCGATGCCGAAATGCACAGTGTAGTCGATGAAAACCGTACGCTCGTTCGTACGGTTCGCGTAGATAGCGCAACAGCTTTAATGAACGCTCGATGCGGTAAATTAATTGTAATTAGCGTAGCGTTTCGCGTGATTATTCGCGCGATGCAATGGCGACTGGACTGCATGGTTCATAATTACTGGACGATCTACGCGAATGGAAATAACACAATGACCGGAATAACATAACATGTCGCCCGAAGGGTTCAGTTCTCGATTCTTTACGAATCACGAATACACGTTTCCACGTAATTGTTTTTACGACGAAGTCGAAATCGCGAGATCGATTCACGATTTTTCCCACGGCGAGTTGATATTCAACGTCCGACGCGAGTCACTTTCTTGGCCGGGGTTACGTAAACCGCGCAACATTTAATTGCATTGTAGTCCTGATACGTCTAGTAATGTTCTTTTACTCTCCACGGTTCGTAATGCCTGACATTCGAGGAGCGGTGTCTGAAACGTACGAATTAACGGGCAGAGAGTGTGACTACTTCGCAAACAGGTTGAGTTTACCGAGACCGAGCGTTTCTTACCACGAAACATTCGAAAGTTTAGCGGTATCGATCAGAGTAGACTACCACCAGTGTTTTCCGAGTCATCGAACACTTTTATCAATATCTCCACTGGACATATTTTTTATGTTACACAAGCTTTCTAAGCGCCTTTAGGCGCCAGCAGTAGTCGAAGGGTTAAGGATCATCAGAAGAGTAGACTGTCTCTTTCGAAAAGCGACACGTTTAGCCGTTTCTACTGAGAAATCGTGCGCATACAGGGCTGTAAGAGATATCGTGCGTGATAATGTTGGAGAACCACCACAAATTTATCTTGCAAAATAAGCTACGTACTTATCAGTAAAAAGAGATTAAAAAGGTAACATCGAAAGTTCATTAAATCAAATAAAAAAGCCAGAAGAATTGAATCATCTTCAGAATTCTTCAAGCGCCCTCATATAAGTGGTGTGTTGTCAATATATGTTATCGCAAACCAAAACCAAAGAACTGTTTAGCAAAGCCTCGATTTTTTTACAGGCATGAATAATTTGTAACAAAGGAAATTTTAATTTATAATAACAAAAGTGGTCACACACATTTGGTATGCGGTTCACACTGTACAATCGATCTTCAATTGAACCATACCCATTGTACACAGAAAAGAAAGTGTACATCTTCCATTGAAGATTTCTAAATCGCTACCGTTCCGAGACAATGTAAAATTTTACTGGATCCTTAACTTCTCTCGTCGCTTCCAGCATCCAGTCCAGCAGAACCTTCCATTGACCGATCCGAGCGAACGAAAGCTAGGTTCCGCGTAACCCTTTTACCAAATAACACGCGAGTATGCTGCTCGTAAATAGACAAGGGAGAGAACGGCTGTCGAAACGCGCTGTCACGCGCGATCGAAACTGGAGCAGCCAAATGTCTGCTCTGCACAGTGTGTATCTCGTGGCTTTTCCAAGTGCTAATGCCTGTTCGAAATGAATGAACACATCAACGACTAGATTCCTTTTTTCTCTTTGTGAAAGAAAAACATTGCGGTTGATTCACTGTGACGAGACTGGTTTTTACTACAACGAATGGGTTAAATAGGAGCTAATAATCGGTATGAAACGTTTGCTCGCATTTAACTCTGAAGTAAAACCAGTTGAATACAGTAATAATGAAACTACTAATTTCAAACGAGAGCAGGATGCATACGTGGCTTCTGGAAGTATAATGATGTTATCAGTAGGCCAAGATTCAACGATATTTGCACGAGTGGCGCGGTTAATACGATGCTCGAGCATTCTGTCGAAGAATATGATTTATTTATACGAGAACGAGCTGAGGCTGCGAATTATCGGAACATTAGCGTGCGTCGACTCGCGTTCCTTTCGTTTTGCGCAACCTCCAAGCCGAACGGCCGCGTGTCACCGCGCCTTTTCCAGATGGAAACGCGGAATTCTTGTCACCGGCAATTTCAGAATCGCGATTGCGTCGCGGATTGAGAAATTACTGCGCGTACACCGCGCGGAACTGATCGCTCTTCGATCAACCGATTTGGCGCGAGTGTCGAAACGAGATTTAGCCAGAAGAATGCTGGAAACGTAGCATTTGGAAGTATCGCTCCTAGTCGGGAGTTTGATTTCAAGCGGTGCGCGTTTCGTTCGTACCTGGTATCCACGGGTCGATACTCGATAGTTCTTAGACGACTGAAAACGTTAACTTTCGAGGTATTAAAATTTATGGCGGTATTGATTGGCTTGGAAGAACTGAACTTGGGATACTGAATTCTTTACAGAGTATATTTCTACCGAAGAAAGTTGAAACCAGACACAATAGCATCCGAATAATTAGGAGTTTCTCCATAGAAACTCATTATTATAATGGCAACTCTAATAACTACCTGGATAACATTGAACACGTGCGCGAATAATTCAGAAACAATTATAACGGAAATACTACAACGGGTATAAAATTTCAACTCGAATGCAGAATGCGATCTTTACGATCTCTTTTTAATTTAATAAGAAATAAAACGAGCTGTCGTTATCCCTAAAAACGATCTTAAAGGGTGTTATTTCTTCTTAACGCCGAGCAAATTCAAGAGGTATGCGAAACAATTGCAGGTTTCTCCAATGAGTAAACAATTGTTCGCGGTAATTAGCACCGGGTAGCCTTTATTACCTGTGCTCTAAGGTGTGCCCAAGCTCCAGGAATTATTCCGCGACACATTGCTCGATCGTTCGAGGATCGCGATCAAGATCTGGCGACGGACCCAGGTGCGTCGGCAATTGTGGGCCATTAACGTCAGTGGAACTCGAGTGGCGACACTCGAATCTGATTTCCGTCGCCCTTTCACGGTGGCGAGGCCTTTGATGCCTTCACTGCTGGCCGTGTGGAAATTAAACGAAAGGGGAGCACGTCGATTAAGGCGACAAAAGGTTTTAATTCGCCCATATGTTCTGATACCTCGTATAGCTTCCTCGAAAGCCACCTCTTTTGCGAGCACAATCTCGTCAGCGTAGACATTTGTGAAGAGGTTGCTCTCTAACATTACGTCTAATTATTGCAGTGTGCCGCATATAATAAATTATTGTCGCGATCTCCAATTATATATAATAAAATTGGCAACTGATACAACGTGTATTTACAATGTACGTGTATTTATGGTACCAGGCGTTTTATGAAAGCAAACAATTGTTTGTAATTTTTCCTTAGTTATTCTGCGACTTTAGAATACTAAACTTCTTTAGCAATATAACTAGTTTTGGGAGATTGCTTTATTGAATTTAATAGTACATAATATTTATTTAATAATGAGTAATATTAATCTTAACCATTTTTTCATATTTAGCTGTAAAATAATTGGTATATGAAAACTTATTACATAAAAGCGATTTTAACTATGCTTTGAGTGAACTAAAAGATAGATCAGAAGAATTTGAATTGGAAAGTGATAATTTATGTGAAACTGAAAGCGATAGTGATGTAGGTAGCAAATATAGTATTATAATTCCTAGAAATAGAATATGTTTTATTATTACTTAGAGAGGATATTTTTCAGTTACTCTTTGGAATAGATTCCGTATTTTTAGAAATACATAATTAAATTAAATGAATAGTCTGTATACGTACGTTTAATAATAAAATTAAATCGTAAGGAAAAAGATCCATTAAACATAAATTGCTGTATTCCTCTTTCTCTTTTTCCGGATAAATTACATACAGCTATTATTTGTCAATTTGTCACCGATAATATAGCTCCATAAAACTTTGGAAAGGTTTGCAACCGCGATTATATACAAGACTGTCATATCAAATTCCTCGTACAGCAAAGTCGTAAAAAATAATTGTGTCAACCTAAACGAACGTCGAAACGAAAGTTGGACCGTGCAAACGCGAACGTAAAAGGGCATAACAAGTTCGCGGAGCGTTGTAAACCCCGCGCAATTAGAAGTTAGTACATCGGCAAGGAGCGTAGATCGTTTCTCGCTTGGAGCGTGCAGGATTAACTAAGCAGCTGCGGACTTTCACACCGAAGAAAGAACAGATTTTCCGGGCCGTTCGATAGCTGAGAATAACGCAACCGGCAGACAGAACGACAGATGCGGGGTTCCTTTTATGCCAGCTTTGTGGCCGTGTTCCTTCTGAATGACAAACGTTTCACGGGGGTGTTCAAGTTACGCGTCACCACAGAGTTCTCAGTTTTTAACGCGAAAGCAAATAAAGAGAATGAGATACGATCGTTGTAGAAAGTTGGTCAGGAATTCGTCGATCTACAATGGATCGAAAATCTTCGGGTCGAAAGCGTTGTAGTTTTCCGGAGCATCGTTTTGCCGCGATCGACGTGTCGTGACTTACGAAACATTCGCGAGTTTCACAAACGCGGACGGGATCCGTTACTGCACGAACAGAAATCGTTTGCTATTCCTCCATGGTATTTATATATATATATATCTTTCAGTGTGCCATTTGTCGTTTAAGACTTGCAGCTTTCTTTAACGACGCGGAGATCTCGGAAATTGCAAGTACTTCGGTGTAAATCGGTTTCAGTATGCATCGATTTAGTTCACGTTCGTTTACGATCGATTTGTCCTTTTTTCTCTGAGCATATGCCAAGAACCGCGGAACCACGGACGCCTGGATGCTTCTCTGTGGTTTTTCCAGCTCTTTTCTGAGGTGAAGACGTGCCAGCGAGAGGAATAAAGGTGCAAGGGCACGGCTGGGTGCGTGCGGAAATAGTCGAGAGTCGAATGCGTAACCACGAGGGTGTGCGCTCGTTTTCTTTCTATGTTTCTCGGTTTGATACTTCTTGGCAGCGTTTGATGTTCAGCCCACGCAGCTTAATTTAGTAACTCGTGCTAGATATTTTAATGAAACGTTTACAAACGGAATCGATCAGTTTCTGCACATTTTTTAAGCTCTGTATTAAAAGTATTTGATTTTGCGAAAACTCACTGATTCACTTCCACTATTCATAGATTTTTGTAAAAAACAAAAGAGAACTTTAAATTTAAGAAGTGATAAATGAGAATTGTACCATGTATATAAGATGATCAACTGGTCGACAAATTGATCAGTTACGAGATATCGCGAAGTATATCGAGCAACTACTAAACCGCGACGCTCCCCTGATCAGGATATATCTGGATCGTAAATAGATAAGCGTGATCGTAGAATCTTCTTAACGACCATCCGTGTTCGCGCAACGATGCCGCGCCTGCGATCTAATAAATGACTCGATGAAACGAATTGTCGATATGCGATCAATCAGTGCGCTATTTGCCTCTAATATTATTCGCCTTGATGCCTTCGCGTACGTTAGTCCTTGATTGCATATTCAAGTCCTCGATGCATTTCCGAGTATTAGAATTGTGCTTTCCTCAACGATATTTCATTATTAGAAATAGAAGTATCAAATCATTGAAAAATATCTTATCCCATTTTCTGAAGGGTCGAAGATCGAATATTTCTTTTTTTCTTTCAATTTTGTTGGACTTGATCGTTCTTCGCCTCCTTGTTCAAACTACCGATTCGATATTTCTTGGACTTATCAGTAGACCAGGAAGCAACAAGATAACGGACGCTGAAATTCCTTCGAAGCGTCCAAAGATAAACTTATACTCTCTAACCTGATACGCGCAAAGAAGACTTGTTAGAAAACTCGTAAATCACGAAAGGAGGAACCGTTGACCTCGACCGGCAGAATTTCACATTACTTTCACTGGCTAGCCGTGGAAATTTCTGTCCGGCCCGGGTCTTAATGAAGCGGCTTCGGTTATCCTCGTGGGACTCTTTTCTCCCAAGGGCAAAGAAACGGTTGCCGATCCACGAAGAACCGACGGCAACGCACACGGAATACACGCATACAATTCCACTCTCACTTTTAACGATTTCCATCCGCAATAAATCCAATTCAGTCGGCAAATAACACGGCAATCTTCCACGCGAGTTACAAGAACGACGCGCGATTTCGCGCCATTTTATGCCCCAAGTCTACGATTTAACGATCCCGGCTGAACGGCTACTTTCAACGAGGATCGCCGTCCTTTCGAACACGGCCAACTTCGTAACGATTCTTCGATCGACGGCATTTCTTCGACCTCCGACCCGAAGAAGCTTCTCAAACCGGAGCCCATCGAGTTTCACAACTGCAAGGTGTCCTTATTCATCGTCTCCGCTTTTACTTCTCGTAACCGCTAGTCTCGAGTCTCGGATGTTCCTCGATTTGCTCTTAGAATTGATCGAATAGTTAAAAATTCAATAACTGCGATTTAATCTTATATAAAGACTATAATTATCAAGAGAAGAGCGTACAGTTTAAAATGCATAATTCATCAAAGCCATAAATTTGATTTTTGAGGAGTTTACATTACAAGTCTGCTTGCATTCTTTGTTTTACAATGAGAATTTCAAATGCTTTGAATGGAAAGACCTTTTTTGTCTCCTCTTTGGGAGTTCCCAGCATCAATTTTTATAAAATGGTAGATTAATTATTCCAAAAGAACAATCGGTATCTTCGTCGACGATAATCCTAAAAAATCTTTCAACTTGATGATACCTTGCATTTCAATTCTAGGTTCAAATCTAACCTCGAAGTTCACCTATGGAATAGTTAATAATCATCTTCCACCTTTTACGTTTCATGAAGTTCCATTAGCAATCAGAACAGTGTAGACGTTCAGACTCGGAGAATGACACTATAATAACATAAAACGCCTCGTGGATCGTTTCATCCTACACGCTCGTAAATCTTCTAGCCGTGATGCTGTTTTGTGTGCGTAGCGACGTCGCGCGGAATTTTCAGCTCCGCGTTTCGGATGCATGCAATTGAATCGGGATAGGAGAAAGTTATCGCGACAGGTGATTTGTTGCCGGGAAGGTTGCGTCGTCGGGCTCTGTCTACCACGAGGAACTCCTAGGGAGACAATACGGTGTCATGATCGCTTTCGTTTTTCCACTCGAAGAGAGGATGAGCACTGTCTCTTCAGAGGTAAATTAGGGTCGAATCCTCGATGTATCCGAGGTTACACGTGATTTGTGAGATCGTTACACGTTTCATTATTACCTGATAGACTTTGTACATCGCGTGAAAGCGATTTAGTCGTACGCCAATCGATCTATCGATACTTGAAGAGCCTTTAAGCGGTCCAACGCCATCATGAACAGTTCAATCGTTCCATCGAGTATGTGTTCATTTTTGCATCGACGTATGAAAGAAAATTGAAACTTTTAACGTAATTTCAAATTATCACGAGGAAGAATCATAAAAGATTGAAATATTGGGGTTTAAGATCGTATCGATATTAGAAGGAAATACCAGTCATTCAAGCAGATCGCAATTTAGTCGTGGCGAACGTTTCACTTCTCATCGGTTCATACGTAATCGAACAAGTTCTAAAGAAAATTCAATTTTTACTTTCTCGCTGCAGGTGCAAGGAGCGGGTTTGCAGCCTAAGCCTGATACCTTGACCAGAAATGTTCGCTTTCACGCGCGCTCGCGCTCGTAAACAGTCGCGAGGAATCGCTCGTAAAATGAAAGGTTAAATTCTTCGAGATACCTATTCAAATGCAGTATGATCTTGCAGAGAAAAGTCGTTGTCGAAAAGATTTAATTGTTAGAAAATGTATCTCCTAGAAAATGGTAACATTACCCTCTGAAATGGTTTACCTCGTGTCAACGCACACGCACGCTGAAAAGAGGTGTCAACGAACCAAGCCGCGGCTCCCGCCCCGTTGCATTGTCGACACGAAATTCCGATCGCAGGCGGCTTTCGCGGGACCGGTAAGTGGCACTTTCTTGCATGAAATTCCACGATGGTCAACAACCCCGTCCGCCGCGGCGCCTTTAGCATCGCGCAAGCGGAGAAGCGCGTTTTTCGTGATCCGATACGTCGGTTCGACTAGGAAAACCGTTTGGAACCGGATTTGAGGCGACGCGCGGGTTCTCTGCCAGTCGACACGTCCGGTTCACTCGACGGGAATCTGGAAAGTAACGCGACTACCGGTCGAACGACTCCAAGAAAGTCGACTGACGCGGAAACGCGAGGACACGCGCGGATGATGGACGAGCAGAGTTCGGGACGATTAGAGAGGATTCGATAACATTCAATGGAAAGTCGAGAGTAGATTTTCCTGTTGGAGAATCGATAAGATATTGTCGGAGGAAAATTTGTGTCGTGTCAAAAATTAACCTTCTGCTCTCGACTCTTTCTCAGCAATAGAAACTATAACTAACATTTACCAGCAATAGAAAATTTCCATTTCAATAGAAAACTTGAAGGAAACATGCATTTCTCAAAAAGTTGCAATGGAATAAGTTTAACCTTCGTAATCATTAATCAATCCCCTCAAAGGGGACATCCGAGTGCAATTGATTGGTTCATTTGATTATAGGTAAAATGGGATGTCGATGCTAGAATTTAATATTCGACTCATCATCCTTCTAAAATGAATGTTCCCAGAAAATTTTTCCACCTGTAAATTTGTCACTAAAGCACTACTTTATTGACACAATAAATTTATCATGAATAGTATTATAACGACTGTCACAAGATTTGACAGTCATTCTAAATAATTAATTCGAATTAAATGAAACATCATTCAGAGGAATACATTCTCTGGTTGATTTTATCTAGATTAGCAGAAAATTGAGTTTTTTTATGCAGTTATGTAAAAATCATGGATACTTTGTTTTCGTAATCGTATTGTTTTTCGTAAGTATATGCATCGATACGAAGATTACGGAATTACGGAAGTTATTACATCGCTCCACTTATTCCGCTTATCATCATTTGAGATGGCTACGAATTCCAGGCCAATTATGCATGCAGCAATAATTCACAAAAAGTATGTTTGCCATTCACTTTCGAAAATTCCAATTGAATCTTTACGTCGCTACATTTCACTACAATTAAATCGGAACATTAAAATTCACCCATTCGAAAGCCTGAAAGGCTCGCAAGAAGAAGTTGCTCGTTGCACAGAAGACGAACAAAAAAAAAAGTATATCTCGAGTCTCATCTCGAAACGTTAAGCAACGATTGCGCAAGGGATATCAGATCGCAAGATGAAAGATCGGAATTACAATCTCCCGATGAAAAAACAAAAGACCTATTCTTCCAATGTAAAATATCAACCGCTGTAACGTCGAACATAGACGGCTCTAAAAACCCATTAATTTTCGTTCAAATTTCATTAGACTCAATCCACGAAACCGAAAGTGCAACAAATCCAGTTAGAAAGTGCAATCTTGTTACACCGCGACGCATCGAGGGTGTATCGAGAAGTCTAGATCGTAGTCAGCGTTAATCGAGGATTTAGTGTGTTAATCGTCGCGTACAATGAGCGGCGTTCGAAGCCGTGGCCTCCGCGCACGCGGCTGGTCACGTTTTTCAGCTAATCTGCTTTCACGCTCCGGCAATTATGCACCGCGAGAGGCGCCTTTCTACATTCCGTCGTAATAACCGGTCGCGCAGCCCATCGGCTCCAATCGAGATTTTCCTGTTGCGTCCACCGGTCCACGGGCTGTTGCGCAACGATAACCGCGCGGTGTGTATTTGTCGCGTCGCGATTCGCGGACGAGGAGATCGCTGATCCGTAATTGCATGGCTCGCGACCGTCGAGGCGTTCGAAACACGCGCGTCCAGATGATGGCGTCCGATTGCGCAACCGGGTGTTTGTTTAATGGAAGGAACTCGGGTGTTTCGCGACGCGGCGAGCAACGAGCGTGGCGAATGCCCGATGCTCGATTATGCTCCTTACTGTGGGAGTAGCGGTGTGGGACGAACCGGGGACACGAGAAAGTTAATGCGTTATCGATTGCGACATCCGCCGTGCCCGCGTTACCGGCAGAATCATTTCTTTCCGTGAGGATAATCATAGGGGCGCCGGTTAATCGAATCCGAGTTAATTTCAGGTTTAAGGGCCTAATTCGATTTATTGCGGCATCGAAATCGCCAGCTGCGATTCTTATGTTGAATAGGTAGATGTATTGTGCACAGGTGCTTGCAATTAGAGTACTGTGCGAATATTGCAATGTACAGGTATCCCTCGAGTAGTAGCGGTACTTGAATTGCACGAAGTCGCGAATATTATCATTAAATTTTCATCGATAAGAATCTTCTATCCCTTTGCCATTCAAAGGAATCAATCTTTGGAGGATGACAATGATTAAACATACGTAATTGAAAAATTATTACGTTTATAAATTTTACCTTTCACATATTTAAGTTTCACTTTTCTAAATCATGTTATTTTTGTACAACTGGAATTTTACAACTAAAAATATGTAAAAAAATTCTCTTCTTATTTTCAATGTTTTCTTAATTAACTTTTGAAACCAAATGTACAACTTTGTATGGATCTCGAGTTTCGGGTTGCATGGTTTTGAATAGCATGAAACTAATTAACTGTGTTATTCGGGGAATACATGTATATAAATGTATGAGATTACAATACAATATCTGGAACACTGATCTGAAACTTTTCAAAAAATATTCACATATATACAAACACTTATTAGAAATAAAATATTACAATTTTTTTAATTGATCATTACCATTATTAAATAAGTTTTCCAAAAATAGAGACCTTGCCAAATTGAAATGATATAAAATTATCAAAATAACTCGATCTCATTTTAAGATTAAAAAATATGCAAATATATTTATAGAAACATTAAACATACATTTTTTGATCCTATAATAACATTAGACTATGGTTTTGATATTTGCAAATATTAATGACACACCTGTTGATCAGTTACTTTAATTAAAAAGAAACCAATCAAAATGAGTTCAAAAAACATACAAATATATACAAAATTTTTACTCATATAATAAGATAAGATATAAGTACACAATGTAAATAATTAAATACGTAATTCACAATTCTGGAATTGCTAGAATTACTAATTGTAAGTTTCTTTTCATGAAAGAACCAGTAGTTTCATGAAAGATTTCGTTTTACTCGTTTGCTCTACTCGTTACGAAAGCTTTCCATCAAGTTGATCGAGAAAATTCGACCAGCGAACTGTCGTGTTCCCAGGAAATTAATTAAAAACGTCATCGTGGGCGAAACGGCGAGCTCTCGTAACGCGCTTATAAATATGGAAATGCCGTGAAAACAAGATATGCGCATACTTTCACGGCACTCTTTTCGCCAGGCTGACATAAAATGATTTCTCAAACGAGGACGCGATACCAGCCTCGATCGTGCGCGCTTTTTCGTAGCGCATCGTCGCGATCGAATGCGGGCCACTCGGTTTCGTAAGGATGCGGGCGAATTTCCACTCGAATCCAAGATGGCGATCAGAACGGAGATTCGAGAGTTCCGTTTCAACGGATCGTCGAGCTAACCACGAGGGAAATACGCCCTGCCTCTAGATGATCTCGTTGATTAAACGTGACAGAGAAATCCCGCTAGTCTCCCCTGGTAATATTTCACGCACTGTGCCAGCCATTCGTAATCGGTCGAGCATGCGAGCTTGATAATACCAAGAATTCAATATTCTAATTGAAACTTTCGTCGAGCGATTTGACAGCTCGCGATGCTATCGATGCATTAATTTTGATTAGCGATTGCTTCGTGACGAGGCATCGGAAATGAGATTACTGTCAGACCATTGATAAACTTCAAGTATATGCAACAAAAGATTTCGATGCGCGTATGTACTTTGAAATTAATGAGGTTAGGCAAACTTATGAATAGGTGAGGAATAATTGATTAAAGCCCAGTAGCTTGTCGCGTAAAGTTTGGTCTCTATCACGTAGGTACATTAGAACGGAGCAGGTACCGAGGAACTTGGAGACTGTACAAAGTGGTACACATTCACTTCGAGGAGGCATAATTCCCTACACATACCAAGTGGTCGTCGAAAAGGTCGGCGCCGCATATGTTATGCTGTAACAGTTACGGCATACTCATTTATTACGGTAACCTGTAGTAGTACACCTTGCAGACTCGACGCAAAACTCTTTCTCTTTCATATTAAACGTTCCTGTTAAAAAAAAAACAAATTTAACCAGTCTGGTAAATATAACATCCCAGCTCGGACCTCTAATTTTTCTAGACAAAATTCTAAACACTCACGTTATTGCATACCGATCTTACACGCGATCGCTGGGTACTTTTACCAGCGCGTAATGAATTACACGTTCTATTAATCGTCCGTTAAGATTGGAACGATATCGATACTGTTGAAACTAGCAGTTCATGAAGGCGTTCATTAACGATGCTTGTTAGCTGCAGAGCAAATTCAACGATATCCACGTTACATCGTTAACTTGCACCAGTGCACGTGTCGCGATTCTCCGTTTCTCGGAGCGAAGAGGAGCATTTCTGATGGTTTTACGACCCTGAGGGATCCGGCCACGTGTCGAGACAGCAAGGGCAAATACAGAGAGAAGAGATGCGGTGTTTCTTCCCCTCGCTCTGGGGTTCAACGGCGGTGATGCTTTCAGCCAACCGTGAAGCGAGAAACGTAGAAACTTTGATCAAGTGTACCTCTGACAAAGGGGACGGAACCATTTCTCGGGAACTCGAATTCAATTTTCTACGTGTCCTTTTTCTCTCCAGCGATCCCTTCAATTTGAAACCTTTTTACGGTTAGTCTGTTCAATTTCTACGGAGAACGTAACGGAAGTTCGACTGCCAATCCGAATCGCAGCTCTCGAGGAAGACACGTGAAACTTGATGCCACGTGTGGGCTGATTTATGCGGTTCAATGGATTCGAGGAAGCACGTTAAATCGTCACGATTACTGGCGTAAATTTGTAATACAAGCCGAACGATTGCATCAACCATTTATCCCAATTTATGAGCCGACCATACGTTCCATCCCGTGCACCGTTGCTCGTGATACACTTTCGTCATGGCCACTCCGTCGAGATCGTCCTTGTTCCAGTATGTTACCGATCCATGTCCGACGAGATTTCACGCTTCCACGAACGCTTGGTGCACACGTTCCACGCGTAGAAAGGGATGCTGCCAGTTGTCGCAGCGGGATGCATTCAAAATCACTCGCTCGAAACGTACTCTTCTATCGACGTCTGATCGAAACTATATTATACTACTTCGAATCCAGAGACGCATAATAGACTATACATTTTATTAAAAATTTGTCACATTTGGCGATATCTAAGCTCTAGAACTTTAAATTCATATCATCTATACAGATTTTGAAACGAATCCTATGGATGGTTCAATTATTTGAACAATTCGTAGTTTTTAGATAAAATAGACATCAAGCTTAAAGACCTAACGTGTGATCAAATATTACGCGAAGTTTACTTAAATTTTGAGCCAGACAAATTTGGCATAGAAAGGGTTAAGATTGAGAAAATGCAAAAATAAAAGTGAATATAATTTTAGGCAGGTCTTTCAAAACTTGTACATAAAGTACGTTTCACTCGTGAAATCAGAAACAGATGTTGGATTCTTTTATGTGAAAACTCTGAATGAACAATATCTAAATTTTATGATTCGCGCTGTTTCCATAGATTTCGTGTCACGTTTCTCACGAACGGATGGTTCATCATAGGTGTACACCCTATAGATAGCGTAGGCTTTGTGTAAACAGTCTCTCGCCCGCCACCGTGCACAAATAGACAATATCCCATAGCGGATAGCACGCGTTCCCCTGCTCGTCGTTGCGTTCCTTTCCCCATATGTCGATTTATGGTCCCGCCATTAGGCACGGCTCCGTGCCGCGCCGCGGGAGTTCCAGTTCGTTTCGACGAGAACAGGATATCGTTTCCACCGAAGAAGCGGGCCCTCTGTTCTTCTCTTTTGTTACGGCCGGCCCGATGAAATATTTCCGTGTGTTTACACACAATATTGTATTCATGGCAAATGTGAGCAAACATGGTTCGGGGCGAGCCGCACCCGGGAAATAGCCGTGGATCTACGAGTATCGTGAATCGCATGTTGTATCTATTTGTTTCATAAATATATCAATCTTCTATAAGCTTTTATACATTGGACAGTGTCATTTCATTCTTTCACAATTGTTTAAAGATCGAGTGCAAAATGAATTTGAAATTATTGTCTTAAATGTAGAAAAATACTAGCACCAGACGAATGTTGTGAATGAATCGCAATCAAGTGTAATCGAGGACCATCTTTGAATTTCAGAGACATCTTGACAAAGGAAGCGACCTTGCCGAGGCGGCGAGTGCGAGTGGACTTCGCGAACTCGCGAGATCCTTGAAGCAGCACCTTCGAGGATTTGGATCCCGGCTGGAGGATAGACGCGAGTATCTCGAAGACACGTCGAGATGTTGCCTGCTGCAAGACAGGGCGTACGAATGGGCCCACGAGGCCCGTCTCGCCGGCGAACGGGGGGCCCAGCAGTTCCTGATGGCCAGACCACCCCTGCCGCCGGAGCACTTTACGGAAATGATGGCGCTCGCCGAGAAGCTCGGTAACGAGATCCTTCTTGAACAATGCCGCATCGCCAGGAACAAGTGCACGGAAGCGCTCGAGATGGCGAGGACCACTTCCGCACCTGGCAGTCCCGCCAGAAGGCGATCCTTCGCCGCTTCGGAGTCTGCTACCTCATGGGAGGACAGTTTAACGAAAAGTACGTGGAATCGGTAGCCCACAGACTTCTTTAATTACTTTTTTCTCTCGACATAAGTACATAGATATGTGAGAATTGATGGATTAATTTTATTTTTATCAAAGACACCGTTGCTTTTCTTAAACTAAACTCGCGTTCCGTACACACATCTTTTTATACATTTATTCATCGCACATTCTTGATTATTTTCTCTTCTTTCTTTCCGTGCATTACTTTGTTTCCTCAGATACTCGTATACACCCATACCCTCGTGCATAAAGTTTAAAATATACTCGATTATTCATAATTGCATCCTAAATTTCCACGCATACCCTGTCGCGCAGAGTAAAACCACTTACACTCTATACTCGATATATTTTTTAAAATGATATTTATTACTTGTTCATAAATGCACGGAAGATACGCGTCTCGTTTGTTTGGTGCCGTGCAAAGCGTATCTAAATGCTCAAGTACAAATCCTCAAACGTTGTTTTTCAAACGTAAAATTACAGATAAAAATTAGAAAAATATTCTACGGAAGGTAATCCATAAAAAAGGCAAAATATAGAGCGCTGGTTGACTTATTGTCTATGATAAGAATCGTGTGGTATAGCTGGTACAATTTTTTTTTTATTCTTGTAACATATTTTGTGTAACATTAAATTTAACGCGTTAAAAAAGGTATTAAAAACAAGATGTCGCACCGAAAGGATTAAGGTTGCGAAAAGGTTGTTCTGATGAGAACAGAATGACGTTCAAACCGAATATAAGTAAATAGAATTTTAATCAGGCCATTCAACTCGCGTCTTCGAACCGAGCTCGAAGCTAACAGAAACTTACCGAATATGAATATCTATGTATAATTTATGTAACCTTGTCCGCCTTAGCGCTCGATAAAGAAATTGTTCCAAGATAAAGACAAAAGTAGTTCGAGCTGAAAATACTCCAAGATTCATTCAGTAAACGCGATTACTCCTTCTGTTCTGCAACGTGCAACGATTGTTCCAGGAACTTCGTGGGATGACAGCGATAGCAACGCATCGTACGTTTGCCCCATGGAGAGCGTAGGATCGGCAGGAAGCGGCGGCCGACCGGTGCTGGACAACATCGCGGAGCTTCGAGAGAGCGCTGAACAGCTGCTCGATTGCTCTCCACCACGGACACCACCCCGAAGTCCTGCTCCGCGGCGGTTGGTGAAACCACCGGTCAACTCGCACCTTCACAGAGCTGCCAGTATCGCTCCAGGAATGAAGGCCAAAAAGTACGTACCGTTTCCACATTCTGCTATCCGCTTTAACTTTTAATCGCTCTGATCATCGACGTGTGCAAATTGTAAAATTACAAAACTTTAATTAGAGACTCGGATGTTTGCATGTCTGCTCGTTTTGCTCGAGAACAAAATTTAGGGCAAAAAAGAGAATAGTTTTGGAACGAAACCTATGCTTTCCGCTAGCCAGTCTCATTAGTAATCTCGTTAAAAGGTTTTCACCATGAATATTAAAGTTCCTTGCACTTCCTTGCGCGCTCGAAAACCGTGCGTGGGAGATGTCTGATCTCGCGTTACGTTTTTTGTACGAACCTCTGCTTCCGTATTCCTCGGTTCAGCCATGCTAACAATGCTTATCTATATTAATCCCATCGTGCGATTTATGCGGAATTGTGTTACGTTGTGCGTGGTTAACGAGGAATTTCACCTTGCAGAACAATACTGCTCATAATGAGGGAAATGATACAGACCGAACGAGACTACGTCAAGTCGCTCGAGTATATAATAGAGGTAACTGTTTCGCTTCGTATCGTCTAAGACTCGCGTTGCATACCAGCCGATCTCGTAAATTAACGCCGCTGTTTATCGTGAAAGAATTATATCCCGGAGTTGGTGCGGGAGGACATTCCTCAGGCACTCAGAGGGCAGCGCAACGTGATCTTCGGCAATGTCGAGAAGATATACGAGTTCCATAGTCAGCACTTCCTACGGGAACTGGAACAGTGCGAGCAGTCGCCGATGAACGTGGGACAATGCTTCCTTAGACACGTGAGTTCCCCTTTTTCATTTTTACGCTTTTTTCCTTTAACACCGAAGCGCTTTACTTTCATTCTAAATAAATACATAACGTAACGGTGGTGTAGTTCTAAACGAGACTCAACGCGCGCTCAAAATGATCTTCTTGAGATGATCTCAAGTTGCTCGCGGTTGTTGGACAAGTTTCTTCGAGAGTTTATTTTACATTTACATTTACCTACTTCTTTTTTCATTGTAGGAGAAGAAGTTCTACCTGTACGCGTTGTACAACAAGAACAAGCCAAATTCGGATTCCTTGATGGCCGAGTACGGCACCGTTTTCTTCAAGCAAAAGCAACTCGAGCTGGGCGACAAAATGGACCTCGCTAGTTACCTATTGAAGCCGGTCCAACGTATGGGAAAGTACGCTTTACTGCTGCAGCAGCTGGTCAAGGCGGGCACCGATCTCTCGGAGCAAATGTCCGGCAAAGACGAGAAGGACGAAAAGGAAGACGGTATGAAGCCGATGGTAGAAGGCGAGGCGGACCTGAGGGCGGCCGAGCAGATGGTACGGTTTCAACTGCGCCATGGAAACGATCTGCTGGCCATGGATTCTCTTCGAGATTGCGATGTACGTCCACGTATTTAACATAAAATACTATATCAGTCGCGATATTGTAACTAACTGATAATGGTGTAGTAGAAGAGACAATCGTGTCAACAATGACGATGGAGAGTGTATGTAATGCGTTCGCTGTCGTTGTTCGGCTACGTAATAGACGATAAAAATTTCATGAATTTTAGGTGAACGTCAAGGAACAAGGAAGGCTTCTTCGTCAAAACGAGTTTCTGGTGTGGCAAGGTAAGGGTAAGAAGTGCCTGCGACAGGTCTTCCTGTTCGAAGACCTCATCCTCTTCAGCAAAGCGAGAAGATTCCCCGACAGGAAGGTGAGACTCTCAGCCGACTTGCTGACGCGCACGTTTCCATCGCGCACGACAAAACATTCTGCATGGCTCGTTGTTTGCCATTTCAGAATCTCGATATCTACATCTACAAGCACAGCATCAAAACGACGGACATCGGGTTGACTGCGGTGATCGCGGACTCACCCACAAAGTTCGAGATTTGGTTCCGCAAGAGGAAACCGGGTGACACGTACACGTTGCAGTGTGCCAGCGAGGACATTAAGAAAGCCTGGACGGAGGAACTGAGCAACCTTTTATGGAAGCAGGCGCTGCGAAACAGAGGTACGTTTCGCGGTACGTTTTGAAATATAGCTTTCCGCTTACGAGAGTTAACGAGAACGCCTTTTGTGACGACAGAAGTGCGCCTGGCGGAGATGTCGAGCATGGGCATCGGAAACAAACCTTGTTTGGACATTAGGCCTAGCGCAGATCAGATCAATGATCGTTCCATCAGTGTAGCTCAACTCTCGAAAAGTAAGTGTTCTCTCGATTCGGTGGATGCTGAATTAAATCACTCTAAGTATCCCTGAATCTCTTCGAAAGACTTTATAGACGAGTTCGACTTGAAACGTGCAGACTTATAAATTTACCGATTGATTGCTTGCTATGAAGCAGCACCAAGATTTAGGAACTCGATAGCGGTATCGATGTCGGAGGATTCGGGACGCTGCAGCAGAAGGCCGCATAGCGTCATCTCTGTGAGTTCGTCATCGAGTAGCGGTGGAAGTAGCGGTCCTCCTACGACGTTGAACCTCGGTCTGGACACTAGTCCTCGACCTCATCATCGCAGCACTACTCTAAACAGTCAGTGTAGCGTTGGTACGTGAATACCTAAATTCCGTTGCGTCAACAGATACTTTGGCTGATTTAAATTGATCAACACGCGACGATAATCATTATTAAAATTTCAGAAAGTGGCATAATAGCCGACATCTCGATCGTCTCGGACGACGGCGGCGATGGAACCGAAAGAAGTCATTGGAACTCGACTCTCGAGAGTCCAACGTCCCATCTGCCAACGACGTCAACGCCCTTACAATCGCCAACCAGCGCGACTTCGGCAGCGACAGTTACCTCGGCTACTTCGTCCGATACGAATCTCACAGCATACGACCAAGACATGTCCATTAATTTATAAGAGCCGTCCCTGACAAGGGCGGCACTCTGATATAGAAGAGTATATATTATATATATACATGTTGTCGATTCACTTGCAAGTTGTCTTCATATAGTGAATGCAGTGCGACTCACACGTATTGCATAGAATTTTTAATCGAAGAGTGGCGACTTTACCACGCACGTGTAACTGGATAGAAAGTATTAGAGCGCGTATTTTTCTTGGGCAATCGTAGCCAGACAAACGACCACGAGTTACGAGAGAACGTCTAAACAGAGCCCAATAGATCGCTGCATTACGCTTATATCACGTGAGTTCCGTAACGAGCGCCTGTTGCAAAGCATTTAAAACGAACCCCGTGTAACAGGGTTCCTGAAGTGAGGCACACATTTACACAAACATACAGACACACACACACACACACAATCGTGGTAGACTTTGGTGTACCGGAGAGAAAGAGCTCAACTTTCAAGTGAATTTATCTTTTGATACGCTTCGACTTTCATTGATCTACGCGATCGCATATATAGTTGTCACGTCTGAATTTTATAAACCATTGATTTTCCAGAAGTAACGGCGACGTGTATTTTCTTATACTATCACCTCGAATCCACCAACGTGCTCAACCAGAAAGATCATAGATAGGGATCAGTTCCGATGGAATCTATATGTGTATGGCTGCATGTGTTTACAATGTGCTGCAGTATCGTAAACGGCACGCATCGATTGCCATTACTCTCATTAACATTGGCATTCCTGATCAACCCACGACTGAGAATATTATCTCCAATTGCCGGACCATTTTGTCTGTGGTAATTTTATACTTTATTTATAATTGTAGTGAATAAATATCGATATTCCATGTCCACATTGTGTTCGCGCTTACTACGGGACGAGGACGTAATCGTGAAGCGAGTAACGTTACTACTCGATAATGCAAGGATTTTTTCTTGCCCTGTTCACTTTTTCTCTTTTTTCCTTCTTTAATGAAACACCTGAAGACCAGAATCTTTTCAGGTATTCCATTAGTTGTCGAGATCATCGTTCGTCTCGTTGTTCAATGCGTTTTTAATGTCAAATAAACGCGTCCCTTCAGGAATGTCAAAACAATGCGCACACATACATACCACTTTGTAATATAATGTAATATTAAAGGTTTATACGATATAGCCACCAGTAATATAACCGATAGTCTAAATATTATTTCCAGATTATATATTAAATATATATAATATTATATTCTTTTTATGTCAGTCATTTGTAAAACCTTTTATCACCTGTAGATGTAAAACCTAACTCTGGCCTGTACACGAAAGCCAAATTTCTACCTTTTCTTTCTTTCACCGTTCTCATTTCTTCTATTCACTAAGTGAACGTTTCGAGAAAGCTTGGGACTAAGTTTAACTTAAGACGCGCATTTCTCACGCCGATTTCTTTCCATCCGAGAAGATTAGCGTTTCAACTGTGCAGGTTCGATTATGGTTCGTTGACTGATATTTCTGGCACAAAACGAAACTCGTATTTCGCCGCGACACACGCAATCTCTCGATTGATACGATAAGAGAGCTTTGTGTTGCGTTCCAATTAACACGTTGAATGCAATGGAGGTCATGACGTAATTGACACGCCAACATCAGTAGAAATACATAATTAGAGTAAATGTCAATACTTATAAACTTGTCAAAACTACCATCGTCACTACAATGGTGCGGAAAAATTAATACAGCATAAAACATATAAAAATACTATTATTTATACATAAAATATACACCTATTGCAATCTATATAAAATTATCGTGGCATTCAACGTGTTAAAGCTTCAATCAAGAACCCACAATCGCCTGTATCCGTTCTGCCCATAGTCGCGCGCACTGTGAATTAATAACCGAAGAACAAAAAAAAAGAAAAAAAAATACCCCGTTGGCGCGTGTAGCAATCAGCAATTATCCCGTTATATAATTCTGTATTGTTACTCTGCTTCCAAGCGAGTCAGTCGATCAAGCCATTGTTATTGCCTAGGTCTGCCAAGGTATTTCAGTAATACCTTATGGACAGTGACCAAACTTTATTTAGTTCGTATTCTGGGGTCGATCGAAAAACTTTCAGACATTTAGAAAGCGTAGTTGTAGATGTTAGATCGGTTACGAAATAAATTGTCTCGGCGCAGTCTGGTGCACCCCCACATCGTTCTCACTTTTATTTACGGGACAGTCATAATTTCGTTGTATTATATGTAAACCATAATTTTTTATGAGAATCGAAATTGTCTTACCTTCTTCGATACGTCGATGTCGAAAGGGAAATCGCGTACATGCCATATGAAATCGGTGCATCCGGCTGAGCATCCCGCTCCTCGAAAGTGAATCTAAACGATATAAAAAGTATACATTATATTTCAATATCCTCCACTGGATCTGAGTTTGGTGTTGCTTTTGAGATAGGGATGTCGAATAATAAATAACGATAATAAGGAATAACACGGTACCTTAGATACACCGATAGTCACTTAATTGTACACGCTCGTAGATATTTATTAATATTTTTTTAAGTAGACCACTTTAGTCTATAGATTTAAGTATCCGTATTATAACAAAATGTATATATTATATATTTACATTAATAACATGATTATTTCAGTATTGTACTGTGTCTAACACTGATGTATTTTATTACTTGCTAAATATACTGTATTGGGTGCCTTTTGTAGCGAACACAATGCTTTTTCTTCGAGAATTTACACTGAAAATTTGATAACGAGAGAGCACAACACAGACACCTGCGCCATATTGTATACTGACGTATCGAACGATTGATGCGCGGTAAATCAGGACATCTTATGACGCGTCCTGATGACGAAAGCTTTCTTTTGAAGTCGGTCGTGCGATTTTGGTTCGCAGTGACAACTGTTTTATTTGCGAATATAATTTACAAGCAACAATAAGCTCTTTTATTGGTGTACAATTCACACTTTTTAACAATTCATATAAACGTGAAATATGTAAGAAGCGTATAAAAGACGTATCTAAATGTCAGAACGCGAGTGATCCATTACATCGATCCTGCCGGCGAATCAACTACAGACATTTCGCATTACAGTAAGTACATGTCATCAATAAAATGTATTTTACTATTGTTACATACGTGATCGACGTAATATATTCGATGAAATAACCTTACAACAAATCAATCGTATTTATTTGATTAATGTCAACATTAAAGGTCAAGGTTAACATATGTGTCATGTGTAAGCTTGTAACTAATTTTTATCAGTCACATAAGCAGACTTATTTGTTGAGGCAAAGAAATTTTTGACGAGGACCTCAATAATTTCAACTGTAAAATTTGGTCCCGACAAAAAAGTTTCATAATCCTTTGCTTTTATGTAATGCTTTTAACTATGCGACTTAATAAATTTGCTTTATTTTCAATGTTAAAAAAGTTTATCGCGAAATCACAAACCGTTTGTCATAGAAATATCTAATCCTAATATCATTAGTAATTTGCTACATATCTTTGTCTTATGTACACGATAAAAAGAAATATTCCTTAACGCTTTAAATACATACTGCGTTATTAATATCAGTGCTGTGAGATTAAACGATATTGCAAGCATTCTTTTTCTTGATCTTTTCACTAATATCACATTTCGGCGTGTGTCACAACTCTTTCTTAGTTTCTTTTAAATTTTCTGGTAAGGATGTTGACTTTTGAACGGATCTCAGTTGGATTAAACTTTGTCCTGTCGTGCTTTGGGATTTCTGCATTTCTAGTTCTTTTTTTTTTAATAAAGTTGCTCCGGTAAATCCTACATACATGTATCAGAAGTATTATAACCTTTATGAATGCAAAATGTAATGATATAAGTATAACAATAGTAAAACTTACCTAATATACCACAGCCTAAAGCAGTCAGTCCTCCAACTTTTAATCCAGCTACTAAACCGATTGGTCCACCGATACAAGTTCCAAGTACAGCTCCTGCTAATGGGTACATGGCAGCTCTATACCTCATAGCTTTTGCAAGGAATTTCTCGCCTTGTTTTACATTTATATTTGTTTCTTCTATGTTGTCTTCCACTGTATTTACTAGTTCCTTCTGATCCTGATTACATAAATGAATGTTATACAAAAATAAGTTACAAAGTATAGATTTGTATTTTTGCACATCAAATTTTCTTTCTAATTGTACTAAAACGCATAGTAGAAAAATAAATCTGAACAATTAAAGTAAAAGTAAAATATACAACTTACATCTACAACTTTGTTAAAATCGGTAAATAACTGGTGTAACTGATGTATGTCTCCTTGTAGAGTGTTCCAAGCATGCAGACATGCTTCTTGGCGCTGCAGGTCCTGCTGTTCTTCCTGCAGCTGGATATATCTATTGTCAAGTGGATGACTCTTGGGTTGATCTTCGTTGTTGGGTGACTCTGGCCGTGACATGGGCAAATTTAACTGCAGCTCTACGTAAAAGCACAAACAAGCGTGATATTGTTGCTATAACTAAGGTAATGGAAAATGTAATTTTTTATCATACCCATATATTCTGTGACTGCATTCATAATACTTGCACGGGCACTAGCGGTTAATTTATCAAATTGATTAATATCGGAATCTAGAACTTGAGCTCTCAAAGTATCCATTTGATATAATAATTCCTTTAGCTGTTTTATAATCCGTGTTACGTTTATGTGCTCCTTATGCATTTTCTCCCAGTCATGTTGCGCTTCATACTGCGAAAGCAAGGAAATTATGCAAATTTCTGTCACATAAGCATTAAAATTGTTCGATACTTACTTTCTGAATGTTACTTCTATGGCGTTTTAATAGATCAACGTGATGCGGTATAGCCACGTTAAAATTATTAATTTGAATTTCTAAGCGCCTAATTGGCTGCTTCATTGCAAGACTTTCTGGCGAAGACATATTTTTGCTATTTATTGTTTTATCAAGAATAATTAGTTATCTATTCACTTATGTTAATTTCTTCATAGTTCTTTACACATGGTTTTGTGAAACAGTTTCATTACTTTACTCCAGTGCACTGCCAACGATTTTCACAACGTTTTAACTACTTTTTTTAACCAAGTATCGAATATTCATATTGTTAAATATTTATTATGTTATCGCATCACTAATTTATTTTCGTATTGTCTAAAAACACGAGAAAAATAACCAATCAGCTGATTAATTGCGATGTACGCAGGTCACATATATATGTCTACCGTTATGGTCATTCACTAATATCACCGCCCTCTGTACAGCTTTCATGAATATATTCATTCAGGATTACTCATGTTATACGGTAGAGATGGCAGCATATACACTGTTTCTTGCGTAGAAGAAATATTCATTCAAATATTACAGCAATTGATAAAAAGTAAGGAATAATTTATACGAATTAACAATTTCATTAGATATTTAAACTATTCCAACTTACTGTTCACAATAATTTAAATTTTATTTTCGAAACTGAAGATAATAAGACAGAGATAAGAAGATAATATAACTTATTATAAACTATTATAAAGAAATTATGGATAACAGTCCTTTGCTTTCGAACGATGATCTTTCGCGCTCGAATACTATTTTAAAATCAGATATAGTCAGACATAGAAATGACCAATTTTTGTATCGCTCTACAATTTTTTGTTTTCAGTCATTCAATTGAATGATTGCTCGGAAAACTTTTGAAGTCGTTATACAATAATGAACTTTGAAGTCGCACCAAAAAAAGAAAAAAAAAGAGGGGGGGGGGGGGGGGAAGAGAAAAATGAATTTTCACATTCGTTCACAGAGAAAAAAGTCTATCGTATCCATCTGCTCTCTCCCAGCCAGTCATCGAGTTACCAATTCTACCGAGAATTTCGATGCGGCTCGAATTCGAGTTCTATCAGTGTTAAACAATAGCCACTCGTTCAGCGTCAGCCATAAAGTCGCGAAACGCTGTTTCGAAAGGACGTACGATCTTGATGAGTTTCACGAGTGCTCGCCGAATGTACAATTCGGTATAAAGCCGATGAAGCTTTCGGTAATGAAAAACCGATTGCGACCAAATAGGCCCCGGACTGCCGGTGACGTGTAATCGAGTCTTCTCTTCCGTCCCTTTCCTCTCTCTCGCCGCCGTTCTCTTTCCCCGTTTCCTCGTTTTTCCAGCCACGTCACCCCTCAGAGCTTCCATTAACCACCATACGTCATATATACCTACCAGGCGGAGGGAACCATTTTGTCCCGGTTTCTGGTGACCTCTTATTTGAAAATGGCATTCAAATTACCATGGGCTATTTCGATATTCCGCTCTTTGACCTTTTGTCACCGGCCGGATAGATGAACACTCGGTCTCTTTGATGTCGGTTGCCTCCTGTTTTCCACGATTCGCTTCCTTGACACCGTACTACCTCTTGTCGCGAGACGCTAGGAATTTTATCACGATTCTTACCTTTCGCACGGTGATATCAAGTCGGAGACGATTAAACGGATCAGTGACCTACAGTGGGATCGAAATTCCAAAGAACCCTATAGAAGGAACCCGTATTTTACATTTCCTCATCTTTCTACTTTAATACAACGTAGTATTTGCATTTCTCCTTCTGGTTGTCGTCTTCATTTGATTTTCCCGCTGATCTGACTCCTCGTCAGACGTTGTTCTTTCTTGCGAACCGGACAAGCGTCCCGGTTTTTTCTAATAAGACAATTAGGTGGGGAACGAAAGACGAAATAAGGTAAAACAGGGGTGGAAAAATGGGGGCGCGGAACGGTTCCGTTCTTTGTGTGTGCTCGAGGATAAGAAGGCATTGCCCATTAGGATGCAGCGTGCTCGTCTGCAATCAGACTGGTACAGGTCCCTAACTAGCTATGGTTCCAACGAGAGCGTAGGGTACGAACGTACAGTGAAATCAATCAAAGTGTACGATCTTTCGATCTTCTTCAATATCTCAGAAATCCTTTCGAAGATCGTTGTTATACACAATACATAATATACAGTTACGAAAAGTAAATCGATTGCAATGTTAATTTGAAAATTGAACGGAATATTTTAGTAGGTCACTTTGCGAATGTATTAATGAGTAAATGTATCTGCTTTAATATAATATGGTTGTTCGAACGTTCGTGAAAGGTTTGTTAAAGTACAGTAGATATATTTGAGCCAGCCAGAATGGTAATATTGCCAGTGATTATAGCAATCGCGGTCTTTCTCTGTAATGAAACATGTGACAGGAAGCGAGACTTATTGAGCGCATACGAACAAGCGAACGAAGAACAGTTGCGACTGTTCCTAGCCGTCCCGGAGAGCTCGAATGCCGAGCACGTGCCTTTGTTACGAGATAATACCACTTCCGAATTTATACCTAAACTCCGCTTTAGAGACTTGAGATTCGAGTTCCTAATTAACAGAGTCGGAGTCGACAAAGCGCCCAGCGAAATAAACAATGGTAAACATCGAAATCAGAAGAACGTCTCAACGCTTACGTGTCATGTAAAACAATATTATACTTGACGAGAGCATCGAATATCAACCTTCTCTTAATATTAGCCACTGAATTCACGTTATTTAACGCTGAACATAGGATCGCGAAGAGAGACCCCTGCTTCAACTTTTATTCCTTTGAGCGGAACGATTGTTCCTAACATTCCACTATTTTTTTTTCAAATACCCATTTTAAAGGCGAAAATGGAAAGAGCTATCTTTCATTTAGAAAGCACTTTGCACCTGAAACTCACTCGCGATTAAATGACGCTGTGACCACGTAATAACGTTAAGTCGACGCGTGTCACGCGCTCGGATCAGGCGAGGTTCATTTCCCACCGTGGCGTGAAAAGCGGGAAGCTCGATAAAAGCGAGTGGTACGAGCGCCAGCGCAGCTCTGGGTATGCAAATTTTCAACGGAGACACGTCGACTGACGATAGAATATGCAAAATGTAATATATAAGATAATAATAGAAGGGGCAACAAGGACGGACGCGTTTCGAAAGTTCCACTGATTCTGACCCACGAAGCCTCGAGTTATTTGAATTCATACTGCTCTACGCATTTATTAGACTAGTTTTTTTTCTCTTTTTTAAGTCTCATTTTATACTCGTATCGTTTTATTACTCTATATCATCACGTTATCGAGTAGTTTCTGATGAAACGAATGAAATTGTGAAACTGCGAGCAGGTATCTTTTTCTTCTTTTCTTATGAACAAACGAATTATTAATAATGGATTATAGTGACTGATACAGTTTTTCTTTTGTTCTTGTCCTTATTGTTATTATATGGGGTGTACAATTGTCAGAATTTCTTAACTTTAGAAATATCATTTCAACTTTAAATAGCGTTTGTTCAGATTTGTATTGCATATGTTTCACACGATGTCATTTACATGATTTCCACAATGGTCTCTTGAAATCATTTCTTTCTCTGGATGAGATTACTCTGTTCGCGAGCAATTATGAGTTAATGGGTCGGAAAGACATGGTTCCGTAAACGAAAAGTTTAATTCTGAAATTAGTTCCATGTCCCATAAGGATATCCAAATTGGCGCATTTTACGTACGGACGCGCGAGCGTCAATAAAATGCAAACAGCACTTCACGCACGCGTGAATTAATTCATGTAAACGGCTAATTCGAGTGTCCGACGCAGATTGATCAGCCGAAAGATCGTTCGGGCATACCGAGTAAATTGGTTTGCTGATTTTCATCGGATATCCGATTTAACCAGTCTACCGTGTGAGCGATGCGAGAACCGAAGTTTTCTGAAAATAATGAATCCCATTGATATCCATCCGCCGACAACAAGCAATCAGTCATGCTTCGAGCGAACCGAAAAATAAAATTCATCTCTACAATTATCGCGCGCGCTGTGCGGCACGATCAGATTCGTTTTCCTCGCGCGAAACCAGAAAAAAAGCAAAAAAAAAAGGGGACGAAAATAACATGAAACGCGTGAAGTAAACGAATATACGCCCGTATAACAAAGTGGGCGAGATGTAAAAAAAAGCGCGACGTCGTGCGAGGTTTACTCGAAACCATCCATCTCCGTGCTTTAAACGGCCCGCTTCGCCATTTATAATGTATAATTTCTGAAAGCCCTCGCTCTGACGCGTGCCTCGTTAAAACGTCGAAAACTAAAAAATGCAAGAAGTGGAACGCGAAAGGAGTAACACCAGGTGCCAGAGGCAAGCCCCGTTCGTTCAAGCGGAAACTAGAATGTAACGACACGTACAATTTACTGGCTCTTTTTGTGGACATTATACGTATTCATGCACGCGAAGAATTCGCAGAACGTTTGGTATTAGCAAGGGAGGAAGAACGAAAGTCTGGAACGCGAAACGTGGAAGCGTCGAGCGTATAGGGTTGATAGCGAAGGGAAAAGGGAGGGCGAGAACGAGAGGTGGATACGGCACGCGAGTGGCAATAATTCTGCTCGCGACGATATTTCAATAACGCTCGTATAAAGTATCGCCGTCCACCGATATAAGCCCGATATTCAATGGGTACCTATCAGTTTTCCGTCGTGCACGGCATTAAATCTGCATCCGATGAAACCGATTCCCTCTTGAAAATCGTCCCGAGCACTCGGAAGAAAAAGGATCTGCCATCGACAACGACGTGTCTCCGGCATTCGCGTCTGTCGATGATCCGAAACGAAGAAGAATGTTTCCGTCCGGCCGTCTACGATAAAAAAGGCACGTCCTCTCGAGCGTATCTGCTAATTTCCATTGGCGAGACACCGTCTGCGATTCCGAGAACTCGTAGGAGCAGAGGTGTACTCTCCGATACTACAATCAAACAATCTTTTTTAACTCCACTCGAGGCATTCTTCGATCGACACGACGATAAATAATGATAAGCCGCGGTCATAACATTTTCTCTCGAAACACACTCATCACAGAGTGGCATGTTGCTTCAGAAAAAAAGAGCGAGGAGAGTAAAAACAAAAAAGTTGGACGGCACGAAGGGCGACGTGTGGTCGATCGAGCCCCTCCGGTGTCAGCGTGAAATGTAACGAGGTCGGACTTCTAATATCCTGTTCAGGAAAGACCGGAGAAAAAACCGAGTCAATTTCGAAAGTGGCAGCTGTAGCGTGGAAAAATTCGTCCCAGCCGGGAGACGAAACTGGTCCCATTTATGATATTGAAATCATCGCGATGGCTTCGCGGTAATTGTCCCACTGCCTTGCTATTATTCAATTTCCGTCCATGACGTATAAAAACTTGCGCGATACCGATAAACGTTTCGTGTTTGCTTCGCGTTTTTACGTGGCATCGGAGAGAAATTACTTTGCGTTCGTACGAGTAAATTTCCTTGTGATGCGTATCAAAAACAGAAATATAAAATTGAAATTATTATTATCACTGTATAAATTTTCAAGGCGTCACCGACTCGCCTGGAGGGATGAAAAGATGGGAAAAGATCGGAACATAATTGTGCCTTTAATTTTTCTAGCAGAAAAAGCGAGAAATCCAGCGCTATTTCACAGGACGTTATCAGAGTTGTACGTTTGCCAGGAGAATCATTGCGGCACCCCGACGAAATAGATTCCGGACTATGAAGGAACAAATTCGCCGCATTTAAGGATAATGTATCGCTACTTGCTGCACCATTTCCGTCGGCGAGTAAATAACACCGGCGGTCGGTTTCTTTTATCACGAACGATGGAATTAAATTCTTTTGTCATTGCTCGCGCAAGATATATAGTTTGATGCTCGCCGCTCTTTATCTCTGCTTGATTAATGAACAACCCGTTCCGTATAAAAGTTACACGCGTATACGCGGCTATTTCCTTTTTCTTTCCACGATTTTCTCGTCGTTCTTTTCCATTTTCTTCCATTACGAACAACTGAAGCCTCTTTTTCTATTCGTTAAAATAATTGCACAAGCAGAACTATAATACGCAGATATTGATTGTAGATATGGAATACGGTTTAAAAGTATGATAATCGTTCTTACAATAATAATTAGAAAGTGATTCTAGTTTAATCGATCGTTACGGTAATTTTATAAACGTAATTACAGAAGATAACTGCATTGCAGGCGGAAAGAAACGATTGATCGCAATCGATAAATGAGTACTCCTTCGTTTATTATTCCCAAAAAGCGGTATCGCAGACCGGTAGACCGTAGAAATTTTCATATCGTTACGATTAATCTTGTATCCCTGGGAATGCGCGGTAGAATACGTCGCGAGTAACGTAGCGGTAGAATAAGCCTCGGGAATCTATTAACCGATTCCAGGCACGTATCAAACTGGACTTCAAACAAATCCGGATGGGACAATCGGTCGGGGCCAGGTGGTCGGTAATTCACCGCAATTTCAGGTGTCCTTTCAAACGCTGACGTCTATGGAGTGTCGATGAGCACGGGCAAACATTTATCGAATCGCTCCACATCGTTAACGACACCGCAACGCGAGTTCCACGGCGCGGTGGTAGCGCGTCGCATAATGGAGGGCCGGGGCGGGGCGGGGCGTCAGCCAATAATCGGATGGCCGCGTCATCGATGACTCGCGTATTAATTAATTCCCCGGACGGGCCGTGTTACAATGGCCTAATTCGAACGGTTGTTACGTCGCCGCCAGCCAATCCGCGACACCGATCCTGTCCGCCGCCAGTGGAGGCACTGCAAATCGGTCAGCCGCGTGCACGCGGCAGTAGTTGCGATTTCGTTGGTCAGACGGGTCTGTAGACGCGCTGTCTGCTCTTGGGACGCGCGCGGTTTCTTCGCTCTGTTTATTTCCGCCGACCATTTTACGACCGCCTTCACTGCGGCTGTATTCCACCGATGCCGTGTCGTTTCTGGTGTTCGTTACAGTTTGTTTCAGGAATCAGCTCGTTCGGTCAGACGTACATTTCTTTTATTATCATATCTTGAATATCTTTTTCTTTAGATAGATAGATTTCTTCTTCCGATCAGAGAAATTCGTTCAATATCTTTTTGTCTATTAACGTTTATAAGTGCGCATTGTTCTTTGGTATTGTTTGAATTCCACTTTTTATTTTTTATCGCTTTACAATCTTTATACGATATCGTGACGAATTCATTTACGTAGATAGAAACGATAGAAAGACTTCGATAGAGGAAAACTAAGGAAACGATGATTATGTACGGAGAAAAGATCACTAATGGCTCCCGCACTTATCAGGTCAAGCTCGGTAGGCAGACAGCAATTAACAGACGGATGAAAGAACGAGTAACCGTGGAAGCAGCTGCGTAGATGAATGAGAAGATAATTGGACGGGCACAAAAGCGAGGGTGGAGGCAGCGAGCCAATTAAACTAAAAGGAGAAACAATTAAATAAACAGCTAAGAACACAGACCAAGGAGCGGAAGCGTCATTCAAGAGTCGGCTGATCGAAAGAGATCGGAAGTTAGACGCTGTCTGGTGCAGTCGCGACACTGACATCCATCGATTTCACGCGGTACTTCCTTTCGCTTTTAACATCCGACGAAATTAATTAAATGCCAACGAGAGGGACGGACTGCGTAAGATAGCTACGGCTCGATGAGAAGCACGACGAGTTGTAGCACCTACAACCCCCACGACCGTCCCTTGCGTTTACGTCTGGACGATTTCGCGTCCAGCAGAGGGCACGTAAACCTGTTTCTGTTGCACTTTCATCCGCTGAACGACTCGCTAGCCGGCTTATCAATGAGAAGGCGATTGTATCGAGTAAATAGCGGAGTGGAGTTTCGAATAGAGTGGGACGAAGGTAGGTCGCCCTTCGTAGTCGACTAGTTTCTCGGAAATTCGATTACTCGCTACCTCTATCGAAACGACTGTCGCGTGGCAACGTGCGAATCTCGTTGTTCGACGCCACGACCTGCGGTTTAGTGGTCTGTATTATACCACCCTGCAAGGGTATTAAATTTATTCGACACAGACAATGGAAGATATTTGTTCGTTCAAGTTTTTACGCTAAATTATTCAATGATATATTCAAAATTAGAAAAAGAATTATTTTTATCGTTATGAAATATGTACATGTAGGATTTATTTTTATTCCTGAAATTATCAAGATATTCATTTAATAATAACAATACATTTAAATAGCTGGATAAATTTAATAATAGACACATTTAGATAGATAGATAAATTCAATAACCGATACTTTTAGATAGATAGACTGTTTCTTATGACTACTGATCTTAAATTAAGCTACTTCCTCGTCCATATACGTAGATACTTTATTTTCAAAAAATGTCCGAAGCTCCAGGAGTGATACAATCATTTTAAAGATTTCTGGCATGTGTCCGTGACGATGTCTTTTAGTAAAGACATGACATGCAGAGGAGATCTCTTGCCACTCTGTTAAATGGCAACAAAAGAATGAAAATAAAATGTTCAGAGTCAAGTACTACACTGTTCAATAAAAATGCTAGAAGAGTAGCTTTCAAACACAGCTTATTAAAACGCAGTCATAAAGGTAGATGGTGAGTTATGAAGAAATCCAAGTTGATGACTTCGCGTAATAAAATTTCATTTTGTCCACACTCACGTGTGTCGTTTAAACGACATTCCGAACTAGTGCAGATCGTTTGATCAGCTCTTAATATCCGCAACATCAGCCACTGCCAAGAGCTACAGTCTCGCGGTCCCAGAACTAGTTTCGCAGTCTCGATTCTCCGCTTAATTTTCGGAACTGGAAAGTCATAACGTAGGATCCTAACGTCGTATTTACACGGTGAGTGCGGCGTCGGGCAAGCGTAACGTCGACGTTCACGCGGAGTTGGTAATACGTAGGAATAGGGTGAGATAGAACCAGTCATCCCAATGCGGATAGCAATGGCATAGCCGCGCCAATAGAAATAGTTCGCTAGTTACGCTCTTAAGTATTAATTATGCTTCTAACTCGACTGTTAACGGATCTAAATCTGTATACTTTTCTCTTGCTCTCTCTCTCTCCCTCTCTCCCTCTATGTCCTTCCGTTATCATCGTGCGATAAGCGAACGTGTTGCGACACGGAAATTTCGTGTATCGGCGGTTTGTCGACATTGGACACGGACAATCAAGGATCCGAATTTCTGTACGCTCGAGTAAGGCGATTAAGTGTATCGATTAGCGATAGTCAATTGAACGTAGCCGTGTTCCGTATTCAAGACTTCCCTGTTTGCTATGAAAGTTTGATGGCGGCTAGGGTTGGCTGCAGGTAATATGCTTGATAGAATATTGTTTTCCAATGATCGTCTTCAATCAAATCCTGCGTAGATGTAACTGAAACTTGAAGTTTGTATTTCTCAAAATTGTTTGACAAGTACAAAGACGAAGAGGACTTAATGAATTTTCCAATAGCGTAATTTGGCTAATTAAAAACATATAATTGGCTAAGGTATCTCATTCAGCTCTTAACGAGAGAGAGAGAGAGAGAGAGAGAGAGAGAGAGAGAGAGAGAGAGAGAGAGAGAGAGAGAGAGAGAGAGAGAGAGAGAGAGAGAGAGTGAATTCTTCCTCGACTCTGACGATTGCGTTGTTTGAAAATCATAACTGAATGCCAACCCGCATTCTTTATTCCGATAATCGAGAATTCCGTTTCTTAATCGTTTGGTGCAACGAAGAAAGAGAGAGCAGCACCGAAGTTTCGTAGCAGCGCAGCGAAAGAACGGGACTTTTCCATATATGTTAAGTACCAGGTGGCGTCGTCGACCGTTTTGTCTACAGAGAAACACGACAACTCGAGAAAATCCAAACGGGGACGATGGCAAGTTTCTTTCCCGGTGTAACACCGGGAGGAAAGGCGGAAGGAGGGTCACGAGAAGAAGCGGGAAGAGGGTGCGAGAGGTAGCAGCAGCTCTGGCCGGCCTCGTGAAATTATTTTCTCTGAGAACCGAGGAACTTTTATCCAATATCCACGGCAGCATCTGGCATCAAACGGTCTACCGGCCAAGTGTCTCTATGGGGTTTCGGAAAATGTTCCGTAAGAGGGTGCGCGTCTCGAGAGGGCGGTTGGGGATGTTGCCAGCAAACTGCATCTTTCATTGTCGTTTAATTGAATCCCCCTCGTTGTCTACCGATTCAATGCCTTTTCCAGAGCACGGAACATGATTTGGCCACTGTTTCATCGAACGTTCATTTCGGTAGATTTGTTGCAACGTATAAACTAATCGATTCGAGTTACAGAATCGTGGAGGGGTGAACGGTCGGTTTGATCTTTGATTAAAAAAGTTAATACAACTTTCGGATATCTTTAATGAGCTTGACGGTCCATTAGTTCAACTTTTGTTATTTAATACGTAATATTTACTTTCTCTTAGATATAATTAAGCTTAAATTAAGTTTATGACGCGAACGTGTGTATTTCATTATATATTTAAAGATTAATACTTTCGATTGTGGCATATCATTAAGTTTAGAGTTAGAAGAATCATTCAACCAATTTGGTATTAACAATTTCCATAGCAAATATATTATTGATGATCCGTCGCATGATTGCTCGCCAATTGCATCCCTCTCTCTCTCTCTCTCTTACTGGCCTCGATCCTCAGCTGGTTTCGATTCTTCCACCCAACTTTCCGAACTTCGTCTCCTAAGCGTCCTCTCCCCGAGGTGCACGACCGTCGCGTACAAAGGGAGACAGTTAAACGTTCAGTTGTTTACCGGCAACACGAAGGCAATTTCCTGACGGATGTTCCCTAACGACGTTCCTCGATTCCCATCGCGGACCACCAAACATATTTGTATTTCGCTCGTGGACCGTGACAACTTTTCCCCTCGTGTCTTGCTCTCGACTATGGTCATCGCCGAGCAGTTGGACGAGCAGAGCAGAGGGTGGAAGGGTAACCAAGAACCCAGTCCGTATCGCGCTACAATATCACCCACCTTCAACGCACCCCTCTACACGGATCTTGCTCTTTTATCCGTCGGAGAGTCTGTGGTAGCCCTAAGGTGACGAGCGAAATGGCGGTTTATTTACACGGTATACACATGTATACGTAAACCCACGCACACGGAGCGACAACAGCCGCGGAAGCTCGATCATATACGAAACCAAAGCTACATCGCGACTTTATTAGCTCGTGTATCCAGCCGCGTCGCCCCTGTCATCCACGATCACAATTGGTCCCGGGAGGGAGCGAGATCGTCGAGTGGTGCTTTTTTTTTGTTTCCTTTTCGAAAAAAAAACCTCGAAGCCAGATTTTCATTGGCCTCCCCTTCAACCCCGTCCCGGATAGGATATTTCATATCCAGGCGGCGGTGTTTTTGCCCCCAGAAGTAGAACGATGGTGATAACGGGGGTATAGAGGGATCGACGGACAGGGTGGATGGGTGGGCGTGTAGAGCGTGGGGTGTAGCGGACAACGGAGAATTCAATCAGGCGAGTCGATGCTCCACTCGGCGCTATTACCATCAGGGATCAAGTCCGTATATTTACTACCTGTCAAATTTCACCGCCGTGGCCGCAACGTGCTCGTAATTACATCCTGGGAACCGATTGGAAAGTGGTTTTCATGGCGCGGCACATGCGCGGTTGACGTAGCGGGTCTGTGTTTGCCTTGGCCCTGACGCGACCTCTGTCCGAGCCTATCACAGGCTTCTCCCGTCTGGGGATCACCGCGTCCCCCTGTTGCACTGGCTATCACTTTGCTTCGACCTGCCGGTCACTCGAACGCAGAAACGGGATACACGCGATCAATGCGACCTTCCATCGTTTCATAATAGGCCCTATTCATTCTCTGATACAGCGTCTCGATAGAGGGGTCGGTTGTCAATAGCCTTTACATATTATATCGTGTCCTGGTCGAACCGACACTGCCGCCTAATCTCGGTAGTGTTCGATAACTTTGACTGCGTTGCGAAGCTTGTCGCTTTAATAATCACGCATGAGACTAACATTTTTTTGGTGTGCACGGACTAATTTTTTGCACCTGGAACTTCTTTTTGATGCCCTTGCGTCGCTTTCTTTTTATCGTTCGAGCTCCTTTTTTGTTCCTTTCTACGCTGTTATTCAGATTTCTTAGTACTAATGACAAATGGACAATGTTGATGGACGTAGTTGGGAAAGAAAGAGAATCTCGAGGACGTCGAGAGTAGTCAGACAGTGACTGCTACCGACCACTGACTGACCACAGTCTAGACACCGTCCACGGCTGATGCTTGTCTAAAAGTGATAGCAGTTGACCAGATTCGAATACAGTGACACGTACGAGCATACATCGCAAAAGTAATAGTCAGGTAGCAATAGTTAAAATGGAATAACGAGGCGTAATAGAAAATCTTTTTCGCTACAATCAGCTAACACGACTTGTGATATTGAATATCAATAATGTCGTTAAACTTTCGATCCAAGTGCAGAACTATTTGTCGCGGCAATTGTGTACGTGTATGCGTTAAAGGCAAGAAAGTATTCGCCGGTGTACACAGCCGGTGTACGGTTTAATTAATGCAGGGTCATTAGCTCCGTATTATTTTGTGTCAAGAAACTGTTCACGGCGTGTTCTAATTAATTTTGTAATTTATTGCGTGTAAGGTGATCAGGTTGCTTGTAATACACGATGACGGGAACGATACTCGGTTTACGACGTTACGTCGATACAGCCTCTCCGTTGGCTCGCTATATTTCAGATTGAAACGGTTCATGTGTAATTAACGGGCTGGTACTCGAGTGTCTTGATGAATTCTTCGAAGGAAAGCCACCTGTCTCAATGAATCTCAAGTAGTCGTTCAACGTACAGGGTATTCAATATTAAATTTGATTACTCATGAGTTACAGCGCAAAGATATAGAAACTTGTTTAAAAAACCTACACCTTATCCAACATGTCTAATAAATTTAGAATGTAAATGTTTGTTAAAATATGTTAAATTCACTCACGTGTACACAAAGAGAGAGAGAAACCAACTTGTATTTATTCGAGTAAATTTCGGCGAAACGCAGCATAAAATGTAGATTTAACACCTTCTCGGCCGCAATAAAAACCTGCTAGCTCATCCCACGATCCACGAATAGCAGTTATCACGCAGTCACACGCAAAACTGTATTTCAACAATCGGCAGCGCTCGAAGACCTCACCGCGGACTCCCATCGGGCGTGCAGCAACGTTAATCGCGCGGCGAAATTCCGCGAGCCTCATTACGAACAATCCGATATTCGCGAGCACGATTTGTAATTTCCATAGTTACGCCACCCCTCGACGATATCTCGCAGCCGTCGATAAAAGCCAGGGACAGAAGCGAGTGTCCCGGAAGTAGCTCGAAGACGCCGTTACGAATCCTGTCGCCTCGTAGGAGGGGGTTGCGACGAACGACTGAGACCTCCGTTCCCCGGATGGACGACGGTGGGACGGAAATGAAGAAGGCAGAGATAAACGCGGGGGCAAGCCGGCCGTAAAACCGGCTGAGAAATAAAAAGATCGTTCCTCGGCCCGTGGCTGCGCGATCGTTTCGCAACGGGGATTACCTACGGCATGTCCCGTGAAATGGTCGAAGCCATCGCTCACGCGTATTTCCAGCGTAGCCTGGAATCCTTCGTCCGATCGGGTCGATGGTATGTTCGGCTCGTTTCCGCTTGAAACGAAGAATCGTCGATGGATGCCTCCTAAGTGCAATAACAATATGCTAGGAAACGCTGTTAATCGAAAATACCTCCCGACAGACGGTGAGGACGCGCATCCTCTCTTTCGAGAGAAGGAACAAGGGGACGGGTAGATTTTTAATATTCTCGGCTAACGATGGCAAACGGGGAACGCGGAAGCTCTCCCGCTATTGATTCGCAAACAGATTCGTTGGTTGTTTATTGCCTTCTTTTTCCTGCCTTTTTTTTTGTTTTTACGTGTACCCGAACGCGCGATGCGTTTAATTATCGCGACGCCCGTTGAGTTAATTAACGCTCTTTGAAAACGGAAATTCTATTAAACGAGCCGCGCTAGGTTTGACGGTTCGTGCTTGTTTAGCGATGTGTATATCGTTAATTTGGTAATGGCGCTATCGAGCGGCTTTAAACAATCGCGATAGAAAACTAGCGAGCATTTTCTATTAGTCGAAACGGAAAAAGCTCACCCTTTCTGGTTTACCAAATTACCTTGTGTATCCACGGATTGGTATCAGAGAATGTAAACGAGATCATGTGGAACGTGTACGCTGTCAGCTTGTCTTTTTAGCGATGTTTCAAATGCGCTTCGAGTCGAGTGTCCTCGTTTCACCGAAAATGTGTTGCGCCACATAACTAGCAGTCCTCGACTGTTCATTCGGTGGATGCGTAAACGATATTTCGCGTTTACGGTGTTCAGTTCTGGATACGATTCTCACGGCAGACGAGGGGCGTTCTTACATCGAATCGAGCGGAAGCTGTTCGCGATGAAATCCCCGGCCACCTACCGTGTACATCTGTTGTTCGTCGAATAAATGCGAAGATAAAACCAGCTTAACGATCCATTTGCAAATCGAAATTCTCGCTGCGCTGAAAGCTTTAATTTACGCGAGCAATTTAACCAGTGAGAAATTGAAATTGCCACGGGAACAGAAAGTTGTTGCTACACTAGTTTAAAATGTTCTATTCTTTCTTGCTCATCGGTATTAACGGTAATACCCGAGGATAACTTTCTCAACATCTAAAATTGAATTGATCTTCTATCGGTAGGACTTTGTGCGCTGATGTCACAAGTACGAGCAGTTCATCTGAAACATAGACAGCAAGTCATTGTATCTGTTGTATAAAAAGAGGCAATTTTGTTAGAAAAGAGGGCGATACTGTAGAGAACACTTGAATTGCAATCTACCGAGTATCTACTTCTCTACTGTTAAATCTAATTGTAACGCCAGTCTCCTTACAGGATTCGCAAAACTTCAACGATCATTGCAGTAATATTAATGTTGTCCACAAAAGTAGAAGACAGAGTTTGGCATTTGTATGCTTTATAGATCAAGCAGTTGTGCATTAGCGTCAGTGATTTGAAAGCGTTTCGATGTTTCCTGATTCGACACGGATGGAATACGAGGAACGCGAAATATGCTCGTTAATGAGAAATCGTAGATATAATATCATCTGTAGATGCTAACCGTTATTAACAGTATTTAGGCGTTATTAACAGGAATTTCGAGGATGATGTTCTCAAACGAGGTCAGCGAACGATTTCGTTTCGTAGCGTTAATCAGTTTTAAACAAACATCAGGAAAAAGAATGATCCTATCATTCTTAGGCGTTTTTGCGATGTGAAAGATTTACTAATTAAAATGGCTACGAATGACGTTGCACCAAAGGAGTTACTATTCTGTTCGTAACGTGTTTGATTTCTGAACTAGTTAGTTCGACTTCCCAACGAGTTCAATCTGTAGTGCTATCGACTCTTGAACGAGTTCAACTCCATCTATCCACAGTTTGTTTCAACGTAAATTCCGTTTGGTCGTAATTGAAGATTCTCTGATGACAAAACCACATGGTAATTTTGCGCATGCGTCAAGTGTCTTAATTAAAAAGTAGTACGCTGGTAGAAGGCAGTTTCGAGTTGAACTTCCGCTAGCAACAATTAATCCAACGCGAAATGAGAAACGAGGAAACTTTGGTGGAATCGCGTACCTTCGCGTTTATACGAACATTCGCGTCAACGGACACGATCGTCGATTCCAGCGATCGGGCATCGTCACCAGCAATCGGCCGTCGGAGCTTCCAGCGAATCGTGCCCTTTCGGTCCATCACGAGGCGTCGTAAAACGTCGAAAAGTACCGGTCGTATCGAGTGGAGCGGGCAGGTCGTGGCGCCACGCTGGCTGGCAATCTTTCTTCTAATCTCTAGCAGGTTGTTTCGCGGGATGCATGGGCCGCCGCGCGTCGTAAAACGTTAGGCGCGGCAGCCGCGTTCCACGGGCGCTACATTTAGCCGACTGTAAAGCAGAACTTTATGCGGAAGTTTTTATAGTTGCGGTCGTAGCGGCCGGCCATAAATAATGCTTTATTACGGCACGGCCGATGTAAGCCGCGCGAATTGTATTCGCCGTTCAATTCGTACGACGTCCTCGAACATTGTCCAACTCTCTGTTCGACGATAGTTATCGTCGAGGATGGGGATGCGATGCGTTATACCAGCGTGATTTTCTGTCCGTTCGAGAATTTATGAGAAAGACTAAACTTTTCGGTCGATACCCTGTTTCGTTCGGTGAATTGACGACTCCTCACTGAATTACACCAAACAAGTTTATTTACTTGTTTCAGATTCATATATCTTGTTTCACTTTAGCAGCTGAAGCAACGCGTACTTTCCGTGGACTTAGCCGCTGTATCACAATAATTACGGAACACATTAAACTTACCTGGATCTTTGGAGTCTTGCATGCTTGATTCTCGGATTCGTGGACTCTTAGAGCGTGATTGTTGAATCGTTAAATGTTGAAACTATTTGAATAAGATTATAACCCGTTGGCACTCACGATCTTGCGAGAAAGGGACGGAATTCTCAAATGTCTCCTTAATTTGAGCTGCGCGCGACAATTAATTAGCGCTGCGCAAGCGCTCGCGCGATTCATAAATATTCCATTCCCTCGAAACAGCCACTCATAAATATTCATGAACGATACGGCGTTGATTGAAAAATCATCGGTCCAACGATTGCCCGCGTGAATCGTAATCTCGCGAAACTAATCGTGATTAATGTTAACCCCCCCCCCCCCCCGGCCGCGGCGAGCGAATTAAACTTTCCCGGAGGAGTTTGAATGGCGATCGATCGCTACGGAATTACAGCTCGTCAAGATCTTTAGTAGTTGTCTACCAGATGGCCACGCACGAGGCTCGATAAACCATATTAACTATGTATTCCGATCGCTCCCACGTTTCAAATAGAAACCGTGTAGGCGAACGGTTGTAAATATCGCGTCGATTTTCCAAGTACGCATCGTTCTCTTGAGTGTAATATCGCGTTCGAACTTTGACAAGGATTCTATATCGTCGAGTCGAACGAAATGCTGAACCATTTTCTCTTTTATGCGATCCCATTGCAAGCGCACTCTCTGAGTTTACGCTGATTCGATACGAACCACCGACATACGAAATATCCAATATACGAATTCACAATGAGCTGCCTTTATATGATGCCTCTTTATCGTACTTGTTCTCTCGTTACTTCAGCAATAAAAAATGTTCATTTCAATAGAAAAGTTGAAGGAAACATGCATTTCTCGCAAAGCTGCGGTGGAATGAAATTAACCTTTGTAATCACTAATCAACGCTGATGTCCCCTCGAAGGCGACATCCGAGTGCAAAGGGTTAAGTTTCGTAGCATGAAGAACAGAGGGATCAAGAGCAGGAATGAGAATTTGCTAGTGAAATACTTGCCACGATTCCAATTATTATTCTGAACGCTATCGCGTATCGCGTTTCGAGGTGTTGCCCGGGTATCACTCGTGAATTTTCCGAAAAGCTCGATATTAATCTCGCGTTCGCAGCCAGCAGCGGTTCACGGTTCCCGTTCTACCGGTATCAGCATCACGGTAATAAAACTTATCGAGTCCCCCGACGTACCGGAGGCTCTCCCTTATTACATTATAATTCACATCGTCTTTCCGTCACGAGGCGGCGGGCAAGACCGTGGCCGCCTCGAAGGGCTGCACCCTCGTCCCGGCCGTCTATCTTTTTCATAACGATATCCGCGAACGTCCGCGTTAAATCCGGCGCGCGCGGTCGGAATACGTAAAGCGCGACGTGCCGGGGCGGGCACCCCTTTTCTCGCCGGGGTGAACGGCAGGAAACAGACATTTGGGAAGCCTTCCAGTTAATTCCCGACCGCGTATCAGCGCGTGCGCGCGAGCACCGCCGGTTACGGTTAAATACTTTCCGCGAGCGCACCGCCAGTAAAGCCGGCGTTCAAACTAACGCGTCACGAGCGATACGATAAGCGGGCGGTGGTAAGTGCCGCTTCCCGGTGGAAGCCTCGAAATTAATTCCAGAGAAGAAGCTCTCGTCGTCGTAGCTCGCTTCGCTCGCAGTTCCTTCGACGGTCCGTCCCGTCCTACCTCGAACCAGCAGCCTCTTTGTCTGTTGGCAAACACGGAGCCTGACGGGCGGTGGGTTCGGGTTAGACTAACCTAACCCGGTGCGATCCGGCCCCGGGGCCGTCCCCCTCGTCTCTAACGCGAGCTACGGGTCTATCTGGGGCTGCCACGAACTAGCAGGAACGAGATATCAGCTCGGGGGAACAATTCCAATCAATTTGAGGCGGATGTATGCGTCCAACCTCGTCTCCACCCCCTTCCTCTGTCCCTCTCTCGATCTGTTTGTCTCTATTTCATCCTTTGCCGATCCACGCGCCCACCCCCTCGGTCTCCTTACCGCGATCACCGGCTCTGGGTGCTCGCGGGCCGGCCGATACGCGGCGAACACGTTCGCCCACGATCCGGAAGGTGTGCGGCCTATATAATCGAGACTACGAATCGAGATGCCATCGGGACTGTGCGGATTTGTCGCTGCCCGATCGACCATCCTCGTTCGAGTGGTTAATCGTTTCCGCGACCGCAGTATCGGTTGCGCAGCCAAATCGAGGACGAGAAATTGCCGAAGGAAAATGGAAAACTCCCGGTGATTTTTACCGCTTGTTTGTTGAAACTGGGTCATAGGAATACCGCTGGGTGAAACAGCTAGTTTCGATGAAATTTTGAGGACTCGTTATTTGTGTCTTTCATTTTTATCGCGTTATATTGTTGAATATTTGAAATTATTCAAGAATCGTTATCTTCTGGTAGTAATGAATTTGTCTGGTGAATTCGTGAATGTTGCGTGAAGATAGAGGTCTTGTTAGAACTCTTACCTTGACCGTTGTAAAGGGTTAATATTAATAATTAATATTAACAATCTAACGACTCCTTCCCTATTAATAAACCATTTATCGGTAGACGAGAGTGAGTCGAATTTTGTTCAAAAATCGCCGTTGTAGTTTTACAAACGCGACGGTATTCACATCGATACCCAGGTTAAAGTTTTCTCGCTCGCGAAGGGTTGGGGTTGAATGTTGTATATGCTCGATGGCGTCTGCACGGTGCGGGAGGGGCGGTCTTTAATTCAACGGAGCACGTCGCTGGCGTAAACTTTCCGATTATTATACGAATCGTGAACTATGCAAGGGCGGGAAGGGTTGCAATTCGTTGGGAGCGGAATTGCAACAACCACAATAACGAGCGGTCGCACGGCGGCCCTCGACGACTCGATCGCGCGGCCCCTATTCGATTTTCGAGAGTCCTCTGCCTGGACCAGCCATGCTTCAGCACGTCATGCACACACAAAGAGAGGTGAATTTACAAATATACGAGAAGTTGCCGGCGAGAAGAAAGGATTACGGGTCAAGAGGGAGTTGAGAGAAAGAGCGACAGGGGAAGCGGAAGTCCGGAAACCGTGGTTCAGAGTTTCTCAAACGAATCGTTGCGCGTCGCGACTGTTTCTGGTTTGTAAACTCGTGACGTCTCTCAAATTCGCAGAAATTTATACAAAATTTTCGTATCACAAAATATGACTCTAATGAATTTTAGTAATTATCATAACAGTGCAGATACACGTTTCAAGATCTGCATAGCGAAACTTTCCTCCATCATATCATAATTAGATGATGAACTTGCAGTTACGTACACGTTTCAAGGTCTGCATACCGGAACTTGGTAGCGCCGCGTCATATTTAATGTTTAACTCGGTTATTCGCACGGCAGAACGAGAGAGTTTGAGAAGCTCTGGCGGGGTGGGTATAGAAGGTGCGAAGGAACTTAAATAATCAATCGACTACAGACAGTTGTCGGTCGTACGTGAAAGCACATAGGGCTGACACTCTACGCAGAGTGTTTGCGGATTCTCCATTGGCATCTTTTCTTCCCTTCTTCGTCCTCGTTCCTCTTTAGGTCTCTGTCCCTCTGCAAGATTCCCTCGCAGCATCTCGGCTTCGCCTTGCGTCCGCAGAAGCAGTCAACACACAGAGAAGCTCTGCGACTTTGAATCTTGTAAACAGAAAGGTCGTCTCGCTTGCTTTATGAGAGCGAGCTCACCAACAATCGCGGTACATATTCTTCTTCTATCTTTCGAGATAAATTACAGGTACCGTGTAATTCGAAACTCGAGATCCATACAAATTTGTACGATTGATTTCGTTCTAAAGATTAATTAAGAAGACATTGAAAATAAGGACAGAATTTTTTTACGTATTTTTAGGTGCAAAATTTCAGTTGTACAAAGATAATATAAAATTTATTCAATTTAGAAAAGTGAAACTTGAAAGTCTCTCTAAAGATTAGTTTGTTTTCCGTTGCATGGGTAAAGGATCCTTATCAATGGAAATCTAATGATTATATTCGAGAAACACCTGTAGTTCAATGTCATCTGTACGGTCATCATCAGTTATCAGAATAACTGAAAAGATTGGAACTCGAAGAACGCCAGTAAATCGCTTAGGCTGTCATTCGTTAACGTCACGCGGTCATTCATTCGACGGCCGCAATCAGCTGGCAGCCGCTAGTTACAGCGGAGGCGCTAAACGCCGCTTGCGAGTCACGCGAGGCTGACACCAGCCCGATTAGTGCTTTCAATTCGCGGCGTGCGTCCGCGGCGTTCGTTAGCCGCGAAATTAGCCAAGCCGCGTAACAGTGAACGAGAGATAGGCGGAGACGCGGTTAATTGCACGCGCCGCACTGGTTAATTCGCGATACGTGCCCACGGCGATCGTTGCCGAGGAACCTCGGTCCCCAGCTCTATGGCTTAATCTCGCGAATGAACAGCGAGGTGCAGGACGTCGAAAAATCTTTCGGACCCAAGGAATAACTTCCGCGAACGCGGTGGATAAAGAATAACATCACGTACGGCGGTGTAATAAAGCCGCGTTCTTCGCCCGTTCCCCGAGTATATCAATCTCTAGTCAGGCAGAACGTGGAACACTTGTAGCTGTCACGTGGCAGGCTAGGAAATATTTGATGTCCCCTTGCAGTCACAACGACCGTGATAAATATAGTGCCTGAGATGAATTCGCGAGTTGATCAGGGAAATAAACGTACGACGATCGAACGCTCCCTGAAAAATATTAGCTCTTTAGTTGTGGGTGTGGCTTACAAACCACATACTAAAATTATAGCCAGAGGTGGGTGTGGTATATAAACACCCTGTTAACTTTTGATAATATTAAACAGCGGCTGTGGCTGATATACCATTAAAGTAAAAATAAAATAAATACAATGGAAAAATCTTTTGGAACAGAATATCACTTCAGCAATAGAAGATTATAACCTGTATACAAGAGTAGTACAAGATAAAAGTTTTGTTTTGAATATTTGTTTGATTTTAGTAAAATACTTGTTTTGCTCTTAGCACGATCGGCTGTGCTAAAAATAGCCGCAATTAAAGAGTTAATGACATCGAATTCGATAAGAAACAAATCGTATTTTACTTTCAGACTTTCTTGTTCTTAAATTCATCCTTCACGTAAAGTTCCCTAAAGAATAAGGCTTGAATTGACGTAGAACAACATTTCGCTGCGACACACTCGAGCGTTCGAAGTTCCGATTTTCCTACGCGTGCTCGGGTGGGTGCGGAGTTAAAATTTTTATTCGCATCGCATCGCTCGCAGATTAACAGTCTCTCACGGCCGGCTGAGAATTAATCCCCGTGGGTTCGTCGCGATTTATCCACGTCGTAAAGTTGGTCGAGGCTGAGGATCGACCAGCTGGAGAGCCAAAACGGACCGCCAGAAGTCCGGTGGACACGCGCAGGCAGGTGTACGATTGCCGCTGGAAAAATCGCGCGCAGAGCTCGCCTTGTGTTTGCGCTGGGATCAGACCGGCTTGCTCGCGTCGCGTTGCCCACATTTACGCAAAGTCTTATTTACGTGCATGCGCGCGTATTCGAGCGCAGGACGATCGCGTCAGCCCGCGTTTTCTCGCATAACTCTCGCCGCTTAGGGGATGACAAATGGCCGTTGGGCACGGTGCGTGCGCCTACGATGATAAGACGGGCCGAAATTTAAGGGCGACTCAGGGATAACCGCGTGCCTGGAACCCTCTCACACTCTCTCTCCCTCCCTCTCTCTTTCTCGTTCCTTCGCCCACCTCTTTCGCGCTTATCGCTCGAGAATACTGGCGAAATTTCACGGCCCGTTTACCCGAACGATATTTATTCGTTTCCTCCCGTTTCCTGTCGCGTTGACCGTTCTCCTCAAGCCGGGGACCGTTCCCTTTTTTTTTTTCACCCGAGCACCCAGCGCCGACGAAGGATTTGTTCTTCTATAAATTTCCGTCGCCGTCGAATGGCGCGTGCACGAGGGCTGTTATTTGTTAGAGGGGTTGTTGGGTCGCGCGAAGGAAACGCTGTTATCGGGAGTTCGAAACGGAGATGGATGCGCGGACCGAATTTTTTTCAACCGAGGGTTGAAGGGGCTGCGCTCTAGTGCGCGCAACATGTGGGAGGGTGTTCGCGTTTCAGGGAGTCTGCGAAGAGGGTGGCTTTTAATGGACCGGGGAATCTAGAAACGATATCGACGCGCGGACGTTTATATTCATTCCTGTCGTTGAAAGCGTCTCGTTGAACAATCCTCGATTTGACTATGAATAAATATTCGGACGAAAAACTTGAACGTGTACCACCAGTACATTCTTTGCTAGCCAACAGGTTACGATCTTCTTTTTCCTTGGAATATCCATGACTGCGAAGTAAAATTCGAGGCTGACGGCCTACGATCGATATTCAAAGGATCCTTCCTTTTATCGTTGATACTCCCAAGTGGTGTCTCTCTGTAGTATAGTGAGCGGTATAAACGCTGTATGGCCCTTCCATCTTGACGAAGAGCTCATCCTCGATATTACTGCTCGGCGAAACGCGCGCGTTTCTAGGAGATACATTTTGGCGGGCGATAAAGTCGAACACTCTATGGCAAACAGAATCGTAAACGCGCTAGAATCGCGGAACCGTACGCACTTATTTCGAATCATACGAAACGTAATCATCCACGAGCTTCTTCACGCGAAAGATGAAAGTAGTTTCAAGAATTATTACATGTAAGACATGTCTTTAGAGTTCATGTGTAAAATTAATTTATTTAGTATCCGAGTAGCTTAATTTACGTTAATACTTGGGAGAAAGAAAGATTGTTTCGGCTGTAACATTTATTGCCGTACACTTTACGAGGTCGATTAAACGCGGAATCGTTAAATTTTTACGCGAATCGATGTTCGCCGATTGGGAACGTGGCATTAATTGTCGCGAATGAATAATATTAACGAGGATGTGAGACGAGGGAGAGCAGAGGATGGGCTGTCTTGGTGTTCTTTGCCAATAACTCGCAATCTTTAAGAGTCGTTTCGTTGATTGCCTCGACCGAACGAGCCGCGTGCACCGAGCCAGACGGGTGACACTGGAAATTGAATCGTTCAATTACCGTCGAATGTGGCCACCTGGAAAGAGCCGTTTGCTGCGACGTTATACCCACTTAATGACGCTGAATTCCACCGGGATTTCGGCGGACGAGTAGGATTCCTGTCGAGTGTATTTGTACATCAAGCGTTTAGAATGCCTGTTTTCTCGTAACTCGCACGTAAGCCACTTTATCGCTAGAATTTCTGAATTCCTGTCTAATGAAAGCAAAACTTCTACCGATGTTTTGTTACTGTTGCACTCTCTATAGTTCATTTTTGGAAGAATAAAAAAATTAATTATTAAGAAAAGACTATTATTAAGACTACTATTAACGGAACTAGGAAAAGCCAGAGGGCCTCACCGTTGCGGAAATTTCGATATTTCCTACCTTTGACACTCAATGCTTCACCTAAGTCAACGTTATTAATGAGGGAAAGTTCAAAGACGACATACTTAAAAATACCAGTCATTTGGAGGATGTAATTTTGCCTTGAGAAGTTAAATTGCTTGAACAAGAAATGATTTATAGTCGATATCGCAACCAAACGAGAGGCCGCAGTCCTCCGAATCGAATCAGATTCGAATGAATGTGTTTATTGTGGCAGGTGAGAGCATTAGACGAGCACTATAATCTGATTTGTCCTGTACGAACGGACGAGTATTCGTCGAGCAACGTTGTCGAACACGGATTACCTTCCATTCGTCCATTTCGGTCGCAGGTGACCCATTGGAAAGTACTTTGCGTCGCTTTCTGGTTCGCGTTCGTTCGCCTGGTCAGTTCCCAGTTTAAATGCTCTCGTAACCTACTCCACCAACGCTGGGAAATCGTTGTGAAATAGCGGCGATGGAATTTTTTTCCTCTCGTGGAGCGCGGTACCCGCGGAAAGTGATATTCCGTATCACTGGGAATTTTTCTATCCGTTCTCTGGAACACGCGATCAATCGACGCGACGACGAGTGGTATTTCGTAGCTGAAGGGACAAATTAGCGTAGGACGAGAGTAATGGAGTGTTATTGAAAGTTATTGGACAGATATTTAACACTTTACCGTACGAACGAACTTTTTCACCAGCTAAAAAAGTTTCTCCGACTTCCACATTATACCGGATAGCAGTGGGTTTACCAATGTCACACATTTTTTCCTCCGCCAAGCTTCCCCGCTCTTTTAAGATTCACAACTGCGCGCTAATGAAAATCTACTTTACCGCTGTGTAGCTTTAAAGTTGCACTGGCCAGAGTAATTACACCGAGAGGATTAATTACTTACTTTTCGGGGAGGAAACGTTGAAACTCTATTTAAGAACAATAGTTGGCGAAGTATGTCTTTTAGGTTACGAATTAAGTTTACGGTTAACCCGTTTATTTTGATATTCGATTGATATCATCGCAGTCACGTGGCTTGCATATTTAACTCGATTTTCAGCGAAATTTGCAATAGAAGGAAAAAAGTTTTATTCGGTACAAAAAATCGCTCTTTAGAAATCTTTGTGAACCATATCTGGTAAATTCCTCTTCGAAATCGACACGCCTCGCACAAAACAATTGATAGGTTCCGTCGATCCACGGTATCCGATTCCCTACTAATAAGAGTACAACACTGCAGAGAAAGATCTATCGGTACACAGCGTTTCACCATCATCGCGTCAAACTTCTATTTGAAACTAATTCGCATGAATCACTTTGCCAAACCATTCGAACGCAGCATAAAAAAAAAAGGAGCACTCGAATGATTCCCAGATGCTAAACCAGCCGTTAAATGGACTCCCGTATATCAGCCATTCAGGAGCGCGGGTTCAAAATGCGTGGGCAGCCCCGGGACTTGTCGTGATATAATCGAGCGGTAGCGGATCCGTCGATTCCCCGGCAGGCTGCCGATAAATCGCGCGGCCCGCGTGAATAAATAAAGTGATACGCCGGACGACGAGGATAATATTTTCGCGTCGGAGTACAAACCCGGGGCTCGATTCAATTTATCGACGGCTGTTCTTGAAACGATCGGCCGCGAAATAATTCCCTTGAACGCGCGCGAAAATATACGCCGCTTTGTGCGCGTTCGCCCGTGGCCCGCCTCCCGCCCGATCGCCACCGCTGGGCCGTTGCTGACTTCCGGCCTGATGGTAAAATAAATAACCGATACCTCTCCGATCCCCGGGAATTATATGAGGTAATCATTAATGGCCGCCCAATAGCACGTTGCCCCGCAATCACGTACGAGTTTCATTGTTTACGGAGCACAATCGTCCCGCGGCATTAATTAATGCGTCGACGGCATATACACGCGATTAGCATTATTAATGCGCGATACCCGTGCACGCCGACCAATAAAACGATTGTCTAGGTCGTAACGCAGGATTCCCGGTTTTGCGCAATATAAACTTTATTGTCGCGCATTATGTACCATCAACTCCCTCCCGCCACCCTGTTGCAACCCCTGACTCTGCGACACCATCGCGTCGTCCGTTGCGTTTCAGTCGAAAATTCCCCGATTTACGCGTGTAACGTTCCCCGATCGCCACCTTTCTCGCTCCGCTACCAACCTGCCGCGCTTTTTCCCTCCTGCTCGCCCCTGTTCAACCTTTCTTCGAGCGAGCGAGCTTCATTAATCGAGCCCGCCTTTTGTGCGCTCGGCCGCCGCGTTATTATACACGTCCCACTGCATCATAAAGTTCCGGCAACTTGGCGATGCCACGCCGGGGCCAACCCTTTGATACGTAAATAGGAGAGACATTATTGGGGCGACGCGCGATAAATCGGAGCCAGCGTTTTGTCGCGCTCCCGCGCGGCTCGCAGAACGATCGTTCCCCGATTTATGCCGTTAGCTGTTGGTGGTAATTTCGCGTGATTTGCGGCGTTAATGTTTAATCGAACGCCTTTGGTTTACGAGACGGCATTCGTGGAGTCTACGAGCCTAAAGCTCGACCTTTTTCGTGGAGGAACGTCGATTGGTGTCTACTACTTGCGAAGTATATGCTTGATCGTAACACTGGTGGCGATAAATAAATAATTCGGTTATTCTGGTCTGTGTTGAAGCAACTGAGTTTGACAGATAGAAAAATCTACTTCCTCCGCATGACCAGTGTTTTTAACACTTTGTACTCGAAAGAAAGCGGAACAGCATTATTATTTATATATCATTGGTAATGTGTTAACAGAATAAGCGAAGTCATTACGATTGGTCTTTGAACTGAATATTATTTGCATTGTCTTCATCGAGGAGTCTTCGAGTTCGAAGACAAATTTTAAATGGCTCCGCTCTAGAGCTTTCGAGTGCAATGGGTTAAAGATAAGTAATAATAAAAATTAAAAGTCCTCAAAAATACGCGTTCGTATCGTAAACTGTGTTTTACAGATTAGGAAAGCGACTCTTTTCACGACGCAGCACTCACGAATATCCAGAAGCTTTTCAATTTTCATTCGATACTCCCAGTCCCCCACTAATATCAATCTTCTTCTAATCGCCAGCTAGGGTCATTAAGAAGCTGGCAGGGCAGCAATAATCCTCGTCACAGCCGGTTCCGTTTTTTCTTCTACCATCGAAGCGGTTCCAATAATCTCATTAATTTCCATTACGGATATTGCGACGACCCGATGCTCGCCGCTGCCTCGTCTCGCGATTGGTCCTTTCCATTCGTCTCTTGACGAATTAATTGTGGAAAGTTATCTCGATCATTCAACTCGCTCGCTCTTTCGCTACGCTGTGTCTCTTTTGGTCCTCGTTCGTACTCAGGTGTCCAGACTTTCCCATGTTTCTGTCTGTTTTTTGTACAACGCGACTACAATGTGTTATTTAATTAACGCACCTCTCCTCTTCCTGTCGTTCCACCGCGTCGTTGTTCCTCGTTGCGACCGTACGTGGCGCTGCGAACGATCATTGCATCTCATAAAGGAATTAGCGGTTGTGTCGACAATTTTTCCTCTCTTTCTCGCCTCCAATTTACGAGCAACCGACGAGCGCGATAAAAATCGACTTTTGCAAGCGTGTCGCTCGCAGCTCACTTGTCCTTCGACACCTTTCATGCACACGTTCTCTACTTTTGGTGCAACTCCGGGTGCTGAACGTCTTGCTCCTGACATATTTTAGTGTTTCATCAAAGTTTCATTCGGTTCTGCTTAAGTGCCTTACAGCTTTGACGATTTAGAGGAGATTTGAAACGTGAGGCGTTCAACGTGAGTAAAAGAAGTGAGAGCATTATGATTAACGAGTGATAGTGACAATCTAAGATTACTTAAGATAATATTTGTGAGTATAACCATTCGGTTGACGTGATTGTACTTCCAAAAGTTGAAGAATGTTCGTTTTATTTGTATCTAGCGTATTTCAGAGTTATTTTGACGCTCGGCATTATACATACTTATTAGTTATGTCCGATACACGATGAATGGCCTATTAAGAATTGGCAATTGTTTGGTGATTTATAAATGAGCGTGTACGTGGACATATGTTTGAATATATTGGTAGTTGCTTCGTACAGAGGACATAAGAATACGTAAAATTGGAGGCAATATTTGATTTGATAACTTTAAAAGCTAGCTGGTTTGGTATTTGTAAAATAGATACGTGCTAGAAACCACTTAACGAGAAGTTTACGATATCGAGCATGTCACGCGATCTCGACAATTTGTCGATAGTTTCGTCGATAAATCATCGATAAATTCGAGATTCATGGCGACAGATCTACTGAAAAACTTTGCTTCTAAGCCGGTGATGGATCGCTGATAGGTAAAGACAATTTGCTGGCTGTAATGGTACAGCTTGTCGGATGTCGCACGGATCGATCGAGATCGTTTCCTTCATTTTTTAAAATAACTCGCAGTATTTCGTACGAAAATGGGGTTTCAAAGAAAAATATTGCGTTGTGGAAAATTTCCTGCGTGTATTTCACCCGGTGATCGCAATAGTGTTACAAAGTATCACTATATTTGCAAAATGGAACAATTCTCTGGGCACGTGGTAAAAGTACAGACCGAGGAGGGTAAAATTCTGTTAGCGGAAAGAGTCAAAGCGATTCAATCCTTTTAATCGGCCCTTTGATCTCTGATAATGCTACATGGAAGTGCACTTGCCCTCGATGTAACGTTCGAGTGGCGCATTCATTGGCTTTGTCGGCTTTTTCCACGCGTTTTTCCACGAATTTTTAATTCCCGCTGGGACAACTTTTAATTTCTGTTGATTGCACGAACGGCACTCGCGATACGCGGCTGCGTGTATAGCTGATTAATTTCCGCGTTCTAATTAAACGGGCCGTCAAAATTCAGCTACCGTTGTCCAAAAATTTGTTTTGAAATTTATTCGCGAGACAATGCGCTCGAGTACGTGTTCGTTTCTAAAAATCAACACGGATATTTCCGTACGAACGATACGATAAAGCAAAAAAAGAAAAAAAAAGAAAAAAATGGCAAACGAAGTATCGCTCTTATCAGAATCGATTTTTAATTAGAGAACCTTCGTCGCTGAGCAATCTTCTTTCACTTTGGCCTTAAAATGCCTCTCTGCGTGAAACGGCTATAAAAAAAGCCAGTGTAATCACCGAAGAGACCACGGAACGAGCATCCGTCAAGGCTCCGCTATCGTCCCGCTGCGAAATACACCGTGGAATTGCAAATTGCCGCTCGATCATAATTCGTACGAACGACCCGACAATAATTTCTCCGTGGCGTGTGCTCACGGACGAAGAAATGAAATTTCGTGCGCATCGCTCTGGCCCACTTTATTGCTGGTTCACACGCGCGAGCGACGCGTCTGGTCCGCGTTCGTATGGGTGCGTGCAAAGGGTCCCCGGGACGAGAGGGTTGCCCATCGGGGTAACGACAGTCATTTTTAACCCTTTATGCAAGGAGGGTCGAGATTAAAGGGCAGATTTGCCGCACGATTTGCCGTTGGAGTCTCTATCGAGAAAGAGGAGGAGGGGTACGACGACACCGACGTCGTCGTCGTCGTCGTCGGGCGCAGGACCATTTCCAGTTGACTGGTGAACAAATTTCAAGCTCACCCCTCGCGACGATCAAATCAGAAGCGCTTGCTCCCGATATCGTCGTCTCCGTGTTCACGCTAAAGGTTAATGAGGGATAAGCATACTGTGCGAGAAACGGCTGCCCCGTTTTGGGAGATCCGTATAAAACAGCGACGAGCAGCATGTTGTCCATCCGGAGCTCTTTGTACGAGGCACTTTAATTAGTCGCAGCGCGACGGTCTCGTGTTTATTATAGAATACAGATCTGCGAAATAATTTGAAAAATCGACCGTACAGCAAAATTCCATTTATTTGACCTTTACTTATCGTGACTAAGGTTTCGCGATTAGATGAATTTCTGTTGGATCTCTCTTACTCACTCTAAATGTCATTGCTTCGGAATATCTATAATATAGGAAGCGTAGGAAGGTAGCGAAAGGAGCAATTTTTTAACCACTGGAAACACGTAGGTCGTACAATCTCCGGCACAATAGACCCTCCAGATTACTGTTTGACCTTTACATTTCACCGAGAATCAATGGAGGCGCAGAGACTGTTGGAAACTCTTTGTGAAGGCAAACAAGTTCGTTGTTGGAGCATGACGCACGGAAAAATGATTCGACGGAAATGGAAATGCAAGGAGAAACGTGAACGCTTTGACCCTCTGGCGATCCCATCAACAGGGTGGGACGGTTCATCGACCGCGTGTTTAAGTCGGTTTTAGGACACCGATGGTCGGCCATTGCGTACAGGAAGAAAAGTAATCCGCGATGCTGATTCATTTGCGTGCAGCGGCGGAGCGTAGGGGCGATTGTGATGCAAAGTTCACAAGCATCGGAAGAGGATGGTAGGAAGGGTAACGAGGCGAAGGACTTTGGTGTAAACCGTGCTCTTTCCCTCTTTCTCCGGCCACCGACTTGTAACAGTGGAATACGTAAATCTGTACCTGGGAGAAGGAAGGCAGCCCCAATCAGGGCGGGGAGAAGGAGGAGGAAAACGAAGAAACGGAGGAGAGGGTTGAAGAGGTAGAGGGCGAAGAGAGGGGTTCGCGAGCAGACAAGAGCCGGGGATTCTTAACGGAGAGACCTTGACTCGAGGAAACGAGCACTCCGGAATTCGATTGGCTCCGAGCGGCATCGTGCATATTAAGTCGACGTTATTTGAATGTCAAAAGTACCCTGGGACCGGTGATTCCGTCTCTGGCTGGGATAGGAACGAGGGAAACGAGAGAGGAAATACGCTGGCAGCGAGGCATCCGCGGTGGAGAGGGGCCTCGATTTTCGAGGCACGCGGAATAAGAGAAATAGAGAAGGGAGCGAGAACAAGGCTGGGTGCCTGGGTGGAAAAGAAGAAATTTCTTCGTGTCGATACGCCGGGTATAATTGAAAATATATTCGCTCCCTCGTCCCCTTCTCCGTGCTGCTTCGCCGTTCGACCGTGCGACGCGACGAGAAGGTGATTTAAAATGCTGCCAGCTAAATGCAAAGAGGCGGTGGGTGTGATAAATTACTGGCTGCGAGGATTTACCGCCGTCCGGGCTCGATTCTGATCGAATGCTAATTGCTTTCGGTATCGATCTTACGAATTCTCGATGACGACTGCCTCGATTTTTCCCACCCTTCCACCCCTTTCCCTCCCTTTAATTTCGCGGTTAACGGCGACTTCATCGCAGTCGTACGAATCGTATCTATACTATTATTCCACTGGTCGATTTTAATTCCACGTTTATTACAAGTTATCCTCGATGGAAAAACGCGCTCGGGGCTGCGCTGCGGCGAGGGTGGATCGCAGTGGCCGTTGTTTTAGTACGTCATATTGCGGCGTAGAGCCATCTCGGAAATAGAAATCTCATCTATCGGAGACCAGGCTGATACCGCAGGATACTATATCTCCCTTCTCCAGGATTAATTAAGGCTCTCTCCGGTGGTACCACAGGCACCACAGGCACTCCTGGCAGCCGAATCAATCGATCAGGTTTACCACCTTACCGCGTTACCTCCGAACCAATTGACATTCTGGTTGCATTTTGTATTTTCAGCCGTCCCTAATTAACCCCGCGCGCGCGCGCGCGCCTCCTGCTATGTCGGTCAGTCTGGGGCTTGCTGTCGCAGGTGTGCGCGTTTCTTGCGTGCAAACATTATTTGATAAACCCTCTGTAACGCGCAGACAATCTGTCAGTTATGATATTAACCAGTAATTTCATGCGAGACTACAAAAATGTAGAATGATAATCATTTTTTTCCGAATACCTTTGCGCAACACTCAAGATACGAGCTATATAATCTCTTTAAATTTTTCTACGATAGAAATGAAAACTTAATAATTGACTCACAGAAGCACCACAGATAAGATAAGTGCGAGTAAACGTTTAAACGGCCGACAATTACTCGTAACCAAAGTGGTATTTTCTTGGTGGATGCCGACCAATACGTCCACCCGAAATGACGTGATTAACGCGCAACAGGGTAGCAAGAGCGAGAAGGGGCTCGACAGAAGGACGGGGGTGGTCCTGTAAACAAGCGTAAACGTTGCGCCCGTCCGTGTTCGTCGCGGTGCAGCGGCGATAAATCTAAATTTACCAGCAACACCACGAAAAACTAAATCCCCCGCAATTTCCGCCCGGACGAGGAGCAAAAACCTCAAGAGCTGAATTCGCGCTGGCGATGTATCATAATAACGTTCCCCCAAGCGCGGTATGCTCGAGCCATGGTAACCATGCTAGACAACCAACGCGCAATGGCTCGTCGTTTCTTCCTCTCTCGTGGAAACTCTTTAACGCTCCAGCGGTGCCCAGACGTCGAGGAATACGCGAATACCTCGGGAGCTCGCAGATATATGTATATCTCACCTTACTATTTCATGTACGCGAACAAAAGTCGATGTCCGTGCTCGGTCGAAGTAGGTCAAGAGACTATAAATGTCTTCCCCAGGACGGAGGGACTTTAAATATAAATTATTCCTTCCAATCGAACGATTATATTTCGAAATCGTTCACCTCTTTGCATTTAACATCGCTTTCGGGGACTATTCTCGAACTCGGGAAAGTAATTTCGCAACTCCACTAATTTTTTTACGATTTTAGTCTTCGTTACTCGTACAACCGTTTGTTACCTCAAGTGATTCGAAGCTTGTCTGTTTTTACTTCGCTTTCACGATTCTTTTAATTTTTTCACAATTTTAGTTTCTGTTACTTGTACAGCCATTTGTAACCTCTAGTGACCCGAGAGATGTATTTCACTCGTCCATCCTGTTAACACCTTGTTCGAGCGTTGGTCATTCTAATACAGTTGAGTACGATGTTGTGAGGGATTTTTACATATTTTTAAAAAAATCGTATCTTGTCCGTTTCTTGTCTAATTATCGATTACAATTTTTCTTTTTGGGATAATTTTAAACGTCCTTTAGGACGTCATATGACGCTCACAGAGCACTGTACAAAATGACGCGAGTATTTAATTGATATATTATTATCTTGTCACCGATAGAGACACATCAACATTTTTCTTACCACGAATTATGGTGACAGAGGATCCAATTGAAAACCAGTCCGCGATAGATGACCAACGTGCTATTTCTCATTGCATCACCGACCTATCGAATCGTCGCATCCTTTCCCACTCACTCCTCTAAAGGGAAAAACTCGCCGGTAGATCGATAAATAACTCTTATCAGGGCCCGTGACTTACGAACGAATTACCCAGTCACCCCTCGAAGTTATCTGTCTCATACATCATCGACGTTCACCCAACGGCTGTCCGTCGCGCGTTTCGCGTCCTCGTAGCCGTTTTCCATCCCCTCGTCGCTATTTATCAGACCGGGCTCCTTGGCCGCGACGCGTTCGCCGGAGTTCGTTAACTTTTTCCTTCGCAGCCGCGTCACCCGTCTTTCCCTGGAACCGTAGACGAGGGTGTACGAAAAGGCATTAATAAAAACGCGTCGCGCCTGCTTTCTTCCTTGTCGTCCCGCCAGAGCCTGCACCTGTTCCGCGTCCCCCTTTTCAAACGCTCGAGACCCTGAACAAAAAATTCCCGTATAAATTACTAGGGCGTTGGTAATGAATTGTAAACAAATTACGCAGCTGGGGCTGTAATTTGTTGGTTGGGCGTAGTTTTATTGTTGTCGCGCGGTTTCGATCACGTTGTTAAGGGGTTCGTTGTGCCGTGGCTGATACATTCACAGAGGGATTACAGACACAATTTTTTTATTTCATCGTTCGATCCATGCTAATTCGAATCAAATGTTCCTGTTGGTAAAGTAGTTGTTAAATAAGTATAAATATAAACTTAGAAATGAAAATAATAATCGTTATTAGAAAGGTAGAATCTCTTGAATTTAGAGGAAGTTTATGAGGACGCTAAAACGACACGTGCTAACTGTTACGTTCAAGAACCCGCAAGACGGTTACTTAAAAAGTTACAGCAGAAGGTTACAGCGTGCAGGCCCGTAGCAGCGCGAGATAAATCATTTAGTTCTCATTTGGTACGCTAAAGCGGCTCGTGTTAAGCGAAAAAGCGCACCGTGTTCGAATAATTTGATAAAAGTTCGCGTCGGCGCCTCGTGATTGGCGACCGACCGGAGGAACGTTAACGTTAATTATAAATCTCGACGGGATAGCGGTAACGGGGTGGCGCGGGGCGGTGAAGTCGAGCGGGAGCAGGAGAGAGATAGGAGGGAAAAAAAGGGCGAAAGTCCGTGGGAATAGTTCCAAATGGGAGCCATTAATTTTACTCATCCGCCTCGTGGCAACTCGCCGCGTAATAACGAACGTGAAACGATATGAGAAAAGTTGAGATACCTGTCCTTCCGTGCCACACTGTCTCGCCCCTCCAACGTCGACCCCATCGCTCGAGTGGTTCGTGTGAAATCGCGTTCGCCAAGTTAGTTTCTCCTTTATCTCGACGTAGAAATGTGGTTTAAGGATGTTTGCTTATCTCTAATTGCTCAGAGTTCTGATCTCGAATGTTCTTTTGCTCCGTTTAGGTACGTGTTATGGTTACCTGATGAATTCAACTTTATAATTAATCGTGCTACGTGTGGAAGAGATATACACACTGGTGTACACACTGAGACGTGATTTTTTATTCAAAACACGAAGAAGAAGAAGCAACGGTACGTGGTATCGAACGTGTAGTCTTGTATCACGATTACCTGGACAGCTTCTCGACGCTATGCATGCTTGCGGATTCCATTGTGAATATCACGCGTTCCGCTCACGGTACACCAAACTTCAACCCCTGGGAGCTCGATAAGAGATCGCATTTTGCAGTAAAAAATCCCCTACGAGAACTGTTCCATTTGAACTTACTTATCCCTCTAATATGAAACCTCTGTCGCTAGAACATCTCATGCTATTATAGAACTGCTTCTAGAATTTAAAATATTAAAAAGACAGGATTAAAAATATTAAAAATATTAAAAAGCCAAGCTTAATCCTTTTACTACTGTTGCCGCCTAAGCTTGTGATACTATAGACACTTGAAAAGCTTGTAAGCGCCTAAAGGCGCTTACAAAAATTGCAATGCAACAATGCGCAACAGTAAGAAATGAATAATATTGTTTCAATGTTTCGAATATTTGAATATACTTTCTCAGAAATGCTTGATCAATCGAAGAATTGTGGAAAAGAAGAGCAAAGAGCAGGCAAAACTCGTATTTCGATCGACGTGTCAGTTGTATCGTTGTTCTCGTGCGCGCGCTCTCTCTCTCTCTCTCCCTCTCTCTAGACGCCTCCTTTGCAAGCCTCGATAAATCGATAAACGTTCGGCTGTATCGAACCGAACCGAGCGGGGGTCCGAGCCCCTGTCAATAATATTTCAACGGGCCACCCGTGGCATAGGTAACCGTGGGGCTTCGAAGTTCCGGGCACGAGTGGTGGTTTTCGACTCTGGACCGTTGCGCCACTTACACGGTCAGTCAATTTGCGTAATGAAGCAGCGAGACCGTGCTCTCGCCGAGGGCCAATTACGGCCGAAGAGGGTCTGGGGCCGCTGTACTTAAGCTTTACCTAAAACCACGGTGAACCTTTGGAATCGCGGGATGCCCGCGTCTGCCCGCGTCTGCCCGCGTCTGCCCAAATCCATCGGCCAGCGTTGTAATTGCGTCACTTGTCGCGAGAATCGAACTCGCCCGTCCGCATCGACAGATGGTCCCCTCGAGACGGCATCGTTATACCCGGACGTCCACCTAGAAACAGCTCGACAAAGAGACTGGTGGAACGAACCCGAAGGTTGCGGATCAGAAAGAAAATTTTCGCACGCGCATCCGCGACCATTCTTTCGGCTTTCTTTAAGCAATTCGATGGCTCTCCATTTCATATATATTTCGATTTTTCCGCTATTCGGTAAGTAAAATGAATTGTAAAAGTTGAAATCAGAACAAGCGAGAAAGAGTCTATTCGCTTCAATAAACAATTATTCCGTTTCGATAACAACGATGTCTCACTTTATAAACAGAAGACGAAACCGGACAATCATCTCGGTAGCAATTCCGCGGAAGCTCATTTTAAAACTATTTCCTGCCTTTTTAAAGCCTCTTACTCTCTTTGAGTCGACCACGCGACAAGCATCGAGCCCGAGCGGAGCTCCGCGTTTTTGCCTTTCACTGGTCAACAAAGAAGCCCATCTCTTTTTCCTTCGCTGAGCCTTCGCGTAATGACGTTGCGGCTATCTAAATTCAAGCGGGAGTCTCAGTGGCCGGAGAAAAAGGCAGACCGTTTCCCAGCAAGAATGGCGAAAGTATAGAGGAAACAACCCTTCTGCTTCCGGAGCACGTTACTTGCGTAATTAAAAATTTTAGAACCAGTAAAATTCGTTCACGCTTCGAAACGGGGAGGACACGCCGAGTACCAATGAAGAGTGCGAATCTTTACAAATTCTAAAGCAACCTTTAAGGTCTTCATCCCTGCGTCTCTAATTATGAAACTAATCAACTAACGCAAAAGGTAAAGAATAATTGGAAGTCCTCTGAAATAATTATTTTAATGTCTAACAATACGTCCATTAGGCCAAAAATGATAACCACGAGCTTTATCCGAAACAACTCGATGAATGACTAACTGAGCTTTTGAGTTTGGATGTACGATTAAATTAAAAGTTTTCCATATCAATACTATTTAATCTTATTCGATTCTTCATACGTACAGTGATTACACATAAAACATTTTCGTAAACTGAATAGATTTTTAGTTATTTCAGTCATTTCTATCATTTATTTCAATTATTTCTCTCATTATTCTTATACGTATATTACACACTACGGCTAAAGTAACCTTTCCACTTCAACTGACGACAATACCCAGTAATGATCACTCTTTATCTTCTTTAGAGTATCCTTCTCAATCCTCAACAATTGGCACCTAATCAAATTCTAAGAAAATTTATCCAAAACAATGTTCTCCTTTTTCACCTAAACATTATTGCTTATGATCAGCTCTAACATTATAAGAAAACAATGAGAATGAATTTATTAAATTTAATGATTTTATTGGGGCGTCGGTTTTAGAAGGACTTTTCCTGGTTTATTTTTTTCCATCCCTCAGCTCTTCTTCCTAGTTTTCTAATTCTTAGTCCCGTACCTTATCGCTATAAAAAAAAACAAATTTGTGCAAGTTAAAGCTTTGTACATTTTGACATGGGAAACGTAGGACATGATTGAAAGATCGTTTGATGTCAAGGTAATAAATCGTAGGCCAAGCGGTTAATAAGTATTTTGCTTCTACTAAAAATTTCCGTAGAACCTGGCAATTAGGGAGTGCAGTAAAAATTCGTCTAAAATTTTCGCGCGAGGGTGAAATCGGCCGGCAAACAGCGCCGGTGTTCGAATTTCGCGCGTCGTTCGTTCCGCCGCGGCTAAGAGAAAAGTTGGAGCGCATCGAGCGGGTAGATATTTGCTTCGCAAACGGCGTGTTTGTCGGCGGCTTCGCCCGCTCCGTTTTCGCAGCCGTGCTCCTGTTCCAGCTTTCTCATCGTTCCCTGTCGTCCCTGTTCCGCGGGCTCGTGCCGTGAATACTAAAACGGTCGCCACCTCTGAGCTGAATGCGGGATTCGCTCGTCGATAGCGGGCTGCCAGCGATAGAAATACCTACGTTCCTAATCTCACCGTCTCATTAGCTGCGTTTGTTACGCGCGCCAACGTTCCCAGGAAAAATGAAACTTTGGAGAAAACTCGGTTTCCTTTAGCGATTCGCGTTGATCAAGTATCGTCACGTCATTTAGTGCGAGCAATAATTTGTTGGAGAAAGAAGAACGCTTCTGCATTTAGAAGAAGTTTAAACATGCAAGAAGGAGTACAAAAGTTTCAGAATGCTTCTAGAAAGGTAGACGTTATTAATAATTAACGAAGTTCTTTAATCTTTAACTGGGAGAAGTACGTACGTTACGATTCGAAAGCTTTTCTATTTGTCAGTATCATCGCAGCGAACAGAAATCCACTGTATAACAACTCTCGACGGTAACCAATCCCTCTACGTGCAAAGCGAATCCTTGGCAACGACGAGCGCCTTGACGAAACACGATTTGTCAAGATCCCGTAATACATTTCAGCGGGCCCTTATCCACGACAGACAGCTCTCGCACTTTTATCCAGAGAGTGGTCTAAAAAGGAAGGAAATGGAAGGTCGCGTGCATTTTCAATCAGCTTTAATGTCTTAACTTAACAGCTATTGACATATCACCTGAACCTAATATTTTTACTAAATAGGTAACTGTATTTCATAAATAATTACTATCGTCCAGTGCTTGTAATTAGCTTGTAATCGTAGTGTTTTAACCCTTTGGAACTTTTTGAGAAACGCACGTTTCTCTAAAGTTTTCTGTTGGAATGAAAATGTTTTATTACTGATAGACGTTAGCGATAGAAACCATTGGTTTAAAAGTAATTTCAAGCTGTTGCAATTAAAATTTCAGGAAACTACCAGAATGGTTTCTATTGGCAACGTTCGAGAAGGCGTTGAATGCAAAATGTTAAATACGATATCGAACGTTTCTCGCGATATTTCAAAGCGACGCCGGACGAAGAAGTATCGCGACGGAGCTGATTATAATTTATCGCGGTACACTCGGCTACGGAATCTTGGCGGGGAAGAAAAATTTCTATCCGTGCCGGCTTATCAACTACGTGACACGTCGCATCGAGATCTCGTTAAAGGCACGGAAACTGGCGCGCGGCCGTTGCTCTCGAAACGATTTGACGGCTGTCTCATGCATAATAAGGGCTCCTTCCTTCCTTCCATCGGGAGCTTTATTTCGCGCGGGAACGGCCGATCTGCAAAGTAATATGATATTTTCTGTCTGTTGAACGACGGAGAAGCTGCTCGGTTCCCCGAGGAGTATCGGGAAAATGGATGTTTCAAGGAATATAGGGTAGAAAGGGGAAGTAATGTTACGGGCGTGATGCAGCGGTTCAGACGGGATACGCGCTCTTTCGACGCCGATTATTGGGATACTCGTCAAATATTTTGGTACTGATTACATCGATGTTGAGTAATTCATTCTCATAATGATAATTGACAATAAAGTCTTGAATTTTGAAGACATTTTAAATCAATCGCTATTCGCACTCGGCAAAATTCTATGCAGCAGTGCATCTTTAGAAGAAATCGATCATACATTCGCAGAATGGCAATGGAACCTTTCTCCTTCTGGTTCGAAATGCTATTTTTCAAGCGTCAACAATCGTATATCATTCGCAGAGTACAATACGAGGGTCCGAACAGTCTCGGGAGTAGAATGTTGCTTGGAAAGCATTCGACAGCAGGTCGAACCTTCGGATCGTCTCGAAAGAGACGTCTCGACCTTGCAGCTGTCATCGTTCTCGTTAAAGGGTCCTTCGGAGGACGTCGTTATTGCGTGCCTCGGTATAGGGGTGAATATCCTGGTTTCTATATCATATTAGATAGCCTCGTCGCCTCTGCTGTCGTGTCTTGGAATAAACCGATTCTCTAGAACAGAATCCACTTAATAACATTCCATAGTACAGCATTTTGTAGAACAAAACCGATATACATATAACTTTTTACTCATATCTTATACCAGTGTTGGATTTCGAGTTGAACAGAGTCGAACGAATCAAGGGTAACACGTATTAAGAGACTTTAGAGGTTTTTATTTTGGCACAGGTTCCGTATGCTGGTAGTAACTGCAGTAATCTAAACTTATGCCGAACGACTATTTAGTATTTATACGGTTGAGTCCTAACGAATTTATATTGCGTTGTCAATGTTATCAGAGAGTTAATCATGTAACAACTGACTTACGATAACCATTTTTGGGTTTCACATTTATTTCAAAACAGTTCTGAAATTGATACCCGTATCAAGTTTGAGGCGCGTCGCTTCGAGTCGCTGTAAGAATGAAAGAAAAGACCTACAGAGGTGTTGGAGGATGGCTATAAAATATTCAGAATTTGTGAGTTTTTCAAAATTGTTCTCAACGTAGCACATTTTACAAAACTCAATATTACTCTAGTAGATACTATGTTCAGACAGAGTGAGTGATTTATTTTCAAACAAGTTAAAATTATATTCCACTTGGTATACAAAGATGGTAGGCGGGTGGAAGTTGCGCGGTACCCAAGGGAAGGATTTGGCGAGAGTTTTCACCTAACGGTGACGAGAGGGCACCCGATGATGCCTGGCCGTCGCCTCCTACTTTCCATTCTTCCCTTGTTGTTCCATTCCGTGGAAGATTAGTGGCGGGCTTATTGCCTCATGAATATGTATAGGAGAGATCGCTCTCAGGTCGGCGCGAAGCGGCGATGCCCGGCCGTTGGACGTGCCCGTGGGTTTCAAGGAGCCCAAGGGTTACGGGCCGGTGGGAATGGCCGCGAACGAGACGCTGAGAAATTAACGAGTCACCGGCCGCCGGAAATTACACGCGGGGATAAACAGAGTATTGCGGGACAGCTGCAGCCGTGAGAATGGTCATCTTCCCGAATGCAAATCGAGCAAATTTTCGGGACGGCAAATTGCCGCGCTGAATGCCGGAGAAGTCCGGGTGATTTTCTCGATGGGTCTCGATGTAGTTCCCTCGTGTTCTGGTAATTTCACACCCTGCACCGAATTGCTGTGCTGACTGGTTGCTTCGGCGGCGAGTTCCCGCGGCGAATCGATAATCTAATTATTTCGCATAAATCAAGGATTTTGTTGATTGCGACGTCGGATAGCTTGCGTTGTTCGTAATTCAGATGGCAGGTAAACTAAAGAGTTGTGTCCGCTATTATTCATTTATAACACTGTACAATATAACAAGGTAAAACGACTTTGAGTCAAATATCGCGAAGCTGTTTTTTTTTACTAGCTTTGTGGCGGTCCTCCAACATCCGTCACTAGAGGGACAATAGCATTCACCATTTCCCGCAAGCGCTCATTTCCGTCTCTATTTCTATGGTATATAGAGTTTTCGGACTTGTCCCTAATATCCCCGCGTCTCTTCCCTCTATTTTCGTACCATCCCTTTTCTCTCATTCTCACGGCGTCCCGAAAGATATCTCCTTCCTAGGAGTCACTTAACCCTCTTACCGAAGAAATTTGATTGTCCTATTTGATATTACCAATTATTCGTAGCCTGAGCTAACTTGATGATGAAAATCTAGGGATAACTTCCAAAAAAGCCTAAAATATGTCAAGGGTAAGACGTTGCGAGGCGTGCGGCATTCTACTTTAAAAATGGTTGAAAAGACGAGAATATAGGTAGGTAGGATAGATGGAGAAACGCGTGGTAATGAAAAAAGGTGGTAAATAGCATAGAAGAGGAGAAAAATCTATAGTGAAAGAGAAAGTTCTGGGAAAATTTGGAAAGAATGGAAAATCAAAGATTCGGGAAAGAAAAAGTGCGTCGTAGCTGTCAGATAAATATTTATAATTTGAGAATAGTCTCCAGAAGCGTCGGTTTTCTTTCGTCAGTAAGACGATGCGTTTTGTAGAGATTGGGATCATGGAAAGTCGTGCCACCTAAATATTTGTGTGTGTAATTCCTAGTAAACTATCCCATCTCTTTGTTAATTTTGTTCCCCCCTTAGCCTTCAAAGGCTACAATGATATGGTGTTTATAATATTTAGACTACAATATTTGGGATTATAGAAGGTAAAAAAAAAAAAAAGAACTTCGCGTGAAATTCTTACGTTACATAGTTCAGTAGGATTTTCATATAAGAATAGTATCTCTGATACAGAGCATTGAATTTTTTAACGAGAACCGTATTATTTAAAATGAATTTCCAGACGGTGCAACGAAACGCGTCAATGTCCTTTCTCTCGGTTGGCTGGCTCGTCTTGCACCGCTTGTTCCTTTCTCCCGAACATAGAGCAGCCTTCCCTCGATATCTGATAAAATGTAACTAATTCATGACGCCCTCGAAGATCGCATCGAGACTGCCTGCGGCAATCATTATACGTCTGGAAGAAATTTCATGGAATAGTTCCTCGGGAAAATACCAGTCCCAAGGTATCTCCGACGGAAAAACCCTCACGGAGTCTACGATATTTCCACGAAATTATCTCTCTCTCTCCATAAAAAGGAAAATGGAATACAAGTAGTAGCAACGACTACGAATATTGCGTTCGTTACGCAATAGAACGTTTCGATGGATATTTAAATAATTCCGCGAAAACAACTTTCGAAATGAACGGAATTTATCGGGGAACTTAAATTGCTCGAGTCGCATGCAAATAAGGAAGCTTTTACCTCGTTCGTAGCGGTACCACCGACACCCTCTCGTAAGTAAGCTCCGCCGTTCTGTGAATAAAAAGATGTCGATAACGTCTGTTATCGTCTATGGCCTCGGAAAGTGAAGTTGAACGTCACTGCTCGGACCGTCTTTTCCTCCGTTTTCTCGATAGTTCCTTTAAACTTCCCAACAAGCTTTCAAATAACTTCCCTCCGACGTTACTGGAAGATGTCTCGAGGACAGGAACGCGAATACCACGGCGATACCGTCACGGGACTCCCTCCTTTCCTCAACATTTTGATCCGATGGCTTTATTCTTTCGTTTCAGAAAAATTGCTTTGATTTAGAGCGATCGTTTTCTCCTTCGAACTTCCTCGCGACCAGTTCGCGCGAACTGTTGTTCTTTTTCTTCGAACTCGTGCGCAAAGTTACTGCAGTTAAAAATCTTTCGATTTTCTAAAGGACCGTACGAAGAACGACAGTTGGCGTTTTCTCTAACAGGATGATCGATATCGTAACTTTCCCCGGATACTTCTCACGATCACCAAAGTATTCTAATATACAAATGCATCCGAGGGTTGCCGCGTATGCAAGACTACTTTTCTGCCGCACTTTAATCTATGAAACGTTCACCCCTGAAACAATTCTACCATTTTACCGCGTGGCTCGCTCATCGGCATACCCAGCCGAATTGTAGCGGAATAAAACATTCACGGGTAATTTCTTAGCCGACATGGCGGCCGTTTTCTACGGTAAAGCGTACAGTGGACCAATAAATTCGCGAATGTCGTCCAGCTGCGGTCGGAAATTGGCCGCTACCGCGCGTATAATGTCCAGTAGACCCCCTACAACACGGTAGAAACACGTCCGTGTTGTACAAGTCGCTTAAGTTCAAGGATTAAAGCTATTCAAATATTTTTTATATTTAAAATAATTTTGCTTAATAATCAGGCTTATGCACGTACTTAAACAAACGAACTCGTCCGAAAGCAAAACTGAAATAAAACAATTGATTTCGATCAGCGGATGAAATTTAATAAACTAATTATACTTAGGTTAACTCAAAAATTGAAAGGTGTGTGAACGGTCTCGCAATCTTGTACCATAACTGTATTTGTCAATAATTCCCGTTTAAATATTTACTTACTACTATTATTATGGGTCAGAGGGAGCAGTTTTTTTTACAGGTACGTAATCAAAACTTCTCTAAACAGAATAAATGAAGTTATTGTTTTTGCCTCCAAAAGTGTTTGCAAAGTATTTGTCTCTATTGAGGAGCTCTCGAGTTTGAAGATAAAGAAATGGCTCTGCTCCGGAGTTCTCCAGCGTAAAGCGTTAATTATCGGAACTAAAACGTGATAAAATGGCAACATCTATCTCATTCTTTTACCGTGTTATACAAGCCCCTTTTTGTCGAAAGAATATTCTCTTTCTTGTTTACCGACCAATCGATAGAATTGCGACGAGCGAGTAAAAAGGAGGAAAGGAACGAGGGAAACATGCAACGACGGGTTTCGCAGCTTATTACCGGCAGTATCCGCGTGATAAAGGGTGGAAAATTGTATTATTACGGAAGAGTACGTGTGATAACAGCTCCCGCTGAGAAATTACCGCGGATGGACGTCCGCTGTTTTACGGAACGAAGCGGAAGCCGAGGGAACAGGGTAGCTTCCTTCCCTTTCCTCGTTAACCGTACTTTCTACCATCGCGCGCGAGAATGACGCGTCTCCCGCGGGTACAAAGCGGTTCAGATATTGCTTCCTATTTTTCTCCAACGTAGAGCTTGTAATAGGTTTCAAGCAACCAGCACCGCGTCTTTTCTTTTCTTTCGCTCAATTCCGGCTGATCATTATTCTCAGATCGATCGAGATCGATTCCGCGTTTACCGAGACGTTTACCGAGACGTTTACCGAGACTGAGAATGCGCGCAGAGTTACGCTGAGATACGCAGCTGAGAGTTAACCGAGCGCGTTCCTCTCGTAATTACTGAAAATTTAATCCCCGATTCGACGAGGGAGGAACATTTCAGCGACGAAAGCGGGGCCGCGCTCGTGAAAATGTATCGCAAGAACAGCGTCCGAAATTTGTTCGCACGCTTTTCACCCTCGTAGCGAGGGGTGGAGCGCGCTTAAATTATTCCCCGTCCGGCAATTAATTCGACCGGACGGTAAAACGCTTCTCTCTTTGTTTGCGTTGAAAAATATTCACGGCCGGGTTGCGCTCGCGGATCGTTGCGGCCGCGCGCGGTGCGGCTCGCGGCGTCCATCGTAATTCGTCGGTTTGGATACACGCTCGCTGAGAAGAAAAATACAGCAGCAGCCGGCTCGGTAACGAAACGACGCGGGTAATCACAGGAGCGTTGAGAAATGATCGAGTGGCGGAAGCATCTGGCGGTTCTGCCGTGCCAGGACGAAGGAAACGAGACGGACGGTAGACCCCGAGCTTTCTTGTTGATTTCCTCGCCGGCTCGCCTAGCCCCCTTCCTCCCGGAAGCCGGAATAATACCAGCGGTCGGTCGAACTGCGGTATTTGAATTTCTTGGGTACACAAGTGGCGAACGGCTCGCTATTTTAAGGGAAATAAACCGGTATTATTCCGACGAAACGACGGATTTCAATATTAAAGGTATGCAAATAAAATGTACACGCGCGATAAACAGGATTTCCCTTTTCGTTCGAATTTATATTTATCCGCCAGCCCGTTGCACGCCAACGCGGTCTGCCATCATCTGTGGCATGAATTTGTAACGAACGCCGAGGATGCTCGCGGAATATTTTCCGCGGGGTGAAAATCGTAATTGACAAATTGCTTAAATGCTTGATCCGTCGAGTTTAACATACACGGTCTTGCACGCTGTCATACGTAACAGCTTTTACAAGTTCTCGAGAGAAATTTTTACGTCGTACAGCGATCGTACGATGTTCTGTGGCAGAAATCGAGGAAAATATGGAAAAGCAACGATAAGCACTGCAGAGGAACTCGTACAATCATGCTGGCACTGAGAAATGTCTTGGCTGCAAGAGCATCTGCTGCCCAGAACCAGAAAACGGATAAGACTTCCGCTGGATCTCTCGTTGATTTCCTCCTGGTGTCGAGAGTAATGTCCCGGGTCCCAGCTGTCTGAAAACCAGGTGCCGCTTATCCGCGAACGAACGAGCTCTCTTATTTCGAGATCCAAAGATTACAGCCATCACAGATCGCGCATGTATTGCCTCAGTGTTTAGTTCTTGATAAATTCCTATATAGTTTTCGTAGCAGAAATAAGTTTATGATGCCATCAAGCTAACAGTTATTGTCGTTTTCTTTCTTTCCTATGTATTTATTATCGCTACCAGATGCTTGCAAGTATCTACGCGCTTTCTAAGCTTACTGTCTGCTAGACCTGCGGTATTTCCCGTGCGTGTCACTCGTGGGTATAAACTCGGTACCTAAGAGTGATCTTTGGTAAATCAGTAGTTTAATTTTGTCCTATCCGCGTGTTTCAACTCCCACAACGACTTAATTAAGATCTGTATTTCGCAACAATGAGTAAAACTAATCAAGGAAGGTAGTTCTTCAAGCCTGGATCTTAGTTTTAGTCGATACATCCTGACAAATATTTTGAAAACTGAACCATCGATACTTGGTTTTTTTTACATGATAACCAATACTGATATTTAAGAAAATCCTACTTCTTCATCTGCGCACATAGTATCTTTAGTCGTTTGTCTGCGAACAATCGTAAAATAGTTTGGAGATTCCTTTTAGAAAACCACCGACTATTTTCATTTCTCAAAATGAAGTCTCATAAATTCATCAGACCAATCGTTCGTCGACTGTCAACTTCGATTACCATTTTACGGTTATCGCCGCGTTTTCCCAGCTACTCGCAGACGCGTACGCGCGAGAACACGTGTTCTTATATAGTTGGACATTTTATGGCCACTGTTTAAAGGCACCGACGATGGATACAGTTTACGATACGAACATGAATCGCTCGCCCGCTCCGACGGGGTGATTTTTCCGGGGTGCTTTCAATTTGCTCGTTTACGAGTCGGGGAATTCTAATTGGAAGCGTGGAAACAGGTAACGACTGACGCGTTGCAAATGTCTACGAGGAGATCACCAAGATGATGATTGACGTTTATAGGAGCTTGTTTTAGAAAGAACTAGAAACGTCTAATGCTGGTCGTAAGAAGAATGTTAGTTAATCTCGACAAAACTTTGCTTCAAGACAAATTAACTTCTTGGGTACATTTGATATCCGTCATGCACTTGTTTTGTCTATGTTACGGATTATGAATTTAATTCATCGTCAGTGGCGCGTTACTCTATGGACAACTCGAACAAATACGCGGGGTCTCAAGCAAGAGAGAGACACAAACCAAGACTCGAGATCCAAATTCTACACTTTTTTCATAAAAAAATGTCAAATGCAAACTTTAATTTGGGAAAATTCATAGTACTGCGTTGTAAACAGGGAGTACGCTTCGTTTGTTTTTAAAAATCAAGCTTTTTAGTGTCGTTCGAGGCAGTAAGATGGTATTGACAACGTAAAATCACTAATTTAATTTTGTTAACAAAAATGAATTTAAATTTTAATTCATCTTATTCGATATTATCAAATAAATATCTAAATAATTTGTGTAGATGCTTTTACCATTATTTTACCTTTTCCCACGTGAAAGTTATTTAGTTGGGGTTAGCAGTCCTAAAATTCTACTTTGCATAAGACTCCAATTAGTTATAACGTGTCATTGTTCGTCGTTAAAATTTAGACAATATTAATTTAATGTTTACATTCTTGTTCGTGCAAGAGTAATTGACATCATTTGCAACAGTGTTTCTTTCAGTGCTTCGACGAACCGTGTTTGTGGTATACTGCCCCCTAATATCCTACAGCACGACATCCTACAATACGGTTTCAGTCTCACACGATAGAATAAATCGCGGGAACCTTCCATAGCATCACAAGCTTAGATATGGTTTCGCTCTAATTGGATAAAAAAATTACAAAATCCTTTGTATAGCACTGTACTTATACAGCACTAGAAAACATGATTTTTGTTTAACGCATTTAAAAACTAAACTATCTTAAAATAAAACTTTCCTGAACAAGTTCAATTTATAATTTACTAACAGAATAAATGAACCGTTTATTTTGAAAGTGGCCTAAGTGAATTTTTGAAAAAGAGCAATTTCAAAATTTTCAGCAAGCAAATTTCAACACGGACAAACAAAATTTAAACGAGCTGCAAAAGTAAGCAGCCGATTTCATCAGTTGGCCACTACTTTAGAATACATAATAGTTACAAAAAATTAAACTTAATTGTGCAACAAAATAGTATTTTCGCTCACGAACGTGTTAAATGGCTCCGCTCTGAAGCCCTCAAGTGCAAAGGGTTAAGATTGTAAAATTGAATAATGAATTAACAGAGACATATATGTACTGCATTCTTATGCGTTGTCATACTTTTTCATCGCTCGTTGCATACATAAAATGTTAATTTACTTTGCGTAATCAAAATTTGAAATCGTATTTATTTAACTTACTTACTTTTTCTCTAATATTTTTGATAATACTGACCTTACGATAAACGTCAAAATCACGCATGAAACAAGTAGGTGGCGCGAGTATTGCGTTCAGAACGTCGTTTGCCTATTCGTTTGCGAATTTTGAAAAACCCCGTAAATTGCACTTGCAGATAGCAACAGAAAGACCCACTCTGTGCCTCGTGCGAACGGTGCGTTTGATGCGCTAGCGAAGCGTCGAAGAGCATATTTTAAATATGAACAGGTATTGTTGAGAGTTCGCAAGTCACGTCTTGTCCGATCGTCCGACTGCGTTTCGTTCTTTGCTTCTTGCGCTTGCTTCGCGTTGCTTTCCATTACCTCCATAACATGTAAAAGATCACTTTTTTAACCCTCTGCACTATAAAGTTTGTTCAAACAAATGATAGGAGACATCCTAGAGCATTAAATCGCATACGTTGCTATCATAATCGGAGTGCAAGAGAATCTTCCTCGAGGGCGAACGAGGAACTTTAAACGGTCCGCTGACAGTCGCGTTTGGCACGGGTGAAACGTGTTGTTTGAGAAAACACACGGGAATTTCGCTGGTTCCTTTTCCGTGCTGGTCCATCGACGAAACAAAAAAGGGACACAGGGAAAAAACGGGTAGATGGTGGGTAAAAAAAGAGGAAGGGATGGCTGCTTTTAAGAACGAAACAAACGTTCTGGCTGTTTGCGCTCGAAGTCGATACGAATAGAACGCCATGCAAATGGGCGGCCGCCGGTCTGTTGAAGCAATTTTTTGTTTCGTTCGGCAGCGTGCTGGGACACTACGTCCCGTTTAGATACTTGTCGGAAACGGATACGGATGGCTATAATGGCTGGAACCTGTACCCAGCTTGCAAACACGCCACTGTCGCATTTACGGAGTCAGTGAGGCGGGAATTGGCGGCCGTTAAAGCACCGATTCGAATCACTGTAAGATCACGCGCGCATCTTTCGTCGTCGCAGCATTTTATAAGTCTCAGTCGTGCCGATCTAACACGTTTCGAACTTATCATCTATTTGCAGGGTGTCAATCGGGGACTCGTTGATACAGACTTGTACCAAACTTCGTCTGATTCGGTGGTAACTTTTAAGGACTATCCGAATCTTGAACTGGTGGATGTCGCGGATGCTGTTACGTACGCGCTTAGTACTCGAGCCGAAGTGCAAGTAAGATGGCTCTTTAATTTATCTAACTGCATATTATTGTTAATGCATATTATTCAGCAAAATAATCTCCTTCCTCTTCAACTACACGTGTAACGTCGTTATGCACCTTTGCACTCGCAATCACAAATTCTTATATTAATAATACTTATTCAAAGTCCTGAATGTAGAGTTCTTGTTATACTGGATAAAAACGTCCAAGTCCAGAGCGTGGTTCAATAAACCAACATGATCGCAATCTCAAAATCTAAATAAAATATATCTCCGCGTTCTGGTCCGGGTAATATAAAATATTGCTATCTTAACAATAGTTTCTATTACTAACATCTGAGAAGGAGCCGAGTTCAAAGGGTTGAAATCTCTTGTCGCACGATCATATACGACGACGCTGTTTTTTATAATATTAACCCTTTGCACCAGCATATGCTCTCCCAGCAGATATCGCAAGTCTAACATATCGCTCGGATGTCCCCTCTCATCTGAGGGGACATCCGAATCGCCTAGCGTTTATGAAGGTTAAACTTATTCCACCATAACTTCTTCAGAAATGCAGACTTCCCTGACGTTTTCTATTGAAATGGAAATTTTTTTACTGCTGGTAGGCGCCAACTGCAAAGGGCTACGTTTACGATACGTCAATTGCTATTGAGCAGGAGTGGCCAAACGCCAAAATTACCCATTAAAGGTTAGCGCTACTCTTGTTAATAAATCAGGTAACATGCTGCGACGGAACTGTTTTACATTCTGAAAAATAGCAAATGCTTTTTCATTCGTATCATAAACTTGAGATACTTCGGTATCCCAATAACATATTCTCAACGAGATGCAAGCTTATAAATTTCGTGTTTGTAAAAGTTTTTGTCCTTAGAAACAAAAAATCGCCCAGCAGCACCAACTTTTCTTGAACATCTGACAATTTCTATCCCAATCATAGGAAGCAGTTAATTCCTCGGGTTACGCAAAGTGTCGGAGAGTGTACATAACTTCGAATAGTAATATCAATTTAACCCTTTGCACTCGGCTTCTTTGCGAGCGTAAAGAATAGAAATTATTGTTAAAAGTTGCTATTTTAGCAATAGTTTGTTAATGTATGCCTTAACGATAGAAAATTTACATTTCAATAGAAAACTTGAGGAAAACATGCATTTTTTAAAAAGTTGCAATGGAATAAGTTTAACCTTCGTAATCACTAATCAATGCTGATGTCCTTTCAGAAGACATCCGAGTGCAAAAAGTTAAACAAAGAATAGAAAAATGCAATAATATGATTGTTGAAATTGCAGATCAGAGAAATGAAAATCCAACGTACAAACGAACTATAATATCCTCGTGCGTTTATAACTGGTGCTAAATTGTGGCACACCATAGAAAACACACAAGAAAGTGTTTAACGAAGGTTTTAACAAGTAATTACCATTATGAAGGTAACGCATGCGTACATCGGTACGCGAATAAAATTCACTTGCTTAAATTGCACAATTTCATCTTTTTATTTCGAGTTTTAATATATGTGGATGTTAAGAAAATTAAGAATAAGGTGGAATAAAATTCAATCGACTAATATATAATATGGTAATTTTTCGTTTTTCTATCATCTTACAAAACTGAAATCCGTATTTTTCCTCCATTTAAGCGTAAATGAAATTCCTCATCTGTCTTCGTATAGCTTTTCATTTTGCTCATTTACGCTCATGCGTCAAATTGCTGGACAATAATGTGTTAAAAGACGAAATATTCTACCGTGGGAACATTACACTTTGCGTTGTGCAGCTTTTCATTTTGCACAATGTAAAACGCGATGCTCCCACACCGGAACCTTTCGACTTTTAGCACATTATTCTCCGACAATTTTAACATAAGCTACGTCATATACTGACTATAATTTCGCAATTCAATGTGGAAGCGAAACAATTTGAATTAAAACGTGGTTATTTTGTAATATTAGACATTTGATAAAAGCTAGAATACTCAAGAATTATGAATAGAGAATATATTTCTTCATGATAAAGTGGACAAAGCTGTCGTAAGTATTTTATATCGCATTGTGTTTCAAAAATCCAAATAGCTAATGTGTTAGCTCTTTGACGCATAGGATTTAAACAAAAAAGAGCAACCAAATTGTAGAGAAATTTTAAATTACATCAAAATTTCAAATAGATTCGAAACTTTAAGTAAAATGTTAAACCGTATGACTACAACGTATCTCTACAACAAAGTAGCCAGCGGTATTGGTAGGTACGATCAAACGAAATGATCGAGGCAGGTGCATAAGGTCGTTTCGTTTCCATTCAGATAACGCGCTATTGATTACAAACTACGAATCGAGCGTACGTAACCACGGCGCAATTAGAGGGCCCGTGGATACTCCTTAGAATTGAATGATTGATGGCATTATTGGGGCACGCGAGCGGGCTGAGTATTAATTCGAGCCGCGCGAACAACAGTTACTAACTACAAGTCTTCCCCTGACCAGAACGGGGCTATCTCTAATTAACCCTAATCACCAGTCGGATAGCGAGGACCGTGCTCGCGCGAACGCCCCGGCCATTAAATATGCCGTGTGCGCGGCCAGAACATATTTCTTGCGCTGATTAATGCGACGGCCCGATATAATTTACGTAATGCGTTCGCTAATAGACCGCCGCTCGCGATTTCGTTAAATGCACGGGGCGCGAGGCGAAAATTCCGCGCGGAGGACGCGACATCGAACGTCCGCGCGTTAATCGAACGATTCGCTGGCGAAAATTAACGGGAGGACTAATATTCGCGGTCAATTTTTGCACGCATATAGCGTATATTTTCGTTGGGACGCTAATTTAGTGCGCTAATGAATGTCGCGTCGTTTGAATAATGGTAGGTTGGTTTGATTCAACCTACGAGCGACTGATGAACGGAGCGACGTCTTTACGGCGGATCAGAAGTCGTAACACTCGCTTGTACGATACGGTAAGAGTGTTCTGCACAGCTTCACGGACACTCGAGGCATTTCGGTGCGCGGGACAGTTAAGTTGTCAGACAACTTTCGACGAGCTTTGAGTAGTTCGGTGCTTCCGCGTTGCGAGCTGCTCTTTTCACGTTTAACGGTCTAAAACTTTTATTTTATTTTTAATGTCCTCCTGTGAAATGAGATTCTTCTATTGGGACAGAGGGAATATCACATTTAACACTAGACGATGCGTAAAAATTACTTCTCCAAAGTCCGTATTTACACGTTTTCAAAATGAAGAGTTTGACGTCACGTTTGAGGCACATACAGGATGCTTCCTGCATATAAAGTTCGATACGTGGACCATTCGAAAGAAATCCATGTCCTCTGCCATCGTTGTCCGACGTATCCAGCCGATCGAAGAATTCTGCAGACTCGCGATTTTATTAAACTTCACCGCAGGTGATCTCGAAATTCCTGCTGATTTCTATCGATTCTTTCGCTCTTCTTTGATCGTCGCGTCGGGTAATTCAGCTGCGCGGACTATGATTTTCGCGACGAGTCTCGCTACTGAGCCAGCGAACCGGAAGGCGAGACGGGGAGAGACCGATAAAAATGATCGATAAAGACGTACCGTCGTGTCCGGTATTTAGGAATTTATATTAAAATATGCAAATTTATCGGTGCGGGCATATTTGAAAACAGATAAATTATGCCGGGCGTGTATCGCGTTCCCGTAGTAGAATATATCGATGTTGGGACGGGCGGCGTCAGAGGCCACCAGCGGAATCGGAGTTCCTCGCATAACGGCGTGTTCTGTCGCCCGGTAGAAATACGATTTATGACTATCATTGTGCAACGATCATAAATTACCATGTTATTTACGAGGCCGTCCAGCGGTGATTTTCTCCTCTCCCGTTTTTCTTTTTCTCGCTTCTTTGTTCGCTGCGTCCCGTTCACTTTAAAACCTAGTCATTAAGCGCCTGAACGAGTTGAAAAAGAATTGATAATTTTTGCAAAATAAATGGAAACTCGCGGGACGTCACGACCGAGTGACGCTGTGGACAGCGCACAAAAGCGACGCTTGCAAGGCATGGATTTTTCGCAAACTTGGATTTCCATCGTAAATACATTAGAAGCTTTTAAGCAGGACGTTCTCTGCCTTTGACCTCGAAGAGATTCGTTTTCGCGTCTGCCACGCGTGTTTCTCGCTCGATACCGCGTTACTCTCGTTGATCGATCTCGTCGGAACGGCTGGCGAACGAACAGTCGGCTCTCGAGGAGACCCTTTAACTTGACGCTAACTAGATTCGTCGCTTAATAACTGCGATACGCCGCGAACTCTAAATACTGCACATTAACAAACTCGAGACTCCAACGCTCCGGAAACTCTGTGCACACTGGCTGCACTTTGAACACCGGACTCTCTGAAACGGCCACCGACAATTGACTCTCGGAGGGATTCTACGAAACTCACGGTCACTCGTCGCAGTTTCGCGTCCAAAAAGATCCGCGCGTTCCCTTACGGGCTCGTATTCAACAATTGCACTCGATTATGTAACTACTTCAATCGAGAACTACTTCGTCGTCGTTCGGTTACCGCAAATATTGTGTTTTCACTCTGCTCGCTTTTGCTGTGCGCTCTAATAATATTTTAGTCAATGTTCAGTGCTTTGAATTTTCAAGAAGAGAAAGAGGAGAAGTAGTATTTGTAGAATTGTAATTAAAAAGATACGCATCCTTTAAAATTTGCAATGAGAATTGCAACATGAACAACACTGCATACAGAAATCCTTATGTTTATAGTACAGAGTCGTAGTGAATTAAACTCCCTCGATCTTTTTCACTCCAAAGTGGAAACTTCCAAAGGTTACAGCACAATACGGGTAGCCAGCGGTATCGAGGTAACTCGGGCGTTGATTTTTCGGACTTCAGAAATCGCGGCATCAACGTCAAACGAGCACGCGGACGGGAAGTTGGCGAACTGAAATTAATTGCGCGCCCGCTCGAACACCCTTTGTCCAGATTCGTTCGCGGCGCGGTTCTGAAATAGTGGAACCGAGAAGTTCCCCGGAATTCCGTGGATTCCGCAATTTGCAAGAGGCAGCAGCCCGTCCGGGGATAAACGTCCCGATTTAAGTTCCTTAAATACGTCCGTAACTGTTTCTGACAAGCGACGCTCCCGCTTCGCTAACTGTTGTTTGACCGCGTTTCGCGAACCAGATTCCAAGAGAACCCGTTTAAACACTCCGCTCGATTAACTGAACGAGAGCGTTTCGCAAAAATTCTTACCGATTGTTCGGATTCAAGTGTGGATGCGCGAAATAAATCGCGTTAAAACGTCCACGCGTACCTTTCCCACCCGTTCGACGGTTCGTTCAGCCGAGTTTTTTTTTCCACCCAAGTTTTCTGCATCGTCTGTGTTGACATTGGATGTATTTTTGTTAGCAATCGATATCGTTTCCGGTACGACGGATTGACCATTACGCGCTGACTCCATTTCGTTCGACAACACGGCACCCGGGATTCACTAAAACGAAGCGAATTTGATTCGGTGCGTTTTTTAAGGGCGACTGGTTGAGTGGTTAAGTCGATCGAGAGAAAATGTTTGAAATACTGAAAGAGAATGTTTTTCTATAGTTGACCTTGGTAAAACTCAAAATTCTAATCTTGAGTATATAGGTTGGCCAATTTAAGTGATCACGAATGGAATTTGTTAGAAGAAACTGTCTTTACAGAAGCTATGGTGAAAAGGAAACAAATATAAATTACAACAAAGTTTAGTAGTAATTAGTAAAAAAAATTGTTTACGAATAGCAGTCGAGGAACTGTCCTTTGAAGTAAATTTCAAATAAAACACTTTTTGTTAGCAACAAAATTAAAAAAGTGATTAAGAGTGCAAAGGGTTAGTGTATTTGCAAGTTATGGCGGACTTGCGTGGAGTGCAGCAGATAAACATACCTGAAATGGTCAACGCTCGCAACTGGAAAATTTGTAATACCATTGCAAGTCCCACTCAGTTAGTTTAATCCTAGGTCAATGGAAAAGAACGAAGAGTTTAGTTGGAAAACCAGGAAACACTCGAAAAAGAAGCACTCGTTGCTTCAAGTAAATTTTGTTTGGTATAATTCAGTCAAGGCACGTCAATCCTTAGGTGGTAATTCAAATGATAGCGGATATACGCAATTAACCGCGCTATAAAAAATTCAGAAGTAAGTAAAATATAAATAAGTTGTATGAAAATTGTATTCTTAGGGCAGCAAGGTATTATGCATATGATTAGGAAGTAGAATTTTATAAATACAAAAGGTAAGGTATAGTTCAGTACATATATAAAATTATTTTTATTCAATTGAAGAGTTTCATATAAGGAAATGATTAAAAAAAAAAACGAAATTGAAACTTTGTTTTCCAACAAAAATAAGAAAAAAATTATGTAAAATTACGTACATAATTTGATATGTACCAAATGCTTTTAACGCTTAAGTATAAGTGACCTAACTCTTCTTCCTTTAATGGGCCAAATCTCTTTCTCACTTGACAAATCATCATGTTGATTTTTAATTACAGCTTTTTTCTAATTTCTCTAAAACCTCTCCATTCGAAGCTAAGCAATTTCTTGACATGCGTCAAATTTGTATCATTCGATTTGCGAAGGTTTCTCGCAAACTTGGAAGCTCTTTAATTCCACCATAAATAGAAGCTTTTAAACATGACGTTCTCTTATTTACCTGGGACGTGTCTTTCGTCTCCGAAGACTCGTCTGAATGTTTGAAAATCTTCCGAAAGAACTGATCTGCAAGAGGAAATTCCAGAACAATCGCCGTGTCGTATTTATTTGACACAGGCAAAAAAAAAAAAAAAAAGGAAAAAAGAAAAGACACATTCACATCGTCTTCCATTATTTGCTATTTACGATCACGTCGTGGCGGTATTTCTCCGTCGCGTTCAGCCCAATTCCAGCCGCGTTCTCCTTTGAAAATGGTGGCTGTGCAAAGTGCAGCGCCATAGGAAATTGGATTAGCGTTACGTTGCTGGTCCGGGTTGGCGGCCGTCCGCGTCCACGAACCTCGTTCCTGTGAACCGCATCGACGTGAACGAGCCGTTGCATTCGGTGGCTTTGCTGCGGCGCACCGACCTCGTTCGCCAATCGCGCGTCTAAGAATTTGCTGCAATCGCAAGGACAGGCCGCGCGATTTGCGGCCACGGGTCGAGATTCGTGCACGGACACTGCTGCGGCTTCGCCCGGTTCGAACGAAATGGAACTACCGGCTGGTTAAAGAGGATGGCTGGAGAATCGCTCGGAACTTCCATCTTCTACAGTGAGAAATAGGTAATCGCGTTGTAATTGAATTCGACGAAGGAATCAAGCGTGTATATTCTAGCAGTTTAAACAGTGGTTTTGTTGCTCGGTTACTAATTCACGTGTAACTGGAATGTAATTAATAGAATAGCAGCAGCGGGGAGATTAGTATTGTATCTATCGTTTTGATAATATTATCATCGGTACTGCTGAATCTCGCGTAGTATTGGTTTATGCATTTCCTCTGGTTACGAATAGTTGTTAATGCAAACCTAAATATCGTTTCTATTTCAGAGATATTTCACCGTTGTTATTGTGAGTAGAGGAATAAGTTTCAATCATTTTCCCATAGATGGCTTATTAATGCCAAATAATTAACCTTCTTAGAGGTCAGAGAACGTTTTTGATTATATGAAAAATTTTCGGAACGCCAAAATTAATGATCTTACAAAAAACATCTCGCGTAAAAATAAAGATAAGTAAAAATACAGCTATCTCTCGAATAACTCGGTTAATTGGTTTCATGCTATTCAAAACCGTACAATTTGAAAATCAAAGTCCATAAAAATTTCTACATTTCATTCCAAAGATTAATTAAGAAAGCATTAAAAATAAGAGCATAATTTTTTTCCTTGTATTATAAAAATAGATAAAAATTTGCGAAATTATAAAAATATTAATTTCGTATATTTCGTTTGAAGAGATTATGGAAACGCTACCTGGGCTATGGTCCTGTATGCTACCAAGTTATCTTAATCATGATAAATCACCATGGACATCTAAACGTCCTTCACTTACTTGTGCTATATGCTATAATAATGTGCTAAAATATAATTAAAAAAAAAATTAATTCGACTGTCATAATTTCGTGAAACACCAGTGTACCGTAGAACACCGTTTAAGAACCAATGATGCGAGTCGCAGTATGATACTTTTATTTCGAGTGTAAGCAACAAGTATTCATATCGCATTGAAAATGTCAGAATTTGTTCGAAAGAAGTAGCATTTGTTGGAAGTTTTCCACTACTATCTTTTGACTGATAGTGGTACAGAAATGTGCAATTTGCTTGTGGATGTTTACGGCGATCATGTTCCATCAGAGCCAACTCGCAGGTATTGGTTCCAAAGCTTGAAAAGTGATAATTCCAACGTCGACAACAAAGAACGCGATGATGCCACAAAATAAGTTCCAAAATGAGCAACTTGAGAAACTGTTTCATATTGATTCTTGTCAAACACTTGAAGAATTGTTTACAGCATTGGATGTTGATCGGTCCATTGTTCGAAAACGTCTGCATGCGCTAGGAATAGGTTTCTACATAAAAAACGATAAAAACTTATTCCCATAGCCAATAATTAATCATTGCTCGTCGTAATGAATATCGCGTGCTGTTTCTGATCCCCACGCGTAAAGTTAGACTAGACACGGTTAAATCATCGGTGAAGAAGACACGGAGTAAGAGGAAACCGATGATAGAGGTTGCGGGAACGGCGCTTTGGGTTCAGGGAGGGCGAGGAGGCTAGGAAAAGGGTTTGGAGAAGATTGGCTGAAGCCACAACGATAGGTTCGTTAGCGGAACATTGCCAGCGCAAACATGCACACTTTAACCGGGTACATACGTGCAATGCGGTGTCAGATTCGAAGTGGTTCGCGGCGTTAACTCAAACGTGCACGTGATGCGACCGAACGAAACGTGCGCGCTGCCTTTCTGTTCGTCAAGAGGAGCAGCTCGATTCGAGCGCGGCGTCTCGTCTATTGACCGACCGGTCTGCGATCAGTTGAACTTCAACTCTTTCCATAAAATGGGAAAGTTCATTCTTCTTGAGATCAACGTAACTCGCAATAATAAATGAAAATCGAATGAGTTCTTGGCGAATTTTTTTCTTCTATTTTTCTTCCTTGATAAAAAGTCGATTCGTGTAGCCGCTTAGAAAACGATAATATGAAGTCAGTAAATAAGATAAGGTCGCTTAGAAAACTTGCACTTACGATACTGTAGGCGCTTAGAAAATTTACGCTTATGAAACTGTGGCCGCTTTAAAAGCCTGCGCTTAGAAAGTTTGCGCTTGTGATACGGTAGGCGCCTAAAGTCGCTTAGAAAAATTGCAATACAACAATGCAGAATACAAAGAAATGACATTCCTACCGTATGGGACGGTTAGTGCGCCTCAAAGTTTGCCGTAGTCAAAGGCTTATCCCTACAAATGAAAAATATTGTTGCGAATTTGGCCATTTAAAATAAATCTTCTGATAGCTCTGACTACGTTCTGACTGTTCTCGTTATCACTCGGTTGGTAAGCTACGACCGATAACAGTTCTATGTACTTGGTACTTAGTAATATTGTGTTGGCAGAAAAGTATTTTCAGTGATCACAAGTAGATAGATTTTATGTATAAAAAAATGAGTGTTATTTCACACTAGAAAATCGAAAGTATTTACTTGTCAATCCAATATTATATTTTCTGTAGACTTTTTACTGTTTATTAGCTCGACTCAACAAAACAGCTCGGTCAGGTTGATTTAATGAAAGATTCGTATCGAGCGACAATATTCTGCTCTCGAATCTATGAAATATCGTTCGTTTTTCCTTGCTGTTTACGCGAGCGTGCGTAATACAGAGGGAACGGGTATTTTCAACGCGATGGGAATGAAAAATGCAGTCGCAAACAGGCGTTAATCGCGCGTTAATAAACTCCACAGGGATTCGAAGCGCGTTTCACGTATCGTTGCTCCCGCTTTCACCTCCGCGGCGCGATCGAGTGGGCTCCGTCGCGGATTCCATCGATAAATTTGACGCGCCGCGAGCCGCGTCGGGAATTCCTTCGGATTTCTCCCGGTTATCTCCTCTGGCACGTTCCACCGACTCGGAGAAGTTCGAGGGGCCGCGGTGCGGGCGGCCTGGCAAGGGTGGAGTCTGACCCGCGAGAAAGATAAGCGTTATTTATCTTGCATTTGCAAGGAAAAACTTCCAACGACGGTTATCCTTCGTTTTGACGAACGGGCGGAAAGGAGCAGACGGCGAAATCCTTTCCAGGTGCGAGCCCCGGCTGTTATTAAAAAGAAACGTTTATCTACCATTTATCAGCTGTCGCGGTAACATTTGCCTTCTCTCGAACCAATCCTTGATCCCGCCCCGTAGAAATTCACCTTAATGACCCCGTCCTGATCCCTGCCTGAAAGGAATTTTAATTCCAGAAGCGAAACCTCCTTCCACTGTCGAGTATTGTACACTGTATTGTTCCATGCGTTGTATTCGATATTTTCTATACTCATCGCGTTTCATATTAATATTTTGTTTAACGAGAAGTGCAAATCGCTTAAGTTTTTTATACTTTTCGTATTAAATCCGCCTGTTTTACGTCGTAATAAGATTATCCACTAAAACGTTCTCTTACTTTTAATCTATTTGCTGCAATTGTTTTACAGGTTAGATGAACAGCTTCGAAGCGACACGATCAACACTTTGCAGAAACGGAGCATGCAAACGCAGGTAACGATATCGGACGCCGCGACGGCTCGCGTCGCGTCGATTTCGACGAGTAATATCTGTCGCGTGTCGAAGCGGTCGCGGCGGCGGAGGTTTAGTGGAATTCTTAGACGACAGCTATTTGCGAGGATTACTCCTCCATGATTCATGAGCGCCGAACGTGAGAAATGTCCGTCGTTCTTATCCAGAACGGCCGTTTCCCGCGCGGTCCTGCTTTTTCTTCCCGTTCATCCTCGAGTTTTCCGTCGCGCACGACTTCACCAACCCCCTCCCCCCCCCCCCCAAACCCCGCTATCTCTCTAACCGTCTCCTCGCGTTACCCTCAATTTACACCGGGAATCACGATTCTTGTTGCCCAGCGCCGAGTCTCTGGCATTAGTCCACGAGCCCTTCGCGCCCCTTCGCACGCGAGCACGCCAATTCAGCCACGGCGTTTCCACGGCTTATTATTTATTTCCGTCGCGTTCACGGGCGGCTCTTTTTCGAGCCTTCGAGTTCCATGGTTTTATGACCTCGCTGTAATGGGATTATCGGATAATCCGCTAAGCTGTTCGGACGTACCGTCCCATGGAATATTCCAGCCTTCAGAGACGAGGGTCTGCCTGTACCTCCGCGTCCACCGCCACCCCCTGGATCCCACGGCCGCTGCTCTTCCCGTTTTTCGGCCGGGCTGTTTGTCCTGCGTATACACGGATTTATGGACACGCGCCCGGCTCGATTTAGAGGGACGGTTGTGCTGTGAACGGGGAAAGGAAGAGCAGCTGGATCGACTTCGAATTTGGAGATTTCAAGATAAGTAAGAGTGGTTGTATGCTTTGGTACATTGGAGATTTGGTAGAAATATGTTGCGGGATAATAATTAGAATGAACATGTTTTATTAAATATAAGAAGATTATATAACGGATAAATTACGCCACGCACTATTACTGTAGCTCGGCTCTACCGGAAATAGAAAACTTCAGGGCAGCAGTTGTGGTGGAATAAGTTTATCCTCTGTAATCGCCAGTCAATTCTGATGCCCTCTCGGAGGAGATATCCAAGTGCAAAAGGTTAATATTTAAAAAACAACGTCGTCGTATCGCACCGCGCCCTCGCAAGAACTCTTAAATTTACATTCACAGCTAACAATAATCCAGTTTATACTTTAACACTTCACAATATCGTTCGTGAGTTAGCAAAGTGATGCTTGGCATTCCGATAGACAGGTGTTTATTTCGACGCGTACAGACACAGATTCTGGTTAGAATAAAGTAGTAAGAGCAAACGGGGAACAAATAGCAGAAGCGGTTTTCAGGTCGCGTTTAAAAAAAAAACTCGAACCACCAGCAAGGGGATGGCTTATCGGCGGTGATAAGCGATAAATCATCGGGCCGGGGAAGTGTGTCGGGGCGTCGATCGCGCGGGAAATCGAGCTGTGATAGAAATCTACGCGCGTAAATAACCGCGCGATCTCGATTTCGGAATCGCGAAAACGGTAACAATGGCTGGGCGCTGGTTGCGGGCCGGCGTCACGCATGGGTGGAGGTTGGCCGCGGGTTCGCTCGCGCTCGTATTTACAAGCAACATAAATAAATGGAAATTGCTAACCGTTGTAATGCCCGTGGAAGCTCGCGTCCGCCCTGGCCGTCGCTTTAATTATACTTCGCCGAACTATGCGAACGCGCAGCGACGGAGAAGAGGGAGAGGGCGTAACGGACGGTTGTTCGTGTTTGCGAGCGCAGCACCGCGCGGCGGGGTGAAACTGTCGACGTATCGGTCGTCGAATCGACGGGAAATACTCGATAAATTGCCCCGCGGGAAAGTATTACTTCAAAATAAATGTTACGGGCTAATATCGGCCGGCAACGGGACGCGAGCGTCGCGCCCGGTAAAATTGAAAAGATATTACGGCACCGCGCGCTTTTACAGCGACGCTTCAAATTGAAACGTCATGTTTTACTATCGCCAGACTGCAGCAATAATAAATATTCCGTATGAGCGTTGCACGACCATTTCTACCCTTGTACTTTCTCCCTCGATCCTGTACGAGCCGCGTGTTCGTCGACCTTTTTTTTTCCCACGACAAATCCATGAATGTTTAATCGGCTTACCAGTCGCGACCGAACGAACCTCTCCGCGAACTGCGCGCGTGTCGCCTCGACTTCCGTGGAGGTGGATTCCACTGTTTTACCATTTTTTTTTCGTGTTTCTTTTTTTTCAGCAGAATCGTGTTGGGATTGCATGAGTTCGATGTACCTGTATTTATTTAGAACGGGAATGTGTAAAGAGAAATTTTTGTTCTAGAAATTTATGAATTTTTCCATGGGATGTGTACGTATCATCTGTAAACTACCACGTAACTCTCACCATTTTACGTTTTTGAAAATTCATAGAATTCGTAGAGAAAATGGTACGTAACGCATACTATTGGGAATTTCAATACAGTGGACTCCCGTATAAAAAATTGCCACTAATACTCATACAGCGTGATAAACAGTCGCGTATATCACGCAAGATAAATTTAACGTTTTTACATAGTTTCTGATGTATTGTTTAGAAAAGAGAAAGTACACGCATACCTATTGTTTATATATGACAGTGCAGCTGACAGTTTAAAAAAAATAGGGGTTTACAACAAAAACAATGACACATACATACATATAAATTTTTTCAAAGTGTCAACAAATAAGTTCCAACGACGCTGTCTTGTTAATATTGGTGGTACAGATTCATCTTGATTGTTATCTTTATGTATTTAAAAACAGCTCTTTCCGCGGACCAAAATATGGGGATAGACAATCATTAAAAAAAACCTTATTGAAACAAGTTAATTAACATTAACAGTCTGTTCGCAATGAAATAATATTTCAAACTGTTATCACATTTTAATTAGGATTTAATTTGAATAAACTGGTCCCGTATAACACGATTTCCTACAACGCGTGACGTATCTCACACATTGTACAGGAGTCTACTGTATTTGATAGAAATGAACTGTACGTAGAAATACAATTCCTCACAGACAATAGCGAGCTTTTATCTTTACTCGATGTCCTCGTTCGGATCATACAAAAAAGTAACGTACTCAACCGAATCACGTAATTTACACTATCGAACGAAAAAGTTTGACTATAATTGTCGAATCGTCGCTCTTGCTCGGCTCGTCGCCGTAATCACGACGAAAGTACCGTTTTCCTTTATCGACGCTTGGAACGAGCGGCAGTTGCGCGGCGAATATGTTCTCATTACCCGGGCAAACGTTTCGCTACCGGTGACTCGGTCGTTTCGGAGTTCAGAATCGGTTCGTAGCTGAATGACAACGAAATAACGTAGTTAACGACACCATCCGACAGGCTCCATTGGGTGCGCTTAACGGAGCCACTCTGTGTCGTCGGAATCATTGTTACGAGGAACCGTCCGCCTTCTAACGACATCAGTCGTGACTTAAATGATATCGCGCGGCCCCCGTCGTCCTCTACGATGCGCGTACCATACGTGTGCGTGGGTGCCGTTATCGCCGTCATTACAGCCATTATCGTGGGAACGACGCGGAGCCCACCACCCCGAGCGCGTATGCCAGCCATCGAGTTACGTTCCTGCCGACGAAAATCCCGTTATGTCGCGCGGTTTATTAGCCAATCGTGACGAGCGATCCGCGTCTAGACGAGTAGTGCAACGGAGCTTGATCTACGCCGTTCCAGTTTTATCGCGGCGCGAATTCAATCCGGCTGAAAGCTAAACAATTCCACGATTCTTTGAGAAGCGGTCGAGCCGCGGTTGTTTGCTTGGAGGGAGGAGCAAAATTGTGTCAGATTCTGCGCGTACTTAAATTTCTTCATTACCTGCAAAGTGAGTTCAGTTTATAAGCAAAGCTCTTTCACCTACTTCTCTTTTCCCCCCTCCTCTTTTGGAGTTGAGAGGCGCCTGAAGGTTTCCAGCGACAGTTGAAAGTCCCCGTCTGATTCGTGAAATGGCAATTAGTTCCTCGCGCTGGTGGAACTGTGTCACGATTTTTGCGAACCGCTTTAAATGGAAGCTGGCCCTTTTTATGGCTTTTATTTAGTCTCCTGTTTACCGCTGCGATGAAAGAGCCTCATTTTTTCCGCGTCCCATTCGCGTTTACTTTTGGCAAGCGACGCCATTTTGGTGCACCCCGTAATAAGATATTCAAGCTGGTAATCGCGTCCTCGCGTGAAACGCGCACAATCACAACGTCTCGTTCGCATTCGGCACGTGTCCCGTTTTAATTAATGCCACAAATCCGCGGATCTATTACAGAATCGAGCATTATTATGCTGGCGTAGGTGGAACGTGATTACATTCAGCCAGGGTATTTTTATCAACCAGTGTCAGACACCTATCGAAAGCCACTCGAACCTGTATCGCAAGGTTACATTCTTAATACACATATCTCTTATAACAATTTCTATGGAAATGCGTCGCGACGGGCGCCTAAAGAACGCGTCGTGAATGTAGAAACGTTTCTCCGGAACGCACGACCATTGTCAGACCCCTCGATTCACAGATTCCATGATGTCTCGCGTTAATCACGTCCACGAGATGTCTTCTTTTCACACGTAATCCTGCGCGTGCGTGGCTGACTTAAAAGTGGTCGTAGTCGTTACTTCGTCGATTTTATTCTCCACTGTTTACTGAAAACGTGCGTGCAGACTACCATCTGGATGGAAAGGGTTGTGGGACGTAATAAAGGGACGCTCTTTTCTTTTCACATTTTTGTGTTCGTGGCTATAGAAAAGAACGTCGCGATTTGTAGACTTTGGAAAAAAATGTAATTGTGCTCGTAGTAAGTTCGTAGAAACGGAGAAGACTGCATTCTATCAAGTTCTATTTGGAAGAGAATTATCTATGTTTTTTTCTACGTCTCCGAATTCTACTTTAATTCTCCATGTAGCGAATTAATTTAATGATCGTTCCATTATTTTAGGACGCGAAGTTAACTCGTGTTAAGAAATAGAATCCTGGAAATGAACTATGAAACAGATTTTTCGTCGTTATTTTCTTTATGCCAGGCAACTTCAAATTTATTACCGAGTGTCCTCACTTTTTGAATTGCTCTCGTAGCGAGCTCTTCAAACCTCCAATTTCGATTTCCAACAACATTCATAATATTATTTTAATTCAACACTTGTTCAACAGTTATGTTCCATATGGCTGACTAATTTTTGCACCAGAAATCCTTAAAATTCTACCCTTTTAAAAGTTTGCGCACAAGAAGAGAAGCAGAGAAGCACGGAAGAATTACCCTTTTAAATATTAGTCTACACGATCGGCTAATATTTGCACCAGAAATCTTTAAAATTCTACCCTTTTACAATCCGTTACAAAGTGTAATATATTTAAAGAAATGCCGTAATCGCATGCGTTCGAGGGGAATGCTTGATTTTCATCGTTTCGAGGTCGCGTGGAAAAGAAAACGATAGGCATCAAAAGGGTGTTGCAAATTAAATCCTTCCTGGCACTGCACCAAGCGAACACATCGAGACGAGTTAGAAGTTATTGTTGGATGACAACTCACTCAGTGGTACCTTATTCTAAGGACAACTTGGGGAAGTACCTGAGGCCCCAAACACAAACCAAGATCTAAGATCTAAATTCCACGTTTTTCTCATAAAAAAATTTTAAGTTTAAATTCTAGATCTAATTTAGAAAAATTCATAATACTATGTTGTAAACAGGAGAGTACACTTTCTTTGTTTGCAAGATTCAAGTTTTTTTAGCGTCGTTTGAAGCTATAAGACGGCATTAATAATGCACATTTACTAATATGATTTTGTTAGGAAAAATCATTTTAAATTTTAATTCATTTTTACTCAATATTCTCTAATGAATATCTAAATAACTTCTAAGATGTTTTCACAATTGTTTTATTTTTTTCCAACGTGAAAGTTATTTAGTTTGGGTTAGGGATTCCAAAATTCTACTTTGCCCAGACCCTAACTAGATATAACGCGCCACTGAAGTCACTATCTCATGAGATATAGTTATCATCATTACCTTTTCAAACAGTGATTTACCCTAACTATTACTCATCCCTTGTCTCATTTCTAACCTATATCTGATCCTTGATCCTTTGCTATTCCCTCGAACCTTTAAAACCATCCTTATCCCAGCTCTCCTTACGAATTCCTTCACCCTTTGCACTCTAAATTATTGTTCAATTTCGTTGTCAACAACTGCATACTATTTTAAATGTTTTATTTGAAATTTACTTTAAAAATCTTTCTTTTTGCCTAGTATCGGACTTGAGTGACATACAATGGTAAAATCCACATTTCACGCCCTAGCGGATTTTCCAGTTTCGAGCATTGACTATTTTAAGTTCATCTATGTGCTACAGTCCACAAACCTCCGTCAGAATCTGCAAATACATTAAATATCGAACGTGAAAAACCTTCCATTGGAATTTAAAACGTGTTGTACTGGATTCCTTCGATTCTATTCAACGCAGAATTCAACAGTATGCACTATATTATATATTGCGATTTTACGAATTTCATTTCACGGATCAAGTTTTACCCTTGCACATATATGGCGCATTTAAACCCATTGATCAACATCCAGTAGAGATAGCAGAGATTCGGAACAAACTCGTGACTGGCCGTCAGACGGAAAATTCTCCGGGAAGCCAGAGGAACGGCCGACGAGACAAAAGCGGTCGGCTTTCCGCGTCGCGGGGTCGCAGATAAATTTCCGGCCAGTCCACCTGCAGGGTATTAATGGCGGTTTAGCTGGCGGTCGTCAGTCGTCGTCGTCGTTTAGGCCCTCGGACGGGTGACGGAAGTTCCGGTATACGTGGAGACTCGTAGAAGCTGCCGCGGTTTGCCTGCTGACTCCGTCTTATCCACGCGGCAATCCAAACTTTGCTAAGTCAATAGAGAGGGAGAGATGGTTCTCTTGGTTGAGATGAGAGGCTTCACCGTCGTGCTCTTCGATTAGTTTCGTTCCAGAGTCCCGTTGCTCTTCTTCTCTCCGTGCGCGAACTTTCGAGTCGTCACGACCGAGCGGTTTGTCTTTCTTTGACTTCCTCGGTCCTTTCATCCCCGGCTTCTTTTCCGTCCCTTCGGTTCTTCCGCGTATAAGAAATAGAAGCTCGCGAATCTCCACTCGTGGCGAACCTGCCCGGTTATTATTAGTTCTCTCGACGCGCGTCGGTCATCTCCGTTCCGATCGGCTGCGAGATATTGTTGTGTGACTTGTGGGAATGTCGGCCATCGTCAAATATTGGCCCGGGCTCTTTACTAACCAAATCGATTCTTATCTAGAAAGTTTCTTATTCCTTGAAGTTTTATTTTCTGATAGAAGGCTTACTTTTTTCTTTATTACACCAGGTGGCAGGTATTTATGTGAAATTAACACTCGAACTACCATGCCAGTCAAAGTGACTGATTGTACGGTTTCATTTTAAAATTTTTACTTTGTGTTACATTTTTTTTATTCGTAATGCTGCGATGAATATTCCCTTTTGTAGGGATAACTAAAGGTGTAATATAATGAATTTTATTTTTTTTTTTATTTATACAGAATCAAAATAATTTTGTGTATGGCCACTTATACCAATATTGGTCATTTTGACTGACATTTTTCAAAAGGGTAAAGTATCCTATTATCTGTTCCTCGAATCCAAAGTTGTTGATCAAATACTTAAATAGAGTTATTTTTAGAAAAGTTAAGTTTAGAAAATTTTGATTGCAAAAACTGAACAATATACCAATAATAATAATAATAATAATAATAATAATAATAATAATAACAATAACAATAATAAATTACTTTATATTTCTATTTCTATTGCACCTGTTATAATGTTATATTTCTTATATTTACTTTAATAGAAATATATTTTAATATTTTTGATATTATTTTTATATTTGTCGGTATTATTATTATGATTATGTTGTTATTATGTCTTTTTTCTCAATAGTTTTAGTGTTAATTTCGAAAGTTAGTCGACATATATGAGTTTACGTATGTACTTTCAATTAACTCTTTCAGGCATAATGGTGTTAAAGTGTCCTATCTTTTCGATACGTAAATATGGTGAAATATTTTTTCTACCACCTTGAAATATTACAAGTGCTACTTGCACAAATGTTTAATTTTATTTTATGTTATTTTATCCCTTCATTAATAAAAAGAAGTGAACTTTGTTCAATTTAAAAAAAAGCAAATTTCTCTGGATAACACGAGTCTTTTTATGTTCCAAACTTCCGTGCCTGAAAGATTTAACGAAGGAAACATGTTTTATTGAAACAAGAATTATTCGGAAAGAAATGTGCAGGCTAGAAAAGCGCGAGGAAACTAACCAATTCATTGGACAGGCTAATCAACCCCTCCTTCCGCTCGCTCGCCCTTCTAGATAATTAAAGTAAGCAACAGGGCCATAGGATTCCGGGACGAGCAGCGCGGGTCGTTGCGACGAAACCCTCCTTCGAGATTCAATTAACCAATAAACGCTCCCAGTTACGATTGAAACGCGCCGATAAAAATTTCGTCGGTCCAGTGGTTTAATCAGGCCGCGGCGAGGAGGGGAGGATCGTAATTCCCGGACAGCAAATATTAACGAAGGTAAATGAATCGAGAAAGGAAACGAACGAAGGAGGTCTACGACCTTCCGCGACGAGGGATAGAGAAGGAGAGAAAAGAAAGGGGAATCGAGACCGGGGCGAGGCATGGCAGGATCAATCGAATTATTCTCGTTGGAAAAAGGCGTAATTATATAAGAACGGACCGAGACTAAATCGCTGGAGACAAAGGAGCCATCTTCCCGCCGTTTTCCTTTCTCCCCACGGTCGATGATTAAAGCCGTGTGCCTGACAGCGAGATGCACGCGAAGAATAAAGGAATGGCGCAGACGCTGGTGGGAACGCGGACAACGTGGTTAGTCGGGGATCTTGCGGGATTTCGCGAGCATGCCAGTCAAATGCTGAAGAATGTCGAAAGCGTAATAAAGAAGAGGGAAGGCAAGGAAGGAACGAAGGAACGCGTGTAATATTTATTACGTCGTGAGGAATGCGAGATAAACGTCCTCCAGTTGCTTGCTATTCTTTTATCCGGCCGCTTTTCGTTCATTAACGACCCCGCCGCTCGGTTTAACGACCCCTGTAGGCGCAACCTCCAAAGACAACGTAAACCTTCTCAGTCTTTAAAGAACGCGAGATGTCCTACCGGTTGATAGTAACAACATCCATTACTATTAGGTGTTTGTACAGAAATCGACTTTTTTAATACCACTTCCGAATTTTTATACATAAAAAGCAGGCCAACTTAAAATGGAAATTTTTAATTTCTTTACATACATGAAATTATTAAAATAAAGAATCAACAAAATCATACTCTTAAAAGATCACTGCAATCGACAAATGTTTTATATTTATGTAAATTATTATTATAGATATACTAGACTTGCGAGTACAAAGAGTTAAACTTCCCTCTGAACCTGTTCATCCTTTAGTCATCAGTCTCGCGTTTTTGTTGATTAACCAACGATCAGTGGTGTCGCGTTTCGAGCACTGTGCAACGCGTGTGTTTTAATTCATTAAGAGGCAAAAAGGTGATTTTATCGTTGTTAATTGTCCTCATGGAGCAGGATTAACTGCGCTTGTAGGTTTTCCAATATTCGATCGATCGGGACGATACGAAGTACACGAAACTCGATGTAGAACAGATTATACTCGTAAGAGTTGTTCCAGAGATTCCGAAGTCAATGCAGGCGATTGCGGATCTGTTGAACCTAATACTAAGCTCGAGAAGACTTGTGTAGTCGGTACTAGACTCCTGGGATTCGATGCAAACGATCCTTGAATCGTGTTGTACGATATATCGCGTGGCAACTTTGAACTCTCAACTGGAACTCTTCTTGTTTGGAATTAAAAATTAAAGTACCGAGTAAAATAATTTTAAGAGTTCTTCACTGCAATATACAAATACAACGATGGTGACTAAGATTCCACTCAAGAACCTTTCGCATGACTTACAATGATTGTTCCCTAAATGGCCGAAAAAAGAAGGAACATAGGGAGCCATAGTTCAGTTTTTAAAATTCTAAGTGGAAAGCGTATGCCATCACGCGAAAAGCAAGTGGTTTGATGTGCATTGTTACGCAGTTATAAAACAAATAAACGACGCTTATAGGCGCTGTTTGCACGCGTAGAACGACTCTGACTAAGCGCCTAAAGCCGCTGTTCGCAATCAGAGAGTTAATCGTATTACAGTCAATTTTGTGACTTATTACATTTCTTTGACCGTCAGCAATAAATATAGTTTGAACACCCAAAGCAATTCTAACATTTATTATGAGACACAAAATATGTAGATTATAACAAACATATAATTAGGAGTTAGCGTCGAATGATATTGCGGTGTGGTTCAATTAACCGTGCGGCGGACGTTCGCGCAGCATCGTCAAAGGAAAATAAAACGGCCTCGTTAGCGCGTCGAAATCGTTTTTGCACGCTCGGGAAGCGCGGCCCACGTTTAATGGCATATAATTAAGCCGCGTTACGTGTTCTTTCACGCAACAGGCTGGCCGTTCGTGTGCAACAACGCCCAATCTCATTACAATGCTAAAAATGACTCGTATTCGGGCGAATGGCAATCAGGTCCGGCGGCGAATCAGTGGCCTGATTGAAAAGCTCCCGACGATTTAACCGTTAATTCGGCCAATTCGACGGCGTGGACCGGCGCCGATATCTATCATTACCGGGTGCATCGATAAAAATTACGTTTAATGGCCGGCACCGAGACGGATTGACATCATTTGCCTTGATTCCGTTAATAGAGGATCACGCGTCGACGAATTCGATCGCATTCGAGCACACTCGGGTTCGTTTCGACAACGCCGGAACCCCGTTCTACCCCTCTTTCACCCTCTTTCGCGTACACTCTTTCTCTCTCTCTCTCTCTCTCTCTATCTCACCCCCTTTCCCGTCAGTGCTCGCCATCGCGCTTGAAAAAGAGAAAACAAACGCGAAAATTGCTTTCTCCTTGTGACGTTTGCGTTCGAAAATATTGACGCGAGATGCCCTCCAGCGGTTAAAGTGTCTGTACACCGTCCACTCGACGATTGGCTGAACGAAAAGTGTTAAAGTAGTTCGTAACTTTCGAGAGGATTCGAATCGACGCGTTTAGGGGAATACGCTGTCCTGCGACGTCCAACAAAATTGGAGTTTCGAATTCTTTTCTGCAATTAGTTACTCTACATGAATCGCTCCTATCTTTTTCTCAAAATATAAGTATGTAAATTCTTAATTTTTATCTTTTATTGTTTAAAAAGTAAACATGTAAAAAAAATTGTGTTTCTTAATCCTTTGCACTCGTATGTCGTCATATAGTTCCCATCTTACAGTTTATTATATATTTACATTAGTATTACATTTTAGGAACCCTCGTTACAATGTATTCTTTTAGTTCCTGCTTAAGTGTGTCTGTTGACTGGTAGTCTTTTCAAATATAAATATGACTGCAAAGAATTAAAAGCACTCGAACTTCTGCCAATACGCACGCAAAGCGAAATTTCGTATACCCGAAAACAATGCGATAGTAGTTGTCAATAACTTGTGTTCCATTACATAGAATTCAATACATTTATACTCAACTGTGTTATAAAACAGTTTCGAAAAGAAAACAAAAAATCTGATCATCGAACCCCCTTGAATAAATAGGGAAAATGACGTCATTGAAGTCAGTTTTTGTTTCATCTCGATATCTCAATCGGTTGCTAAGATATAAGGACTCGAAGTTTTTTCATTCATAACGGCTCGCAAGATGGCGGCGGTAGTTAAGAATGACTTGACCCACATTTTTTCCCGGAAATGTGTACGCATTAATAGTAATAGTAAAAATACGTCTGGCACACGTCTAGCACTGACTCGTTCACGTGACTAACGATTGAAGTAGGTCAATAACTGGGTGCGAACGGAAGGTCCGACTCCAACAGACAAACACAAACATAGTAACCGATTAAAAATGACCTTTCTCTTTACACAACGATATCTCGGGAACTGGAAGTTCGATCGAAACAATTCGAAAACCGTTTTTAAGAAGAAGGTCTCCAGCTTCTAACGACTTAGATGTCGTTAAGTAACAATTTTTCTTTTCGAAAATATAGCGTTTTAAATTTTGTATAATTTTAATACAGATTAATCGGGGTTTTAAGTAGTTTCTCGTCGAAAGTGTTCCACTTTTCCCGTAATTAAATTTTGCCAAACATTCGAAATCAATATTCATTTACTGAACAAATACGTAAAATGAAGGAAAATTATGTTGTATCGTACAAATTGTTTTCCTAAAGAAAATTGTAAAAAATTTCCAAGTTGAAATTTTCCAAATGTTTTTACGAATGGTTTTCAAGTGGTTTTGCGTATTTATATGAAGAACGATAAAACATCCGTGATATATGACGTGATCCAGAAATCCGAAAGGGTTAAGTGCCCGACGGTCGATGGTGCCAGAAATTGAGCGAAGAAACAACGATATTGCAGATAGTGATACTTAACGAAAATATTGATTTTACCCCTAATTGGACACTCAAGAAGGGTTGAAACAAGAACCAAGAACATTTTTCCAAGTATCACCATCTTATTTTTCTTATATTTCGCTCATATTTCAGAGTTTGACAGTCATACGTTCGAGTGGAACAAAAGTTAGGTGTAGATTTACATTGTGGCCGATTCGTTTCCCGTTACACTATAAAGCTTTATGGCTGTTCCGGTTCTCCCATTGCCTCAACTGGCTCGATCCCTCGATAATGCGGCAAAGGAGATCGTGTATTCTTCAGGGAACGTGGAATCGTTACACGAAATCCGCAACATCAACAGTTTTCGAAAATCAAAACGTTTTTACGCAAAAGAATATCGAACTATAAATGCATGATTTATTCCTGAAACGTTGTAGAATAATTTTTCCAAGGAGTACATAGTTACAAAGGAAAGACGTTACACAACAAAAATGTTTCTTCATCGAACAACTGTACTAAGGTGAAAATTCTTGTTTTTAAAATGGTACCTGGAAAAATATACCCCGCGACTATGCGCCATGGAAAGAGATCCGTTACCTACCGAAAATGTTTTGCTTCGACCCTGCCGCGCACTCGAATTCAAGCTCACTTTACATTATTCCTCCCTCTCTCGCTGTTTTTCACGTAATATAATCTTCACTGCTGTGCCTCTATTCTCCGTATTCTCCACAAAACCATCGCAATCGTTGCCATCTAGTATAACTTGGAAAAACTGTTTCGCGAACAGGACATGATCGTCAAGTGTCGAAGAACAACCTAATTAGCCATAAGCTTAAAGCACCCTCAGCTAGGATAGGGCACTTTCGACCGCGTGGTGGCACCCACGGGAAACGGGTACAAAGCGAACCTCCAGTTTAGGGGTGAAAAGCACAGGCAACAATGATCGGTGCGTGCTCGGAAGTGACGCTCGCGGATGCTCGCGAGGGTGGGTGACCCTAACCGGTCGCCTCCATTCCGGCAGACAATAGTGGGGACGTTTGGAATTCGAATTTGACGCAAATGCCGGTTCCATTGCAACCGTGGCGCGTTGTTAATACGAGGCGGGCCTGTTTTTCACGCCGGCTGACGTTTCTGCAAAGGTCCGCGATGTCACGGTTCCGCGATACCCGTTTCGTAAACCGTACGACCCGCCTCTTCCCTCGCGTTCATTCTTTCCCCTTGTTTTTTTGTTCGTTTTCACGCGACAACGAATGTATTTTTCGATTCTTCGCGGACCGTGGCACGCGGCGCGCTTTGTACATCGCCCCGACTTTGTTAAAGCTAAACGATTTTACCGGCCGGGTCTGAACGCCTCGCCGGTGTATTGTCGGACTTTTTCACTTGCAGCAGGTTGTGATTCGACCTTCCACTGATTGCTGCGTGTCACGGATATTTGAGAAAGTATTGTCGACTGATTGCTTTTTCGAGAGGCGAGTTTTAGTGTACGTAAGATCTTTAAATCGTCGTTTGAATAATATCTGTTTTTTCAATAATACGACTCGTTGGAGTTTAACCCTTTGAATATGGCGGACTTTGGTGCGTACCAACCGCACCATACGTAGTTTATTCGCGATGTACATCGGGAACGGTGAGACTTTTCGTTAGACGTGTATTCCTGAAAAAACATTTAGTGACATGAAAAAACAGTAGTGAAAGGGTTAAAGGAGCTAGCTGCAGCGTGAAACTTGGCGAAATAATTCTCAGAGGGCACGGTTCACATCTTGAAACTCCAAGTAGTAACGACTGTATCGTATACCTCTAGTGGCATCCTGACCTGACTATATAAACATGCAGTTAGGCTCTAACGTAGCTCGTGACAGCCTAAAATTTTTGATTACTTTCTCTGTTGTCAACTGTCAACAGTGTTGCAAAGACATCTGAAATCTGCATACTTGCAGTGGACAACTCAGATTACATAACTTCCTCTGTGTTTCACGCGATAATTACTGGACACAGATCCGATCGTACAACGTGGGGTAAAGGGTGTCACTGAAAGAAAGGGAGCTCGTTCCTTTGCCATCGCAGCGTTCGTGTTTGCCAGGTCTTCATTCGCTTGGAAAGCCTCTCCCTTGGGTATTTTTCTTCGGCGCTGAAGCCGTTTGCAAAACATGCTCTGGTACAGTAAGAGGAGGGAGAGAAGGTGAACCAACGCTGACTGAAGGACAGAGCAGGCCGAGGGAAATAATTTATTCGAGAGTTCGCGTTCGACTTGGTCGCGAGGCGTTGTCGCAGCCGATCTTAAATGAAAATGATTTCCCCGGGGAGGAAAAACCTTGGAAGGGCTGTGTAACGACGTCACCGTCTCGAACGGACGAGAATGGGCGGGGGTGGACGCGTCTTAGGCTAACTCTCCCCAGCGCCGGGGAAAAGACAGCCGGCATCCGCTTCGAGAGCTCGTTCTCGTCCACGAAAATACGAATGGAATATAAATTCCGACGAATTAATGTTATTCAGCGATCGTGGCAGCGGTCGTCCGGCGCGTTGCAGCCAGGAACAGGGATTACCGGCCACTTCGTGGCTGCTTTCGAATTCGTTTCGTTCCGTTTCGTCTCGTTTCGTTTCGTTTCGTTTCGTTCCGTTCGATCGACCGGTGTTTACGTCTGCGCATACATTTTCCCCAAGGGGGGATCGGTTAACGATGATTCGGGAAACGATTCGTGGCAACCGGCGGGAGCGGGTATTTAAATTTCAACGCGCGCCAACTGGCTCGAGGTTCCGAGCGTTTCGAATGTAAATAAAGAGGGAGATTGAGGAACTTGCGCGACTGCTGTTTGCCTTCGTTAATGCGAAGTAGACGATTCACTTTCTAGCCCCGCGAACGTTCACTGGCGCGGATCGATGTTCGCTCTGTGACTGGAATGGTACAAAATTCGAGATCCATAAAATTAACACTGCGCTGTGATATCGATCCTGTTTAACACATGACAGATGAATCACGTAAATTTACGTTTTTCCATTCTGACTTCCTAGGACGGGCCACGTGGAATTACGTTTTCGCTTGAATTTTTATCACGCTGCGTTAGTTTTCTAGTTTTTTGCGTATTGGATTTATTGCTTGTTACTTTTAGTTGTTGTACTATCTATCGGTTGAACATACCGTGCAGTTTTGCTTTTCAGGTAATATCGTTTATTTATACAATATGTTTTACTAAATACCAGTGTTATAAATTTTAACTATTACTTTTATATAGATATTGTTTGTTCTTAAAATGAAAAATATTTTCAATTTCTAACTTATTATTTTATAAAATACATATATATATGTATGTATGCATGTATGTATTATTGATTTATAAATACTTTTATCTTATATTGGATGAAAATGATTGAAGATAATGACAACTAAAAACAAAATGTATTATTTATATGATTTAGATTAAAAAAAATTAATCTTGCAACGGAGAAAAATCGGTAAAATCGAAGCGTGCCGACATCAGCAAAATTCAAGTAACACAGTAAATTGTCCATCACGCTAAAATGTAGTGGTTTTTCTCGACATGAAATCTGAACAGTGTGATCGCGCTGCGTGGAATTCAAACGGTTAATAAAACTACAACGCTAACTCTAAAACCATGCGTACATGTTTGCTTGATTCTATTAAAAAAATACCCGGAACCCGAGAAAGAGAGAGGAAAAATAACTCGTCCGTTAAGTGTTTAATTAAATTCAACTCGACTTCATTTCGACCAATTCATTTCGAATTATTTTCTTTATTATATATAGAGTATGGTTTTTATCCTACTCTGTTCTGTTTTCCAGAAAAGATCTCGTTATTTAAAAATCTCAGTTGAAGGAGTCTGTTTAGTGGGATTCTGGTAGGAGGACGTCAAAATGCGTTTCGAATAGATCAAAGGGGCGAAAGTTTCAGCGACAGCATTCCAACACCGGATGGCGTCCTCGAGCGACGCGGCAGCGCGAAAATTTAGTCTCCGCCAGGGTGAAAGGAACGAGAGAGCGGACCGCAGGGCGGCAGAAGGACGAGTGGGTGGCGCGCGAGGCGGTCGCCTCTCGGGGCCTATTTGTAAATCAGTTCCCGGTTGCTGGATCCTGATAAACGTCCTCGTTACGCGAAAACGTGCCGGCGACGCGATTATTTAACATCGCGACGCCTGCGAGCAAGCAAGCGGCCACCCTCCCCCGAAACATTTGTCTCCCGACGGCCCACACCCCCTCTCGTCCCTCCCAGTCGACGGATGCGACAGATCCGCCGTGTCGCTTGCACTGTACGTGGCCGTATCTAAATTGCAAATATCCCGAGAACCTGATCAACCGACGAGACGAGCAATCGCGCCCTCCGTGCGATCTTTCCTAGTGGTGCTCGTTTTTAACCCTTTGCACTCGGATATCCCCTCTGAAGGGAGGTCGCAACTCACCTCTGGAGGGATTGCGGAAGTTAAACTTATACTAGGCGCACGGCCAGGGGTAGTTTTAACCCATTTGTAGCCAACGTTCGAAAATGGAAACAATTTGAAATAATTGGAAACTTTGTATTTTAATTTAATATATATTTCACAAATATCACAGTTTCTCTTAGAGATTTAATAGCTTTTAAATATAACTTTTGACACTTGCTATAAGATGATATCTAACGGACTCTGACAAAATTTCAGGTACGTTTTCTAAATATCTCTCGATATAAGTTTTTCTTTTATATATTTTTCTTTCGTTTGAAACTTATATTATATTATTGTATTTTATACGTCGTTAGATATTAATTACCATAGGGTGCGAAGAAAAAAACTTGCTATCAAGTGGGTTAAGTTCGATAATGTAAATAAATATGGATTCGAAATAGATTATCAGACACTTTATTGTAATGAAACGTAAAGTTGTGTAGCAACAGAGATAAGATTTTGAAAACTGTCAGGGTACCACAGTTTTCGTCGAGGCTGCTCAACAGCACTTAGGGAGGGGTGGAAATTTTGCAAAGTGCCCGATGTAAATAGCGATAAAAGTTCTCATCGACCGTTCGAAAAGCATTCTTCGCGAGTAAAAAGCTTCCCCCGAAAAGGGAGACAGGGGACATGGCCAGAGAGAGGAGAAGTCGCGGAGCCTAATTGCTTGATCGACAGGAACGTCGTTCGAACTTGGAACGGAGGAAAATTTCTCCTCGATCCTTCAATGTCGTCGTCAACGTCGCGTCAACAGCACTCCATTACGAGGCCCGACGATGACGACAATGTTGGCGTTCCCACCGACGATCGATCTCTTCGGAGCGGGTGCACTTTTAGCGTCCGCGTCCCCCCGTTCGACGGGTAAATATGGGTGCTGCTTAGATTCGGCGAGTTGCATCGACCACGCGCGATACGCACAAATAAAATTTCGCGACTAACGTCGACCAACTTTCGTGCAACTTTTAAAGTTCTCCGCGTTCCCACCCCTTTCTCGTCCACTTCTACCAGCAGTCGCTAGCACGAACGCGTAAAAAGTTCGCTTAACGACTTGCAGTATCGTGTAAAAGTCTCGGGCCACCTACGAAGTAAATGCTTTTTTACTTTACATTTGTAGAACTTTAAGAAATATTCGCTTTCTATTTCTATTTATTTTCTCTCTCTCTCTCTCTCTCTCAGATAAACACTAAGTTACTAGAAAAACTTACCTTCCATCTCGACTATAATTTTATATACGTGGTATACGATATCCAAATCGGAGGGCGATGTTTATTCGAAAATTTCCACAAAATCTTAAGCGGATAAAACGACGAAAGTTAAAAATTCAATTGCGTTCAAGCGCCATTAAGAGACCAGTAATATAGGTAAACCAAGGGAGTACTGTAGACATTTTGCTTGTTACGCAATTTTTAGCGTCTGTTGGCGCGCAACGCTTGAAAGAATGTAAAAACCGGTATGAGCGGTTAAAAAATTAAAAAGAGAAGCTGCTTTTCTTTCTTCTGCGCTGTTCCCGCGCGGTGAACGGACGAGATTTCAATTATGAACGCGTTATCCCGCGGGGCGGCGGGGAATGAAAGTTTTTCCATTAAAAGGAGCGCGCGACGATCGAAACGGATTACGCAGGCATTACCGCGAAATCTCGCGGCTCATTTTACGCTGCCGTCGACGAATGGTAGCTGCGCTCGGAACGCGGCTACGTGCACCGGTTATTGACTTTGTCCGTAGTCTTGTTGCTGGCTTTGATGACGCTGCCCACTGTGATACAGAAACTTCCGACTGAACCGTACCTTCCTTCCATCAGTCCTCCAAAGAAACTTTCATTCGTTCCATGAAAAATTCCCGTTCTGCGAAGCTTGCTTTTAATTTTATTCGACAGTCGAAGGTGTAAGATGTAAACGACTGCTAGCTACAAGTACAGTGGTATACTATAAGTTCAGTGGTAGTGATATATTGTATTATTAACTGACCGATCATACAAGTAAAGATATCATATAACAAAATATAACCGCAAAACAGGATGCAATAACGTTTATTCCATTTAAAATCTACCGTTAGGTTACATTTATATTTTGTAAATTAATTATGTTAAATATGCTAGTAAATATTTTTTAGAAATTTCTTCTTTCATAAAATAGAATATCATTTGTCTCTTTTTCTCTTTTAGTATTAAGCAGAGTTTAAATTAAAAAATCTATAATAAAATCTTACTTTTTATTTATGTACTTAATCGCTGTTTAATCCTTTCGCTATCACCATTTAAGCCTGGCATCAAAAATATGTGACAGCTGTTCGTTATCAGTTTATGATAATTGTTTGTACGAAATCGTGCCGCACAGATGGATTATATTATAAAACAATAAAATAGGTACAGGATGTTATTGGTCTGAGGATAATGGTTTTTCTTCTGAGGCCTTGGTAGCGAAAGGGTCCGAATTATTTTATAACACCATTGATGATGTAGGTGTAATCTATCATCATAATAGGAGTTTTCTTTTCTACATAGAAACGGAAGGTCGATTTCGTATACGTCCTATTCGTTCTAAGTTTCGCTGTACTTAACTCAGAGAAGCATCGATTAACGCAATACAATTGACACCAAAGAGTCGTAAACGTCACGAACGCGTTTACAACCGCTCGTGCCCCGTAATTTTTCATAATCCGTAGGTTTTATTTAGCCGACGGACGCGATGATCGAGCCGCTTTCGAAAATCGCCCGTCCCGTCGAACATGCAGTTGACAGCGACTCGACGAGGACGTTGAGGGATCGAGAATGGGCGTGACGCGGTTTTTTGCGCGCGCGGGACATTAGCGACTTTGGCATTGTGACGGGGAAGGTCACTCGATTCTGGTCAAGAGTCCATCCGGCCTCCCGAACGGGTTTTCGAGAAAAATTCGATCCGATCCGCCGCGGCTATATCGGATGATAAACGAGAGAAACTTCACCCGTCTTTTTCCGCCGCGCCACGGACGATTCGACGCGTTACAGTCAGATTCTACTGATTAATGTCCGTCTAAGCTCCGGGACGGCCGGGTGAAAAACTTGGAGCACGCCTCGAGCGGCGGAACGAAATTTCCAACCAGCCCGCGCTTTGATTAATATCTGTTTCAACGCGCCACGCTTATCTTCCTCTTGAAGATTGAAAGAATACCGTGGATTAACTACTTTTTATACGAGTGCAGCTTTCTTCGATGCAAGCTTTCCTCGTAAATCTAATCTTCGATTTATCTTCTACGAGCCTAAAATCATCGAAAAATATTGACAGAGACAGGCAGTAGTAGATGGCAAGGTTGAACGTTGACTAGATAAACGTAGATCTAGCAGAAGGGGTGCGATTCACCCCAAAAGGCTTATTGTTAACGGAGGAACTCACGTCGCGGAAGGCTACCTGATCGACTCGTAAAGAACACTCGATACCATTCGAAAGCACGTAGGTAAGCATTTATCCCGGAATATCCTATTTATCTTGGCGGCGGAACCACGCGCCATCCCTTATTCTGGCAATTCGGTCACGTCCCGCCAGTCCAGCGTTTCGACGAAAACCTGCAATTTCGATTTCTTCCCAGCCATTCTGCCTTTTTTCCCTCGGTCCTCGACTTTTATTCGCGATCGTCCCCCTTCGTTGCTTCACCTCCAACCACCCCATTGCCGCTCGAGTTCGACGCGTCTTTTCGTACAGACGAGCGCGTCTCCTTCGGTGCGAATCGAAAACTCGTCTGCACACATCCACACACCCTGTCCAAGAGGAATGCAGTTGGCAAATAAACGCGCAAACCAGCGTTCCACGTGTGCAAAAATCGAGCTAACCGTCGGGGTGGCTTGTTGCTTTTCACCCTCCTTCGTCGCGTTCGATCGTTGTTCGCCGGCGTGCACGCTTATGAAAACAAACGTCGACTCGCGGGGATTTCACGTGTCGCTGGACACGAAAAGGAGAGCTCGCGGTATTTTACGGAATCTAGGACTTCTTGGGGAGGATGTTGTTGGTCGTCGGTTGGAGGAATTCGGGAATTGCCGTTTGCCGCGGTCGAGACGACTCGACGACGCTCCACGGTGCCGCGAGTATTTTTCGCTGGTAAGCTACGGCTCTGTTTTTCCGTTTCTTGGCTGGGAAGTTCTTGCAGTTTCGCCGCAACGAAATTGCGGTACAGGATAGTAAACTGTTCGGAATAATTAGGGGATCCGACGGTGGATGAACGGTGAAGCTAGTGAGGGACGAGGAGAACGGTGGACATTTAATACCGGTGGCTTCTAGCGAGAAATCACTTTCAAAATTTACAAATTTTTTAATTTTTAATCCTTTAACATATTAATTTTTGCTAATATCAAATAGCGGCTATAGCTTATATACCACTAAAATAAAATTAAAATAAATAAATAAGAAATAATTAATTGATACACTCCCTCTGTTCGAATGTAAGTGTCCCACTTTAACAGGGTTATTTGACATTAAGAACAAAATAAAAGTTTTACTAATCGTTCCACGTGCAAAAGACCAAAGCTTAATTATTTATATAATTACTTACATTAATCATTTTAACGAAGTACTTTTAATGTTTCTTGTGAATATTTTTAAAATATAGGCAATTTGGAATCTCCCTCTATTTTCTCGTACAACACAACCTATACAACTTTGCAAAAAATAAACAATAAACATATGCTTATTAAAGAAGGCTTGATCCGCTTTCTCTATCTTTCTACTGCCAATAAATAAAAAAGGGAATTTTTCAAATGTGACTCTTACTTTCAGACAGAGGATCAGAGACAGACTTCATCTACCGAATTTATTTGATCGTTCGTTACGTTAAAAATCCAATACTTCCGATGTTTCCACGCAATATCGTACTACTTATTCTTTCTACATTAAATTATTGCAACAAAAGCGAGATCTACAAATTTTTGAGTCCACCCACGTCGTACACGCATTGAAAGCCATGGATACACGCGAAACCTAGTTTCTGACGGATTCGAGCACCCTGGCGACTCTCCCGTGAAATGCAATTTCGAATTCAATGTCCGTATTGTTTCTTCTTTTTCCGCTTTTTTTTTGTTTTCGTTCGCCGCTGCACGAAGATCATCGTTCGTCGGGCGTTTGTCGAACAGCGGAGTTACAAAAACAATTAATCCTCTTGACAAGTAAATACGTGTACGCCGGTGTGGACGAAACTGGGACGGCGGGAGAGTGGCAATTTCAGAATTTTGCAGTTGCGCGATTAACCGAATAACTCTTGAATTTCGCGTTCGAAACGTTACATCGTACAATAGCGGTTTCTCATGCTCCTCGTTCGTCCACCTTTCACCCCTCGAGAACTTCTCGTCCGACCGAGGAAATTCCACTTAATAACTGCTTCTAATCCAGATGGAGAATCGAGCGTATTACTAATGGTTGCCTCGGTTTTGCCAAAAGTTGTACTTAATGAGTTCCGCTTGTAATATCCGTGGCCAGCAATACGTTCTCCGAAATGTAATTTCGCGTTTAAATTTACCGTGCCGACCGTCCCTGCCGCTGCATTCAAACACCTTAATTATCATAAATGTCCCCCCATTACGGTTCATCTTTTTGTTTGCCGGTACTAGTTTCCGCCAATGTGTCTCCTAACAACTTTGGTGCATTAACGTCGCTCTCATTTAGAAAAGTTATATTTTACTTCTACCATGATATCAAAACTTCAATGATAATAATCTTCCTCTCTGCCACGTGTTTTTTTTCTCCTTTTCTTTAAGACATCTATTGAGTATGGGAATAAGTTTAAATCGTTTTACCTTAGATGTCGTTAACCCTTTGCGCTCGACTTTGCGCATATACGACGAATGTCTTATAGATAACATAAAATGATTTTATGTATAAATTAACTTAGAAAAACGTATTTTATTTTATTTTTACATATTTTGTGTCATCGTATTACGAATTCATCGCAAAGTGTCCATTTTGAATTATTAGAGTTTGTTGGTGCATCTTGTAGAGCATCGCTGTCACTTTTAAATTCACTGTATATCACTCTAATTTTTCGATTTCTGACACCTAATACTATGTCCTAATAATATCTCCACCACGGAATTGCACGCGGTAATGACTCTTTGAAGTAACGTCGAATAGGCCCAATTCTCTTTGTCTTCTATGGAGGGAAATATTATTATATTATGGAATTGCGATTGCTCGTTGTAGGAAAGTTGCTGTGACTTTTGAATTATTCTCGACTCGCGATGTTTCCTTCAGAATATTCCGGTTTATGACGAGCCTACACTATTACGCATAACTTAGTATCCTTTGCTATTCTTGAAATTACGAAACTCTTTCGAAGTTATAAAATTGTACCATAAACACAGTTTCAGGAATAATACGGAGATCGTTGGTAGGAATGTAGTTTGACCACATCAAAATATAATACAATAAAGCATACAATAGAAATCGAACAGCAAAAACAATTCGTTGCTTCGCTGATATAAACCCTAATTTAGTAATATCGCGTGCATCTTTTCTAACCTTTTGGGACATGAATTTAAAAAGTTTCAAAGACTTTTGTTTGGAGTGCAAACAACAAGTATTCATATCGCATCGATAATATCGGAATTGGTTCGAAAAAAGCAGCATTTCCGGAAAGTTCTTCACTACCATCTTTTGATAAAAAGTGCTACAGAAATGTGCAGTTTGTCCGTGGATATTTACGGCAACTATGCACCAATGCTTGAAATGTGGTGATTTCGATATCAGCGACAAAAAACGCGATGGTGCCCCAAAAAAATTCCAAAATGAGAATTCATATTTTCATCAGATACTTGATGAATTGTTGGCATGCGCTGGGAGTGGTTTCCTGCGTAAAAAATGATTAAAACTTATTCTCATATCCAATACAGTATCGTGGTAGATCGCGTGCACTCGTCACAAGATTTTTTCACAACTTCACCCCAACTGGAGAACCCAGTTTCTGTGAAGACTTTCGATTCAACTTCTCGCATTTAAATTACGTTTGATGTTTTTCTTTCGAGAGTTTCAAGATCCCTCTATTGACTTGTATCTCGGTTCGCTCGAGTCGCTCTACTTCGATAAAGTGATCGTTATCGATTTCCATTAGGAAACGCAATGGATAATAATATCTCGGCTAATATCGGGAATGTTAGTTTAACCGTGTCTCCGCGTAGCGAACTTGATGGACATTGGGAACGGGAAAACGCAAAGGTGTAACCATTTTGTTCGTTTAAATGTAAATGAAAACGTGATCGAATTTATTTAAATTTCCCGATTTTTCCCGATTAAAGTTCTAGATTTATTTAAATGTTCGAATGAAACACGCTACATCGACTAGTTACGCGACGAAATTACAGTTTTTAATTCAACGTAAATGGTAATCACTGGTATCGCGTTATTTCGAAGGGCACTCACAAAAAGCGGTAGCTTAAAGTGCTACGTTCAAATTCGTTCTCTGCTGTTCAGTTTTTAATTAACCCTTTGCACTTTGACAGAAATGTAACAGCTTTATTATTTTATATAAATATTTATAATTTGCTAACAGAATAAATAAAGTAATTACGATTAACGAAAATTATTTACATTGTTTTCATTGAAGAGTTCTCGAGATTGAAGAGAAACTTTAAATTCCTCCACTTTCAGACTGTGCATTAACATGAGGTTCTAAGTAAAGTGGACGACTGAAATATCCGATCAGACAAACTTTTCAAGTTTTCCCACAGGATTCGATTTCGAATTCCGGATCGATCGTGTAATCCAAAGTGTCCAAGGATGAAGAGAGATTAGTATCACGACGAGTTAGCGAGTTTGCTCGTTCGCTTGCGCGGATTGTATGACGACGTCATAAGTAAACCAGTGCGGCGCGCGCGTGCGCGTGTTGTACACTGTAATTATGTGTTAACTATCCGTTAAGCAGCGCTTCGTTCTAATGACGTCATGTCCTGCTAACGACGGGACGGTAATGCGCGCGCCGTGTACAATGCTTGAAAAGCCGAACGTTACAAATCTCGTGAATTACCTCGGATTCCAGCGAGTTAATGCGGGCCGGGTCGGATCGATTATTAACCGCGCGATTCGTGCGTTTCGCGTGATCGACGATGCGTTCCTTCACGCCCAACAATAATCCATCAACCATACTCTTTCACATTTACGGAAGAGGCGATGATTACGTCGCAGATTTTCCACGATTTTCCACATTTTTATTTCCATTTCCGTCGTCGAGCTTTTATTTTATTTGCACTTCACTTTTATCCCGTTCCGCGCGGAATGGAATTTTGATAAATGTTAGTTAAAGTTGGACAGGGGTAACGAGCAACATTTTTGACTCGGTCGCTCGAACGCGGATGGTTAATTAACGCGGCTAATTGGGAATTCGCGTGTCCCTTTGCCATTAAATTCGCGCATATTTGTATCCGGCCGGGCTTTCACCCTTTAAACCAGATATTCGTTCGAATGTCACTCGCACCGTTTTACCTTTCACTTTTGCGTTCGTGCGCGTGCGCATCTCCGGCTGGCATTCGAGTGCTATGAAAAGCTTTCGGTTTGTTTGCTTCCTTTTAGTCGGCCTCTCTTCTTCAGTTGCGTCGAACGAGCCTGGAAAACTCGTCGAGTAATGCATAATAAGTGATTCGGGCCTTTAATGAACTTTCACGGGGTTTTTAAACGCGTTCCGTTCTTTTTAAACATTTTCGTCATGTGCGCGCTCTTAACTAGCTTCGCTCGTTGAGAAAGTTTATTATCACGTTACTGGCAGCGAGAGAAATGTTATTAAAAAACGAAACCATTTTCAGAATGATATCTTCTTCTGAAAACATAAAAATAGGTGTTTCAGTATTTTTTTTTACTAATTCATTACTTTAATGTGTTACACATCACGTCATTCGATAGTGCTTTCTATATAAATTTAAGAGTGCATAACTCTATTTTCACTTTTTAAGTTTGAACATTTTTTAGAAACACTAGAGTAAATTTGGCTTTTTGATTGTATTAAACGATAAACAGACATGTTAGATAAACAAGATAAAAATTTATTTCAATTTTTATTAATAAAGCAGACAGTGTTTTGTTCGTTGTTTTCTACGTTGCTTTCATAATTTTTCATCAATGTTCCGCAGAACGCTATTTGAGAAACTGTGCCCTATAACTATGCTTTCTATATAAAGACGCGAGAAGTATACAAAATCGGACTAATACTTTGTTAAATACAACTATATAAACGGATTTTGAAAATTGCAAGCACCCTCAGTTCCAACTATGCACCGTCAGTCCCCCTCGAATCGAGCCGGAACTTTGAACGAGAGCGCCCTTATAGTGCCGGCTGAGACAATTTCCCAAAAAACTGTACGCCATTGATTCACGATCACGATCAACTCACCCAATTCTTGACCAACGGCGATACTCAGAATTGATAGATGGCAACCCTCGGCTACACGGAACCAACCAACCAGCCAACCAACCAGGCATCTATCCACCCTCTCAAGCGGGCAGGGCCGTCCGGCGTTAATTCATCAAATTACAGGGCCGGCGTTGAAATTGCAGGGCTGTCCAGCCGGTTTTCGGATCGAGCGTGGCCGAAAGGGGGGCCACGAACCACCTTCCAGGCTCACCCTCGAGCGACCCTAGCCGGGCGCATAGCTGGAATCAGGGTCGAAGGGCCATTTCGGACCGATCTGGATGATGTTCCGCGGACCCGGTTGACCGGTCAAGTGTTCATTGCCGGTTCATTCGCGCGAATTCCGCTTTTAATTAATGACTATCCATCGGCTACCACCATCCCTCCACAGGCGGATGATTGATCGGCCAGTATCACTGATTGTCGGCGAAACGCCGAGTTCATCTCCATTTCCTGTTGCGGCGCCCTTTGCGCCCCCGATTCTCGGCCGTCTTTAACCAGGTCAATGAAGTTTTCCTGGGGCGCGTCGGGTGTTCTAGAGATCGATGTTAAAATTAGGGGATGGGTCGGACGTTTGGTCGATGGAGCGGTGGGTGTTGTTTATTCGAACGTGGTGAGATGCAAATGATTTTATCGTGGGATGTTGGAACGTTATATTTATTGCGTTTGGATGCATGTAAAGAGAACTGATATGCGAGGCAATGTTCGCGGATATTAACTTTAGTTTGATGTTACTATATACGTGGTGGTGCTTACTGCTACTTCTTGTAATTGTAATTGTACATTTGGAATGATTTTGTCGTACAGAAGAAGACTGTTTAACCCTTTATTTATAAGTTATTAATAATTAATTGCACCTAAATCAAGTATTTAAAAAAAGTTAGCACAAATCTTGAAAACTTTTCAGAAATTCATCTTTCAGTCACTGATAATAACGACACCGTGAAGCAATTCTTCATCAAACAAGGTAACATCACGCGGTTTGAAACGTTCGCTCCCAAATCCTTGCCGTTATCTCGAAATTGCAAATGCCGTCGAGATGAAACAGCGGCGTCCTGGAGGTTAGCGAAAATGAGAGCTCGGCCCGGGATGAGCTCGTAATTCACGGAATTATTAGCAGTGTCGTATCGCCTGACATGCCTCGAGGCTCGCGCGATGCGGATCCTTCGGCGCAGCGGTCAACAATGGCGAAAATTTCAGGACAGCCACCTAAAATATGATTAATTGTAAGCGAGCGCCCCAAGTTGGTCGTGGTGCCGCCCATCTACCCCCTCCAGGGTTCTCCGCTCTTCGTGGAAATTCATTTACTTCATTCGAACAATGCAAACGCTTTACTCGCTAACGTTAAATGCTTCTGCCATTAATTCCACCGTTTTACCCCGATTTCAAAAGATTTCTCTGTCTTGACATTTTCTTCTTTCTAAAAGGGTTGCACCCTCTGTAACACAAAATAACGATCAATTTCGTTCAAACGGAATAAAACAAAGCGTAGCGAGCTACCCGGTTCAATACTCCAGCCCCTATTTCGTCGAGATCTCTTGTTCCAACCCCTAAACGAGCGAATCCTCCATCTCCCTGATATCACTTCGTCGCCTATCTAAATTAAAAATGCACGAGATCCAGGAACTTGCCAGCGACTTCCCTGAGAGTGTCTTAATTACCAACCGGTTGGAGGAGGACGGAGAGAAGAAAAGCAGTCTTTTCTAACTTCCCGGCAGGCTCGCGGGTGAACGAAGAACGACTTTGAAAAAGCGAACCCCGAACGTGGGGACGAATTTCGTTGGACGAGTGGCGTTCTCCGCGGTGAAAAAGGCGACCTCTGGCTGGGTTTCCCGCTCCGTGGAGGAGCCAGTTCCTTGCAGATAGAGAGATACAAGGGGCAGCGAGGGGAGCGACTAACGGGAGGTGTTAATTAACTACTCGTCTCGCCGCCGTCAGGGACATTCGAGCGAGGGCTCGGACTTAACTTCGCCTGTCCCATGCTCGTTCTACCCGCTGGATCGAGCTCGTTCGAGCTGCCGGCAGATAACGCGGCCGTGATGCACCGCTGAAGAGGACAACGGTGTTTTTAAGAGCGAGCAGCTGGCTACACCGGGATGAAGTCATTCCGGCTGCCATATTGGTGCACGGTTTGCCGCCGATCTTTGAGCGGAATATGACCTTAGCCGAGGTTCGAGGTGGTTGATGATGATGTTCCTTTTAAAGGAGGGTCGTGAAATCGGTACACTACTTTACTAAAGGAACTACTTTTTTAAAATAGTAATTTCTATAAATTTTCTTTCAGCCGCGATTAAAAGATTAGAAACAAGACAGACCTCATATACAATTCTACTATAATAATTTGCCCCGTGTTCGCAAAATGATCGCATCAACCTGGAAATCGATCTTTTCTCTTGCAAAATCACATATCGCTCGACATTCGCCTATTATCGGGCGCAGGTATTTCCGAAATTTCAATCGCTAGCAGAAAGGGGTGGAAAAGCGGCGAAACAATCGCGCGGGATCGACAGGTAATGGTACAGGAACGACCGAATCGGCGCAACGAATTGGCGGGTCTCTCGTATTTCATCCTCGCCCGGTTAAATCGATCGTGCGCCTACGAGCCCGCCGAATAATTCCTGTCGCAAGCAGAATAGGTAAACCGGGAATTTATTACGCGTCCGTTGCACCAGTACTCGCGAGAGACCTCCAGAATCGGCATTAGACACTCTCAGTCTTGCGCCAATTACTATCCGCGTCCCTATCATGAAGATATAGAAAATACAGTCAATGATCCTATAACACGGTTTCGTAAACCTCACCCGGTATTACTAAAGAACTTATTTCATTTTCAGGAATAACATTTTTGCGTTAACATTTTACAGCTAAAATTCTTTTGATAAAGTACAGAAATAGTGCTCCGTTCGATATGTGATTATAAATATAAAAAAGGGATTCTATATTTCACGAAAACTACCATTAACTTATTTTTTCAAAAGTGGACTCATACCATTTTCCAAAAAAAAAAACGCCTCGTATATCAAATCATGATTGATATACTATATATTACGTACGTAATTTTGTATAGTTGCGTCTTGTTTTTATTGGAAAACAGTTCCCTTAATTTAGTTTGACTTTTTTTGTTATACTCTTCAATACAAACAAAAATAATTTTATAAAATTTTATTTCATAACCCTATGCATCATAACTTGCAGCTCTGAGAATGCAATTTTCATATAATGCAGAACGAATCAAGTTGGTTTATATTTTACTTACTTCTGAGTTTCTTCTAGCGCGGTTTCCATATAACGCGGCACGAATTAATTGCGTTTTAGAAGAGTTGACTGCATAATATATATTTTATCGAGTCGCCATATCAAGAAATTCCGACTGATTCCTTTGTGGTTTCAGCGCGATTGATTCCGCGATCAACCGTATTGTCCCGTTTCCTGCGTGCACGGTTACTGGGAAATTGGGTCGGCCGATTTATTAAAAACTTCGCTGAAGGCTGGCCTCGTTTTACGAAATTGAACGGCTGGAATTCTCGATGCGAAAGGTAATCTGAATTTTCGATGTGGTAGGTAACGTGAACGATTTTATTGATCTACACCTTTGAATAGAACTTTCCGTTAATCGATTCCTTCCGAATAGAATCGTTTCCGTCCGAGTCTACGTTTGGAAACATCTAAGTTTATCGTGTATACGAGAATAGTCGAAGTTACGTTATTTGTCGAAGGAGAAAGTATTTACGTTACGTTTAACGTATCTAGAAATTTTTCAACTTATTAACCCCTTCAGGGACGATTTTTTTATAGCGAGGAAAAGATGATAAACACTGTTTATACATTTTATATTGATAGCGTTAATAATAAAAAAATAATTGTTCTTCTTATAGCCTTCCAAAATTAATGATTTTTTCACACCTTAAAATTATTAAAAATTTTTTTCTTTTTTTTAAGTAATAAGAATAAGAGAAATCCATCTATTCAGTTACTTCTTCTATGAGTGCTTGACAATGTGAAAAGAAATCATGTTATTACTTATAGTTTGGCAAGAACATGTACCATTGTTCCAATAAATCCTACTTTCCAGGAGATGCAAAAAACCAAAAACAGACTTTAGTTATTCCTTAGCCATTCTACTAGATATTTCAATTTAAATATTCTACACAAGCACAAGTTTTCTAACCGTAAGGGCGTTTAGACAACAACAATAGTCAAATGGTTAAATCAATTGTTGAAGCGGTCTGCAAATATAACAATATCGCGATGACACTGTGTGAAATTCAGGAAAGCCCGAGTGTACAGAGGAGCACGTAATCGACAGTATTTGCACCGGGACTTACAGTTTCGTCTCCTTTTGCTAACGAACCGCTCCACAGCTAAGTGGCCCAGCAATCCTCTTCAGACACGGACGAAGAGGGTGAGAGGGCGGGATCTTAGATCCGCATGGAAACCAGCCATTTCTGCGCCGTGGAAATCCTTTTGTTTCACTTGCTGATTAGCAATCCGTTAGATCCGTCTCGCCGCGGACACGTCGCCCGCGTGATCTCGCAAATGGATTCGATAAAGGGAAATGTTCACCGCGGTGGCGTTGTTTGAACGCGGTGAACCACTTCGGACGGCAACTTTTACCGGATGTAACCGATCGGGTCCAACTCCGCTAATCTGTCTGAAAGTATGCGCGTCGAATAGCAGGCACGTAGGAAATTGCATCGACGCGGAAGCTATTCGAATATTTTCCCACGATCGAGATCGTGACCGTTTCGACCCATTTGCGCTATGAGCGCAAACAGCGAATACCTGGAAACTATAAACAAGCAAAGCGGATAACACGTGGATCGTTTACATTACAAAACGGCGCCGCTCGATATCCGTTTGTTCGGCAAACAATCGCGTTGGACGTCCCGTAGCGAACGCAAACATCCACCTATTAACATTCGACTCCCTTCGCCGTTTTTGAAACGAACGAATTCAAGTGTCCGCTCATCATTTCTCCGGACGCGCACGGCACTTTTTGCCCACCGACGCACCCATAGAGCGGCGAAGGAGAGGGGATAAGGCAGATAATGGCGGGTGATAACAGAAGGTACACAGGAAGGGGTGTCGTTAACGATCCAATACAAAGCCACGGGCAAAGTGGATGTTACCAAGCCCCCCCTTCCATTGGCCTTACCTAGCCAGCCCTTCGGTGTCCTTTCGTGAAAACGCGGGGGCGAACGGTGGCAGGGACCGGGTCCGCCACCCACAATTCCGCTTGCGGGCACTGTAATTTGCTGTATGCATGCATCCAGAGATGGATAGACACGGCCGGGCAGCCGAGCAGGTCCGGGAGATCTATGGATTTATGCAAATGCAGGCAGTTAGAGTCCCGAGCAGCCTCCGCCGTTGAATAATGCGTTGATAAGATAGGAGCCCAGCGCTCATATGCCGCTACCTACCCTACCATCCGCCATTGATTTGTCACCCTTCCGCTACCCTGGCCCCCTCCGCTGTTCAGAGTGTCGCTGTTTCGAACGAACTTCCCTCTAAGAAACTACCGATCGTTGTTAATCCGTTACAAATTAACCCTTCGGCCATCATGCTAAATCCTAGCGGAACTCTACTCTTTTTCTCTTAAAGGAACTTTCACGCGATTCGAGCATCTTACGTGCAGTAAAAAGGGTAACAAATGCCTTTTAATTTAGATCCTTTCGTTTGATATAGTAGAACTTTCTACTTCAGTTTTTCTCGCGGAGATAAATTTGACGCGAGAAGTGAACTCGCGGACGCTTCCATAAAATCTGAAATGAAATCTCTGGATTTTATGGAACTAAAGTACACGGTTTTTAGTGCTCGCGATTTTTTAAACGGCCCAATATCGGTTAAAGAACGGAAATTATTGAAAAATGGGATAATCGTTGAAATATTAATTCGCAAAGGAATTAACGTATCGTGTTTTAACACATTACGTCCTGTGTGCACAGACTTGTCCGTTTTGTTAAATTCGAGCTCAAAGGCGTTTGTAGGATGTAACGGGACGAGAGAAGAAATAATGGAATTCTGAATATAGAGATTCTATATATAATATAAGGAAACTGAATGCATATATATGTGTGAAACTTCTAAAACACCATTACATATTGGAATATACAAATAAAAAATACCCAGCTATCTAATTACCTAATTGCTAAAACCATTAATTCTAAAACTATTGAATCATATTATCTACGATATTAGATTATCTCTATAATTTCTAACTTTCTTAATTTTGATAATGGATAGTTGTTTTGTTCAGATTTTTTGAAGCTAAAGAGAGTTTTATTTTTAATTTCTTCCGATACCAGAGAAAGTTTTCTTAGAAATAATGGCGGGAGGTAATGTATTAGTATCAGCTTTTGTAACGTCATTCATGAAATTTGTATTCGTATACTTAATCCAAGAAAATCTCCCAAGAAAATTGTTACAGCATACATTATGTCTACCAAATTAAATTCGTGGACATTCTCTTCAATTAAGATATTTCAAATTGAAAATGTTTTCTGGTTGCGAACTGTATTCTGAGGGATGCGAATTCATATGTTTCGCCACCATTGCAGTTAACTTCATTAACATCTTCAGAAGACGCGCTGACGTTGATAATAATATAATATTTCACAAAATTTGGTAATGTCGCACAACAGACATCGCTTTTATCAAAAAATAAATATCACCCTCGGACTCGTTATTCGTTTCTTGTGCTTTTCCCTGGAAGCTGCATGGATACCACGGGCCCTTACACCTGGCGAAGGATTAGAGCGGCATTGAACACTGCATTTCCATTACAAATCGGATTTCGCAGAGGCGAGAGGGGTTGGTCGGGCTGAGATAGGGTCGAAAAACAATAACAACGATAAACAGTCGAATATCGTGCGATCCGCTTTTCTCCACTCCTTCCATCGACGAGTGCGATCGGTATCGCGTCACGGACGGCAAACATTGCTATGGGATTACGCTCTCGAGCCCCGTGGATCGAGTCACGCGTTCCTACGCTTCGGCCATTCAAGTTGCCATACTCTTCTGACCTTGAATACGAACTTCCATGCTGCGAAGTACGCGTTCGATCGATACGATCTTCGCAGGACGCTGAAATAACGGACTGTGGCTAAAATTATGTTCTCAAACTGATATCGCTGATATGATGAACGCATGAAATGGCGTAAAAGGTGGTTCGATCATACTATTTTTGATCGATTTTCATTTCTTTAGATTTATCTTCTGAGAAAGCTGAATTTTTCTGAAGTTTTCTATTGCCGATATGTTAGACATCCAGGAAGACGGTGAATGCAAAGGATTAACACAATCGGATCGGGAAACAAGAATTCTCGTTTTTTAAATATAAATGTTGTCGTCGTGGAACGAGAATTCTCGTTTTGCTCCACGAAAAATCCAATGAAGTACATAAATTATAAAAATAATTATTGTAGTTTTAATGCACATTTTCAGATCAATAAAATACCCCGATTTATGTGAAAAGATTGTTAGAAATAGAATGTGTTGAGAATAACCACTCAGGCTTTAAAGGTTTTTATTTTGATAAAGGTTCCGCACGCTAGTAGTGACTAAATAGTAGGGAGTTATTGGCAACATAATTGAAAAATAATTTGGAGTGCAAAGGGTTAAGGAATTCGAGAGGAGCTGGAGAAGGGATAGTTTCAAAGGTTCGAGGAAGTAGTTAAGGGTAAATATGAGACAGATGAAAGGTGGAAGAAAGGATGAGTAATAGTTGGAGGAAAATGATTGTTTAGAAAGATAATGATAATAACTATGTCTCATGAGATAGCGAGTTCAGTGGTGTTTTGGGCAAAGTAAAATTTCAAGGCCTCTAAACCCAACTAAATAATTTACACGTTGAAAAAGATAAAACAATTGTAAAAATATCTACATATTTATTATTATATAAAAAGTGAAATAAATTGTTCTTCATCCATGGAAATACATTTGGTGAATAATTACACATACTGATGTATAAAAAGCATTATAAATCTAATGCATACATGATTGCAATATTTCTTTAAATATTTACTTTCCGGGCCTTTATTTGCCGTAAAATTATTAACTATGTGGCGGCACTCGTCACTAGAAGGACAGCACCGTTTACACTTTCCAGAAAGTACCCGATGACCCATCCTTTCCAATATATAGAAGTTCTGACCTGTCTCTAATATCCCAGCGTCTAAGGCAGGGCCTGCTAGACAGCCTTACTGATGGAGTCCACTAGCAGGCCCAGGACGAAATGTTCTTCCCATCTCTTTTCCTTCCTTCTTTCCTCCATCTTTACAACAAACCGAAGCAACGCCGCTTCAACTAGTTCATTAAAATCCACACTATTGGTTATATCACTTTCAATAAATAATATGGATTAATTATTTTAAGAACATTGGAAGAACGTTCTACCGATGCATTGGAAGCTGAGATTGTTAGAAATATTGTTAAAATTATCTTAACATTTGAAAATGTTGAAGTAAGTCCTGTTTATATGGTTTCATACATTTTTAATAGGCAAAATTTTAATGTTGGTTTCTGACAAATTCCAAGAAGTTGGCTAGTTCTTCGTTAAAGACTTCATATCAATGTCACTCGAACATGTTCCCATTAAGTTTCTAAAATATTCTTCATATTTATTTGAAAATAATTAGAAATAACAAAATAATTAAAAATATTTTTATAAGCTACAATACGTCTTTGAATTGGTTTGTGTATTTATAGGGCTGAGGGTGAGTAAGCTAAGGTGCAGTGGAGACGTTTGCGATGCGATGAGTCTTGAAGAATTGATCATACAACAATGCAGATAGTTCGCACTGATAATAAAAATCTACTGGAGGCGTTGCGTGCTTTTCAGCGATGAAGCAAGCGATCATCCGCAACAGTAAATTGCGCGCGACACGCGCCAAACCTCATCGCTGGAGGCTAAATTAAGACGTCGAATGGCGGTTGGTCGGCACAGTAGGATCAAAACGGTGAACGTACGTGTGTACGCGAAACAAAGTGGTCGATGTGTTTATTTAACCGCTCGTTACCTAGCGCGGATAGTCGCAGGTTTAAAGCGCGCAGTTACGCACGAGTGTTTATAACCATGCCAGGCAATGCCGGCGTGACAGTTGATGATACGCGCGTAACTGGCGGCGATGCGACACAGGACGTGACGTGTGCTAACATTGACCGTGTCTTCCTTCGAAATGGCCGGGTTTCCCTCTGAAAATGGCGGTATCTACGTGCACGAGGCGTGTTTGTATTCTGCCACTTACGGTATATCTCTCGCGCTTGACACTGGGACTCGAGTTAAACGCGGATCGGTCGAACGAGTCTCGACCGAGAACCCTTTCCCTACCCCGAGCCCGACAATAAACGAAAATTAAACATTACCTCGGACGCGACTCGTGCTCGGAGATAGCGGAAGTCGCGATTAAAATTGCAACGGGAACAAATTGCAAATCGGACGCGGCGATTGCTTCATTAAATCGCAGCCTGGCAACGGGCTGGCAGATACATAAATAAAAACGATACCGATCGGCCGACAGCGTTCGCAATCAATTGCCGCGAAAGGGTACGGACAGGTCGTGGTATCGCCGCGCATAAACCAGTCTTATAACGATTTAATTCAGCCCCGTTTCATTATATCGGTGCGCTGTTTGAATTGCAGTCTTGTGTTATTGTTTACCGCGCGCATACCGCATAATGCGAAGCCGACACCGTCGAGTAAATGTACTTTATTTCACAAGAAAATGTTCGCTCGAGGTGATACAATAATTTTTACAAAAGATAAAGCTCGTGTTCGTCACGATACACTTCGATGAATATAATTAGATATGAATAAGAATGTTCCTATGCAAGGGGAAGTGTAAAATAATCCCCCTGTCCGAAAGTAAATGTCTCATTTGAAAAATTTGGCTCTTTTATTTAATAGGAATAGAACAATAAAAAAGAAGATCAAGTCTTTTTTGATAAACATAAGTCTATTGTTTATTTTTCGTAAAGTTGTATGGATTCTGTCGTACGAGAGAATAGGGCGAATAATTATAAAATACCTTATTTCAAAAAGAAAAAACTAAGAGAAGAATCCAAATTGCCCATATTTTTTAAATATTCACAAGAAACAATGAGAATATTCCGTCGAAATGATTAATGTAAGTAATTATTAGGTATTAAGTAATGTCCTTCAATCCCTGATATTGATTCTTAGTCTCGAATCTTATTCTCGGACAAACTTTTGTGCGAAATGGCACTATTATATTCAAGCAGAGGGGGTAGTAAAAAATATTGCAAAAAATTGCAATAAATAACTAACAATAGCGGTCAGTTAGTAAAATTAGATACATAGAACAGTACGTTAAATGATTAAAAAAGGAGACAGAAAGAGAAGAATGATATAAATAATAAAGTAATGAAACCGCATGTGGCAAGTTGGAGGGACTGTAGAACATAACGAAGCAGCGTTAGCAACCTTTGAGTTTTCTTTTCAAGTCGGAATATTAAAATGTTTATAACACTAGCTTTGTCTAAAATTAGCGAAAATAAGAAAGCTACAGCTAAATGTCATAAAAGTTAGAGGAATGATAGGAATCAGCGTAAAGATCGGCGAGGCGAAAATTAGCAGGGGCCATCGAACCCCCGCGTTCTCAGCAATAAATCAAACTCACCGCGGTGGATAAAAATACGGCATACAACGAGTCAGATTGCCTGTAAACTCGGCGGAAATCGAATGGGGAGTCGAAATTTCCGGAGTTCGCCGCACGATTTCAGACGGAGGTGTCGTTTTATTCTTTCCGCGGGGTGCTACGGCACCCCGACCGACTCGAGCGCGTGTCGGGGTAGCGTTTAGAGCGAGCCTCCATTTCCGAATACGTGTACAGAGAATCGCCCTCACCTTGACGAGCGTAGCGGGCGGGTAAGAAAAACGAGACTCCACTCGAACCTCGTCGCTACCCTTTATTTGCCACTTAGCCTAACCCCTTTTACCCGGCCGACGAACGGTTCTGTTGAAACACTAGACGGCGCCGCTCTTCTTCGCCTGCCTCGCCGCAACCGCCAGGGGACCACACCAAGTGTCACGCGTCCATTTTGATGGAACTTCATTAGTTTGACGAGGAAAAAGGACATGTTTGGATCTAGTTACGCTGTTTTTTGCAGATAATTAATAGTTTACGAGATAATAAAAAGAGAAAAATGTATATTCTTTGTATCTCTTCGATGCGTCGTTCAATGATTCATTTGTGACGAGAAATTAAAAATTAGTACTAGTTTTTCGCTTATGTCTGTGGTAGATATTGTATGACATAAATGAATTACAAGCTCCTAATCTCGAAGAGAGTTGTTTAATCTATTTGTTGTTACAAGATCCCTTTTAGAAGTATCAGTTTCAGAAAATCCTCGCGCCCTTCGAAAGCGCCTCGTAATTCCTCCTTCGGTGGCCTTCAGGCCCAGGGATGCGTACTCGGGAAGAGGCATTCGCTTATAATATATGCGGAGAACTAGCAACAATTTTTTAGTTACACAAAGTAACCCTTGAATATCGTGCATTGCATATTTCAAAATAGCAAACGTAAGAAAACGTCAGAGTTGCAAGCGCTCGAAAGGAATGACAGGTTCGCGTTACCCAGAGGCTGGAAAAGAAACCGATAGACACCAAAGGGCTGTCGTAAATTAGCCCTTTTCTGGTACTACGTCGTGGAAAAGGAAAAGGCCTGACCTTTGCAAATGCGATGCAGGAATTCATACCTTCTGGGGACGTCAAAGCGAATACGCTGAGTCCAGTTAGAAGCTACATTCATCTAACGAATCATATTTTATCCTGACACAGACCTACAGTGCGTGCACATATGTTAATTTAAGTAATTTAACCTTTCGCACTAGAAACAAAAAGTAACATTTTTTTTGCAGTTACATAAATAAAATTTTACTGCGCAGATTTTATTTTTAATTTGCTAACTGGCGTACTTTCATTTGTAATCCGCTCCGGAGCCCTCGAGTGCAACGGGTTAATGTATAAATGGATGCGAAGGAGCGTTGTTAGTTAAATAACCTGACGATGCGACTATTTTTCGTGAAAAGTGGATGTAAGAGAAGGATAAAGTTAACAATTCTCCATTTTTGTACTCTCATCCATCGTTATATCCATTTAAAATCTTCTCATCGCTAATCGTACGTTTAAAATGGAGAACAAACACGGTCGATTGCTCTTCCCTTTCCGTAATTATGGCAATGGTGGTTCGAGGTTTCCCAGGCATTCCTCCATGAAGCAACAGCGGCGTCACGGGCGGAGCTTTTACGAGCTTATCCAGAGAGATGGGCACGAGCGTTAAGACGACACCGTGGTCGCATCAACAGAAACGGCTTATTCCTTCGCCGTGGTGGTGGTCATAACGGATATTCGCTGGGACGAAGTTAGCAGGGCATAACCGTGCACGTATCGTCGACGTTCATTCCGCTTTACGCTTGCAACGAAGATGGCTTACGAACCTCAGCCCTTATTTTTTCCGCTGCGAAGGGAGAAAATAACCGTGGTTACGTACGAATCAGTCATCAAAGCGCGCATAACGTTGAAATTAGTTAGTACAATTTTCCTTTGTCTTCGCTCTCTTGTCCCTTTTTATCGAAATTCGATGAACGCGTCGTATAAATATTCAATGCTCGCAGGTTTGTCTTTATTCCACTTTTCATCGATGATTCCACGATTAACGAAATTTCGATATGAATGGTGAATGATAGAAATTAAAAACAGAAATAGAAGAATTTTGTTAACAGAAAATACATAAATTATTTGGAAGAAGAATTGGACATTACCAGAATAACCTAATAGTTTGGAGAAATTTCTATTTTCGTTAATTACAAAAGTTGTAGATTCTCAGAACCAACGAAGAGATTATACATGAAAATGACTAACTAAGTTTTAAAATTATTTCATTCAATTTCTTTGCGAACTCGTAACTGGAAATTTTGCAATATCTGACAAACAAACGGATCGAAATTCGATCGAAGCGTAAGAGAAATTCGAGTAATAAATGTACGCGATGGAAAATTAGTTGCAGCCTAGTAAACGCAATTAACGACAGAAAGTCAAAGGAAGCCGAGGGGGAGAGGGGGAGGGTGGAAAAAATGTTTATTGGATAAACGAAGGGAAATGATGAGAAAAACAGGTAGAAGTTAGCGTAGAAGGGTAGTTGCCGTGAAAGGAGCATCCGCGCGAACTAAGTTGTAATTAAAGACCGTTGCCCGATGGGAACTTCTTTATTTTACTTTCTTAAATGTTTACCGGGGATATTTTAATTCTCCGCCGGCATAATTAGGCGTTTCGCGTCCGCCGTTTTAGCCGAGCAAAAAAAGAATGATCCGAGGACGGTGTGAGTAGACGTAACTTCGCAGAAAGCTCATTTAACTGACGTTTAATGGCCACGCGGCGCTGTTATGAGAACGTCATTTATAAACAGCTTGCTGCCGGTCCATTATGAACTCTTGTAATGAACATTTTTCACGTGAAACATCCCCGGCGACAAGGAAAAGAAACGCGGGACTCGACGCGTCGTTTTCAATTCGAAGACGCTTACGCTGTTCGGGCAGCTCTGATCGATCGACGAGACAGCACAGTCCCGAGAGGAATTCAATCTATTAGACTCGATTGCAGCCAAAACTGTTTACCCTATCGTCGACTATCGCTCGTATTCCGTATCCGTATTCCGATCGGTGATTTAAATTTGCTCAGCAATTTGCTTACTATGATTGTTTAAACATTCGTTGACACGATATGCAACTCGAACTATGTGTATTCGCTCCCGAAATATCTTTAACACCCGTTCGGAATTCTTCATTGCGCGATATTTGAAAATGATATTAGAAAACTGTTGTGCAATCTTTTCGTCTATTGAGAAGAAACATAAGCTGACTTATTACAATTTAATCATTATGTGTTCCCTATAAACGCAAAGTAATTCACCCTGCTGCTGTTCCATTATTGCGAGTGAAATCTCCTCAAACAGGTTGGACAATAATCTTAAATCAACCTCCAAGTTGAAATTAGTTTGCACCAGTTCGCGCATGTTTGTTCCTCGTATTTCTGCAAAGAAATCGACTTGTTGAGTCGTAAAGCATCAAGGGAAAGATCCATCCGTATCCGTTAATATCACAACAAGTAGACGTCGACCGAGACAAGTATAAGTTCATTCACATTTGGCAACGAACCGTCCATAGCAGCAATAACAATCAAGAATTATTTTCGTTTTCTTTGTTTCGTTGTTGCATTGTCGAGTTTAGGTGCTTCATTGGTTTATTGCTTACAAGATGCCTTTAGTATTTGCGAGTGATCGATCCAATTCACTGCCCGCTTTCTTTATCAATTTTCGAAAAGATGCAGGAGACGAATTTACTTGTTTTAACGAAAATAGAATACACCCAATAGACCTTTCGTTATAGCATCCAAGTTCATTCCAAAACAATTCTTAGCGATAGTCTTACAAGTAGTCATCAAGAAGTGTATATAGTTCGATAGGAAGTTAGATAGCTAGCGATCGTACTAGCATCGTGTTATTTATTCGTGGCTAGGTAAACGGTCGACGCTGTGACACAACACGACTAAACTAGTCGGGGAAGTTCCGCGATCGGTGTCGGTCGGCAGAGGATCGAGCCATGGTGGGAAGAACGAAACGAGAAAGACAGTAGGGGTCAGCTGGCGGCCGATCCAGAAATGCAGGTCGGATAATTCGACGCGATTGGGCCTCGTAAAGCCAGAACACCGGGCTCCGATCCAATTAACGGCGGTGGTTTGTTGCCTGGCGTACAGTTGATTGAACTGGCCGAGGACATCTAAACCCCTCTCTCCAACGCTCTCTTCACGATATATACTTTTGGTGTAGCGAACGCTCGGATGCACCTCCACGTACTCTTATCCGACAGACGTCGTAAAGCACTCGAAAATCACTCTCTCTCTCTCTCACACAACTCCTACGGAAAGTATACTTCTCACTTCGTCTTCCTTCCTCTCTTTTTCTGGCCCTTTTTCCCGCTTCCTTTTTTTTCGTCCAGCCCGTTGGCCGGGTTAAAGCCCATCTAGCTGCACGAGAACGTTAATTCTGCCTCGACGATAGGACGGGGCTTCGATTCGACGACGTCGCTGATTGCGCCTTTTCTACCGACCGACCTCTGTACTCCTTCGGAACGGATTTTTTGCGCGCCCTATCCGTCGCGACTTTTCTCTTCCCGCGATCGAATTCGACCGATTCGTTTAGCGCATCGACCGTTTTTTGTTTCGTAACTCCGCCGGATTCAATCGAGTCGCTGGCTCTTGTAAGGGTAGAAAGGCTTTCTGTTACGGGACGAGCGTTCTTCCTCGTCTTTCTTGCGACTTTGGAAGAAGTTTCCGTTCCATTCTTCCATCGCGGACCTCAATTTTCCTACCAGAGCGTATACGACAGCTATGATACTCGATATACGTATTTTTTTATGGCTTCTCTTGTCCTCGCTTTCCACCCCATTGCATCCGACGCATCGCGTCGAAACAGGTTAAGTTCGCGGAACCATTTCATCATCGTTCTCGTCTGTCTCGGCCAAACATTTCTTTCGCTATTCAGTTGAGTCCCGAAGAGGGGACGGAAAGTTTTCATGGCGCCATCGGTGCTCGTTTCGTCGGGCAACTTTCATCTCGTCTCTTTCCATCATTTTTCTTGCACGAATAAACCTCAGCTGCGAAGAGACATTATACGGAATTACAATTTGAATCCATTCGGAACCATCTTTCGTTACATCGCGCGGGAGAGTATCGTCGTCGTAGATGCTACGGTCGAGACAACGATATTGAAAACATCTGGCTGAATCGGAAATCCATACGCGATCGAAGCGCAGTAAAAACAGGATATTTCGTTGAAATTCCACTGTGATCTCTCTCTCTCTCTCTCTCTCTCTTTCTCTATTCTACCGAGACGAATGAGAATAAGAAAGAAATGGACACGAAACTCCATGGACCGATCATGGGTTGCACACGAAGAGCAGAACTATAGGAAATGGATTCCCAGTTCCTCTGTATCTTCGTCTTACGTTTAATAATCGACTTCTCCATAATGCATAAGGCAAAAATTCTGACGTTTACCTTATTGTCGAACAGAACAATCGGTGCTTCGAATTAACTCTCTGAAACCAAAATAAGACGGAAATAAAAAACGCGACGCGATTTTCTTATTTTTTCATCTTATTTTGGCTTTCAGAGCCGCATTTTTTTTATCCGAAATCCCTCGCGTTCCAACGGCACGAATGAACGCCCTCGCCTTCGTCCCTCTGCTATTTCGAATTACGTTCTTGCGCGGCAATTTACATGGAAACGTTCAGGACGGTCCGCGACGTAGCACGGACGAGGTAACCGCTACAGGTCGTTCGAGCGGAGATTTCCCGTCTCTGTACCGCCGCGAAACTGTCCGACGTGTGTCGACCACTGAAATTTCACGACTCCTCGACCGGGGCTGGATGTGTCGGGAATGAAATTTCACGATTCAACTGGCGCTCGTTGGCCCGTCTCGAAGGTGGAATAGAAACGGGACGGTTGAAACGGCCGTCCGTGGTACTCTCTTTCGTTAGTATCGTTCCGGGCACGGAAGGAGAGACAGTCGAGTGGGTTGGGTGCTCGGCTGTTACATCCACCCCCGCCTCGTTCGCGGTAGAAACGTTATCCCGCGGATGGAGATCTCGCGCGATTGCCGTAGGAATTTTCTTCGCGGAGGGATATTGTTGCGAGCGAAACTGCCGTTGGATATTGGACCGGGTGAGACGCTTCGAATCGCTCGCTGCGATTTATGTCGATTTTATTAACGCGACAGAGGAACGGCTAAACGAGCGGTGTGATTTTCAGAATTTCTTCCAGCTGTTCTCTTTGCTTTGTCTTAATGAAATTAAAAATATAGCTAGAGGATACGAATGCGTTGAATTCCGGATTCGACAGAGTCGAAGGAATCAAATGCGATACGCATTACAAGAGTTCAGAGGATTTATTTTGACACAGGTTCCGCACGCTAGTAGTGAGTACGGTAATCTAAACTTATGACGAAAACTGCTTAGTATGGTCAGCTGACAGGCGAAGTGCAGAGGACAGAATGAGGAAGTGGATACAGACGGCTAGAAGATTTTGAATTTGAGAACCATGAATAAAATGTTTATGGTAGAATGAGTTTTAGAGAGTTTATATTGCGTTGCCAATGTTATCAGAGTGTATCTAAAAGAGTCAAATTTGCAATTCCTATTAAAATAGTAGTAATCGTTGAGCGAATAATATGTGTCTTCTTACCAAGAATGAACTTAAGCCACTTTCAAGATTAATAACTGGCTTTTTCACAAAATTTGAGACAACCCAAGTCCATTCGATTTAATTTGAAATGCTTCAAATTGAAAAAACAATATTTTATATTCCAAAGCAACACTTTAAAAACACCATTGATGCGATTGTAGATGAGCAGAAAGCTGTTATTAATTTATATAGTTAGAACTCATTGTACTCCGGTGGTATAAGTCGTAATGTAAGTCCATCAGTATTTTAAACTTTGCATTCTCATACATTGATATGTTATAAAAAATTTTATATGGTTCATTTCTGAAAGAAAAACGCATCCAGCATATTTTTAACCAACTTATTGTTTCTCCGTTAAAATTCTTTACTCTTTTAAAAATTGCATAAAAATGTTGTTGATATGGAATTCTGTTGTTTCATTTCATTTAAAATAACGTTATTACCTTCCCGATACTTCTTGATAACATTATAAAAATCTTGGGAAACAAGCCAAAAAATAGCTGACAAATAGACTTAGGTCACTTCTAAAATAAAAATTTGATCATTCCATTAGCCAGCTAATTTTCGTTTCACAAAATCCTTCTTATTTTAAATATATTATCGTTAATTTAGTCGAAACTAAAGAGATAACGTAGAAATGTAAATATTAAAATAGTTAGGTTAATTTGAATCAAAAATAGACTGAAGCCAGTTTCAAGATATACGGCTCGTGTGTTATATTCACTGCTATATCGATCGAAACACGCGGGCACCCTCGCTTCGAAACTAATTCGGCCGTGAGGCCGCGAGAATGGAACGGCGAACGGTACTCCAGAAGTCATTAAATTAAACGTAGGATGTTCTAATTTGTGACCTTTTCTTTCCTACCGGTATCAAGAGCAAATTTTCTTCCTTTTCAGCTTCCGTTCCCAGGCGCCTCTGTCTCATTGTTAACTATCCCTATTCGTTTGCTCTTAAAACGGCAGCGCCTTTCAGGGCGTAATGAAGACCCCTTTAACCCCGCGCTCCGTCTTCGCCGTCAAACAGAAACAGAACGCTCCGCCTAGTCTGCTCGTGTTCGCGCTCGAAATGTTTCTTATTTCATCTTCGCTCTTTATCGAGCCTCTATCGAGCAGCAGCCCCTCGTTCGCCTCGTACCGTTTCATTTTCCTCGCTTTCAAGCACCCTTATCCACCCGTTTCCCAGCTCCCTTGTTCTCGCGCCGACACTTTGTCCGCGTCGTTGTCTTCGACGCAGACGAGCCAGACGCGCATCGACCCCGGACGCTAACGCGCCCCGTATCGGCCGCGTTAATCGCGATGATGCATGTAATTGCATCGAGCTGCGATCGGATAAGCGCCTTATGGCTTATGATAATACGCTTAACGCGCGAGAATTCGGCGACGCTTACGCGATGCGCGAGCTAGAAATTATGTCGGCCGGCGTTCGCCAAACAGATGGCCACGCGTGCCTCCCGACTATGCTGTTTACGGCGTTGCGATCTACTCGCAAAGTAGTCGCGATACGTGCCTCGATTCTATTCGATCCGATCAGTCCTTTTTCTAATACCGCGAAACGAAAATGGTTTTGTCTGTGTTTTTATAGAAATACTCATTGCTTCATTTAATTCCTGCCAGCCTGTTAGAGATTTTTCAAACTAAATTCCAGAAATAACTACTTAATATGGAACAATTATTTTTAATATAGTTCCTCGCATGTTTATGGCCGTTATTTGCGCCTACAATTTACTATAGATGGCATTTACGTCAATGCGTTAACCATTAATCCTATTGTAATCTCTCTTTTACAACTTTTTACATTTGTGTGACGAGTAGATCGATTAAAACTGAATACGCATCGGTCACTGACCTGACGAGATAAATGATTTTTATTTAGATATAGACGGGTAGAATGCCTTCGTAGAACAACACGTGCACACTCCATGAATTACAAGCATTTTAAACTTTTCCTCGATCGTATAAATCATATTGCTAAACTGGTGTTACTCTTCGGTTATCGCTGATAAATGCGTTATTCAACAGAAAACACTGTTAACTTTGCGTCTGCTCTCTGACCAGCGGTAATAATAAATGTTTATAGACATTTGTTGTCAATAACAAGATAGAACCACTGCGTAATATCAAATCTGTGAAAGTTTATGATTATACATTTGCATGTTCAATTTGTACACGATTATTTCCGCTACCGTAAAAAAGCGTTTTTATTAATGCATTCATTCAAGAAAAATGTGTTTGCCTTCGTCGAATTTGTCTCAGTATATTTCAGTTGACAGGCAAACGTTATTTATTCTCGCACTGATTGTTTCCAACCGTCCTCGTTCCTGTTCGTCTAAAATTACAATTTTTCTCGATCGCATTTGCCCGCAGATAGCAAATGACACGCGATAGAACTCATAACTCAGGAGTGACTTCGCGCTCGAGCGAGTTTTATCGCGCGAAAATGCTCGCAGCGATCGGAAAAACGTTAAGCAACGCGTTGACACGTCCCTAATATGAAATCGATGCGTCAGAACGATCATCGAAACAAAGGCTAAACGTCCCCGGGGTGGGTTTTGCCGAGGAACGTTACACGGCTCGTTACGTCCACGTCCGGTCGCCGATTCTTATGAACGTAAATTTCCGGCAAATATCCGACGCTTTCATAACCGTGTTACACCGCGAACAAACGATTGATTTCGTGAAACTAATCGCTGACAAGTTCCGCGAATTTAGAGTTGGCAATGCGGAGGATCTCCACGTTTGTCGCGCTGGCTTCGTCGCTGGTTGCTCCCTTTCCTCACTCGAGGAACCTTTCCGGTTCTGTTCTTCGATACGGGACCGGCTCTACCTCCATTTTCAACGAATCTTTGCGTTATCCTTTTTCTATAAAGCAGATGAAACTTTAGATGTGCAAAATACAACACGATTGTTTACTTTAAATTAAAATATATGTGATTAGAGGGGTTGTTCTTTATCATGAATAACTTTATATCAATGAAGCAACGAATTGTTTTTGCTATTGGACTTCTACTGTGTTATATGTAGCATTTTAATACGCTGACTACCTTTAATACGCGTGCACACTTTACGTGAAATATTCATGACGCCAACATGAATTTTTTGTTATGCGATGCATATCATTATGTTGAAACATATTGTATAAACATATTTAATATATTTTTTTGGTTGGGGGTCAATTCCTGATTTTAGGATGAAATTAGCAATGCATTTAGTGAAATGTTTTAATACCGGGAGAAGTACAAAATATAAGAAAATTTTGCAAAGTGTGCTACAAAAAAAATTCGAAGCAGCTGGGTAGGAAAAGTGCAAAGAATTCTACTAGAAAAGTGCTGGCATAGATAATTTGTATATTTTTCATGTGTTGATTAAATTATTGTTATGTATTCTATACGGTATTAATTTCTCCAAACCATTATAGCAACAATGGTATTATTGGAAAGTTTGTAAGTATCGACATTCATTCTAATTATGTATTTTTACTCCTTTTATCGTAATTCTGTAGCCGAAAAGAAAGGAACGTAGAGATTTTAGGAACCACAGGTTCGACAGCCGCGTCGATGATGCGGACGTGACCTTCCGTAAAGCTATCGAAAAAATTTAATCCAAGTGAAGCGGTCATCATAAATCTTGTCAATATAGCGAGAACCCTCTGACCGGAAAGAGAGAGTAGGAGGTAAGAATATTTTTAAGAGAATAAAAACAAAATGCGCAAAAAGTTAAAATTAGATATACAAAGTAAAAAGCCGCGTGATTATCGGCAGAGCGTTGCAATGATATAACTCTTAAGCAGAAACTGGATTTTCTTTAAATTGCCTTGTTCGAATCCCGTGGTCGCCGAAATCCTTGGACATCGCTAGAATTCCTGCCAACGATCGTCATACTAACCCTGATACCGTGCTTATAATACACTTTTATTTCTTCGAAAGAGTTTCATAATGCCAAGAGCAGGAAAAAATGCAAAGTCATGCATAATACTGTAGCCTTGTCATAAACCAAGATATTCTTAAAGAGACATCGCGAGACGAGAATAATTCAAAGGCCACAGCAAAATGCCATAATATAATAGTATTTCTCTCGACAGAAAAACAAAGAGAACCTATTCAGCGTTAGTTGAAAGAGTCATTACCGAGTGTAATTCCGTTGGTGAAAGGACTGTCGTCATCGTCCAGCATAACAAACTATCGGACAACTTAATTATACTCCCGGCTCGCAATGTCTTTGGCTAATCGGCGTGCAAACGACGCGGCATTAAAACGCCCAACGAATTACTATCCTCGATAGTTCTCGCGACGTTTCACCGTCAACTATAGCTATTCGATCGGTTCGTGCTGTACGTGACTACTTTCGCGCATTGGATCGATCGTCTACCGGCGTAATTAGAGAAAGCGCGCGCGCTCCGACTGGCAGCGTTTGCGCAACCGATTTATTCAGGCGTCCGAGCAGAGGACGTGTTCGTTTTTCTCGACGGGTCATTTCTGTACGCCTCGACGAGGCGCGTGTCAAGGTTCGTCACGAAATTAGGGAGGCGTGTTGCAAGCGCGTGTTGCAACTCGGTACGCCGTCGCATCGAGCGTTTCGTCAACGAGACGCGCTTCGAGGAATCGTGAATTGATCGAGTTAATTAATTTTCTTACGCGGAGGCGGTGCAACACGTGCGATGATAAGTTCCAGAGCGGATGAACGATCTCCGTGAATAATGCAGACCAAGTCTGAGCGAGTTTTTTTTCTCCTTTCGTTTCAACGCGCGGAGGAATTGAATAAACGATGAGCTCGAAAGGTGTTGAAGAGTCGGCGATTTTCTTGGTACATTATCCTCGCTGCTTGGCTGAATCAATGTTAAACGAAGTATTTCTTACGGGAAGCTACGGAATTACATATTTATGAGGAGTTTGCCGGGGTATTCGCAGATTTCAAGACGATTCTTCCGTCAGCTGTTTAATCCATTGACTACTGAAAGGCATGTATGATTTTTTTGTAAAAGAAAAACAAAAAAACGAGAAAAACACCGAAACGAGAGGAGTAAAAATAACGAGGGAAGGTCGGACGCTTCTTACGTTTATTTAAGCACGGAATAAAAGAGCTCATCAGATATGAAGGCAAGGTAACATTCAGAGAATAAAACCGAGTATTCGATGTATTTGATATAGCATATAAATGCTTGCCGTTTCATAATCCCAGCCAGATTTTCTTTCTTCATTTCCTCGGGACGGAATTATTCTTCCTCGAAGATCCCGCGATTTTTCCGCGTCCCGCGCGCACAGCCGGGAACAGAAACGAACGGCAATCTTGATTCGTTTGCAAATTTTATTCGAACACATTATTTCTGCTTTCCGCTCCAGTTTCCCCGCACCGGGTTCTCCTTCCGTCCACTTGTTCTTCCCTTTTTATAACCTTCCCATTATACATGTAAAGCGTGGAACAATGGCCGTGTTATGCAAACGAGATGTCCGGCAGGAGGGAAGGGTTGGGATTAAAATCGAGCCGATTTCGAATGGTTCGCTAAGGAACGGTTAATTGAAACGAATGCAAATCGATCGGGATATCGTTCGAATCCGGATTCCCGCGCGAGTATCGTTCGCAAGTTTCTAGCGCTCATATTCGTGCCTTGAAACTCCGTTCGATCCTAATCCTGATTATAGCGGAGGTTATCGGATTCTCGTTTCGCATTCGATCCGGGACGAGCGTTAGCTTTAGAGTATCGCACTTTGAAATTCGAATTTGATGGTGTGGTACAGTCAACCCTCCTATAACACGCGGAGGTGAAATTACGACAACATTCCATTAATTTAATTCGCTTAAGAGAGTTCTCTATATGTTACATTTTTACAATTGAGATTAATGAGAAATACTCTTCTTTTTGGTGAAGATACATCATCATTTTCCAATTTCAGTTATCAGTGAATTCTCCTGTAGGTGAAGAAACAATACGAGATTGTTCATTATGCTGATACGTATCGAATTATGTATACAATTTTATATAATCTTTGCTTGTTTTCCTTGAAGAACAGTTTTATGGTCTAGTTCCTTTTTTTTTATCATTTCCTTATATGCAATTCTTCAATTCAGTAAAGATAATTATATATATATATATATAATAAAATTGAGGTTAAAGAACAACGAAACATTGTCTACTTTTATGCGTTCAACACAACTTTAATTACATAATTATATAATAAAAAATATTATATAATTAAACTGTATAAATTAAAAGTATTATATGATTAAACAACTCTTTAAAAAAGTTATAACTAAGAAGTCAAACTAAATCTATAATTCTTTAAAAATTTTGAAACTTAAAAATGTTCCGCAATGAGAAAAGTTTGGGTTATATATTGCCTGTTTTGTATTTATTTGTATTTATTTCATAACTGCATGCATCATGACTTGCTGTTCTGAGAATGCAATTTTTATATAACACAGAACGAATCAAACTGATTTATATTTTACTTACTTCTGAGTACTCTTATAGCGTGTTTTCCATATAACGCGGTACGAATTAATATTAATTATTAGTATTTACTTTGAGAAAGATAGGAGTTCGCAATTAAAGTTAATTGTTTCGCTATTAGCCTAATTTATTTATCGATATATGATCGTGGGAATGTTATGCAACATTTATCGTGTCTTGTATAACATTGTTACGTGGAAATCACGCGGACTTTCCTAACGAGTTGCATAAAAATCGCAATGTTACGATCACATGTGTTTGCCTGGAAAAGTAGATTGATCTAAATTTATGCGTCATTACAGCGGACGCGGAAAAAAGTTTCATTTGGGAAAACAGAAGTTCCTTTTTCAAACGTATTCGATGTTAGAAAACTGGGAAGTATAGAAAACGAAGGTGATTCATTTTTATCTGCTGCTTTATTATTTAAAAATTGTAACGCGACGAGTGAATGTAAAAAATTGAACAAAAAGTTTTTATTCGACTGCATCGAGGATGAAGGAAATTGTAAATAGACCGACGAGACGGGAACCCACGAAATTACTTCCCAAATTTACCGGCGTTCATTTCGCGAAAATTTGCTCAACGTAACGCAACAATTTTCATCATTTCTCTCCCGCGGTTCGAAATTTCGAATTCTAATTTACGAGTCTCGCTGGAGCTCGCCGAAATTTATCTCAGTCAATTTCCAGAGTGCGCACCTTCCAATTCACCCGCGCGGAGAACCGGCGAAAATGGTTTTAACGAATACGATCGAACAATAAATAACGAATTGTTCCTCGAAAAATCCGGCAAGAAAACCGCGATCGTTTTCCCTGGCTCGCGTCGAAACGCGAATAGAGAACATGTCGACGAAAAGCTCGCCGAGTCCCAACGGAAATACGTTCGTTCAACGAGGCCACGTCATCTCCGCTCCGCTGTATCGTGGAAATATCAGGCGTCGACGCGAGAATCGTCCTGATTTTCTCGCGTATCCAATTTTAAGCAGTCCTGCCGCGTTATCGTTATCACGGGACATCCCTGCGCTGCACTTTCGCCGGTTTTTCCTGCGTTCCGGGGATGAAACGAGAATAAACAGTGCCAGGTATCGATCGGGAAGCGCTCCATCGTTTCCGTAACGTTCTATCGTTACGGAAGAAAGAACCGGAGTAAGGAAAAGCGGAGGACACGTTTCCAGATGAGCCAGCCCTTTTCCCGCGAACACGATCTCGCATTGAATCCCGTCTAATGCTTTTCAGCTTATGTGTCTTGGGCGAACCGCGTGTGCGTCATTCTAACTGTGTTTTGCGTCTCTTCGCGTTAGATTAAACCTTTACGGAATTATCGACTAGTTTATAATAACCCTTTTACTACGACAGTCTTAATTCGTAAGAAAAAACTGTAAAACCATCCATATACAATTGAAAATTAACATGAAGATTTGCCAAGTGAGTAACAGATTTGGCCCATTAAAAGAAGAAGAGTTAGGACACTCATATGTGAGTGGCCTAAGGGAGGATGACTGTTAAAAGCGGCTGCTTTTATTGGAAAACAATTTTTTAATTTAATTCACCTTCCCTTATATGAAACTTACCAATTGAATAAAAATAATTTTATGTATATACTTACATGATATGCTTACCTTTTGTATTTATAAAATTTTATTTCATGCTGCTCTAAAAATGCAATTTGCATATAACTGATTTATATTTTACTTACTTCTGAGTTTCTTATACCGTGGTTTCTATATAACGCGGTACGAATTAATCGCGTTATAGAAGGTTGGCTGCATTTCTTTGTATTCTGCACTGTTGCATCGCACATTTTCTAAGCGCCTTTAGACGCCGACGGTAATCAAGGGGTTAACGTAAATTCCTTTGAACTGAAGGTGCGATTTTCGTGAATGGTTCGAAAGGAAAGAGCGAATGATCGTGGATATTTTATCAAGAGTAACATATGTAAAATAAAGTGTGATATACGCAATAAAATGTACAAAATTAGGATATAAAAAGAAAGAGCCTAATTTACGACACCCTTTTGGTATCTATCGTTTTCCTGTCAAACTCTTGCACCTCTGACATTTTCTGCCGCAGTACATATTCTATTGATTTTCAGTATATCTTTTTTATTCTTCTGTATCTATTGCAATAGTAACCAGCGGTATGCGAGGTGTATCAAAACAGTTATTGTCCTAAAAATGTTTTCGTTGTTCTGTGACAGCCATCAAACTACAAATTGAAAACTTCTGACAATGATTTGGATCACTCGATCCTCGCAAATCATTTCGTCATTTAATATTTGTAGACACGTAGTTGTAGATCGCCAAAAGGCAGCGATAAACTACAAACGAGAGGAAATGGTGAGCTACTTTTATTACGCAGAAAATAGTCACGTATCGGAAGTATTTCGATCAAAAACAACGCGATACCAGCGAATCTGATATTGACTTTAATCAGGTCAGAATCGAGTCGAACGCTTGCTCCAGTTTATCGTAATACCCTCTGCACGATTACATCTGGTCTAGTTTTACAAGTCCGCAAAAAGAATCCTTGGTCGAAACGCAACTTCGTTTCAGTTGGCTCTTCCGGCTTTGGATTAGATCTGCAGCTATATCTCAGATCTGGAAGATTTCGTTATTCTTCGCTGAAGTATAGCTCTTTGCACTTGGATGTCTCCTCTAAGGGGACGTCATAATTGATCAGCGATTACGGAAGTTGGACTTAGTCCACCGTAACTTTCTCAGAAATGGAAATTTTCAGCAATAACTTCTAATGTTATCGTTTACCAACAATGGAAGAACATCGATATTATGAATATTCAGACGTGAAACAATCGTAAAAGTTAAAAAATGCGGACATTCAAATCGATAGATTCAGATAGATTTTACATAAGAACAATGAAAATTTTTCATCACTTCTGAACTTCGAAACTCTTCATTAAATTGATGCAGTTGCAGTTAACACGTTGACTACCACGCATGTTTTGCTCAGTTTTCACTATCGTTCAATAGTGCACAGTTTACTTGAAATCATTTTTTAATTAACGATGATGTTGAAAATCTATTACCTGTCAATTTTCATTCAACTTTTGCAATTATAGATAGTTGATGTATTCCAGTCAGTGGCAGTCTACCGTGGCGTTCGACATGTTAATAAAATTTAATTGTAACAAGCTGACAAACATTACACATTCGATAGAATTCAGTATTAACATACCTAATGGTTTCCTTCGTCACTCGTCTACTACATATTCATTCGCAGCTACTTACTCGAAGAACAATCAATGCGTGAAGGACGTGGAATACATTAAAATCTTGCTTCCAGCCAACTTCCGTACGACTAATAAATTTCACTTCTTTCGTTAAGCTGGCATCCTTAGCGTCCATGATAGCGTCAAATCCATCGTTCTTACAATGGGCTGCAAGTAAAACTATCATTAATTTGGCGCACAGCTCCTCTTTCGCATTTGTCCTCCATCCACGTCTCACGGCCGGCACCGAGGAACATTAATTATCGGGAAAGGGCCGGCAAAAACCGAAGTCCATCGACTATATCGCGCGAAGGTGGTACGCAGCCGGTTCAAACTCCGATCTATCGCGTTAAAGGGTGCAAAGACGACTTTTCTCTCGCGCACGGGCAAAAGGTACAGTTTTGCATTAAGTGCATTTCTGTTGGCAATAGCGGTCTACAAATGTATTGCATAAATCCGATAAATGTTGCGCAATTGTAAACTAGTGAGTGACGAAGGCATGTTTCAGCAATAATTCAATTTGCTTCAATTTGTACAGCTAAAACGAATTAAGTGCACATTTAATCAAAGATAAGAATATTATTTGCAAAAACGGAATTACTTTTTTCAACAAAATAGTTTAGATGTCATTTAATTTTACTTATTTTTAAATAGATGATAGAAGAAAAGACGAAAAAAATTAGAAGAAAAACAAGATTTATTGAAGTTGTGCAAATCGGGAGTGATTCTCGATAAATTTCCATATTATGATAGTTTGCTATCATTCAACAAAGTTCAAGACGAAGTTTCTAAACAAGCATTTTAAGACAGTGATCCTGAAGTTGATATTTAAGTTAAAGACACCTGTAGGACAAGTTCCTAACACTGCCACAAAGTTCAGTCAAAATAGATTAAGTACAAAAGAAAAACATTTATTTTTTTTATTTATTTATTCAAAAATATTCATACTTATTAAATGAGGCCTCCCATGTAGTTGTTCTACTGTAGGTTAACACATTTTATACCAAAATTAACACAAAAGTAACAAAATGTTATTTATTTGGTTTTGGTAGTAAGTCGACGAAAAGCTATACAGGTAACAAGGTAGATACTGTTCGTGTTATATGAATCCTCGTGGATTCGCTGAACTGCCTCCATGTCGGCTGATAACGCTTTCTTCCTCAATTTTGACATTGTATAAGGAAAATCGGTTTCTGAATTTGTGAACATATTTGCGGACGTGAATACTAGCATTCGCTGTTTTAAATGAATGCTATAACATTCAAATTTTAAAGCCAATTACTATTCATTTAATGTTATATAACCTTAATTTTTTGTAAGTATTATGCGTTTTTATAGATCACTAAAATTTTTACTGTCCGCGTGTTAACACTATTTCATTGCAAATCCAAAATATTAATCATACCAATTAAACTATGAAAAATAGAAAAGACTGCGACTCGATTTCTCCAAATTAACCAAATTACCTCGACTTTCAAGCAACTCGCCGTAAATTTTCGCGCAATGATCTGCAACTTTATCGTGGTCCGTTTAAAAAGTCGCCGTCCGTTCGTCAAGGTCCACCGCGAAAGGGGATGCTGGTAAGTTTTCCAAGCCGGATGAGAATCGATCCGCGACGAATAACGTCGCGCGACGCATTGTCCAGCGGATGGAAGAATACGAGAATTGTCGTTAGTCCGTCGGTGACACGGTTGAATTGCGCACCGCGGAGATCGAGAATGGATACCGAGTATGCTCGTTCTAACGAGGTTTTCCGTTATCGAGTCGGAGATACCGTGGCCTCCGCGAGCCAGACCATCGTTAAAAAAGGAATACCGCGTATTTTCATACGGCGTACGAAACCAATATAGTGCATCGCCGTACAGTACTGTGCAAAAGTCTTAGACCACTTACATTATATAATAAATTTGTATATTTGCCGGTACACAATTAAGTTGAGCATATATATTTTATTATACTTATATTCTTCAACAATATACTATTGACAATCATGTAATGTTGTAATGTTTTCTGGTAAATACTTAAATATTTTTTGTAGCCCCCCTTTTGTCTTAATTACACCCTCAACTCTTTTTATATACCTTTCCTATAAATTATTAATAATTTGCTACACGTGCCTCTCGTATGCAGAACAATTATTGCACAACAAATTATTGGAACCTACAGCATAGTAAATAGTAAGCGTCATTAATATTGATTAATTTAAATACAAAACGAATGTCACGCGATGGCCTAAGACGTCTGCACAGTATTGTATGCACTCTCGTCGATAAGCATTCTAACGCTTACGTATTCGCGGAATTCGCAAAAATATTTCTTCAATTTAGTTTCTTCTATGGATTTATTATGTTACCTTCTAATCTTGGTGGGCAATACAAGCAATATTTATTAACAAATAGCATCAATGAAGTTATTGTAGCTGCATAGATAAGTGTACAAAAAGTGTAAAACAGTTGTGGATTGCAAAAACTTGTCGCAAAACTATCACGACTGGTACAAGCGGCTTTTTTTCATCGCGAAACACTTTTTAAGTTGGAAAATTTTTTAGCAACACTAGAGTAAATGTGAGTTTTCAATTATAATAAATGATAACACAGATATATTAGATAAAAGAAATGTTTTTCAATTTTTAACAATAAAGCAAACAGTGTTTCGTAGTTCTTTACGTCGTTTTCATAATTTTTAGTGAAACACATAATGATTGTTCTCTATATCCTCTACTATAATTAAATGTTCAATGAAGGCTACTCTCATTTAGAAATAGATAAATTATCATAATCCATAAATACAGTGTGTATTTAATACAAATCTATGTGTATTTAATAGGTGTCCAGATACTTGTGGACAGGAGTGTATGTAACGACGTCGGATACGAAACCACCGAACGAAGGCAAGGAAAACAGAGTCACTTGGCAAAAGTGGACCTTTTCTTCCTGGACAATACGAGTTTTCGTTTCTTATTATTCACGGATGTTATATCGACTTCCTGTTGAATTTCTATCTCCTCTGTTTCCTTTGAATGCTCGTGAACTGTTTCGATATAACATCTCCGTCACAAATGTTACGTACACAATTTTTCGAACCAAAATTGGTATGTCATCCCCACTTTACAATTATTTACCCATGTGTAAATAATTCTTTGGTATTTAGTTCGATTCGAATCAACGATAACTTTTCGAAAGCATGGTACTTGTAGTTTTCTGATTCTTAAAAGCTTTCTCTGATTTGTCGTGCTGGCAGACTCTTCGGTTAATTTATACCTTTTTTCGTTACCACATAGAAGTGGTAAGAACTCTTAATATAACTTTAAATGAATTGTATTTTACATGTACTTTGTCGAGGTATCACAAAATCTTAGTGCTTTACCTTTAATATTCCTTTGTATGTTGGACATACAAGGATGATGAGTAAAAATCTCTCTCAAGATAAATTTACACAATTTAGAATAGTTTTCCTCTAAACGACCCAAGGAAGAAGAAACATTGAGGACTACAGTGTAGTTTCAAAGGGTTAAGCACAACACACTTTCCATTTGCTTTTTGTTAACTTATGCAACTTGTTGGATGTCAACTCACTATTTCATGTGCCATAGTTACCATCGCTGTCTTTTGTAAATACCGATTCATCTCAAACAGTCATATGCCCTAAATACTACCCTAAATACCCCTTCATCATCATTTGTAACCCATGTATGTGTCATCCTTCGCTCTTGGCTACTCCCTCCAACCTATGGAACCTTTTCTAAGCTCTTTATAAATTTCCTAAATACCAGATCCGAAAAACCAGAACAGCTTTTTATATTTATAATTCAGAATTTAGCACCCCACGCTAAACTACAGTCCATGTATCATGTGAATAAAATCTTCCTTCGGAATTTAAAACACGTTGTACTTGATTCCTTCAACTCTGTTCGATATCTAAAATCAAATTACAGAGAAATTTTCCTCTACAGATATTACTGATTTCCGATTGTTATAAAATAAAAGAAAAGTTTGAGAGTTGTAATTGTCCCCAGAACGATCGATCATCGCGTAGAATCTCGTACTTCGACGAGCGAGTGAACGCAGGCGCGAGCAATTAATAGATTTGTAAATTGCGAATTCGATCTCGCGTGCATGGACTGGTACGCTCCGTCGCGACTGTAAAAAGCGATAATTACTGAAGGCATTGAAACGACAATAATCGAAAACATTTATACCCGACGGTCTTGCGATGGAAATGCTCGAAGTAATGCTGCACGCGACGAGCCTACGTCACAGAGCGATTAATCGGTTTGCTGAAACGAGTGCATTCGAATTTATAACACCTTAAACATATTGAAATTGATAAGAAGACGTTTGACGGATGGCTACCTTGAATACAGAGATAAATCATAAACTTGTAACGCAAAATTCGAGATACACAGACGCTTACTAGGAGATATCTCGTGTATAAATAGAATGATTGCCAGTATTTAACAATATTAACAACACACGTCCGAGATTGGGAAGGTAAATAGAAAATGAAGCTATTCGATAGTGGGGTTTTGATCGCGAAAACCAACGCGACGTATCTGTTTGCGCGCGAACAAAGCCGCCGCGGCAGAACTTCCGAAACTCGTAAAACAACCAGTTGTCAGATACGAGAGCGTTCGCTCGACTTTATCGCCGGGCGAAACTTCCGAAGAATTCAGTTAGAGAACACGGAATATCAGCGTCGCGCGAATCGTATATCCATCGTTGGATCGTATAAAAGAAACTCGGGACGATATACTCTGTACGTACATATATCCGGAGGTTACGCGGCAAGTGGAACGGGGTGCGAGGCTGGTCGACGAAATCCGCGCGCAACCCCCGGCGGAAAGGTCGCTGCGGGGCTCGCTACGGGCGTTAAAGACGCTCGACGCGGGCGTGGTGTAAGTAACGGCCATATTTCGCCGTCGTTACAGAACGTCGCGTACACACGAACCCTCGCGAAAGAGCGAGGGAGCTCGCGATATCGCCGGCTTTTATTATTGGCGCAATAAAACCCCCGTAACTGAGTAATAATTTAAGAGTCGAGCGTCGTTCAGTTGGAGCACCAACGGCGCCGCTGTCGACGCTGGGCCATGGCTAGACGCGTTGCCAATAAGCCAGCCTGCGAATCCTTTCGACCTGTGTAACGCGAGCTGTAGAGACTTTTTACGAGCTCTCCCTGGGAACGATTTAAAATCGAACGACGACGACGACGACGACGACGACGACGACGCGGCTGGTACGTGAGCGTCGAGCGCGAGCGAGTGATCGTTCCGACGTGCTTAACTCGCGAAACGACGCCGGGAGTAAAAGAGGTTGAGTAAGAACGATCACGGTGGCGTTGGGTTCTATTGCGAGGAACAATCTATATTGTATAGAGATTTTCTTCGTGCAAACTTTCACCGTCGAATTGAATCATTTATAATTGCGAGGGTTGAAGTTTCGAAGCTAAGCTGAACGAAAGTATTCCTTTTCACGTCTAAAACCACGGATACGCGTCTAATATTCTATTCACAAATATCCTAGTTTATATATACTTCTAGGATCTGCCAATTTCGTTTAAAGAGTGACAATAAATAATGTTAGAATTCCAAAGAAAGATTTCATTCATAAAATAAATAAAAGCTGGTCTGGTTATCGTGCCTGGCATTTAAACAATTTGTAAAAATTGGAGGGAGTAACCAAGGATCAAGGTTAAAGCATAAGTCAGACGGGACACAATAATTTTCATTTAATATATTATTTTATTGTTTAACTCTTCCAAGTGCCTACATTTACTGTCATATTTACCGTTTAACGGTTCAAGTTAGACGATCTTCCTCGCGTTCTAATTTTGCGTAATTTTTCCGAGGAAATCGTGGCATTCATCGGTTATTCGGTTGGACGTTACTGGGAAACGATAGAAGCGTGCTCACGGTCGGTCGTCGCGAGCGAGTGTAATAGATAGCAAGCGCGATGCGCGTGATACGTTAATCAATTGCAATCAGAGCACCTCGGGCGCAATATAAATTTGGATTTCGGACTTCGTTATCGTATAAAATGCGTAAACACGCGCCACGTATTTTCCATAATATCATATTATCGTATTTACGTGTCGCGTTTTCGTTTCACAGTTAGAACGAATCGCTCCATCGAGTCGATGTTTTCGCAGCTTTGGCAATTTTATGCTCCGATGCTTTCCATGTGCGCAATTATATTATTAACGAAATACCTGTGCTGCAAAATAAAAAGAAGGAGTGTATTGGTCGAGTAAAATTGAATCGAAAGGATAGACCCAACGTAACCCTACCCTTACAATTTCTTTCAGTATGTCATCGGCCTCTGCTGGCTTAGACGTTTCAGTTAGATTCTTTAGTTGGTTCTCTTTTGCATAAACTTTTTTCTATTTTGGTATTTTTATGATAATTCTCAAAATTCTAGCGTACAACACGGAGAGTGATTAAAGAATTTGTGATATTTCTTGATTCTGTTGTTTCGTATGTGCTTCTATTCTGTATTGAGTTGAGTTCTTGCTCTCGAAATTAAAACACTTATTATATTATATTACTTTGTACTCAGGGTCAGAAATCAGTTTTTCCAATCATAGGAGTGTCAAAATGTCGATTCAAAGATCCCTCGTCGAGTTCTGCAAGATTTGCTACTTAAATCGTTAACTAATACGTTGAATGCCACGTTAATTTTAAATAGATTCTCGTGCCACTAGCATGAACTTTTTTATTATGCGATATGCGCGCACAATAACTGTACACTTTATGTATGAACATAATTATTTTCATGTATTTCTATTAATTAATATCGACGTGCTGGTCACTAATGATCCTCGTGGCATTCAACATATTAACCTATTCGCATAAAATTTTGTGATTGTTGTTTTTGCGATATTTCCATATTTTTTGTCCTTCAATGCAAAAGAAAATGAACAGTGTGGCATGGAGTTTACTCATTGTATTTTAAATGTGCCTTTGCATATGAAAGCAGAAAAAGTGTAAAAATAACAAAGCTTATATAAACGCTTCTTCACGAGTATGCTCGTGGTTGGCAGCGAGTGGGTTCAGTTCTCGATCTGGTCCGAGTTTTAAACTTTCTAACATGTAATAAGAAACAATTTTGATTTTTTAAAAGTTGACAATCCTGTATTCTAAATAACAACCGTATAATAGTAATACTCTGGATAGTAACTGCTCGTGCAAAGTTTCATTTCCTTCGATTCTTCGTTTCGTCGATGGGCAGCGGTAAGTTCCAGTTCGATCGGTGTCGCGTGCGATAAACGCGACGGTGTGCACGATAATGCATGCACCGAACGAAGCCGGAAACGATCTTATCGGTTTAACCAGAATTTAAGCCTCTCCCCATTTCCCAAATCGATGACAAATTCGAACAGATCCGGGTAATGGATAGTAAATCAAATAGCCCCATCACACGCTGCTCGTTCGAGCTGGAACAATACGAATATTCCAAACGATTTTGCTTCCGTGACATTGTTTTATCCATTTTATAAGCCTGATGTGGTTCGAAATGCATTAAACCGTGGTAATGTTGAAATATACCCAGAATTTCTAGAGTGGAAATCGTCGAGGTTTCTACTGAAATGTTTACGGGCGAACTGCAAGAAGTAGAACTGCGGTTGGGTTTAAATCACAATGGATATTGAATAATACCAATACTTTTAGGAACAGTTATTTCGATACACTGTTTATCGCGGAAATTGTGCATCATTGCGCGATACATGTCTTTGGTTCACTGGTGATCGTTAAACGCGGTGGTATATGAATTCGAGACTGATATCATTTCGAAAATACATCGTTCCACTGTGCTTTGCTCGGATTCGAATGTTTTCCAGGTTAAAACGGCATTGAGCGAAATTACAGATTATATAATAAAGCTACTCTCTGGTGAGTGATGAAAATTTATACGTTTATATGTTTTACGTTCATCTCGCAATTGATTTGCTAATGAACTTGGTCACTTTTTAGAACCACTCAAGCAGTAATTGAACTAACCGTTTTTCATATTTGTGCAATTACTGTTGCATTAAAAAACTGGGAAAAGTGCAGCTTGGTAATGTTACGTACACTTCGTACATTTTCTTCAAGCACTTATTCCAGTTTAACTCGTTCGCTACTAGAATCTCAGTGGTAGAAGAACATCCACCACAGTCCATGACTCTTTTCGGGTTTATATGTCATCAATCGGAACATTTTAAAAAAAATTCTCTTTAATTGACATACATATATGTTCCTGGGCTACAGACAAAAATTATATGTTATAGCCCATTCGTCACAACCATGTGACACATAAAATTAGAAGGAACTGAATAAGATTGGAATAAAAAACCAAATAAATACAATTCCTCAAAGTGAAGTACATTTATGCATTATATATATTATTTTATATAATAAATTTTTAAACATTTGATAACATAGGCATAGTCCAATTGGTTGTCTGTTCGAAACACAACGCGTTTCAACATGTCATTATAAATTAACCAAAAATGTCTGTCACATGTATGTAACGACTGGTTCTGATAACAAACCGATGTGAGCTATTTGTAATCCGTCAAGATAGTCGAAAAAATCCGTCTTGAACCGAAAAACTCACCCCTGATTTGAAAACAATTGTAGAAATGTGTGATAGAGTACACTTGTCTCATTCAGCTGATACTAAAATTAAATGTGTCTTGCAGTTATAGATGACACAAAATTAAAACACATAAATAAATTTTATACATTTTCTGAAATGTAATGTTAGCCGCGAAACAATTGTTCATCCCTTAATTACACGATTTTTAAAAAACTTTTCTATTTTAGTAAAGTATAGACATACTATCATTTGGCTAGATCTGTTTTTCACCTAAACATCTCTTCGATGTCCTCGAACGGGATGCCAGGCTAAGCATTATTCCTGAAACGCTTGTCTATAATCCGAAATACATCAAGCAGAAGTGGCTGAAGTAAGTTTTCATACATATACATGATCCCCGTCGAAGTATATACGAGCAATATTCCGTGCCCTGCGTGCATCCACCGACGAGAGCGCAGCATCAATCACCCCTTCCCGTGCGAGTAACGAACGATCGCGGAAAGGGATCAAGACTGCAATATCGTTCGTGAACACACTTTGTCACGACCGATATATCCGAAACACGGGGCGACGCGGGGATGCACGGCCCGGAGACTAGCTGGCGGATGCCTCTCGTGGAGACATCACAGGTTTATAGATCAATCGGAGCCAAGTGGTGTCGGTGGATTCTCAACCGGGGCGGTACGAACGCGGTCGCATCTCCGTGCCAAAAAGTTGCCGCGCGTACGCCAGAGCAGAAATGGAAGGGGCAGGATGAGGATGAGAAACGGAGGGTTGAGAAATATGTGGGGATCGCGGGAAAGCAGGCAGGGAGGCGCGGAAAAATGGGTCGGCGCCGGACTTTAATCAATGGTTTCGGCGCCAACTGGGCGACGGGTCGTGTTTCTGGAAAAAATGCTCCCGTGGCCTGCAAACACGATGGAACTTACAATCGCAACCCCCTTTCGTACCGACGCACCGTGTTACCTTCTTGCTCAGCGGACAACTCGCGATTCGAACGGTTCCATCGTTTCGTTTTCTGATTTCTTTATTACGCCTTTCCATTCTTCTCCCGTTTTTATTCCTTGGTTTTTCGACAGTTTTGCAGTTTTGTAGTGCGATGTCGCGTCAACGGTGGCATCGCGGTCGAATGAAACCTCGCTTCGACGGACAAAAAAACGGGCTCTCCGACTGGCTGTGCAAACGCAGTCCGCGTTTTTTGTTCGCGTGAAGGCAAAAACGTTGCGCGTGAACGCGCGTTCGATATCGCGATGGATGTGACGACGCGCGAGAAAATTATCAGCAACTACTGTTCGTGTGTTTCACAAATTTCCTTTCTTTCTGTCCCTTTTTCTTTCTCATTTTATCGTTTGCAGAGAATTAATTGTGAACACAAGTTGATTCGACCGTTTCAAGGAATGACTCATGAATTTGAACGTCTCGATCATTAAGCTGCATTCTAATCAAGTTCTCCAAAATATCCGGGATTCATCAAGTATTCAATGGATCTACTGTCTAAATATAATCGTGATACATGTTTCGCTTCTAATCCAATTTGTATTGTGATGATTGAAAGACACATATAATTAACACGTTAAATATTCCTGGAACGCAGCAGGAATGTTAATAAGTTTGATTGTTATCTTTTTGGTGACCTTACATTTTACTCGCGAATTCTTTTATAGAAACAGGTTTGACGATAAAAATCTTAGAACAAACACACGCATGTATAGGTCGTGGTGCTATTTATAGAAAATTGTTGTGCATTTTTGCCGAAAGAAGAAGTAATCTTAAATTCATGGTTGCTAGTTTGCCGCATCCATTTTTAAACCAGCAGTAAAATATTTCAGAGCCGGTTCTTTAATGAGCCCTTATTAATATAACGAGTTGCACTCTCTAATACAAATGTTTCCGATGTCTAAAGCTGGCGTGCAGTCAATAACGAACAATGATCACGCGTCGTATTAATCGATGACTCGGAACGCAGTGCGCAGCGCGAAAATTTTTCGATCATTCCCAACGGCTTATCGAGGGTCGTTTGTATTCCGGACGACGCGACCTACGCTAATTCATGCATTAAACATCGCGCTCCGTGCAGTTGCAGATGTAAGATAGACAAAACGATTCGAGTTTGCATGATCTCTCGACATCCTGCGGGATAACCATCGCTGCAACTAAGTGTCGTTAAGATAACGACGATTTATTACACTAAGACATTAGTCCAAGGTTTAGATAATTGTTGTTCACATTATTAAAAAATTATTTTTACGAAATTATCATGGCTAATCGCATTCGTTCATTGAAACCGCGATCGTGGACGACTGAATGACTCCGCGTTAATGTAAATAGCATATTTTAAATATTCGTGGCAAAAAATTGAAGTTACAGCAGACACTAGTCGGTAATTTTTTGTCGATTTTTTTACTAAGAGATTCATTTAATGTTTTTTTAACGCTATTAACACTATTCACATCGTGCTGCTTCGAAATGCGATCGTACGTCTGCGTACTGTGTCAGATAAACAATTTCAAACAAACATGTACTTGTTATTGTATCATTGTATATTGTACTATTGCATTTTAATAATACACTGTATTGCTACCTGTTGAAGCAATTAAAGACAATTGCAAACATTAAGACAAAACCCTAAATTCTTCAGATGTATCGTATCTTTAAGTACATGTCGTTTTTTGACTTTACCTTCTTAACTCCACATATTACACAGTTATTTGTTAAGTAACGAAATTTGTAATCTTCTCATACGCTTCGAGCAATGACTTAATAGCACCTAAATATTTAGGGTGGGGCAATGATGGGACGCGGTTAAGCTTTTTATATAAACTTTAATAAAAAAAAGTTACTATATGCGATTTCTAAACAACATATACTAAATGTTTTTAAAATTTGTTTGAATGTAAAAAGTGTATACTAAGAATGTTGTTAAATTCTGATGTTCTATGTAATCTCTATCAAACATAAAGTGTCTTACTCGGTTAGGACAAACGGATTCGTTTATGGCAGTGTAACGAATTTTGATGAGGTAAGCGAACATCAAAACTGATTAGATATGTGAAATTATTGAGAAGTGGCTAAAATACACGCACCAAATAAATACAGATACCAAGTGCACCCTCGAGTGACGCGCACGGAAATAACAGATAATAGCTTTATGAAGCGTCTCGTCCTTTCTAAAACATGCAGAACGAAATGAAATTAAAACTGAAAATTGTTTGAGCCGAGAATAAAGTAGTCGTAGAAGGTACATGATGGTCGATGGCCTTATAAGCTTATTGCTATTACTGGTCAGCTTAGAGCAGACCAAACTTGGCCAAATTCAACCTTTCGCATACCATACGCAAGTTTTTTTCACAGACGAGTTCAATGCGTCATTCTCTTCAAGCACCTTTTTTACTTCCTTACGTTCACGGTTGGGAATGAAAAATGGGAATAGGGGTAGGACCTGCTTTGCTTAGGGGAGGAAAAGGACTAACTCAATCAGGCAATTAAATTAATTAATTTACACCAGTCTCACTCACGCGTTCTCTCTCTCTCTCTCTCTCTCTCTCTCTCTCTCTCTCTCTCTCTCTCTCTCTCTCTCTCTCATTCATATACACACATAGTTCACATTCTACAATTGTCAAAAAAAATGGGACGAAGTGATAAGTAAGAAGACGATTTGGTCACCTCTGGTTTAGAGTTTCTTAGAATACATTTTGTTAATTGCCAACGTTTAGTTTAACGTTGGTGTAGTTGAGGAATTGACTGTGATAGAGAATGATCCTCAACGACTTGTATTTCTTATAAGTTATATTTCGGTAACTGTTGGGGACTGCAGTAACTAATGAAACTTTCGGCAAGGTTTTGGTACATGTGCCCTATGATGTTTTGTATTTTTTAACTCTCTTTCCTATGCATGACGAGATCTTATAAAGATTCGCCGGTGGGTGTGTTATTTAGCTAGGACATGCGGATTCGTCATTGGACATTCTACGAAATTTGGTGAGGGAAGCGGCTGTCGGAGATTATTGGTTAATGTAAATTCTGATAAAGTAACAGCAAGCAATAAGACCTTTAGTAGGTATGTGTAATAAATAATAATTAACTCGACTTGGAAAGTACTGGCTTTTTGGATATTATTCCTGCTCCGGACAGTTGCTTGCCAAATGTGGCTATATTCGACAATCCCCAAAGGACGGATCGACAGTTGCCGTTTTATGAATTAGCGGACCTGGCCGAACCTCCCTTTGCTTTAGGCTATGTTTCAAGAAATAAAACTTAATGGGTCTTAACACATCTATACATGTTATGTCTATTTTATAGTTATTTTATAGTTATTTTATTAGGCACATAGCATTCTTAATTTTCTCGACCCCCGAAGTGTTCGTTAACTCAGAGAACGTTAATGGCCATCTTATTTTCGCCGCGCGTTCTGCAGTTTCCGATTACTTTGCGAAACACCGCGTATAACCTGCAAGTATTATATTGTGTAAACAAGTATGCGTACCCTTGTGCTCGCGTTGTCTAACGTGTCGCGGCGGAAAGTGTACTCAGTCAAGTTGTCGAAGAGCAAAGCACTCGATTCACGCCGTGCAATTTCCGGGAGCGACGCTGGCATCTGCAGATCCGCGAATAAAATGGCGGAGCCATGCGTACGCACAGGCTGCGAGGCCTTGGAGCGGAACGCCACCCTGTGAAGAGACACGCGAAGAACGATTGGAAGACGAGAAGTTGAGGGTGGCGTTAACGCAAGGTTTACCCTGAAATCTCCTTAATTATAGGTCTTGACATTGTCGCCATCGTGCCTCGTACTAATTGTAGGCACAATCATGCTGATAAACTACCGGTTCACTGATTTTTTTGCGCGTCGTATTCGTTATTGGGCATAGATAAAGTCACCTCACAACAGTGTTTGTTCACTTCTTATCTTGGACTGTTATCTAATCATGCAAATTTGCAATCCTGTTCATAAATCACTGGACGGTCAGCAGTTTTTACCCTTTGCAGTTTAACTATGCCTGTCAGACGCAGACGATGTTAAGCGTTCTACACCGAAATGTCTTTCGGGCACTCCCTTGATTTGCCAGCGTCGTCTACTAACTGTAAAAAGTAAAATATTGCTTTGCAGTAATTCTCAAGTACATTTCCCAGAATAAAGGTCGTTAATAATTAACATTTCGCGACTATGATACGATTTATAGCCGTATTGACATATCGAAAAAATAATAGTCCAAAAATAAAATACTTACAGTTTAGTTTCTATTCATTACCAACTACAATTTTAGGAATTTTAGACGTGTTCGTTAAATACTTAATAGCGAGGACCTTATAACTAAATAACGATCGTTGACCTGCATACGGAGGAATCGTAGCCATTTCGGTGCTAGCTGACGACTGTTGGTCGAACACAGAGGTCGGGGGCGAACGGCGACACGCATCCCTACGATTTCGCGTAAACAAAGTTAAATGTTTGGAAATGAAGTACGATTCCTGTTGAAAATGATTGGAGACTCGTGTCTAAAGCTTCATTCGAGTTCTCGATGCGATTTCTCGACTGACGTTGCGCAAACGTCCTCTACCTATGACCGTGACCATTGAAAGCACCTGTTTCGTTCGTTTCGCAGAGTACATGGTACGAGTTAAAATACATCGACGTACGAAGAAACTGAACATAAGTTGTCAAGTCGGGAAATTCCTAGCATTTCGATGCTTGATAAAACGTGTTAATTTTTAAATATTTTGAAAATCCTCGTTTAAACCAAAAAGATACAATTCACTGCTTATCTTATGACAGGTATTAAAGTCGCACGTAAAAGACGATTGCTGTCAGCAATTATTCAAGGATGCATGCACGCGTTAACGCGCCACCCTTTGTTTCACAGAATGAATGAATCATCTGATTGACACACCTGGACTAACCCTACAACCTTGCGACTACGTAGTCTCTGTCCTTTTTTTTTATATGGGTGACTGTTCTTGTAGTTCCTATCTTTTGCCTATCCAATACGCATAAATTTGTTCACCACTATGTTTGGATATACGCTTACGCATCTTCACTCTGAATTTCGATTAAAACGTGAGTCCAGTTCCATTATAACAATAGCAATTTTTCATGCAACGTTTACACAATGTGTGCCCCGTAGTCACGCGTTTAAAATATAATTCTGGTACATTTGCAATTCCTTGGAAACGTACAGGGGCTTTATAATCGTCATGTATGTATATAAATGAGTCACCTTGATGTAATGTACATGTTGTGAAATAATGAAAAATGTTTACTTGAATCAGGTTTCCTCGATTAGCGAATCACACGGTCACAACAAGGTGAGTCAAGATGTTTTATAATGATCGCGCACGTGGACAAGACAGTTGTAAATATGACATCTTCCCAGAGAGTTTTCTACCTTTTGGACCGTTTATTTTGAAAGTGGTGCAAACCCACTTTTTGTTGTTTCGAGTAATTTAAATTTAGTATATTATAATTATATCAAGTCTGGCAATGTTTCTGCTAATTTATCAATATGTAATTTGATTAATAAATTTCTTTTAGGCGAATTGATCTAAAATATATTATATTTAGGGACTGTAAATGGACTTACTTCATTTTCATATTTAGTCACTTGTGAAAAACATTTAATTTCAATGATGAAAAATTAAATACCATTTAAAATATATTTTATATTAATCAAATTTTATTTATAATTAACAACAAGAAATAAAACAGAAGTAGCGTTCTTTTTTTCTAAACGTTAATTGTATAAGATATTATTATTATTTATTATTACTTTTTTTTGTAGAAAAGGCAAAGTATTTATCGGGACTTTTCGATGCCAGAATTTTATCTTATAATGCTTTTCTCGGTAATTCAGCATTTTTCAAGTGAACACTATGACTTTGTACACGAATCGCTTTTCTTCGTCGTTATTTGTTATCTGAATTTTCATGTTGGAGAAATCGCGAAATTGCACAGGTATCTTTACATGGCAGATAGAAATGTAACTCGAAATCTCGTTCAAAGATTTTCCTGCATGTCCATTCATTAATTGACCTTAAGTTATTTTCCTTTCATTGTTCTACGTACAAATTAAACATTTTTCTACGCAACTTATCTGTGGAATTTCTTCATTTGACCAATTTTAAATTAAAGAAAGCATTGGCATTTTTTAAGGTGTTAAATATTAACTAGTTATAAGTAATAAGTAAAAAATGGATTTACACCATTTTCAAAATAAACGGCCTTATTCCTGTTACAAGTTTCTCTAAATGTATTAACAGATCTTTATTGTTTATAATAAAGGAAATATTCTAATTATCAATACCTGATGCATTTTGTCCGGCTAACTGTTCCACGTCCCTTCTACTTGGGGAAAACTATTGTAAAATCCTTTGAAGTCCTTGAGTTGGGTTTTTACCCGTCATCGATGTATCCCCACAAGACAACTCATCGTCCGCGGAGGCAGTGCGCAACCGTTACCCACAGCGCCGCCATTTTCGACAACGATATTTTCTGGGCGAAATGCGCGTCCGCGTTCCCTGACGTTATCCAGAAACAAATGGACTTTTAAATTGCACTCGCGAGTCCCACCTATAGTCGCGAGGCCCTCGCGTAAGCCGCGCCGATAACGGGGCGCCACCCGCTCGCGACAAATTCCTACCATTATATTTCCCTATTTACTTCGGTGCGCGCGGACCACGGCCGCGGTGCTTTGTCCTACGCGTAATTACGTCCCCTGGCGCTTAATTCACGACAATTAAATTGCACGGCCTCCGCCGACGCGAGGCTCGCAACCCCTGCGCACCCCCCTTTTTTTCGCGAGGAAATCCTCATGGATACCTTGAGCTTTGGGAACTCTTAACCAGCTAAAACCTCAGAGTGACCTTTCTCGTGCATCACGATAGAAATCCCGAAAGTCTGACGAACAGTTCCGGCTCCTCGCGACTGCGCAACATCCTGACCAATTCCGTCTGCGCTCGAAATAAGTGCATCGCGCGATCGCAGGAATTTTCAGGGCCACGTACGCTTCTTGCGTCACTATCGTCTAGCCGTATGCATCGGGCAACGAGTAATTGCTCGCGGTTAATTATACCGGGCGCAGAGTGGTTCTTGGCGCGCGCAACGTGTGCACGTGCCGCGTCGCTTTTGGTCCCTAGCGGAGCTTTTCGTAAGTACCTGACGTGTTCGGCGGGATTCAATTTGTCCATTGCGTGATGTCGAGTATGTGCTTGTTGTCAAGTGTGCTTTTACGACAGCGGCGAGTGCCATTGTTGGCTAATTATTATCTATTACGAGTTGATGGGTCTGTACTACGTCTGAAAGGGAGTAATTTAGCGTATCTATGAGTCGAATGAATATTTCGAACGATGCTGTAGTAATTATTCCTAACTTCGTTCGATGAGTTGAAGGATTGTCCATGTTTCCAAACTCTAATGCACACTGTGGCATTAGAGATGATTCAGTGAATGGAAATAGCGAGGATCAGTTTGAGTAATGTTCTAACGGTTATTCTTTAATGCCGTCCGACGCGCTGAAAGATAGCTAGCATTCCTAAGCGTCGATCCACGATGGCGCCGGGGAAATGCAATTTGTTTATCCGAAACACGGATTATCATCGTCGGAGACGAGTTCGTAAACCGTGGGAGGTGACACTGCGTCGTAACGACGGTTCTCGAAAGAGAGAAGAGTGAATGGGAGAAACGACGGAGGAAAGAGAGATTCTCTTAACGTTAACTGCGCGGAGGTGACTACTAACTTAATTAAGCAACGTCTATAGTTGGGAAGCGCGCGCGCGAGCCTATTCACCGTGGATACTCGCATTATCGTCATCGCGAATTAATAACAGGCCCATTATTCGAGAGCTCCGTTTCGGCGGTGCGAAGATAACGCCTTTGCGGGGAATTATCTTTTCGTATACTTTCGTAGACGTCTGGTGAAAGCCAGACGTTGCATTGCGAATTGAATTACCGCCTCGAAAATGCGGAAGATGCAGCCTCGGGACGTCATTGTTGCGCAATAAATTGCATTACGTGGAAACGCGATGTTCGAAATAGAACCGTTATCGTTCCCTGTTTCACGATAAAGTCTCGCAGTATTTGTATATCGTCGCGCATTCAAGGCGTCTCTCTTCTTGTTTTGATTCGAGCCAGCAGAAAAAAGTGTTCGCTCTTATCCGAATCTAGAGACGAACGTAAAGAGGATATAGTCGTTTAAGAGACTTGATATTGTTATTCTTGGTAACGTTCTACAGCGATTCGCAATCGTAACATAATTTGTAATCATGCTCGGTGGTCAACAGTATGATTTAGTAGATGCAAAATACGATCCGTGATATCCCACAAGCTGTATTTCATTTTGCAGTCAGAAAAAGAAATAATTTTTGCGATTCTACGCAAAGACTAATAGTACTTAATGTGTTTATGACATAAAACGCGAATCAATGGTTTTTGTTTGTTATACTTATACGGAGAATGGGATACGTAAATCGTCTTTTTTTCAATCAAGGTTGTGCATATTTAAGAAGATATTGCCAATAACATGTTAATAACAAGTAGATAATTTATAAGCATTCGCTGCTGTTTTTTTACCTAAATGTTCACCTAATGTTTTCAACTTCGACGCGTTAACGCATTTGTAGCCAGCGTTCCCAAATGGGAACAGTTAGAAATAATTGTATATCTTACAGAATATGTTAAATTGTTCGCTACAAACGTGCACAAATGATCAATTTAAAACTTTGTATTTTAGTTTAATATGTATTTCATAGATGTTATAGTTTATCTTGGTTGTTTAATACTTTTTCTATGAAATTTTTAACAGATGTTATAAGATATCTAAAGGACTCTAAAAAAAATTCCAAGTAAGTTATTTAAATACTTTTTGATATCAATTTTTCTGTTATATATTTTTTCCTCCTTCCGAAAGCTATTTTATCGTACTTTATACGTTGAAACAGATGCTCCCAATTACCATTGTTTTCAATTAGGAAACATTCCTTTATATAATTAAAACTGATATTATAAACTAATTGTTTGTTTAAAATTTATCGTATTAGCATTTAAAAAGTTAATCTAGAAACGATAAAAAATAAAATATAAAGAAAAGAAATTTAGTACCAAATGGGTTAAATAATAATCATTATTACATAGTATAGAGTGATGTAATTGAAAGTCTGAGTTAGACTTTTCCAATCACGGTTGAGCGGCTGAAGATCAAAGCGTGCCGTAAACGAGGACGTGTAAAAGTAACGTGAAACGATTTTACTGTACAAACAGATGATGAGAGTTATTCCGTGCACGTAATCTAGACAGTTAAGGAACACACACGCGAAGTAGAGATATTCACTACCAATATACGCTATCGTTCAGCACTCTGAAATCCGGCGATCGCAATCGGAAGACTTGATTCAAAATGAAAGGTGTCTCGAAGATCCATCACGCGATATCAGGCTCCTAGTAAAATTCCTCGAACGCGTAAGATTTCGTCGTCGCCTATCGACGAAGGAAGACCAATCGCGATCGAGCAAAATGGAGAGGATGTGACAGGTGTTCGACTGAAATCGGTCCTGACGCGTAATCGCCATAGCGCGAGAGAGTAGATCGAAGAAGGCGTCCAATTAAAATTATGCGACGTCCATTGTGCTCGTTATCACGTGTCTATCACCAGCGAGGAACATCGGAAAACTCGCGTCCGATGAAAAGCGACGCGGAAGAAGTTTCGTCGCACGGCGTCGCCGCGAAACCGCCACTGACAAATTCGTTTTCCCCGCGCGTTTCCGTATTTACTCCTCCCACGGCTCTTTGTCTTCGCGTAATTACGTTCCGCGGCAGTTTAACGGCCGACAATTACTCGGTCGGGTCGTCGTTAATTTCCCTCGAAATAAAAGACGACAACGACGTCGACGAAGACGACGGAGGCGACGGAAACGCCGTGGTGAGAAGACGCGGTTCGCAGGAGCCGGCGATACCGATCTCACGATTTCCACGGGCACAAAAGCGATCCCCTTGAGTCCCGTAGGACGCTCTAACGGGACTTTCTAGTAACTGGGATCGACTAGTTTTCGCAACGGCTGTGGCGGACGTTATCGCAGTCCCCAGGCCTAACTGGCGAGGTCGAATTGCTTGGGCTCGGAAGGAAACGCGTAGGATGTTAGTTCAGAGAGGTTCGAGGTTGGTTAGAATTAGATAAAGGCGCGGGTCGGATCTGGAATTTGATTTCGTTGGGTGCTCGATGGGATTATTGAATGGCATTGTCCTGAGAACGGGTCTATGCAGATAAATCTCTGTTGCGCAACGATCGTAGTTATTTTTACGTTTCCAATGATTATGTGTGAATTGAATCTTCTTACATGAAAAAGATCTTAGTCATCGCAGCGTCATTGCATGTTATAATGCATCGGATAACTCCGTCTTAGATAACTGAAGTCTACAAGAGAGAGGTTCACGATGAGATGCACTCTAGTAACGTTAATCGCTTAACACTTTCAGCCCTAGTCAAATCTCAACTCGTTTCTTTCTTCTAATGAACTTTCAAGAATTTTTTATGCTGCGGATGAGTGCTTATATAAATTATTTACTTTTACTTCACAACAATGCATTCTTTATTTATTACAAAGAAGGGGGAAACAACCTTTTTTAAAATATAAAAACAGTACAAGTAAAGTAATAACATTTAACAGAACTACTAAGTAACACTTCAGGGATGTCCAAAATATATACACATTTACTGCAATAGGTGTTTATAGGGAAATGTTTCTTTTATAAAAATAGAAAGTAACATATTGGAACATTCAAGTGTGTTTGATGTCATGTTGTGTGTCAGATGACGCCTGTAGATTCCAAAGTGTTAAAGCTATGATTCGAAAATACTCGAAACCATTACAGAAATACATAACACGAACCACACGTAACAAAAGTTTTTTACCGGTCGCGGAGCAGTCAAGAACCAGTTAGCTGTAACGTTTCAGCTTCATTTTGTAACGTATTACATAAAATTGTTGCATAACATTGAAACGGGTTGGTGGATTCCTCGAGTTCCAACAGCTTCCGCGACTCTATCACGAATCGTTAGGTTAGCCAAGGATAGGACGAAAGGAGCACGACGAGTGCACACGAGAAACGCATCTCTGGGCCGTGTACCGCGGCGATCGAACGAGTCCCTCGCGGAGGAAACACGCGCGAGTGGCCCCACGCGGAAGCACAGCCGTCGTAGATTCAGCGGTAACCCACCTTTATGACGGACCATCTCGCGAGTGCGTTTTCCCTTCTCCTCTCACGTAACGCGAGCGTGCAGACTATCGCGGTGTCGCAGTAAAAGCGAGAAACTGCTTCGAACGCTGCGCGCCGACCGGCTTCTACCAGCTCGCGATCATTGTTTCAATAACAGCGCGTGTACGTTCGCCACCGACGGATTCATTTCGCCCCGCGCTCGTTCCGTTATGGGGTCGTTACCCCTTGTGAAAATATGGAGGCTCTGACGCCTTCCGCGGCCTCGTTTCCGGTCTCGCGCAGAGCCACGTTCGCAACGTTTGTGGAAATTCTGGTGAAACGTAATAGGCGAAGGTAAGTTTAATATCGTACAATAAATAGAATCGAAGATAAATTTCATTAAAATCAAGTGGTAGAATGAATGAATGCCACACGAGTTAGTTCGGTCCGCTCGATCCACAGAGGTGACCGTATCTCCGTCTTACCTCGAAGCAAGGATGGAATAGAAACCGAGTCGGCAGATACGCGTTCAACTCTAACCTTTCCTCGTATCGCTCGTTCGGGTTCACCGCCAGTCGACTTCCGCGAGCCGCGCGTATAAATCACGACGAAAGACGGCCGGTGCGCTACTTTAATGTTCCTTTTTTGCGAATTTTTCGCTCACCCGTCTCTCCCCTGATCCGACTGGCTATCGATGCCGTGGAAAGTATGCCGAACACGTAATCGTGGCTGGTGTGCGCCGCACGGAGCGTCGGCGTCCGTGCGAACGTATGCGGAACGCGACACTCGCGATCGAGTCCGCACGAAAATGCGATCCCGTGCGCCGGCGGGGAAAATTAAAACGGACCGAGAAAAATGCCTGGCTGTTTCTCAAACGGCGCCGTGCCAGGAATTGCCAACTTCGCGATTGGTTCGCGTGTATCCGCGCGTGAACGACCGCGACCGCGGTTAATCGCGCGCGGATCACGGTTGCTGGTTTCAGTCTCGATTCATTAGCGATTCTTACGAAATTCCGACTGATTTGCATTTGAATTTGCGGTTGACAATTTACCGCTCCAAGGTGAGCTAGTTTTGTCAGACTCCGCGAGGGGTTCGTCGAAAGGCGTTTGGCAAGAAATGCCCTACGGAAACGCCGCGGAACGAAGAAAGTGCCGGAGAAGAGAGGTTGCGTAATCGTTGCAAACATTGCCGTAAGAGTTTTCTTTCGTTTAGAAAGGAAAACCAGTTTAATCAGCTACGTTCGCCCGATACGTTTCGGAGTAGACACTGTTTTCCTTCGCACTCGGTAGTACAATGTTTGAATTCGAAATTGATACTACCACTTCGTTCTATTACAACACGGAGTGCGCATGTTATTTATCGTGATATTTACGAGAATCGAAGGAATAAAAATGATTGATAGAAGTTTATCTGTCTAGTCGTACCATAATTAACGCGATTATTCTACTTTGTCGATAAATGAGAAATTGAAACATTCGCAGATAAACGGGAAACTGTGAGAAATCGTAGAAAATGTAGACATTCGCATCATTAATCTTGTTCCACATAAATTATTTAACTTTACGTTTCTTAAAGAACGTATTTACATCGTTTATATAGGATGACCCAATACCAGAAGTGATAGATAAAACCGTACTGTGCTGAACGAGCCTGAACGCGCGTCTTACGCTCGTTGACTGTCAATCGCGATCGTAAAAATATACGCAGCGCCGTGGACGTTCTTCCGTCAGCCTCGTACGAACGCGTGTCGAATTAACCGGTGACCTCGATTCCTTTTCCCACATCGACAAATTAATACCCGTCCGACCGCGCTGACGTATCGTCGCGTTTACATAATCCTCGATTTCCTAACAGCTGACCCAGCGAAAACGGTGCACCTGGTACGCGTACAACGCACCGCGAGACCAAGTGCAGCGTGAACAAATAAAAATGTGCTGCATCAAAGGTAATACCACTTTCTCTCAGCAGAAGCGGGGAGCTAACCCGAGTCGCGACGACGACATTATATTGTATTATTCGTTGCGGTCGTTTTATAAATAGAAACAACAAGCTGAGCATCGCGCGGGCTAACTCGCGTTTCAGCAAAACAGAAATCGACGTCTGTCGGGTACGAGACGGCTGTATTGGTATTGGCTGGTGACTAATGGCGGGTAGCAAAAAGCTACGATGATCTCAAAGCATCCGACAATGTCACCGCGGTTAGGAAAACAACGTTAGCTCGATAATTTCAATTAGCAAATACACTTAGCACGCTAATAACCGTGTCGTATTTACGAATCGGAAACGAGCCGACGCTGGTTGCTCGGAGGCAACGTGCCTGCAACCTTGATCGACGCGACATCCTCGACATTCTCGCAGGACCGCGACGCGATGGTGGGCGCGAAAATGGCCGCGCGATTGGCCGGGGCGTGGAGCGCGCGATCGCCGCGACGGGCCGTCACAGAACGGCCACCACTCTGTTACCGTCGTCGTCCGATGCGCGCGTGTTTTCGAACCGCGCGACCGATCGCACGTGACGCCAGAAACTCCGTGGCTCATTGTCAACGCCACGAGCGAGGAATCTCTTCGAGCTGAACTGGCTACCGTCCACGTGTCTAATACGGGGAAATGCGATTAACACTGAGAAAAGTAGTAGATACGTTCGTCGCGTTTCCGCCTCGTCAGTGCTTCGTGATTAAAGACCGCAAGTTCTCCACCGATCGTACTTTGTCGCGAGGCCAGTCGGAGCAATCCACCTGTTGATCGTGACACGGTTGATACTCCATTGTCGCGAAATGCACGGAACGCGAGTGCCTGTTGTTGCTGGTTAACATTCGTGGCTGGGGTACACACAGACGGGGACTGTCAACGTGTGCGCGATCTCGCTGGACGGTGAATCCCCGTGCAGAGCAACGTCGCGCGGTTTCTCTTTGGGAACCAGTGGACTACGAGAGTTGGATCGAATGCTGGCTCTGATTTCGCGATGCATATAAGAGGTACGCGTACAAGTAGTTCGCGGTGCTACATTATTGATAAGCTCTCGGAATTGCCGGAGAGTTGTGATTCTTCGAAGCGGAGGGTGGTTTGTTGATACCGCGAGCCGCACGTTGCCTTATTAATTAGAGAAAGCAATACTTTCGTTTACGGTTGTTGCGCGGTCTAAAGTACGCGATCGGAATGCAAACTTGGAGAAATTCCTTGGGTGTTCCGATAAAAGTTAATATTAAGAATGATGGATGATAAGATGGTGTGTATTTTTCGTACGACATTGATCACATTATGAGAGCGTGGACGTTTAGATATTTAAATCCAGTAATCGCAACAACATTTAAGGCCTATTAATAATCTATTTTCATTTTCATGGTCCTTTGTTTCGAAATCGCTTTCACCTTTTCCTCCGCCATTACCTTCGAGCATTTTCTACGGTACGCGAGACGTTCAGCGTCGAGGAGAATCGAGGCTCGTGAAAAAACGTCCACTGATTCACCAAACCCACGGTTGTCCTTCGAAGAGGAAAGTAGCCGCCGCCTTCGCCGGTCCCTATCGCGCGTAATCTCAGGTTTATTCAACTCTCCTTGACATTGAAACACAGGGGGGAGATTACGTAAGCTCTGAAAAGATGAAACGAACAGAGCGGAGCCCCGAATACCTCCGCTCCAGCGTATAAACGTTTGGTTACGTCTCGAACGCAATCCGGCTGACCGTGAAACTGTTTCTCCTTCATTCGAACCCCGCACGAATTAGACTCTAATCTCGTTTCGAGGCTACGTTCGAACGTAACGCGACGAGACTGTTCGCGACGTCGTTTCTTTGTTCTTCTTTTTCTTTTTTCGCGTACTTCGTCCGAGTAAGCTGTGTGAGACACTCCTTGAGACAAAGGTCGACCGTCCATTTAGTCCGATAATTCGAATGCAAGGAAAACGGTCAGCCGTGTCAAGGATTACAAGACTCTAGTCGATAATTACCTTTTGCTAGTGGATTAGAATCGAATCGAAGCAACGAATATCAGGTGGGTACGTTGTTCTGGAATATTTAACCACGTGACGTCAAATTATACAGAGAGAACAAACCGGTAGTGGAAGAAAAATTCCGTACACGCCGTTGATTTCGCAAACCGGGGACTTCCATACGATGATCGTACTTGTTCCACTTTGCGATGCAATCGGCGTTCCGCAATGATACATCCATGCACTTAAACCAACAGTGGATTGCTGTTTTAATTGCATCGTATTTGCATCGTAACCTCGCGCATTCACTGAGAAAAGTCGGATATAAATCATCAACGAATGTCCATCCGAGTCTGACAATATTGATTTAAATCAGAAGTTCCCAAACTTCTTTTGCTGCAACTAACGTATCGATCCCTTCTATTATGTGTAGACCCTCTACTTTCCTAATATTGATTTTTCAAATTCATCAACTTGAAATGTATTTCTAAAGCTGGCACAAGGCTACCTCACTTTGATTGGGTTTTCCGCTGTGAAGTGGACAATTTTTAAATAAAAAAAGTAAATAATAATCTCATTTATATCTTATACACCCCTAGTTTTTTTTTTCACTGACATAGACCACTTGCAAGACGGATTCGATTCTCTAAAGTTGATATAAACCACTTTGAGAATGACTGATCTAGACCAGAGATTGCGAACCTTTTTGAGAAGTGAGTTGTATCAAATTCTGTTCAATATTTTTTTTAATACTAATTTGTGGTCCACTTGGAGGAAGGAGGGGCTAAAAAAGATACCAGGATAATGTGAAAATTTATTAAAAGGGTTACTCAAGCCTTTGTAGGTCAGTGTCAGACCCAACAACGTTGCTTTTACTAATTCTCCCTAATTTTCGAATTCAATCGACACAAACGCACCACACCCTATATAATATTTAATCCCTCTTACAGACGATCGATGATCCGAAGCGACAGCCTGAAGAAGAATCGCATCGATCAAGAAATGAACCCAAGCATGATATAACTTCGAATCGATATTCGCAAAGAACGTTCGAACGATGTTGGCATCGTCGAAGCTGCTCCAACCGGGGCCAGCAGACTCCGGCATGGATCCCATCACCCCTAGGAATCCAGCGAACGCGTCAATAACCCCACCATCGATCGTGATCGACCACGTCGAGAGGACCGACGACGATCCTCCACCTTACAGCGCGATCGTGCCTCCGGATCACGTCGGTTGGGCCTTCAACCACCCCAGGATTCCATATTCCGCGTGCGGAACGACCGCCTGCAGAGCGGAGGCGACCCCTTTGACCCGTCTGCAACCAGACCTACCCCCTGGTTACTGTTTTCATCTCGAAGAAACGGAAAGTCAGCACGCGTCGATCTCGATGCCTCTAATGCCGTACCGGTTGTTCATGTGCGGCTCACGCAGATCTCTGTTCACCCGCGGGAATCCTCCGGAGACCTCCGCGAGCAAGGACAGCGGCGGAAGGACGCGCAGTAAGTACGATATGAAACGCTTGAAACGAACCCTGGACCCTGAATATTAATCATCCTGTCGTTTCGATGACGTAAACGAGGATGTAGATTCGTTCTCTTAAGACTAATGCTTTTTACTTTTATCTTCTGTTTGATCCTTGTTAACAGAGTTGTTTGTCACGTCGGATATATTGGTTGACGAATGTGACTGGTTATACGCGAAGACTTTAGATTTGTTTTCTTAAGTATATTCAAGATTAATGGTTTCCTTCTTTATCCTGTTTTTGTTTCGTGGTCTTTGGACAGTTCTTGTTCGATGATGATTAAGCATACGTAAGATGGAATTGGCAAAGGTGTGCGAGTCACCGCGTCGTCCCTTTTGTCCAATGAATGCGATTGGTTATGCAAACGGATCTACACTTGTATGAGATCAACTTTGAAATTGTGTTTAATTATGGTTAAGTATCAACTACAAAAGGATTCGGAAGGATTTGGAAAAATTAATTACAATGATAATTAAAGCCGAGTCAGGTATGCTTAACGAAGACCCCTCGGTGTCTGAGAACACTTAATTAATACAGACGCGTCAGTTACTTGGTCAAAAAAGTTCTTTAAATTTCAAATCCAATGTTTTGTCTTTCGTGATTTATTAAGCTCCTTCGTGCACCACGCATCTTTAATTTGAATAAAATTCAGATAAAGGTAGCTCGCGCCCATAAATACACGCGTTCTACGAGTACGATAATTATTTTTAATTGCATTGAAAAAAACGCAGCCCTATTTGTCCCGCGTCTCGCGATCGCGTGTTCATGGTTTCGTACTTGAAATTGTTTCATAGCGGCGTAATAAATTCGTTTGAATGCAAAGTGCGGGCGGGAGAGGACGCGGCGCTTTTAGCGAAATTTTCCATCGTTTTGGAACGCTCGTGTCGCGGGGTAACGAAATCCTTAACGGTGCTCGGTTTTCATCGCGCATATTTCGAGCCGCTGGAAATTCATTACCGTCAATTTTTTATTGTAATCGCTGAATGTAACGCGGCTGAATACGCGCAGTTAGCTTTACAGTAGCATCGCCTCGTATGCGCGCGCGCCTGTGTTTTTTTTTCTCGTTTTTTTAAGCACGCTCATCTCGCCTCTTCGTTAGCTTCCTGCCCCGACGCGAAATTAAATTTGCTTTTAAAGTCACGCGGCAAACAAACGTTATTTCCAACAATACCACCATTACGGTGGAATAAAAATTATACTCCGATACGACCATTTAAAAACGGGTATAGATTTTCGACGTACCTATCGCAATCGACGCTTTCATCAAAAGTAGTCGAGATGTTTAACATTTTTAGAGCGAAAACATTATAGTTCAGCGAAGAATGTACACCTAATTTCATGTAATTTGGTAAGATTTGGAAAGAAAATCGTTAAAAAAATTTATTTCAATATTTATTATAAATCATATTAATAATGCTTTTTTAAAATCATTAAGAAAATCAGTTGCAAACAACAGTTTTTCTTTTCTAAACAGTATTTGTAAATAAGAAGAATCATCGGTTAGTCATAGTTTGGTGTAAAACACGTAAATACTGCATTTTTAATTATTTTACTATCACCTGTTGTCGATGAAACGTACGATATTCTATTCTAAACAGTGATATCTAGAGTAGTACAGTCAATCCTCTTATAATACGTAAAATGCGTATCGCGTTATATGGAAACCGTGTTAAGAAACCCAGATTTAATCTGATACAAACCTGGTTAATTTGTGTCGCGCTATATGGAAACTGCGGTATAAGAAACTCGGAAGTAAGTAAAATATAAATCAGTTATATGAAAATTGTATTCTAAGAGCAACAAGTTATGATGCATATGGTTATGAAATATTTATTCAATTAAACAGTTTTATATAAAGAAATGAAATTAAACTAAAAATTGTTTTCTAACAAAAGCAAGAAAAAATTATGTAAAATTACATACATAATTTGATATGTAATAACTGAAAATGGTGATGTATCTTCACCAGAATGAAAGGGAATTTCCCATTAATTTCAACTGTGTAGGAAACAATATATAAAAGAAATTCGGAGAAAGATAACTACACAAAGATGTGACACAGTGTTCTAAGTTTACAGTAATACTATATTTATCCAGCTCTAACTATATCTGCTCTCTTCCAGGTCTTTCCAAAATCTGCTCAGTTTCCTTTCGCCTACTCTCTTTAAATCTCTGCTAACCACTAGGCGTTGTCCTTCCTGGCCAATTAGGTGCCTCTCGAAATTTCAACGCCTACTCCCTCATGCCTGCCAAAGCACTCTCATCTCTTGCCGGGAATTTCCCAGCTCTTTGACGATGACCAGGTTTTATGATACCCGCCTCACTCAGACCCAGTCTTGGTCCCTTTCGACAGATCAAGTACGTTCCATAAAACCCGTTGCCGTCCCAACCAACGCGGCTGCCGAGCATGTGGGCCTTAAAACCCCTCATTTATCTTCTTTTGCCCATAACTGTAAAAATTTAACTCATGGATAAATTCCTGCAATAGAGAATCTTCTTAAGCCAATTAAATTGATAGAATATTATTAAACGGAAACCGCGTTATAAAAACCCTGTTATTTGAGTACCTCGTTATAGGAGGATTGACTGTATTATCTGTGATTACATCATGTGTTTCAAGCAAATCTCCCGCATCGAAATTCTATCTTATTGTACTAGCCTATAAACAATTTCTATTTATAAAATAGGACACATAGAATTTTCGCAGATAAATCTAGCTAATTATAACGTTTTATAGATTTATTTTGAGATATAGTGCTTTCGTAACGAGAATAGTAAGAAGTCATCGCATACACAATGATATATTGTTAACCCTTTGCACTCGGATGCCCCCTCTGAGAGGACATCAGTATCGATGAGTGATTGCTAAAATAACAATATTTTAAATAATTAAATATAATAAAAACTTTATTGTTAGGACTCTATTGCTAAAATATTGTTAAAATATTGCTAAAATATTACTCTGCTTTTCTTTTTCTAGAATACGGAGCTATTTTGGTTGGCGCAGCCGTGATCATTTTCCTCATGGTCTTGTCGATATTGGTGCGGATCGTTATGGATAAAAATCTTTGGCGCGGTTAACCACGGATATCGAGAAGTAGTCGTCCCGCCGACCTTTGTCGTGCGCAGACTCTCGTCGTTCTCGATCTAGACTGAATCTAGAATAAGCGTTATCACGGTACAATTTCGCTCGCGTAGATGTAATCGCAGTTGTAATTAAAGCGTGACTGTACGCTGGAGAACGGCTGGAATTCGAACCTCGCGAATCGTACGCGCTTGTCGCGTATCTTAATCGTTCGATTCCTCGGCTAATAAACGTGACGCTCATTCGTATTTCGTGGATGCGACGCTCTGCTGATTATTTTCGTCTCCGTTGAGAGATCACTATAGAGCATCGTTCCACTGTACGCGACAAATTTTCCAAGAGCAAAGCGCTGATTATTTTAAACGGTCTATATGCATCGCGAATATTTTTACTAAGCCATAACCATAAAGTATTTGTATAAACTCTTTTTATATATATTCGTATGGATTCGTCCGATCCATTTTGTGATGTTCGATTTATCGGGGCTTTCAAACGGTGTATGTTACCACGAGAGAAAATAGAAAAGTTCCAAGAATCACGTCTTCTATTTTTACCTACACTGTATTGACGTTTACCTTGGTATATACTAATATTTAGCACCTGAAGTAGGAACAAAAAAAGGAAATGAGTAGACGCGTCGAACAATCGCGAAAATCTTCGACGAATCAATGTAACGCAGTGGCGAAACGTGAAGCGCCATAAATGGAGAACCGGTATTTTATGCGTGACCAAATCAGCTTTACGCCGCTATGCTGCAACGACGGTTCAATATTTTTTGTTGATTCAGCGTATCACGTTCGCGAAACGAGTTAATGGTTGGAATTAGAGGAGCAAACATTTGCCTGTTCAAACTGCAACGTCCAACGAACGTAACGCTCCGTTTCGAAGTCCACTTGCCTTGAGACGAGAGAAATACAAAGAGTATCAACAATTAAAGAAATCCTTCCTGCAACTTCCTTCTTCGCTCTTCGCTCACGGAAATGGAACGTCTATGCTAACTTCGATGCCTATATAAATTCTGACGATAAAATCAACACCTCTGCAGGATTAAAATCGTCAACAGACAGATCGTGGTTCTATTTACGCGAAGCGAAAAACACTACCCGTTCGATGCAATGATTCTGCACCGTTGAACCGAACGTTTCGTTCGGTCAGCAACTCACGGCCGGCGCGTTATAATTTTAATCGTGATTAACAGTTTTATATAGCCATTGTCAAGCCTAACTCTGATAAAGTCAGTTAGACGGGCGGCGTGTCCGAACAGCGCGATGGCGTCCCTCCAGGCCAGTGTCCAAGCGATGCGCCACCGGGGAAATTAGCCGACAAAATAATTCATAGACGTAGCTTTTATTTGACGTCCGCGCGGAGGACACCGGGTATTACGAGGGTGGGCCGGGGCCGTTCGCGCGAACAAATGCGCTGCAAAATTGTTGATTCGTGCTAAGTACCCTCTGGAGTCCTCATCGTTTCGCGAACACCGGCGAAGTTAACGCGAGAAACGTTGCCGCTGACAATATCGCGTCGTCCCCGACAAACTGCCGGCGATAATGAACGTGGTTTTCCGTTGAAATTAGCTTGCTCTGCGTTTCTTTCATTTTAGCGATTCTTCTTTTTCAATGGAAATTTGCGTCGATCGCAATTCAAGAGGATAAAGCGCTGCGTACAGATACAAGCGCTATCGACGGGTAACAGCATGAACTTGACTGACGGGTCTAGCGGGTGAAAATTAATGAGGTATAAATAGAATGCATCTTTTATTTAGAAAACAAGTGATATCTTCGAAACTATTAAATAGAATTTCAATGGCATTCAAACAAAACAAAACAGTAATTGTTAATTAATAATGATTTTCAGAGTTCAGTTAATAAGAGAAGAGTATAACAATTTTTAGAAATGTTTCATCAGCCACTTTTTTACAAAGCAAAATTTTAACCTAATTTTATTCTAATGTTTCTTACTAGTAAGACATTTTTGTAAATACTCACGCTTATGATTGAGAATCTTATAGAACAGTAATATCATACACCAACACTAAGAACTGTATTTATTACGAAGAAGTTATAAAATTATAAGAAATAATTTTTTCCCGCGAAAGATATTCTTCTAATTTTTAATTAAACGAAGGGAAAATTTACTTAGAAACAGTGTATCGTATGTGCTGCATCAAGAAATGAATTTCCTTCATAAAGGATGTAAATTAATTAACTCTTTGCATTCGTATTTATAAAAGTAAAGATTAAATTTGAAAGACTAATTTAGATCTGTTATTATCAACATTTAGCACATTAATACACGCATCAATATTCCCCTCGAAAACAAGTATCCTCGAATAGTACAATACTAATAAAATATATACATGTAAAAACAAGAAAATTGTGAAAGACCAAAGAAGTAAAAATGATGCAAGTTCAGTTGACAAAATTATATTTTATAGTTTTCCAAACTTTTCTCATTACGGAACACTTTTCAAGATTGAAAATTTTTTAGGAAAATTTGTTAGTTATAATAAATGATGACACAGATATATTAGATAAACAAAAAAGAAATTTATATCAATTTTTATGTCATACCTATAAAAGAAACGTTTTTCAATTTTTAATAATAAAGCAAACAGTCTTTCGTTATTCCCTACATCGCTTTCAGAATTTTTCGGGGAATACTTAGTGATTGTTTGCGGAACACAGTTTGCGAAACTGTATAACATTTTATAATTTTGCAATGTATGATATCGTTCAAAACAGTCTCCAATATGTAATCCTGATTTTCAAGCAGCAGAAAAGAAAAGAATACATTGTAACAAAGGTTTATAGAATGTAATACTAGTTTAAATATAAAATATAATAATAAAATGTAGGATGGTGACCATACAGCGATATACGAGTGCAAAGAGTTAATATATCCAACTCGTCACATAAGGGTTGAGGGGTCAGAAGAGATCGCTCAAAGATGTACTGCTTCTACCTTTACCCACTCCTCTCACTCCCACTCATTAACCGCATTCTTCTAAATGAATATTTTTCCAACGCTGCATAACGACAGACGTCAAAAGTATTCTCACACAAGGAGTGTTTAAGTATACGAATTACCATTATCAAAAAAATATGTTCAAATATCCCACAGCTATTTGTAGGATTTCTTGAAATTCATGAATATTCATCCGAGAAGGAACAGAAGTCTTCCAAGAATTTTACGTGAAATACCTAACCTTGAGGATCATCAATCGCAGTTTCCAAAAATCAAAATTTTTTTGTCAACACGGAACTAGCAAAATTTTTTATCTCGAACAAAATTTCAGCGACTCGTTCTCTCGTAAAAATTTCCAAGTCGAACCAGAGAAGAACGCTTTCGCCCTTCTCTGTTAAATTTCTAATGTCGTTCGCCAGGGTCAAAATCGTTCCTGGTTAAAGTTTAAATCGTACACAACCCGAAGGGAATAGGAGGACGGTCGCTTGAAAAATAAATAGAAGAAGGAGAAAAAGAAACACGAGAGAGCTAGGTGTTTGTCAACGGTTCTCGGTGGTTAATTACCTCACATGAAAGGAGGCTGCAGTCCTTTCGGTTGTCGGTTCCTGCGTATCATCAGCCTCTCACATTCGCCTCGTTCAACGGTCTTGAGTACTGCTCACTCCATCGAGCCTCTTCGTTACCCGTGAGGATTTACCATGGCCTAATCTAACCAACGATTTGCCTGTAAGCTTTTCACAGATAGAAAGCAACTGTGAAGCGATGACGAGTATACTCATTGAACACAGTGCATTGGATCAAAAAGACGGTTTCATTTTATAAAATTATTATTTATTATTATTTAGTATTACCCCCCCCCCCCTATATATTATACACATGATAAACGAAAAACACAGGAAAATTCAAATACTTATAAATGTTAAAAATTCAAATTGCTACTGTATAGTGGTATTTACCAAAGTAAGGAACGATATATAATGGGACTTTGCACGTCAAACGGTAATATCGTAATTCTTTCCCAATCTTATTTTTATAACAATGTGAACACCTTCGTTTAGAATTATTTGTTGATGAAGTGCCCTTGTATATAATCTGAAAAATTGTTTGTCGATGAACATTACATTAGGCCGAGATTATGTTGATTTTACGGGTTCGAGGAGATTAATCGCGTTGATATTTCAATATTTCTTTCTATATAATAAAAATGAATTTAAACAAATAGTATCCAGAAGATGCAGGAATATTTTTTTATAATACTTTTCTTTCTTTTAGCGCTTGACTAGTTGCCTTTCAACTCTTGCATAGATTTTGGTTTGCACTAAAATTACAATTTAAATAGCCAATGGCTATCACTACTTTTTACGTACGACGAGTATACTCATCATGACACGGAATATATTTGTGTTATTTTATTTTTTATCAAAGCTTTGATGCGCTGTTTATTTTTTCTGATGGAAGGTTGATTGAATGTTTTAATGGAATTTAAAATTTTGAAATATACGAAATTTGAGCTTCGTCTATTAACTGTATCGATTAAAGTATCGGTTCGCCGGGATAACAGGAAGCTTGGCTGTTATCGGATTTTTCCTTTCGGATTTGCCGGCGTTTCCGGGTAGCGTGGAAAAATCGAAGGACGAGCGTCATACGTCGCGAGAATAGTACGGAAAACAGCGGTCCGTCCGTCCGATGATTTATCGACGAAGTTGTACGAAACGAAACACGAATCCTCGATTGTGTAGCGATGATCCATGGCAATATAAAGCGTTTGCAATAAAATCGTGCAAAAGTTCGCCGGGGAAAAAGGGAAATCGAGCCAAAAGTCGGCTCGATGAAACTGTCGCGCCGTTGTGAACCGTTGAAATCCATTCTGTCCGCGACTTCCGCAAGTCTGGTAATCATCATCCATATCTACTGCATATCTACACATACATACTATCGCGTCCTTAGCTTCGTCTTGCGTAGTTGCTTCCGATGTTTTAATATTGGACGAGTGCCGAAGGAAGAAGAACTTTCAAAAAATACAACTCTAAATTTCTTTAGTGTTTAGTTGATACTGGTCTTAGGATATTTCATTTAGGATGTTTACATTATTGTTTTTATTAGCGATATGAAATGAACTCATATATCCCTGGACCAATTCTACATATCAATCTGCCTTATAATAATATTTAATAGATAGATTAATTGTGCTTATTCTAATAGTCCCCAATATGTAATCTTGATTTGCGAGTAGTAGAAACTAGAAGAATACGGGTCATTAGAATGTAATACTAATGTAAATATGTATTAAAATGTAGAATGACGACTATATGTCAACATACGAGCGCAACAGTGAAACGTATCGTGTTGCCTATACGATGACATACGAATGTTAAGGATTAATACTTGGTGTTAGAATAGTTTAATACTCGGTTCTGGGATTTAACACATTTCCGTCCGAGCCATTTTGAATTCTCATTATAAAACGAAAAATGCAAGCAAACCTGTCATGTAAACTCCTTTACACTCTTTTCTTGACAATTATGGTCTTTATACTATTGTAAATATTGTAAAGAATATTCCAGAAATAAAACTATTTAATTGTAAAGCGAAAAGTATCCAAAATACTGACTTTTATATTTTTGCAAGCTTATATGCCAAAGGCTGAAGCAACCACGAGCCAATCCGTTTACTGCTTCTCCTTCGGTATGGAGGTGGTCACTACTTGATAGGATCCCGGAAAAACTCATTGAAGTAACATTTTGGGTTACATAACCGAGCGGAATGCTAATTAGGTATATTGGGCTTATGGTACGTTTTAGCTATTGAGTTAACATTTTAACTGCCGATCTCGAGTCAGCGTACGATGTGACGTCAACGCTAGAGAGCCAATCACGTGTCAGCTCGTGGTGTGAAGTAATGACTCGGTACTCTACACCCTTTTCTTAATGATTATAGTTTTTATATTATTGTAAGAATTACAAAGTATACACCAAAAGCAAAACTATTTTAATTCAAGTAAGGACTTGAGCGGTGAAGTATCGAAAAATTGCTCCCGCAGCGAAAGTGTTAAGGCATTAAAGCACAAATTCCAAGACAATATTTAAGGCCTTAAATCCCTATATTTAGAAAGACAGAAGTAATAAGGGAAAAGGCAAGTAACTAGTGGGAGTCCTTAAAAGTAGCTAGTTATTTGCGCCCATGTCATAAGTTTGGTTCTTGAAGGGTAACCATTTTCGCGACGCGACACATGCGCCAGACACCAGCAGTCGGATCAAATTACCGAAACGAAGGAAATCCCGTCGTATTCCCATTGAAAGCCATTACCCTGACGATGCATATGCGAGGACATGGCGACGATATCTCAATCGCGGACACCTTTCCCGCCACGAAATCGAGGTATACATACATATATGCAATATCGCAGTACATGTCCGATGGACAAACAGAGAGAGCACCGCCCCTGTGTATCCGTCCATCCCTTTCTCCGTGGCCTCGTGGTCGAGGGTGGCAGAGAGATTGCAAGTAGCGGCGGTCGCGGGATACATCATTCATACACAACCAAATCTCATATCGGTTTCTGATCCTCCGGCTATGACGGGCTTTGAGGTGTTCCTCCTTGCGCGCCCTAGCCTCTCCCTTTTCCTCTCTCCATCGCACCCTCGCTCTGTTTATTGTTACGTCGCGTTTATGCATGAAGCAACGCGACGCCATTGCCACGAACACATGACGGGCTGCTGATCCAGGCTGTCCTTTCCGTGCGGAACTTGGTAACGGTGAAAACGGAGGCAGAGTTATTGGGCCAAAACGGAAATCGATGCGCGACGTTCGCCACTTTCGTCTCGTTCGACCCCCGCGGTTCTTGCGTCGCTCGTTTATGACTGGATGAGAATACTCTCTTGCATCTAAAGACTTCAAAACAAATTACGATCGAAATTGATACCGATAACTACTGCTGCGTGGTCCGCAGTTTTAGTGTCACGCGTCGTTCAAGAAAGTCGAGTTCTTTCTTAGAAGAAATGTAATTATGCTCAATTTATTGACCATTATAGCCAGATGCTGTGGTACTTTTTGGATACGGAACAGGAGCGAGCAGATCGCGCTGCGTGCCACCGGAACGGTTAATCGACGCAATATTTAATTCCCAATCGCGGCGGGAACGAGTCCACGGGCGTGGATTCCCGAGGCGTATACAACGTTAACGCGAGGCAGTAGCTTTACGACGTCCGCCGCGCGTTTAACGGTTCTGGCGTTTCTTGGCTCAATTTCCAGCAGCTGCACGAAAATGGCCACTGCTTATTGCCGGGATACGTCCCTGTTGCTATCGTCGAGGGCTTTCCGTGTAACAGGGCACTTTGTAGCGAGGATGCTGTTATTAGGAGCGTGGTACCGACGTGATTTCGAACCGTTCATCCTTGTTACATCTCAATTCCACGTCTTATCTTTACCGAGCACTCGAATGGGACCGGAAAAACCGGAAATCCACGGGAAATTCTAATTGTAACTTAGGACGGGACGCGGCACTGGCAACTATCGAACCGTTGGAGAGATCGTAAAATATTCGCGTGGAGTTTTCCTCGTTTCGTTCGACGAATCGTCTCTGGCGAGGACAAGTTCGACGAGGACGCGATCTCCGAGGGCAGAATCGACGAGGAGAAGACTAAACGGACGGGAAGCTGTTCGACGAGGTCGTTTCCGGCCGAGTCCGATGCATCTTCTCTCGGATCCCGACGTTATCACGACAATTGAATGGCTCGAGTCCGCCTCGCCTTCCCGCGCTTGCTGCGCAACCACGATAAGCTCTAGGAACAGCTCCTAACGGTTACCCCCTCGATTACTGATACCTGCGTCCCAGACCCACTTCTACGTTTCTCCTAAATTCGACTCTTCGTTTGCAGAAAAATATATCTCCCTTCCATTCTCTCATTAAATGTTAGTAATATGAATCCAATATTTTATTCAATTTGAAATAATTTTCAAGTCTTAAGTTAATACGTCCCGTGTTGAGCCGATTTTTTGATACTTTTCGTTCAGATTGCATAGAATGTACAGGATCCACGCTTTAAAATTAAATAGTTGCCTCTTGCATGCACTATACAATTTTTACAATGGTCTAAAGACAGCAATTATGAAGAAAAGGGCGTACAGTTTAACAGATTGATTGGGTCTTTAGCGTTGACGCCACATTGCGCGCCGGTGCGAGGTCGACAACCAAGGCTATTCGCACCAACAGATAAGTACGCAACCCTGCAACACAGCAAACGTTATCGCGTTGATTTCATCCTCCACCCAGAATAATAGAACATAACGCTCCGCCATTTCGATCTTTATCAGTTATTCTAAAGAGAGGGCCCGCGATCGCAATTCCTCCACGTTCTTCCACCTTTATTGCACTCGAACGCCTTCAAGGACCTCTAAACTTTCCCCCGTCTCTATCGCTTTTGGGAGAAGACTTCGAGTGCTTAAACAGACAAAACTTTGCAGGGACAAACGAAGGTTTTATTCACAAGGTACGTGGTATGTAGTTTAGCGTGAAGTGTCGAATTCTGAACTATGAATATGAAAGTTTGTTTTGGCTTTTCAAGCCTGGTATTTAAGGAATTTCGTAAAGAGATTGGGAAGGGATACTTTCATAAGTTCGAGGGAGTAACCAAAGGTCAAGGATGAGACATAGGTTCGAAATGGCACGAGGGATAAGTAATATTTCGGATATATGATTGTTTGAGATGAATTTAAAAAGGATATGATCCACGAAATAGTGAGCTCTTCTTCTACGATGGAGTATCAAGAATGGCCTAATTTACGATACCCCCATAGCGTCTATCGCTTTCTTTTTCCTTTTAGCTTCAGGGTGACAAAGACCACGCGGCCTCCAACGAGCGAGGAAAGCGCGAGGATGTGTCTCTAGTATCTTGCAGAACACGATAAAAAAGTATGATCGTTTTAAGCATATTGAAGCCTCGCGACATATAATTTATCATTTCCGAAGAAAGGAAGGCCCCGCAACGTTTGAGTAACAGGCGACTGATTCAATTTGTCGGTCGCAAGTGTTGATTCCACTTATGAAAGAGACCGCTGATTGATCCACGAAGGCGCTCAAATATGTCGCGGCAAACTAATGCACGGTGTATCGTATTGGACACAATCTGCGAAATCCGATTACAGTTTGCCGCTACACAGCTCCTATCGACAAACTAAACTGAGTTAAGCCTGGAATTAGAAGCAAAGCCTCGTTTATTAATTCAAACCGAAGTTAACCCTCTGTGTTTCTCCTCGCGAACTCGAGGAAAACCGCTGGGGTGTGACATTACAGTAGCTGGGCCAGCTACACGGTTAGATCAAAGTTAATCCGTGCAAACACACCACTCTCCGGGATATTGGAAACGCATGTACACGGAACGGTTTAATAGCGTTTCGCTACGATCCATTCTTTCCGTTCCCGCTCCCACCGGACGTCGTCTATTATACACATTTCCACTCTTCTCCATTTGCAATGATAATCGTCTGATCAATGTTCCTGTTCGACGGCAAACTGATTTGCATCGCTCGAAAATGCAGTCGCGCAACTTTCGATAATTGCAATTGAAAACTTTGTCCCCTTCATTTTCAACTAGTTTCTTAAAAGGCTTTTGAAAGAAAACACTTTGCTCATTTTCAGAAGATAATCAGCTCTTCGGTCGTCGTGTACGATAAAATTTTCAAATCAACTATAACCCTTTTAGTGTCGAACAACGATATATCGTCGTTAAGTGCACTTGCGAACAGCATTGTAGCATTAGTACGCGCTTGTAGCACGCAATTTTAACAAATTTATGAGAGATTGAGCATGACTGATCACAAATATTAAATGCTTCGTTATGTAAGCAAATAAACAATATAGAACTACTGAATAACAGAGGATATTACATTCACTCATGTCTTGTACACGTGACTGAATTATCACTCATTTTTCATTTTAAGTAGCTGAAATATTATTTTCTTTATTTTAATAAACGTTGTTTACATTTTATATTATAGAAATTGTATATTATAGGAATCTTGATTTAAAACGAATTAATCCAATCTTTTATTTATCGATTACATTCAATCTCTACGCTCGCTCACCAGAACTCGTGTCATTCATTTCTAAATCACTCGTATAACCACTCGCATTACACACATCTACATCCATTCTCACAATATATTATATATTACATCGTGTTAGAATAACAATGTGTTCATTCTACTTTTCCAATGGATTCATATACAACTAAAATAAAACAATTGATTTGGATTAGCGGATGAAATTAAGAAAATGGTTACAATCCGTATAATAATTAGTTCAACTTAAAAATTGAAAGATATATCAAAACAAATGACAGATGTCATGAAACAGTGATTTTGATCAAAAGGCTTTGCAATTCTGCGCTACAACATAACTTACAATTGTGTTACTAAATAATTCCCATTTAAATATTCACATGCTACTATCATTATGAGACAGAGGGAGTAGAAAATAGAAAATTGGCTGGGCATTTCAATTTTTCGCTTGGCACTAAATGGGTTAAAAGTCCTTCCAGTTTCCGTTCTCGCGAAACGTCCCGAGATAGAAGTTTATTCAACGCTCGGTTTCTCGCGCGAATCTTTCGATCCCGTTTCACGCGAGCAATCTCGCGATTCGAGGGATCGGGCCCGTACCCGCGGCGCGCACTTTCTTCGCGAGCACCGCATCCGGGGATCACGCGCCCGGGGAATAGCTGGTAGCAATTTGCGAGCAACCTCGTTACCGAAAGTTCCCCGTCCGAGGGGTCGCGACGCCGCCCGCGTACTTCGCCGACGAAGGTCGCAAAGGGTGCAGCCTTAACTCCGTTGATTCGTCGCCGGGTCGAAGTGAAGTCAACGGGCTTAGTCAGGCTCCAGGAACGGCGAGGTGGGTGGCGTGCAACGGGCGAAGCGTTCCCCCGTGGGTGGAGAGTTTGCATAGCGGAAGTACCCTCGAATCGATTCATCGAAAACATCTAACCCTCTTGAAGGTCCGCTCGACGGTGTCTCGCGGGAGAATTCACTGGGCGTAGGAAAGACTCGGAAACAGACGCGTCGAGAATCGAAAATAATCCTTCGGTCCTACCGTCGTGCTTCTCGTTTCAGTATTTGACTCGCTGGAAACTTTAATGGAGAATGTTTACATTTTTTCTGAAATTTCGCGAATGATAAGTTTGGTAATTTGGTTTTCAACTTGTTGGGTAATTTGTGAGGAAATAAGGAAGCATTTTATACATTATGTGGACCGAAGATGTCTTTGTACAATGTTAACAGACGTTAGCTTTCTATACATGATTCATACTAGGTTGCAGTTGTTTTCAGTAAGTATGCGAACAATTTTCAGCATTATAAGAAGAACATTATTGTCAGAAATTATTTATTTTTTGAAGGAGTATTACAAAGTACATGAGTATCAAATAATTATTTATAAGTTTTGTATGATATTTTTTTAAACAATCTTCAACATAAAGGATCACTCTCATCATCACCATCTTCGATTTCCATCTAATCATCGTCTAAACATCGACATCGTTATCAACATTTTCTACTTCTACTTTGCTTTTTTTCTTCACTTGAATATCGTATAGGTATAAATTTTCTCTCTTAGGATATAATACAATGTGACTGCCAGTCAGAATCACTTTCAGAGTTGTTTTCGAAACATTCGCTAATATTCACTATTATTATCGAAATTTATCAAATTTTCCCTATTTATTTTTTGGACTCGGTATATTAAAGATGTATTTAAAAATGCATTGATATATAGATATATCATTGGTATGTTAATTACTTTTTTTACAACCGTTAAGGATTAACTGAAGTTCATAAAATATGTCTTATTTTATCGTTACTTTTCTCACTTCATTGAAAATATCCTATTCTTAACATCTTCTCGCTTGATTCGGTAGCTACATCCACAAACAGACGTCAACGAATCGCTACACCCGAAAGAAATTAGAAAAAATAAAGTTGTCGTAACACCCGTGCGATCGTCTGTCTCTCCACTTCGTCTACCCTTTCCTCTCCCGTTGGACCATCCCCGTGGGGCAAACGGCGCCGGTACGCTCGTGCCGCAGCGAGCATTGAATATTCAAAACTTTCCTCGCGGAAGAAACTTTTGCATCTTGCGCAACCTGCCGAGGAGGAGATTTAAGGAGGCGGACGGTTTCGGTTCGCTCACCCCTTCTCTTATTCTATTTCTTTCTCTCTCCCTTGCAGTCTGCTGGTGGACTTTCACGTGGTTCCGTCGCTCTCTCGACTGTGGCAGACAGATTTGATTTTATGAATGCCGGGGAATCGTCCGGAAAATGCGAACGATTGTTAGCTTCTGGATGGTTCCCGATGGTAGCTCGATACGCCGCGACGCGGTTGAGAGTTTCGTTTTAAGGGGGTGAGCGTCGCTCTTAGTTCCTCGGAGAGTTGCTTTAAAAAAAATATCTCCTATATGTTTATTGTCTGTGCTTTCATTGAACAGTTTTACTCAATTTAGGTCTATTATTTTTCTTATATCTCATCGTCTTTTATGCTATAATTCTAATTAAAATTGATTAAGTTGAAGTTTTAAAACTTCTAAATTGAAATCTCAGTAGTTTCCTGAAAATTATATTTGTCGTAGCTTTGTTGATGCATCTAGTGTTCATAGATTCTCTGTGCGTTCGTATCTTGCATTTGCACCCTCTTGTAGCCGATACATTTTAATGCGGACCGCCTCTGAGATTCTCATAGGTTTGGAATGCATGTGTATCCGTGTATCTTAGATCAAAACACCTATTTCCATGCGTCTCTAAAATTCATCTCATTCATTTCCTAAATTCACCTTTAATACCTTCTAAATTCATCCCGAACGAAATTAAAGTAAAAAATGCATGGCCCTCCAATGCCGAAACACATCGTACCGGAAAAATGTTCGCGGAGCTAAGCAGATATCAATTTCGGATCATGAGACTTCGTCCCCAAGCTACCACCGGAAGGTTCGACAACCGTGGTTCCATTTTTTTAATGTCTGGCTACTTATTTCCGCGCACCGTTGGCCACGCGGAGGCTTATTAGTTAATGGAAAGGATGAACGCGAAAGAGGAAGGACTCTGGCACACCGGAAATATGATTAAGCCTTTTTCCCCGCGGTCTGTGGGATGGACGCCCACCCTCTGGCACGATCTTTGCCGCTCGAGCCCGAGATTCGAGGAGACTGATCTAATTACGGCGAGTGAAATGGAGTCAGAATGCTGAAAGGAAGCCGGAGAGAGCGGCTAGCTGGATAGCGTGCAGGTTAGAGCATGATAATGGCTGACCAAAGGGATGATGAGGTTAGGAAAAGTGAGAATTTCACGCTCGTCTCCGGTCACTTGCAGCCACTTCGCCGCGGCTGTTCTTTCCTCGTTTCAATTTTACTGGCAGATCGTTGAATGAAATCCTCGAACGGGATATTCGATTGTTGCATTTGGGATGGTTAAAATGATCATAAGACGCGTAATTCGATTAGCGGGGTGCCTTTTGAACGAGGTCTCCTTCGCGGCACCCCTCGTCGACGCGGTTTAATGGTGCAATTGGCTCTCCGCTTTGACGTTGCTTCACGTGTCTCGAGTATCAAAGCAAATCTCGTGTAAGATCTGCATCTTGTCCTCCTGCAGAAACGCACTTGGGGAGGGCCCTTCTTCTCGCCCTGAGAAATCCTGCGTTCATCACAGACGGGAACTTACACATTGAACACTTAAGCTTCTGCAGATGCGCGACGACTTGTTCGAATAAACAATTACGGCCATATCGAATTGGAAGAACAACAGAACATTTTCGTAATTTATTGAATACATGTGTGAAACGAGAGTATCAAAAAAATGTGTCTAATTAACGTGAGAAATCTGATGAACTCTATTTGTTCCCAACTTTTCTGTTTTAAGAACGGGCTAATCTCCAATAAATAATAGACAAATATAGAACCCTGTGCACTCCAGAGCTCTATTTAAAATTTGTCTTCTAACTCAAAGACTCTGCAATAGAGTCAATACAACTAATTTTCAATTCATAACATAGGGATAACAATAAACCGCATACTGTTAGCAAATTACAAATATTATGTAAATAATAATGCTGTTTATTGAATGATGTAGATTTGTACAGAGTGTTCGCTTTATTCGTATCTGTCGTATTTCGAAGTTATCTCGAGTTGCTAAGTACTTTTGGAGTCGAAATTCGCCTATATTCGGTCCCTAGTACACCAATCGGATATACAAATGTCTGTGATTGATATCGCCTTACTACAGATTAACTTATATCCATTACAGAAAACAGAGAAAAGACTAAGTTTCCTTCAAAACATTCAACCAACAGTTTTGTCATCCTCTTCCATAACAATAGAAACGCAACACGAGATTGATTCGCGTAATGAAAATCTTTCGTAACAATTTCAAAGTTATCACTCCGTTAAGACGCAGCCCCATAGTTGTGACGCATCCCCAGGAATCCGCATTGCTCTCGAAGGATGTTTGCGTATATCCTAACTTCGGAATTCATACTCGACATCAAAGCAACGTCTGCGCGATGTATTATGTTAACGCACACATGCGAAAGCACGCATCAGTACTTTACGTAGTCATGTGTGCTCCATTACCGTACGACATTGATTTAGGTTTATGTTTGTTATCCTTAATGACGATTGGATGGAACAGCTCTCTGTAGAGATATCCTAGAGTCTTTCAAACGTGGCAAAGAAGTAAAATGATTTTGGGTTTCTTGGCCTGCATTGAAAATTGTCCCACAAAATGTTCCACATTTGAAAATCCTTTGTTTCTTGGATAGAAAAATTTTATACTTATTGACACTAGTACTACCAAGAGAAAAACGATCCTACTTTTATCAAAATCAGTCAAAATGACTGACCATTAAAAAATACGTAGCAAACACAATAATAATAATAATAATATCTACTAAAGTAATATCAATAAGTATAAAAAGAATAACAAAAATATTAAAATAAACTTCCATGGAAATAAGAAGTTTAATATAATAATATGCTAATAATAATAGGTGCAATAGAATAATAATAGGTTGCTGTTGCTGTTGTTATTATGGGCATATTGTTCAGTTTTTACAACAGTTTAGAGATTTTCAATCGTTTCACCATTTTTAGAGCTTGTGAAATATCGCTATACGAAAAAAAAATTAGGTCCTATTCGGAGAACTACTTTGTTACGATGACTTCGTTATGTTCATATGTATTTATTGTTGTATCGCTAGATAAGACGCGACGTGGGATGAAATTTTCTAAACAAGGCTTCCATAAATTTATCTAACTATCCAATCAATGGTTTCGGGTTCGGGAAACAGATTAGACTTTCCCTCTTTGAGAAGTACCAGTCAAAATGACTGGTGCTGGTATAAGTGACAATGATACAAAATTATTTTGATTCTGTGTAAATAAAAAAGAAATAAAATTCATTATATTACACCATTATCCCTACGAAAATGTAACATGAAGGATATTACTAGAGAATTCGAGGAGTTTTAGAATGAAATTGTAGAAATTGTAGAACGAGTGATTATATCTTTATTTGTTATGTTGACGTTTTAATTTTATGTGTGACTGTTCTTTTTTCACCGTGATTTACATGATAATAAAAAATAGAACATATTTTTGATCACTTTACGTGTAAGTTAGAGTCGATTATTCGAAATTTTATATTTTTGTGATAAGGTAAATTCTTTTTTAACCTATTCACTGCTAGGCAAATTTGAAGCGTTTTGTTCTAGGTGACAAGATTTTATTTTAAGTTTATACTTACTCCGTGACGAATTGTAACCAATTTAAACTTGTAGCGCAAAATTGGCAATTTTGATACAAACGCTTACCAGATATTTCATAATTAACAGTGAATGGGTTAAAAGTCGTGGTAAGACGAAAATACGCGATTAACTTTCGTTAAAAGATACAATAAGTGCAAATTAAAAATTGAATTGAACTTTTTAATTTAATTTAATGTTTCTTAGATCAATTGATAGATGATGGATTGTTTCTTAGTAACATGTCAACCAACTACTATTTGGTCTAATTGTGTTTTATTGATTTATAACCTCGCGCATATCGCTGCTGGAGAGCCATGGCTCTAATTAATCATATGATATAACCGCGATATCACGCACGACATACGATTGTTGTACGATTTAATCTAACACTTACGTGTACTGCAGTTTTTATGTCATTACTGATAAAGTTAAGTATCCGTACATGAATTTCTGTTTACTGTTGATAAGATACCTAAGCGACCTACTGTAGTTACGTTTCCTAAACCTTATTTGCTTAATTTGTTAAATACCGCCTCTATTAAATACGTCATCGCCAAAGCTAACGAAATTAAAAATGATAATGAAAAACAGAACACAGTCACGTAATCTTGTTTAACCGATAAGTAATTAATCACATCACGTTAGAACATTTAGGTGTATTATCTGTCCTTTAACGGAAGTTCAATTATTCGCGTGCGAAACTTGTGTTTAAAAAAAGAATTTCGAAAAATTCTGACGGAACCGATACGCCTGCAAATGTATTGTATTAAATTTTTCGATAACCTTCGGTCCACGTTCGTTCCCGCATCATCTGTACTGTATTAATTCCCCTGCTAAAAATAATCACGGAAATAACGATATTTCGTCGACGTCGTTTTAATGAAACGTCACGGATCGAACGGGAGTTCCATATAGAAAATGCAGCAGGTAATATGTTATATTTAACGTATAATCTGAAGTTAATATACAGCTCGCTGCGAACGAGCCAGTTGATTGAAACTAATCTGTCAGAGGAGAATTTGTCATTAATATTTTTTGCGAACAAACATTGAGTACAGTTAATAAAAGCAATCTTTTTGATATCAGATATTGCTATTAATTCTGCGAAATTGGAGACAGATCGTTAGGCTGGTGTCGTGATTTTTCAATTATTTTAATAACGGTGCCGATTTATTGTCTGCCTGACAGTAAAAGGGATAATGTATCATTTAATGTGCACAAAATGTTCTGAATATTGTAAATAACAGTGTACTTCTAATAAACGTATAAAGAATACATACACAAAAATGTATAAGCTATAATTTGGAAAAAGGCACGAAATAATTATGCATGATTTACCATTGATTGATATGCAACGTATACAAAAAATGTGTACGGAATACGCGCGCGCAAACTCCACGAAATATGCATCGTACGCAACACGTACGTAAAAAAATATGCAAAAAGCATAAACAAAACAAACGAACAGGATAAAAAAAAGAATTTCTGCTGTTGCGCATCGTGTTCTTTATTTATTTTCTACATTCGAATATCCAGTTTCATAAAAATTTGTAATTTTGTCGTAACGTTAAAATAAATGTCCAAAATAGGAAGATAGAAAATAATATTCAACGCGACGTCTTTACTGAGACGCTTCAGCCTCGCCAAAAGTGTCATTAAAATCAGCAAAAAAGGCGTCGAAGCTCGAAAGGAAGTTCCTCAGCGCAACCGTCAAGATTATTTAAAATTACAACGGCGATGGAAGGTGCGCACATAGGTAGTCGTCTGGCAAATTGACTAAGTCCTGACCCGGCTGCTGAAATACAGTTATCCGAATAAGCGTGTACAACGGTTGGGACCCACTCTGTCTCTCTCTCTCTCTCTCTCTCTCTCTCTCTCTCTCTCACACACACACACACACACACGCGCGCGCGCGCGCACTGGTCGTTATTCTATGTGTAGCAGCTCGTCTCGTCTGAACAGGGCAACCTTCTTGCCTGATTCACGGCAGTGAAGGCAGCTGGGCGCGAAATGCGATAAACTCTCGCGAATCCCCCGCGGGTGACGACGTCGAAAAATATTTACTCCCCGAATGCCCGTCGGGCTTCCTTCCCTCTCTCCTAAGCCTTTACCAGTCCTTCCCTCGCGTCTTCCCGAACCGCCTCAGCGAGGCCTCTTCCAGCACGGTTCGCCAGGAACTCGTTTATCCGCGGGCCAAAGGTATTTACATAAATCAGCCATGCAATCTCTTTTTATATTTTGCGAAGGCACGGCTCGAATATACGCTTCGGAGCACTGGTGGGTACACTCGCGGATGTACACGTGTCCCGTGACAGCCACGTCCTCGGTCCCATCCTCCCGCGTTGCGCGCTGGCCCACCCTCTGGACCATGAAAGTGTCTGGAATACACGCTCGTATACGCGTCCATGCCCGTTTCGGGAGGTGGTAGCATTTTTGTTGTCATTCTTGCGAGATAAGCGGGTCACTGGGAGAATGCTTCCTTTTTTCGTCCCTCTGAACGCCCCGCGTTCTCGCGCTGTTTCCCTTTTCCGTCCCCTTTTCACATTCGCGTTGCCTCTCTTTCCGGCTTTGTTCGTTTTTTCGTCCCCCCTTCTTTTTTATACCGTCAGAAAGTTAGAACGCGTAGGGATGGATGTATGCAGGAGCTCGCAACCCTGTGCCAGCTTTTTACCCCCGCGTGTATTACGCTTCTCCGAAGCTTTATCTCCGCATAAAAGAGCCAGCCAAATTCGCCGTTCAATGAATTCGGTGTTACGACGATATATAATAAATAACTGGTTCCGTCCTCCGAATTCTTTCTGCCCCGATTCCCTTTCCAGGACCCCCGAATAATCGCGAAATTTTTATGCACGCTAGGGTGAACCTTCGCTTGTATTTCTTTTTGTAAATTTATTCCGATGGGACCGTTACCGCCGTGTTCTCTTCAAGTAGGACATATTTATTCGTTTTAAAATTGTCCGAGTTATCCGAGCTATCATCCCTCAGTATTAGTTGAAAATATTTTTACTGTAACGTCTCTTGAAAGGGACGATGCAAGATTTATAAATTAAAACAAAGTAATTGATTTCAATTCAAAGAATGTTTATTTAGTTACGTACAAATATGATATTTTAACGAAACAAACATTGTTTATTTTTTATATGTAACACATCTATATTTCCAGAAACACTTTTGAAAATAATATGTATTTGCACTATCTATTATTCTTATGTTGTCGTTTTACATGCAAATGAAAAATAAATAAAGAATAGAACTGAAACAAATTAATATAAAACATATATATTTGCTGAAATAAAAATAATACAATATAAAGTAAAGAATAAATCTATTGTTTGTTAGTTGATAGATATGACATTCCTTCGATGAAGCAAAAATACCAGTACTCGGTATTTTTATAATATTGTACCGGAATACTGGTATGATTTAATAATATCATTTTTATATGAGTCACAATATGTCTCGGATTCTTTCTTCTTTCACGAAATTAATGTTATGTCGTGTTTTTAAATGTGTACGTAGTCCGTCTGTATCCCCCCCCCCCCCCCCCAAAAAAAAAACTTTAATAATCCTTGAACATATTTTGCACCTCGCCAGTATATTTTTTTATTATATAAATAGTAAAACCAATATTTCTATGCACTCTGAAGGCATTACTATTCATTATGGATAAATAGAATTAAACATATATACGTTACAAATATTAATATTTTGAACAATAAAGTGTAAATACGAATTTCATATGAGAATAGATGCCCAAGAAAAGTATTAGCAAATATCGGTTTTGCAAAATTGCAAAATAACACCAAGTTGGGCAATCCCCTATTCTTTTAAATAGCCAATGATTATTACCAATTCTCCAACGACAGCGATTCAAAGTCGCGATGGTCCATGGACATCCATGGCCGCTCGCGAATGAAATATATTTGCGTATCGGCGCTGAAAGAGGCGAAAGAGTCGATGGGAGGGGGCGGAAAACCGCGGTACTTTTGGTTAATGAAATTGAGGTCGAGTGTAATGGGGTGAATTTCAAGCCAGCTTTGATGTCGACGCAACCAGACATGGCCTCGCGCGCGACTCACCCCCTCGTCACCCACCCGCTGCATCCTCCCCCTCGGGGCCGATGTCCGTTGAAATATTAATTAATCGACCAAAGACACGACGTCCGATTATTTTCGGGCTGGCCGCAGGGCACGAAACGGGTCTGAAACTAATTAATTAAACGGGGGGTCCGCGAGAACGCGAATTGTTTCCCACCATCTTCTTTCCACGCCCGAGGAAGCCGAGCGCGGCGACGCCCCTTCCGGCGATTAATAGCGCCTGCCGCGTTCGCTTGTATCGTTAGCGCGAACCACCCCTACGAGCCTTTCCTTCGCGTTGTCGTCGATAAATTTCCTTCCCAGCCAGAGGAACGATGATCCGCCTCGCGATTAGTCCGTGATTGAGCGTTGACCCGGGACGTCTTCAACCCCGTCCACGTTGAATCACGCGAGGATGGCACAGGTGCGAGGCTGAACGCGCGTCGAGTTCTCCAGACGCGCGACGGTAATCGTAATTAATTCTATTGGGACTCGGAAGTTCCGGCGTTGGTACCAACGCGGCTGCAGGGACGGCGAACACGCGAGGGTTACCTCGCCTTATACTTTAATGGAGCTTAACGAAGTCTTAATGTGCGGCTCGGGATTTCGAGCGACCGTCGAAAGATTCCAACCGTTCGCCTAGTTTCACTTGCAAATATCAATGCCACTGGGACGGGCGAGTTTAACGAGTCCTGCTCCTTTGCTAGAGCTTCTAAATTCTACCCCTCTAATCTTCGTGAATTATTATTGTTCCCCATGCAGGATATCGTTGAAAGATTACGGACGCGAAGCGCTGGCCCAGATTCCAACTCCCGTTTCGTTAATTGTTGCACGTTGCTGGGGGAGAAATTTCGAAACGCGCGAACATATCGCGTAGTTCGTTGTGGCTCACGTGAAGTACCTGCCGCCTGTACCAACTCTCAAAATTGCAAACGTCAAATGTTGAATTTGGAGTATTCTGGTTCTACGTGGGAATTCGTCAGCGTCGAAGCCAGCGATATTCGAAGCGGATTTCGAAATGTAAAATCCTTTTCAATCTATTCGCACGACACTCGTGGCTTTCCCTGTATATTTTTATTATTATCCTTTATCGAACAGCGGTTCTATTTTAACAACACGCTCGTACCAATCGACGAGAAGGCTAATGTGTGGTAACGTTTTCTACTGACCAACTGTAATTTACATTTGAAATTACTTCGTGACCACCGTTTCAATTTTTAACGATACTTTCCCGTGGACTTTCATCAACGATTTTGCGCTGCATTCGAAACGACCGCGTTAATTACGCATGCCAATGACCGTTAATTCCCACGGCGAGTCGCAACTGCATTGTCCGTAAATACGTGAGTAATAGCGGAAGGAGACTTGCGATTTGCCACGACATCGATCGCGTCTAATTTCTAGAAATAATCCATTTTTTTTTATTGCGATATTACACCAATTGCACATCTCTGTAACATTGACGTAAATACACAATAGGCAGAACTTGCTGTGTTGAGATACCGGAGGAAAACGTCTACTATTTTTAAGAAAGTAAAATACTTTCGATGCGGCATATTAATTGATCCATTATCAAGGATAGGGTCAAATTTTAATGAGCAATTTAGGCGTTTTAACATGGGCTTTTGGAGAAATTCAATGGAAAAGTGTAGAAAATCTTGCGTTATTGATTCTATACCATTTTTATGAACGTCCAGCGTGCAGCCAATTTGACAATCCTCATCCGGTAGTTGGCATTTTTAAGCACTAAACAGGAGGAGCGTGATCACGCCGTCTGCCACTCAAACGGTTAATAAGCATTCGCTGCGACGCATCGTTAATTTCTAGAACTGACTGAATTAACTAGAATTGACGAGCACATGGTCAATAATCGACGACCTTAGTGACACATTTCTGACTTCACACTAACTGATATCAAGTTTAGTTTGAGAAGAGTAACAGTGTACTGACTTTATTTAAAATAAAACGAAACCTATCAATTCCTACACATGTAAACTTATAAATAAAACATCGTTGCAAGAAATACAAAAGTACATAAAGAAAATTCGAGTGGGTATCAGCCAGGTGGCAGCGTTTTAACGAAAGAGTCGACCGGAAAGGGTCAACGTCAATCGATAAACCGTTTAGGATAATTGCCGAAATAACGAGAAGATCAAAGACCTTACAAAAGGCGTGGCAAAGTGCGTCAGGTTGAACCAGAAGCGGGTCCGGCGGATCGAATTAAACGGCCGTTTGTCGCGTTTTCACGGCGAATTTACCGTTCGATTCAATCGCCTGTTCGATAGAGCGGAATTAAAACAACGCGTCGCGCGTTCTTCGTTTTTCAATCCACATTATCAATCCGTTCACGCGGACGGTGAAATTTTCACCGATTCCGTACGGATTCCGTGAGTCAACGGCGGGAATTTCCAGGAGACTTCCGGTACCGCCAATTGTTCCGCTGCTCTCTGTTACGGGCTGCAGGACGAGGCGGGCGCATAAATTTCGTCCGAACGGCATCAACCCGGGAACGATTTTCAGCATTATCCGCGGCAGGCGAGGGATAATCCGGATTTGCGCAATCGGCCCTCAGCTGAAACGGTTCGGCAACCGGATGTGCAAACCGGATCGGATAATAACTAGCTGCTTATCGGACACTTAAGACGATTTTGCAACGCTACCCAAAGCATCTCCGAGATGGGACGCCAGAAATCGGAAATGATCCCAGGCGCTTGCGTCTCGCGCTTAGAGATCTCGAATTCGACTCGCGGTTGTTAGTACCAAAACTTCTTGAACAGTTTACTCGAGGAAATTTTATAAACTACGAATTGATTGAATAGCAACGCAAGTATTTATATTCAAACTGTAGCTACGCTAATGCGATGCGATATCTTCGAAACTGACACCTTCCGATCAATAAATAATCGATAAGATCCCAGTAACAGTACTCGATCTCCAAAGAAAAGTGAATTACCTTAATTTTTGTTTTACAAAAGAGGTGAAGCTTAATAAAGAAGCAGTCGTCATTATTTAATCCAATTCTATATTTCACTAACCCTTAACTACATATTTGGACGTACGCCCAATATAGTACGTGTTGGTAGGCAGTTGCTGCAGAAATAAAAATGACGTTTGCAGCACGTCAATTAAGATCGTTTATATATATTTAATTACCACAAAACATAAGAGGATTGAGATTGTGAAAGTGAAAAAGAAGAGGTCGAAAAGTAAGAAAAGTTTTCGGGATAAATGTACAAGATAATAACTCATCTTCTTTTTCACTAATTTTTAATATTTGTGTTTTATTTTGTAAGTAAACAGTTGTAACAAAAACAAAAAAAAAAAAAATTGGTATTCTAGTTTCAAGTGACGCCTCACGGCGTCGTATCTGTGAATTAGTTGCCAGCGCAAGTGGTTAACAACTTAACTCTCATCTATAGAGTTTTGGATTCAAATAAAACAGTTTCGAATCTTTTATATTAATTTGTCTATCTGAAGATGTGCAGGAAAATAAGAAAATTGTTGTGTCTAATCTTAGATCTTAAATTTAGTGGAAAGTTCGTCAGTCCATCGTTTGTATCTAAAAATTTATCCTCAAATCCAATATTTTCTTGTTATTTTGAAAGAGTCGAGATCCCTTGGAACGCTTTCTTTAATTTAGCTGTAATTTCCAGTTATATACAACAATAATGCAAACAATAGAGATAGCATTGAAATTCTGTGAAAGAAGCTTAAGCGGAGTTAATCACATCTACGAGTCGCTCTGCTTTTATACTTTTATTGCTTCCTGTAATTGCTAATGTACCGGAGAAATTTATATAATTTAAGCTTCCGTAGCCATTATCCCAATTCCCTCGTTATTAAAAAATTTCCCAAACAATTTTTCCCTCCCCCGGGAATCCTTCTCCGAGGGACGAGTATCCTCGACAACTTTCAGGCACAGTCTGTGAAATGGAGCGGAGTCAAGTTGGTCTGTGAGCTCGAATGCGGCAGATTACCGTGAAAAATGGTCGGTCGAAATTATCCTGTCTTCTTAATGCTCCTCACGCTAATTACCCTCACGGAGAGATTTTATTCTTTCATTGTCTTCGTCACTTTGTTCCGCGGTTTTGTCACGGCCTCCTCTTCCTCGGCGTCGTTTTTACGATTTCATTTCGGGCGATATACCTTTGGAGCGTCTTCGCGGGACACTTGGTTCATCGTCCGCGGTCGCTGCGGCCGGGAAAACACCGGCGATTACTCAGTATTGTTTTAAATACACCTCGGAACAAAGGAGGAACGGGAATCTGGTCGGGGAGACGAGCGCGGTAATTCCCAAGTAACGTCGGAAACGCTGGGACAAAGGCTCACCCCTTTATCGTAAACATTCTTTAAGGAAACTCCGCGAGAGATAAAGTGACGTGGAATTTAGTATCTCGTAATATCGTGCTAAATTGTGGCTGTTTGTGTCCGTCCAAAATTTTAGAAATTGCCCAAGATAGCACAACCAAAGAAGCGGAAAAGGAACAGAAAAATCTATTAAAGCAGCCTAACTAAAACCAAAACATTCGAAAACAAAACCAAAATAAGTACGGAAAATCATTGCGTTTGCTTCTTTTTGTTTCTTTTTAGTCCGTTATGAGGCACAGTAGAGATTCTACTCGTCCGAGTTAAGATTAATAACCGATTGCGAGTCGTGAAAATTATATTTGCATTTTCTAGGATGCTGTCTAGTTTCGTTTACAACAAACACTAATGTTGTCTTCCCAAAAACTATCCTGAAGCTCTTATCTTTTCAAAATCTTGTCGTAAGATGGAATCTTTGGATACAACAAGTATCATTTTGATCCTACGTTTATTCGTTGAAAGTAAATGTCTATCCACACGAGCAATGGATAACTAACGAATCCTCGCAGTTAAAAAATAACTTCTCGCGGATTTGTTGATGTAAAATGGCTTCCGTCCGCGTTTTGCTATGACTACTACGGACGTTCGGCTGTTGAAGCTCCCGGAGCAGCAGGATCCATTCCACTTTCGCATGCACGCATAGCGGGTCTGCATTATTGCGGCTTATCCGGTATTACGCTTATGTGACGCCGGTAACATCGCAGCCTTAAGCGCACACGCTGTATCGAACAAGGAATTACCCCATGAATTCTCCTCGGCTCCTCCCCTCCCCTCCGTGGAAATTCTGTGCACAAAGCTCGAAGCTTCCCTACCAGCAAGTCACACGCTCGTCTGGTATCCAAAGCGACTGGCAAACAATTTTTCCTCCTGTTCTATCAGAGTTTTTCTTATTCGTTGGACGAACACGTATTTGTCGCATTCAGGGTGATTCCTATGAAATCGTTGGAGATGAAGAACGCCTGATAACTCTGGACAGACTCGTGTAAGGAAACGCTAGAGTCGCAAGCGCGCGAAGGAATGCCTGACTTTCGTCGAAAGTGGAAAAGAAAATGATAAATACCTTTGCGAGCGCGATGCAGGAATTAATTTATTCTAAGCCCGTCAAAGCGAGTACGCCGAGTGTAATCAAATTAGCACGCAGCAAGAAACACCCCCCGCGGTCCACTTTCCTCTTTACGCGGAACTTATTAATCAATAGAGCCAAATATCAACAGCACATCTTGAGATTTATTTTGAGTATGTGTAAGAACTGTTATAAGCACTATAGTGATAACTCTTGTGTTCAGGGCCTCCTCCCACGATGGAGTACCGAGAAGGACCTAGCCATTCCCTTTTCCTCTAAGCTTCAGAAGCTTCTTCTTCACAATAGATCAAACCGAACAAAACTTAATATCATATACACTAATGATCTCATTTATTAATAGAAATGAAATAGTAAGCAAGCCATCCGTAAAATGAAATCGTAGGGGATGCCAGCCCATATCTAACGGAGACGGTACCTCGTTTTCCTATTATTTGGTATTCAAAATTTACGCTGGTCTCGTTTCGAGGGTCCTCGAGACGCGGCTCGTCGACGTCCCGGCGTCGGTCGTTCCGATATTCCGCAGGCGAACCTCCATTACGGCATTCCGATCGGTGAATGGTAAGAAGCACGCACGAAATTCATTCATTCGCCTCGGAGAACCGTCAGACGCGGCTGTCGATGAGTTCATTAGAAGCCGGGCTCCCCGTCGAGGAGGAAGCCCTCGTGGAATCCTGGATATGTTTCACGCGCCTCTTATTACGACTTATTTCGGACACTATGGCTGGCGAAAATCGATGGAAAAGCAAGGAGAGGGGTGTATGAACGTCGTTAATGGCTCGGTTGGAAACCGATCGTTCTAAGCGCGTTGTTTCGACGCGAAGATCCTGCGAATAGCTCGAGACACCGGATCGCGTTACCTTTGAGATGTGCAGAGGAGAGGGATGCGATACCGCTGTGTTTGGGGAAGAATTCGGGATGAACGAACGGTTATCGTCGGGAGTTCGTGTTCGTATAATTGTCAGAAATACGAACTATTGTAAATAATGTGGCAATGGATGACCGAATGCGCGAGATACGAGCGAAAGAAAAGGAAAACGAGATTTGAAAGCTTTCAGCGAGCGTTGAAAGCCGAATATCATTTTAAAAATATATCTTACGAGGGAAAAAAAGCCACGACTCCTATAATAATTAATACTTTTCGTTCGTATCTGTTTTCGTTTCAATTAATGAATTGTGCTCATATTACACCATTACAAAGTAATGATCAAACGAACGAAATATCTTAATATTTAATTGTCATTAAATAATTCAGTTCACATATCATTATAGTATAATACGAACATAAGTATTTAAATGAAATAGAAAAGTCAGATTTGATCTTTGTTTCTGATACTATTCGTAACATGGTAAGCACTAGAATTCTATAATATTTTCCAAGTCTAGAGAGCGACGACATTAACAGCGCCGATCGATCGAACAAGTAGCGAAGAACGGAGCAGTCTGATGAGACAGCCGGATCGGCGGGCGTGCAAAGCGTAAACGCAATTACGCATCCGGCGCTCGTTAATCGGGAAAAATGCACGAGTTTAATTTCATACCGCGATCGGCATCGAGGCCGCGTCCTGCCGGTTAACGACATAATCTCGTTAAATAACGACGTGATCCGATTGCGAATTCGACTGGAACCGTAGAGCCAGCGAATACTGCTGATTACGGATCTACTCCCGAGCATTCTAACAACATTCGTGACCCTCCTCATTCACCCTCCGTCCTCTCTGTTTCTTGCACCCTCGCAGTGTTACCGATGCACAGGTGTCGCGCGAGCGATCGTTTCGAATCTTAAACTTCGCTCGCATTGGAAGGTGTTGAGATTTACCACGTATCAAAATAAAAGAATATATAATATATTTATATATATTTAATAAAATAGCGTTTGGTATTGTATAGACCTTTCACTATCGTTGAACAGCTTACAAGTAACTCTTACAACAACTAAAATTAGGTAAAAAGCTGAAGTAGTCCTTTTTACTTCGCTTTTACTTCAGTCAGCGTTACTTTCAGAGAGAAAGTTTCACGTAACATTCTGACCATCTGGAAAATGTCGAGTTTTATATCTTAAATAAGTTCAATTGTTTCAACTGAAACGATAATAGAGTTCTAAGTGTAGGTAAGAGACAAAAAATATTATTATATATAATAAGCGGCAGGTAAAACAAAAATGTTGCGGCCGCTGTTCAATTCAACTAACTTTATTATTTTGTAATGGTCTAATGTAAGCACAATTTGTTAATTAAAACGAAAAGACATATGAGCAGAAAATATTTTGTATATTTTTGTACTATGGTTTTGAGTTGTTTTCTACTTTTTTTTTTGGTTTATTGGCGTTCCTAAAACCTATGTTACAAAATTTTTAAAGAACTATAAAGTTAATTTGACTTTTTAGTTAGAACTTCTTTTAAAAGTTGTTTAATTATATAATACTTTTTATTCTACAATTGTGGGACAAAAATTGTGTTAAACGCGTAAAAGCAGACAATGTTTCATTGTTCTCTAATCTCAATTTTACCAATTTTCGCGGAACACTTAGTGATTGATTGCGAAACATAGTTTGGGAAACGCTGACACAATATTGACACTTGGAGTGGTGTTACCTGCAGAAAATAACGATTAGTATCAAGGAAGTAGTTGGAAAAAATTCGCAAAAAATTCAAAATTTCAATTAAGCATGTAATTGTTTTGAGTTTGTGTTTGTATTTGAAGAGTTCAAATTAGAATTTGACCTGCAGCAGGCAAGTTGTCATGCGAAGAAAATATTTGACGTGTAAAGGGTTTACAAATGTAGAGACAACTAAGCGTAGCTTGCGTAAAATATGGGAAATAACAGCGGTGTAAAGCCAAATTTGCATAGCAATTCAATAGGCAGACTGTGGTGTTGAGGTTCAGAAGAACCAGCTGCGGCTGTGGAACTAAGACTGTGTCGGGACGCAAAACGTCTGCCTTAAAAAGGGGTCGAAGAGGCCACAATACTTTTCATCTGTAAGATAAGGAAAACAGAATAGGAATGAATCTTCCTTGTTTAGTCATCTATCAAACCTAATCAGAATACCGAGTGATTGTGGAATTCTCCGTTAAGTCGAATTAAATAGCTGTATTAGAAGTATACCTAGAATTGTTCAACGTAATAAAAGAATGATCAATCTACGACAAAGGCCACCATTGTTATATCCTCACTCGAGACGATAAACAATCGCTAAATTCATCAGCGTGATATTAAACGTCCCTCGAACGTGTTCGCGGAAACGGTAAAAAGAAGCATCGCGAAAAGGCTGTTATCATTAAGCGGATCTTATCATTGAACTCCGCCCAGTTCGCGAAAACGTCCAAGCTATCGAGACTGCGTTATCTTTAATTAATATTTCGCATGGTTTTATCTCCGGATGGTTTCATTAAAATTGATGCCTTGATATTACAAAGATTAGACACAATTATCTTCTCAGTGTACGTGTAACAAGTCGTGAAACGATAATTCGTGGCGAGAGGTGGAGTCTGTGAGTTGCGCGGGAACCTATCACGCCTCAGGTCCTTCAGTATTAGATAGAATGTACGACTCCTATATCGTTTTTACTCGTACACCTTTTGTACGTACGCCAGCAAACTGCTCACGGATACTACGTTAGTAAATGACGTCTAAGCAACATAAAAATTCTTTTAAATCACTATTTTACCTTTGACAATTTCTAAATTAAACGGTTTAAAAATACTGTAAGAACAAACGATTTTTGGAAAATTCTTTTCATGAACAGTTCGCGATTTTATTAGAATTTAACATTTGCATTTTAAGCAACAAAATAAAAGGAGAACCACCGAAAGTATTTGGGAGACAGTTTCTTATGTGTAATTTTGTATTAAAAATCTCACGATTATAACTAACTCGAAAATTATAGGATTAAATATGTAGACGTTAGCGAAATATCGTAAAAATTAATATAATAGCAACAAAATTAAACAGTCATTTTGTTACAACTTAAGTCTATAGTCACGCATACTCTGTGTTTGACGAAATCCTTCTGTAACGCGGAACTCTTATAACACGGTTTCCATGTAAAATGGTTTTCATATAACACGGAACGAATCAAACTGATTTATATTTTATCTACTTCTGGGTTTCATACAATTATAGGAGGGTTGACTGTGCATTTATCATCTACTTTTTGCTACCATTCTAGATACGCGCTTACCAAAGAGGTCGCAACAGCTTACTTGGTTAAAGGACCAATTTTCATCTTCGAAATATCATGGCTTATCATAACCACCGCATCATCGTAATAATACATAAACGGTACGACTCGAACAAAAGAGGAAAACGAAAAGTAAGTGGAAAAAAAGAACGTAGTCATCCCTTGCTTCGTTGATGTATGCTCCGAGGAGGCGAGAAATAGAAACACAGATACCAGAAACGATTACCCGACATGGCCGAGTGAAACTCACCTATGTATATAACCTCCGACATACAACGAAAAGAGAAAAGAGGAACAATTTGAAATGGGACGAGCTGTACTTTCTCGCATTTCAGAATAAAATGAGTCGTTGAACGAAGCGGTCGGAACGACAGCAAGAAAGAGAGAGAGACCCTAGATAACAACTAGCTATTTTCCTTCTATCGTTATTCTAGAAACTCTCACTTAGATGCGAGGAATTGCTCTCCAACCATTTAACTTTTAAATCCGGTAAACGGATCAGCCGGGCTTCACGGCTACTTTTAAACGTCTCTCGTCCGACGATTTCGCTGGCGATGACAACTACGTCGACGCGAGTCGTTGACGAGAACAACGACGGCTACGACGACGGCGACGATGACACTGGTTGCAGGTGTCGTCGCGTGAAACGCCGCGACGTCTAACGGATTAACTCGTTCGAGGGTTACGAGGCCGCGATTATGTGCCACCTGCCACGATTGCGGACACTCCGGCATTAGTCTGTAATTATACGTGGCACCGCGTGAAACAGGTAGTATTATGCTGTCGTAAATGAGAGACGGAATATGTAGTTTCCACTGGGCTAATTAGACCCCCCAGTTATTGCTGCTTGAGACGAGCGAGAGGGGCCTACTGTCGCGTGAATTAAGTTGAACCGCGACGCCGGCTAAGCGCTGAGTTATTCCGTAACACGAGCCGTTGTTTTTGAAAGTGGTACAAGTCAATTTTGTCTTTTATCGAGGTAATTAAGGGTTTTGCGTTTAAATCGATTTGAAAATATTGACAAACGTTCATCAATTCGAATGATGTTTTATAAACCTGTTAAATTTGATTATGTAATAACAATTAATAGGAAGGTTAATGAAGAAAACGGTCTTTTTACCTACAAATGGACTTATATCACTTTCAGTAATGTGCTTATACTACTTTCAATTGAAGTTTTATACAGGGGCAACATAGTAATTTTGCTGAAATTTTTAATCGTTCCTCATTTTCCAAATAAGAGAGTATCTTTAAGCGTACAAAGTTTAAGTTGTAACAAATTTTTAAAAATTACCAATCAGTGTGACTCTTCAAACGTCGTTCACACCCTCTTGTGCGCCCGTTCAGGGCGCGTGTTCATTCCAAGAGGATGGGAAAATACCAGCACGGACGTGGAACCTTCCAAGTCCCTCAGTGACGTTTTGGGAATTTTCCAACGGTCAAGATTTCGGTCCGATCTCATTATGTGCACGGTTCGATGTCCCGCTGCGTGCGCATATTGGACCGAACCTTAAGAAAAACCTCTTGTACAACACGCGATAGCTATTGGGCACATCGAAATTAAATTTGCTAAAGGCCATTGTGTCGAATGTAGCGAGAGTTTACGAAATTACTTAAAACATTTTAATCTGAATAATAGCCTTTTAGTTACGAACGTGTAATAAACGAGGCCTTCGAAGACCTCGCGTTTTATTGTTCCGTCAGTCGGAACACGCGTTACATGGAAACCGCGTTATAGGAGGGCTATTGCAATTTTAGCTCCGGGTTATATGGAAACTGTGTTATAAGAGTACCGCGTTATAGGAGAGTTGGCCATATTGCGAATATATTTCGTTTCGAGATGTACTACATTGATCATTCGACGAATGGTAGCAATGAGATAGTTGATAAAAGGATATCGTTATATGATGTTGTTTGAAGATTTTGTAATTTCAGATAAAATTCAATTTCCTGCAAAGAATAGTCGTTGCGAAATTATTTTTTCATTCATTTTGTAGCACGATATTTTATACATCAATCTCCATTCATTCTATTGTGTTAAACATAGTGTTTTTAATTTCAAGAACTTATTCCTCTTATCATTTTGCACTGAACATTGTTAGCAAAATAAAAATTTTATGTAAAAAATAGAGAAAAGGTGGTTGAAGGTATAATTCTCGAGTATTACATATGAAAAATGCTTTGTCCGTGAATTATTACGAAATATAATAAGTTTAAGCTTAAAACTTCCGAGAAAGCACTTGAAGCATAAGTGGAACAATAACTTTCAACAAATAATAAAATTAATAGGAAAAATTGCTATTGATATAATGAGCCTTGAGGATAAGTATTACACGTCAACGATAGCACGGTTGCTGGCAATCAGTTGATGGAGCCGACGTGTCATCACATCAAAGATGAGATACGGGGGTTGTATATACGAAGAAGAAGATCATGGTTTTAATGCGTACAAAAAAGGAAATGATCAGCAGGACTCGACCAAACACGAACTTCCACCGAAATGTTTCAAAGTCGCTCAGAACTGTTCATCGTTGAATAACTGACTTAAAGTGGAACATCGGGCTCTGAAATTTGTTCAAACTGCGATGAAAACACTCCAACCTCGAATAGAACACCAAATGTCCACGTGAATTAATATAAAAGATTATTTATGATATTATTTGTTTTAAAAGAATACTTAAAAAACAGCGAGATAAGTATCGACGATTGGAAATCAGTCGACGTGCGACACGACAAATGTCTCGAAAGTCACCTGTGTGCCACCCGTGTGTCAAGCACAGAGGCAGGAGGGTTGGGATAACGAAAGAAATTAAGCCTTTCAAGTATTCAAGACGAAACACGATTTCGCCATTTTCTACGTAACCATCGGTTATCGCCACGATCCCCTACCATACTCCACCAAGATACCCCTAAAACTTTTCCACGTGTTGCGAGCGGCTCGACTGGGACGATAACACGCGATAAAATCCCACCACGTCGAACGTTTTGTCTTGTCGAGAATGCGGTGCACGTCGACGAGGGAAAGCGACGAAAGAACGTCGTTCGTCCTGCGTGGCTGGTCCACACGGCCGAGATTTAATAATGTAGAGTAGCGGGCTAGACACTGGGTACACACGGAGTTTGGTACACACCGCTTTCGGGCGTCTTCAATATCTGAGCAGCTCAAGAACCGCATTGTCTAGCGCGACAGCCCGACCCAGAGCTTTGTGACTCCCTCTCTCTCTCTTTCTCTCTCTCTTTCTCTCTCTCTCTCTCTTTCTCTCTCTCTCTTTCTCACTCTCTCTCTCTCTCTCTCTCTCTCTCTCTCTCTCTCTCTCTCTCTTTCACTTTCTCTTCCGCTTTTCTCTCGTCGTGGCCGACGATGACGACGATGACGAGCATTATGCGCTGGATAATGGCCCAACGGGCCGCCATTCACTCGCTCGCAGTGCACGTGCAAAGAAACCGTGCTTGACAAACACCCCCTTCTGGATTCTGATTGAATTATACCCTCCCGGCTGCTGTACCGATTTCATCCTTCGTCCCATCGAGCGGACAAAGATCTTCACGTCCAAGACGGTGATCGGGGATCCGCACATCCGTATCTTGATCGCGAGACTCCCTTCCCTTCTCCGCATCCGGGAAACATCGCGTCTCCGGTCTGAATTGAACAAGATTTCCGATTGAAATGTAAATACCCGCCGAGGCGCTCGAAGGACCGCGAACTTTTTTAATTTCTTCCCCGCGAGAGTCGCATAATTCTTCGTCGTTCTCGCTTGTTCGAGCGCGTTCCCGCGAACTTTCTGGATAGACAGCTAATTTCTGCGCGCGGACGTCGAAGGACGGTCGGGAGGGTGGGAAAGGGCATGGCGAGGAACGCGCGCGTTGCACCCCTCGGTCGTTGTCGTCGACGTCCGGGCATCCAGGAGACGGGCTCCAGGAGAGAGCGCCGACGAGAGGAGTCCTATTCCAATTCCAGCGAGTTAATTGGAATTGTTTGCCGCAGACACCGCGAGCCGCTTGCCTTAGCACAGTCCCGAGCCCTGTTCAGCGTCCGACCCCCGCCCTCCACGTTCTCGTGGACCATCCTGACTCACCCTCGCCTTCGAACTCACACCGACGTGTCGCGTTCATACGACCGGGCGACGTCTTCAACGGAATTAATTCCTTCTGAGACGGCGTGACTTAAATTTCCACCACCCACCCCCAGGAATAGGGTGGATCGAGGAAATGTTTCTGGACTTTGGGTTCACCGGCGAATTCCGATCGAACTTTAATGCCTTCCTCCTGGAACTTTTTTTCTTTTTTTTCATTGCGCTTCTAGATACATGAAAATGCGTATCTCTTGTTAACATTACAGTTGTTATATTACATGCTTGTTTATACAATTTTTTTAGAGCTTATTTCATTGGTTTACTACTGTACTGTAGGATTATGTTACAATAGAAAATATAGTTACTAAATTTAAGGAAATCGTAGATAAATATTTTTATAATTAGTAGTTGATATATCTACATATTTTGCAGATTTTCAATGTTTTCATTGTTTAACTTAATAAAGGTTTGCTTTTAATCACTAAAATTAGAGAAACTGTGGGTAAATATTTGTATAATTAACTGTTGCTATACGACTCCTACTTGTAGAAACTTCTTTCTTTTTTCGTGCAACTCGGTCTATTGTGAAAAAGTCAACACACAAGTGTCGCGTTACGTTTCACAGAAAAATGACGAAGTATAGATAATCCACCATACAAACACTTCCAAGAAGGACTTGGCGGGTTGTAGTTGCGTGTAAACGTATAATAGTAAGTGATTATTAAATTATCTATCAGCAATGTTTTCAAGATAACACGCACCAATGTAATCGAGTAATTCGATGGCGCTTATCGAAACAGTCGAATATATAAAGCGTAGTGCGAAACCAATTTGCAAGAGTTCACGCGACTTGAAACGTTCCTGAAGCATCTAAGAGAATCACCAAGGTAAGTTGCGATACAGTTGAAACAAATTTCTATAAATTATCTGATAAGATGTGCCAATGAATATTGGACGCTTTCACACGAATTCCACTTATTCCTCGTCTTTTCGAATTTCTTCTCAGATGAAGGTTGCTTTTGCACTATTGGCTGCTCTGGCCATGGCTAGCCCGCTCTACGCTTACCGCCTCCCAGCCTCGGGATCCGGCGAGCTGGCTAAGGAACTGCAAAAGATGATAGACTTGGTACCGCTTGATAAGATGTTAGAGATCACGAGGACCTACGCTGAGCAAGACAGAGAGATGAAGACGGTCATCAGCGTATTGAAAACCGACACGCTGAAACAATTAGTCCAGGACGTCGAGAGCAATCCTGCATTCCAGAAGCTGATAAACACGGTGGAAAACCTAGGCCTCGACATACGTAGCCTTATCAACGATTACAACAACAGAATAGGACTGGGTCCTGTTGCGCCTTCGGTTGTTTCAAATCGTGCGATCACCGGTGGAATCATTGGATACATCAAGGATTTAGGCGATGTGATTCCAATACAGCAGATAGAGGCCCTGCTCCAGGAAGAACTTAAAAACTCGCAAGTGTTCCGAGATCTTCTAATCGCGCTCGGAGCGGAAGACAATGCAAATTTCTATTGGTCCATTTACCGAAATCCCCATTATCTGAATCTGAAACAACAAGTCACACAGCAGGGCGTTAGTGGACTCCTCTTCCAAGAATTCTTCCCAATACTTGTGTTCGCTGCCTCCGTAGTATAAACAGCTACGAGTAAAATTATAATAATGTTGCATTATGATTTATAAAACAGTAAAATAAATATATCTAGCGAACATTAAAACGGCTTTTTTGTGCTACCATTCCTTCCTTTTGCACTGATTAACTTCAATTGGATTTTTGTGTGAGAAGACGTATTTGATGGAAAATTTAATGTCTGTATTTCTAGTACACATATATGTACTATTTAAAATTCTAGTTGCAACAATTTAGTGTTTAATAGTAGTGCTACGCGTCGATGTAGTTTATGAAACTGTAAGATCTATTTTTTCTTATTTGTTATTTTGTTGGTTCATCGAAATTGCCGGAATAATTGGCACACGGGCTTATTGAGTTGCATGAAAACAGAAACGAAATGTAGCTAGTCCATCAAACAGTTCTAAGAGTTACGTACACTTTCTGAACAAAAAAAGCAATAGCATATGTATTCTTTACATTTTAAATGTCAACATTTGGAAGTAGTTCAGTGCAGCAAGAAAACAATTGCGACTAGATTTCAATAAGTCAATGACATCGACACCGGTTAAATTCTGGCGGAAAAGTTACTTTAAATCGTTGCTAGAAACAATTTATTCAGATTATAAATTAAGTTTGGATGATGTTCCTAGTGTTTTCAATGTCATTTTTCTAAGATGATAGGCATGAAGCGCGTTGCTTCAGTTGCTGTATATGTTGATTGAGATGTGCCGGTGTTTACATTGAATAACAGTTATAAAACCGCTTAAAATAACGTGATTTTTTTTGTAGAATATATTGGTAATCGTTAGGGTACATTTTAGCTCTCGTCGATCTGATTGGTTTTTGCTTTACGCTGCGTGGTTTTCATTTCTTTCCCTCTTATTTTTATTTTTAATATCTACTTATATTATTGGCTTGATCCTTTCTAGCACCCAAAATGTCTTTTTTATATCAAGCTATAAAACAGCGCGTACATGAATATTATAATTATTAACTACGTATTTATATTCTACCTAACTTTAGTCTTATATCTACTTTTATACTCTATCTTAAATATTCTTCTTAGATATTCTATACTTACAACTATTTACAATTATTGTTAGTGTTGGTCTTTTTTGTTTTTGTTTGTTATTTGTATGTAGAATTTTAGTTGATTATTGTTTTGGTTGTTTTCTTTTCATGGGTGATAAATTATTGAGATGTTTTCTGCGTTGGTTATGAATTGACTTTTGTCTAGGATTAGGAATAGTTCTGAGTGCATGTGTCCAGCTTTTATTATTTTTTTTATCTGGTTCGTGTTCGTTAGGTATTTTTCGAAGAGTTATGTGATTATGTGGTTGTCTTTTGTTTTTGCAAAGTAGTTTCTGCATAGTTTGATTATGTGGGTGTCAATGCGTTGTATTTGTGCTGTGTTTGGTAGTATTTTATTTTTGTAATTTTTTTATAGTTAGATTCTTTTGTTTTGTGCATACTAAGACATACTCTTAAGCACTGCTTTTAAAATAGCCCTAATGATTCCATTTTGTGGGTTGAGATATTGTACCAGATTGGGCTTGCGTAGGTTAGTATGGATCTTACTAGTAGTAAGTAACAAAGTATTTTACATTTCCTGTCTAAATATTTTAATTGAAAGTATCTGGACAAACTTTGAAATGCGTCTTTGCTTTATCTAATTGAGTCTATGTGCGTGTAGAATTTGAGTTTAGTGTTTAGTGTCAGTCCTAGGCATTTGACAATGTGTTTGTACGGGATAATTGTGTCTGAATATTCGTGTTCTTTTAATTGAAATTTCTGCCAATTTTTTTTTCTTTTATCTGCGCTAGTGTCTTGTATTATAGGAGTGAAGTGATGGACTCGTATTTGTTCATATTTATTTTTAATTTTCAGTTGATGAAATGTGTGTTCATTTTTCGAATAGTGCTTGTAGATTCTTTTGTTTTGTGGTTGTGTTTCTGTTTGCTGAGTAGATTACTAAGTCGTCTGCAAAAGCTATGACCCTTAGTTCGCTGTTCATGTTCATTACGAATAGTTTTAGTTGCCGCTAAGTTACTGTTCCTTACTGTAGTCCGTTGATTATTCTGAATTTTCTGTATGATGAGTGTTTTCCGTCGTGAAAGGTGAGTGTTTTGTTTTGTACCATGTTCCATATTATTTTTATTAGTGTTATGGGAATTTGAGTTTATAGATTAGTCCGTTTAGGCATATCGTGTTAACTGTTTTTTCTAAGTCTTTGAGGCAGGTCCTAGTACATAGGTTTTTGAAAAGTGCGTTATTTATATATGATGTCAGTGTGTTAATTCCTGATGAAATTGTTATAAGCTCTGTTAGTTAGTGTTGTGGTTTTCTATCTCGTTGGTGAATTTGTTCTTCAGAACTGATGTCTCTTTTTTTACTAATTGGTTAAATTGGTTGTTACATTTTTTGTTGTTTTCTTTGTGAATTCTTTCAAAATATGCTTCTAGCATGTTGAGCTGTTGCACTGCGTCTGTTATTTTGATGTAGTTTTATGCGTCTGGGGTGTATTTTGATTCGGCTATGCTTGCTGTCCGTAATAGTTCTTTGTCACCTAGCACTTTTGGGAAGAAGACCTTGAACATTAGAAGATGTTGCTGACCCTCTAGTGGCGAATGTCGAAGGTCCGTCACAAGTAAAATTATAAAAAACAATGCAAATAAAAACTGTATTTAATTCTGTGCAAATTAAACTGTATGAAAAAAGGTCACGAAATTAAATTGTACACAAAATCGTTTAAATACGATTAATATCATTTCATTTTAGAGGTTGCATTGACCCTTTTAAAATAAGAAATTACCGATAATAAAAATTAATCTGTAGATAGCGTATGCAGCATGGAATATTAACATTGTAGGTATGCGATATATCCCCTCCTTGATACGGTTTAATAAAGAAAAATGGTGCAGAGATACTGATTAACAATTATATTATCTATTGACAGTTTATCGTAAGATAACGTATGTGTATAACGTCGTAATTTTTAATCAGGATATTGGATCAACCTTATCGGAATATAATGATTGAACGCCCGGGCCATATATAATTCGCTCGGGAACGGTTTGGCTATAGTTGAAATTCAGAAACATACCTGCATCAACTTATAAAAGGAGTAATAAGGTAAGTACTCTGACATATGTAATTCTATAGCCGAATAGATTTATTTCGCCTAAAGATCTATTTCACCTAATGATAGTAGCCATAAATTGTCTCCAACGTCCAGTTGAAATTATTTAGTTTCGTAGGATAGTTGGAATAAACACGTTTATTAAATATAAAAGGATGGTGTAATAATAGTTACTCTCACTCTAGATGCTCTCTAAGTACGCCAATCCCCAACTGTTCCCTCTTTTCCCGCGATTCTTAATATTAGATAAAAAAACCTTAATTATACATTCTCACTTGGCAATAATCTAGCCCAATTGTTCTCACTTTCTTCAAAGTCGGAACGCATTTAAAATCCTTCAAATAACTGTGAGCGCTCTACACATAAATTTTTAAGAAACATGTTATAATAATTAAGTCAAGTATTACAGAAATATATATATTAAATATGCTGATGGTCAAATCAACAATTTTGTCACTCTTAAGTCAGGAAAAAGCGACTATAGCGCTTTTGTGCTGGTTTGATGGCTGCTTTTTGCAAGAGAGAACGCTGTTAATCAGTGGCGTGCGGTGACATTCGCTGATAGGGATGCTGACTTTCTATAAAAATGATAAATAAATATTAAGAATGACAAAAATAAACAATTTATTTATTTTGATTCTAAAGTAGAAACGATAAATATATATTTATTATTTATATTTTAGAAAATACAAAGAAAGCGGTGTTTGCACAGCTTCCATGAACTGCACGCCACTGCTGTTAGTTAATATGGTAATGATGTGTTAACAATAAGAGCAAGACTTTCCTAATGAAATGATATTATAGAGTAAATACAGTTATTTTTATATAACTGGACATATATTTTCCGGAATATACTATAGTATATGGCGCACACCTTGAGAATAGCTGGTCTAACCAAAAGTTTAACACTCCACAGTTCAATTGAATCGATCGCGTGAAATTTGCAATTTTGAATGGAATTTCACATACGCTAACTTTCTCTAATTTCTTCGCAGATGAAGTTCATTTTCGCGCTTTTGGCTATTCTGGCCGTGGCTAGCCCACTCTACGCTTACCAACTTCCAGCCACTGGATCTGGCGCGCTCGCTAAAGAGTTGCAAGATTTCTTCGACTTGGTACCATTGGACGAAGTGTGGGAAGTGTCAAAAACGTACTTGGCCCAGGACGAACAATTCCGGCTGACCATGGATGCATTGAGATCCAACGAAATGAGAGAGCTGATCGTAGACATCGAGGCTAGGCCACAATTCAAAGAGATGATGAACTACATGCAGATCCACGGTCTGGACATCAACAGCATTGTCAACGACTATAACAAAATTATAGGTCTGGCCCCTATCGCGTCTTTGAACGTTGCTAACAGTAAAATCACTGGCGGACTCTCGGGCTACGTCAGCGATATTGGCAAATTGATCCCACAGGATAAGCTAGAGGAACTGTTCGAGCATAAACGCAACACCTCAAAAACGTTCAACGATTACTTGAACACATTCCTGGCCGACGATTATGTGCAATTCTACTTGTCCATTTTCACGAATTCGCACTTCCTCAAGCTACAACAAGACCTCGTTCAGGTTGGCATAGACGGACAGATTTTCGAACAAGCTTTTCCCATCTTTGTTGTACTCTCTGCAGTCATCGTCTAAAATTTGAATTACAAAGTTCTCGTTTGTCTAAGAATTCGGCGAGTTTTGTTTTGAAAAAATAAAATGTTTTTATGCAAGATTAAAAAATAATTTTCCTAGATTTTATATGAAGAAAGAAATAATTCCTGCTGTCTGCGTACTCTAATCGATCATTAGAGAACAATAATTTTCACAAGTACCAAATAAAATTTTTATGTACGAGTCTAAACCAAATAGCTGACTGTCAAGAATATTGAATCAATTTTGAACCGATACCAATTCATCGTCTAATCTTCATATTTTCTGTTGACACAGCTAACTGCACATTATTCACAGGGCCACCTGTGTATTATTCGCTTAATCATAATGGGTTACTTAGAAATACACGAAAATCAACCACTTGCTATTTACATGTGCAAACATTTTTCTTATCGTTTAAAGAGTACAGTAGCGTCGCGATTAAAACAGCGTTGAAGAATCGAGGATCAAAGTAATCGATGTCAAATGAAGACAACCAATCGGTATTAACAAACAAACATAAACTTCATGTACAAAAACAAGGTTATTTAGTAGTCCCTCTCTTCTAGAGACTTGTTGCGAACTAAGCTAAGTTGATAGTGAAAACTGTCAAGAAGCAAACGTCATACCAGTTGCTACGATAGTTGAGTATTAGTAGTTAACTGAAGTGTTTTAAATAGTTATTAGTAATTTATTTTATATGACAGAGGAACGTTTGATTCGCAACAATATCGTACAATTAATCAGACAAAAACCGCCATATCGCCAATCGGCATAACAACTCCATTCAGATATATTCAATCCTGGTAAAAGAGCGAGCTCAGAGTGAGTGTTACACATCACTGTCATAAGTCACCGTGCAGCGAAAAGTCACATATTAGACAAGAACGCTCGTACAAGAACGTCGCTGTTCTCGAGTACGTCGCAGAACTCTCGGAAGTCATTAGATCTGGGCATGCACAGGAACCTACGGAAATTCGCTGAGTACTTAACCTTCTGCCGCGGCAGCTCGTGCAACTCGGCCAACGGCATCGTCTCCAGGATCTTATTGATCATCACGGTCAAACCGCCAGCTGCAACACTCAGATCGTACCTGACGAACTTGGACACTGTCTTCTAGAAGCACCAGAGCTTGTTCTCCGCATCGAAGCCATTGCATATCAGAAAGTCGATATAGTCTTCCATCCTTGTTGATGAATGAAAATGCGTATCTGTTACTAATCTTTTGCATCATGGTGTAAGTTAGAAGTTATATGATCATACATTCACTTTCAGACTTTACTGAATTCGTTTCCTGCTGTACTGTAGCATAATGGTAAGGAAATGTGAATTAACATTTTTATAATTATTAACAGATATATCATAGCCACTTCTGCTTGTTTTTCAAATTATTGTTTAACTTGGTAAAGATTCGAGTTAAATATCCGGAAGGCAAGTTTTACTGAAGCACTCCGTTAATTTATGTGGCGAGGAAATAGATAAAGAGTTAAAGTTACGGGGAAAGTTGCGATTTTATGCAATCCAACAGTGGCAAAGAAATCTGTAAGAGAAGTTTGCATGCTTAATGACGTCTTGCTCTTGCTAGCAAAACAACCATCACACGTTCGCTTTTATGTAGAAACTCGATTCTTCTTTCGCGAATTCCAATCTATCGGGAAAAAATGAACACATTCGTGCCGAGTTACGTTTCACAGAAAAATATTAGAATGTAGACAATCCGGCATTCAAATGTATAACAATAAGAAATTGTTAAATTATCTGTCGATATTGTTTTCAAGATAATGCGCATCATTGTACTCAAATAATCCAACTATTCTTATCAAAACAGTTAGATATATAATGCTCAGGGCAAAGCCGATTTGCAATTTATTCAGCTTAATAAGTACCCGAAGCTGGATATATAAATTACCGTATAGCTGGAACAAATTTGTATAAATTATTGTTTTATACGTCGACGAACATTTGAAGTATCGCCTGACAAGCTTTCATACAAATTTTGAGGAATCCCACTTATTTCACGTTTCTTCACATTTCTTAACAAATGAAGATTGCTTTCGCACTTTTAACTGTTCTGGCCATGGTCAGCCCGGTCTATGCTTCCGACTTTTCAGCCTCCGGATCCGATGAGCTCGTTAATGAACTGCAAAAGTTTCTGGACTCAATATCGTTTCCCAAGTTGTGGAAGATCACTTTCTACTATTACTACTACGACAAAGAGTTCAAAACAGTTATGTGTATATTGAGTTGTGTCAATTGCTCCAGAATGTCGAAAGGAATCCCGTATTCCAGAAGCTGATAAATACGGTGCAAAATCTGGGCCTTGACATACGTAGCCTTATCAACAGTTACAATATGATCATAGGATTAGGTGGTTCAACGCCTTTGGCTGCTTCTGAACTTGCTATCACTGGTGGAACATTTGGATGTGTAAAGGGTCTGATGAACACGGTTCCAATACAGCAGATGCAAGACCTGATCCAGCACGAACTTCAAATCTCGACAGTGTTCCAGGATTTTGTATACACGATCCCATTGAAAGAAAACGTAGATTTGTACTGATCTGTGTACCAGAATCCCCACTATTTAAAGCTGAAACATCAAGCCATACAACACGGCATTAGCGGACTTAGCTTTCAAATTGGCTTTTCATTACTTGCTTACCTTTCTCCCTTAACATATTGTTAACAGATCACGAATTAACTCGTGTTTACACTTGCATTATCTATTTCCATTTGTAATACTAAACAAACTATTAAAAATTATATAAAATATATGTTCAAAATTTCATCTTAATTCACTGTGTTAACATAAACAGCTACACGTAAAATTACAATAATGTTGTATTATCGTTTATAATAATTATATAAATCAAAAATTTTTGAATAAACTACGTTTTTACCGGAATTAAAAAGTATAAAGTAATTTTCCTTAGCCCATATAGACAGTTCTGAAAATTTGTAATTATGAAGTTTTATTAACTACGAAGATACTTGTAAGATTTAAAACGAAAAATGTGGGGCGCATGGAATTAAATTTGTTAGTGACTTAGGCGAACTATTCATGCACCAGCTATCTATTGCCGAAACTACGCCCCACGTTTTTCGTTTTAAATCTTACAAGTATCTTCGTAGCTATCAAAAATTTACAATTACACATTTTCAGAACTGTCTGTATGGGCTACGAAAAATTATTTTATTCTTCTTAGTTCGCCTTAAAAATGTGGTGCATTAAAAAAATTCTTTATTTAACACGTTCACGCCGGGGCGAAAATCTACGTTTTTTTGAGCGCACATTTCTTGCATCAAGCACTTATTTTTTTTAACGACTAATTTTCTGAAGACGCGTGACCCACGACAAAGTCAAGTGTGACAAAACAGTCAAGTGTAACCCACCGGTGGGTCACCCCGGCGTGAACGTGTTAAATAATTATTATAAAACAAATGGCATATAAATATTATTCCTTGGCAATGGAAAGACTACTCGTAAATTCATAATATATCATAAGTTTTCACGTAAATAGACATAAACTGTAAAATTTGGAAAGGCGACGTGATAACACATTGAAATGATATAATACAAGCGTATATTTTATAGGAGAAACTGAATATCGTATTTTTTGTACAATATGTGAAGACTCTTCAAGAGAAAAAGAGAGTGAAGAATGTTCCGTCGTGGGCATGCCAATGCACTCGTTGGTAAAGCTACCAAAATGGCGGAGTTGCACTTTAAACACGGGGATGTTAGGGAGAGGTCAGGAATTCTATTATATGGAAACGAGAGCGGAAATTAGTACTTTCCGGAAACTATATTGAAGGATAATAAAATTATCTTCTTATCATTAATAAATAACTTACATTTCGTATGTTATATGTAGATTATTCTGGAATACGAGCGAGAGCGAGTGAGTTCTAAAACATCGTGTCAGTTATATATCATCCATCTTGAGCATCAAATTTCAGTTGTAAAGAACTATTTATCAATTTTTTAATTTCTTGCAATTGTCTTTAATTGATAAATATCCAACTCTATTATGTGTGTTAAGGGTTACTGTCCCTCTAATGGTGAATACTAGTGGTCATATACTCTTTACGTGTTTTATATAATTAACTTTGTCTTGCACGAGTATCCAATTTTATTTTGAAGCAAACTAATCAATTCTTCCATGAAATCTTTTAGGACAATGAAATCCAGTCAGTTGTAATGGCAAGAACAATGCCAAGAGCAATATGTAAAGTACTGTATTCGCATGCGTACTGTGAGTTGTACAAGTTTTGTACTATGATCCGCAATACTTGTAAAAATTTCATTCAAGGCCAACATTTGGAAGTAATTCAATACAGAAAGCAAATAATTATGGTTACATTTCGATAAGTCAATGTCATTGACTCCAATTAGATTTTGGTGAAAGAGTTACTTTAAATCGTCGCTAGAAACAATTTATTTAAATTATAAATTGAGATAAAACAGAACATATTTTATCCAAGAAAGCAAATAAAAATGACGAATGACGCTTCTGTTGCTTTTAATACCATTTATCTAGTACATATGTACATAGCAAAATTATGAGAAACAATGCAAATCAAAACTGTATTTAATTTTGTACAAATTAAACTCGAAAACGAAAAAAGGGAACCAAATTAATTTGTACACAAAATGGCTTAAGTACGATTAATATCATATTATTTTAGATGTCGCATTAACCCTTTTAATGTAGGACACTATCGGTAATAAAAATGGATATGTAGATTGTGTATACAGCTTGGAAGTGTAAAGATACCGAATGACAGTTGTTTTATCTATTAACAATTCATCGTAAGGCAACGTATGTGTATAACTTTGGAATTTTTAATCAGAAAATTAGATCGACCTTATCGAAATATGATGATTGAACGCCCGGGCCATATTGTATAATTCGTTCGGGAAATTTATAGTTGAAATTCAGAAGTATACCTGCATCGACTTATAAAAAGAGTAATAAGGTAAGTACTCTGACATATGTAATTCTAAAGCTGAAAAGAAATATTCTATTTCGCTTGATGATACCAGTCGTAAGCTGTCTTTAAAGTCCAGTTGAAATTATTTAGTTCTGTAGAATAGTTTGAATAAACATGTTTATTAAATATAAAGAGATTGTGTAATAGAGTCACGCTATGCTCTTTTACATTATGCACTTTCACTCCAGATGCTCTCTATGCACCAATCATCAACTGTTTACTTTTTCAGTCAAAAGGAACTTGCCCACTTCTTTCGTGTAATTTTTAATATTGAAGAAAACAGCGTCGTCTTGTCCCACCGCGCGACAAGAAACCTTAAATCTATATTCACACCTGACAATAATCTAGTCCAATGGTTGTCAAACTTTTTGAAGTTTGGGACGCATTTAAATCTTACAAATAATTGTAGGTATATAATGTATATCCATGTACAATCTTCTGAGAAATATATTATAATGTATATAAAATGTATTGATATTCTCTTTGCAAGAAAAAACACTATTAATTAACCTGATTACGATGTGTTAATGAAAAGTGTGGTATTTCCGTAATGAAATGTTATAATAGAATAACGATATCTATTTGTATATTTAGAAACATATTTTTCCGGAATACCATAGAAGAATCTTTTAGGGTTCATCAATGCGCCCTGGCGCACACTTTGAGAACCACAGATCTAGCTTAAAATTTAACACTCCATACAGTTCAGTTGAGTTTATCGTGTAAAATATGCAATTTTCAATGTAATTTCACATATACTCCGCTAACTTCCTCTAATTTCTTCCCAGATATAGGTTGCTTTCGCACTATTGGCTGTTTTGGCCCTGGCTAGCCCGCTCTACGTTTACCGCCTTCCAGACTCGGGATCCGGCGAGCTAGCTAAGAAACTGCAAAAGATGGAGATCAGGATGAGCTACGCTGCGCAAGACAAACAGTTCCAAGCGGTCATCAGCGTAGCCTTATCAATAATTACAACAACAGAATAAGACTAGGTCCTACAGCGCCTTTGGCTGTTTCAAATCATGCTGTTACCGGTGGAATCGTTGGATACATTAAGGATTTAGGGGAAGTGATTCCAGTACAGCAGCTGCAGGCTCCGCCCCACCAAGAACTTCAAATCTCGAAAGTGATACAGAAGTTCATATGCGCGGTCTCATCCAAAGAAAACGTAGATTTCTACTGCTCTATTTACCAGAATCTCCACTATCTTAATCTGAAAGAACAAGTCACACAGTAGGGCGTTAGCGGACTTCTCTTCCAAAATGTCTTCGAAGTACTTGCTTTAGTTGCCTCCTACGTATAAACAGCTACGCGTAAAATTATAATAATGTTGTATTATGATTTATAAAACAGTAAATTAAATACATCTAGCGAACATTGAAACAGCTTTTTTGTGCTACCATTCCTTCCTTCTGCGCTGATTAATTTCAGTTGGATTTTTGTGTGAGAAGACGTATTTGATGGAAAATTTAATGTCTGTGCTTCTAGTATATATAGTACACACACATATATATATACTATTTAAAATTCTAGTTACAACAATTCAGTGCTTAATAATAGTGCTACGCGTCGATATAGTTTATGAAAGCGTAAGATCTATTTTTTTTTATTTGTTATTTTGTTGGATCATGGAAATTGCCGGAATAACTGGCACACGGGTTTATACATCGGGAAACAGAAACGAAATGAAGATAGAAGTAAAAAAACGATAGCTTATGTACCTTTTACGTTATAACGATGTGCTTTCAATTTTCACAAATCGTGTACAAATATTATTCCTTGAAAATGGGAAAACTACTCGTAAATTCATAATGTATTGCAGGCTACTTTCGCGTAAATAGAAACGATCTGCCAAACTGAAAAGGCAACAGAATCGCTCATTGAAATAGTATAAACGTACATTTTATAGGAAAAGCTGAATATCCCATTTTTTTTCTACCATATATGAAGACGTCATCTTCTTGGTCGTACTCTTTTAGTCGTTCTCGAAGCTCACCGTGTTCCCGATCTGGGCGTCGTATTTAATGTAGCTTTCAGTGATCTATTGCAGCTCTTTCATCGCCACGAACGTGAGAACGTTCTTGACATCGTCTTCAAGGAAGCTGTTGTCCACAAACGTTAACAGAAACGGTAATAATTCAGAATCGCTCGATCAACATGATTGGCTTCCTCCTGGAACTTTTATTTTGAAGTGATATTTGTAGATACATCAAAATGCGTATCTATTATTAATACTCTGCATCGTGGTGTAAGTTAGAAGTTACACACTCGTATATTCACTTTCAGAGTAGCATAATGTTACAGTATGGAATATAATTACTAAAATTAAGGAAATGTGAATTAATATTTTTGTAATTACTAACTGATGTATTTACATAGCCTCTTCTGGTTTTTTCCGAATTATTATTTGATGTGGAAGAGATTCGCTTTAAATACCCGGAAGTCTTTATTGATGCATTTGGCTAAATGTGGTGAAGAAATAGGTAAACAGTTAAAGTTCCGGGGAAAGTAGTGATTTTATGCAATTTAGCATTTAGGCGGCAAAAAAACCCATAAGGAAAGTTACGTGGTTAGTAACGTAACCACATTACACGTTGACAAATATTTCTCATATAGGATTTACATTTTTACGAACTATTCCGCCTTGACATAGAAACTTCCTTCTTGTTTCGCACGTTTTAATCTGTGGATTTAAACATGAGTGTCACGTTACGCTTAACAGAAAAATATCGAAATATAGGTAATCCATCATGTAAACACTTCCAAGAATTACCTAACTGCATGCAGTTACGTGCAAAAGTATAATAATCATTAATTGTCAAATTCACTGTCGGCACTATTTTCAAGATAACGCTCACCAATGTGACCGAGCAATCCGATTGCTCTTATCAAAATATTCGGATATATAAAGCAGAGTGCAAAACAGACCTGCAACAGTTTGCACTCGGCTTCAGTAGTACGTAAAGCATCCAAGAGAATTACCGAGGTAAGTTGCGGAGCAGTTGAAACAAATTTCTATGAATTATCTGATAAGATGTGTCAGCAAGCGTTTGAAGCTTTTACACGAATTTGAACAAGTCCCACTTATTCCGCGTTTCCTCGAATTTCATCGCAGATGAAGGCTGCTTTCGCGCTTTTGGCTGTTCTGGCCATAGCCAGCCCACTCAACGCTTACCACCTCCCACCCTCAGGATCCGGCGAGCTCGCTAATGAACTGCAAAAGATGCAAGACTTAATACCGCTCGCCAAAATGGTGGAGATCACGAAGACCTACGCTGAGCAAGACAAAGAGTTCCAGACGGCCATCAGCATATTGAAAACCAACGAGCTGAAGCAATTAGTCCAGGATCTCGAAAGCAATCCTACATCCCAGAAGCTAGCGAACACGGTGCAAAACCTAGGCCTTGACATACGTAGCCTTATCAACGATTACAACAACAGAATAGGACTGGATCCTGTTGCGCCTTTGGCTGTTTCCAATCTTGCTATCACCGGTGGAATCCTTGGGTACTTAAAGGATGTAGCGGAAGTGATTCCAGTACTGCAGCTGCAGGCTCTGCTCCAACAAGAACTTCAAACCTCGAAAGTGTTACAGGAGTTGGTAGCTACGCTCAAATTAAAAGAAAACGAAGATTTGTACTTGTCCATTTATCAGAATGAACACTTCCTGAATCTGAAACAGCAAGCTATACAGCAGGGCATTGACGGACTTGTCTTCCAAAAAGCCTTCCCAGCACTTTCTTTGGCTTCCTCCGTAGTGTAAATAGCTAGGCGTAAAACTATGATAATGTTGCATTATGATTTATAAGAGAATGAAATAAATATATTTAACAAGCATTAAAACATAGCTTTTTTGTTGTTATTTCTTTCTCTTGCTCTGATTAATATCAATTGAATTTTTTTCTAAGCAGACGTGTTTGATCTGTGCTTCTATTATACGTATATACACTATTTAGAATTCTTGTTTGATTGTAAGAATTTGATTCTCATGAGTTGTATTACGCATTAATTTAGTAAAATCTATTTTTTGTTATTTCTAACTCTGTTAGATCGTTGAAATTGTCGGCAAAATTGGCACACGAGTTTGTAAGAAAAAGTATGTTAATACAGAAATACTCAGGTGGCTCAATGCTTACTGGGCGAGTTTATTTCTGTCTGACCCGGAAGTTCGTACAAGGATACCTTCTTAAGCCATTCGTACTAGCCTCGAAGACACCCTCAACGTCATGGCCCATTCGTGTGTTTAGGCAAGGCCCCGGAGAGAGGCGATGTAGCAAAGGAATGCACACGGCCCTCGTCGACCGCTCGTGCACCCTGTTACCCGATATTTCTTACAAGTTTATTGCGATTCACGAAAACAGGAATGGAATGTAGATAGCCCATCAGACAATTTTAAGAGTTATATACACTCCCTTGCGTGCACAAATAAAGCAATAGCATATGTACCTTTTACATTTTAATGATCTACTTTCAAGTCTAACAAATCATGTACAAATATTATTCCTTGACAATGGGAGGACTACACGTAAATTTATAATGTATCGTAGGCTTTCACGTGTATAGACTGAAAAAACAACGTGATAGAAGATTGAAATAATATACACATATGTTTGTAGAAAATATTTTTCTTTAAGAGGAGAAATAATTGCCACGTCCACTACTATGTTATCAATACATCTAAGTACTTTATTAAACAACAGTTTCTATTTCTTAACTTTCTTATCGCTAGTCGCTCTCATTCTCAATCACACGATCCTGTAACCAAGTCCTGCCATTAGGTTTCAAATACACTTCTATTCGTACCTCGCAGTCACTCTTTATTTATTTCATTCTAAACATAGTTTCATCCTAAATTTCCACGTATACCCAATCATATGTCATAAAACCATTCACATTATACAAATATTGCACATTACTGCTCGCCAAATGTTCGCGTTAAAATGGATATGCCACACACATTGACGCTATTTATTAGGCATTATTTATTAATAGTAGCCAGGATCATGTTGATCATTAGGGTCGTACCTGACGAATCTGATAACCATTTGTCTTGATCTTGTCTTACGACCATCTTCTGGAATTCGCTCAGAACGCATCTCTCCTGGTCGTCCACGCAGCTCACTGTGTCCCCGACCTCGGTGACATAGTTAATGTATCTTTTAGCGATTTGTTACACTTCCTTAATCCTTGTGAATGAACATGAAAATGCGTATCTGTTATTAATCTTTTGCATCATGGTGTAAGTTAGAAGTCATATGATCGAATATTCTCTTTCAGACCTTATTGAATTCGTTTCCTGCTATACTGTAGCATAATGGTAAGGAAATGTAAATTAATATGTTTATAATTATTAATTCATATATCTACATAGTCACTTCAGCTTGTTTTTCAAATTATTGTTTAACTTGGTAAAGATTCGATTTAAATACCCCGAAGGCAAGTTTTACTGAAGCATTCCGTTAATTTATGTGGCGAGGAAATAGATAAAAAGATAAAGTTACAAGGAAAGTTACGACTTTATGCAATTCAAAGGCGGCAAAGAAATCTGTAAGAGAAGTTTGCGTGCTTAATGACGTCTTGCTCTTGCTAGCAAAACAACCATCACACGTTCGCTTTTATGTAGAAACTCGATTCTTCTTTCGCGAATTCCAATCTATCGGGAAAAAATGAACACATTCGTGCCGAGTTACGTTTCACAGAAGAATATTGGAATGTAGATAATCCGGCATTCAAATGTATAAGAATAAGAAATGGTTAAATTATCAGTCGATATTGTTTTCAAGATAGTGCGCGTCCTTGTACTCAAATAATCCAACTATTCTTATCAAAACAGTTAGATATATATTGCTCAGAGCAAAGCCGATTTGCAATTTATTCAGCTTAATAAGTATCGGAAGCTAGGTATATAAATTACCGTATAGCTGGAATAAATTTGTATAAATTATTGTTTGACAAGATATGTCAACGAAAATTTGAAGCTTTCACAAGAATTTGAACAAATTCCACTTACTCCGTTGTTCTTCAAATTTCTTCGCAGATGGAGGATGTTTTCGTACTTTTGACTAGTCTGAGTAGGAACAGCAAATTTCCCGTTTATCATCTCCTAACCACGAGCTTCGATGGGTCCGCTGATGAACTGCAAATGTTCTTAGTCTTGATACCGCTTGACAAGGTGGTGGCGGCGATCACGAGGACGTACGCAGCGCAGGACAAAGAGTTCCAGGCGGTCCTCGGCATATTCAATCTCAGCAAGCTAAGACAATTGATCAAGGAAGCCAAATGCAATTCTGAATTCCACAGACTGTTAGACATCTTAACAATCCTAGGCTTTGACATACATAGCCTTGATAAAGATATTCGCAGGAGAACAAAATATCATCAGTATCACCAGTGGAAACCTTGACTACTTGAAAGATATAACGGACGTGATTCCAGTAAAGAAGCTGCAGCACCTAGTCGACAACGAACCTCGAATTTGTTCCAAAACATAGATTTGTACTGCTCCATTTACCGTTCTCTGATCCTCCTACTATATAAAACTGAAACAGAAAGCCACACAACATGGCATTAGCAGACTTCTCTTCCAAAATGTTTTTCCATTACTTGCTGTCGCTGTCTCCGTATTACAGCTACGCATAAAATAATAATAATGTTGCATTATGATTCATAAAAGAGTAAAATAACTATATTTAGCGAACGCGTATAGACATAAATCACGAAACTGAAAAAGCAACACGATGGTACATTGAAATAGTATAAATATATATGTGTAAGAAATATTTTCTAGGAAGAAAAATAATTTTCTTGTCCACAACTATGCTATATATCTAAGTACTTTATTAAACTACCGTTGCTATTTGTTGAGCATATGCCAGTGCGTATGCGCCTCGCGAATACCGACAGCCTTACGCGCTAAAACTTTCATTATGCAAGGAAAGTTGGTTAAAAATGATATTTAATGATGGGTGTAATCAGATCTTTAATCATCCCACACAATAACCATAACTGTATCAGAATAAACATGTATTAGACAAAAATGTATTAGACAAAAATTATACGTTCTTAAGTCAGCAAGTGGACCGTGCAGATAGATCCTACTGTGGCGGCCCTCCGACACTCGCCATTAGAGGGAGATCGACACTACAATTTCCCGAAGGCACACGATTTCCTATTCGTTAATATATACCACTATATATATACCACTTCTTGACCTGTTTCTAACATCCCTGAGTCTAAGGCAGGGGTCTGCTACTACGTAGCCTTACTGATGAGTCCACTAGTAGACCCAGGACGAAACGTACTTCCCTCTCTTTTCTTTCCATCTCCATGTTTCCTCTTTCATCTCTAGCAAAACCGAAACAACGCGCTTCACTACATGAAAGTTTCTCTCAAAATATAAAATAATATACTTTGCTCACGCTCAAACAAATACCACAAACATTATACTATATAGCACAATTTATTTCTCGCTATTGTACAAAATTGCCATCAATGTTTAACAGACCAACGTTTGCGTGAGATAGACATAGAGCTCGTTGAACAGCTCGATGGCGAACGTGATCTCCAAACCACCCTCTTTTGCCCAGAAATAATGATGATGCAGCACGTCGCTATTCTCGAGCGCGTCGCAGAACTCTCGGAAGTCCTTAGACTTGAGCATGCACAGGAACCTGCGGAAGCTCGCCGAGTATTTAACCTTCTGCCGCAGCAGCTCGTGTAGCTCGTCCAACGGCATCGTCTCCAGGATCTTATTGATCATCACGGTCAAACCGCCAGCTGCAACGCTCGGATCGTACCTGACGAACTTGGGTGCCGTCTTCCAGAAGCCCCGGATCTTGTCCTGCCAGGAATCGACGTCGAGGCCGTTGCGTCGCAGGAAGTCGATCAGGTTGTTCGCCTGTGGCATCTTCTGGAATTCGCGCAGAATGAATCTCTTCTGGTCGTCCACAAAGCTCACCGTGTCCCCGATCTGGGCGTCGTATTTCATGTATCTTTCGACGATCTGCTGCACCTCTTTCATTGGCACGAACGCGAGAACGTCTTTGAGGTCGTCCTCGAGGGAACTGTTGTCTTCGAGCGGTGGCAGCAGCGATAGTTCAAGATCGCTCGATCGAGCTTTGATACGATACGCGAGAAGTCCTAGAAAAGCGACGGAAGCAGCAGCCACCACGCCTATCATCATAATTTGTGGGTTCATTTCTTTCGAAAGGATGGTCCTCGTAGTTGGCTTAGTATGGATTCATCGTATAACTCGGGAGGATACTTTTCGCGTGTAATTCGCCGGAATTGTTTCTGATATCGGTGAGTACTATCCTGTTGGAATTGTTAAAAGTAAGTTGGAGAGCTGCGAGAAACGCTACAAGTGTACGGAACTTGACGCTAGCGAGTAACTTACGACTCTGAAGAAAGTTCGCACGTTTAAGGTGCCAGGAATAGCAGAATCTTGTTCGGAGCGTAGATTCGCTGAGCCATCATACGTCGACTAACATGCCTTTCGAAAGTTTTACGTTTTACGCGTTCTTCGACGAACAGGCTAGCCGAAAGCTGATTATTAAAGAAGAGATATACTTTAACGCGCGCGTGGACTTAAATTGTAATAATAATGTAGGTTACAAGGTAATAGTATCGCGTAAAATTTGAATTTGCTTTATCCGGAGAATTTAACTGGACCAGCCATCGCGAAGATTACGCGCGTGATATGTCACGTTTTTATTTGTGCTGAAGGACCATGAAGTCGACGCATTTTTATGAATCTCGTTTAACAGCTAAAAGCTACGTTCATATCCGTTGTGAAAAAGTACGAAAATAATTATTAGACAGTTCTTTTGGAAAAATACTGACGAATCTATGGTTAGATAGCACAGCGCGAGGTCTATAGTGCTTTGAATATTCGATACGGCAATTTTATAGTTTTTTCAATTGTAAAAATTGTTATATTGTTGCTTCATTTTTTTTTACAAATTCTAAAGCATAAGGAGAAAAAACGAGACATACGCCATGTTTCACTAATTTTTAAAATTGATTTAGACTGATTTAGATGTGTGAAGGAAACTAATTACATGCTTCAATTTTGACTAAAATTGCTAAATATATTCTTTTCTTTATATTGACTAATATAAATATAATGACCTAATCAATTAGATTCAACGATATAGATAACGATTAAAATTTAATCTACAAAATGAAGAACCGCATTAGACATTGTCGTTAGTTTTCGTAATTTTCCTCTAGCGCGATTTCATCGTGACGCTTTTGAGTGCCTAATTCCTCAATCGAATTCATATTTTCCGTTTAACTGCTTCTTCAACACGTGCTTCGAAGATATCGTTCTGTCACGTAACTATTATCTTCGCGTTGTTCCACGTTCACGATATAAAAACATTAAAATTAAAAACGTAACATTATAAGAAGAGGTAGCGATAATTGTTATAGCAGTAGTTGTATTGGATAGTAAAGTATTCTTCGAAAGGATTGTATACTATGGTATCTGATCTAATCGGTCAATGCTGCGTATCTAATACTATTTTTCATTTTTCTTTCGACGGATAACAAACATGTGTTCATTGTGAATATTCGAGATAAATTCATTATATTTTCTGTTCATTTTATATAAGAATATGGTTTATAACTTATCAATGAATTTTATTTTGGCATTGTGAAATAACGTAATTTAAACGTTATTTATTACCCATTCGAAAGGAGGCATTTTTTGGAGACCATCTTCAGCAGTGAAAATTCGTTTCCCGTTTATATTAATTATTTTTAGTCGAAAATTTGTTTGCAATATATCAATTTTCCATTCTGTTATTAATTTTAATACTTATTATACATTGATAACTCACCGTGTGTGATCTTATCCGCACGACTTCTCTTTTACCAATCAGTGATAATTCAAGTTTAATGTCAAAACACATACGGTATATTGTGTACCGTTTTGCTTCGGAAAATCACAACACAAATGACATGTTGCCCGCCTCGAATGTATTTAAGATAAAAAGAATTGTATAATAAGGTTCACTCTGCGCACTCTTTACGACTTGTTCTATCTTTTTCCAGTGCATACTAAAAGGACTTCGTTCTTTATTTCTTTACAACGATTACCAAAATTAAAACAAAACGGCCTTTGTTTAGAAATTTGACTATGATATAATGTTAACATTTAACTGTGAATTATTGATGTAAAGCTATATGATATCCACTTTTATGCCTTTCCCGTAGAGATACTTAAAACTAAAATCAGTAGTAAAAATGAGCTATCCTATGTATTCAAACAAATATGTGCGTGAATTCAAACAAACTTGTATCATCTGCAAATATCTGAATTAAGTTCAATTTGTTCATTCTAATAAGCATATTTATTATTGGACTACTTAACAGTAATTTCTAGCTAGTAAGATACATAATAATATGCACAAATGTCAGTATTTTGATCTCTTTCCGTTGCTACATATCTCTGATACAGAATAAACTGACTAAACACTTTTGGAAATCAATTTTTACAATCAGATTCTTTTGGAGAACAAACAGCAGTACATTATAATACTTATGCAATTGTAAATTATTTGATTTTATTAATCGGTATGCTGAATTATACGTGTTTGAAATAGTACTCAGCAGTATTTTTACATGCAAATCATATTTGTACTGTAGAAATGATGAGTAACTTATCTATGACATGTTTCGAATCGATGTAAATCATGATAGCATCTTCCGACAACGTAAATGATAAGAATTGCGATTAGAATTACTGTTTTGAACATTTACGTGGTGTCCTCTATATTGAAATTTACGAGTCACGGCGCATTACGTTGATGAAAGAATAGAATCTCGAATGGCAAATAATATAAGCAGTTGTATTGAGCAACCGAAACCACTTACTATGCGTTGTATTAATACGTAAATTTAATATCAAATTAACGTTGTTCGGTTTAAAATCAGTCCGACTATAGCAATATGCTCCCTGGCATTAAATTAATTACGATATTAATTATTTTATTTACATAATGCTAACTGGAAAATTATTTCAGAGATACATTAGTATCACAATAAGTGTAGCTATAGTAAAGCATGAATAAAATTATTAATTAACAAATGAAACAAGTAAGAGGAAAATGGACAAAAATTGTAAAATTATTCTCGTTCGATCAATGGCTCTACATTTTATATTATTTTGGTATCGCACACTACGTTGCCGATTAAGTAGAGAATGATTAAAATAAAACGTAATACAATAATACCATAAAAAAATGATTGCATATTTTTACACATATGTCAATTTTTCTACGTTAGGTTTAAATATATGTGCCATCAATTTATTCTTAATGATGGCAGAATTGTAACATTAACAATTAAAAAAATGTAATGATTAATAGAAAATTATCTTACGAGACAAATATCTGATATATCATAAGAAAATTAGTTTCCAAGAGTGTAAATGCAACTTTAATTCGCCTAAAATTTATAAATAATTATTTAAATTATTACAATATATTACAAAAAACGAATTTATTATAGAAATACGTAAATTAATAAAATATAGGCTGCTATAATATCGAAGTGGGTGTAATAGTAGGTGCAACTAACCGTAACTGTAAGAAAACGATGGATAATATTATGAACATTATGCTGACGCACTCGAATGCGACCTAGTCGTCGCGCTGATACTGGGCCGAGCGATTATGGGGGGAATGAACTCTAATTGTGAAGGATCATGCAGTGGATACTAGCCGACTAGTGGAGGCTCATGAATCTGAGACTATTGGCCCAGTGGTGGAGGCTTATGGGACGATATTAATCGATGATGATGACATTTGTTTATTGGATGATAAGTTAAAACCAATTGAAATTTTAATCCGGTTGTGTAGGTGTAGTAGCGGTGATAGCTTTAAGATATGAATACAGTAGAGGATACATACGGTTGGATGCTAACCCAAATATGCTCTAGCAAAATTACATAAGTAAAATTTATAAAATGAAGTTGTTATTCATCTAACCTTCAGAAATACGAAAAATTAATACGCACTGAAAATTGGTTCGTGATTAAATAATTAGTTTTATTAGTTTCATGAGTTACTCAAAGCACGTAATTATTGCTAAGTCACTTTCACAGGGTGAGCTTGGGTCCTTGATAACGTTTTTGAAAGATTGCACTCTCCAAAACGATATCAAGCTGAAGACTATGTACCTAGACTTAAGTACAGTTGTATATTTAACACTAGAACTGTGAAACCAGTTAAAATAATCATTATTCGTAAACTTCTCGTACAAGTAGAGGTTTTGAACTTACAAAGATTTCATAGATTCATTTTTGAGAATATTACACATGTTTAAAATATTTGTTTCTATTTAAATCTCTTTTATCAATATATTCATTCTCCTTTTTTTTTTATTTATAATACTTTCCTTACAGTCTACCAAACCTTTTATTTTCTCTCAAAGAAATTATAGCACTTTATTCGCGAGTTGTCCTAGTGTTGATCTTTTGCGATCCACTTTCAATTTTCCAAGTCCTTTTCAGGACTTTGAAACTTGAAATTAGACTACAGATGATGTAATTATAAAATAAAATATAGTTTAAGCTCACTTTTGCGTACATCGCTGGATACGTGTGTTTTTACTTGTAACTACTTAAATATTGTACATTTATGTAATCAAATTGTAAAAGAATGCATTTTCTTATCCGAAGTGACAAATAATCATTCCCGTTTACCTCAAGAAGTTTTAATTCTTCTCCAGTAAATCGGTTTGCGTTTACTCGATACCGACAAACTATCACATTGCGTACTCGTTTGCATGTATCGCGCACTGCATGTACTAGTGGACATGCTAATTTTATTGTTTTGTGAGTTCGCTTCCACAATTAATACCACATGATCTCAAATCTCGATCGATTTATCGTCACGTTGAGGAATCGTTGGGACTCGATCAAATCGATGTTGTTTTCAGTGCTCATCCAGATTTCGCAACCCTGGTACGATGGGGTACTCGACTACGGTATGGATCTAGCATAGTGGACGCGCTCATAGTGGAGTCGAGCCGTGTAGCTCCTACCTACCCCATGCCGCTGGAATCTTCGAACCTGCCGTAAGACGGTTTAGGGCGATCTATGCGGTTCGTTCTTCGTCCATGAGCCATGCGTCCTAACGCTAAGCCTCGTTGAACTCTCGATGGTCCCCGCACGTATCATCGGGGCGTAAGTCGTGTCGCGGTGAATTGTTCGTGATTCGTGTTGAGTGCGGTTTGCCTAGTGGTTCGCGCAGAGGTATGGAATTAGTCTATTCACGTGAGAGCATGTTGCGTAAATTTATTGGTATTTTTGAGTTTAGGCGAACTTATTTGTTTCGGTCTCGAATTTCTGTCTATTTTTGCTTCAACTTAGTTTTCTTTTCTTAATTTTCGTTTAACTTTTGCTTATCATTTCTTAGAATTTTGTTTCCAATTTTGCCAAAATTCGAAACAATTTTTTTCAGACTAGAATAACAGAATTTAGTTTATCATATCGTAGAACCTGTTACGAAACACTTTAATTTTTCTAAACTGTTAGTAGAATCACTTTATGAATTCTAGAATTCTCTTCGAGTAAAGTAATGGCATTTCTCATCATCTCTTTTGTAAATTTCCTACTGCAGTTTCTAAATATCTGATAGAGTTTAGAAAATGTATTATGGATTTCGGTTTTCTTAATTCAAATAGAGTCAAATCTCGGTACCTTCTGTAACGAGATCGCAAAATATGTAATGGAGGGTGGATGGGACTATAGTTTTAGAGTTGGATCCCTGCGTAGTCACCTTCTTGTTGGTGGACTTGGATACCTGGTAACGTTTTCGAGAGACCGATCTCTCCAAAACGATATCATGCTAAGGACTACGTGTTAGAAACAAATAATTTTCAATACACTTTAAATTTACATTAGATTATAGGTTGTACAATATATATGGGCGAAAAAAGGAACTTAGGGCTTTTAGGTTCCACATATTCGGCAGCAGCGTCGATTGCGACGATAAAATTCACGAAATTCCTGTTGCGGGGTGAAAATATCCTGACCGAGAAGGAAGAGTAGAAGGCGAGTATTTTCGGAAAGCGTCTAAGTGGTGGAAACAGGAAACACCTACCAACTCGCAAAAAAATATAAACTGAATGCACAAAGAGGTAGGATTAAATTTAAAGAATAAGAAACCGTGTAACGGTTGAGAAAATGTCACATAGAGTTAGTTTCAATCGGTAATTAAGTTAGTTCCAAGAGTTGAAGAAAATTTTGGAAATTGAATAATGATATTTAAATTTATAAGTAATTATCTCGTGGCCAAGGCAAGTTTTTGTTTTCTGGTTTAGAAGCTAGGCTTTTGGTTATTCTAAAACTGATAAATAGGTTGTAAGTTGATTCAATTAATAATTAACTAATGAATGAATGTTTATCAAAACTCAAACTATGAATCTTATGTCACGGTATAATAATTCCCACAAATATTTGAAAAATTTTTGTACGATCGGTAATACAGAGCATGATATAAAATCTCGTAAGACGAGTGGTCTCTCATATATCTCGTCGGTGATTGTAGCGAAGTTATCGTCTTCGGTTATCACCGATATAAAAATGATTGGCTGTATTTCTTAGTACCCAGGCAAACAACTAGAAGGCGTATGTGTATACTATATAACAGTATACTTAATAAAACTATAAAAGACTTAAGAACGATTATTTGAAACATATCTTTTAATATAAAAATGTAAAATCTTATATATATATATATATATATATATATATATATATATATATATATATATATATATATATAATGTTATATTATATATAGAAAAAATATTATATTATATATAAAAGATTTTACATTTTATATATCTATACATCTTATATATATCTTTTAATATATATATTATATATTATATATTCTCATCTTTAATATAAAAATGTAAAATTATATAATATATTTTATATTAACACATTCGCATGGGCAAATGGGAATTCTTGTTTTACGGTACGTATGCACGCAAAAATTTCAATAAAATAATTATGATAGTTTTAATACACATGTGTCAAAGTATCCTTGGATCACTAAAATACCTCGATTTATATGAACATAATATTGGAGCATAGGATTTTGCAAAAACGAGAGCGAAAATGGTGATTACTTAAAAAATGAAATATTTCATGTAAAAACGTTATTTTACGCGATCTGCAAATTATATATTAACACGTTCTGTGCCGCGTGGGATGTATGCGTTCAAGCGATTTGAAATTCTAGTTAGCAGTAATTGTAAAACAACTACTTGTTGTGTTATCATCTTAAACAACTCTCTTGTGTACATCTTAAGCTCTACACCCCTTTCTTCACAGTTATGGTTTTTATACTATTATAAAAGGTGTTAAGTATATAACAGAAGCAAAACTATTTAATTATAAAGCAGCCTGAACGGAAAGTATTTAGAAATCAGTTAATGACGAACCTAATCAAATAACAGAAGAAATCACTCTCGTGGTTGGCAAAATTCTTCAACAATAACGCGTCTGCTACTTTTCAACCTATTTCGGCCAATTCTGAAATGAAAGTCTAATACACATAGTCGTTCCAATGAATCCCAGAAACGTCTCATTGGATTTCCTTCAGCTGCTCGCTCTAGCGAGCCAGCGATCGTTTCAAGTCTCGATCGATTCCTCGAACGGTGATCAATTTCACCCCTTGCCGGGGGTGGCGGTTCGTTAACGCGGCGGAAGTTTCGTTGATCAAACGAGAAAGCAAAAGAGCACCGCGTGCAGCGAATGGCCTCGAGTGGCGGCGGCAGCCATTCGATAAATAAAAGAGGACTATGTTCGAGCACGTGGCGCTAACTTTTAAAAGGAAAGTAAGGGCCGTCTCAACCGACGCGTCTTCTCGGTTGCCGCGGGGTTCGATCTTTCTTTCTCTCTTTCTCCAGTGGGAGTCGACGAAGAAACGAAGACTAAGGAAAAGGAAACGCTTTGCGACGTTCTTTTAGTTAAAATTTTTACAATTTAATAAGCCTTGGAACTTACCATTGGCGCGTTGTAATGGAAAGACATAAAAAGCATAAGCGCTCAAGTACGTGTGTGCGTGTTAGAGAGAGAAGGGAGAGAGAGAGAGAGAGAGAGAGAGAGAGAGAGAGAGAGAGAGAGAGAGAGAGAGAGAGAGAGAGATACAGAGCTGGATCCAGACTGACGCGGAAAATTTCGGTAAAGAGTGCTTTAAACGGGGTAAGAATCGGATGGCAAGTGGCGGTTGAGAATAGATAAAATACTGGAACCAGAGAGGAAAAATGTGGATGCTGAGGAAGACAGGAACAGAAGAGATGGGAGTTTGAGGATGTACAGAAAAATAGTTTATGCTATCCTTTCCTATTTCTATTTTCATTGAAATACAAAATACGGACTGTTTATTTTGAAAGCGGTGTAAGTCAATTTTTCTTTAAAGACGAGATATTACATAATTTGTGATTGATTTAGTGCAAACTTTTTATTTGTAACTAATATTAAAAAATGCCAATGCTTTGTTCAATTTAAAAATGGCCGATGAAAGAAATTGATTATGAATGTGCTGTAAGTCCAGTTTCCATAGATATAAGTGGCGAGATTTCCATCTGCCATGTAAAGATCTGTAAATATAATATATTTTAAATTCGCCTAAATTCGCCTAAAAGAAATTTATATAATAACATTATATATTGATTAATTAGTAGAAGCATTGCTAGATTTGATATAATTAATTTATATTTTATAATTGATTACTAACTATTGTAAAGTAATCTCCGAAAAAAATAGACTTACACAAGTTTCAAAATAAATCATATAATAAACCATACATACAAAATAAATTCATACATTGAGTTGACGTTATTTTCCTTTTGATATTCGTTATCAGTCACAAGATCATCGAAAAGAACGAAAAAAATATAATTGACTAAAGTTTATTCCTTGTACATAAAATTATAAGATTTATTTCACACTACCACATTTAAGATACTTCCTTGCTAACCCAATATATTTTGAAAAATAATAAAAAAGTAGACTTTGAGAATATAATAATTATTTTACGATTCAAAGATTCTCCATTGTTGGATCAGGAAAATAAATACATTGCATAAAAATTGTTATCGTAATTTAATATGAAAAACAATAGTATCAAACATATTGAACGTAGTTCGAATTATTTACAGTATCAAATGAATCGTAAAAATCATCAAATTGTGCGTTCAAACAATCATAACAAGTGTAAAGTGTTAGCCGTCCGTTCAGTGCATGGTGGGTGTTGGAAGATGGATTCCAAGCATGTCTTCGATCACTTTTCTGACCGGTGCGAGGTTCAATCCAACATCGATGGCCTTCTGCCTCATCTCCAAGAAGATTGGTGCCTGATAGATGGCGTTGACGATCTTCTGGAAATCGTCAGACCGTAGTTTCTGCACGAACGCCCTAAAAGCTGGCGAGTTTTGCATCTTTTGTTGAAACAGTGCCTTGAACTTGTCCAATGGAAGGACAGCAATCACGTCATCGACCAGGCCCTTCACTCCACCGCGATTGGCTATCGTGTGTGTGAGGCTTAACTTTGGTGGGACGTAGTCTTCCATTCCGAATAATTTATGGACTTTTTGAATCAGACCGTAAATGTTCAAACCAGCGTCTGCGAGGTATCTCACCAGGTCGCGGTACTCGGGCAAAGCTTCCACCTTGCGGACCAACGCGTGGAACTCTTCGCTGTACATATACTCCATCGCCTTCTTCACTTCGTCGTCGTCCAAGTAAGACATAACGATGCTGACGATTTTGTTCATGTCGATCAGATCGGTAAACTCGTGGATGTCTCTGGACAGTTCATTGTCAGCGTAAGCGGCGTAAGAATTCTCGACAACCGGGAATTCGATGCCAAGGACGGTGTAGATGATGTCCTCGATCAGAGCTATGTCGAGTTGCTTACTGACGAGCATCGAGCGGAAGTGTAGGTAATTTTTATTCTGATAAAGAGCGTTTATGAATTTCTGGTTGCCTTCGGACTTTAGATGAGCCACGAACTCACGGAACGGCGGGGACGTTCTCATCTTGTACACGTAGCCGTGAATGAAGTCGTCGTAGTTGACAAGGCTCTTCACGTCCTCGAACAGGCCCTTCAATCCGCCGGTGATCCGTGGTCCGGCGTTGTATCGTTGGAACGGCGGGATCCCGATGACCTTGTTCAATTTATTCAGTTCCGAATCGATGTGAACGCCGTTCTTCTCGAGGTAGGCTGTAAAATCGTGGAACTGGGGGATCGCCTCGATTTCCTGCACCATCGTCTTAAATTCGTTCGTCTCGAAGTACTCCAACAGCTGATGGAACTCCGTGTCTTCGGAGGCATACTGTAGAACAATACTGACCACCTTGTCGAATGGGATAAAGTCTAGAAAGTATTGGATGTCCTCGTGAAGTGGTCCCTGCCCGAAATTCGGGAGATTGTGACAGCTGACGGTGGCAAGGGCAACCAGCGCCGTGAACGCTGCTGCTTGGAGCTTCATCTGGAAGAAAGAAAGATGTGAAACGTTTATTCGTGATCAACGGGACGAGAGGAGAGTCGTACTGATTCCAGGTACCGAGGCAGAAGGGTTAACGCGTTTAGAAAAGCGGGATTAACGAACCGCGCGCGGATTCGTTGAATATTTTCGTTCGAACAATGGTAACGAATTCCCGCAAAATTTTTGAAGCATCGAAATTAAATTCTTCGGTTCACGGTAACGCAAGATTGAAATTGCTGGAGGATCGACCGGAAGGCGAATAATATCTCCGTATCGTTTCATCTGCTCACCTTTCGCTCTGAAGATGGAATACTTGTGTCTGTTAAAACTTCTGCCAGACAGTTTATATACATGTACGATATCGTAGTCGAAGAGGCACAGGTAGTATCACCTGAGAAGAAGATAAGATTTCAATTGTTCGAACAGCTGTGACTGAACGTTTGCAAAGATCGATACACATCGTTAGACGTGATTATCAGGGAATATTAAAAATCTGTGAGTCTTCTAGAACAAATATCGTATTGTTTATGTCCTCGTCTGTTTGTCGACAACATAACAGGATAAATTCCCTGAAAATATGTACACAGTTTGTGCACAGTGTTGTATTATAGAATGCTTTAACTCTTTGGAGACTATGGGCGTCATAATCTTGTACACTTGTGAGTGTAATATGCTCATGAGAAATAAATGCAATGTAGATACTTTGTTCAGAAGATGGATGGACTCTGATATAGAAAAAATGGCATACTGAGTTCGATTTAAGAAAATTAAAATTAGCAGTAAAATAAGGAAGTGTCTATTTAGTTTGTAGATATTTAAATGAGAATATTAAGCAAAAAGGTTAGTATACAGAATGCTAGATTATTCAAAAGGTACAATTGAATGCAGAGGAAATCAACGACATATAAGTCCCTAAAAGATTTATCATATTTTTAATAAAAAGAATTTTATTTGAAGTGTTATTCTACGATTAAGTTTATATAAATCGAAAGCTTAGCTAATATATTCTTTTTCTGACATATATTTCTCTTGATAAGAATTTTAATTTCCACTAAAATAATACCATTTAGTGTGTCATAATGAGATCTATTTTATTCGTCTTTTTGTTTATAATTGTGCTTTGCTTTTTTCATAGCGGATAATCCATTATACGGTCTCACCGAGTGATTATTATCGCTTATACATATAACGAATAAGCGGCCTAACATCATAGGAAAAACCATTTAAAGATAAATTTCTTCTGAAAAAAATGAAGCATAAATAAAAAAAGATACAGTCAAGATAGAATATGAACAGAATAGAATATTCTGTGATGAAATAAAAGACATTTCCTTTATAAAATATAATCGTATAGCTTTTTAGTTAGTAGAAAAGATAAAACTAATGATCGGATGATACAGATTGAAATTAAAAATATCGTCTAATTAATATTAAATTTGCTTCGGTTTGCTGTAGTGTAGGAGAAGAAAGATAGGAAGAGGAAAAGAGAGGGAAGAATGTTTTGTTCTGGGCCTCCTCAGTAAGGCTACCTAGCAGACCCTGCCATTGTTTTAGCGAACGTTTATTGTGCCAAATAACAAAAATAAGTATATACTAGGGTACAATAAACTTAAAATGAACAAAATGTGTAATAGTACACAGGGCAGAAGTTATTAAAATTAGACAGAAAGCTCGCGAACGCACAAGCACGTTCTTGATGGTGGCGGTTTTATAATAATTGCACAACATTTTTAAAACTAAAGGTAAATGTGTAACGGTTTTTCCGTTTGATAGTGAGTTTGGTTATAGGTTTGGGTTGTTTTATGTATAAGATGGCACGTTACTAGACGCTACAAAGTCTTATGTTTGTATATTTTTTTTTTGGGGGGGGGGGAGGAGGGCGGGGGTCACTGTTCAATTATTCTATTATAACTAATTATGCTATGACATATTTGTATTACTGTTTTAGCCTATTTTTGATAGGGTAAAGGATTCTGACGAAGAAATAACAAATTGGTAAAAAATATGCTGGATGCATTTTTTCAGAAATGAACCCTATAAATTTTTTTATAATGTATTAATATATGAGAATTCAAAGTTTAAAATACTGAATTTATTACTATTTCGGGTAGACTAAGAAAATTCGAAAATATTGTATTAACACCACTTTAACATTAACTAGTATTTATAATGGACTTACTACGATATATTATTATACCATTGGAGTACAATGAGTTCTATTCTACATTTTGATTATGCTGGAGAGATTTAAAGAAGTCAAGATTTCCTAAATCGCGTCAATGGTGTTTCTAAAGTGTTGCAATGGAATATAATATAGATTTGAATATCGTTTTTCAATCTGAAGAATTTTAAATTATATTTTGGCTGTTGTTGACTTGGACTGTTTCAAATATTATGATAAAGCTAATTATTAATTTTGAAAGTGGCTTAAGTTCATTCTTGGTAAAAATGTCACATATTATTCAGTCAATAATTGCTATTATTTTAATAGGAATTTTAAATGTAACTCTTATAGATACATTTAAGGAGTGTTGGTATATTTAAAGCGTTATATTTAAATTTTTTGAAAATGATTACTTGCAGAGGGCAAATGCTTAATTTGGAAAGATTAAAGAACTAGAGATTCTTATCTTATTTTGTATAATATTACATAAGTAACATATCATTTGACAATGGATTACTAAAATCTATAATACAAAGAAAAATCATTTTGTGTAATGTACATAATTGCTGATAATCATATCAAATTTGGAAAAACATTTGTCCACATGCTTAAATATCTAAATAAACAGATAACAAAAATTATGACTTAATTTCGATTCTTTATTGTAAAATCAATTTACTTTTATTCGTGTAGATTATAATTATGTAGATATGCAGATATTTTACAGCATATTACTAAAGTGTAAATTAATTTTTAATTTATCCTTATTTCTTTTACTTCCTTAATCCACATTTGTTACAGTCATCAACAAAATTTTGCTTTGGATCTAAAATAGATCATATTGATGCGATTTCTTTCACTAGTTAAGAAAGGTTTAATGTAACTCGACAAGAATTATGACCTCATTCAGAGACTGAAAAAAAGGAAGAAAAAGTTTAAGAGGCAAGAATAGAATGTCTTCATGATTCTTATTAATAATACGTCACCAATGAAAGCAAGGCAAGGAAATGAAAGGAGAGAAATTATGTAAATCTCTGAGAGGAGATAAGAAAAGAAGAGTCATAGGTAGTAGATTCATGTACCAAATAGTAAAAAAGAGTATAAAGAAACAACATTAAAGTATAAAGAAAAGAACTATATTAATATATAAAAAAGTATAAAGAAACAATATTGAAAAAAACAATATAGAAGAAATTAATATGCGTTAAACCTACGTATAGTGAAAGTTTTAAAAAGAAAAAATGGAGGCAGCTTGTATTTAAATCTCAAAATTTAAACATGATTAATGTGATATGTATGAAAGGCACATGAAATGCAACAGATATTGCTATTTATTCTTAATTGAAAACTGAATAATTTTTCATATTCTACACTGATAATTAAATTCAAATATCGTCGGCTTACTGTCAAAATTAAATAAGTGGCACTTCGTTAGTATTATGTTAATGAGGTTTAAAAAGTTTGAACCTACAGTAAACTAACTATACGAAAACAAAACATAAATTACGGTATTATTAACATAATTATTAATTATTCGCATGGTTAATAATAAAAATCAGAAAATAATTAACCCACAAAAATGCGCATTAAATGCACCTAATGCAAAACTGGCAAAATGTACTTATCTTGTAGTAGCAGTAAATCAACGATATATGTAGCAGTTTCATAAAAAAAAGTGTATCATACAACAAGTAATTAATTAGTTTAAAGTAAACGTTTGTAGTGTTTTCGATGAAAACATCTTGTAATACCAAGATTGTTATATCGCAGAATTAAGAATAGAAAAGACAGTATTTAATACATATGCTTATTTATTGAACAAAATTAACAACATTCCTTAGAGATATAAAAGACCATCAATCGCAACTCTTAGTTAACCTTGCAGTTAAGTGGAACACCCAAGATTGTTTCGATGATTTGTTTTACAGCGACGACGTCGATGCCGGCTTTCTTGGCTGTTGCTAAAAGACTGTTGAAGTGTGGGTTGGCGCAGACCTGGGCGGCGATATGTTGGAAGGCAGGAGAGCTCAAGTGAGCCATGAAGTCACGGAAGACCTGAGAGTTGGCCATCTTCTGCTTGTACAGAGCCTCAACCTTGTCCAGAGGGAAGACTGCCTTCAAGTCGTTGATGAGTCCGCGGACTCCACCGCTGATTTTGTAGGTTGCGAGGTGCGCTGGGGGCTTCAGCTCTTTCAAGCCGAGGAATGCATTAGCCTTGTTGACCAGATAGTACGCGTCGACACCAGCGCTCTGGATGTAGTTTAACAGTTCGATGACCTCTGGCATGGCTTCGACGTCACTGACCAGGCCCTTGAAGTCTTCGGATTGCAGGTATTCGAGGACTTGTTGAACCTCTTTGTCTTCAGCAACGTATTCGAGGAGGATGGATACCATCTTGTCGAGGGGAATAGCGTCGACGAAGTCTTGCAACTCCTTGGCCAGGGCACCGTTGCCGGTACGGGGAATGTTGTAGGCCTGCATGGGACTAGAGAGGGCCAGGACGGCCACGACTGCGAGTACGAATTTCATCTGCGAAAGTAGACGAGACATTTGTGTTGAGAAAATCATCGAGAAGTGCTCCAGAAGTGGAAATAGATATTCTCAATTAAAAGTGGACCGGCTATGGTGTAACTATACCTTGATGTAGCTTGATTTTCTTATGTCATATTAAAATTTTTGTACAAGATCAGAGATATGTAGACAGAACAGTTGTTCTATTTGTTCTACTCACCATGTTGTTTCTGCGAGTGGAATCTGCTGAGTGCATGGTTACCGTAGCTTCACAGGTGGTTTATATACACCTCCACGGCTGCTCTGTCCATTACGATAAGATTACATCGATTAGTGTTCATAAACATGCAAATAAAGTACTCAAGCAATGTGTACCTCAATTTTGGAGAGTATTAGATAACACCACCAATGTTGTTCTTAATCTTGAAAGTTTGCACAAGTGTTTCTTATAAATTGAATGCCAAAGATTAAAGTCGGCAGGTGGATGCATGTATAGGAGAAAGTTTTTCAGAATTAATGACATTGATAATATTTTTCAAGACCATCGAAATCTATTGACAATATCTTTTACACAAATTTTTTATACTTTCATGATTTATAAGCACCTTAACTTATGAATTATGAAAGGGAAATTTAAGAATGTGATATACGTGTAACAACAAAACCTTATTCAACAAATAACTGTGTACTTGCATTTATTTTTCTACGCCTGGCAGACTGCAACTAACAACTAAGTAAAAAATGAAAAGTCAAAAGGGCTCTCAAGACTGCCCAGAGTCACAGTGATCCCAAATCAAAACCATTTTAACCCATTGCATTCGTCGCCTCCCCAGACGTTAGCAATATAAGCTCTTGCTAACGTTTACCGGCAACAGAAAATTTCCATTTCAATAGAAAACTGTGGAAGCATGCATCTTTGAAAAAGTGCTATTTCTTCTCAGAGGGGACATCCGAGTGCAAAGTTCAAAAACGACACGTACTTAAGAATAGCAGATATCTGAAAAAGACAGGGATGGCCAAACCGTGACGCTTTGAATGATTACAAATGGCGCATTACATTCTTGCGCCTACCTATTCTTTTGAAGTAGATGCCATAATTGAATCCATCTTCGTACTTTCAGTACTTGATTTCTTCGTACTTCGTACTTGAGTTGTGTGTCGTATTTGAACTCGTTTGTGTAAAAGATTTGGCGTATGGTATGCAAAAGGTTGGCCACCTGTGATGTAGAGTTTTGCCTTGAGAAGTTAAATTTCATCAACATTACAATCAAGGCTAGCTCTCTAAAAAAAAACGAGGAAGAACGAATACCCACGGATACTTAATTACCGTACACCGCAAGAACGGCATCGTAATTGTTCACCAAAGGAGCAGCAATTGCTTCGAAGTTTCGTCTGCGTTCAAGTTGCAACTGTGAGTCGTATCAAATTATTTTCCCTCGCCGGCCAGGCAAACTTTTGCTCGATATTATGGTAGCACATGGTGGTAACAGCCTGCCACGGCGCGGGCTCATCGTTACCGGCGTAACGGCCCCAAGGATTTTCACGGCGAAACAAGAACCAACTAAGGAAAATGTGTTCGCAGTTAAAGATCTGCTCGCCTTTGATTAGGAATCGCGTTGCTCGCGGCGAAATTCTCCTTAAGAATCGAACCTACGTGAATAGAATTGCATAAACGCTCGACTACTTTCGAAAGAGGGAGATCTCAAAATTACAGAAGATCCGAGTTGTTAGATTTATTTGCAAGGAGTAAAATATGGAGTGGTCATAATAGACTACAAGAAGCATTCGTGCATTTCATTTTCACATGAAATTATGTTTTTCGTTATCATTACAAAATCATAGATAAATGTTGTTTTTGAGAAAGTAAAATTTTAGTCCTACCGTCTATATAGCATTCTTAGATAATACGTGACTTTCTCGCATTTTATAATTTAATACTGCTAATCGTTTCCTGATTTCTCAATAGTAATTATCCTGTCATAAATTTGAAAAGTTTCCAGCAAGTTTTTGGTCATTAAATGTTTGGGACCAGCAAGTGGTAGCTGCGTAATAATTAACCAAAGTGTTACCACCAACTCTGGTATCAGGAGTTTCGTCATTCCTTCTCTGCAAATGCTCCAAAACGCATTGCTTCGGTTTGCTTGTTGCTGAAAGGAGAAAAATGGAAGGAAAAGAGAGGGAAGAACGTTTCGTCCTGGGCCTCCTAGTGGACTCAGTGCGGCTACCTAGCAGGTCTTGCCTTAGACACGGGGATGTTAGGGACAGATGAAGAAGTGGTATATACATATTGAAACGCAGAAAGAAATGTGCACTTTTGGAAAGTTTTTGCACTTTTTTCACGAATGTCGTTGTCCTTCTAGTATATATTTTGGTATGTCTTCTAGTATATATAGCTCCATCAATGCTAGGGTCAATGCAATATTAGTGTTTAGAAATCAGAAGGTAAAAAACTACAGCAAGACTCAGTCAAACAATACAAAGGCAAAAAATAAACAATCTTCTAATTTACAATGTTGAATTTATTCATTCTAACAATAAGTGGGTGGTTCTCCGAGTAAGCATATTCAAGAATTCATTCGCAATATATACTGTGAACGATGAAACTTTCCATTAGGCGTGCAAGTATTCATTTCATTGTATCCTGCATCGTTGCATTGTAATTTTTCTAAGTGCTCTTAAACGTCTACAGTATCACAAGCGCAAGTTTTGTATAAAGGGTTCAAATAAGTAGCCTAAAGCCAGAAATATCAAAAAAGTAACAACCTATGAGCAGCGACGAAAACAAAGTTCATTCCTGAGTATGATCTCCAAAAAAATGCCTCGTCTGGAATGAGTTAATCACAGTTAAACAATAGAAATTGTAATGTACTTAAAATTGTTTTTGTTGTTGTATACAGTTGCTTACTGCAGACTTGATAATTGAATAGGACAAGGTATAAATCAAGGATCAGTTAAAAATTGTTATTACTCGATCGTTACAATTTACATACAGTTATTAAAAGCTTTTTCTTACAATCGAGATAATGGAGTCAGGTGAGCGTTCTGCATGCTTATCTGTTTACATGTTAACTAGATAAGTACAAAGCGTTATAGAGAGTATTTAAATATGTCATAATAAATGGTCATCCACAAGACTCACCGATAAATGATCGATCTTGCGATCTACCTATTATTTTTGCAGCCATTATCGGTTATATCGACTGCAAAATCTCGGAGGAACGAAACAATTGACCTTCTATTTTTAGTTATAAAATATCTGATTGTGTGGGAAATCTTTCTCACTCCTTCATCGCGATATATCTAATCTACATTATACGCATATACATTATCCTGATCAACGTAGCTGCCTGCGACTTGTAAATAATTTCCACGTTCATTAAAATATATAGAATATTTTATTAATCTACAGTTGTTATTAACACTATCGCTCTTCGGTCACAATACTCTCGCTGCTCGCTTTCATCTAAACTTATTCGTTCCGAAGATTCACACTGTTTCCAAGCATTCCTCGTGCAAGAGGGTTAATTATATGTAGGAATAGTGTTCAGAAGCGTTGATTATAAAATTGATACTGCAAAGCCTCCTTGTCGGTGCTATCCTATCCTATTATTATATAATTCCTATGTATTTGCGCGCGTATTTCCTTTCGCCAATTTTTTTCCTGCTTTCTCTCCGAATTCTGCATGCATAAAAATAATTGTACATATTGACTTTGCCCTACAAAAAAATTATCTCTAAAATTCTTTCATCCTTTAAAGCCTTTACTTATAGCAGATAGTTCGTAAAGACTCAAAACCATACGAGTACCGCATTCAAAAGACCATAAGAAAATCCGTGTCATCAAGATTTGTGAGTGGAGGAGGAAATGTGTGGAAAAAATCTGTTCGAACAGGTGTAATGCGATGAGAAGAATCGGTGGCGGGGCGAACGCGACGGCCAATTGGAAATCCCTTTGGTCTGATGATCGAAAAAAAGAGATGGAGGCGAATGGAAGGAGACAAAGTCCTTCTAGGTTCCGGGGCGAGGGAACGGCTTTCAGGCGAATCGAAAACGAAGAAGGAGTCCCGAACGATTCCACGGAATCGTGGGTGGAGAACGCGGCGGAAAAGGTGGCCGTAACAAATCCTCGGCGAGTAATCGAGGTCGTGCCTCGGCTAGGTTTTACTCTCGAACACTTAACTCTATTGCGATTGGATTCCCCGGCAAGTCCTCTCTCTTTCCCTTCGACGACCACGCGATCTTCCTCTTCCGCTCGTTGATCCTTGTCCTCCGCACCGTTCCTCTTCCGAGTGGTTCATTCCCGGAGTCTCCGTTCCCTCTTCAAGGATCCACGCCCACGACTGACTGGCTGGCTGGCTGGTTTCTTGCACGCGAAAATCTTATTGCAAGCGACGCGATAAAACACTCCGAAGGGACCAGCGAGATCGTCCTTCCCTCAAGGAACTTTCATACCACGCGCGCGTGGGTCGAATGACAGTGGCTCGGATCAGGGATTTCTAGTTTTCAGACCGTTTGCCGATGATTTTTTAATAGTGGAACGTCGATAGCCTTAGAGGATTTCCGTGTGAAACGGATTCGACGGAAATTGTACAAACTGTGATTCGATGAGTCAACTACCTCGAGCAAACCTTGAGAGTTCTTTTTTAACTATAGTGCACAAGTCGATGATGGAAAGTAACGAGATGTGGTCAGAGTCTATATGCTTATGGAAATTATGCGAAAAAGAAATTGAGTGTGTTTACCCACCTGTTACCCACCTGTTCGAGATTCAACACCAAATCCAACCTATTGTCAATAATATAAAAGATGTAATTAAAAATACTTTCATTTTCACTGATTAACTCAGTACATATTATATAATATTATAATTGAACTGTAGAAGGAAAAATATGAAATTTTTTATTGACAAAATTACCATTGCCACATTCGTGCATTCGATAGAAATTCGCGTAGCCCCTGCTATTTGACACGTATGAAAATGAACTAGCGGAACTCGGTCTCGAATTCATCGGTGAATCCGTGAGATACGATACCGACTCTGAACACACAGAGGCCAACATACACGTCTTAGGGGTCTGTGAATCGTGGGATCCAAGGGATATCAGCAATTGCCAGGGATCACGAGGATTTCAGGGAACTATGAACGCCGTTGCATAGAGGGGATGCGGTCGAGAGAACTTGACCGACCATGTAGGACTATACTATTAAATTTGAGACTCTCGCGGTATTTTAACCGCGCTCATTATATTTTCGAAATCATCGGGACCTTTTTCCAACTTCATGGAAACCTCCGCGTCTTTGTATCGAGCATTCAATGCTCAAGGTCGCTTGGCGTCGAGCTCGACTGGCCTGGAATTGTTTCCGTCAGTTTAACCGAGTCCAAGGGTTCATTCACCTGATTCCCCGTAACTGGGGTCGTCCATCGCTCCTCGAAGGCTCCCCTACACGCCATAGAAGCTCCGTGTGCTTTGAACAGTGTTTGTTGCGGTATAACAAACGAAGTTGGAATACGTAATGGAAGAGAACTCGGTCCAGTTAAGTCAATATTGCTGTACTACTATCTCCACTTTGTGATATTAGGTTGATGCACATTTGCAACTCGAAACCGTTACAATCCCCATATAAATTACGTATTTCGTATGTTTTTAAGTAAAAAGGCAGGCTCGCATCATAACGTGAAACACGTGCATGAACGATTTACAAAAGTGTCAGTATTTTGAAATGAAATCATTTTTTAAACAAATTTTGTTGAACATAAAATTTTGCGCTTCGATCGAGATTATGCGAGCGGCGGGGAAGGTGAAGCTAACCAGCAAGAACCGAGCTTGCAGAACAAACGAGTCATGTCAGCGAGAGCGAGTACGAGCGGGACGAGCTCGCTTGTGTTTCAATGTCCGCACATCCGACCGGACCGACGAGTGATGTGGTCTGCTACCCTCCTGCATCCGGTCGTCGCCAAACAGAACACGGCCCGCGCACTTGTTCCTGCTGTGTGTTTGCACCACACTTTCCTCGACCTGTCACGACCGCTTAATGCACCGATCACCCCTATACGCGACGCACTTGCACCCTCAAAGGAGCTTGTGATAGCTACGACTCCGCAGCCACGTGATTATTTATGCTTCTTAAGTTACTTAAAATTCCGCACTTGACGACCAGGTTCGCGTACTATCCTGACTCCGCATGCGTCTGATTATAGTTCATCCCTTTAAATACTTAGAATTTTGTAATTGTGCCAAAAATTTCGTCCCAACTTTTGCTTATTTATTATCCTTTACTGCTTCCTTGCATTTTGCTGGAAACTTTCACTGTTCTCGTTTGCGGATCCATTCTGTTCTATCTCGACTTTTCCTCCACTATACCTACACATTTTGAACGTATCCGAAGATACTATTCTTACAGGAAATAATTGCAAATCAATTAAAAATATCCAATTTCTGATTTATTTTAAGTGATGTTCTAAACTATTTTCAATTTACTTAACTTACATAATCCTTGAATAATAATTGGTGAAAAATTGCATAATTGATAATGAGGAACAAATTTATGAACACATTTAACAAGTTTAATAGTAATTGCAAACATAATATAATAACAAATACACATAGTAAAAACCATTTAATAATTAATTTGTAAGAAAAACGTGGAGGGCGTACATTTACGCACATTGTATATACGCCTATCCTAGTGAAAGAGTTAAGAAGCGACCTTTCAACTCTTACGACAGACAGACGTCAAGGCTACAGTCATCAAGGACAGTGTATAGAGTTACAGCATTAAATTTTTTTCCAACAAGTCTTTGTTGCTATAGTTATTATTATCGTTATTGTTACTGCTTAATCGCAATTGCTATTCTGCTGTCTTCGCGTTATACATATTAATAGTGAGTGTGGTTGTACTCTCATTTTAGCTGTACGCCTCAAGTCTGTAGGCAGACCAAAAAAGCAAACAAGTAGCAAGAAGCAACAAAGAAGTGTCCAGCTTCAAACGAAGTTTCCACGCGCGAAGGCTGCTACAAAAAGTTATTTCGTATTGATACGTTTGTATTACAGCTATAATGTTTGATGAACCACTCTTCGTGACATCGCGATCTTGGACACAATGAAAACAATCACGAGAATCTGATTCTGCCAGTAGATAATATGATAATCCATGGTGTTAGGGTTATATTATCGATACCTGTTCGCATCGTGTGCGTGCATTTACGTGCGACGCCGATAACGAGCAAACTTTCGGCCACGGACACTCGAGCAAAGTAATTGTGCTCGCACTCCACGTCAAGTTACATTAATTAACGTCAACTAAGACTGCGAAGGAAGCTCGTCTGTTTCGATCGTCCGTTGCGTCGTCGGACGCAAGGTCCTCTCTAAGGAAGTGACCTTTCGCGTTCTCCAGGTGTTCTCCATGTGTTATGTAAAAAGAAATTTGAATCAGACTTTTGCTATGATGTGTTATCAAAACAACTTTAAGGAACTATGACAGATTATATCAAGATACAATCAGCTTTGATTGATCTAAAGGACTCTATACAAAAACCATGTTCCTTATGTAGGTCATCAATAGTCAGCGTATTTTTTTCGCAGGCCTTCGAATAATGAAGGGCCAATTTATTTTATTCGAATATTGCACCCACAGTTTAAGCATCAAAATAAATTTCGTGTCATAACTTTGAAATGAAAAGCTTACTCAAGATGCGACTTATCCACTTAAGAAACGTAAAATGAACTTGCTGCATCACGTGTTTTGTTAGAATTTTAAGATTTTGTTGGGTATTGCAATTTTGTATCATTTTCCATAGATACAAAAACTAAAAATACGCGTAAAAGTTAACTTAAAAAATTTGTTAAAGTAAAAAGTCCTACTTCATTAAAAAGCTTGAATTCTTTGTAATTTTTTGCCGCAAGAATCAAATCGATAACTTCTTTCAGTCAAAAGTTGTAGCCTCGAAAATGTTTCGCCAAATGCGTACCTTCAGCACTTCCTTTCCGTTACTCGAAGGTTTGCAAAAATAACACGCTAGCAATTCTACAAATTTGCAAAGTTTTAACGAAACTCATTGAGGGCGAAAACATATGATTTTTGGATAAAATCTTTCCCCAAATCTTGTCAAAAGAAACTCTTGCCTGTCGCAAGACGAATGGAAATGGAATTTTTAGCGTCCCCGCCTGAAAGGCGAACTGTTAAAACGCGTAGAGCACACGGTCTTTGCCGAACTTAACGCGACGTCTGCCGTCCTGTGCACAGGTAAGACGCCTCTCTCGCAGAGGCTACCTACACAGCGGCCAGAGGGTGGAATCCCCTGGGCCGCCGGGCGAAATCACATTTTACCTCGATACACCGGCTCCTACGGTAGTAATTTTCTCGAGAGCAAACAAGCCGACCTTCTCGCATACATTAAAGTTCGAACTGGCTCTAACGGGAAGCCATCGCGCCCCACTTCTCCTGTACAAGGGCCGAAAGTCCTCCGACGTCTTTGGCGGTGAAATGAAATTTCGATCGACCCGACGAAGACGCGATCCTTTCGCGCGGGTTTTCTTCAAAGCCTGCACCATGATCGGATATGCACCGCCACTGAGCGATGCTTCCCGCGTATAATTCGTTTTCAAACGGGATCGCCTCTTCGCTGCGTCAGCTTCGTTGTTCGACGTTCGCGATCACGATTTTATTTCCTACCGCGATAGAGCATCGGCCATTTTAAGCATAAATTTCGTAAATTTCGTTCCCTGTCGTTTGTTTAGCGAAGTTTTACGTTGATACAGACTAAAATTAATGATTGTGGCTTAGTCTAAATTAGAATCCAATAACACGGTCAATAGTCACTTTTAAGGACCTTTCCTTATTATACTTAAAATAAAACAGTTTTAAATATAATTCATATTTGTAATAATAGTTAATAATTTCATTCACCAAATCTTTGAATTTTATATTCCATTGTTATAGTCGAGGCACCCCTTAACTTTTTCGTCAGTAATCTTAGGAGAAAAACCATTCTCGCCAGACCAGTAATATCCTGTATCCATTTTACTGTTTTGTGGCATAATCCATCTGTAATTTACAAACTGATAATGAACATCTGTGATATATCGCGACGCCGGGCTTTCAAAAAAAAAGTTTATTACCTATTACTGTCGGTTTGGGACAAACGGTATTTATTCACCCGTGCATCACACGGGGGGGGGGGGGGGCTGAATTTTATGAATCTGCAAACTATCACTAGCCAATAAAAGGCATTCCATCTCAAAACTTTACTTGACAAAAAGATTGGAGAAAACCCTTCTACACTTCCTACACTCCAAAATGTTAACAAATCGATGCGTATTATTTTTTAATATATGCCCTATGAAAATTATTATAAGCGTACGCTCAAAGCAAACAGAACCAGATTCCCATTATTTTTCTAAAGTAACACATTTAACTATCCCAAATAATTCTTAATATTAAATAAATTTTATTTTCGACTCCTTGGTATTGGTAACATCTTTCGGCAATAGAAAATTTCCATCTCAGTAGAAAACTTGAGGATAATATGCATGCAAAAAGCTGAGATGGAAAAGTCTATCCTCCGCGATTACTAATCAATGCTGATGTCACCTCAAAGGGGACAGTCATCCGAGTGCAAAGGGTTAACTATGCGCACGTTAACGTTAACGTATGAAATGAGCATACGTATAAGATCATTATTAATTACAATTACGTACTAAACATTTGATTTGCCCGTGCCTGAACATACGTAAAAAACGAAACGACAAAAATATCGTTTAATTTAGAATCGCGGTAGTTCTTGTAGGATTAATTTGAGTATTGTAATCTACCGTTCCTCGATAAGATGTCATCGGACAGGGAGCGTAAATTCTTGTTCGAGACATTCGCGTATATCTTTACGGCAACCCCGAGAGGCCAGTCCTTTTGCGCGAGTATTGTCTCGCAGTTTATCTGCATGGGACCACATGTTATTGTTGTGTACTCTGCACGTATACCGCTTATTCGTATCTCGTGATATAATAACCAGCAGCGACAATGCTTTAATCCAAGGACTGGTCCGTAGCACAAAAGGTGTGAGCCATGGAATTAAGCTGATTAGGTAGCCGCCCCCTTGTTCTCGCGTTCTGAACCTCCCCTCGAGGGTTGCCTACTTCTCTCTCAATTTACCTTTCTTCTCCCTCTCTCGTCTGTCCCTCAATCTCTGCTGCGTCTCTGTCCGTGGACGCGACCGTTCCTTTCATTTACTGTAACGTCTCCACTGCTTTATAGTACGAACTTTTGCGTAACTGCTCCCTTCCTTTTTATCCGTTCATTTTCCTCGTCCTTCGCGAGCGACGTCCTTGGCTCGGCGTTATTAATAAATGGTTAAAGTGCCGTCAACTATACCGTGGAAGATTCATACGCTCAAAGGACAATTAAGCTAATTGAATTCCAAGCTTGTCTTTGCTTCAGAAAACTGGTCATGTAGGCGATGTGTTTTTGAACCGGAAAGGAGGTCAATCTACGCGACGAAGTAAAAGGAAATTGTAAAACAACGTTTTTCATTCGAGATCCCATTTTCGAGGAAATCTAATTTGAAAACTCAACGAGAACATAGAGAGATCACAACGAGTTCTCCTATAGAATCTCTAATTTCGATGTTGAAAATACGATTCGTTCATTTTATCTAGTTGGGCTCTACAATTTTGACTTTCTTAATATTTGTGCGAAATAAACTTTTATCGCAATTGTACCAAACGGTCTCCGAAATTGAAGAAAAACCTTATTCCACGTTTCCGTTTTACTTTTTTCACGTGGTTCCGTCTGCTTTCCAGGTTCACCGGTGGACCGGATACTGCTCTGTATACTTCAGAATTATATTTCAGAACGCGGACGCTCAGGATGCGTCTGTGTTTGCTCTTAGTTTGAAATGAACATGACTCCGCGAGCTGTTTACGATTCCCCGTGGACCAACGCTCGGCCGTACGTACATAGTTCCACGGGACGCAGCGGAACCCTTCGAAAATGTAGTTACGTTCGCAAACCGCGAACTGTTTGCGCCGTCCCTGGCTGCCAGCGTTCATCGCGGCCACCAGAGCTCGCGGTAAGATTTTAATCTCTGGTTTTACGCGCGAAAAGCCGCGCTAATCTTCCGGCGAAATTTACGCGGCGCGCGCGAGCCGCCTTTTAAATCTACCGGAAGCGCCGGCACGTGATAAGTACGGACGATGACCGCGATCATCCCTCCACCGCTTCCGGCGCAATCACGCACTCTTTGGCTTCGAAAAAATACCATCTTCTGTCAATCGTTTTAATCGCGTAAAATTAGAAAAATTGCAGTTTAACCTAATCTAATCTAAAGTATTCCAGAAAACAATTTTAGGAAAGGGAGAAAAGTACTTTTTTTATACAGAAAAATTAGAAATATAATATTTATAAAGAACTTTCCAAATAAAACTTTTCAATAATTAAAAATTAAATCCTCACAATTCTTTTGGAATAACAAATTGCAATAGTTAATATCTTTTTCGTGTATGGTATGCTTGAAAACACTTGTCAACGTACAGGAAAATTTTACAGGTTTCTATAACCTTCTCGATCGAATTTCTGAAAAAAAGTTGAGCGATGACTTACACTCGTCTCATCTACATCTAAGTAAAGAACTTTAATGGCCCATTTATGCGTCACCGCTAAATTGTGAAAAGAAAATAAATTATTTGAATATAGCGAGTTAGAATTTTGGAAGAAGTATATTTATCAAGATACAATTGCTGATAAAAGTTAAATAAACAATATTTGTAGATTGTGACAATATCTGGAAGAATACAAGCTTCGAGATAAGAGAACAGGTGACACTTGTATAATCACCAATAGTCCGCGAAGCGTGTTCATTTAATTGTCCTGCATTATACAATTCCGCAGAGAGAAAAAAGGGAGATAAACCGGCGAAGTTTGATGGGCTTTTTTTACGATAATCTCTAAATCGTTGCAGAGACTTCGGCTACACCACGAGGAACGTGCAAACGAGGTACTTACTCCGGATTCAAATGCGCCGGGATCGTCCAATTTAAAACTTTTCAGACACTTAGAACGTTATGCGGCTCTATTCTTTTGCGACCGTTGTTCAGACAATTCTCAAGGCCATCCTGCTGGCAAAAATATCGTACGAAAATCTCAATTCGAATTTTCGTCCAGTTCTGACTACGGAATTTATAATAATGACAGTTAAAACGGAACTCTGTATCACTTAAACTGACATTTAATGAAAAGATGGCGGAAATAGACCTTTTGAAAGTTTCCTCGCGAGTTTGATACAATGTAACGTAGCGTTCATTGGCTAGAAATAGAACATATTTCACGAACGCCGGAAAGAATTTCAGCCCACGAGAATCTAGCTGCGAAATTCTTCCGATTTTCGATACTCTCGACTAGGCAGAAACATAAATCATCGACCCTAACCACTTCGACGGGCGCAACAGCTATTTCGTAAACTCGACGAAGAGCAATGAGTTCGTAAATCAGTCGAAAGTTTTCTGCAGCCGGAGGGTGTTACTTACACCTTTAACAGGGCTAATTGAGACCCGCACTCACTTTCTTCGCTTCTCCCCACCCTTTGGCGGCGCGCGCGTCTACGCGCGGGAAAAGCAAGCCACACCGCCTGGGGATATTTAACGCCGCATAAATCGACAGTCGACGGGAAAACGCGCGGATGATCTACGACTTCTCCCGCCTTGGCATCGAGGAAGAGAAACGAGCTTGCGTCCTGCATTAATAATAAAATACGTCTTTCTTTTCTCATACAGAGTGTTCTAAAAATTAATCCCATACTTTAATTATTGACATTATGATATATTTATGATACTAATCAATACTTGCTAATTAAAGAACAAACTTCTGATTTGCTTCTTTAAATCTCTGCTGGTAATTTAACAATTTAACCAAAAGTTTTCCATAAAATGAACAATATATACTTCTCAAAAAGTAGTAGTAAGCATGAATTTTTCACATTAGAAATCTAAAATTTTATTGCAAAACGATACAATTATCTCCGCAAGCTCAATATCCATATATTTAACCTTGAAAATGCTAATCACACTCTTGCGAATCCGTTATTAACTAACTCTACTATTTAAAATGTGTTATTTGATATTTACTTCAACGTACAGCTTCTTAACTGTTACTTGCAAGCAGCTCTGAAACTTTGTTGTAATTTATATTTGTTTCTTTTTTTGTTTACTGATGTCGAGTCACACTCGACAAAGGAGTGCAAATGGCTAATGATTATGTACGTATATAATCCGTTTACAATGTCATCCGTGACTGTAGTCCAGTGACGAAGGAGATCCAGCGGCTGGCCGGTGAATCTCTAAACAGTGACACGTTATTCGAACGAGGAACAGTCGTACGGCACACTGAGACAATCCTGCCGCGGCGTATACATGTGTACACGCGCGAGGCGACACGGCGCGTTATAAGCTGAACCGGGAATAAGCATGTAAAGTAGAGGCAGCGGGCAGGTGACACGGGTGTGCCATCACGGTGACACGCGCGGATGTTCCGGCTGGAAGATGGGACACGCGACGCGATGCATCCGTTGATGAACCGAAATCTCGTTCCGACGCTTTTCAGCAGACCTGACCGCGGCGAGGCTGAATTTTAATGGACGGATCCTGGAGAGAAACGTAAATAGGCGAACGCGGAGCAGAAAAACGAACCAGGGATGATTGTGTCGGATACGGGTTTCGTTGAGCCGCATTAAAATGTAAAGGATTGCAAGTGTTCATTCGAGGAAAGTCATAGTTTTATTAACACTGTCTACAATCTGACCTCTTTCTGTATTTAATTCAAGTTCTATTACCGTTGGGCAAAAACAAGAAAGTTTAGGATATTCCAAATTACAAACGCGTAACCATCATTCATTTGTTAATCCTTTGACTACTTTTGGCGCCTAAATGCACTTAGAAAGCTTGCGTTTGTGATACTATAAGCGCTTGGAAAACTTGGACTTGTGATACTGTAATAATACTGTAACATTGCAACGCAACTTTATGGAGTGGCAAGTGTAATTAGAGACTTTTCAGTAGCAAATACGATTCTACAAGATTCGGTAAATAAAACGCACGTTCGAACGGGGGTTGCTTCATTCCCCTTAAAGCGAATCGTGAAGTTCTGCGTCGAACGTCGAAGCCCATCTGGAAAGAGCTCAAGAAGGATACAACAAACTACTACTCTCTGTCTCCCGGTGGCACTGACAAAACTTTTCAACTCGGATCATCCAATTAGGATGCAAAAGTCTAGAGTTAGGCGTTTCTTAGGTTAGCCGGCCCGTGGGACAAATCTCACTGGATAATCTTCTTCGCCGCGTGGCTTTTGCGAAAAAAGAAGAAATAGTTGAATCGTAAATGAAATTTAATTCATGAATTAAATATTTGTACATATCAAATTTGTATGTAACAAGTGACTGTTTTATATTCTGAGGAAATTATGAATATAAAGACTCGTAGTCGTTTTAAAAAATATCTACATTTTCTTTACAGTTCACAGAAATAAGAACTCGTACCCAGCCACTTTGTAAGAATCGTCCGAGCAAAGAGAAACTGGACTCAACCGAAACATTTGCCCCCGTTAAATATTATTCTCGTCGCAATTTACCAAAGAGCTTCTCCAAAGGTTCTAATTTTCCACTTCAAGTGAGGCGTTCTAAGGCCAGAGCTCTAAACATTCTATCGCCACGCGTAACATGCTAACTTCATAACCTGAATGGCCTGCGGAACATGAAGGGAATCCGTCTTGAACCAAATTTTCGTCAATTACGAGCCGCTCCACATTCGCCTCCGGGTGAATTTCGTCCACAACGCGGGACAAGGCCCGGCTATCTCGCGTAATGTTCTTTCACGCGCGAAAAACCCCCTGAGGATCCACGATATGGCGTTGCGAAAAGCGCGCACCAATTCCTGAAACGCTTCTCTACTCTAAGGAATTGCTACTCTGTTTTTCAATGAAGCGTTCCCTCGCGTTGCGTGCGACCACGGTGAACCTACACATCTACACCTTCGACAAACTTTGGTGCATTTAGTCGACGAAGCGAGTAATACGGAGGGCGAACAAAGTCGAAGGAAGTTTGGCCACAGCTGCGCTGGTTCCTCAGTCTCATGTTTTTTCAAGTGTAAGTATATACACCGATTTTACAGCGGTGCTGATATTACAGCCAAATAACGTATGTTTCGACCATTTGTTATATAACCATCAGCTTATGTTGGGCTATATTCCATTTACGTTGATACGGACGAAAACACATCTACTATTTTTGAGAATGTAAAACACTTTCGTCGCAGCTTGTTACTTGATTCATTACCAAAGGTAGCGCAAAACCTCATTAGACAATTTAGAAATTTGGTCGCTTCCCCTCAATAGTAATTGAAAATAATAATATTTTAGCAATAGTTTCTATTGATAACGTATCCCAGCAGTAGAAAATTTCCATTTCAATAGAAAACTTCAAGAAAATATGCATTTCTCAAAAATACATGGACGAGTTTATTAAACAGATGTCTGACTTCACGCTGACCTGGACGTACGGACGGGACGCCACAGTGGTGTGAACGATGGGCTGACGAATCTCCCACTAAATTTAAAACTTTACTGTATAAGACATTAAGACACACCCTTAGACGGACAAATTAGTATGTAAGATTCTTCCATGATCCAGACGCAGGACATTTTATTCAGATTTTCAAATTGCGATTACATTAATTCATTGAACCACGGACTCTTAAATTTAGTACGGTTTAGACTCGAACATTTTTATTTGGTATAACAAGGACTCTGCACTTACACTTAGGACTTTATCGGTCAATATTACATTTTTACTTTTTAGAATTGAAATTAAGCAGTAAACTTTATATAATAGTTATGCTTTCTTCCATTATTGTATATTCTCATAACACAAATGTCAATCAGCTGGTAGCCAGGAAATAGTATATTGCTATTGGAATTAATAGACTATTTTATAATGAAATTACATCGTAGAAAATATTTGAAAGGAATATACTTCATTTGAGCTTTTCTAATTTTATATCTAATATGTTTATATTGATTCGTCAATAAATGATATAAGTTTGAAGGCTTAGTGTTCTGAGTTGCTGTAAGCCATAAATGTTGTAAGACAAAGTTTTCGATATAATTATTAATAATTATTTGTCAGAATGATGAGCGTGCGCAATTTGTGTATGCAGTTAGCATAGTAGCAGTTACGGGTTAAGTATTAGTAATAACTACACTTTATGAATTCTGCAATAACTTGAGCAACGTGTTTTTCACTAAAATTTATACTATCATTTCCACTTGTAAAACCCTGACATTTTCATCGCTAAAATGTTTTCACACTGCGAGTTGATCGCTATATCAATTACGTGACCGATTATTTAAATAAATTATATATTTCGAAATTAGAGTTTGTCCAAACGATCAATGTCACAGCATACAACTCGTTTTTTGTAAGGTAACGGATCGTAATCACTTATTCCATTAATTTATCCGTTCGTGACCTTCGCGTAATCATTATGTAATGCAAAGACGTGTTTTCGAGAAGTTGCGAGGTTACTCGCTCGAAGTACTATCAGAGCAAACAACGATAACGCGATATCGATCCTCTCGGGACAGAAACAGATATATTTAATCAAGAAATGTGTATGCACACCACATAATACAATCGTTCTTGTGGATTCTTCTGTCAATAACCGCCGTTCGTTGGTACAGTTACAACGTTCGAGAGCAAGTTACAGCTCTCGATCGAAAACTTTTCCACTTTCGCAGAAGTTGAAGCAAGATTCACGACTTTTTACGACGGCTAAAATCACAACTACCAAAGCCACCCCTCTCCACCGTGTCTCCCTTACGCTGCTCCCTTTTTTCAACGGTAAAGCAATAAACGGAAGTCGTCGGAGCATAATTAATGGTCCAGCAGACGAGCCCGGACGAGATCAGTGAAGTTTCGAGGGCAAGGAGGGCAAGTGGCAGAAGCGAGTCTCGATTGCATTATTAATCGGCGCGTCTTGGCAAGTACGAGTGGTGACGGGTCAGGGGATTAAAGAGTTGCTAATATCGCGCTAATTGTCCGCTGAAGGAGTCCTGTTCGCAAAGGATCGCTGCTCGAGGCAACACGGATAAGAAATTCATGCCGACTCCATATCAAAAGGCATTTAGAGGCGTTCCACTTTGATCCGAGCGGGGTCTTTCGTTGCGCTGCAGAATCTTGTATACGGCTTTTAAAGGGTTCGAACGCGCAGTTTATACGATTAAAATGTCGGAAACGGTACTTGGTTCCTGCGATATTGGAACAATCGCAGAATCATGATGTTTCGAAGGGTGCAAAAGTGTTGGGTTAATTCATACACAATCGAATCTAAATGGTTTCATTTACAATAATTAACCCTTTGCACTCGAAAAAAAGTAACACTTCTTTTTACATATAAATTTGCTAATGGAATAAATTAAATAAGTTTTTGAACTGAAAATTATTTACATTATCTCCATTAAGGAACCGTTAAGTTTAAAGACAAATTTTAAATAGCACCTCGAGTGCAAAAGTTCAATATTTTCTTCACTGGTAGTTTAATACGTTCGCGGACCTTAAGGCCATAGTATTCAAGTTTAAAGCCCAATTATTATTCATTTCATTTTATGTGACATTAATTTTTTGTAATTATTATGCGTTTTAAAGCAATGGCCATGTTTTTTTTGCAGTTTACTGAAACTTTTATTATCCGCGAACGTATTAACCATTTACGTACTGTTTACTTATATGATTCCTTTATTTGTTGATATAAACGTGAAGGATATATATACATCGGATATCTTAGAGCAATCGTACTGTTATAATCAGTAAAGCTGTTCATCATCTGATACACGCTAGATTATCAGATCATCATCAATTACTGTTTTGAACTTTTTAGTTTAATTTGGATATCGATAGATAACGCTACATCTAATCTGGTTGTGTATACTGAAACAATTATTTCGAGTACCTTTGATTCGTATCTCTATTGTCGAACAAGGTGCTGAAGCTTTATATTTCATATGAAATACACAGTTCAGATGTAGAGGCTGTATTTCATAGAAAGAATAAAGCAGTTGGATGTTTCAATTTTTAACTTACATTCTTTTTATATCTAAATGCAAAAGACAGTCTCGAAAATGAAAATTTCAAATTTATCTCAATGTTAAAGAATTGAATTAAAATTTCTCACTCATTTTTATGAATACATATACAATACATCTTATATAACTAAAATTTACAAACTAGAACTATATGTAAACTATTTTAACACCTTATATAACTACAACTTATGTAAATTTGTAAGAGATGAGCCTCGATTTTTTTTTATTCAGGAATTTTAAATCCTTCTTGCCTTAATTCTTCGTTGAATTGTGAATTTTGTGAATGATTTACACTTTGAAAATAGCTAAAGAATTAATCTGTCGTCAATATCTGTTAAAATACTTTGCAGAATTTATGTTCTTAAACTATATAACAAACTGTGAATCTTACTCTTACAGTAAAAGAAAGTATCTGTTTACGTTTCTTCTCTGATTTCTGGCACGATTAATTAATCAGAACATGTGAGACACAGTTGACCAAGATGAATGATCTTTTCTTGTCGATGGTATAATTTCCTTTGAATTTTTACGAAGTTAATCCTCTGTGATCGTATCAAGTTTATACATAAGTGTTATGCTAATCGGAATTAATTCTTATTGAACGGACGGCAACGCGTAACATGCAAGATTACGAAGGAAAAATAAAATTTATTAATTCTTTTTTAAACCTTAGATACATATAACATAATAACGCGATCAAATTTTATGTAAAAATTATATTTTATAGTTCTCCATCGTGTGGTATCTTACAAAACGATCTCCAATACGAAGCTGACGAAGCCCAGGTTTTCGAGAACATGTGTCGCAAAAATATTTAGTTTGGCGTCTTTCCTAATTTTTTTGTTCGTTCAGAGTAAAAATAAAATTCGTCATCGCTAATTTCAATTTCACGCTTCTTTCTGTAACTTTCTTTTTACCATTTAAAAATATTTTAAGAAGCAAAACTGTCTAACTGTAATTAACACAATTTACAAAATATTATTTCCAATTCTGTGTATCTCCCAAGCTAGTCGACTTAGTATAATATAAAATCAGTAGGATTCTTTTCTGTGATGACTGGCAGTAAACCAGCGTTTCCCAAATTGTGTTTCGCGGAACATTACTTTTATGCGTTTAATATAATTTTTATTACATAATTATATAATTAAACAAGTCTTAAAAGAAGTGGTAACTAAGAAGTCAAATTTACTTTGTAGGTGTTTAAAAATTTTAGAATTTAAAAAATGTTCCGTAATGAGAAAAGTTTGGGAAACACTGCAACAGACATACGACAGCAAAGGGTTAACTGTTGTATATTTCTACTCCCTACGCTGTCGTTATCGTATTCAACAATACTGCTCGCTGTTCCCTATTTTTCCCTTTTCTTGAAATTTTGGAAGTGAAAATATATATTCGCCGGTATTGAAGTTCTGACAGCAGGATCGATAACAGAATATTATCTGGATTTTCCCTGCGAGCGAAACAGCAAAGTTTGTAAAGCTAGCTTATCGGCTCCCTTCCTTCTCCCTCCCCCTCTCTCACCCTCTGTTTTTTTTTCTACAATAGAAGAAAACGTCGTCCCGATAGCATCGATTTCCATTGTACGTGCGTTTCGTAAAAAATAAAACAGGGGCTTCCGGACGATCCCTTTGTTTTTGCGATTGCACCGAAACACAACCAAGGATCGACGTTACGTTCATCCCTCGCGCGAGACTGGTTTCAGTTACGCGGTAGTCTGCGAAAGGGAATGAGTCACGTGACGCGCGATCGAATCAGCCCTTTAATGTCCGGAGCTCTGGATTGTTCTCACGTAAAAATTTCGTTTACACTCCGAGCGATTTCATTGCGTAATTTAATCCTGCTCTCCTAAATTTTCGTAATGGTCATCTTTTTCCACCGCGCGAATGGTAAAATTTAAAATGCAAGCGGAAAGTTCGTAGCAGACCAGTTGAGAGTGAATTGGAGACTATTTAATTTGAAACGGAGCAATTAAAGTATGGGAGAAAAGAGCTTACGTGTGATTCGTGAGATTATAGTATAGACGAATTGTGAATTATGAAAATTGTTGTTTTTTAATTGCAATATTAATCCTTTATTGCCACGGCGCATATTTCAAGATAAGAAGAATGTTAGTGATGTACATATTTAAAGACTTCTTAAAATTATTTTTTCGTTATCTATCATTTGGTTTTGTTCACGGGAAAATGATTCCATTTGTTCATACTGTAAGGAGCCGACGAAGCGGCTTCAAGCAAAGCGTGGCTTTGCCATGTAAATACGATCAGATTAGAATATCTCTGCTTAATTAACCAATTGGTTTCATTTCACTCATCAAATTTCGTAAAATGGCAATTGACACTCTGCTTGTCCTAACAGAAAAGCACCCACACTTTTCGTTAGAAACTTCCACAAAGATTGAACTCAGAATTAAGATACCGAGATATATAAACGTCCTAAAAACTTGTCGAAAACTTTACTGTCTTCACCCCGATTTGTTACCGAAAACACAGCTGCAGAATTAATAGATGTTAAAGTTAATTTCTCAACCATACCGCTGTTAAACCAAACGTCAGGAATTAACAAAGTAATATAAGATATTCTTTAATAGTTAAAGAAATTATATACTAATATTTATAACGTGTTATTTATTAACACATCGCAAGCGGGAGAAAAGCAAGAGACTGTAATTTCCGTTAAGTGATAGACAGCAATGAATCTTTTATTTATAAAATTAAATTCCTTCACATCCACAACATTCGCAAATTATCGAGTTAACTAGTACGCGAAAAAGCTGGATTTGCCCGTTACACGTTCAAAAATGTAGAAAACTGTGCTCGTATGCGCTTAATGGGAAAATTAACACTGTATGTGATATGAATACAAACTCAGAAAAATGTCTTGATTCGGTTGATCGCAAATTTGAATCTGTTCGAGTCGCTTTCCTCATAGAGGTAATGGATCATAATCCATTACGAAAGTTGAACAGGCTCGATAGCTCGATTTGGCGAAAGGAAAAGAAGAAAAGAAAGAGGCAAACAGTGAAATAGATATGATACTTGGCCGGACGACGAGGTAACCGTTCGAGGACAACGTACTTATTTTCCCCGACGTTCTATGAAATTGAATTACTGTCGAATTGTGAGGCGGCCAGTCGTCTTCCCTTCTTCTTGGTTTCAATTGCTGCGCGAGCCTGCGATTCGTCGAGAGCGCCGCAGAAATTAAATAAGGGCGCGCGCGCAAACACTGAACGCAGGTAAGTTCGTTAAAGGGAGGAAAGGCGGGCCAAACAAGCAACGCTCTCTTTGTTTCATCCCCGGATACAATTGAATATCTTTCTTTTCTCTTCCTCCCCGTTTCATTTTTTCCCCTATTTTTTCGTCTTCCAGCCCGTTCACCCTCCCTACGGGTCCGCGTCTCTAACAAGGTGGATCGGTCTGCGCGCAACAACCTCTGATTTCTCACGGTTCGAACTTATCGTATCCTTGTTATTGAACAACTACCCTTGAGAATGGAGACTACAAATGGATGCTTATGTAGTGATGTCACGCCAGAAATCGCGCTTCAACCTCTCTCGAATATTTTTTTCTTCTTTGCATTGGAATCAATGAGATCAGAATACAGAGTTGTACAAAATTTTAACAAGGAACTACGAATTATTGATGATACGAATTTCAATTATTCTTGTATTTGTGTACACTCATGTGTCTATCTCTAGGCAGGCTACAAGTAACTGAAACTAATAGGGAAAAAAGGCAAACAAGGCTTTCAACACCGCGGATACTTCGAACCTTAACGTCTTTGACACCCTTAGCGCTCCACCCAGGTCGATGTTATTTAACGAGAGAAAGTTGCATTAGAGTTTTCTCAACACTCGATACAAAGTATGCTTCTCGGCTGTTTAATCTGACACTCTGGTTTCACTGATTACTTGATAGCGACTTAATTCTACATTTTTTTACAACTTATATACTAAAAGTCGAAGCAGCCGTAAGCCAATTCAATCGCTGTTTCTATTTCGAAATATAAGTGATCTCCACACAGTCAGACGATAACTAAATGCTTTACGTTTATGGAAATTTAATAGTTATTGAGTTAAGGTATCAAAAGTGCAAATATTTATAAACTTTAAGACAATTTTTAACACTTTTGAACTTACGTCTTGCATAGTTACGTACAGTGCCCTGTGAGCGTCATTTAGATTTAGAATTAAAATAATAAAAATTTCATATCTCATCTACAACGTAACCAAATGTTGAAATATAAAGGAGTTACATTCTTTTTTAAATACATCAAAATCTTCAAGGACACTGTACTCAGCTGTATACCGGCATGTACAGCGGCAATTACCGTATTTAGAAAAATTAAGTTAATAAGAAAACAAGTAAGTAAATAATTGGGAGTTCTCAAAGATACGCGTCTGTACCATAAACTACATTTTACATAATATGAAGACAGCCCTCTTCGTGACGCGACAATGTATACAGATTTTCTATTAATGCTTCTAATCAATTTACACCATCGATGACAGGTATCAAAGATGTTCTTAAAACATTTATTTGGCCAAAGCGTAACTCGTTGCTTCTGGTCGCATAAAAGTTTGTTTTCAGCCTCCACAGATCCAATATGGGTTACAGAGTCTACGCAGGGCGACAGATGTCGATCAATCGTGGTACAGTGGTGAATTCACAAAGCTTCGGAACTCGTTTCCGGGCGATTCATCGTTTGTTCGGTTCAAGGGATTACGTAAATACGTAAGATCCGCCGAAAGAAATCGGAAAGAGAGAAAACTGGCTGTCGTACCCAATAGGATAGAACATCTGCATACAGGAGTCGGGGATCGCAAACGAACGAGATCAAAGAGCCCTTGATCCGCGTCCGATCGTTCGTTCTCGCAAACGTTCGTTAACCAAATAAAAAACTGCATCTCTTTTAATCGCCGAAGAACTGCATCGACTGTAGAAAAATGGCGTGAGCACGTTGCTAAGTTTTTTAGCCTTCTGCAGTACGATAGTTTTACTAGAAAACTTAGTTATAGTTATGATTCGTCTGAAACAGAATGTAGAAGTACTTAGAAGATGAAAGGGTTAGGTTATAAATATGAAGTTTCAGGCAAATTAAGCTTAAAGTTCATCTGTCTGCACTTAATAGCGTGTAATACATCTCTTTCATCCTCTCTTTCTCCGATTCTTTTGTAACGTATCTCCTTCTCCATCTCTATATTTCTTCATTCAATGATAGAACAAAGTGAAAAGAGTTGGTTTGTAAAAGAACGATTTACATAAATCTCAATCATAACATAATCTTTTAATACAGAATAAAAAGAGAAAAGTTACGAAACTCCTTTATTTTTTACGTCTATAAATAAGCTTTTCGATCATTGTTCTCGATGAAAATCTGAAATCCAAAGACACGACACCAAAGTGTTAAAGTCCGAGTTTCAAATTATGAACACAACTTTTATAATGTAAAAATTCCAAATAACTTGATTCGAAAATACGAATTCCTGAATTCCAAAGGCAAACAACAGACATTGTATCACGTCAATCGTGTGGCCGGAGTGTTCGTTTATTTATATTTCATCAAAAATGGGAGACAGTACGAAATCACGAGTTCGGTTCGTTTCACCCATGCCCGCCGTTTTTCTGCTATTGACATACGCTTTAATATTCGATGACGCTACCCGCAAGTGCAATCGAACCTTTCTGTGTGAATACCGGTTAGATAGGCCTCCGCCTTTTTTTTTTTATTTTCCGTTCGGCACCGTGCAATTCTGCTATTACTTTTTGTTCCCCCGAAAACACCGCGGCGGTGCAGCTTTTCGAGGAGTGACACCAATCAAGCCTAACCTTCGTCGTTGTTTTAAAAGTATCATCCGCCACGCTGAATGAGCCCGATGATTCTCTCGAAACCATCAAACTACACTTAAACCTGTTTTTATGCGGTCTTTTTTTGTGCGCTACATAAAAAGTGTCCATTGAATGCATGTTATGAATAAAAATTGATTTAAGAAATGTGATTTAAAAAGAAAACAACAGATGGCTGTTACAATAACGTGCAAATTATAATTTTAAACCAATTCTTTAAAAAAAAAATCCGTGTAATCGATTATGATGAATAGTTTTGAATACACATTTTGGAATGCAAATCTAATTCTTCCTTGTTTGGAAAACCAATTTCTAGCCACGTCATGTGAGGTTCTAACTTACATATTATCTTCTATGTGGGACTTTAAAAAAAAAAAAATTTTAAATATCTTACAAACAATATATTTCATAGCTAGTTATGAAGTTTCAGGATGTCTTCTTTTATATGTTTTGTTTTATATGATCCCTATTTCCAACACAAAAACAGGTCCGAGCGGTCCCACAAAGTGAGAAAAGTTAAGAAACATTTGTTTTCTGCTTTTTTCAGAGTACATGTGAAAACGTAAACTAGGTGATCAACACGTTGTTTAGACGTTCCGGGAACGACCAACCGATCTCTGTGTGGTATAGAAAACGGACGATGGCGTGTGCCACATTTCCAGCCGCTAATGCGCGCGATACTTCGATCACCATTAGCCGTGTGTGCTCAGTGTAATTTCGCAGCGGCCTTTAGAACGGACAATTAATTTGTAAATGGCAACCGTATCGGTTACCTCTAGCAGATCCTCTTAATGAAGTCTCGCGGACACGCGCTTCGATTACGGTTCCACTGGAAGACTCATGTTTATTTCATTGATTTCTATTTTATGTTCGCCGACAGTGATTTCGAATTACCGTTCATTTACTCAGAAATATATCCAGTTGGATTGTTGATTAATTTCACCTTAATAGCGCAATAAAAGTATAAGCTAAATAATAATTCTTCCTTATCTATTCTAGGAGTCCTCAAACTGAGTGAAATTTACACTAAGGTTTAACAATTTAGCTGTAGAATCCGTCCTACAATGAAAAGAGTTGTACGTTTTATTTCAACCTATCTCTATGAATCTGTACTTGCAATGTACGCTTACACAAAAAACAGAAGCAAACTTTCTGGGTCAAGTGATTCGAGGATAAAATTAACTAAACTTCCCACAAACATAAAGCAAACAATGAAAAATTCATCCAAACAGTTTCATTCATCGCATTAAAGAAAACTGAACATTAAATTTTCACTGATTTCTCTTCTTTTTCTAAGTATTCAAACCGCCGTAAGAATAACTGTACTGCGAAATTTGTTTAGCCAACGTACAGCAGAGTACGTATGACAACACATTCACTTTGTACAAACGTGTTAACTGTTAATCATTGAAAATATGAAAAACTGTAGTGCAGTTAGCAACACGCGTGATTAAACCATGTATTAACAACGATAGATAATACACCTATATACATATCAGAATTTATAAACTAATTTGTTCTACGACTCACGTATTACACTTGGTAAATAACCGAGCTGGTGCACAACGCAAGTAGAAGAGGACTAGCATTGGCCAGACGCAAGTAGTATCTTCAAAAATCGATCCATATTTCTCATTTCACGCTGCTCTCGATCAAACGCTCTTATTGCTCGATTAGATTTCGCTTGATTGGAGTAAAAATCGATACTCGCCCGTATCGGAAGACGCCATTTCGGTTCTCCAAGTCTCCGCGAACTTGGAGAACTTTCCACGGTCTATGCGGACCGTGTACATAGATTTCCGATTTCCCTCTCTCATCCATCACCACTAGTTGCACCTTCTGCACGCTGCTCGATGTAAACGACCAAAGTTCCTAGCGCTAACGCAACACTTGCGCGAACTGGAAGACGCGTTCCGTGAATAACCTAACCGCTAAAGCAATTACGCGTTCACCATCGAGAAAAGTCTCTATCTTAGTAACAATCGTCACATTTTTATAAACTAACATTATGATCGATTCTCTTGATTTTTAGTAATTGAAAATGGTACACGTATGAGAAGTAATACATATGTACAGATTTAGAATAATGGATAGTACGCCGAACGATTTAGAGGAAAATCAGAGTCTTCAGCTTTGAAGACGAAACTTGCTCGAGTGTCGCTCGATGGCCAATTTCCATGAGAGTTGGCGCTATTCTGAAGCTTGTCGGGATGTTCCAATGGACTCGCGACGGAAGTTCAAAGTGGAAGCCTGCGGTCCCTGTACTTGCGCCACAATACGTGCTTGTCTCATTATATAGCAGTTGAACAAGCGCGCGGATAATTAAATAATTAATTTTAAAAGTATTTTGAGTTATTTATCAGACTCAAGATAACGATGTTCGAAATTTGTTTCCAATTTATTTCAGATTCTGTCTGCTACCACCACTTGCATTCAATTAATATCGTATACGATATCAATTTCCTTTTGAATGTCTAACAAAGAATTTGAATTTTCATATCATAGAACTGTCATTCTAGCACTTTTACGGTACGAAAAAGAACAAGAATTTCTAGATCGTCGTCGAACGAGGAATGGCAAGGTAATGTTTTCGGTACATTATGAAATGGGCGCCTAATATGAAACGTTCAAGGTAATACGGAGGAAATTGTACGGACGCGGTTCCATTTTTATCGTTCTCCGTTACTCGCTTCTACTTCCGGTGGCCTGGTCTCGCGCGTTCCGCGACTTCTTCGGATACTTTTTCCGGCGCGCTTCCGTCGGGGGAACGCGCCGCGGTGCCGGATGAAAGCGACCGCCGCGCGTCATGCGCTGCTGGAAATTCAATTTCCCGTTTGCGCCGGACGTCGACGCTTTTGGGAAAACAACTGTCAGTCCGCGGGGCGAGTGAAGCGAAAGGTCCGCGGCCATTTATCGGCCTTTCGACGCGCCTTCGATTCCGCGGAAACGGCGATCGGCTGGCGGACTCTTTGCGAGCGCTTTACCCAGGTTCGAACTGCGAGAAAATGCCGCTGTCTCGCGGCGTCCGTTCCTCAAATACACTCGCTGCGAGTAAAATGTCGATTTTCAGTGGAACAAGGGTGGTGGAGAAGAATGGCGTGCAAAACGTTCGTTCCAAGTACACCATGTGGGTGTATAAACTATTATATTTTTTTACAGAATATCTTAATGAACGTTACTCTTCCAACAAAGGAGTCAAAAAATCAAAATGTTTCTCTTAACCGTTTACGCTTCTATGGCACTATATATGTAGTTACCATCTTACATTATATTATATATATTTACATTAGTATTACTTTCTAGGAACCCCTGTTACAATGTATTCTTTTAGTTTCTGTTTAAATATAAATAAATGTACTTGTAAACCAGGAATATATATTTACAGAGAACTGTTTTGAACGATATCATACAATACAATATAAAACTATAAAATGTAACTTTTTCAACATTACTTGTATCATTTTTACATTTTTTATCTTTAACAGTTATTTTTTTCCTTTCAATTTAGAAGTTAGTTTTATTTATTTTTAAAAAATTTATATGCACATATTATGTAATTTTTTCATTGTTCAAGAAGATCAGGGAAATACGAAAAATAATTGCGAGTTGCTAGTTTGCTAGCCCTCTCAAATATAAATATGGGTGCAAAAGGTTAATAATGCCATTCATCCTCAAAGTAATTAACTGGTTAATTAATTTAAATCTACATAGCAACACTGTAACCCTGCGATATTAGTTGGAGAACGATGACATCTTTCCCTTAAAAATTTCCTTTTTTCCACGAGTTATTCTCATAAACACAAAAAATTACGACTCAACTGTACTCTAATAAAAATGAGCACAAAGGCGAAGGCGATCCAGCGGCGTTTTTGCGAGGCCATAAAAAATTCACGACGTATTGTCGGCGCGAGAAGAAGCGTCCGATCGATTGGGAAACAGTTGGAGGATTTTAGATCGGCGGCGTCGATGATCGATCGATGATCGCGCCTGGAAGACTTAGCAGACGAAATGATACGGACGAACGAGCGTCCCGATGCGATGGAGGGTTGATGGGAATTGTGGCACGCCGTTTATTCGGCGGCGAACGAGGCGAATCGAAGTGAGGGATAACGTCGATACGTTTACGCGCTTCCGTGTTTCCGCCGCAATATCCTGGAGCCCATTGGATCCTGATAATCCGTGAGTGCGAAATCACCGATTTGCACGTTCCGCGCTGATTGAGCGCGTGTGTATTTTAACGGCATTACACGCGCCGAGTTGCACGGCCGCGATAATAAGTTTCGATTTACTTTCGCCCACGCGAAACTTTCGATCGTCGATCGAACGCACTTTTGCGGCAGTCCTTTCCAATGATACACCGTTCGTCAGCCAATGATCCCCGCGAATAATTTACGAACCATTTGCGAATGAAAAATAGTGTATCATGTTTTCGAGTGCTAGTTGAAATTATATTATTATTCAATGGAGGAGTATTCATTGTTTTCGTGGATTAGACTATGGTTTGGGTTTACGATTATTTTTAGATGGAAATTTAGATTTTAGATTTTTTGTCGACCAGTGGGATATACTGACGCCATTTTAGTTCAGTATTAACAATTATTTGAAAAGAAAAGACGAAGTCCTTTTGGCTTATCTTGTATTTTACTGGTCAGTATTTAAATATGAAGGATCAGTATCCTTTGAAAATACGTGAAGCCTCCACCGGCAGCTAAACCAATACCAATTGATTAGAAATTAATTATTTTTCGACTTATAATGAATCTCTAATGAAATAGGTTTAATATCATATTTTTTCTGTTTTATATATTACCCGTTTATGAATTTAATTAACTAAATTGACCGTTTTTTATTTATACTAAGCATTCGCTATTTATGTACTGACCTTTTTGGTAACAAAATACTGATCAAAAGTTGATTCAGATACTGACCATTTAATTTGTTATCTTTTTAGGTTTAATGATTAAATATTAGCAAAAATACATAATTAGTATAAATGTAAATACTTACAAATTCGTCAAAGTTACCATCGTTATTACAGCGGTGCGAAGAAATGCAGCACAAACATATAAAAATAATGTTATTGTTCAAAACTACGTTTTTCTTTCACTTATCGCACGAAACAATTAATTTGTACTATATTTTATAATATTTGTGAAATGTTATTAGAGACTCTTCATATCGGCACATTATTTAAAATCCTGTAATATATTTGCTAAATCGTATTGCCATTTGCGCGTCATAATCATGCTTATAGAATCATTTCCTCTGGATATTGCTTCACGTCATAAACACATTATCTATATACAAGACATCAGCAACCTGTTTGAAAAGTGAAGCAGAGGAATTAAAGAAGGAAAATATTTCAATTTACAGCATAGCGGGGTTGAAATTTTCAGAGAGTGCTGAAATTTCTCGGTAATAACTTCGCGAATGAAAACGGAACGTGTAACGGGATGGTCGAGGGGGGGGCGACGAGCAGAAGTTCGCGAAGATGGATGCTTCTTCCGGCCGACGGGGGCGGGCCGCGAGACGGGGGCGAGCAACACGTTTCCGGGAAAATCGTGTTTCGCCTTATATATCTGAATTATTCCAGCGGAATTACAGGGCGTAGTTAAAACTTGAAAGATATCCGAACGCGGCAAGTTCCCCGGCAATCTGTTCGAACAGGCCGGCTGTAGCCCATTATAACTGCCGAAACTATACCTCGTAAGTTGGAAGTTCGATAAGTGGCCTGGTATAAATTACCACTTAGCCGGTAATGATTTACGTATCGAAGTGGAAGCTCGTTAGATATCCGGCATAATAGTGCGTGCGAACCGGTCCTTCCTTTGCAGCTTCTCTGGATGCGATCTTTTTATTATACTGTTGGATTCCGAATAGAACAGCGTCGAAAAGGTTTCATTCACAAGGTACGTGGTATGTAGAGTGAAGCGTTAAATTCTGAATTATCAATATGGAAACTGCTTTCTCTAACTTTTCAGGCCTGATATTTAAGGAATTTTGTAAGAAGTTTAAGAAGGAATAGTGAGAAGTCACAGGTTCGAAGTGGCACAAGGGAATAACAGCGTTATTCACGATTAACTCCTTCGCTACGTGACAACTGTCAATTTGTGAAAACACGTTGAAACGCATTGTTTTTTGAATGGAATTGTTAACAACAAACACCGCGTGTGTCAATTCTTGCATACTGATTGCAATACTAAACATTTATTTAGCCAACATCGATTTCTGTTCAGTCAATGCTTTAAGAAAAAGTTTATATAATTTAATTCTTTTTTTATTTTTTTTATTCAATTTTTTATAGCCGATTTTGGCCTGAACGGACCGGCAAACAAAGCAAACTGGTCACTTAACGTGTTATATTCTAAAACGGTGAAATAAATGAAGAATGTGCTTGATCTGCGATCACATTACATTATTCAGAGTTTGTGCAGCAGTTTAATAGGTCGGAAAAGTTTGCGAATTCAACAATGAACAATTAATTGGACTATGCATTGATAAATGATTAAAAATTTATCGTACATGAAAATATTTTGAAAAATACTTTGAAAACTTGTATTTATTTGGTTTTTTATTCCAATTTTACTCAATTCCTTCTAATTTGATTACAGCATAAAATTAAAAAATATAAATACGTAAAGTTTATTTCAATTGGTGTCATACAATCCCAAAAAAAAATCATGAGCCGTGGTGGACGTTTTTCCTAGGAAACCCTGGCAGCGAACAAGTTAAGAATCAATGTTAACCATTGATGGCATTCAAAATAAACAAAATAAAAGTTTGACTAACCATTGCAAAAAAACCAAAACCTTATTACTTACACAATTATTTAAATTTAGAATTTTTTCAGTCGATGAGAGTCGGTGATATGCGTGTTAAACTCTTTCTCTCTTTTAAACGATCATGTAAAGTTGAGTTGGGAACTTTAATTGAACGGACGAGACTTCAAATTCTTCCTCTACGATTATATGAAACTTTTTTGATAGCTTGTAAATGAGAATAGTCCTTTTTCTTGTGTCCGCATTTACTTTTCTTTTTGGATAGAATTTTAGTTACTGATTTCTTCGGTTGAAGTTGTTCTTCTACGGCTTTACAGATTCCTGAAACTGATTTTCTGTTCACTTTGAATACTTTGGTAACTGAATTGATTGTACCATGACGCAGTTTAGTTCCTTTCACTTGTTGAAGTAAAGCTTGTACGATTTCATCTTTTTGTCGCAACTCAAATTTGTTTTTCACTGAACCTTCGATTTTCCTTTTTTCTCAACTTCCCACAAGACCCTTTCGCGAGTCTGGTTAATGTCTTCGCAGATTTGGCGAACAGGACGTACAAGCCTCTCGAGTCTCAAGCATTCTTTGTTTCCGTCCCCGCAGTTCCTAAACTTTCTTTCCGCGATAGACTCTTCTCCTTTTTTTTACGCTATTTTCTCGCCTTCTTTTCTATTCAGTGTCCCTCTATCTATCCTCGCCTCTTCAAACCTTTTTAAGGTAAAATGCTGGACACCTCGTGACAGTCAGCCCCAAGTTTCGGAATACTTTACGGGACGCCACTGTGCCACTTTCTACCTCGTTGTTATTATTCGATGTTACAGGCTAATAAACTTAACCCTTTGCACTCCTTTGTTGATTGCAACTCGACATCAATAAATATAAATGAAATAAATATAAATTACAACAGAGTTCGAGAGTTATATTTAACACGTGGACTGCCACGAATAAAAGTGAATTTTTCATTCTTCGTCTAATAAAAATTCTCAACTGTTCAATAGCACACGTTTTAATTGACGATGATGTTGAAAATGCATTAACTGTCAATAATCATACAACCTTTACGATTATAAATAATTAATACTCTCCAGTCTCCAACGACTACCGTCGCATTCAACGTGTTAATACAATTAATAAACAAAATTGTTTACAAACAGTTTACTTCAAGGAATTATCCTTCGAAATAAATTTCAAACAAAATGCTTTAAATAGTAAAGAATTGGCAACAAAATTGAAAAATAATTCAAAGTGCAAAGGGTTAATCAATTGCATTAAACAGCGGTCGCTAGTTTTTATTCTATAATATCCGCCGCTTCAGTACTTTTAATCGACAGTGTGCATACGGATCGGCGTATCAACGAATAATCGCATACTACACAAACAAAATCTGCAAGCGTTAACAGTGACCGAATTTTTCAATCGATTCTCAACGAGTGGTAACTGAAAATTAATAGCCTGGAGAGCGAGCAAGCAAACTACGTAAATTTGAAAAGCTGGAACCATCTTGGCGAAAGTTTTCAGTGAAACACGAACAAAACGTTAACAAAGCGTTACTCGTGACTCTGTAGCCACGATCGCATGAGCGCACGCGATCACTCGAGCTTGCGCAAGCTTAGGATAATTGTCTTACGAGGCGGTAATCGTAGATCCGGCTCGGCATCGGCTGGAACGGACCAGCTCATTATGCCTGGTATGCGTAAGAGGACGATCCTCGAGGCAACGACCACGGTCAGTTAATGAAGGTTTTAGCGAAAAGGAAGTGTAATTTTGCCTCACAACGGCTGTCCAGCTCGTGGATGTTTCCTTTAACCTCGGTTTGCTTTGACGTTGGAAAAAACCACGATGCGCTTTGAGCGAGTAATAAATGATGTTAATCATATATTTGTAATAATGCGTTTGGAGAAGAAGCATTCATTTCTAGAAAGACATTGACTAGCTACGAGAAATCTTTGAATAAACATTTTTCTGTCGAAAAGAAAAACCTAAAAGTATAATTATACTGCTCTTGTCCTTTTTACAAAGACTGCGCATAAAATGGAGTATTCAATAAAATAATCTTCGTCTTATATTTTGTTCTCATTCAAAGATCGTTTGCATCACGACGCTGTTCGGTAAGTTGAAACCAACAAGCGTAAAAATGAAATCGATTCAAACTGGATCGGCGGACCGGTTCCTGTCCTAATCTCGTTCGAGTCCGACAGCAATTACAATACCTGTTTTCAATGCCGCTCGAACGCTACCGGCGATCAATGGACGGACACGGCTGTACACAGAACAAGATGGATCGAAGTTACGATCGAGTGGAGAGAGTTAATTGCGGAATTAAGACGAGTCGATTCGCCGGCGTTCGATCGCGTTAATGAAATTCGCAAGTTCTGCGAGCACCGGCAAGATGAAGTGCCCTCTTCCGAATATCGATTAACGATAATTTCTGTCCGCCGGAAACTCACGTCCAAGTACGTGATTACCTATTGTTAGACGGAACTTCATTTTCTAATAGACTGCTGTAAACAAATTCCGACGGTTTATATAATAGATCCATATTTATTTTCATCGAACCTGCTGGCCAGTTTAAATACAAATTATTACGCCATACTCTTACTGATATCGTGGTATACACTTTAAGCTTAAGGTAGTTGTGTTAAAACTAAATTCTGATTCAACGTCTGATTTAACGGTTTACGTCCGTCGTCGACTCCTTTCCTTTCTATTACTTTCTTAAAACTACGTATAGTTTAGTTAATCTTGTATCTAGTTTTATTTTTTATAATTATGGCTTTCTAAAACAACGATACCAACGATAAAAATGAATTTATACCAGTTTCAAAAACATTTCACACAATTCTTTGCTCACGCATCTACAATGTATAAAATATACATCATTATATATCAGAATGTTGCGAAGAAACGTTCACGTTCGTCTATTTTCACCTGAAACCAGTATGTACGGGCAACGAATCCACGTGGATCCAGTTTTTTCACGAGAGACCATCGCGAGGGGCGCGCTAATGAATCATGCGGCTCGCGCAGCTCGGTAATTAATTCTTAACACGATAGTTTCACGATTCACCGACTTCCGCCCTCTGTTGCGTTCACCGCGCCAATAAAGTTCGCGCACGACGATTCGAGATAACACGAATAACCCGCGACGTGCACGCGTGTACATAAATTCGCGGCTCTCTTGATTTTACGAGCACTCGGTCCCAAGGTCGATCGTAATCTACTGACATTTTACTGTCTCCCCTAATGGACTCCGCCCGATATATGCAGCCCAGAAACGGTACCAGACACTTAATGGGCCCGAGTGCAATCGGCTTTCACTACTTTTCTCTTACTACCTCTGTGCATCACCCTTTTCCTGCGTCAGATTCGTACGTTCACCTTTTTGCAGTCGTTTCAATACGTACATGATCAAATGTTTGTGACAAAGTAGCCTATTCTAAATTTGTATTACAGAAGATATTCCGATGATTATAAATAAAACTTCTTTGACTAAACTTTCATTTTTGACCACTACCACTGTTGAACTCTGAACTCTTAATCGCTGTTATCTCCTTATCTATAATTGCGCTGTCGCATGCGATTTCTACGTAATATACTCTCGTTTTTTCTACTTTAGTGGCCCTCTTTCTCTCTTAATTAATTCAGACACCTTTAATGAGGAGTCTTTCTACAGTTTTTTCCATCCACTACGCGTCACTGACATCTTTATTATTTTAAGATTGCTTCAAATATTCCTTACTTGTAAGAAAAATGTAGTCACTACCGCAATTTTTACGATTTAATTAACAGAACTGATAATTCCATCGAGCGTACGGGACGGTTGACACGTAATACCAATCGATGCTGTGACTGTACTGCAGTTTCCCAGAGATTGAGAGGTCGTCCCGTGTCACGCGACGTGGCTTAATAATCTTCGGAGGACTTGCATCGACGTCGTGGAACCGCCATCTTGCGGCCAGTAATCCGAGTTTTGCAAGTCAAATCGCGAGAATGGATTTTCGGTAGTGTCATGGACCGACAGCACTAACGGGACACTGCGAATGGCCAATTCGGGAACGTTATCTAATTGCACCGTTCAAATGAACAGCTGTCTTACTAATATTAGTGTCAAGCACTTTAGTGTCAAGCAAAAAATTGATGTTGCGCATAAAGTGCCGAACCAATTTTCTATAATTTATAACGTTTTAAAAAGTGTCGTAAAAAATTTGTTTTAAAAGATCAAGGAATTTACGATTAGTCTATTTCAACACTTATATTGAAATTATTTAATTAATGCTTATAAAAAATAAATAATTTTTTTGGATAAATTGGTCATTTTTGTATTAGCATTTATGAGTGGAACATTGTTATTCTAACATGTTGTAATATATAGTATATAATGTAAAACATGAGCAACATATATCAAAATAAAGAAAAATAAATAATATTTAACTATAATATTTAACTATTCATTCTCATCTCCGGGGGATAAGTGAGTGTAACATCTCTGTAGATTTGTATTGATATTCAGTTATTCTACATTATTTATTTACAATTATTTACTTACGTAACGAACTGTTTATCATTTATGATGAATCATGCCCAATCTTTTATAAATTCATTATAATTGCGTACTATATGCGCATATGATTCACGCATAACGATAAATAGTCGTAAGCATTTTTCGCAAGTGTACTTAACGACGATGTATCGATCTTCGACACTAAACGAGTTAACAGAATCGATGATTTAATGGACTTTTTCAGCAAATTTCAGCGTTCAACTAGTAAACACAATTGACCTTTTTTGATTAGTGTATTAATCAATTAACAGCGTTCGACGTGGATACCTTTCTTTTCTTGATATAATTACGTACTTTGTAAGCGATTCTAAAAACGTCCAACGCTTTGCAATTAGCTCTGCTTCTGATAGATACCTTACAATTTGTACGATAGTATATGTTAAGGCCCATTAAAAATTATTTAGAAATATATGTTAATTTCGCAAAACAGCAACCGTCGACCTGTCCTTTGGAGATTGCCGAATACTGCCACATTTGGCAAGTAGCTGTCCATAGCAGAAATAATATGCCATTACAAAATGTCATTACTTTCAGAGTCAAATTAGTTATTATTTACTATACATACCTATTAAATGTCTTTGTCGTTTACTTTGAATCTTTCGTGTCGTTGTCGTATTGATCGAGTCGCGGCGCTTTTTAGGTTTATTGCTTGCTACAGTCAAGATTAGGACACGCGGAATTCCCGTGTGCGTCACTGGAAAGTAAGATTTAAGATTCCGTACCTGCGGATGACCGATGGTTTGAGGCGGCTACTCTATCAGAATTTTCGTTAACCAGTGAATTGTAACAGCCGTTTCCCTTGCCAAATTTCATTAAATGTCCACGAATTCGAATAAAATGTCCACGAATCCGTCTAACCTAGCTACAAAACACACCGAAGAACTCTACTGCAATTGCAACTATTGCAATTTACCACATCTCTCGATCTGTTACCGGAATACAAGTTAGAATAAATACTACTTATAATAATACTATAAAAAGTTAATTCCTCGACAACACCGCCGTTAAATCCAACGTCCAGAAATAGCAGTATAGAGATCGTAATTGTTAAGACGCATAAGGCAATAATGCAATAAATTTCTTTTTTAAGGAGTTCACATTACAAATTTACTTGCATTCTTCGTTTTAAAGTGAGAACTTCAAATAGCTTGAACCTGTTAATATCTTATGTGGAATTTTTCGCTGTCAAATTAATTCAACCAATACTATAAAATTGTATAACCTTAATCTTTTTTTAACCATTTGACTATTACTAGCGCCTAAAGGCGATTGCAATACTTGCGCTTATTACACTTATTATTACACTTGTGATACTCTATAACCATTTAGAAAACTTGCGCCTGTGATGAACTGAAGGCACTTGGAAAATTTTGCGCTTGTGATACTGTAGTAACATTGTAAAATTGCAATGCAACAATGCAGAATACGAACGCATGAATGATACTGTTTCAGTGGTTTGATTATTTGAATATACTTTGTCAGAAATAACGAAAATTCCTACCATATGGTACAATTGATGCACCTCAAAGTCTACTAAAGTCTACTAAGTACTAAAGTATAATACTAGTATATTAATAACATAGTTTTAATCATCGAAACGTACACGTGCAATAAATTTAAATTTCAGATCAATAAAATCGTCTGGCGATAATCAAACTAAGTTTGAGCTACCATCGAAGCAAAAGTTCTTGGTGAAACACGTGCGCCAATCATCACCGTTCAATTTCACTGATAAGGCTCGATTCTCTACTTTCGATGGTTGCGCAACCGGTTCGTTTTAGATAATTAATTATAAACACCGTTCGAGCGCAAAATTAATGAAGTTCCGCTAGTGACGGACGGGATCTGGCTCGAAGAGGAGAAGCCATTAGCATTCCTGGCGCGAAATAATTAGTCCTCGTGTCTGGCTTCGACAAGAAACTCGACCCTTTCAAGAGCAGCAAGGAAAATGTAAAAAATTAAGCTAATCGGTAAATAACCAAGATTGCTGCCAAGATCGCAAATCGCCGATTCTTGGCTTTCTGGTTAATCAAAAACACTGCTCATTAACATCTCAACGAATCGTCTGATTTTTTGCGAGCTTGAAAAATCCTGTTTTACATCTCCAAGAAAGCACCCTATAAATTTTTCGACGAAATTTAGTCGTTTTCACTCGATTTCACTACCTAAATTTTCAAAATATTTTAAAAACGGAACTATATTTCAAATCACTCTGCCAAATTAAGTTTATAGTATTCATAAAGGTTTCATCGGGAAATCTACTTCGAACTTTGGTATAGGTCATCTGTTCGATCACTTAAAATTAACGTGCTATCAGACTAGATAATTTTCTAATCCGCGAAGCTACGAATCACAGAACTTAATGATATTTTCAAAGTGCTTATCATAAAAAGATTGATATTGATTTCTTCAAAGCTATCTTTTCGATGTTTGCTGTAAATTTTGTAGATACGTATAATCTCTGACTTTTTTATCTAGATAGTTTGCCTTTATCCGAATAATTCACTTAATTAGAGTACATCGTCCAACAATTTTTGTATTTGTTATGCTTTATATATATATTTTTTTTTTATTGAATTCCCATATCAAAGGTGCTCCGCAACAATGTTCCTTTCAAATTAGCGATTTAAAAAAAAACAATAAGTTGCCAAGGTCTTCACTGGAATCATTTTTGATAGTAGACATCTCCGTCGATTCTTCTTCTTTTCTTCCGAGCGACAGACGCGCGAACCGCGTGCTCAACCGCCGAGGATAAAGGAAAACTAGCAGGTGCAGCGTTCTGGAAAGTGGAAAGCTGGAGGAACGATTTTCGCAGCTCTGCCGCTCGCGCGGAATCGCGACATCCCGCGTGTGATCGATAGCGACGAGCTGGCATAAATTTCACGGTTTCTTCGAACGTCCAACCAACGAGGAGAACTTTTTGACACGCTGAACGAAGCGATCGCTGGAAGATACGTTTCAAGAACGCTGATTATGACGGTGGTTGACTCATCGATAATTACAACTAGCCGCGTTTCCATCGTTTGCGAAGTTTTACGCGGTTAGTAGTTACTCCAAATAAATGGAAGGCGATCCGATAATTATTTTTACAAAGCGTTCACGTAACTATCAGTAGCTTTCTATTCTTATTAACGACTCTCTGGAACTTGTGATTTCTCATTTTCCGCTACCTTTCCCTCTCACTTCTACCTCGTAATAATTATCACATTCTTCATTAAGAACTTTTGAAATAGCTTGTTCAGCCTTTAACAGTAAGTACCATAGTTAACGCTTGAAAATTACTTCTCGATGACAAAGAATGAAGCATGAAAAGTGAAATGAAGTATTCTTCAGTTTCTCACGGGGCTACGAAGCGGAGGTTTGGATAATTTCAAGCGTTCTAACGATGCGTACATGCGACATAATAAATGCTCGCCACTCGCGTCTCGTAAGTTTCCCTTCCAAGTAGGACGCGCGAGTTTCGCGTTAATGGAGCCCGTTTTTAACCCCGGAATGCGAGCGACCAGCCACGTTTAATGCACGTTATTGCGCCGCAAGTATCCGCGCGATTTTCCTCTCCTTGCAGCCGTCACGGGCTTTCCAATACACCAGCCCGTTTCCTTTAAAAGTTTAGCCTCGAGTGGATCCTCAAGCGGGCGTACATCAATATGACTGAACCGTGGGACGCGAGGTTGTAAAGTATTCTTTCGTGGAGCACGAAAGATGAACGCATCCGCGTGTGCTGCGGCAATTTCGTTAAGCTTGGATGAAGTTAATCTCGTCTTTGCGGGGATTTAAATTTCTTGTCTCAATTACCTTTGGAGAGCAAACAATGTGATATAGGGACACGTCAAAGCGAGTGCAGCGTTGGCGATATTAGAAAATGTATTTATAATAAATCAACGAGGGAGTTTTTCGCGCTGGAATTACATTTACGACATTGTTAATAAAAAATATTTTTCATCGAATAAATCTTCTCCGTAGTATCTGAAATAAAATGCGAAAGGAACAAAGGATGGAAAAACACGAAAATAATGCAGTGATCTAGATTCTCCGCTTCTACCAGTATATAGATTATCCAAAAAATCAGAATTTATATCTATTAAATCGAGAATGCGAATATACAAAAATTACCTATAAATTATACGAATTTATAGGATATTGTAATTAAATTCTGTACTTTTCATGATATATCTTTTGTCGATAAAATCCTGCGCACGTGAAACGTTACAAAAGAAAATACACAAAAATGGACAACAGAGTAACACTTCATCTAAAAAATCCTCTTTATAAGAACCAATCACATCGAGCAGCGAAAGAACCCACTTCCTGGTGAAGAATTTGTCGCGTCTTGGTCTCACCGCACCCTGTCATCGTTTCGATGGTTCGTCAGCGTGGAAAATGCGATGGCTCGCGACATCACGATGAAACTATAATTTACAAGGGTCGAACCTGTCCAAGGTCGTATTTATACGTCGTATCATACATTAACTTCCTGATGGCTTTCGGAGGAGAAGAATCGTTGCAACACGAACGATACCAAGGCGACGAATAACAAATTAGATATCACCACGGGTTAAAGAGGCCGGAAATCTTTCGCTAACGGTTCCGGAGCCTTCGCCGTTTTGGATTTGCATTTACACCCAGTGAACGCGTTCATAAACATAATAATGCCAGGCTGTGAAAAGGGGATTGCGCGGCTGGGGGGCGATTTCTGGCCGCGATGTAACGCTGAGAGGGTCACTTTCCAGGAGAGATGAAGAGAGAGAGAGAGAGAGAATTTAGAACGCATCAGGAAGCCGGCTCGTATAATTTATACCAACTCCTCTACACGCACGAACCGTATTTATACGGTCCCGCGGGCGCATTTGCATGTGAGCTTAGGGACAGCGCGTCGGCCTTTTGCATACTTCGAAACGTGAGATAGGTGCAAAGGTACGTGCATACCTGCAGTTGAAACGGAATCTACAACTCGATGCCGGGATTAATTCCTCTTGTTTTTCGCATGGTGTACGTATCCCTCTGTAACAGTGCGTAGAGAACCTTCGTTATATAGGAGAACAATTAAGCTGCCAACACAATATTTTAAGTATTTTACTTGAAATTCACTTGCAAAACCAATTTCTCGACTGCCACTTGCAACAAAAACAATTTTGTTTATTATTTATATTAAATATATTGTATAGCTCTGAAACTGTGTTGTATCGTAATTTATTACTTGAGAAGTGAGAGGGGTGTAAAGGGTTAAAGGTAAACCCAAGGAAACGGGATTTACGAATTTTAATTGCTCTAATTAATCCTGAATCAGTATTATCACGAACAGTCACGAAGTCGTGACGCAGTTAAATGACGATTTTGCTCTGAGCGAAAGAGTTCGATGGTGTGTGGCTCTCAGTAATTGTAACCATGATGCAGGTGTAATCGAACGTAACGGCGGGGATGTTTTGTGCCCGCACGTTCGAAGAAGTGGAGCAATGCGACGATTCTAATTAAGAGCTCTTAAGTACTTAGCAATGCGAGGAAGACTCGAATGGGGCTCGTTGAGACGGCGTGCGCGGCTGAATGATTAAGGGGTCAAATAGAGAGGGAATAATGAAGGCCGCCGTGTCGCCGTGTCACCGTACTTCCCTATCTCCAAGGTCTGACATTTCTTCAGACACTGTAAATCGTTAATCATCCTCTTAATGTTTCACTTTGATACCGGGTATCTCGAAGAAACGCCTGCCGCAGATACTACTGCAAGAAATTCACTAAACGCACTATTCAGACGAGTTAATGTTGCTTAAAACCATGTTACATCCAGAATTCTCTTAATATGAATATCCCTTGCGATTCTTATTATACGAGGTGCAGCTATAAAATAACGACTCTGACCTTTGTAAGTGTTTTAGTAGAGCATCGAATTGTCGTGAAATTTCATATGAAACTTGGAAAAACCGCTACCGAAACTTATCCTTTATTAAAAGAAGTATATGACAACGAATGTTTATCACATGCGCGGGTATTTATAGTGTACGTTAATTAACTATTCCTCGAGGTTCTTGTTCTACCCCGTGAAAGAATAAGAAAGAAACGAGCCGAATTGTGGGAAAACAAGCACATGAGATCTTCATCAATGGTGACAACGTACCGGCTCATACTTACTGTATTGACTGTCAAGAGGTTTACGACACGCCTTATTTGCCTGACCTGGTACCATACGACTTTCATCTGTTCCCCAAGGTCAAATCTGCATTAAAAGAAACAAGATTTCAGAGCGAGATTGTAGAGATAGAGGAGGCGTGTACATTCATGATAACTAAGATAATAACTAAGTATGTATAGATTTCAAATAAAATGTTAGACAGCATTGATCAAAGTTATTTTATAGTCTGGCCTCGCGTAGCTACCCGCGATTTCGACGAAACGCGAAGGCGGAAGTCGAGGTAAGGGAGTCGCGGGCCGCCGATGCGACTATAGCAACGGATCATCGCTCACAACGACACGCTCTTAGGCGGAGTAGGTAGTTAGGCTCGTATTACATTTACGCGACGTGCCGCATTAATTTATTATCCTGTAGTCGCGTTAGCCATCGCTATATAACGGTGCTCCTGTTACAGGCGCTAAGGTAATTATAACTCAACTCCCGACACGCGAAACTATGCAAAGCCAATCTAAGCTCCGATCCGCGTACACCCGCGCCAACGCCGTCCGCTACCAATTCCCCTCGCCTTCCCGTGGAGCAAACCTTCCTGGCCTGGCGTCTTGGGTAACGAACATTGCTGTCGTGATGGATCGACGCCGTCTACCCGCCGTTAAATCGCGACCCCTTCTGTTACGGCTACGCGGAACCTCGCAGCCGCCCGGGTCTTCGTTGCTTCCGCGGTCTCGCTACCCTCGAATTTCCACACCACTGTTTATGGTCCGAGCTTGACCGGCATAAATCAGGTTTCGAAGCTTCGAAAGGACCGCGAGGATGTCTGCTCGGTGTTTAATAGTGATTATTCGAAATAATTGATAGGCTATTTCAATTTTCTCCTTTTAGCTACGTGTTTGTTAGACAACTGCCCAATAGCAAGGTTTAGCTGGTTTAGGCAATTTCGGGTCAACGTTTAGCTGTTGCTCTTTGTCGCGTGTGCCTACTTTCTATCAGATTGTCAAGTATGAAATGGAGCAAACATCATGTTATTACATGCCGTATTTTGGCATAATTTGTTTTTCGTGTGAAAGGTACATCTTTTCCTCTTTCTAGATCATATTTCACTTTGAAAAATTGTTCATTCTTGTTAGAAATGTCACATCTTTGTTAGAAACAGAAGAAGAATTGGTTAAGGTTTAACTGAAGGATTCATGAAGAGATTTAAGAGGAAATGGTTGAGTAAGGCATCCAAATTTAATATTAAATATTTATGGTTCAAGGGTTGCTGGCGGAAATGAAGGAAGTTGCTTAAGGTTCGCCAAGGTGAACAATTTTTAGAGGATTAATGCGGAATGGTCCCAACAGAAGCGGTTGATTAAAACGTTAAGAACAAGCGGATTATTTAGAAAACTCGAGAATATAAAGTAGAGAGATACTTTGAATGCAATTTTGCAATCCAGTTATTATTCCACAACAAAGTGTCCGTTTATTATGCGCCCTGAATTAGAGGGACAAGGAAATATTCAATTTACTACGACAACGTATGCATATTTAACGGGAATTGGAGTAGCCCCAGAGTTGGTCAGAATCTCAGTAGATAGCCCACTCGAGATCTTGTAAACTTGGGCTGTCCACTGTTTATTCCGGATTGAAGCAGCCCTCTCTACCCCTGACTTTGTTAACATGCCGTGGAAGACATTTGATTTACTGATGGATTACAAGGAAATATTGACTGTACGCGATGTACAATTAATATTCTAATAGGAGGACAAGTGAAATTAAAATAAATGGACTATAAATAGATGGACGTTGGATTATAAAATGAACAGTAAGTCTCTAAATTTGATTCACTAAACTTGAAAATATCTTAGTCCTATATTTCTAAAAGAATTTAAGAATTCGTAATATTCGTATCTGTAACTAACGAATGGCTATCGATAGTATTTCGTCGTTTCCACTTCTACTTTGATCGATTTATCGTCTTCCGAACTTAAATTTCACTGCGTACTTCACCAGTTAACATTTTTCCAGTGTTCTACGATCAAATTCTCGTACCACTGAAATGTTTCGTGACTAGTAGAACCAGACATTCGTGCACCGGCTCGAGCACCCTCGCGTCTAGCAGAAATTGAACATCGATACCATTTTATGCTCGTGATATCCGACTACGTTTCTTCTAATCCAAAGTTATTGAAAGCTTTACGACCCTTTGTATGCATTTACGGAGCTCTGAATCGAGACGCTATTTCAAAATAATTATTCAGTCTTTTCAAATATCAGAAAGCAGCAGAATTCCCCGTTATCAGAATGTAATTAATGGGTATCATTTTGGCATCCAAATCATTTGAGAGAAACGTAACTTTCGTCGATGAAGAATTTCCGTTTAATTTTAATCAGAATTCATGAAGAACAGTGTTCGAACGTATAATAGGACTACAGTTGTTTCGAGATCTCTTGAATAGAACAGAGAATCGAAGTTGTAAACTCGAAGACTGACATGGCTGTTCGCACGTGTTTTGTCCTTCCGCGGTAGCTTAATGTGCTATGGGAGTAGTTTTTTGGACGTTTTTATACGACTTAACCGCCTAACCTGCATTATAAATACGCGAGGAGCTTTACGCAGGAATTATAGTAAGGAGAAGACGACAGATGCTCTCCTTGGGGAGGCACCACAACGCTGGAAAACAAGACACTTCCGGAACCGTAAAATATCCCTTGTTCGACCTCACAAGCAAATAGATTAAAATTTCCCAAATTGTATCCGACCCCATCTGCAACTTTTTTTCTGCAAATTCTCACTGCATCAAATTTTTATTTTTCATTTTCAAGAGAGAACCAAGGTTATCCAAATTATCTTCAACCTTATTATTAAAACACCACTACAGTAATCAACACATCGGTATACCTAAAGACGCTTAGAAAACTTGTTCCTGCGACACTGTCGGCGCTTAAAAGCGCTTGGAAAGCTTGCGCGTGTGATATATTGTAGGTGTCTAGAGCGACTTAAAAAAATTGCAATGCAACAATGCAGAATACAAAGAATTGAATCATATTGTTTCAATGTTTTTATTATTTGAATGTAGATTCTTCGAAATGCATGGCTAACGAAAAGTTTCACCGTGCACATCACAAATGAATTCCTACCGTATGGTACGACTGGCACGGTTCGAAGTCTGCCGTAATCAAAGGGTTAAGAAGATATTATTATCAAATTATTGAAATCACCTCCAATCCTGTTACCTCTCTTTCTAATACACACGGTTGGGAAAGAGCAACCAGCAATCACGGACGAACCGAATCCACGAGAAAGTATCCACGGACGTCGGGACTTCGTATCCTGAAACGGACGGTGATAATATTTTCCAGAACGACGAGGCATCCAGCAGGACGCCGAGTCGTCCGCGCGCTGGTATGCACGTACGTGTGCTCCAGCATCCAGCGAAGGGATTCAACGGCCGGTAGGGTGAAGGAAACGGAGTCGATCACGTAGAACCGTGAAGGGAAGCTTGTTCGAGGGTCCTCGGATGGACGTGCCGGTAGAGTGCTGGGTGGATGGCGGAGCGCGGTTTTCGGCGGACCGGAGGATACCGAAGCGGGGTCACGTTCCATGGAAGTAACTTGGCCGGCAAAGCCTTCGGGGCTATCAAACTTTCGGCTTGATACATCGAACCCCGGCAACTTCTCGCGCCATATTCGAACCCTCCCACCATCGTGGTGGCCGTCTCGTTCCCCTGGTGTCGGGGACTGATCAGCCCCTATTGTGATTCGCGGCCGGCACAGACGCCACAAACCTCTTCCACCACCGTCGACTCTATTTGCGGTGGGCGTTAATACGGCCGATGAAGCCGGCGAACCTAGTCGGCGTGTCTTATCCTACGGAATGATCAAGGGATGTACTGCAAGGTAGAGAAAAGGGTGGACTTTACGTGCTTTTATTGCACGTCCACGAGAACGTGACTCGCCATCGCGCGGAGATTTTCGTTCGATTTAAGGGAAGCGAAGGTATCGGTTGCGCTCTGAGTGTGCTTATACGACTGCTTGTCGAGAACATTGAAATAAATGTTATGGTAGTTCTTTTGATTAACGCACGTAAAAGTAGTTATTTTGTGTGTCTTCGTATAATTTTCGTTAAATATCTGTGTAGTTGTGGCGCAAACAAAAGAAGGTGGTACCTTTTCCAAGCATGTATATTGAAGAATGTGCTAATGCGTGTATTATTGCAGCGATACTGGAACAATGAGGTTGAAAGTGATTTGGATAATTTAAAAATAAAATCTTCTTCAAGATAAAACGGGAAATAATGCTTCTGTATAATCCGTGAATATTTCTGTAATTAAATTGTTGTAACGACGTTCGCTGTTAACGATTAAAATTGTTACAACTTTACTTCAGTCGCCGAACAATTCTGTACACCATAGCATATTAAAATATATTGCAAAACAGTTGAATAACTAAGTTGTTTTAACAAATGTTTATCATTTAATTACAATTTTAACTTTAATTTATAATTACAGCAATTAATTTTGGTGACTGTTAAAAGCCATTTAAATTTCATTTCGATACAGGTAAAATGTTAAGTTCATTTAATTAATAATAAAAATTTCTTTCTGGATGTAAATTAATATTTATACAAATTCTTTGAAAAAATGTCTATAATGACAAATAATATTTCTTAGCACATAATTAACAAGTTCAACCGTTTGAATGCTAAGGCGCTATCGCGCTCTTTTTATATTGTACTAAAAATGCGAGGAACGCGATAACGCTTCTCTGTATCAGCATCAAGTACGATTTCTATTTACTTCGATAATATAAAGCTTCAAATTTTTTCTAATAACACAATATTTATCATCTAATTAGGTGACAGCCTTTACGAATTTTTTCTATATACGCGCAATCATTTTCACATTTTTAGTATACACTGAAAACATTTGTCGAGCACTCGAACGGTTAACGAAACTTGTATTACATACGCCTAATAACAATTAAACGTTGAACAGATACGTACAGAGTACGACATAATCCAGGCGCAACACTTCTCAAGATTCCATCTTGTATATCGGAATAAAGTTCTGATTTGTCAATCAACGATTGTACTTTGTTTCACAAAATTAGCTGCGCAAAAAGCTGTTATTTATACAGTTCACAGGTGGATGTGATCGAACGTTGGTCGATGAAGGAAGAAAAAAAGCCGACGCGTATTCCGATGGCGAGACCGCAGAGCAGAAAGGGACGAGCTCGAGCACGGACAATTGTTAGGAATAAGTGGACACGGCGTTCGAGATAAAATACGAGCCTCGAAGCCGACAACGAGGGGCGGAAACATGAGGGCGCGCTCGCTATTAGATTATGGGTGGTCGAACAACAGGATTGCGGACGAAGGGGAAGAGGTCCATTAGTTTCGCCAGCAGTATCTTGCTTTGTGTAACTAGGTTAACAATTCAGCGCTCTCATTCTCAGTCCCCGACCTCTCTCCACCCTCTCCCCGCGAATCGTAGCGGTAACGCAATTGAAAAATTCTCTGCGACCCACCACTTGCGCTACCGATCATATGCTTCGAGTCACCGAGCATTCCATGAAATTTAGTTAGAATTTGGAAGAAAAAATGACCACTATTAATCCTCTGCGCTCCAAATTATTTTTTAATTTTGTTGCAACAATGTTACCAATTTTTTCCCTATTATTTCAGGTGCCTTATTTAAAGTTTATTTCAGAGGACGGTTTCTCGAGTACTGCTTGTAAGCAATTTTCTTTACTGATTATACTGAATATAGCTCTCAAACTTTGTTGTAATTTACATTTATTTATTTATTTTTATTTACTAATGTCGAATGACGCTGGAGTGTGAAGAGGTATTAACAGGTCTTCTTAAAAATCTAATTGTACATCTTCAGAATTACTAGAACGTTCTCTATCTTACGTGAAAATAAATAACGACGATAAGCTTTCGACTGGAAACGTATCAGCTAACAATCGACGAGCGTATTGAGATTGCAAAAGGATTCGTGACACGAATCGAACAAGTGGCCCTTGGCGATCAATTGATTTCGGGCATGAAACAGCGCCCGTTTACTTTCCATTCGGATCCCATCGCCGGTGCATCGACGAGCGGGATCAAACGGGGCTCGAGTCGACAAAGAAATCCGGCTTGTAATTCAAGGATCGAAGCTCGCTGCCAGCGAGGAAAAGAAAATATCGGGTATCAAATAACTGCATACTAGGTGAGCTCCGGCTACAGGCAGAATTAAATTCCGGCGAGACACTCGAGAGCACGCCGACTTCGAGGGGGCGCATCGAAGGGGTAGGTTTCCGCGATTTCATTCCGAGGGACGAGAACGTATAACGGGGATTTGGTCGTCTGCGAGTTTGTGGCATTCAACGTACATCGCATTCGGATCTTTCGTCTATAATATTATGCGATGCCTAAATATTACTTATTCTTTGTATTATTTCTAACCTACATATGTCTTAGTCTTAACCCTTAGTTCCTTATAAATTCCTTAACCCACTCGCTGCCGACTACCAATATACATCTTACCGATTACCAGCACGGATTTACTCGTTATATTTTAAATATGTTTTAACGTTAATTTTGTTGCATTAAAGAAAAAAACTTTTAGAACTCTGTTCAACCCGAATCCAACAATATACAGTGGAGTGCATCACTGGAATAAATTAATAATTTAATTGTATGGTGCAATCTCTATCGTTAGTATTGTTCTTCGAGGAGGTTCAATAATTAAAAGACTATTCAATAATTTTCGTAGAAGAAAGTAAATTTATGATGCTATTCCTTTTCATTCTTTGATCTTCGTCTTAGCTTTTCGTCCTTTTCGAGTTGTTGTTTGATGTTTGTCACAAAGCCTCATCAACGCGCATTGTAAAATTATTGTCTGTTACAGTCTTTGTTTGAGATCCACGGAAATGTGTCATTCGAAGGTACAGTCGGTAGATAGAAGATAGTCTTCGGTTGAGTGGCGTCGTCTTATCCCTCTACTTTGCCTTAGACTTTAACAAGTAGTTTCTGTTAGCCGTCTACCCCACCATTCTCAAAAATTGTTAATTTTATTAGTTCCCAAATCCTTTGGGGTCATTTTTCCAACGCACAAATCAACCAAGCTCGAACATCAGCTACAGAGATTGTCAGCCAAGAGCACGCATAAACAAATATCATCTAAATTCAGGATCATATGACTTAAAAAAAAATTACATTGACTACTAGAATATGTTAGAGTTTCATTTGTATTCTATTCCATGAATTCTTGCAGTTGCTGAATTGCATATCATTACTATCATTATATTATCCAATCTATATTACAATATATCATGAAGTAATTAATTAATATAGTATTAAAATAAACGAATCGTCTGGAATGACCGAATTAACTCTTTCCAGGGAAACGATAGAAAAGAGCAGCCAGTTATCCCGTTAGCCAGAGTCCTCGGTCATTCATCGTATCCTCTCCAGCGGCAGTTCTTTAGTTTCAGAGTATCCGGATTGGCCGAGAGTGGCTCGGATTAAGCGAATCCGGCTCGGTAGACGCAAGCCGCTCTTCTTTCTTCCCTCCGTGGAGGAAGGGGAACGTTTAAAGATTTTTACCTCGGATGCCAACTCCGGGGCTATATTTTTCTTACAGCTCGATGCGCGCGTCCGGTTTCCGCGGATCCAACGTTCGAAAATTTTCGGACGATCCGCAGCATTAGCCGCGATCGCAACTCTTCCGTGCTCCTGACAGATTAATTGGACACCGCCGTTTTACGATTCTCCATTGAGAGTATTGACGTTCACCCTCTTTCTCCCGGTAAAATATTTCAAGGATCAGAAATTTTCTGATCTTTATTCTATTTCTATCTTCGTGTCGTATCTATTTATCTTTATCCCTATGTGGAATAAGCGGTGCATGTAAATAACAGTTCTTTTTTGGGTTAGCAATTTTATTTTTGTACATTCGTGATGTTTCCTAAATAGCAACTGGCAGGCGTTTGAGTGCACCCTCTAACGCTTTAGATGCGCCCAGAAATAACGGCGTCGGAAAATATATACAAAGGTGCAAAATTCGAAGGTGAAGGGAGGAAAAAATTGGCAAAAGGAATTACACAGACAAATATAGAGAAATCTTCGACAGTACAGCTTTCCGCCACCCGGTTTTCACAAAAGATATTTTCTTACTGACGCAATAAAAGAACAGCATCGATACAATGGCGTTGCTGTGTCAACTTCATAATCGACGCTTATGGAAACCATTCCCAGAAGGGTATATTTTAAAGGCAACAAATTAAATGATCAGTATTTAAATCTACTTTTCGTCAGTATTTTGTCACCAAAGAGGTCAGTATATAAATTGCGAATAGTCAGTATAAATAGAAACCGGTCAATAAGGAATTAATTACTGGTTATAAAATCATTGCGATCAGTGTAAAATTAATAAACGGACAATACAAAATAGAACAAACCTATATCATTATAAACTTATCGTAATGTGGAGGCTACGATTCCGCGATTTTTCGAGTCATAAATTTTCGAGCTAAAAATCACAATGCGTTCCCACGACTCAGGGCAGGGCTGGTTACCGCAGGTTAGCACTTGGCGACCAGGCCCGCGCGCTATCCTAATCCCGACATCCGTCTGGCTTGTGCCGATCTTTCAGGCTAAGCAATTGTTTTCCTCAAGAGTCCGTCGCGGCTGAGCATTGCCCAGTCGTGTACGGTAGATCCTTAACTTTGGTTTATTTATAACCAATTTCCGTCTCTTGCCTTTTCGTAAAAGCGTTCGTTTTCCCCATCCGCGCATCCATCCGTTCGTTCTTGGCTTTCTAATCCTTTGTTGTACGCATTTTTAAGGGGCGACATTTTCGCCCTCGTGACAGTTCGCCTAGAACACTTGGAATCGCGAATCCGTTTAAAGTTTTCAGTAAAGTCGCGTAGCAAGGCGAAGGAATCGTGGCCACAGCACCGCTCTCGCGATAAAGAACATTTTGTTCTACATATATATCACTATTCTTATATATCACTGTTGTCCTTACTCACGTGCGCCTCAGTAAGTTGTAAAAAAATTACATTTAAAAATGTCTTTGTACGTAAAACAAGTATATATATTATTTATTTATTTATTTTTTATATATTGAATCAAATTCTGACTAACTATTTATATTTAAATATTAATGAAAGAAATTAAAATAGCGACCAATAAAATACAAATCTATCTTAAATCGTCATTCCATCCACGCATAAGGTGACGTACCTCGATCGAGATGATTCAGCGCCTCGATCTGTGTTTCGGGCGTGATAATATGACCGTCGCCATATCTAATTCGTTCCTTATCACTTTTTCGTATTATATTCTATATCATATAGGTTCATCATCAAATAAATAAATCAATAAACAATTTACACATAACTTTTTCTGTAATTGCAACAGAAAAATTTCAGGCAGAATTTTAAATTCATGGATATTTAAAAACCGCCTTTTAGAACCAAGCACCGGATACAAAATTCTCTTTAGGTCAGAAACCGTTCAAGGGCGCGCTTACCAGTGGCGAACACTTTTCTGAATTCCACATAAATACAGGGTTATTAGGGCGGAAGCAATTAAGCAGTGCGCAATTGGTTAATTGGCGGTTCTCTCGCACACGAAATAACGTCGACGGCTCGCATGATTCACGCGACGATCAAGACGATCGTGCATCCTCTATCGTTTCCTTTGCTTGTTAGCTCGTACAGCGTGTATTTTACAGCGAACCGAGCAAACGGAGCTCGTTTGTGAGTTACTTCGCGATCGCGCCGAAGGAGTAGGCAACCATTGCGTGACTCCGGTAGGTGATTGCCTTATCACAGGTGCTCGTTTCAGCATAACTGGTCGCGATTTGATATCGAAATATCAATATCTCGTCTGTCTTATCGCGTACATCACATATATTTCCAGTTCTTATTACTGCTACCAATTATTAGCGTTGCAACCTTATTAACTTAATGTTTCCATATACGTACACATATTTTCTATACATCAATTTTCACATTTATTTTTTCAATTGAAACGCTTGATAACAAGAGATGGTTGGTACTCGCAATATTTGAAAAAGTGATAAATTAACTGCTTACATCATTTCTCCACGAAGCTGCTGGAAATTAATATCGCGGAGGGTAGTTAGCCCAAGAAGTGATTAAGCTCGACCTAAATTAAATCAACGAAAAAGACGCGCAAGCGGCGAGCGTGCCAAGCGGCGTGGTTCTTCTGAATCGTGCTCCCCAGAGTGCCAACGCCGTGGAAGATGGCCAACTGGTGGAAAGAGGTGAACAAAAAGTGGAGGGTAAGGAAGTGTAGGGACAGTAAAACGTCGTTTATGGGTCGATCGGATGAAAAGAGCAGCGTACGTCCCCTTTATACTTTTCCAGGAACAGCTTCGTATCTGGACGCTAGCTGGTGCACCCCCCGTAGGTAAAGGGCGCATTATAATTTGCCATAAAACGTTTTATGATGACAAAACGCCGCGAACGTCTTCCTACGACGACCACCGACCTCCGCGGTTATAATTTTAGAAACGAACTAGCAGTAAAACAACCTAAGAGGTGTATATACGTGTAACATCGCAAAATGGATGATCACTGTCCTTCGTCCTCGCTGTGTCGTACCTACGTGCCTATTCGATGGCTATGAATATTACGACATAATCTAACCTAACCCACTACATCTGAAAGTTCACTGAGGACACGTGTATGAATTGGAATGACAATACGTTTCCGGCTTTATTATGAAAAGAAATACGAAAGGATAGCCATCTTTTTCACGTTGTTCTTCCAATTAGAAGCGGTCATTATGATTGCAACTAAAATTTATAAAGTTACTCGATGTACCCTTTCCACGCTGTTATTTTCATGCCGAACTTACATTAGAAAAAAAGTAAAGGCAAACTGTCGAATCGTGTCGTTTATTCGTGATAATAACAAACAGGACATCCGATAAGAATAAAGTTAATCGCAAGTAAGAGTAAGACTTTGTTCGTTCCTTTATATTTCCACGATGAACAGGATCAGCGTTACGAGTTCATCGTAATGATACTCACCTCGTTCCATTATCTGAGATTTCGGTAGCACCGATCGAACCGCATGTTTCGAGGTCGAGCTCCGCCACGTGTGACGCTTTGGGATCGGATGAAAAATACGAGACAAGTGGTCGTGTTTTGGGTTTTTTTGTCATTTTTTTCAACAGGAACGTACGTTTATTTTGCACTGAGCAGAAATACAAGCTATTCATGAAAGATGAGGTTACAGCGGCCGCAAGCCCCCCCCCCCCCTTTCGCCCTTTTTCAACTCCGCACCCGCGCGTTCGTCAAACTCGAACAGTCACTTCCACCCCCGCTGCCCCGGACAAACGACTCTCGCGTTCATCTATCCCGATCTCGCTTCATTCTGCTTCCCCTCCACCGCCCGCCTCCATCAACCTCCTTTTTGCCGCCTCCGCGCTTTTCTTACCACCGCCCGAACGTAGAGCAAGATTATTAATTATCATACATGTACATATAATTACATTTTGTGCATTATCATAATTTAATATACATACAGATGATATATATTATATCTTAGAAAATAAATATATATATATTTATATATATATATATTTTTTGAATATCATTTTTTTTAATTCCATCCTCGTGTAATTCTGCTTAAAAAATAACGATATTTAGAGTACGCTAAACGGTGTTTTATAATAAGAGCCATCAAGAGAGGAAAGAAAAGAATGAAGAGGGATAAAGTGCTGCGAGCCGGGTTGTTCGAGCCGCTCGATTACGCTTTCCTTCTCTCTCTCTCTCTCTCTCTCTCTCTCTCTCTCTCTCTCTCTCTCTCTCTCTCTCTCTCCCTCTCTCTCTCCCTCTCTCTCTTCCTCTCTCTCTCTCTCCCCCTCTCTCTCCCCCTCTCTCTTTCTCTATCTCGCGTTCACGCACACCAACGCTCGCACACGTATCGTGCATGGTATGTTCATTGTTTTATTTATACTCATATTTATATGCGCGTGTGTATGTATACATCCGCAAGCAGCGCACGATATACACGTGCACGGAATTACGCAAGGAAACAGGACACACGTATACTCGCGCGGGCACTCATACACATACGCACGATAGCCCCCTTTTTCACCCGCGAAAAAAGAAAACGTTTTCTTCCACCCTTTTGCATACTTCTAGCCCATTCAATTTCGCCATTCATTCACTCTCGCCCTCTTACCGCCACCCCTCTGTCCCCCAATTATATCACCCGTGGCATTCTTTCACTTTTTCCCTCTCCCTCCCTATCTCTCTGTCTCTTTTTTACTCTCACTCTGCACAGCTTCCACTCTTCCATTCTCCGTGCACCTTGCTCTCTTTCTATGTACCGTTCACTCGTCCTATCCATTTTTACCAGCGATTCCAAGGTGGCCAACGACCTCTACACCCCCGCGTAGAGAGGCGAGGATAATTCCACGTCGTAACTTTAGCAGTCTCGTTATCCTGGCCGCTAGTTAATACTTTTATGCGGTGCAATAGAACTTCCGTTATGTGAACCAACGGGGAGGTACAAGTGATGGGGGTAGAAGAATTTTCGTGTGACAGAATATAACGAGTCTTTTAGCATTTTGTTTAATATGTACAGTATTTTACATAGAATTAATGGAAACAAAGATTCGTACGTGCGTTCGTAATTTGAAAAGAATTTGAAAATATCGAAGTTAAAGTACGGAACGAAGCAAACACTCTGCGTGTATTTACATATAGTGTCCGAATATAAAATGTGCCGTTTGGATAATAGAAGATTTTCATGAGTGTTCAAGTAAAGGAGGTTCTACTGTACCTCAATCGTTAGTATACCTACTAATACAAATTGATCCGAGACACTGGACCGAGATAACTGCGTGAAATTCAATTGAGAATCGAGTGTCTTGGGATTCTTCGTATCGACACCCACCTCGATACCGCAGTCAATGTTCGCGCGAGCAACGATCAGTCGTCGAAAAGTGGCTATCACATAAAAGCTAGTTCCTTTCCGTTCATAAGAGAAGCAGCCACCGTTTAATTACCAAACTGATGGGCCGACGCAACCGCTAATTCGTACCTAATTACGATGCTACTAAAAACTAGACGAATCAGACAAACCAAGATCGATTCGTCTCGCTAAGATCCCAAAGGAGCCGCTGGGATCGATAAACAGAGTTAACAAATTCGACTAATAAACGAGCCTCGCTCCGTTGGAACGTACTGGATTCGAACTTTCTTTCCTCGCGCGATCGCGATCGCTATAATAAACGATCGCTATAAAACTGATTAAAAATCGCGGAACCAAGACACGAGAGAAGATCGGCGCCAACGCGGGGGAACACGTCCGTTGAAAGCAAGCTTACTCAAGCACGACGAGAAATTTGTTTAATTAATTGAATTATTTACAAAGCGCGGCCGGCCCGGTCAGCCGAACAAAGACAATTGTCGAACGATAGGAATCGCGTCGCGTGAAATCGGTCGAAGATCGTATTGGAAATAAATGTTCAGCTGTTGCGCACGATTTACGTATCCCATCGATCGTTCAACGATTTCGCGCATGCGTCGAGTTGAAACGCGCCGATCGCGAAGGTATACACGCGGAAAGAACGTTTTCCCAACATCGAACCATCCTCTGCGGATCGATGGATCGATCGAAACGCGAGATATCGATCAGCGGTATTCGAGTCGCGTCTTAGTCGCTTAGCGCGATTGCTAACCAGCTACTGACTTTGGCTTTGTACACGACGAACGAGTAAAATCGAGGGTAACGTTAAAAGATGAAGGGCAATGCGGTAGCGCAACACTTACGATCGTAGCAACGATATCAACGATACAAAGATAGCAATTAAAGCGGTCTCTCCGCGATCAGACTAAATAATTTACGGAAAAATGTCTGCGTTAGTACGATCGCTGTGAATTTTCAATCTCGCGCGTACACTCGCTCGCTTCTTTTATCCCATTTTTTTGTGATACTCTACCCCACCCCGTTTAATCTATCCACCCAACATAGTCTGGTTTGATTCACGACACGCTTCCGCGAGATATTGTACCCCGTTCACGCACGCATCCGGTACACCGCACACCTCCGCGGTCTTTAGCTTCTTTGTACATCTTTGTTCTTCGCGCACGTGCACGCAATCGCGATCTTTCTCTCATACAGGGGTCTTCCTGACTCCTCCGTTCGTTTCCTCGATCACCGATGAAAACGCTGTTTCGAATAATAATTTCATCTCTCGCAACCGTTTTTGGTTCGAGCCGATTGGAGAGGAGCCTGGAAGACCAAGAATAAGAAGAAGGAGAAGAAGAAGAAAGGAAAGAATTAGACGCGCGAAGGACGAGCCGACGGATTGGCTTGTTGCAACTTTTCGAGCAGTCTTCTGTCGCTTGCTTCCGTCTCCGTTTTTCCAAGGTTCACCAACCTTGAGGAATCTCTCGTATCCGTAGATGTTCGTTTCAAATCATCGACCGTACGAGAAATGCTACCTTAGCATCCGGGACGGCTCGCTTTCAGCGTGCAATGGCCCACGTCCATAACAACGCGCGAAGGTAACAGTTTTCGTTTACGGATACAGAATTTCGTCAACTAAGATAGAGTTCGAAGATCGAACGAAAACCGCCCGAATTCACAATTCAGGCTGGACAGTCTTGCGAGTAGAGGAGAAGGAACCGAACATCTATGAATACCATTGCACGGAAATCGGGGACAAAGTAGTAACTCGTGAAGGAAGTCTCGCCAGGAAAATACCAATGGGTGTTGATGGTAGTAGACTGTAGAACGCAACTGATCGATATTCTCTTTGTGTGTGCCCTCTCCCACGAACGATTCGGTACATCAATTTCGTTCTATTCGAACGAAATTTTGAACCGTTGAAAATTACTGAATCTCGTGTCCGAAGAATGTCTTTGACGTTCGAACTATTCTCGTTCGTTATCCTCGCGAATGACCGCGCGGTTCCGTGCTGCATCTCTACTTCCCCTCTTAGAGTCTCGCGTGTTGCTTTAGAAACAGCAAATAGGCCTGCATGGAAAGCAATTAGGCGTTGATTCTCGAAAGGAGATCGTTTCTTTTTCGTTTTCGTACTTCCATTTTTAATTTTCTCTTCAACGTTCGTCTTCGGTCCGCCGAAATTTTCAAATGTTCATCCTTCTTCCGTGTCCCCTTTTTCCTCTCCTCATACTTTTCTTTTCATCTAATTACTATTAGTAATCCTAACGGAGTACTCTATAATTATACATTTACTCATTACATTTATTATAATAATAGCCGATAGAAATATCACATGTGATCACCTACTAGACTCGTTACACGAGTACTCGCTAACTCCGTTGGTACAAAACGAGTCGAGCCTCCGAGTGTTTCCAAGTCAGCGGCGAACCACTCGACTGTTGGAAGTCGCGGCGTGTAAATTAGTCCCGATACTCTGGAAGGATGTTTGGTATTTTCTTCTTATTCTGTTTCGTCATCCTCTATTATATATATATATATTCGTTTCCGTCTTCTAAATTTTCTTTCCATTTTTTCTTTTTTTTTGCGTTTTCTATTTTTCTCACGTTTGCGTTCCCCACTATTCTATATTTTTCTGTTACTTTTTCGTGTTTTCAACGATTCGTCGAAGTACAGGTTCCTAGTAATCGTATACAATACATTTTGCTCGGCGGTTGATCCGCGAGACTCCTCTTCCGGTCGACCTCGCGCTCGGCTGAATTCGAAAAACGTGTACCCGGATTAATTGCGCTTGTTCGTGAAACACGCGAGCACCCGTGCCCGAGTTCAGCTCGACGCGTCACGTTCGTTCGACGGGCCACGAAGTACAAGGGTGGAGGTGTTCGCGGAGGTGTTCGCGGACATTCGCGGAGGTCGAGGGAGGCTTGGCGGCGATGACGACTCCGAGAAGAACGACGTCGGAATATGTTACCTCGACGAGGTGATCGATAACCCATGCCAACGAGCCGATACAGCACCGAACATACTTGTCCATCAGTCCTTTAAGGATCGTCTTGGATGCGATTACAAGATCAATGACGTTTCCTTGTGTAGCAACGCTATCTACTCTGTCCGAACAAATTTTGCGTCCGAAATGTACGATCGTGAAGAAACGTACTACTTACTGTTATTTCACTGTATTTTAATGGCAACATTTTCTAGTTAGGAACAATATATTGTATAGGAACTGATTAATAATGTAATCACTAGTCACTATGAATAAGGGAAAAGACAATTTGTTTCTCTCCAGATCCGATTCATTCGTGCGTCACAGTGGAACGGAGTGTTAAATTAAACGGTAATCTTAAACAGTAAAACACGAATGGTAATTTTTCAGTATACCTTGTCGATCGGATTCCCGTCTGTGTATAAAGTCTTCTCATTGATAGTCACGAGTTTTTACTTTCAATACCAGTGGAATTAATTGGGACGTTCTTTACAAGCGAGACACTCTGTATATTAGAATCATAGTTATATATTAATTTTAACGATTTAAGAGTAGGTAGAACAATTTCATGAGTCCGGGATTACCTGTCACCTTTGCGAGGAAACGGAGAAGTAGCAGACACAGCGTTTATAGAAAAAGTAGAACAACAAGAAGAAGAAGAAGAAGAAGAAGAAGAAGAAGTAACGTCGAGAGAAAGGAGCAACGGCTGCGCAAGCGCATTCGTCGTTTATTATAATTACTCTCCTGAATGGCAAAAAAAGCTGCGATTACAAGACTCTTCGCTTGCTTAATCTCGTTTTCTATCTTTCTCCGATTCCCTTACACACCTCTTTTAATCTCTCTCTCTCTCTCTCTCTCTCTCTCTCTCTCTCTCTCTCTCTCTCTCTCTCTCTCTCTCTCTCTCTCTCTCTCTCTCTCTCTCTCTCTCTACTTTTGTAGCACATGCGTCACTTTTGCCCTTTTCTTATTTCTTCCTTTTTTTTTTTGGTTTCTTTAGTTCGTTCCGCTTTATCGTAATACAAAATACTCGCTTAAAGTTTCTCCACGTCTTTTAACGCGCAGGATCACACGTAATAAATCACATTATCATAATACGTTTAATATTCACAATTATACAAATAGAGATGTATACACAACGAGGTACAGAATTGCAGAAAATAATTACACAGACCCACGTTCGATCATCAATTCACGCTGCGCTTCGTTCCATCTCGCGCCCATAATCCAGCCACGCGATCAAGCTCGTACCCATCATTCGTAACACGCGCCCATCGTTCGCTCCTCACTGCGCACAATATAATTATTAATATACCTAGAACACACCGCGTACGTTTCACGTACAAGAAGAAACACGTCAATAATCGACAGTTAATCGTGGCTAAAACATAGAGCGCGGTCGCATGCCTGTATAAAATCCCTAGAAATACTATTATTATATCCTATCATGAATCGTATTGGATGACGATAGTGACTATGCGGGTGACTGTTGGGTCGCTTTCCTTTCCCGAAGCCTACTTCTCGGACTCGCGCCGGGAGACACGCCACCTCTTGGAGAACAACCTTCGAACCACAATCTGGGATCGACCATTACTCCCTCGTTCATTCCTGTGGCTCGCGGTGAATTAACCCTTCGAACGCTAAGAAACAGACGCTAGGCTAGGCTGAGTAATTTTTCATTTTCAATGCAAAGTCTAAAGTCGATCGTATCTAAAATTAAATTTGGCTTCCCAGCGCGCAAAGGGTTGAACGTGTCATCTGACCCGAAGGAATTCTCGGAGCAAGGACCTCGAACATTTGATTACGGCTGAAATCGTTCTGTTCCTTATTAATTAGGCCTCGTGGAGGACCAATCTTGCAGCTCGTTGGTTGAATGATATCTTCTGAAAAGCGAGTTTCTAACGGAATGCATTGTTCGCTTCTCTACAATCCATTCTCTCTCCCACCCTCTCTCTCTCTCCCTCTCTCTCTCTCTCTCTCTCTCTCTCTCACTCTCTCCCCCTCTCTCTCATTCTCTCTCTCTCTCTCTCTCTCTCTCTCTCTCTCTCTCTCTCTCTCTTTCTCTCTGCTACATCTTATGCGTTGTAACCGAATTTCTCTGCTCGGAGCTTTCCATCGAATTCCCTTTTCGCTGTTATCCCGTTCCTTTTTCCACCCGTTCGAGACTCGCGTGTATACACGAGTACCTACACGCGTGGGTCCAATGCGGTCGCGTCGCGGACCACCCTTACTTTTTTCAATATTCCCCCGAGCGTGTGCCTTGTGTTTTCTGGTATGTGCATGTGTAAACTTACGTATTTCTCCGTTTCGTTCCTTTTTATCCGCGTGTACCGTGTTCTGCCGGTGGTATCAAGAGACTCGTGTCACTGTTAGCGTATCGCACATCGTGTCTTGTACCTGTTTTACTCTCGCGTATATCTTTCGATTTTCTGTTCCGATGCCGCGCCAACAAATAAACGCGTCTAGTGTCGCGATGTACCTCCCCCTGGATCCCATGATAGATTTCGACCACTTCCTTCTTCGGAAACGTTCTTCTCGCAGGTATTGTGCGCGCTGTTTTTGTTCTTGTGTGTAAATGTATGTTTCCGTGTATGTGTGTGTGCATGTGCATAGCAGTGTAAGATGAAATTAAAGACACGGAGAAGGACGGACGCCTCTTAATACACTGCGCCCACTGTGTGATCTTTTTTTCTTTTTTTTTGTTCTTTGTTTTACTTAACTCGTTGCACGATTTTTACAAGTCTTTAAATGCCAAAGGTCACTTTTTAAAAATATAGGTATCTCTCTCTCTTTCTCTTCCTCCCACTCGTAAATGTCACATGTCTCATCACCCTTCTGCTTCGTTTGTTTCGTACGTGCCTTTCATGTTTCTCCTTTTCACGTATTTTTTCCTTCTTTTTTTCTATCGATCGATTCTTGCCTCACGAACTAATCTCTCTTTCTCTCCCTCCCTTTCGCTCGTATAGTCATACAAAACCATCTGACGCTCAGCAGTTACCCTAAAAATCATCGTTCTCTTCTTCATTATTTAATTAAATCTCTCCTAAAGACGAAATTCCCTAAAAATAACGTTAATTCCTTAATCGGCACGTCGCCAGTCCTCGCTTCGTATCGCGTTCATTTTGCTTCTCTGTTGCACGATACCCCTCTCGTCGACTCGGGCGACAAATATCGAACACGTGAGATCGAATTCAAACGAAGTGTCGATCGACAGTTCTCCGGATTTCGCTTGGGAATCAAAGTCAGAACGTACTTATTTATAAAAAACTAGAAACTATCGAGAGGAAACGATCCGTTCTACTATTATACACGTTTTCATCGGAGCGATTCGTCTTCGAATGGAGACATCGATCTCGTACAAAGAGACCTTCCCTTTCTTCTCTCCATTTCTCAACTTCTATCTAATTGTCTGTTTGCTCCACTTAATTCGTTTACTTATCCTTTGGTTGCGTGTTTCTCCCGAACCGTCGTTCCAGCCATTTCACTCGATCGCTCTCTTTCTCACGCTCGTCCATTCACACACTGGCCACCTCTCTTTCATTTAAAGCCCTACTACAATTTGCAGTTACTATACAACACGACCGAAAATAGCTCAGACCACAATTAATACAATCGTTACGAATCGTGTCGCGTCTATCCGTCTCGTGAACACCGCTTCATCGACGATTCGCGTACGCTTTCATCCCCTTTCGTCCCCCCCCCCCCCCCCTCCACCTTCTTCTACCACGACCTGTTTTCCGACGTTCACCTTCCGAACTTATTGTACGCGAGTATCATAAAACACTTATATCCACTTATCGTACCTCGTACAACGATATAGCATCTTCTAAAAGGTTCCTTAGAGCTTCTCTTAGGTACTTACATCTCTATCTATGTATATCCACCTATCTATATTTATAGACTTTACATATAATAACTCTTTTAAATCCCCCCTCCCCCCACCCAGAACCCTTTGATCTCTCATTCTTTCATTCTTTTCATTCTTGCAAGCCTCTTTCCTCCCTTCGATCTATTTTTCTGCCTATCTAAGGTATCTATCTAACGGGCTAGCTATCCATCTATCTATCTAAACTTCTAACTACCACTTATTAGTTCTCGGGGTGCCGGCCCGTTTCGCGTTTTATCTTGCTCGTTATCCTCGCTTCTCTCTTTAATTACATGTACTCTACCGCTCTGTCCTTTCGGATTCTCCTTCTGCGATGCTTTAGCGCGTTCGTACGTAGTAAACGCGTTCGAGTTTAAAACAACGCGGGCACTCGCGTCCGCGAACGTTCATTACGTATAATCGTTAATCGTACGTATATCATATCCTATGTACAGTGTTTCGTTGGTCGCCGTGACGGAAACACGCGAAACGCCTCGTCGTAAGGATCAACCCGTCACGATTCCACTTCCTCCCTGTTCTCCGCATGGCTCCTCGTCGAGAGATTCGTTGGTCGCGCAACAGGGTGCCACGGAAGGGACGAAGATCGCGCGAGCCGTTTCGACATATTCCGATCTCGAGCAGCGTAGGAGGATCTAGCGAAATGTAGGCTCCAGGGTGCCTTCTGATTGCAACGTAACGCGCAACGTAACGCGCAACGTAACACGAAATGCGTCGCAAATCCGCGTGGTGTTATGTGTTGTCGAGAGACGTTACTATCACGCGTTGCGTTACATTCGTCCGGACGTACCCTGAGACCGTGGTCATACTGGACACGAACGCGAACGATCCTTTAGAAGTCGTCACCGTGAAGACCATTCGTCGTGCAGCGGCGCTTTCTAAAGTGGACGATAGCTCGCGCTCATTTGCACCCGTTGTGACCACCACAAGTTGATAAGGTGAGCGCCGTCGTGATCGAGTGACACAAGCACCGTTTCCGTATATCCTCGTTTCGCCGCTCTCGCCTACCAGAGACGAAGAAATCAAATTGAAAAAAGTATATCGAGAAAAAAGAGCGGTCGGGGCGTCCTTTGTGCTCGGGGCGCCGCGCGATACCTCGCTGTATATGGCTATCAAAAAGACATCTGGCTTCTCGTTATCCTCGTTATCCTAAGTCCTTGTAAATGCTGTATATATATATATATATATTTATTTTATTTATAATTATCCGTGAACATGGTAACAAATAATAAAACACTGACAAAAATTGCACAATATACAAACTTAGTGTTTTTGCTCTCTCTCTCTCTCTCTCTCTCTCTCTCTCTCTCCCTCTCTCTCTCTCTCTCTCTCTCTCTCTTTCTCTCTCTCCCACTTTCTCTCTCCCACTTTCTCTCGATTATACACTCGCTCTATTTCATTTACGCTCGCTCACTTACTCGTTTTCTCTCTCTCTCTCTCTGTCTCTCTCTTTCTCTCCCTCTCCCTCTCTTTCTTTCTTTCTCACGCTTTTGCTTCTTATACTCTCCGGTGGATTCGTTTGGAACCACGTGTCTGTTTTCATTGAAGACCCCGCCCCAACCCCCCAGACCTTTGCAATGACCCCCGAAATCAGTTTTTTCGAACACATTCTCGCGGGGAAGAAAGAAAAACAAAATACATGGTTCGCTCACGCGCACGCAAATCTCGACGTAGCCACGTAAAACTGACGCAAAAGAATGAACAAAAAGTAAAACTTGTAGAGAAATGAAGAGATACACAGGTATGCCACAGACATCGAATAACGCGCACACATACACACGCAGCCACACGCGCGCGCGAACCGCATCGATGCTCTCATGTCAGTCAGGCTTACTTGGTAGGTACGGTACCCATTACGTTCTACGTGCGTTATCAATTAATTTATTTGGCCACTGAACATTTAAAATTTAGTTTTCATCCGTTTTTTCTTTTCTTTTCTTATTTATCCCACTTTAAATCTTCGTTTATGCCCGCCAGCTCGGCCGCTGTGCGCGCCATTACGCGCTCATCAGGTAAGATTAGTCTTCTTAAGCGGTAAACTCCTCCTCCGTCTTGCTTCGCTCGTCTCTTCGGAATTTAATAATTTTATGTTTATTACTCTATAACTTTATCTTTTTTTTTCTTTTATCTTCTACTACTCTACTTTTGTTCGCATTTCGTTCGATGAGCGATCTACGATCCATTCGTTCGTTCAGTTCCCGGATACAATACGTGTTTCACGCAAATACTGCGTCACCTCGTCGTTCGTGTTTCATTCTCAATGAATTATTTTCCCTGTCCCTCTTTCTCCTCTTATCTATCGACTGGTTTTTCTTTTTTTCTTTCTCCTTTTTATTTCTTCGTATCGTTTGCGTTAGCCCTGCTCTGTGCACTACTCCTACGGCGACTTCGATTCCGTTCGTCCGGTCGGAAATCGATGATTAGCGGGACAACGGTGCGTCGCGATCGGCAGGTTCGTATCGTTCCACGTGACACGCATGTGTGCGTGTGTCTGTGACAGACACGAATTTGCGGATGCACAGCGATCGCAGAGGATCGTGGGAACGCCGTCCACCTTCCGCGGTTTAACGCGCGCGCGCACTAGAGGGGGTAGCGTGCTCGACGGGCGACTCTGACGCGTGGAAACGGTTCTAGAGCTTTGTGCGGAATGTTGCCCGTTTTATACTTTGTATAACCCCTTATGTATAACAATATATTGTTTCGGTGAGTAAGACGAGAATATTAAAAAATATATATATATTTATCATTTATTTCTGTTGAGCCTCCGACAAGAATCATCGCTCGCCGCGTCGGGACACGCCGCCACCCCCGCCGTTGCCGCACGCGTTCATGTTCACGCGTGAAACGAAGAGCAAAACGGTCAGCTACTAAAGCAATCGTACAAAAGTACAAAGTCGGATTCTCGTATATATTTTTCTGCGCTTTTTTTTCTTTTTTTTTTTTTTTTTTCTTATTTCCCCCGCTTACTTTTGTTCAGAAATCATAGGATGCGCGCCACTACGAAAGAAGCCCTGTGCGGTCGAATTTTTCTAAGGGAAGAAATCAAGGTTCCACGCGGCTGCTCCCTTTCTTTTTTTTTTTAATAAAAATTGCACGTGATCGTTCCTCGATGGATAAAACGGTCGAATGGTGAAAAGAATGTTCCGGTTCACGTTCGCTGCGGGCGAGCTGAGCTAGCGGAAACAGAGCCACGGCCGTAAGGGCGGTCAGGGGCTGGATGTCGAACGATGGCACGCTCCCGATATAATTCGCACTGTAAATTCGAGATTAGCGGGTAAACTTTGCCTCCATTGAAACTGGCCGAAATCACGTATTCAATTACCGATTCGTCCTCTCGTCCATCCTCCCAGAGCCCTTTCCGCGTCCTCCTTACAACAGCCCATGCGCGAAGATCTCGCGTTGCGCTAGGTCGCGGACACAATTTCGATTATTGCCAAGAGATCGAAGCTCAAAAGCGTTATGCATGTCTTCCGCCCACCACGGATAGGTTTCCTCGATGCACCAAAGAGAAAGGGAGAGTACGCGTGCACGTAGATAATAACGGATACGTGTCTGTGAATGAGAAGAGAGGAGAGAAATGAAGGGAACAGGGAATAACGTTTTGGCACCGACAGACGTATTATTGTCCTCCGGGTTTCCTTGACTTTCGTTCGAATCTAAACTCGTCGCCTTTCAAACATTGGATTATCATCTTCTTCTTCTACTTTTTTTTCTCAGTGCAGTTTCTTTTTTTTTTTTTTTTTTTGTTTCTCTTGCGTTACTTCTAAGGTCAGTTAAGGGTTCGAAAATTCGACCGTTTTACGAGAGGCAGACGGCTTACAAAAATCCACGCGAACCGCACACCGTTGTCGCCAGACGATTCCTTTCGTCCCTCCCCCATTCCTGTCTTCGAGGCAGCCGTTCGACAGAGGCTGCTCGGTATCTCCGACGGTGTTTGCGATGATCTTAGAATTTAATGAATTGGCAGTGATTTACGTCCCGAACGAGACCCGTCGCGTTCTCCTCCAACTGCTCATCCCGGAGACTTCGTTTCTAATTGCATCAATTCGAACAGTTTGATCCGTTCACGGTCGTTCGTCGTTCCATCTGCTGTCTCTGTTGCCAGTCTGTCACGCGAAAGAAAACACCGTCGGAACTTCATCCAGCCTTGTTACTCTCCTCCTGTTTCTACTCTCATTTTTTTGGCTTTTTTCTTTCACTTTTTCTTTTATTTTGTTTTCTGTTCGACCGACCGAACTGCCCCGAAGAACGCAACGAAGAACTCGCGCCATTTTCAGGTTACAATTTCCCATTGCAACCCGCCGATTATTTACGAAGCGAATTTACTTTCCGAACGATGCGACCACGCAGCTGATCGTCTATCATCCCTCGATCCGATCGATTTTTATACTTTCTAGAAAACGGCCACCGGTGAAAATGGTCGTCCTCCGCCGATCGTTTCACTCATCATCGATTCCCTGTCGTAGACGCGATATAACCCGGCGAGCATCGAACGATCGACGATTACTGTGACGGAAACGGCGGACTCCTGGTGTGTGGCCGTCTATCGCGGTGGATCGTCGACGATCGGCTTCGAGGTGGATCGCCGTGGTCTTAGAAGAAACGGCCTTAGAAGAAACGCGGTCACGCGTAGCCCGCGTCGCTCGCGAGCCTGGCGTGTCCTCGGGGAGGAAGGAGCCTCGTCCGTCGGTCCTGGACTGTTCCGCGCGTGGAGGACCGCTCGCGGTGGCGATCGATTACACGTGTCTCTTCATGTGGAGGGCTAAGTGATCGCTGCGAGAAAAGCATCGGTCACAGTGCCGGCACTTGAACGGCTTCGCGCCGGTGTGCTTGCGGTAGTGGCGCGTCAGCTCGTCGGAGCGCGCGAACCGCCACTCGCAACCCTCCCAGCTGCACTTGTACGGCTTCTCTCCTGAAACGAAACCGAACGAACCGGTTAGTGGCTGCGCGGTTTACATTCGTCAAGAACATTTTTAGAAGATTGTTTCTTATTTTTCCTTAACCCCTTTGGCCTCGATTTACGTCTCTGGCACGTTTTACGTTTCCCATACCAAAACCTAGAATCACGTGCCAGAGACGTTACGCAATTTGAGAAGCTACCTTACAATTTAACTTTTTAACACGCGGGGCATAAGTTCTAACAAGACATTGTAAGCTAAGGGGTACCAAGTTTGAACTCGAGCCAATTCGTTTGTTTATAGCGGTAAGGTATGTGACTGGTATACTACTAATATACTATTCATTTTTATTATAATTCATCTTTGTAATTTTCTGCTTTTCTTTATTGCAATCTAATACCTTTAAAAATATCTAGAATTATGTACGTTAAAAATATATTCACTTTGTGCAAATATTTTAGTTTTAAGTTTATATAAAATGTCTTATTTCTAATCACTATATATATATCAAGAATCGAATGAAATTAAATGATATTGATATGGAAAATTTCTTTTCTTTTAAACGTATGTTATAGGGTTAATTAACATTTTGAGTGTTAGACGGGACCGCTTATTGACAAAGATTGCAAAACTCGACACTGGATCATAGGACCGTAGCTTCGTATGTACGCACCCCGACCAGGTAGCCCAAAGACGTTCAACGTACGACATGCACCCGACATTTTAACACTGTTACGATTGGACGAATTCATTTTTCATTTAACATATGCCACTGACTAATACAGACTCCCTAGATTAGCAGCTAGTATATGTATAAAGAGCGAATATATTAGCCTCGAGAGATATTAAAAATAAGAACTCGGAATAAAAACACATGCGAAACAGCACAATCAAAAAATATCACAAGTTGTAAGTTAGTACCATCCAAAGTTCTCGTCGATTGATTGCAACTTGATCGTAACAACTTAATTGTTACTTAACTTATTCAAGACGAGATATTTTATGGAATCCATCTTCAGGAGCGAAAATTTCTTTTCGTTCATATTAATTATTTTTAGTAGAAAAACTGTTTGCGATAACAATTTCTCACCCTCTATTATTATTTTTAATACTAATACTGTTCTAACACACTGTGTATGATTTTATTCCCACGACTACTCTTTTATTAATGACTATTAATTTAAATTTAGTTTCAAAAAACATACGGTGTGTTGTGTCTCATTTTACTTCGGAAAATCACAGTACACAACGTGTGCTGCTCGTCTCGAATGGGTTAAGAAAAATATATGGAGTGTGGCGGCCTTTCGACTATCGCCACTAGAGGGACAGCACAGCCTACAATTTCCTGAAAGTACTCGCTAGCCTCTCCTTTCTAATATATAGAAGTTCTGAACTGTCCCTAATATCCCAGCGTCTAAGGCAGGGTCTGCTAGGAAGCCTTACTGATGAGTCCACTAGCAGGCCCAGGACGAAACGTTCTTCCCCTCTCTTTTCCTTCCTTTCTTTCTTCCTCCTTTATTCTATAGCTACACGAAGCATGCCGCTTCAGGAGTATGAGCAATTTATGACCTATATTCAATATCTGTTATTACATATATATTACATGGCAGATGAGTTCTTACGAGTTGAATACCTTGGTCAAATTTTTTCAAAACCTTAAATATCTTACAAACGTATTTATTAATTTTATTCCACTAATATGCTTTGAAAGCCTCGTTAAGATATGATATACATACTGATACTTTTAATCCTTTATGTAACCGGATACTATCACAGCTGAAGTGACTCACGCATATCGAGGAATGTTATTTGAATAATCTTGATATGCATTTTGAAAATAGCATTCAATTGTAGCAATAATAATGGCGAAGGAGTCCTTACTTGGGTCAGAATTTCCCTTTTTTTCGTAACAATAGTTAATAACATCATTAATCGAATTTTTAATTTTTAGTCCCTAGTTTTCCATTTCCACCGTTTTAAAGAACGAATTAAAACTTATTCGTGAGAAGCTACACTTCACTTCTGTTCAATCTTCTGCAGAAATTGATAGAGATAGAGCATTTTTATATTTCATAAAGCAACTTTTTATCAGGAGCATTTTTTTCAAAGAGCAACTTTATCATTAAGAACATTATCATATTTCGGGTAGAACAATTTCCACCGAATTGCGAAAATTTCTATCGACACTTATCAAACGTGGAAGTTATATCCTATTCTAGTCCACGTTTATTTTCATTTCACACACTAAATTGGTCCGGCGTGTGTATTTAGTGTACGTGCACCACTTGAGCTTAATTTATTATTTGTTCTGATAAAAGATTATCCTATCTTTTATTTTAATATAACCATCCAACTATGGTATACTAAAAGAGAAAAACAGTTCTTGAATGATTTCTTATATTTCATTAGTCACGCAACGAATTAACTAAAGGCGGATGATAAAGAATATACAAAGCAGAACAGTAAAACACTATTTATCCTTATCATCGTCGACATTCTAATAAACTCGACACGTACGCCAACGTTCGTAAATTGCCAATATCCAACGGCACAATGCACAAAATGGGGGGGCTGCGCGCGGATAAATTTGATTATTCTATACGCAAGAGCCGTCTCGACCTTAAAATTACTAATACCGACGGAGGTATATAAAACTTCACGTATATAAAATTCACCCGACTGGCGGATCGACGATAAAACATTGGACGGCGAAGGTGGCACGTGTGCCGCGACAAGGGATGATCGTGGAACGGCTGGCGCATTATTAACCCGTAAATAATCTATTCGGTAATATGGAAAGAGGCTGACGTTGATGAGACCGCGTTACGGGACAGGAAACGTGACCACGCCACCTGTGGCGCTTTGTCGTCGCGTTTACTAAACTGAGAGGGGTTTGCAATATGAAAAAAGAGAAAGGAACGCATGGCTAAAAAAGCAAGGGGAACGATCGATACGCGAATACTTCATCGTTGAAAGAAGAAGCGATATTAACTGTCTCTTTATTTTTTATATAACATAAAATTTGTTAAATGAGAACGTTGAGATATACCCGTGAATGTTTGCGAGGTTTCCTGAGGCGACTTTCGGTAAATAAAGTATCACCTAAAATGGAAGAAGTAGAGTGGAAAGGACTTGGAAATATCTGAAAGACCTTAGAGCTTGCTATTAAGGCATGAAAAACTTGGAGACTTTGTCTTGGCGGATTTACCGAGGCGCCAGCACTTTGGAAGGCAGCTTTGAAGATTGAAGTTGCTCGGCGACTTCGATGATAGTTGTTTAAAGCTTCAGGAACGGTTGATCGCGGGTTTACAGAGAAGCGGTACAATCGGAAGGAACTTTTTGTTCTTTTAAAGGAGACAAGCTGCTTCCCGTTGGACGCGTGCTCGCGCCTCTAATCAGAACGGAGTGTACACTGTTCCTTCATAAAAACGGAAATAAAGGGGAGCGTGATGGCGACAGCGCGCGCGGGGATGAGGCGATATAAATGCGCGTATAAAACCGCGGTGTAAAACGTTTGACATCTACATCGCTCGACCCTAAACTTAATGAATTAAAAAAAGGAGAGAGGACGAAGCGCGGCGGCGAAAACGAGAGCGCAACATTCGCGCGATGTGACGTTTTTATTGTCGCGTGGGTATTTGCACGGGGATGCTCCGCGTGTAATTTAGACGCGGTAATGCCTCGCTCGTGTGCTGCGATCTTAGAAAAAAAAGGTATCATTTATAATGGCGTTATTTCGCGTAGTCATTTAGCAGGAAACAAAGGATTTCTATTTTCTCTGTTTGTAATTTTTCAATACCAACAAAAAAGTATATTTTGCCGAGTAAATTACGGGTACAAGAGTTCTGTAAAAATCATTTTGCAAAAAAATAATTCTATTAGCAATAGCAATTGTCGTTACGTGTATTTAAAACGTCGGTTTGAATCAGAAAAGAAAAGGGAGTAGACAGTTTAGTTTCTAGTTCGTTTATCCGATTTATGAAATATAAAAGCTTCACGTTTCACTAATACTACACAAATCTTCCATCTTCCACCCCCTCGAAAAAAGGGGAAAATATATAACGTTATGCGCGAACCTTGCAACCACTTCCAGACCTGCCCTATAAAGCTCTGGCACTCTGCTTCATTCAATTTTACGAACACGTTTCGGTCGAACTTCAAATACACGCGAGCCCCTGTCGCGCGTAACTACCTCTCGCGCACAACGACGACGTCCGTGAAGCCATTCGTTACTACTTCCTTAATATTCCACCCCATCGCAGGGATCAATTCCTGCTAACGAATACGCGGGGAGAAACTTCCATCCGACACGACCTGGGTTACGAGTGACGTTTGCTCGACGGTAGGCGAGAAAGAACGAGGGGCTGGAGAAATTTATACTCCGCTCTGGATCCATATCCTGAAGTTGTTCCGGTAGGAGGTTTGCTCTTTTTCCATGAGTTTCTTCGCCGTGGCTCGCGACGACGACAAATCCAGCCGAAACGTGGCGACGCATAACCAAATCCGATCCGCCCCCGTACCCCTCGGAAGGGGTAGATGTCACGCTGTCGGCTGCTTCGACGGAGATAGCCACGACTTTTCCCAGGAAATACGGCCCTCACGTCCTCGTGTATCCTGCAGCGCGCGCGCGCCTTCGACTACTCTCGCGCGGACATCAGAGAAATGGCGGCACGGATCAGCGTCACCAAGCCGGCCGTGTGCCCGGCTAAAAATTGCCATCGCTCGTGCCGAAGAGGGGAATTCCGTGAACGATAGGGATAAACTGTCTTCGGGAGTGGCGCGGGGAATATATTCGCGAGGCTGCTGCGAATACATTACCAGGGCTTGCGTGGCGGACGGAAAAATTGGCGACTGCGATGGGGTAGGGCGTGTTTGCATGGAGAACGGTGGAACTCGAGTTCCGCTCTGTCGTTCGGTGACGTGACTCGGGTTGGGCTCGCTCTTGGCGCGTCGAGCGCTGATGAAAATGACATTCGCGGATTAAATTCGAGTTGCTTCCTCGATACTGTGTCGCCTCGCGATAACGCTTTCGAAATAACGCGTACGTAACACTTGCTGCGAATGATTAACTCTGGCGTTCCCTTATTATTCCCGCAAAAATTGTCAGGTGTGTCAGTGTGTACATATATGTTTGTATGTTTTTTGAGCTTGTAAGCGGAATAACAAATCTTTTTAAATTTACGTGTTAGGGGGGGTTTATGCTATGAAATCGATCTGTCGAAAACTCATTTTAATATGGTTCTCCTTAATTAAAGTGATTGGCCAACAAGTATATCAATAAATAATGTCAATAAATATTCACAGATGTCAAAACCATAATCTATCTAATAATATTATAGAATCATAAACGTACGTTCAATTTTTACATTTGTGTATTTTCAGGCTATTCTGACTACTTTATACCATTGTAATCTGGCAAGGTCTCTATTTTTGGAAAAACTTTTTAAATAATCGTAATAATCAATTAAAAAAATGGTAATATTCTGTTTCTGTTGAATGTTTGATTAGGAAAACAAACAATTTTTTGAACGTTCGAGCATAAATTTTAGACCCGCCTTCATAATTTAGCAATTCGGACGATCGTAATTATCGAGCTGGCAATTTTCGTCGCTGGTCTTCAGCAAAGCAACGAAATGTCATAATCACAATGCCATTACCCTTCCACCGTTATGATCCTCAGAGCGTATCTACGTGCACCAACTTTATCTCCGCGCAGAAACCTCCTATCCCTGCCTATGCACTCTCATTATTAGGACATTAGTCCCTCTCGATCAATAATGTACCTGCCATTCCATCCACTTTTCCCTCGACCACCGTGGAAATAGCTACCCCTATCCACCCCGAATCTAAAGCCCCAGTTGCGAGCTATGCAACGGGAAAAATTAACGGAACAATAACGTCCGTAATTAAACGAGCCAAACAAATGGAGAAGTGAAAGGTGAACAAAAAGAAAACATAGAAAAAAATCACTGGTTGACGCGTCGCGTGCGTAGGCCTCATCGAAAAGGAGAATTGTATTTCCAGTAACCATGGCGACTGCGTAACCCCATGAACAACCGCAGCCTGTGCGTCGCCCACCAGAGAGAGAGAGAGAGAGAGGGAGAGAGAATATCCACGCTTGTGCGTGTCACGGCGGAAACACGCCAGGTGGACGGGACGGAACGAGGTGTAGGTGCGTCGTGCATTGCGCGTTTTATGGCCGCATAATGGCCTCCCGGTGGTTCGTTACCACCTACGTAATAAAGCCATATTAAACAGAACGGCTTAAAGTGTTAACCTGCTCTGCCCCAACCCTGTTTCGAGTTTGTAACGAACGTTGCTAAACGAACGTTGCTATACGCTACCCTCCACTCCGTGAACCACCGCCTTTGTTTCGAGTATCCCCCGTCTGTTTGTCTCCCTCGTCAATGCGTTCCCACTGAGAGATCGGGTAATTTCTTTCTATGGTGGTAGACTTTACCTTTGGTGGTTTTGTTATATTTCAGACAGAATAATTGGTTGCTAGTAATCAGTAAATTTCGTTATATTCGCGAAGTTCGAAACGCTTCGGAAAATCGACGGACCGCGCTCGACGGGAGCTCAATATTCCTCCTCGCATTTTATCGAACCGTGACCTATACCATCGCGGAGCGAAACCGCCAGCGTACCTGCCACTGTAACGAATTCCCGTTCGCCGCCCTCGCTGCGTTTTATACACATTCTCCATAAATTCCGCGCAGATTCCGCGCAGTCCGAGCCGGGTATATGGGAACCGGAACGGGAGCGCACGGAGCGGCGTGGGACGCGGACGCCAGAAGCAGAAGCAGAAGCAGAAGCAGAAGCGGCTGGCTCCACGTAGTCCTCGAGGACGTTCGTGCCGTTCGGCGTAGGAACGATTTTTCTACGTCCTTCCCTCCATCTGACGTTCCTCGAGAGGTCTGAGTGGGTCGGTATTGCGTCGATATGTCAGTCTGTCCCTGGCAATGTGTGCTCGCCGTCTTTGCATTTTATTAAGTCCGTCGTCGGCCACGATGTATAGGATGCCTTCCGTCATGTCGGCCAGGGATAGGACAACCGGGAATTTATGGCGGTGGATTCCATCCACCTCGCCCCCTCGACTCTCTTTCTATTCCTCGACGCCCGTCCTCGAACACTTTACATCCGAACGCCGTTCCGCGCGAGGAACGTTTCGACGAGAGGTAACGCGTCTAATACCGTACGATGTACCGTGGATCCGCATCTGACGGATTCGAAGACGTCGAAACTTCCCTCCATCTCGTTCTTTTTCGTTCGTGCGCGTCACGGACGATCCCCAGGAACGAGAATCCACCGGATCGAAGGAAGTAAAATTTTTTACACGCTCTGACTGGCCAACGACGGATATTCCATCGGACCAGTGATATCCCAGCGAAGGAGATTGATTGAAAATCTGGGAATGACTTTCTCGCGCAAGGAATTTTTCCTCGTTCAAGCTCCCAAACTGGCGACAAGTTCCTGGATTTTGGATTTTCTTTCAGTCTCTTCCCGATTTTTCCTCCCAGATGCGAATGTTTCGATCGCGAAATTCCGAATGGCTCTCAAAGATGCAAGAAACGCGTAACGCCGAAATTTCCGTGAAATTTTCCCTCGAGATGCGATGGCCGACGCATATGACAGCGAGCGCGGCTCGTCAAATGAAACGGTTTACGTCACACTTCGCAGGGGGATAGGCGGCATTTCCTCGATTGCCACGTCGACGAAAAATGTCAAACAGCGCCGCGTGGAATCAACTGAAGTCGATACACACTCGTTGCGAAGTTTCATTCGTGCAAATTTTTATCAGAATTAAAAAATGTGGATCAAATAAAAACAATTTCAGCTCCTGTGTTCCACATAAATTTGACCAATCTTTATCGCGTATTTAAGTAATTAAGAGTGTAAAAACTTGTGCAAAGTGTACAATAGAAAATTTAGAGAAATTCTTATTTACTTTGCCAAGCATTTCAATTTGTAACGAAGATAAATCGGGAACTAATGTTCGAATAAATCTTGATTCGTTCTACTTGCGTTAACACAAAACGGACAGACAACGGAAGCGTTTAACCCTATCTTCGTACCACTGCAAAGAAAGAATGGCAAGAATCTTGTTAAATTTTATGTTGCTCAAAATAGCTTGCGACAACAATCGGAAAACTACGAATTCGTTAACGTATTTACTCCTTGAACATAAATGCTTTCAATATTCTTTTAACATAAAAGTTTGTAAAATTGATAGCTTTCGCCAGATCATTTCTTTTATGGGAAGATATTTCAACTTTTATTTTTTATTTTTTATCGCTGAAACTTCACTAACAAAATATAGTTAGTACGCGCTACGTTACAACGCGTGCCGTAAGATTCGCCGTAAAATTGGAGAACTTTTGTGTGTTCTCGGTTTAAGGAGAGAAAGGGGAACAATCGCGAAGGGAAAAAAACGAAATATTCAACCAAACCACTGTGTAACGGGCGAAAAAATTCAGCGCTCTTGACAAAGAGAAAAACTTCAGAAATCACAAAAGCAGATTCCACATTGTTCCACAATGTCCATTCTGTCGACCAGAGAACAATCCTTTTATTTCCAGGCGTTTTGCTCTTTTTAAAGGACACCAACCTCTGTTAGGACCGTGCAACAATTTTACAATCGCTCTCATTCTCATTTTCCGTAACAGTCAAAACCCTCACTAGCTGAGCACAATCAGTCCTTCCATTCATAAATTTAATAGTGCAACGACTTTCAAATTTTCGTCAAAGAATCGATAACCACGTAGAATTACGTTTGTGCTTGAATCTTTACTATGCTGCGTTAGTTTTTAGATAATATGTTTTAGCAATTTTATAACTCTTTCATATTTTATGCTTAAAAGCCTTGCAAAGTCTGCAGCTCAATGGAAAAAAGAATTCTATCAGGTTTCGCTTCACAAAGGTGAATGTTTTACAAAACGTCACACTCGAAAAATAGAGTTGATTTAATAAAACTGCAACGCTTTAAAACTATACATATTTATATAATTCTCTTAAAAAATGCCTGGAAACCGAGAAAGACGGAGAAAAAACAACCCGTCCGTTAAGTGTTAAACTACGAAAGAGTATTTTACAAGTGTACGTCATACATCACACGCAGCGTTACCGAATTTACGTTCCCCATGAAACGAAACAGTTCCCTGAGACGGCGGATCACATTTTTTCTCGCTGTTCCGCTTGAGAAACGAGGCTGTCAAACCCCACCTCTATTAGAGGCGGATCGGGACAAATTTTAGCGAGAATCATGCTGCCTAGACGTCTGTTTTCCGAGGGACAAATTTTGCGTTGGAACGACGCGTGCTAAAATAGAACGGGGCGCGGTAGAAATGAAAAATGAAACAGGATTTCGCGTAAAGAAATATCGTGCAGCCGAAGGAGGAGCGTGCAAGAAGAAGGAGGTGTGCGCTTCGACTCGAGGAAGGTCGCGGCGTTTATTTTAAAAAGGGAAATATTTTCAGTGGAACAAGGTGTTTCGCCTCTTGGTGGGCGTACCGGAAGAATTACTTCCCTTGAGAATTAATCTTCGCGAGTCGCTTTAGCTCGGGCGGTCGACATGAATGTTTTTAATTTTACAATTTAGCAAGGAACGCGTTAGTTTCTAGATGCGATCGCAAGTTTTAATAGGCGAGAATGTTCTTCTATGCTCCAATCGTATGGAACTTTCCAGTAGAACAAGTAGCTTGGCTATAAACGACCTATTCTACTGACTACAACTCGTAAATGTCCATTGCAGTGAGAAACTAACTTTGTGCAGACAGAAACTAAAACTACTTATAATCGCACCACAATATAAAAATGACACTTGATTTCCAGCGCAAAGAAATCTTGAGCGTCAAACGAGACGAGTCTGATCATAGTTGAGCTATACTACTAATTCGTGAACACTTTGCTTAACAAGAAAAATTAACGAGTCCAATAATTTATTAAACCCACTCTTTCTCTTCTATAGCAGTATTCCATAATACATCTTAACGGAAAGCACATTATCAACCTTTCAGTAGAGTAGCTCGTCTGACTATAACTGAACTATTCTACTGACCAGTATTTCTGTATACATATAAAGAACTTGAATAATTAAAATAAAATTATACAAACGTATACTTTATACGCACTTATGCACACACATGTGACTACCACTTCTGTAATATTTTTGTACACAGTGAACACCCCGATCCCCTATAACGTAGAAGAACAAATTGGATTAAATTATACAAGATGACTGAAAAGGGTATCGGCACTTTGTTGGACTATTTACTGCGAAATGTGGCAACAGCAGCAGTCGTGGCGTGGGTCGAATTATAAAAGAGTACAAGGAATTTCAGTTACAATGAAGCCCGGTAAACCGGAGGATAACGCGCGATTTGTGCGCACTCGCATTTTATCAAAACAATAATTCTATCGTGACATCACGTCGTCAGTACCGTGCGCATTACCAGTTACGAGACATTAGCTTATTCCGAAATCGTTGAAAATCCAATATTGTCTCTATGAAAATGTTAAGAGATCATCTTTGCATAACATTTTGAACAAAGATTTTCACCTTGCATTATCGGTAATCTTCGTTTCCAAGTTGAAAAGTGCGTACAATGCAATAGGACATGATTTAGACAATATTGTTTTTGACTTATAAATTTCCATTGTCTGTGCGTTACTTTTTCGTAAATAAATGATCGTAGCAACTTTAGGTTTTTTATTTATACGCAAATCATAGTGTTAACCCTTTTTTGGTCACCCTGTACAACAGTAAAAATACTTAAAAATGTCTCATTTAATAGGTCGCACAAAAGTAAATCGAATCGTGGCATAAATTGTAACGCGAAACTCAAAGCGATCGATCGTCGAAGACCGATGACAGAGCGCGCGATTTTCTCGCCAGGGTGCGACGGGGTGCACGCTTACAGCTCGGTTCTTGGCTGCTTGTTTCCGTCCCGGCGGTATCGACTATGGTTAGAGATAGCGCGTTCCTCGTGTTGTGAACTGCGGTTTCGCTGTCAACTGTAACGAGAACTTTGACGACGTTTCCAATTGTTTGCGGTGCCGGGGTCCCGGAGATCGGAGGGGAACGGGCTCCTAACTTCGCCGCGTGTTTTCAACGTGTCCCGAACAGTGCCCGAGGTGCGAATCAATATGTAGGTACACGGAATCCACACGGACCACGTGTGTGCACGTGTGTAGAAGGGATGGAACAGAAGAGTTCCTAGAGCTGGGGACCAACCTATGAGTCAGAGTTTCTTCACCTTTTTTCCAACTTTATTTTTTAGTATCATAGTTTATGCCATAGTAATCATTATTTACTTCAAAGAGAAAGAAAGAATGGAATTGAGAATTATAAAAATTGTTGAAATTTATGAATAGCACTTCAAATAGATGTAATAACGATTGAAAGAATATAACTTCCATTACTAATATAAATATTGCCACAGCTATATAAAGTATTAATTGCTTTCGGCATTTAGTCTAAATCAGTGTTTACAAAACTTCTTTTATCACGGAACACTTTTTAAGGAACACTAGAGCCAATTTCGGTTTATAGTTATAATTCTTGTTAAGAGTTGTTTTAAATTGCATAAAACACGTAAAAGCAGACAATATTTCATTGTACTCTAACCTGAATTACATAATTTTTTTCGGAATACCAGTATTCCATGGAACACAGTTTGGGAAACACTGGACTAAGTAATAATTAATCCTGTCGCGCGGCGGGATGCAACGCCACTGTTTTGTTTTAGTATTAAGAATCGTGAGAAAAGAAAAGAGGAGAGCAAAATTGTCCTATTTGCGAAGATTAGCGATTCTCATTTCGGTGAGTTTCGAACTGCCCGCAAGGACGTCGACATAAGCTATAACCAGTGGCCGGACAAACCTGCTGATCAAACTGTGTAAATAATACAGGGCAGAACAAGATTATTTCGAGAATAATACACGAGCCGTTGATAAGAATTTTAAATATTCATCGACTGGGCCGGGTTACGCGATGGGAACGGCGAGTCGATACGCGGACAGGAATAATCGAACGGTGAATTAATGAGGCCGCGCCCCGTTAAGAATTGATGCGCGGCAAAAGCTCCGAGTTTAAGTGTTTCCAGAGCCACTTTGCTCGGTGTCGTCGCGCTCAAGTTAGACAGCTTAGCGCCTAAACACTTTGAGGTGGCTACGGAGTTGTCTACGGTCTTAGCCGATCAGAGGCGCCCCCGGCTAAAACACACAGGCTTCGGGTTAACTCAGGTTAAATCACACTTTATGCAATATTCAGTCGAAACTTGAGATTCGACAGCTGCTAACTAGTTTGTGCAAACTGTTACACTATTTCTATGGGAAATCCGTTTTACAGGAGATCGGTTACCAAGAACACCAAGAACGTTCCGTACCGTTTGAAATTTCACGCTGAATAGGTGCACGAGTTAAACGAGAAAAGTAAAGAAACCAAGGATCGATGGATTCGCCAAGATCAGTCTTCGCGTATAGCCAGTAAAACGTACGAGAGGCGGGATACGAGTCTGACGTCGAAACGTAAGAGCGAACGCGCTCGATCGCGCAGATGCACTCGTTTCGAAGCCACAAACATGTACCGAGGTAAACGAGGAGCAAAGGAAAAGGAGGCAGTTGGTTTAAGTTTAGTTCCCTCGTCTATCATTTGGATCGATCCTGGGCGGTGAAATTTTGGATCGCCCTAAGGCGAGAAACAGAGATTTATTCTTAAGTCGAACGTGGAATGCCCTGTCTCCCCGAGTGGTCGTTTATATCGCGGAAAGGAAACTTTCCAGCGTTTGGAATGACGTAAGAATGCATTAGGAACATTCGTGGAGAGAAAATCCAGGGTAACATCTTCTGATTCGGCTGTCAATGCCATTTTTATACGAATTAGCGTCCGCGCGGATTAAATTCCACCCTGAGAATCCTTTGAAACGAGTCTAGAGAACGAAACGAGCGCGCGTTCAAAAGTCAGCCTGGAAACGCCTGGAGAACTTGATTTCCAAATCCCAGCTCGATAACGCAATAACTCCTGCCGCGTTGTTTGTTTCTCGGTCCCGCGGGGGGTGAGAATCGTGAAACGCGTTCTCCCCGCGGAGCTCGATAAATTATCGGCGTGTTCGTCTTATTTTTCAACCGGGAACAATGGTGGCCGCGCTCGACGCGATATTTGAAAGGTTTCAATACAACCCCCGCGGTGAATGCCAAGAGGAAATGCTCCGATGATGCGCGCAACGGCCTCCTCGAAACGGCAGGGACGCGTCGCTAGCAACCGCGCTGCGATAAATAATTTCACGCGGCCCGTCCGTATGCGCGTGTACGAATCGGCCTCCCACTCTTTTCTATCGTTCATTTCTCCAGTCCGCGTCGCGTTTGATTTAAACTCGCGGCGAACACCAATCGATTTCTAAGGCTCGCGTCTCGAGGTTAAATTATCGCGCTTTAACCGACCTACTTCCGGTCCTCACTCCTCTGCAAACGCTCAGTTACGTCCCTTTGGGTGACCCTCTGTAATCGAGAGAACCGTGTCCTCGATTGCTGAGCTGTTCCTCGAACTTGCGAGTAAAAGCATGGCAATCGAGCTGGTTATTGCTTCTTTGGAACCGATGAGAAGCTATCGATCTGATACGAGAAATATTTTGCACATTTTACAACACAGTGTGCATCTAGATAGAAAAAAGTATGAATTCAAAACATATGAAATGAAATAATATGATTGAGAGTAGTCGGTACGGTCTTTTACAATTGTTTTTATCTCTCTCTCTCTCTCTCTCTCTCTCTCTCTCTCTCTCTCTCTCTCTCTCTCTCTCTCTCTCTCTCTGTTTCCATGCGAATGAGGAACGAGGGCTAAATCGATCAGCGCCGGACAAATTCACGGTATAACGAACCTGTCGTTCCTTTAATTTTCCAAATATATTGACATTCCATCAGCGAGCACTAAGAGAACGATTGCGAAAAGTTTCTAGCGAAACGATTGGACTCCACGGTGGGATCAAAGTCCTGTCCACAGCTCGGGACGCGAGAACAATGGTGTTTGGAATGGAATTCCGGAACAGAAAGTCCCTGTAATTGGAAATCTCTCTCTTTTTCCCTACTTCCGTCCCTTCTTCTCCTCCTCCTTCTTCCCCTTGGTCTTCTTCTGCTGCTGTTTCTCCGGGCTTTTCTTTGCACGCGTACAGTCGCCGGGAGGCTGTTGGGCCAACGGATCGATAGTTCCTTGATTCCCACGGGGGAATCGCGTAGAAAGGCTTTGCCGGAGTAAAAACGAAGAAATCACTGGAAACGCGATATTGACGGCCAAAGTGGATAAACAAGAAACAAATCCTAGAAAATGTTTAACGCTCTCTTGAAGATATTTCCAGGTTGGTTACAGACGAAACGAACATGATGAATGGATGGCAGGAAACTAATTATGGAGACGAAACTATCGCTAAGAGATAGGAAACGATCCATTCACAATGGATGCAGAAAGTGTCCAATGAAAAATTCACTGTTTGCAAACCGAATCGTATCATCTCGAGAAGATCGAACTATAACGCCGCGGTTAATCTGATCAGCGTGGCTAGGCTAGGCTGTTTAGAGTTAGCATCTTATCGGCTCGTTAGAAGCGAATTAACTAAGGAGGGGGGGGGGGGGGGGGGAGTCCAAGGCGACGGCTTTGACTGTTAAATCGTCTAATCGGATCGGTTCGTCGTTAAGACGAGAGAGTCTCGAGACGCAGCCAGCCAACGGCGACGGCTGAGAAAGGGAGCTGGGTCAGGGATGAACGACCTCCCGCTGGCCCGGCGGATATATCTACATGCCGAAAGATCCACGAAAGGAAACTTCGCCGATGGAATTCGTAACGAGCCTTGATGTTGACTCGGCCACACGATCGCCCCGGACTCCCTGATTCGACGATTCGCCTCGTTTCGCGTCCCCGGTACACTCGCGAACGCTCCTTCCAAGCCCGGCAGTAATTAGATTCGCCGGCCGAGATCAAAGTATACCGGTATTTCCATCTCTGGATAAAAGTTTCGCGGACTTTCCTCCGCCTTCGGTCCAACTTTTTCGTCCGTGTCTCCCGCTGGTCCTCCGCCCCGCCTGTTTCTTTCGACCCGCGCCTCTTTGAGCTCTCTGGAATTCGCTCAGGGGGCGGGCGCACGTACGCACGCGTCACGACAGGGGTCCGCGCTCGACTTTGACTTTGAAATTTGGCCAGAGGAACTGGAGAGCGCGCGGAGCGCGGGATACAGGGTGTCTCGGAATGTCCGCTCCTCTACTTCGTTCGGAGCTCGAGCTCCGAATTTGTTAACCCTTTCACTGCGTTTTTCTTACTGTAACACTTTTACCGTTTAAAAAAATCAGGACCTCGAGCGTTCCTTTCCGGGTGTTCCTCGCACTCGAGAGTATCGATGGTATCCCCGGATACCACGGTTTTGCTCAGTAGTCGAAGGGGAACCAATCTGACATGCTAATATCGCATACTCGCCGCAGTGATAGAGTTGGAAAAATTGCGAGGAATTTCGAGACACCGAAAGTGTAGACAAAGGTAAAGAATCACCGACCGTCAAAAAGGAATAGCGTGCGCAGCGTGATATCGAAAACTGGTTACGCGAAAAGGAAACAATATCGGATCGGATTAAGCGGAACTCTGTGAATGTCAAAGCGCTACACGAGTCCGCGGACGAACGATTAACCGGAAAATCCCGGGGATCCGTCAGCGGGAACATCCGTCACCGGGAAACCAATTACGACGGTGGTAATAGCCGGGTGAAGGGGGTGTTGGTAGCGCACGCGCGACGTCCTTTACAGCCAATCCCCGCGCCGAGCGTTTTCAGCGGAATAAACGTTCGACCGTGCCGCGCGACACCTACGTGACGTGGAGCGTCGTTCGGTACGGAGCTCCCAGGCGCGGGGAGGATCTCCTCGCGTCAGGGCGAATTCATAACAGAGTCATAATTGCAGGACGGGGTCCGCAGTATGCATAATCCCGTAGTTAGCAGTTCTGCTTAACGATCCGCGAGAAGCAATCCCGACGTACCTGCCAGGCTGCAGCAGGATGAAGGCGTCCCAGCCAACCTCTCTCTTATTGCCCTCTCTCTTATTCTACCCATCCTCTCTCGCCCATCCCGTTTTCTTTCCCTCTTCGCATCGCCCTTTTCGCCCATCTGCGCCATTCTTTACACCGCGCGTTCTTCTTTATCCCTCTTATCTCCTTGTTTCTGCGTACAGGCTGGCTTCAAATAAGGGGTTGCCTGGCAGCGGTCGCATTGAATGGTCGCATCATCGGTTTGAAAACACCTCGATCGAGACTGTCGTCAATAGACGCACCGCGTCGTGGATGCAACCGTGTGCCCAATAGTTACGATCAACCAGGCGTCTCCAGCAGACAAAAATTCTTAAAAGTCCTTAGCTTCGCCTTGCGTAGTTGAGAGTAGATGAGACTTGAAGAAATCCAACAGTTTATATACTAAGAGTTGAAATGTAGTATAAGTAGGATGTCGGAAAAATTCATCGGGGTAACGCTTGAAGTTACCGCGACCGAACGGAATACGAATTAAACGTATTGGATTTATGGTACGTCATTATTAGTTATTGAGCTAAGGCATTAAAGCTATGCCCTAATTCTTGTATTTAGAAAAATTCAAGTAGGAAGGGAAAAGGTGAGTAATAATTGGGAGTCCTCAAAAATAGCTATTTTTAATTTTCGCGACACAACATAAGACTCCCAACTGAATTTATGTACTGAACTTTTACTCGTTCCAAAATTCCAACATTGTATCGTCTAGACTAATGTTTTACTTGTTTCGAATATATAAATTTGTCTACAAATTCTTGGACCTTGCTTTCAGACCACCCTGTAGCCCCCCGTCACGCGTTTTCCCTGCACCGTCCGTTCCTCTATAATTCCCTCTGCGTTCCCTCTCATCGCTTTGCCTGTCTCTAGGAACCCTCTCGCCGTCTCAACTGCCGCGATGCGTAGACCGAAATTACACATCTGCGCGCTTTCCTGTAGGCACCGGATACGCGTGCGGGTAAATAAACGCACGCGAAACGGTGCACGCGGGCGCACCTGTAGCCATTCACGTGAGCAAACATACGTGGACGCGTGCACACGCTTAATCACCTGTGTGTACGTTATTACGAGGACGCGGCGAAACGAGCCGAGATCCGATCTAACGATGAGACGGATTTACGAACGAATTTATGAAAGACTCGACGCTCGGAAATATTTCACAGCTGCATTACAGGTCATCTAACTGGTTATTTTATGGTAAAAGGATTTGTGTCGGATCGAACTCGTAGAATTCGCCGCCTTTCGTCTTGTTTATAAGTCGATAACGCGATGTCATTTGAGCCTCGACAATGGGCTAAACTCGTAAAAATCGGGGAATATGAAGATGCTTTTTATTCAGCTGAAAGCATCTTTGATTATTCTAATAATGAAATAAAAAAAACCTCTAAATCTTAATTTAGAGATTACCAGCTTTAGTTTAGTGCCGTATTTTATGAAGCGCTGCAGGAAGAAGTAAGAACTCAAGTAATTATTAGAAAATAATATAGTTAATAACCTAAAAATGTAAAAATTTGGAAATAAGATCGACGTCGTTTCGAAATTAATATCAAGTCGCCCTCTGTGCTTTAATCGAACTACTTACGAAGTGACACAAGGGACGTAACCCTAGTATCATAGTAATGGGCAGAAGACAATAAAAATAAAAGTGCTCTCATCTGCAAATCCGACATCTGCACTTGAAATACAACTACGTAATTCGCAATTGCACCTACATCATAGAAATGACTCGCGTGTGCGCACAATCACGTGAAACAGACGCGTGCATACGAAATCACGAGCGGCAGATTTCGTGATTCCACGACGCGCGGGTAATTACGCGCTAGTACGCGTGAACGCACAGCGCCTGTGGCCGAAGGGGATCGAGGTGTGACGCGACAAAAACCACGGGGACCAAGAGAGGACGGAAGACGAGGGTTGGAAAGCGAGGCGAAAGAGGAAGAGGGTCCTCGTTAATTACAGCCCTCTGCCGTCACCTGGTGCCGCAACCAACCGCGAAGAGCCTTCGAGCGAAGCGGGGAGGAGAGGTGACCGCATGGCAATAACGTGCTCGGTCAGTTACTGGCTCGAAGTGACGCAGCTTACGGAAGTGACGGTGACGCTGAAAAGATTACTCGTGTCTGACTTCTGACTGCTTTCTCCTGGCCACCGCTTGGCTGTCAGAAATAAGGGGGATCTTTCGAACCTCGCTTTTTAAATATTCATAGCAAATGAATAATTAAACGAATGAGAACACAATTGGGAAGATTGAAACGATGACGAGATTTATGAAAAAATTACATCAAATTGAAGTGGTCACTACAAATCGTGTTACTGTAACAAATGCAAGGAAATTTCCAACCCAGAAGGGGAAAGTCGAAAGGCGTATATTTTTCGCCATAAGTGCGTAATTAGTGGTGGTAAGAAAGGATTTTCGGGGGAAATGAAGGATACGCAGCGAAGAAAAGAGTTAATTAGTATTAAAAAGTATTGAGTAAAACAGTTGTCAGATAAAAGAAGAAACCGATACGAAACACACAAAATTCACTCGCACGAAAGAAACTCAAACCTGAATCTATTTGATTAGCCACGTGATTGACGTCTCCCCGCGTTAGTTTCACCCGCGCAAGCCCGATCGCTAAATCGAGAACCGATTACGGGGAACATCTTAATCGCGTAGCGAACTGGCCCATTACATTCTCATCAGCAGACACGAGTGAAACTTGAGTCGTAGCAGAAGGCAAAAAGGGTACGGCTGGGTCCTCGATCGATCGACGAATAAAACACGCGGGTAGACCGGTTTCGGAGGGGAGGCATTAAACATGTATCATCCGGTCTCCGCATTCATCGCGGGCGTGTGCACGGCCCTCGTACCTGGGAGCCGCCGTACAAGCCGAACACGCTCCCTTAATTCACCGTTCGTAATTAATTATGCATTGTTATTCGCCGCGATAAGGGTGGCGGCGTGGGACGCGTCGCGCCGGGGAATTTGTCCCCGGCTGCTCGCGGGATACGTCCGCGATTGTTCCCCGTCCGTTTACCCCCAGACAGGCTGCCGAGGATAATCGCGTGACTAACGATTAACCGAATCGCGAAGAAAGGCCGACGCCGCCGCCCGGTGTCGCGTGGAACGCGCGCGGAGACAGACGCCGCGGCCCTCTAACGTTTATTAATGGCCAAACGCCGCGTATTCGATGATTCGTAACGCGCGTCACTTTAATTGCGGGAACAGTGATGAATGTTGGAGCGAGCGACTGCCCCCGGTCATTTCGGAACGGAGATCGTTACGCGTTTTCCCAATTCTACTAACGGTACGGAGGTTAAATAACACGACGTGGAATGCGTTACAACCCTTAATCAATGACGGATTGATATTTTCGACTGACCGTACAAATGGTATCTATTTGCCATTCGATCGATGTAAATATAATATATAGAATAGTAATCGATTATCGTTATTACCATAATATCATTAGCTGTGTCGGAGATAGTTGCGATGCCTTGCGAAACGTTGACAGTTCAATGATAACTGCGTGATAGGTGTATAACGAAAGCTTGAAATTTCTGATGAATTGCATGGAAACGATCAAGGATCGTCCGATTTTTCGCCGATCAATAACAGCGTCGGACAAATGACTCGACAGGAAGACTGAAATTCTCTTCCCGAAGAAACTCCGAGAGGAATGTTAATCGAAGCGTCGACGCTGTTTCTGTCTCGTTCTAGTCGAACGTTTTTTGCCCCATTGAATCTCAGTTCGAATCTAATCCTGAACTAATCGACCGGTCGCGACGCATCGATATACACGACGCGGAACAGTTAACAGGGGTCACTCACCCGTGTGCGTCCTTTGATGGGCCTTCAGATGCGAGCTCTTGGTGTAGACCTTCTTGCAACCCGGAAATTGGCATTTGTGTATCCTGCGCTTCGTATCAGGCGGACTGTGCTCGTGGCTCCTCGCGTGGTGCCTGTTAGCCACGGTGCTCGCAGCTGCAGTTGTCCCTGCGTGTGCGTGTTGCGTGCCTGCGACCGTAGGGTAGCCATTTGCTGTGACGGAGATCAGTCTGCGAGAAAGAGGCGAAACTATAGGCGTACCGATGGGTGATTTCTCATTTAGATTCGTGACTAAACACTTAAAACTGAATAACTTTTTGTTCGACCGTTTTCCATGAAACTGGTTATCTTCTTAAAACGTAGAAGAAGAATTTTTATTAAAAGAAACAACTCTGATACTAAGTATTCAATTTTAGAGAAAAAGGAACAACTGAATTCTACTAAAATAAATGAATTCTCTTCTTACGGAAGGAGAGATTAAAGTAGCGGAAACTACCCACCTTGCGACACCCTGCGCGTTGCTGGTGGTAACCCTGACGATGGCGCTCCTGCCGCCCGTCCCATGAAGGTTAAGGTTCTGCACGTCGAGCATCGAACTCCCACTCGACGAATGACTGGAGTTGGAATGACCTTGACCCGAGCCTGGGCTCGACGGTGGCGTCAGGATCTGACCTTCGCTCTCGCAGCCGCTGTCCTCCTCGTCTTCGACTTCCTGGTGCCGGTAACGTAATTCATTACGCGAAAGGGATTCACGATAACTGGCGGGGGCCTCTAATTAAAGTGCATGCAACTGGTTAAAACGGTATCGATGTCCGATACGCCGGCCCCAGCGTCGAATCGATCAACGCCAAATGACCTCGTAAACGGATTACGCACGGTCCACGCGTGCGTGTAAACGTGCGCCGTGTGCACGTGCGCGCGAATTACACTTGCACACAGACGAATCACGCGTAACCGATGGAAAATAGGAAGAATCGTTATTTGTAGAACAGTGACGTTTGACGATAATTGAAATTTGACGGTCATTGTTAACGCGACAGGCCAAAACGCGAGGGACGCGCCCGGCATTCGGAGGTGGTTGCAATCGCATGGCAAACGCAGATGTTCTTGCTGGGATAATTAATTTCGTTTAATCGATCGCTCCTTTTACGCGAATTTCTCGCTCGACTTCACTGTCGTTCTAATCAATCGTTAATCTCTCGTCGTATAACATCACGCGAGGCTCGTGATAAATACGAGTGGCCCGATCGTGGTGTGCAAATGGCTTCGTGGATGAGATTTGTGGAAAATCTTGCAAATCAAATTTTGATGTTTCGTCTTAATTCAATTACTATCTATTTCGCGTACTGTGAGATAATATTGAACGCTAACATGGAAAATTAAGAAATACGGAAAGACAAAGGAGTATTGCGCAGGTAAAAAGAGAGAAAAAGGTACGATGCGAGTAATAAATTAAATCGAGAGAAGAAAATAATTATTTAAATAAACAAAATTTTTGAATGAACCACGTTTTTAAGATGGATTAAAAAGTATAAAATAATTTTTCTAAAAATTTGTGATTCTGAATCTTTGATATCTACGGAAATACCTGTAAACTTTCAAACGAAAAACGTGGAGTGCATACAACAGATAATGAAGTTATGAATCTGTAGAGGACTAGGAAAAATTATTTTCTACTTTTTAGTCTTGGATGTGTGAAATTTTTTTTGTGTCTGTTCGTCTGTACCTCTGTATGTTTGCGAATGTGATACAATTATTTCCTTATTATTTCTATCAAGTCTGATTATTAACGCAGATTCTTAATCGAGGTCTCTAATCCAGATTGGCCTCTTAAAAGTAGGACAGCCAGACGGACGGACAAATAGCGTGAGCTTAGTAATAGGATTCCATATGGAACCCTAACGAACAAACAGACAAGTAAGCGAGTTAATATCGCATTCTCATCCATTTCTGAACTGTGTTTAATGTTTTTTCAAGTCTCTAGCTCATCGGAAAGTTACTTTTAAATGAATTGGAAAATTTGTACCGAACAGACAAACAGACAAATTTGAGGTAGAAGAATTGAAAAGAGAAAGGGGGCGTTGGATAAAAATAAAAACCCGACAAGGGCACACCTCGTGCTCTTCATCCTCTTCGAGGTCTTCGCTGGGCTCCTTCTTGAGAATAAACGCCCTGCACGAGACGGAGGGCGAGCTGTCCCAGGACAACGCCGAACACGCCGAACTCGACGACGACATGGACAAAGAATCGAGGTGCCGATCCAGGAGATCCCTATCGCGGCCGTTGTGATTGTGATCGCCTGGGCTGAACTTTATGTCGTCCAGACAGAGCGTTTCCCTGTCTTCCGGCGACGTCGTCACCTGCGCCGCGCGAGCACCGGGGGGAAAAAAAGAAAGAACCGACACTGACACGCTGTTCCAAACACGCTTGTGTGCGAGCGGGACACAGAGCCAACAAAACAGGGGAAAGTACGCGGATCGATCAGTGGCTACTCACTTCCATTTTGATTGGCGATTCGAATTGTGCGTTGGCGGTCCCGGTGGACGCTGTCCACGAGATAGGGGGCGCCCTGAAGAGATTCCAGGGTGCCGTGTCTAACTCTGTGGGCAATTTTTTGTACGACTGCAGCTTCGGCTCGTCCTTCAGGTACCTCTCCATCTCGTAGCATGTCTGGAATGACAGAAAGGGGGTTGTTAGTGGCTTTCAAGCGTTCGAGACGTTTCTGGATTTAATTTGCAGTCGATGCGACCATGTGAACGACATCGTTCGATTATTCATTATTTATTAATGACCAATATGTTGGATTATTCCAATATAATCTTGTAAAAAACAGAATCTTGGTTATAATCAAAATCTAATCGAATTCTAAATTGGTTATAATCAAATTCTAAAGAAATTTATCGATTCTAAGAGCCTGAAAGAAAAACACGTGCACACTTTGCGTCGTCATTTTTCTTAAACGAGAGGAGCCCAGATTCTCCAGTCAACAGTCCTGTATGTAATGTATATAGATGAGAAGCTAGGAATTTCTAAACAAAAAATGATTGAAAAGAGCCAGTGAAACGACGAGTGAGAGTATTATGTTCGAAATACGTCGAGGTAAATGCGGCAAGTCTGAGGAAACCTTCCGATCCGCTCACAGGGTAGACACCTGCAGCGGGATGAACTTTTCGAGACGTCGGCGAAATTATCTGCAGCAGCCAAGTGGCCGTGTACAAACGCGTGAAAATACATCGACACCGGCGTCGATGTCGTCGACATAGCGAGTTACCAAACTTCCTGCCGCCCGTGTCTCCGCCTCTTTCTCCGAGCCCTCTCTTTCCCTCGTAGGCCGTGCCAGTTTGCCACAGTTCCTTGGAGACAAAGTGCAAAGTTATGCTACTCCGTCGTGCAGGAGGAATTGCGCGCGAACCATGCCCCGCAACGAGATTACGACGTCGCTCCGCGAGTCCTCCTCCCGGATCGTCCTCGACCGGCCACTTTAATGGATCCTCTCCTAGACTTCTGTTTTTAATATTTCCTAGGGATTTCACCGTGGCCGCGATAGATGATTCATGAGACAGTTTAACGGGTTAGAATTTTGAATAAAACACCGTTCTCCTGGGATTCCTGCGAGATGGCTGGGAGTAGGTAAGATCAAGGTAGGTAGACTCTACAAGATGAATGGTTCTTTGCATATTATAGCAGGGAGGTTTTAATAAAAGTTCTGTTGACCTCTGCGGCAGACTCTCATTATGTTATTTCCAGTGACGATTTTCTCTACAGTGGAATTATAAGAAGAAATATTCCGTTTATGCAATGGAATCGAAAGTGTACCAGTATAAATTGCTACAGACTTTTTGAGTAAACGGTTAAACGTTCACCTTTTCATCGTCGACGTTGATTCGAAGTTGGGACTCGTAGGTCTGCAGATCTGGTCCGCTCCAACAAAAATTTCCGTATCGCTTTATTACCAAGCGCTGGATATTAATTATTGACGACACGATCTTCCACGAGTGGCTGAATCACGCGGACGAGTCGAAACGAGACGCTTTACTCTCCTTACTTGCCGTAGACCAGGACACGATAACTGGTAACCGTTCCTCGTGGTACGAGCACGAGACCGCGTCTTCCTTCGGGCATTCTCTGCCAATTTATTACCGCCGCTAACGGTTACCAGCGCCGGCGACGGTTTTGTCCGCTGGTTTCACCAATGAAACCACTTATCTCCGCAGCGGCCGCGCAATAATTTCTCTTTTCCATAAGGCCACTTTAGGGACGGCCGATAATGGTAACAAAGATGCGAAAGACCAGAGGACGGAGCTATTTTATTCGAGCTGCGGGGCCTATCCCTTTCCGGGAATTTTACTTGGTCACGACAACGAGGAATCTCGTCCAGTTTCGATAACTCGATACTCAAGCTATTGTTCCAATTACTCCATTAAACTCTTAATCAAACAGGGATTACCATTTCAATGCTTTTCATAACTTTTACATAGTCGCTTTCATAACATTTATCTAGTATCGAGCAGAGGTAAACGGGACAAGTCTGCCATGTTTCGTACCTTGTATAAAATGACATACTACTTGGAAATTAAATACATCTATGGGATATTTATTAATTAAAAACGATTACAAGATATTCAAAAACCGATAGAATTCACTCGCGCTAGCATTCTAGAATACTCCGCACATAACATTTGTAACCTAAATGATTGATTAATTGACAAAAAGATAATTTCCTTCATGCATCTACATCCTGTAACCATATCTGTTGCATTTTATTCCAATCGATTGTAGTATCGGAATTTGGGATGCGATATGGTTGAGGATGCTTAACTTATATCCGGATTCTGAGGAAGTAACTTATATCCTAATTGTCAGTCTGGGAGATTGATCTGTTAGTTATTCGAGTCCTTAAAAATATTAATTAAAACGGAAAAAATGTTAACTATTCAAAAATAACAATTTTGAAAATCGAAGGCGAATAAAGTAACGAATCAACATTATTAGCTCCTGGTTAGAATATTGATCTCGCGTCCACGCGTCGCACAATCAAAAACAGCGACGTTTCTTCCAAATCGACGATCTATTAGTTCCAGTCTAATTTCAACAGGCAAATGCCACCCGGTGTTATAATATCATTGAACGCATCGAGACGGCTGGCCAGTAATTGTTACAGGGCCACTATTTGTAATTCATCGGTTCCGCGTGTCAAATTTTACAATGCAGCCCCGCTCATTATATTTACAACGTCGCGCGCGCGCGGCAGCTTCTCCGCCTGTCAATGCCGTGCCGTCGAACAATTTATAACGCCCCGTATATAACCACCCACGTATATACATGCAGATTCATCGAGCAATTGTTACCGTCTGTTATCAAAATGCAACAACGACGCCGCGGCCGTCTCCCCCGCTTTAATTAGCGTTACAATGATCGGGAAATCCCCGGCATCATACCGATCGGCCAGTGTCGGCCGAATAATTACCGCGAGTGCCTGCCTACCTTTCGTGACCGCAATTTCGGAATTTCTGAATTTCCTCCTGGCATCGGTGTACGAAAACCCGGCGAAGAAAAACCCGTGGTAACGGACGTTGCTCGACGATTAATCGAATTTTCGATTGCACGTGTCAGGCATATCGAATGGACGATTTAAAGCTGTGTACGCGTATCAGCGAAATTTTGTTTCCTCGTGACAGGAAAATTAACATGGATTTCGGTTTTTTCATTGTGTTCCGATGCGTGGGAATTAATGCTTGCTTACAAATCGATTGGCTGCTGTTGGATAATGTTATGATAGTGTAGAAACGGTAAACAAATTGCGACAAGACATATAATATAATTACGAGGGCTGTCGCAATTTTAGGTTATAAGAGTATCGTGTTATAGGTGGGATGACTGTAATCTTTTCTCTCACAAAATATATTTCTCATTGAAAAATGTACAATATGTACAATATTTATGGATATCCAATGAACGGTGGCAAGCACAGGCTAAAAAAGTCAGTGACAGTATGGAAGCGACGTTAAAAATCGATGTTTGGTATGTCTGTTTGTGCATCGTGCACTGTCAGAGAATGGTCATTTAGCAGCCAATTTAATTGTAATTGTTAAAATGCTAGAAAGAGGACAATTTTTAGAGATAAAGTTTATATCGTATGCAGATTGTCTGCAGACAATGTCCGCGCGTATGTAAACTACACAAGTTATGGTAGGCCAGCGACAGGACTTGATAAAGGTTCGCAGAGATTAAAAGGGATGCTTAGATTTCCCAGGAGTTAATCGCTTGCGCCAGGTTCGGCTTGGTGCGGCTTGGAATTAAACCGGATGAAAGTTTGTCACGTTGACGTGGGGGGATTTTTCGGGAAGCGCGAAAAATAGCGGTCTGACGAGGTTACAGGGGCTCCGTCCAATATCGTCGTTAACCCCGCCGAGGAAAATAATCGTCCTCATTTTCCTTCATTATTCACGATTAAAGCTCGCGGGGGCAAGTAACGGCGTTAATATAACATGGAAAAGAATTTCACCAACAATGCCAAAAGTGCTCCTTTCTTCGTGTATACTGCGCCAGCATTAATCGTAATGAAGCTACGACTATGAAGCTCTCTGATTTTCAACATTGATACATGCAATTTTTTAGCCTCTACTCAGCATTCTTCGAAGAATTTTTTTTAAGCTTTACGGTTTGACAATAGCGTTATTTTCGTGTAAATAGCTGCAAGAACAAAAGAATTTCAGAAAGTTCACTTCCACCAAACAAGAGAATGCCAATTCAAATTTCTTTTTATTTTTTTACACACCTGTTAGGCAACTGTCCATAGCAGCAATAACATCCAAGAACCTATTACTTTCGATTCAAGATTTAGCTATTATTCTTTGTCACATATGCCTGCTTTCTACATTTTCGTTATCTTAACCCGCTGCAGAATATTCAGTTTGAGTGTTTTTTATTTGATTAATGAAGAAATTATGGTGACCCTTTAAGACTCACCATTTGATGAACAGTAACCTTAACGCACACGATGCATTGTCCTAAAAGTACTCATTTCTGCCTTCGTTTGCACGTAATAGAATTTCCGACCTGTTTCAAACATTCTCGCGTCTAATGGCGCGACTCCGCCATTTTTACAGCTTTATGAGTCCACTAGCAGGCCCAGGACGAAATGTTCTTCAAATGTTTCTCAAATTCAATTTAAATTCTGCTAATTAACTCGTAATGTTAGGTAATAATCTTGCACCACGTTAGGTAGTAATAGTATAACGCATACGATTTTTAACGCATACGAGTTTATGTGTGAATACCGAGAAAATACTTTCTTACCAATCTAATGTTTGCTGGACGAAAACACGCCCGTTTGATAATTAAACACTGATCGTTTCGGCGCGTACTCACAACCGTAAATCATTGCTATGCATAAAGCTGACAACGCGCGTCTGTCGACGATATGTGATACAGTATCGTTACAATTCGTATACGGAATTTCTACGCGTGGTTGAACTTGGCAGAATTTTAACAAAATGTCCCATTTATCTTGGCCACGATTGTACGTCTTGTAACGACAATGGTCCCGTTCGAATATTCCAGTTTTATTCAAGTCGTTCCAACCTGAAATCGACCCCGATACCTAGAACGTATTCAGGGGAATCGCAAGGCGTCCTCCATAAACTATAGATCCTTTAAAACGCGTCCAATCGAATCGTCTGAAACACAAATTTATGGCAGCGCTCTATTCCCCAGTTATACCATTTCCAATGATCCTTTTCGTTCAGTTTACGATCGACCGTACCAGCCCTGTCGGAGTAAACGGTTTTGTTTGATTCATTCCGCGTCGTCTTCGCTTTTGCAACAGAACAATGAACTATGTTGTTCCTGGTATTAACACCGAACCACTTACGTAAAAATATCTGAATTCTTGCTATATAGGATACTCGTAGGGAAGTAGGAAATTTCAGGCGAAGAACTCGATAAAAGAGCAAGAGAACACAGCTCGAGGGAGTAAATAAAAATTACAGGCTTCCATTTCTCCCTTAATTCGAAAGCTTTCAATCTCTCACGTCATCTCGACGAAAGGGGGTCGAAGTATCCGCCGGGATGAACGATGAACGTTGAAACGGCGTTCAATTTGCGAGAGATAATGGTCAGCCGATAGAATCGACCTTGGCGATAACGGTATCGGAGCGAGGATCCACGTAACAAAAGCGACCGATTCACGTCGGAACACGTACCTCGAGAGGTACGAGGAAAGGATAGGGGAACGTAGTTACGCTGGAACAGTGGAGGAGGTACGGTTGTAACAGCGCGGTTAGACGAGGAACACGGTTGAAAACTCCGTTATCGAGGGCCTCGTAGATCCCGTTGGATTTTCTTCCCGGCGCAATTCACCTTATTCCCGATCCACCTCGCCCTCTAGAAAACTGGGATCGCGCGTTAGTCAGCCCGCGGAGACGCTTTGACGGTAATGATCACAGAATCGGAAGAGGGGGGAGGGGGGGCTAGCTGGCAGTAACAGTAAGATAAACCACTCCGGAGAGCTCGCAGAGACGCTGAGCACATTGGAAACCGTGGAACCGAGGAGCCGACGGGGACATTAGAAATCGCGACGAACGAGGAAAAGATAAAACGAGAGACGGGGTGAAGTTTAACAGTTTACGATGTTGAAATATTTAGGAAAGTTGGACCCCGGAAGAGGATCGATTTTAAACAGGATAGAATAGGGAAGAGCGCCGCGAGAGCTCGGTGTCGCGGGCCAGGGTTCGGTGGGATTTCGCGGCGGCGATTTCCGACCGATCGGACTCGATGCGGAGGACCTCAATCTCGTGGGATCGGACTTTGAACCCGCCGTATCGGATACACGTGTTAGGGGCGCTGCCGGACTGGGGGGACCTAATGCGGATGATCCTAAACTCGGAAGTACCGATGTGAACGAGTCTGGACTTGGGTAACCTAATACAAACGATTAGAGCTTCGTGCATGCAATTTCGGTTCCGTGAAACTCGATGCACGTAACTTTCAAGCTGTGTAACTAGTAAATGCCTATAATATTACGATTTCGACAATTTAGACGCGTACATTTAATCCTTTAACAGAGTTCTCCGATCTATGGGAATCATAGATCCACCATTATTTAGGCAGATTAGAAGTTCAACGTGTTGAAAGAATAGTTTCCACACGTTTTCTTTAGTTAATGTCTTTTTAATAAACTATCTATTTCTTGCGTAGAAGTCCTAACGAACTATTCATATTTTGCCACTATTTTTCTTCTTTATCTTCAAATTCTACAATATTAATTACGAGCAAATATTTAAGTTCGGGATAACGGATTTGTAAGATAACAAGACGTTTATACGATAACGATAGAATTGAGATGGTTTGGAAAGATGCGTAATGTTTGAAAATTTCTGAGAATCCGATTCAAAGTTTTTTTCTATACCCCATGAAACGTGTATAGTGGGTGTAATTCCAGAATTAGACCCAGCAGATTAATCAATTGTTATCTTTCGATAATTGCCGAGGGAAACGAACGTCAAAGGTAATTGGTTAAAAAAAAACATTAAAGAAATGGAAAAAATACTCGTTGTCATCCTTGAGTGACGCAGACCGAAAATTCCGCGTATTCCAATCCCTGATTGTAGTTAGCAATAAAACCAAGTATCTTGATTTGAACGATGAAGCAGTGATAGAAAAGATTGGAAAGTAAGCGTGGACCTCTGATAGACACGTATAACAAAAGAATAACAACTAAACCTTGACTCCACTGAAAAGTAATGGCTTCTTGGATGCTGTTACAAGTTTGTATAAAAAGGGCGACTAGCTGTTCGCATAACGCGAGAGCATAGCCTTTTCAATAGGGTAATCATCCAGTTTTATAATACAGCGTACTTTACACGGGTAACACTTATTCAGAGTGTAGTGGCGGGAGATGATACAGAGTATGTGTGTATGCAAAACAAATGTAGCGAAGAGAGGCGATCGAAAACAGTCGATCGAGCAGACTGTGAATAATAATAAAAGGAAAGCGATTTTTGTTCTTCCTTTTCCAAAATCAATTCCTACAATATTAAATAACTTAACTTTTAATTACGTACGACAATATACTTTGCTCCTAATATATTAGTAATGATTTTTCCAATTGATCATTTACATCAGAATTTACCTGCGTCACAAGCTCCAATTGAATCTTTCTTCATTTAATTAGTGAAGAACCCGGAACGAGCAGACGATCGCATCGTTCGGATCACGATCGGAAACCATCGCGACTCGCGAGCGCATTAAGGAGTATTTCTTTTGTGCACGATTGCTGCCCGTGAATCCGAAGTTCCGCAGTAATTCCGCGACGCTGTCATTAACAGAATCCGTGGCTCGGTCAGGAGAAAATGAATGATAACCCGGGCTGGCGCGTGGAACCGTCAATGCTGCTCGGGCCTCCCGCGGAGGCCAACACAGTGGCAGCCAGCCAAGTCGTTAAAGAGATTCCCGCAACTTAAAAGGTGCCGTAAACCCGCGAATTTATCTCGTCCTTTCCTCCTACTTTCTCGACTTCATACCAACGGCCAACCCTTTCCGCCTGCGTCCCATGGCCAACAAAATTTCAGCGACTCTTCTCTCTCCCTCTCTTTCCCTCATTTCTCGGTCCTCCTCTCGTGGCCATTTCACGAAGAGGGTAAGAGAGAAGACGTAGAGGGACGACGAAGAGGCGGGGTCAGGTGCATTCCATGGATATCAGGATTTCGGTCGGTGAAACTGATTAAATGGAATATATCGTGTCCTGGTTCCAATCGGAGGAGATACGAAACCGCGCGGCGACATTTTGTCGCACGCCGGACAGGATTTACGACCGCGGGTCCTTTAGGCGTTTGGATTACCGTCCCTATTTTACGAAATCGAACGGAGCGTCGGGCCACCGTATGCCATGCCAACTTCGCTTCTTTTACGCGGATAGGTACATACATGCGTCCGACGTTCCGATCATTTCTGGATTTATCGCTGGGGAAGCGTTACGATCGAACCGTTCACCTATTTGTATTATAAATTGCCGTTCGTTCGAAACCTTCAACCAAATTATAATTGACTTTCACAAGGAAACAGTATTGACTTGATTTCAAAACGCTGTTAAAATCTTTCAAAGTACGTTACTTGACGTACAGCTGAAATGAGTACTTTCTCGAAACAGTATTGTGTGTATGTAAAAAATATCAGGTAGTAAGGTGCATAAGCGACCGAAGAGTGAGATGGACCAATAGCGTTGTGGGTGTCCTCGAGACTAATACGAATGGTTCAAGAAGGCATTATTCTACGAATATTGCACGAATATTGCTCAGCCATCAATTTCTTATACGTATCAAGATTACTGTCCTTAATCGCGAGTGTTCACCAGCGTACACAATCCTATTTGCGATCGCACGCACATTTTATCAAGGCGCCTCTTATTCCCACCCGAGCATGTTAGAGCATCAGCGTCTGATTCACAGACTCGTCCCTTAATCCGATTATGAATACTCGAGCAGACGTCGAAACAGTCCCGTCTGAATTCGATCGAGCGTCCCTCGGAAGCGGTTCCGCGCGAACAACGTCCGAATTACACACCTCGAAACGAGACGATCGTTCGCGCGACGAGTCTAAGCAGCTCGACAATGGTGGAATTCCATCGAAGATGGTTGGTGGAAGCATTGTGTTCCCGCGAAAAATGCAACGGGACGTCGCTGGCCGTGGAACATGGCCCGGGGTCAGGGTTAACGACGCTAACAAGCAGTGGCTGACTGACTTACGAGCAATTCAGCCGCCCTTCGTCCGCGATGCCAGCAGATGCCAGCAGCCGCCATGTCCCGCCAATAGAACGCGATGCGGGCCGGACCAGCTTTGGTCTCGTTAGGGTGCGGTCCTACGAGAGTGTCCAATTGTTTGTTATTGTTGTGACGTCATCTCGTTAAGAGCGGACGCGCGTCTACTCTCGTTAGGCGGTCATTTGTAACCCCTCCTCGTGGAGGGGGAGCGGACGCGACCGGGAAACGCGGGAAACCGGTCGGGAATGCGTCTGGATTCGGTTCGTGGGGAGCCGTGCGTCGGACGAATTCCTCACCGGATACTTGATAGGGCCAAATTGATTCCGAGCCCTTTTGCCGCGGCGGCGTTTACGGATGATAATGGATGAGGGATACACGCGAAGAGATCTAAAGATATTTTCATAAGTTCCCAACATTATACCGTATCGTAATAAAAATGATTTGCAATTTAAACGGTTAATAAACATACTTGGACAATGGGCGTGGTCACGTATCTCAGAAATCGAACAAACTAACAACAGCGGCTAGAAATTGAGTTCGATCCTGAAAACAAAGTTTCGGAACCTTCTCGAAGATTCGGTCGAAGAGGCTCCGCTCCGTCCGGACGATCGATCGACCGAGTCCGACCACGAAACCAATTAACCACGGCACACGTTCCCCGCGTGCAACGCAAAGGAGAGAGAGTACGAACAAGCGGCATCGATTCCGTCGACAGGCGGTTTTATCGTGGTATCAGGAATAGAAGAGGGGGCGGGTAATAGCGTTGGCTAAGCAAACAGCCGATTTTTATTACCCTTCGCCGTCCCTTTGTGAAAGAGAGGGGCTTATCGTCGAGGAGGAATCCTCTTGCGCTCGTCCTCTTCTTCTCATTGTCTTGTCCTCCCTGGGCCGTCCTCGTCTTCCAGGAGGAACGTTTCAAAGCCCAGCGCGTCGGTCCCCACGAAGATTCAGGGACACGACGAGAGGGATCAGTGCCAAGGATCATAGGGTTGAAATTCTCAGAAGAACCGCAAACTAACTGGCTTTCCGTTGTACACTCGAAATCAAAATGGTATCTCGCGCACGCTTCGCCTACGTGTCCCCGATCTAGGACCAATTCGAACGGCAAGTTTCTTTCTACCGTCGCTACTCGTTCCCGAAGGCGCTCTTACCACCACGCTACGCAATCTTCTCCGCTTAGGAGCAAATCGAGCAAAAACTCTCGAGATTCCTTTGCGGTTGCAGCCACCATCCCGCCTCTTCCCGCGCTTATTTGCCACGCTCCAAAGTCAACCAACGATTTCCTCGACTTGCTATCACGAATGTCTCATCGAATACCAAACGTTTTATATCTCAAATACCTGGTCGCGACGTGTCGGGACGTTCTCGTTAATCTCGTAATTGTTGAAACTATTCTTTCCGGTAATGGAACGAGCGGATTAAAGAACGGTCGCCCGTATCAATCTTGGAAGCGTTCCTCCCAGGAAACTGATTTAGAGCAATTTATTACTCCTGCTAATGCGGCGGCTCTAATATTTTTCCGGAACATTAATTTATCGCGCGAGACACAATGGGGGTCGTACATTTCCACGCAGCTACGGTAACTCGCAATTTTTCATACTGCACAATGTGCACATAATGTACTCTCATATTGTGCGCACAGTTCTGGCTCGGGAAATTTCCAACGGTATTACGTCCGCGATTACAAATTTACGCCACTGCGGTCCACTCCACAAACTCAAAATTAATTCTCTTCTTTGTTTTAGTTAAATTCAGTACCCGCGTTTAGAAATTTTTCGAAAGATTTAACAGAACGCGATCAGAATTGTCCTTCCATTTATCTGTTCGCGAGTGAAGGTGTGTCGGATTAAGACATTTGAGAGTGGGTCAAAGTGATAATTAGAGGATAGAGTTTTTGAAAAAGTGTAGGAAGAGGAAGCGGTAAAGGTTTAGCCGTTGATTAATGGTTCATTTAATGGTTCATTGTTCAGTAATGAAAGTAAAGTGCCATCTTGTGAACTCTCTAAAACCTATGAAATAATTTTCAGTAGTTTCAGTACAGTAACAAATCTGGTGCAAATTTGCAACCTCGTTCAATTAATCGTTTCTAAAAACCATCGAATCGATTAATTGATAAAAAGAATTAAATGTCTAGGCGACCGAGGCAAACGAATCGCGAGCCAAGCACGGGGGTGTAACGAGCGCGTTTCCATTGGCTGGTCATGCGTGTTGACCCGTCAGGAGCGTTCATCGAATTCGACAGCCGTGGCCGGGAAAGAGCCGAGAGTAGAGCGGGGTGAAACGCACGGTGGCGGCCCGTTCATTCGTCGTGAAATACGCTTCCGTTGCTGTCGCGATGGAGTCTTCTCTGTTCGCGATGAATGGTCAGGACGAGCGGTGCGCGCAAGTGTCGATACGTCATGGTCCACCGCGTCTCGTCGACCAAGAAGATGCCTCCAAGCCAGACGCTGTTGCGCTCCCTAAAAACGAGCAGATACCGATCGTCGACTGAACCATAGAACCGGGCCAGTAAAAGTTCGAGCGATAAAGATCTGTTGCAATAAAAATCAAGCTTGGACCGAACGGTAATGGGCCATGAAAGTTTTAAAAGTCCTGCTACTACCGTTTCCAATAATTCTACTTTTGGTCGCGTTGGTCGATTTCGTTTTAATCCACCCGGATAGAATAAAAATGCTTGCTTCAGAATTGTACAGAACCAATTTAATAGTTAACCCCTTGCCGTATTTTGATGAGTCTGACTCGTGATGAGAATTTTGGGTCAATTATGAATAGCGTGAGTCGAATTCTTTCGCGAACATTTCTGTGCATCGCTTCCGAGTTAAATAGTACACCAAGACTATTGTCTAATGTTACTTAAATCGTCGTGGTTACTGAGGTAGCATTGCCCCTCTCTAGAGCCTTGCTTAAGCTATTCGTTGCCAATTACCAGATATCTCGTAGCAAGTGTTTAGTAGCAAAACAGCCAACTACGAGATATCTTACATACATTGTCCAAAGCGAAACGTCTTATATTTTCTTGCCAGTGAGTGGGCTGAACATTCGAATGGGCCGTGGCGTTGGGAAGTTATTTATCGTCCGAAGCTAATACGAGCAATCTAAGAAAACATTATTGTACGAACCTTTGTGGTAAATGGTAAAAGCAACCGGAGTAATAGATTTTAGAAGCCCACCTACAATTACTTAGCCATTAATCATATTGTAATCTCTTTTGTAGCTTCTTACGTGTCATTAACTGTTTGCACCTCTTACAAGAAGAGGAGTATATATTTCAATAAAACTCTTCAGCTATACCGTTGAAATTGTTCCGTACGTACCAATTTCTTCGTAGACGATCGTGCATGCACCTGGAACTCGCAACTCTCCCCGCGGCTGGTCGCCGCGACCAGTAACGATATTTACAATGGCGGCCAGGGGCGATATCAGCCTTATCCGTATTCACGAGCGTGATATAAATTGCGTAATAAATCGCGACGCAACGTCGCCCGGAACGAGCGTCTATCGTAAACCTAATTGGTTTACGTGCGGCCTGGTCGGCGCGCGCCCGCGCGCATTGGTACCGGTGGCTGATACGCGCTGAAGGGAGCGAGAGACCGTGGACTACGAGGAGAGAACAAGGTAACGCGAGGCGACTACGCGTAGCGTCTGGCTGGCTAGCGGAAGAGATATGAGATATAGGAAGAGAGAAGCGGGATGAGGCGGTTGGGAAGGTGGCTGTGTAAATTGCGACGGCTGGGTCGGACGTGGCAGGAGCATCGGGAACCATCAAGACGAAGCGGAACGGAGCACGAACAGCCGCCAGGCCATTCTTCGATCCTCCTTTTCCATCGCTTTCCGCTCTCCGTTCTTCTTGTTCGCCAGCTAACCTCCCTTAGGGAGGACGCCATTGAAAACGCGATTCCTTAAACCACCGCCCCCCACCACCCGACCCCGACGCTCTCACCTTTTTTTCTCGTTATTAATCCTCTTCTTCGCTTCATTCTTCCTTCGCGAGAATCGGCGCATTCGCATACGGGACTCCAATGCCGCTTCTGCTGGCGAACGGAGCGAGCAGACCAGCTCGCTGGCCCGTCGTAAATCTGCGTAATGAGGCGTGTCGAAAGCCGGCTTACCTGACGAACTATAATACCGTCGACTGACGATTGGTTCTGCCTCTTTCATGCTCTCCATACTCGCCAGAGATTCTTTTGATAACTCTCCTTCCTCTTCCTATCCGCCTCCCTTCAACCCCCGCCGGCAGCTTCTCGTTATTTCTACAATTATCCGCGACGTTACTGACAGACCACGAAGAATTTTCATTAGTCTGTGGTTGCGAGGTCAGATAGTCGGATTATTAGCTAATTTAACGATACTATCGTAGCTAGAGAGATTACTGCAACGGAATACTTGTAAAATTTAGCTCAGTTTCTCTATCTGTCTCTCCGTATCACCAGAACATCGACCGTAATTAAACTGAAGAAAAATTATGCCATCTCTCTATTCCTACGTATAGAATTTTCCGATCTGTCCTTAACATCCCTGCGTCTAAGGCGCAACTCCGCCATTTTAGTAGCCTTACAAGCAGACTCTTCCGCACTGAGACCCAGCTGATTTACAGCTGCTTCTCCATCTAAAATCATTCATAGTTCCATTTACCTTCCTTAATAATTTGACAATAACCGTTTTTCATTTTCTAAAGATACCTATACCTTTTACATTTTCATTCTCTTATTACTTTTTTCGTTTTTACCTCCTTTGATTCTTCACTTGGATCAACAATAATCCCAAGAAGTTGTCATCTATTCTTTAAGTTAAGGCATTCCCTGATTTTGTTACTCGGTATCTTCAGACTTTAAGACACGCGGAATTTCCGCGTAAGTCACTCGAGGGACCAATAGACGGGCTCAGTTCCCGCTTTTCTATTTCTTTAGTTTTTAATCAATTAACAGCAATAGAATAGAAAATTTGCAATTGACGAATCCACGTGACCTACGTTCTAAACACGCTCAATCCAAATTTGCCTTGTCAATCACTCATCGTTGACTCAGTGCTTGTTTGTCGCTCGCCACAATAGAAATAACAAATAAATAATATTCAAAACAATAGAAACTTGAAGTATTTATAATAAACGAATAGTTCTATTTTTAAACTAAACTCCAGTGTCGAATTGATTCCAAACATCCCTAATATCGTAAATGAAGTAGAGAATCGGCTATCTCATTTGCGACTTTCGTTGACAAGTCACACAGTGGACTCGATTCTCCGCGAGTATAGCCTGTTTAAGATATAAGGAGTCTCCCAGTTTAAAATACGAACAGCATATTTGCTATTTTTGAGACGGTTCAGTTTCTCCTACAGTGCATATCATAAAGTTTACTGCTAAGACCACATCGGCAACTTAATTAGCATTTATGTTCTCGATGGATTCAATGAATAGTAAATGATTTTAGTATCATAAACTTGGACGCAACCGAGAACGCAGTTATAAAACACCGGACGGTCACCCGACCATCATTAGACGGGACTAGACAAAGAAATCACAGAACAAATACTGCTAACGAGACTACTTGACAGGACATACTCTAACAAATCCGCAAGATGACTCCCCCGCATAAACAATTACAGGATTGGCCTGAGAAAGTGTCTCAGTTGTTGGAACATTGTACATACAAGGAAGCGACGACTTAGAAAGGAGAGACATTAAAGTCGACTTATATCGCAATCTATAATACATATACGATATATTAGAGTTGAATAAATCCTTCATGTTGTGCGAAAAATGTACGTTCCACGGCAAGTTCAGCAACAAAGAGCAGGTTCAGGAACAACGTCGGTCGGCGACGCTGACGTCGGTAGACATTATTAAATCACATTTAGAAGTCCGGGTGGCGTCGGGGTGCCGGTAGGGTGCCGGTAGGGTGCCGGTGGAGGAAAAGTGGCGCGATAGGGACAAAGAGGGGCGACGGGCGCGCTCTCACGGCTGTATATATTAATTTGCTGCCGACAATACATATTCAAGTTGGAATTCATACGCTGTCAGAGGCAGCGCTCGGTCTACTGAATAGATAGACATTATGGATGTCATACGGAAGCAGGAGTGGCGTAAAGAGAGGCGACGGGGGGAGGGGGTGGAGGAGGGGGCGTTCGGGACGTATGGGAACGTACATACGTTTCGCGTACGGTTCACGCTCGTACGAGCTGCGACAGGGACGGATAAACACGGCGAGAAAGAACCAGAGAGGGAGAGTTGGAGCGGATGCAGAAACGGAGTGAAAGAGAGGGAGAGAGAGAGAGAGAGAGGTTGGCTGCACTGCACGTTCCATCGTGACGTGACATCCTATTCGAGAACACGCGCCGCATGTAACGAGCGGTTCCGAAACTTCTCTGGTTGAACCGTTGAACGAGGCTACCTGCGTTTTACGTCTGCCGTTTATATTGTTCGACCGCGTGGAAACGTGTCGCGGAAAAACGCGGGACCCTGTTGTCTTCGGGTTTTAATCCGCGTCTATCCGCCGTTCGATCGTTACAACGATGAACCCCGGTCCGTGTCTGTGGAGGATATCGCCCCGATGCGTTTTTGCGCGGATTCGACTAGGAACGGAGCGATCGAACTGCTGAAACACTGGAGGCTGGATTTGCTGCTCGTGGCTCGGTTGACGAAACCTTCTTATCGGGGCTAATGCGCGAACGCGAACGACAATTTCCGCTTTACGCACCGTACATGCAACCTGATTAACTGGGATTGTAGTTGATTCAGATGTGGCATACGTGGGACGTTTTCCTTTTGCGCTGATGAAACGGAGAACGATAAATTTTTTTATCAAAACGTGAAGCTTCGAACCGATGATGCGCAACGAAGATTGTATCTGTGAAGAATATGAATGCAATGTATAATTCAATTCCGAGTTTATGAATATGTAAATGTTTGTTACAATGTATTTTAATTGAAGCATATACGAACAGCATAACAATAACAGCCACGAGCTATCTTTGCAGGATACAAAAACGTTGAAACGAAGAACGAACACGAGATAAGCAAAAAAGTATTCCTGTACTGCGTACTTGTCAATAATCCGAATTTATTATTCATAAAGACACGAAGCGGAAGTTTCGTTTCGCTGAAACGGCCATCGAATGAAAAAAAAACTCGACAATACGTGAATTACTCGTCAACCCTTCCATTCGATGAAGTAGACGCTAACAACGAGGGCAACTTCCAATGATGCGAAATCCGGCTATCAACTGAGGCGTAGGGTATAACACGAGTTCGAGTACGAATTTCAATTCCGATTTGAATTAAGATAAGACGAGAGGCCGGCATTTTTTACGCGGGGCAACTTTCGCAGATGCTATCAAATAACAAGGAAAATCTAATTACGTCGGAAACTTTGGCGAGAGGAGCCGTTCCTGTGACGATTTCGTCGCACGATCAACCAGTGGTATAGCCGTGGTCGTACCGAGTGTTCCGGTTAAAATGCATCAAAATTAAAAACGCAAACAAAAACTCAACTTTGTTAACTGCGGCTATAGACTTTTATTATTATTGCACGCGTACGCGTAAAATTTGGAAAGTCATCTCTGATCATTGACCGGGAATGTAAGGCGGTCAGAAAAGCGCGGAAGGAAAGAAGTGGCGGTGGGCCTGGGGCCAACGTTGCACGGAACCAGAAGCCGTTGGCGGACGTACGGGCGCGTAAATCACCGGGCGCGGAACCGGGAGGGAAAACTTCGGGTCCGCTATTCTGTCTCGTCGGAGAACCCGGAGGCCATAACTTAAAGCCGCTCGACTTGCTCGACGGCGACGACAACCGCGAGGTCGAGGACGAGGCTGAAGCGGAGGATCGAGACGCGAGCACGACTTTTCCACGCGGCCCCGGTGTTTCATTTACGGGGAACGCGCGTGAAACGGACAACCGGTGGTGCTATGGCTCGTGCCAGCCGAGTTCGTTTCGCGAACGCGACGTGGCAGATTTACGGCTGACCCTCGCAGAGACTTCTCGGGCATTGTCGGGAGAGTGGCGTTGTTGCGGAAAGCGACCCGATGATGAGTTAATTGATGAAGATCGTGTCCTTGTCCCGGTGAATTATTTGCCGACTAAGATTCTGGTCGAAATATCTCGCAATGCCACGCGTCACCGTTGACCCCTTTTCTGTCGCTTGGCGCACGTAATTGCTCGAGAAAGCGCTAAGGGCATATCCAGCCAACTGCGACACCTTACATTTTTTTTCAATAAATGTCATCTCCCTGTAAAATAAGTTAAATCGTTACAAATGCTACGACTTTCAACCCTTCTTCCTTATCACAAATTCTTTACTACTGTCTGCTTACGTTATTCTATCTTTTCACTATAAAAAGCTAAAATCAGTCCAGTTTCTGTTACCAAATAAACAAAATTTTCTATTCACAATTTGTATACAGAGCGATAATACAATCCGTTAAAAGCAAAAACACAAACCACACACCTTTGTACAATGTAAAACCAATTATCCTTGCATAAGTAAAAAAAAACAATTAGTATTTTATGCCAAAATGGTCGGTATAGAGGTATTAAATAATCAGATTAGATTAGGTTAGTTACTTAAGTTAACTCCTTGCCTTACGATATAAGTTCCAATAGCGCGTGCCATAAAAAGTTGTGCAAGTCGCACTTGATATGTAAAAAATGCACATCTAAGATATAACTAACTAATTTTATTTTTTGGTTCGTTAGTTTTTTCTTTCCAAATGCATACCTAATTGTTTATGATTACTGTGGTCTTCATCGTCAGTGTTATGTTCAGTAACGAGTGATTTTCAACGTTTTCATACAGAAAGTAAAGTATCACTACTATCCCTACCACTATTTAAAATATCTGTCGAGTCATTGTCTGTCATGTTTACAGAACATTCACTGTCCTCATCAACGTATAAATATTCTTTCGGAAGACATTTTTAAGGGAAATTTTTTCAGAAATTTAATTTAATTTTTCAAGAAAATATACCTGCACGTTCGAGTGAATGATGTACCACGTCTTGCTATTTATACGTATTATTTGTATTTGACCTGAACGATGTACCACGTCTCTTATTCGTGTTGTTTATGTTTGGCCTAATGATATTGTAAACGAAGAGGTATACCCATTCCATCAAAGGATACTGACCCTTCATATTTAAATATTGGCAAAAAGGGATTAAAATACTGACCAGTAAAATACGGGCCAATACGATTCAGCCACCTGACCTGCTCTTCAACCCTTCAACCACGAAACTCCAAACCGACAATGCTACAAATCGTTCCAAAAAAAAAAGAAAAAAAAACAGCAAACTGCCTTCGGGACGCAAAATAGTCACGCACGTGGTGCACTCCGTCCAGAGGGTGACTTGTTCCTGACGCGGTCCGTTCGCTTTCGACCAGGTAATCTACAGGGATCGTGTGAAAGTCGTGAACGCTGGCGCGTATCGAGAACGATGGCACCGATCGCATTGAATCTGGCAATTATTTCGCGACGAGGTCCGTGCATAACCGTGTACGAAAGTCTACACGGTTCTCCGCTAGCCACTGGCTCGTTCATTGTCCCTGGCCAGGTTGAATCGCGGCAAGCCGGCACGCACGTGCACGAGCTGCCTCTTCGTGCCACTTTCAGCGCGTTGATATAATGGGGCCAGGTAGAATTCTACACGACGCGCGCGCGCGTACGCACAATGGGACCTCTGGAACCGCGGCGTGACAATGGAGCGCCAGTGGTCGCCTCGTGGAAAGGAAAGTTACGTTTCCTCGCGTCAGACCACGGATCGTATTTCTGCGGATAATGGCCGAAATCGGCGCGGAGATTTCGGTCACCTTTCTTGCTCTTCTTTCGACTGGAAATTTGTGGCGCCCGCGGAACGGCGAACCTACGGAAAAGTAAATAATGGGGTGCAGTGTTTTACGCTCGAGTGGTATTCTATCTTCCAAGGGAGTTTTTTTTTTGTCGGAAACGGACAAAAAGAATCGATTTTCTTTCTACTTTTCGCTGGTGCGAAGGTTTCACAGCGTTACGTCGAGGTAATAATTCGTAAAGCTTTTTTGCACGACGTCTAACCAGTACCTTTTCTTAATCGTGGCTGACTACTGTTCGTCTTATTCTACTTACCTGCGAGTTTTTCTACATCATTCAAAGGGATAGCCACTGGGAAGCGAAGAAGTGAAATTGAAAGTGTTCTTGCAAAGGCAAACTCCATCAGGCATGCTATAATTCGATATTACATAACGGACAGGTCGAAAGCATGGGGTCTGGCCAACGTTGGCGAGACCCTTCCAAAAGAAATTGATCTTTCTCGAAGATCCAAAAACCGGCGTACGAGCCGCTTTCAGGCGAGATGAAAGCGATTCCCGCGCGCATCACGATTGGTACTCCGCCAGAAAAAAGTAAACTTCGCGCAAAACATACGCGTAATACACTCGTAAATCTTCCACGTACGAAATCTTTATTTCTTCACCGTTAAGACTGGCTTTCGCGCAAGCAAGTATCAGACGGACGCGTTTAAACTTCCAGAAAGAAAAAAAAACGAAAGCGAAAGTATTAAGGAACCATAGTTACGAGCACTGTCTTATAACCTTCTACCATTTGTCGGATTTTTTCCTTGAGAATCAATCTTTGAAATTTCTTCGAGCAACCCATCGTTACAGAAATGTTCAGTTTCAAATTGTTTTATTCTGAAAGGTTTGACGAACGATATCCAACAATGTATGTAGGATTTCTTTTTCAATGTTAATGTAATATAATAGTTTCAGTAGATCCAAATTTAAAAGAGTAATCGAACAAATGATACAAAGAAAAGTCTTACGACTGCTTTGAACAACTGCAGATTTACAACTACTTGAATCTTCGTCTCGTTCGGACCCGTTGTTGTCTTTTCGCTGTTCAGCCTTTCCGGTCGAAACTGAGGCGTTTCAAGAGACAATTCCCTGTCTCTCTTCTACCGTAAGTTACGTATTGTCTCCCTACAGCAGGGGTTCTCAAACTGGGTGCCCCGAGTTTCCAGATCGCCGCAAAGCACGAGGAAGGGCACCGTGGGGTTTGTTTCGAGACGGTACGAGTTTGACATAACCTTGAGAGACTCCCAAAGCTCAAGGTATCCATAAAGATTCCCCACGAATAAAAGGGGTACCACGAAATTTGCTTAACCCGACAAGTGTGTCGCGGCGAACAAATTTTTACAACTGCTCCCCTATACCTATAAAGGATAACACAATTATTCTCTTGTCAGTAACCAATACTTTGCATTTCATGTGTTATGTACGGTAAACTTTGTGTCAATTGTTCATCATCCGTCTTGAGAATAACATCTTAGTTGTAAAGAACTGTCTATAAAATTTTGAATTTCTTGTAATTAGGGTTAACTCTTTGACTACGGCAGACTTTGAGTAGCACCAGCCGTATCATACAGTAGAAATTCATTTGCAATGTACACGGAGAACGGTAAAACTTTTCGAATTTAATTATATTAAAACAATATTATTTATTTTTTTGTAGTCTGCATGAAATTATTTCTGCATTGTTGCATTGTAAATTTTCTAAGCACTTCTAGGCGCCTACAGTATCCTGACCGCCTTTAAGCGTTGACAGCAATCAAAGTGTTAATTAATAAATACCGTACATATACACCGCTTATTTTTCAGTGGTACCGTTGACAACTTGAAACGTTTCAACATTAACGCCTCCTGCCGTTGCAGGCTGACATAGCCTCGTTAACGACTCGATTAGCTCACGTGCTCGTCCGTTTCCCTGTGCCTTCGTTTTCCCAACCGCCCGCGCGTCGCTGATCGATGTATAATTCAAGCGTAATACAGGCCTCCGTCGGACGAAGCGCGATCGATTCGAGCGCTTAGGTCGTCACTTTAAGGCAAGCTACTTTTAACGCTTTGCGTTGGCCTCGTTAATGGGTGCTCGCAGCTGGCAGAAAGCACACGCACCGGCTAGGAGTGGGCAGCAATTAGTAAAAACCGTACGGCCGCGAACAGTCCCTCGGTCCTCGCCTTTTCGGGCGCGAATAAAACCGAACGAAGTCGATTCTGGTTTCCTCGGATAAGAGACAGGTTTGCATCGCGCCGATTAACACTGTCAATGAGAATTAATATTACGACGATTTTAACATCGTCCGATCGAACGGTGGCGGTCGTTAGCTGTTCCTTCATTGAAAAAACATCGCCAGTCGTTAACGAGATAGCCCGGTTCCCGATGCTTGATCGCTCGTTAATTTCGGCTCCTTTCGCAACGAGCGTTTAACAGATTGCACGAGCGACCGGCCGCATCTTTAATTCCCCCTCGATCAGTTATAAAAACGAGCCACAACGCATCGGAACTGTTAACGAAGATTAACAAACGCCGTTTCACTTTAAGTCCCAGTTTAAATTCTGTAATATCGCTGGCGTTAAAACCTAATAAAAGACTCGTGCTTGTGTTTAATCGAGCATCGAGTATCGCTCGAGTCTGGTGGAATGTCTCGCGTGATTCTTCAATCGCTCAGAAAACCAGATGTCGTCGATGATGGGAGACTGTCTGGCAGAAAATTTTATTGACAACTCGTACCAATGGATCGCTCCGCGTTGCTTCCTGGTTTTCATTCCGGGCAGGTTCTAGCCGAGCGAGATAGAGGCGAAGATAGAGGCAGAGACGGAGAATCAAGGGTCGCAAACAGAGGAGGAACAGAAGCAAAGTGGGGAGGAATCGACTTTGTTGCTCGAAGGTTTACACGGCCAATCCCGCTTTGATGTCCCTCGCTAACCCGCCGAACTACAACCCCTCACGATCTACTACACACACGCTAGATTACGGTCGTCGCGCAAACTTCCCCCTGTCCGCGTACCGAGCGTACGAGTACGCGTACACGCATATTTATAAGCGTGTCTAGAAGTGTGCTCGCGCGTGTTTGCTCTAGTCCAAAGCGTTCCGGTTCCGTGGCCGCGTAGTTACGCGCAAACCTTTGCTCTCTGCCGAGGGGCACCGAGACAGGGGCTGTGATTCTTCGTGGCCGCAGCAAAACTGCTATAAACATCTTAATCGTAGTTCTCAAATCTCAACTCTTCTAGCCTCCTGTGTAGCCACTTACTCGTCACGTCATGAATTTGAAACTGAAAATACAGAACAATCCACTCCTTGCAAACATCCCCAACATCATCTACTCCTTGCGTTACTGTCCTCTCAATTTTGTGGTAGGAACGTCTGAATTCCATTTCGGTCGTCTTTTTGGGAAATGTCAAATTGAACGTATGACATATCTTAAATCTTACGATCGAAAGAACAGCGTTAGAATAAATTATTGTGACGTACACTGTAAAATTTTGAATTAAAGTCAGCAATTCCATAATATGTACGTAGCAAAGAAATTTAGTATTTCCACGCAGCTGTTATGATTGAAACTTCAAAAGTGGTTCCTTTAATCATAAGTATGATATATAAGTATATAAAATCAAATCAAAAGTGATTATTTTAATCATAAGTATGATTAAGTGACAATATTTGTTAGGAAGACAAACATAAATTGAGCTTGTTTAATTTCATCATCTCAACCGAGAAACTAAAGTCCGAACGAACCTACTGGAGTCCTACGCGAAGCACACGAATCGAGCAATTAACCACGGTTTCATAAATCACGAAACATCACGGCTGGCGATCGCGCCGTCTTCCTGCTGCTTCGATAAACAGCTGGCCAAGCTGGATCCTATAATCTCGGGCTTAACACGATCGACAGGCTAACGACGTACTCTCCATCGAATAAGAAACACCTGTCCCCCAACGTCCGATGTTCGAAAACGTTTATCCCCGGCAGACAATCGAATCCGCTCCTTCGATCGTGGTCATTGGCCGAGTCCACAGATTTCGTTAGGGGTAGGAGCGTGTCGGCTACGAGATCCGCGACGGCCAGGATATAAAGGTAATTTCTTCGGGAGGGCCTTTAGTTTGCCTGCCTCGTATAGAACACCTGCGACCCGTATGGACCAATTCCTCTCTTTCTCTCTCTCTCTCTCTCTCTCTCTCTCTCTCTCTCTCTCTCTCTATCTATCTATCTATCTATCTCTCTCTCTCTCTTCCGATATAAAGCGGATGGCTCCGCAAACTATTCTTTCCCGGACGAGCCTGGGCCTTTCCGTCTCGATTCTCCGGAACGCAGGGCACCGTAAAACGACGTGACGCAATGCTGAAAATGGACATTCTCGTTTAACCAGTTAACTGCGTTCGAGTTGTATACACGTCGATCGAAAGCTCTCTTGCGATGCGGTTGACGCGTATACATGTTATGGGAAACAAGAAATTATCATTCGATACAAGAACTGAGAGTTTCTCTAGTATAGCAATATTGTGGCGGCACTCGCCACTAGAGGGACAGCACCATTTTACACTTTCCTGAAAGTACCCGATGACCCATCGTTTCCAATATATAGAAGTTCTGAACTGTCTCTAATATCCCAGCGTCTAAGGCAGGGCCTGCTAGGAAGCCTTAATGATGAGTCCACTAGCAGGCTCGGGACGAAACGTTCTTCCCCTCTCTTTTCCTTCCTTCTTTCTTCCTACATCTTTACAGCACAGCAAACCGAAGCAGCGCAGCCGCTTAAATATAAATATCGTTTAATATTATGTTTTTCTCTTTATATTAACAGTAAACCTGCTGCAAATTTAACAAGAAAATAGGTTAATTTCTTTAGCATGAAGCAGTGGTTTCCATCTTTTTCTATGGTATGGAACACATTTGTGAGCAATTTTCTCGAGAGGAAACCTTACTTAAATTAATATGAAATAGATAAGCCGGCCGTTAGTTATTTTATTAGAATTGGGTAAGATTAATTTTTGCTTTTACCCTAACATATTGAAATAATCCAACATCATGTTTATGAAAATTTTATTCGAATAATTTTGGTCGAATACGGTCATACATTTCCAATTTGCGACTAAATCCGTGAAACACTTGTAAAATACTTACGGAACACCAGTGTTCCGTGCACCACCGGTTGAAAACCACTGGCATAGAGGTTATTCCTCATACAATGTATTACTTTTTAGAAAACTAATTGACTATTTTCCTCATTGTATCGAGTATATAGCTCGTATTGTTTTCTTTACTACAATCACGGTAATATAAATAAATTGCGCAAACTAAGAACGCTTTTGTTGCAGCAACGTAATACACAGGTATCCCTCGAATAACGTACTATTTACTTTGATTTTTCTTAAAATTTATTATAGGACCATTTATAAAGGTGATCGTATTACGTATACACATGATCGCTTGATTTAAATTGCGCGCTTCAAGTGAGGGAATTTGAAAAATAAATTTCACAGCTAACTGGTTAAAGTGCAATAGCAAAAGATGCAAGCTCAGTTTTGTTGCCATTCATAATATATCAAACCGCTATCCTTCGTAAAATGAAGTATTGTCATCGGCATGTCGAAATTTTATGAAAAATCCCATTCCAGATATGTTTATGGAAAGGAAGTATCACTGAAATTCACGCGTCCACACGGGGGACCAGTTTCTGCTGGTCCATCTGGAATAAAGAAGAACATCGACGTTTCGCATGCGTTGCAATTCCTTCGAGTGGCCAACGAAAAACGAGAGTGCACCGTGCACGCATGTGTACGTGTGTGTGTCTGTGCATGTAACGTGTCAGTGGAACGCCGCGGAGTTCCCCCTTCACTTGTTGCGCCTTACGCGAGTACGAGGAAGTCGTTTCATCCGGCGACGACGTTCGTGGAACGCGAATTAATTGCCGGCGTTAAATTGTATCGTTCTTATCCGCGTTCCTGCCCCTCTCACACCGTCGCGCTGCAAAACGGTACTTTAATTTTCCCGCGCGACGATCGCGTTTTATCCGGCCCGCGATCTCGTTATTATTTTCACCGGCGATCGCGTCGAGGAGTTCGCTCCCAACGTGGAAATTACAGTGCCGTGACCCGTGGCAATAACGCCCGGCCGTGTTCATCGCTCCGATGATCGGTCAACGTTATAATTTTTTATCTGTTCGTTAGTTCGCACGCTACAACCCGGTTAGTAGCTAGCTAGGTGATGAAGTCATTCCTATCATAGAAGTGTCGCTGGAAATGGAATTGATTGCAAACTACGAGATATGCGTAGACACCAGTGGCGATACTAATAAGGTTTAATAAAGTCATTATTCGAAGCATTGCTGTTCCATGAACATGTGTCCCACAAGTGTCCCGCGGATTTAGTCGCAAATTGAAAGTGTACGACCGTATTTGAAAAGATTACACCATTGGCGCGTGGCTAAAATTAGTGTGGCTGCTTACAGTTTCATACAAGAGAGTTAAAAAAAAAAGAGTCATTATATTAAATGTTATCGTTACTATCAAGTGGAAATGTCGTAGACACGCATTCAATTTGATAATCGGATGAGATAGACGTGTTCTTATTACTGATCTTAATCTTTTAGGGAGTCCTTCTTTTCAGATTCTGTCCTCCTACGTATCTTCCTTTTCGATATTTCACGACTAATCTGTAAATCTCCGCATTCGATCGATGCCGAACCCATCCATGATTTGATTTGTATTTGGCGTGATGATTCGTCGAGGCTCGATACCGTCGAGGACGGTATACTGAATATAAAATGTTTATATATATATATAACGTATTATAGTGTATTATTATTGCAATGAATAAATGTGTCTCTAAGTTATAATATTTCTTTTTTTTTTCATTTTATTTGTCTCATCTTTTTCATTATAAGAAAGTTAGTCACTCAATTATTACGATAATAACAGCATATTGCTGTTGGTTTGCGATAAGAAGTAGATAATATACATACATTGGACTGATAAAAAAATATTTTCAGTTCAAAACACAAAGTAAACGAACAAAATTACGGATAACTTGCTTGTAATCAAATCTAAATGTGACTGATATCAAAAGTGAGAAGGAAAAAGTCTTTCAAAACAATCGCAACGCTATCTATATGTGAATAATGAAAATACTTTCTTGCCAACCCAATAATTAAAGATCAATTCTTCTTTACTGTACGAGTTTGGTTGCGATCTCTAAGGAACTATTCATCATGGAAGAACGATGGTGCCATTTTAAGAAGCTTAATTAGTAACAAACTTATATAACTAACAAAAAATTAAGAAGAGGATCGAATATCATGGAACCTTAAATCCTCTGGAGAGTAAAATTTTATATTATCAATTTCTTTCTTCTGTTTAGAACATAGAAAATCAACAACTGATCTTTTATCTACACAATCGAAATATAAGTACACTAAAGTTATTTTTCACGCACTGTAAAGTAATCATCTGGATAGAAAAGATATCAATAAGAATAAATTATTTTTATAGCTTTACAATGACATAAAAAGAATCTAAAATCTAAGATAAATTATACCGAGGAAGGAAAGACCGCAGGTGTATAATACCGCGGTACTATGTTCTTCGAGTATAGTCATCCTCTGCTCAGGATTAAATCCTCTGGTCAAGCGTCTGTCCTAAAAGCATTTAATCGATTGAAATATGCCAGATAAAGCAACTCTACCAGTCAATCACTTATACCAGCCACCCACTGAGTTTTCGTCGCGATTCGAAAGTTCCCAGCTAATGACTACCATTTCAAGACGCGATCTCGTTACTTTCATTACCGTCCCGCGATACCTCCATATACGTACATGCGGCGTATACGTTCACCGCATCTCTTTGGCCTATAAACTTTTTTATGGACACGTTCTGCACGCATGGTGGTTGGAATCTCGTCGCGAGTTTCGCCGATGGGCCTGACCGCAACTTCATATGTTATAAAATTTAATGTTTGTTGGACTAACACAAACCACAATTTTTTTTGTAAATTCTTTCCTGTCTAATATCGCATTTATATAATTCCAAAAATACAAATTTTACCACTTCCACAGTTAATTGGTATAACTGAATATAATACTCCCTCTGTTCGAAACTAGGAGTCCCGTTTGGAAAGTTTGGTATTTTTACTTATTAAGAGTAGAAAAATAGAAAAAGCGGATCAAGTCTTCTTTGATAAATATATGTTTATTGTTGTTTGATCAAACAAACCAATTTAGGCGCAAAACCACTTTATAGCACAGAGTGGGTGTTACTTAAGCAGAAAAGTTGCATTTCCCCTTTGGAATGGAAAGCATAAAAAGTTTAAAGTAAACAGAAAGTCCGTTTCAAGAATTTGGAAAACCGAAGAAGAAAAGTAAATAGGGGCACAAGAAAACGGACTATTCTAAAAATTTACAAGCTATCTCAGAAAAATTTCATATAATCGAGGAACAATTCGAAAAAAGAGAATCCAAATGAGAATATTCCATCAAGTAATTATTTTTTTAGACAAATTTTTGTGTGAAATGAGATTCTTATATTCAGACAGAGGGAATACAATGTAATTAGAAAATTGATTAAGGTTCGAAAATAATGGTAGAATAAGAAATGAGTAACCGAACCATCTTCACTGTAACGGATTTCGTAAATAATTTGTAAGAACAAACCGAGCATGGAATACGCGATATATCTCGCTAAGCAAGTAACGGAAAAGAAAGGGAAAAGAAAAATGGCGACGCATCGAGCTTAACTCCGTTTGAAGTGAGTCCTCGCGTTGGGCGCAAGTCGTCCCTTTGACAGGGTCCAAACGCGGGGGCAAATAAAGATCGCGCCGCGAAGCTTCTCGGCTACGTACGTACGCGTGTCGCTTTTGATGTACTTTTAATATCGGTGTAGTGCTCGTGTCGCGTTAAATGTAGTCGGTAGAGTTCCGGCGGTGAGTTACCAGACATCAAAGCGACCTGGGAGAGAGAGATGCGCCGCGAGATCGTAAGTCGGTCGACAGGAAGTTAAATTCATTACCGGATGATTTTATTGGCCGAGGAAATGAAGTGTCTGTCGACGCGCATTTCTGTGCAACAGGAGCAAGATGTAACCAGCTAATTAAGAGCATTTGTAAGTCAACAATGTCTGCGACGAATGATACTCTACGCGATCCGATCTACTTGCGACGTGCTCGTTCGCATTGTTAACTCTTTGCACTCGAGGGAAAAAATATCAACGAAGTTACTACGATTTGTATTTCAACTGACAGTTATTTGCATTCTCTATATTGAGATGCCCTCGAGTGCAAAGGGTTAACTAATTGTTCGAAACTGTTTGAAATTTCTAAAACGTTTTAAAAATAAATTTGATCATTCTACTAAAGCAGGCCTGATCAACACGCGGCCCGCCGAGCGATTTTGTATTTCTATTGAAACTTTTGTTTCTCCTTGCATGTATACAAAAAATATTAAGTAAACGATAATATGATAATCTGCAATTGGAGTTAATTGAATTACAATTAAATTCTCACGTCCACATCAAAAAATTAATTTTTACAATAATTATATCGGAATGATGTTCCAACTTAAGATATTTTACACAACGAGTTTATAAACATAGATTTACAAAAATTAAATGAAAAAAAGGATAAATAAATATCTCATTAATTAAGACTCAAGAGTTAATAAAAACGAAAATAAAGTTCTATTCGTTTTGTATTTGTTTTAAGCATTTTAATAGCATGTTTACCTAAATTTCGGCCCGCTGTAAAGTCATTTGATTTGGTCAGGCATGTTTGAAAAATGTTCACGCGAAAGTTTAATTATCTGAGTGATTCTAATTTTCGAAGAATCGATCGTTATCAGGTAAAATGCACTTTCCCGTTCCTATTAAAACCGGAGGGGGTGACTCGATTAAAAAGCACGTGCTTAAATAACTCTCGGTGCTAATAGCGCCGAACGCGGTCTAATTTAAGCGTAGACGTACTATTTGATGAGCAATTAATGATATAGGATATTAGTAATAGTCTGTCCTCGCGCACGCGTTACCAAAGCTATCGTTTAATCTACTTGCTTAATTACGAAACTTCATTATCTGCACACCGCCATCGTGCCGCGATGCACTCGCGTTTACATGCGATTGCCTCCATGTTCATAATCGTTCGCGTTAATTCGATTCTATTTATAATCAACTACATTGTTACCGCTACCGTTAATTTCTTTCCATCCTTTTCCCATCGCTCTTTAGTGGTAGAAAAAACGAACCTCGTTAAAAGCTAGACTAGAACATTATTGACATGCAATTGAAGCAATCAGCTGAAGAAAATCTACGGAAAACGGTAAGAGAATTTACCAGGAGTTCGATGTAGGTGCAATGACAATCCCACAATTTCACTTGATGAAATGAAAAAGTGGACGTCTATAATTGTAAAGATGTAATTGTAAATGCTGAATATTCGAAAATATTCCAACCTTTGTGCATACAAGTATATGTGTGCGTGTGAGTGCCTGGAAAAACAAGGAAATACATGAAAATCTCGGGAAAAGAATCGAGCATGTTCGATAAATTAATGTATGTGCTGAGCACGAGTTTAGTTTAAGAAGAGCAACGGTGTATATCTACAACAGCTTCTGTGGAACCATTTTTGATTCGCATTATCGCATGCGATGAAAAATTGATTCTATTAGACGATAGGAGACGTACTGCCCAATAGTTAAACGCGAATGAATTCCACGCCACATGTCGAAGTCAACCTTACTACCAAAAAGACGATGTTTACAATTTGGTGGTCAATGACCGGTGTGATTCGCTACAATTTCTTGAAATCGGAAGAGATCATAATAGCCAAGAGACACTACATCGAAATTGAAAGAATGCATATCTATCACAAATACTGTTTCAACTTCCGTATTCGCCGGACTTACCACCATTTTTTAAACATTTAAGTCATTTTCTCAAAGAAAAAAGGATTCAGAAATCGAGCGAACGTTGATGACATCGTTAAAGAATTTATTAAGACTAGAACGTGGGATTTTGATACAAATGGAATTAAAAAATTAGGAACTTTCTAGAAAAAGTATGTAGAATCCAATGGTTGTTCCATTTTGATTGAAGTTAACCCGAAAAATCGGTCAAAACCTGATCTATTTATTTCGTAAAATAATCGCAAAGGAATAACCTGCGCAAAATCCAAATCAGTTTATCAAAAAAGTAATTATACTACCTCTAGTATGGAATCAGCTGAAGGCAGCCTGAATATTGAGCAATCTGCTGAGGTTAACACCGCAAACTATCGGTCCATAGCGGGTCAGAGTTTCGGCGCAAACGGTCAAATCTCGCCGCTCTCATAAACAAGTTTACGAGGACGCGTTCGTGTCTCAGGTAATTTCGATGCTCGTTGACCGCAGCCGGATGTCTAATGCCGGCAATAGGATTGCGACTCGGGGTTCGCTCGTAAACGAGCGCGTGCAATGCGTGGGGAAGTCGCGAATCGTCCACTACCACCGGACATTTACGCGCAATTATTCAATTTAATTAACCCTGGCCGTTAAACGTGTCGCGCGTCGTCTGGTCGCGGCGCCACGACAGGGTAGTCCGAGATTTGGCTCCAACATCCGGTTTTACGCGAGAACTTTGCTCCTCGCGACTCGACCGACCTGCGGTTTCTCGCGTTACGCGATTCGAGAAACGTAATTTCGCGCTCCTTGTTGGCGATTATTATCACGAAGAGCGTAGCAAGATTTACCGATCGTCTCATCTTTTCTTGTTGCAGGGTGGAAGATGGAGGATATAGCGGAGCTTGGTTAACGACGAGCGCCGAGCGTGTAATTACGTAATTGGGTGATCAATCACCGAGGAGCTTCCAATTTTTCAGGTGCGGCGCGTTGGAGAAATATTAATTGCACAGAATTCTTGTTGCGGTACATGTATTGTTGCTAGGAAAATGGTAAGCGGCAGGGATTAGATCCAAGAGGAACGACCGTGTACTTCGAGGTTCGACGATAAACCAAGTTTACAAAATTTCCTAATCGATTAGGCTGTTAAATTCCCCTTTATCGAACGCAATAAAGATGAACGGATCAAATCGACGTTCAACTAAAACTAAATAACTACCCTCGCGTGTAGAACAACTTCGTACGCACTACGTTCACCCTGTGTAATCCTTTCTAAACATTCACCTCCGCTTTAAAGATCAAATCGAAGGAGTCGCGTAGACAAGGGGATCGAAGGGACGGTAGGTAAAAAAAAAGGGCCGAAAGAGGATTGTCTCCAGGCTTCGAGGACAAGTCGGCAATATTGAGGAATCGGCGATTCGGAATCCCGTAACTCGGCGGAGGTGGTCCCCGGCTCGATGGAAGGGAATCAACTCGCGTATTAAAATCGGCATAAAACGTTATTATCCGCCGATGTAATTCCAGCAGTAACCGATAGTAAGTCCTCGTCGACGTGGAAACCAGCGCCCCTTCGACTGCCGGCTGCGGCCGGATTCCGTTCAACTTCCACATAATGCACTCGCCTCTGTGTCTCACTTCTCCTTTCCTTTCCTAGAAGCCAGAATTCTCTCTCCTGATCCCCCTTTCTGTGTCCCTCTTACCTAGCCGTGGTCGCTCGACGAGAAGAATTCGATATCAAATTCTTTTAAGGACATCCCCAGCAGCGGCTGAGACGGCTGCCAGTAGAACGAGACCGGAGAAGGAATACTGTCGGCCGGTTGGGTCCAACGGAAGATATTGCCGCATTCCTGCGGTACATAATGAGCTGTAAAATTCGGAGAAGGTCATCCCGCGTTGGAATTCCCCTCGCTCGGTGAAACCGTTATCAAGGGGCTCCTCGATTGTTCCCCTAGGCCTACTCTTTTCGAAGTCGTTCGCAGAGAAACGACCCCCGTCTGTATCACGTTCCACGACGTACCATTACCGATGGAGTTCGCGAAGGTAAACGAAGAAATATCCGTGAACGGTGACAGATTTTTACGAGATCCGAGCGTCGACGTTTTCCTGGCACGGATACGAAGTATGACCTCTCGACCGTTCCTCGGCTCGTCCAATCCACGCGTCTCGGTTGTAAACAAACATATAGCCAGTCCTAGTTTTATGGTTCAGTTCTAAACAGCTCGATATCGAAGCAATGAAAACGGAACGCGCGAACGCGTTTGTTATCCAAGTTCCCTTCGCCATGGCCACCCTCGTCGGAGGCTGCGCCCGGGCCACGGAACGACCTTGAACGCGGTCACGCCGCTTCTCCGCTGCGAAATTAATCGAAGCCGCGGCGCTCGATCGTAAATCATACATGCGTTTTACTCGACCCCTCCGCGGTCGGCCGCGATCTAACACCTGGTACGTAAAGAGCTACCCAGCTGGCGAGACCGTAAACCGTCTTCCGGAACACAGAAACCGCGCCGTACCGCGCGGGATAGCTACTATCTCGGTACGCCTGCTGGAAATACCGTAAACCACTCTTCTACGCTCCTAGCCAGGCATCTTTAAGACCACCGTGAAGCCTTCTTGCTCCTACGGGGATACGCCTGGGCATCCGTGAGCCGGCTGGAAAGTTTCCCAACGGCACGCGCCCGGAATACGGACGAGAGATCACGTTTCAATTAAAAGAGACTGGACCGCATTTACCTCGGACCGGAACGTTTTACAGTTCCATGAATTTCTTGTGTTTTGAAAATGAAATGATTCCAACGATTTACGCGATGGACGAGGATGTAGTTTAGAGAGATGTAGCTGCGTTGGTATGTGAGAACCTTATTGTTAAAAATACGTAGTCGGTGTAGTTATTCGTTGGTTTTGTTATTTTTTAAATATTGCCGTGTATGTAGAAGCATGGCCAATTGGTAAGGAAACAGTTATGAGAGAACTATTAGAAAGCAGACATCTTACTAATTGCTACAATAGTTGATTAAACCGTTCTAAATAGTTAGAAATAATTTGTTTTAAATGGCCGAGAAACATCTGATATAAATGACAAATAACAATAACTGACAATATAAAGAGTCGTCACTTTTAAATTGTTAGTTTTAAAGTTCCCTGCAATTAGGACTTGGAATATTTAACTGTTGATTGTTGCTACTTACTCATATATCATATACGTAGCCACGTAAATGATAGTAATATCCGTGTCTCAAGTGGTCTTACCTATAACAAACAGAATATATAAATTAGTACATAATCGTAGGGTGAAAACAATTACTATAGATCAGTGTTTCACAAACTGTGTTCCATGGAATACTGGTGTCCCATAAACAATGAAGTCTTCCACAAAAAATTATGAGATTAAAGTTAGAGTACAACGAAACATTGTCTGCTTTCATGCGTTTTACGGAATTTAAAACAACTCTTAAAAGGAATTACAACTAAAAACCGAAGTTTACACTAGTGTTCCTTGAAAATTCTCGAATTTATATGCAAAAAGTGTTCCGTGTTAAAAGATGTTTGGGGGACACTGCTATAGATTAACGATTACCAGGGAAAACAATAAATTTGAAATAGGAGTTAGATAGTAGGCGTACACCTAAACCTATTCACTTCCACTTGTACATTCCTCTCACCCTTGTTCATCACGACTCATTGTTTATGAACCTCTTGCACGTTCGTATTTCTTCCGAATCGCATTTCCATTCCTCTACCATCCCTCTTTCGCGACCCTTTTCCCTCGCGACGCTTATTTTCTCCACGGGTTCTGCGCCTACGTCCGTGTCTTCTCCCCCAGCGACCCCTCACTCCCTTCGTTTCCCCAGATTCAGTTCTTACGTTTATTTCGCTCACCCCTCCCGCGACAACCCCTGCGCCGTCGACGTCAACAAACATCTTGATTATACCGTGAAAGCCGCCTCCGAGTCCTGACTGGAAGCTCGACTTTACTTTCCTCCCTCTCGCCCTCTCTCTCTCTCTCTCTCTCTCTCTCTCTCTCTCTCTCTCTCTCCCTCTCTCGCCCTTCCTACACGCTTTCCACTTTTCTTAACACCGTCTTTGTCCCGCACCCTTTCCCACCTTATCAACCTATCTTTGTCCGCCGCGCGAAACCTCCGATTCACCCTCTACGCGTTTATGCCGCTTCGTTTTCTCTGTTTTACACCTTTCCTCTATATTTCCATTCGTTACAGCCCTTCTCTCGGGACTCCACTTTCGCTCTACTTATTTCCAACTCCCCTCTTTGCTTTCCTTCTCACGTTTGCACCCTTTCCACTGCACCTCTCATCGTCCCGCTGTCCTTGTTCTCCTAGTCGTTTCCCTCTCGCCCGTTACCCTATACCCGGTTCTCTCCTCAACGGCGTTCTTCAACCCCCGGCACGCTAACGGTACAGCCGCCGCTATTTGCAAGCGAAATTAATGCTTTTCTATTTCGCGCAGAATTAAATGCAACTTTGCATTTGGAAAAAAAAACCCCGTCGATTTATTCGTTTGTTCTAAAGGCTGAGAAGCGGGTAGGATCGCTATTCGCTTACAATCAGCATGAACGTCGCAGTGCCTCCCCTTTAAGGGGAGGTTATAGTCTACGCGGTGGTAAACAGCGAGCATTTCTTGCGAGTTTTGTTTCTCGAAGACAAGGAACGGGATACTGCTATAGAAACTAAACTGTTTTACTTAACTTTATGTTTCGAGACATAAATGAAACAGAACTCGGTTAAGTTTCTGAATTTCAGTTACTCCTTTTACAAGAACGTCTTACATATTTAGGTACACGTGTGAAGGGTTTTTTTTTGCCTCTTTCAAATAGTGAAGACAATTTTTGCCGAATTGTTCCTTTTCCCTTCAGAATCTTTTATGGTTGATCTTGGAGAATGTTCTTTTTATTGCTCCGACGCTTGGAACGTTAGATAGAAAATTAACCCTGATTGATTTCGGTTTGTTCAAAAAGTGAACAAATGTATGTAAGAGTTTGATAAATTAACGTATTTGTAACTGCGTGGTCACGAGATCAAGTAGTGTCCGATCGCAGCAGAATAATACAGTTACGGTTGGTGCATAGCGATCGTAAAGGAGAAAAGTATTTTTCTCTTCAGCTTTCTTTTGCTCAGTTATCAAATAGATTTAATATATGTATCACTGCATAAAGATCCTTTTTACCACCGTTTAATTTCGTTTCACCCTTTACGCCTTTTTTCTTCACGAAGAAATTTGCGCGAAGGGGATAAAGAGGAAAGGCTCGGAGGGCAGCTGGCGGTGGTTTTTGTCATTCCTCCGCTGTCAGTCGACGGCGGAACCACCGATAACTTTGTAAACGACGTTACGCCTCCCTGTTCCGTCTCGTGTTTTTCCTTTGACCCTCCGCGCGACCGGTCGTTTTTACGAGCGGCCCAAACGTGTATCCACGCTCATTTCAGATCGGAGGACGTGGAATTTCGACGACTCGAGGGTCTGGTAATCGAATTCGACGATTTCGATCGCGCGCGAAAATACGGTCGTGGCATTAACCTCTCCGGGAAAACAGCCGTTGTTACGTCTGAAGGGGATCGAGGAACCTCGTGGAGTATAATGGCGGCTGATTGCGGCGTATCGGGGCCGGATCGAAAAGGAATCTGAAAAGTTGGAGGGAGAGGCGTGAAGATCGACGGTGCGACGGCCGCGTCGATTGAATGAGTTCGTTAAAAACGTACGTCGAACGGATCTGAATGACCAATCAGTCTGCGTGGCGCGTTCTAGTCATTTGGGACCGATGGAACGTAGGATTTGTCGGACAGATGTGTTCGAAGACTCCGAGCATTAGTTCAGAAGAAATTTCTTCCGATTCAGTGGAGGGTAACCGAGGGAATGGTTGTTTAACAACTTTATCTGTCCTTTCATACATGGTAGTTTTTATTATAAAAAGGCAGATTTTGTTTTGTGTTCATAAAAACGAATTAAAATATCCAGAGTCTCATACATGCGTGCGAATAGTTTCCAGTTTTTTTGAGATTTTAGGTTTCTATAACAACAACTTGTATGTTTACGCTTTGTTATATGATACTCTCTTACTTTCTATACTTTATTTATAAAATGATTACAATTATATCGTCTAGTGTTATGATTTTATTTTAGTAAAGTATTTTCTTTTTCCGATTTTGTTAGTGCGTGAAATTGATGCGTGCCGTAGAGAAATGTCCGTAAAGCTAACGTTAAAATTGGTACTATCGAAAGGATCTTGCGTGAGATTCGACACCGCGGGGCGCGAAAGCGTTTCACCCTGTTCTCGCCGCGTTTCAGGGGACAGCCGGAAGGAAACGAGCGCGCGACGGGGCAAAGAATCTCGTTATACGTTTCAATTAGCCGACGCGACGGCTTCCGCGGCCCTGGGACCATTTATCTTCATTTGATATCGCGCGGGTCACGGTGTATTTCCGGTGTAAACGCGGCGGGCATCGTCCCTTCGAGCCGCGCCGATAGCAATCGCCGCGATTAATCTGACACACAAATCCACGCCAATTAAAACGCCGCGTCCGATAAAAGATTAATTCGCGGGCCGGCTGGCGGAATCACTCGCCGATAGCGGCACGCGCGCGGAAATTAATACGAGATGATAATTTACCGGTAGATGACAAACCGCGCTGGTTCCAGGTCAAGCATTCTGTTTTCGTCGCGATTGGTATTGCGGCTCTACAGTTTTAGTCCACGATGTTCTACGAACTATTCTTAACGGTTGCTTACCGCTGTTCTGATATCAGGACAGTTTGGGCTCGTGCTAGTTTCAGAATTGATCGAGCTATACTACTTTCGTTCAGTCCTTTCAAAAATATTTACATAAATAATAATATTCTTTTTTAGACTTCTTTGTATCACTACTCTGTGGAGTTCTACAATTTGTTTTTCTAATCAAACATTTATTATTATAATTCTTTTAATTAAGTATTACAATTATGGAATGAATTTTCGTTAAATAATTTTAAATATTAAGCATATATTTTGTTATCTTATTAATTATGGTTTTGACACCTGCGAATACTTATCGGCACTCCTATCGGTCAGTTGTTTTGATTATGAAAAAGACCTATCAAAATGTGTTTTCCCGAAGATGAAACCTCGACAGATCGAAGTGCCAGCCCAAAACCTTCAAAAAAATCTTTAGAGCCGTTTTCGAGCTTACAAACATACAAATATATACACAATTTTTGCTAGGTAAGATCTACTCTTATTTTTGTGAATCCCATGCTTTTGTTTTGGTTTTTTGAGGTACGCTATAATTATTATCATTATCTTCTCGAACAATCATTTACCCTAACTATTATTCAATTCTTGTGTCACCTCTAACCTATGTCTCATCCTTGAGCCTTGGTTTTACTCCCTCTAACCTTGCGAGACTATCTTAAGCTCCTTCCCAAGACCCAAGCTCCTTCTTTAAATACCAACCCCGAAGAACCAGAACAGCTTTTCATATTCATAATACTGAATTCAACATCTCGCGTTACGACTACAAACGACGTGCTTTGTGAACAAAATCTTTCTTTGAAATTTAAGACGCGTTGTACTTAACTCCTTCCTTCGAATGCGAGACAGTGTGTTCTGCGAAGGAAGGTTTCTATCTATTTTTGTGTATAAGTCCTAATGAGCTATCTGTCTCTTGCCATTATTTTTTTCCTTCGCCTTAGAATCCCACAAATATAATGTATCATATACAGAATGGCCATTGAATACATATTTACAACTTCCCATTGACGGGGGTAACACTGCGAAACGATTCGTCCGGATGCTTCCCCTTTACAGTGATTCACCGGGAAAGACGTAACGATCTCGAAGCGCGCGTAAAACAGCTCGGACGACCCGGTTCTCAAAGTATCCACCAGTATATCCGCTGTGAAAGAGCTCGCAGCCTCGGCTGTAACTCGAGCACGCTCGAGAGACTCGAGGGGCAGCGGATTTTCAAAGCGGACTAGCTCCGTTTTGAGACAGAGCGGCGAGAAACGAGAGGGATGGAAGGAGAAAGGGCGAGGGTGAGGGCGAGGGCGAGCGAGATATCGCGTCGTAATTCGCTGCGGCGTTTGGTTTCGCAGGCGAGCGCGAGAAGTGAAAATCGCAAAGAACAAACTCCGATAAGACTCTTCCCTCTTTCGTCCTTTACTACTCTCGCTGCGGGAAATGTTCCACGGGTGGAAGTACACAACCGCGATCTACGTGGTTCGTCCTTCTCAGGAACCGAAACTTTCGACGTGACCTATCTCCCCGTGTAATGTCGTTACTGTTACTCGTACTTTGTGCGGCCTCGGTAAAACGACGGCTGAGGAATAATTTTTACAATAACCCCTTCCGATAAAATGACATTGGTTTTTCATGCTATAAAGTTACTGCTAAATATGATAATAACTAAATTGGTTGCAAATTTGCCGTGCGTGTTACAAGAATGAAATTAAAAGTTATTTAAGTTTTACTTTGAATTTTTTTTACTCTTGTGGTTTTTTATATAACTGTGGAGTGAATTACAGTTCTATCCAAATCAATAATATGACTTCAATTGACAATATGTATGAAAAAGATTATTTCACGTACAATTTTCATGATTAAAGCGTACCGAAAGGGGTTAAGGAAACGCGTCAACTTCTTGTTGCGCATCGTAGATCGCGAAAAGAGTGAAAAACAAGTTCTCGATTGATCTCGTATCTTTCTATTTTCGCATTTCCGCCGTTCCATCGATCGTTATTGTTGCCAGTATCCACTTTCTAACGATTTTTCTGCGAATCAGATATCTAAAAATGACTGCCGCCTGGGACATCGGAATTTAACGCTCATGCTCCCTTTAAATCGAGAACGACTATCAGCCAGGTCGAACGAGCGCCCGGTGAAATACTGCGGTCGAAGGAGCGCAATTCTCACTCGAGACGCGCGAGTTTTATCTGGCAAATTTACGAGGACGGACAGACGTTCCATGAATCCCGGCTCTGCCGCGGATAAATCCGCGCATCAGGGTCGCGTTCCGCTCGAACCTCGACTAGACTGTCAGCGAACAGTTCTCCCGGTTATCGTGTCTACGAATCGCGTGAAAAGGGTTAAACTGCATTCTTTACGTCCCGTTAATAACGTCTGTCTAAACACCTGGAACAATTTTGTCGTACGACAGGATCATCTATGCTGCGCTTCTGTTATTTTCCGTTTCTCATATAAAATAATAAAAAATCATAAAAAAATAATAAAAATTCGATATTGCTAATTGCGCGCGCGTTATGGTGACACTAATTCTTTTTTGCCCAAGAAAATCTAAAGTTAAATTGTCTCTTCAAATGTTTAATCCTTTAACTGTTAAATTAATCTCTTTTGTTTTCAATTTTAACGAGTAAAGTAACAAAACGTAATGTAACAATATAATTAAATTCAAATTAAATGATATTGTTGTGTATTAAACTGTTAAACGCACCTGATATATTTTTTGCGCCAAGTATCGGTGGTAAAATTGAAAAATCCCCAAACGAGGATCGTGCCAGTTAACTCATTCGCTGCCAACTACGAGATATCTCCTGTTATGCTTCTGTTCCAAGTTTAAAAACCCTCTAAATTTGGCTGGCAGTGAATGGGTTAATGAGTTAACCGCACCCATAATCTTATCAAAGAGATTGAAGATTACTAAACAGAAATTAGCAGACACAAGACGCGTGGACACTGAAAGAATCACGAACGAAGGAATGCATCCCCGGACTAGCAATGGCGGTCGCCTCGAACCCCATAAAATTCGACGCGCGCGGATGCCTCTGCGGACCATCCCGGAAGAAGCTGTACGCGTGCACGCTCGATATCGAGAGCCCGCGTGGCGTGTCCCTCGGCCCAGCATCTTGGGCATCCCGTGAGCACGAGGCATGTGTGCATCGCGCGTCCCGCGTCCCGCGTACGTGCACGTCCTATATGGACGCATAGCGCGCATCGCGAGCGTTCCGCGAGCCAGCGAGGCCGCGTCTTCCCTGCTGCCGTTTTCACCAACGAACTTCGACCGGAATTGGAATACAATGTCGCGGCCGATGTCGCTCGCTTGGCGCGGATATACGCTGGAGACAGGTTCATTAGTAAGTATCCGGGGAGGTTACATAAATTTGGCTGCTTAAATTTCTGGCATATTTTGTAATGGATTAACCCCTTATTTCATTCAATTCCATTGTCAACAGCTCCTTACAAATTTTCAGTTTCTCCACTGCTACTTGTAAACAATTTTGTTTACTGATTACATTAAATGCAGCTCTCGAATTTTGTTATAAATTATATCTATTATCTTTTTTATTTTCCAATGTCGAGTCACTACAAAAGATTTGTTTTCCAAGTTTCGAGTAAAGTGTTAACCGTGTAAATGAAACGTAAACCCTTATAAAAATGGAACATCTCACTGAAAAGCCATACGAGCGTACGCTAACACTTTTTCGTGGCCATTGTACATCTCCGGCGAACACAGTGATTTATCAACGTCCAAAAAAGGAAAAATCATGTCGAAAGACCCTGCGTTCCCCAGTGAGAACCGTAGAATCATCCGGCGAGTCAACAAAACTATTATCCCGCGGCCCGGTTTCGCAAGAAAGAAATCGTGGAGCGAAACAAAGCGAGTTCCCACAGGCCACCATAGATCATAGCCGTGTCAGTCTAAACAATCGTCGCTTGCTCGCGGAACGGCGAACGAATTCATGCAAATATCCGAGGGAAAAATAGCGCGATCGAACGCGGTCCAAGAAAAGAATAATCGCGAACAGCTGATCAACCCACATTGATCATCCGCAGTATCCTTGAGCGTGGACGCGGCCAAGCCAGCTGGAGTTCAAGGAAACTCACCGGCTAGAGCATCGATGGTTAAACGCGATCTTAATGGCGTCGCGTCGCGTCGCAGTCGCGAGACGTTTCTGTCGTAGTTTCTTGCGGCCACTTACCTTGCAGCGACCAGGTGTGACACGACAAGTGGATAACATCACGCAAACACGTGTTGGCGTCCAGAAATAGCGGCGAGGATCGAACGTAGTTGATGAATGTTCAAATTGGAGAGTACAGCGCAGACGGTGAATATTAACGAGCGGTGATCGATGAATACTCTTCGATTCGAGAACGAAGGGATCGTCTACGCGATCCAGACTACTGTAGCCGTGGAACCTGTGCCAAGATCGTGCTCGTTCCTAGAATGCGAACTCGTATGGCATAGTTGTCCAAGGACGTGAAAGTGTACGCAATAAGATCGTCTCTATCTCTTCCTCTTTCGCGGACTAGTATTCGCTGCTTGAAAGACAAAAAAGTCCAAAAATTATTTAATTATTTTGCTGTAACTAATTTGTTTCACTTTGAATCGCATCATTTGATGAACCATCTGTTTCGAAGGGTGTCACGGAATGAATCTCCTGATAGGATCGTACGCAGAACGATCTGAGGATATAGACAGGAGGGACGAGAAGAGCGCGGAGGAGGATGAAAAAGGGCACTTGAATATAAAGGATTTATCTTTGCGGTGGTCGTCGTATTCGAGCGTTCCTCTTGCTTTATGCGGCGGCGCAATTCGAAATCCTTCTCTTTCTTCGCGGTTCCCTCCGCTTGGGGCTAGCCACCCCTCGTATTTTTTTACCAGCCGGCTCTCGAGATCGGTCCTATTCCGAAACAAATCCGTCCAATTCGGACACAGCCATTCCGTGCTCAGAGGAGAAGCTCGTTATCGAATCAAGCATTATAGTAAGGCACCCTTCGGGTTTTCTATCTAGACGCGCTTGCACCCACACGCGTCCACGGACATGGACTCACCCCTATAACGAATTGTTCGTCGTTCGTGTTTTATCGAAACGAATCTCGATGTTCTTCCATGTCTGACCAGGTATACTTGTTTAATCCTTGCTCCTGAGAAAGCTTTGACATTTCTTCCTTGTTGCACTTTTCCCGTAACGCTGGTTGATAAATGCGATTGTCACTTTGAAATTCGTAATTCTTTTCGCGCGAGAAAAATGGTCTTTTGAAGTTCAGATTTTCCTAAAAGATGTGTCTGAAGTATTTGAGGATTCTTTAAGACTATTGAAATGTATGGAACAGCAATGGTTTTAGTTTCTAAAGAGAGCCCAGTCCTTTTCTTCTTGCAAAGAAAGGAAAGTTAACTTATAGTTGCAACGATAAAGAGTATAAACGTACACATTTGTGGGCAAGACTGATAATGATCGAGTAACACACTCTTCCTTGTTCCATCTTTCACTAAATACTACGCGTACATAAGTATTCGGATCTTTTCGCAATATTTAAATTTGTTGAATATACAATTGAGCAAAATGGAAAAACTAAAACAGTGTTTCATTCAGATGAAAGGTATGTTAATCAAGGATAATCCAAAAACGACGCGTACTAAAAATACCAGACATCTGGAAAATGTAGAGTTTTGCTTCGAAAAGTTCAACTACTTGAACAGAATTAGAGATGGAACGAATCGATTTCGAAAAATGAATAATCATTTTTACTGTACAAAAATAAGTAGTGTACATTCAATCATGTTTGCATGGTGAAATGAGAAATGCTGAATCGAGAAATGTTATTTCCGGGTTGCACGTAAGGATAATAGAACGGTCGTTTAATCGACCCTTTCGAGCTGCGATTTCCGGTCGGTCGGCTACGGTTCGACAATCCGAGCCGGCAAACGTTAATTTAACGCCACGCTTTCGGGAAATCCGTTTTTGCGAATCCTGCGCTTGGGTTAATTGCTAGACCAGAGGGGGTTGGGTCTAATAGTGGTGGCGGCGGCGGTCGCCGCTACCAGGATGGATGGAATCGTCGTTCGAAAGTACAGGTAACACGCTGCCGTTGCTTGTTTGCTCGTTCTCGTCCGCCTCTTTATCCGTTTTGTCACCTGCGAATTCGCAAATGCGACGGTTTCCTTCGTTTTCGGATCGTTTCCGATTGTACGAATGCGCAGAAATTGACGAACGGACGCTGAACTGTTAAGCTACCGTATAATATAACCTTTCGACATCAAGTTGGAGCTTAGCATCACGCGTGAGATAAATGGAATGAATGAAATTTCATGAAAGTTTCATTAATTGCTTTTCAAATGAATGCAATTTTTATTCGCTTTTATTTCAAATTTATTTCAAATTTATTTCAGATACGCGTGCGTCGAATTTAGTAAAGAAAAATGATGTCGTTCGTCTATGGAAATTTATACGCCAGTCAGACAAGAGTGACGTTGCATTCAAAATTATATAATGCGATACGAGAATTATATTTTGTGCAACTACTAAAATAAATCCCGTTTTAATTAATTCAGCGCGGTAAATCCTAAATAACATTCAATTAACGTGGTAAATAGGAGCTTTTACCATATTATTTGGTAAATTGAATAGCCTGCACCACGCGGAGTATATCGCGCGATAAATAAATTTCTATTTCCCACAGCCACGTGGTCGCGTTCGTTCCATTTACTCGTGCACTTTCACCCGGTAAGGTCCAAAATTGTACGATAATGAACGACAAAGGAAAAAGAGCGCGTTATCTTCGTGGTACAGGTAGCGCATGGGTTGGGCGCAGTGAGGATGGGTGATCCGCGCGTACAGATTAGACGGTTCCATTGTTCCGCGATCGCGAAAAGTGTGGAGGACGGGTTTGACGACCGCTCGGATTTCCCGGGAAATTATTATCCCAGTCAAAATTGCCTGTCGTCGGTGGTCGACGCGTGATTAACGTTAAAAATATGGACAAACCTCCGATTGCGTAGCGACAACGGATCGAATGTTTACTCGAACGGTAATTGTCCAACTAACAATAACGTTTACGTACTGGATAAAATATTTGTTTACTCCCTTGGCGTATTTCCATATCAATCAACAGTGCAATCGTTCCATAATCTGTGGCTCGTTCCGCTAATTAATTGCCGATTAACGCGCCAGCGATCGAACTTTCGTGAATCGGGTTTTTCGCGAATTACGCGTCTCAACATTGAATTCGATGCGACGATGACCGTTAACGTTAATGCGCGGCTCAGCCGTGTTACTTGAGCTCGTCCCTCGTTTCTTCCTCGCGTACAGCGGACCCCTCCGAAAAACGTGGCGGCTGAATTTCCCGATGCGATTCGACAGACCTTTTGTCGGAACGGTGAAGTCAATCGGTCTCATTCAACGGATCCCCCCCGTTTTTGCCTCGAGGAGGTGGAAGAACGAGGAAGAAGGAGAGGCTGAGGAAGGATGAGACGATCAGGATTGAAACCAGGGGAACGTAGAAAGGGAGGAAAAGTGCGCTGGAAGCTCGGACAGCTCTCGCAAGCCCAGTGTCAGCGGATGTCGAATTCACCCTCCCCTACGCTTCCACTCTTCCACTCTTCCACTCGCGGCCGTTCGATTTCTCTTTTTTCCTCGTACGCGCGCCGCTCCCGGCTAATTCGAAATCGCATTAAGTCCGTCTCAATGCGTCCAGTCAAAACTCCAATTCAAAAGTTCCCAGCCGACCCAGGAGAGTTCCAACGCTCGCCGATCAACCGGAATTAGAAATACCAAAAATAGTTGGCGGGTCGGCCGTCGACTAAGTTCAACCCTCTGTAAGAACGAATACGTGTCTGCGGGAACATCGCCGGTATCCGGCGAGCTTACCTCGCTCGCGTTCACTCATTTTTAATTGGACATTTGAGCGGTCTATAATTCTCGGACGACATGCTACCTCTTTGAATTCGTGACTCGAAGTAGCGTTTGTCTGACATTATCAGATTAGTAACGATGGACGATGTATCCCGTGAAACGTGATAAATTGATTTAACCTGCTGTTGAAAAATCGAGACTAGTTCTTTCGAGTCAAACCGATGAATCATTTCTTTCCTAGATTAAATCTTGTAAATTCGGTCTTCCTACGAGTTAATGTTTTTCTTCTAACAAGTTTAAAATCCCCGGCTGTAATTCTCTCGTTAATTATGGGTCTTTGATATCTATCGTTATGAAACGGTCTGTTACAGAGGCGTATTCATTAAAATACATAGACGGAGCAGCGTCTTCCAGCAACTTACGCGATACGATGGGACTTACTGAAATCCGAAAGGCGTAACGAATTTACTACGAAATTTACAGACTCGCTTCGCTCCATTCCCATAGATGGCCACAGAAGACTCGAACCAGTGAGAAGAGTCGAGGCAAAGAGAATAAAGAATAGAGAGGAGGAAAGAGAGTGGGCAACGGCGATAAATCAGAGAATTCTGATCCTTACGGCGAGACACTAATACCCGGTTAATCCTCGGGAAGGCGGAAAGTTGGAGCGACGTGTAGCGGTGCCGTGCAACGAATATAAAATATGTAAGAAGTTTTCTCTTCCGAGAGGAGCAAAGGAAACTTGAAAGGCGTCGATGGTAGTTCAACGCGGTGGATAAAGAAAAAAAAAAAAAAAAAAAAGACGCTGAAGAATCGAGATTGAAGAAGAATAGGAGGAGGTGGAGCAGGAGAACGAGGCGTCCGTTGTTTTCTGGGTAAACACGAATCCCACGTCGAAATAAGTTTAAAATTGCTGCGTAATCCGCGGGACCGCGGGCATTTCGAGTCAGCTGCGGTGAAGTTTCTTTCCTCGCCGGACGCTCGGGATTCGATAAGAGGCGGGACCCGTTGGATGCAACGCTGTCGAAGCGACGTTCAGGATATTTTTCCAACCACCGCCTGGCCGATGCCGGAGAAAGGAATCTCATTAATTCCGTAGCCGAGACAGCGGCCGTCAAAAGTTTCCGCACGGCGACCGAAAGTTTCCCTCGTTCGAGTTCTCTCGCGTCTCATCTACCCGCGGCTCGATAAGAGCCGCGCACAATTGCGTCCGCCCTAATTTTCCTGGCTCGATAATTGAATATCCTTTCCGCGATCCTCTCTCTCTCTCTCTCTCTCTCTCTCTCTCTCTCTCTCTCTCTCTCTCTCTCTCTCTCTCTCTCTCTCTCTCTCCTCCCGTAACGAACAGCCACGTTGCTTTTCTTTTTTCCGTCCCACCCGGATATAATCGGCCGATCGGTCATCGTTCGACGTTATTGCTTCTACGACCGGCTCTTTTCGATATTTCGTTCCGCGATGTAATTCGTTTGCTCTTCCATCGAGCGACGTGGCCCGTGACCCTTGCAATGGAACGACGATAAATTCGATTCGCTTCGAACGATTGAAATATCGGGGATTTGATTGGCTGCCTTTAATCGCTGCGCGGAGACCTCTGTCGAAGCACTAGACCGCTTCTAAATATGTTTAAATGTTTACTAGCGCTTAGATAATGGTTCCATAGCTCCACTTCCTTCGTCCCGTTCATTGAAAAGGTACAGAAGAATGGACAATTATAGTGTTTGAAGATTTTCGATTAACCATAGGTACGACTGTATCGTGAAAATTTCATTCACATAATTCAAAAATTTCTTCATATAAATACGGTTCGCAAAAGTATTTGGAAAATTTCAACTAATTTGTCTTGGAAATTTTTTGCAATTTTCTTTACGAATGCAATTTGTATAATAAAATATAGTTTTTCCTTATTTTACGTATTTTTCTAGTAAATAAACATTGGTTCGCAATGTTTGATAGAATTTAACCTCGAAGAGAGTTGAATAACACTGCGATTAACCCGTATTAAGATTAGAACAATTTTTTAGAACAAAATTCAGCTCGCCGGAAGCTAAAGATTTTCCCCTTGAAAACGGTTTCCGAATCATTCCGATCGAACTTCCGGTATCCCGAGATATCACCGTGTGAAGAGAAGGGTAATTTTTAATCGGAAGAAGCCGGATTTCTCGCACGCACCTAATCACTGACCTATCCCGATCGTCTGTCACGTGGACTGGTCGGACCCGGTCAGTGCCAAACGTATACCAGACGTATCTTTACTATTACTACTAATGCGTACACATTTCCGGGAATGATCAAGTCATTCATAACTACCGCAGCCATCTTGCGCGTTACATGTTATGAAGGAAAAAACTTTGATCCCTTATATCTCAGCAATGGATTAAGATAGGATCGAGATGAAACGAAAACTGATTTCAATGGTGTCATTTTCTCTATCTATCGAATGGTTTCCGGTAAGAAAATTTGTCGTTTTTACAGAAAACAAAGAGAAACGTTCGCGTGTTCTGCGTATTTTAGTTTTTGCGCGACAAGTAGTACCGTCTTTGTAATGGGACTCGAGTTATTTACATCTACAATCGCACTGTTCGCAGGTGTAGGAAATTTCTGTACAAGTATATTCATTGGTATGTAACTGTTTAAGAGTTACTCGGGCAATGGCGGTAATTGCTCTCGTGATTGCCACCTTTAAACGATCCTCCGCGCTAGCTGCATTTTTCACCGTCACAGATCGAGGAATTCGATTAGAAACGACGACGTGCACCCAGCCCGAGAGGCAATTAAATCTAAAATAATTGGCCCTAGCCAGGTCCACGCACGGGGTCGTTCTACTTTCTAACGTTCGGCACGATACATTATCGAACGGTTCTACCGCGGCGCACGCATTAATCCCGCGTAGAACCGCAACAAATTAAATCCATCGAGCCAGTAAATCCACCCTGGAAGACGCATCGCGTATCCGTGCCTCGGCTGCATTAAATACAGTTACCTAACCAGCCGAGATAGAATCGTCCGTGGCCTTTGCGGGGATCAACGATCTAGCGGAGCCGAGGCGTGGTTGATGGATAATGAAGAAGAAGGAGCAAAGGTCTATCACCAGCCAGCCGTGCTATTAGACTATCGGCGTATTAAACGGCGATCGAGCGGAGGTACTGCCGTTTCTCTCGACCCGTGAAACCTGTACGCGTTCCCTCGAGATACGAACGCGCGGTACTCCGCGATGCATGACCAGCCATCTTGACGAGAGAACATTGTTGCGAAGCTTCGACGTTCATGCGCCAATCTCGAGAATGTCCTGGCCACGTTCCTATGTTACCGGAGGAATTGATCGCAGGTGGCCATTGAAAAATAGCTGAAACGATATTTACCACGGTGGACAACGGGTTATCCTCGAGCGTGGATTAACTAGAGAATTTGATCGTTTATTGCGCCGAGTGCTACCCATCCGAGACTTCCCATCCTCCGAACGAAACGAGAGACGATAAAATCGATACGTGGCCGGACTCGCGTTTCACCTTTATCCACCGCTATACCCGACCCGCCGCGATGATAATGACCGTTAATTGACCGCGCGGAACGACTACATCGCGATCCTTTCAACGAACCTGCGTGCACGTCCCGTTCAATTATGCACCACCGAAGACGAGCGATTTGTTGATTACGCGGTGAAAAACAATGGCCATTTATAGGCCCGTTGCGTCGATCGCGGAACAATGAGCTCTCTGTTCGGTGGATGACTCAGGCAATTAACAGCGCGGTGACGTTAGCCGGTTACCGTTTCCTGAACGTCTGTGATCGACGAAATTCGCACGGATGCGAACGATTATCGAGTCGCTCGCTGCGAGTCGGAACAACAGCCTCGCGTTGGGCTAAGTAATCAGAAATGGAGGATAACAAATTACAGATGAGTCAGGGAGAGCGTTAGATCGAAGGATCGAGGAGTACGCGTATATGACAGGCTGATTGCCACGTGAAAGGGGAAAGAGTAAATGTTTCGGTTCAGAGGAGAAAATATCGTGAAAGAGCGGGTTAAAAGCGCGAGTAGGCACCGCGGACAGGTAATGTTTTATTTATATTCGTGACGGTACGTTTAATTATACGAAATATTATACTCTATAAAGAGCGGAATGAAAAATATTTCGGAAACTACGGTGTTCTCTGAAACGCGAAACTGACATTCCAAAACAGAGTTACTATCGTGGCCAAAAGTAGAATCAATTAACTCGTTGAACGAACCACGAGATACCAGAAACCACACCGAGAAAAAGGACTCGCGTTCCTTTCGCGTGAACCTGGCTACCTGTACGTAGCTATGTGTGTGTTTGCAACACGATGATCTCAATTTTGCACATATTTTTACAATATCAACGACGTCCGCTCTCTAATATTTCACACGGTAAATATCAAGATATAACGAGCCACTAAACTTCACACTTTATGCTTGACCGTGGAATAAGAATCCGCCCATCGGTTCGGCCCATAATACATGCGCGAAATCTGAAACGTTAAACTCGGACCAACTTGCCCAATTAAAAAGTATCGCGAGAAGATAGGAGACACCGGGAACGAGGGTCCAAGTAATAACCGCATCCCAGCGAGAGGTCACTCCTAATCCCTAAGAATCTTAATGGGACGAAGGGATTAGCGAGTCCGCGCGAGGATGGAGGACCCGAGCAAACAAACGTAATTGCACGCGAACTTTCACCGACCCGTGCCCTCCATTACGTCGACTGTGATTTAATCGAGGAAGCAAAATTGTAAAATTGCTATCAGCAGCGCGGTTATGGTTAACGGAACTCGCGGAGGATCGCGGGGTCGACGGAGGACCGATTCGATCGTGTTGGGACGCGTGGTACCGAGCGTGAGACCGAGACGCACCTGTCTCGCGGACACGCCCGGAATGCTGTGCTTCTTCTTGCTCGATTTCTACGCTAGGTTCGCGCCAGCTCCGTTTCGCTGTGTCAGCGATAAGTGGTTGACGCTCGAGGTTAGAGGTCGCCAATGTAATAAAGTTGCGCCTAGAACCAGGTACATTTCACTGTTTGCATTTCATCTACCGAATCCCCATCTTTTACCATGTTTTATTCTCCGGGCTCTCATTCAATAAAAGTATCATATTTTTTGAGCCAGTTTTATAATAATATCTCGCTTCTGAAACGAGATAATCGTGGCAATGTTCCGGGGTGATAAACGGAAAGAGATGTACACGGAACAAAGCAGCTTTTAACGAGGTAAAAAATGCTTTTCCTTTGTGACGGCTCATTTACTTTTTTATTAACTGTCCATGTACTTTGATTCGCGAGTACAACTCGCTCCGCAATTGTAACATATTCGTCAGAACTTTCCAGGTCAGAGGTATGCGTACAATTCTCCCCAGAAATATAACATCAACAAAATCATCAAGTAGAAAGCAAAATTGTATCGAGAACGGTGCTACGTACACCCGCGTAAACCGAATGCATCAAATCACTTTTGGTTCGCGCGTATTAAGCTCGATTGAAAGAGGATCGCGACCGAGATACGCGTACACAAACGTGCCTGCCAGAGATCGATAATCTCGGCGCGCGTAATTTTTTCTCGGTGGAAACGATGCAATTTCCCTTGGTAGTGGTAGGTCGATGGATATATGGCCGTACTTATCGGAAGTCAGCCGCGGTTTGTCACGCGTCTGTCGCAAGGGCGGACGTCGCCTTCGTCGCGGTGGTCGTATGGAAACGATTGCGCGCGACCTCGCAACATCGTTTATGACACTTCCAAGTAATGCAGCCGATGAACGAGAATTACTGACAAGCGGCTCGACATCGGGGAGATTAATCACGCGATAGCGCCTTAACGGCTCCCGAGCGACGCGACACTGTCCTCGGCCAGGCTTTTTCCCCCGAGAACTACCCTCAGACGCGACACGTCGCGCCACCCTGATACGCGCACCCTTCGTGATTCTTGATAATATACAACCGGATTACACTAGTAAAATTTAGAAGTAGAAAGTTTAGGGTTAAAATGGTTCGTGTTCTTGTTTTTGTTTGTATCAGTGACAGTGGCGGTTCGCGTACAGATACTGTAAAACAGCAGACGAGTCTTTTCTCCTTTGATTCTTTCTTTATACTTCAGTTTATAAGATGGATAGAAAAATCTTTGTATGGGACACCACCACTCGAATGTCAATGGTTTCAGAAACCGAACACCCTTTCTTACTTGTTCGTTATATTGCGCGTTATAAACGTGAGTGAATAAACCAATGAAAGAAACGATCGAACACTTAATCATCGCGCAAAAAACGCTAACGATGATAACGACGGTTCTTCCATCAAGAACGAGCGGAACCTCCGATTTCGCTGGAGCCACAGCGGGGGTGGCGGCGGCATTAAAAAGCGAGGAACGCGATCGCTCGTCCTTCCGGCCATTATCGTCGGTGGCAGCGCGTTATCACGCGTCTCCGCGTCTGTTCAAACATTACGGTACACGTCCCGCCGCGGGTGCACCGGAATTAAAGCGGGCGAGCACCGCGAGGCGCGGGGCGCGCGCAGCTGCGTCCTAAGGGCCGTTAATGATATTCGCAGGTGACACATCTAATTCAGCGACTGTGCGCGTCTGCCGGAAGCTGGACGTGATACCGGGCCGCGGGCGCGTTGTCATCGCGCACAATGAAGATAAACGAGAACAAACGGCGGCCGAGGTGAGAGGGCGTGCATGCGTTTTCATGTCCGTTGCCAGCGGCAGGAAATGCGCGAAATTACGGCCGGCGAGCTGCGAACGCCGCCTGGTTCCCAACCAGGCTCGTCCTTAGCCGGTCGCGCGGCGAACAAAGAATGTTGCGCGCGCCAGTACGCATCGATTATCAGCACTGGCTGGATAATCGACTTCGAAACGGTTATCATCGCAGCGTCGCGGCTGATTAGCGAGACCTTTATTTTCTCTGGTTATACTAATCATTTTGGGAATAATTAAACGCGAGTAACGGACGACATCAAACGATAGTTGAAAACAAATTATATTTAATATTCGTTAATGGACCACCCCGAACAGCTCTAAATCGCCGCATCCTTCGCGAACGGTGATCTCGAACAAAGCGAGCGGAGAGAAAAAAGGTAGCAACGAATTCCAGGTCCCCGGGTCACGAAGATAATTCGCGGTGGCTGAAATAGAACAAACGCGCTGGCTGTCGAGTCGAACGGCGGGCAAAGACGAAGGACTCGGAGGCATTTCTGAAGGAAACGCGGGGAGATACGCGGTCAGCGAACCGGCTGCGCGGCGGTTTCAACGGGGCGAAACGAGGGGTAAAAAAGGAGGAGGATCGAGAAAGACGCGGAGCATGAAAGCCGGGGCCACGAGCCCCTGTGAATACGCGGCGGGCGCAGCGTACGTTATGCGCGTGCTTATTTTAATTCGCTTGTTAGAGGGCCAAGAGGGATCAAAAGGGGTCGGCGACGACGTGCTCCATTCTCGTGCCGCGCTGTTCTTGCCCGTACCTCTTGCGCTCCTCTCGCCCATAACGTCCCGCTTTTTAGCCGTGGAAAAACTCGCGTCCCGGTTTCGCCTCGAAATTCACCGTCCTCCGTGTCTTTAAGAAAACGAGACGTTGAACAACGAGCGTGAACAGCGTCCTACCAACCATTCTTGCTTCTCTTTTTTTTCTTTTTTTTTTTTTTTTTCTTTACGACACAGAGAATGATTTCGCGGTGAAAAAGATGGTGAAACAACCGACCGTGGTAGAATGTCAATTTTCTAGATATTTAATAATATTTTAACTTAACGCGAAGAAAACTGTAGTTTGCGAGATTCCCTAGATCCAGAGCAAACGAAATAATGACAAGCTTCCGTGAACTTTCGAGCTGGTGATGGTTGATTATCGAACGGATGCGACTCGCCATCGTTTGCGTCGATCATTGCTGTCATTACTGTCAACGGGGACGCGGGCGTTTTCGGTGGAAGCGACGTGATTTAACACTTCATTTTGCCGGGCCATCGGCACAAGGGCTCTCGCGCAAAACGCTCGCTCCTTTTTACAGCTGACGAGATAATGGAGTCCGTGGAAACGCGTGGTATAATTGAATCGCTGATTTTCGAGTCGAACAGAGTACTGCGATTAAATTAATTCGGTATTCCGACAATTACTCGGTGTTAACGAAAGTTGCTTTATTTATTCCGGAATGTCGCATTCGTTTCAATTTGATAAGGGTTTTAATAGGTTCGCGCATTAGTGGATTCATTCGTTGTGTTGGGTCAAATTTAGGAGAAACAGTGTTCTTCTCGCTCCTCACTCTTGTTAAGTCTACGTACAACGTTTTATTACTGCTGCTTGTAACTGCTTTTTCTCTATTCGTAATGCTACATTACATTTCTTAAACTAGCAATATGTTCACATTTCTTTCACGCGCACACACTTCACGTAACTCTCTCGATTTTCTACTCATCCCTACATAAAAATCCCTACATAAAGTTCGAGTTTCGTTCTATGAAATATCTTTCCCGTTAAAATATTTCTCTACGATTCATATTCTTATTTGAAAAGATTGTTGCGTTCGAAACAGATTTAACTAGCTGATGCACGGGATAGCATATAAAGGTAGTATATTTTGTGCGCGAATCTATTCATTTGAGCGATATCCATAGAAATTAGAATTGTAAATAAATTCTCTTTCATTAAAAATTTTTACTTATTTCTGATATTATAGGGCACTGTATCGCAAACAAGCTTCATCGAAGCACTGGAAGAAACACTCCGTTGCAACTAATAATATAATAAAATGATTAAATATTGTCCGAATTTGAGTGAAAAATTAAACTCATCATCAACGGGTTAATTATCAACAAATACTGAATATTTGTACAATTAGACGGTGATAATTAGAATGTTTATGCATATCTGGAAAATTTCATTATGCATGTAATATGTAAAAATATACGAAACATGGTACATAATTAAATTGAAAAGATGAAACGGGCTTCATTTCGATTCCATTTATTTAGTTGTACTCGCAGAAATGCGCATTTAAATGTTTCTATTCGAGACACTGGGGATTATTAAAGAACTTGGAATTTTTGCTGGCGGCGAAGCGAAATGAAAAATAAAATGAATTCGCGTGGAGGATGCGAAAGGAAGATCCGGATGGAACGCGTTCTTTTTAGAAATAGCTGGAATTCTCGAATGCGTCCACGAGCTGGCCCGCATTGTACCCTTTCTCGAAAAGGACACAATTAATTTGCAAACGAGATTATCCATCGAGCGTGATGCACGAATTAAAATAAACTTTCCGCCGCATTACTCCGGCTGTTTCACTGGCCCGCGTTTACATTTCGCCGCTCTAACTGAATAACTTTCCTTTTTCCCGGCCGATTCTTTTCCACGGCCTTCCGCGTCCCGTGATACATTTACAGTTAATGCAAATGCGAAAAGGGTACCCCGCCGGCTTCTTCCTTACAATACAATTTCATTTCTCGCGGCCGCTTCTCCTGGCCGCGCAGCCCGCGGAATATCAATACGATACTTCCAATAGTGAATATACCGTTCGATTGTGCCGGGTCAATGCTATCTTTCCCATTATTATCCCGCGTTATTAGAAATTATTTCTTCGCCTTTTCAATCGACAGACGAGCCTCGCAACTGAGAAATAACGCGAATTTTTCTTCGCCTTTTTCTCCCTCGACGTGGAGCATGGAAGGAAATTCGAGGAGGAATGCCATTTTTCAGATAAAATCTAGATTTTAAGAAACGGAATTTCTGAGTGTAAATTTCGATTCAGGAATTCCTGTCGACCGATAAAACCGAATATAATTATACGAAACACAATTATGAATTTACCTCGATTTTTTCAAAACAAATCGATGAAGTAATAAAAATACTATCTATACGTGATGCAAGCGGCAGGTATGTAGAATAAATATTCACCGTACAATCCGGCTGCTTCGTACGATATCTGTGACGACTATATTACGACTATATTATCGTATTCGTAGTACGATTCGACATGGCTGAGCCGTGTTGTAAAGTATGCAAATTGAATTGCGCGGCTGAAAGAAAAAGGCGAGTGTGTTCATCGAGATTCTCGTTATGGATTGAAGCGCGGCTGATGGAGTCTCGAACGTGACCGACCGACTAATGCGATTCTACCGCTCGTGCGTTGCTCGTGATCCTTCTTGGAAAATTAGAAGTCTTCTTCTTGGATATTAGAGTAATCGTAGCGTTTAAAACGCAAATATAGGGAGAAGGGTAATTAGGACGATTAAAATTGGCAAACAGCCTCCGTTTAATATAATATTAAACATCGAAGGCGCGTTAAAACTTGAAACGCGGGATACCTTAAAGAGGTATGCTGGCGAAAGTTTGCCCCGTCCGGGGTGAAACTTCTCATCAGCCCGCAAGACACGGCTCGCACGGGTCTACTTTGAGACGCGATCTCTCGTTTCGCCCGGAGCGTAAACCAGCCGGGTCCGCTTCTCAGTTCTCGCAGCGTAATCAGGGTCCGAGCCCGAGCTTCCTCTAACTATTAATTAACGTATCGCGCGAAACGATCCAGTCGTCTATTAATCGCGACGTGGCCAGCTAAGTAAGAAAATAATCTCGCGCTCGTCTGGCGACACGAAGAGGAAAGGGTAGAATGCACGGGGGTGTGTAGTGTCTGTGGTAGAGCTTCTTTCTCCACCGGGGAACTTCTTTCACGCGGAGAAATAACGAGTGCCCTGTGAAAAGACAGACCGTGAAAAGCCCGCCGCTCAGCTCCCGGCCATGTACACACGCACCTAACGCGATGGTAACGCGTGATCAAAGGCTTGAAAGGGACCGCGTGTTTTCTCGAATTAGGCCGTGAATGCACGCCAGCCTACTTTGATTAGGAGGAGGCTACCGAAGAAAGAACGGCTTGTTGCACACGACGCGCGTCATCCTTGGCCCCGCGGGCGACTCCCTTCTGCCTCTGCCTTCATCTTCATCTTTTCTTCTCCCGCGTTCTGACACCCGTGAGACACGAACAAAATTAATGACTCGCCTCCGCGCGGCCTCGCTAACTAATTTCATATATCTATTCTTTCCTGTTTCAGGCGTTAAAGGGATTTTCCAGGAGCGGATAAATAAATAAATTCGATGCTGCTGCAGGTATTGCACGTGTTCCGTTCGACAGACGATTTGAGGTCCGCTGTACGTCTAAGGAACGAGCAAGGAAACAATGTCCGACAATTTGCGAGGACTGTCCCAACGAAATTACGATGGCTATCAACGTCAAGTGTACAAGTAGAGAAGAGATATGCAATGTAGATTTGTTGTTTTTCTCTTGACATGGCAATGAAAGGATACGTGTATTTAAAATCTGTTAAAGTAAACTGTTTCAAAATGTGCAAAAATCTCAAACTATACTCCGGTGTGCCCTATGAAAATTAGTGACAATATTTTTGCACATACTTGAGGAAAAACACAATAATAATCAAGTTGGCCGGTCTCGGGAAGAATATCGGCGACGAGCATAGGGAGAGACGTGAAGGACAAAGAGAAGTCACCGAGGGGCATCCCCGAGCGACGAACGCGCGGACCGGTTGAAGAAGATACGAGAGAGCATAGTAGGCTGTGCACATCCTCAGACTCTGTAATCTGTCGTCATGGCGACCGGGCAAAGCCTCTCGGCGCCTTTCCTTCTGAATTATTTACGGGCACTGTCTCCACGAGGACGGTGTGTCACGGCTCGAGGACAGACCCCGGTTGACCTGGATCGCGATCAGAGACACCGAAAGTCACTTCTTCCTATCTTACGATTGCTACTAACGGGGATCGTGAGAGCCTCGGGAAGGGGAGAAGCCCTTTTTCTATTTCGTTCGCATTCCTGAGTAGCCGGAGTTTATCGAGAACCACGCCGTGCCTCCGAAGGGATCAGAATTCGATCCGAAATCGACCTCGAGTGGCTTTTATCGGACGTTAATGGGATCCCCTGGGATCATTTTCGAAAGGGATGACGATTGAATCGGCTAGTCGCCGCTTCGAAATATTACGCTTCGAATATATACGACGCGTTACATTTTAATTGGAGAACACTGACAACTTCTAACAGAAGTTTTGGCACGAGAAATCGCACCTTCATTCTTATCGCGTACCTCTTCAATTTATTAACTGAAAACTTCAAATATTCATCGCGCGCAAAATTGATGGATCTTCTTTCCTCCTACCATTTAAGTCGCGACAAGAAATAACGTTATTCTGACGGTACATTGAACAGCATTAAACCTTCCATTTATTCGGACGAATTACACAGAACGCACAGGAGTTAAAATCAATTACTGCGGCCATTACATGTCGCCGCAACAATAGTTTCGCGTTCGACAGAATTGTAACGAGAAACGCGCAATTTTCAAGTAATGAAGAGTTATGAGGAGCGGTAATTTATAAGCAATATCGATTGCTGATCGATGACACTACCACGTCGTTGCTCTTCGTTACGCGAAATGGTATTATTTATCGGGTTTATATTTATTGTATATCCTCGGGACACAGTATTAATTTAACATCCTATTAATGCACGAGTTAATTTATGCCGAGGTATCGATGGCCAGTTTTCGTTCACCAGCGCGTATGTCGAAGCGCGGTTTCAACGAAAACCGCAAGATAAAAAGGGTTCTGAGATTAATAGTCCGAACACCTTCGTATTCCGGCTGTTAGAAGGAACGTACATTTTCTCTAGCCGTTTATCGGCCAGTAAAACGTACAAGAACATACTGCCACCTTACGCTTCGGTTACTTTTGTTTCCGACATTTTTTGCACAATCTCGCTGATCGATGCGCTTCATTAATAATAGCATTCGTGCGTGTACTAAGTGATTTCAAATATCTATTATAGAAGAACGATGCATTGACGACACACGATTTCTTTGAGAGTGTTTCTTCTTTTCGAATTCCTAACAAATTTTTACGCACTCGAGCCAAAGCAAGGCTATATTCACGCTCGAATTACTCATACACGTTCTTTCTCCACTTAAGAGTACAGTAGTGGCACGAACATTGTTAACTACGTTATACTTTCAGCCACCCCTGTTCCCATCGATCGTATCGAGCTCGATACCGAAGTAACTTTATGGCTGAAGCAAAAAATTGCAAAAAAAGTTGAAAGAAAAATTGCAGGTCGACCCTTTTCGATGTCGCGACTCGCGATACACACGCGCAGAGAGCGTCGTGTCGCGCTTTAATTGCTCCAATTCCTAATACTTGCCGAGTGATTCGCCACGCGGTAACTTTCCCTGAAAGATATTTCAAACTTCCGCTTAATTAACCCGACCGTCCGACTGCCGCTCCTTCGGGGACCCCCGTTCGTGTCCAGCGTTCTCTAGAACGAGCTCCATTTTTCAGCCAACCACCGCAGCGCAACCTCCGACACGGGAAATCGCATTATCCCTACTGACGTTCACTCGAACGGAAGAAGGTCTCGCTGTATTATTGTAATTGATTCCATCAGGGCCGGCAGGAGAAGCGGGAGCGTCAGGATCGTAGCCACGCAGGGGGTAGGGGGTAAGTCGATTATCGAGACTCGGTCGATAAGGCAGAGAAGAACCGGCCTGCCGCTCCGGCAGATTTACGTCGGCCTGGATAAACCTTCGAGATTAAGAGTGCCTCTTCTCTCTTTCTCTTCTCCGGCTCGCTTCACCCTGTTTCTTTTCTCACCCCACCAACGGTTGATCCGGAGCGAAGAAAGCTTTACTTCCAAGTCCACGAGGCACGTACGATCGTGATGGAACCGTACACCACTGCAGGAGATACGCATCGCTCGGCATCACGGAAACATTACGCGATGATCGATTTTCCGCGACCCGGTTTTTCTTTTTCACGGGCCACCACCGTCCGAAGGAGAGCGTGTGTCACGTACGATCAGTCGCCGGATAAACGCGCCTCGACGATTCGGTGACGAAAAAGCGACTTCTCGCGGACGAACGGCCTGGCTCGTTGGCTGACCGTGCTCGCAGATAAAGACGAGCGTGACCCATAATGCGAGGGTCACGATGGACGCCCGAAATTATCTTCGATCGAGGCTTATAGAAAAATCTTGAGAAATCGCAGGTTGCTTATCTAAGCGGATTTTTATTTCCACGTGGGAGAGTGGACTTTTCCGTTTCTTATTTCGTTTATAATACTGTAATAGTGAAACGAAACTGCAATAGCGTAACGAAAGGCGGAAGTAATAAAATCGATCTAGGATATTCATTAATTAAAGACAATTATAAGAAATTTAAGAATTGATTATTAGTTCTTTATAATTGAGATGTTATATTCAATACGGATGATAAACAACTGATAGAACGTTTTAAAACATTCCACATATCCTGCAGATTTGTATAAAATGTAATGATAAAAGTATATAGTTGATAGATTACGTTGAAGTTATTTAGCGCAAACTTTTTAAAATTATAAAAATAAATTTGCGAACAAAAGTGTTGTGAAGATATTGGGAGAACAAGGGAAAGCATGGAAATCCGGGAAAAAGTGTCGAGAATGTTCGATGGGCGAAAATAAAGAAGGATGTATGCGCGAGTTCAGTTTAAGGAAAGCAACGCTGTACCGTCTTTAATAAAAATAACCTATCAACAATTCCAACAATTATATACCCACCCATTTTCGCCAAAACCTTACAACTAAAACCTTCGAATAAAATTGAAAATATTCTGCGTGGTTCAAGTGACAAAGAACTCTGATATTATAAATGAAAAGAAAAGAAACAAAAAGTCGAAGGATATTAACAATGAAACGGTAAAATATGCATAGCAGAAAACACGAGTCGCTCTTGACACAGCGGGCATGGATGGGGTGGTTTTTTGGAGGAGCGGGTAAACGAAAATGTTTTCAATATTTCCAACGGCGATAAAACTCAATCGATGGAAATCAAGTACTCTCGACGCGGGCTGCATCACAAGCGGCGGAAAGTATTGCGCGCGGAGTAGTATAAAAGCGTGCAATTAGAGAAATTGCAGTGCAACCCCAGCGTGCGCGTGGCCGCGCGCGTGCGCGCGCTCTCGGGTTTATCGCGCATCAATCCGAATAATGGCGTGTCGATGCAATGCGTTTTTCAAGTGCGTCGATACTCTCGTTTCGAGCACGCATCTCGTGTGCTGAAACAACGAGGACGAACAAACGCGACGGGGGAAAGAAACGAGCAAAAAAACAAAAAAAGGAGGGAGGGGTGCAAGTAACGTGAAACACGAACTGGCGGGAAAAATTGGAAACATCCGAGATCATATTCGAGCGAAACACGTTTGCAACGCGTTCGTGCCGCGCCGCGAGTCTCGTCGATTCCAGGCCGTATTTACATACCGCTTGAACTGTTGCGAGAATCAATTTCACGTCTTCCGAGCGAACCTTTATCGGCAAATAAAAATATCTGTCTGTTATGAGAAAAAAGGGGAAACCAATGTTTGTTGGGTTGACTTCAACTTTACTGCTTAGTCAAATCTTGCTTCAACCCCTATTTATCGAGACGTTAAAAACATTTAGCGCTCAGAATTAATAGAAGTGTTGTTTACGCGTTTGAGTATCAAGTATTGAACCAGCTACGCATTCGATTAAATCCACACAGAGATACGCGAATAATCTACTTTAGATATGAAAACGAACTACAAATTTTAATATTTTTATAGTAGTCATAGTAAGCATTATACAATTGTTAGATTGGAATTGGACGTTTTATAAAATAAATACTACGTTTCTGATACGACAACGTAAGCTAAGGGGTTAACTGACTGGAATAAAATGTACGTTTGCTGTTGTAGTCGTTATTTGATTATTAAAGCGAACATGTTTTGACTTGTTCAGGTTATGAGAAATCGTACACAAAATTAGCCTAGGTGTTATCTATCTCATTGTCACTCTTTGGCCTTTTTTGAACAAAATTCTCGCCATGAACCTGTCATAAATCGCCCTCTTAGCGGCCAAGAACACGAGCCGCAAACCCCACACAATACATAATATATAATAATTCACAAAACTGGAAAGTTCGCGATGGATTCGATATAAAGCACCCATCCCCTAATTTCTGCGGTTATTTTCTGCTCGCGGTTACGTCGTTGTTCCCACCGTCCGGCTAATGAAGTCCTCTGGCTTTCGCCTCGGCTATCAGCGTTGCGTCCCTCTGGGATGTCCCTTGGTAATTCGCGTCAGATGGTATCTTTAAATAGAAGCCACATTTTCGCGGGGACGCGCGACGAGAGAAAAAAGAAACGTGGAATGCTCGTGGAGGTTGAGCTAAAAGTTCGCGCGAAGATTTTTGCACGATCGCGATTTCTCACGGGAAGATCGTTAATTCCCCAGCGGTTGTTGTAACTCTGTGGTTTACATCGTTCGTTTTGATGAAAAGATTCACGGAAAGATTTAGTGGACACCTTTAAAAACATTACGCAAAGGAACAATGCGAGAAAATGATTAGAGGTTTAGTTTACGACCGCGTACCTTCATCGCCTCTGTGGATTTATGCGATTCCGACAAGGTCCGTGAAGATTCGACTGTACTGATGCGCGTGCCCAAGGCTGAACGGGACATTTATCGAATATTCAAAGATTAAGTTATTTTGCGCATGATGTCTATTTATACGGATTAGAGCCGCGTAGCAGAACCACGATTATAGACTCCGAAATGCGTGGAACTTCAACTATGAATAACTACGAAATGGTGTGCATATAGAACCTGAAGCAACATATCATAGAGAAATAACAGCAACGATGAAAGGAAAAATAGAAAAACGCCTCAAAGCCTGTGAAAATAAAAATCTCCAACGCATTTCTATTCGACCATATCTTAATCTGTTCTCATGTACGTTGAATTAAAAAATTGCGCCCAACTTTCACCTTTCGAGCAATGAAAAGCTCATAGTCGTATCAAGGTGCATCTCGAAGCAAATTCTGCCAGTCGTCTGCATTCCTTTGGAAAATTTCTCTTTTTAAGCGCGTCACGGATAGACGATGCCGGAGGTCGAGGTCACCGGCTATGAACACAGTCTTCTGTGTCACGGCAGTAACGAACGACATCTCAGCGACGTCGTTTCCGAGATATACGCATCTTGGCCTCAGCAGCGTTCACCTTGTTCTCGCCAAGGATGTAACGGGGGCTGCAGTTCCGCGAGTCCAGCTCCTGCATACCTAGCGCTCTTGTCCGATCCAGAGTACCGAAGCCACGTCGCGTCCCGTTCTATACGCTGCGAGCCGACCCTAACTAAAGAATCGCCCCATTAACGCGATTTATGGCCAGCCAGATTCCGAAATAAAATATCTATCCGGGCGTCGTGCGCCCCTTGCTCTATATGCGTGCGGCTGGCTCTGTCGTAGCCACAGGGGAACGTCACGGGTCAACCGACAGCGGCAAAAGTCGCCCGCCATTGCGGATGATTTTCGGGATGCCCGCGGGGGAGAACGTCCGGGTTGCGCCGGGATCGTCCCCGTAATGAGCTGATCACGTATCGATGATAGATGTTTATTAGCCGAATTACCAGTCCCGGTTACGTGACCGATCCTAACACGGACGCGATGAACCTTCATGCGTGGGTATTTACCTTGGAAATTGACTGTCGGATAGACAACAGTGCGTTCCATTTTTGTTGCAAGGTCTTTTTTGGACTTCTCGTGGAATATTCGCGAGGGATCAAAATATGAATTTAAGGGAAATTAAATACCTATTAAAAACACTTCAAAGATACTTGGTAGAAAACTAAAGGAACCAGAGGAACCCCATCCGATGAACAGCGACGCGCCATCCGTTGCACGGGTAAAACCACTAAATGCAATTCCATCGAGCGCATCGTTGGTGCACAGCGCGGCCTTTCAACGAGGCGTTCGACAATGCCTTTAATCAACAATAATTGTACGCACGCGGAGGGTCCCACCACGGGATTCCGCGGGGAGGGAGGACGGTTCGAGTGGCGGACAGAGAGGGGTGGCGGCGCGATCGTGCTCCCCGTTACGTTTTCTCTCTGCTCCCAGGGGAGCTGCGTCCAGGAGCTTCCGCTAGGGGAAACCGTCCACTGGAAAATTAACACTGTCGGGATTTTCGTCCGATACGTCGCCCCCGATCCATCCACGGCGCCCACCACCGCGTCGAACTCCCCTATCGTTCGCGCTTCGCTTTCACTCTCTCGCTCGCTCTCTATTTTTGTGTATGCGTGCCTCCAACGCCGTACATGTCCGCCATTGCAGGACAAATTTATTTCTTCCGTTAGTGATTCCTCTCCATGCCACGTTGCACACGTGCATTATACGCACACGCGGGCCCCGCTGGCTCTGAAAACGGAAACAGCCGCACCCAGTAAGCTGGAAATTATTTTGGGCGTCGGTATTACCATGAGAATGCGCCGTTGATTTTGACGACGACGTTGCGCGATGCTAACCGAAGGGAAGGACATTTTAGCTTTAACGAAACGATGGCGTAATTCTTTGGCTACGATCGTTCTTAGGCTGAACAATTGAGCGGGGCTGCTAAATCCTCGAATACCAGTGATTGTACGCGCAGGTTGCATTCAGAATAGCTTTGAAGATTTCGCCGTGTTAAAGAAATACGACGAATGGACAAAGAGTCCACCATATTTCCATGGCGCGCGTTGTTTGCACAAATGGATTTTCGAAATGAAACGGAGAAAAGTTGTACTTCGATATTAACAGGCTGAAAAAATACAGTGGAAAATAAATGTTTTGACAGCAGCAATTTAAAAACGTGGGAGATGCTCTGTGCGCGTCGGAAATGATAATAAATACTAGCTGATATGTGACAACTGCGAAAGATACGCCTGCACTGCGCATTCTATATCAAATAATATTTTACTGTATGCATACATTGCACGAAATAAACGTAGTTTATTTATGTTTTTGGCAATTTACTTTTAGTTCGTAGTTTTTGAGATCGAAATATCAGCTGTTACAGCTGTGGCAGTATCCCGACACTCGCCATCAGAGGGACATGATCGCTTACAGTTTCCCGAAAGTGCACAATTACCTATCCGTTTGAATATATACAACTTCAGACCTTTCCTTCTCTCCTCTTTCATCCGCAGCAATAGTTTGACGAAACGATTCATGGTAGAATCGTTTAGTATACGTAATCAATCAAATTTCAGTAAACGCGATACACAATTTTCTTCCCCGAAAGGGTACGCAAAACGTCATGCATCACGCAGACATCGGACCGATCGTATAGAGCTTTTATTAAGCTTCGTTTTCCCCCGCAGCCGGGTCCCCGTCGACTTTCATCATTTATTCAACTTCCGGGCTAAGCCGACTCGCACCGGATAGGAAGCGACGAATCGTGAAAGATGGAGAGCAACGATTACGCTGTGCGTGAGCGAGGCACGCGCACGTGTCGAGCGCGAAACGCCCGGTGAGGAGAGCCGGAGAAGCGATTTCGGCAGCTGGGGAAACAACGGGAACCCTTTTGCCTCGTTTCCGGATTTCCCTGGCCCCTCGAACCGATCCTCGTTTACACGCTGCCCGGCCGCGAACAAAGACGCGACCAGCAAACCGTTCGCGGGATCTCTTCCTGTTCCCAACAACCCTTGTCGAGCATTGCCGTTCGAACTGTTGAACGTGGGAATTATGGGCAAATTTCATCTCGAAGGACACCGCGTGAGGAGAATCAGCAGACCGCTGATTCAATTCATTTTCAATCTTTAAAAATATTTCCTATCTTGCAAAAGAAACTTGTGACCAATTAATAAATTCTTTGGGGTAGCAATGCAATCAAATTATCTTTGAATAGAAAGTCCCATGACACGACCCTCGACTCGTGGAAATCCCTGATTATCCTTTGTCCGAAGTAACGAAATTTACTTTATTAGCAATGGTAGTTCGCCCGCCGGTTTTTCAGAGAAGGACACCGCGAACTTTGATCACCGTTGGTCGGAAAATTGAATCCAGGACGAGGGACGCGCAGTTGAGGTCACCGAAACCACGAGCCGAGGGGCGGAGGCATACACGGAGACTCGGGATCGAATGGGAGATGGGAACAGCCGGAGACGGAGACGGAGACGGAGACGGAGATGCAGCCAGACACGCGTTGTACACAAGGGAAATAACATGCTTCGTCAACAGTGCTGCTGTAACTAATGGATATTCCGGCGGAATAGAGTGGAGAAATGGACGGTCCACCTCCGCACGAGTAACCTCGCCGTCCCGGAATGCACTGCTCTCTCCTCGTAATATCAACGACGTCACGGCCACTGAAATTTACGAATCTCGCGTCTGCGACCGTTGGCCCACCCTCAACGCCTCCGCCCCCGGGGCTGCGCACGTCGCGAGATTGCTTCGGAGCACGTGCGAAGCCTCCACGAGAGGCACGAGTTAAGACACGCCGATTGCGTTACCGCCAATGCACCGGGGAACGGCGACCCGCTCGAAATTGGTTCTCCCGTTGACAAACGGTGGGAGGCCAAACCTGCGGAACGAACATGGTCAGCGCGCAACCCTTCGATGGAACTCGAGAGATTGCGTCTCTGAAGAAAGATGAACGGGGTATTTAAAACGAGAAACGGATATGACGAATCGGTGTCCCGTTTTGTGTCTCACAAGTCTACGTTAAATTTAACCTTTCCGTTTTTACGTATGCAATAACGTTCTAAGTTGATTCTAGAATTGCTGTATCTATTATAATTTGGTCAGAAATAAAGGAAGCATCCGACGAAGAAAACATTCCAACGATGCTTCGGTTCTTGAAGAATCTTGCGATCTCGTAGAACTTTTACTAGTACTACACTGCTAGCCAACGCAGACAATCAACCGAAAAAGTTAAATTAAATACTGAACGATATCGAGAAACGTGCTCGTTCTAGAATATTCACCACTGCTCGATCGTCCGAGTCGGGAATTGTTTTGTCGAGGATCCAAACGGATCCAAACGGTGAACGCGCTTCCACCCCTCGCGTTTTTGGTCAAACACAGACTTTCGCTCGAGAGTTCTATTTACTCTGCAACGGAAGCGTAGAAATTTTCGAGCGACCGCAATACAGGGCTGGGCATCTGCATAGGAGCGATGTCGGGGTTGGGAGGTGAAACGAACGAGCGGACGGACAGAAGAAACGAGCGAAGAAACTACTACTCGTGAAACATTCGCGGCGGGTAAGGATCGGACGGAAACCGACTCGGCGGTCGGAGGGCGGTGGTACCGTTCGAATTCCGTAGTATTCCTTCCTTTCGTTCTTTGGACCGAGTAACGAGCCCCCGCCATCGTTTAACTTTCCCCGAAGAAAAACACGTATCCACCCTCCTCCTCGCTTCCATCAATTATTCCCGCTGGAAACGAAACTCTCGCGCTCCGGCGCACGCGAACGAAATTCCCCGCAAGGATATTCGAGTCGCGGCCCCCCTCCTTCGCAACCGTTTCATTAATTCACTTATGACTGCTGGCTACAATTTTCCTGCGTCATCGACGCAATGCTGTTCTCGCTCGTTCGTTCGATTGTTAGATACTCTCTTCTTTAGAATAAACAAAGGTCCAGATTTATTCCCCTCAATTGTTGCGGGAGCCCCATTATAATTTAATCGTGTAAACCAAGCCGTACATTCGTTTATACATAATTCATTTTGTTTGATTATCATTGTGCTGTTGGATTTATTACCGTACCATTGCATCGTCATTAATTAATTCGTTTTCTCTATCAGACTGGTAAATTGTAATAAATTGTGCGAAATCCAATCGTAGGAGAAATGTATCGATTGCTAAAAAGATTCTGAGAGAAAAGCGAGAAAACCCTTGAAAATGTCTGAACCCTTAACTCTTTACACTCAATGTTGTAGTGTATTACAATGTATTATTTTAGTTTTTGTTTAAATGTAAATACATATACTCGTAAATCAGGGTTACATACGAGGATTCGGTTTGGACGGTATCGTACAGTGCAAAACAAAAAAATGCAATTTTTTCAACATTACTTGTATCATTTTTACTTTTTTCTTTTGGATTTTCACAATTGTCTTCTCTTCTTTCCAATTTAGAGGTTAGTTTGAAAAATTTTTTAGAATAAAAATTTATATACACATATTATGTAGACTTTCTTACTAAACCGGCAAGTTGGGACGTAATATGTATTCAGAAAAACATTTTCATCTTGATCACATATGAAAAATAATTTCAAATATTTGCTTAGTAGTCTTGAATATTATTAATACAAGTGCAAACGGTTAATAATGCTCTTCATCCTTAACTAATTAGCTGTTTTTGACGACTATACTCGTTATATAGAAATAAAAGCATTTTATATTAAAAACCCCTATATAACTTAATTCTATATTATAAAAGTTAGTCATACTCTGTGTTTGATGAGTATATTCATTATCGCTTAATTTTTACGAACTTTTTAGATACAGGCTTTCCAAAGAGGTTGCAACAGCTGATCAATTAATTTATATATATATATATATATATATATATATATATATGTACCTTTAACAATTCTCTTGATAGCCTTCTAAAATATAAATACAATATACGTATACGGTATATAAATACGATATACATAATACTGAATAGGGATTAAGAACGATATAGTTCGAAGGGAGGAAAGTACGAAGTGTACACAAGAACGAGAGCGTACGGAGCGTCCCGATCGTATCGAGGTTAGGTCGGCGAGGCTCATTCACGGCTAGCTGGCACGTCGAAAGTCGTCTGCTGGCTGAGAGCCGGCTGGCGCGTACGCGAGCGGACCGCGCAGCCGTGGACTTTTACTTTCCAGCCCTTACGAGGCCGCTTGTTCTCATCAGCGCCGGTGAATGGCGCGCCGCCTGCTACACCGGCGTCGCCGCCGCCGCCGCCGCCACCGCCGCCATTATGCGAATATGGAATCGATAGAATCGCGTGTGCACGCGGCATTATACACCTGCCGAGTGCAGAAGATCTGGCGCCGATCAGCCACCCCTTACTTCGCCCTTATCGATACATCCGCCATGATTCGACCGATCGATCAACTCTGCCGCCGGGTAACCCTTTCGTCACGGTCGAAAGGTCTGACACTGCGGTAGGAAAACAAGTGTTGGCTCGAAAAAGAATTGAACGAGATTTTAAAACTTGCAATGGAAAGAAAAAATATGCTCTCAATTATTCGTTTTGAATCGCGAATTTGTCTTCGTTTCATACGGAATCTTTTCATCGCTGGAATTAGAATCGCGTGCGGTAGAAAAAAACCGGTTAATAGCCAGACGAAGGTAATAAATTAGCTGGCAATGAAATTGTACGAAGGTAACGACAAATAACGGGTGACAGGGTCGAGTAGGTGTGCCTCTGGTAGGTGAAAAACCAAAGGAAAAAGCGCAGCGAGAGGGATAGAAAGAGAAAAAATATCTAGCGTCTAGTGTGTAAACGTAAGGGACATTTGTACCTGTCAGTAATCCCATTTATCTTCGCCGGTGTCGCTCGCTATGAAGGATCACCCCGTTCGTTTGACAGAAAAATTTTCCGAAAACAAACACCCTGTCCATGTGTATCGCGCATATGTGCGCGCGCAAGCGTGCCTACGTGCCATTGCTCGAGGAATTTATCGTGAAATAATGTATCCATTTGTCAACATTAACGCGTCGATAAATCTCGACGACGGTCAGAGAGACGCGTCTTCGAAAAAGGTAGCCGCGAACCCTCGAGGAGGAAGACGTTCGAGAGCTGCGAGGAGGAGGCTCGCGATACCTCCAGTTTCGGTTATTTATTACGTTAACCGCGGGCAAGCCACGGCTAAAGGATCGAGCCACGAAAGCTTCGAGCCGCCGACTGTTTTTCCGAGAACCACGAGCCATCCAGACCCGCTTCTAATCCAATTTCCAGGTTGGTTTAAGCGAGCCCCTTGCCCGTACACGCGATGGAATCGCGAAACTCCCGTCGGTTCGAGCCCGACTCCCTCGCAACGTTACCCGAGACCAGTTCCCATGTTCCTCGCGTGTTACGCGCCGCTCTCTCCCTTCGAAACTTTCGATCGGGGTGAAGTTTCGCCTGTACTCATCGCGTTTCGATCGTTCCGCCTCTCTTTTCTCCCTTTTCTCTCCCACTCGTTCTCGTGTTTCTTGAGGAACTGCTGAAAAAAGAGCGGAGCACCCATTGCCGAGCCAATTTACTATCATGTAATTCGTCGTTCCTTTCTTAGTTTTTATCTTGCCGACGAATGCAATAAAACGAAATTTCCTTGTGTTATTGAATTTTTTCTATTTGTTACGTTTTTATTCGATTGTAATGAGTTGACATAGGGATCGCGAAATATTCTATGGCGCGAATTTAATCGCCGGTTGGAGAGAATAAATTTCCAAACGGAAATAATTGTACCACAACGACACCTGGAGAACGTTTTGAAAAGTTTTAAGTAGCTCCTTATACTGACTTCACCCCTTATTAGGCTATTCCAACTTATGAATGACATATACTATCGTAACCTGCGGCGTAGCGCTTATATTAAAAGTTTATCTTCCCTTGGAAATTGCACGATGTGAATTGACTTGTGACTGATCGGATGAAAAAGTTCCACGAATAATGTCCCAGCGCCTGGAAGTTTCCTCGGCTTCTCGATGGGAAACAACCTTGAAATGTGTTTCGTATCGATGGCCGAAAGGCAACTAGACGCTTTCAAATTTATTGAAAATGACAAAGAGTCATTATGCGCTTATCTCAGGCATAAACTTCCCAACTAAACAACGAATTTCTATCTTAAAGATATGTATCGGAGAATTCACAGATGCGATAAGCGTTGACGACAGGAAATTTCAAACGCTGGAATGAGGTAATAAAGGAGTAGTAATAGAAATTCCTTTGCAACGACCAATCCATTATAAACAATTAAAGTAATCACCACGCGATGTAAATGCATTTCCTGATTCTATCATAACTAGTAAAAACGGGTTTCTACATAAGAAACATCATAATAACAGGCTGCCTACGTTCAGGTTGATCTCTCGGAGGATTAGTTCATCATACGGTTGCGTGAAACATGCTGTAACAATGCAAAACGTTCGAACAGCCAGTCACTGGAACCGTATAACCTACCGCAACGAGCTGTAGCCCGTGCTGTAACAGCCCTCCATCATAACCTACGATACCACGCATATTGCCTTCTGTAAATCGTTACCAACCGAACCTTGCATCCTCAAACCCACAATACGTTCAATTTGCATGTCCTGGAATTGTACCGACTGGATATTTCGTTGATCGAAAAACAAAAAAGACCAACTCTCAAACGGTACTGTGGAATTACTACTTACTACCGCACCTTGCATTCATCAAACATTCCCGACTCCTTTTCCCGGATTATTGGGAATATTCTCAAATATTTACTAATTAAAAATATTCACAATTACATTTTAGGTTTCCACGCATACCCAGTTGCAATAAAACCATTCACACTCTACAGTACTGCTATGGTTTCATGCAGCAACTCGAGTTTTACATCGACTGATCTGAAGTTTTGAAGCCAAATTTACAAAAGTGGATTTCAAAAGCGAAATCAGCTCGCCATAAGCTCAGGCTACTGTAATTAGTACCAGCGTGCGGAAGTTGTATTGGAAAAGCTTACAGAATCTATTAATACTTGTTTCAAAATTCCTAAAAACCTGAAATTTAACAAATGTAAACTGTTTGATGTTTAGTGGTATCTAATCGTTAACAGTGATAGATTTTGCAAAAATGAAGAATATTAAATGGGTGTGTTCTTGACATGAAAATAACAAGAAACAAAAGTAAGAAGTAGAAAGTGAAAATGTAGAAAGCTAAATCTTAGCTCTTACATCAGGAATCCAACGTTCGTTTTCGTGGTACGCAAAAGTTATCAAGTTGAGGAGCGGGTTGATTACTGGCGTCCCTTCGATATTATTAAACCTTCGAAAGGGGCAGTTATTCGATTGAAAAGGAACTAGTGCAATTCGACTTCCGCGGGCCATTAATAAAACTCGGTGCTGCATCCATATGCATAGCGGCGTGCAAAGTTTCTTTCGCAAAGTTCGCCGAGCGCGTCCCTGTTCCATATTCACGGGCGACCGGTACCAGCGAATCTCGAATCTCAGCGTGGCCGAAAATTCCGCGGGGATCGACTTGGTCGATTCCTGGCCGCGACAGCGGCTTTAACGCCCGCAATCGATCGCGCGCGCGCAGACTTATGACTTTCCATTTCTTACGCCCGATGCGATTGGAAGAGAATCGAACGCCGGGAATGTTTATCGGCAGCCAGTGACGTTGAAGGATCGAAAGAAATGCGAGAAGGAAAAGAGAAGGGGAATCACAGCTTGAAGGGTTGTCTCGCAGAATTCGATGGAAGGATTCTTTACGTGATAGCTTTAACCTTTTAATCCCGCCTTCGAACGATAGGAGATAACGATGGAGAAATAACTCTAGACGCTATACGTATTCTTGGGATCGGTTTGCCGTTTCGTAGAGAAGAATTCGAAATTCGAGAAAAATGTATAATATGAGATGTCAAATGTCATCCTATTTAACTGAAAGGATTAATTCAATTAATTATATTCAAACTCTTATTAATAACATTTGTTTATTTTGATTCTAAAACAGATACATTGACACAAAACAAAGATATATGAATATATTAAACAGCGAAGTCGTTAATTACTTTATCATAAAAATCGCTTGTTCTTGATTCCATTAAAGTATGTATTTAGTCTAGATTCCATCAAGTATTTGACTGCTGTTGTTTTGATACTAAAGGCGTTTAGAAAACTTGCGCTTACGATACTGTCGCGCCCAAAGACTCTTGGGACAATTGTAATTAAATAATTCAGAATACAAAAAATTAATAATATCGTTTCAGCGTTTTGATTAATTGAATATACTTTCTCGTAAAGTTTCACCGTTCTCAGTGTCCATCTCGAATGAATTAAAGGATTAAAAGTTATATTTCTATTGAAATCGCGCAATATTTTCCATTTATTACACGGCACTGTTCGAGGATGATTCGAATGGAATATTCCGAGAGGATTTTTCCAAATCAGAGTATCGAACGAAGAGATTGAGTCCAGCCGCGCGAGACGTGACACAAACGAGGCTGATAATGTCGCGAGCAGTTGTATAGACGCGTCGGAAAGCGGCTTTGCACGGATACCGAACATTCCCCATTAAAACTATTTACATAAGCTCCGTGGCATAATAAGATCGAAGAGATTTCGCGTCGTCTTAAGCTACGTGTCTCTTCAGCCAGGCGCTGGCAACTTCGTAGCTTGCCTAAGTTGAGCTGTAAGTTAACCGTACACCACAAATACCTCCTAGAAACCGGCTGCTCGAATGCCATTCGTTCTTTGATGCAATTTCTAAGTTAAACAATTTCTACGAAAACCACGACAGTTCTGTAATTGGTAGCCAAGATTTTGCTCGCTTACGCAATTCATTTACTCGAATAGTAGAAACTGATTATAATTATAAATAATACGACAATTAATCACATAATATTTATATATAATTGTGATTAACGTTACATAATTTTACATAACTTTCATATCAGAGTTTGGAAATGATTCTAATTACTTTGATATATCGAAGTACCTACGAGAAGTTTCAAATGATCGGATGGTGTCCGTAAAGAATAAATTACGCAAGAGCAACACAGGATTCCTCGCCCCGATTGTACATCAGGCCGGGCCCTTGCCGGCCATATTGGCAATCTCGCGATTCTCTGCGTCACTGGTGTCTATCTTTGGATAGAACCCTACATAGAGAAAGCGCCGGTTCGCCTGGATCTATTAAATCTAATCCTGAACCCTCAGGAGTCCCTAAGATAGTTTCGGCTCTCCTGACCTGGAAATGGAATAAATCGCGTCGAACTTCTATATCTAGCAACCCTAATTTACTTTCGACAGATCGGACGAATAAATCTTCTGTTTCAATGTCGGCTCTCTGTAGTTGTTGCGTCCCATTTAGACAATTAATTATCAATTTTGAAATTCATTCGGCCATGCATTATTTCTGAACATTCTATTTTATCTTGATTATGCTTAAGACCTGATTGTGTGCACTAACGCCACGATTTACGTTCTTAATGCGTGAAAAAAAAAAAAAAAGAACACTAAGCGAATCAAACGCAAAACGTAAAATTATCTAAAATTCACCTTTTTTTTGTTCGTTACCTTTGCGATTCAAATTCTATTATTTTCACAAGAGACAATGCAATGCTGTCCTTTAAGAAATTTGTCGATAAATATTTCGGTTTTTCATTCATTCCTACTTCATGAATCAAAGCATTAATTGTAGTAACGATTTCATTTCTCTTCACAGTTTCGTCAACATTTTTGCAAACATCTGGCCAAACGCCTTTCCAAACTCCATTCATACAGTTTGAAGTTACTTCAATTTTTCCAAAAGTGCACTGCTTTATTAAAATCAACAATTTACTGATAAAAAAAAAAAAAAGAATTATGAATTTTCATAAATTGATTTTTAAATTATAGAATCTAGGTCGTCACAAATCGTTATCTTATGATCTTATTGCGAAACAAGAGAAGTATTTATACGATGCTGACGTGTTACGAAAAAATGTCGACAGTAGCGAAGATGGACAAAAGTTAGAAACGTCATTAAGTCCATTGTGCGCTAATGAGGAGGCATCAACAAATTCCTCGTGCCTGACGACGCTTCGTGTACGAACGCGCCAACAACTATCGATTCCGATCGAAGAAACCTGAAAATGAGCATCGACTCGCGAAAGACCGGACGCATCCGTCGCGAAATCAAACATCGAATTAAAGTTTCAACCGGAGTAGACGAGCCAGGGATTGAATCGGATCCGTTCAACCTATAATTCCTGGCCCTCTGTCCTTAAGGCGATAGCAATTCCGGGTCCCTTGACCCGGAAACTCAGCTCCCGCGGGATTTCGAACGTCGGGCGGTTCGGTGATCGCGTGGCAGCGAGCACTTCGTCTTCCGCGGCGTGGAAAGGCTCGTGGAAAAGCGGGATCGGGACGAGAACAAAAGCACGGGAACGGCTCCGTAGGAGCCACTCTCGGCCATTTTCACGCGTGAATCGTTCCTTCCGTACGTACCGGCTGAAACGCCGGGAAATCGTACGGGCACCGCTACTTTCACAAGACCACTCGGATATCCGCTCGCAACGGCGGCTTCACCCAATGTACCGAGCTGTACGAGAGTCTTCCGAAAACGTATGCTATCGCAATTTTCTAACCGAAAATTAATCGAATCAGTTTCACCGCGGAGATCAGATTTAAATGTTATTTTTAATCAATTTGAATTGAATTCGATGTGCACATTTACAATTCTGAACGTGTAATTGTGAATATTCTCCAGTAATTATTCCTGCTGTATGTAGAAGTATCTGGAAAAACAAGAATCGAGAATAGAAGGGCGTACATGTGGAACATAAGTTTAATTTAAGAAGAGTAACGGTGTATTGTACGTTAATAAAAAAATAAAATTAACTTTTCAATTCCCACATATGTATTCTTATATTTTCTCTGCGATATCTACTTCTATATGCGCATATTTTTACCCGTTCAACGTTCATCATTTTTGTGTTGAAGTTTAGTATCGTATTTCTCTAAAAGTTTGCGTGAACTTCAATTTCTAGAACCATCCCACGGTTAGAATAAGAATAGTAGATACGCTAGAAAACACTTCCCTCCGGCCCGATCGCAACATAATAATAAATAAATATGCACATATAGAACGAGCCGAAATATCTCCACCGATATCCCATCGACACGGAAACCTGTCTGATATTTCCATTCGGCGTTACCATCCACGGAATAAAGTCTCTTTCTATGTGTACGAAACGTACTCGTGAGAAACAGATTCACAGGCGAAACCGTGGTTCAGAGCGTGCAGCCTGTCGGGTAGTAGGCTTTTGCACGCAGAGTTCCACGAAACCATCGCTGGTTTCACCCCTGGTGGATCCGAGGGACTCGGCCGGAAGAAGGCGGTACGTTAGTTCGCCTTCGTGTAATTTCAATCAGCTGTTCGCGTACACGCGAGATCACGCGCGCTTGCAAGCCAACCCCCTCCCCGAATGCATTTTTCATGGCAACGAAGGTCCGCGCGGACAGATGGAGAGGCGTCGAGCACCGCGGAGCTTTGTGGTCTCTGGATTATCCACCGCTGACAGATGAATGCCACGGTCCGGCCGGCTTGATTGGCGTCCATCGTGTCCCACGGCTCTATCGCGAGCGAAAAATATTTTATAAACGCGTGGGTAATTGACGCACGGCGCCCGCTGATGCGTGGATTTACTCGGCTTATTGACTGCCTTCGCCACCTTTCGCCTCAAATTTTCACGCCCGTCGGACTGACCCTCGCCATCGAAACGGTTCCTTCTTTAGTTTAACTTTATGCTGCAGTCGCGTGGTAAATTTTATCACGCTATTCAACAATTTTCACTTCCTCTTTCTCGCTCTTCCTCGATGCATCATTTAACCTCGAATGCCACAGGACTCGGTTTATTTTAAAAGCTGGAGGCTATTTACCCTGCGAGAAGGGTCGTGAGTGGGCAGAATTATTCCATTGGGTTTATTAAATAGCCTTGGTTACCGGCTGGCTCCCCCTTCGATTGTTTCGTGACGTTTTTCAACCGCTTCCCGGCGCTCACTTGTCGCGGCGCCCGTTCCTGGTTCGCTTTGTTCACCCGGTTCGAAGTGCAGTCATCGCGAGACGCATCACTGTTTAACATAATTATCATTGTGCACACCAACGCGTACGCGAATACCAAGTTGCACAATGACCGCTGCCTTTTGTCCTGACAAGCGCGAGTGAAATCTGCCCACGTTCTCATTCAACGGTTACATTTTTCTACGAGGAGAACCTCGCCGCGGACGCCATAAACGCGGAGCTTATTGCTTCTTCGATCTTCGATCCGTCTTTCGCCGCGAGCATCTTCGACCGTCGACGCAAACCTTAATGGCCGCCTAAATCCGCGCCGTCGACGTTATACACCGTGCTATTTCAGCAGAAATGCCGTCATTACGCGCATCTGGCTACACTCGAGTCGGAACTACGGTCGAGAATTGACATACGGTTAAACATAACTGATCGGACCGGTTGTCTGCGATCGAAGAACATAATGCTATTTGGATTATGGCTCTTTGGACGTGTTACAATACAAGGCTCGTTTTTATTTAGAAGAATTTACTTGAGAATGAATTTTATAGTAGACATAACTCGATACGATTCAAGTTCCGAATTATGAATACAGGAAATCAATATCTCTACCGCCGCCTCGAAAGCAAACGATACCAGAGCGATCAAAGAAACTGGAAATCCTTACCAAGTACTTCCAGTCACTAGTTGTTTTCCATCGATGGATGAAAATTCGCTTCGCCCGCCCCTCTAAACGAGACAAACTAAGAGCCTAGCCCAACGAGCAAGAACGCGCCCCTTGTGCACCTAGTCGCGTTTGGATCACTGACAGAATAGCTGACACTTAGGTATATTTTGCCACTGCGAAGGGATAAGCGCGTGTCAGGCACCAGTGAAGAAGATACCAGTGAAGAATCATCCGAGGAACCGCGAGTGATAGACCTTGATATCCGTACGAGATGAGAGTTGAACGAACTCGAATGCGAGGTGGGAAACCCAAAGTGTTGGCCAGAGGTCCCGGATCTCCGTCGCCAAGCACGGGGAAGCTCACTATAAAACCGGCATAACCTTGACATAACCTTGAGAGCTCGCAAAGCTCTCCATGAGGATTTTTCCACAATAAAAAAAACTCTGGTATCGTATTACTATAAATATCAAAGGGCAAGGTGGCGTAACGAGTCAGAATGAAAGAAGTAGTGGTATGGCACCTGTCGGTACTCGACAGCGATGAACCCCAATCGAGACCGTTGTCATTTCACAGTTGAGAAGCCTTGGTCGGGTACCTCATCCTATACGCGAACGGATTTACGACACGGACACTCTCGACCGTGCCATTTATGAGAATTTTCATCATTTTGATAGCACATTGTTCTTTTAGTTCATTTTTTGCAAACACATGGGCACTCTGGCCTTCGCTTCTGTACTTGGTGGTAATTGACGTGTCATAAATTTAAAACATCGGTGATCTAAAACACGGCAGTGAGCGAATGCAGAATCACCCCTTGGACTTTACTACCAACCCCACTTCCTCACTTTACGAGGACTTTAGCTGAACGTTTTACGTGAAACACTCATCTTGGGCTAATTAAATGTAGTCTATCACACTTTTCTACAATTGTATTCAAATCAGGAGAGAGATCCTTGGTTGAACGCGGATAAAAACGTTTACCCCTGCTATACCCGATATGGGCGAAAACCGTGGCAGCGGAGATCACGCGCTCAAAAATACAAATATCGGGCGCAATTATATATAGAATATTCAATCTGTACGATAAGAAAGAGAAAGAGAAAGAGAAAGAGAAACTGGGGGTTGGACTCGCGCTCGAGGGTGAATAACGGGACAAGAACGACGCGGAGGAAGGAGAGAGCACGACGCTATTATTTACGTGGCAAGTTGCAAAGTGAGAAAAATTACGTTGGCCCGGCAGCGACGCCGAGACAACGGTGGTTTATGCCGCGGGCTTCCACGCGTATATCGCGAGCTCCGGCGAGCTGGCTGGCTGTCCAGGATGTTTACGAGTGTTCAGATTCGCGGTGAGCAGAGCGCGCTGAGATTACGCTCCTTGCGACAATGTTCTGCGCCCTGATCTTATATAGTGTATTTGTAACTTTTAATATATGGGGTGGACGAGCTTATCGCTTTGTCTTCGAGTGAGATCGAAATTGTCCCTAGGAAGGCTGCTGAAGGGTAGAGTAGCGTAAGACAATTATTTGCAAGACTGCTTTTGTATTTGGTATGTACTGTGGCGATCCGTGAGATAGTTTTTTAAAACATTTGCCCGATTTCAGTGTGAATGGTATAAAAAGATTTCAATATATAAAAAAAATTAAAATCAAGCACAAGTGTCAACTCTAATTCATCTGAAATGGAAATCTTGTTTCGATCATTGTTGACGACACTCACGAAATAGGAAATGAATTTTTTCAAAAACAGTTTCCAACAACTGGCTATTTTTCACAGAAATTCAGCACGATTATTACAATACTTATTCAAAAAAGTGCCGTGAAATTTACAACGTTGTAAGAACGTCCGTTGCCATTAACTTATAATTTCTGTGTGTTATTAAGACTGGCAAACGCGAGGCATCCTTAAGCGGGTTCCTACGTGCACGCGAAAGGTAAGATTGCCTCTGTCGTCGTCGCGCAATTATGCGAGCTTAATGAGAGGCAAATGAAAAGCCATGCAGCCATGCACGGGACATGCTAATTTTCTAATATGCTTGGAAGCAGCTAAGACGTTAAATTCGCGAAGTCGAGCGAAAAAGAGGATGAGATACGTGCGCGCTAATTGTTGCAGCGATGCAGCAGGCGGGCAGTGAAATGGGATTCTCACGATCAGACATCTGGCGACTCGCCCGCTGAGAACAAGATTCACCCTGCGTCCTATTTGCTTTCGCCATTTTTTATCAAGACTAAATGTCCGACATTACAGACAAGCAATTCAAGTAATAGGTATAGGTATACACTACTGAAGCGACCTTAACGAAAAAAATAATCGATGATCTTTAATTGAATACACGATACCGTAAACAAAGGGGCTGGTTATTCCGCACAGACAATTCGAACGACTTCCAACGCAGTGCGCGCTCTGTGACTCGTTTCACGGGATACACGTTTAATTGAACGATAATTTAATAAAAACAGGTTGCAGCGACCGACTTCGACGCGCGTCGCCCGGATTAAATCGATCGATGAGCATTGATTGACCCCCCCCCCCCCCCTCCCCTTCAGTTCGAGGAAAAAAAAACCGTACGATCGAGTACGAGCGTCGGGGCATAAATAACACCGTGCCGGCTCGACCCTTCTTTTTACCGTATTCAGTTCTGGCCTCCCGAACGATCTCACGTGCTAATTTTAATTCATCGTTCCCGGGGGAAAAATAGAGGAGGATCTCGGTTGCTTCCGACCGGTTATTTGGAACAACGTCTGATTCTCGACACATCGTGCCAAAATTCTCCCTAAAAGAAGAGAGAAGGCAAAAAGAGCCGCGCCAACGCTGTGGCGTGATTGAAACCTCGTTAGCATCAATTAGCCTCGCGAAATTCGGTTCATCGTGCTTTTTGCGCTGCAAAAATAACTCTGGAAAAATTTGATTACAGTAACATTGCGACTCCGACATTGTTGAACTGTTGAATTGCCAAATATATTTCTGTTACAAAATCTGGTTGTCGTTGCTATGCTATCATATTGAAAAGTGGGAAACTCGGTGGTATTGTTCCTCGCGCATCTACAATTAACTCTACTTATTAGCTCTGCAATTTGTAACCAATTTACGAGAATTTTCTGAAAAAACTCGAAAAACGACGAGAATACGTGAAACTGGTTCATGTTTCATGCACGAGGAAAAACGAACGTTGCCCTCTGTGAAACTCTGGACAGGATGCGCGTTATCAGGAAAACTCAAAGGCGACTGTCGCACGTTCCGCGATCTTTAATGCGATCGAGTGAAAATTCAGAGCTGCGCGCGTGCTCTCAGCTAAATGGATCAACCAAATGGGCAAACACCGCGGAGAAACGTCCATGTTTCCGGGAAAGTAGCGAGTAATTTCTGCCCATTTTTCCCACGGGGAAGAAGGTACGCTGGCCTGCAAAATGTTCGCCAATCTGTTCGCGGTACCGTTGCGTAACGTCGACGCAAAAAATAGCATCTCCTTTCTGAGTAACAAGCATTCTTTTTTTTCTTTCTCTTTCAGAGGCTACGTAGCCGTGCTTAGGTATATAGACGCGATTTTTAGAGAGGAAGCGTGAATTTCTAAAGACGACTCTGTGTGGTGATGGGAATGTAAATTCAAGGAAGCAAGTCGTGATATAACTGTTTAATGCGATCGTACAAGTTTTATCGACCGCTGCATCCGCAATAGTGTTGTCCGAATGGCACGCTGAAATCGACGAGGTTTCTTTCCTGCGCGTTATATTTCGCATGATCTTCAAGCATTAATAGACGTGGAAAATGAATTAGCGCTTAATCGAAGTGAGAATCAGCCAAATGTTTTTCAGCGTAAAATTAAATTAAGGTTTGTACATTTTCCGGAACTCGGTCTTTGTTGCATCGGGAGATATCGAAGAAGTAGTTCAAAGTAAAAATAAGCGTCTGGTAATTGGCAGATTAATCAATCGATTTCTGATACCTCGATATTCATAATATCGACACGGTACAGTTTGAATTACGAAGAAAGTTGAGAAATTGGAGCAGAAATCGTTTATAAATTTACCATCAAAGACAGACGATGAAGAAAGTCAGATATAATGTTCGTTATCCGCGACGAAGCAGGACAATCGTTTTTTAATCCGCTAATTGCTCCCCTTATTAATATTATTAGTCCTGTAAGCAGGTAAAAAGAGGGAAATCAGGATTTCGCGTTGATAAACGAGTATGGAAATATTCATCCCATCATGGCCACGCGTGCTCGCCGATACAAGACAAACGTTCATCCACGAGCGTTTACGTTTCTTCTCCGAGCGCAAATGTTTAACCCGAACAGAAAAGAGGGCAAGAGATAGCGCGTGTACGCCGTTTGTACACATCGGACGAAACGGGAGGTTCCCTTAGAGCCGTTGTTCGTCGGTTTATCTTGTCTGTATCTCGATCCCCGAGTGTCTCTCGCGTGTATCACCGCGAACCGCGTTTATGTATTATGTAATCGAGTCACTGAGATTTTCACGGCGTAACAGGGCGAACTTGGTACTGTTCTTTAACGAAAGGTCCCCCCTGTGAATTGGAAATTTATTTAAAAAGAACTTGCGCTGACTGGCGCTTGAAAAATGCACGCGTTTCTAATGGTGTCCGCGAAGAACAAGAACGCGCGGAAAGCGACGCCATGTTTCTTTGTTCTCTACCAGGCGACTATTTATAGCGTGTCTCAAAGGGAACATCGAAATTCCGCGTGCGCGAATGAAATACGAATCCCCCCCTGGAAAATGGCCGCGCGGGCAGCCATCGTTGCGAACCGGAAAGGGCTGCGTGTTCGGAGGCGCACAGTCATGCGATACCTTCCGTATACTTACTTATTTTCAAACCACAATGGCGGCGCGTATCCGGAATCTGTTTCGCTGTTTATTGTAAACGATATCCGCTAAACAACACCGAGCCGGGTCGAAGGTTTGCGATCAAACGTACTTCACGATAAATCGGAATTAAATGAGCAACGGAAATGAACTATACAAATTCTCTTTGGGAAATTTCAATTGTTATTTAAAACATTTTCAGCGTCCACTTTCGAACAGATTTAATTGAATCGCATTTTAAAGCGAGAAACCTACGGTTCCATAGAAGCGCGCGTTTCTACGACTTGCACGGATCGCATTAATCATCGCATTAAAGCCAGAAACACTTGCGTTGTGCCCGAGCTCCGCGCCAGATTACAGTTCCCGTCGCGAGTTCTCAAAATTGCAGCGTCCCATTGATTCCTGCAATTATTATTCATTCCCGGCGCTCGAATCGAGAACTCTGTGAATGTTCTCGAGCTTGGTGAAAGCAACAATCCAGTGCAAAGCCTAAAGTTAGACGGCCTTCAAAGTGTGATCTTGCAGGTGATCTTAATTGAAACAGGAATCAAATGGGACGCTTTTGTTTTCGACGAGGAACCGTCTTATCGCTTACAATTTACAGCTCGACGTTTCTCTTCACATCGTCTATGAAATCGAAACTCTTTTCTCCTATAACTGTACACGCTATTTAGTTTTACAAGTGTTCAAAGTCATATTGCACTCGCAAATCGTTGAATAATGACAAGTAAGGAACCAACAGCACACTAGAATTTCTTTGACTTCAGTCTTTAAGACTGAACTATGGTATTCTATATATTGACATTTCTGTAGTATATTCATTTAAATAGTTGTAAGCGTATGCTTTATAAATCTATGTTTCGAAAATTTCTGATGGGTCAATGTCTCTTCTTTCTTAGGCCTGTTCCGGTCCTCGAACACTTACCACCAAAAGAATAGCAACATTCAGACACACAACACAGTTTTCCATAGACACTCATTCCCGCCACTTATTTTTCATCACAGAGAGACAGTTACACCCACGGCTTCGCTCAAGTGCTGTATAATTCCTTCTCTGTTTCTATATATACAATTTCCTGATTATACAACTAATTGTCCCTAACCCCGCGTTTAAGGCAGGGTCTGCTAGACAGTCGCACTGATGAGTCAGTCTACTCAGTAGGCCCAGGACGAAATGTTCTTCCCTCTCTTTTCTTCCTATCTTTTCTCTCTCACTCTCATAGCAAACCGAAGCAATACGGTTCACAGATATAATATAATGTAAAACTATAGCAACGGGAGAAACTTGGCGGAAATAACAATACTAATGCAACTACAAAATTGTACGCTGGCAACGAATGGATTAACATACGCAATACAGCTTCTCAAAAGTACTCATTTCCGCCTGTGTTTCCATATAATTGAATTTTCGTCCTGTCATTTTGGTAGCGTTACTGGTGGGTCTGCTAGCAAGCACAGGAAGCAACCTTCTTTCCCTCTTTATTCCTTCTCTTCCTTCTCACATTCACACAACTACCCCGAAGCAACGCGTTTTTTAAGCAGTTTGGAGGAAATCGATGTATATGATTAATCCTTTGACTGCGAACAGCGCTTGTTTTATTTCTTAATTTCAACAATTGCGTTACATCGCAACAAACTGTACGATTGTTTCTGCCCCCTCCGCAGTCGAAGGGTTAGTTTAAAACACTCAATCGTTGAAGACGCAGCAATTAACGGACCGAAACACGCGATTCTAGAGGAACGGAAAAAAGTTCGAGTGAAAACACCAGGAGCCACGTGTGTGTCCTATGGAATGCGACTGGCGTGTGCACATTACGTTAGAGTAGTTGATAATTCGCGAGAGGAAGAAAACGCCGCTTAATTTCGCAGGATCGCGCGAGAATTCCGCGGACTCGGTGGACGATTAAACGTCTTCCATTAACTCGAAACGCAATTAGAAATAAAGGGGCTCGCTAGAAATACCTGTGATTCTCGTCGTCCCCTTATCCGCCGCCTCTCGTTGCCAATTCCCATCGATCCGACAGATAAGGGTGGCTGTCGCGCAAAACAGTGCCGGAGAATGCTAAGAACAGCGGAAATTAGCGCTTACCTGAAAAACAGAGAAAAGAAACTGGTTAACTCTCACCTCACGCTCGCTTCGCACGTTGTAACTTATGGCTATAAAACGAGAAGCTGGATGCGTGTATAAAAGCAACATTTTTTTAGGAGCACTTACGGAAAAACTGCATAATGCATAGGGTTTTAATGGACGGTGTTAAAATATTCGAAACATCCAGGAGAATGTTTATTTACTGAAAATATCCATACGATTATTAACCATCCAGATATTCTGCACAACCTCTGTAATATATTAATTTAAATAATTATAAAAAGTTAGATAGTTGTAGGCGTACGGTGTATAATTCTATATTTTGGAATTTTGTCGTACACTAAAGAGAGTCAGGAAATAATAATGCTGTTACTTCTTCTTTCGCGTGAAAAGGGTTAACGATAAAAGAAAAATTTACTCGCAGTAGGTGGATCCCTAAAAACTAAAAACTATCGTTACTCGTGCAAATTTTCAAAACGTCTTTCTCGATCCTTGATAAGGAAGAGCAAATTCGAAGTCAGCCACTTCTTTGCTACAATGGTCGCCACAAAATTCTATCTGTACTCACTAATTTGATGAAACGATGCAAACCAATTTATATTCCGAGATTCTGAAATCATGTTGAAACAATCGTATAGCTTTGCGAATGGTCGATCGACTATCAGCATGCAAAGCACAGCAGAGTCGAGGTAAATGCGAGAAAACGAACCGCACGAATGAAACGTTCTAATTAATATCGGCGGGCTGAAAAGAGACGCCGAGCGTTTGGTCCGCGGCGAAGGTGCTCTCTCGAGCGTCGAATAATCAACACTGAGCGCGGCGCAGGCCCGTTCAGCCGAGCGACAACATCGAAAGTAACAACACGACGAAGTAATTATTATTTTGATCGTCGACCCGTGAGGACGAGCCCGCACAGGAGAGCGGAAGAATAGGGGGATCGAATCTCATATCCGACCGGAGTTGCTCATGGCTTTTGATCGGACCGATTCTACCCCCGCGTCTTCCGGTTCCCAGACACCCTTCAACCTTTCTCTCCTAATGAACTTATAGTACGCTGTCTGCTGGACATTTATTTCCTTGCGATTCTCGTTTATTCTATAATTAGCAGCGGATTACTTATTTTACCTGTTACCTTGCGGAAATTGCAGAATATAAAATTGGAAATAAAATATACGACACGGCAAGAATAATATAGCATAGTTAAGAAGGGTGCGTGAGTTGATCGCGGCAATACTTTTTATACACCTTTGCGACTGCAAATGCAACGACGGTTAACCTTAATTCTCAAATTGGGACGAATTTCATCATACCATTGTCGCTCTCTTTAACATAGAATCGTTCTTCGAATACAAATTTTTATTTCATCTCCTCAGCACACTGCCAGTTGAACTTACGGCGGTGTAAAATTACGCTGGTGATTCACGAGAAAATTATGCCACAACGTACTCAAACACAATAGCTACGATTGTCAGATGGAACAGGGACCATGTAATTCCCCGCTGATCTTTCTTTTTTTCATCCCTACCAACCCCTTTCCCGCCACGCGTCTCGCGATTCTGTAATACAGTCGCTATTATTCTCTCAGCGTAACGACCTATAATTATTCCCAATTGTTCTGAATTTAGTGAACCGTAGTGCGCAAAGTGCGGCTAAGCGCGCGTCGCTCCTCACGCGGCCGTTTTTTAAAACCTTAGCTTAACGATTACCAGTTATTTACCCCTTAATTACTCGTATTACGTCAGCGATTTTAAACTTAAATTAACTTAACACTTGTCTGATTCTTATCGCTTAGACTACTTGCAGATAACGCGACACAAAATAAAAGTACATACATTATATGGAATCATTCATACCTTTTTCATTATTAATGAATAATAACACATTAACACTTACGCGTCTAGCGGGCGTTTTTCGTGAATTTCGCGAGAATTTGGTCATTCAATAAAATGGCAATAAATCGAAAATTACTTCGTTTCTCCTAATAAATCTTTTTTTATTTTACACTTAAATAACATCTTTTATTACGATATTGTCACAAACTTGTATACCTTTAAATTTTAATAAACAATTATGATATTCAAGATTAAATTTAAAAAAGTAGTTGTCCATTTAGTCACTTTATGCACGTTGAACATAACATATTTTATACATAAATGATGATATAATAACAATAATAATAATAATAATAATAATAATAATAATAATAATAATATATATTTTATATATTATTAGATGTCTCACAACGACAAGCGGCCAATTTTTACTGTACAACGCGTTTAAATATGCGAAAGATGTGTTTAAGCATCTCTCGCATGTAATGTGTTGATCAGAACATTGTACATAAAATAACACGACTAACGAAAACCTGAAAAATCCCTTTCACAAGAGCCAATCACGCTCTTATGCTCTCGAAAAGAAACGGAGATGGGATAAAACCGTGCATTGGCAGGCAAAAACTAGTTAAAACCTAGCGATTTCCATATTCCTTTCGACCGGACGGTCGCTGATTGCGAAGCAATTTCTACGAACCGGTCGTTCCTTTGCTGAGCCTGCGGCTCGATTCGAGTGGCCGAACATTACGCGTTTTGCATACATTAGCGGGCTTTTATTCGTCCCTCTCTCGTTACAATAGAGAGAATTGGTCCGCGCCGGCGCGCTTGCGTGACGACGACGGCAGAGCGCAGGAAAAGCGTCGTCCGCGCCTCGTGGACCAAGCCACCCACCCCTGTTCAGAATCGAGTCGAGGTGGGAAATACGTCGGACCGAATTCGTTACCGAGATTAGGTTACATCGGCCGGCCGGTAATGCGAGCGGGCCCGCGGATAACATGCGGCGCACGGCGTTCTTAAATTAAGGCTCGACGAAATATGGCGGCGCGGGTTAGCCCCCCATGTCCGCGTACACGGAGCCAGATAGCAGAATTGGCAGGAAATTGCAAATTGTCGGCCGAGAGCCGAGCCACCGTACCGAATCTACGAAATAACCTGACCCGCAAATTGAAACCGGTCGTTCGACCGGCTGGCCCGGGTCGACCACTGATAACCCGGTCGCGCGCCAGCTGACGACCGCCGTGAAGCCTACCGGAAAAAATGCTCGCGAGCTGTGACCACACGTTTGCGATGGTACAGGTGTCACTTGTAGTTACAGAAACGCTCGTCGTGTCGACACATTTAGATTTCGCGCGGCGAGGTTTTATTGTTTATTCGAGCGTTTGGTTACACACTGGATAGGGAATTTTGTTATTTTTCACTTTTTTTTACTTTCACTTCGCTTTAGTATTACAGAAATTTGTTGCAGCGTTTTGTAAGTTTATTCTGCTGGGTGTTCATATGAAAATTTGCGATAACGAAGAAACACGTCGATGGTGTCTAACGAACCGCCCCTCTGAATAAATATTTCGGAGGGAATATATTTCCCGTTCATCGTTTTCATTCGTCGCGATAGCATCAGCCCGTTTTCGGGGAGCGAAAAATATCACGTCCCCGTAATTTCGTTCCCGTTTTTAACCGCGTATCGACCCGATATCCGACCCGCGTTCGTCGCTCGCTTTCGAAACGGAACGAATCAGTTTTAGTTCCATGAAGAATTCAATATTTTCGCTCGCTCGCGTCTCTAGTTTGACATTTTCGCGGACATTTCTTCCCAGGAGAGGGAAGAGGGAGACACCGTCTCGAACGGAACACGGTCGCGCGTTCACCCTCGGGCCAGTGTCGAACCGTGGCCGTGGCAGGGTGCAAACGAGCTCCCCACGGTCTCGTATTCATGCGCTGGCTGTCCACGCGATTATTTACCTTTAATTAGAAGCTTCGACCTATTGCTTAGCACGCCGAGCCCTGCCCAGGGGTGTCGTGCCCCGAGCGGTTGAACAAGCTGCTCGCAGCGCCCGTTTACGATATCCATAAATATGCAGATGCATTAATAAACACCGGCGCGCAGGAATTTTAATATCCGCGCCGTGAGATTGTTGATTTTACCGGGAAGAACGCTTGGACCGGACGGCGACAGCGGATGAACTTGGGGATGAATTAAGTGGGACGAGGATTGTATTACTGGGACCCGGTTAAATGAGAATTTTAGTTTAATATTCTAGCTGGGGTTATTTTGCGGGGGTTAATTGCGTTAGAAAAATATACACGTGCATTCTGCGATCTGATGATGAGGTTATGCTAATTATAATATATAATATGTTATTAATGTAGGTGCATTATCACGTTATACATTTTAATTTATATTTTCAACTTGGAGTATATTTAATAACCGCATACATTTTAATGATACATTATAATTATCGTAGCGATAAATAATTTTTTTCATTCCTTGGCGCTCCAGGCATTCCTCTCGCGCGAAACGAAATCGCGGAATATTCTCATTTCAAAAACTGAAAAAGATCGTTCAAAATGCTTTGAACCCATCCATTTAAAATCTCGGTGAAGAGTAATTCCATACAATTTAATCGTCGAAACGAACGATTCCAGGGACATCCGTTTTATCTATACATCTCCCGGACAAACGAGTCGGCCGATCGAAAAAAACGCGCACGTATCCGATCGTATCGCGATCGAAGAGATATTAAACAGTCACGTCGAATGGCATCCGGAAGGCGCGACCTTAAAGGAAACTTCTCAACCGGCTGACTCCATTTTTAGCGCTGTCGATACCAGGAAAACCCGTCGAGAAGCCGTTTCGCGGTTTGTTCGGCGCAGCTTACCCGTGAGCGGGCATCAAACGATACGCTACAAGCGGCTAGGACCAGTCGAAGACCGCAAAACCGTTCTTACATGTCCGTGCACGGGGCTTTCCACGCGGAAATCGGTGGTACGTCGCAGCCTTATACCGCCGACGGTGACGCCGTTCCAACACGAGATGCTCGATACGAGCCGACATTTCAGTTTTCTCACAATCTCGGAACCTAATATTCATACGCGTCACTTTTTACCAAATTACTTTCACGAACACTTGAAATTACGTAAATGCTCCCATTTTTCTTGTATAAAATATGCTCTTAACCTAACTGTTTGTCTGCGAGGGTCAAGAAGGACGAAAACGAAAGTGAAGGAAAGGAGTCCTCCCACTGTTTCTAAATAGTTTACACCTGTCGCATCAGCATTACACGCGTTCTATTATATGAAAACGGAAGAGGAAACGAGTAGTTTTGGGAAATTATATTGTACATGTTGATCCATTCCAAAAAAAATGAACACTAAAGCACATTTAAAATATAGTGGTTGGCAGCGAATAGGTTAAGATTGGTGTTCGTATACCCCTCGATTTTTCTGATAGTCCCTCCTAAATACAAATCACATTACACCGTCGCCCGTTCACCGAGAAATTTATTTCCCCGACCGGGCCGTCCATCGATCCTCCGGTAAGAATGAAGTCCGCCCGATCGGGCCGGAGCTCTCCTCCGTCCCGCTATGAAATCCGAAGAAAAACCGTGGCCGCGTCAGCAGGTGAGAGTGGACATAAATCTCGTCCGCTGGCTCCCTTCTGAAAAATAAACCTTCCGTTCCTTTCTTGCCGCGCGTTTGCGACGCGCGTTTGCCACGGACCGGGCGGCGACCCTGTTTCCGTGGCGGGTGGTAGATGAAAGTTTCCCTTTGTGCGGCGCCTTGTCACGCCGGCCATTCCAGCGAGCGTAGGAAGCTCGGCCGTCTCCCTCTGGCCCCGGAGGGTTGCGGCGAGGGTGAACAGGGGCCGACGGGGTGTACGAACGAGCCTGGCCAGCTTCTGTACACATATTCTGAAATCCCGCGAGGGATCCGCCGGCGAATGCTCGCCGGAAGCCGCGGAGAATGAAAGACCGCCGTTCCATGCCCTTTCTCGCGCGCGAAAAAGAAAGTTTGACCCGAGAGAAACTACGGCCTCCTCTCTAACCGTGAAAGAAAAATTTATAACGCTCGACTTTCCGCGCGTGTACACCTAAAAATATCTACTTCGGCTATTCTACTTTATTTTTCAAACCGTTTCGAATCACGCGTAGCGACCATTAAAAAGTGATATTAAATTAATATTCGCGAGAGCAGCGTGTCGTGATTTTTTAATGCTATTCACCTAGTATTTAATATTCAAACATTTTTGCAATTCAGCGAGCGTTCTGATACTTTTTAACGCTAGTGTATACGAGTGCACGGGAAACTCTTGTGAATTAGTATTCAACCACGCTCAGGTGGTACACGCGTTGCTCCAGCGAATCCTTTTCAGGGCTGCGATGATTCTTTTAACTTCTTTCGAGTTCGCCAGTTGAAAATTTCTGGTTCGTAAAGAAAGGGGGTCGTTGTGAAGTGCTTCCCTTCTTCCTTTTCTTCTCGCTGGATTTTCTACGAGGATTTCAGTTCGCGGCTCTTCCGCTTTAAAAGAAAGGCGAGCTGGAAATTCTTAATGAATACCACCGCGGTCGGTGTTTACGCGAGCCCCGTTCGAGAACGAAGCGAGAGTCAACTTTTCCCGTGTTTAGTCAACTCTTCGGCTGCCCGGCGCCGCCGGCTCCTCTCCTTCCGGTCTGTATACACCGGCGCGAGCCGAGTAAAACCGGGGAATGGAAGAGATAAACTAATAGAGGCTGGCTGCTCGCCCAGCCCGTCCAAGGGCTCCCCGCTCGACCGCTCTTTTTTTTTAATTAAACAAAACAATCGCTGGTTGCGGTTCCACTTTGCGCTCCATTTCTACCAACCGAGAGAACGAAACAGACCGCCGATCGGTCGAGTGTTACCAAAACCTTTATGAATCTAATTATCCGTCGATTCCAGCCCGTGCAAACATCGTCGATTCGTGCCCGTTTCAAAACATCAGTTCTTTTCCCGGCTAACGATTTAATATAATTATTGATCAATTATTTCTTTTTCACTCGTTTATATGACGGAGCGCTTGCAAGTGCATCGGATGATATCATTTGGGTTAGATGTTTTAGTTGGTTTTCTTTTGTAGCAACGTTTTATTTGAATTGCAATTTAACAATCTTAAAGTGGATGAAAACTCGCAGTTGGAAGAAATTTCTCAAAATTCATTGACACAGAGGAAGAAATAATGCAGCTTTCGAAGGCATTTGTGGAGTTAAAGTACTATCTTTTGATTGACGTCTTTATTTATCGATGAATGATTTCTGCCCCGACGCACATGTGTTAAGTTATCACCCGTAACCAACTCGAATGGTAAAGATTTATTCTAACCAGTAGCACACAGTGCTGTCTGAATTTACTCTGCTAGGAAAGTCACAGCTCGCGAACGGTAGAACTTGTAAAAACGGGAAGAGCCAGGTTCCTCTATAAGAAAAGTTCATTATCGGTTTACGACTCGGACCGAAAGTTTCCACGAGCGTGCAAGACCGGCTACCAACTTCTAATAAAGGCACTCGTAAAACGGCGACGCGAAAACGTACTATAATATCGTCGTTGCGTCGCGAAAAGCGTTCATTTCGCAAGGGGTGGCCGATGGGGTGATTGCACGGGCGTACGCGCGACTACGCGAGGGTGAACGCGTAAGTTCGCGGAGCCGCGGCTCGATGCGTCGCGTGACGTTACGTTAGTTTTAATTAACGCAGCTGCCACCCCGCGAGAGCTGCCCATTAACCGAGCGCCGTTGAAGTCGTATCCGCCGATGCCGCGTTCACCGCTCGTTTCTAGCGTCTTCCGGCAATTTTGAGACACGTCGCGCAGCTGGGAACGTTCGCGAGAGAACGCGGTGGGAAATTAGGACGCGGGCTCCGTCGAGAATTCGCGCCTGCGACTCTACAGAGCTTTTAATTATCCGATGGCGGGCAATTTCACGAGCTTTGTCGTGTTGTGATTTCGATGGGGACTACTCGTTGAAACTGGATCAATTTTAATGTTGTAGAAACTAGTGAAAATCAATAAGACAGCTGTGTAATGTAGGTATATGTGTGAGTTTAAGAAACCCAATCAGACGTAACGAATAGATGAGAAACAAACAGTTGTAATAAACATTTTACGGTGAAATAGCGATTCGGAGAATTGAAAATAAATACCGTTTTTTCTAAATTTGATCCTACAATATTAGTACTATTCTTTTCATACATATATACCGTGGTATATCACCCCTGGTATAGGCAATTTGGGCAAATACCCGCGGCTCCAGGCAAATAAGGGTCCGGAACACAAACCAATTCAAACACGTATTGCAGCTTATCAAAATATTTTTAATTATTTTGTTGTTTCACCGAGTGTTAACTTAAAAGAAACTCCAACTCAAAACTTAATGGAAACGTATTCAACTGACAGTGATAAGAAAGATTTTAATGAAGAATTAACGCACTTTTTGGAATTTGCCAGATATGAACATTTAAATTTCCCACTAGAAATATTGACATAATTTCCACAATATTTCCAACAATTCCAGCTTCCGATGCATCGGCAAAACGTTCTGTCAATGTCCTTTAAGTAATTAAGAACTATTTAAGAAATACTTTAGAACGAACTAATCAGTCATTTTACGGCAAAGAGAAGCTTGAAAAGTAAATATTTAAATAAATATTACAATCAACTATTTTGTATTTTTATGTAAAAGATTTTCACGGACGAGCGAGAATTTATTTCACTTTTTATGGAATAATAAGTATGTAGATGTTTTTACGATTGTTTTATATTTTCCAACGTAAAAGTTATTTAGTTCGAGTTAGGGGGCCCGAAATTGTACTTTGCTCAAAACCCCAACTAGTTGTTACGCGCCACTGCATAGTACATTTTAGCGCGGTTTATCTATCGTAAATTGTTACTAACTTTGGGTTAGAAATGAGTTTTAATTGATTATCGAATGAAGTTCTCAAACGTAGCCTATTCATAAATTCGTAATATGCGGTTTATGTAACATCGTTTTTTTATTCCACGCGGACAATGCTAACAACCGTAACAATCGGCATACAATTTACCACTAGCGATTTCCGCTTTTTTTTCTTTTTTCTTTACCAGAACACAATAGTTAGACGTTCGACGTAGAGTTTTTGAGAATACCTTGTGAAAGTGTGGAAGCTGAGTCCTAGGTATACCGTGATAAACGAGGCGAGCCGTTTGAGCGAGAGTTGAGATCACCTCGCGAAAGTGTGGAGTCTGGGCTGTTGAGATATTATCGTAAAAGGGAGGAAGTGTTTGAGCAACTGTTGAGCTTTCATATTGGCTAAGAGGAGAGAAACGGGTATCGAAGGTGGGGAAATTTGTTAGAAATAGCGTTCCTATTTCGTTAAGAACCGCGAGAAGCGAGTGGTGTATTCGAAAATGGAGAGTTATTAAAAATGAAAGATGAATGAGGTGAGTTTGCCACGATAATAGAATCGAAGAAGAATAAATTGAAACACTCGACGGACGAAAGCTTAATTAAACGTCATCCGATCGCGTCGCAACACCGACGAACCGAACATCGTGTTACATTCAATACCATCGCGGACTCTAAATCTCGCCTTAAAATCATCATCCGCGGAACGGCATTCACGTCGACGAACACGCGTGACGTAACTGTCCGGTGGAATTAAAAGCAAATACCGCGGTGTCCGACAGCTGGGAAAATCAAGATCGATGAAGCCGCGTTATTACGGCTACCGATGGGCGGACACGCGCGTACGAGCGCGGAAGGGTCTGTGGGAGGCAGAAATCCAGATACATTATCCGTTGCAGCCGTAATAACGCCGAACTGGACAATCGGCCAGCCGGCCAAATGGAGGCGAACTCCCTTGGTGGTCCCTTATTCTTCGTGTACGCTGCCTCCTGTATACCCCGGGCTTACGGTGGCCGCCTGCCCCTTACCTTTGATCCTTCTCTTTCCAGCCACGAGCGCCGGGGGTGCTCGCGTACCTAGCCAGACGAAGCTGATGCACCCCCCACGAGCTATCCCACTGGGACCACACCGTGTCCGCACCGTTAAAACAGCAGGACGCGGTAACACGAGGTTACGCTATTCGGCCGCGTCTTGCCTGTTCGGCGAAAATTCTGCTCATAGAATGGACTTGTTAGAGGAGATCATTTCTCTTTTCCCTTTCTGGAAATAAGAGTTAGTGGACTCGTTGATAAAGGTACCAAAATGTCAATTATTCGCGTGCGCATTGAATTCACAACAGCAAAGAAAAAACGACAGCTCGCAAGGTGCGAGAGCAAGAAAACACTTAATCAGACCGACGTACTCGGTATGTTGTACCGTCATGAACGATTGATCAGGTCTGTATCGAGTGGACGCGAAACGCGGTAGCGTACGGGCATTAAAATTCGAGCACGTGTTTGTGCACGAGCGCTTCGCGAGCGGGTCGTTCGTAGACCGCAGCAGCGATAAAATCCTCGGGATTCCTGGCTCATTAAACGAGGCTAAGTACGGCGAACGGCCCGCTCGAGTTTGACCGATCGAACGCGCCGCTCGGCAAACCCGCGCCACTGTTTGGCGATCGCAAACACACGGCTGAAATATTAATGCGATCGCAACGGGTCTCGTTCAAACTTTCGGGAGCCTTTCGGGTGGGCTGTTCGTCGCCGATCCCGGAACGGAATCGGTTCGCGTAAAGTGGGTCGCTCATTTCATTTGCGAGATTTGAATTTTTCATCGTCTACTAAAAACGCTTACAATTTCGAGGTCGTCGACGCAAATAAATACTATTCGAGAGTTGTACTTCTCGACACAATTATTATCGACTCCACGAATCAGCCGATTTCCTAATTCGATTAAGACAGCTTGATTGGACGAAGATATAAAGTGGATATAAGTGGATCTGTTTGGTTTTTCGTGTATTTTCAATGATAGACGAGAAACGTGAGATGAGTGTGCTTAGAACGTGGAACAAGCGGATTCGTCGATTGATAACTTACGATTGAGGAATAAGGCTAGCCGTCTAACGAATGACGAAGTGTAAACGCGTGCGAAAATTCTGTGTGTCCCAAAATTTAACGGTAACGAGTAATAAAACCAAAAACTAAATCTTAGAGTGAGAAAATGGAATTTGGTAATAAAGACTAATTTTCGTGTGGCGACCTTTCGACTATCGCCACTAGAGGGACAGCACAGCCTACAATTTCCTGAAAGTAATCGCTAACCTATCCTTTCCAATATATAGAAGTTCTGACCTGTCCCTAATATCCCAGCGTCTAAGGCAGAGTCCGCTAGGAAGCCTTACTGTTGAGTCCACTAGCAGGCCCAGGACGAAACGTTCTTCCCCTCTCTTTTCCTTCCTTTCTTTCTTCCTCCTTTATTCTATAGCTACACGAAGCATGCCGCTTCATTCGATATGACAGTAACGACTCCTTGGAGATTATTCGATCGAGGATTGAGGGAGGAAATTAGAGAAGAAAACAAACAAGAGGAACAACAATGAGTTATTACACAGTAGTTATTCCTAACACTTTCCGTTCAAGCCTTTAAAAGATTCCATTGTTATACTTCTTACTTAGAATAATATAAAGACGATAATTATCCAGGAAAGGGTGTGTAGAGTCTTAAAACATCATTCCATACCACGCGCCAGCGCGTGATTGACTCTTTTAAAGTGTTAAAGCGGTATTAATATCTAGGAAAAGAGGAAAAGCAACTGGGAACTTAATGCTCAGTTGTCTCTAATGCGACGAATGAATTGTTATTGTTGCGACACCCAGTTTGAGAACCCTCGGTACATGGTATCTTTGGAAAATTGAATACGGTTATTGTCGAAAGGTGGTCATAAAAATAGGTAGAGAGTTGTGAAGTATCGTGGATGAAATTCCCTTGCAGCGACTCGTACGTTATCGAGATGACTAGTTCTCGTTTCTAATTATCGGTGAATATAAATGAGGAACATCGCGAATTACACCTTCCGGCTGCTCCTCTCGATTCGATACAAGATCGATAGCGCGTGTTGCGCGATGCTCGCGAAAGCGATTTCCCGCCCTAGCGAAGCTCCACCGGTGCACGACATTTATCCTCGTTCAGTCGGGGAACCTGGCCATTTAAAGACGTCGTGGGGTCCGCGGTCTCGCAACCGGTAGGCAGCCGCCATTAGGCGGCAATAACACCGGCAGGCCGGCACGGAAGCGAGCTATTGAGGCCGTCGTCGGCTTAGCACGCCGCCTCTAGTTCGCCTGCAGCCGCGATTACGGCTAAGTGCATTCGCTCTGCTGCCGGCCGCGTTGCACCGGTGCACGTGAGCGTCCTGAACTGCGGAGCAAGTGTTAACCTCAGCAGACGATCAGAGCCTGTATTTGCTCTTCGAGAAGACAGCGTCGTCGTCAATTTTATCTCTTCACTTAACGCTGGGAATGATTAATTGATGCGATACTTGCAACGCGATTGTTCCAGTCTTTCTCAAAGTGTGTTACCCCCTAAAGGACAGAAAGAGCTGCATCGGGCTCTGGCCACGCCTGACGCAGCAAGCAGTTTACTTTTTTTCCATGTTTTTCAGCATTTGTAGATATTAAATGAAAAAAAAAAAAAATTTTATTTTTTGTTTATTATTATTATTATTTCGTTTATGTACGAAAGAAGGAAAAAGTGAATATATTTCGATTGTTAAAGTTGCTCGTTTCTACGATTCAGGTTATTCGACTCTTACGAGCGCAGTATCTTCTAGTATAAAAATATTAGAACGAAGTCAGAGCGATAAAAATAATATCTGGAAAAGGGGGATTAACATTCGAAGGAAAACCGAGGCTGCACCCTAAAACTGGAACTCCTAAAACAAATACTTCACGTTCCATCCACGTGTCTTCGGATCCAGGAAACGGAGGGTCCCTGTGTGCACACGCGAGGCCAAACATCCCAAGGGAGGTCGGACACAGCCGAAAGCTGGAAACGTGTGGATACGAGAGACGCGTACACCCTTCTCCGGCCGACAGCAGGAAGGATAAGAAGAGGAAGGGACAGGGCTGGGGCCCTTGGTAGGTTCCCAACCCTCAACCCCTCTGTCCGAGCGCGCCGTATAAATAGATAGGCTTGAACGAGACCGTAAAAGCTTGCGGTCTCGTTTCGAATAATTGGATTTGCCTGGAACGAGGACCGAGAGACGGCGACAATTCGCGCGCGGCCACGCGCCCCTGCGACTATGTGCGAACGTGATTCATTCTCCGGCGCGCTCGTTCTCCATTTCCGCCGGGCTCGTTTTGAATTCGTCGCCACTTTCTCCGCCACCGCTCCGTCGTTGATTTCGGGTACGGCCAGTGGCCACCACCGCTGCGGACCAAAGCGGCGAACAGTGAAGAGAGGATGGGGCGCGTGAAATTTCAATCGTTCCTGTCGCTAAGTCAAAGCTTCGAAAATTGGGTTTCCCTTTAACGATGCCGCAATTTCGTGCGGTAATTGCGTGAAAGAATTCTTCTCGTAATGAGAAATTTTAATGGAAACAATCCTCCTTTCCTGGGTTTAAAGATTTCTTTGGGCGGTGGTGGAAATGTTCCAACTTCAGCCGGCATGTTTTACGGCTGGAGTAATTCTTTGCGACGCCATATATTTTCCAAGTTACATTCTCGTAAAAATCCTACCAGTATAAAAACGCTGCTACTTCGCGTGTCGCAAAGTTTGCGCGGAACATTTCACGGCCAACCGATGAATAAGAATCGAGGCTTCGAAAAAAGCCATTGTTTCGGAAGCATAACCGTGTAAATCGCCGAGAGGAACAGGGAAAGCACGATCCGTGGGTCTCTCGTAGATACGCGTAAAGAGCAGCATGCGATCGCAATTACACTTAACGCGGTAGAATTGCGGGGCATTCGTGCGGCACGAAAATCCGCGCAGAATTACACAAGCATAATTCGAAACGTTCGCCGATGGTGGCTCACCCTAGCTGGGGGCGCACGCGATTCATCCAATTTGGCAAGTAACAACGACAATCGTTCCGTTCGTTGATTCATTGCCATTTTCGTGGATAATTTATGTGCACGCGGGTGCACCCCTACGATCTACTGAGTCACGATGCTCGTTTACATGCTCGCGTGACGAAAACTGGGAGAAGCACGCGATTTCGATCAAATCGAGGTTGGGGTGAAGGGGTAGAGAAAGTGGTTGGTTGATATCGTCGCAGAAGATCCGAGAAGACGGTGATATCGGAATCAGAAGGAGGGAATCGCGGTGGACTCGTTGCGAGAGGGAACGGCGGAGATCAGATCGTCGATCGCGTTCGTTTGCATAATATTTATCGGCGATCTTCGTCGAGATACGCTGATCGTAACTCGTCGAGGTAACGAGGGAAGCAGACGAAAGTAGCGGGGTCGAGGAGACTCGAACCGAGAGATCCGCGATAAGCGACGGTGCAGGGTGGAGAAGTTCCGGCGTAGCCAACTTTACCGCTCGCGGATGGCCGGATGAAAGGATCAGCTCGCGCGTAAAAACGCGCCCGGCATCCTGGCCGGCAATGCGAGGAGATCGAGTTGCTGCGCGCGACTAATTAAAAATCGCGGATACGAGACTCGGAAAGAGATCGACGTGAATGGATATTCCGGAAAATCAGAAAGGGACAGAGAGAGAGAGAGAGAGAGAGAGAGAGGAAGAGCTGGTGAACGGGAAGGCGGAGGGAGCAGCCAATTTGATTACCCGATAATAATTAATTGCTCGTTACGTCGCACGGCGCGATGCAATTAATCACTGTCGACGATTTTTCATTTTTCCTGTCCCCATCTTTCTGTGCTCTCTACGTGCTCCCTTTATCACCTCGCTCTCTCCTCTTCTCCCTCCTTTGATACGATTCGTTTCTACTCCCTCTCTGCCCTGTCCTCTTCTTCCCTTTTTTCATCTCTCCACGCGCATATCTCTCCTGCTTTATTTTTTCCTTTATTCGTCAGGCTGGTTAGCTAGCCGCTCCGTGGTCGCACTCTATCATGCGAGGTTCATTAGGCTGGACGTGTCACGACCGCGTGGGTGACCGTGTGCCATCAAATTGCGAACACGGACCGTGTCCCGGTCCGTTGCTCGAAGTACGGCTCGGGGACCGCTCCGGACGGGAGAAAGAGAGGAGCAAAATAAATAAATAATCGGCGTCGTTGGCTGGCACTGTTGGGACGCGCGGCCCGGAACTACCCTCAAATCGATCGAAATTGGCGAAACGCGGAGATACGAAATTTCCACGAGACGTACTGGGCTAAACTATCCCCAACGCGCTTATTAAATCGAAGGTAAGGACGCTGCGTAACGAGGTAGAAATTCTGAAATCGGAATCGGGATTACAACGCATGTCGACGTTGCGTCGCGCGACCGACACGGATGGAACAAATTTTCATTAAAGCTCGGTACTTTGAAGTTTTCGAAGCAACTGGAAATATTGAGCATCGCCAACTATTAAGATCTATCAACGAGATTGATCTAAATAGCTGTTAATTAAATTGAAACATTTTTTTAATGAATACAATCTTCGTGGCACGCGTGAACCACTTCTTAGCGTAGTAAAATTATGTGAAATACAGAGGAAAAAACGCTCCACTTCGATACAAATCTAAAACATTTTAACACTATAGAAGCTACCAATTCTCTGCTCCAAAAGAATGTCTCAGTAACCATCTGTTCAACGCGTCCGTAAAATATGAAGAAAGAGTATGCAATTCCTATTTCGGAACAGCTCGTCGTAAAAACGAGACGAAGAAGTCGTACGAGGCGCATCGCGCGCCATCCGAGAGACATTATTACCCGTTTTTGTTCGACACCCTCTTGGCTCTCGAAACGAATCAGAAACGTTCGCGATGCATCGCGTTCGACGAGACGAAAAATCATCGAGCTGTCCGAAATGAAAATGTTTAACGACGCTCGTTCGACGTTGGTGACGTGTGTGTGCGTGTGTATGTGCGCGCGCGCGCGCGTGTCACCCGCGCACGGCAGTGACGCGGAAGGGTGCAGGCAACACGGTCGGGGATCGAAACCGGCGGGGGATGAGTTTGACGGTCGGCGGCCAATCATCGGCATATGCCACGGCGTAGAGTTCATGAGTGACGTGCCAACGCTGTCTATCCAGGACGGAATACTCGATATCGGGGGTGGCACCGTGGATCGCTTAATATGCAGAGTAGGATTAGGAGATGTGTATGCTTGATACACCCTACGCCGCAACCCTCCTCGACCCGCAGTGTCTCCAAAGTCACGCGCGTCCGTCGAAGGACGATCAAGCTTTCCAGCTGGTGGCCTTTCATATTTTCTAATTTCCTTGCAATCTTTTATTTTCCGCAAAACTTGATAAAATTCAATTCATATCTTCTACTCCCATCTCTTGCATTCGTGTAATTTTCCTTCGAAACTGTTACTTTAATCACTAATCAAAATCTAGTCAATGCTACGGAGACGTAAAGTCTCGCGAGATAGCAAAGGGAATGAAGCGATCAAAAGATTTTCCGCGTTCCGACGACGGGACGGCAGAATGGCCATAAATATTTTCCGATTTTCCTTTTTCAAGGCCGTTTATACGACCCTCTTTGTGCCCGTATTTACCGTCAAGCGGCGATGCTGGACCTCGAAGATCAGAGGCAAAATCTTTTATATTTTCTCTCCAGCCCAAAGTTCGTAGCTTTGAAACGACGAAGCGGCGTACGTAGGTGTGCGTTCACGCGAGCGAATTCGAAACGGAAAACAGCAGGAGGTACGGACGACCGCGATGCTCGCGGAATACTAATGCCTTCCAATCCCATGGGTGCTGTTCCTATAGCATATTGCCGATCGGATGAAACCTACCGAAGCTACTTCCTACGGAGACCGCTCTTCCTACCCTGGAATCGCTGATGATGACGAATACGTGATCCTCTTCCTCGCGTGTACATGTTTCAGGACGTGGTTCAGGACGTTCGATAGGGAAAATGGTCGCTCGAAGATAAATGTTGAAAAGTCGGATTTATATAATATTCCAAGGGCATTCTAGGGGATAACGTTCTATGCATCCTACGGGATACTCGTCTAGGCAGTGGTATTTTAGGGAACAATATTCTAGGAAACAGTACTCGAGGGATGATACCCCCGAAGGCTTAAGTATTCCTGGAAACGTTATTCCGGAGGGTAACATTTTCGGGAATAGTGTTCCTCGAGGTAACACCGTACAGGGAATTCCGCCAGGGCATAAAATTCTAGGATATAGTACCCTAAGCAGCAGCCTATCGCCCTTGCTCCCTATTGGTCCAGAGATATCTTTAACGCGTTCCGTACCGCTTTATTATTCTATTATGCATCTTAAACTCTACACCCCCCCTCTTGATAATTATCGTCTTTACGGTATTGGAAAGATTGTAAATTGTATGCCAGGAGCAAAACTATTCAATTGTAAAATGCGAAAGTATTAACGGAAAGTATTCAAAAATCGGTGCAACACAGAACGTATTAATATAATAATATGCCAAACATCTATTTCCTCCGATGTAAAACCGCAGCGAGAGCAACGCTAAATTTCATCGCGTACCACAAGTTAACGCGCCAACGAATATTTCTCGCAGTGCACGTGCAATAAACAAAACGGGACGACAACTTATTATCTCCGGTTTCCATGTCTACGCCAGAAAGATGCACGAGACCACAATGAAATGAAAGCCAAGCTGTGGATACGAAAGAGCAACGGTGCCAAGAGATATTTTCCACGGTATAGACGCGGTAAACTAAACGAGACCGTAGATCGAATCGACTCCGTCGCCTTATCGTCTGTTTCCTCTTGGTCGAGCGTAAGGAAACGTCGCTCGAGAAGCGCATTACGGGGTGGTCGCGGGGCGTTTCCTGCCACCGTCTTCGAAGACGGTGTCCACGTTGACGTAATGCTTTCCAGGAACGGGCGAGGACAATCGGTGCTGCATGTACAATCGTGTCGCGCTAACGAGCGCGTCCTTCGGCTAACATCGTTAGCAGAAGGGGTTAGATGGAGCGAAGAGGAGAGAGCCCAGCTGGCCGTTGCGCGCGCGACAACCGGAGGGGGCGCGATTATCCGAGGCAGAGCTAACGCGTTTCCCCAGTGAGTTCGATTTGTTCGTTCGATCCGCCCGTGAAGCTCGTTACTCGTACCCAATGATCGGCTTCAAATATGCCCGTGCACATCGTGGCATTAATATCCACCGCCCTTAAGAAGCTTAACCGTTGCGGTTGCGCGGTTTTAATTCGCCTGAAAGCCTGGTTCGGGTTGTTCCAAGTATTCGATTCCACGTTGGTTAAATTTTAGTGGATCTATTGCTCGCTTGACGAGTTGTTATTTACGCTTCTCTTCTTATTAGAAACGAAGGGAAATTAACACGAGGAACGCGCGAAATCCAGCCGGAAGGGAAGTCTGAAAGGGGTAGCGTTAGTTCTCTCGAATCCAGGGTGTCTCGGCGGCGTCTGCGGGTGAAATACGATTGAACCGGGCGAACTCATATCCGATCGAAATCGGTAGGAGGCGAGGAAAATTCTCGTTCGCTGCGGAATAAGAACGACGGAGAGGAAGGAACGGAACAAAAGGCGAGAAACGCGGAGAACGCTGGCGGGCGGGGGGCGGAGTTACGCGGCAGAGGAACGAGAGAAGAGGGTGCATCGGGGCCTCTGGCCAGCGGAGTTTTACGAGAAATCCTGGCCGTTAGCCAAGTCGCCTGGCTCTGCGTCCGGGTGAAAATTATTCGAGATATGAATTTACGGCCGGTGCAGGACCGTAGAACGAAAGAACCGCGGGCCAGAAAAGAGGGTGAGAGAGGTTTCTCCTCCTCCCTTTAGGAGGACGGAGAAGAAGGGGTAGCAAAGGGAGACCCTGAGAGCGTTAGATAAGGCGAGTCGCGGTAGGACTTAATAAACTTAGAAACCCGAGCGGCAAACCCACCAGTCTACCCGAAATTCCGCCCCCGACTGCTGCCACCGCCGCCGCCCGACGCCAACCACCGTCAAACCTCGTCCCGTGCTTATCCCTCGGCCCGACAACCCTCTCACGGCTCTCAAATTACCTCAGCGTCGAATTTCACAGGCTGCGGTTTTTCGAACCACACACGCTGCCTTCTCGTCGATACACTCTCGCCTCGACCTCTTTTACGAGTCGCCGGCGAGACGCTCGCAAAATCGTGTCGCGACGTACGAACGGACGAGCGAACGGGTCGCATACCAGCCAGCGAGCATCACGGGTCCGGCCAGTTTTCAGGCTTGATCAAAGGCTCGATTTTTGTCTTTGATGTGCCAAGGGATACCGGCCGCCGTCTTGGGATAGCGCTACGATGCTTCTATGCTGCCCTATTTTTTCCCTCCTTTTCTTGCTCTTCAGCTTTTACTTTTTTACCAGTTTTCTTACAGCTTTCTCTAGGTGGAGTTGGATAATACGTGAGAGGAAAAATCTTTTGACAGCATTCAATCTCACGGTGGCGAAGTAAAAGTAAAACATAGCCGTTCAACTCGGAAAGATTGAAATTAGTGAGTTACCCTTGTTGACACAACTCGAACTGACAACGTTATCCCGGGAAATTCAATGCCGGTCCCGGCACGGCGGTACTCGTAGAGAGCTCGCGGCGGCCCGTCTCCCTCAAGAATATACGTCGCCCCTTAAAACCTTAATGAACTCTTGTCTGCTGTCGAGTAAAATGCCATCCGGAAGAGTCCGTGTAGCCGGAAATTAAGGAAGTCCTCGGAACGTCGCGTATCAAAAGTTGAGTAACTTCTTGGCGTGCACGTTCGTACGTTAGAACGCCGCGCCGGAGATACGGTCTGCTGTCCGGTCGAATCGTTTTCGCGGCAACTTTGGACGGCCGCGGCATTTAAATGTCGACCTCCGCCGCACCGATTCTTAATCGTTGCTTACGACCACCAGCAGATAACAGTTCGTTACGGCTGCAACTTTATCCAAGATCACGCGAAACTTTGTGGTTTTCGCACGGGAAAAAACCGTGCTCGCTCTACTTAGTTCAACGGCCCGTTTACCTTATTCCACTTACAGCGCACTTACCACGTTCTGCTTACAGTGTAACTACTTCACTCTACTTGGATCGTCGTATACCCTGACACTTGTCCCCTGTCCTGTGACTATAATTTCAAAGCGTCCGCGAGTTAACGAAGCGGAATTCAAAGAGGAAAGATCAAAAAATTTGTCTACTTTTGCAAGTGGGGTAAAATGCGCAATACTCCATACACGGACTGACCCTTCCATGGTTTTCAGCTGGCGGAAACGTTGAAGAGGAAACGTCGTGGTGGGACAGGCGGGCACGAAATACCAATTTCAGGCGTGATCTCGTGACTTACGTTTAAGGCTACGGAAACTTTGTAAACACGGGTCACGAAGTATGCATGGTTCGCGCGATCGAAACGACCCCTCGTCGCTGCGCCGGCTGCGTTCGACTTTCCATCATACTGATGCCACGCGCGGGCCAGATACTGATCAAAGTTTTCTCGATACGGCGGGATTTGAAATTAGTTATTTATACGGTGCACCGGAAGAAAGAAAATGACGGCTGCGGGTCTGCTCGTCGATGGGTTGCCGAGCGGGTGTTTGATCAACGCGAACAAAATACTCGCTTAATCTCTCCTCCGTTCTTCAACGTAGATATAGTAATTTACAATAAGAAGAGCACTTATAATTGTGCTTCCAACGATCGCAAATGCAGTAGATATCAAAAGCACGTAACTGTTTGGTACACGGAACGTTGCAAGAGAATCAGCATTATCAGATCACCGTGACAGGAAAATTCGCAAATAATCCCTATTAGCGGCCTCGGAATTCCAGTAGTTTCAACCTAACACGATCAGACAGCGCAGGCGTTATTGCGAGAGAAACGGCGCGCGCCACTGTCGCGCGATACCATTGTGTGCAAAGGCAGAAGAAACGTGGAGTGGGACGGAAATATGGCGATGGGGATGGAAAGAAAAAAAAAAAGGAAATACGAGACGGGACACGAGAAACGTCGCGGAGGAAAGCGGGAACGGCGGAGCGGAGCAAAGCCACTGGTGGGGAGAGAAAACACGCAGTATTGTTTTGCGCTACTTTGTTATGCGACTGCCGGACGGCTGTGCGCCAGGGGGACGTCGCCAACCTGACAACCTACATCGGGCACAATGACGCCGTTCGTGCTCGGTACGTACGTACGTACGTACGTACGTGCAATTGGAAAATAAGTCGCGGCCAGCAAAAACGTTCTCCGGTAACAAGATGAACGATCGTAGCGCGGGGACGGCAGAGACAAAAGGACGGGCCACGTGGATCGAGTTTATCGCGCGGACGTGACCGGCTCGTTGTTTTTAGGATCAGCCGCATTTCTATGCATTTTACGCTGGCGCCGGAGATAAGCGCCAGATTCTAATTAGGATTCACCGGACTTGGAATTTATCGCCCGGCGGAAAAACTGCACTAGCGTGGCCGCGGGTACGTAATAGAGTTCGCGACCTAATTTCTTTTCCCTCGAAACAGAATTGGAAAATCTAAGCGATTTCTTCGAGGAGATTCATGTTTTAGTATGACATCGAGGGCGAATTAATTAGAGCACGGGTTCTTTAGCTTATATACTTTGAAGACTCCCCCTTAAACAACATGTTTTTTGTGTATATTTTATTTTTTTTTTTGTTCTTGAGACTTAATTTCTGGCTCAATAATCTCATAGGCCAAGGATTTTTGAACTTCTGTAATCCGAAGTTCTTTTGAAAAACATTGTTTTTTTTTTTAGGATCCTATCCCAACCCTAAATTTGTTCGGGGACGGGACGGTTGATACAAAAAGCCTTGACCATGTAGGATTTTTATTAAATGCGTCATTTCAATAAAAGCGAACAATTGGGGGACGTAAAGTTAATGTGAAAATTGTTTCGCAGACCTAGAGGATTTCTCGTTTCTGTTGATATCTGTTGAATTGTTTGAACACGTCAACGTAGAAATATGAATGAATTTTTGTGTTAAGAAATAAAATCCTGGATATGAGCCGTGAAAAAAACTTGTCGATTCAACCAGACCTCCAACTGTTTATACCTCGAGTGTCTTCACTGTTCGTATAGTTTTCGTAGCGCCAAGACACCTTTCGAAGTCTAAATAATAAAGTAAACAATAGAAAAATAATAAAATGACAAAACACTTCCATAACGATAGAACATCATCAAAGTTTTTCACGCACCCATTTCTAACAATCCACGGAATACCAAATGAAACCGTTGACAAGAAAGGAATTCTAGCACAAAGGTGTAAGATTTGGAGAAGAATATTTTTTACAGAATTAAAAGCTCGTTGCGTTACGTATCCACATTAATTTCCTCGTGTAACATTAAATGGTTAGATACTTTCCGTACCGCGGGTTCACCCGGAGGTCCAAAAGGAGAATCCGCGTTGGGACGTGCGTCAAGTAGCCCCGCGAAATAATCACGTTAACAGCGACAATGAAATCGCGAGTGTGCTCGAGGCGCGCAGAGGAGTCGCGCTTTATGACGTCAATTAGAAAGAAGTTGGCCGCGACGAGTCTCGGCGGAGAGAGAAAGAGAGAAAAACGGGGCGGTTTTACAGGGATTTTAATTCGAACGGAGACACTCGGCCGTGGAACGAGCCTCTCGACTCGTCGCCGCGAAGATAACCAACCCCCCGGTCTCGTCGAGGCCGCAAATTGCTGGAATTTCGAAGTGGCTGACGGCGTGCGTAACGAACGTTGTACGCGCGCGGCTCGACAGCCGGAGGAAAAATCGTGGTCGCTGAAACTTTCCGAATTACGTCGTAATTAGTGCGCGGCATAATATGCCACGGGTCACAGATCAAGTGAAGTGTTCAAAGCGTTCAAAACCGCCGCTGATGGAGTGGTTAAATAGGAGAAGGGGGTGGGGAAAGGGTGAAACGGGGTTGCGAAACGTGGAGAGCGTGCCGGAGAATCGTCTCGGCGTCTAAAGCCACGGCAAAATTTACGGACTGTGTTCTCGAACCTCTTCCCCTTTCACCCTCCTTCTCTCTCTCACTCTCTCTCTCTCTCTCTCATTTAAGAGCACTCGCTTGGATATCGAAAACAATTTCAATCTGAAAAGTTTAAATACCCCGACCGGGTAAAGGGTGGGGAGGAAAGGGGTTACGCGTACGCTCGAGAGGCCGAAAAGAGATAGAATGGGAGGAAGGCGGCCGGCAGAAAATGGAGGACAGGGAATTGCGAGAGGAAGAGAAGTGGGGGGAGAGAGCACCGAGAGAAGCACAGAGGCTTTGTGAAAGTGGTCGGTATTTCGAATTTCCCTTTAATTTGAAATATAAGGATCCTTCTCTCCATGGTCCTTGCCGCCCGGAAACTCGCAACCCTCTCAAAGGCGACGCTATCTACCTCGACTTGAAAGCGTCACCCCCCGCTCCCGCCCCGCCCCGCCCCGCCCCGTCACCGACGACGACCGTTTTCTTCGGTCTTTCACCTTCGTTTCTCGCCGTCGTTCCCGCTCGAAATTCGCGAATTAGTCTCTGAAAGAGACAACCTATCCTTCGTAAACTCCTCGCAGCCCCTCCTTCTCCTCTGGTTCGCGGCCGTGAGATTGCCACCCTCTTCGGAGTGTCTACGAAAACCCGCCGATAGAAAAATTGAAACTTGCAACCAGTTTTAAGGTAAGTATCTGAAAGTAGCTTTAAGGTAAGCTCTGGATACGCGTATGTACGAATACGATTAATAAAAGATCAAATTTAGTAGTACGCGCATAAGAAATAGTCGACAGTACTAACCCCGACGTAGATGAATCATTTCGATCAGCGATCAAAGCGTGACTCACCCACGAGAAGGGGCACGATTAAGTTCGCATCGAGCAATCGAATCAGGCATCGGCGAATCCTTACATGGCGTCGCGACGAAGGGGTCGCGGTTACCAGTCGTAAAGACGCAGACGGGTCGAGGGAAGTGGGAAGTCGCGTTTTTAATAAAGAACCGCGTGTCGCTCGTTACTCTCCGCTAGCCGCGGCTGGCTCGCGTGTTTATACGCGAGCGTTTTACTCATCTCGCCGCGGCGCGACAACATTAGTTGGTAATATGAAAAAGAATGGCGGCCGCCACGTGAAGCGGAAGTTTGTGTCGCGTGCGGCGGCGACGAGGGAGAGACGCCGTCGTAAATTTCATTTTGCGCCCCGTCGCGCGCCTGGAACGCAACCGAGTGACGACACGGGGCGTTATTAAAAGTCAAGCGAGCATTCATTAAGGGGGTTAATCTCGTAACCGATTCGATGTCCGACTGGCTCCGTTCGAAAGTTTTATTAACGCGGTAGCACGCCTCTGGTTGCTGCGCGCGTGCCGAGAATACTAATAAGCGTTTTTCAACGGCACACCGAAAACACGGGAACGAGGAAGACGGTGTTCAAAAAAAATGATTCCTCGATTAAGACGGGCTAACATTGTCGTCTATTAGCATCGGGCTTTATTCTTTGAGTGACTCGTTAGAATAATCAAATATAGCGAAAAAGTGCCTACTTTTTTTTCACCTTGATTTTACTCGTACAAGAAATTTTCTAGAATCTTTAGAGATTTTTAATGACGTTACGTTATAACGTATGATTTCATCGTACGCATGAAACGTTCCAGCAATGTTCGCATTGCCAGTATGACGTACGTCCTAAACGCGCAAAGGGTTAATTAACCCTTGGTAATTCTCTCGTTGGTCTCTTCGCATCCGTCCGTTGTTTCTGGCCTTCTCGCTCGCGCCCCGTGCTTTTCCACTGAAAAACTTCCGCTGAAAATTTCGACCGAACGAAATTAGCTTCTTCGGATTTTTAACGGGGCAGAATTTTCAACTCCCGGCTAGTAGCTCGAAGCGTTCGATCTAAGGAGAAAAGATTTCAGCCCCGTTCACGATCCCCGACCGTTCCCGTCGCGAGCGAAATAATTGCTTCCGAAACGAAAGAAGTTAAATGAGTCCCCCGCGAAAGTTCAACGAGCAGCGGGGGCGGCGCCGTTCCACCGAGCGACCAGACTGAATCGACGGGGATGACAGATTTTTCAGAGACACCTCGGCGCACCCCGACCTACCGCTCGATCCCGATTCAACGCGAGGATAATGAAATTTTTCCGCTCGTCGATCCCGACCATTTTCGCTCTCGTCTCTCACCGCCTGCCTCTTCTATCCCTTTCCTCATCGATGCGTGCCTATCTCGCCTGTTCCTTTATTTTACCTCTACCACGCTCGACGCGCACTCTCCTCCGTAAATGTCATCGCGCACACTTATCGATTACATACGAATGGTCATTAACGCTACTATCAACAGCGTATCGTAACGGATATTAATTTGTCCTAATTCTAAATGGATCGCAATCTTTCCTGGATCGCTTCGCGTACACGAACGCACGCTGCATGAACACGAAACAGGCGAACGAATGGCTGACAATCGGGGGAGAGAGTGGGTGAAACAGCTCGGAGGATTTGGCGCGAGCTCGAATACCAACAAGGAAGGGGATGCTCGATGGACACTACTACGCGTATTAGAAGTCCACCCTCTCTTTTTTTTAACGAGCCGGTCACGTGTTTCCGCAATTAAACCGAGAACCGCCGAAGCCCTTCGACAATGGCCTACAAACACGGTGTCGTGTACGCGCGCAGTGCTCCGCCATCGGTTGGTTCTACGTGTGCATCGTACGCGTTTATGGACGGCTGCAGGCTAAGAGAATAATTAATTACGCGTTAATTCGTCGCCGTCGCTTTTGGCTGAATCGAATAACATATTCGGCGACGCGAGTTTAATAGAATTTTTTACTCATGCGAAATACTGTCATAAAATATCTCGGAGACAAGTTTACCGTTTACGATCGTTAAACGGGGGTGGACTTCTCCTGGAAAGATTTATCAAGAGAAAAGTAACCGTGGCCGAAGTAAGATCAGAATTTTGAAGCGTGAGAGCGGCGCATTCTGGGACAGGTGTATATGTACACGGGTCCACGCGATAGGATCGTTGCTTTCGAAGTCGCCATTCCGGTGCTAACGGTTTCAGTCGAATGGCCTTTAATTAAGCCGGAATTAGGGGCGTAAGCTCGTTATCTTGATCTTGGGGGTCCCTTTCGCTTGGGCAGCGAACCCCTGTCGCACGTGAGCGTTCGCCTTCCCGGTGTATTTCGTGTCCACGGTACACGTACGTCCATGAATCACGCGTTATGATTCACTGGATGCTTTCGACGATCGGCTTGGTAATTTCGAGTTTTTGGAAAACGAGATGGGACGAGCCATCGATCCATTAGCGAAATTATTCGACGGGCCCCAACAGTTTGCAAATAAAGGTGGCACACGGAGACAATCCGGTGGACAACGTTGAGTAAACGCGGGCGAGAGGCCCTCGAAAACATTAGAGGCGTCGTCGAAAGGTACATAAAGAGACAATTAACTCGCGAGCAGCTAGTGGAGAGGCCGTGAGGGACGAAAGGAGTTCCGACGAGGATGAAAGATAAACCTCGCGCGCGTAACGTAGTGGATCGAGGTTCCCACGGGACACCCGACGTGACCAGTCCTCAGCGGGCCGCACCGCTCCTCGCAATTCTCGTGGCCACGGAGATCGTGTACGCGGCAGGAATGGGCGAGGCTGAAGGCGCGTCGAGTAAAAGCGAGCCACCAGTGAAACGGGAGTAGAGAAGAAGCGGCTACGACGGGGGTGGTAAAATGAAAAGAGGAAAGTACCCGGCGGGGAAGAAACGAGGGACGGGAGTCTAGAAAATTACTCCTGTGGGAAAGGCGGTAGGAGAGCGAGAGTAGATAGATGGCGCCCAGGAGGGTGGTAAGGCACCGGCTACCAAATGGTAGGAACATCGTACGGATGCATCGTGTACCCTGACGTGCATAACTCCTCGCGAGCGGGACGCCTCCTGCAAGCGCAACGGTCGCCTCAACTTCTCACCCCCTATCGCTTTCTATATTCCGTAAACGGATCGCCTTGTTCCTCGTCATCGCATCCGACGACGAGGTGCCGACCGACCGCACACGGACGAAACGGGGTTCAAGTAGGGTTGAGATACAGCGCGGCACTTTTCTACTCGTGAAGACATCCAGGCGGACGAGTGTACCCTTCGCGCAACGAGACCGTCGGACATCCCGGGCCCTCGTCATCGTTCCTCGTCCCGGTCGTTGCAGACGTTGTCGTTCGGAAACGAGGGACGACGATGGTCGCGAGGAATCACCGGGGTGCAAGAAACGCTGACTCCGAGCGTCGTCCGGCGAATTCGAAATGGCTCGAACGGGTGGATCGTACGGTAGGGTGATGGGATCGGTGGATCGGGACGGTGGGAGGAGGCGGGGGATGCGGTATCATATTCGCAGCGCGTTCCCATTAGACGGTCGAACGGTTGGAAAAATTTTGAGAAGCCGGACGTAAGGGAAACGGGGACGCGTAGCGGAACTACCTCGGCTGGGAGGATTAATTTTCATGACTCGACTTTCGAGTCGGGTTGGAAAGAGCTGAGCCATGGCGGCTGATCAAACTGTTACTACGGTGTCTCGTGGCACGCGTCTCGCGATAGCTCGTGGATAAGGCACACGCTCGCGATCGAGTGCTTCCTGGAACAGGAGGCAGGGTGACTCAACTCTACGCGTCGTATTGTTTGTAATCTCGTCCGCGATAATTACGTGGGTACATTTCGACTCTTAAATCAACATGACAATTCTCCGTTACAGGATATGATCGATGAATGCTGAACGCTTCAAAGGAACACTCAGGCTAGATAGTCCCGTAGTAGACGGTGCGAAACTGCACACGCGCCAACTCGAGCTGATCGGACCGAAGAAAGAAAGTTCTTTGCTGATTCCTCGAGGATGGAGGTAAGGATGGGAGGGATGCGGGCTTTAAACGAAGGCATCACCGTGGAAAATGAAGCTTCCTAGTGAAATTTCCTTCGGATCTTCACCCTCCGCGTCTGAGAAAGAGGAACGGACGAGTCGAAGGGGCGAGTGAAGCACCCCACTGGGGGACGGGGGTGAAAGCAAGTAGATAAGGCGGTGTCGTCGGTACGCGGGAATAGAATCGATGATATTAGCTCGATTATGCGACGTTCGATCCACAATTTTCCGAATCACCAGCATCACGCGCGCCATTAACTCTCGGTCCTTTTTCGCGTCGATTATCGAGCGGGAGGACGTCTTCCGATCCAGCCACCAGCCGAGGGAGAAGGCTCCCTGAAATTTGGCCGCCCCTCTTGCAACCATCAGCCCCTCGTGCCAGACAGCATCGGATCCTGGGGGAGGTCGCTAATGTGCCTCGAACACGCGGCGTGTCTCGGCATATTAAACACCTCGCGAGGCCGCAAATTCAGCTGGATACACTTCCTTCCCCGGGGATTCGACGGAAGGACGCGTAGCAGGCTTCGCTCGAGCCGCGAATACCGTGTCGAGTTATTTCGGCCGAACGAGCTAATTGCTGGGGAGCAACGAAGGTGTTACTTGTCAGATGTCGGTTAATTGATACGCGGTTAATTCTCTAGCTCAATTTCTAATAATTCCGCACCGGGCCTTACTTTCATCCCATGTAAATATTACAACAAATTTTTTAAACCTTTATTTTTAATCTTTTATTGTTCAAATTCGATATATTCAAAATTCTAATTCGAACGCCAAGTAAAATAAATCATATTGGCAAGTAAACATTTTCTTCATTCCACGGAAGATTCTTTCTCTAGATCCCTGAATACCATACTCGAAGACACGAGGCTATAATTATTGACTTGTACTACTACTGTAATACTCCCAGGGGCATTACTCAAAGTGACGTAGTCTACGATTAGTTGAATCAAGAACAATTTCACTTCCCGATAGCGTCGATCCGGTAGGAACGAAAATACTTCGATCCCTCTATTCGAACGTTATCGCGAGGAGCTACGTCTATCGATGTAACCGGTTTCTTGACTAATACTCGCGATAACGAACCCCGACAGGCTCGATCCGTTTCATCGAACAGACCGTAACGACCGCCTCGTCCCGATCATCTCGAACCCGTTCCTTTTCCCCTTCGCCTTCGTCCGACGTTGTAAATAATTTTCCGATCCGCGAGGTGTAATTCCGGTAGGTAGAAACGCGATAATGGATGCTCGCGAGCTGAAAGCGTTCCCCGGGCTGACGTAATTGTGAACTTTCAGAGAGAGAGAGAGAAAGAGAGAGAGAGAGAGAGAGAGAGAGAGAGAGAGAGAGAGAGAAGCAAGCACGGAAAACCGCGTTTTTGTATGGCGTCTCGTTACTTGTGCTTGGTCTAAAGCGATACGTCGGTGTGGACGGCGAGCGTAACTCTGACCGCGTAATGAAACGCCATTATTAAATTGAAACACCGTTTGAGGCGCGTACAGGCCGAAACAATCCTCCGTTCTCATTACGGGAGCAAGTTGCCCGTCCGTCTCCTATCCTGCCTCCCGCTCTAGCTTTCACGCGGGACCTCGCGCACCCCGCGCGGCGTCCAGACGCGTTTTAATTCAACGCGCTGCGAGCAGAAGATTAAATTTCGCGCGTCAGAACGGGGTGTTACGGGCGAGAAATTTGAAAAAGGGACGGCGGCGACCTCTGGTTACGCGGGCCACGGAAAGAGAGATTCGGCGTGGAACGAGGGGAACGGGATTACTCTGGAGAGGGCGGAGATCGTTGGAATTTTATGCCGCGTCAGTGGTAAAGTCCGTCCGACGGCACCGATGCCCGCCGTTCGCCAACTAATACGGCCCTGTCTGCCTGCCGCGTAGTCGGCTGCGACCGCAAAATTGTTGGAGCTGACGCGTGATTTTCTGCCAACGTTTCCGTACGGACGAGCCCCGACACGCTCCGCTATTTAGTTTCCCGTTTTTCTCTGGAACGCGCGCTCGTCTGCGGTTCTGCTCCCCTGCGGGTGGATAGTTTCTGGTGTTTAGAGAAAAATTCGATCCTCTTTTTTTTTTATTTCTCGTTCCGTCATCGATCGATATCTTCCAAATGATGGACACGATTGAATCAACAGACGGAATTCGATTTCCTCGCGACGAGCTCGAATGTAATAAATATTTCACGTATCGCGAACAGGCTATTAATAAACCCCGCGAGCTTCTCAAAGACCGAGGGATCGATGCTCGACGATTGCTTTTCCCTCGTTCCATCCCGTTCCGCGCGTTTGCCGTCTCGCGACACGGCGATACAGCATCTGCAGAATTCACGGTGAATTAACTATCGGCCGGTGTTCCCGGGCGCGACGATAATAATCGGGAGACGTCGCAGCGTGTCGCGTCCAGCGGGACGAACGCTCGGAGGGTTAAAAGAGGGGTAGAGGTTTTCCCTCGCGAATTATTTATACGATTTCCGCTCGAGTTCAGACGGGATGGCCGGAGCCAGAAATCAACGGCGCGCGATCGATGAAAAGGAGAATCGCGCGTCCTCTTGTCCCGATTCTATCACGCGCCAATAACTCGCGCGACGAGCCACCCTAATTTCCATTCCCTCGTCACGACGGGGGGAGGCACGTTCGATTTAACGCCGTTCGTACAACTTTCATCGACGCCCCTGTCACCGGAGAGCGGCCGAGAGAAGGTGAAAACGGTTGGACGTTGAAATTTTTGGAGAAGTAATTACGAGAGCGCGAGAAGAACGGTCCCGGTGGTTCTCGAGGAAATTAAAGTGCGAGCCGTGGAGTCGCCTCGCCTAATTAAGAAATCCATCCACATCTTCGCCTTTCAAGATCGGGAGGCGGCAGCGCCGCAGCTGAAAGCGACGAAGATAGAGGTAGAGGGGGAAGGGAACCGAAATGGTAAGAACCGTAATTAAATCGGAGCAAAATCCCGCGGAATAATTAATTGGAGAGCTCCTAAAGTATACCAGGCGCGTCGGTGGACGCGTAACGTCGTTAGCCAAGGGCCTTTCGAGGGTCGTAAACCCCCGTAGGCGGCCCTTTGGTAACCATCCTCCCACTTCTCTCTCAAGAGGGCTCGCGTCGAGAGCAAAATGGAAGAAGAAAGGGTGCCAGTTTGCTTCTAACTTCCCGGAAAACTAAATTATTCCTGTTACGCATGTACAACGTGTCTACGATGGTAGAAAACGACGCGAGCCCTCTTTTTCCCGATTATTTTTCGATCCGCGTACACACGGTTCGTCATGAAAAACCGTATTACGCGAGGTGCAATCGAATAAATTGATAAACGCAATTTCGATCTGCACTTTTTCCGTGGATTCGAACTGAAAATAGCCGCTGGTAACCGTTTCGTAAATTTTCGCTAACAGAGGGCTTCAATTTCGATACACAAAACCGTCGAGTTACACGTGTCACGCGTATTGCTGACCAGTAGTTTAAATTCGTCCAATAACCGTATTGCCTTTCTGTTTGATCGAAGGTATATCGTTCTAATAGATAATAAATGGAAACGTTGAATAGATGATGACGCAGATACGATATGTCGCTACGCGACAGTTATACTAATTTATATGCTATTTTAAAAGTGGCCCGTTCATTTGTCGGTTGCTTGTTGTTAAATTCTTACTATCAGGGTATTCGTTTTTCACGAATTGTGTATTCGCATTCACGTTGTAGAAATGTCATTAAAAATAAATAATTTACCGTCTTTCCCCAAGATTTTTATAACCATCTCGTGAAATGCTGGAAAGGTAATAACTTTATTTTAAATGAAATGAAACAGAATTTCGTAGCAGTAAGATTTGTAGGAAATGCAATTTTTAAAACAGGATGCATTTTCTGAGAAATGAATCGGATAAAATTTTCCATAAGATGTCAATGGACGAAAATACAAAATTCAAAATATTATATTGACAACGCTTTATAAAAATATAAGACAAATTATAACAGCGAAGAACAAGGACGTGATGTATGTATATCGTATATTAGTACGATTTGTACCACCGGAGCACCATGATTCCTTCAAAATGTAGATGAGCAGTAAATTGTTACGCAATTTATACAGCTAGAAGATATCCTGAAATATAAAATAAATTGAATATTGTTTCCTCAACTCGAAACATTTTAAATTCTATCGAATGAACTTGGACTGCTTCAAATTTGATGAAAACGAATTTGGTTGTTAATTTTGGTAAGAAGACACACATTATTCACTTAACGATTGCTATTATTTGAATAAGAATTTTTAATTTAACTGTCTTAAATACACTTAGAAGTGTAATATATTCGTATCCTATAGGTATATTTTAAATTTCATTGAAACGCAAACTCTTAAATGTCTGAATTTAAACATAAATGGACATAGGTCAGTTTGAAAATAAACTTTACAGGTCTGATTAAAGAAAAAGTCTATCTCGTCTGAAAGCTTAGCACTTAAATAGCTCTCTAATAAGCTTATTATCGGCCAGCAACCCTTTTCTTCACGTTCGAGCATTAATTCTCAAGAAAATGAAAGCTCCAGAGGGATGGCACGCGCGCGCAGAAGCCTGGAGCGGTAATCGAGTGTCGGGGACGCGTTTGTCGATCCGTGAAGGTCCAGCGAAGGGAATCGAGGTCTGAAACCGCTACGCTGCTACGGGCATCCCTCGTCACCGATGGGTGACCGTCGTTGTCCGCGACGACTGTTCTCCTCGGCCAAAACGTCACACGCGAGTCTCCAAGATTTGTGCGGCTGCCTGGAATGCGAAACGTTTGCAGTTCGACCGTCTCTCTCATTCGCCCACGCTCTCGAACCTGCTTCAACGTACGCTAATCAGACGGGACAAAGGTTGAATCGGTCATCAAAAGATTCTTCTCGCTCAGCATACCGATACTTCCTCCCCCTTAACGTTGGTCCATCTATGAAACTGCAGAGGGGATTAGAATCCAATCTTTCGTGATGTCCGTGTTGTTGGCAGATCATTTCTCTTTGGTAATGGGAAGTCAGTTCGAATCACGTATCAAAAGCAATATTGGTTAAATTCGCAAAAACGGAGAAAGAACACGAGTCATTAACAATTTTAAATACCTATCGTTTCTTAACCTTCTCTCGTTGACAGAACGTTGATCTAGGTGAAGCTCAGGGATTCTAAAGAGTTGTACATATAAAGATATATACACGTTTATCATTCTCTCAATATTTTCTTATCTCCATAACAAGTAATCTAATAAAATATCATTAAGCGTAAATTAATATACTTTCTCTTACACGTATTTCTGCTCGAAATCTGTCAGCTAACAAATAAATAAACATATCAGATGAACGGAAGTAAAATTACTTAGGAAATTTCGGTTACGAACACGAACAGCGTATATTTTAGAGAAACCTGATAAATCTCGAAGCTGATTTGCATCCATTTATAGTCGAAATCAGTTCGTTGGAAAGCAATGTCAATCAAATCGAATAATCGTTTATTTCGCGCGACAACCGGCCGAAAAATCCTCGCGTTTCCAACATTCGCGCGGTGCTGGGAGCCGAACGTTCCCCACGTAAATACATTCCGCGAAACGATCAGGTGGCCCGGGCCAATAGCATTCCGCGCGTACTTCATCGCTCGAACAAGGGTGGAAACGGTGCATCGTACGAATCGGTGACACCCAGTCGTGGCCGCGGGATTGCCGAACGAGCGGCGCGGAAACAGAAACGGACGACAAACGGATTGCATTTCGAACGCTCCCCTCTAATATATGTTCGTCTGACGCGTCGCAAATGCAGTCGCTCAGCCCCGGGATCGTTTATTGCAGTCGTTCCATAACGTAACGGCGAACTTTTCGGCGTTTCCGGCGAATGGGAATGCGGATGGAATTTTTAATCTGTTAAAGAAACGGCAAGAATGCGTGGGGAGAAACAGGAAGGGTTGACGACGCCGGAAGATGACGGAGGTCGTCGTGCCAAACGCGACCGCTATTTACGACGTCGCAGTGCAGCCTGGTTGCATTTAAAATCGACCCAGTTACGTAGTAATCGCGAAAATCGACCAGCCACCGTATTTTCGACCCGCTATTATATTATATACGTTCCATTAGCTTGGCTTCTCGACGACACACGACCGAACGTGTACTGATACGGATTGCTTAAGTTATAATACGGGAAGCACAAACGAAATCGAGCAATCCTGTTGGAAGCTAGCCGATTCTTCGACGTAACAGAATCGGATAAAATGACGACGGTGAGACAACAAAGAGTTAATCGGAAACGGACGTTGATTCCCGTCGAACGGCATGCAGAGTTCCCAGTTGGCAATGGCACAGCGACCAGACGAATCGTAATTCCTTAATAAAGCGTGCGCGCGAGTCGAATGGGAGGGGGGCAAGCTCAACGCGTAGCAAAGCAATCCACGGAGTTTCCCGAACTTTGCCAAGATTACAGCCCCCGTACGGACATTGTCTGAGTATGGCGCGCGTATACCACCCTTCGCTAGCCCCGAGGTATTTCATCCACGCAATAAACAGGGCTAGATATACGTCTGCACACGCGCGCAGGCTCGCAAAGCCGAGGGCTTTAATGCGCTCTCATTTTCCTCTGCGAATATACACGTACGTATATCGCGTAATCGCACGCCGCTACTTTCCTCGAGCATACTATAATAATTCGCACTTCGGATGAAAGGAAAAAAGACGACTCTTTTTCCTCAGCTGTCACTCCTATCCCTCGTAAACGGCCATGAAACCATCCTTTTTCACAGCGGAGTTTATTAGATTTCAGATTGATCGTAGAATTTAGAATAAAATCCGCCTACGATGAGATCTCTTTGAAAGCGGAATTAGTTTCCACCCTGGGTGAGAAGGGGTGTTATTTCAAAGAGCGTGGAGGACTCGTTCAAATTCATCCGAAAGTTCCCACCAAAGCGGGCCAACTTTGATTCGGAAACTCCGGTCTTACTTAACCTACTTGCACCCCCGGCCGGTACATCTCGCGGTTCCGCTGTCGCGCTTCGTCAACACCGATGCTAGGATCCGCGCAATAGTTCTTTCGCCAGCACGGGACGAATCGAGCGCGAAAACGTCGCGGACCAGCCGATCCTGTTACGCCGATGATCGTTCGAACAGAGTCGTGTCGCGCGTTTACGAGCGCTTCACGGAAGAGCGGAGGCGAGTTCTCTTCATTCATGCCCGGCAACGAGCGCTTCATTGGCCCAGATTAGAACGTGAATAACGCCGGTGGACACACGGCGAGCGCTTGCAGGTGGATTCGATTTCCGTGTGCACTCGACCTCCGGGAAACTGAGTCAAGAGGACGAGCGTGAAAGATTAAATGGGCTGAGATACGGGTCGGCTCGGAGCCGAGGGAGAGCTACCTCCGTTCTGGTAAAACTTTCATCAAAGCCCTCCTGGATACGTTACCGGGTCTCGGTGTGTTTCTTTCTACCGACTTTCGGCTTGCGTCGATACTGTTCTTACCGGCGAAGGGTGACGTACCTGGAACAAAAAAGGGGAGAACCAGTTACGTTTCGCATAATTAATTATTCGTATCGTTTGTAGAGCCGGATAAAATTTCCAATTTCCTACATTATTACAGGTATCCCTCGAATAACGCGGTTAATTGGTTCTGTACAATTTGAAACTCGGGATCCATAAAAATATATATACACGGTTTCAAGGATTAGTTAACAAAACATTGAAAATAAGAACAGAATTTTTTCAATGTATTTTTAGTTGTAAAATTTCAGTTGTACAAAGATAACATAAAATTCATCAATTCAATTTAAAACAGTGAAACTTAACAATATAAAAGGTACAATTTTATAAACGTAATCATTTTTTAATTACAAGTTTATACCAACCATTCGCTAGTGACGTGTACTGACCGTTTAATACTTTTATACTAACATTTTAGTGATAAAATACTGACCAAAAGTTGATTTAAATACCTATATATTATAACATTTAATTTGTTGCCTTATTGCGTCGCTCGAATATCAAGTTTTGTTCATCATCTTAACGTAACTTACGTACACCTCTAAATACAAAATGGCAGTGGTACTAGAAGATTCAGCGTCATGTATGGGACCTAGAGGTAGTATGGGATATAGAGAAGAATATGCTGCGCTATTCGTTATAAGGAGGAAACAAATTCCAACCGAAGGCGTCGCGCGGTGAGAAGAGAAGATGCTTAAAGTTTTCCTCGTTTTCTTATCCAGAAACGACGGAGGCGGCGGGAACATATGCTTTGTTCCACGCATCCCTCGAAGCGTTCCTCGAGGGACGCTCGAGCTGCTCGCCTACGGCTGAAAGTTCAGCGCCAAGTTTCCCACGAAGCCGCAGCTGCGATCCTCGCCGCGAGCTACGTCGTCGCGGAACCATGGCTCGCGATGTCGTCTCCGAGCGAACCGTGTTACGACTTCCTGCGAGACTACTTTTCATTCCCGATCCAACGACACGTTTCGAATTCGCTGCCTCCTTCGAACGTCTGCCCGAACGATCAAAATTATTTCACGGAAATGTGATAGTTGGTGATAAAAATGTTACTTTCGGACAACTCGAGGAAAAAAGTTGCAAACGAACTCCGCAATACAGGATGGTATTAACGAATTCTGGTGCAAAATTCTATTCTCGGTCATAAAGTATTCGCAAGGAAAATCGATGTGTCTCGTATACTTGTATAAAATCAGCGAAAAATATTTTCAATTGAACACACGTGAAGCGTGGAAGCGGCACGGTAACAGTATTATTCGAGGAAACGACCGCGCTCACTTATTCACCCTGCGCGCTTAATTCTTTAGATTTCCCCGTTTCGGTTCCCGGCCAGTTGTTCCCGGTGTCGTTGAAACATTTACCGAGGCGGGCGGTCGTAGGGATCGACGGTGGGTCCTCCTTATTAAATTTCTATCGCGGTCGCGGCATATGTCGCAATAAAGCGGGCCGGTTTTACGAGAGAGCGTGCGCGCGACTATTTATACGCCGCGAACGGGGGTGGAAAGCATAACGGGCGCCGAGCCTCGGGTCGAACCGTCGATCCGTCAACTTGTCCGGAATTCGCGGGAGTTGCGAACCCGAATGACCGATCGTGGGGATACGAGCAGAACCTGTTTCCCCGCGTAATTCATACGGGCGCATCTGTTACGCGTTATGGTAATAAGCGCTATCGACTTGGCGGACGTGTTTTCCGATCGGTTTCAACCAAGGAAAGCTTGCCAGGGATTTCAGGATACAGGGAAACTTTTCTGCCGTGAAATGGGGGATCAACGGCCGTTCTATATTTCTTTAATTGGATCCCGTTGCGATAGGGATTCCTAAGCAGCGATTCGAATAGCATGATCCTTGAGTTACATTCGAATTAGGCAAAGTCGCGAATATTACCATTAAATTTCCATTGATAAGGATCCTCTCCCATTCAAGGGAAAACTGTTGGAATACGACGATGGCCGGGAAAAACTCCACGCAAAGACTTCACAATAGCCTCAACATTTTTTCGATTTCACAATAGTTTATCCGCAAATGAGCCAAGGAGAAGGAATGCAGGTGAGCACATCAAGAAAAACCCATCCCCTTTATTGAAAATAATAAAGATCTGTTAACACATTTTAAGAAACTTCTAACAAAAAACAAATCAATCTTTGGAAAGTGACAGTGTTTGAACATACGTAATTAAAAAATGATTACGTTTCTAAAATTGTATCTTTTACATTTTTAAGTTTCACCATTTTAAATTCAATGAATTTTATGCTACTTTTGTACAACTGAAAAATTATGTTCTTATTTTCAATGTTTTCTTAATTAATCTTTGGAACCAAATGTACAAATTTTTATGGATCTTGAGTTTTGAATAGCACGTTATTCGAGGGATACCTGTACTAGTTACGCCTACTACGTACCTACCGATGGTTATTTTTGTTGAGATTTCCTCTTTTGGAAAAGGAAAAGTTAAAAAGTGACAAATATGTAATAAAACATATAAAACAAACTACAAGAGAGAAGAAAAAACCAAGGAGGGGTTAAAGGTTTTTTCTTCTTTCTTGTAGTTTGTTTTTGCATTTCTTTTGTTAAATAAAAATATCCAACAACTTTATTCAACAAACAACTGTATGAAGCGGTCAGATTTGTTTCTACGCCTGACAGACTACAATTTACTGAAAACACTGTCCTCACCCTGACGGATATTTCGAATTTCCCTGTCCTTGACGCTCGCAACACTTTACCAAAATCAGCGCTATTAATGGGAAAAAGTCGAAAAACGACATCATTAAAACTACCAGCAATCTTGTAAAGTTTTGCCCTGGGAAGCTCAAATGCTTCAATAATTTTCAATGTGTGTAAGATTTTTTTTGCAACCGAAAATGACCATAACTACAGGCTCGCGTAACCACGCTTACAGTGTTGAACGCGATAACAAAGGATTTATCTGGAATTCCGTTCCGTACACGTATCTACCTCTTAACCGCAAAACCTTTGTAGTACGCAACCTTTCACGACGTTCCTCCTAATCAAAGGATCGTCAGAATTCCCGGCGCAAGTGAACGCAATCAGGGACATCTAACCGAAGCCGAAAAAAACCGAACAAAGCCGTGCACCAGATAGAAGTCCCGAGTCGGAGGAAAGAGGCAGCGCACGCACGATAATGGATTGTCGCGGAAAAACTGTCCTTTCAGTCGCAGACATCGAGAGATCGCAATCGCGTAGTCGGCTTCGCTGGAAGGGTGGAAAAGAGATAGCTAAACTGGACGACAGGTTCGAATTCGAAAGAAGATTCCATCGCGGGACACAGCTGCGGAAACAAAGAAGGAACGGGAACGTCGAAGGTGCAGGCGCAAGAGAAAAATGGACGAACGCGAGGTTGGAGGCGGCGGAGAGGTGGGCTAGACGCGTATATCGATTAGCGACTCGGTTTCTCGAGTCTGGAGCACGCACAGGAACCGTGACGTAGGATATGGCGCGTGGTGAAAGCGGAAATCCTATTCCTCTCGGGCTGCGAGCAAATCCTGCCACTATCATCCGGTCGAACTTTTCTCAACGGCGTCTATTTGCGCCAATCCTTGATCCTCTGACTGGTTTCAAAAAACCCCGGCGGTACCTGTCACTCGAGACTGTGATTCGGAAACGAACATGACTTGAACGCGAAAGGCAAAGACGTTGTCCTTTCGATCGTTACTGGGATTAAAGGGAAACGAACATCCTGGCACCCTAGATATTTCATTATACATATTGCACGCTCGACGCGTCTCCTCTCATTTGATATTTATTTGTTTGCTAATTCGTTCGCGCTCCAATTCTCTGGTTGCCCCTTGGAAGTCCACTGGCGGATCGCGTTCCCGCGTCACGGAAGGTCAGGCCGTTTCTTCGCATCATTCATCTCGCGCGTCGTTTCTCGCTGGGCCCCTCTTTAACTCTGTCGAGGGATGAACGCGCGCTTAGCTCTGTTCGCTCGATAACCTAATATCGCGACCGCTTAACACTGCTACACACCCACGTCCTCCCCTAATGTCACCGTCCGCCCAGCCGTGCTGAACAGATTACCATGCGCGCCGACGAGCGAATTTTAGAATTCGCCCTCCGGACCACGGATACGGCGAGGCTCTCGACCGACATCCGGTTCGCTCGATCGTGAAATGTTTAAGAGACCGTGGCTCGATCCGCGCGTTCGTTTCACCGAGTGCTCCGCCATGTGAGCGCAAAGGAGCTGACAATACGTATGCTAATCGCAGCATTTATCCTGCGCTAGTCTGCCATTTAATTTTACCTCCGCTGCTTGCATTAGTTTATAATTTATCATAAACTTTTTTTTTTTCTTTCTTAACTAGAGAATGTGCCCTTACGTTGTTTGAAAAAGTAGTCAGAAAAAAGGGTAACTTCAAGCCTTTTCCACGACCAGGGCGTTAAAGCGATTATGGTAGTGGTAATTGCGCGAATTAATTTCCTTCTGACGGGTGTACTTACGCGACACCCTCAACGATCTCGCAACCCTCGCAAAAGCCACCAAAGTCTTCAACACTACCAACGAAAATCAACAATCGGATCTGCGAATCGATATTCCAGGCAAAGGCCGATGTTTTGCGCCGTTATTTATTCACGGCCTTCACAAGCCGCAGCAGATGAGCAAGATATCAAACGCGACGTTCGCGGGTTTGAAAATCCGATAGCAATTAACCGGATTTAATTAAATTCGATTTCCGGGAATCCCTTGCCTGCAGCTTCACGAAGGACACGACTCGGTATAACGTTTACGAGGCATCCCTTTGCTAGGTGAAAGCAATGAAATTCACCCTCGATAACCCGCCCGCCCCGAACCTTCCCGTCAGCGCAATATATTTAAGCTGCTTAAGTATCGCCTGGTCTATTAGAAGGAGGTGGGAATACATTTTCGAAATTAAAAAGTCATCCCTCCGCCCTCCTCGCTTGACAACGACGTATTAATTAATGGTCCAAGTTCCAGCACGGTCAACGTAACTTTTAATTGCTTTCGCGAAACTAACCCTCTACCGGATAACTTGATCGCCTTTTAAATATTCCTTTCGTACAACGTTCCGTGTCTTGTATATACGTACAAGGTACGCGTATACTACCCTCTCTCATCCGTACGCGATTTTATTTTTTTTTTTCTCATCCGGCCTTGTTTGAATACTTGCATTACGATCGCTTAGCTCCGCGAAATTATCGCGATCCACAGCCGTGTTTATGCCTTTGCGCCTTTAATGGCTCACCCTTCCTCACGCTTGGCCACTTAAGTACCGTGCTTAATGGGGTGGAATTAAGGCGAAGGAACAACTCATTCGTACGCGTAACGTCGATAGGGATCATCAACCCCCGTTCTCTCTCTCTCTCTCCCTCTCTCTCTCCAGCCTTTAATAACTTTATTTCGATGCAGTGGCCACCCCAAATAGAACCTCCCTCGGACCACACGGGAATCCCACGAACGCACCCCGAATTCTCGACGAGCAGTTAAGTGGATCGGTCTTAATTCTTCCGCGCTCGATCCCGTGTACTATCGCCGACAAAAGTGTTCCGCGTTCCCCTCCGACCAACCCCCTGCCACGCTTTCTTCCTCGCTCTCTTAACCCCTTCGAGGGAAACGCGACTGGCTCGCGGTTTCTTTTTTCTCGTTCCACCGGCTCGTTGGGGAGGATAACAAACGGCACTTCTTCCTTCTCGATTGGGCCCGCGTAACTGCGGGATTGACGGTGAATGCGTACACCCCGATTCAAGAGCGGAACAATCTCTTTCCCTTTCTTCCTTCTTTCCTCTCCCAATCGGCGAAACGATCGTTGGGGTGCTCGTTGGAATTATTCGGTGGCTCGTTACGGATCGTCCGGCTGGATTTTTTGCATTTCTGAACATTCGGATTATCTCGTTTCCGTACCGTACATAATAATTAAGCCTTTGCACTCGCTTTCTCAGGAATTTTCTATTGCTGGTAAACGTTGGTAATAGAAGCTATTACTGATATCTACCAACAATACAAAATTTCCGTTTCAATAGATAACTTCAGGCAAACATACATTTCTTAAAAAGTTCCGGTGGAATCCTAGTGCAAAGGGTTAATGATATGACGATATCAATCACAGACATTCTTATACCCGTTTGGGGCGCGCTTGCTACTCCATTTTTAGCGTCGAGGAAATAAGAGAACTATCTTCAAGGTTCGCTTTGAGGACCGAATAGGGACGCATTTGAAACCAATTATCCAATTACCAAACCAATTAGCAGCAACGAACAAGAGATAACAAGTATCGAACATCGAGAAGACTCTGCAAAACGCCAGTTATAAATAAAGCAAACACTCTGTACAACTTTGCATCATTTCGAAGTACAACCACTTCACTTCTTAATTGTCGCGGTTATGAATTTGCAATCTTCAAAATACTGTTGCGAATCAGACGTTCCACGATCATTTAAGATGAAAATACTAATACCTGTTGAGAACACTTTAATCGACTATTAATACGGCTACTTTTTATGGTACTGTTATGGTTTTCCTTTTTCCTGGCTAGGACATCGAACAATCGTATCGGCAAGTATCGATTTTCCAAAAATGCAAAGTCAGTTTTCGTTGGTTTTTTAATCTACAGCTACATTTTACAAATTGCACCGTGCCGAGCCAAAGTCGCGGGCATAAACAGCCAGTTCGGAGAATTCGTGGAACGGAAAGGTTCATTCGGATTTCCAATTAAACTTTGGCAATTGCCGCGCTAATTATCCAGCCTCTGGTCATTTTCCGGATTAACTAAGCTTCGATGAGAGCGGCGGTCAAAATATAGCCGGTGTTATTCAAATTTGACGCCAGTGAGAATCGATCGATCATCTTTCCAACATTGTTCTCGAACTGTTCGAACTCGTTAGATGTTTTCTCTCGAGTAACGTTAAAAATTCTACGCGGCAACAGCGGACGGATAAAATTCAAATCACGATTCTAAAGAGAATTAAACCAGCGAATAAACAAGCTACCCGAAGAAAACCTCCGGCTAGAGGGTGCCAGAATGCAAAGACCGTAGCGGGACGCGGTGCGTTCAGGCTCCAACAGGTAGATTCAGCACGGCCGACAATGCTCTGCGATGCAGTAAGGAAATTCGCACCTCGTGACTGTTATTTCTTCTCTTCCATCAAGTCTCCTCCCTGTGTCAGCCCGTTCGTAACGCCGCGCCTCCGTTATACTGCCGTGTTATTAGGACGCCGAGAGAATCTCGATGGCACCCTTCCGGCGGTATGACGGCTACGTTTTCAAGTATCAACTATCGACTTTGCACCCTATGTAAGAGGAAATCATTCTTTTTGTTCGTTGTCGAGTGGTGGTTATTGGAAATTACGTCGTCCACGTAAGAGTACCGGTATGCGGTACAGATCATTCGAACAAGGTCTGTACTAACCACCCCCCGATTACGTTTCTCGTACTCGCTAGGACGAGGAGCAATAAAAAGAAAATAGATACGGAAAACCGTGGAAGGGTACACGTGGTGGATCAGGAACAGGGGAAGAATCGAGAGGATGGCGAAGAGAAGGACGAGGCACGGAACGCACGATTGAAGTACCGTCGAGATCCGCTACGAAGGTGGAGGAGAGCCACCCACGAGGGACGCGGACGGTGAAAGAGTAGAAAGAGGAATAAAGAGGCAGAGGGAAACCGGTTTCATTCAACCGCCATTTAAAAATTCTGGTACCGCGACTCTTTGAAAAATAATCAACGGACGAACGGGGCGGGTTGCGTAACTCTTAGAAAGCAAAGCGGCTGTTCGTGTCCCGACCGGTGCCGGAGGCGGAGTGGAAGAACCAGAACCAGGAGAAGAGGAGGAAGAAAAAGACGAGCGCCGGTCTGGGTGGAACAAAGACGAGGAGATAGCGAGCGTGCACGATACAGAGAGCGTAGATGGAACATCGTAAGCCTCTGTGTGTCCACGGAGAACAAGCAGAATTTCCTTCGCCTTTGAATACACGTGTCTGCGTGCACACGCACACTCCTCGATAGATATTCCGGTTCCGGTTTTCCCTTTGATAACGAGTATCGATTATCGATGGAGAGAGCCGCATCTTCCATTCGAGTATGACTCCAGACATCGGAATCACTTTTTCTCTCCTTTTCGCTCTCTGCTCCCTTTCTTCTCTCAAAGGAGCGAGCCTTTTCGCGTGCATCAGACCCGCGGTTTATCATCGACGTTTCCATGCTTTCCTTTCTTTATGCACCGCGCACCTCCAAGCCTGAGTTATTTCCCGAACGAGCGAAACCGCGATCGCGAGCTATGGTTATGGTTATGGAGGCGACGACGCGTTTTTCACAGTGTGTAAATACAATAGATTAACCCAACGCATCCGGATGTCTTCCCTGAGGGGATGTCAGTATTGATTAGTGCGATTACTTACCAATAGAAATTATTATTAAATATCGCTAAAATGACGCTAACGTCTGGGAAGACGGAAGATCGATTCTATGTCATCAGAAACAGTGATATGATTTCGATGTAACATTTGAAAAATCGAGCATTTAGCAGAATGCTTTGATGGGTGGTCTTTGAAATTTCAGCAGCGAAAAAACTTTTCGCGAAGTTGGAGGGATCCATCCAACAAAAACCTCGAATACAGGGAAGAATGTCGGGCATTTTTTAGCCTGCGGTTCAATAATTCTCGATCCATCGACGCATAAATAATGAACGCCGGTTCGGCAGCGGCGTAAATCAAATCGACGACAGCCGTTTCATTTCGGGGTCGATTTGTCTGCCGCGCGCTGGCCAGGCTCGATCTTCCAGCGAAATGTCGGCCGCCACCCCTGCGACGCCGGAAGCACGTGTTCGTGAAATATTGCACCGCGTTTACTTCGAATGCCGAGGCTGTCCGCGGCGCGGGCCGACGTTGATCCGCGTGGATCCCGTCTCGGGTACGCGCGACGCATTTTAAGACGCGGCCCGATCGTCAGCCCGCCGCGGTGTCTATCGACGTTTCGTGCCTGGAAAAAGGATCACGTGTTCCGCGTGGGAGGACAGTCTGGAATCAGTTGTGGACAAAATTTCTGTTTCTCCTTGCAAGTCGATCATGTAAATTGGACGTGTACATATTGTTTATGAGAAAAATATAGATTTTAGCTATGCGCACTAAAATAAATAAACAACAGGTAAGTGTATACATTTGTTGTTCTAAACAAAAGCTTCGAAATTATATGAAAATGTTAAATTTATCTCGCGTGTACTACAAAACTGTTCACCGCACTTTATGAGTACTAGTCGCAATTTTTTTGCGTTTTTTTAAACTTTGCATTTATGTGGTACATAGAGCACCCTGCACCGAGTAAAAAAGCCTAGATAACCATAAATCGAAAGGAGAACCATTTGTGAAATATTAAGATTTTTGTTTGCTAACTTTACGATTAATTTAGCCATTTGCGTTCGAGAGGCGGCTTCCAGTCGCCACGGTGTTTCACGTAACAACTCGAGTTTTTCATCGACTGATTTCAAGTTTTGAAGCTCTATCAAAATAGATTTCAGAAGTGATATTAGCTCGAGTAAGGATAAATTTGATTTTGAACCGTTGAAAAACAAGATCGATTGTATTTGTGAAGAAATTAGTAATAGAGAAAATTAAAGCAGTGATGGAGATAAGGACATAGTATCAGGTGTACGAGATCAAGAAATTAAAATAATAAACAGGGAATCCGAAAGTGACAGTAACGCCCCACAAGACTCTAATAATTCGAAATAGACGGAAATCGATGGAAAATAAAACAAATTAGATAAAATAATTAAAAGTTTCTGTAAGTTTAGTTCCAGTTTCCTTTCTTTTTTGTACGTAATTTGTGTATAAAATCATTTTATGTTACCTGTGATACATTAGACACATATGAGCAAAATCATTTCAATTTGTTACCTCGCCTGACTGAAAAAGTCGTCGAGCGCAAAGGGTTAGATGGTTCCGAGAGGGAACTTTTCGATTAGGAAACTTTCAGTCGCGTATAGTGACATTTGCTGGTAGGAAAGCTGTTTCCATAAAAATTATAAATAAATACTAGAAATGACAAAAATAAACAGAATATTTATTTTGATTTTAAAGTAAAATTCTGACAAAAGTAATCGTACCACGTGTTTTTATTATAACGCTTCCACGTCTTTCATGCACTGCACGTAACTGGAAACTTTTCCATGTGAAGATGTCGTGCAGCTAAAGCATAAAATGTATATTCTGCCATTTCTTCGTTAAATACTTTGTAACTGTGTAATACTAATAAACTCCACAATCGCCCATACAGAATGGACTGATTCTGAATGAAGTCTACTGCCGGTACTTGAATGAGGACATTTGGAACACGATTTATAAATCGAATGATATTTTCAAACAGCCTCATATATATATATATATACAAGGCAACATGCAGTAATGAAGCAATATGAGCAATTATCGAAGTCTGGACTAATTAGTGGAAAAATCAAAGTTTCCTAAATACTAAACTGTTATTTTTCTAAATAAGATTTTTACGTGTATCGTACTTTCCTACTGTGTTCTATTCTATAACGATATATCGGAATTGGGATCTAACCTACTTATTAAAGATATAATACGAACTCTCTCTCTCTCTCTCTCTCTCTCTCTCTCTCTCTCTCTCTCTCTCTCTCTCTCTCTCTCTCTCTCTCTCAACGCAAACCGAATTTCGACTATTCGAATTTTATTAAACTAAAGTTTAACACTCTACGGATACATTGACATTTTGTAGTATCTTTATATTTGTGTGACGCTGGTTATTAATTATTTTATAACTGATTGCGAGCCAATGTTTTTTAGACGTTCAAAGTCCGTTAAAGACATCTGTCAAAATGCATTAGTAATGCTTTTGTCTTCCATAAGTAAATGAAAAAAGTAACCGTACTCTCGAGCAAAATTTACGACCACCGCCTCCTCAAAAATGCGCGAAGACCAATTAGCAGATCGATCGATCGAACATATCCGGTACCTTATCACCGAAGCTCCAGCACATTGTCTCGAATTAAAAACTATCGAAGGTCGTAATAACGTCCCGTATGAACGGCCCACTCTTTCGCGACGACTGGTAACGAGCTAGTCGGATGTTACGTCGTCCGTTAATTAAGTTAACGATCGTTGAAGTAGTCCGCGGAAACGAGCAGCCCGCTGGTCCGCCCACGTGGCACTCCGGTCCCAGTGTGAAGGAGCCTTTACCACGACGGATCGTGCGGGAAGATACGAAGGAGACGGTCTGACAAGCGGCTCGTGGGTGGAACGAAGAGGCGACATCATCCCACGGGCTCGCGTTACCATCGTCGAGCATCCAGACTGGACCAGCGGCTATTTATAAGGTCCGATTAAGTATGATCGGCTGGAGAATCCACGCGGGAGTCGCGAGTTCTTTTCCGGGATTTTATGGACGGGCTTGGATCAAAGGAGCCCGTGGAGAAAAATGTTTACGCTCCTCGTTAACGGACCCTACCGTAACTGTTGATCCGTGCTTTGGAATGTTTTATTTTAGAAGGAAATGTTTTCTCGGTGCGGTTTACGTTTACACGTTGCGCGTGATTGATGTACAAATTGAAATCGGAGAGGGTGAACTTGTATAACGTTTTAATTTGTGGCTTCTGATCATCTCGCGAGCTTTTCTGCTTTATTTAACACCCTTCGTTCGAGTCGACCAGTTAAAACAAGTATCAAATGTTTCAAACATTCATCGGTTCTCTGTTTAATAATATACTAGTAACGCATTCTACGGGTAAAAGCACGCGTTGCGTTCACAAAGCGTTCGTTACTACGATACCAATCCGAATAATTGCAACGGTTTAATTGAATAATGCGTAGGCTTTTTTCAGGTTAATTGAATAATAAGAATGGTGAATAAAACCACGGCCCACGTAATTAACCGCTGATGCTAAACTTCTGTAGGATATCCGGCCATTACGTTAACACGGGCCCCGGCTAAAGCAAAGCCACGGAACACAATCACGTCGTACGATGCAACGTAACCTCAGGGTGGAGAAGATAGTCGACGGGAAAGTTGCTCCGACGGTAATTTCGTACGACGCGAAAAATCGGAAAGGTGTCGTTAAAAGTTAAACGAAAAAAGAAAAAGAAACCATGAACAAAAACAACAATCACGATCGGACGAAAACTTTCCACTCGATCCCGCGGCGTTGCGCAAAAAATTGTTGCACGACAAATTGGAAAACGAAAAATATCTCGAATCATCGAGAGTATTTCTTTAGCCCTTTAACTGCGGGTGGACTAAAATTAAGTTTTGCTAATACCAAATAGCGGCTGTGATTTATATACCACTAAAATAAAAATAAAACAAATGCAATAAAAGAAATCTGTTTTAGAAATATCGATTTACGAAAATTAAAAATTTCATATTTCTAATGAAGCAGCACAATTTTGGAAAAATGATAAAATTGTAGATGCTTTACGAAATATAGAGCATGCTTGACACGAAGTGACATTAATCTGTAGGAATAAAGTTTGGAATGATGTTTTGTCAGAAATTTCCAAAAATGTTATTGGAGATTGCAAATGGAGAGAAATGAACGAAATCGAGGAAGAGGACATTGAGAATTAGCTGGAATCTCGCGGAGAAAGCCTATCAAACGAAGAAGTGGAAGACTGAACAGAAGGCAATTTGTATATTGAAAATGCTTTAGAAAGTATCACCGAAGAAAAATATGAAAAGATTTATCGACAGACTTCTTAAGGAACAGTAATACAACTCTTACAAAAATAATGTACGAGTTTTTGGGAGCATGATCCAAAGCATCGCAGTTCAAAGGCAAGAAGGGGAATTTTGGACTGCATCAGTTGTTGCTAAGACATGCTATCCTAAAGGTAGCAAACAAAAAAACAATCAATTTTAAATAGTTTTTTTAACATTCTTTTTTTTCTTCACGTACTAAGAGCGTAAAGTAGGGTATTAGTGTACACATTTCCAGTTTATTTCTCGATCGGCTATGCTAAGAGTACCTGCAGTTGGAAGGATTAGAGAATAAAAAAATTTAACGAGGTCAATGTGTGCAGTTCGACCTAATGACCCTAGACACCCTCTTAATTCTCTTTGAAACATGCCGCTGAGTCGTTCTACGCATCTGTGCCTAACACTTCCTTTTTTTGTTCTTAAATTTATCTTCGTACATGTATGCGCCGATAGCACATGTGAATTCTGCCTTAGATCGAGCAATTATCGAGACTGTTCAGCAATGAAAACGGTCGTAAATAATTAGTCTTGTTACGCAAGTGGGTCGCGGTGCGCGCGATATTGTGACTCGATTTCTCAGAGATAATGCAGCCTCGACGGCGACTCAGTTCTCACAGCCCCCGCCGACCGGTCGCTCGCTTTAAACACCGATTCAGTTTGTTCCCACTGCATGCATGCACACGAACGATCGTCATTGCGCGCCTCTCCGCAGCACTCATCGCTTACGTAACGTCGCGTTGCCTCTCGATCGGAAGTGTCGTGCGCTACCATAAACCTCGACGCAAAGGCCTATCGATGCACCGTTGCATCGGGACGCTGTGAATGAGAAAGACATCGATCGAGAGAGAGAAACAGAAAGAAAGAAAGACAGGAAGAGACAAAGCTTGCAGCAGGGGTGGTAGAGGGAATTGGAGGAAGGAGTACAACGGGAGAGCTGTGAATGGAAGACAAGCGACGAGAAGAATCGCGCGCGAAAAGAGAAACGTCGGAGTAGTAAGCGGTCGCTGGAACACGGAGGAAAGGGTTGGTTCCGTTGGGTGAGAAGGTGGGGGGTGTTGGGAGGAAGGGGGCGTTATAACGGGAGTTTTACGACAGAACGGTTTAATTGTCCGTGCTTCGTGGTCGGCGGCCATTCTACGTCGAGTACGCGGAGTACTCTGTGTGTGCCAAGGCACAATTCGTACTTTCTCTCTCTCTCTCTCTCTCTCTCTCTCTCTCTCTCTCTCTCTCTCTCTCTCTCTCTCTCTCTCTCTCTCGCTCTCTCCCACCCCCGTACCCAGGGAACAACGGCACGAAACGCGAAACCGTTTCATTATCAAGCACGGTCGAGCTCGCTTTTGTGGCGTAGACTACAGAGAGACCAGTGAGAGAGGGAGAGGGAGACAGACAGGAGGGTCGGAGGAAGAGAGCGCATAGCCGGCTGAGTGGAAAGAAGAGACGGTGAACAGCGAGTACGGTAGAAAGAGAGGGCGAAAGGGTGGCTGTAGGCGAAGGTGGCGAATGGAGGACACAAAACACAGCGAGTCGGAGGGAACAAGGGACAGAGAAACGAATCCAGATGGTCGGGATGAATCCATTATGCGGCAGGATGGCTGATAACGCGCCTCTCTATCTCATAGCCGGGGCAAACAGTTATCGTTTCGTAATTGATAGCTACAACGAGTGCGGGATTTGCCCTTCCCACCATGCTGATACTCTCTCTTCCTCTCTCTCTCCCTCTCTATGTCCTTCTCTCTTACTCCGGTCCATACGAGCGTGGTACCGGTCCGGCCAATACCACCGTAAGTGGCGGCCAACGAATTACGAGCAGCAACCACTTTGTTACCGGTCAAGTACCGACGCTCTCGTACTAGACTACTCGATTTTGCCTCGGACCGCTAGCCTCCACAGCCTCCTGTCTTATATACACCAGACCGAGCTAAACTGACGATGACCGCACCCGCGGAACGTTGAGGACTCGTTCCGCTGATCGTTCCAGAACTTCGAGGCTACTTGTCTCGGAGAAAAAATTATATCGCGTAATTTAACGTAGTTTCCGATCTAGGCACGACCGCGGATGAGAGAACGTTCTTTCCAATCACGGGTTTTTGGAACACTTTACCGAATACCATGGAAATTAAAATATTTATATTTGCCCTTTGTCGTGATATCAGTTGTATCATCGCAAGTATTAAAATGTACAACATTTTTAAATATATTTATTAACTAAAACATGCAAAAGAAGGAAAAACAATACGTTTCCTCAAAGACGTTAACCTATCTACTTTATTGTTTTATAACATTATTCATCGGTGTGCAGCACAACTTGGGAAAAACAATGATCAGAAAGCGAAGATAGCGAAGACAGAAAATCGCCGAGTAACGTAAGAATAGAGTAGAAATGGTAGTAATAGTCGTAGAAGGAGGAGCGCGAGATCCGGGGATTGTTTTAAGAGTTTGAAAGAAAGCACAGGTATTTACGAGCGGGTCGGTGGTCTCGTCGGGGAAGAAAGAGGGCAGCTTTATCCTCCGCGGCCTAATGGAGCCATATCGTCGCCGTGGCGTTGAGTTCGCGTGTGCGCGGCGTTTTTAGCGCCGCAATATAACCCTCCAGCCGCACGTGCACCGAGCCCGGGGTCTTAAGGCTGCAACGCCGGTAAAAGCCTTAACGTATGAATATGCGCATAAATGTGTATGCATGCGGGGGCCTTGGAACATCGAAAGGGCGTATCCAAAGCGACCCGATCGGCCACCCCAACGGTATCATTTGCGCAAGATCCTTCATCCGCGATATTCCATCCGCGCAAAAACTACTTGCGCTTTTAAACTGAATTAGAAACGCGAATCGAATCGAAACACCGTTACCCTCGTCCTCGATCGAGAAGACAGAGAAAACGGAATACGATCACGTCGGAAATGGAGGAATGGTAATTTTTTGGGAAAAAGACTCGCGTCGGTCGGGTCGTGATTCGATTTGCACGGTGACGCACGACTCCGATCGAACGAGCATTCTTTCCGTCCCGAGGACGAGGAGTGGAACGCCGTTCGCAGGGGATCGCGCGGTACTCTTAAAACCGGGCGGAACGGCTCGGGTATGCGGCGAACGGAATTCACGGGGTCGTAACCGCGACCTATCGGCGAATATTGGATGCCGTTGCATGCCGCTGCTCACCTCGGCATACCAGCCGGGCATACGAAGGAATGCGTGTCCTACTGCGCGATGGAAAGCTTCCCGTCCAAGGTTAGACGAGAGAGAGTACGCGTGTACACGCGTGACGCCCCTCTGTTGGTACACCGGCCGAGTGAATGAGACCTGGGAACGGGCCGCGCTCGATAGGTACATTCTATCTACTTTTACGCCGGCGACAATCGCGAGCCGCTTCTCGTCCCGTGCGCTTACTCCGCTCGCGCTTCGTTCTGTCGTATTTCAGGAACCTTGCACTCCTGCAAATTCTCTTACTCCAACCTTTCACTAGTTCTATTATTACAGATCGTTAATCTTTTTAGTTTTTTGGAAAGCGAATTCTTTTCTTTTTTCAGATACCATTTCTGCGGTTAGACCGCGTGTTACTTACTATTCATTGAGACGATAGAGGCTTCCAGGAACGTTTGCGAAATCGTGTCCAATTCGGCGAATTGTTTGAACCGCCAACACTTGCCGTCTGTCTAATGGTGGATTAAAAATGCAACAGCAATTAAGCAACGCGCGTGAAACAGAATTTTGCGAACAGTTCTGCGTTTACCGACTGCCGATGCTCGAATGGAATATTAATAGTGCGAGGTGTTAATCGAATGTTTGGTAGAATTTTACCAAACACTGCGCGTTATTTCAACATGTATTGTACTGAAATAGTTTTAAGCGACTCGATTAACCGTTTAACTGCCAAACGGCGCGATCAGTGCTCACAAAAAATTCAAACAACGGCACCATGATGCTTGGAACTTTGAAACGTAGAAAATGAGAAGCGCCGTCGCCCTTCTTAGCATTTTTAAATGTATTTCTATTGGATTTCTCTAAAAGTTTGTGGCACTCAAACAGTTAAAGATCAAAGTTAATAAATTCACGATTAAACACATAGCGAAGATAAAGAATACACGTGAAAGGAACACCCTGCACGACGTCGGGCACGTTCCAAAAAGCAGCGGCTCGTAAACTTTCGCCAGACCGAGAAATGCCAATTGAAATGCACGAGCACCACTCCAGCTGGAAGTCACTTTCGGCAGCCCCCGAAATAACAGTCCAGCGGACAACGTGCTGAGAATCTGTCGCTTCCTGAAACGGCTGGCCGGCGAGATGCGAATTCGTAATTGGCACGGGGACGATTTCACTGGATACTACGGGTCCCGCTGTAAACAGGGCCTATACGGTACAACGAACGACGCCAGATACGAAGCCAACAAATACACGGTTCGCTTTTTGTCGAGTGACGTTTCGGGAAATGAAATTTTCATCGATGGACTTGCGTTGCAGTTTATACAGTTTATACATTGATTATCTAACGATCGAGCCGTTTCCTTAAATGGCATAAGTACATTTTTGAACAAAAAATTATTTAATGGTAATTTTATTAAGATGTGGATATCCTCTTCTTGTATTTAGAGTTCTAGTATTGTTCAATGGAGTAAAATGTTATCGCAAGAATGCTTTTTTTTTAAGTCGAATAAGTCCATTAGTAATACAGAATTGCCGAAACATGAAAAACGAAACAGATTTCTTTATATATGTAATGAAACGAGAACATTTTGTCTTAACGGAACGTCTAGAAGAGGCAATATCAAGTAGGAAAACAAATACGAACAGAAAAATTACAAATTGGCTGAAAATATGCTGAATGAGGTTTAGTACAAAACCTGTATGGAAGCAAATACGCCATTTAAAGTTATTCTTTTATTTGGAAAACGAAGAAAGCCTAAAAAGAAGGTAAATTTAAAATATACATTTTTTTTCTTTTTTAATATAACTGAAATTAATTCTTAATAAACTTAATCATTCGTGTATTTACATGTCCCCACCTTAATTATTACTTTTTATTTTAAAAGATCCATTTTAGTCATGCCAGTCTATGTATAAAGATATGGACTTAAATTTTCTCTGGCTTTTATTTCTTATAATCTGTTATTTTTCAAAGTTGTACAAACCCATTTGGAACCAAAAAATCGTTTGTTTTTTTTAACAATTTTAATAATTATTGTTGCACAATATAATTTAACAAGTTTATAATGTTAAAAATACCACCCAAATTGATGAACATTTGACAATATTCATAAATTGATTCAAACGCGAACTCTCAATTATCTCGATATAAGAAAAATGGACTTATGCTACTTTCAAAAACAACGGCTCAATTCTTATCTTTCTATATCGCACAGCCTATACCTTGGACATATAGTAAAATAAAACTAATTTTCGATAAATTAACAGCTACAAATAAAATTAAAACTTGGTTGTAACCAAACTTAAATCTGACTGATATTAAAAGTCAAAAGAAAAAAATCGTAAGACTAACAGAAGTCTATTTAAAACAATGTACGTGAACACCGAATAACCTTTTCTTGTCAAAGTAATAGCAGTAATTTCGCATGAAATTTTATGCGAGCTTTGCAGCTCGATCATACTCGAAAACAAAATTATTTTATTCACGCACGTCCTTTCTCTTTTTCTGTTTAGTATCAACGCCGCCAGTAATTTCCGTCAAAGGGTGCGCGTTATAAAGCTGACGCTTTCATCGGTGAAAACGGATAGTAAAAAGGGGCGAACGGAATACGTAGGGGAAAAAATTAGCGTCCACGAAAGATAACGAGTACGCAATATGGCTCGTGGGGGTTCGTAGCCGATGTTGCATTCGACGAAATTCAGTGAAATGAAGCAAGATAAAAAAAGATGTAAAAATGAAATGAAGTCAAACAAAGTCGAGTATTTTTCGGAAAATATCACGACAACCCCCAGAGTCCGACCGGTGAGATTGGATGACTCTAAACGAAGTAAAAAGAAAAAAAAGAAAAGAGAGGGGGAAGAAAGGGGGTGAAAAAAATGCACGCACACGCATGTAGAAAGAAAAAAGTGAGGGAGAACATTAATGCCACCACCAGTTGCAACGTTGCGTTCGCGAAGTTGTGACGTTTCTACATCCGCTGGTTACGCAGAGGAAGCCCACGACACGTGGTCGTATAAAAAAAGGGCCACGTCGTCGGCCAATGAATATGCATGAGGCGTCAAATGATAAAATCGTACGCATTTTGTGGTGTATTTCTCCCCTTCTGGTGGCGAGGATTTTTTCAAAATAAAAAGCATGACGACGTTCAGAGCGAACGAGCCATTAGCGTCGATACACGGTGTCTAAAAACCGCATAGACGATGCGTGCCCACAAAATCGACAATTTTATAACGGTTTTTGTGTCTTTCGCTTTTTTTTTTCGTTTATCGTTTGTTCCGCAGATCGTGGCGTATCAACATCGAGAGAGGAACCAAACGGGACGCGCGAGCGTGTTAACCAGAGTCGAACGATCCGCCGGAAACGAAGTAACGATGCTATACAACCGTCGCGATTTACGATGCCACCGCAGCTATTGCTGACTTGAAATTTGCGGTCGCTGCATGGGGTGGCCGCGCTTAAAACACGTTTACAACACAATCTAACGGCTATCTTCCGCGGGTTGCTCTTACTCGTTAACGGTGCGCAGGGGGTCGGTTATTAAAAGGGGTGAAATAAAAAAGGATTGATGTACCCACGTTCAAGGTTATTTGCGCGCCGAGATATTTATAAACAGCGGTGCCGGGTGTTGTGAAAATATTTAAATAACTTTTTAAACTTTCAAAAGGGTTTTGATATTTTTATTTACTCGTGTTATTAATTGATGAACGATATCGGCTAGACAGCTGCTTCTATTCGTGACGTTTTATTTTTGCATAACAATTATTAAAATTTTCAGAAGGAAATCAATCGACCTAAAGTTTGCCCATTTCCATTGTGGCGGCCTTTCGACTATCGCCACTAGAGGGACAGCACAGCCTACAATTTCCTGAAAGTACTCGCTAACCTATCCTTTCCAATATATAGAAGTTCTTAACTGCCCCTAATATCCCAACGTCTAAGGCAGGGTCTGCTAGGAAGCCTTACTGATGAGTCCACTAGCAGGCCCAGGACGAAACGTTCTTCCCCTCTCTTTTCCTTCCTTTCTTTCTTCCTCCTTTATTCTATAGCTACACGAAGCATCGCGCTTCACCATTAATTATTCCCGTTACCAAAATATCTATCCATCAGTGACTACTTTATTAAAATATTTGTCTTATATCGTTATATTATCTCTCTTCGATTGATAGATCAATATAAAAATTAGACGAGCACCCATTCGATAATGTCACAATGAAGTATACGCCTGATACATTGATTGACATTGAGAAAATAAAAGTTATTCGCTGATTCACGAGATTTCTTCGTTCGGACCAGTATCAATTACCGGCAGAGCTCTCGTTAAGTCTCCGAAAACTGCATCCGTTGCAAACGCATGCACGCGATGCGAAACTGACCTACGCGAGCAGCTGTTGCACGCACCCTTTCCGCCTGCACGTCTGCACTCGATCCGATTCTCTTTAGCAGCTTCGTTGTCACTCTTTGGTCCGCTCGTTACTCGTGACTCGCCAGCGAACGGGCACGAGGTGACGATAATTATTGTTATACGAGTCTGCCCCAGTCGGGATTGAGCGATGGTTCAACCCTTAACCGATGCAGCGCGGGGGTTTAGCGAGCAGCCGCGTTTGATTGCTCGTAACAGCTGTCCAAGTGGGGCTTCGCGAAGATTGTATCTCGGGTAAGATGTAGGTATGGCAGTCAGATCGATAGAGATAACGAACTGATAGTTTCGTGATTAGTTCATCGTAATCAGAATTAAAAACCCTTTTCGCTTCGTGTTGTTATTTATCAATGTTATTATTTCTCTCTCTCTCTCTCTCTCTCTCTCTCTCTCTCTCTCTCTCTATGTCTCTCTCCCTCTGTCGAGTTTAATTAAAAAATTACAACAGATACAGCTAATAGTACACGGATCAATGTAAATGGGAATAAAAGAAAATGATTATAACAACAGCGAGCAAACAACAGCGTGCGTCGAAAAAAGGGGTCGGTGGTCTCGTATCCGGTTCGCGGGCATAGAGCAGAGAAAAAAAGAAAAGGAAACGAGAAGAACATTAAAGCCTTTCTTCGTCCGCTCACGGTTGGTTCTCTTCGCGCGGCGTTCGCCTCTTCTGTCTCGAAGAATCGGCGTCGTTTTTCTTTCCTCCGAACGACTCCCGGAACTTCGCGATACTTTCCTCCTCTTGCTGGTCGCGTTCTTTTGGCCCCGCTAGTACGCGCGCTCCGTTTCGTTCGCCCCCTCTCGCCCCCGCCACCGTTCATCGTATTCGTTCACGCGCGCCCCAACAGCGGGGGCGGCTCGTTAAAAAAAATCAAACGAGAGAAAAATAATTATGAGTACACGAATCCACCCTCGTAACGCTCGCTAGTCAAAGCTCACGTGACCCGGGGCTTTCGACTCACCCTACCCCATTGGTCCACTTTCACGGTAGGTCTCGACACGATTTCGTGCCCGCCATGCGTAACGAAAGAACCGTATGGAGAAAGAGAGAGAGAGAGAGAGAGAGAGAGAGAGAGGGAGAGAGAGAGGGGTAGAGAAGAACGTGGGCGGCGCGTGTGAGACGGAAAAAGCGAGAGGAAGAAAGCGTGGAAATGGAAGGGAAAGACAGCTGGCTCGAGGGAAACTGGCGGGAGCGAGCGAGTCAGGGGGTAAGGAAAGGGGGAGAAAGTGTGCTGGGAAGAGAGAGAGAGAGAGAGAGGGAGAGAAAAAACGCGTCGTTCCGAGAAAGGAGAGGAGCTGCCGGCGAGCCGGGATCGATACGCGCAGCGTTCGAGCCTTCCGTTGCGCAGCACTTAGAGCCCTTTTCTAGAAATTAATCGATAGGTGAAACACACGAAACATCTTTCGCACAAGATCGCTCGGCTACCGGCATCCTCGGCGAGACTAAGATCGTGCTGGCTACCGAGATACACTATCGAATCGATCACTGGGTACTGTTTCCTTGGAATTTCTACGTCGAAACGGTACCATCTCGGCCTCATCTCGCAACGTTTCTGGAGAAAAGCGTCGAACCCTATTTTGATCCAGAGACCGAGAGATACGAGAAAGGGGTGAAACGAAGCTTCGGAACAGTGAGTGCGCACTAGTTCCTTGGGAGAGATAGGAGAATGCAATTATTGCAACCCTCGTTACACGTGTCGCAAACTGTGAATCCACGAGTTCTAAAATTGACCCTACAAGTACACTTCCCTTTCCCTTTATTGTTCCAGCGTATCCGAACAATAGTACATCACGTAGAATCAGTGCACAACTAAAGAAGTACACGTAATCCAAGAGCAGCGATAAATTACTAAAACTGTCTGTACAGAATAAACACTTCGTCCCACGATTTCCCTCGCATCCAATAAAATCTAATATGACAGCCATTTCTGATCACTCAGCGAAACTTTGACTCGATCGAATCCCTTAGCGTTACCCTCAATTTATCTATTCGATATGGGAATAAGTTTTATTCGTTTTTTTTCTTTTTTTTTTTTATGTAGAAAACTAATCCCAGCGCGTATAAGCAATTCTTCAAGTGTCTGACATTGATCATTATCAAGTAGTTCCTAAAGTTCCTTATTTTGGAACTTTTTCGGGGCATCATCGCGTTCTTTGTCGTTGACATCGAAATCATCATCATCTTTCCATCAAAAGATAGTAGTGGAAAAAAACTCGCCGCAAATACTGTACCTGTTTTTAACAAATGTCGACATTTTCGATGCGACAAAACAAAAGTCTTTCCGTGTTCGAAAGCTCACATAGACAATCTACGAAACCGTGTACCGAAAGGTTAGAAAAGATACAAGCGATATTATTAACCCTTTGCACCCGGATGTCCTATCCGAGGAAACACTGCAAATCAAGCATATTATCATTTGTTAAATTTCATCAGAACTTTTCGAGAAATGCATGTTTTTCAAGATTTCTATTAAAAATGAATATTTTCTATTGCTAGCCCATGTGACGAGCCCGAGAAGACGGAAAGTGCGAAAAGCTAATTACATATATAGGGAAAGGATTAAAATTCATTAGACTACTAAATAATTATTGCACATTAACTGGTGGATAACTGAAATTGGCCAGAATTCCGCAATTTCGCAGTTTCGCAGTGGGAAACAGCCGCGTCGAAAGAAACGAAACAAAGCTCGCGTTAATCTCGTTAATAAGCTGTCCTCGACGTCGGGTGAATTGATCCGGACGTCAGACGAGCAGAAGCTGCGAGCCAGGGCCGACGACGATGTTGTCTCATTGACTGCGTGTACCAGCGGCGTTCTATGAATAGATCACGTGGGCCAGCCGCGTCCTCCCTGGCCGGGCGGTCCATTAAACGCGCGCGTACCCGCGTCCAAGATTCTTGTCTGGGAGGTGCACAGGTTCGGGGCTTTTGACCCCCCGCGAATATGCGGCCGGTTGCGCAACACTTGGCACGATCGCGCGTTATATCGAACCAGCTAGGCAGTTCTTGTCCGCCAGACGAAACAAGCGACGCGTCGTCCGTTGATTCGCAATTTTTCATCGAACAATGATTACACGTTGCTCTTCGCGAGCTGCGCTACTAAGCAGAAGGCTGTTTTAATTCGTTGCGTAACAAGTTAGACGTTGATCCATTAATAGAACGAATCGTCTTCTGCGACGCGATAGAGGATCGGAGGAAGGATGACTATTTCGTTTGTTGTCAAATTAACTCGAGTTATGTTTAAGCGCAGATTCATTTGTCTTCGAGGTTCGAGTCTACGTTGATTCTCAGTCAACTCGCATCTGTGATCTACTTTCGGCTGATAATAGAAGCGGATCGACGGGTTTGCCGTTATCGCGTCGGTCTATTCGTGAAAAGGTTAGAACAGAGTTCTGGTTGGAACTTTCACCGGCCATGCTCAACTTGGGATACCGCTGTTCTAACAATACGAGTACCGCTGTTTTTTTTTTTTTTTTACATCCGCGATACGTATCTGGCAAATTGAATAATATCGCAGTAAAGGGAAAGAAACTTGCCGTTTGCTCCGTCATTTTCTCTCCGCGATACAGTGGTAATCGTTCGCACGTCGTATCTGCTGCATCTATATCTATGCTTGGTATTCATCCGGTTTCTTTTTCGCCGATTTTCAAAAAAAATGCCAAACAATGTCCACGTGTCGGAATTTGCGAACGAGTCCAGTCTTCCGCCGTTACGAACGACGTCGCATTCTTGCGCGTGATTTTTTGCGTCGCGTCGCGTCGCGTCTTCTGGAGCTAGTTGGAACTAGCCGTGAAAGTTTTCGAAAGTTCGTTGGTTTCTCCGTACGGTTTGGCCAGGAGCCATTAACGTTGGAGGCGAGCGTCGGCGTTTGGGATTTAACGAACGCATGAAAATGCGTACGATGCACGGTTCGCCAGGCTGCGCCCTCGCTCGCCAGGATGCACCCGCACTCGATGTTCCTGCATTTTATAAATTCGATACGCGTAACTTGGCCGCGTTCGATTGCGCTGCAACCGGAAACGTTTCCGATGTAGATGCATCTGGTCGTTACGAAATTCAGGGTTGGAAATGCGCGGTTGTGTTTCATTCGGGAATCGTCGTTACGAGGTCCATTTGCAATCGAGATATCGTATGAACGATCATTGTATACGTATAGGTAATTACCTGTTAGGAGGAGGCGTATGTAACGTAGACTTAGGTCCTGATCCATTGTTGATTTCATATATTCAATTATAATTACGTTTGTCTTGCACTATACGACATTAAAAAGTAACGCGGCATCGCGTTAAGGTTTAAAGCTCGCGCGTTGGCGTGCATCGAAGATCCCGTAATATTAATAAATTCGGAAATTTCTAAACTTTCGAACAACGAAAGCGTTCCGCTCTATTTCTTCTGGAAAGCAAAAATAATGGAAAGCGACGGAACGGAGCGAGGGCGAACCCGAAGAAAGTCAATAAAAGGAAATTTAATGTTCCATAGGAAGCCTGGCGGCGCCAGGCTGATACGATCCCTAGACAGGGTAGGGGGGAAAGGGGGAGCAATTATCATTCTCGCGCAAGGGAAGCTGGAAGCGCGCGGCTGATGGATCTCGTTACGGTGCATCAACGTGCCCGCGCCGCGCGGCGCGCGCCGTCGAGGAATCGTGATTTCGCTGCTTTTCTGCCCACATCCGCCTTCTCCGCGGCCGACAGCTCTATTGTTGCATTATCTTCGGGCACTGACCACGTCGAGATTAAAGTTTTAAAGTTCCATAGAGAAGCCCGAGGAGGAGCCGGGAAAACTGGCGAGGAACGCGTGCTGCATGCAGCCCCGGCAGCCAGTCGCGTCGCACAAAGGCGTGAACATCGAGGGACGCCAGATTGGAAGCTCACCCCCTCGATCCACCCTGTTCTACCCGCCGTCGTTTCTGTATTTTTCATTTCGATTCAATTTCAGCCAGGCTTCCTTGATATTGGAATCGATCCCCTTCCCACGATACGAAATAAACCCCCGCTGTGGAAACAATAATGGCACTTCGCGATACGAACGGATTTCCTCTCGTTTCGAGCATTATTTACTCGCCATTCGGTGTACAAATGTTTAAACTAGATCTGAAATGGAAATAACGATAGCGTGAATATATTTATATAATTCTGACAGAAGCTGATGGAACAAATGGTGATAGAAATTTTCTTCCTTGTTGTCCTTTGAACGATTTAAATAACCATTTCGTTCACCTCGACGTTGCAAGTTAACGCCCGTTTGCAAGTTAAGCGCGTCGTTCCTACGGAAAGGATAAACGACAAGAACGTCATCGAATCTCTCGGTGTACACCGAGAACAGAATATCCACCCACAATGAAGAAGAAAACGTGGGCTTCCCCAACGCGAGGCGGACGAAATCAACGCGTCATTCATCCGGATCGATGAGTCACGGGATGACGACGACGGCGACGACGGCGACAACGTACACCGAGGCGCGGGAGGACGGGCCACTACGCCACTGGCTAAAGTCCTCGTTACGTACAGCCACGGAGTTCATGAAAGTTCCATTGGAACGAAACTCGGCCGGGCTTTCAGCCGGCTGTTCGCCGCTCCTCTCTTACGGTCCTCCTCGACCGTTGTCATCATCGTCGACGTTCGTCCCCTCGAAAGCCTGGATTGACGAGCTCGCGCCGCAACTATGGAAACACTGTCTCGCTCGCCAAGGATCTCCAGGAAGAGCCCGAGAAGCTCCGCTACAGATGCTGGGAATACCAGTCACCGGCGATCCTCGCAGGGCGACGACTTCACCGTGCCCCCCCCCCCCCCCCCCGCCCGCCCCCGGTATTACTTTATTGGACGTGTCGTATTAAGTCACGTACGAAGCATCGGATGCCGACGATATAAACGCGCATCCAAAATAATTCCGGTGACGAAATTGGTTCAATTACGGCTGGAATACCGCTCCAAATATTTAGATCGACCATCGATCGAGCCCCTGTCGGATCGGGAATCGAGCTCTTCTCCCTGATCGGATCCCCGTCGGATTGCGAGTATTTCAAACGACCTCGAGATCACGACTCGGTAATGACGAAGGAATTTTTTTATTAGACACCTTTTGCCAGAACTGAAGGAACAAAATAATTGTTAAACAGAAATAATAGAGCATAAAGAAAATATTTTCAAAAGAAAGAGTGATGATATTTTAACGCAACAAACGATTGAAAATGATTATTTTTAGTTTTTATAAGAATTGCCGAATGGAATTGAAACAAGTATTAACTAATATATTAATGAATGCTGAATAAAAATAACACTTTGTAAAACACAGAACAACTCTATTGTTTTATAGTTGCCAAATGTTATCTTTGTCTTTATTTATGAATTTTCATTAAATCGATTATTTCGTGACGCCTTAACCTTAATAGAATAATAAGTGTTGTCCAATAATGAGCGCGGTCGCTTATTAGTCAGCGATCAATTGCAGACAGACGCGTAGTCGTTTTACCGATTTTATTCGAGAGTGAAGCGCGCGATGGTCATTTCGGGCACGTATGCAGTCTCCTTGGAACAAATGCAGACGACAACCGTAACTTGATACACGCAATGACTGTCGAACTGTTGTGTTCCCCAGGTGAGTTTCCAACGAGTCAGCTGTGCTGTCTGTACTGGAATCGCGATGTAGCCCCCAGCGAAATACGAGATTCCTAATGACTATCACTGCTGCCTGCAGAGACAAGCAACCGCGTTGTTCGCGGTTTCTCTTACTATTTCTGCGAAATTCGACTCCTCCTGTCTCGTACGAATAATGTGATACAAGTGTGAGAACGAAATATCACATTCGACCTTTCTGCGGAAAAAAGGTAGAAATTGTGCGCGCTGCTTGCTTGCATTTCTTCGTTTAATCGAAGACGTTGCGCGTAACGTTGCGGACGACGAACGATTTAATGCAAGAAGAAACGTGGCGCTTTTTTCCACGGTGTCGCTCGCGTTTGATTAATGCGACGTTTCCGAGCGAAACGGAGTTCGGCCGATCTAGAAATCTGTTATCTGTTTGGTCGTTTCCTCGCGCCCCAGTCCCCGACTTCCTCTTCCTCGTCCGGAGCCGGCCGCGAGGGGAAGCGGCTTCGACAAATCGCGCAGCCAGTAGGAGGACTAATTACACCTACCACGGAAAGACGATCCGCTAACGAGTTTCCGGCTGGTGCTCGCAACCGATTCGCGCCGGAATTAAACCGGCTCCGTCGACGATGTACGGTCAATTCCGTGCCCGGAGTAAACGTCGTCCTGGCCGAGTTAATCTCTTTCGCCGAGCTCGAGACGAATTGCCAGATGACGGACTAAGAGAATCTTTTACGATCCCAAACGAGAACGCGAAACGGTTGTTCCCCTCTGTTCTTCTGTTCCCTGTAGTCGCCTCGGATGAATTATTAACAACATAAAAAGCAAAAAGTTCCACGCTATTATATGCCACAAGTAGTTTTAATCATCTTCCTGCCGATTTATTGTAGTATCTTTTACATTATCCATCATTTAAATTAATGTGACTAGATTAGGTGTCCCGCAAACTGCCTCGCATTGGACAATCTTTTCTCTTTTGGGCGAATAAATTTTCACAAAGTCGATGTTGGGGTTGATACGAAATAGCGCTACAATACTGTTTTAGCGATGAAATGATGAATTATTGAAATAGTTTTTTTTCATAGTTTGGAAAATTATATTTTTATTTGTTTTTATCTCACGTATAACAGTTCGATTATTCCATTATGGCTTACAATATTCCATATTAAAACATCCGATCAGTTTAATTCCGACAGATAGGCTGCTATATTGAATTTTTTCTATGGACAGAACACTTATGGAATGCAGAACGACATGCTCTATATACTCCGTTAGTGTAATTACTCTATGTAGAATGTTGGAAGAATCTATTATTAGAATCGGGGAACAATTATTGAATTGCACCAAGCTGAAAGAGATAAGGAATAAATCGCAATGACTTGCGAGATCGCGACGAGTAACTGCAAGGATAATAATAAACTCTAAGGATAAACAGAGAGGCACGCTGATACAATCTCGGGAATGGAGAAAAAAACGTTTAATCAGCCGAATTTTAGATACTGGAGAGACAGATGAAAGTCTGATCGATCGCGATATTTAGTCGTTTACGTCCTCTTTACAAGGAAACCGATTAAAATGGTAAACGAGAGAGTTTCCGCGGTCACCGACAACGCGCGATAAAAGTACTCCTTTCTTTAAATTACCCTTCCGGGATAATAAAATTCCGCGCGGGCAATTAGCCTCTGTAACCGGTGGTTGCTTGTGGAAATATAGATAGGTCCGGCGCAGATAATTTTCGAACTTCCTTGTTCGAGGTAATTCGACTGGCGCGCCTTGTCCGTGGTGGTCCCGCGGTCGTAACACGGGTCTATAAATTACCGGAAGAACGACCCCGAGGAATATCGATCGGGTCCCCGCTGGCGTTCGCCCGATTATATCGGACACTCGTCAACCGACCACCTACGCGTGGTAATGAAAGGTTGGCCCAGTCGTAAACCTTGCCCTTAAAAACGGGACCCGGGCCTGGACGAAAATACGAGCGAATGGAGGCGAAGCGAAACGTTCGCGTTTCGCGTTTCCTTTGTCAATGTTTGCCACGATTATTTCCACCATTGACGACACGTTGGTCTGAAGCGATGAATTTTAGTAAAATTGTTGACAGCGTTCGAGCTTTCTTATCATCACGCACTTATTAGGAACAAAAAGAGAAACTAGCTCGATAGTTAATTTTAATGAACTGTAGAGAAGATAGATGAAGTTATCAATTCTTAATTGCGAGCTCTTCGAAAATTCAATGAAAATAGAGGAAACGAACTAAATTTACCCCTCGAACGACTCCGGAACCGTAAAACGCGATACTTTTTTATGCTAATGGAAGGATAATCTCCCCTCATTACGTGTATCTTTTATCAGCTCCACGGTTATTAATCGAAATTATACCTTCTTTTTTCCCCCGCGCTTCGTCATTAATGGATCGTCGCGAAATCCAACGGAGAGGGTTGCGCGCCCGCGAGAGACGTATTGTTATTATTATGCCGCATTCCCGTGGCGGAATATACTAGCGGAGCTAAGAGGAACGGGACCCACCGCGAAATTGCTTTCTGCCGTTTGATCATAATCCAATCGTTCCACCACGGACTAAACCGCCTAATGGGACGCGGAACCCCCGACATCTCGGCCGGAAAATTTATGAACGCCTGTTTCTCTATGCAAAGAGACCGCCCCGCGGAGGAATGCTCGGCTGCGCCCGCGCGCCGCTGTTAAATTAATGCAGTCCCTGCCCTTTAAATGGCGCAACGCGCACGCACTATCGAGAACGCGCGCGCTTACATGCTCGCGATTACTGCGAATGAATCGAGTTAAAGCGAGGATACGGAAATTTCCTAGGTAATGGTACAGCGAGCTGGAAAACCTTTTCTTTTCGGGAAAACTTGCTTCTCGACTGGTTCTTCCACTCTGTCGGCTGTCGAGTCGTAGCGAGAGCGAAGGATTTCAGTCTTCGGAGACTTTCAATTTCCATTTTATCGATTGCGAATTAATTATCATTGATCTGTGAAATTTCGTTATTTTTTCCCCAATTCATATTTTTATTTCTACTGGTTGGTTTGCTGCTTTGACTCTTCTAACGACATCGTCTATTTTACACGGCGAGGTAGCTCTCCGGAAACGGGTATCTCCTCGCAATGAACGCCAAGAGGCAGAGGAAAGTTTTCAAAATTTGAACAACGTCAGTCGAGGAAGCTTCTCTTAAGTTTCAAGGATAGGAGTCTGCTTCGAAGACGAAGTTACCGGACGGAGGAGGCTTTAAAAGTCTCGCGTATCTAATTGCTCCGGTTAACGTTCATCACGTTGATACGCTCGCTTTTTATGGACGGGCTCATTATCCGCGCGTAACGATGCGCGACCGGTGAGCTCGTTCGCGCACCGTTGCTCCTAAAATAGGCAAAAAAGCCTGGCACCAAGGTTCGCCAGGCGAAAATGGTCGCGAGGATTACGCAACGTCCACGGAGGCCCCTTCCATTGGAGCCAGCTCGCGTCCTAGAACCGCTCTGAAACGTGTTTTTCGCCGCTGCTGACATCATAGGTAAGATCGTAAAACGGCAATAAAATCGGCCGTGCATCGATTAGATCTCCGAAAATACCGAATGCACGCCTGTGGTTGCTGGTTAATTTCGTTGCTGCGGAAAGCTGCACCTCCTTCAACTAACGCGAATCGATTAATAGGAAATTTAATGCATCCACGTAGAACTCATTAATAACAATTAAAAATGATAAAATAAGTACAACAATTTTCGTAGCCATTGTGCAACTACCTATATCGATTCGTACTCCGATATACGGCCCTCTTAATCGGAGCAACATCCAATTTATGCTGATAACAGGAAACGGGTACCAAAATACTCTCGCGAGGAAAAAATTCCAGGTATTACGAAACGATGGTCTGAACATCGCGAGTCCGCAAACCGGTTAAGCCACGCAGCAGATAAGTTATCGTAGCATCGGGCGTAGATTTTATCCCGCGCTCTTTTAGCATATAGATGGAAGTAATACGGCCCTCGCCGATCGGCACCCTAAACGTGACAGGACGCCACTCCACTGCATACCTGTCTCGTAAAACTTCCTGGCAGAAACCAACCACCTCTGACGATCCGCTTTACACCGTCGAGTTTGGAAATCCGCGAAATGCCAGCCGGACGCTTCTCGAGAAGCGGCTGCTTACATAATTTCAGGGCGGAGAGAATTTTAACACGTCCGAGCGCGATCGCAGGTGCTAAAACGGCGATGCGGCTGGCTCCCGGGGAAAAAAGTGCAAAGATGAAGGATTTTTTTTTCGAACGACTCGGCCAGACCAGTCACGAGATTGGACCTCGTGATTGTTATACAAGAAAACGTACGAAACGAATTAGGAATCGGTCGATGTCAAGAACGTACGACCGAGTAGCCCGCGACCATGGTCGAGCAAGTGGTACCCCGATGACGTAACCATGAGCGTCCGTGTTTCGCAATGCGCGGGCACGTAAGCCAGCGTCTCGACTCGCGTCCCAAGCGTGTGCGTGCCCACAATCTTTTCAACTTTCTCTCTTGACGAGTAAACAGGACGGGTTCTGTTGACGTCGCGGCGACTGGTCCGCGAGGCGCTGCGCGGAATTAGCATTTTTATTGAAACCTTACGTCCTACGGAAAGACGAACGCGACACGTATATATCAACGGGTCGCGCACCCGCGGTTTCGCCCATCGAGATCCTCCATTTTTCGAACGTTCGATCTCGAATTCCAGACGTAGCAGCGAGGGAATAACGATCTCGTACGCGAAACGAATTAACATAAACTTCCCGTTAGCGAGACGAGCAAGCGGTAATGACGCTACCAAGCCAACGCGAGATGCTATCGAATTTTCCTCAAGGTTTTGTTCAGAAAAAACGACACGAATGAAGAACTGAATGCAGTCCCAGCGGTGAATGCGGCCGTTTGTTGGACGGCCTTGGGCCGACGCGGAACAGCTAAAAACCGTTGGGGACATCCAACGACCACCAAACTAGTTTTACCTTCGTTCTTATTCAAAATAGCCTTATTGTCCACTAAAGTTGCTATTCCGCGCGCGAAATCGATCGTTGCATCTTGAAATTTGAACCACGCGCTGATGTGCCACACTCGTCGAACGATGAGCCCCGCTCTGTCTTCGATCTCGAGATTTCTCGCGATGATGAGTCACGCACGTACGCACGCTAGACACGTCAGCCTAATTATAACGATTATGTCTCGACTGGTCGAGCGGCTCACGTGGCGAGTCCGTATTCGTAACCTGCCAGGGTCTGCTTTCGCCCTTCTGGACGTATCAATTAGTGGAAACACACTCGGGTAAAAATAGGAGTGTCAAAGGGTGGATCTTATTCTTTAGTCGACGAGATAAGATCGATTTTCCATTTTGAAGAGCGTAACTTCAATGGGAAATTTGTCTAATTCCCAGAATGTTATATGTATTTCTATGTACTTGTTTCTATATTTAAAACTTAAAAAGTGTTCCGCGATGAGAAAAATTGCTGTAGAGATGCGTGAAAAATCGATGAGAGAGTTGTGATAAATGCTCGTGTGTGAAATTAGTGTAGAAGTGTCAAACAAAACAAGCAGTTATGTATAATAAATATTGTACATGGAAACAGCAACAAATACTATTTTTCTAAAATTGAATTCTACAGCACATTTGCAATATTGCGTACGATTCTTTTTCGTGGAGTGAATTTTGAAAGCAGAGCGTTATCGCATAGGAATATTTCGCATCCTGAAGTAGACACAGAGGTACGTTTGATCTATTCGAGTCTATTCCAGAAATTTCGTTATGTCCGGTAACGGAACGAAGGAAATGTCCGGTCGGCGAAATCACGGGGGCGAAGCGAAGCTCCCAGCGGTTTCAGCGATTCCACAGGTGCCGGCGCCGAGCGCCGTCAAACGACTACGCTCTTTATCGAGAATGAATAATTTCTCCGCAGGCGAGGCGCGCCGAATCGATTGGGCCACTGATTTTCCCAATCCCCGGGAATTTCCTTGGGGAAATTAGCTTCATCGGAAGATTCCCATGGTTCACGTCAAGCGAGATCGCTGGATTATGGTCGAAGGGGTGGCCAGGGGAAGCTTTACGAAGTTTCACTTCCCTCGAATTCTCCACGAGCCACGAGTACAGTTTGCCGCCCCCTTAGCGGCGGCAGCCACGGCTTTATTTCGCGTTCGCGATCCTCGTCGCTACGATTTCCTCGCGCAATTTGCACCTTTTCTTCCCGAGTTTCTTCCGAAATCGCGCGAACGACGCAGTCGCCCAGTCACCGCCAAAATTTACCAACTTTACCAGTAATCGCGCTGCTAGATATGCCAATTTCTAATGAACAAGATTTGAATTAACCGTTCGACCAACTCGGCGGAACTTTGCATTTAACTCGACTCTTTTAACTGGAAAGTGAATTAGCGTTCGCGGATTCCTGTTCCTCTACTATTTAAATAAAGCGACGCCGTCGATTACCTGTCGAATCGATCGCGTCAGGTTTTAACTGTTGCAGTAATGTTGTTGTGGTTCACTGTTGCAGTGATCACTAACATTTGCTTTCTTCTAGACCAGTGTTTCCGAAACTTTTCTTTACAGAATAACTATGACTATAGAGTTCTTATCATGTGATTCTGTAATAAAAATTACGCTATTTCAAATCAAATAGTCTAACGATAAGATTGTTTAAGTATCGATGAAACTATGAGAATTCCATTCGAATTTATTTCATATCGGTGTGTGCAGCGCGACTCTACGAACGTTTGAATCACGCGTGGATACTCTGTGACTAGTTTCAAATGAATCGGAAATAAATCGATGACTGCATTGAGCGATATTTCGTGCGCGACTTTCAATTAAAATCAAACTCGTCCAAGTGCCGGGTCTCGAATTTGAATGTCTGATTGGACCGTCGAAATTCAATTAAGCGCGGTCAAACTGAAAGGAGATCAGCGCGGCTCCGTAAAAGGTTCATTTCGAGGGATCTTTCGGTATTCTTTGCCCGCGTGCCAGCAGACTTTGCCTGTGAACGATCGATCCGCGTCGATCCACGGTCCACCTTTGGCCTGCCATTTCACAAACGACTCGACGCGACTTAACGTCTGCGGTTTCCTTTTTAATTCTCCTCCACTCGATCGTGTTTACGAATATCTCGATTCAGCACCAATGTTGACTTATTTATTTACGTACATTTTGGAACAAATGTTACGTTTACGCGACAATTAATTTACAATTTTGCCAGCAATTTAATTCTACCGCTTAAATTAACTAAAAGGATTGCGAATGAAAGATTGTATTAACCAAATGTTGTTCATCGATTAATTGAATTGTAGAGCTGGAATTCGAATCAGCTCTCGAGTAAAATAACGAGAAGAACAAACAGCTAACGAAGAACGTGCACGAAATTCCACTAATTTTGTAAAAGCGGTGCGCGCATCTGTAGAACAAGCAAAATTAAGAAAGAAAAAAAAAGAAGAAAAAAAGTACCCAGCAACTAACGAAGAACGCGTCCGTGAAATTCCATCCCCTCAAAAAATGAAAGGACATTCCCCACCACCTTCCATCCGTTCTGTCGTTTATAGACAAACGGCTCAATGATTAGTCGCGCTCGAGGAAACCGATCCAATCACATCACGCGGGAAACATTCCTTGTTACGTCATTTCCTCGTCCCGCAAAGCATCCCCGTCCACTTTCGAACAAACAGCGGAGGGTGGATGGGAATCTCGAGGTGCATCGGAGGCGACCACGGGCGAGTTAAAGCGGGGGGATTCGCGGCAACAATTCCGAGCCACGCGCCGCAGCGGTCGCGCGATCCACCCCCGAAACTCGAAATTGCTGGCGGTGTTCCACGTCCTTACAAAGTAACCAGGCTTGGCTGGCGTCCGCGGCGCAAGGACACTCATAAACCGCGGCTTGTTTGCCCGAACGCTTGTATAAAAGGGAATTAAAAGGGCCTCTCGTCTTGGTAGCCCCGTCTCGGAAATAAGAATTCCGCGGCATTTACAAAGAGGCCAGTTCGCGTTTGACCGAGGCTACGAGTGTACCTTTGAAATGAAAAATCGCTGGATACCGCGCCCCTCCCCCCCCCCCCCCCCTTTCCTTTCCCTCTTCCGCATCCTTCCGTCCGCGCCTTTCGAGAGACACTCCGCGGCGGGCTTCCAATGTTTTTACTCTAACCATCCCCGGACTTTGTCTCGTTTCTCGTTCCTCGCTCGATTGTTATGAGAACGAAGACCCCCGGAAATCTACAACGATGGAAATATTTATTGAACTACTCGAACGTTAAACATATTGCCACTCGTGTCTCTATTATTCTCGAGTGTTAAACTTTAACTTGGATCACTGTTTCACATACTTTTCTCATTACCGAACACTTACTTTAATTTCAACATTTTTAAACACTTATAGACTAAATTTCACTTCTTAGTTACAATTTCTTTTAAAAGTTCTTTTTCTTAATTATATCATATTTTTTATTATACAATTTGTGTTCATGTTGTTGGAAAAAATTGTGTCGATTAGATTATTTCTGAGTGTAATTTAGATTTAAGATCTCCTGCCAACCAACGGGATACCGTAATTCTGTTTTGTTTTAGTTTTACAATAATCATCGATTAAAATAATCGTCGAAAATCGGCGTGCGTTGAAAGCAATTAGAGCGAGAGTGTGTATAATCTTATATAATCTTCGTATATTTAATAAGTAACGTTCTCATCCCAATTATCCCATATCATTAACGATGATAAAGAGATAGATATTATCACGTGACTTATGTTTTAGTTATAAAACTACAAAATTTATTAACTGCATTTCATTTGTATGTTTCGTTTGTGAAAGTGTGCTATACAAATTTTCCACTGCGTACATACGTCGATCTATTCTGTTCTCTTCCTACATTTTACATTAAAGCTTTCAGCCCCCTGAAATTACTAGTAATAAATTAAAATTGAATTAAATTAATCTAGAGAGAGAGAGAGAGAGAGAGAGAGAGAGAGAGAGAGAGAGAGAGAGAGAGAGGAGGGAGTGATGTAATAAATATAATCCAATATTGTACGGGTATTGCGTTCCATATTAATTATCGTAATATATGGGTGTTAATCGACGCATAATCGTAGGTACATTGAGAGCCGAATCGCGAGGAAGGATCTATTTGCAAACAGCAGCGATTTAGATCATCGACGGATCGATTAGACGCGTGACAAAGCGGCTGTTATCGTTCGCGACCTTTCATCCGCAATTAAGCTCATTAACGCTCGTTCTCGACCCGATAATTAACTCAAACGTAGGCAACAAAGCGTGGAAACGCGGCCAGTTTCAATTGGCTGCGGCTCAGCGTAGCCTCGATCACTGAGCGGGGGGACATGCACGTCACTTTTCAAGAATGCGAATGCGAATCTTTTCCTTCAATGAGAATCGTTTGCTGAATGAATCAGCCTCGATCTTTCATTCACTGAATCACTGCTTTAATCGCTAATATGAGAACGAAGACGCGTATACGAATAATTCATGATTAATATTGCACACTTCTTGCCTCTGTTTACAGTGAACTTGGTACGCAATTCCTGTTCACAACGGCCGAGAGACGTGCATCACCTACGACGATTTTTCCAGCTGTTATATCAGATTTCTGTAATGTGAGAGTAAGAGGACAAGATTATACGATGCGGTTGGAGAATCCAGTGGACGCACACTCGGAATCGAAACATTAAACTTGACTTATTACTGGTGAAGTGATCTCGAGTAAGAGGTTGAAACGATTTCGCATCGGCGAGAGTGTGCTCTTCGAGTTTCAGTTTCTTTGAAATAGTGGAAAAGAAACCGAGAAGAATCTGCAACGTTTCGCCAACAATCGCAGTTACGCAAGTTTAACAAGAAGAGAATGAAAAAAATCCTCTGGTATACTTGACTCGTAGGCAAGACTCGGTGAAACCGCACCAGGTTTGCGGTCCAGCTCGCAATTAGAATCGGATCTTCGCGGAGGAGACGCGGGATGGTAAGAAATTCGGAAAGTTACGCAACTGTTTAACCGGAAGTTCCGGCTACGCTGGAAATTTTTCTCTCCCGTCTCAATTACGAGTTAGCTGTGAGAAATGGCGTTCTCAAACAGCCGCGAGGAAGGAGCGGGCTCGCTTAAAGGGTTTCGCGGTGGTCGTCCACCGGTCTAAAAGATTCATGCAGCGGCAACTTTTCCTATTCAACGAGCCAGCGGCGAGTATCTCGTTAGATCCGATGGAAATCCGCTTTAAAACGTAACTGCGATAAAAGGGCGATGCTTCTGCCGGGAGGACGGTAATAGCCTGGCTGGCGATTGAAATTTTTATCGCCCCCTTTCCCTTTCGATTCGCCTCCTTTCTCCGGTTCGGTTCGATCGATACGCGAGTTCGCCTTCGCCCGCCAGCTTCCCACTTTCAGATTTATACACGGTGTCCGGCCCGATTATAACCATCGAATTTCCATGATAAAGTAGCTTTCAGCCCGATTCTTGGCTATTTAAGCGGATCACAAAAAGTATTTTTTTAGAAAATTTCAACACTTTCTCTGATCACTGTGGCTGTGCTTGTTAACGTGGATCTCGAAAAGAATCGTCTCGGACGAAAGAGCACTGCAAGCAACGATATATAGGCGTTCTAATCGGCCCGATTGTGATCAATGTTTTCCGCTCGACCTTGCGATAATGTAACGAGAGACCGAAAGGAAAGAAAAACAGTCTCGAGTTCTTTTGTGGTTCAGGGCAATCGCGAGGACTTAGAAACGGGGACATTAACCCTTATATAGTAACGTTTCGTCTCATCGGCCGAATGCGAGTTACAGCGCTTGGATCGACTAAGAAATAACATCATTTACGCCAACGTTCCAAGAGATGAAAGAAAGCGAAACCTTATTATTGTATAATCTAATTTTTTTTTTATTTAATTCCCTGTGGAATTCCTTAACAAAAATGTAATTCCTTAATAAAAAAAAAGAAGTAGCACAGTAATATTGAAAAAATTAATAAATATTTGACTCTGAAATTTTGCATGTGTAATACTGAAAGTATTACATCATAATTGAACGCTGTTGAAAATCTGGCAAAAGATAGTCCAACAGGAATTTGACATGGTCACGCGAACACGTGTTTACGAACGAATGTAAGTATGCAAGGGTGTAACACAGGTGGGACGTACTTTTAATTTAAAAGGGAATCCATTAAGCCTCGAGGGCTGTGTGTGTAGAGGAAAATAGATATTTCAAGCAATAAAAGACCTTTTACCTTTCCCCCTGACACAGTGACATTCCGTGTTTGTTCCAGCTCGCGGAACTACTCCCTCAAAAGGACTCCGAAATGGCGTTTGGAAACGGGACCAATATACGGGACGTCAGACGAACGTCGCACTAGGTCACGCTCTGTCGGCGACAACTTTTTTCATTTCCCCGCAGCGACAGCCTAATTTCGGTGCCGCGAGCGGCTATCAAAGCGCTTGATTATTCGATGGATCTCCCTTAAAAGGTCGCGCGTCCGCGATGCAGTAGCAACTGGCTCGGTTCGGGCCAAGAATTGTTGGATCATGCGGCTGACGAGTGTCTTTTTTTGGGTCGAAATTTAAATTGTAAATCCCAGAACGTAAAACGGGCCGACCCGCGACGGAACGCGAACGCAACAGGCGTCGCGGGCCTGCAATCCACTCCCGGACTTTCCGATGTGCACGTGCACAGAGGGAGGGGTGACAGGCGGCGTGAGATTTGCAACATCGTCTGGCATAGTCAGACAACGTCTCCTGGCCCGCTCGAGCGTGTAATCGACCGGTCTGAAGCATCCCCTTCTGCACGCGCCTCCGTCCACGTGTGCGTGCGCCAAGAGGGCTCTGCTCCACACTGCTCTTACGCTTTGTCCCTTGTACACCGCCGTTCTCTATTATGTCCTCGAGAAAAATGTGTTTCGCGGCAAGTGGGCCATGCGACCTTCGGGTTACGTAATTTTCCATCGAATACCACGAAAATTCATCTGTTTTTCATTAGACATTGAAGATCACCGTCAAACGTCCCTCGACGGAACCGTCGAAAGAGAGCTACGTGAAATCGATCCGAATTACGAGGGCAAAGGGGAGGACGGTGGAATTTCGTTCTCTCCGACGAACGATCGAACGTTTACCGGGCCGATGAACGGCATAACGCACTGCGAGCGACCATTCGCTGGAGATCGCCGTAGCAAATTAACGGCAATTACCAGAGCCGGTGAACCATGGTTTGGAAATCGGGATCGGGACCGTATAACGAGTGCATTCGAAGCGTCGATGTTTATGATCGAGACGGCACAATAGCGTCGACGATTGAACGCGTCGTTGTTATAGACATTTTATGGGCTATGTAGCATCGGCTCGAAAAATAGTTTCTCCACCACTGGGCCCTACCAGCAACTTGGAGAAGAAGTTTTATTTTCAGCCCAAGGGAGGTACTGCAAAACAAGTTGAAACCCTTGTTCGAAATAGGAGCTATAAATAGCGCCTGGTAGGGGTGCGCGGAGAAAGTTTGGATCTCGAAACTAGAAACACGTGTAGTTCTTTCACGGCGACTGTGATCCAGCGCGTATGAATGAAGAAACAAACAACGCGGGCATAAAGGGTTTCGACATTTTCCAGAAGTGTAAGCTACCGGCGGTCGGGTTATCGCGCGAGTCGAGAAAAGATCCGGGAGCGAAAGCCTACAACGTCGCCTTGTTCTCGGCTCTCGAGTGCAACGGGCAAACAATACCGGTAGTGTTCAATGCGAAAGTTTCACGGTTCCCATTTCACTCCCTCCGCCCGGCTGGTTCGACCCTTCACTGAACCCTCTTTCACTCAACCGACTCCGCGCTAACGAAGACCAGAAACTCCTCGAACTAACCTTGTTTGTATGGTAAACGTATGTGAGTCGGACGGCCGCGTAATGAATGCGTACGCCTGTATGGGAAATGAATGAAGTCATTCTCGCGTCGAGCCGAGCAAAAGGAAAGTCCCGATATATCGCCTCGTCGTGGGGAGAGAGCCGCCCCGTGAAATCTATCGCGCAAAAACCGTTATGGTGTCAAAATTTTAGAGTGCGATGTGTGATTAACGCGTCGAAGTGGATTTGGCGCAAACAGTTCAGACTTTGTTCAAGTCGACGCGTCTGCAATTTATTAATAAAACAAGCAAAAGTGTACGCATACCAACAGGAATTCCGTGACGTAATCGGTCGCTGTTCACACCGTCTGTAACCGCCTGTAACGTTCCGTTGGAAAGCCGTTGATTAGTTATGGCATGTAGTGACTTTGCGGCGTATGAAAATATCAATGAAAATTGGACCGCTGCCACTTCTGCCGTCCCGTGCGATCCGCCGATCCGCCGCTCCGCCTCTACGAGCGCGCGGAAATTTGTAACGCGGCAAATTACCCGAGCTCGTTGTAACGTTGCGGTTGACAAGCAAATCCCTGGAACTCGACAGCCCCGAGCCACAAGCAAAATTTACAAACGCCACCGATTCAGCCCCTCCACGTTATCGAAACATCAAAGCACGAAACAATAATTATTTCTTCTGTTCGATACGTAATTTCAGCAGGTATCGAAACGTGATTTCAACGACTCTATTAAATATAATTGAACGTACCTCGCGGTTCGTAGGTCGTTCTCTTCGAAACAACGTTCCGTTGCGTATGGGTTCTGGAATCGTGTCGATGGAACGGGTATCCCTGGTCGACAACACGGTGCCACTTTCTGTGTCTGCGCGGCAGAAGGACACCCATGGGAACGCAATCGACACTCTTAATGAACGGATTACAACGGACGATGGCAATTTGCAGCCGATTATACACGTCCGCGAACAAGTTTCGCGACGGCACTTGCAACGGCATTTTCTCGCGCTCGGTATCAGCATGGTGTATAGATAGGATGGTCTATCAATCGATTGCCACGATGTGCGAACAAGTCTCGATACGATTCAAATATAACGATCAAAGAAATGCTTTTACATTTTGTGTAATCTTACATTATCTATATATTTTTTTTTTATATTTTTCTACTAATTTTCCGTTCCTTTTATACTTTTCTATGAAACGCTGAGAGTTCTTTGGAGTAACACGGTTGATCGTTCCAACTTCCTAACAACCATTGTTATTTATTATTTATTTAATTCTTATGACTAATTCTTTTCAGAGAATTGTAAAATGATTGTACGAATCCTGGATTTTCCGAAAATATAGCGACAGAAGAATACCTTAAACGAAAGTCGATTTATGTCAAACAGAGGAAAATGAGTTTTTTTCGCGACCATTAATTCGCGAAAATTGTTGTCGCGACAATTATACTACCTTTGAATGAAAATGTAAATTATATTTGCATGCAGACGCGTCGTATCCTCTGATTATTCCGCGTAAAAAGGTATCAACTACTTGTGGTGGCAATTGATTCACTGATGCGTGGTGATCAAACCATCCGAACACAGTAATCCGAAACGAGCCAAGGATCTAGATATCCAACAAGGATATCAGTGAACGCATCACGCGCGTTATTTCCATTTTTAAGACAAAAATTTGAAATAAACGAAACCTCGTTTCGAACACTTGTTCGCGAAACGAGAAGGAAACCAGCTGAAATATCGATAATTAACGACGGATCGATGCACGCGTCGACGACGAGATCAAGCTCTCGTTACGATGACGATGAAGCTGTGCACTTAAGCAGCGAGCGTCGATGACGAGCACGATAACTACGGGAGGATGTGTGGACAAGAGCGATCGAGCAATCAACGAGCGGCGAGGATAAGTAAGAAGAATGCGAATCGAATTTACCTTTTCGAATACCCGATTTAACGAGTTGAAGCTGGTCGCGCGCACGATTCGTAATAATCCAAGTTAAACCTATTCTAACGGACATAAGCTAATAGCAAGACGAATAGCACGACTAATTACATGCGATAAAAAGATGCGATAAAAAGAACTTTTACGATTACCACTGGTTATAAATGCTAGGCGCCTTACATTTACAGTAACTATACCCATCCAACTGGATACCACGCATTTGACTAGTGTGTTTGTTTTCGATCGTTCGTTGGTGGTGTACTGATGGCTAATTTCGCCGTCGTCGAAGGGTTAAACTTGTCTCATCTCAATGAATGGAAATTCTTCGTCACCAAAAACAGCTCAAACTGTATAAAAGTTCCTGTTCTCGGACCAATCCTCTTTGATATATTTATAATTCCTATAATCTTATACCTATAAACCTCCCAAGTGACTTCTTTCTTCCATGACTGGAAACTAACAGTTAATTCAACCAAAACTCAAGCTATTTTGTTCTAGCCAAGAAGGACGATAAAAAAATACAATCAAGTTCTTCTAGCATTCACCATCAATGACAAATCCTCAATCCCTTGGTCTTTGCAGATGAAATACCTTGGGACAGGGCTTGGGACTTGGGTGGACAAGACAGTTAGAAAAATTTCAATTTTGTCTTTGCAACAATGAATATATAAATTTTCAACTTTAGTGAAGCCACGAACTCATGAATTTATTTAATTTATACTTGTTGATTTTTATGGTACAATTCATACCTTTTCCGAAATGCCAAATTAACAAATAAATGCAATCATTCTTAAAGATGCGGCTCTCCGTTAACCTCCGTTTCCACAAAGTGGTCACCGAGCCAAAACAATTGTCCTGCCTTGGGGTGCTCATGAATAGCCATTTAAACCATAGCTGTGACTTCAAACTTGTTGACTTAAAAAACAAAACACTTCTAACTTGCGGTGCTCAAGTGTGATCCCCGGTTTTCATCTCAGGTTCACCTTCCGACCTATGTTTACCAAGGCTTTTTTACTCGGTACAGTGTATTCTATATAGCTAACTATCGTAAACTTCAGCTCGAAAAATATGTCCACTTATCCATTGCGGCAAGGTTCGCTACGCTGAATCGTGCTCCGAATTTAAACGTCACGGAGGAGCGTACCGCGAAAAGGGCGGGTGTGCGATGGTAGTGGTGGAAAAAGAGTCGGAGCTTTTTAGAATGAAAAAGAAACGAGGCAGGAAAGGTAGTGAACAGAACGATGTCCCGTTGTGCGCAGTGCATAATGACTCGATTGTAAATCGTCGAGCGCGCGCGTTGCATCATTCATGGGAACGGAGGGCGAGGGCGTCCATATTTGGCCGCGTCTCATCCGAGGCTCTCGCCACGGGGAGGACCGTTTGTTCATTAATCTTATAACGCAACTTCTGCCGCGTGAATTACCGACGGCCAGCTCGAGCCGCGCGAAACATCGCGCGATTCCGCGTCGAAAGGTTTCAATTAACCGCGCCCCGCTCGTTGAAAAACCAACCCACGTGGACGCGAGCTGCGTCCGTTCGCGGGTTGCGAAATTTATGAAACGTCGTTACGGCGTGGGCTGCGCGTGGTTCGCGAATTGGATTTTGCGTTACCGAGAACCGTGAGAATTGGAAGTTTAAACAGCGCGATAGCCGTTTGTTGCACGGTTATTCTTCTCAAATATGTGGTACAAGGTAAAACGCGTCGAGTTCGCGAGCGATACACTGAATGATTAATTAAGAGGCATCCATCCGTTTTTATGTCTACCAGCTTTTACATAATCTCCACGAGATAACCCTATTAGTAGGTCAAGGGGGTCAAACTCGATTCTCTGGCAGCAACTGTGAGAGAGTTACCGCGCGGATATCCTCTAACCGTGCACATAATAACAACAAACAAAAAAGATTTCTAAACAGACTTTCATTACTATTTATTCACCCTTCCTCGATCGTCGTCGTTCCTTTGCTCGCATTCCCGCATGATGCATACACCGCACACGTGCGCGCTCGTTCCTGGCGGCGAGTCGTTGATGAACTCGCGCTTTTCCGCGCGTATTTCACCCGAATTTACTTTCAGACGGCGAGCAAAGCGGTTGTGACCCAGTTCCCCCCCGCCCCACCCGCGAAAGAAAAACACGTGAATATGACATTTATTAAAAATTCAACCGAGTGGCTACTTGGCACGCTTTTACGCGGTCGAAGCCGGTGAGACGGGAGTTAAACCCAAAAATATTCATTACGCGGAGAATGGAGAACGACTTGTTGGCCCGAGGTTGCTCGCCACCCTCGACGATCTAGAAAGGTTTCAGGAGGCGTGCTTCGACAATGCGTCTAATTTTCCAGGGAAAGAAATTCGTGAAATTTAATAAGAACCAACGAGGACGAGCCGAGGAATGCGAGACTCGCCCCTATCGGCGTCACGCGTCTAACCGGACGCGACAGAGGTGGCGGGTGCACGAAAAAAAGAGCATTTTGGTCACGGCTAGCCGTTAATTGGAATGCCCAATTACGGCCAGTGACCGCGGACGAATATTAAATTCCCCGGCCCCAACGTGACCTATTCCGCGCCCACATTCGGTTACAACTGCAAACATTCTTGCACTTTATGGCAACGCTTTGGCCGTCAACCATCGAGATTTAGAGCTTAGAATTAGAATCCTGCGTCACGGCGACGGAACACCGTGCAACGCAGTAAAAGGTGAGCAAACCGAGACGAGCGGATCGATTACGTTTCGTGCATCAAAGAAACCGGTCTTCCGTAAACCTAGAACGCGGTCGCGTTTCCACACCGATCTTACGTTTATTCACAGCGAGAAAAGTAGAATAATTCGATTCACGACGAACGACCTCCAAGTAGATCGCGGGAAACCCGAAGTCGAAAAAATGATTAGCGAAATCGTAACGAGGGAAGACACGGATACAGTTCTAGGCGGTGACAATGGCAAGCGTGCCACGGGACAAGGGCCCTTCACAATGGCGTAACACGAAACGGTACGCGTTGGGCAGCCAAGTGGCGTTTTGCTTCGACGAACCAGGCAGCGTCTCTCAAAGCGACTGTTGTACAATGGACTCCCGAATAACGTCCTCCTTTTAGAACGCGAATTAGTATAACGCAACGGACAATTTCCAACTAATACGCTTGTACAGCGCGATGAACAGTCCCCTATAACGCATAGGACAAATTTTACGTTTTTACATAGTTTCCGATTTTTTCCTTAGTAGAAGCTGACATTATAAAAACAGTTAAAGATCTAACCAGATCAATCTAACCAGATTTCAATGTGTAAAAAATTCTTATTTTCTTGTTAACAGTTATACATACCGTATACCACGCGTATTTTTACTTTCTTTTATTAAAAGTGTGTCCCGTATAACGCGATTTCCTACTACGCGGAACGTATTCAAGTTAGCGCAAGTCGCGTTTCACGGGACTCTACTGTATATTTTCGTTCGATTTCTGGCGTCTACAAACGCATACGAATAAACGGTATATCGAAATGAGCTGGAAATCGAATCGACGTTAACATTCGGTAGTACTCCGCTTATTTCATGCTGCCGCTCAAATCCTATTAGTCTTCTATACCGAGTATTTATACAAGGGATGGAAGCCGACGAGCTAGAATTCTGTATACACTGAAATTCCAAATTTCTCTCACTATTCATTAAGTGACATTACGTCCACCCTCGCAATTCATTAATGGTGCACGTTAAGCCCTGAAAGTCGAACACGGGTGAACTCTCACCCGTGACATTTACTAAGCACAGTTTAACCGAGACGGAAATTGTTCCTCGTGTACACAATTCGAACTTGTTTGCTAGCACAGGTAGACGTATTTTTCAATTAAACTAATATCCTACTGAATTCTTTATTTCATTTAATTTATACCACACTGTAGAAGGAAAAAACGTAATAATCGTGAGAATGGAATTTATTTTAACCATGTTAACTTACTAAAATCGAAACAATCAGGAAGCGAAGAAGTTTGAGAAACCCTGAAGCAGCGCGCATCGGTGAAAAGTACGCGCCGTTTGCCACCCTTGGGAAGGCTGTCGCATGGAGGGGTGAACCATGGGGGCCACTTCTATAGAGGCTCTTTTTTTTCGCTTCTTTCATGCGAACAGCACAAGTGGAGTCAATGACTGTCATTCATGAAATGCCATTCATGAAATTCATCGAGGTAATCGGTTAGGACTCGGTTACGGTCGGTGCAACGCGACAGGCTGCGGGATCGTCGTGACTTCGCGTCGCGCGACTTTCCATCTGCCTTCGATCTCGCGACTTCCGATTCGACGCGCGTCCGAACGTGGCTCCAGCTGACGCTGGATACCTGGACACCTTTCCGAACAGCTGTCGACACGGTTGGTTTTCAATTTAGCGAGCCAGAGGGTGGACCGTTGAGAGTTTTCGCGAGGGTGCGATTACTTCGTTGTGTAAGGATAACGTGTTAAACATTCTGAATTTTGGCAGCTGTCGCGTCAACGTACACACCTTCTAATAAATGATTTCTTAAAACGAGCGCCTGTTTATTTTCGAAGCCTCTTCGTTTGCTGGTTTTTTAGTAAGCCGGGGTCGTCGTGTGCTGCACAGGGGTGCAGTAAAAATATTTATCTACAGAATTCATGTTCATTGCTGCGCGGGGAAACGATACGAGCGGTCGATAACACGATGCAGTCCGCGTAAATAAAATGGGAAATTTCGGGGAAGTATGGCGCCGTTGAAAGATATCAGGCCTGGAAATACGGTTTAAAAATTTCGCAGCCGCGTTGCCATTAGCTGACTGATATCCCAGCAGTTAAAAGCAGCGTCATCGCGTTAACGTCCTGGATGGATTGACGCGAATGCGCTCGAAATAATGAAATTGCGTCGACGAATCGGCCGGTGATCTACTTTACCCTCGTATTTATCTCCGAAACTAGTTTGCGAGAGAACAAATCAAGTGTTCCAATATTTAACTCTGCGATGACCAATGGCTCTCTCCTGGGATTCGAAACTAAATCGAAACATTCTGGTATGGATGATATTTAAATAAATACCAGTCCTAATCAACCGACGATATTACGCGATCGATTAGCCAACCATTAACGTTCAATTCCATTTCTCATCATATCTTTATCACGCAGTCAAATACAAACTGTAGCTCATGGACGAATTCGGTAGAGATGCTAATTCGGTTTGTGCTAAATGAAATGTTCTTTCTTTCGTTACTATCTTTTATTACTAGAAATCTTAACTAATACTTAAACTTCATATACAGTGGTACTTCGGCATACGTCTGCTTTGCTCACTTAGCTGTAAAAAAGAAATTAAATTAATAATCAATTATAGGAGTTGATGTATTACTAACTGACTGATCGTACAAGTGAAGATACCATATAATAAAATGTAACCGCAAAACAGGAGGTCATTAGGTTACATTTATATTTTACAAATTAGTTATGTTAAATAAACTAGTGAATATTTTTACAAACCTCTAAGAAATCGTCTAAATGCAGTTCATGACTGATAATTGGTTATATACTTTGCTTAATAACAGCTGTCAGGTTTTATTGCGAGGGGACTCTACTTCCACCGAATAGAATATCACGTGTTTTAAGTTTAAAAATCTAGAATTATATCTTATTTTTCATTTACGTATTCAAATGGTATTTAAATCATTTTACAACCCCAGTAATGTAGGTAAAATAACGATAGCAAAGGTTGGTTTGGAATATATGCTATTCGACATAAGTCCAAACATTAACAGCGAAGTAAAGTCGTACAACGAAATAACTTCAATGTAAATCGTTCCATTCCATCATTATCGCAGAAAATGTAATTATCGTATTTCTTTCCTCCAAAAAAAGAAAAAATATAAAAAGAATCGACCTAAGCGAAACAAGAGCAACAGCTTCGAAATTCTCAAAGCATACCTGCCATTTCCCCGAGCGTTAAATAAAACTGAAATTTCGTTGAAAAAATCCCTCTTCGAAACCCCGTTAATCCCCACAAACCCGTCCATCCACTTCGGTCGTCTGGTAAACGTTTCGCGATTGCGTTACACAGTGGCTCGCGCGTCGATGAAACGAGCGGGGCCGTTTCGACGTGGCCGGATTCCGCGCGGAAACTCGGCAAAGGAACGCGCGAGCCAGCCACGACAAAGTAACGATGTTTGGCCCCGATCGGGCGGATCGATCCGGCCGATCGGGGCCGAGAAAAGCTGGACGCGCGCGCCCCGGAATATAAGCGCGAGCCAATTGCGTTCTCATGCGAAAAGCATACGCGGTGCGACCGCAGGTTGCATTCGTAAAGGCCGTCGGAGAGGAGCGTCGACGCGAACGTCGACAAACGCGCTCGCGATATCCTCATTGTTCGAAGTTCAATGCGCTCCGGTGATTTTGACGGAAGTGGGAAAGCGAGGGTGGCACGCGATCGCGCGACAGACGTGTGTTTGGTACCCGTTGGGTGCACGCGCCGAGTGCGCGGTTGGTTCGAGCTGAAAATATTGTACAGAGGTGATAAGGTCGAGGACGTAATTTTTTAGGGTATATCGAGGTTTAGTGCGTCGCGTTTGGAACTCGGTGCTCTTGATCAATTATTTCACGAGGTTGATTCGTTTAAGGAGGAAAGAAAACGATGCGAAGTGAATATTCGCGAGCGATATCTTCCGACGAGTATATGACCGAATGCTCGGAATTACACGGGATTTACACAGTAGATTAAACGTTCGAATGGACGGTTATACGGCATTACAAAGGTGTTACGTTACATAGAGTTAAAAACCATTTTGCGAGGACCTGTCATTTTACGAGCCCCAGATATGCATTATTATTTTGATACGTCACAAAAATTGGCTACATGACATCGTTATTCTCTTACACCTCCGATCATTACAGTAATTTCAAATTTTCGAATGGAAACGAAAAGATTTTTCAAAATTTTTGTTTATGGAAGACCGAAGCGACTTGGTAAGAAAAGTCACGAAATCGTTCACTTCGAATAAGCGAAGGGAAGACGCGGTAAGAACAGAGCGCGTGGAGTGGCCGGTATTTTGATTAAGCAACCTTGGGGTGCGCTCGACTTTGCATATGGCATCTAAAATTCTAGTCCCAAGGGGCACGTAGCAGGGTGCGAGTACATACACGCATCCCTCTCACGAGCGTCTGTCTACGTAACCGGAATTCGAGTCAAACTCCCTCAGTCCTTCGTAATGTGAACAAATTTCGAGGAAACGCACGGTCACGTACTCGCCAAGGGCGCCCTCGCAACTTTCGTAGCCACCACCGGAAACAAACCTTTGAGCTCTTTCGAGACCCTCTTTTGAAGAGTTCCAGGCGTCTGGACCTTTCGTTCTGTTATCAGATACTCGTTCACGGATTTTCAGTGTCCCCCAACGATTGCAATCGTTTTTCTTTGAGAAACTTTGATGTGGGGATGAAGAAAGTCATCGTTTATCCGAATTCGTGGAAGTCACAGTTAAATTGGACATAGTAATAAAGAAGGCTGTTGTAATGTTTTATACTTCACTGTTGGTATTTTTATTTGTTTAAGCAGATATACGTACGAGAAATTTCACGAAATAAATCGAGCACAGAAGCGGCGACCGACATAAGGCCTATAAAGGTCAGTTGATCGAAGCCGCATCTCGCAGGCGAAAGATCAAGGTTTGACTCCTTTTCTTCTCGCTCTCGAAACCCGGTTGCTCGCGCTAACCCCTACCCTTATCAACGAGAACACGTCAAACCACATACCTCGCAGCAAGACCTAAACCCTCATCTTCTTTCCCAACTTCTAATCTAAGGATTAAGAATCGAGGATTAAGAGGCATCCTATCCTCGTCTCACCGATAACACTCCGCGTTCCTCGCGATAATTCGTTGAACGAATATACAGCCAGGTAAGCGTGTGATCAACCTCGAAAGTGTTAGACGTCTGCGAGGTGTTTCGCAATCGCAACTTCCACCGAATCGCTCGATCTTCCTCTAAGCGGTTATCTGTCTGCGTCGCTCCCCCGTTTTCGTCTACCACCCCCGTCCGCTGTGTTACTTTTCCGTTTCATCCGTGTCTCGAGCGTTATATACGATTACGCGGCGTGAGACGTCGAGTCAAACGACGCCGGGCGGAAAATCGATAGGGAACGGTACCGCGTCCGCCTTATCCTCGTCGTCGGGCAATTTCAGCGGGGTAATAGCGACGCGGGCAAATCGAGCAGCTTAAGATTCGTTGATCCGCCGTTTCTGGCTCGCGCGGCGAAAGAAACAAACCCCCCCCCATGGAAACGTTCTCGGGAATTTACGTGAAATTGGACAAGCCGATAGTCTAATTGGAAATTGATAGGGGATAAATTCGGTATGGAAAATCAAGTGTGGGATTCGTGGATACTTGAATGCTACATGTAGTCGTAATACCTAAAACATTTTCAACCCATAAATTGTTTTCTGTCAAATCTTTGATAGGCTTTCTCCACGAGATTCCATTAAATTTTCTAAAAATAAACTAGCTTTTAAGAGAGCGTTGTAGCGAATCAGCGTAAAAAAATGGGAGAATGAATCGCGTTATAGGACTCCTTACGACTGTACTTGTTCGGAAGAGAGTTAATACTAAGGGTTGGTTCTGCACAGAAAATGATGAATCATCGTTTTGCAAACGTTGCTGTATAAATTTCGGTAGATGTTTTTTCGTCGAGTTGAAGCATCGCGGTTAATCGCGTTGGCGGATATACAGTTTCCGGCACGTAGGAAAATTTTTCAGCGCCGAAATTGGCGAGCCACGGGGATGAAGCGCGACGCTTTGTCGGAGGTAGGGTTAATGTTGATTACAGTGTTTATAGCGAGCGGAACGTAGTATAATAAGCGAGCGCCGCTCTAAACACCGGAATACGCGTACGTGCTAGACGGTGCAGCGTTCACGAGCCACGCGGAGCTAACTGCATTTATGATAATTAAAATACGCGCGCCATTTAAGAGGCTGTTTCGCTCATTATCATGATAATGAGGATAATAATGGAGATGATCGCGGGTGATTCTTGGGACTTGTTTTTGCCCCGGCTTCCGAGAAGTGTTCGATATCGTCGCGTTTCCTCGCTTTCTAAAGCGACTCGTGTTTGTACTCTGAAAGCAACTGCTCAGAGCACATCCCGTGAGATCTGAAGACGATCTTCCAAATGCATTTCATCCTCATCTCCACGATTTCGTCAAAAGCAAGCTCTCGACTTGATACGACTTGAAATTTGTACAGAAATAAACGTTGTAATTTCTCCGAAAACAGAATCACGTAGTACTTTTATTTGTACAAAGCACCCCTAAATCTACCTGTACATCTCCATCCTAGCTCGGTCCTCGTTACCTGGCGTTACCTGGCGTTACCTTACTGTTTTCGCAATCGGCGATGACGAATGCGGTGCGCGTCACCACGTGGCAAGTGGCGATATTGTAACGTCGAATCGGAGGAGGCTGTAACGCGGGGATATGCGGGTCACGCGCGGATGCTGCTGGATAACCGTGTCATCGATTAAATCCTATAAATACGACTCTCGGCCGACCGCGGGCCATCCGAGCAACCATTCAGACGGGAAGAGTCTGGTGTTCGCGATCCAGAGAGTGACACCAGTCCTCTGCCTGACCCATCGCGCGTCACCGGCTTTTTTTAGTGGCTGCACTCGTCACCGTCGACACTTTAACCCCTTTCAGAGCGATCCATGCATACGCTCGTCTGGAACTCGACGACTCTGTACCCCGCACTTTTAATGCACGCTCATACTAAAGCTCGACAATTGTATTCAGCAAGCGTTTTCAATTCGTTCATTCTTAATTGCGCTACTGCGTTAATCTGCAAGATTGAAGGAAATTAGAGAGCGGTTACGAAAAAATGGGGTAGAACGTGCTTGAACATTGCTGTACGTTCGTGATGGTGCTGGGATAGCGAGCAGAATACTCTAAACGAAACAACGAAAAGAAAGTGTACAAGTTTGTAGAGTCGTGTGAAAAATATAAATTGAAACAAATCAGAGGGTAAACGTCGGAGTCTACGGAAACAATCGATTCGGCGAATGTAGGGGATGAAATCCGCGTGTCTACCTACAGGGTAGCAAGAATTTCTTTTTTTCCTTCGGAAATTTCGTGATATCCGATATACGCGGCATCGGAACTCGCGCGCCAGTTCTCTTCTATCAACTCGGCGAGATCGAATTCTTGCCGTGCCAATTAAAACCAGAGCGTAATTGAAAAATTTCGCCAATATATCCGGGCGATCGTCAAATAATCCCGTGTAATATCGAGTTCGGATTCCGATCGTCGGCGATTAGAAAACCGTGGCGGGTCGCGGCGCGATATTTTAAAATAAAATTCTTGGTCGATTGCAACCGTGCGATCGGTTCCAGCGTTTCTGAGGACTAGTTCGGCGAAACTTCTGCGGGAAACGAGCTTGCGTCGCCCGGAAACGGGGGAGCCGAGGATGGAAATGGCTAACCGTGAAGTAAAATATGGGCCGATAGAGATCTTTGAAAACAGCCTAGCATCCGGTGGCTATAGAGAGGAGCGCGAGTAAACATCAGATAAACCTGGCCGATTCCAGCAATTTAGGGAAGGTTCGAAATTACATGGGAAAATAAGATAGCGGAGGTGAGCACGTGCCATCTGCCGTCCGGGTCCTTTCTCTTCTTCGATCGTCTATCTAACAGCGGAGCGAGAACGTGGCTGCCATCTGCTTTTGCAGATGTTTCATCTACTTGACGCGCCCTAGCCTGCGAGAAAAATGTTTGGTTTTGCGGCCTTATCCCACGAAGGATCTCTCCTTTCGTCTATTTTTGGGGGACCCCGGCTTCGGGTGAAACAATAAACAGAGCTACCTAAATAAACTCTATTCGCGGACTCCATTGCGATCCAGAGAACCCAACCAATTCGGGAAATTAAGTTGGAAATAGGAGAAAGAGTTGTTTCTACGCGAAAGATGCGGCTAATGTCGCACGCATGATATCATCCTGCGACATCTTTAATTGCGGGCTGAGAAATAACCACCTCTCTCAAAATTCATTTCGCCTAACCCCGAAACGCGGGATATTTGGGCCAGCGATAATTTTACACGGAAGATAGCTATCGATCGGTGGCCTTTAACCTTCCGTGAGAGCCTGTACCTGGATTAAACTATTTGAGCCCCGGGTTTGGTTTATTTTACTGATCCCCTGATCCGCAACATAATAACCGAATGGTGTACCTACTGGATTACACGGGAAGTGATGGCGATTTATGAATTGATCGCTTTCCAACTACCCACAACTGGTCTTCTTAAATTTAACCCTTTCACTGCGATAAGCATGAACGTACCCCTCGAGTAGTTTGAATTACACAAAGTCGCGAATATTATTATTCAATTTCCATTGATAAATTATCCTCTACTCGTTCGAAGAAAGGCAAATCAATCTTTCGAGAGTGGGGATGATTAACGTAACGGATGACACGTAATTAAAAAATTATTACGTTTATCAAATTTTCCCCTTTTACATTATTAAGTTTCATTTCTTCAAATTGAATGAATTTCTTAATTCGATCTCGAGTTTCGAGTTGCATAGTTTTCAATAATAGGGAACCAATTAACCATGTTGTTCGAGGGATATCTGATGAAAAATTGAAATCTTTGGTTACTACAATATTTTGGTCAATAGTAGGTCGATGTTAGATAAAAGAAGGTGACGTTCGTTTTATCGGTATTTGGAATTGCTTGCATTTGGAATTGGTACTAGCTTGCTCTTGCCTATTTGGTGCCTAAAGACTTTTTTATTTCATCGATGCTAGGAACCGGGTAGCGCGCCAATCAGATATAAGAATATGCCTGTGATTGGTGTCGCTTTGCTATCAGCTCTGACCGCTACAAAACGGATTTAATTTCTGTAAGATTGTGCTCGTTAACTGGAAACAGGAGTTTCCTGGATAACCTAATGCAACGATATCGCCGGTAGAGAAGATATTCAGGTATCGTAAAAGGGTTCGAGACTTAAGCGGTTCGATACGACGGCAATATTCAATCGGTGGCCGCGATAATATCCTACACGAGCGCAAACCTCGCGCAAGGGCCGTTTTGCCCACGAGCAGATGCTACTTGTAACATTTTACCAACGCGCGGTTGCTCGCGTTCTACGAACAAGTGTTTCGCTCTACCGTGCAACGGCGCAAGGGTAAACAATACCCTCGGCTTATAATTGCGATCGTGGAACCGATATCGAACGCTACGCAACCCTTCTGCAATCATAGATGACTGGCTAGGTTTCGCCTTGTAATAACTAAGAATATTAACAAGGCTTTTATTATTACATTAATTATTAAATAAAGGCGCTTTTGTACAATATTTACAAAATCGTGATACAGGCCTTACCTTTGATCGTGATACAGGCGAATAAAGAAAAACAACTGTAGAAGAAGTATGCAAACCTTGACAAGACTCGTGACGAGTTTTTTTCATAGAGTTTGATATTAGCCGCTAATTATTTGAAAGGAAACGTACCGTGGCAGATAATGGTGATTGGTTTCGTCTGCAGAGTGAACGATTTATTTACAAGACTGGCAATTTGATGGCGCGCAACGCTAATTATCAGCGAGATAACAGATCTCTTTGTAAATTAGCTAACAGGTGAGCGGGAAAAGAGTCGATAAAAGCGTAATTATTCCAATAACTAGGAAACGAAGAATCCTTCGAAATTGCTAATCAGCTCGAAAAAAAGATGAAGCAATAAATTGCCATTGCGAAAGAATATCGTCCTTCGAAGTTGGATCGTTGCTTCGGTGGCGATAGAAAATGTCTACGAGTGTCAAGCCTTTGAAATTGCTAATGAATGGAGCATCGAAGCTCCATTTGCTGTTATATAAATAAGCAGAATGTTAAATTTATTATAATATGGAAAGCATTCCATCTGTCCGATCAACGCGCCGCTCAACATTATTCAGAAGGAGGCGGCATGTCGTCCGCTTGTTTGGGTTTCGCTCGACAATACCTATTTACAGCACCACGACCAGCCGACGGAAACTTTCCTCAAGTTCGTCCTCTCGACAATGCTCCGCGGCTAATCATTTTCGACGGTGGAACGAAAAGCAATCCTCGAACGCGGGGCCGCGCGTACACGAAAGGCGCGAAACTTCAGCTCGAAATCGAGAACCAGGACCATTCGTCGTGTCGCGTAACGAACGCGCACAAGCCGCAGAGAGTAGCGCAGCAGAGAGCCGGGGTGAGAACAGACAGGCTAGGAAAGGTTCGCGTACGACGCGTAAGAGGAGAAAGGGATGGCGCGAAGTTTCCGCGGCGAACTCGAGCCTAGCTGGCGTCTACCATGCCAATAGCGACGCGGCACGAAATTTCGGGCCACGTTAAGGAGGGCGTTAAGATATTAAATCCGAGAGCTTCGTTGGCTTCGGGTTCCCAACTAATTACGGAGTTCGCTGGCAATCTAACACCCACTACTGCCTCGTCTCGCGAGGCTGGCCAGCGATTGATTTAAGACCCCTTACTCGCAACTCTACCGATAGAAAATTGCGAAATTTGTCGCGCCTACCTTCTGGTACCGACTGTAAAGGTGACTACTGTGCCAGTTTAGCTTTATTCGCGTGTTCTTACCTGAAATCAAAAGATAAGTTTATTAGCAGGTGCGAGACGAATATGATAGATCGAAGCAGTGGCGGCTCACGTATATTTCCACTTGATACTATCGATAGTATTTAATATAATGAGTCTTCTTTTCTTTAATTCTTTCTTTAGACTTGTACAATATGCTGTAACCCTTAAGCTTAATGTCTGTAGTTATCCTCCAATTTATGAAAAAGATACAACAATATTTGTATGAAACTGTGCAGCATCCTTACTAATTGTATCCACGAGCCGCCACTAGATCGAACAAGTTCATATATTATTTTACTTAAGTAGTCGGTCCATCATTCTTCTATGGATTTATTATGTTAACAACAATTTGGGGAGAAATTAAAAACGAAACAGTAGAAAAACTTGTTTCAAGGCTACCACGTCTGGTACAAGTGATTATTAAGAAGATTTATACATTTCTATGTTATTTGATTGTAAAAATTTTATATATCATACAATGTTGTACGTGACGGTGACAAATATACGACTTTGTATTGAAGCAATTAAGTTTCTCAAGGCAAATCTCTATACTCTCCAGATGGCTAGTATTTTTAACCTCGCTATTTGAGTGCCACGGGCTTTTCGAGAAATCCAATCGAACAGTGCCATTTCTGCGTCTTAATTTCTACGTCTCAAGGTTTCAAGCAACGCGATGACGCTTTTTTCCTAATTACCAGTAGCAAATCTTGCGTTATTGTTGCTGCGCCATTCTTGTAAGTGTCTAGCACACAGTCGATTTGGCTTTTCTTATCGAGTAGCTGGCACTTTCAAGCACTGAAGAGAAACAGCGCGATCGCGCAGTCTACCACTCAAACGGTTAAGTGCGTGTGTTTTGAACTTTCTCTCATTAACACATTGTTGACCGGTCACGAGTTAACTGGTGTTTTCATGCCCAAACTTGCACTTACATTAGCTATTTCAGTTTAAACGCAGAGCGTATATAAAATATTGCAAACTCTTTATTTATCGTGTTTAGGCGTGTATAAAATAATTTTGCAAATAACAAAATTATTCCAGAAGCTATTGTACTTTTTATTGATTCAATGTTTATATACGTATCTTTCTTCGATAGACGTCGCTGCAATATTTTATTGATAATATTAAATTCTGATACGCAATCACGTTGCCGATGGATTGCCTATATTTTATTCCGCGCGATTTCCACTGAATTAAAGTCGCGTTGTCGGATTACTCGCTCGTGTTCGTTGCACACTTTCACGAATCAAAGAAAATTCTTCAATCGCGGCACGAGAGCGCATCAGAACTTTTCGTGTAGATTTAAAAATCGCGGAACCTGCGATGAGCCACGGTCCGCAACGCGCGAGTATGATTCGACGATATGATAGTTGAACGAGACGTTTAACGTATCTTTAATCAACGAGCTGGTCGGGCTTTTTCACGAAAACACCGCAACGTTATGTTAAACTCCGTTTCGCGAAACGTTAATTACTGCTGGTGGTGCACCGTCGAACGCGCCGATCTTGCCATATTCACGCGTCCGACGATTGTTCCACGACGTAATGCAGCGCGTTGGTGCCCCGGCGAAGAATAAAAATCCGCTCGTTTCCCCTATACACGCATCTATAGAACGCGTAGCCCCGTAGGTAAGTCGATATCGGGGCATACACGATTTAATTAACTCCCAGCGTGCTTTATAAAGGCTCGTTATTCAGCTCGCATTGAAACAAATGCGATTAAGAGGGTGAAAGGGAACAGTGAAAATGGTACACAATAATGGCGATCGCGACGAGGAAGCAATAATCCGGTGCCTTTTAACGGCCTGTTTGAATAAACACTTGAAAATTCCTCGCCCGACGTAACGCATGAGTCACGTTGGTCACCAGCTTGTTATCGAGCGGCGCTAAAAAACTAGGTATATGACAAAGTCATGAATTTTTAACAACCACTAAGTATAAAGTATTTATAGGCAGCTTGCGTTACGTAACTTGAACAACTAACAATAAATTGGCTGCTTTTACGTTACCCTCTGAATAGTAACTTTTCGAAACCGAGCTAGCCAGCATCAATCAGCTACAAAACTGTCGGCGATTACTGTCACCGTGCTATTAGTTATGTTCGCTACACTTTGTTAATAAATAATTCAAACGAAATATTGTAAAAAAAAAAAGAAAAAGAAAAAGAAGCAATCGTTACAGCGCAATAAAGAATCGATCATCGAGTAATTGCATAACAAACTGGAAAAGTGGCTTGAATTCTACAAGAAGGCGCGAAGCGTTCTTCAATGTGTTTCAAGATTCACCCTCGTTGCTATTACGGTGTTGCCTTGCTCAGGAATTGCTAAGAGAATCGCAAGAACGTGCTAAATTCCTCGATACATAGCCGAACGCAAAAAAGGAGGGGAAAAAAAGCGTTCCAGCAGGGTGTTCGCCGCGTCGACTTCCATTCCGCCGCTCCAATTAGACCCGTGTCCTAACGAATCATGGGTGTTACGCAACGGACGCGGACGTCGTTTCTGGGAACGCAGCGGCCGCGCGGGCTCGCGTAGGTCAGTGAAAGGCACGCGCCGAGCACTTGGAGTGAATCGGCTTGCCACGCAGCCGTTCCATCGCAGACGGGGACCAAGTGCGGGAAGAAACGCGAGGCGGGCCGTAATTTCTCGGAAAAGCTCCGCGGAATAATAGGATTCGCGAGGTTACAAAGCTCTTTTTCTTCCGCGTTTCGTCCTTCGCCCGCGTCTCCGTTTTATTACCAGCCCCGGGCTTCATTAAACGCTTTCAGGGCTGGAATTTATTTAGAGGACAGATGCAACGCGCACAGAGAGCCGGCTGTGTGTATGTACGTGTGTATTTTTGCCCTCAGCCCCCTCCTCCGATCTCATATTGCGAGATGTCGCGAGGCAAAGAGCTGAGCGTTTGATCCGAGATGAAGGAACGAAAACCTCGTTGACGGGAACCGAGCTTTTGCCGTTCACCTCGATTACAATGGTAATTCGGGTTGGGACCGTGATTCCCGTGCACCGTGATGGTCACCATTTTGCAGGGATAAACGGAAATGATCGCTCGACGTCGTGGAATCCCTTTCGACACAATGTGATTTAGATGGTAGTTCATTCCTTAAGAAATGTCTCACGCTTTATGTTAGTTTTACATAGCTCTGACATATATATATATATATAGAAATTTTTTCAATACATCTATGAAATAACGAAGATACTGTTGCGTATCTGATGTTCCTCGTTCATTTAAAAAAAAATTACTAGTGTAAAAGTTTTGGTAGACCAACGTATTTCGTGACTGTGTCATCATGAGGACGAATGGCGTTTGTTTTATCACCCTTGGAGGTTCGTGTAGCCATTACGGGGGGTCCGCGGAACAATTTTGCCATTAACTTTACATCGCCCAACTTTTCGCTTTTATTCGAATAACACATTTAATACATATTCTACATGGTCGAGACTTTTTGTATTAATTGTTAGTTAACTAAGTATTGGGCTTAGAGTTGTTCAAGAGGGGAACTTGAATTACATAAGTTTAAGAACTTCTGATATGGGACATGGCGATTATTATATATGGCTATTTTATAATATTTTAATTAAATATTAATGTTCAATTATCGTAGCAATTAGTCACAAGTTTGCTTCCTGACAGCTTCTCGTTATCGGTCGCCTGGTAAACCAAGACCGATAACTGTTCCCTCACCAACACCAATTAGCCACGCTTTTACGTACTCTTCGACTCCTTTTTTAGTCGAAATCGATAATTGCTGGATGTATTAATAGATTGGAAGAAATTTCAATTTCTTTTCAAATATCAAGCGTTGAATCATTTCGTTCTGGTTCATCCAATAACATTATCCGTAACCATTAAATATGGTTCGCGAAACTCGATAAAAGAATACCTTGTTGCGGAGAAGTACCCTCTAACTCGCAAGAACGCTCGCCGCGGAACGACGCGCGGTGTTTTTTTCAACGGTTATGCGTCCCTCCGGCCAATGACGGACCGGTTGCGTCGACGCTATAAATATTAATCCTATAATTGGCCTACAAAGTGATTTACTCGGCTCGTAAAAGCACACCGTCGTTATTTATATCGTCGCGTGTGCAACGGCCGCTCGCTAACGGAATCTCTTCACGTGGGCAACGTACGAGAAAACACCGGGTCCATTATGCTGCGAATGCAAAACCGCGAGATCGGCCGAGGCGAACAGTGGGGACTCTGATCGATTTTTTAGCGGAATCGTTGTCGCGGACAAACTGTTCGTCCTAATGAACAGAAAGAGAAAACAGGAAACTCCCGCCAAGTTCGAGTGGCTCTCGTAAAATATCGTTCGTCGATTCTGAAATTCTGTCCAAAGTTCCGAGCGCTGTTTGCCCGTCTGGCTTCCGCGGTTTCTTGCCTCCTTACGGCGAGAGTGCCCTTTACGTCCTACATATTTCATCCGGCTGCTATCTGAACTCGTTCAGAAACTCGATTTAATCCCGCCCTTATAGAGGGGACGAACGGAACGGTACGGATATACAGAGGGAGGGAAAAGGAGAACTCGGGATTTTTTTCGTCAAACCCGCCGTTCCTTACCCTTGTCTCGTTGCTCTTAGAACAACGGAGGGACCGTCGATGGTTTTGCACCGCTCAGCCGTTAAGGCTGGTCCGAGAATATCAATGACCCGAGAAAATTACAAGGAATGGAGGGAAAGAACACAGGCACGAGCCGTGCTACGTGGCGTTCTGCATTTTCGCGTGTCTCCATCGAACATGCGATCTTGTTATCGGTTTCAAACCTCTTCTTCGAATTCCAGCGGTACCTGTTCTACTTTTATTCAAGCAATAACGCGAACTACATCGATCGCAAGTTTTTTCTTAGGTGTCCATTGTTTTTTTTCAAAAAAATTCGCAAATTTCCCAACCGTTTTCAAATGTTCGTTTAAACCATGAATATCGAAAGAAACGAACGATACCTTTTCAAAAAAAAAAAACTAAACGTAACACGTTCTCAGGATTCTGGAGCGAATTCTAATCAATCTCTTCTGCATCCCCTCGAGCACTAAAAAACGGCTCACCCTGAAGTGGCTCCCGGTCGTTGATTTAATTTCACCTACGCGCGTGTATCGGGGGATTTTCTCGCGATGAAAACGCGGAAAAGGGAGGAAAGAAAGAGTTCCAATTACCAGCTAAATTGGCTAGCTCGCCTTTTTCTTTTTTTCTACTTCTTTCGGCACCCTTCCTTCCCGCGTGATCCTAATCCGACCAGAGCTGGCTCTACACATTTTTCTAGATGCACGCACAGTGTTCGTGCATACATTTTTTCTGTTCAGCCGTCCCTTACCGCACGGAAATCGATTCGAAGGAGAAAAGCATCGAGTGCTCGAATACTTTCGAAATCTTCCCGTAGCCCACTTCAGGAGGCGAGATTGCCGCGAGTTGCGGTTTGAGTTCCTTGTAAATGGCTAGCTTGTGAGTGTTTTTCTCTCGTGTTTTCGAAACTTTAGTTCTTATCGAGATATCGAGGATACGTGCTCCATTTTTTTCATATATAAAACTGAACATCCGAGGATTGCAAGTTCATATATATTGTGCTCAATAACATATTTGCCATTTTTGCCATTTTTATTTATCGATATCATTTTCACTGTTATTACATTTATCCGTTCTCTTTTATAAAGATAAATTTCGTTCGAAACGTGACACGTACAGCTCCTTTTACGGTCTTCAATTTTATTATTTCCTGCTTTAGTGGCATTTGCGTGTTTCACGATCTTAGGTTTTTACGCGGTTTATTAGAATGTGGAAAGGTTCATAAAAGTCGAGCCGATCGATAGCGCGCGGGGCTCGATTGGCTCGGGTGGGTACGGGCACGCGAAAATCCGTCGGCCGATTAGGAAAGCTTCGGGCATCGCGTCAGCGACTTTTACGACTCGAAATTTGATCGTCGCTCTAACGGCTTCTGAGTCATAAACCGGCTGATGGACGAGCCAGAATGCGACGTTACCTCGATACCACCGTTTAATATTTATTAATCAATCATCCGTACGTCGGCGGAATATTTCAACGCTGGAACACCGGGAGCTGCTCGTAGGTAGACCGGTGATTATACAGGCGGTTCCCAAAGTGGCATAATAAATTTTCAAATTCCATCCCACTCTCTTGTCGCGTACAGTCCCCTGGCTCTATGCGAGTACATCAATTCTACTGGCATAAGACGCGATTTTCAAATATGAATTTGGCTTTGTAACTTCTTGTATCGCCGCGAATGGATATATCTATGGATATCGGAGATCATTTATATCTCTTCGGAAGAATACACGTACGACAACGAATTACTTTCAGTAATTCGAAGAAAGGACTCAGTACCAACAATGATCATTGTCGATCCAGCCCGATCTCTGATTAATAATCTTCCTTAATCCATTCATTACTCGCGATTACTACTTACTATATAACCTATTTCGAAGCCTCATACTGCTGTTAATTGTCTTAAATAGTAAAATTAAATATAGTCCATACATATTTTATAACGCTATAACGCGATTATTTCGTTCTGCGTTATATGAAAATTGCATTCTCAGAGCAGCAAGTTATTATGCATGCGGTTATCAAGTACAATTTTACAAATACAAAAGACAAGATATAGTTTAATACATATGTAAGATTGGGAGAGCTGTCGCAATTTTAGCTCCGCGTTACATGGAAATCGTAACGAAAGATTTATTGGAACTGTCTCGTCACTTGACACCCAGCGTCATAGGCCACTCTTGGTCCACCCAAATCTCGCTTACGACTAGAAGTATCCGTTAGTCACAGTCGTGGTTATTACAAAAAAATTGCATTAAAAATCTCCAACAATATTCTATAACGTACGTCAGTTGCGACAACAAAGTTACTTGACAGTTGACTCCTACTTTATATAAACAGCATTTCTATTATATACTTTCGTTTAAAATCGCCTCGTTTTGGGAGACAATTAAGTTCCCCCTTTGTCCGAAGTCATATATTTGTCATCCCCTATTTAGTATTGCCCGTGGTTTCAGCCGTAATGGTTCATGTTCAGTTTGTCTAAGTTTGCACTTGATGCGTCGACTAATCTGATCATCTAAGCTTCGAAGGGCCTAAACAGTTTGTCTGGAGACTAAGTATCTATGGTTGAGTTTTCCAAGATATTTTTATTCCATTAGTTCCTGATGTCTACTACTGTGCTAAACAGTAGTAGTTCTATACCTGGAGAAAGTGAGTATTTTCGGTGGGACAGAAAAGGTAGCAAGTACGCTCGTGTAATGCGTGCGGAAATTCCGCTGATCCCGAACAAAAACCGTAGCAGACAATAAGGTTAAAAATCGTGTAGATTGTTAAGGCTACTAACGACGATTGCTAACCTAATGACTCGACAAACTTATTTCTGCTACGAAACAGCTACGAAAAGCTAAAGGAATGCAAACGTTTCCCTCGCGATTTTGGAATCGTTCTATAGACAAGACGATTCCAAGCGTTCCTTGGCCACGCAATGGCGGAGTTTTCCAGTGGAAGTCATTCATAACAAGTCCGGCTACGCGTCGAAAGGTAACGATCCGCTGTTTGTCCGTCGATTACTGGCCGCGACGTGACATAATGCGAGTTATCGGTCAACGGATGCGCGCGAGCGCGGCCAATCAATGGCACGGTGATCGGGAAATATTTATGACCGCGGTTACAAAGTCCTCCTCGCTGGCCACCGATAGCCAATAATCTATATTTTTGTTCCCGACTATGATGAATGCTAATGCCGGCGCGTGCTCGCGCGATGAATCACTCGCGTCGCGCAGGAAATCTCACGTAGGAACGCTTCGAGCGGCTTCGCGGGGCTTCGCGGAATTTCGTTGTTGCCGTTATTTCGACACCGATGCGCCTCGGTGTTAAAAATTCAAATATCGATACGGAAACATCGGAATGTTCGAGTCGCATCCTTGGTACGCAATTTGCTGATGCAGTGTTAAGATTACAAGAATTCTGCAACCGAAGTATCGTATTCAAAGTTAACCTCTGTCGTACGGATGTTTATTAACGCGTTGAATGCCACGCTAATTTTATATGGATCGTCCGTCGCGCCAATGAACGAATTTTTTATTACGCGATAAGCGCACACATAGGTTTTCATCTTGTGTATAAACAAAATTATTGTTATATGTTTACAACTATTTACGTTTATTCTAATTATGTATTTCTACTAATATTGGCAGATTACCGATAATCTTCATGGCATTCAATGTGTTAACTACAGATATAAACAAATTTAATCCTCTGTATTCGAAAGAAAAAATAATAGTTTTCTTTACAGTTACATAACTAAAACTTTCCTGAACTAATTTTATTTGCAATTTGTTAGCAAAATAAATGAAGTTCAGGAAAATGATTTACATTGTCTCTATCGAGGAGACATCAAGTTTGAAGACAAATTGTAAATGGCCACGTTCCAGTGTAATTGATTTGGAATGTTATTTTTCAAACGTCAGTCATCAAGTCAAGTGATTCGAATTCGAGTTACAATACTTATGAAGCGCGTTACTTCGAAGAATGTTTCGCCCTGGGTCTGCTAGAGGATTCATCAGTAAGGCTACCATAATGGCGGAGTCACGCGTTAAACGCAGGGATGCTAGAGAGAGGTCGAAAATTCTATTATATGGAAGGTGGATATCAAGGTGGATACGACGATTTCAGAAAAAAAAATTTTTATTTATTTCATTTTATTTAACTTTTGCTTAATTCTTTGTGATTATTATCCATTTTGAAGTAATGTCCAGCTGATGAAATCGCCCGCCTATTTTCGCAAGTCACTGAAATTTTTGCTATCCGCGAACACGTCAAGGTTGCTGTCCTTCTAGTGGCGAATATTGAACGACCACCATACTTAAGATCATCTCGCCAACAGGGACCAGTTACTTTACTCGACATGAAATATTTTTTTTCTTTTTTTGCAACCTCAGGCGAAGCTGATATTCGTTCGACTTTCTCTCGCCTTGAAATACATTTTGAACGGTACAGTAAGACTGTAAACCAAGATGTCGTAAATGACCATTCGCGAAAGGTGTTCGTAATTATATAAAATAAATGCCTCTCTTATCGACTGTTTGAAATCGAGTTATTTTAATTGAAATGGCATATCGAGATAACTATATGGTACGAGAGAATATGACACGTATGAATATAAACCTAACGTCGCTCAGATTTCAGCATTCGAGCTAACGTGACTAATCTGAACGAAAGACAAGGTTACATGACATTATATTATAGAAACAAAGTTTAATAATGAGAATGCGTGCGACAAGTGATAGCAGATAAATTACTTTCCGACTCGCTTCCTGTAAGTGTATGCAGCTTTTGTTTGATTCATTTTTCACGTAGGATCATTAAGTTTGTCCCCTTGTATGAGAGAACTATTTCGAGTTATTAGTACGAAACTCGGTAGCTTTAAATTTCCGAATCCGTACGATATCAATATATCCCGAAACAGAGAAACACGCATCCACGTCCATTTGCGCGACATATACACGTTACCGATCCATATATTTCGGCGCATCAAATATGCAGACCGTTCCTCGCGTCCCTCCGCGAAGCGATGGCTTTTCATTAAGCTCGGCCGTGTTTCGATCCACGGGCCGGCTGAAAAATCCATGAAACCCCGGAGAGCGGCGCTAAACGGTCGTCAATTTCACTTTCAGTGGCCGGTTGTTCGGCGGCGCGACGTCCTAACGAACGGCGTCGAACAAGCGCGCGACGAAACGTCGAACGGGTTAAAAGAATGGGTACGGAGGAGATCGTTATCGGGGCCGAAACAAAGCCGTAACGAGCGAGTAATTTTAGCGGGCGCGGCCTCGACTCCCGCAATTAGAGACGCGTGGGCGTGCGGCCGCGTCGCGTGCACGCACGACGCGTCGCGCGTCGATTACGTAAACCGTCGATCGTAAAAGCGACCGCCGACGATGGCTTTCAGCGTTCCCACCGCGCGAACCCGACGTCGAACAGATGTTCGGGGACGTAAACTGGGGATCGTTCTTCGATCGTCCGAGAACGCAACGCGTTCCACCGCCGGACAAGGCTAATTATAATTGGCGATGGAAGCAAATCGTGACTTCGCCTTCGAATGAGTCAGTGCCGTCTCACGCGATAAGCTTCTCACAGTTTACGTTGCACTTTCCGCTTTGCCCTCGGTCTCTCACGATTGGCAAGCGTTTATTAATAAACGCTACGATATGCTTTTCAGTGTTCTTCCGTGATACTGTTGCGAGCCGTTCGCATCATCGATTAGACCGATATTTTCTCATTCTTTTGGGGATGTTTACGTAAGCGGTAAATACTGTGTTGAATTGGATCAACTGTGCCGAAACCAGTATATAACAACGTTCTATTGCGATGGTATTTGCTAAAAGATTGCAAACATAATTGAAATGACTTTGGACACAAGTGAACTGCTTCGTACGTTCCGCTTCTGACCACTCTCCAACTATAAGTTCTTGAAATTTTCTAATGATATAAATCAAGATAGTGTGTTTGTTGCAAAACAAGAAATCGATGGTATGTTAAAAAGAAATGCTGTTCGACCGAACGAAGGTCCTCGGAAAAATCCAATGAGATCTCCTATCGGAAAATTTATAGCTTTTCTCACTTCGTGGCTAGACACTTTGTTCTTTCTAATGAACCAAAGGTTCAATGGCGACGTTAGATCATCAACTGTTCACGGATCAACTCGGTTTTGGACGATAGGAGAGAAACTCTGAGCGATCAGCGTGTTAATTAGAAATCTACACTGTACACATATATATCGTATTGCAACTCTCTCCTTCAAATAAAAACTCTTTACCAACCGCAATCTTTCTCCCTGCCCCCCCCCCCCCCCAGAAGCGAAAAAAAAGCTTAACAACGATAGAAAGGGTCGAAGAAGGCGTTCCAGTGTCGGGATTACATCAGCAATAATCTCCAGGCGTGGTTTGCCAGGAAGCGCAGGCGGGCCGTCGAACCGACGCGATGGAATTCGTCCCGGCCATATATGCCGGTGCATCCACTTTTCCCGGTGCATGCGTGCACACGAAGTTAGCTATTTACACGGTACGCTGCGTAGCGACTTGACGCGTTCCGGCGACGTTTCGCGCACCCACGCGGCTGCCGCGCGTAACGCCGCGTCGCCTTCCTTTCTTTCCGCGTGGGACACAAAGGAGAGCGTCTCGCGGGACGTTTCAATGAGCGTGACGTCACTTCCGGAATATCCGTAGCACCGACTGCGAGGAGGAAGCTAGGTCGGTAGGTTGGTAGGTAGCCAGATGGATCGTGTACGGGTTAGCGGTGCCTGCAAGCTAATGTACCCAGTGTTCAGCGAACTGTAGGGTGATCTGTGCGTATGCACACAGACAGTGCAGAAAGGAAACGAATTTAGGAAACGTACTAGAATTCAAAGTGTCAAAGTGACGTTTCCGAGCTACGGTACGCGGCTCGCTTTTCTCGCTCACCGGAAATTACGAAATGGCGTTACTTTCCGCGTTTCCGTCGGCGGAACGCAAATAGGAATCCCATCGACACCGTGCCCATTTCCGTGGATTAGGAGAGCGGGGGCCGCGCGCATGGGTACTCGACGAAGGGTGGCTCGCAGTGGATCGCGAACCTGGGATAACGACTGAGGAAGACGACGATGCAAACGCCACTTCATACGTCGTTGGAACGGATCGAAGCCCGGGCCAAGATTTAATCTTGCTTTAGCAACGATCGGAAAAGACGATTCGCGCAGGAATTACTGACTGGCAGACCCGTTCGAGTGCTCGAAACACTTTATTTCGCGAGCGTTTCCAAGTTTCCGCGACTTTCGCAATATGTTTCACGGCGCAAATTAAGAAGATCTACGTCGAAGGAAGAGGCGAACTCGTCGCGGATAGTTGTCAGACTATTTACACGGCCGCGTTAACGAGCGGATCCACCGCTTCTCGATATCCCCGATCATTCGCGAGAATTCCGCGCGTTTTCCACCGGCTGCCCTGGCCTGACGAACTGGCAAACACAGCCGGCGCCCGGACACGTTTATCCAACGCGGTGTTTTTCTTTGCTGAGATTGATTGGTCGAATGCAAATCGACACGCGGTAGAACGAAACCGGCGAACACCTGGCTAGCCGTTTCTTTACGAAACGATCGATCGCGTATTTGTAAAACGCGGCACAAATATTTCTATAATCGACACGAATCGAGCTACTCGCCAGACGCGGAAAGTATACAAATATTTGTTTTAAAACACCGCCAAGTTCAGACCTGTTTTGTATCACAATAATCTATGTATCCGGCGAAATTTATTCATTTATTCGTATATAGGCGAACACAAGATGACCGTAAAACGAGAAACGCGCGATGTTTCGATTCCCCTTCGAATCGCTCGTTGTATTTTTAACAATACACGTGTTTGTTCGAAAGTGTGCTCGATGGAAGGTCGATTTAAATTTTCGTCGGCCTCTCTACTTGCGCTGACCCCTTTGCTTTCTTTGCCATTCGCCTCTCTAAAGTTTGCCTCGAGCCAATCGTCCGGATAGGCAACGGTGGTTGGTAAACAGCCAGAGGAATATCGATCGGGCGTTGGACGTGGCCTGTGATAAGTGTCGATCGTAAAAGTGGCTAACGAGGATCGCCTACGACTGATCGTCGGATCCGTCGCTTGCTGCGTGCACACCGCGACTGTTCAACGGACAGCCAGGTAGACAGCTAGATAAACAAAGAGTGTCTTTATGTCTCTGTCTAGACTTCCGGCCAATAAATCACACCCTGCGAATTAGCCTGGCTAATAGCGTCGCTCCGTAACAAGGTTGCCGAGGTTAATAAAGCGACAACTTTTGTTCGCGGCGTTTCCTCCCACCTAACTGGTCCCATTTCGTGTTCGCGTGTCGCTCCGACGGTGGTACAGTTTCGGTGGTAAAAATAACGTTCGTCGAGGGAAAAGTTCGGGTCTCTGTAGGGTCGCGTGAAACGCGGTTAAGCGAACGTTTACGTGTTCTCGAATCGACGTCGAACGGTCCGCTCGTGTTCCAGAGAAAACGCGACACAGCCCCGTTAATTTCTGCGACGATTAGCCTCCAATTACCCTAATGACAACGTGACGAGACGATGGACGCCCCTAATTATCGTTGGCCAATCCGGGGCTTTTCCACGGCTAACGATCTATTCGTCGCCCTTCTTCTGGCTGGGGTTTTCGCCTCGACAGCCGGGGCCTTGGAAAGTCCCGGAAGCGAACGCGATTACGCGAACGAGCAGTACGTACAGATTGGTGTACACCACCCACCATTGGTTCGACAAAAAGCAAATAGAGAGAGAGAGAGAGAGAGAGAGAGAGAGAGAGATCCAGTTCGTCCAGTCGGTCTCTCCCCTTTTATGGGGCATAACCGTGGCCATTTTCAGCGAGCCAGCGAGTAATTCAATTTATAATTGAGCGAAAACCGGCCGGTAGTGGTGCCATCGCGTCTAGCCAGCAGTCTGTTGGCCCGACTCCGTACGGGTCATTAGTACGTCGGCATATCGATCGCCGTTTCTATGGCCCCTACCTACCGTCAGCCGACGGACCGACCGCCTACCAGCCCCTAACCCCGGCCAGTCATTAGGAAATACTTCCACAGTCCATCCATTCATCGGTCTGGCCTCTTTTCGACCTTGCTCGCGTGCCGGCTAACCGCCAGAGAAATCCGCGGCGAATAGCAAAGTGCTCCGCTATCGAGTCCACTCGATCGAACATTCTGCGCGATCGATCGTTACGGAATCTTCGGGATTAGCGACAGGGAACTATTGCGTTCTTTGAATATTAGGAACCGAGAGGAAGGGAGCTGGAATTCGTCGATATGCTCCAAGTAGGTCAGTTGTTACGCGCAGCCAATCGTCGTCGATACGAAATAGTTTTGCTTCGCGAGTTCAAACATTTCCCTCTGGAGAGGAAAAATTAGCGACACTTTTACGGCTTTGTTACGGTCACGGAGTGGCGCGCCGCTAATAGACTCGTTAGGTATTCATCCGATTACGGATGGAAATTGTAGGGAAGCGAGGCAAAGATGAAAATCGTAGTTACGTGGTTTACGAGGGCCGGTGATACCGTCATGCTCGAGAATAGACCTTCGCAATCAAGGCCCTCGTCGAGACACGCGGCTCCCAGATGAAACGATACGCGGACGAAACGGTACGAATTGCGCCGTGGGAATGTACATATAACCGTGTATCAGTTAGGATCTGCAACTTCTTTCTGGATGCACACAGAGAATATTATTTTATTTGCGTTGCTGCACTTATTTTCAGTTACTAAACGGCTTTTATTTCTCTGCGATTACATTCGTACCATTAACATTAGATTGCCGGAGTGAGTATATAGACAAATTTTAATACCTTTTTTTTTCTTTTTTTTAACATATGTCGACTTTTAGTAGACTTATGAAATATATACATGTATTGATTTCTTCCCCTTGGTTTCAAAGCCAAGTTTCTATTACCAAGCGAAAATCTTAACAATCGAACCCATTTGTAGAGGTATCCATTGTTGGTATCCATTGTTGAATTTTACTAATCACGCCCTGCCCCATCGTCGTTTCGACTCTCGTCGATGGTCGCCGGTTCTTACGCCGCTAGTTTACCCCCATTGCGCGTGTGGCCCGTTAAAATATGCGCGCGCACGCGTGCAAGCGTAATCCATACTTTCAAGTTCCCGCGGGAACCTACCACGACGCGGCTCTAATGCCATTCCACTCTGGCGAACGTAATCCGCGGAAGATGAGACGCGGAAGGGGCGTGTAAGAAACAACGAACGGCTCCGGGGAAACGCTTGTATTCTGTAATAGGAACGCTGGGGATTTTAATTAAACGAAAAGTGGCGGAAAATTTTCGAGAATTTTGGACACGGGTTAGGGGCGCAGAATGCGTCGAAATATTACTTGCTCTTTTCTTACGTACCAGCAACAACTAGGATTTTTAATCGATCTTGGAAGTGGAGATCGGATCATACTGCGAAAGTAGGATTCAAAGCTTATGGCATTGAGCCGAATTCATGGTTAGTATGGTACTCTAGAGTGAAAGCTCTAAATATCATATTCAAGACTGACGACTCACCGCGTAGGTCATGCAAAATAATTAATAAAAAAAATAATAATAATTGCTGACAGTAACGAGTAAAGTAATGAAATCTGAGTGAAGTGAACTTTATGAAAAGTTGTATGCAAACTAAATTTGGCAGTGATTTTCAAATTTTTCATCATAAAAATGGATAGCGATGATGAAAATAAGAGCTCCAATTTGAAGACTAATTACTGCTGCATTGGCTGTAAAGACGATCCAGGTTTATATTTAGACTTTTATTCCTTGGCTGCAAGGAATACCACAAGAATCTTTTGCGATGTGTATTACAGATTTTTTTATAATATAATAAATATTGTCTGTACTTTTTTGATTTCCATTAAAACGGTATACTGCTCCTAACACTCCAATGGTGGGTCATCGGCTACCTGATATTAAAATTGTTCCGATTAACTGATGACCCGTGTGACGAACCCCGATCGCGGTCGTTGTCTCACTTAGTCCTCTACGATGCGGACAAACGACCATTAGGGCGCGATTTGTATATATTCGACGGTGCCGTCCCGTTCAAGTGGAGGATTCCCAAAAGCCACATGGACCAAAATCACGCGAGGAAAACCACGTAGGCCGAAAATGCCCTACGTGTTAGGTATTTCGACCAGCGAGCACGCGCTCAAGGGAAAGTAATAAAACCGACTTGGCGAAAGCGATATATTATTCTTGGTATAGAATTAAGAAAATTTGTGGAAACACTATTTAAACAAGCCAACACCTTACTGATTATTTTCCTCGAGACGTATGTTTTATGTTAACACTAAAGTACTTGCTATCAAAAGTAGTATAGTAAAAAATTGGGTTCGAATTCCTGGAGCGATAAAATCGATAGCTTTAAGGGAGTAGATGTAGAGTGAATCAAAGAGTAGGTTCAGAGGAAGCTTTCATGCTGACCGCAACACTGTTTCACACCCCGTCTCATCTCTCGTGCTCGCGATCGCAATGAATCAAAGCGGAACGAGCATTATCGCGAACGCATTGTCCGCGCGATACAATTCGAACCAGAGTCCTCCGCCTTCTTTCGCTTCAGGTAAGGACGAACTTACACGTTCCGGTGTAACGGTTGTTCTCGTCTTTTTCTCTTTCGCGCTGCCTTTACGCGGCTCCCGGTGCCGCTGGTCACCCTTTCTTCCTCTGTCCGTCTTGCTCGCTCGCCGTGGCGTATCCATGGAAACGAGGACCAAAAGCTCCGGGGACGTGGCTGCAGCTAGACGACCGAGTACTCGGCGAAAGTACGAGAAGAGCAGGGAAGAAGAGGCGGCAGTCGGTGGACGGGCGGAGGGTTAGAAGGCTCGAAGGGAGTCGTCCCGCGGAAGACACCGACCTAGACGAGGAGCACGTCGTATACGCGAGAAGAGAAAGAGGGAAAGCCGGAGGAACTTTGTAGACGCGACGAGGATTCGTGTAGCCCTTCTAACGGTATACCTTCGCGACCGATACGTTCGCCAAAGTCCCCAGCGCCAGTGAGACTGTTAAATCATGTAAACACCGTGTAAATCCACGTCGAGAGCTTCGCTGGTAGCTCACCACGCGGTCGTCAAATCGACGCGGATATTTGGACAACGCGCGACGTCGTTCTCCCATGTGCGGCCGGCGAATCGCTTGTTGACAACGGAGATCGGTCACGCCGGTACGGTTTCACGTGTGCGTGGAAACAACGGTATTTGCTTGATCCGCGCGTGTAACCGTGTCAAGAGAGCATCAGTTCCGGACGGATTCACCGATAATAAACTATCCTTGGGGGAGATGCGATTTAAGGTACGTATTCGTAGTTTGGTGCCGATACCAATGGCCGACCTATTAGTGACGTCGCCTGATGCATGGCACGGCTGGCCGCTCAACAGTCAATACTCGAATGGGCCGAGGCCCGAGATTATTTCCACCGATACGCTTGGTAACGCTCGATGGAATTAGCGCGCGTGGGATTTTAAATCCGAATTGGAATTTTAAATCGGTGGACTGTCGCGGAGGAAAAGCAATAGTATAACCACGTTATGTATAGTAAAAAAAGAAAATATAAATAAAATTTCAAAATGGTACACGAGTACCTCACGTCTCATTGCTTCCCGAGGCATGGAGTGCAAAAATAGAATAAAGGATATCTTTGAAATTCTGAGCTGGCAAATCAATTTGTCCAAGTTTCATCTTCTAGAAAACTTATTTTGATAGGTTTTTTTGCTTAATTAAAGCAATTGATCAACAGGTGAGTCAATCATTATTCACAGGTGCCTAAAAACCATAATCTAATATTACTACAGGATCGACAAATGTTTTATCTTGAAACGAGGTCGAGCTATTGAGCACATTTCAGAGTTTGATGACTTTATACCATGTTAAAATTCTACAATTTTACGTGCAGCTGCATCATCTTAAGTAATCGCGATCTCGTTCATTTCAATAGACACGCCTGTTTCATTCGTCTTTTTCCTTTATATTCATTGTCCCAGAGCGCGTTATTGTTCGCGAATTCACACCGACCGTTCGATACCCTTTATAAATTCTAAACCGCGGGACGTAATGCGATTACGCTCGCGTAATGTTGCGAGCGACGCGCCTCGGGTAAATACGCGGCGAACGAGCAGGCGGGCTGAGAGAAGGAGAGCGTTGCGCGGTGGTGCCGCCAGCGAGAGAGGGTAGTTTATCGGGACCGTACCACCGGCAGCAGCGCTGTTCCAAGTTCGGATCTATCGCAGTATTTTAACGGGGAGATGATCGAGAGTTCGGTCCGTGCAATAGCTTTCTCTCAACTTACCATCGATACTCCGGGCACGGCCAACTTTATAGAAGCGAACTTCGCTATCGCGCCGATCTGCCGGACCCCTGTAATAAATTATTTCGATCGCGTCGTCCATCTTTCGCAGCGACAAATTCGTACGTTTCCCGGTTACCTCTAAATCATCGGAATCGCGCTAAACGGCCGATCTTACCACTATTATTTACCACTTTGCCGAGGGAAAACCCAGAAAGAAGGAGAATCGCGGAATCAATGGACGAGGTCAAACGAAACGTCACGACATTTAATTAACTATTAAACTAAATATACCGATTCGTACGATATTGGAGCGCATCGAGTTCTCACAAGACACTCGTCGCCTTATCCTGCAACCCGTGACAAATTAAAGATCCATACTCACGAGACGTAATTTTTGTAAAATCGTAGCTCACGTTAGACTCCGAACCGCGCGAGGCGTGCACGGAAAAGCACTCGTCACGCGAGAAGTTAAAGCGCTGTGAAAAACGGGGGGCTCGTTCGTCACTGCTTTCGTCACGACTTTGCCGTTCACGTGTGGATAATCCAACTTAAGTTCATTAAACAGCCGCGCGTTCACCGCCGTTGAACGAGGGAAAAAAGAAAACAAAAAGCGCCGCTGACAAACAACGCCGGATGCAACCGGTGTAATAAGCTGCCTAAATGAATCTTTTCATCCCGCTGCAGGCCGGAGGCTTACCCCTTGGCTCGGCGCGCCTGTTGCGTCGCGATGCGTAATTTCCGATATTAATGTATCATCAACGCGAATTCGCGACCGCTAACGCGTTCGCGATTTAAACGAAAAGTCCGTCGAGTGGACGATCGGCTACGATCGGTTGGAAAGCCTCGCGGCTGTTTTAATGGAAATTAATCGGCGAAATTGTACGGGATAAAGCGTATCTCGAATATCGAATAGGAATCCCATCGAGTCGAGATTTGAAATTCTTGCGGCAGATCCGCCGATGTCCTTCCAGATAGCATGTTTCAGCGATTTACCATGGCATTTGTACCTTTCTGGAATAGCCACTTGCAAAGTCTGCGCCCTATTATGTATCCCCTGCCAATTCTTCGTCCCGCGTATTTCATTCCACTGTCTAGCTATTAAAACCGAAATCCTGTCCATCGATGGACATTTGTCGCGACACGTCGCGAGATTTTCGAGTCTCAAGGATCATTCGAGGATTGTTCTGCGATAAAGTTCTTTCCATACCGCTTATATCATACCGTCTCATTTCCACAGTTTCGAGCATCGAAAGGTTCGACGAATAACGAGATACAGCTTATTGTTGGCCGATAAGAGCCAACAGAGCGCGACAGCTCTGCTAACGTTTCATCGTCCACTATCCAACGTGCTCACGTCTTTCCCGGATTTTTCCCACGCAGCCATACGTGACACCACCCTCGGAGTTACACGTCGACGGTTCTCGGCCGTGGTCATGAATATACCGCACGCACGGGTCTATAACGGTGGATATCTTGGTAAGCGCGTTCCCTCGCGTTGCCAGAGGCCTGGACATAATTACGCGTAGCGGCGCAAGTTACGCTTTAAGCGTGTAATTTAATCTGCCAGCGTTAACGGTGCAATGTTATTACACGTGTTAAATTTGATCGCCGGCTATAAGTTCCGCGCGCGCCCCGAGACGCGTCTTAACAATGCCCGCCGCGAAACACCCTGCCCTCTCCCGTTACTTTCGCCTCTCTGCGCGGAATCAATATCAATTTCCACCCTCTTACCGACTCGCCTGCGCTTCTAACCTCGATCTGCACCCCTGGTTGAACGGCTCTACGTTCTCCTCGACGTGGGTAGGCGTGTGTAGTTATTTAGTAAATATAAAGAACACGCCGGCCTCTGCTGGTTTTGAGGGAGTCTCGCGCGCAACATCGAGCCGAGTAAGAAAATTGTGGAAAATGGTGATGTTTGCACAGATTTCGCGACGCTGCGTAGGATTCGAAGGCGAAGGGAACAAGTAGGTGGCAAAAGATAGATGGTTTATTAAGACTTATACGCAAAAAATTTAGACGGATATTCGGAGAGCACACTGAACACATTGAAGAAGATGCGTGAGACAACTAGGATTGCCAACCGTCCAGAGTTGTCCCGGAATTGAAGTTGCTGTCCAGAATTCGGATCGAAAGTCAAAATGTCTCAAAATTTCAGAGTCTTCTAAATTGTTCTTTCTATTGTACATGACTTCTAGTCTATAATTTCTTAATGCGGATCCGCTTCGGAAACAATTGGTGAACGTAACAAACAGTAAGGAGAATACCAAAACTCGTAACACAATAATTTTCGATTTATTCTTGGTAGATTTTAGATGCGTTATTGTTACTATGTATAATAGTGGACCATCAGGCTCGTATAATAATAATAATAATAATAATAAAACTGTATTATTATTCCTTTACCAGAATACTTGATATATTATGTTAAGTGGTTCCTCACCTATATATACATATACGCACATATATATATGTATATTTCAGTTATTTTACTTAGAAACAGAATAAAAATGAATCGAACGTTTACAGGATTATTCTGCAAACTAGGCTACTCTGCTAGGCTGCTCTGTTTTAATAAACAGTGAAGAAAAAAGTCGTATAAATCAACAGAGTGAAATAACTAATCAATTCGTAAAAGTTATTCTGTCTTTTAATCTGATGAAAATTAACGAAATAATTTCACTGAAATAAAGAATAAATAAAGAAACGAGAATGGACTGTAGCCCAACACTGGCTGAACGGCGACTAAAGAAAGAGCAAAAAGGAATGGGTCGGCAAAAGTCAATCTTCGCGGAAAGCCCCTTTGAAGCAACGTAATCGCAATACACGGGCTCTGAGAGAGACAAACACACGGCGACACAATCCAAAAGACATTTCAACTCGGAGAAGGCTTCCGAACCTCACGGTGTAACGCGAGATCGCGGACCGCGCGTTAGGGGTGAATCGAGGCTGAAACGCCCGAGGACGAGTTATCCGTCAGCGGGCGTAAGTGGCCGAAAAAGCGGAAATTGGAGTAGAAATCGGTGGCGACCGGAATGGAGGAGGTCGGTGTTGTCGCACGGGGAGCGGTTACGACGGAATTTCGTGAACGAAAATCAAACTAAATCCCTGGCTGGCGACGGGTCGAGGGACGACGCCGGACCCTTCATGATTTATATCCGCGGGGGTGCTGATACAATGGGAGAATAATGAAGTTGAGCCACCGCCGCTGCCGCTCTGTCCGACCAGTCCCGGCGGCTTAGGTTGGCAAATTAGACAGAGAATATGGGGCGAGAGTCTGTCCGGGCGTGCGTGGGGGTGGCTGTCAGAGAGATGCGGAGGGGCTCTCGCTGGGGGCATAGAAACAAGGGGCTTCCGCGTTGCGATTACACCAAAGGGAGATCCATATTGTGAATGTCCGAGTAACTGACCGTTCCCCCCTTCTATCTCTACGCTTTTCTCGCCGAAGCGTTCCACGATCCCTGGATTTCACTCTGCGCCCCTCGCGCAAATGGCATATCTGCGCGGATACGTTAAACGTTGCGCTCTCGGTGGAGGTGATATATCGCAGGACGTTGACTTGTTAGAACAACTTTAACATAAGGTATTCTCGCATTCGAGTCGGGACGGGCGCGCTGTCCGTTTCAACCGGAATCGACTTCTGGCGGTTTCTTCAGCGCCCCGGCCGCTGTAGCTCCGACGTACAACGACGCACCTGTCAAACGCAGGGACGCAATGGCGCGCGGCACACCTGGCCGACCTGACTCGATGCAAGAGGCACCGAGGTGCGTCTCGTCGCTCGGATGCTGTTTAAATCCCGGGGGCGGCGGCGACGGCGGGGACGCCGAGGGGCGTCGATTCGGCGTGTTTACACCGCGACGAGGACGGACCCATTAATTGCATCGTAACACGGGACTGGCTGCAATAAAACGTCACGCGTCGACGGCAATCTGATATTGTTTATTGCGTCGTTCGTCATAATTAGGAGCCGCCGGTGAGGCGGAAGCGTGTAATTAAACTGCCGTAACGATAACGCTCGTAATACTTACGAATTAATTACGAGATAAACGAGCGAGCGCGCGCTCGCGCGTAATATTCTGCCGCGGCTGCGATCGAAGATCGAGATGCGCGCGAGACCCGTCAGTAAAATCTAAAACGCGGGCTTCTTAATCGGCGTGTTACAAAGGGTATCCGTCGAGAGGATAAGGTTATCAAAGCGAAGCTCCTGGGGAAAACGCGCGACGTCGAGAGGGAGCGCACACGAGAAGGTATGAGAACGGGGGTGGGGAAACTTACTACGAGGCGCGACAAAAAGGCAACGAGCCACGGCGGGCGACCCTTGTTAAAAAGTCCCCTTTTAACGAGTGCGATGTAAAAGCGGCGTCGTCTCAACGTGGAATAGGATGCTTGACATTGTTTATCGGGGGATAGCGAGTCCGCGTTGTCGTACAGGCGAGCCTCCTCCACGGAGCAGCGAAGATAGGGCGGTTGAAAGCTCTTCTGAGAGCCAAGCGCTGATCGACCGATCGATTACGTCTCCCCTCTCCGCGGTAACGATGCTCTTTCGTACACACCGCCGCTTACGACGTGTTCCTTTAAACTTCATTAAACTTTCACGCAAACTGCTGTCTGCATTCTCGCATCCCTTCCCTTTCTTAGCCGTTTTTCATAAGAAATATTCGTGGACCGGGTAAAGGCTCTTTCCATAGATAGAACCAATTACCCCGCATAACGGTACACACCGGGAAAAGTAAGGTGCACCAATGCGGAACCTCTGATTAACCTTTTAGCTCCGCGGATGTAAAGGTTTATTGCCTTTCAGGAAAGTTGACTTTCGTCCGGAAAAACGTTTCTTTCGTTGAAAAACTGCAAACCCACAGGAACGAATCGTCATCCGATTAACCGACTTTACGATCCCGCGGTGTCTTCGAAGAAAGACAAAGTGCGTAGCTCGGTTCGGGTCACCCGGTAAATCTGACTAAAATGCGGTCGAGCGGAATTACGATCGGTCGTATCGTCGGTTGCGAAACGCGGGTAGAACGAACCGTGGCCCAAGAGCGTCTCCCGCGGTGTTGCGGGTTTGCCTTAACCTTGTCCGGAGAAGTCGCGCACCCTGCTACAAGATGCGATGTAAAATTCCATCCGCGGGAAGATTCAATTTATTTCGTTTTATTCGATTATCTCGTTTTATGGAGCTCGAGACCGATACCGTCGCGCGAGCTTTTATGACCATCTTTACGAGCGGAAACGCCTCGTGTGTTCCGGCCGCTTTCCCGCGGAATTACTCGCGTCCGATTCTGTTCGACCGCCTTATTCAGCGTTCTTCTTCAATGATCGTATGCGAGATTCTCCAAGAATCGCGTTTGATTTTAATAAACTTTCGGATGACCAAATGGTTCGCGAAGAGGAAGAAGATAAAAGAGGGAATAGGTCAGAGTTCGCGTTGCGAGCTCGATATTTAGTTTGGAAAGTTGCGAGCTATTTTCTTAGCAATTAATTACAAATAACGGGCAAGATGGCGGGCGGTAGTTTCCGATTATCGTCTCCAGACGGTCCAAGTGTGCGGACGCGTGCAGGACCGTGGGCTATTTATCGAGGTGCAAAAATCGAAGCTGTCTCGACCTGGCTCACGGGCACCACCCACCCCGTCCGTTTCACCCCACCAGCCGCGCTGTAAAACCATTACGGAACCCATTAGGGAGCCTCGAAGCTCTTTCCATCGGAATCGTAGAAAAGTTTCGCGGTAACCCGGGTAATTAACGAGGCCGTGGAACTCGTTCATCCCCCGATATCAGGCCGAGAAACTCGGAACGGCGCCCGTGTCCAGAGAGATTCGCATCTAAATCGATTTCGCTCGGGTAACGGAGTCCGATAATCGCCGCGTTAATCAGCCCGGGTGTCGTCGCGATCTCTTCCGGGGCAATTGTATGTATCAAGGTCACCGGGGGGGAAAAATATCGCCAGTGGTCCATTGGCTTGCATCGACAACGAGTCGCGTTCAATATTCACAAGGTTTACTCGTTGTCGAGGCGAACCGTTCGCGAACTCGCGAATATACTAAAAGCTTTCGAAATTGACGAGCCGATTAATTAAATACGGTTCTGGCTCGGCCAAGGCGCTCGAGCTACAAAAATACGTGGTTTAATGAGAATTTAACGATGCAGCTTTGAAAAGCTATGATGAATTTTAAGCAACAAATGATCGATATCGTGTGTCTCTAATATCCATGTAACGTAATCGTTTCTCTACATCTATTAGCACCTTTGACCATTTGCGATTGCAAATAATTCTTCGCTCACCGGGAAAGAGATTACGGTCGACGACGGTTTAATAATTGCTCGAAATCGGGAGCAACTATGGAACAATATCGAACAATTAGAAACAATTAGGAACGCGAACATAGCTGCGGGTAACTTTAATATTCGGTGACGTTGTACAGGATTAATCGCCGAATGGTAAAAGTGGAACCGAAATACGAGCTGGAAAGAGAAAATGGTTCTCGACGATCGATACCTTTAACCGCGACTAATAGCCATTCTGGTAATGGAACCGATGGATGAAACGTTCGATTCCTTCTTTTTCTTTTTTTTATTATCAGCCACCTTTCGATATGTTAAGTAATAGATTCGATTCGTCCAACTTACGATTATCTTATCGGTATCAGGCGGTATAGGAATGTACAGGTAAGCCAATTATCGCGGGTGGAAAGTGCAGTCTCACAGATTGATGGAATTTACTAGCCCGCGGAGCGATCGAGCGGACCGAATCGTTCTGTCGAAAATGGCTACAGGGTCATTTTTCATAGAGCACCGCTGTCGCGTAAGCCTGTAAACGTCCATTTTTCTCGAGGAATTTATCGGTACATTTGCTCCGCGGCGGAGGCACTCGGTCCCGAGCTCGCTTGATCGACTCGAATGTACCCGTGTCCGCGATACGAAATGTAACGCCGCCTCATAATCCTTCGATAAATCGTGTAATCGAAACTAGACGACTCGTACACTGTCCTCCAGTTGTTGTGGTTAAGATAATTGTCCGTCGTTATATTTTTCATCCCGTTTACTACATAGTAGCCGTATACCAGATGCATCGATGCTACAAAAGTGTGCAGAGTCTATAAATATAAACGAAAAAACGATCAATGAAACACCGGGAGCAACGGCAGTTTGATATTAGAACTGGATGATCCGAAAATAGACAGAAATCTATCGATATCTCTCTCGCCGGGTATGACGAAGGGTCCGTCCGTAATAAGTTAGCCGACGGGCTCCGTTCCACCTTTGCACCGCAAAGTGGTTGTCCGGTGCGAGGGCAACGCGGAATCGATAATAAATCGGCCCGACTGCCGGGCACAGGGTGTGTTTATGCCGAAGAAAGAAGTTCGAAATACGTATCTCCATCGGGCGTCGTCGCGCGCGATCAGTTAGGACAATGGCCCGTTTCAATTCTATTGTTTGCGGTCGCGCTGCATGAAAATTGCCGATATATATTTTCTCCGCTGCGGCGAAAACCTGCAAACCAAGATAAAGAAAGAGGACGAGAGGGGGGTCGTCGAGGGAGAAGACGTGCATCCCAAGTTTCTCGCCGGATTTAGCCTGAACCGGAATATTGGCAGATAAAGTAGCCCGATGAAAGCAGTTTACCGCTTTGAAAGCGGCGAATCTCGTAAAATAAATACCTTTCGTTACGACCGCCTCCTGTAATTTATTATTATACGTCGCGGGGGGAAAGAAAAGGGCGAGGGGTGGGTATTAAAAAGAAGCGGAAGGCATTAAGGAGACGTTCCAACAAAGTAACGTTTAACCCTTTGTCGGAGGCTATTCATTTTTCGCGAGAGCGCGCAGTTTTATTGAGGAACGGTGATTAATAATCCCCCCTTCTTAGCCCTTCGACTCGTTTCAAGGGAAACGAAAGAGATTTCGCGGAAAATTGGAGGTTTTAGAACAAATTTAGACTACAATATGTCGCGAGTTTCCTGACAGGCTGCTAATTACTCGTTACCTACGTTATTCATCGTATTACATTAGAATGGAAACAAAGGCTACCTCTCATACATATATGCATCTCTCTTTTCCAATACAATTCATTCCTATCTGATTTTTCGTTTTAGCTTCTTTTTACAAAAACTTCCCATTTGGTTCCTGTAATATTGCAAAAAAATGTACATAATTCTTGCAATTGTCTGATCTTCCGCTCTTCTTTAACCGTGTTAAATCGAAGTCATACAATTCGAATGCCGTGTAAATGACAAATACCAACGCTCTGTTAACAATTGATTCATGAAAATGAAAAATTTATATATTTTTCGTAGCAGAAAGCAGTTGATTCGAATGAAGTAAACGTAGTCCAAAACGTAAATTTTGGAAAAATTTCACAACATCGCAGATACTTTACGAAATAGAAAGCTTGCAACAACGAAGTGAAGTCTTCAAACTGTGCGAATAAAGTTTAGAAAGACGTTTTCTCAGAAATTTATGATAATATCGGCGAATATTACTACAACTTGCACAATGTTTTGACCAAATGAAAGAATTTCCTAACTAAAGACTGTTTCAAAGTTGTAACTCGCTGTCTCCGCTCAATTTTAAACACTGTCCAAAGCGTAATTACACGAAAGACAGTTCAGGTGTTAGTATCGATACGATTTGGCAATTTACGCGATACGCATCTCGACACCGCGGCGACCGAAGATCAGCCGTCGATTTGCACCAATTCGCTTTTCCTTTCCGCTCTGAGCTCATTGTTGTCATTTCTGGCGAATCGCATCGCTCGCGAAACTTTTAACGATACATTGCCGCAAAGGAAAACAAGTTTCTGTCGATAACGAGCAACGTATGTATGTTTGCGAATCTTTGCTCATCGCTTTGTTTACATGGGAATTGCGATAAAAAGTCGATGCTTTCCGGATAGAAAAATTTGAATTTTAAGTAGTTTATCCACATCACTTTTACTGGGAATAACTTAATTCGTCCTAACAGACTATCTGTTATTGGTAGACTGTAAATTATACGGAAATATATTATACGGAATCACAAGATTAATAGATAAGAAAATGTACGTAGGAATTTTTTTTTCCGCGTACACATTCGACCGTGCTGGCTAATATCAAGTCCATAGGTTGATTATTAGCTAGGAGATTTAATTTCCGATAACCATACATTCGAGGAACTATAATCTCGAACGATTACGTCAGACCATCTAATTATCCGCAAGTTTTTGTTTCATCGTACATTACCGCAGTGCATTTCTCCAGCTTGTCCTTTTTCCATCGGACGAAACGTGTGGAGAAACTTAACGGACCGATCGATTTGCTTATCATCTCGGCTAGACTTCTTACCTGTAACAAAACCAAAGGGGAAAAACGGATTAATCGGTTTTCAACGGAAACGGCGTACACGCGGGGATATCAAGTGCAAGAAACGCGCGTTTCGGTGCGAATCTCGAAGAAAATCGAAGCAGGATCGAGAACAGATTAATTTACGGGAGCGTCGAGGGCATTCGCGAAGTGACTCGCGGCATTTATCGTCAGGTTAATTAACCGTTCGCGAGAGCCCACGCTCGACCGTAACGACGGCATTAATGGAACGTCATCGGGCAATCGCGAGCATCATTCAAAGATGGTGCCTTTCCTCGCGATAGCTCTCTGTTATCGATGTATACTTATCAAATAATTCTCATCAACGTTCGCACCGGCGCGCGCGAATTTTAAACAACTCTATTACTAAATTAACGATCGTCGTAAACCTCTATTCGCTAAGGTGCATTCCTGAATCACGGATGTTTATGTATCTATGAGGGATTTAAATGCATACGACGCACAGAAGTGTTCAACTATCTACTACCAGGGTGAAACTAGTCTCTATTAACTGGTCTCCATTTTTCAATTTTAGAACGGTATAAGCTTGTACTAAATACCAGCAGTATATATTTATTATTTATTGCATAGTTGCAATAAACGCTTGGTTATTTTATAACCAAGTACGAGGAAGATGAGGAATTTCGTAATTAATAGAAAATTGAATAATAGGAGTAAAAATATAGAAGAAAGGCTGATTAGATACATGTATGATTGTGGCGTGCAGTCCATGGAAACTGTGAAAGTATAGATAGTAAGTAATCCTTAAAATCCATTACTTTTCCGTTTGGATGTACTTTTGACAGACAAAATTCTACGCCATCTTTCTAATTCTTTTCTATAAGAAATGGTTCGATGGAGCTTGAAACTCGTTTCATGGATTTCCCTTTTCTCAACATTCGAAATAATGTACATATGGAACTTGGATGGCGTGAGCTGCTGATCTTATGGTTCTGCTAAGTTTTTCAAGTTGTCCGTTGTCAGTTGTGTGTTATTACGGAACAGAGAGAGAGAGAGAGACACAACTTCAGATTATGGAGAGTCTATTACTGGAACGAAAGCCTGTGGAAAAAAGAAGGAGGGACACGTGTCACGGGACGGCGTCGAGCAGCCATGAAAACTAGCCCGTGTAACTGCACACGGGGTGGAATTCTTGCTCGCTGGAGTCCCCATTCGACTCGTTAACACCGTAACGAAACGAGCTCTCTGTGAATTTCGAGATTTTTTCGTCCACAGCCCCCGGTCGTAAATAGTTCGTAACGTCTCTCACTCTCATCCCTATCCGTGCCGCGAGCGGCCGTTTCGCTAATTTAATCGATATCTCGGCTAACCGATAGCCAGGATACCGTTACGATAAGCGGTGGACGTGGAAAAACGCGATTGTTCACGCGGACGCGGCCGCGAACGCGTACGTGCCGGTCGTACGCGGCAGGTCGTGCGTTCTCCATCCTTATCTTACTTAGAGATACAAAGCGGGGAAGGGGCTCCCTCGAGCGCGTTGTGGGCACGTTTATCTGCTCGAGGGTTTCGTAATCGGGATGGGTTCTCGACGGCGGGTTGTCCCGTTCTCGTGCTTGATCTCATCAAAGTTTCGCGATAAACACGAATTCCGGACGTTCGTTTAGTCGGGCAGGTTTACGTGCCTCGGTAACGAGCAACCGTTCGGCTAATTATTTCATTTCCACGGATTCCCGTCGCCATCGATGGGACCCGACGCCCGTTCATCCGTGTACGCCACGCGCAATCGACAAACGGACCGCGCTCCAATCGGAGACGCCGTTAAGCCCCGATATCTACGGGGATTCGTGGAACATCCTGTTGGAACAGGGAACGCGATTACGTTTCTTGGGAAATGACGCGTCCCCGATGCGATGGTTCGCCTCGACTGACGGTTACTCGGATGATCGAGTGCGTGCGGATTTGACACGCCCTTTGACATGTTTCTCCCTTTCTTGCTAAAATAATAAAAACTTACCATCCTCTATAGCGATAGCGTTAACCCCTAGAGAAACACGACAGATCGTAGAGCAACGTGTCAGAGGTAGCCGCAACCGCGAGCTTTTCTTCTCGAATTGAATGGCCTATTAGCCCGGCTAACTGCTTGATTACACTTGAGTAGAGCTTAACGCTTGACCTATAAACTGCTTCACCTTTGCACCTCCGTCGCGACATTGTTCGCGAACGGAACCGCCCAAAACACTCCAAGGCTACGAAAAAACGCGTCTAAAAAGGAAAAAAAAAAAAATAGGGAAAAAGGCAAGAAGAGGAACCGATGAACCGAGTGGCGGAGAGCGCTCGAGCCGGAGCCGACGAGTGCTCGTGTCGAGGAAGGCCCTCGAAGCCCGCAAACTTTTCGCCGCAATGCGACGACCAGAAAGCGTAACTTTCCCTCCGCGATGGCGGCCGGTTGCGAGAAGGAGAGACGCTTCCTACGTGCCACGTGTTCCGCCGCGTTTCCCATCCGGCCGGGTTGTCGTTCACCACCAATTGCCTCGTCCATCTGACACGGGGAACGGTCCCCGTGTACAGCCGGTATTTCACGATCGTGGACGACGTTCACTGCGCCGTAACCGATAAATACGAGGTGCAATTCGGCGTCGTCCCTCGCGGACGAAGGATTCCTTTTCCTTTCCCTTGGAGATCGAATTCGCTTTACGGTGAGAATATTTGGAACGCGAAGGAAATGAGGATGGACGTCCCGATTCGCAATCGAGAAGCCAACAGTTCAACATATGCGAAACCCTTCGGAGGGGAAAAAAAAGACTGCGATACTCCAGTATGCTACCAGTAAATTGTTCTGCCTGTTCGTTTTCTTCCGAAATGTTTAGAACCCCGCACGTGTTTCGCATCGTTTTAATCAAAATGAAACGAACGCGGTCCAATTTATTTGGCCCAACTGTTTCGCATATGGTTTTATCGGTCCACGGTGGCATTTTGTCTCGAATATTCGAGATGTTAGGAAAATAGAACGGACGAGTAGAGGGACGCGCATAAATAAAATAAACTGCGAAAGGGGGAACGGAAGATGGGGAGGAAGCGGCGGTGGAGGGCAGCGGGGAGTAATGTTAATGACATCAGGGGGTCGACATCAAAAGGACCAGCTCTTTCGAGCGCTGCATATGGCTACGAAAGTGCCGGCATGTGACCGCACGACTCTCTCGCGATATTACGACACGGTCGCGCGATTAATTACGCGTCCGTCGTCGGAGCGGTTGCGGATCGAACGCGCCCGTTAAGTAAAGCTATCGCGTGCACGGAATAATTGCTCCGATAAGATCAAGAGTTTGGATGGAATGCGAGAAGGTGGAGCAACGAGCGATTCCTGTCGGCACGAACTTTCTTTTTAATTACCTAGTCTACTTAATCATTCATATTTACCATCTTGCAAATTTTACGCAATCGACAGCTGTATCGTATTTGGTAAAAACAAAATTATATTTTTATTATGGTTCGATTAAGAATTTGGAATTATTGTGATTTGGAATTAATATACAGTTTCCCGAAAGCACACAATTACCTATCCTACCTATTAGTCTAATATATACAACTTTCTGACCTGTCCCTAACAAATTATCCCTTCATCGAAATGTTATACGTCTCCTTCGTAAAAAATTATCCTATCGATTATTAAATTTCTTGTAAATGCTTATAATTATAAATAATAATAAAATAATAGTAAACTATCGCGAGTTCTTGTATTATCGTTCGTTCGAAGGAACGGTCAACATCGAGTCACGTTGTAGATACGTTGTCACGCTGTCATAACGGCGCTCCTTCGTTCTCCATACGATTAGTCACAATATCCACAAGAATTTCTAACCGTGCGTCTTTCTACGTGGATTATACCTGCGCGTGGACATCAAAACAAACACGAATTACAAGAACGTCGTTGGTTTACTCGGGCCGTCAATATTACCAGATAACGGACCGCGAGTCTTTCAATAATAGATAATGCGTTATCAAGGTAACCAGTAACCGTCTATTTTTTTCCACGGAAACACCTCGGGGGAATTTTCTAGATCGTTACACGGAATCGCGATTTTACCTCGAAAAAGTTCGAACCTGAATAATTTCCGGCGGCGCGGGTGGGGACGTGGCGGGTGCGCGATTAAAGAAATGGTATCAACGAGAAATATATGCGTTGAGGAACGCGGGCGACACGCCGTCGCTCAACTTTCCATCGCGGGAACGGTGCGAAAGGCGAAAGTTCCGAACGCAGCAGCCGCGTCTTTTCTGGTGTCGCGTCGCGGTGCGAACGCGACGCGTGCACCCACCGCGGAACGATAACGCTAATTAAATACGAGTCGCACTGACACCGCCGTCCGCCTAACGAGGCCCGTAATTACGCGACGGCTTCATCTTCCTCGGGCAAAAACTCTGCTCCCGCCTCTCTCACTGAAAATTCTTATTCCTGGACGTTCGTAGTACAGTTTAACGCCAAGTACCAATTCGAGGTGATTTTCTTTATAGAAAAGATCAATTCCTAACTTTATATTTTAGTTTAATATGTATTTCACAGATGTATATTTTCAAATCATTTTTTGCTCAAGATCATATTAGTACTAGTTTTATTTTTATTTCGCCGGGCATGAATTTCGCTAGATATATAATAAATAGTTTAAAGTGTCCACTTTAAATTATTTCCGATTTCTTACGCCTAATACGTCCATCGTCGATCTCGTTTCTCAACAGTTCTCAAGCAAATTCATCTTCACTCGAGCTAGTTTCACTTCCGAGTTCCATCCTCGACTATTCTCTCTTTAAGTGAAAACTTAAAGTCGGTCGATAAAAAACTCGAGTCACCTTCCGGCCGGGCGTAAAGGATTAATTTGATTATTAACATCGTTGCCAATTGAAATTTGTCGTTACTCTCTGTTCGTATGATTTCTTGCGTTTCGAATTATCAAGCATACGCGCTGTTCGCGCACAAACGAGGCTAAGAGTGTTCAACGCGGGGTGAACAATACGCGGGGCAACATTCAATTATTGGAGAAAGTTTCAAGTTGTTACGATGTTACCGAGTTAGATTGAACGATCCGCAGAGCTGCTCCGATTGCTTTAATTAGACGGTCTATATTAAAGTCTCTAAAAATACTTTCCAGGGTGGTAATAATACTAGCGCGAAGTCGAGGGTTTAAAGGGTAACGGTGGATTAGGCGTTGCGAAGCGTTGCGTTTCAATCGCTCGCACATATATTCATGGTGAAAGACGAACAGCTAAATAAATACGAGCGTAACTCTCTGAACTCGTCGGATAGTTGTTTCGTTTGCCGTGCTCTCTAAACTTCGCTTCACCCTCGTAGCACAGTGGGCACCCTTGAGGATACTCGGCTGGCACATACGCGGGTGTATTTAACGTCCCCGCTTGCCTTAGAATTCGAATTTTCGTTGCTTTCGACGAACACCTTGCCGAGCATTATCCTAATCGCTTCTTACTGGTACACGTTTGAACGTTTTGCTGTTGTTCACGCGTCGTCGACGACTTTCGGCTCGGGAGCGTTAGGGGTAGTACGGGAGGGCGAAACGGCGCACCGGCGCACCGTGGACCAACTACTAGAAGTAATGTCAACATTTATGTAACAGCCATTATTAGCCGACAGTCGAGTTTCAGTCGAGGCGCGTTACAATATCCGCAGTCGAGGTAGAAGTAAAACGCCTCGCGTTACGAGCTACGCATACAAGCGCATCAACGCGCAAAACGCTGTCGCGCGATTGAAGAACCAGCCGGATGTGAAGATTCCCTTTTGTCGAAAATCGATCTATGTGACTAATATTTTTATGTAACACTCTATCTATAGTTATCCTAACGTTAACGAATTCTTCGCGCTTGCTTGTAATCCCGACGAATCGCGGCGGGCATTCGGATTCTCGCTCGTGCTCGACAGGGCCGAAAATCCGATGAACACACGGCGAATTAGTTTTGATATATACACGCACCGAATTACCGTTCGGGATCAGATGGTGGAAATTTGATCGGAGCTAATTCTAAGCAATTAGCTCGCCGCGCTGCTGCCTCGTTTAATTAAATAAGAAAGAAATCCACGTGCGAGCGGATCGCCATTCTACGTCCTGTTAAGTAGGGCCCTCGGCAGACAACTGCGTGAAAAGGCTAATTCCGTGGGACCGAACGAGGGGATACGAAAAGGACAATATAAGGGAAGGGACGTGGAAAGTTCGTTCTCATTGATTCGCGTCTGAATGGTTCCATGTATTTCTTATAGCAAATCGAGCAATAGTCGTGAACGTGGTACAGTGACAAGGGAGTTATTAAGGAGCTTAGCTCTAACGCCATCAGTGGAAATCAAAATAAAAGAAATATAATGAAACATGAAACCAGAAAAGCGGTCAAACCGACTTATTTATTTAGAAGCTGACAGATTTGGAATAGAGAAAGAAAAAAAAACGTGCTAGAGGAAATAGAATTTTGTCTCTGAAAAAGTCCGTGTCACGGATGTAACGGTAGTACGGAAAAGGCAGTACAATATCGAATGTTAAAGAGTTATTTCATTTCATTTTTTTTTTTTTATTTTATGTGTTTAACAGAATTTAAAAGAACTGTTAAAAGAAGTTCTAACCAGAAATCGAGTGTACGTCTCTAGTGTACGTCGCATACATGTCACTTATCTGGAAATATCGAAGCAAAGGGCAGCAGCAGTGTCCAGCGAAATGACGATGGGAAAATAGCTAGGCTTGGGAGAGAGAGAGAAAGGGTGGCGCGAACCATGCGCAGCCGGGCTCGAATTGCGGCTAAAAGCGAGAACGCATCCGGGGGCATTACCGAGGTGTCTATTTTCATTTAAGGTAGAAGCCGACTAGGGGTCAGATGGCGATAATTCGGTTGGTAATAGTCGCGGCTCGTATAAGCAGCCCGCAGCCTGCGTTCGACTAACAGGCCGACTATGGACAACGCCGTTTTCCGGAGGGTTGGTTGGTATAGTTGACGGTGTCCAGAGGGGTCAAGGGGGGGAGCCGGCGTTGGCGGATCGCCCCCCGGGAAAATGAAAATAAATGATAGCGACGCACGTAATTAATTTAACGCGCGAGAACGGATTGCGAGCTGCGACGCGCGTATAAACACGCGTACCAGTCCTGGTGTAGAAATTCCAGCGGATGGAAATCAGTGACAATCGAATCGAGGAGTTCGAAAATATTTTTCTCGATCTCCGTCTTATTTTCGATTCCGGAAATGGTCCTCTCGCGGGTGTACGAACACTCTACATAAATGCTGATCGGGGAGCAATATATTACACGATAGCAATTGTTGTCCATAGAACGGAAGTCTGAATCGAAATTTGAGGGTAGGTCCGTTCGTACCAGGAATCCGGAGATGTTTTCGAGGGGAATATAGGTTGTGGCAGCGCGGCGTAACCTTGACGGGGATAATCGATAGCGTCTTCCTTCGACAGAAGAGTTACGAGTTTGTTTTCTCCGCAACGCTGGCAACGTTTATTGTTCAGCCCACTTCGTTATTACAATTACGAGCGAACTTTCGAGCAACTTTGTCTTCGTTCTATATCCTCCGGGTGGAATCGACCCCGAACTCGGTCAACGTGCATGCATGCCCCGCTCTTAGCGGTGGTAAACGCGGCTCTAAAGTTACGGGAACCGCGGCGCACTGTCGTAAGTATCAATATCACCTTAATATTCGCCACGGCACCCCGAGTGGAACTTTTAATTAGCCCCTCCGTTACGGTTCGTTAGAAGAGTCGTTAATAGATAGTAAATTCCATTGCGGCCGGTCGAGTTTCGTCCCAGAAAGATCGATCGCGCGAGCGAATTTCATTAGAAACATATTACGAAAAGCTTTAAATATCTGACCGATTTTTTTTGACTAACGGTAATGTGGAACGAACTTAAGAAGCGCGCACTACAGTGATCTTTTTAAGAGTCGACGACAACAGTTTTCTATTCATTTATCAAACGAATTTACCCGGTTTTATGAGATTTATACTCTGTGCCATTCGTCAACCCTCCCTAAAGGTTAAACGTTGCGGTATAGCGGACAGGTATAGCGGACAGGTAGCGGATACCCCTATTGCTATTTAAAGGCTAACGCATTTTCTGGAATAAAAATGACAAAGAATTCGTAGAAATAAGAAGAATTCCACCGATTTACATCATCGCGTACCAATGCGATTTCGAAATCCACCTCCTTCTCCTTCGTCTGTTCGTGCCTCGCGAATTTGCGCAACCGTTACGTCGGTGAATGAATAAAAGGGCGAGTATTTAGGGAATGCGCGTGCACGCTAACTGTTAACGCTGCGCTCGGTACATTTATTGCGTGCGACATTATTGGAAATGGTAACAACGTTCGTCGCGTTTCCCAGGGCACGAAACGACAGGAGCACGTATTTGCATAGGAACGAGTGGCGATGCCTCGCACCGTTCGTTCGCCATTCCGTGGGACGCGGAAAAGTCACGAGGGGAGGCTAGAAAGGGAGCTTAATCGAATGGAGCTCTTGGGCACTTTTCCTTGATCCTGTTACACCCGTACCTACGTACGCTCCCCCTATATATTTATACGCAAAAAGTTCTCGTTTTGTTAATCAGAATGCGGCGGTAATCTCTCAGAGCCATCATCGAAGTTAGCGTAGTGGTGGCTTAGAATCAGTATCATCGGTAATTGCTGCCACTTGAAACGCACTGTTTCGAAGCAGAACGAGTATTGTATCGGTCCTGCTGCTTCTGGGAGCAGCAAAAGGAAGAAAAAAGTGTTAGAGAAGAAAACGCGAGCTGTTCCTCTTTAAAGGTGATTTAAAGACGCCAGGGAGAGAATACGAGCGTCGTCGTGGTGGTACGTAGCCCGAACGTCTGCTCGTTTGCGTGGAACAAAGCGCTGAAAGGCGAAATCGCAAATGTAACGCCGCACGCGAGCGCGCGCATATTTGTATAGACGAAACGACGGAGGCCCCTTTTATTCCGGTGACTGGTTTCTGGGACGTGGAAACCCCCGCGAGAAAGCCAGGGAAAAGAGGGAAGAAAGCGACGGGTCTGGTCGGACGGAGCCGTGTCGCTGACTCGATCCGATCCTTCCTTCCGAATCGATATTCACGTTTCTTCTTATTCCGCCGCGGCGACTATTGTGCCACCGGGATTTTCGATTCGGTTATGCCGAAAGGAGGGCTCGGAAAATTACCGTGGTTATCAACCAATTTCTTCCCGAACAGATTTGCTCCGGGATGGAGCAATTCGAGCCCAGCCCGGCCCCGCGCCCGATTCGATATTCACGTTCCATTGGAGGCAAACGAGGAACCTCTGTTCGAACGGACAATGCGACAGAAATGAAACCTCGCTCGAAAGAAAGATCCACCTAATTAACGTCGAATCTACTCTTTCTTTATTATAACATCTTAAATTACGTCTACTCTTAACTGTGCCGATATTTAGTTTAGTTTCTAATCACATTATTAATTGACAATCATTCGAGAACGGAACCAACTGAATTGTATTTCCATGCCGTGTCACTCATCAGACACTGTGATCTGCAAAATAATTTAACTGGCAAGAAATTCTATCTTACGACTACGAGACAATTATTGATTAATAAATACTATTTTTTATGGAAATGTGCGGTATTTAATTTGATTTCAAATCGGGCACGTACTTTTACAATCTAACCTGATAATTATCAATCTGTACCGCACTGCATAAACTCGAGAATCTAGAAACCGTTTTTTAAAGCACGCAAACTGCGTGCTTATCTTTGCTTTAATTCTATCGCTATCGTTACAGTATATCCTACATCGTCTTCCCAATTGTCAGTTTACACCGAAAGCGATCGACTAACTAAGAGTAAAATCGTTCATTTAAATTTGGTTGGTCGGCTGGAATTTAGACCTCTCTGTCGTAAACAAACGAAATTGAAATCGCGATCGCGCGTCGTCGATGCCTCCGAAAGTGTTTCTTGCCCGAGTTCGATTCTTCACGGTTGAAACATCGACAAGATTTAAGACGCTGGAGCCGCACGATTTCTCGAACGGTCATAGCGAATCGTTTTAGAACTTTTCCCCCGGCTGCTCGGTTATATATATCGCGTGCTGCACTCGAACCCATGAATCACGCGAAAGGCTCCATTTCCTTTCGATCGGATACCGCCACTACATCCCCCAAGGGCGATAAGGTACGAAGCCGAGGTCGCCAGCGGAGGGTCAAAGGCCCTCGACGACCTGTACTCTCTACGCATCAGCCTCGTTTTGCGATGTCACGCGTCCATCCGCGACAGCTACCGTTTCTCTTTCTCTTCCTCTTTGTTCGCCCGTCAACGTCACTCAGTGACACCCACGCGAACTTTCCGCGGTACCAACAAATTCTTCGCTTAGCAGCAAAAACGAACGGAACGTGCGTCGAAAGGATGACAGACACTTCTACCACTGTGCGATACAAGTTGGACGAGCGAAAGTGAAGTTTCCGAGGTGAGTCAGGCTCGGGAAGTGGAAGATGGCAGACGATTTACATATATCTCCCTAAAAGCGTATAAAAGTCGATAGAGTGACGCACATTCTCATCGAATTCCAACAAGTTAAAGTCGGATTAACTCTTGATCCCTCTCGCAGTGGCACCGGCAATAAAGTATAAAAAACCGTGTGTAACGGTCAAGTTGTATCGTAAATTTCACGCTGCCAGATTCTGGATAAATTATAGTTTGGCCAAGTCTTTTTGAAAATGTCAGAGGGTGGGAACGAGAGAGAGTTTGATCCTTGTTTATGATCAACGTCTACCCTTTCGTTCACCGGAGGGAGCCGAACGGGTTCGAATTGATAAAAAGTAGCGCGTATCGTTAACTAAAAAGCACGGAAATCCTATCGCGCTTATTTTCGTTCGAGCTGCATTTGCATACGGATGCGAGACAATGCGAATTTATAAATCGACGGACATCCGTATGATCCGGCTTATACGAATATTCGCATTATTCGGGTAACACGGCTATTGCCGGCTGGTTGCGGGTATTCGCATTATTCGGATTCCGCGGATTTACCTGCGCCGCCTGGACATTACAAATATGGAAATATTACAAACAGAGACGGGACGGGACGGGCCGGCGACGCGTCGCGCGTCCCCCTGAAAATTCGCGAATCGAACGGTAATACGAATAATTGCTCTTGCCGGTTACAGTATCCGCGCAAATCCGACTATTTCGGTATAATTCCCCGGCATTCGACCAACGCGCCTACGGACCGCACTTTTACCTCCACGCGGCACTAAACCTACGCTTCCGCCGTCATTTTCCAAGGGTCGAATTAAAAGTGGAACACCATAACACGGAACGCGTTAATTCTAATTAGCTATGTATAGTGATCACCTTTTTCTTTAACGTCCATTTAACGTGTGTTTGATGTTTACCCGTCAGCTACTGAATTTCATTCCGTTCCACGTGATACTATAATCCACTCACCGTTTCGTTTTAGGGTTCTTATTAACGTCAATAATTTTTTCATCGACTCGCGTTAATAATCGACTGGTGGCAGAAAATAAGTAATCGAAGCGTTTCTAATGAAAGAAGAAAATTCCGATGAAAGTACAAAAGTCCCGAATTAACTACGGTGGAACGATCAAAATGAATTTCGACCGTGAACGGTTGAGAACAGTCTCGAGCAAATTTCCCTCGCCGGAGCAACAGCAATCAGACGGGAATTACCGCGACAATCTCCACAGCGAATCGACGGGGAAATTTCCAGGAACGTGTGAGCGATAGCGCGTTCCAGCCGTGCGCGGACAAAGAAGAAGCCGGGAACCGCGCGGTCGCTCCGCTCATCCGCGCGTGGTCCGCGCAAAGTGGTTTCTAAGAGAATAGAGTTAGCGGGAAAATGCGGTTGCCGTTTCAGCTACGTCGGTGCCGGAGGGCCCGGCGGGCAGGCCAGCCAGAGAGGCAGCGCCGAGAAACCGAGCGAGCGAACGAACGAACGAACCAACGAACGAACCAACGATCAATAACACGTGTGTACGCACAGACACACACTGCCGTACGCACTTTTACATTGAACCAACGGTGTGCCAGCAGCACCCCAACCGATCTACAACCACCGTCACCACCACCACCACCACCACCACCACCACCACCACCACTACCGCCACCACCACAGCCGCCGCGGACGCGTAGCCACCCTTTCCAATCCCCTTGCCCGTCCCTCCGGCATAACCTAACCTTCTCTATCATTCTGCACGCTCGCCGTTCTCGTTCGCTTCCTCCACCTCTTCCTCTTCCTGTTCCTCTTCCTCTTCCTCTTTCACCGTCAGACACGAACCAATCCTATCCACCCTCTCGCACGGCGGGTGGTTGGCGCGGGCTTGCTCGCGCGCGCACACGGAGACACGCGACGGTGCACGCAGAAATTACACGTAGGAGAACTGTACACCACCCACCCACCTGCCCGCCGACTCCGGCATACATATAAACGCGGAAACGTCCGGAGGGAATGGAAACGCGTAATTGTGTAAATGGTACAATGGCCGACGGCCCCCCTCGTTAGAGAGATCGTTCGCGCCGTGGAAACAAGATTCTGATTAACGCCCGAATTTTATCGTCCGCCACTGTCCGCTTACCCCTGTCACCTTCTGCCTCTCTTTTCTGTTATTTCGATACCGCCGAGTGTCGTTCGCGAATCAGCCCTGTTACTTCAATTCGAGGAACCCTTCGAGTCGAGTTTGCGTTCACGAGAATCAAGTTACTTGAAATTTACGTTGCGTGGTACAATTCAATTTCACTTGATGTCATTCCGTCAGAGATACTACGAGTTTCGTAAAACAACGATCCGACAAATCGCTATATAATATTTAGTCTATTAACACTTTTGTCCTCGCGAAATGTAAATCTGCGCCCTTCTCCTAGCATTTGCATAAACCCACGACGAACATTCTACCAGTTTCGTCCTTTCGCTGACTTTGATTATAACTGCTCGCACGTTAAACTTTCGATCCTGTTTGATTATCCACCTTTATCTAACCTGAATTCCCTCGTTCCTTCCACCTTTTAAAAGAGATTTGCCATTTCCGGTCCACTCGTCGGAGAACTTTCTCTGTGCGCACGCTGACGCATTTACGCAGCGCGTCCAACGGAATGCTCTCGCCGGTTTTGCGACAGTAATTTCGATACTGTCTGTCCACGGAGCAGGAACGCGCGTCTCCTTTTTCGAGCGAACGCCTCTGGTGAAGAGGATCGCCGTGTCGCGTGCACCAGCGCGTAGAAACGCTCGTGACAACAATAGCTGCGCCCTTTATGGAACAGGAGGCGGGAACGCGATGGTCCACGAGCAAACACAGAGAGCGCACGCAAGTGTCGCGTTGTAATTTCACGTGGAAATCCATTTAAACCGATTGAACGGTGCAGGATTGTCGGTGGAATGGGTGGCCGGAGGGGAAGGAGATAAAAAAAAAAGGGAAAAAAACTGTTCGAATCGTGGGATCGCAAACGTTTTATCGCGCGACCGCGACGCTGGATTTAAATTTACTCAATTTCAGGCAATCCAATTTGGCTAATGAAACGGTTCGAGCGGCGATGTTTGTCGCTATTGCGAGAGCGCGCGCGCGGTTCCTCGCGCGTACCCGTCGTCCCTCCAACCCTCCGCGTTGCTTCGTAATGTACAGGCCGAAACGACGAGGTAATTAAGTTGTAATTGATAAGCGTGTTATTTCGCCGATACGGGCCTCCCGCGGAAAAGGAAAATTACGCCGATTCGGGCCGAGCCTGGTGAAACGGCCGTCCCTGCGCCGCGCTGCGCCGCGCTGCGCCGCGCTGCGCCGCGCTGCAATAGAATTTGCATTGTGAGCCATTCTGCGCGTTCATTTCAACGCGGTCAAATTTGTTTCGTGATTAATGGCCGGAATATCGAACCTAACGAAACTTTTGGAATTCATATTGACTTTTTGGTTGGCGGTAGTTTCAGGTCGGCGGGACTTTGATAAAACGTTTTTGATGCGCGTATAGAGTGACGACTCTTAGAGATCGTTCATCCTCTCGATTCTATAAAGAAAATAGATTGCTTCTATTTTCATTCGCTGTGCGGAGAAATTTAACAGTGATCTCGTTGCTAGACTACAATTTCCAAAGCTTCTATGGCGGTCCTCCAGCACTGCGCCATTAGACGGACATTTCCGTTTTCGTTTCCATATAATAGAATTTCTGATCTGTCTAAGCCAACGGTTCCCAAACTTTTCTCACCGTTACAGTATCCGTCACAGTTATCCTTAACCGTTTAAGTGCCACGAACTTTTGGAGAAATCCAATCGAAAGGGTTGGGTTGGGTGTGCTAGAAAGCGCGATGGCGCTGTTTCTCCACTCATCAGTAGTGAATCTTGCATTACCGTTGTTGCGCCATTCTCGTGAGTCTCCTGCGCGCAGTCAATTTGGCTCCTCTCATCGAGTAGTAGTCGGTACTTTTAAGCAATGAACAGGAAAAGTGCAATAACGGTGTCTAGCACTTGAGCGGTTCGAATGCTTAGGAGAAGAGGAAAGAACAGTGCACAATGAAATTGTTTATTTAAACATTATTGCCGCTTCACTCGTGGTATATTCGACGATTCAAATAGCCTTCCATAGTTCATCCCCTTTAGGGGATGCAGCATTTGATCGCAGCATTTTCTCGAACACAGATATATATGTGAGTTGAAAAGAATAGAGGGAAAAGTATTGTAGAAGTTTGCCTGGTAACGGTGCTCGCGTACGCGATTATAAATAGTGGAAAATACCGCGAACAAGCGGCGCGGTGCACGCAACCGTGGCCAAATACTCGCGAGTCCCCGGATATGGGTCGCAACGGAAGTGCAGTCGTAAAACCCCCCGGGGCTGGCATAGGCGGTCCAGGACCACAATGGCTCGTAGAAAGCGGGGCTGGCGTGCGTCGAGGAACGCTCGATGGACGTTAAAATTCACGCGCTGCTCGGACGATTCGTTTTTCGTCCGGTCGACGGTTAATAAACACGTTTATTGCCCGCGGAACGCGGCCGTATACTCCCAGCTAGGCGGTTTCGGCCGCGTTTACACGCGTATCGGGTCGAATTAAACGCGGACGGAGCGTGTATCGATCATGGCGCGGTGGCGACGGTGGTATCGAGTCCACGAGCGAGCGCTATGAAACAATATTGAAATTAATCGTCGTCGAGGGGGAGTACGCGTCGAAAACGGCGCGTCGTGGGTACCAAGAAACGAGGGAAACGTCGATAGGTCGCGCTCACGCGGAAAGCAGCCGGCGCAAGGTGAACGACACACCGACAATCGTTGCTGTAGCTACAATAACGGTTCGATCAGCAAAACCTCCGCGTTCTCTGGTAATCTTGCAACATTCCGCGAGCGCTGCGCTCCGCTCCGCTCCTCGCCGCGTTCAATAATAAATATATAAATACCGCCGCGCCGGATCCGAGGAACCGTACAATTTCCCCTGCTAACGAGTCAGAACCGAACGACTTCCTATGCAGCGAAACTCCGTCTCTCTCTCTCTCTCTCTCTCTCTCTCTCTCTCTGTCTTCCTTGCTGACAGCCAGACCAGGGCCATTTAGCGAGACCAGGAAACAACCGTCCCGCGGATTTATGCAACGACTCGCGAATTAACGTCGGCTGATTCGCGAGAAATATCGTCGGCTCTGCGGTCTACACCGGCGAGAGACACGAGATGCCTGGTCATCGTCGCGGTCGTAGCCGCCGCGGCAAAAAGCGCGAGCCCGCAGTTTACGAGCGGCCGAAGGAAAACTGCGGAACCGGAGAATTGCACGAGGACAGAGAAGGAACGGGAATTTGCGCGTTCCAACTTGTCTTCCACGCTAGCCGTTTCGTTTGTCCGCTAATCGCCTTACGTGAAATTACCAGAAGGGGGTGACGGGCCTGTATCAGCCGATGGTAAACTTTCGCGGCCGATCTTTTATTTTCTATGCAAGATCATTAATCAGCTTACGTTTCCGCGTTTTCTCACTGTAAACGCGTAGAAAGTGCGTAGATTTTATTCTCCCTTTAGGATGTTTTCAGACATTTGGCAAACAACAATTCGTTTAAATAATTTTGGTATCTACGAAAAGTTTCGCAATTATTTAAATAATTCAGCCGCAGACCGGGTTCTACTTAAAAAGCAAGCGATATTTCAAATCTACCCTCCATGATACTACACATCCCGCGTACACGCGTAGACCGTAGAATCCCATTTTAAACGGGGCCCAAACGAATCGCTGGCGAGCACGCGACCGTCCACCCTCCTCGTTCTACCCGCGTAGTCGAGACATCCGGCGTGCACGAAACTTGGTTCGCGGGGCTACCGTAAATAGCGGTAAAGAGCGTACGCGTAAAATTCGCCGCCAGTGCACGGCCGATGTATTCGAAAGTAATATCGGGTGCCGATATTATGTTAATATAATTGACTAAAATGGTAATAATAAGACGCGTGCACCTGCTCCCCCGAGTTCCGAGCTTCGCCCTTTGGGACCTAATTTGTGAGGTTTACAGGCAGCCAGGGGTCGAAGGACAGGTCGTAAAAGGGATTTCGAAGAGGCACCGGGAGCGCCGCGAGACCGTGTCCTCTCGCCACGGTTGATCCTCCTTCGATACTCGATCCTCCCGGCTAAATAGATTGGCTTGCGAGTCCGGGACCGCTCGACCCTTGAAATCTTCTATCCGTTCAACCGGGCTAATATTATTTTCGTCGCCGTGGCAAACTGAAAGAAAAGGGGGAGCGAGGCCAGCCTTTCCTACGTTTACGGCTGATAATATACTTTGCTGGATAGTTTTCGTTCGCGGACGGCGAATGAAAGGGGGTGCAAAAATTCGTTATCGATCCGCCGGAGGGGTGGATGATCTACGGTTTCGTTACCGTTCACTCATGATTCTTCACCGTTTGTCAGCACTGTAATCGACAGGCAATCGCCGGCTCGTCCGACGATTATCGATCGGTTCGCGAGTCTTTATACGCCGAGCGCTCAAAGAACGTGCCATTATACCTGATAATACCTTTTCCTCGGAAACGCATTCGTTGATACCTTGAACCGCGTATATTATAGTATTTAATGCCAGTCGGTTTAGAAGAAAGCCTGAGAAATTCGTTTGCTCGATTCAAGCGAATGGTATACTCGAGGTACTCCGAAATCGAAGCGAATCGCGGTCATGGAATCTTTCCAGGTCAGAAATCGATGAAATTTTATCGATACTGGACAATTTTATACTCTATTATACAAATAGAATAGGCTTCGGATCGTAGATAACCAATACGAAGAATTTGTAGAAGAAAAATCAGCCAACGATCATAAATCAACTTTATACCTCAGACAGACCATAAAAAATTAACTCCCGCCAATAAATGTATCGATTATCGAGAGCCGGGGAAATATCTCGAAAATACCGCACGTTTCAACACGTTTCAACACGCTGGCTCGAAAACGACCGTGAAAAAGCAGTAAAACGAGGTAAACAGCGGCGTCCCGCTTCGATCGTCGGACAAATTCGACAAGTTTGGTCGGTCGCAGTCGCGATGAATCACACCGAGGCATGGGGATGGAGACGCACACAGACACGCGTGCGTACGGGAAAAACGTGGAAAGCGCGAGGGTTGGTTCTCGTGCGCGACTTTTACGCGAGCGACGGCGTAATAGGAGGCTGCGGTCGATAAGACCGAAAAGACGGACGAGCGAGCTGGCGTGCGAGGGGGATGCTAGAGATCTGGTTACTCCACTCCTGTTATCCGTTTGAGGCAGTTACCCCCGCTTTCAGCTCCGTTAAAGACACATAACCGCGCATCCGCGAGAGGAGAAGAAATAAAAGAGAGTGGATGAAAACGGGGGCAAAAAAGGGGAAGGAAAGGTGGTGAAAGAAAAAAGAAAAAAAAAAAAGAAAAACAACGATCCCTCGGAAGCAATGCTATCCAAACTCTATCCTGCTCGTAATTAATTGTGTATCTCCGTTTAAATGGAGAACGATCAAACGACGCGGGTCGTTTCACTCGTTTTCCTTTCTTTTCTGCCGAACGATGCGTGTTCGTCGACTGAAAATTAATTCGAGCTAATCGTACCGTTTCGCGGGCTGACTATATTTTCTTTTCGAGCTGCCTGTTTGATGGCGGATCGATAAAACTCTGACTGTTGAATTATTTCGGTGGAGTTCGCGTAACGATTTACGCGACTCTGAAACTGATTTTCCGCGTGTATTAACGATCTCTTCGCGTTAAATCTTGTGCGTCCGATAACTGATAGTCTTGTTAATAACGGAAAACTCGGCTGGCGCCACAATTGATACGATAAGAACTATAAATCGTTGATTTCAATAGGAGGAGCTCTTTTTCCCGGTGGAAATGTTGAATTTTTTATGGTTAACAAGTGATTCTTTCGTGGAAAATATAATAACCGTGATACTACGAACGTATCATGTAACGCGCTCAAATAGAAATTCCTTAGCTCGAAAACTGTTTATCACCGGATGATTCAGACAATGTTAGATAATGGTATCTGATATCGCGACGCTAGATACGTTTTGGATATTTGATTGCAGCGTACTCGACAGTTTACAATTTTTAATATTTCTCGATAATATCGATGCTCCTCAGTGTCATGTATTTACACCAGTAAATTTCCAAACAGATGTCACACTTTGATGTTTAAAAGCGTGTCATTTCAGAAAAATTAACATTTTCACTTCCCCTAAATATCCCAGCATTCGGATACTAATTCACTGAACACAATTGCAAATGATTTCCAACAAGCCAGGAAAAGGGCAGTTTTATTATAAACGTGACCCGCAAAACATTGAATTCCATGTAATTTTCCTAATAAAAGCGACTGCAATGGGGAGAAAATTCGGGCATTCGGGAAACACGTTCGATAAAAACGCGAACGGACGAAGAGATCCATCGAATCTCCTATTCGCAATTATATTTCACGCGTTCGTATGCTCGATGTGTATCACGTGCGTGGTTGGCACGCTCCGAGAATGCACACGCAGCCAAAGAGTTCGGCGGGTCGTATCGCCGATGCGACGCTGCACGCGTGCTGAAATTCAATGCCAAAGTATGCATACCCACGTGTGCCACCGCGATAATGATATTCCGCGGGTTTATTCGCCGCGCGGAACGTAATTCCTGTCCACCCCTTCACGCCACCCACGTTCTTCGTCTCTCCGCCCGCTATCGGTTCCTCTTTCGATAACGTTCGCGTTCTGGCTTGGAAAGTTACGTTAAACGTAACCATCCACGTCCTACCGTAGGATCATCTTCCACGAAAATAAAGGTTCGTTTGCATTTCCTATAGCCCGCAGGGTATACGCGGTACACCGAAACAGGATAGTATTCATACGTACTGGATTTCTGATCTCTATTCAAATTTGATGCATACGGACCTGAGTACTGGGTACTGAGTACTGAATACTGAGTAGTGAAACCTAGATTCTTATGGACTATTCGAAGACAAGAGTGCGTGATAATAATTATCGATGCCAAGTATCAGACATATACTTTAATAATTCCATTTATTTCCGACTGGTGCTTTCCACCCTCGAAATATTCGTTTCGACCCGGGTATCGTTCCAAGCGAACGTTTGCCCTTTTAACGCTCTCCGCGATGAAGCTGCAAGTAAAGTCATCGAGGTAGACGGGCAACTATCTCTCGCATTTTCAAGCACAAAGAAACGACCGTTTTAATCGCGCGTCCCCGCGAATGCGCGCAATAATCGAGCTCCTCGCCACGGACAAAGTCAATTAAAAATATTTCATTATTGCCGGCGATCGTCAGCCGGATGAAATTCAATATCTCTCGATTTTTCCACCGGCCTCGAAAATTGCCTCCCGCATAATCGTACCGCGACACAGTATCGTTCAAATATTGTATCACGCGCTCATCGATTCACAACCACCAGAAGACCCATGAGTTTATGAAATTTCGGCCCCGCCTCGATTTTGCAGTTCGTTTTCTATACATACAGGGGGTCGAGGGATTAATTCCTCGAACTGTGGCGCAGTGTTTTTTTTTCCGATAAAATTTAATACGAAATATATCCCTCGCATCTCTCTCTCTCTCTCTCTCTCTCTCTCTCTCTCTCTCTCTCTCTCTCTCTCTCCCTATTACAAGGAAACCAATGTGCGATGAAAATTTGATGTCGAATAAAAATTGCGAAACAATCGTTCCGTGCAGCGGATAGCACAGCTTACGAAAATATTTAAAAGACTATTGTCGTGGAGAAATCTCTTCATTTACTTGCGAAAATCAAATCGTCACTTGGAGAGTGCAATCAAAGGAAGCCGAAACCAGCCGAATCTTTAGCAGGTTGACTCCATTTTCTCGCCTCGTCCATGCTTTTACATCCCTGTTGGTTGGCTGGGATCGCGTTCGCAGGGGTCGTGCCGCTGGTCATTACGTATTCATAAGCCTGGATTTAAGGTTAGCTAGCGTCCCGCCGCTAAGTGCATTAATATCCATTCTAAGCAGGAACGAATGCACGAGGCTCTGAACGACACACGTGTGTAACGAACGACGGGACCAAGAGCGACGATCAACATTCCCCACGCGTTTTACACTCAATGTCGTGGCGTCGCGACGACTTTTCTAACCAAACACGATAAACTACGACCGAGTATTTGATCGAGCGTTATCCATTTTTAGAAATTTTTTTTAATTTCTTCAAATCTAACAAACTAATAACGAAAATTTTACCTCGTTCGTTCGACAGTGTCGAGGAGGAATTTCGCGAGAATTAACGAAATTGGAAATGCCATTCTCGGCATCCCTGACGATACAATGGCCGACTCGTTACCGATAGCACGAACAGATCGTCGTGCATTCGTCGAAGAGGGTCGTTGAAAAGGGTCGAGGTGGGGGGGAGAACGAGGGGGGAGACAATCGGAGGCACAGGAAAACGTAAGAAGATTCCAGAGTCGAAAGAGCAGACTCCTGTAGCCGGTGCGAAAGGTGAGCTTCCGACCGTCTATCGCGTTCTCGCGCTCTTTCTCTTTTCGCTCTACGCTTTCCACGATCTATGGCCGGCTTAACTCCGGCACGCTCGTATTTTACGGCACCGCTACAGAGACACGGGCGCGTGCGTACACGTGCACGAGTCGTAGGCACCCCGGCGCACACGGAGAAAACGGAGAAGAGGAGAGAACGCACCCCCTGCTCGAAGTGTCTCACCGAACGCTTCAGAACGCTCGAACGCGCCGCGCGGCGCGTCCCCTCCGCGCGTCTTTCCCGAAAACCTTCGCATCCCCCTCCGTATAAGCTAAAAACGACCTAGTCGCTTAAGGTTTCGTTTAATCTTCCCTTATCCCACCGGCCTGGCAGGTACCCGTACGATCGCGTTGGATCTCTCGCCAACCTAACCCCCGACACCCCCTCACGATCCTTTTTTCTCGTCCTTGCGCGACGTTTAGGACGATCCCTCTTCCTGCCGCCTCGCCTCCGTGTCCGTGGATTTAATATTGATGGAGGGTCTCTCGGCCGGGGGAACGTGAATCGCGTCCTTCGCGAACCGGTGCTACAATTTTCTCTGATCACGGTGCCGAGCAATTAAAAAGATGCTCCGCGACTGTTGAAAAAAGAGGGGTATAATAAAAGCACTCGATCTTCCTTATTTAAGCAAAATTAATCAAATTCGATACAAAAGTATTGTAACGAAAGAAGATAATTAATTTCGAAAAGTATTTATACTGCATCCAGAGTGGATAAATATCAGTTGCGTGGCATAAAAACGTCTAGAGAAACGATGCCCGTATAGACACAGGCGTCAATATAATATTTCCTTTTGTCCGCCGTTGTGCGTCGAAGGTAGAATTTAATCTTGGCATTGAAAACGCGTCTGTTCAGTGGAAATTAAACGTTGCAGAGGATCGTAATTGAATTTTTAGAGGTTCCGCTGCGACACCGGTACGTATTGAATTATAAGCTGTCACGGGGGCGGAAGTACATTTGTACCGTGACGGTAGGCTACCGGCGTCTTGCTCGTTTTTCACGGCAATTTCATTATCACTGCTCTCGGATCCGGAGTCATTCGATCAACCGTGCAGCCAGCCTACCAGGGCCTCGCACCCGCGCAAATAAATCTAACGCCCGCGCCGAGGGGTGACAAGACACACCGTCGTGTTCCTCTCGTCTGTTCCCAGCGAGATAGAAGTCGGTCGATCAGTCATTGCGACAGCCCTCCTGCAACGACTCCGGACAAATCGGCCGGGAGCGGGACGGGAGAAAGTCGCGAGCAACCTCCTCGAACAACCGTTTAATCGCGCGCTGCCTAACTTCCAAGTGAATTCCTCTTTAATTCGTTTCGTTTCGAATATTGAATGGAATCTAGCTATCTACCTACATAGATTTTACATAAAACTATAATTCGAATTTCTTTTTTATATTTCCCGTCATATCTATCGTACACACATGTCTGTAGATATGTATATCCGCTTACTAATCCCTCTTGTTCAAATTCATTTCCCGTGACCGAAGAGGCAACTTCTTCTCCTCGCTCGGCCCTACATTTTCCATCTTCCCCTCGTTGTTTCCGGAGGGGATGGTTATATTTATATATAGACGGCTGATGATTCCCGACGCAGGGCGCATCAGCGCTCAGGTTTTTGGCCGCTTTCGAGGAGAGACGCGGTGCACCCGGCGTTTAGCCAACGAGCAACCTTTGTATCAGGGGCAGCGACTGTGAATCCGGTAGCAGTCGGTGTACACACCGCTCTTCCGGCTCGTAACGCGAAAACACGGTCCGCGACTTTGTCCCGTGGACGCTTTCCTGACGATTCGAGGGACACGCGAGATTTGAATCCGGCATGGAACTGTCGGAGGCGGGTTCGTCGACCTTTGCCCGAGATATTTGAACGGGCTAATTGCTGGCCGCGTGTCGCCCGCTTCCCAAACAACAGCGATCCCTTCCTTTAAAAGGTTTCGCTTCAGTTTTCGGATAATCGGAATCGATTTTATATGAAAGACCGAAGAATTTAGCGTATCGACAGGCGATTAACAACCCCTTCGACGAGTTTCAGCCACTTAATCGCGTAAGCGTCGTCGCGAACGGTTGATCGAGTCGAGCTGGAAGCACGACGGTGCTTTTTACCAGGGCATCCAATTTCGCCGGCGTACAAAATGGTAAATATCGCTGGCATTTTTTCCGGAAAAATACACGGAAGCGAGTGCTGACGAGATTACAGCGCCGCGGACCGAAACGTGGAGGAGGAGATGCGCAAGAGGGTGGCAGCGGAATGAGAAAAAGGGACAGGGGTATGTAGTAGTTACGAAGCGCAAGAACGGAACCGCGCTGGCGCGGTCAGCCGAAGGCAAAACAACAACGACGAGCTTTATTGACTGGAACCGATGAAAAACGAGGAGAAATCGGCCACCCAGCGGCCTGCGCAAACTTCTGCTATCGTCTGGTATCGATGCTGTAGGTAAACACGACAGATACGAGACATTACCGGAGAACGAATAGATCAGGGGAATACACGTATGGGACGTCCCCCTTGGAAAACGTCGGAAATATCGTCGCTCCTCTATCCACGACCGCGAACGCTTCTTTTCCTGATCGATTAACCCCGTTGCGATTGCACGTTCCAGCTGACGCGACGGCTGCCTCGAGCTTGGCTAATGATACTTTAATCTGTGCCGGTTCTGCCCTCGAAAATAAAACGATCGAGCCACTTTAATGGATTCTAATGGCGTTTATGCTTAAATACACTCGCTGCGAAATATCCGAACGTTTTGCTCTCTTTTCCATTACTATTTTATTCTCTCTGTTTACCACTCCTAAAAGATAGTATCGATGAATCGATCGGTAACTTCCAAGACTGGAACAAACTCTAGCTACATTATAAAAGCTATAATATAAGCTTTGCTCTACGCAAACTTAACTACGCTTAGCAGATAGATGATAGTCTGGACACTTTAGAACGGGCTGGTAGTAACGTACTCGAGTAATGCCGATCGAAAGAGGCGACGCGACTTGGTTCCCTTCCGTTTCTTTCGCAATCGATATTGTTTCACCGAGCTCCTCTTACACAATCGTACGTACCTGTCGTATCGCGCGCAACTTATCTTTCGCGCGGTTCGCGACACGTTTTCTCGATCCGGTTGCATAACGCGGTTTGCATACCGCAATTTAAATATTCCTCCTCGACGCGTCCCGTTGCTCGCGGTTTCCGCGATACGCTAAACGTGCCCCTACCAAGGAATAGCGCCTCTCTCTCTCTCTCTCTCGGTCCCGTTTTAATCTTCACGTCGGACGACCGCGAAATTACGCGTCAAGAACCGTCCGGCGGACAAGTGCGATTCGGTCGGACAGGAATCGGGACGACTTCGGAGCCGAGCAGCGGCCGGTCCCGTGACAATTTCAAAGATTGCATCGGGAGCCGAACGATGACGCGAGTGACAGCGCGACTATCGTCCCGTGGATCGACTTCCGATCTCGCTTCGAGACCGCGCCGCGAAAGATTAACGACGTATCGTGTCCAGCGTCATGCTCGGCGAGCATCGGACGGCGAACAGCCCTGTCGATCCCTCTGGGACTTTGACGACGAAACAGGAAGAAGGGAAGGCGATCGATCACGTCGTTGACTCGTGGACCGACTCGTGCGAATAATCGTCCGAGCATTCGGAACAGTTTCCAGAATTTCGAGCGTAATTCATTTACGGAAAAATCTTGATTACCCCGATATACAGTTCGTCAACCCCTTTGCTCAACATCGTGAAACTCGTTTCAAATTTAAGTATCTTCTTATCGGTGAACTTTAGATTTTCAAATCTAATCTGCTATATACTCGAATCAAAGTTGAAATAGAAATTTCAAAATAACGGTGTAATTGCAGGTAACCGCACTCGTATACTTGTCGAATACTTTCGCTATCAAACGCGATGATAAAACGAACCTTAACTGGCATTCGTTTCGCAGAAATAGAAACAACATGAAAATTATCGACTCCCTCGGTTCGACAAACGGTAATTTCTGATCGCGGCATAGGAATCGAAAAATCAATACCCACGGCCAGAACCGCTTTGCTCCGTTGCTCTAAACGGTCCGACAAACCTGATGATTGCTCGATGTTGCCTGAGAAACCCTGGGAAGCCATCGAGAATCCTCTGAGCGGGAGCTCTCCCGCGCACTGAAAAGTGCCACGCGTCATTGAGTCCTCGCAACGAGACCACAAAGGAAGTGGAGCAATTTTTTTTTTCGACGTGTACGCGTACGACACGTCGACGAGCTTTGCGGCTACGCGTGCACGCGACGAATCAGTGCTCATCAAGGCCGCGTTTCCGTGCCTCGCCGCCAATGGGGCCGCGCAATTCAAAAGGAGCGACGCGGCGACACGCGAAGGGTATACGGTGATCGAGAAGGCCGGACGAGAATGAAAGAGAAAGAGAAAGAGAAAGAGAGATGGAGTTGGCGTGTCGGTGAAGGGACGCTTTGAGGGCGGAATGTTTTCATTTTAAGGTCCTCCAGCGTCCTTCAGAGCCTTTCCACTGGAAGCCCCTTTCCGTTTCTTTTCTCTCTTCCTCATCCCCTCGAAAGGTCCCGGCGAACACCACCACCATCATCGGTGCCGTCAACGACGACGCTGACGCTGCCGCCGCCTCGGGTTTTTAACCCATTCTTTCGCGCATTTGCAGCTTTTCCAGCACGCCTTTGATACGAGCGGTTGGGGTTGCCCGCCAGTTTCTTTGCATTATATGTAGTCGACCACGGCGAGAAAGAGAGGGAGGAACCGGCGGAGACTGTCCACGACTTCCTCCATCCTTTCCCGCTCTTCCGGTCCGCCTTCTTCGTTCTTTGTTTACACAGCGATTCCTCTGGATACTCGGATAACGTTTAGGGACAGCCCTTCGGATCCAATCCCCCGTTTTTTACGTTATCCACGTCTCAGCCTCTTTTCGCGCGTCGTTAATCACAGTGCCGCGAACGCATTGTCGAACGATGGGATCCGGTGATCGAGCTCGAGTCTCAACGGCTCGTGAGTCAATGACTCGTCTACTGCGTGCACGCGTGCTCGTTAAATTTCTGAAGAATCTACCGAAGAGATTGTTTTTCCTTCCTCTCGAAGAAGAACGAGGAGGCGCGGTGGAATTCTCATCGCAGCGATCGTAATTTCCATAAACTTTCTTTTCATCTCGACGACGTTCCGAGCTAACGGTGTTACCGGTGTCGAGGCAAAAAAGGTCGCGCAAACGATTCCCCGGAATAGGAATCTTTACGCCTGTCTCGTCTCTCTTCAGGCGACGACGGTATCGCGCGAGATTCGAGAGTCGAGGAAAAAGCGCGCACCGTTGTTGCTCCTTTCGCAACGCTTCCCAACTATTTTTACGACTATTTTTGCCAACGAATAGACGTCCACGCCGCTGACGGATGACTCGACGGGCTGGTTTCGAGGGAATCGAAGCACTCACCTTCAGCCGCGACTAATGCTTCCACGATATCTGTATTTTCTCCTCCAGACTCGTTACGTTCGAAACGATCCTATCTTTACGAACGCGGTTCGATAATGCTAGCGTACGCGGCCAAGTGTAATTAAAGTGGTGCCGCGTGGAGACAAATTTCGGTGAGTCACAGGTGAAGACGAGAGGGGCAGCTTGCCAGTCTGAATTTATCCTGCTTCTTCTTAGCTGCTTCAATTTTTCCCCATTGCTCCGCATTTTTTTTAAACGTGAACGCGTTTCATACGTTTTGTTTAAATACCAATCTCAGGTTCGTATTTTTAAAGGAAATGAACATCTGTAAGCGCATGTTAAAGAAGCGTCCGCGAAGTTCGTGCGGTACGTAAGAAAATGGAATTTCGCTGTATCCTCGGCGAGTCCAGAACGCGAATCCCGAGTTAACCACGGAGATTTATCGTCTCTATGAGCAATAAAGAAGGAGACCAAATAAATTTACCGATTCAAAGAGCCAGGAAATCAAATCGAACCGGCAAGAAGCGTTTCCAGAGGAAACGGTACGCTCTTACCGAGGCAAGTTTCTCGCCGGCGATGCAAAACTCTTTACCAAATTTTTTACAGTCCCCGTTAAAGGGCAACGGGGACGGTGAAATTTCGCGGCACGAACCGCTACAAGTTCCGCGGAAGCCGGCCAGGCTTCCGTTTGGAAAGAATCCATAAAACTGACGCAGGATGTCGGTTTATGGAACCGGGACTCGACTACCGTTCCAAAAAAGATTCGAGGAACGCGGTTCGCTCGCGGTGGGCATGATTTTTGTATGCAAAGCGGAACGACACGTAAAACCGCCGCGGTGACTCGCTGGCTCGTAAAGAAAAGAAAAAAAAGAAAGAGAAAGAAAAAAAAAAGAAAGAAAAAAGAAAGAAAAAAAGAAGAAAGGAAGAAAGAGGGAAGACAAAAAGGGGGAGAAAGAAAGAACGAGGCTGGATGGAGAGAGGAGTGGAAAAAGCTACAAAACAAATCGTGGCTTTCGGTTATTAGCCTATCCGTGCAGCCGGAAGAGACAATTGAAAAATCAACCGTAAAGTTATCGATTTTCTGTCAGCCGTATAACACCCGATACGAACAGAGCCGGGACGCTGCGCTCTGCGCGACACTCCTCTTCTACGAGCGGTCGGCTAGACGCCGACGTGCATTCGACAACAGTTTTACGAGCGCGCGTCCCACTCTTTTATCAGAAATAAACATTTGACTACCGAGCGCGCGGCGTAACGCAATCAAAAAGATCACCGATCTTTACGGCCTCGTAAATAAAATTGCGCGAAAAGATAGCCGTGCGACTGCCTCCTCCCTCTTGCGCTGTTACTCCTTCTCGCTATCCCTCGACGATATCGTAGAGCCGCCATAGCAACGTCCCTGACTCACTATTATTCCCTAGACTCAAACATACTCTGACATCGCTGTATAACGCCATCGAGTATAAATCATTACGATAATCAGACCTGCGTCGCACTGTTACATCGTTTTACAGTCTCTAGACTACGTACGCGCACGCACGCTTGTTAACCATTCATAACGTCACGATTATTGAAATATCCACCAAGATATTACCTCAGTTTAAAACAAATTTCAAGAATCATTCGAATATTTGTACTAAATTCTGAGTTCAAGTATCTTCCAGATCTCGAATAATCTCGTTGCCTATTGTGCTACCCATAGTACGTTCGTTTCATTTTTGAGCTTGAAAAAGAAAAAAAAATCGCTCGCAAACCTTTCCGATTGTACGCAGTACTATTTCCGAAGCACCGTGGATAACGAGGACAGTGCAGTGGTCTCTCTGTGACACAAACAACTTTAGAAGATTGCTCCGGCGAATTGTGGTCAGGCGTTCCCTGAAAAAAGCGCGTCGTTGAGGAATAGTCGAACACGACGAGCACCGCTACAAGTTCATCTTCCCCTCTGTACGTGTATCTGATAAGCCCCTGCTCCACTTTTCCATAGATATTATCTAGTGTTTTGCAAAATCGTCCCCGTTTAGGCCCAGCAAACGCGCTTATCGCGCAGATAAACGTTTCGCGCCGCCGATCTTATCTGTCCCGCGAAACGGGCATTCTGCCGTCATGCGAGCGACTCGATGCGAGGCCGTGGAGAGCTGCGAGCGAACTGGAGGCGACGGATATTTCACCTCGGCTTTTCTTCGCGAAAACTCTCCGAAAAACGCGCGAGACGTCAGCTCGCTCGAAATTTTCCTTCCGCGTGTCGCGTTCAATTTACAGAATATACGAATTCGTATGTTGTATGAACAAACCGCGTACAAACTGTATAGTCTATCAGTTATTTTCGAGAACGTTTCGAAACACTGGACACCATACTTTCTAAATTTCGATTTCCGCTTCTAACGCGTGTAAACGTGAAAGAATCATAGTTAAATCGGACCATTCGCATATTCCTTCCCCCTAAGTATATCAACAACGAGACGCGTGTGTGTACCTTTCGAGACATCTAGCTCGAGGAAAACGTTCCACCCATTTCCCCTGGAAAATCACGGAGCCTCGAGAGCCGTTCCTTGCCGTCTCCTCTCGAACCGACCTGTATCTTCTTACGCAAACAACCGTTGCGTCACGCTCGTTCCTTCTATCGGAACCTCGTGCACACCGTTCGTATTTGCTGGCGACGTACGCACGGCCGTCGACAGAGAGAGAGAGAGAGAGAGAGAGAGAGAGAGAGAGAGGCGACGACGCGGTGAAAAGAAAGGAGGACGAGCACGTGTAAACCCCGCGACGACCCGCCGTGACCGATAAGTACCGCTTCGAGGCGAGTCACCGTGACCAACCGCCCCTTCCGGCCGCTCGAAATCGCCGGGGCCAGCCACCACGGTTTTACCTGCCACGAATAACGCGCCGTCTGCGCGCGTGCCGAATGCCCAATTTCACTGCCTCCTACAATTATTTAAGAGTATTTGTAACGTGAAAAGAATCACGATTTCAATGGTAGAAAGAGACGATCATTTTGGTGAAATTGCAAAATGTCCAAGATTAATAGTTTCAACAAAATGATACGCATGTGATAATATTCAAATTTTAAAGCCAATTGTTTGTATTTTTTTTTTTTTTTTTTTTTTTGTAATTATTATACATTTTAAAGTAAAGACTATTTTTGAAGTTGTTCTCTGTTTCGAGTGTTACAAGTTTTTCTATTCTTATTCGCTTTCCAACGAATAACGGCGATAAAAGTCACGCGCTACTTTGAATAATATCTTCATGCCGGCCTGTTATGCTAGAAAGTGCCACGTATTCTTTCGATCAGCTGTACAGATTTCTACGGGTTCCGGATGCATGGAAGAACCAGTTTCACACTGACCGCGTCCGAAACTTTCAAATCTAGCCATCAATTGCTACTTCTCTTCCCCTTGGAGAAGAGATACTCCGAGAGCCGTGAACGAAACAAGATCACCTCGGAACGGGATCGAAATCAAATTTTACGTAGCCGTGGAAAATTGATCGCGCAGCAGGAATTCGATTTTCTTCAACGCCACAATTTACATATTTATCTCGCGAAGACGCTAATAATCTCGGAATCTAACGTAGAGCCCTTCTCGTGCCTTCGGTTTTCCACGAAATGCTGCACGCCAGCACGTACGAGCGTTACCTCGCAACCATAATTCAGAACGACGATGGGTACAGGAGTCTCTATTCGGCAGCCACTCTACTCGTAAAAATACCGGAGCAGCCGGCAAAGAGACGAACCGAGGCTGGCGAAAATAACACTTGAAGAGATCTTACTTACGGTGCACGCGGCCGTGGAGAGATCCCAGCGACGAAAGTGACGAAGAAAGAAGAGCCGGGGACACGGCTGCGTGGCCGATGGAAAGGGCGATCCGCGTGACGGAAAGGGAGCTGACGTTGAAGCGGGCATGCATGTATTTGCCCTGACGCGAGCGTATACGAGAGTAAGAGAAACGAGGAATTTCTACGGAGCAACCGTTGGAAACCGTTGGTTCGCTGCGTTTCACCATCCGGAATTTTAGTTGACACGATCGTTTCAAATCCCAATAAAAATAGAAAATAATTATTATTTTAATACTAGTTGAACAGATTAGAAGTGGGTTTTGTAGGCGACCGTAAAGAGGAATCGAGGATAGGAAGAAGCAGTGGAAAAGTCAGGAGTTCGTTTAACCGAGCGGCCAAGAACGCGCCCGGTTGCCAAACGAAACGTAAACTCGTTCATTCGTCAAACTGTCCGCCGCGCTACCCATAGCCCGCTGACCATCGTGACGGCGATTCACTACCGGTTATAATGGCACCCGAGTGCCCGTCGCCGCGGTCCATTTCGCCGGCTATAAAAAATCGGGCACGCTCCGCGATGCACCGGCGAATTACACATAAATTTCGCTTTAATGCGGTGGACGCGCATTAAAGAGGCGGACGGCGCGAGGAAAGGACTTTTGGCACGGCAAGAACGAACCGCCGCGGCTGGCCTGGCATCGATGCACGTGGCTTGACGCATGATCTCCGCCGTGAATCGTGGCCCTGCTCCCTCGACCGAGGAGGCGGAACTCGGCCGAAACTACACGGACCGCGCACACCCCACTGGCTGATGCTTTTTACGATCGCGAAATTACTCGGTGAATTCGAGCGCCACCAGAGATCCGCTCGATAATGCGACTCCGTTTGCTCCTCGTTCCACCGCTTGCTTATCCCGAGCGTGTACGCTGCCACTGTTCGCAACACCTTCTTAATGCCGCTTCTCCTGATTTTAACACGAATTTCTTACGTTTACCCTTTTATTTTATACCTTTATTATAAATATTACTAATTTTTTGTCGCTTTCAGTGAATTGAAAAATTGTTTGAAATATATTTTGAAAATTGCACAAGTCCAATCCATTTTCAGCGAGTTTATTAATAATAAGTACATTTGAAGGAAATTTCAGATACAAAAAAGATTTTAACCCGCAAAGGGCGACTTTAACGACTTTAACGACAATTTTACTACTTCATATTTGAAAAATGAATCGTGCAAAAATTTTCCATTCGACTTACGTTCTTTCTGAGAAACGAGCGAGGTCTTCGAACACTTTTCAACTGTTTGTTATCGGCGCCGGATCTTCGATAAATCGTTTAGCTATTTCTTTCGTTACTTATCGCTCCACGCATACCTGTCCGAGCTTTGAACATCGTACTCGCATTATCGTGGATCGCCGATAAGCTACTTGGTACGTCTTGCGCGTCCGTTCCCTTTTCTCGCTCGGCGCGATTTTTTCCACGACATTCTTCCTTTTTCCCGAAGACGGGAGAGGGGAGAACGAAGGCGAGGAGAGAAAATCGATAACTGATTCACGTTATTTTTCACGTAGTCCGTAGACGTGGCGTGAAATATTGAAACGCGGTCGAGATCACGTCGAGTCGGTGCACGCGGTTCCGCGTTCAGAGAGCGTACCGAGAACAGAGGGCTGCGTCAAAGGCTGTGTCGCGCTCCACCGACGACTGGATAGTCACGAAAAGCAGCGTCACGTGCGCTCGCAGACGAGAAGAAAGGAATTGGATATTCGCAATAGGGACGAACTGGCACGATTACTCGGACGTGCTTCTCAGTATCGGAACAGGGAGGATGTTGAAAAAAGGAACGTTCTTTCGTTCCTCCAAGACGACTGTATCGTCCCGCGATGGTGTTAATCGGCTCGCGCCGATTCTCCCTCGATAAATTCGGGAGCTCTGTCTACCGATGTGGACACAAAGGGGCCAGAACAAGGCGAGACAGGGTTGTTCATCAACTTTTCTTTCTACGTCGACTTTGTTGACGGGGATAATAGTAACGTAGACTGCACACAAGGGACTGCGCAAAAGGTATGAGAAAGGAAAAAGAAAAAGGGAAAGAAAAACCGAAGGGGGACGAAGAAAGGTAGAACAGCGACAGCTTTCTGCTACAAACTCGCCCCGCCAGGGCAAAATAAAATTAACCTTCGCCGCGTTTTATATAGCCCACCCTCTCGCGAGGGAACGAGAGCTTTCTTCCTCTTCCTCTTCCTCTTCCTCTTCCTCTTCGTCTTCCCTTCAGCGTTCGCACGGTAGCATCGTCTGCTCCAGTACGCCGTGCCGGTTCCCTCGGCGTCTCCTCGGGTGCCGCCTCTCGCTCGAGCCGAGCCGGGTTCGAGCTTGTCTCATTCTTACACGCAAACTCCATTAGGAGACCCCTGAACTCGCGGGGAATATCGTATTATGACACCGGAGGGCTCAGGGAACGGCACGAGGAAGGAAAGAAGCGCAACGGTTCGGGCCAAGGAAGAAGCGAGCGCCGACTCGCACATCGTCGCCGATCTTGATTGTATAATCCGGTTTGATAATAGGTACTACTTTTTTCACCAGGAGACTAAGAATCGCGAGTTGAACATTGAAATTTGATCAGAAATGATATTTCGATCTGTGCTCGGAAGGAACATTCGGAATACTTCACAGAGACCATACCAAATAATAAGATCTATTAATATCGATAACATTAAGAGGGAGGCAAAGGCGGACGATGAAAATGATGATCCGGACGGCTCTGTCTACAAATATTTCGCCCGCTCGCGCGATACGCGGCCATTTAAAGCGCATCGATGGAAGGAATCGCGAGCGAGCGCGATATCACTGGAATGGTTGTGTAATCGTCGGTAAGACGCACTTATCGTGGCGTCGATAAATACCTTGGAACGATGCCGATAACATTTGCTAACGCGAGTCACCGTATCTCGCCGGAAACGTCTCGGTATTTTATTGATAATATACGTTTTTATCGTATTCGTACCCTGGCGAAGAGGCTGGGACCACAGCCGGTGAACATTATGCCACCCCTAAGACTCTATCTCCTCCTCTCTCTCCACGCGGAGGAACGCGAATCCTTAGAAATTCCCAGAGACGTCGTAACGTCGCGGTACATTTCTTTTTATCATATCCACTCTCTGGTGGCGCTGCGTAGGCGCTCGTTTCACCGTCTCAAATGAAATACACTGAAACGACAGCACACCTGGCCGGCTGCTTAGCGTTCGCTTAAACATAAGGAAAACGCATAGAGAGCGATTATCGCGAAATAAATAATACCATCGAATTTCTTCTAATCTCTTTCTAGTCTATCCCGGACAGGTCACTGTAGAACGCGTGGCACCGTGAATTCACTTTTATCCCTCTTCAGCCGCTTTTCTGCTACACCCACTCGCGGCTCGAACCCGGCAGAGGGAAGGCAAAGAGAATTTCACGAATCGAAGCGCGACGAGTGCACCTTCTTCCTCGGAGGTACAACGGCGATGCAGACGACGACGATGACGACGACACAACGACCACGCTGAAGAAAATCGATAGTCCGCCTCAGCCTCTCTTCGAGAGTTTCTTGCGATCCCTCGTCGAATTCTCACCTCCAACCACCGCCATCGCAACCGCCACCGCCATTGCTACCACCGTCACTCTACCCAGAGCCGAACGACGGCTCTCAACTTATCCCTGAGCGAACTTCGATACCCACCTTCAGACTCGATCCATAATGGTTTTTGCCCCAAGCGCCCGACGAAGCAAAATAGTTCGAAACCCCGGGTCATCCATCAAACGAACGCGATTCTCGACGACCTACCCGGTGAGATTCCACGACCTCTATTTAGTCCTGCCAGCCATAACGGGGTCCTCCGGCGCACGCTGCGCGCGCTTATCGGCTGAAATCTGTACTGCGGGCTACCGCCGTTTTATGACCACCGACACGGACGAGAGCTCTGTCGCGTACCGATGTTCCAACGAATCTGCTAATATTCCATCGATCAAAGGATGCGAATTTCTACCTCGGGAGATGAAAAGAATGATGATCCAGTGGAACGAATATTCTTTACAAATTTTTCGATACCGTACGGATGGCTAAGAGTACGAAAACATTTGTCTGGAAACATGTTGCGCCTTAACTTATCGGAAAATCTGTGGAAGGAACAATCAAAAAAAGTGAAACTGATACTTGCAGAAATGTTGAAAAACTTACATTGTATGATGTCATCCAAAACAGTCCCCAATATTTAATCTTCATTTATAAGTATATGTATTTACATTTATAAAAAAAAATGTATGTATCCCTCGAATAACACGTTTAATTGGCTTCGAGTTATTCAAAACCGTGGAATTTAAAACTCGAGGTCCATAAAAATTTAAGAAAACATTGAAAACAATTAAATTGGCGGTTGTGGCAAAAAATACTCGCTTTTCGACTTTTTCCCTTCGAGAAAACGATCTCTTTGCGTCCACTACGGTGACAAGGTGATCACTTCAATTAGATCTAGTTTTTTCTGTAACTAACATTTCGCATCCCCCTCGTACCCGATAACTGGTTCATCGTCGATTTACGAGGTTTCGGGTTGTCGTACTTGGAAACACGTAAACACCACTGCGGTTCGCGATTTCTTTTTTTTTTTTTGTCGATGCTTGAAATCGCTGCTCGTAAACTCGCGTGTTTAGATTGACAGCCCTCGAAGAATGAATATCAGTCGGATGGTAAGAGGGTAAGAGAGAAGATTTCGAACATAATACGCAGTCGGGTAAATAATGAAATGCGGGGTGACAGCGGACGCAAGTTTTCGAGTAGGCACTCGGGACAGTGCGTCGGGCAACGGAATAACAATGAGCGCGGAGCGGGCGAAACTTGCATGGCCAGGTCCCTAAACTCGGCGGCGTTTATTACGACGCGATCCAGTTATCGAAGTTAACCGACGGGACAAGTTGATTGCAGAATAATACGGTGTAATATCCTATCCGTGGCGCGGCTCGCGCAACACCACCGACAGACCGTCTGGTGGTTCGCCCGCTTTCGAACGATGACATACTTTCATCGGTAGGTATCTTTCTCTCACGCGTCACCGCGCTATTTTTATCGATCCCGTAGTCCGTCGAGTTCACGCTCGCGGCCGAGTAACACGGTATCCTACAGCTAGAAACTAGAAAGAGATCCTTCCGTTTGTTGATGAGTCGCGCGCCAACCGTCAGCAAATCTCGAAGGAGCCACGAAAGCCCCAATTTTTCTGCGATTCGACTAGGGGTTTTTCAAAAACGCGCCCATGCAACGTGCACTTGTCATAAGTGCGAGCGGAAAAACGGGTCAAACGAAACGGGAACATCCGTCCGCGACGAGACCCGCTCTCTGACATCAATTACCGTGCGAACCAGCCAACTTGTTTTCCCACACTTTGCGGTTTCTCGATACTTAACTTCCCAATTAACGTGTATACGCGCACTCGAATCGTCAGGGCGAATTGTGGGCGTACACAGAAAATACATTTTTTCAATGTAGTTGGTAATTTTTGGCCGAGTCCTCGCGCGTGGCCAAGCTAGTAGTAGTAGCAGCAGTGGGCAAGCGTAAAAATAGAAAAAATAATAAGACGAGACGCAGCTGGAATCGAGGGCGAAACGCGAGCAAACGTTGCGATTTATAGCTCAATTTGTCCAGAAGGAGCCTCTATTTTGTTCGTTTCCTCGGTGGACCGCGAAATGACCTCTGTAATTATTTTCCAAGGTCTAGGCCTGCGAGAAAAGCCACGGCGAGCTTTCGCCTGTCGGCCGGTAATGAAAATAACACGAGCCACCGAGTGCCGGCGGTTAAATATCAGAGCCGGTCCGAGTGTATTCTTAGGCGGGCTGCTGGCCGGTCTGGCTGTTGGTAGAAAACGGTAAACATAATCCCATATTTACATGTTGGCTCGTTTAACGCTCTGTCCACAGAAACGATAACGCTATAGGTTCTCTGGCTGATCGGGAATTTTTGCGATTGCGATTTCTCTGAAAACGATCTCGTAAGAAAGGGGGAGCCTTTCCGGAAAGCCGCGGAAGCACGCGAATACGGGGGGACGCGGCGCGCGCGGCGCACGCGGTTAACCTGCATCGAAGATAGGCCCTAACGAGCTGTAGCGCGCTACGTAATGGAGGTTACGTCTCGCTGATAATTTCCGATAAGTGCTCGGCCGCGTTAACTGGAGCAACCGCCCTCCGGGCTCCTTCCTTGCCTCTCCGACGATCTACGGAGTATCGACGTACTAACAACACCTACACCACGGTGCACGAGTGCTCCTCTTCTCGTTACCGCGGCCCGTGCACGCGTCTATATCCAGCGCGGTGATTAACCGAGCCACCATTGCCAGCCCTGAAGAAGATGAAAGCCGTGCACGAGCGAGCAATCGGGTTATTGCTGTCGATGAAATTCGGTTTTAACGGGGTCCCAGCGTCGCCCGATCGATTCCAAACCGTCGAATTAGTCTAGCCGAGAGGCCACGAGTATCGCCGATGGTAAGTAACCCGCGACGCCACCAAATTCCACGGAGAGCCCATCACCCTCCGCCTCTACCATGCGTTCACCCTTGCCAAAGCGTGTCGCTGAACGATTCATCGATTACGCGGTCGATCGAACGGATTAACGGGCTACGTGCACGCGGCCGATGCTTTATAAATATAAAACCGAGCCACTTGGGCTCGTCCCGGATAATCGAGGATCATATGGGCCGCGTCCGCGTCGGGAGCACACGAGCGAGCCTTAATAACGGTAAGTAACGCCACGTACGATCGAGACGGGGACGAATGTACCGTGGAACGCGTGACTCGCTCGTGCGCCTTTCTTCCTTTTAAACAACATTTTCCGAAAATCTACTCTAACTGTCTGACTATTTGTTGACCCCGTTCGCGCCTTTTTTAGTTTCTTTCATTCCAAACTCCACTGTCCTCCTAATACCGCGGAGCGATCCGCGCGATCGACGTCATAAGCGCGAACATTAACGCAAACAGTTTGCATCGCGTTGCGCAAATAACCGGCGAGTCAATCCAACGAGCCCGCGTCTCCGTCATTACCTCAATTGCCTCCTCAATCTATCATGGCCGATGGAAGGTTTACGCGCGAAAATCGCGTGGATCGTGCGAGGACCCAGTTCCAGTGAATCGGGGAAATAAGGAGAGATAGCCGAGCGGAACGGAGACCGGTGGAAGGAAGACGGCGGCGAAGTTGAGGAAAACTTTGTCGAACAGTAATTGTCCCGATCCATTGCCGGGGTCCGATCGTTATACGCGGAAGGGTAGCGCGGGCAATCGATTATTCCCAATTATAATAACAAATGCAAATCAGGAATAACGGGCCCGACAGTTTGGTAATAAAGTTTCCCTGGGCGGTCGTTCGCCGGTGCCTTTGTCGTCCGTTCAAACGCCGCTTTTCCAACCGAATTTGACTATAGTTATACAGTCGACTGAATTACTTTCTTTTCTCTACATACCACTATCTATAAGCAAAGTTAGTTATTAGGAATCGAGTAGAAATTAACGAATGGAACTTGGGTGAAAAAATGATTACCAATTGATTAATTAATGTTTCAGCGACGTAATCGCTTTCGACGTGATCGAGATTGCGCGACGGGGACCCGAGGATGCAACGACGCGTTTCGCTCGTAATTACGGCGAGTGAAAAAAAAAAGAGTTGGAGACTCTTGGAGACTCAAAAAGAGGGGAAAAAAATATTATGCAAAACGAGCTCGCCCTAATTTTCGCAGGGCACTGACGCTAACCTCGTCGCCCGCAGCTCGTACGTTCGCTGGGTGACGACTGATCGAGCCGGCCCGGTAATTACCGCTTAATTACGAGGCACAATTCCAACAGTCGCGAGTCGACGCCCGGCCGAAAAGTAATTGCCATCGTCTGGAATTTTCGCCGCGATGTTACCGTAGGCCAAGTCTTTTTTCCCATCGCTCGAATCGCACGACGAGAGAAAGCGAGACGACGCGGCGAGCATCACTTTTTTTTGCCACAGCGTCACGCCGGACACTCGAGAGGGTCACGACGACAATGCGCGAGTGGCGATCCAACGGTGTGGGCGGTAGAAGGGAAATCAGAAAAGAGAGAGAAAACGTATGACACGATACGACGCAGAGGCAGAAAGAGAGAAACGTGGCCGAACAGAGACGAAATTTCAAGCTCCAGAGGGATGAAACGAGCGGGATGGAACGATTACCGCGAGTAATCGCGATAATCGTCACGGGACCTGCAGCCGGAGTCACGACATCGACCTGAGCCCGCCAATGACCGAACCAAGCAGAACTGAATATTCATTAGCGATGATAATGCCACACGATCCTCTATCCTGCAGCTCCGTTCTCGTTTCACTCGCGCGCGACCTCTCGCAGCCTCAGCACCACTGGAAATCCTGCCCCAGCCAGCTGGTCTCTCCACTCCTATCCGCTTCCCTTTCGCTCTTTTCCTACCTTACGCTTCTTTTTCTCAGTCACTATTCGTTACTCTTAATGCCCTCCAACTTTTTCCACGGCACTAATTCCTGCATGCGCGCAATTCCTTCAATTCGTCCGACTGATTATTATTCGGAAAGTATCACGCGCCCCGACCGATTCGAACTCTCGAACGGGCTTTCGCATAACTCGGGAGACGTTAGCGTAGCCTGCGGAAAAACGGATTCGTTCCGCGGCGTCGATAGTCGACGATAAAGAGTTCGTCGCGGTCCAACGAGTCGATGTTCAGAGATCGCGATAGCGGCGAGACGAAGGGAGTCGGGTCGATCGAACGGTGCTCGCGAGGAAGCGCGCCGCGTTCCCGCCCTTGGACCCGGCTCGTTCGCCGCGAGCGGTGATAGAGGACGCGCGGATAATTGTTCGATGGAACGCGGAGGATTTTTTACGATTTTACTCGACAACTACCTGGTTCTCTCGCACGTAGACAAAAGCCGTGCGTTGCCTTTTCTCCGCCCGAGGCTGGAATCAGTCTGCGGATTGGTATGTTTTGACAAGTGTCTCGGACACGCGGCTGTTGGTTTTCTATACGCGATGATTTACGAGGACTGTCTCTCGAAGCTTACCTGAAATTAGAAATAAGAAGCGTATAAACACATATGCGTCTATACATAGAAATCGTTCGAGATTATTAAATTTATCACTCGAGGGAAATATCCGAAACATTACGCATTAGTCATAATTTTCTAAAAAAAATCATCAAACAACATAGGGGGTGGAGGGTGGGGAGGAGGATATAATAAAACTATGACAAATCCTTCGAGACACGGAATTACAACTAATTAAAGCTTTCCCGATTGCACGCTAGCCATTCTGTACAAATCATTTCCTGGTACGTGAGTAATACTCTCGTATAATAGTATCGTTAGAGGAGCGCGCAATTATAGGCGCAGTAACACGCCGGAAATGAATGTACCAATGCTTGGCTCGGCTCGGTACATCCAATAGGTGAATCACGACTGTGACCCATTGAATCATCGTCATCGACGTTCGATCGCGGCGAGCCAGCAACGCGAGACGTTTATTCTCGGCGCGCGAGCAAACGGCCGCGAAGAATAATTTAGGGTGTATTTTGCTGGCCCCCTACCTTTTCGAGAGGGTAGATGGCGACGAACGGAAGAAAAGAAACCGAGAGGGGCGTGCTCGAGCTATTACAAGCGTGCAAAAAACCACCAGCGGGCATGTATGTGCACGCATTCGTCTTTCCGCGCGACGAACCAGCGCCCAAGGGCTCGCGCGACCTAAATACACGCGCCATGCCGCCTTGACTACGTTCCTTCTCGAGAAACGGTCTCACCCTCTCCGCCTTTCCGTGGACTTGCGAGACCACGCGCCAACGGAGAATCTCGAAAGGAGCCAGCCCATAAATCTTCGTTTTCCTCGCGCGGCGAGAGTATCCCGATTTTCAGTCCCCTGTCGTGACGAGAAAGGATTTTCTTCCCCACCCTCCTCCCTATCCAGAGAGATGCGATCTACGTGCACGTTGCTGGCTGGCCGCCCTTTCACGCTCAACTAATCCTCGTTCACGGTTTTCCGCTGCACGAATCGAATCACCGGAGACACGGATCCCTACCGTCTCGATCGAGATCATCCCCGATGACGTTGAAATGTGTGTCGATCAGAATCCGGCAGGAGACGAGACGCTAGCGCGTGCACGGTCGTGATTCATGAACCTAACCGAGAACGTTGCTCGACCTCCTGATTATCGAACAATGATGAATCGATGATCCGGATTACGCTCGAAGAGATATCGGCGCCGATGAAAATGGGGATCGGGAAATTGGCTGATTACGTGTTACTTCGCGATAACTGGACTTACGACCGACGCGTCGCACACCAGCTTTCGTTGGATTACGCTATCCTCGTTGTTAAGATAAAAACTCGCAACTAATTTCGTTCACCTTCTACCTACTAGAAAGGTGCACGAGTTCGTACGAATCGGCTGCAACTGGTTACTTTAATTCAGTTTATCAGAAATGCATAAATACTTGCGGTACGGTAATAAATTCGCACGCGTGTTTCCACATCGATCGTTCGGGGACGTGGACAACTTTCGCGAGAAAAAGGAAATAAAATAAATACGCACAGAAAGTGGTGAGAGAAGAAAGGAAGAACGCAAGAGTTTAATGCGTCGACATTGTTCCCGACTTCAGTCGCATTCGCGAAGGCAAAGATATCGACGTTTGCATTCACAGTTGGAACGCTTTCCGCGGCGCATTGGATCCAGGGTAAAAGGTTCGATAACGGATCAGCCTTTCAGAGATCGATTTAACTCGATTCTCTTTCCATCTCGGTCAAGGAGCCAGCCGCGACTTCTCGTTCCCTTCGTTTCGGACCCGTACTCCTCTCCCTTTCTCTCCTCGCCGATGATGTCATCCCTTTAACGCGAAACGCCTAGCAGCCCGGGACGGATGAAAATATGCTCAGACGCAGGCTGACATTTGAATGGTAAGTATACCCGAAGGTTAAATAATTCATTTCTCGAGTCTCCCCTCGGACGTTCGTTATCGAGCGATTCTTACCAAACGAGTACAATGTGTTGTGTACATCGATAGATAGATATGAGCAAACTCTGATAGGATCGATCATCTTTTCAATTTTCGTCGCAAGAAACAGGGATGGAACCGAGGATGGCGCGTGGATGTAAATCGTCGTTACGATCGGAAGGTGAAAATCTCCCGAAAAAATGGTGGCCGCCGGCTGGACGGTGTCTTCATGCAAATTCTATCGAAGGTAAAAGCCTGCGGAACGAGCACGCGCGGCGATCGCAAGAAGATTGGAGCGGTGTCATTCCTTATCTGCAGCCTTGGCCGCATAAATGCATCGTAACGGGGGCCGCAGTTCGAACGTTGGCCCGCCGCGACGCCGACGGCTGGGGATGCGCCAACCGGCTCGCGTCCACAGACTGCGACGACAATGTATCTATAGCACCACTCGGACGATGACTGGCCGACGCATTGTTTCGTAAACATCGTTCCCCGGTATCTCGCGGCAGCGAAATTTTTCGAACAACCTTTTAATACGCCTCTCCGTGCGCGCTGGCTAACTAGCTCCCACCGCAATCTACTCTTCCTCCTCTCCCTTTTCTATTCCTCTTCAAACAGACGTTATCGTTTACCGAATCATCTTTTTACGCGGTATAAAGGTTTAGTTTAACTGCCGCATTCACTGCCAGGCTAATTTCAAGCGTCTATATTTCACAGGAAACATGCAGTTTCACAAAATTTAATAATATTTCTTATTTAATCAAAACTACTGAATTGTTTTGCTTTGTTGCTTGTTTTTTATTTTATTGCACGTGCATTCGATGCGAAGAAACGTATAGCGAACTTGTTATTTTATACATAACACCGATTTACAGCTGTAAAATATACAAAGTATTTGAAGATCGTGTTTCCATCTGCATTTTATATTATGGTTGTCGGACATCTTTGCGCTATTGAACCTATGCGAGTACTGTGAGGACTGATTCGACAGAAAATCTTGGCTCCTTTCGACTACGAACAATGAGTTTCTTGTTAAAATGTACTCGATCAATGTCGTCCGTGAAATATGACCTGTTGGACGCATTAGTTTACCTTAAATATTATTTGATTAAAAAACAACACTTTAGAGTTATACTTTATGTTATTCTTCTATTATTTTCACATAATGAAATATTAATAATGGAGTTATGCTCCTTTTCTTTTTATTTTCATGATTCTTAAATAAAAGATAATTCTAATTGCTAAATTTTGTGTTGCATATATTGTGATCTATTTTCTTTGGTTTACAGCTCCGCTCTACTTAAGACAGGTTTTATTGTATACGTAAAATTATAGTCTATTTATTTTGATGCTCGATTGAAAAACCCGACTCGAAAAATCGGTCAACAGGTTTTTCATTTGATGAAAAACCGTGTTTTGCAAGCCCTAGTATAATCAGTATAATTAGTTCATATCCAGCATTTTATTTCTCAACACAAGACCGATCGTTGTTTCTACGTTGACATATCGATATATAATCGAACGGCAATTGCAACCGTTAGTAGAGGAACCGAAAAAACAGGGAATCCTCCTTAGGAGGGAAAGGGTAAAGTACACGCGGTATCAAGTTAATTCACACCTGCCTCAGTGACGACAAAAGCGAACGCGCGGCGGGAACAATGCGACGACCAGAGCGGAAACGGTAAAATTAGAAATTCAGCGCGGAGGAGACGCGTGTAAATCGCGCGAAAGCGGGAGACGGAGCGCGACGAACGAGCCGACACCGACGCCGCGGGTTCCTCGTTGTCTCCGGAGTTGGCCTCCCTGGGAAAATTACCGCGAGGCGACACGCGGTCCGCGGCGTGTATTTACGAGCGCGTGCCGGTCGTTCCGTGCAGGCAGGACGCGACGGAAAACGGGGCGGCGCGAGGATGCGCGACCCTCCGCCGCGGGGTAGACGTTGCGCCGCAGCCCACCCTTTTGTCCAAAGTTTCGCGGGCGGAAAAATATTCGGAAGCAGCAATTAAAAGTTTCGGGCTTATCTCGAACCGAATGGGGATTCGAGGATACTGCAATTAAACGGTCGAGTGCTGCGTGGGAAGAATCGTGGAAAAATCCGGGGGAGGACCGCGCTCGTTAACCAGACGGTGATGGAATTTTTATTACGTTACACCGCGCCCCCTTGATAAGACGTGTACGCTCGGCTCGAAGAAATATAGCGGTTCTAAAATTGGCTAAGTATCAGAGAAAGTATTGCTCTGAAACAGTTGCGATACAGCTACATCTCCATCAGCAATCATAACGTTTCCCATCCACCGTCTACCGCGTCGACTTCACGGTCGAGGCTCGACCGACTCGAAATGAAGAAGAATTTTCGGGCGGAAACTCGCTGCGTCGATACTTCCGTGTCTCTGGCCCCGGTATGATCAATACCTTGAACTTGAGTTAGCAGAAATAGGGGACAGAAAGCGGAGATGATCGGGCGCCTCTGGCTCGCGTGACGTATAGCGTCGTGGGATCTACGACGCGGGCATTAACGGTGATGTAGCGTCCCTGAATGTAATATCGTGTCGCGCATAACCCGATACACACTCTAACGCAGGAACCGATATTACTTTCCGATGGTAGGTAGGGGAAGGAAAACGGGGTGGGGGGGAGCGGAATAAATTCAAGGCGACATGCGTAAAACGTAAATATGCCCGAGAATATTCGAGCCCTTTCGAAATATATTATCTTCCGTCCGTGTTGGGGTGGGGCCGGGGACGAGATACGACGACTAGCAAACATTCCGGGACTTTTCATCTCGCGATAGCAAACGTCCCTTGTTGCCGCGTCGCGGACCCCGCGAAGGGGATGGAAACGGCGTCGTGCACGGGTGGTGAACGATGAACCGTGGAAAAAAAGTACGAAATAAAGAGCGAACGGCCGCGAAATCGCGCGACGAGCGGAAGGAACTCTCCGCGAGACGAGGGAGCCGAGATGTTATCGTAAAAATAGAGAGAGAGAGAGAGAGAGAGAGAGAGAGTTTCGGTGACTTCTTGGCGAGGGTGGAAGCGGACGTGGACGCGGTGAGGGCGCGCGGATCGACGAGGCGGGGCGAAGAGAACACGAGAGAATTCATTAAGGTATGAATAATGCGTCTGCGATGCCAAGGTTGCTGCCGAGAGCACCACCGTGCATACCATGGCCAGGCCACGGTACGGCTGGAAGAGCATGGCTAAAATTAAAGCGGACTCACCCCCTCCTCGGCCACGGTCTCTAGGCGAAAACGTTCCTCGCCACTCACGGTCGCCACGTGCTTTTCTTCGAAGGAACGGGCTAAACGGAAAAAACGATGGAACGCGTGGAAAGGACGAAAGGCCGACTCGACAAGAATGCCGACCGCCGTGGAAGAATTTCGAGCGAGGTCGAGGTCTATCTATGAAAAGATTCCCTTGCACGCGCGTTCAACTTTATTATATCCAAATGTAAACTACATGTATCTCTATTTATACGACTCTATGTATTATACAAAACAGAAATCCAATCGTTTTCATGCACTTACATGTATGTAAAATTTCTCTTTTAATCTCGGAGATTAACGGAAGTATTCGATCAGAATGGATCATATGGTTTGAACCTCTTGCACTCGAGAGGCGACTCTCTGTCGCCACGGCGTTTCATGCGGCAACTAAAATTTTTCATCGACTAAATTTAAGTTCTGAAGCCCTACAAATACAGATTTCAGGAGGGCAATTAACTCCAGCGAAGACAAATTTGGTTTTGAACTGTTGAATGAAAAACAGGATCGACTGTATTTCTGAAGAAATTAATGATAGAGAAAATTGAAGCAACGGTAGAGTATGTGACATAGTATTAGATGTAAAAAATTACCCAGAATAAATCGATAAAATATAAGAATATCTTTGTAAATTTATGTTTGAATATTTTTTCTAAGTTAATTCTTAATTAATTATGTTTAATAAAATTATTGGATGTTACTCGTAAAAAAGGGTACACGACCGGTTCTTACGGATTACTAATGTTCAACTGATTGATTCTTCGTCTCTTCCGGTTAATACCGTCCCGTTTCAGAAGACAACCCAAGGCCCCCCTTTGTTCTACGTAGATATTGGCAGTAAAATAAGGGAAGACGTAATGCGCTAAGACTCTGACAATTGATGGAACGTAAAAAATGTCTAGTGGCATGGAAACCTGAAAGATAAGAACAGAAACTATCGCTGAAGGCCGTGTTAGGTATCTTTGAACAGCGGTTTAGTACCACTCGGAGATAGAGCATAGAATGCTCGCTATCGTGAGATCTCATTTAACCGTTTTAGGGATGGTGCCGTATCTGCGATGAAAGTTCACTTCGCGGAGATATCGATTCGGAGATCCTGCTCGCGATTTCCCGCGAGCAATATTTTAACGGTCAGGAAGTACCTAATCATCCCCGTGCGGAGTGCTGTCGCCGCGCGAGTGGTTATCAGGGGTAATCGGATTTTTCGCGCGCGCGCGCGCGCACGTGGAACCACAAAAACATATTTCAAGTATCGCGATTACGATCGATAGCACGATTCAATGCCCCGAATGGCTACTTTCCCGTTTGTACGGACTCCGGCGGCGAGAAATCTCCGGAAACTGCAGTCACGAGTCGTTTTAAATACGTTCCAATAACGTTCCCTCGCGCGGTCGAGATACGACACGGTGTTTCTCCATATACGCCATGCGGTCGAACCTGTTTCGTAAGAGCGGAAGAACGAACGGTCCAACACAGAAGACTAAATATGGAGGCACGAGGGTTTCACTATTTCCACGAAATTGCTCAATCGATCGACGAGCATCGAACGTTCGAGTCGTAGATCAATGATCGGTTCGTGGCACCCATTGATCCTCCTATCGATGTCTGGTGACGCAACGATCGCCTTTGGAAACGTAAAACGAGGAATCGCAACGCATATGGAATCAAAGCGATCGTTACGACCAATGCGTACAGCAATGATATAGATCAACGTTCGTATCGATTTAAAGGAGCATCGATGAACAGATCGAACAGCGATTCGATTGTCCAACTCGTTACGAGCGAGATTTATTCACGAGTAGATAGATCGCAATGGAACGCCTGTGTTCCGAAGGTAACCGCGATTCAAAAAGGTTCGCGACAAACACGTCGAGCGACGAACGCGTCAGACGAATTTTACGAGCGTTCTCGCGCGACGGGGATGCCCCTTTCGACTGGAATCTTTTTTAACGATCATACGCATCTGCTCGATGAAAGGGGACGGAACGGAGCTCTGTTTACCGTGTCGAAGACACTAATGACGTTAGAGGAGACGCGACGGTGTAAATTCATTAGCAGCTGGCGTCGCGTCCCGTTCTTCGTGGATTAAAGCGAAGCGACTGGGACAGCGGCTCGATCGAAATCCGCCGACGACGGGCTTTCAATGCGTCGCATCAAAGTGTCAGTGTCTCGAAAACTTTGAAAACTCGACGTAATCCTTTAAAAATTCCACTCCATTTCTAAGCGAGGCGGTCGTCGTCCAAAGTGCGAGATATTCCATAAATTGCAAGTCCAACAAAGATTAGAATTATTTAAAAATTTCCGTCTGAACGCAGAGCGTTCGAAAAGCAGGGTAACCCATGAAAATCGACCCATTTCAAAGCGTCTAAAATCGTTAGAACGGTGCACGGTCGTATGTTGCACACGCGAGATCTAGTACGACGGCGAATTTAGCCTGAAATGGCCTCTTTGCCAGTATGCGCGGAATGCGTCCGAATGTTACAGATGTGGAATCCCAGCTTCAGATTCTATTCAACATAGAATACAAGCTTACGACTCTACATTTCAGCCCACGCATCGCGGCATAGTCTGTCGCTCGCATCTCACACAAACGCTAATAACTAAAGGATCCTATATTCCCTTCGAATGGAATGAAAAATTCCCAACGGCCGCTTAACATTTTTACAGGCCTTGAAATAACGGAGGGGAAGGGGTCGAAATCTCTTCTCTTAACGAAAAATTTAAGCTTTCGAATGATAACCGCTCTGTAAGTCAGTTTTTGTGCGTATTTCTAGTTTCGGTGGTTGCGAAAAATTGCGAAAACTTGCAATACCCAATACTCGGTATAAGAAACTTTTCGTTTCAAGGTTTGATAACCCTCATATGAGTCTCGAAAAACAAAAGTAGATATGTATTACTACAAATTTGTTAATAAAATGTCTCGATGCCATAGGTTGATCGCACGCTCCCCGCGCAAGGTAGACATAAAAAAAGGATCTCGACGCCGCAGAAGAGTGCGGCGGACCACGGCGCAGTTTCATCGTACATCTCGAAATACCTAGGGTCCAGGCTCCCGTAGGCCGTTGGTGGCGTCCCGCGTATAGGTACACGAACGCGACCGGGGCTTTTCGAGTATCCGACATGGATGGTTGCCAGATGTCTGCCAAAGCCCGTGTTTCGGATGTGTACGCGCGGGGAGTTAGCCAGAGGCTCTGGTGCGGCGCGGAAGTCGATGACTGAGCGACAGCTGGTATTAACTGGCCGCCGAGTGAGATACGGTACGGAAGGTGAGCGGCCATCGGGAAAGAACGCGGTGGGTGTAATATCTGTGTGTACCGTCTTCCGGGAAATCCGTGCCGTGGAATCCGTGACGTCATCGCCAGGAATCCTACAAAATCTCGAGCTCCGACACGTTTCCCGCGCAGACGCCGAGGACCGTCCGTAACTCCGTGTTACGGATCCGATAAAAGCCGATGTAAACATCATTCGTCGAGGACCGATGAAACGGATTTTTAGAGCATTCTTATGCTTCCCACAGGCATTAATATCGGCTAATTAAAGTGCAACCGACTGCACCTCCGAGGATAATGGAAGGCGTAACCGTGCGTAGGAGGCATCCGTGATATGAGAAGCAAAGAAAAAGGCTGCGTTCAACGGGAAGATACGTCTGCATACCCGAGTATAAATAAATAAATAAATAAAGCAGAGTATTATGATGCGATGGAAATTATGATAATGGTGCGGAATATGTAGAATTAATATAGGTACATTTTCGCGTTCACACTGGTAAACGTACGTATATAAATATGCATTACTGTTCATAAATAGTTAATTAACCGCTCATCGGAAATACGTTCGCTGTAGTTTCTTTCTCTCTCTCTCTCGCATGAATATAAAATATTTAACGAACAATTAAACAAATGACCAAGTTTCAGTGAAATACTGAACTAAGTAAAATAAAGAAAAAAGTCGAGCATCTGCTCCTGTATATAGTTACGCGAAACGCGTACATACATTTTAATATACATTTGAGAAGACGGAAAGTGGTGAAAAATGTTTCATTGTTCCGCAACAAAGTTCGAATGCCGTATTCAGTGTTAAGTGACAAGCCGACGGGACGGACTAAGGAGTAAACAGGGAAAGCTGGAGGAAAAAGCGTGCAGATGAGACAAAGTAGACTCATCCCGGGGCGAGAGCAAGGGTGAGGGGGAGGAGAGGGAGGGAGAAAAAGGAGAGAAAGCTGGAGAGAAACTGAAGCTGAAACGGCGCTGAAGCGATACAGATAGACGAAGAAAAAGATGAAGATCTCCTTCTGAAGCAGTAGCCGACTTACTCGAGATATTAATTTCTCGTTAAAACTCGCTCGTCGAGCTTTCGAGTAAAGGCGGGTTAGCGCGGCTCGAAACGGCGCGGAACAGCCAGGAGGAAAACGAGAGGCGGAAAAGAAAAGGAAAAAGGCAGGACTGCCGCGGAGAGAAAACTCGTCGCGCTCCTCTCCCCGGGGCAAAGACCGTGAACCGAGCGACGATCTTCTTTCTTGCGACGTCCAAGTAATTACGGCAACGAGAGACACTCAGTCACTGGAGCACGCTTTATCACCGGACATCGTAATCCAGCAAGGGGTCAGAACAACGAGAGAGTAGTCGCTGCCGCAACGTTCTTCTATCATTCTGTCATTCTTCTATCCCACTTCGCTTCTCTCGACGAGATCGAGACGATCATCGACAATCATCAGCAACGATAACAAATTTTATTCAAAGCGTTCGAATTAATTAAAAAAATTGATACAAGATAAAGTGCTAAAAAATAGATGCGATATTGAGCGGATTTCAAAGTAAAGCGAGCAGCGTAAATTAGTAAAATACAATTTATGTTGTCCTCTTTGCTTCCAATTTTGTCGAATCAATTGCATTGTTCAGCTAAAGTGAATCGTGTGCCTTCACCGCTGGGAACAGAAAAGTGGGAAACCAATTACCTATATATATGTATTAAGTCTGTACCATTACGCTAAATAACACTTTCCACTTGTACATTAATCGTTTGCAGTGCCGCGATCGATCTTCCGCGACGATCAGACTTCCACGGAATTTTCCGCCGATCTCGAATACGTTCGAGCACCCTCGACGAACCCACGCTCGCCCTTTTACGTGAATTACGACGGGGACCGTATTATTTCACTTTGATGACAAATTTCACGTGGGAAGAAGAAAGGGTGCAACTGTGGACGAAGGACCGCGTAGGGGTTGGACGGTTCGTGAAAAGGCCAGAGCGTGAATCGCGCAACGATGAGGAGAGGAGGAAGAACGCGGCAGGCGGCACGGAAGTACGGAAAACGACCGGCCTCTTTTTCCTCCATCCGGTTTGAATTACTATCATCCCGGCGAGCATTGTCTATTGTGGCGAAGAATTATTTTATTATCGTTCGCTCGGCCGACTTCGAATGCTTGCGGGAGAGTCGCGGGTGGTGGGGAATGGACGAGGGACGACGATAGGCCGCGGGGGTTGGTGCAGACGCGGAGGAACGACCGTGCAGCCTCCACGGTTCCGCGATTTATTGATCTCGCGAAAGAAAACGAGAGGACCGTCGAAAAACGCAGCCGCCGCGACCAGTGGAAATGGAAAAATATCGGACGGAAGTAATGCCCCCCCCCCAACCCTTCCCTCCCTCCCGCTACTCATACTACTCGCGTAATTACCACCCAGCCAGTTCCCAACGCCACCCCCCCCCCCCTCCCCTTCCCCACCAGAGTCGGCATGGTTTTACGATCGCCTCGGCGATTTGTAGCCGTATCCGTGACCGTAGCCTCCGCGGCTCCGAATGAATGCCGGTATTACGTGCTACACGCTCGTGAAGGTGTTCGACGAAAGGATTTACGTTTCGATCGGCCGGGTTGGTTTTAGTCTGGTCAATGGAACGGGTGAAATACGTGCCTCCTTTTTGCGGATTGTTTATGGGGGTGATTTCGCTCGGTACGAAGTAGGACGTAGCGGGGAAGGATCGCGGAATGTTCTGGAACGAGCATCGCATGACTGTGCTGTAGAATAATTGCAACATTTTCGTCGCTTTCCTCTCTATCATTCTCGATAATCGGGACTGATTAGTTCGCGACAATAAACCACAATGGGGCTAAATGTAGATTCGACACTTGTTATCGCTTGTTCGCAAACGTTGTAGTCGCGCAATTGTCCTGCTTGTTTCCCTGTCAGTGTGAAATAAAGTAATGAATAATAATAGCACCCATGGCAATAGCACGACGACAACAACAACAATAATAATAGTAATAATAATAATAATAACAATAATAATAATAATAATAATAATAAATTGCAACGCACACATGGGAAAAATATCGGCGTTGCTCCGATTACTACGAATCGTCGCAAGTAACGCGACCGTAATTTACAATTTCCATCCGCGCGTCGAATACTATATCACGGCGAAGCATTCAGGGGTCCCAGGACGCAGTGTCGATAGCAGAACGTCCAGAAAGAGGGATGGAGAACGGCGTATCACGCGATCAGCCAGCGCGACAGCGAATTACCCGATAATAGGGCTGACCTAACGAGCCTATAGCGACCTTTTCGAATTAATTAATGCCGTGGATCGACGCGCGTATACGCGCACGGTGAGCATCCGCTGGAATTGCAACTTGTTAAATCACTGGGATGGAAAATACCTGGCGTGCCACTCCGTTCGTATCATTGGTTGTCATATACTCGATAGAGGAACACGTAGGTTCGCAAAGGCATGTGTTTTTAGTGAGTGATGCCAAGCGAAATCAGCCAAGGAGGGCGAAAAACAAATACAATCAAGTTCTTCCAGCATTTACCATCAATACCCTCGATCCCTTGCCCTTTGCAGTAAAATACCATGGGGCGACAACCGTTTGCAATGAGCGTCTGCCTTGGAGGACAGAATTCGGAAAGCTATAGCTGCAAACTCAAAAAACATTTGAGACCAGTTTTACGTTACAACGGCCAAGTATGGTGCTCAGCTTCGAAATCCAGCCTCACCAAACTAAAATACATCCTAAAAATCATATGAGCAAACTCCACGGCTATCCCACTCTTAGACGTCTGACTAAAACAAACGCTGAAATTTTATTTTTTAATTTATTTTACATAAACGTATCTTAGAAATATACACGTTGAAAGATATGGTATTTTTAGTAATTTTTGTATTTGATTTTCAATAAAAATCTAACAAAACTCAACCTTGAAACTCTGTCTATTTTCTTCAGATAACACCATTCTAATTGTCAAGAGTGGTGGTTGGTAAAAGGCCTATAAATTGAAAGAAAAAAAAAAAAAAAAAAGAAAAAAGAGTGCTCAGCATGTGCCCAGACGCATTATTTGGAAGTGTAGAAATTTTTGAAGAAGAAATTATTCGGTACGTCCGATACCACCGATATCCCTTTGGGGCAAAGATTTTAGCGTAGCGAAGCCGCGATGTAACGAGGCGATCGCCGCGCGTTACAACGAAAACATTCTGTCGCGCCTGCCGGTATCGATATCGCGATTGTATCGGATATCGTAAGGGACAACGAAACAACCAAGCGCACGCACGCTCGTCGTGTTTCAAGCCCGACGTCGGCGTGCACGCCGAGCTAAACCTCGAGTACCTTCCCTCTCACGTTACAGCTGTTTTGTCTCTCAACGACCACCGTTTCGAGGCTGCTTCTACTTTGCTCCGTAAATGAGACCGTGCACCCGGTGTACATAAAACGCGTTTCATGGAACTTGCTACTTTAACTGCGAACGATTCCACACTTTCGCGCGGACAATCGTTTCGTTGATCTCGTTTCGCTCCTTTCAATCTAAAATACAAAATCGGTTGAAAATTTTAATCAACGCTCGACTAATCTAGTTTCTAAAAGAATTCTTTTATTCTAGAACGAGGTTGACGAGTTTTTCGAATTTCCAAAATCGTTCGTGGATTGTGGTGATTCGAGTGGTTCGATTGATAAGAAAAGAAAACAGCGAAAATCATATTCGAAAATGGCTGGTGGATGAAACTGTTGTGCTCGCCGTTGCGTATCGTCTCGTTCCACTCGTTGGTATCACGAGCACGAAAAGAATCGAACCAGCGTGGCGGCCGGCTCGTGATGCGCGTCGGAAAATCCTTACGTCACTGAAAACGCGCACGTGTACCCGCGGCCCATAGTACTCGCGAGTTGTACACACGGCCGGCGATCAATATCTGTTTCCCAACTACTCGTTACGATTCCTGCCACTCCATCCGTCGTTCCGCAGCCGCTGCATTTGCTCGCACGCGTACCGTACCGTACCGTACAAAAGTCTCGAATCATTTGTTGTTACTTTCTGAATAAAAATTGATTTTTTCAAATTTCTGTCAAGTATACGATTTGACAGAATTGATTGGTCCTGTACAGACGACAAATGATATCTTGGATAACGATCTTAGCTACTTTTCATGGGGGAAATCGAATCGATTCGAAGAAATGACTTGCGCGATAACAGCAGGGTAATCGGTATTTCCTCCCATATCGCCGGTGAAATAGCCGAAGAGAGGAGAAGTCGACCGAAAATCAACCGGAGATACGTGGGGTGAGCTGAAATTCGCCTAACAATCGGTTTCGCGTATCCTGCCGGTTGTAAATAACGTTCCGCGTAAATCCGACGTTGGATAGGTGCCGCCATCGTTCTGCTTAACACCTACCGTCTGTACCAGCGGACGGGGAAAGTGGCACACACGGAACAATAAATTTCCTTCTTTTTTACCGTCGTGCCGAACGTAGACGTAAATAATCGTCCATCGATCCTGTGTTCGAGGCTCCCCGTACCTATCGTGTATCAACGAGGGAGAGCCTACGCTAGAAGAAACCTACGCTGGACCAACTGACGACGATTCGAGAGATGGTATCGTCACGGCACTGTCAGGACTCCTTTCTTTTTCCTATTAGTCATCCAAGTTTCACCCAATTCGGTGGACGCTTATGAAATATTAAAATAGAATCGGTGAAACTTAATTTATTCCCCGGGACGAGTCACCGACACGATATCTAAACGGGCACGAGGCTGTTCTCGGACGGTTTAACACGCCAGCCAGACTCGTCTCGTGGTTGTAAGCCCACAATACTGTCCATCATCTCGCGTGACAAGAGAAATCATTGGTACGCGCGCGTGATCGTATAGTGGAACTGGTTACGCAGGATCGTTCCTGGACATCGAGGCTCGGTTGAATTGCACCACGACAAGATCGATCCAATAATGCCCCGGACGAATGTGTTGTTTCTGTTGCATGGGTACACGTATATATGGGCGGTTCTCAAACCGTAAGAGCACGCGGGGTATACGTAAACCGGTAACTTCCTTGACGCACCGCGAAATCGATTCGTTATGCGATTTTCGTTATGCGAATAATCGATACGCGACGATCGTTGAAATCAATTTCATTCGGTGGAAAATCGAAACGTATTAAAATAAATACGCCCCCATAAAAATGACTAAGTAACAAATGATATTTCTCTTTCACGAGCGTGAAACATTAGCATTGCAAATACAATCGAACATGATGCATAATGATGTTGGAATTAATCCGCAACGCGGACAAGATTAATGATACTTGATGCAACGAAGATCCAGTTCCAAGAATTGGTCTATTATTATCAGTATTACATACGATCGCGATACGCGGGTCGTTCACTTATCAATCACAGCTCGCGTAACCAACGAATGCGACATTGTCGCGAAGTCGCGTTCTCGATTCTTACCGATCACGAGCCTTCCGCGATCGTGATCCTCGGAGCAGTTGGGGGGAGCTGGCCGTCATTGTTTATTAGCGAGATTTATCGTGCCCGCTACGCCCCGTAATAACACGCCGCGCTGATTTATTCAGATTTCATTCATGAAATTGCGCCTCCCCGGAGCGCGTGTACGCGCGCGGGTCTCGCGTGGAGCCTCTTCTTGTTTCTACGCGCCATCGCCATCGCCATCGCCATCGCCATCGCCATCGCCATCGCCATCGCCATCGCCATCGTCGTGAGCATCGCGCGCGCAGAGGGAAGAGGCAGCCGATCGTTTCGAGCTCGATAACTTTCAAACGCGGGACAGCTTTCCAATCTAGCTCATTAACATCAATGATGCTCCGTTACAACGCGACCGCGCAGCTTCGAGAGGCTGTCCAGTGGCGCTCATGCGCCGCGTTCACCGCTCTGCCAATCACCGTTCGCTGCTGCCCGATCGAGTTTTTCCTCTAGCTAAACAAATCTCGTTTACGAGCGGATACGCTCTGACGCGACGCGTTCGCCCCGTTCCCGGTCAATTTAAGGTTAATGGATTATTCAGTAGCTCGAATTGAACGCGATCGAAAAACATACTTATCGACAATTATTTCGAGACGACGAGGCCTTACTTTTCTTGCCGTTTTTCTAAGAGCATAAGCGCGAGTGAGTTTTCTAAACGCCTATATTTAGATTAAGCAGACACAAAAACAGGAAAATTTCCAAGTACGCGTCCCTTCGAAGCGGAATTTGTATTGTGTTTTATCAAACAAATGCTCCTTTAATTTCCATCCGGCCAAGGACACTGGAGCAACCGGAGGCTCGAAGATCCAGGTAATGGATCTCGAAAAAGTTGAGACGAATTCACGCACGGGATACGCCCGCGATGTCGTAACGACAATTCACGACGCGGGCGAGCAACGTTAATGTATTTACAGAGCTGAAACCCATTAACGCGTGTCTGCCAGTTGTTAACGGCGCGGCTGGCTGGCTGAACGAACAGCCGACTTATCGTTTCGCTTCCGGCCGTGAGAACGCCGTTACGTTCCTCCGTACAGCTTTAAGGCGAGCCTAACGATCGAACCATATCCATTCGTCTCTCTCGCCGCAACCGTGTTTGTCGTTCGACATCCGGATTTCCGCGTCGATCCGCTTACCAGCCGATACCGACGTACGAGGAAATTTCGCGAGCAAGATCGATGCAAATGTCGCCAGCGGATCCGATCCGCTTAACCCGTGCGACGGATAAAGTCGAGGTGAAGGGAGACAATTAGTCTTATAATCGATGAAACGAATCGAAACGTCGCGTTGTTGAATCGAGTTTCGATAAGTTACGCAACGAAAACGTAAGTTAGCAGCGGCGTAAATAAGGAAGCTGCGCAGGTTGTCGCATCAGTTATCACTGATACCGTTGCATTGGAAATAACAACACGGAACTGACACGAGTAATGTAGAAATGGCGTAAAATAACGAGGCGAACGAGAATAAAAGAGAGAAGCACATACTAAACGATGTGAATGAACATTGCTGGCATTATAAACACTCGACTCAGAGAGTCGAGTGAAAGGCTCGTAAACAACGTGACGTTAAGTAAGATGCAATTACGCAAGTTTTTCCTAATACCTTTTAATACAGCATTATCATTATCAAACTAGCGGTGGAGCAGTTTGCGGAGCATTTTTCGAGCGTGATACTACTCCGCGATCGCGTTCCAAAGATGATTACCCGCTGCTGATTCAGCCAGCGCAAATTAAACAGCTTTATCTATTGGTAACGGGCTATACTGGAATGCTTATCGATGAATCATAAAAAATTCGTGGCAAACGTACCAGTTGCGTAGACGAGTCTATCGATCATACCGGTTACACGTACCACGGTCCATCAATCAAACCGGCGCGGTATATCGCGCGTTTCATACGCGCTTGCCATCTTCCTATATTTATATCCCATTTTCACCCGGCTCGCCGCGCTACATACCAGTTTACACGTACACACAAGCAGATGCGCTCGCTCGAATCGATTTACGATGGCAAATTCATCGTGAAACCGTGTCACCGCCAGTGTTAAAATATTAAGCGGATCCATTTATTCCATTCTTTCCCCAGACTAAAAAATGTACAATTAGCGCACGCGCTCTTGCTCGTTCGATTACTTATTTACCACCGCGAATTTACGTTCGATGATTCAGATGTTGGCCATTTCTTTTTCAGAAACGCGGCCTAAAGGCGCCGCTCTAAAGTTAGACGAGTCGCTGCTCCCAGAGCTCCAAGAATAACTTTACCGTGTCGTCCTGTAAACAAACAAAGACCATCTGACATGTTCCCGAAGCTTGGGCGTCGCAGCGTCACGTTCGAGCAATTGCGTAATTCCACTAGACACGCTAGTAGTAACGCCGCGTATTTTCCCGTCCAGCGGAAAACTAACATCGCGCTACTGGAAATCCCGTTTCTATCTTGTAGATTGATTAGTATTGTTACTAATATACTCGCTCTCGTGTCGCTAAATTTTCGATCCCGCGATCCTGGTAAATATTTGACTTGTTACGTTTCCCGTTCCTCAAGGGGGGTTCAGAAGTCGAGCATTGTCCGCCAACGTGCCCTTTGGAGAACACCATCTGTTAGATTCCCCGAGTAAACAAGAAACTGTACGCCAACCCCCGAAATTAAGCGGCTCTTTATGCTTCTTCTGTTTGGCCGCGAGCTAAACGCTCGACTTTCCCAACAAAGGGCATTCGTTAAACGTACGTATGCGCGCGGACCGTTGGAACCGTCGAAACTGGAATCGTTTGTTTCTTCGCGTGATTCGCGACCGGCAGCTAATCGGCTAGCAGACTGATTCTAACAACGTTTACTTACAACTCGAAATCCGGTTCTTTTTATTTAGAACGCGTTTCTCAACTGCGAAACCGCGGTGTTTGCGCGTTGCAGATCGCGCGAAGGTCACGGAAGACCTTCGCCTGTGGACGGGAACTCGAACGTTTTCTGAAACAATTACTGTAGCCTCGATACGTTTTACGAGGTTGTTCGCGGTAATTGCTCCGCTGCGTCTACGACGATTTTCGTTTGCAAATTTCATTATTTAATCACCGCGAGCACCCGTTTCCACGTTCACCCGTAAGCCACCGAAAATTCTTGCGCGTTCATTATTACTGCGTTGTTTTATCGTCTACAAAACGAGCGTCTACGAGCGTGTGTTTCAAACGAGAATCAACAGCTTTCAATCAGTTTTAATTTCAGACCGCAACGAAACTAATATCTATTTCTGTTCTTGTCAATCGACATCACGGAAAAATTCCTCCTATAAACTTTATAAAGTTATAAAAAGATGGACGAAAAAGGTAAAGATAATCGGTTCGATTGGCTCGATATCTTATCTAACCGCCGCCTCGAGAGACCAACCTTAATTGATCGAAACAGTAAATCGCACTTTGGTATTCGTTTCTTACCGCGTCAATGATTGCGTTACTCGATCGGATCGAAAATTCATCGATCGAACAGTTGACGATACAAACAGGAAAAATGGTAATATGACGAAACGAAGCTGCGGTATTATTATCGTTTCTTTATCATCAACCTAAGATGTTCGATAATTTCTCGACATTTATGAAAAGCACGTAACATCGATATCGACGAAACACGCTTTTTTCCTCCTGCTTTTATCGACGCGCTGATACCGTGTGCGTTTCCAGCGAGAGCTTTGATAAATTTGAATAGGATTATATTTCTTTCCGCCGCGAATGTACGCGCGCACGTCGAACAAAACGGCCACAAAATTTGTCCGACCGATCAAACCGTCGGACCGAATGACGGATAAAGGGGCGAGGAGGGGAAGACCAATTTGTTTTTATCGGTCCTTTGTTTCTCTCTTCGGTTTTTGTACCACCCCCGTGCACTGCTCTCTCAACCGTCCCTTCGCTCTTTCACCCTCTTTCGCTCTGGCCGCGCACCAGTTCGATACAACCGGCAGGTTCGCCGAAAGCGCGTTAATTCGAGTGTGACTATCTACGCAAATTTCTCTCTCCTGATTTTACCTTCGACGCAAAATGGTCATCTATTAACACGGGATCCTGTCCACGTCTGCCCTCCTACCGAACCGTTTTGTATCCTCGCGTCTGATTAATAATAATAATAATAATAATAATAATAATAATAATAATAATAATAATAATAATAATAATAATAACAATAATAATAATAGGCCCGATAAATTCACGTCCATTGTTATCCGTACAATGTAATGGCTTGTAGAAACAATTGGTTTCAGAATTTGAAAAGAATATTGGAAATTGTATGACTCGCTTTTACTTTCCGTTTAGAATTTCTTCGTTTCCTTAATTTCGTTCTTTGCACTGGAAACTTTCATTTATTTGTGTTACCAGTTACATTATTTAAAACTATATCGTATACAGATATTATGATATGTTTATTATTAAATTAAAATCTAATCTGTTAATCTAAACCTATACTTAATAAAGCGTATTACACGCATTTTTTACAAAAATCAAATCATACAAAATATTCTCCTATCGATCCTCCTTTCTTTTCAAAACTACTGCATTAACTGGTCTTGTACAATTCTTCCTTGATTAACGATTTATCGTATTTATCAGAGAACTTTTGCCCACGAAGTAAAGTATTATCGTTATTACGTAAATTCCTTGCGTCTTCTTTCCTTTTTTTTTGTCCAGACTCTGTGTACTTTCATGCCGTCTTTATCTATCTTGCACTCCAGTTACGAGTTTCCATATCGAACGGGCTATCCCGCTGAGATTAATAATAAATTACCGCCGTTATCATCGTTCTAAGTATATTAATACACGGCCTAACGATCCGGCATCGAATATCGCGAGTTGGCGAACGGTGCTCGTACACTCACCCCGGTGCGAAGGACACCGAGAGTTACGCAAAAGACACGGCATCTTGATCGGAGACACCAAGGCGTAGGTTTCCGAGGCGCGGCCAACGTCCTTCCACGACGTCTGGTCTACTACGGGCGTACCAGTGGTATACTCGACCGGTTTGATCGGCTGTGTCGCCTTTTTCTGCCGGCTTTCCCAAGCGTTTCTCTCATCTCTTTCTCCGGAGCCTGCTACGCTATCTCTGCTCTTTACAAACGAACGCGTACTTTTGTCCCGTATACCGCGGCACGGTTGTTCCCTTCCCGCATTTCCGGTTTCCACCGCTTTACCACTGACCCCCGCGACCCGGATCGCGAGATTAAACGCGAACAAATCTCTCTTCGCGTACTGTGATCCACCCTTTCCCCCTTGCCGGTTACTCCGGATATCGCGTAAACGCATCAATTATTGATGCGGTTCGTGTCATTCTCTTCGTTTTTAATGAGTTGCGTTAGATGCGAATCGACAAGCGCTCGAACTTACTCGTCCCGTCGGCGTCGGGTCTCGCGCGAGCCGTCGTTAATGAGATTTAACGGGGACGGCCGTAACTCGCGGGCGCGCGACAAGATTCGTTTTGGCACGTTCGCGAGAGATACGGCGAAACGAATGCGTGCGGCATGCCATCGGGGTGAGAGCAAACTCAGAAATAAACCGTCGCGGTCTCGAAATGAAACGCACTCGCGCCGTGTCCCCCTCGAAACGGAACGGGAACAGAGGGAGAGAGAGAGAGAGAGAGAGAGAGAGAGAGAGAGAGAGAGAGAGAGAGAGAGAGAGAGAGAGAGAGAGAGAGAGAGAGAGAGTACCGTAACTACCGCGAGAACATCCTGCGTTCGTGGTTTTCACAGGACGCATCGATATTTCCCATGCGTGTGCCGTCGAGGTAAGCAGATTTTTCGCGTCTGCGTTGGGAACGTTCGCTCCTTATCGGAATTTTTCGAAAACACAGAATTCTAATCTGTAAGCGGTGACTATTTAGCTGGGATGGTCGCGCAGATTCGATAGTTTGGCAAGCGGTACACGGATCCGAAGGAAACGCAGCAGGTAGCGTGGCTAGAAAAGGAGGTTGCGCCATCGAAGGTTAACAATGCCACGTTCCGTAGCCACGGGTACAATGGCATCTTTCGCATCACTCACATTGCGAGCCATTGTACCGGTGAAACCATTGTTTCTCGTCCCATTGCGCGCATCGGTGGCCCAGAGGATGGCCGCGAGGAGGGGGAAAAAGCGGGAGACAGAGATCGAGGGTGGAAAAAGGGAGGTTAGAATACGAACGGGACAGAGTCGCGTACCAGCGGCCCGTGTTCGAGACAAAAGAGTTACGTCAGGGCCCATTCACCCAAAACGCTTTTGTGCGTCTGGATATTCTTATTCCGATCCCAACAAGAGAAACTGAACAGAGAAGAGGCGCTCGAAGCGGAGATGCACACCGGCACTCGGTCAAGTCACCGACGTTCAGATTTGCTCTTTTCACCGGCCGTCCGGGAATACACGTGTATGTATATATCGCCGGGCGAGAGTGTGACAGGAAAAAACAGGGGGGAAAGAGTGCGAAGCGTCACGAATACCTCGACTACTGTTTACCGGTGAAACTGACTCGCGGATCGTTTTTCTCTGTCCAGGGATATAGCCTCTTTTTTAATAGAAAACTAAACAAGAAAACATGGCAAAAAGTTTATGTATATGTACTTGCGTGTATACGCGTAGCGAATTTCTGAATTTCGCTACAACGATAACCGGAAAACAAAAATATGCAGTTCCGGTGGAAACACGAATTACACAAATAATTATATCAGACAATATATTATTAAAAATATTAGTTACAACTAAAAAGTTAGTGAAATTAATACATGTTCCGAGTATTGCTCGTTAGTTGAGTATTTCATTAATATGATATCGATTATATGTGTAAATCATACTTCATATAAAGGGTACAGCTTGAGGGGACTTTCGGATACAAATTGAAATGTAAATAAAAGTAAAAATTAGAGATGAAAAGACCAGTATTACCGTGTACACCGTAGACGAATAAAAAGTTTCTCGGTTCAGCTCGTGTCGGTAAAGAACGCAACGTCATGATTTACCAGAACGTTCATCAAATAGCAAAGGGCAACGAGTTACGTGGATTTCTTCCCGGACACGCTTCCACGTCGATTCGTTGTACAATAACCAGGAGAGGAAGACCCAACAAATTTCCAATCTCGGTCGCGTAGCCGTGCACGAGTTCCCCGTTATTTATGGTCTGGTCTATAAAATTCGAGGCTCGGCGAAGGGGAAGCAACACACGTACCGGTGAAAGTCGTGCAAAAGAAACTCTCACGAAATTCTCGATAGATAAGCGAATGCAAGCCGCGCTGTGTGCAGCCCGAGAGGAGAGGGCGGCGGTCGCGGAAATCACGGTGTGGAGGGAAAGAGAAACGAAGCGGGATTGTCGTCGGCAATGCACGCGACTCGCGATGGAATTGTGAAACGTACCTGCGCGCCGATACACACGCCGTAAAATATCGCGTCGGGCCGAGCGTGTCGTAATACGCGACGCGAAGTGGAAGCGCCACGACTCGTATACGAGAGGCGAATAAAAATACCACTGATGTGGACCGACCCGGGACCACTCTCGCAACCGCATAATTCTCATGGGAGCGAAGATTTTCGCCGGTGGCGAGCTCGCGACGCAACGCGACCACTCAAAATATGTGAAAAATAAATACCGTTCCGTATTAGGTAGGGAAACCGGCCTTACGCGTCTGTCGCAACGCGAACAAGTAGAAAGAAGAAAAACTGAACGAAACGATGCGCGGAGAAAGCTCAATTATCATAGGATTAGGTTATACCTAGCATAATTATAATACAATATATTGGGAAACGTTTAATTCCACAGTAATTAATTAGAACGAGGTCTATCGAGAATATTAAAAATGCACTTGTCTTCTTTCGCAGGGAATAAAAAATGCTCACTCGCGACTGATTCACGGGCGTGCAATATCGTATCGCGTGTATTAATGGAGGAAGCGAGAGCCGCGTTGCTCCGGCGAAAACATTTATGCGCGACGCGATGGACGCGATGCGTCCAATGATCAATTATTCAATTCGCTGAATTATTTGCGGAAAAATATTTTCGCGCACGTCCGCTGAAACGAAGGAGACGAGCGCAGGAGAGGATCCGCTGGCTCATACGTACGGATCGGATACTCGTGCATCAGAGGCCTCTGGATCCGCTTAACGTATCAAGAATGAATAATTCATCGCGGCTCGATACGTAGGATGTATTTCAGTAATTGCATCAGGTGTTAGATGAAAGGAAACTTCAGCAAGGTCGCCCGCCGCCTTACACTCGTTATTTTTAACGCAGCCGCCTTTTTACTGACTCATTATTGTGCTGTCTGAGCAATTATCGCAATTAGCTGCATTAATAGGTAACGTTCTAGGAACAGCCGCTTCGAGAATTCAAACATTACGAACTGATCGATCGATAACGCGTACCGATTCTCAATCTAATTTCACGGTGGAAAAACACCGTGAATTCCACTTTTCGTACCTCGCGTTCCGCGCGTATAACCAGTGTACTCGTATCAATTCGTACGAGCCGTACCAATTTTTGAGCAAACACACCGTTTGCAAAATATCGATTACGCACCCGGAATATTAATAGATGTGCTATTCTTTCCATGATATGCATATCGTTAATATAATATTAGGAAAATATTACTCTGTGCTTTTTACTTCCGTTTCAAGGAATTACCGCTTTGGTCAAAATAAATCGAATAGCAATTTTGAACGTTATACGTATAACGTTACAAAATGATACCATCAGATTACTCCTATCTGGTAATATCTATCAGATTAGATCAGAAACACCTTGTTTCCTGTTGTTTGTACTCGCACGCTTGTTCTCAGACACGCAATTGCGATACTGACGTGTAAACAAATAACTAATAACAGATTATCGTTGGTCGCCCTTACCAACGCCCTTACTTACGATTCTTTTTTCGATTTTAAGCACCCGATTCGCGGCAAACTTCCACAGGGTTGCACCCTCGGGTTGCGACATCGTCGAATCGATAAAATAATAAGATAATCAATGAAATTTTAATCAGGCGCCCTTTTTAATCATTACTCCCCAACGACGAGAATCGCTGGCGAAACTGGATCGTGTAAAATTCTGAATACAAGAATATACAACAGAGCACCTGTCGAAACGCATTATCGGTCAGGCGACTAACGCTGTCGCGTTGTCGATGGGACTCGACCAACATCTGCTCGCCTATCGGATGACGCTGTCGATGTAGATCAGCAAGTGCTTGGTGAAAACGGTGCCCGCACCGACTGGAAAAATAGCGTTACTTTTGGGCGGACGTTGCGAGGCGAGCAAAAATTCCCAATCGCGATTCCACTTGCGCGCAACTGCAGCACAGTGTCCGGAACAATGGGATCAGCTGCTCGAACGAGCCAACCTGCGTGCATGCAAATTCTATGCCTGGTTCGCTCGATAAAACAGATAAACGAGCTAACTCGAAAGCTGCGTGATGATCGTCGAATGCAAAAGATACAACGATGGACGAAGAGATATTAAGAGCGATTAATCTATTGGCTGCCAACCATAACTACATTCGCGGATGGCAGGGTCGTTATATTTTAAATGCGTTTCAACGCTTTCGCTGTGAACCGAGCGAACGTTATCCGCAACTCTGCCTAATAACGCACAGTCAACCGTTTTTTTTTTTCGACGTACTGGCAGCATACGAATATGATACTCATAAATATCAATGATACGCGCTCCGTGTTTAAGAACGATTCTCCCACTGTCGCATCAACTACCCAGAGAGCAATCGCTCCGCAGCGAAGGGGTTAACCCCATTCGCTGTTAACTACGAAATAGAAATATCTAGAACAAGTACATATAAACTTGAAATAAACTGAACTTAGCGGAAACTTAAAACAGATATATAGTAATGCGATCAAGAAATGTTGTGCTTCCAGCGAATGGGTTAAATAGTCGATATTCCTCTCTACGGGCAATGTTTAGCTTAGGTGAGTGGCTCTTCGGACAGGAGAAATCCCGCGGAGTCGCGGAGAGTCGGAGAAATTCCATTTAAAATAGTAGCCGCTTCCGAGAAATTCGATTTGAACGGCGAGGCGAACAAAGTCGCGGTAAAAGGAAACGAGCCACGAGGTAAATTAATGCAATCGGGAGGATCGTAATTGAGGAGGACAACGAAGAGTCGAACGAGGTAGCGTGGCCGATCTTGGAAACGAGCTGGCTAGCGTGACGTATTTCTTGGCCGATAATAAAAACACTCGATCGTACGGGTAATTAACGAGGAAGAGGAGAAAGCGACTAAAGTGCCCGGCCGGTTTTCCGCTGGAAACCCTTCGAGACGTTCAATTAGGCACAGCGCCAAACTAAACCCGACCCAACAATGTTGCGCAGGTCAAATGTCGAGTGCCAAGCGACAAACCGAGATTTTCTCGCCATAAATTTCCTCCCGGTGCGCACGACGATCAGATGCACCATCGGTAATTAAAGCGGCGATAATTAAAACGTAATTATGTAAACGATGAAATCAGTCGACAACGAAGGAACACGATCGAAGAAGAACCGTTTCGAGATTTCTTCTAATTTTTCGAACAGCTTTATATTTTTATTGAAATATATTTGAAGTATCTTAATCGAACAATTAAGTCGATCGACCAGAATTTGTTGACCCTAATAAAGATGCAAACGTTCCATTCTTTTTCATAAAAGAAACGAGACGACAAATCCTGTATACTTCTACCAACAGAATTTGCCCCTGTTCAACGTTCATCTCGTGCGTTTTAAAATATCCCGTGCATTCGTAAACGCTGACATGAGCGAAAAGTATCGGCGACCCAGAATGAGATCGAGAAAAAAAGTTGCAAATTCCACGGAATCGTGACGATGGCGAACCGTTAAGGCGATACGCAACGCGAGCTCATGGCTCGTTACCAGTGACGTCGCCCGTACTATTTTAACGAAGCGAGGAAACTGTTGTACTCCGGCAGATACATTGAATGGGGAACAAGTATACGTCCCTCTTGCCTTCCCCGGCCACTGGAAGGTCATTGCACACTCGTAAACAAACAGGACGCGCCGTCTATAGTACGCTCGGCCGCGTCACTGAACGTACACACCGATCTAATACCACTCAAGGTCGTCCCGTCATAATAGCCCGCTGCATATCGATAATCGATTTAAACGGAGCGCGACCGAAAAATTTCAAGAAAAATCGCACTTCCGTGGTATGCGGTCGCTAAATTGGAATTACAGGTAAGTACCATCGACCAGTTAATCGCAGAGTTCAGTTTTAAAAATCGCTTACGGAGCGCGCGATTAGGTCCAGCAATGGCGAGAGGAGAGCTCGCGTAGAGCGCAGAGCAGACGCTTCTATCGTAAATTTTTCGATCTGTGTGAAATTTTGAAATCTCGTTAAAAGGAAGACACGTGCTGACGAGCGTATAATTTAATTCGCGCCCGTCAATTAACTCAATGGACAGCGACGCGCATTACTACGTTGACCGTTAGAAATTTAAATATGGCGGTCGAGGTTACGAGCGTCTTTTCACATTCGAAATTCACGGTCGCCATTTAAACTTCCTCGTATGTATACGTTGCGATGTAACGCGAGACGCTTCAATTTGATTCACTGCTCCGTTCCATCGGAGGGACGAACGGAGAAGGACTTGCGAAAAGTAGATGACGTATTCTTACCTGTTGCCAATGATCCTCGAGCGATGGCTGGGCCGAAAAGTATCCGGTGTCGTGTATGTCTTGCAACTCCCTAAATATGTTCCCACTCGGCAGGATATCCATGGTTACGCCGGTGATCCGTTCGTAACTTGCTTGGGCACAAGGGAAAAGAACAACGAACCGATTCCTTCTCGAATCGAATTAAAACCAACAGGGGGATATAAACAAACAACAAAACTCCGCGTCTCTAAATATACTGGTATTACGAACGGTTGGATGGTAACGAAGCGCGGTCACTAACTGCACGCCGATACGCGACTCGTGACTTTAAAGCACGCACGTACACGCAGCAGGTAGTGGCACGCACACGTGTTTATCATCGAAGAAGCACCGACGGTTACGACGTCACCGCGGCAGGATGACCGACAGAGACCGATGATACGGAGCGTGGAGAGAGATTCGCAGTTGATTCTGGTCGAGGAGGACGAGAGAGGGACCACCCGGCGAACCTCTTCCTTTTGCCGCGCGCGCACACAAACACCGCGAGCCGTACCGATTCGCGTATCGCGACAGAAATATTTGCTCGCACTACCGGCGTTTTACTGTTGCTCCTGCCACCAGCGCCGATCCGATTGTTGACGGAAAAAGCGGCACGCGACGCACTTGCACGATCTCTGCTGGCCGGGCGCGGATTTCACTGCAACGCCGTTGCTTGTGCGGATCGACGTTCTGTCTGTTCTTGATAGCGTCGCGTACACGAGAAACGCGCGACAGCATCCATCATACGTGGAACCTGACAACCGAGAACCCTTGTGACTACGAAAGACGAAACGTCAAAACGCCGGTACGAGTCGTAACCTGTCGGTATCTGTTCGATTCATTCGGCTTCTCGCGTTCCTTCTCTCTTCTTCCTTCGCTCGTTGCGTCTGCTCCGATTCTTTCGGAGCTCCGTGGATTCTCCTCTTTCCGTTGTTTCTCTTCCTTTACATATACCCTCTCTCTCTCTCTCTCTCTCTCTCTCTCTCTCTCTCTCTCCCCCTCTCTCCTTCTTTCTCTCTCTCTCTCTCTCTCTCTCTCTCTCTCTCTCTCTCTCTCTATGCTGCGAAATTACAGCGCGATCACTATCGACGTTCTCTCTTCACTGACCTTCCTCTCGCGTCCTTTTCGCCTCGATAACTCGTGTACGTATACACTCTAGCGAGAAACACACGCGGCTCCGGCCGTCACTTACCGGCTTTTTTCCCGCGACACTTTACGTACGAGATGTTGTGTCACCCGTTTTGTAATCGCGCCGGTCACTACGATCGCGAGTTACATATACGCCGCTGGGGATGATCGACGGAGAAACACCTACGATGGTACTTAACACTCCGCAAGGAGCGACAATATCCCCGACAGTTAATGCGTTAACAGACTCTTCCGCGCGAACGCCGAAGAGTGACTGACGTTCCTTAGCCATAACTGTACGCGAGCAGGCCCGAACACAGCCGAGACGTACCGAGCGCGCGTTCCCTGCCGGCGATGCGGTGTCGCAGTCGGCGACCGCTTCGCGTCGTGGCAGCACTGCTCGGTGGCGTCGCGACGCCGCGCCGCGCCGTTTCCTTCACTTCTTCCATCGCGCTCGGCTATGAACGATCTTCGACTCGGATGCCATATTATTCCGAAATATCCTTGAACGAGACAACCTGGATTACGATGCCAGTCGAGCGGCTTTCAAGGAAGAAATATTTTATGTAAAATGCGCGTAACACATAAATCGAATAGTAGAAGAATATATTATCCAGGAAAATGGATCAGCTGGATGATCACTAAGAGATACGTGAATGTTAATTTATCGACGCATTTGATAAACGATCATTATTTCTCCTTTCTTTACGTGTACCGTATACATACTGTAATTACGAATCCCTTTTAGTGGAAGACCTGACAGTCTAACACAGCCACGAGCAACGATTAGTTCTCATTTTGTGGTAGTAAATTGAGCATCAATTACACGGTACTTTCAGCCGAACCTTGGTCGGAATGTCCAAAGCTTAGCTTAGCAAATCGTTGTTAATATTTATTCAGTTATTTTTAAGCTGTACACGTGCATCATCTTTCACACAAACGCGATATTAACGACCACTTCTCCTCTTGTACAACTCGCTTCAACTTTATGTAGAAGAACGAAGCGACGACTTTAAGTTCTTAGCCTTTTGAAGGCCACGACTTTATTATCAAAACGAACATAATTATCGTCTTAAGCGGATGAATATCGAAATATATTAATTTGACCGGCGTTTGCCGACTGATTATATAAAAATTCAAATACTTCGTATGTATGTACACAAGCTTACTTTGACTTTCATCATTTTGTCGTTGAAATCAAAGGTATGTATACAGGTATGTTGCTTTTGTTGCTTAATCCACGCGCGGACACGTTCGTAAACATTTTTGAAGCAAATCACCTCGGAATTCTCGTTCCCCATGGTTTTTAGACGATGTTTTGTTTCGTTCGCCTTTCACGTGCGAGACGTCGAACGAAGAATTATTTGCAAATGAATAATCGGCTATGAGTCAACGAGCACTTCGAGCGGAAAGCAGGGAGAGATGGACGCGTTGCGCTGGCTCTACGTGATTCATGGATTCTGCGCGTTCGTTAAAAGCTGTTTTATAGACGAGCGCTGGTTGCAGCGCTCGGGAATGTCAGATTAGATACGTAAGCGGCATTTATGGCGAATGGAATTAGAAGACCGGCTCCACTTATCAAGACTGTACCTCGTTTCCGTTCGAGCTATCATCGTCGAGCTATCGCTCCGTGGCGCAGGGAGGCTGACCGCCGGATTCGAACTAGTTTTTTTTTCCTCTTTGTACCCATGTATCGTCCTTTTGCGACAACACATGTGTTTTGAGCGATGCCACAGCGATGCTATTCATGTTACTGGGGCACGTAGATGCGGGAAGATTCTCGATGCGTTTCCAACAAGAAGTAACGTTGCGAGAAAAGCTTGAAGAAAAATAAGAAGAAGAAACCGTGCTCAAAGCGTATCGACATTACACTAATAGACACTAACATTAAATAATGTTTCTTTAAGACTTGTTTAAAGATTAAGTGTTGGTGTTTTTAGGTTAAGTTAGGGGTTAGATTTCTTAGGGCTACGTTACGTTGGGCTTTTTAAACGGTCGTTTAAAAGGTTGGGTAGATTTTTTTATAATTATGTTGGGTTATGTTTTTTAAGGGTTTTTTTTAGGATCGAGTTGCGCTTTCTTTAACGGTTAGGTTAGTTCTTTTAGAATCTTTTGAAATTTTAATTATGTATTTTTGCGATAATTTAAGATCTATGCAAGGCGTCGTGTGACGCCTGTAGGTTCCAATGTGTTAATATTAATGCTCCCGATGAATCCATTATATAACGCAGGAACCTGACCTCTGGTAACCTCTCAAGTTCGGTACATTCGGTTTTCTCACTCAGTGGGTTAAGACGGCCAGGCACCATAAATATGGCGGTTGTTGTTGGATCCAAGCCCAACCCCCGAAAGCTTTCTTGTATACACCGAGATACATTGGATCGTCGATTTTCGCCGTTAACTATGGAGCGAACCGACGGAACGTTTGTTAGTCTGAGAAATACTTAGTTGCTCGGCGAACACAGCCGTGCGAAACGAGCACATCACCAAGCGTCGCCCTCGTTAATTCCATTCTTCTCCACAGTTCTTCACTATCTTATCCCCGAACAGTTTGTATGGGAAATACGATATATGCTCTATCGGATTCGTTTCTCGGTCGCGAGCGCGTTAACGCGTGACGATGAATTTCACGACCCCTTATTCGATAGCAGCGATTTCCTTCCTCGTTTGGCACGGGAATCGACTGGACCGCGACGAGGACGTAACCATATCGCGTATGGTAGATCCGGAGCTGTGCATACATCGCCTATTTCCGATGGTCTGTAACGTCTGTTAACCCCTTTACCATCGTTTCGTCAGCGCTCGCCGCATATAACAACGCTCTTGCCCGTTACGAGTATTTTCGGTCAGCGGGTCCAGCGTCGCTAGAAAGGCCACCCGTAAGTACAACGACCTGATCGTTAACCCTCCTTCGAGCGTTCGCTGTCATCAGGGTGCAATAGCCGGGCACGTTGCGGACTTTTGTATCTGTCCTATTATCTCCACGTCTCACGCGAAACGTTTTCACTCATTTCTGCTCTTTCGTTCGATATTCCATATTATTTTCTTACATATTCGTCGTTTGTTACATGCGCTCGGGTACACAATGAATAGATTATCATTTCTTACCTCTTGTATCGTTAACGAGTAAAATACTAGTCCATGTCAACGCGTAACCACGTTATTCGTGTACGTAGACGATACAGTGTTATTACAAAGGTTACGGTTCGCCCGTAATTCCAAGCTTCCACTCGTCCGATCGTTTTCTGCTTGCCGCGATCCAAGGTGAACCGCAACGGTAGCAACATTTGGCCTTTGTCCGTGCGTTTCCTTTGCTTGTACACGATTTTCACGATCGTGCCACCAAGCGAAAGAAACACCGTAAGCGTGACGTAACCCGCGTTGCATAATGCTGCACCGCAGCAAAGGCTGCAGCACGCGTGCACCGCGTCGCAACTATTCGTGTCAACTGTTATTCTTCGAACGACCCTCGTCGGCCAGCCTGTTCGTTCGCATCCTTGAAGCTGGAATTTATGGGACGAGGACGGCTGCCAGACTTAACGATCCCTTTCGGTAACGCCAAGAGAGTTCATCGAACAATGAGGCCCTATTTCCACCTGCGACTATAGTTATGTACACATCCACCTGCAACATGAAATTCCCTCAGGATCGCGAAGCTGAATCATCGTACGCGGTGATTTTCGTAGACTTGGAGTAGGCATGGAGTGGCCACGATACTCTAGAAAAGAAATATTCTTCCCGGTGTTTGAACTTTTTTAGCCTGAAATTGGGTCACGATTCTTTATTATAAGAAAGAAGACCTAAGAAAGAAGCCTGTATATATGGAAATTGTGTCGTGTACAGCAACGTATTTTGCACATAGCAGAGCGATTATCAGTCACGAGTGGAAATAGCAGACCCCAAGGAACGCACGTGTCCGATCGACGTATGTCCCGATCGCTCTGCGTCCAGCGTAGTGAAACGTCGTTCGTAGTATAAATCACGACGTGCCTCGAATATATGGAGATCGGCGAAATAAATTTTCGCGAGCGTTTTCGAAACACGAGGGCGCCCGGGAAAGTCCGCTTGCTAATGAGACGGCAAAGCGCGCACCCGAAAGCCACGTAGCTGCTGCTGTTTATTATCGTTACCCCGTATTTAGTTGCCGGCTAACAGTGTATTTGACTAGATGGAACCATCCGCGAGATTTAGAGTTCCAGACCATGTTCTCGGCGTGTATCTATCGCGATTCGAAGTACCGACACGCCAGTTTCTAAGTCTCCGTCGCGTCGAACCGCACGAGTCGATTAGAGCGGAGACATCAGAGGTTGGCTATGTCAGAAATCACATCGTGAAAATGTAGTTGACTTTAGCTGCGGTCCGTCTATGTAACGTTTCAACGTAATATTTTGTAACAAGATGCAGAGATTGCATAAAGGACCAGCATAATGCTAACGACCCCCATGTTCACACCGGGTTCATGGGGACGCGAGTGAGACGAATATTTCGACGTAAGAAATCTCTCTTTCGACCAAAGTCTCCTCGTCGTATAGGCTCGTAAAAGTGCTTCCTGCGAGCGTTTCCATCAAAATTAGGGGACTTTTCCATTCATACCGGTATGAATGATGTATGAGGACGCATTATGATCGACAAATAGCGATACATCAAATTTCTTCCTATGCTTTGAAAGGGCGTTCACGACGCGGCGATAAAATTTACTGTCAAGCAAGAAATCGAATTATTTCTCGAGCGTGTCGACCGGTTCCCGTCAGAGGGTGAAAGAATGTACTTGATCGTTTTAATATGTCCCGTCCAATTTGCGTCGATTGATAGACTCTAACGTGCTTGCACGTTCGCGAAGTGCCTAATGGTGCCCAAGGAAGAATCGAATTTTCGCTCTCAGCAGCTGGCGTATGTGCAAAATCGACTGGTTAACCGCGATTTCATGTCACTCCTCGCGAGAGCGTGCTTCCTATCCTCGTCACTTCGTCCCCGATGGTCCATTAAAGCCCGAGGAAGCGGGCTATTCTATCTGGGACAGTGCTATCAGACTGTATCTGCACTCTGTGCGTCTCGTAACAACTTATCGAAATTCTTCCGATCGCGCACCAAAATGAAGCGAAGAGTTAAAAGGTACCATTCGCTTTGCAAACGAATACAATGTACAATTACCTGGTTCAAGTAGAGAGTTACGTGACGGAAATATTACACAGTCTAATATTCGTTACTTCTAACGAGCCACGATGACGCAGCACCGACTGTACATTCTGGTAATGGGAAAGAGGATAAATTCCTGGGAAATATTCACGTTGGGAAGTACCTGTGCGTTATCTTATTTGAATTTTATATTACCCACAATTAATCGTCTATCTCGATCAATGAATATAATATCCCTCGGTTATCCGATTCATAGTTGGACAAGCGCGCAGGGAAATGTCAGTAATCATGTTACGACGTATTACATATTACGACGTCAAACGAGGGGTTTAAATGTTAAACTGTTCTCAAGCACGGAACAATTACGTTTGGTGCAACGTTGAACACGTAGCGTAGTTCGAATAATTAAAAAGTTAAACCCATTTAATTATTCTAATAAGTTGCCGTCGTAAACCACCCTTTACGCATAAGTAACAGCCCTGTCCTTTGCATAACTCCCGACAAATTTCCTATCTCGCCTGGGTCCCCTCTTTTTTACCGGTCGAAATCTCACTACCGCAAAAAGGCACCCCTCTGTAATCCCTGCACCTGATAACCTGGCGCAGGTTAGAGTCGAATTAAAATCACCGACGCGAAATCACTCGCACCGGGGATTTGTTCCTCCGCTTCGACCTTTCCGGACTGTTTGGCCTCCGGGAACTTGTCTCCATTAAAATCAGATAACATTTGTCAACCGAACGATGTCCACGTATATCTCTGGCCTGCGGCCCTATTTCACCGCGATTTCGAGACCTATGACATTCTCCGGGGATTAGTGAAGAATGAAAACCACTTTCCTCGAGCGTTTTTCAACGTATCGATAAACAAAAGGACGTTGTTTAAGGAATGTGTCGTTCAACCGTGTAGCATTTTTACCTCGTTTCATACTGCTAATACGAAAGTATAGAGTTCGTACGATATATCAGCGATATTCTTAGCCTGGAACCTTATCCCTTTTATTCGAGTCATGGCACGCGTAGGTACACACTTCGACTACCGCAAAAGCCTTCGTCACGCGAACGTGCTTAGTTTTTTACCGGTAACACACCCACGGTGTGTTCCAGGATCGTTCATCCCTATGGCTGAGAGGTTAAATCTTATTGCAAACAGTTCGTGGAAAATTCCTTATTTATTTCCTTGCGTACCCATCCTCGAATAACCACCCTGTACATCCCTGATTATCAGCGGTTTCGCTTAAACTTTGTTCCGATCTCGTTTCACTCGTCCGGTGAACGTAAGATTCGACGATAGATGCGAATCGTAGTCTGTTCTACTTTTACCCGATAATCCATCGCTCCCGAGCTTTTTTGTTTCCATTCCCGCTGCCGGGGTATACTTTATCGAATACTTGGAAAGTATTCCCTGCGTAAAAGGAGGGACGTGTACCATCGACGTTTAAGTATCCCGGGAATTAATATCTGGCATACTTTGATCCATATTTTAAATGGTTCTCGCCGGAACCTCGACACGGTCAGCAGCGCGTTCCGCCAAAGTTTCGTCCCACCCTCCACCCCGGTCCCCCGAAACCTCCGGTCCAGAAAATGAGAAATACGGAGATTTAGGAGCAGCCGCAAGGGATAAGGTATCTCGCGAAGCCAAGAAGAATCGTTTATTTCGAGTAGTCGCGGAGACGAGGTGAAGCGATGTGCACCGAGCGTAGAAGCACGGAGAAGGGGGAAGAAAAAGGCGAGCGCGCGGCACGAAATTTCACTTAGGCTTTTGTCCGGGTGAGGGTGACTCGCACGCGGAGGGTGAGTCATCGTGAGTATCCCAGGGCTGTATCGGGACAAGCCCCGTCAGACTTAAGTTGTGTTTCTCATGTATATTTCGACGATCTGCCGGGGCCAAGAGCGTTCGGGTGCAGCCTCGCTGATCCTTTCAAGGGTAAAAAACAGGCCGGCAAGAAGCCACGCTTTAATGGACGAAACGAGTTTCCAGCCACATAGAGCAATATTGCTTCCGCCTTATTTTACCTCCTCGTTCCTATCCTATCCGACCCGTCTCTTGCCGAGAATTCTCCTTGGTCCAGGCTGAAACAACACGGATCACGCCCCGTGCAGCAGCCACCTATACCCGTCGTTCTTCCTCCGTCGGACTCCTCTTTTTCGCGCACCTTCCTATTTCCTCTACCCCGGCGACGGAGACACGAGCAACATCCGACCGGGGGAAAAAAACGCGAGACGGTAGAGACTAACTTCATTTAGTCGCGAAATAGGAATTCCACGGACAGTGATTGAACGACACTTGGACCGAGCCGAAGGAAATTCTGAACAACAGCACTGCGGGGGCAACCCGGGGCTGCCTCCTCGGGGACGCTCGCAATTGCGTTCTAATTCGGTCAATTATTCCGTCTTTCAACGCTCTCCGAATCGCTATGCAAATGGTTGGATGTAATCGCGGGACGGAAACGAAGAGCACGGTAACATCGGCTTCACGATCGACAGGGAAGATGATTCATCGATCGATCCGTACACGTGGATGGTGACTGGACATCTTCTGGGAGCGACTGAATATATTATAATAAGCGTCGAGGTTCCATCAGATATGCGATCAATTCACGTACATAACATTGTACCAAAATATAGGAGGGAGAGCAAGCTTACAAACGCGACGCACAAAAAATAAGTGGAAACGAATGAGTCGATGGTTGCGGATACAGGCAGGGAAAGATAGGGAACGAGATAAAGGGAATTTTTCCTCTTGTACAGGAAACGGTACACCGCTAACAGAGTTCGAAAGAGTTAAAGTTTATCGCTGACAAGAGAAAAAGGACAACAGAGGAAAAGAGAGGATAAGACGGAGCCAGACCAGGGTTCGAGGACTCGCTCTGGCCCTTGAAACTAAATCTCTTTGTTCCAATTATCACGGTTCTTTGTCGGCCAACCGAGCTGGCTCGCAGACGCGATTTGACCTTTTCCGTTTCCGGTTAACCGCACGGTAGAAGCGCGGTTACTCGTTCCTCTCTCGTGACACGATTCTCTCTTGTTCGCAGGTGCTCCAACTTTTCCCGTGTTGCAGCCCACTTGATAACGTCCCATCGCTTGGGGATCTTCGACCGGGCGACGTTCACAGCGCGGGAAGAAGAAACGGAAACGGTCGTGATTCCTGCTCGTTTGGCAAAACTTACGGGAGCAAACAAAAAGTATCGCGGGGCGAAAGTAGAGCGACAATTTCGTAAACCTACATTTTCCGCTCGACCGAGCACAGCCGATGGTATCTACCTGCTTCTCGAATACAACAACGGCAATTATCTTCACACACGCTTCAGAAAGGTTCATTCGGAGGGGCGCGAAGGATGGCAGTATGCGAAGGATGGTTGAACGCGATCGTTCCGCTACGTCAGAGAAGGGTTTCGAAGACTCGAGTCCCGAGAGAGTAGGGCAGGTTCGGTAAACGGGAAGGGTGGATGGAGGGCGTCAGGGTGAACAGGGCTGACGGTACGAAGTCGCGTAGAGCCAGATGGATCGGCGATCGTTTGTCGTTCTTAACGCTGCAGGGGGCTCAAAGGCGGCGTTGATATTCACCGACTGATGCCGGAAAAATTACCCGATTAGTTGGCGCACACCCCGTTACCCTCTCGTCCCCTTGTCCCTTTGCACCGCATCCAGCGTCTCGCTCCTTCCTACACCAGTCCGTGGATCACCTAACCTAACCGATCTGGCCCAGTTCTCAACCCTGTTCTGGAACAGGAACAGCCTCCCGTCGTGTAATGCGCTACCATTAATTAGGCTTTTCCTCGAAAGAGAAATTAACGGGAACCGTCTAAAACCGCGCCAACGCGAGATTGTGATTTGTATTAGTGCACTCCTTTACGACGCGGATCGGCCCTGCCTCGTGTCTCATATTAAGCTTCATCTCCTATAAATTCTTCTTTCGAACAAAATTATTGCGAGTATCGCGGTTGTACGTCGTTCGTGACTCCAAGGCGTGCTAACAATAGGGCATTGTATATCGTTTACCAAACTTCCGTGGAGCGGAATCGCAACTTACGCGTATCGATTCAAGCGTGAAAACAATAGGTGAACGAAAGCAGTCGCGCACAGGGCCGGGGATGATAATTTGAAAAACTCGTCGCTTCTACGCTTCTAGAAGGGGTATGTATCGCGGTGTGTGTATCGCGTTCGATAATGTAACGAACAGGAAGCGGAATGTGGGCCGAGGACGGAGGGTACAGCAGGGCGGTAAGAGTGGCTTAGGGGCTCTTAATAATTCGGATGCACCGAAGTGGCTCGTTCTTACTCGCTTGGCCCCCTCTCTGTACACATATATTTGCAGACACTTAGCGACCGTATAAGCTGAACATCCCGCCGGCAGAAGGGTTGGCGCGTGGGTTGCGCGTTACGAAGGAGCCACGTAAATTCGCGCTGTGTCTGCCGCGCGGCAACAAGACTTTTATCGTGCAGAAACATTTGCCGCGTGGCGCGCGGCATTTGCATGCAAACGCGATCGCATCCCCCCATCTTTTCCTCCCTCGCTTACCTCCTCGCGAAGGTCAACGCGTTACGTTTCTCGCGCTGCGCCTTCTCCTCCGTACCGTGCTCGTATCACCCTTTGCAACCCCGGTTTCCCTCGCTCCGTACAAATTAGCCCTCTTCCTGTGCTCGACGCTTCTTTGCCTCACTCCATCGCGCGAGCAGCTCTCTCCATCACTCGCACCGGATTCACCGACTACTTTTTTTTCCCCTTGAAAACGTCATCTCCTCTTTATTTCGCTCTTTTGTGCTTTTTCTCGCCGTCACTGGATGCGAGAGGCACGGAACGCGCGAAGATGAAAAAAGAAAAAAAGAAAAGGGAACGAGCGGCGAGAACGATCACTGCCGTCCGTGTATAAAAGCACGGGCACAATTGCCACGCGACTTTTCGTATATTTCTTCACCTATACGTGCCATTCGCCGACGTATCAACAGGTTTTGGGAGTCGCGCGAGAGATCCGTCCACGTTATTCGCGGGAAATCGTCTCCATTTATTTTCGCGTCTCACGAAATAGATGCCCGATCGATGTACCTTACGGCGTTGATCAGGAATTATCGGCGTAACTTATTTCTCCGCAGGCCGCGGAAGGTGGCGTGCGATAAAGAAAAATGCAGGTCGTTACCGGAGCGCAACGAAGACTCATGGACTGCGTCGACCGCAACAACCGGAATTTTACACGGTTCCATTTCTACCCAGCTTTCTCCGTTGCTTACGAATTTACGTTAAAATCCGTTTCGATCCTGATTCTCGAGTAAAAGGAAAATGCGCGCGAAACCGCGTAAAAGCTTCTCGGCCGTAAAAGAAAAGCAACGCCTCGGAGGGTGCGACGAAGCGGCTTGGATTCTAGCAACTCGTCGAACTCGCACGATATCCGAAATTAATCGCGCGCTTAATCAGCAATTTCTGATCGAGCTAAACGCGACCCGTGCCCGAGTTTCTTACGATTATGCGAGACGAGAAAAAGAAATTTTCCAATAATGGCACTTGTCGCGGCCGTTAAGCGGAAAATAGAATAGGAGAGGATGGAAAAGCGGGAGAACGGCAGCAGGGGACGGACGGTTCGTCGGTGACGTATTAGAGGACGAGGGATGTTTCTTAACCGGCGGGGGTGAGCTTTCTCTGGCGGTCGCCGTGCTTCGAATCTGGTTGGATATGCATAGGACCGCGGTCATTTGTAACGTTGAGCCCCTCTGCCGTATCTAAGGGAGGTTTTCGCGGTGGTGACCCAGCCACCCTTCGGCTTTACCCGTTGCCTCTTCTGCTCCGGCATCGCCACCGCCACGCTATCAGTCGCTCTTCTTTCCCGATGGGGGATGACGTCACGCGAGAAAGCGACGTATCACCCGCTGGCAGTTATCCGGTGACTCGCAAAACCCTTCTGACACGACGTGACTCGCGACATTAACCGGAGACGGGAGACACCGGAGGCAGAGGGGAAGGAAATAAAGGAAGGAAAGTAGAAAAAGAAAATTTAACGGAGGGAGAGGAAGAATGGGGTAAGGTGAGCAACCGGAGCGAGAGAGAGAGAGAGAGAGAGAGAGAGAGAGACAGTGGAACGAGTTTGTTACGTCCTGACCCGCCGTTTTTCAGTTTGTCCCGTTTCACAGTGGAAAAAGAAGCCGACGAGCCGAGTCCTCTACTTCCCGTCCCTGTGTCCTCCTTAGCCCCTCTTGTCTCCTACATCCGGCAATCTCATTGCATCGGACGGAAAACGTGTCTCGCGGAGATAATAAAACTGACGAGAGAAAAAGTATACCTGGCCAGCGTAAAAGCGAACGGACAAATGTCTGCACCGAGCTGCGGAGGACATTAAACGCGTGGATTGTTAGCGCCGTCACGAAAACGCTGCGACGCATTACACGGATGCTTTCACTCCGCTATAGTTGTATAATTTAAATACGATCACGGTGGATTTATCAACGGCTCGTCATACGATCTCGGTGAAACTTTCCGTGAGCATCGACCAATCGTTTTATGTCAATTACAGTAATACCAAATGGAATTCTGCTAGGGGAAATAAAGCCCTAATCGTCCGCCATTATTTTCCCATTATCCACGAGCTATTACTATCTCCGTTCGAACACGAAACAACCTCGTAAAATCCAATTACTTGGCGCGTTAGTTGCATTTATAATTGACCTTACGGTACTCGACGAAAATCGCCACGAACTAATGACCGGTTGGCCCTAACGGGAACTCGAAAGCAAAATCGCGTAAGATTTCCGTAATTTAGACTCGGTTCTCCGAGAAGAGGTTCTCCCTTTATGCGCGTAACTTTGATAATCAAAGGACTGCCCTCTCGCTTCTGTTGCCGATAGCGTACACCTCTGAGAGCTACGCAGCCCTGTGGAATTCCCGGGTCCAAGCCGTTCCAAGATTTCGCACGACGGCAACAGAGGTCGAGAGCCGGCGCTGAACCTTAGCGAGCCATTACGATAATCCTGTTGGACCTCTGGCGCGCGGGATTTGATTCCGGGCAAGGCGGCGATGGGGCGAGCGTTAAATTCATCCCCGTTTAGGCCTGAATGTGCTGTATGCAGCTGGGCATGAAGATCGCAATCCCAATATTTTCAACACCGAATGCTTCGCCAACGCCGGTGGACCAGGCAATGCCGAAAATATTTTTATCGCCGCGCCCGCGGATACATTATGTTATTGGCTCGTGAAAGTTACTACCGGGTTAAGATGTATTTTTATTCGACGCGTTCTTCCTCTATATAGACTCGTTTGTTTCCCACCAGCCGTTCTGTTCGCCCGTGCAATTTTTAATCCGCCGAGAAACAATTTCGGAATTAGCACGGCTTTCGATCAGGGATTCGCTAGACAGAACAATACGAAACGGTGGAAAAATAATGCCGATTGGAGCATCGAATTTGTTGAACTTTCCTTTAAGGTATGCTATTTTGAAATATGCTACCGATCCTGCGTTCGAACCGCAGGCTCGTCGTTAATAACCAGAGGAATCGTAATGTCGATAATTTTTCTGTTCGAAGGGTAGCCCCTTTCAGCGAGAAAGCATTCATCCATATTCCACGCCGTCATAAAAGCTCCACACGCGTTTCCTCCGCAGATCTTCTTCTTGGTTGCTTGCCAAGAGATGTCTCTTTCATTCCTCGTAAAGTCTCCGGAATATAAGTGTAGCACGCCGCAGTGCCGTGCTCTCTCTCTCTCTCTCTCTCTTTCTCTGTGTGTTCCTGATCGTTTAATAGCTCGAAACGGCGCATCATGCCAATAAATTGGCCCCTCTAGCGTTCCGTATAAAAGAGAGGAAAGAGAAAGAGGGGAAAAAATTCATAGCGTTTTGCGATATTTAAATTCTCCGAGGATATCGCATATTTCCGATCGATAAGAACGCGCATCGAGAAGGACGCATTACAGTTTCGTTCGCTAAGCAGGAAATTAGCAAATATCATTGAAAGCGTTCCCCGCAGAAAAGTTTTCGGTACCTTTTTCTCTTACAAATGACCCGGACCAGCGCTCGTTCGGGAGGAGACGTTTTTCGGATGATATCGATTTCCCATTACGTTCTAAGCCACGTTCTACGAGACGCTCAATTGAGTACCCGCTGGCACACATTTGTCGTTACACGGTACAAGGATGCCCACATTTGCGAACCTGTCATATCTATCTCCGCTCCACCTTTGACATTCGTACGCTCTTACGATCCCCCTGAAAAATGTTCGATCGCTTCGTGTAAATCCATTCTATCCGTTCATTCACCCAGCTTCTTTATCCGCGTACTACCTTACGTAGTACTCGACGGGGAAATCGACGAACCGAACCGCTCGTTCTTCCGGCAATCGGACCACTCAATCCGTTCAATCAATACAACCACGCGGCGAGCGTGTCATAAACACGCCACCTCTCTCAAGAACTTAAAAAACCCCTAATCGTGACCGGGGAGAGATTAGTCCCTGAAACCTTCTAAATTAGTTCCAAGATGTCGTCCGCAAGACTTGTGGGGTGACAAATACTCGAGAATATCCTTAATCCGTTAATTGAATATGTTCGCATAATAATTAATGTTTCTGAAGCATATTTACCGTTTAACGCACTGTTAAATTTATACAAGAATCTACATTTGTAAGATCAAAGGAAGATCGTTCTAATCGGTTTTTATTTATTTTTAGTATTATCGAGAAAAGAATGTTAAACTCCAGTTAACAGATTAAAAGGTTCGCATTTGGAACGTTCGAAGCTCTAATATAACCATTTTCGCGAGAACGGTAAAGAAGAAAAAAAGCAGACGTCCTCGAAAATTGCAGTCATTCTAGTCGCGCTAGGTAATTCGGACAAAGTGGCTGTGAATAGCAGATAAGCGGCGAAAGTTGTTCGTCCGGAAGCTAGAAAACGACTCGTGACCACCGATTGCAGCAGACAGTCCCTTGCGTTTTCACGATCCACACTTTTCTCTCTCTCTCTCTCTCTCTCTCTCTCTCTCTCTCTCTCTCTCTCTCTCTCTCTCTCTCTCTCTCTCCCTCTCTCTCTCATTTATTCCTCAAGCGTAGAATCTCATGAAGATCGTTGAAGATCGGTGAACAATGAATCTCACATTCGTTCGACTGTTCCATCTAAAAGCAAGGAAGAGAAAATACTCGGAGAGAAAGGGAGACGGAGAGAGGAATAATGATTCGGAGAGGAACTGAGAGGTTTGCTCGCGGTGAAATCCGCTCCGGGGGATTTCCATCGGAACGTGAAACGTTTTTCAAAGCAACGCCATGTGGAAACACGGTCTGACGGATGGCGGAGGCTCTTTATCTCGCGGAGGATGCGGTCTTTATCGGGGGTCGGGAAAGTACGTTAACCACTAGTATCCCGGTAAGATTAGGATGTCGAAGATCGGTAAGTTGGGTTAGGCGGTCGTTTCGTTGCCGCAGATAAAGCGGAACGTAATCAGAGCCGAGTCTGGATTCCCAAGTTGGCCAACTTCGTTTCACTTGGTGCCGATAATAAGGATATAACAGGAGAAATGAGTGACGACGCGCCGCTACGAAAGAACCAATAGAGGGTTGCGCAAATGTTGCACGGTTACGCACGGTTAACGAGTTTCGTAGAGTGCACAGGCCAGCATGGTGGTGCCCATCAAATTAATGCCCCGGGTATCGTTAACCAGAAGGGACCCCCCGCCCTTCCATCGGACTCATCGATGGTGCTCGTTTCCGTGGAACTTGGCGCGAACTACAATTTCCACCGGGTTAAGTATTTTTTAACGAGTCGCAGTTTTTTAATATCGCATGGCCACTTATCGGATTTCGCCGGCGTGTTTCGTAAGCTCGTCCGCCCGTTGCCAGGATTCGAGGATAGAAGTAACGAGCGAGGAAAGCGAACGGAAGTGGCTTGAGAGAGATTATTAGAACGCGAGGGCGTGATAATTATCTGAGAACACCGAAAGTATATATACACCGTGTTTCCCCCTCGTTCGCTGTCCCTCATTTATTCTAAAGCAATATTTACGCACGAGTCTGGGCCCGGTTAGTCCCTGTTTCACAGGTTGCATCTCCGCGGCCTCTTATTAAACCGGTAAGCCAGCTGGCTGGCTCTCCTATAGGGCTGGAATCTCGTGAATTAAACGGAAAGTTGATAAACCCGAAAGAATGTTTGGATTTTCTGGCGAGATGCTGGCTAGGAGGGTTGCAGAACCCGTAGGGAGGTCGCGGAGGGCGGCAAAGCATTCCGATCCTCGAGGGAAGCACCCTCGTGGATGCCTGTGCCTCGGTGATGTGTGGTCGTGCCAAGCCGCAGCGTGCACGCACACACACACGCGCGCGCGCGCGCACGCGCGCGAATTCTTCCTCGTGCGGGTACGTAGTACGCAGGCATGCGGATGCTCATCATATCCACACGCGTGGACGCTGGAAACATTTTTGAGGCCGACCTAACGATTCCACTTAGAGTTCTAAACGAAAAGAAAGAAAGGGAAGAATGGCGAACGAATGGAGCGCGGGGATTGAGAAGGTAGAGGTAGACGGTAGCGTCGCGTTCCAATCCGTTCCGGCTTTCAATCTCGACGTTGTAACCGCGAGTACCGAAATTATTCCAGGAACCGGCTTCTCACCGACGCGCGCACGCGTCGAAATTTCAAATTTCGCTTCGAGCCGGGATTAAAATTGCGAATAGGAAATTCGACGACTCGGGCCCGTGTGGCCCGATGTGTGCGCTGCGAGCCACGTTACCCCTAGTAATGCATATTATAATATATTTTTTTTGCGCGCCCGCGCGCGTGGAGCCCAAGAGCAAAAAAGACGCGACGAGCATCCGGTATTCGATGGTACCTTGATGCATGCGCGGGATAGACGCGTAATCCTTGTGTCGCGAATCGATCGTAAAATACAAGCAGCCGCGTTATCGACTATAAAATTGTATTTGCTCTTCGGATGTAGCGCGTCTGGCAAGAATAGAGTGGCAATAAAAGCGGGAAAGGTACAGAAAGATGGAACGTATAACAAGTGACGGAGGATGGATGGAACATTGATATTATCCGTAAAACTGTGAATAATATACGAGAATGAGGAGAATGAACGTTGCCTAGGTGATTGTTTAAAATGTGATTGACCGAGGTCGTCAATTTGTTCGGAAAGGATGTTTGTTAAAACTGGGTCGAAAGAATCGACTCACCTTATGTAACTCTTAATTATAATGGTGAACCATAAAAAGCTATTTCCCAGTGTTTCCCAGCAAGATTGTAAAATCGATTAACCGAAGAATTTAATTCCGGGGGCTGCTAGGTTAACTTTCAGCCGCGTGCCTTCGAACGCGATGCCATAACGGCGTTGACGCGAAAGCAAGGGAAGCTAAACCGAACGGTTCGATTTTCTCACGAAATTGAATTAACGTCCTCTCGAAAAGTGGCTGCTGCACGCGCTCACAATTTCAAGTTTAAAGACGGAACGAGAACCGTCAACTTGGTGCGAGCGTTTTAATTAATGGAAAAAATTGCTAATTCCCCGAGTGGCCGTCGGCGATGGAAATCAGACGACAAATCGGGTAAGTTAATTGCAGCCGGCGTCGCTTAACAGGCTACCATGGCGAGCTACGTGCCAAAGTTAACCGTAAGTATGCGCGCGAACGGCATTGCCATTCGATCATCGTAGCTCGTCCACCGTGGTATATAACGAGTCATCGGACTTCGAGGCCTGCCAATGACGGCGGGAATGAATTATGCAGTCCATCCGACGGATTATGGTGACCGGAGGATGTACACTGATGCGCGACAGCCAACGACTTATTGGCCACGATTTATGTCCAGCCAGGCATGCATCTGTAACGAAGAAAGACCCCTGCCGCGCGTAATCGCTGAGCCGCTGTTAATCGATCTCTGGCTTTTTTCATTTTTTATTTTTTTTAATTTTTTTTTTTACCTGGAACTTGAAAACCTGTTTACGGCCTGTGAAATTATATTGTAACGGTGACTCGACTCTTATGGAAAGGAATACTGTTTAAGGCTAGCGAATCGTACAATCGTATAGATTTATGTACCGTCGTAAGAACATCTGTCCCCTGTTACGTAGAACGTAGAACGTTTGGTGTAGGTCATCAGGCACACACACGCACACGTATCGTTTCGAAATGAAATATAGGACGTGACATGCCACGAAAGAAACGAATGCAATCCGTCCCTTGAAGCAATAAACACCGAACGGCAGCTAGGCTTCCTTCCTTCGAAATCGTTTCCGTTGCTCGAAAGCGCATCGTGCGCCGGGACTATTATTCACCAAGAACGGGGCGCGCGATCCATCCCGCGACTAAGCATCATCAATCGGCGGGGCCGGTTCCCGGAAACCACCCCGCGTCCATATTTCACCGACTTAGATCGCGGGTCAAGATAAATGCTGTAAAAATCCCCACGGCTATCCTCGTATCAGGAAACGTCAGATTTCAGCGGGCGTGATTGCAAGATATGAAGTCCGAGGAGGAAGCTCGTCCGCGCGCGTGAATCGCAGGTGATTCCGGGAGGGGGATGATCGCCCGGGACTGTCCGCGTTCCACCACGGGCACGATTACGACGTCTTTCTTTTCACGGTGAGGTCGACGTGGCATCGCATTGTTGCCAGACGCGGTATCGTACCCATTGTCTAGTAGGTAGACGAGGGTGCGCGCGGCCGCTATCTCTCTTAGAGCGGCGTTAATGCACGTAAGGGTGGCAACCTGGCGCCATCTTGGCCCATAAACACTCGCACGTAAATTCGGGCTGAGTGCACGCCTCTACCGTGCACTGGAACGAGCCGTCCCGTTGGCTCGAGTGGCCTTCAATGTCGCAGGGATTCTCAGCCGAGTCCGAGCGAAGATTATCCTGTCCCTTTTTACGCGCTAGCCGTCTCGAGGGGGGCGCGGTTCGACGCGCGCGATTAGCTAAGCTAATTGTAACGGGTAGATCCTATCTGTTTCAGGCGACGACGATTACGGCCGGAGTGGAACGTCTAATTTCGTTAAGTACAGCCAGCCTTTCTTGCTAAGGTTGCCCGAACGTTCCCCTCGCCATCGGTACTCGGATAGCGAAATCTTTGTAGGTATAACTCGTTACCGTCAACCAGGAAGAGAAATAAGAAGAGGGTATCCTTGGCCTGGACACAATGCCGACGAAGTTGGCCCGTTGTATAAGAGATAGGGGCCGGGGATGATGATAAAGCTGAGCTTTTGATTCGCCGTAAAGTAAGATAAAGTTTCAGCCACGGAAATGCGAAAACGCGGCCCGGGAGCGTTCCGTGGCTCGTACTATTCTTGCGAGGGGACGTACACTCTCTAGCGCCGCTCTGCAAGGACGAGGAGTTACGTTCCTACTCCCCGCGGTACTTATATCCGAAGCACGTTATCACGGGTTCCCCTTCGCGAGGGTTGCCTCCTCCCTCCTCTACCTTCCGTTTCTTTATGTTACGACCAATTCTGTATTCTCCAGACGTTGTCTCTTTCCTCCATTCCTCTCTTTCTTTCACTTTCCACTCTTTCCCTCCTGCCGCTACCACTCGCTTCACGATTTTCCGTTCATCTTCGCGCCGCCGTTTTCACCCCGTCTCACGGTCAAGCCGCTCACTTTTCCTTCCTTCGAAACTGGAACCGAAGACGAAATGGTGACCGAAATATCGTAGCACCACCCCTAACCGACGCGAACCCTCCTCTTTGGTTTCCCGTCCCACGCGCCTAGATAAGAAAAAATGTACACGCGAATCTCATTTTACCACTTAACCTGACCCCAGCCGTTCCTGTTCGACCGTGGAACTCGTACCTTCGCCGATATACACGCAGTTTCTGAGATTTCGACGCCCGATAGAGCTACCAGCTGTAATTTAAGCGACCCCGAGTCACGATAAACGCGTACGGCCGCGTACGCTCGTAAATACCCGAACACTTTGCTCGACTCCGTGGTAATAGCGTGGTAATACGAATGTTACCGGCATTTCTAAACTAATGATACACGTATGGTATCGATATGGTTATTGGTAACGATAATGGTTGGCTTAACCCTTCGTACTTGGATGTCCGCTCTGAGAGTGACTGACATCAGAATTGATTATTAATGCTATGCTTCTCTGAACACTTTCTTCATTCGCTGATAGACGTTGGCAATAGTTTTGCGTTATATGAAAACAATTATTGCGATACTTTTTTGCGATCTAACGAGTAGTTGTTGAATGTTTTTCCGAAATAAAATAGAATACTTTTCCTACAAGGATATAAAAATTCTTTTCATCTCAGACAGAGAGACAGTTCCAACACTTAATTTCACAGAGTATGTAGTTTTATCATGTACGAACTATCGAGAACCCTTACGCGAAATGCGTAATACGGGGTGCGGCGTAGCAGCGGTCGGTAGCTCGTCAATTATTAACGAAACAGCCGCGCAAAGTGAAAACAATCTGGGCTCGCGTATCCTCCAGCGGCTTGTCGGAATTACGCGCGGTCAATCCAGATCGTCCAAGCCAGCGAACGGGCCGAATTGAAGCAATTAAGAACGAAGCCAACCACGCTGCCACGAAAGTAAAGGTCGCCGTGGCGTGTCACGTTGCCATGTGTGAAGCATCGAGGTATGCGCGCGGGGGCGGCTCGACCGCGCGAGCCTGTAATTATTTTTTCGGTGTAACGATTGCGACCGACGCGACCTCAGAGGTTAAAAACGGGCGCCACGGAACGACTGACTCACCCCGAGCGGACGATTCACCACTCTAGGACTCGTTTAGGTCACTTCTTACCTCGCCCGCAGCGACTAATGAAAGGGTAATTACGTAATGCGCCCGAAGGAGGCATTAGGGCCTCGATCGTTTAAGCGTGTCGAAGCTGAGCGGGCGCGGTGCACGGGACGGCCTCGCGGCCAGAGTAAATCGGACAACGACGAATTAGGGACGACGAGGCTTAATTAATGACTTGTACGAGTCCCGTTACGTCGTGTGCGACAGGATGCATCGTCGGGTTTCAATGGTAGGTACCGCGTACGCGGCGCTCGTAAGTAAAATCAGTGGACGCGAGATTACGACCATCGCGAACGACTACACTATCGTAGAAGGGTACGCGTAGCTAATTCCACGCTGTCGGCGTGTACGCGTGCACGATGCGGGCCCTGTTAACGGGGTCAGTCCCCAGGCTCTCGCGTATTCACGGCGCGCACCTGTGCGCTCCTCGACGTGGTGCTTTGCACGCGGTCGCCGCCGGCTCGCCTTGAGGCAACTGGACCGTGCGAACTTTTTTCCATCCGAAAAACGACCGCTCGATCCACGACGGATCACCGCGTCCATTAACCCACATTCTCAAGTACACGCGCGGGATCGAAAGTGCCGCGTGTCGGTGGCGGTGGCGAAGATCGAGTAGCCAGCGGACATCGATATTTATCGACGCCCTTCTTTCCGCTCGACTCTGGGGGAAGAAGTGACGCCATCGATAAAATTGCGAACGAGACCAAGGCAGGATCGGCTGCCTCGAGATACTACCGGCGAGGAGATGTTCACGGCGAACGCCTTCGTGATTTCGGGCTCGGCCGAAAGGATTTCAACGACGACCAAATGTAACGCGACGACAGTGAAAGTGGCCCCCGTGAATCATTGGCTCCCGCGGTGCAAGCGACACGACCAGTCTCCGTTTCAGCGTCGTCCCAGTTACTCAGAAGTCGTCGAAGAAGTTAGAAAGCGCCGTGCAATGGCGCAACAGCCATCGCGCAGCCGGGCTCGTCGCGAGCTTAATTAGCGGTTAAAAAGTCAATTAGCGGTGACCGTGTTTGTTAACCTTCCACGGATGCCGCGTGACACGCATACCTACCCGGTGCAGCTACCCGGCGACCACGTACAACGAAACAGCAGCCATGCAAAGGGGCAAATGTCGCGCGTGATCCCTGCCTTAGCCGGGCTCGCGTCGTTTCTTTCCTGGCACCCTGCGCGGTTCGCACCCACACTCGCGTGCACCACGGAACGAAGGGACTGCTAGAAAACTACACGTCCAATTAAACGTTGAAACCCTCTCTCCTCCTATCCTCTCCCTTCATCTTTCCTACTTCTACGCTGGCTTGTCGTTCCCGGGCAATGAGTGCAATTGCTTCGGTTTCAGAAAGGTTAACGCACCGGGTTAAATGCCGGGGAGTTCGGTATCGCTTTCGACCGGATCATCGCGTGGCTCCCTTCGTCGACGTGCCAGCCTAGGCATTAGGTTCGTTAAAAGGGCCAATCCTCTCGCTTTTTATCTCTATCGGTTTCGTAATCAGACTCGTGGCAGACTCTCGCGCGGGGGTGACGAGTCCTTTCGGGGAGAGCGCGATCGACAAGAAGCTTGATTGGCGAATACGAGGCGTTCCACCGGCAGGAATCCTATACCGAGACCCATTCAGCCGGCCTCGGCGAGCAAAAACTAACCGCTCTCCGCACGGTGGAATGCGATCCTCGGCCTCGGCGAGCACGTGCTCCGATAAGTTACGGTTGCGCGCCCGCGAGGATGATTCACGCTGGAATCGCGATCTCTGTTTTGCCGCGCGCCGCGGAAATTGCTCGCGATCCCCTGGAATTCGTATTCGTCAAGTCGCAGAGTTCTGCGAATAACAAGCCGAAACGTCGAAACGGAGAAACGCACAGTTCTTACGAGCAACGCATTCGACTGCGTTGTCGCATCGACTGTGATTAAACGCGATAACGCGTCCCTCCCGACTCATCGGCCGGCGGGTTGTCGACGCGGTGAATAGTAAACTCTGCGGTGCGATGCTATTTTCGTATCTGATTGCGCGCAAGAAAATCTTGCGTCAAACCTTGAGTTCTTCTATACAAAGGTCTAGAAACTTTTTAACTTTACACTTTCAACCAGTATTATTTCTCCGTCCAAACGAACTTTCAAAACGTGTACCAAACCAATCTTTCCCATAAGAAATAAAAAATATCCTAATGAAAAACATCCTGTTGATATTATAGCTACGTTAATGGGATTGTAAAATAACATGAACACCGTTTAAATGCATATAAATAAAAAATTAGATTTTAGTCTGGATTTATAAATTTAAACCTTGCTTGATACTAAAACGCAGAAGAAAACAAGCGACATTCTATTCCGTGGAAGATGAATCCCCTTGTAACAAATTCTCAATCGTGAACAATATTTAACCGATTATAAAAAGTGTTCACTAGCCTATTTATTGCTTACAATTAATTTGTAAAATATATATGTAATAAATGTAAAGTAGAAATGATATCCTTACTTGCATGATCAGTCAGTTGGTAATATGTGTATCAACTCTGAATATAATTGATTCATTTTTCCCCTGAGGTAATTATTTAAAAATTAAAACACTACAGGCAATCCGTTTTATATCGCGTCCCGAGCGAAATCGAAGTCGCGAGCAATTATAAATTACCCGTTCCGAATGAAAAAGACGTCCGGCATATCCTCTTTAAGCTCGTCTCTCGATCTTTAAAACGATCAGGCCCGATCACCGTTGCGTTCACGCTCGAGTGGTCGTTGCAACGGTTGCAGATTGCACGAGAGACGGTAGGGTACACCGAACCAGCTAGAGGGACCGAGACGGAAGCGGCTAGAAGCCGAGGATCGAAGGGAGAGGGCGGGATGAATTGCGGTTTGCACGGCGAAATGCTGCAAGGTCATTGCTCCGACATTAGGGACGATCGAGCGAACGAACGATCTCCGGAATGAGCTGGATGAAAGCACGGTCTCTTGATCGAAGGGAATGACAGGCCTGTCGCTCTCACTCTCTCGTACGTGCTCGCGTTTCGACCGCAATGCCGTTAGAGTTCAATGAATTCTTCGTCCCACTCCTTTCGAAACCGACGCCTAGCCCCGCCGTGATAAGCGTGGCCAAGGTTGGATTCCACGCCCGCGATTTCTGCCCTTTACACGGTGCTTCAACCCCCGAGGGTTGAAAGGGCGCGGGAAGGCTTAAAAAGAAAGAGAGGAAGCTAAGCTTTCGATGATCCGAGGGTGCCCTCGGCTCTGTAGGACAGTATCGCGAACCAGAAACCGTTCACTGACAGATGTCACACGTCACTCTGATAGTTTATGGAAGCGCGCATTTTAAAATGATTGCGTTCATTAGTTAACTTTGCACTTCAGAAATGGTATGAATTGTACCGTGGAAATCAATAAATATAAATTAAATAAATTAAATAAAATCAAGTGATTTCAGTTGCAAAGTTGCAAATTAACATAATTACATATTTACTGCTAGAAAATCAGAATTGAAGTTTTTCTAACTCTCTTCCTTTATTCGAATTCTCCTTAGCCCCCTGATGAAATTGGGCCCCGCGAACTAGGTCGATCTTAAACGGGGTAAGTTCAGTTAGCCACGAGAGAAAAACCATGGAGAATGCAGCGTGGGATAAAATTATCGATCGCAGGACACAAACAGGACGGAACGGTAAAAGGGAAGAAGAGCGAGCCGCGGGGGTTGGCACGTGTAAAGGACAGCGGCCCGCGTTGCAGGCCGTCGTGCAATTTCGCTGAAAGCATTAATTTGGATTAAAAGATCGTCTGCGTGCCGAAAAGACGGACCCCCCTCAACGAATTGAAGCAGTGTATCCCCCGCGGTCGAGCTTAATTGTTCGTTCGCGGCGCGTGCCTCCGTAAGGAGGAGGAATTTCTTTAAGAATTATTCGACCGTTTTCCCGGAGCAGGCGCCTCTGCCCACGCTCCGGGAGCACGATTTATCCTCGAGACGGTGTTCATCATTCGGAACACCCGGACGAAAAGATCGTTTACAATCGAATTCTTAATAGAAAGGGATCCCTCGATGGGATTATCGATGCTTCATTTACTCGGATCCGATGAGTCACGGAACACTTGCTCCTCCGACAGTTGGTATTGAATTGTTCGTTAGTTGTGCACTTCTGGACCCAGCTTCACATTTGCTACGTACCTGCGATACGTAGCCAATAATAAATAACAACAAACTAACTTCATTTAATCATCTTAATGCATCGAATGAAATCAGTTGAAGCTACGTATCATTAAGGATAGGATAAAAGTCACAAAATCATGGAGGATTAGAGCCGGTATCTCTTAAGCCGAGTCTCAGCGAAGGATCCGATGAGGAAGAGAAACTTCAAAAGAGACCACGCGCGAACGCGAGGAGACTCATTAGATTCTGCGGACGATGCTTCGCAGAAGTTTACTTTCGAAATATCGGTAAACGATGAACACGGAATCCCAACGAGGGTGAAAGGGAACGGTGGATCATTCTTATTGCAGTCGGGTGCACGTTGGAGAAATTATCAGTTACCAAACTTACGCTACCGTAATAAACCTCTTCGAGGAGAGTGTGCCCACGCGCACCCCTTAACTCGCCAATGATACATTTCACTAAAAATACATCTGATGTTATCACATTGAACGAATAGCAACGTTGTCATCTCGCAAATTAATCGTACGAAATTACGAAACCATTGTATCGTGTTCAAAGATTCTTACCAAGAATTTTCAGCACGATAAATTATAACATTTCGTCGTGCTTAATTAACCACAATATCGTACAATTTGTTCTAGAATTACTAAAAGTTCGAAGATTGCTCGCATAACAGTCAATCGGACACGCTGCAGGCAACGAAAGCAGGATCGAAACAAGTATGGATAGATGTATATTATACGGATGCAACGAATGGAACGCGGATCGGTAAGCCGAGCCATGACGCATAAAAACATATAAATCTTCGGCACCCTCCGCGCGCGACAGACAGCGAAACAAAAACACGAATTTTCCATTCGAATTTCACGGTGATCCGTGCAACAGCGAAACGTGGCCCGCGTGGCAGATAATTCGAGGCTGGAAGCTCCGATTTGACCGGAAGGGAAGTAGCGAGTCGAGAGAAACCGGCGAATGGCGAGCGAAATACGCGCGCAGGAATTATTCAGCTTGCGGCGGTCCTCCAATACTCGCCATTACAGAAACAGCAACCTTGACACGCACAATTAGGGTTGCCAATCCGTCCAGGATTGGCCAGAATTACTGTTCAGGAATTGAAGTTACTGCCCAGAATCCATATTGAAAGTCTAAATGTCCCCCCCATAATAGTTCTTTCTTCGTTTATCACTTCGCATAACTTCGCGTCTAGAATTTCTTAATCAAGAAGAAATACCATTGGAAAAACTCTTAACGCAATAATTTTCGATTTACTATTGCTATGTATAAAAGTGGACCATCAAATATTTTCCCTCGGAATACATGATATGATATGTTAAGTACATATCAGTTTTGGACAATATGTCCAGGAATTGTTTCCGAAAAAGTTGGCAACCCTGCTCGCCATTTAAGAGGCAGCAATCTTAACACGCACAATAAACTTTCCGGAAAGTACTCGTTTCGTGCGATTTGATTTTTAAGAATCTCACTTCTTTCAACCTATTCGCTGGACCGTTTTTCACACACACTCCCGCGTTTAAGCAATGATTCCGTCATTTTGGTAGCTTAGACTCTTTTCCTTCTCTTCTTCCCTTCTTACAAATACACAGCTCTGTGCGAGGCAACGCGTTTCAAGCTGAAACAGGCGTGGGGAACGCGGAAGATGAGCGAACACGGTTCCCGATAGTTATCGTTGTATCGTACGATTCTACCTAACAATGGACAAAAGTGCTCCCGTTGAAACGGGGCCACGAATGCGCCGAGCTACGCCAATAAAAATCGACCACCGCTCACTGGCGGAACACCAATTCTCTGCATTTTGACCAGACACGTCTGCTCCGGATATGCGTCGCGAGCACAGTATACAGTAGCGCAACTTGCCCGATTTTATGTGTTACAAAATTTAATGCGCATGCGCGAAACAGGGCACCGAATCGCAGTGCCATCTGAACTTCTGCCTCACTTGCTCTTTAGTTTTTCTTTCTCTCTCTTTCTTAGCAAACAAAAAGACGATTGAATATCTAACCAAACCTGAAGCTGAATTTGGAGGGAATTCAGTATCTGTTGAAAGCTGCTTGAAAGCGTTGAAGCACGTTCAAGCTATTTCGAAGATTTTAAAAATATGATATCTTCGTTTTTTTCATTAATGAAACCTTTACTTTTAAGATATTATATGTTTGTTACCGATATATTTGTATACATAGGTATTAAGTATATATAAAATAACTTTAAAATAAATTTTAAAATAAAATATACAATATATAATATATTTTTTGTATTTTTCATTATATTTTTTCTTGTTTATCTTGTATAATATTTATGTTCTTACATTTTTATAGTTATAGTAACATGTGTATTTTATATTTTTTCGATTTTTGCTTTCTTTCCTTGTTTTGCAGTGTATTAGAAATAATACATTTATTATTTTTATTAAATTTTGATTAACTAAACGTAAAAATAAGTTGGGCAGATAGAGAGTAAAAAAATGCAAGTGAGATTGAAATCCAGGTGGCACTGCGATTAGGTTGCTTCTGTCGCGCATGCGCACTCAATTTTATGGTACACCGACATCAAAGATGCCGACAGAGAGTTTCGCTACTGTATACTGTGTCGCGAGTTCGCGACGTGGAAGCCGTGTAACTCGAGTTGACTGTGGCAGCTTCTTCGCTTTGGACGCGTCGCTGCTTGGTGATGGATTAACCGTTGTTGGAATAGAAAGTGGAGTGGGTGACTGTCTTCGGTTGGATTTTCAAACGGCGATGGAATGTCCAAGCTGAATCGCTTAAGACGTAAAAACATCGGACATAGTTGGATGATGTACTATGCGAAATATACTTCTTTTCAGCGAAATATGCAATGGAATGGCGCGGATTTTTCTAGCCAATCTCCTTTCTTCCCGCTTCTTCGACGTAGATGATAGTTGCCAGACCACCTTTGAAGAAAATTGCTAACTGCCTTTACGGTCGAAATACACGCCTATTTGGTTCATAATGTTGGAAAAAGACTTGAAAAAAGACTTTTCAAGTCCACCGTCGCTAAAAACCGAGTAATAAGCCCGTGTCAATCCTATGATTAGCTAGCTTGTGTCCGACACGTACAAGAGAACAAGTAGCAGGAATAATAGTTTTTCCAGTAATGAACTTGACGAAGAATAGACTTGTTTAGCGCCTACATATTTCACTGAAGATATGAAACCAGACACAGACCGAAGAATATAACAACAGAATAGCATCGATTCTCATGTACATAGTGACTCGATTTAATTCCATTTCCCTAGCGCATTTCATAAACAACAGAATCTACTCGACTGTTTCCACAACAAAGCCGCTATAAATTCAGTCGAACCCCGCAGGCAGAACCGTATCGAGGGTCCCGCATTTACACGTCTCCGTTACGTGGCGTCGCGCGAATCGAAAGCCACGCGGGGAACCAGGAGCGTCGGGAAAGCGTTGCGCGACGGTTTTTCGCGACACGGATCGAGAGTGGGATCGTCTAACCGCGATATTAAATAAAAGAGGAGCACTCCGACGGAGCACGCGGCAAGCCGATTGTCGATGGATCTACGGCTTCGCCGCGCCGCGTCGCTGTCGCGTTTAACACCGTCTGCTTGGAAATGCACCACTATTAAAGCGCATCCCTCGCATCCTTTCCAACGGCGGTGGGCGCCGCGGCATTCGTTGATATGCAGACGATGACACGCTTTCCGGTTCCGGCAGATTTCGCACTCCCGTCTCGTATGCCGTGAAGCTGCTGGATCTTCCCGTGTAAATCCTCCGAGAGGCGCACCGCACCGGTTTGCAGCCTCGTCCATTTTTCATCGTCCCGGCTGCACGCCAGCGAACGTCATCGCCTGCTGCGGGAAACGATACGCTTTCCCATGCTTTTATTAATCAACGATCGTGCGCATTTTTAATCGTAAATTCTTCAACTTATTCGTCGCGACTCTACATTCAATGTCTCTCGTCTTACGATTAATCGAGATACGCGTAGACATTGCGTTATTCGAGTTCAGTAGTTACTACTGTACAACTACATCTTTCGTCTCGTGTATACAGGGTGTTCGAAAAGAGCCTTTCTAATACTAATTAAAAAACCTTTTGTAAACATTGGCCGAAAGGGGAACCGTTTGTCAGATATAAACATTGCTGTTTGCTAGCATCATAATTAATTTACTTGCTTCGAGTGTTTCTAAACCGTACAGTGGCAGCTCCGCTTATTTTCACTTGATGTTATCTATAACATTTAATATGAGCCTTTTTTTCTTTAATTCATTCTTTATACTTTTACATTGTAAGCTATTTGGTGGAAAAAGTATAATTACAATCGAGGGGGAATTGATAGGTTATTTTCTTAAACTGCTATCGCGCTTCACGCACAAATCCACACAAATCCATATCGAAAGAATTATTCTTGATTCTTTTGCACGGATTTCCATTCGTTCCCTAGATTTTCTGGCTACTTACATACACGCATGCACATACTCTTATGCGTATAGTTTAGAATATTCTCAAATATTCAATAGCCAAGAATATTCATAATTACAGTTGCAAAATCATTCACATATATAATCCTTAAGCTTGATGGCAATAGAAAAAGATACAAAAATCTTAGTATGGAACTGTGCAGCACCCCACTAATTTTAACCAGGAGCCGCCAAAGAAACCGCCGTCCGAATGCCCTTATTTAAGGGTCGACAGTAGATTTCATCTGGCATAAATCAGTAGCGTATCGGTGATAGTGAAGTACACTAGCTGCACGACAATTTTACATGGAAAAGTTTCGCTAATCGAAGAGTTCCCCCTCAGAATTAGTTAAATTAATCATAATGCTAACAAATAAAAATGTTAATATCTCACAAACGGTTCGTCTTTGGAGTTATATTTATTAAGGATTTTTTACCGAATACAATGTGTTATATATATATATATATATATATATATATATATATATATATATATATATATATATATATTATAGAAATATTGAATGGTTTTTTCTCACACCCTGTATATGAATAGAAAGTTATTTCCTCAAGTGAATTATAGCTGAATGCTAACCGCCTGTCGTTAAAGATGTCTGAAAGGAGATGCAGAAGTGTGTTCTCTCTGCGTTCCTTACCACGAGATCATTTAACTTAAACAGTTCCATCGATGCCTCAACGAACCAGGCCACCCACGCAATTCGAGCGAGAAGCAATAAAAATCAGCCTGGCTACAACACGAATGCCCCATCGGCTGCTAATAATTGCGGAGGACTCTGTTCCCTGCTCGAATTCGAATCGTGTCGTCCCATCAGTGGCTAGATTTTCGAACGAAACTTCCGTAATCCCGGCAGGTGGAAGTTGGACCAGAAATCGGGACGGCCGCTCTGTTCACGGAAAGGCGAGACAGGAGATTTTCGTTACGTACAGGTCCAGCTCGGCGTGGTTCCGCGGGAGTGGTCACGAAGGGGCGGCCAGCGGACAGGGGATGAAGTCCCGACGGTGAAAAGTTTTCCGCCCGCTTTGGGAACACGATCGGACGATACATCGCAGCTACGTGCGGAGTATATCGAATCTGGCACCGGTTAACGACGAGTTTTGTGCATACGCACAGCCCAGCCAACGAAAAAGCCCCGCAGACCGGTGCACGCGCGTTCCGCCCAATGCATATGCGCAGCATGCTCGGTGATGGAGGCGGCGTATTTCCCGCCAGAAGGGAATATTCATTTCCTTCTTCTCATTTTCCCTACCGTTTTCGTACTTTTCTCCATTGCGCTATTATTATCATACCAGTCGTTTAGAGAAACCTGTACCTTCCTTTTCTCTAACAATCGATTTATTATCTATAATACCATTTTTGTACGATGGTTGCATCGAAGCTGTTACTGTCGACCCCCCCCCCCCCCCCCCCCAGAACACAATTGTACGAGTCACTTAGATTACGCAAATGCATTAGCTATTCAAAGATCAAAGGAATTCATATATTTGATCCGTTTAAAATAAATTTTCTTAACCTCTTCACACTCTTGACCACATATATGAATATTTAATTTTTTATTACTATTAACGCTCAGCGCCACAAATATAGATGTTATGGTTTTTTATGCACTTTCATTGATTTCCCCATTTTTTGCTTTCTGAATTCCTATCACTATAAAGTGAATAAATCGTAGTAAAACGAAAAATTAAGTCATCTTTTCGCAACACAAAAAAGTCCCCCCTGAAGAGGTTAATAATCAGGCTTAAGGCATTATGTAGCAACAATTTTTATGGTCGTTGATTAATGACAAAGGTTCTTTTTTTTACAAGAAATGCATAAAGCTATATCAATGTTCTCTATCTTTCCTTTCATAGAGTTAATCGATTTGGCAAATGAGCAGCTCGTATACAATTTACGCATGCAGAAACATACATTTATATATATACTTAACAAAAGTGTAACATTATTATTTAATATGTAAAAGTTAAAATTGTTTTTATTTCTTTTCGAAACAAACAAATATTCATTTTGCGTTAAATTGAATAAACAGATAATTGATAGTATTCGTGTACCCGAAGTAACAAAAGTTATATAAATTATCGCAAGTGAAACATCAGTCTCATTTCTTTACCGCATTATACAAGCTTCTTTTAGCGTGCTATACAAATACATGTTATATGAACGCCAGTTATAAGAGGGTCTACTGTACTTAATTATTTCTACGTGTAGGTAAGCAAAACTTTCGAAATTTGCTCGAGAAATTCACATATCGCGCATTTGTCAATCGAAGTCGATCGTGCAAACAACCCTCGATGGGTCACAGGTTGCTCGTTCGCCTCCCCTCGCTCGATCCTCGCAGCACGAGGAACGGTCGTCGATGACAGACGACGCGCAAGCTAACTTGTAATCGTTTCACGGCCCCGCTGTTCGAAGACACACTTTTCTCCCTTCCTACTTGGCTTCGTATCCCTCGTAGACAATGTGGCGTCTGTCTTCGAGTAGCGGCCTGGAAAATGCGGCATTGCGCTGAAATTCAACCACGTCCCCGCCGTGTCTCGCTCCACTCCCTACCCATCGGTACGCGTCTGCGTTCGATAACAATGGCAGGAATTTCGTTTCTTTTTCCCGCGTCCTACTCCCTTGACTCACGCCACCCCCACCTTTCGCCAACACACGTGTCTACTCCGACGACTCCCGCAAATCGCATTAACGTAAACCTGCCGTTCTGTTTTCCTGTTTTGCAATCCAGACAACGGCACGACGCTCGCCTATGAATACCAGTCCACATTCGTGCCCCCTCGTGCAGCTTTACGATCCGCGTTTTCGGCCAGCCAGACTCGATCGCGCCTCGCGCGTGGGTCACTCGACCTCCTTTCATCTTTCCACATTCCCTCCTCGTTCCTCCCTTCGCCCATCTCTCTGCTACGTAGTTTTCGTTCGCTGGCTCGTTTCGATCCCCGTTTCATCTTCATTCCGCGGATGACGTCCATGCGAGTACCAAGGATCGTGCACCACCGCGTTATGCAACCGAGCCACCGCTCGACTACGTGATTATTTCATGCGTGAAAGTAGCGCCGAGTATACCACTCGCATAATAATTCGAGTCGAATACGAAACTGTCGGGGCTAAAAGTTGTAGAATACGAAATCTCGAAAATCGCTACGGAGAGTTGTCGTTCGATGCGGCCACTCATCCACCCCCGCTTCGCGACGCGCAGTGTGCCGGATGGCCAATCTAGGTGGACAAAATTAATAACCTCTATGAAAATTTGTACGAAACCGTTTTGGAGGTCATTGAATCCAAAACTGGAATTGTCTGCGTTGTGCGGATTAAAGGAGCGGAATTAGGAGAGGATGGGAGACGTAAAATAATCGAGGACAACAAAAACCCGCGAAACAGACAAAGTTTCCATTTCTCAACAATATTTCAAGGCAGATTATTGTTTATTGAATACTAGCTCCGCTCTGGAGCAGTTAACTATGGGCGCACAATGAGCAACTATTTAACAGAAATAACCTCCTGTTTCATATTTGTTTGTGTTTCGAAATTTTTTGAAAAAAATGAAAAATCCAATTTTTCCAATTAATTACCACTCGACTCATTTGTAGAGTTCACAACGTTGTGGTTATTAGCGCTTTAATTTTCTTAATTTCACGAGACATTTACTATCGAGGTACCCTGCAATTGCTCGAACGCCAAGAAGCGGAGGAAACGACGTTTCGCGTCGATCAATTCGATTTTACTGTTTTTTCGGTACGATACGTTTGTTTTTGCCTCACTCTGTTTTTTCATTCGATGCTGTTTAAGTAGATCGTTTGGTCTTTATTTGAGAGAATGTATATTTCTAGATACTCTATACCGCGCAAATGCAAGAAGGTGGATATCGCGCTGCTTGTTTTTCCACATCTTTTTATGTGGCTTTCAGTGTCCTTGGTTATGCAACCGGCGACTCATTTTCTATACCTTTTTCTACCGAGTATCCGGTAGTTGCCTCCGTAAGTTAATAAATGACGCGGCAGTACACGTTTATTCTTTTCTTACGAGTGTATCATATTTGAACCGTTTCCGTTTCGTTTCTTTGATCCTCGCAAATGCGTCACGCAGTTCTCTCTCTCTCTCTCTCTCTCTCTCTCTCTCTCTCTCTCTCTCTCTCTCTGTCTCTGTTCCCTCGTGGAATACCCCGGTTTCTTTCTAATTGTTACTTGTGGCAGCTTCGTACCAGCAGCCTCGCGGTATCCTCTACAATGTCAGAAACCGCGACAAAACGAATCATATGACATTGAGTACATATGCTGAGAAAAAGTATTCCCGTTGCATTAAGAGAAAACGCGCGTTTCTACAACGGCGTTCGGTCAAGTCCCACGATTGACTCTTTAAATGCCGCGTTCGTGCGTTGTACGAGTAAAGTGAAAAGAGGGAGAAATGCTTGAAACGAAGTTTATGCGCTTCATGAAAGAGGATAATGTAAAACGATGTACGTTGCGTGCATAAACGCGTATTGTAACGTGGCAAGTAAATGTGAAGTCGCAGTGTGTATTATTAATTTTTCTGCTAAAAGTAACTAAAAATTTTCGCTCCTGAGGATGGTCTCCAAAAAAAAATGTCTCGTCTCGAATGGATTAAAGAAACTCAATTTAAGATTAAGTAATAAAGAATTGAAGATTTTTGACGTCGCGTTCGATTATTTTTCGTTGGAACACAAAGAGTTGAACAGCTTTCCATCGCATTTCCAGGCAAGATTGCGCGGAACCTGAAAAATTGTAAAGGCAACGTAGAGAACAACGAAACACTGGTTTATAATTAAAAATTGAGAAACGGTTCTTTTATAGGTATGAGACAAAAATTGTAATAAACTTTCACGTGTCATCATTTATTATGACTAGAAACTTATGAGTAGAAATATAGTCCAGTGTTGGTAAAAGATTTTCACACTTACAAAATGCTCCGCATTGAGAACAGTTAGGGAAATTCTGCCGTAGCAGATAAGAATAGAAAGAACAATTACATATTAATAAACTCGGAGAACCTTGTCGATCTTTATTACCGTTCACCATGACCAGCCGGCAAATTCGATTCGCGTCGGTCTGCCAGCACCGGAAACCTCTTTTTCTCATGCAAACGAGCAATTAGTCGTACGTGCCTTCACGATTGAGTCACGATTCGCGACGGGTAATGGCGACCGCGAAGAGTAAGGGGTCTGTCGAGGCGATGACGAGCTTGGCCAGGACAACGAGAGCCGAGGTACAGCGCGCACGTACACACGCGAGCCGATTGCGCAACCGGCAGTGGCGCGCGTAGCATCCGGTGAGTAATTTTAGATGCGTCGGTATGCGCGCGTGGTCGCCCGATGCTTGATAGCGAACATGATGACTGCGCGAGGGGGAGCGAACGCGAGTGATCAGTGAAATGATCGCGAGTGCGATTGGAAAAGTGTAGCCTAACCTGTAGGTATTTCGATGAAAAATTTGAAGAACCAACCGTCATTAAGTAAGCGAACCATTGAGCACGATTTGACACACACGCGGAACAAATCGGAAACATCGGGATCGATCGCGCACGGGAGACAAGGGGGTTCGCGAGGGGCTTGGATGAAAATCACAAAGCGATCGTGGACGTAACATCGTTCGATTGTGCTTAGTTGCATCGCAGGCGGGACAAAAATTATCGTCGAACGACGTGACTGCCCGTTTCATCGTCCGTAAATCGAGTAAATGCTTTCACGTCGACCTACTAACGGAACTTTCGGCGCAATTGTACCGCCGCACTCGATAACAGCGGTGCTTCAATATTTACTGCAGAAGAGAAAGCAATTAACGAATGAGCGATGAAAAGGGAGAAAGGAACGAGGGGGTGGTGAGATCGCGGGAGGGTTTCGAGCAGAGACCGTGGATAAAAGGGTGTAGCCGTTGCATTCATTGTCAGGCGAACGGCACAAAAAGGAAACAGAGCACGCGGGATACCAGTCGATAGAACGGAAGGCGGAATTTCCACTTCGCCGTGGAAAAAGTGAAACCCGTTCCCGCGTGACGATAAATTATTAATGCTATCGGCTCGATTTCACTGTCAGTCAGAGCGGTGGAAAAAGCCCGCGACGAGATTAATTTTTCTCTTTTCGGCTAACACATAAAGTAAAAGTCACATAACTGCAATATGCCAGTATGGAAAGAAATCTTTCTGCCGCTTATTTTGAAAGTGATCCAAGTCCATTTGTATGTTAAAGTCGAAATATTTAAGGGTTTGCGTTTTAATTAATCGAAAACTATCGGTAACTAGTAAAGTGGCAGTATAAAGTTCTCGTGTTTTAAATTAATGAAATAATTCTTATAACGGCATAAGTCGAGAGCAAAAAATTATATTCAACTTTTATTCGCTATTAAGGAAATGTTACATTAAAATTAATAATATATATTTCGCAACTTATTCAAAATAATTATGATGTGCAAATGGTATATAGTGCCAATAAATCTATTGAATCGTTGTATTTTAACGTAATAATTTCTTGGTCTTTCCTAATGTAATTATAAATCCAGGTTCTTAAATTCTTAGATTCGATTCTTAAAAATCACATGGAATATATTTTTAACCAATTTACCCTTCCTCTCCGCTAGTACTTTTTATTCTTCTTCTACCAATCATGTTCTCTAGAGGTTCAGATAAAATAAAATCCTCTCGCTTCATTTCACTTAGAATGAACTTATTTTATTTATACTTGTTATGACTTCGTAATGTTCCTTAGGAACAAACATAATAATGAATTGTTTTTTCTTAACGCCATTTTTACGACTCCGAAGTCTCCATCATCGCACTGTATCCCACAGATTGGATTTAAGCCACCTTCAAAATAAAAACTTAATGATTTTAATTATATCAATACTATACTGTATTAGCAAGAAAGTAACGAGCCTGTTCGTATCAAAACACGATTGATTCCGCTAGCTTTCTTTCTAAAAAGAAACAGAAGGGTGCATTTCAGGGACGACGACACGCTCCATCTCATTCGCGCAAAGGAATGAACGATCTTCTTCTACGTGATGAACAATCTGCATAGCTAGAGTTTCATTCCAATTCAAATTTGACCCGCTATTTCTTGCCCTCACCGACACCTCTCTGATTGGAGGGACGCGATAGCTCGCGTTGCACTTTTCATGGTCGAGCTGCAGCGGCGCGAGCAACCGGTTGCATCGGCGCTCACGAGCTTCGACTGTGGGAAATGACGGAAGTTGGAATGCTCGCGTATCCGTTAGCGTGTTTCGTAAGCACGATTTAAACGATAAGCGTTTTCAATCGTGCAACGGCAGTATTAACTACATTGGCGCGGTAATTGGTGAAACAGGAAAATTCCATCTCCTCCGTGCAAGCTGCTTTCTTCTATCGACCAGTTCGAACGGTATTTTATTCGTGAACATTGCTCAACGGTGTGAAAATATTTCTCTTCCTTCCGAAACGCGCGATGTACGCAAATATCTCGGAAATTCTAATCGACGACAGCGACGTTGCGCTCCCCTATGAATCATGGCGCGACGCGTCGTCTGAACGCGCAACCGAGTCGGTTGCAGCGTCTATTTCGAAGGATAATCGCGACGATCGCGGCATTGAAATTCCTAATACGTGGCAGTGGGCCACATCCGCCGCATACGAAGCTCCGATAAGTGCTCGACAAAACTGCGGCCCTCGAAACTGCATAGAAAACTCTGTTCGCGTATCTAGGATACTCGATGTTCGAAGAAATTTACATCGCGAATCGCTGAACGCGACGACACGTAGATGACTGCAGATACCGGTGAATAGGTACAAGTACATGCAAACGGGTTGCGGTAAGAAAGCCTCGGTCCATTAATGACAGCGGTGATACTTTATTTTGTGGATAAAGGTCATTCGATTTTTGAGCTTTCGTAGAAGTAACCAGGAACATTGAATTCCCATTTTATTCATTTTATTATGATATCAAATTCATTTGAATGATAACACCAAATTTCGAAATTCTTCTCTCAAATTATTATATTATAGTAGCCGTAGACATAGCTGATTTTTGTTTTCGTGTATTTCATCTATTTCTATGTTATTAATCATAAAAATGATCGATAACAGAATTCATCGTTCACTTCCTCTCACTAGAAACCTATGAAATACTTCCGGTCGTCTACGAAAATTCTTTTATCTAAACAGCAGCTGATTAAGTGTTTACAAAATTTGTTACGAACGTTATCCTACTTATTATTGGTATCTCTAGTAATCCGATAAAAGACAATTAACCCATTTGTAACCAGCATACCACAATGGGAATAATTAGAAGTAATTGTACATCTTACAGAATATGTTATTTGACCGCTATAAACGCGCGTAAATGATAAAGTTATAACTTTGTACTTTAGTTAAAAATATATATTTAACTGATGTCGTAGTTTCTTTTAGAGATTTAATAGTTTTGCAGAGTAACATTTTTGACACGTGCTATATGATGATATCTAAAGGACTCTAAAAAAATTCCAGGTACAATTTTTAAAAACTTTTTGTTACAAGTTTTTCTTTTATATGTTTAGTTTACACATTGGATTACATAGCTACATTTTAATATTGTAATAACAATTTTTTACTTAAAATCTATCATATTGGTCATATTTAAAAAGGTAACCTACAAACGATGAAACATAAAGTGTAAAGAAAACAAATTTGGTACCATATGGGTTAACTTAAAAGCAATATATGCATAAACTTATGGCAATTCGATTTGACAATCTTCATCTGTGCATCGGACGTCAGAACACAATAAAATCAGCAAACACGTGTTTCGCCATTCGTACGGGAGCGAGTATTCATGAATTTCGATGCAAAATAAATATTCATAAATTGACCCAGCTAGATGTCGAGCGAAATAACGAAACGCCCGATTAAAATATTCCCCGCGATTCTGTTGTTTTTCCAGGAAATTTAATATGCGGATCTCGATCTCTGCTCTCAATAGAGGATTGCGTCGCAGGAGCTCGTTGCGATTCCGCAGGAGCAGCAGGTTAACGCGTATACCTGCTTGGATTGCGCATCTAAGATCGAATCTAGGCTACAGTCGATAGATCGATAGTTCGACTAAGTAGAACCGTGCAATAAAGGAGCCAGCTATACAACCGTTTTCACGCTCGACGCGAGAACTTTTTCACGGAGCAATGTAATGTGGTGCTGCGCGAGCATCGCATCGAGTACCGCGTCGAGCACCGCGAGCGATAAGAACATGGTACGTAACGATAATCGAACGCACAATTGCTCCGCGTCGATACTGAAACGCGGTGGCTGGCCTCGATAGCGAATCGAACTTTTTTTCATAAAAAAAAAAGAAAAAAAAAGAAAAAGGAAAAAGAAGGGTATCCGTGTCCAGATGAGCGCTTCAAGATGGATTCGAAAGAGATACCGGGAGATGTCGAGGATACACTCCTATCCAGTACACGGGCCGTGTATTTTCTTTTACAAGCGGCGCACGTCACTCGAAATTCTCGAGGAACTGCAGCGGCTTCCTGGTCCCTCCTCTTCCTTTCGAGAATGGACAATTTTCTGTCGCTGTACGACGCCGTAGTTTCTCGACACACCAGGCTTTAAAAGTTCGCTGGGTCCCATTTTTACTACTACTTTTAGACGAGTAGCGTTGCACCTCGGTGCGCCCACGAATACCGTAGCCTTTTGGTTTATGTCCGCCAAAAATAGCATTTCTGGCATCAGCCAGCTAGACTGTACGTGTTAGAAATTGCACTCGTTTCGACGTTACGTTCGTTATATTTTGATCGGAAGGACAATTTATCGGTGTTACGGTGACAGCTAGATTTGAGTTCGAATTCGTTAACTAGCACGCGTTATAGGACCCAGCCACGATCCAGTTTCAAACAATCGGCTTTCCTTCTCTATCCCATTTTTTGTTTCCCTCCATCCAGCGTACTCCAGCGAAAAGAATGGGAGGCAGCTTTCGCGGGTGCGCGGCCGTGGATCCAGAAGCGTTCGTTCCAGAAATGGTCGGTGCGCAACGCTACGAGAGGAGAATGGAAAAAAGAGGTCGGAACTGTTACCGGCGATTGTGTGCACGCGTTGTAAAGATAGCGATGCTCTCGCGGCAATACCTGGCCGGTTATCATTAAGACCAACCGACCAGAGACGGCGGGCGTTCGTCGTCGATGCCAGTCATCCTAGATTTTTGTCCGGTACCGGTAGCACGCTTACGCAACCGCGCGGATACCGGCCGTGGCTGCCGGCGGGGGATGAAAAAACGAGTAAAGGGAGGCCGCGAAACTCGCGCCATTTGCGCCGCGCGGAATTCGTGGATCGTAAACAGTTGACATTCGCCGCGATTTATGCGGCTATGAATGGGTGACATTTGAATACTGCGCAGATTTCTTGGACGAGAGCGTAGTCACGGGCTATGCTCGCGGCGTGTTACTGTTATGACCGCCATTATATGGAATTTATTCGTTGTACCGTTGCGGGGAGTATTCGCCCGCGACGGCGGCGTCCAATTTTCATCGTAATGCGAAGGGACGGTAATGAGGAAGGCGCCCATGGGAGCTCGGGGTGCAGACGAACGCGTCGCTCTCCTCCGTCGAAGACCGAGCCGAAAGGCAATCGCACGCGGAGTATGATAATCAACCGGAAAGTGACTCGTGTTTAGCGCGATTAAGAGGCGATAAAATTGGAGCAAAAAAGATCCCACGCTGGAGCTGATGGCGTAACTGATGGCGTTCTATAGTAAACGTGATTCACGTCGCGGAGGTAAACAGTTTCTGAATGATCCGTAGAAACCTGTATTTCGCCGCGCGTATACGTGCATTCGGGATTGCTCAACCGGCATTGCCGAGCCTTATATCACAGCTAGTAACTCGCGGCGCGGTGACTGGTTTCTGCAGCTTTTTTTAGCTCCCCACGATGATGTCACATTTGGTGACTTGCCTCTTCTCCTATACTTCTGACCGAAAACCTTTTAGAAACTGCTCGTGTACACAACTCCTCGCCCCTAATTCTCGACGTCCCGCTATCACGCGTTCGATGAATGAACTCGAAGACCAAACAGGCTGACGCACGATTCGCGGAGAACGTTTCGCCAATCTTAACCGTGACACGATATGACATCATCGGTAAACGAGCGATCGTGCTTCAAACAGACGATTCACGGTTGTTTCATCAACTGATTCATTCGACCCGCGGGGACATTCTCTACATTCGAAGCGATCTCGATCGCAATGAATTATTTTTCCCCCAGTAAACGCTACGATGCCGGATAATTGACGTGCATCGACGTTAATATTTCCGGCACGAAACCGAGTGAAACGTAGGGCCGATCGTATCTGAATCCCTTATTCTTCCCCGGGTATTCAGTCCCGGCGGGACTGCGGCATTTCCATCTGCGATCGGCGTCGCTAATGAGATGGCAACAGTTTCCAAGTGCCTGAACGGGGGAGCTCGAGACACGCGAGCTTCCTATCGCGTATGGATTTAATAAATAGACGCACTTGACCGCGACGAGATACGCGGCGCGCGTACCCTGGAACGTATACATGTACATATATCGTAATAAAGCATTTAAAACTCGCGATGACACTGGTAATCTTGTTGCAACGCTTGGCTTAGTTTAAGAGAAACTGCAAATACTTAGTTCATTGGGATCTCAGAATTATTCCGGCTGCTTTGCAGCTGAATCTTGAAGCTTTCTCTATTCTCTTGCTCGTATACACGGTAGAATCGTCGAATTAATTCTGCCTCGCGGTGTCGCGATTTCGCAGTTCCAATCAGACGAACGCACGTTTATCGACGGGGGCGACCGGAGCGCAGGGAAAAGCAATTTGCAAATAGGGGTTGGCCAACGCCGGCGTCGTATCGAATTCGCGTGACACGCGAGGCCACGCGCGATGGATCCCGCGTATCTCGCGCGGCCACGTCAAAATACTAATTAGGCGTCGGACGTACGTACACAGACGGCGTCCCGGTACCGCGTTCTCTATCCGCTCAAGTATTCACCCCTGCGCGATGACGCATCGATCATTGATTTCAATTCGGATCTGATTTTACCGTCCGTTTCGCCTAGAAATTGGATTTTCCGGTTACCACCGAGGGCGGCAGAGAGGATCATTGTGTTCCGGGGTTTAGAGGGTGCCGCGCGATAGAAGGGTTGCCACCGATATTTCGTTAAATATTGAGCACCCTGTTCGCGGATACGGAGCTCCGTAATCAGCCCCTGTATACGCGTTTCGCTCTATATTTACTCTCGTTAAACGAGATTTCTTTTCATTTTCTTTCGTAAAGTTTCACGACGTTATGCAATACTCTCGAAATATTCCCGAAAATGTAAACTCAAGGTTTTCTCTACCGTATCGTAATGGAATGCTCTTCCAGCGTTTAAAATTTTTGCTATTCTCTTCTGTAGCTGTTAAATAGTTGAACAAACTATACTTCGTACAGTTTAAGTCAACAGGGTTTGTTTGCGCAATTTTATTTGTTAATCGCATTGATTCGATCGATGATTTCTCAACGTCGGGGATCTAATAAAATGTTCGTTCGCGTATTCCGCAATAAACGAGTGGTGCAGCAACAAAGAATCATTATCGAAATAAGTGTGGGTATATATTGGCGTGCTTACAATAATCCACTAATGTCGGAAACGGACCAAGCGGCATCGTTACTCGTTACTCCTTTCCCGAGGATATCCACTAATAATACTGTGGCCTGTTAAACCGATCGCCTAGGAGATTATCCGTAATTGCTAATAGTACCGACGAGGTAGAGATATAGATCACTATCAAGTATAGATCACTCGTCTTGTGGGACTTTGTGTGCCATGAAAATAATCGAATGTTGCGAATAGTTCCTTCCTTCCTTCTATTTCTCTATTATTTAAATGTTGACAGCGTAAATTATTAGCGACTCGAATTTTTTGAATTTAACGCGTGATTATTTTCGCACGTTGCTTTTCCTCGTCTAACACACGCATCTTACGTTTCGATCGATGAACAAAACGAAGCTATTGTTACCCGTCGGTGTTCAATTCGGCCAGTAGAAAGGTACGAATTATTAATTATTCCTAGGATGAATAATTAGCAATTGATCCGAGTATCGATATTCCATTCCCATTTAGGGAACTCTATTAAACCGTGCACGGTGTTACGAATTATACTCATTTTCAGCTCCATTGGATAGTTGACGAGTTACGGAACGGAAAAAAGCAGTAAAGTGCTTCCACTCAACGAGCCCTGTCTTCTCTCGTAACTTCCGTCGATATTGCCTTTATCGACGTGAAATTACCATAATTCGCCTACATTTTCAAAAGCATATTTTAAGACGGTCGATAAGCGCAACGACGGAGCAGAGTCGAAACGGAACGAACCTGCGTATACGGGACGTACAAGTGCACAAGACCGCTCGGCTCTCGCTGGCGTCCGTCAGAAATCGCGGTTTTTATTCCACGTTTATCGCAGGTTCTCATGGCCTCGCGGCCTTATCCGTCGCCTCTCAGCCGTAGGTGATTTCTTTGAAAGTCAACCGACGCGCAGAACCCTCGCCGCTAACTACCGCGGCGCCCCTTAATTGCACAGCTCGACACACTTCTTACCAGAGTTAATTGCACAACGCGCCACGCCATGGCTAACAGTGGCACGCATTTACGTAACCAGAGTTTCATTCATGCTTCTCGATCGACAAAAGGATTACGTTCTGCAAACGATCACCTTGCAATCGAGAGCGTTTACTTTTATTTCTAGTTCCAAAACCGATTCGAATCCTTGTACAATAATTACCCGTTTTTTTTCTCTGCACCGAGACTCGAACTTGCTTTAGAATTTCCTTCCATCTTTCAAGTTTTGCGTTTACAGTTTCAACTGTAACTTGCTGTTTCAATAAAGTTAAGGAATATGTGGAGGATATGACAGCAGCAGAGTAGAGTGTATTAAATTACACGAGTCTTCTTAAAAGAGGCTGCCACCCTATATGGATAAAATTCAACACGAATTCGATAAAGGAACGCAGTCAACCGTGACATATTCTTTGTAACACGCGTATTCTTTCTTCCCTTAACCAACGATCTCTTCTCGATCCCTTAAAATCCCCTTCTCTTTGCTGGAACGCAAAATTGAAAATACCGTAAACGTTGAGTGGGCGAGTAAGCATTCGTACGAGCAACCACCACCAGTTTCCTCATCGGCGTGACATAACCGTTGCGAATCAATTACACCGTGGAAGCCCGTCGAGATCGCTTCTGGCGTATTCCGCTCGAATCGACCGCCGGTGACATCCGCCGTCCCGACGCCGAAAGCCGATCGCGTCGCGCGTACAAACACGTATGCATGCATGTACGCCCGCGACAACCCTGCGCACGCGATATCCTTGAGCGTGGTCGGCAAATATTTACCGGCATATTTCGGAGATCGTTAATATTGGCTCTCGGCAATGCGAGCGTATCGATCTTGCCGCTAGCCAGGACTTTACGTAATCCAAAGGCCATATCACTTCGCGACGATTATCATCGATCGCTATGCCTGAAAATAGGCGTCGGGAAGCGTTTTCTCTAGCCAGCGTTTGCGGTTCCCATTCGCGTGGACACCAGCCGCTGACGCTTTTAACGTGTTAGCGACAGCCGCGCGCGTGTTTGGATTACGCGCCTCTTCTGTTATCGTCCACGTTTAAATTGCGTTCTCAATTTACCCGACAAAATCGAATTAAGTTTAAATAGCGCGAAACTGTTGCGCCGCACGATCTTAATCAGGGCCAAACCAGGGGTAACCTGCGATCATTCGAGCGATCATTCGACGTTGAACTTACGGTAGCGAGGGTCCGCGGATAACTTAATTGATTGAAGAGGCCATCAGGAGCCATCCAGGAGAAAGATTCAACTTTCCTGCTTATTGCAGCGTAGCGAGAATTAAGAGAAAAAAGAGAGAGAGAGAGAGAGAGAGAGAGAACGAACGTTTCCTAGCGAAATATTCTAAAAACCACTTTATTAACGGTAGACCGGTACGAGCTGACAGCGCAATTTTAATTAATTTAGAAGTTAGCACGTTCCATCCGCGATAACCCCCGGTCGTAACATCCATTTTATCCATTACGATTAATTAGCCTCCATGTAGATTAGCCATTTGTGTGTTGCATTTTGATTTGAAGAATACTTAATGAGGGATGCTTGGTTCATTAAGCCGTGGCGGTGTGCAGCTGTAATTCAGGCTACCCTTGTTGGCCCCACGCCACGGGTATAATGTAGCGGTGAAAGCGTGCAAGGAAGAAAAAAAAGGATAATAAAGGAATAACTTGTAAATACCCAGCCCTCATTAAACACAGTTTCGTTCCTTTCGTTTAATATGTTTTAATAACCGCGGCCAGGCAACGCGATATGCTAATCGACGCTAGAAATTTGCAATTACATTCTCTCCTAATTAGAAAGGTCGCATACGCGACGCTCGAGACTTCCCTCGCTGAACTTAACGGCATTAATAGCCGGAACTTCACGCTCACGGTTTTACACGCGAGAATAACGAAACTATCTTACCATTTTCACGAAATTTTTTTCATCTTCAATCGATCGCGAGGAGGCGCAGAGGTGACGTCATTTGATCGTTATAAAAAAGATGTTCATCGTTGCACGCACTGGGAGTACATCCGCGGAGACTATCCAGAGGGAGCGCGGTAATAAGCGGCGGAAGGTAGCGTCAGGAGTAGCGACCTGCGTCCATCGTTTCCGGAAGCAGTCGCGCGCAAAGGAATTCCGTTCACCGGTGTGTCGCCTCGGTGCAACGTGTCATTACGGGTTTCGTTCATGCTGTAGAATTATTACGAGCTTCCATTGACGTGCATCGAATGCCACGTATTACCACTACCGAAATTTTTGGTGCTGTCTCTAAATATAACGTTCCTTGTACGTTCTTCCCCGCTAATTTGATTTCCTCAGTTTTCACTGCAAAAACGTTATGTTAGTATAGTTTCGTTACCTCTTCCAAATGGTCAAGACAATTCTTATTGAGTTGTTCCCTTTATCATAATTGGAACAACTTCGGGATCTTCTGTGCTTGTTAGACGCTCTCTGATCTCATTATTTCCTTTTTCTTCGCTTTTTCTTCTTTAAGTTTAGGCATAATAGTTGGGTTGAAGTTCATAAAAATCAACTGCGACTGAGAGTGGGAATCTTTTTTTAACTGTTTTAGCCGGTTTTGGTCATAAACTCCAACATTCGTTTCAGTCAGTCTATGGGTGGAGATAGCAGCAGAGTTTGCTCGTTATGATTTTTAGGATGTTAGCGAGGCTGGATTTCGAAGCTGAGGACCACACTTGGGCAACGTAAGTTAGAATAGTCTGTTCTTAGACTCTCTGATCTTACTCCGAAAATGTGCTCCTTTTCTGGTTCCTAACGTGGATCTTGACGAATGTCCCTTTCATTGCTTCAATGCTAGGAACTCGTTAACAACCTCGCACCTACTAGGTTGAAAATTGATCCTGGCTGGTTCTGGTTTACTGGGTATGTCCGTTACACCATACTAAGTTACAAAGATGCAATTCTATAAACGATAAGTTTGTGTTAAATATTACATTGAAAATTTCGTTGCCGATGGAATAATCGTAACGTTGTCCAGTGATTTCTAATTGAGGACGCGTTGATAAAGATAAGATGTGGGATGCGCCGGAAGCGGCGTCAGCTTCATTTAAATTCAATTATACAGGTGTTGCCAGCCGCTACGCGAAAATCCACATTAAACGTGGCATAAATTATGGAACGGAGACGCGTGGCCGGGCCGCGGAGAAAAAGATGAATAACGAGAGGAACGCGAAGTTCGCGGCACGCTGAACAACGAGTGCGGTGCACTTTACGGACAGTAACTAACTTGTGACATTTATTTCAACGGCCTGTACATCTCGGCTTTATTCGTCTTTTACGGCCGCTCGTTGGCCGCCGTAGTTTTTCGTATTCCCAACGGCGGTACTGGAAATAGGGAGTTGCACGTTTTTTTTCCATCGCACGGGATACTGCATAAATATTGATGAAAATATCATCCACCACCAGCCAAATTTCATTAATGCGAATTTAAACCCGAAGAGTTTTCCTCTTCGAATTAACTAGATGCAGTCGACCGAATGAAGTTTCCGACGATAATCGGTGACGATAATTAGGTGACGATATTACATTTTTCTAAATTATTTGCATCGTTTCTGTTAGAAACTTTTTTATGTACACAAAGAAAGCTTTCTTGTTTACAATAAAGAAAATACACGAATTAACAAAATTAGTGCATTGAATAACAATAGAAACTGAGTTGTGCTCGATGCGTTCAATAGGCTTGTCAGTTTTAATCTCGTTTGGATCTCAGGGTCATTAAAGAAACGTTGTTAAAAAATGTCGAATAGTGCAATAGCGCTTGTCTTACCTTATTGAGCACGAATAGAGTTAAACAGCGCAATAGCGATTTTATTTTGAAAATTATTTGTTAAATTGAATGTGAGTAGAATGGGGGGGGGATAAAAGCACAACTTTTTCAACATGTTGGTGTAAGAGGAACAATATTTCGTTTAATAAAATCATTACAACATAACTTGCGATAATGTTTACTCTGTGGTACAAAAGGTATAATAGAATAAAAAGATCGTGTCTCGTTTGTATGCAATGTAAAAAAGGAGTTCGTGCGATATATTTTGCCAAAAATCAATGTTATAAATTTTAACTATTACTTTTATGTAGATATTGTTTGTTCTAAAAATTAAAAATATATATTCATATTCTTTTCTCAATAAGGTTTTCGGGCACTGATTCGAATTAAAAATGAAAAACGATCGTGTGTAAATGGTCTTGACCACGAACTTCTGCTAACACTTTCTAATACAAAACCAAATATAAAGCGTATATGTTAATTAAAACAGGTTCAAATATCTCATTAATAAGTGTTAATTGTTACGTTCAAATTAACATTGATTAAATAAGCATATGTAAATACCGAACAACAAACTTTATATTTAAATTTAAAGACGAAATTTCTTTACATATAATCTATAACTAAATATTTTTGTTCTTATGTTGGTGTGCGATTCAAGTAGCTCCATATAAAACTTAAATAAAAGTAAATATGATATCTACATACATAAAACCATTTTATTGTGTTCTTTATCCGATAAAAACATATACGTATTATTTACGAAAGATAAAAGGCTGTGGGTGCACTGGCATAAAGATTGGAAACCGCTGGTTTACATGAAACAAAAGTAATGATGCGACGAACAAGTAACACCGTCAATGACATGAAATCTGGACAACGCGATCACGCTGCGTGAAATGCAAATAATTATGAAACAGTAAAGTATGTTGTTGCTCTGAGTCTTTTTTTCCTTGGGGCGTTTGAGGAAAAACTATCGTAAAATACATAAAAAGTCTTCTTGAGCAGAATTTTTACCCACCATCGTATTTCATTTACCAGCTACTCGTTTATGGTTTCCGTAAGGCAAATCGCGAACGAATTTCTCAATTCGTGCGGTCCATCGCTAACGCGGTCTCTACTACCTTTTACTGGCGGTTACCTGTAACCTCTGGACGTTTTATGATCGGCCCGTAAATTGCTATAGCACGTTCCCGAGGTGTTATGCGAACGACGACTGATTACGGTAAATTGGTGTATAAAATCGAATCGAAACGATGCAACTGTATTCTCACTGGTTACCGCTGGATACTTCGCCGCGGGAATCGTCGAAAATGTTTCGAACATGTAGAATCGCATTACGGTGCGCCACCGCGGAATTCGAGATCAGGTTCGGTGGCGTACGATGGAAAGCTCGTCTGTCTTTGTTAATTTCACCAATCAACGCCAGACAATGGATCGACGGTATCCGGATAATGCAAATACGTGCGATTAGCCATCTCAACAGGCGAACGCTTTGTCGATGAAACCCGGTTACCTTCTCAACGAGCGACATTTTCAATTATAAATACGCGCACGCAATGATTAGCGCGATAGATATAATATAATAGAACAGTGAAAAGTTTGTCTCTCGAATTGAGCGTTCGCGAAACAAAAACAAATGGCCAACGACGAAAATGCAGATGTCGACGCGGGGAGTCGTGCACGCACCGATGCACTCCGCGAATAGAAGACAGTCTCGCGCGATCGATTATGCATAACGATAAAATTCCAGTTGCATTCTAATCGTGGTACGACCTCGATCCTCGCATCTCATCTGCCAAGTAGATACTCTATCGCCCGTAAGCATTCGCCCACCTATATCGTATCATATATTTATCGTAATAATATTAGGTGTGGGAATAAGATTTAACCGTTTTCAACGGTGGCTCGTGTGTAGGCACTGTGGAACTGCAGCATCTCTTATTTCCACTTGATGTTATCTATGGCATTTAATATCTATTATTATTAAAGTCTATTTTTCTTTAGTTGTATAATATATAACCTATATAAAACCTCAAGCTTAATGTCAGTCACAGTAGTCATCCTTCAGTTTATGAAAAAGATGCAAAAATCTTTGTACAGAAACGTGCAGCACCCTACACTAATTTTACCCGAGTCGCCACTGATCGTTTTCCCATAGACATGGTATTAATAGTATCGCTTCAATCATTTCTAACCTTTCGATGCATGGATCTAACAAGTCTGTATGTGAACTGTCAAACGTAGAATAGGATTTTGGTTTAAAGAAAATGTCGAAATTTGTTAAAAAAAAAGACAGTATTTGCGGGTAATTCTTCTCCGCTACTATCTTTTGGAGAAAAGTACTGCAAAAACGTACCGTTTGCTCGTAGATGTTTACAGCTACCATACATCATCGGAACTAACTCGCTCTATATTGTTTCCAATATGTTAAAAGTGGTGAATTCGACGTCAACGACAAGGAAACGCAATGATGCCCCCAAAAAGTTCCAAAATAAGTAAGTAACTTGAGATATTGCTTGATATCGATGCACGTCAGACACTTGAAGAATTGTTTGCTGTATTGGATGTTGATCGGTCCATCGTTCGAAAATATCTACATGCGCTGAGAATGGTTTTGGACATGAAAAAAAAAAAGGATTGAAACTTATTCCCACACTCGATACATTAACGTAACGTAATTATTGCGTTATGAAAAACTACGAAAGACCACGTGCTAATATAATCTAGCTTCTGTAAGCAGTGACCAGCTAGATGATTGGATGGAATATCCACGCGAGCAGAAGAGGAAATGCACCGTAACGCGCAGTGCGTGACCGACTTTTCGTTGTTCGCGTTGAACCTTCGACGAACGGGACTTATAAATCTCTATTACAACCGCGTAGAGGAGCGGTTTAACCAGCGACTAATACTACTCTATTGCCGGCATTAAAGTTATAAATCCATTGTTGGCCACAAAAGGCGATGTAGTCCGCGGTGGATAATCCTGTAATCAGGCGATACGAATGAATTTAAGGCGGAGATCTGAATAAGCCCCTCATTATAACTCCGTCTTTTTACGAGTCGCATACGAAAAGCAATGGAAGCCGTCCGAGTTGCGTGGACGGCCATTTTCATAGTTACGAAAGGTTGGAACGTGAATTGTCAAAGGAAGAGAGGATTGTTATCTACTTTTTGATGCGCCAACAAACTGCTTGATAAAAAGTTCTTTACCGACTTGTGAATCAATTAATGCAGCTGAACGATATAAAAAACATACAACGTATCTCTTTGCGAGAAAGCTTGCGCAACCGCTTGCCTGATCAAAGCTTCGGGAAGTCGAGGGATCAGCTCGCGAGACGGTGCTCAAACGGCGATCTCCCAATAAAATCGACGCTAATTAAGAGAGAGAGAGAGAGAGGTAAAGCGGTAACGCCCTTAAGGCCCGCGGAACCGTCCATTTATCGTCCTCGAGCAGGTACCAGCTTGTAACACACCCCTTCGTCGGGTCTTTTTCTCCGCGGGTCTTCGCTGGTGTTGTTTGATTACTCTCTTTAGCGCGGCGGCACCTTTGCCAGCACGCTTCGTTAGAACCGCGCGGAACGGGCCGGAATAATAATATAAAACTACGGAGCACGGATTCCTGCGGCGGATATACGGGGATCGTCGATGCCGTACGAGCCGGGGCGGGGGGACGATAATTGCTTTGATTCATGCAACTATGCAGCCATTTCCGATGCACTTCAGCTGCAACGACCACGGCGCAGCCGGGTAAAAGTCTTTCAGACCACCTGTGATGATATCGTTTCGTACGCGGTTGGAAGATGACGACGATAAATGGTTCGTTCTTTTCCTTTTTCTTTCTTTTTTAACAGGAAGGATTCACCGTTTTTTACAGAGGATGTTTTTGTGTTTATACGCGCTTTTCTAATTCTATTACGCAGTAATAATTAATAAGAGTGTGAATGAAGAAGTCGGTCCTTTTAGCTGCAAATGGGCTTATAACATTTTCAGTAATCAACAACCAACACAAGAACAAATATAAGTCCATATTTTTATAGAAATTGACTTTTCTATTAAATTGAATTTTTAATCTAAAAATAGTAATTAAAATGAAGAGATAGAAATAAACTTATTCCATTTTCGAAAGCAACATTCATGCGTTAACAATTTACAGCTTAAATTCCTTTGTTTAACTTATGAAGAAATCGTAAAAACAAAACAGAGCTATATTATTTCACTAAAACTGCTATTAACTCGTTTCTTTTAAAAGTGAACATGTACCATATTCAAAAAAAAAAAAAAAAAACAGCTGATACCATGACGAAACGTCGAACGCGACGTTAACTGCATTAACCCATGGATTTCGACGCGAACATTTTTACATCCGGATTACAAAGCGCACGCCCAACAAGAATGCCAGAGCGAATATTCCACTTCCCTTTCCTCCTTTTCTTTTCTCCCGGCTACAATTTCGCATCGAACACCGCGGACTCTTCACGTCAGCCTACGTTGAACCCAATCGTTAACAGAAGCGGCAGTATAATCGTTGCAGATAACCATATTCCGGTTTTGTGGCTAATTGAACCGCTGATTGATGTATTATCTTCCGGACGAATCGTTGCGCGGCTCGATTACCATTTGATCGGTTTCATTGGCGTGGCGAGGCGCCTGTTCCCCGACCGGGTGAAAATATTTCCAACGTTTCTACGTTTAAACGGGAAACCAGCCTGCGGTGCGCGCGTCGAGGGACACTTCATTAGCTAGCGGCGGTTTATTTGACGTAGAAATAATATCGTCGTGTACCTTTGATCGCTAAAAGTAACGCTAAAAGTTATCAGCGTCCGTGCAGCGGCCATTCCACGAAACGAGGTGAAATAGAATAGAATGCTTTCTGGGTTGCGTTGCTTTTCACCTTGATGCGAGGCGCCTTGCGCGTTAATCTATAAGCATCGACGAACCCGTCAATGGCGAACTGAAAATACCAGCGTTGGCTTACAAATGATTATGCAAAAAATTACATTTCTGAACGCTATATAATAGGAATATCGACATCAAACCGAGAATCGAGTCAATTCCCATCTGACAAACAAACGAATCATTTCCCTCTTGCTATCAGTCAGAAGCCCCGGTACCAAATTCAATCTCATCGAATCTCCATCGAACAAGAGTTCGCTTTCCCTCGCGGGTCTCGTGTCACCGCAAGGTCCATAAAAATTTCTCGAATCAGATTCCAGGCCGTAGAAAGACTGCGAGGCGCGTTGTCGGGCCACTCGTGATGCTTATTTCGCAGCCACTCTCGCGAGAAGGGGCATTGAATCGCTGCGTCGCGCGGGCCCATCATCCCCTTCGAGGTGTTCGCTCGCACACGGGTCGCAAGGGAAAGAAGGCGCGTGCGTTATGCGAGGCGAGAGGGTCGCGGTTTGCATTTTTATTGGCGCATCACGTCTCGCCGTTGTAAGAAGCAAGCGTCGGAGCTGTCTTCCGGTGGTGGGTAAGCGTTGATACGGGTACGTGCTGGGTGAAACGGCCGGGGATGATTCCCCAAGCGAGTCTTATTGGAAATTTCGCCGATAACCGGTGCTCCATTAAGGAACGGCCGCGCGAGCCAAGGGGAAACGCACGGGCTCCTGCATTCGATGCACGAATTAATGGATCGGCATGCCTCCTCACGTCTGACGGATTCGTTTACCTGCAGATCGGCGCGGTAAGATTGGGGAAATTGGATCGACTGGCAACGATTCCCTTCCGCGATTCGTCTTTCCCCGGATAGGGAACGCGGCCGGGATGGAGTTTTTCGCGGGGTTTGGGATCGACGTCGGAGGCGGTTAATTGGGCAGTGATCGGTGGATGTGGATAAACCAGCGGTTGCCGGGGATTTTATTGTTAAGTGATTGGGGTAATCTAAGAGAACGGAGAGTCGAGGGTAGGTAGAGAAGGGCTGAGTGAAATACGAGGGTTTTGCTACCTATCTATCCGTACCTGGCAACACTGATAGTCCTATAGCTACCCACTTATAACACGTTGTCATACAGACGCTACTTTAATATTCATTTCTATTCACTACCACATTTGTCGTCGATTATCTCAACAACAGTGAGTGCATCGAGCAACTCACTTCGTTTTTCGTCCATGACGCACTGTCTAAAGCTACTGCATATATCGCTTGTTTATTTTCCTGAATTTCATGGAATTTAAAGAAAGTCGACCAAAATCGGTTGTTATGCCATAATGTTTAGCGAAACATCGGTGCTGTGCACAAATTGATAAATGCAAATGACATTTAGCCGTGAAAATGATTTATTCGCATTAAATTCTGCTTAACCTGACAATCGCTCAAAAAAGCAGCTCAATGTTTCACCGGTCAAAATATCGAACTGGTGGGTCATCCGCCGTACAGCTTTGATTTGGCATTTAATGACTTCTTTCTGTTCCCATACACGAAGGACAAACTACGTGGGTAACGATTTCCGACGTCAGAAGAAGCAGTTGATGCGGTTCGGAATGCATATTTTCCAGATACCTCAATCGGAATGGAAAAATAGTAGAGCCAGTTAGAATCCAGTGTTCCTATTTTGTGACAGCCATGACAATATGTAAATATACTGTTTAAATATATCAATAGCCCGGTATATCGATAATCAAAAGATTTATCATTCTTAGAAAACAGTATTGCAGCTCTTATGAAAATAATGGAAATAATGGAAATAATGTAACGAATAAAAAGAGCAATCAACTGTAGAAAAAAATACTTAAGAGCGTAAACTGCCGCGTACACTGCAATGCATTCGGGTAAACATGTTTTACTTAAACGAAATCGAATTTATCGTTGTCAGACTCTTGCGAAGAAGATCTCAGAAAAATAAAAAAGCATAGTATACCTCGACCAGCGAGATACGAATAAACAAGAAAGAGAATCGCAGGGATGACCCGTGCATGTCGCAGAGGATTTTGAAGTTTGACCCAGTTCGGATAACGAATTTTACTACGACAAAGGTCCCCGGTTCTCTGCTTCCATTTTGTTCGCAACAATGTCATTTTTTAGGACATCGTTTCTCCCGTCCCTAACCTATAATTGCATCCCAGCTTACCGTCCGCGAAGAATAACCACGCGACCCGCCGTCGAGACGATACTATTTACCATTTCATGCGGACATCGCTCGCTGACGTTCTATTAAGCCCGTTTCGCGGCCTCGCGGATACAAGTAATTCCGATCCGCCGCGGAACGACAGGGTCGACGCCAACAGAAATGTTTGCTCTTCGCCAGACTTGACGAGTAATTTACTGTCACAACTTACCATGGACGCAGCAACGCGCGCTTTGTTCGCCAAGGATTAATTATACAGAGCCTCCAGTATTGCGTCCAGGTGGACGTCCAACGCGTCTGTAAACGACAGCAGTCGTATTTTCATTTCGCCGGACCTAACGACGCGACATCGTCCACCTCGCCAATAATCGATACGAGGATCGCGGAGTGCGCTTTACGCGATTAATCGAATCTACGTATTCGCTCGGTTGATTAGACACATGTGCGAGTAAATGGATTACGAAAAACTGAGAGAGCGAGTTTCTAATTTTATGGTCGAGAGATTTTATTGGGATCGCAAAAGTGCGTTATCGTACCATTTTAATCCTTGTTATGGACGCGTTTTAATTTCTACCCGTTACCGCCGAGTTTATTCGAGGCGATAACCATGATCATTGCCAAGCGACTGTTTATAAATTGTACTACAATGTTAACACTTTGGACGCTACACGACGACTTGCATAATTTTCTACAGTGTCCTGTAAGCATCGTATGACGTTCTTTAGATCTAAAATTAAAATTCTATAATTATTTATTTTGAAAATATTTCGATTCAAGCACACTTACCAAACATACCAAACTGTTACTGTCTATTTATATTGAAAAGTTATTTATTAGTTCTGTCAAACCATAAAAACATAAAATGTATTACAACTTGTATTACAACTAAATCAAGTATATATAATATTTAATAAATAGAAAATATATTTTATCGAAGCATGGGTATTGTTTTTATATAGAAAAAAGTTTATTTCCCTATTTTTTGTCTAATAAGTCGAGGGTGAATTGTTTCGAAGTAAAGATAACAAATTTAGTAAACTTCTATAAGTAATTAAAATTTCACATCTCATACGCGACATAAAACAATCTTGAACGTTCATTACAAGAAACAAACAAGTTACGGTTTTTTAATGATGACCAGGGCTGAAGGTGTTAAACAAGAGACAATTTTCTCGATGATAGCAGGTCAGTAAATACGCGTTATAAATGGTACTTGCGCACGTGTATACGTCCCGGTAAGAACTCTCAAAATAGCAAATACGATCAGAACGTTAAATACAACGTTGAATCAGAATATTCGTTTCCGTAAAACGGTGCCCACCAGCGAACCGCGTGATTCCTCGCGCATACAGTGAGAAGCGAAGCGATAAGTAAGCATTTGTACCAGAACGGAAAGGCCGTACACCTATCCACCGTGGGATATGCGCGGAAGCAAGGTATACCTCGCGTGGAAACGGTGCGTAGCGCGAGGGAGAGAAGAGGGTGCTCTCGAACGCAATGCGATGCCTATCGATCGGCCCGCCGTGTGCGAAATAACTCGAATAACTCACACGCCGATCCGCGTACGCCCATCTGCAACCATGTCGGAAATACTCTTTCCAGCGAGCTCGGATATTCCGACAGGCAAGAAAGCCGACTCCGGCCGTGCCGCGGCTGAGAGCAAGCGGAAGTAACGCGCGCGACGTTACGCGTGACGCGTGACGCGTGTAACGCCATCCCCGTCGATCCACTCGAATTTTTATCCAGGCCCCGGCGATCATCTCATTGATGAATAAGCAGTTTCCATGAATACCGTATGAGATTTCTCGGGATGTGTATCTTCGGTAACGTCGCGACACTCGATACGATCTCCACGCGAAGATCGAGGGGGACGTTTCGTTCCTCGAAAGCGCGTTCCTCGCGTATTATTTATGACTCGCGAGAACGAGAGAGTAAGTAAGTCCACCGGTCCCGTTACCTGCCCTATCATTCTTCCATTAACGAGGCCTATCTTTACGATATGCACCCGCCCGAAGGTGAACAGGAAGATTAATGTCCCTTTGTGCGATCTGGGTAATTGTGCTGTTTTTTGCTTCTTCTGAATGATTTAGGGGATGAAAACGGGGACACCTTTGCCGCGCGATCACTCTTTTACCCTCTTCCCATATCTCCGAATAGACGATACTTCCAAACGCGCCATTACTCTACTGGCAATCTGTCTACTAATTTTCGTACATTGAATCCTGGTAGAATACGGTCGAAAGGAGATGATCGACGAGAAATCGCTGTCTCTTATAGGCATAAAAGCAAATTAACACTTTGACTACTGTTGGCGCTTAGAAAAATTGCAACGTAATAATACGAAATAAAAAGAAATGAATAATAAAAAAAGAAGAATGGTTAACGAAAAGTTTTACTGATGCGCCACAAAATCTCTCATAGTCAAAGGGTTGGAGGAAAATTCGTTCGCATCATCATCATTTTTTTTGATTGTATTTAAATGAAAATGTTTCAAAGTATGAAAACTAAAAACAATAAATAAAGAATAAATAAAGAATTTTAAAGAATTTTTGTTTCTTTATAGATTAATAATAATAAAAGAAATGGAATCTAATTATTAATGGCACACGGCAATTATCAAGCTAAACAAACTACAGAACGTTCTCGAGCGTTTGCCTCGATGAAATCGTTTCGATAAGGGTTGAAAAATATTGACCGGTAAATCTTCGTAGTAATGATAGACATGGTTTCACGACTGCGCGCCCAATATGCACGGATGTATAGTACGCGCTTTGGTGATAAGTGGCTAAGTGAAATGCGCGCACATATACGCTCTGGCGATTATGATGGAAATGGATTAAAACAAGTTTCGTTAATAATTAGGCGCGAAAGGCGTATAGTTGAAAAAACGAGTTAAAAGCGTACTGGCCAGATCGCCTGATTTGGAACGTGGTCGGTCCGGCGTCAACCTTGCCGGCGAAGGGATTAGCGCGTCGCGGTCGTTATAAAAGCCGCGGACCGATTTCATTTTATCGCGTCGCTGTCATCGGCGAATTACCGCGTAAACCGGCCGGGCACCGTTCGAATGGATATTACGCTAGATCTGCAATAACTGTAACCGTTTCGGGATTTATATCGTTTCATCCTCGTGTAACCACCATATTGGCCGCTGCTCGAGAGCTCCTAAGCCCCTTACCATTCGCCCGCGCGGCGAACAATATCCGGCTAACTTATATATTCGAAACGTACCCGCCCGCCCGCGTTACTCTCTTACACGATCGACTCGACCGGCACCGCGGACACTGCCGACGCGCTCAAAATATCGTAACCGGTTCCCACTTTTCTCTCATTCAATATCACACGCGTTATTTACGACCTCCATTATCCACACTGGAAATACGAGCGAAGCGGCGATGCTTGTCACGGTGGATTAGAGGATGACGCCAAGTTGATTCACGACGAGCTCGGACGACTGCGAACGCTGTTCCGATTCGATTTCTTAAATACCGACTGTTGATTCTAAGTGGTGAGAATCTTCCTTTACTTCATTTTCCTAGACCTAAATGAAGATTTTCTATTCTTCTCGAAACAGCACACTTCGATATGCTATATAATATTTGAATACGGGAGAAGCTCGCGAATGTCTACGAAGGATAAGTAAACTGTCTTCAACCTTGTGCAAGCGATCAGCGGGCTCTGTTCGATCAAAGGGAGGAAAGAGCAGTCGTCCTGCCGAACGAGACGTATTCCAAGACTGACGGAACGTTCGAACCGGTTGAATCGCGGCCAGAACTAGTTTTCCATAGTCCTCCCTCTCGCGCTTCCTCGTCGCGCATTCGTGTACGACCGTCCTCTGCACCGTCTCCGGTTCTCCTCAGCCGTGGCTTCATCCCTTTCGTCGCTTCTGTCCGCCTCCTCGCGAGACGATAAATTTCCCGGCTTTAAATCCCGGTCGCGGCGCGGCCACCGCCGCGGCCACACCGAACGATTCCACAATACACCCCGTCCGTGTGCGCATATATACATATATATATATATATATACGGGAACGGACGTACCGCTTGTACAGGCTCCGCGTGCCCTTGTTTACCGGGCTGACGACATATTTATGAGGCTTACTCATCCGTCCCCGCCCCGATCCAATCTCGATATTCACGTCACCGCCCCACCGAACGATTTTCACCCCCTACGCGCCAGACCCGTTTCGCGTTCGATTCTATACACTTTTCTTTCGCCACATCCATCCTCTTTGAACTTGTTCCAGTTCTTGGCTGTGGTACCCGGTCTTAGATTCAACATTCCTTTCAATTATTTTCGATTACGTAAAAAACTGTAGACATCCTGCGATCATCTGTTCACTACTTGGGCGAACACCGAGGGATCACTCGGTCGTTTAAAAAATATTAACATAAATAATAATATTATTTTTTAAACTTTCTCATATTACTCCTTAGACTCCTTAGACCATTTGTTCTTCTAATTAAACACTTGATAGAAACCGAAAAATATTTCCAACAATTAAGGCCTTCTCAATATCATTGTCGATCAAAATATTTATAGAAACATTAAACGTATATCTTTTGATCCTATAATAATGTTGGGTGGATAGATATTTACTTAAAGGGAAGTTTAACTTAGTCAGCGATAAACCGTTTCGACCCAGGGATACTACTACTATTTTTTAAAGCAATTTATATTTAGAAATTATAATAAAATGAAAACTATATTAAAATGAGTTTTCGATTTGTCAGCCCAAAACCCCTCTAATACTAAATATATATACAATTTTTGTAAATAAATATGTGGGGGTTGAATATTTTTTGTAGAACCGCTATTATCAAAGTTCTATATGTTCCCTTGTAAGCAAATTAACACGTCAGATCGTACGTTCGGGGCTCTCCTCGGAGTTAAATTTATCGAGCTCCCGCGGAAACTCCTCCTAGACGTCGGTGGACCAGTTTGGGGCGGAACTCCCCCGTACGCTCGTGTTCCAGTTCCGATAAGAACCCATGTCGCTTAATTAATTCTCACCGCCAATTTTCTTCCCTCATTTTCCAATGTTTACCATACCGGATCGTAAAGCCTAGGCCTGCAGTCAAACAAAAGTCCTCTCATCGTTCCATGTCTAGAAATAACCGGGCTGTCTCACTGAACGACCCCAATTCGTATCTTTCGAGGGTTAACGAGACGCACCAGAGGGGGTTGCGCAAAATCCTGGTCTGGTGAACGTTCGGATTTACGCTTATCGATCATTCGTCGTGAGAAGAACCTTGAGACGGAAGTTTATTATGGAGCCATAAATGAGGTAGACGTTATCAGCTTGAACAAAGGACAGGACAAATCTATTGCTTTGTATCGACTTACCACTTTGTGACCATCCTAGTTATATGAATTAAAATACTGATCGTGCCAAAAAAAAAAAAAGGAAAAACAGATGTTTGTACTGACAAATAAAATTCTATCAAATTATCTTACAATCTAAAATTTCATTTGATGATATTTGACTAGTTTCCTACAGAGCCACATAAACAATAGACCATAGAAACGCGATGTCATCCATGCCATAGACTCGCACGACGAAAAAATTGATATTGTACGATAAGTAGACTCTGTATCTCGTTTATGGCATCAGCACAGCTGTTGTGCGCAGAGTAGACGCACGGTCGTCGATTCGGAATCCTGGTCACGAACCACCGCGTCCCTACGCCGTGGATAAGAATCGCCGCGTCGCGATCGAACGCGCGAAATTTACGAACGACCACGATCGATCATCGCGGTAATTGCGCGATCATCGGAGCAGTGAAGTTGGCACGAATCAACCACCCAGGAACCGTCGAGATTACGTCCTCTCGGAAACGGGGTTCCTTCGTGGCCCGTAAAACATCGCGAATCCTATGCGACAACGTCTCCTCGAGTCGTGTCACGGGATCGTAGTTTCGCGACGTCATCTAATTCTCAGGGGTTAAGGAAGACTGGTCCCGTGGAATCCGGGACGTTTCCTGGTATCGTTTTATGGTAAAACGAGACCGGGCGAAATTGTTCAGACGTTGCTTCGAATTAGAACGTTGACGTTGATATTTATATTTCGATTGCTTGATTATTTTTAGTAATGCACAAGTTTTATGCGAACAACGCGGCGTTTTCAGCCTCCCAGCCTTCCGCGCGTTCCATAAATCAGTTTCTGTTCAACGTCACTACCGGCAGAGTTGTTCAATATTTTAGACGAGTTTAAAAGCACAAGAATGCTATCATCGTAAAAAGGACAGCAGCGCGCGAGAACTGTATATAAGACGAAAATGGTGTTTCGAGTACACTTTACAACTCTCGATAAATGAAAGCTTTTTTTGCGCCATTTCCCAGACACGTACTAGTCGAATCGTACGCAGCGTTGGATGCACGAAAACGAGTAAGTCAGACGATCGAAACAATCGAACGATAACCGTTCCTCGTCCGGTACAATTTTATCGTGTCATCTCCAAATTTCAGGCCTCCAAATTTTATCCGTAAGTCCAGAATGGTGGCGCCGGCGGTGGGTATCGACCTGGGCACCACTTACTCCTGCGTCGGGGTGTTCCTCAACGGGAAGCTCGAAATCATCGCAAACGATCAAGGAAACCGCACCACACCGAGCTACGTCGCGTTCACCGACACGGAGAGGTTAATCGGTGACGCAGCCAAGAACCAAGTAGCGCTGAACCCCACCAACACAATTTTCGGTAGCCTTGCAATCCGTTAATCGCGTTAAAGTTGAAAATATCCTTTCATGTATAAGGGTATATTCGAATCGAAATATAAGATTGCGAGGCCTGGTGTTCTCCACCATCAATAGTATGTACAATCCAAAACCATGTCGCATTGGATAATTGCAAACGTCTACCTATAGTATATACTACAAGTAGGCGCTATAATTGAATTCATCCTTATTTTGATCTGATCCCTATTTTTCATCCTGAACCGTGAACGCGAGAAGGTAAGAAAGGTGCTTGCCTTGTATGGCGCATTTGAACTCGTGTGTAAAAAAAAAACACAGGACAGAGCGGTCCGTGGATTGAATTTTTGATAATCGCTGGCAAGGACCGTCGACTTGGCAGCGTAGCTAGGATTCCATGAATCGACGTCGTTTCCGGGTCTCTGTGCCGGGTCTCCGGCGCAGCGGCCAGCCCGCGGAAAGAAACGCGACCGGAAACCGGCTCGACGTCGGCTACGTTCCCGTTTCGTCGCTGCCAAATTGACTTACCGCCCCCGGGATCTATAGCCGTCTACGAACAGAACCGGAACTCGGCTCGATGACCGTTATCCGCGTTCACCGCGTTAAGAGCGTGCTCGCGATCGTGGCCAATTAGCCGAAATACGCCGTTGATCTGTGTCGATGGCTAAGGGTAGCGTAAATGAAATCGTCCGACAGACGCGAAGAGGCTGATTGGCAGACGCTACGACGATCCATCAGTCCAAGCTGACATGAAACAGTGGCCGTTCGCCGTTGTCAACGACGGAGGAAAACCGAAAATCCGAGTCCAGTACAAGGTGAGTTGGCGAACGTTTAACGCGGCCTGACAACCGAGCGCGTGAACATTCACGTTCAATTAGAGCTGCGACTTCGTACCTTCGGATCGAACCGTCTAAACATGTTTACCACACGAAATCGTTGGTATCCTCTTGCTTTTACAAATGCAGCGACTTCCAATATTACAAGTATTAGTACAAAAATTAAATCGATACGAAAGTATTTTATCGAAAAGTAAACGGTCGACGTAAGTACATTGGCCGTCTTCGAAATAAAAGGATAAGAAATTAGAGTTCGTTTCCAGAACGAAACGAAATCCTTCTTCCCCGAGGAGATCTCGTCGATGGTCTTGACGAAAATGAAGGAAACGGCGGAAGCTTATTTGGGAAAGCCCGTGACGAACGCAGTGATCACGGTACCGGCGTACTTCAACGATTCCCAGCGGCAGGCGACCAAGGACGCCGGTACTATCTCCGGTTTGAATGTCCTAAGGATCATTAACGAGCCGACCGCGGCAGCCATTGCTTACGGCCTCGACAAAAAGGGACGCGGTGAAAGGAACGTTCTGATCTTCGATCTTGGCGGCGGTACTTTCGACGTATCGGTACTGACTATCAACGACGGCATATTCGAGGTGAGCCTCTCCCGTACGTATTTTGCCCCTTCTTATTCCATCCATGCCGGAGTATCTCGCGGCGGGGTTACTGCGCGCTTATCCAAAGTTTTTAAATAAAACCACTGTGCTACGGTTTAATGCGAAAGTTGCATAGAATATGAAAACGCCGATAACTAAGTTTACGGGCTTCGTAATCTAGCTTTCGTTTCATCTTCCGTTAGATTAGAGGAGCTAATAATAATTTGATTACGCGAGAGTACGGCGTTTCTATTGCGTCGTAAAAGAGCAGTCCCTTTTAACTTTCTTAGACCGAGCGTAGATTTCTTGAACCTCTCCGCGTCGCCGATGAAACGGAGTAACGTATAAGCGTTACGACGTCGTGTTCAGGTGAAAGCGACCGCTGGGGACACTCATTTGGGCGGCGAGGACTTCGATAGCCGCATGGTGACGCACTTCGTGCAGGAGTTCTCGAGGAAGTTCAACAAGGACCTGACGAGGAACAAACGAGCCCTCCGCCGGCTGAGGACGGCATGCGAGCGTGCCAAGAGGACTCTCTCCTCGTCGACGCAGGCCAACATCGAAATCGACTCTCTGCTGGACGGCATCGACTTTTATACGTCGATCACGCGCGCCCGCTTCGAGGAATTGAACCAAGACCTCTTCAAGAGCACGCTGCAACCCGTCGAGGAAGCACTGCGCGACGGCAAGATGGACAAATCGCGGATTCACGACATCGTTCTTGTCGGTGGCTCGACCAGAATTCCACGCATCCAACGACTTTTACAGGTTACTTTATTTCCTTCGGGAATAGGCTAGTTGATCCTCGAAGGAACATTCTAATCCTTTTAAATGAAGGGTTGTCCCCGTGAACGGTTACTTCGGAGAAGAGTCGCTTCAGAAATTCGAGACGCTCCTTCGATTCTTCGTAAAAATGAATTATTCTGATACTAAAACATTCAAGTTTGCGAATTATAATATTTCTAAATTAACCCTTTGCGCCCACGCGAACTTTAAGTTTTGAGGCCGAGCGAAGATGAGTATGTCGTAGATAAAAAAGGAAAGCAGTGATGGAGATAGTGAAATAAAAATCAAATCAAACAGATAAACCAATAAATAGCAACTTTGTAAGTTTGTAATTCATATATAAAATCATTTTATGTTACCTGTAAGAGTTACTGCTTCACTCGACCGAAAAAGTTATCGAGCGTAAAGGATTAAAGTGTTCTTTGGTAAATTTTTCTTAAAAGAAGTTTTTAGCATTACCAATCTTGGATAAACTTTTTCGAAAGTTAAGAGAAACCACTCGAAGGAACCGCTGTTGCAGCGGCAAAGCTAACATTTAAGATGGTGCATCGTTTCGTTAAAACGAAGTGGGGATGATATAGGACGGGGCTCGACGATGAAACGGATTAAAATTCGATTACGTTTTCTAGCCGAGCCCTCCACACCCTAGCGTTTTAAGTGGGGTTCGAAACGCTGGACGAGGGCACGGCCAGGAACAGACAGAGGGGGACAGAATTAATGAGCTCGATGACAAAGTCAACACCCGCGTTTTTCGACCCTATTCGTAGCCACCGTGTTACCGGTACCATTAAACGTACCAGGCCCATTCGAATATATTTATGACGTTCGCCGGGAGGAAAGGGCTTCGACCTTTACCGTCCGGATACCAATAATCGTAATTGAATTAGACTCCGGAGGCTGATGCGATCGTTGCGATAAATCCTAATTTCGCTGGGCTCGCCGTCATTTGCGCTCTGCAGCAGAAATTGATCAACGTAATGTAACGATCGCGTTTAAAAATGGGAAATCTTCGGTTCGAACCGTATACATAATTGAAATTTACGTTTTTCAACACGGATTAGTCTTTCGGATTAGTTTAATTTTCTACATAGTCGCAATAATCTATTAACGATACCAAGCACAGACATCCTCGACACTTCACGATCATTATTTCACGAATTACATTTTGCATATCATGCAATCATATAATTCCTTCGACCATTTTTGCTTAGTAAAATGCACGAAGCTCTATAAAAGGCAAAAATAAGGCGAGAATAAGAAAATCAAAGTTCCTCGTATTTCTTTGACAGGATTTCTTCAACGGAAAGGAGCTTAACAAATCGATAAACGCGGACGAGGCAGTGGCGTACGGGGCGGCCGTGCAGGCGGCCATTTTGCAGGGTGACAAGTCCGATACGGTTCAGGATCTTCTGCTCCTGGACGTGACTCCGCTCTCCCTCGGGATCGAGACAGCCGGTGGCGTGATGACCGCCCTCATCAAACGCAATACCACGATCCCGACTAAGCAGACGCAGACTTTCACTACCTACTCGGACAATCAGCCGAGCGTACTGATCCAGGTTTACGAGGGCGAGAGGGCGATGACCATGGACAACAATCTCCTTGGGAAATTCGAGCTTTCGGGAATCCCGCTGGCGCCTCGTGGCACACCTCAGATCGAAGTGCGTCATTTTTCTGTTTACAATTTGATCTGCGTCACGTGATCCCTTTGCTAGCTATTTAGGGAGTTAAAGTATTTGAAAAATAAAAATTGATTAACTCGTTCACTATCGGGATCTCATTATGATTTTTTCGGGATTATATCACACAAATTGGAATTTTTTTTAAACTACCACACATATGTGTCGCTGGGCTATAGATCACAATTATACGTTGTAGTTTGTTGCGTCATATACGTGACGTATACGTGACACATCAAATTAGAAAGAACCGAATAGCATTGAAATGCATAAACTAAATAAATACAATTTTTCAAAATGAAGTACGATAAACTTTCAAACATTTGTCAACGTATAGTCCAATTGATTATCCATTGCTGGTTTTGCATACTTCACCGACCTATACAACTGTTGTACAAACTCTAAATAATCTAATATTACCGCAAACCAAACATATTCTTCATGCATTTCACCGTTTTAGAGCTCAACAATTCTTCTTTGCAAATTGACCAAAAATGTCCGTCACATATACGTGACGACATTGAAGAATACAGTGAACTACCTTTTAACGCGATGAAAAATTTTCGATTTGCACTCGTGCAACGCGCTAAACAATCCCGTGTTACGCGTAAGATCAATTTAACGTTTCCATATATTTTCTAATTTTTTATTTAGGAAACGTTGGTTATATATGGATAATGACGCTGACGGTTTAAATAAAGTAACAGTTAATGAATGTAAGAAAAAAAAAAATTATTTAACTTTTAATTAAAATAAAAGTATCTCATTACTTCACATTTATTCACTATCGGAAGGATCAACGAATAACCTCCAGCGAACCTTGTTCGAAACAAGTTAATTCACATTGAGAGTCTGGTCGCGATGAAATAATATTTTGAATTGTTATCACATCTCGCTAGCAATATGCGAGAACAATTACTATTTAGAGAAATGTTTGAACTTGCACAAGATCTTAGTTCTTATTTTTAACATTATTTGTCTGAAATACACCGATGGTGAGTAAAAACCTTACTCAAAAATTTTCTTCCAAACATGTATCCATGGTTTTAGACCAGGTAACTCTGTCTCTGCATACTTACAATAATCAAATGAAAGCTATTGCTTTGCAAATGAAGAAGGAAAGGTTACCAATCGATGAAAATTATATAACATTATTGGTTATAAAATTATATGACGTGGTATCTCGTGAAAAAGATAGCGTTCTTCTGCAAGACGGGAATCCGAGAAATACAACAAAGTACGCTGCATCGGCTGTTTCCGATTGTGCAGTTAATTCGATTTATTTCCCCGCTCAAACGAACAAGGATATCGCGTCTCGGTAGCGACAGACTGCAAGATCGCTAATAAACGTTTCGCAGGCTCCGAGCCAAAGATAAGAAAACAATTCCAGAGAGGAGAGGAGAGGAGTAAGCCTGCTCGGTACCGAGACGAGGCGGTTGCAACGAGAAAAGGAAATCCTTGGCAAGGGTGTATACAGGCAGGCTCGTCGAGAGGGCAAGGAGGGTTAAGAGCCGCGACTGGACAGGGTGGAAAGATCCGTTCCAGACGATTCCGTGTCTTGAGATTTCTTTTCTGCCTGTTGCCGCCAGTGCGCGAGTCGGACGCGGCTCTATTGGAATTGTCAGGCTGTCTGGATAAGCATCGGGACGGAAATCGGACGCGGAAACGGGGCAGCTCGAAGGAATGGAGATGCGGTCTGAACCGCACACTCTCGCATAAACGTCAGAGAAAGTTTCTCTCCTTCTCCTTACTTTTCTCTTTCTCAGTCTTCTTTCATTCTAACACCCCCTAGGTGACCTTCGACATCGACGCGAACGGCATCCTGAACGTGTCCGCCGTGGAGAAGTCGACAAACACGGAGAACAATATAACGATAACCAACGACAAGGGACGGCTCAGCAAGGATGACATCGAGCGAATGGTGAACGAAGCGGAAAGATACCATGAAGAGGACCAGTCGCGGAAGGAGAGGATCGCGGCGAAGAACAACCTGGAGTCGTATTGCTTCAACATGAAGAACACGGTCGAGGACGAGAAGGTCAAGGGGAAGATCGCAGACGGAGATCGAAAGCGAATCGCGGAAAAGTGCGAAGAAATTATCAAGTGGCTGGATAGCAACCATTTGGCCACTAAAGAAGAGTTCGAGTCTAAATTGAAAGATGCTGAAATAGTATGCGACCTTTTGCAGAATTTCTTTTTTAATTAACGCGAGCGTTAATAAACGTAAACACGGTTTGTTATTAGTTTCGTTTGGTTAAGAATACGGCGCCAATTCTAGTGAATCATTTTAAAAATTCAATTAACTCGTTCAAATTTACCATTAACAGGTTTTTTCCTTTCCTGTCAACGATAATTCTACTTGTTTCCTTATCGACTGAATCATATACGATCTTATCATCCGACGATATTGGTGTTTCCAAATAAATATTACAGTTTCTTCGTTTTCTAGGTTTGCAAGCCGATCATTACAAAGTTTTATGGTAGCTCTGGGCCGCAATTTGGATATGGTGGACAAGCTGCGCATTCAACCGATGGTCCAACAATAGAAGAAGTGGAATAAAATTTTACCCATCGTCGATAACACCACGTGTTGCAGTTGCATGGATATCAAATCCCAGAAGTTTCAAACTTTCCAGTCGTTACTCGGCACTAACTATTACTACACACTTATAAAATATGTCGTATACCATACCTTCCCATCGTAAAATAAACATCTCTCATTAATTTCCAACATATTATTTATTGCAAGCGAGTTTGGGAAAGGTAGTTATCGTAATCATTTCGTAATACATTCGAAATATGCGATAATATTGTCAGACTAACATAACGACCTAGCGTCGTCGCTTTACGCGCGTGTGTGTGTGTGCGCGCGCGCGCGCCCGTGTGTGTGTGTGACGCTTTTATGAGTATGTAATGCAACGTGTAAACTGTTTCATCAAACGGGTCCTCTTCACATCACGTTAAAACTAGTATTGTTGATGCTTGTAGAGTATATGTACACAGAGGGATGAGGGACACTATTAAATATAATCAATGACCTTAGCGTACAGTAAATAGAGCCTACGCATTAATGGAACGTTTCTTCTCGTAAAAAATAGATTATGCAGAGCACCATGGTTTTTTTCATCATCATCATCATCATCATCGTCGTCGTCGTCGTCGTCGTCCTCGTCGTCGTCGTCGTCGTCGTCGTCGTCGTCGTCGTCGTCGTCGTCGTCGTCGTCATCGTCATCACCACCATCATCACCATCACCATCATCATCATCATCATCATCATCATCATAATCATCATCATCATCATCATCATCATCATCATCATCATCATCATCATCATCATCATCATCATCATCATCATCATCATCAATCATCATCATCATCATCATCATCGTCGTCGTCGTCGTCGTCGTCGTCTTCCTTTTTTCTGATCTGCGAATCGACTGGGGTATCTTATGTACACAATTTCCCGCGTCGTTTTCGCGGAGAATCACGATGAATCGCTACGCTGTAATGCTGCTTGTAAGCACATTACGAAAAAGTGTGGCTAGGTATCCGGTCGGTCGGACGGCGAGATTACAGTATCGCCGCCATATCGGCGCGATATCTTGCGGACAATCGAGAAAACAAACGAGGAACAGAAACTGACTATAAATGTTGCCGTAAAATTTTATGCCCTCCGCTCAGTTATTCGCACGCGCACACTACAATCATTGTTTTGCTCGTTTTCCTCGTTCACTGCAAAACGGTTCGATTGCCCGGATCACTTTCCAATTCGTGACACACTGTTTCGATCGTACCTAAAATATCGATCCAATTACTTTTCCTTTCTTTTTTTTTTCTTTCATAGATAGCTCACTGTTCGGAATATTTCGAAACACTTGATCATTAGAAATTCCAATGGCTCGAGTATCGGCAAATTTAACGTATTCGAACATTAAAGCGGAAAAGAATTATAACATAGGCACAGTTGGAGCATTGGGAAATCGATAGTAGGTCGAAATGGATTCGATTTTTATAAAACTCTTCGCTCTGCCGCCGCCAAGCAATTCGAAGTATTCCGATATACTCACCTCGTTTACCGCAACTTAGCCGCGAATGGCCGATAATTATGCAATCGCATCGCGAACCGATCGCTGGAACGAGTAGCAGAAGACCGATTCCATCTCGAGATCTTTGAGTCTGCCAGTAAGTATCTCATTACCGAGCTCAAAAACCCGGAGGATCCTTCGCTTCGAATATCCGCGGCGTCTTCTCCGTCCCCGGAATCATTGTCGAGATCGAGCATGATCGAGACGATCGTCGAAACGAAGAAGACCGGTGTAATAATAAAAAAAATTAAAAAAAAAAAGGGGTTAAAGGTGGAAGTAGGAGCGACGAACAGTTTCTGAGAACGACCAAGGCATAAAATTTTTCGTGAGACCACCATGGAGGCTCGAAATCCTATCGATTACCATTGAGACGTTCGTTTTCGAGAGTCCTTGGTACGGTCTAACAGAAGTAAGTAAGATCACAAGCGTCATAGAGACTCACGAGAGCCTCTGGGGTTAGAACAAAAACGTAAAAAATAGTAATCGTTGTATAGCGTGTGAGCATGTATAATGATTCTGGATATGCGTATCTGTGGTCGCACACTCGTCACTGTGTACGCGTGTATTGTCTCGTGTACGTCTGCGTGGCTGCGTGTCCGTGTATTTCCTACAATCTATCATCGTTTAAACACTAACTTGTTCCGTATTTAATAATTATGCATATATATACATGTTACAACGTCGGTTTGCTTGCCTGAATCGTTCGGATATATATATATCTGACGACCACGTTGACTCCTTACCCTTTATATCACATATCGTATATAAGAAGGCACCAGAAGTAATTCTAGGTCAAGAATCTTTACCGCGTACGCATTATGCTAACCAGGTAATGAAAACATCCGTAAGCTGTACACGTGTTTGCTTTCGATTGCGTCCATCCGCGAACAGAACACGTCCAGATGTAAGAACATCTCCTCCCTTTCCCCAAACATTTTCAAGCGTCCACTCTACAATTCTATCGCCGAGAAACAAACGCGTACCTAAAAAAATTGGATACGTATATGCATATTATATTAAAATTCCGATTCTCCTGAACGTGTCTGACACCTGAATCACAAAAAAATTTCCCACGTTAATTCGACTGGGAATTTCACTCGGACTAAACCATCGAACAATCGATTTCGAATCACATAATTTTACGCAGCGTAAGAAACCACCCCCGCTCCATTCACAGTCTGCGTCGTTGCAAACGCGCTAACCGTTCGTGGCGCATGCCCATCCGTGTTCAATTCGCGCGCCATGCGGAACACGGGTACAGTAGACGCGAGCTAGGCAAACGACTAGGCACTTGGATCTTCAAGATCGTCCATAGTCACGCGATCAGCGACGACTTGGTTTGCGCATGAAAACGCGGTACATCGATAATAAAATGCGCTTCTCCCTCTTGGCGCTTGGTTCATCTAGGACTCTTATGGATATATACAAAAGAACGCGTGTGTACATGTGTGGGTATGTGTGTTTTTCTGAGAACCAGTCAAACTGCCAATACGTCTATTCGCTAGGGATTATCGCGTTCCGTATCAGCAATTCGAAAAACACGCGTGGCAGGATCGTTTAATATGTATTCGACGGGTGATCGTAAAACAAACCCTGGATCCGTCGTCGCGTACTCCTTCCTGTCGCAAGGAAAGAGCACGCTCGAGGGAGCACGCGCTCGACACGCGAACAGCACCGCGACGTCCGCGACTAGTCGATCGCCTCCCTCAACGCGGCCAGCTGCTCCTCCCCGAGCTTCACCTTGTCCTGAATCTCGCGGCCGTCCACGATCAACTTTGCCTTCATGTTGATGAAGTGCTGGTAATCAGCGAACTCCTCCTCGTTCAGATACTTGGAGAGAATCGTCGACACGTTCACGCTGCGTTTGTCGATGTTGCTCTTCAGGATTTTCGCCTCTTCCAACTGGTCCACCAGCTTGTTCCTCTTGCTCTCCAGAATTTTCTGTAAATTGAACAGGAAACATTTGTTACTCGATTTTACGAAGCTAAATTCAGGCGCGTCTACAAAGGAAAAGAAGTCTAATTTGTAGCTACTTGTTGAAACACAATGCAGCGTCTGCGCAACATCGACCGAGAAAGGGTTAAGAATTGTTCCGAATTTGGCAGACGCGACGACTAGTTCGGTCGAAGGTTACCGCGACGGCTCCTCTTTGATTATACAAAGAAACGAGTTGCGTAAGAGGTTTCCTCTCTCGATAAATCAAGACGACTACCTGTCGGTCGCGCGAGTAATTGCGCGTGCACTTTCCGGCTTTCCTACTTTAACAATTACAAATCGCCTTACGGCAACCTGTAATATCGCAAGTCGACAACAGCCCAAGGACAGCGTGTAAATTTTCAATTGAACGCGTGTTCTCTCGATTATAGTCACTGTTTGTTTGAAAACACGTTTCTTTAACGGGGAAATTACAGTCCGCTTCGATCGACCACGGACGGCCTTGCGTCATAATTGTTTATCGAAGTACAAGTTTCCAGAGGTAAAACTAAACATTGGATATTCGCAGCTTTAATTAAATCATCGCGTGTTTCCCGGTAATAACATGTTCATGGCTGATGACCACATTGTTGCAAGTATCACCGAGATTTCTTTCCAGTAGAAAAGGAAAACAACTTAATCGACACGTTACATCGTAACGTTACTATACATATATTTCAGTAATTTAATACGAAAGCAGTGTTCACGCTAATGTAGCTTTCAAATTCTATGCGATTATGAACGATTAACTCTGCACTCGGAGCGGAGCTCCGTCCATTTTAAAATTTGTCTTCAAACTCGAGGGCGCCTGAATGAAGAAAATGCAAATAATTATCAGTTTAAAAACAAATCGTAATAAATTGATTTATTCTATTAGCAAATTACAATAATAATGCTGTTACTTTTACTAATATTTTTTGTTTCGAGTGCAAAAGATTAATGTTATCAGGATTAAATTCGATTACCCACCCTTTCCGCGTGATCTGTTGGCATTCCGTAGAGGGCGTTCTCAGCTCGCGCCAATCTGCCGCTTAAACCAAGAAGGAGGCTCGTAATCTTGCCCACTTCTTCCACGTGGAGTCGATATTTCGACGCTTCCGCTGGCCTCGCGACCGATGAGATCCTCGTGGCGACTCGTGCACCCAGTGCATCGTTCACCTCGCCTTCTTCGCGCACGGCTTCCTGCTCAGCCCTCAGGACCACCAGTTTCTTGTCCAACCTCATCATCAGCTCTTCCTGCGAGGAAAATTTCAACAACGATTTTTACAACATCTATCCGTAGATCCAATACCAAACTAATAAGAGATCGGCGTTTTCATTAGTTCGCGTGAAGGAAAACATAAGAGTTGCAAAAATGGTTGAGTAAAAAAATGGACGACTGCCGGGAATCATTCGCATAAGCTAGCAAAGAAGCAATATTTTTCGAACATAATTTTTTCGGTGGACAAACTTATTATTGGCAGCGTCCCATTTGTCTCTGGCATTACTCAACTCGAAATAATAACTCTTCTACTACCAATAGAAAACTTCCAATTAAATAGAAAACTTTAGTAGAAATAAATTTCACCTCCGTAATGCGACATTCGAATGATGTGCTAGACTTGCGATGTCCCCCCTCTGAGGGGACATCCGAGTACAACGGGATAATAAATAAACTATTATATTATACGCGATTCTACAATGAAAAAAATTCAGCCATTGCGTGTTAAAACGATTCACCTATAGACGACCCTTTCCTAATTAATATTCTACGTGGCATTCAGCGTTCCCTCACCTTCTTCTGTCTGAGATCAAGGCTGTCAGTCGGGACGACGGGCGGCGCGTCCTCCTGCCGCGTCAGTTCCTCCACGTTGCGCGGGTATCTCGTGAGGAACCTCGCCTTCCCCTCGGACGTGGTGAAGTAAGCCGACGTCGGGGACAGGGGGCTGGTTGGGTCCGTCGATAGCGGGGTGACCGGAGCGGAGGATATAGTCTCGTCGTGTCTGCAACAAGCGAAAACGTTTCCGTCTCTAAATCACTTCACCGCGACCGGTTTCGACGTAATCCTGGCAGCGAACAAAATCCTTGAGCACAATTCTTGATCGTGGATGACACGGATTGCGTCATCGTCGACGGCATGACTCACGATCAGATCGATCGGCACGTTTCTCGAGGAACGGGCCTACGTCTCTCGGATGATTTACCGGCCCGATAGGAACCCGCGGACGCGTCTCTTGTCGTGTGAGGATCACGCATTGGCGCCCGGACGCTTCAGCGGCGCGTCCCTCCGCGCGTTGTCAACTTTAACGTCTCTCTAATTTTCAGACAGAATTTTTATTCAAGAGAAACATCATTTCCTGTATTAACACGTTGACTGCCACGGTAATTTTTAGAATTACAATCGAAAAAGTAAATTTAATTTAGTTTAAAATGCTAAAAAGTTTAGAACATGCGTGTGTGTCTGCTTTTTTTAAATCTTACGGATTATCTCGTAGTTGACTTATTTGATTTTTTTATTTTTTCTCTTGATTTGTTTTCTTTCCAAAAGTTATCCAGTCATATTTACATTGATATCTTACGAATTTAATTGTAAATTCGTAATGCACAAATATGCAAATAAACAAAGTACAAGACCTACTCGTAGTTAGCAGACTTAATAACAAATCATTATTGATGCACATGTTATAATAAAAAGCGCTGTGTTAGCACGAGAAGGACGCGTACACGTAATATCCGTAAAATAAATACCAAGGCATGTTGATCTCCTAGAAACATTCACCAGTGAAACGGTGCAAATCCAACAGCCGTGATTCTGGCTTTGCGAAAAACTCTAGAAATGCATTCTGAAACGATCATCTGGACGTTCCCAGAGCTTCGCAATTACATATTTAACGATTTATTTATCGTACGTCCGCCAATAGCGGCTTTACGAAAGAGGAGAAAGTACTAAAGAAAGGAAAGCGCGGTTCGAAAAGCTATTACGTTCGAACCGACTGGTTCGCCGCGGCCAGACGAGGACGGGGCGCGATTAATGAAAAGCGGAAGTGGATGCTGCGGCGAACGCGACCACCAGGATGCGTTTACGCGCGCATCTTCCGTGACCGCTTTCGAAAGCGTTTCTGCTACGCTCAGGTGTGGTAGGAAGCTTTTTACCGGGTTCCTTCGTCCAGTAAACGGAGGAACGTTATTAAGTTTCCGGCGATGCCCTCGGAGGAACGTTAGTTGGGCGGGACGCGGCTCCAGGGTGCATAGTTAGTACGTGATGAACGAGTTCGTCGTACGCCGGAGATTAATTCAGATTATTAGAGAGAACAGGTGTGCGCGATATATTACGAGAGGGATGTAACGGTTTTCACGATGTACTTCTCCGTCGTGTCGTTGGTCTCCATCGTTGACGGAAGAGTGCGACGGCGACCCCGTGGAAAGATCGGCCGAGACGATGTCACCGCTCGTCCGTGGCAGACTGGCGAACGAAATGATGCGTAGACCACCGAGTAGCTAACCTAACAATATCATTTATGACTAGTTACGTAACCGTCTTGCGCCTCTGGTACTTTCTCCCGGCGCGTGCCCGCGGAAATATTGTCCGCGTCCGAACGGACAGTTTTGGTTTGGCGGGAAACGGGGAAGCTTCAAGTGAAAAAGCACTCAGTTATTTACTTTCCAACGAAAATGAAAATTTTGAAAGAAGGGAAAATGACCTTTGTCTTTCTCGATGTGAAAAGTTCGAATTAGAGAAGACATCTCCTACTTTCGAGTAAACTTTCGCTAATCACAAAACCTTAATTTACCGTATATATCCCCTGTGTCATGGATTCGAAGAGCGCAAATAAATAAGAATATGTATAAAAAAAAAACCACAGACGAATCCAGAGTAATTAGGAGGACGTGCATTGCGCGTGCAGCTCGACGTTGTCGATTCATAATGGCCAACTTGAAAACGACAATTAAATCCCAACGTTAATGGAGCTCGTTTAACGATGCTTGTCTAGGAATCTTGTGGTCACGCCCACGTGAACATTGGTCGTTGCTCGGTAAAGGACGACCTCTTTAGTCGAGGATCTTGTTCGCGGTACGCTATCAAAAATGGCAAACTCCTTGACATCGTTCCAGCGCGATCGAAGCTAGAACATTTCTGGAATCCCCACGTGAAAATTCATTCGACTCGGTTCGTGTATAACGACGTAGACACGACTCGCGGTCGATAATCGTGCGTGATCAAGGTGTTTGGTGAAAGTGCCAGCCGCAGGTCCCCGTATGCGGCAACCTGCATGAAATATCGACGTCACGTACGGTCCGGGACGATCGCTTAACATTTATATAACGAGATAACGGGAGGAAATGGCGCGGATTTGTTAGACGGCGTGCAAATCTCAGTAGTTTCTCAGCTATGAAAATTACGGAATTTCATAGGCCTGTTTCTTTTAACCCTAATGATTTCTAGCATCTGTGCGCACATTCGAGTCATAGCTTGTAAAGGAAATTGGCGTTAACGAGTGTTTTCTCAATTTAAATCGCTAATAAAACGCAAGATTATATTACACGAAATGTCAGTTGCTCGTGGTTAAAGTAGATGCACATTCGCTTCTAATTAATATTATATCTTCATCAACCGAAACATATTATCAATAATTTACCATATTTTAAGTCTACTTTCAGAAAATATAATTTTTTTTTTAATACGAGTGAAGCTCGTTGCTTCGAGTAAATGGCGAAATCGCACCTTAGACACGAAAATGTTGGAGACAAGTCAGAAATTCAATTCCATAGAAAGGTAACCGAAAATGAAAACTTTCGAGAAACTGTGTTGCAGATTGCTGTCTTTCCAGTGGCGAATGTTTTACGACCGCCACATAACTAACAATATTATATTGTTAGTTACACTCATGTACATATAAAAGAGCTAACAATATAAAGCATCGCACGCGCACCACGTTGCAGTTTTCAAGATATTTAAAAATGAAAAATCGTCAAATGTACTTGGAACACGGGACAAAATTTAATCACCGTTATCCAACATAGCGATGGAATCCTATAGTCCCTATAGTTGCGGGTGTCGGAGAACCGCCACACAAGTACAATGCATCAGAAAAACTGAAATTATATGCTACGACTTAATATAACTTTTTGCTTCAGACATGCTAAAACCAAACGTTAAATACCATATAAGCGCGTTTATATTCCAAGCTCCCAATTCCAATTTCTGAGCGCAGCCTTTCCAACGGGGTCCATAAATAACCTTCGCGTCCGCCACGGCTCATGCACGCGAGCCTTCGGTTCGTGAATAACCAGTTTTCAAAGAGCCCTCAATTATCCGAATTACAATAATAACACTCACTTTTTCTCCTCGTCTTCGTTTTCAGAGCACGGGGTCGCGGGCTCCTCGAGGGATAGCCGACGCCTGGGTCTCGGCTGCAAGGTCGCCTCCACCCTGAACAAACCGGAAACGTAGTCGGCGGGCTTCTTGTGCTCTGGCGCTGGAACTGATAAGAAGAATGGGAGTCTTTAGACGTTAGACGCTCAAGTTGATCCCTGTTCTGGTCGTGTCGTAACCCGTGTACGTGGGGCGTATCGAGTGTAACTGCGAGATACAGGCGCAACGACGTATAATTGAATAACACGGTTGGCCGGCCGATTGGTTTAACGCTTATTAAAATAAAAGGTCGTCGGCCCGACCGAGTGGACTCCACCTCGTTATGAATGACGCACCAGCGCATCGACGGACATGCAGCAATATCCGCGAATTGGGCCATGTCACTAAGACTTATCTGTACGTTTGTGACACTGTTGTCGCAACGTGAGTAATCAAATTCGCGAGCAGGCGGATCGAAGATGTTTAGACAAGTTACTGTTAGACGAACCAAGTCGATCTGGCAGTGATAAGCTGTCACGGTTTAACGGAAAAACCACAAATACCGGCGTCTGCCTGGCTCTTATCAAATGCCGTTGCGATCGTTGCGAATGCGGGTAATCGGGGCTTAGCCTGAGCTGGGAATTAAGTAATGTACAGCGATAGAGAGAAAACTTGCCGCATCCGAATTGCTAAATAAAGGGATACGAGCGTTTGCATAGAGGAATTTGTGCGTAATTAACCCTTTGTGCTCGACGACTTTTTTGGTTAGCCGAAATAGCAATTCGAGATGACTTTGCGTGTATGCGACGAGTGTCTTACAGGTAACATAAAGTGATTTCATATTATTTTTTTTCATTTTTATTTCCCCGAGTATCAATTTTATTCTCGAAGGTATTTCGCTGGATTCATTGCAAGGTATCCATTTTGCATTATTAGAGTCTTGTGGGGTATCGCTGTCACTTTTGGATTCGCTTTCTATCATTCTAATTTTCTGATTTCTAACACCTGATGTTATTTTATTCATAGAATTCAAAAATTTATTCACATAAATAAGGTTCGCAAAAATATCGCGAAGACAATTTGTATAATAAAATATATTTTTTCTTCGTTTTACGTATTTGTCTAGTAAATGGATTATGATTTCCAATGTTTAATAGAATTTAACTTAAAATATACTTAATACTTAAAGCCCCGATTAGCCTATATTGCAATTGTAAACAATTGGAAGCGCTATATCTTCGAAGATAAAAATGGTTATTTAACGAAATTCAGCACGTCAGAACTTGGACATCTCCTTGAAAACGGTTTTCGAATCTATTGCCGCCATTTTGTGCCTCGCAAAAACCTTTGACCCCTTATATCCGAGCAACCAATTGAGATATCGAGATAAACGATTTCAATGACGCCATTTTCTCCATCTATTTTAGGGAATGACTAAATGGTATCGTTTCCTTTTCAGCGCTGTCTTATGATTATTTTACGAAAATCGAAGAAAGAAAAAATTGACGTATTTTTCATTACTCGAGAAAGTATAAATATACTATACGCATAAGGAAGGCTCTATCGTATTATAATATTATATCTTACCCTTTTACTGTTCGAATGAATAATTATTACGACTTAAAACTTCTTCCATTTTAAACAATGTACCAACTCACCTAAAAGCGGCACCAGTTTGTCGTTCGGACTGAGCTGGCTCGCCAAGTCCCTGCCCAGCTCTTCGCACTCGATCTCTTCGGGCAACTTCTTTCTGCAAGGCGGAATCTCCTGCAGCTTGGCCGATGCTTCAACTTCCGCGGTCTCGAGAATGTCAGTCTGCGAGGCGGCGTCGCTAGTAGCCGCGTTCACTCGGAGCACGATCTCCGTACGCTGAACTAACGTCAACCCCTCTATTCCTGGCTGAGGCGATACGCACGGCGACGCCGGAGGGGACGATCTGTCTTCCTCAACCGGAGAATTTCTCGGCGACGACGAGGAAGAGGCTTTCGACGCGCTGGAGATCAAAGACGTCGAGGATCTGCCGCCTCCCGATCTGGATTTGCTCAACGAGGACGATCTGTCGACTCGCAGCTCGATCTCGTTCGTTTGGTTCGGCTGAACAGGCGAGCTGGATCTGTTCGAGGAACCAGTGTTGTCCGTCTGGGTGGGACTCGAGACCTTTCTGTTGTTGGGGGAGGAGTCTTCGTTCTTGGCGAAGCTGCTGGACAAAGTTCGCGGAGACACACGGGGATCCGAGGATCTACCGGAGGAGGAACTGGAGCAGCTTCCGGATCGCCTGGGCACCGCGCCTCTCGAACTGTCCCCTTCCACTTGGTCCGGTGTCCTCGGCGGCGAACTGTTCGGCGCCGGTGGTCTCTCCGAGACTGGCGACGCCTCGATGGAACTTTGCGCTTTGTGGCCACGTGGCCAGCAACTGTCCGTCGTGATCGTCATCGTCGTGGACGTTGAGGACGTCGTGATACACGTGGTGATGGTGCTGGTCGACGTCGATGTGGCGTTCGTTCTCTTCTCGTTACGCCGGTTGAGCAGCTCGATGTTCTGCGAGGTCATTTCGATCGTTGCGCTCCGTTCGCGGAAGAACTCCTTTTCAGCTACCGATGAGGAGGTGTCCATGCTTCGACTCTGCTTCTGATCGCATTATTTGATGAATTAATTTTTCATGAAGAAATTCAAGTTACCTTTCGATGGAAATAGTTGTACGCATGCATATTAAATATTAACATGATTGTAACTTTAATTTTGATCTTATGATATAACAAGGGATCGTATCGAACATTATAATCATTTCTCTTGCCAGTTTTAGCAAAATTACAGATTTCATGTGTTCCCTTGCAAAACATAAGCTGGTGTCTACACGAGATTTATATCGTTTTCAATTACAAACTTGTTAATATCCCAGTTACCGATGCATCCTAGGTAATAGGCTTTCGATCATCTTATTAACAACTACTAAAATTGAATAAATAAATACTTGTTCCGATAAACAAGTGTATCCGCAGCGACCACACCGTTGCACTCGAGTAACCCACTGCATCGAGGATGCATCGGCAGCGAGCGTGCTAAAAGAAATATTACCTCTCTGTTCTGAGGTAGGGGCTCGCAACTGGCCGCCAGTTTTCTGCGTTCGCGTTCCAGCTGTCGGTTCCTGTCGTTAAGGACCTCGACGCTCTGGGGCGACAGCCGTTCCCTACGCTGCTCATAATCGTGCCTTTTCTCCTGCTGCCTCTTCTCCTGATGATGATGATGATGGTGGTGATGCTGATGTCGATCCTCCAGGTTATCGTTGTTATTATTCTCGCTGGTTCGCGATCTCGCCTCGCTCGCCTGCAGTTTTTTGTTCAAATCGTGCGACAACTTTCCGATCACCTCCGTCGAATGTTGTTGCTGTTGCTGTTGTTGCTGCTGCGTGGACCGTTCGTCCAGACGATGATGAAGAGCGTCCACGCTGTGCGACTTGGATAGCTCCGGCTGCTGCGAATGGTGATTGTTGTGATGGTGATTGGGATGGTGCTGCAACGGATGATGAGGCGTGACGCGCAAAAGAACCGGATCGTCGTGATCCCGCGGCGGTGGCCAGTCCTCTAGGCGAGACGTCGGTGACATGGTTCTCTTGTAGCTGCCCTCGGTGTCGGGCGCCCCACGCTCCCGTCTGTATGCCAGGTAAGAGGCCTTCGATTGGCTCCTGCAACGAGAAAATTGGACACGGTCGTTAGAAGATCGTGACGAAATTAGATCCCGATAGAAGGTATGAGAGTTGCTCGAGATATGACCTGTAAGTGAATATCTGGTGGAATAGAACCTGCGGAGAAGAGAAATCGCTCCATCTATATTGTCGTGCTTTAAGACGGTTTAATCGTTATTCAAGAAAACATGTTTTGTTTTGTAATTATATATAATATAATATTGCTACTTGAAATTATAGTTTTCATTTGGATAGAATTGTAATTTATTGTCGAATATCTGGCCGATTAACAAAATTCGGTTAAGACCTATGTAGTAGTTTTAAGGTAAACAAGATGTGATAATGATCTGCGATATTTATACAATAATAATATTACCAGATTCGATAAATATTTTTAACTAAATTAATTATTATTATCTTCAACGGTAACGATTCTATTTGACCACGCTATCAGTCTTGGCAATTATTAAATATTTGTAGAATGACCCAAATGCGTGTTCAATTTTTGTTTACCAGCCCTGCTTTTAAATTTATTTACACGATTTTATCGATGTTTCAAAGTTCTTAGAGGCACGTTCCATTTATCTAACGTTTCATTGCTACGGGATAAAAAACACGATTATTCTCACAAGAGATAATCCGTCACTTAGCAAAACAAATATTCCTGATTCTCCGATATTGGTTCAAACTCCTCGTTGTTCGTATATCGTCCGTCCGGTGCCACGCCCGAATTTCGCGTTATTGCTCGGCCATGGATAATAAACGCGCGGAAATAGAACAACGTGGTGGCAGGCAGATGAGGCGCGCACAGCGATGCTTACCCATCGTTCGAAATGCAAATGGCCACAGCCGTACGTAGTACACCCGTTTCGACCCGTTACTACAAGGTTACACTTGAATTTCCAGTACGTACGCGTCGAGTCGCACGGACAAGATCGTTCGAATTTTGATGAGGCTCGTTTATATGGACGTGAAAAAAAGCGGGCGCGCTCATAACCGACGATTCGTAACCAACGATGCGGGCGTAAGAATAATATACGGCTCCGTATGCTTGAATTTTTCAATACGAGTTCATTAAAACTTATTAAAGTATCGGTATGCAAATTTCCTCCCTGAGCATTACGGGATACGGATCTCTTTTGCGCGCCGATTTCTCACGCGCCTTACCTGTACATTCTGTGAGAAAATACCGAGAGAAAAGGAAGATTAGCGTTTCCCTTGCTCAAAATTGCAGGAAGATCGGACCTACAAGATAAGATTCGTACCACGGTTCATAACGAAAGTATAACAGAGTTCGAACGACGAATAATTGCGTTCCGAGATTTCAGTTTCCTCCTTCTTGACCGCTAAAAACAATAGGACACTTGAACAAACAAGACAATTTAACCTGCAGTGAGCATGAAATATGCGACATTTATATCGCGCCATAACGACCGTTATAACACTTATCCTATTAATATTTTATAGGAATGATCTGCATGCATACATTCATAAGCGTAATTGCTACGTCGTGATCGATTTCGAGCGTCGTCGCGTCGAGTAACAGTGGGGGTAACGGGACGGTTATGCGTGGACGCGAATAAACGCGCGAGCCGATAGAATGGAAGTTCCTCGTCGATCCCCGTTCCTTCCCTTTTATTTATTCTAATATACTTTACCGCGATATATTTACGTTTCTGCGCCTAATTGACACGCAATCACACGGTTGGTTTCTGACAAAGCTCATTATCTTCGCTCGCTCATCCCTCGTGCGATAATAATTTATTCTCGTATTCCCAATTGTGCATGGGATTGCCATCGCATTTTGTCGAACGGGTATCGCGATTCCCCGAACGGAACAAAGTGCTCTTTACCAACCGTACGGGGAGAGAGTAAAAGTGAGCCATTGTTCAGGCTTGTCTGGCTTGCGAAATTCCTACGGACCCATCCGCGATGATTAATCGTGAAGCGTGATTGATTAATCGTCGAACGGCTCGTCTATCGTCGCCACGAGCGACGGACAGGGAGCCCTCTGATGTTCGAATTGTAATGCGAGTGAGGGTCGATCGAGACCGGATACGTGGTGGCTCCGATGCGTGCGTTGCGTGAATCTAAACGAGGTAGCGTTCGTTCCGCTTCGGGGAACGGTCTCGATCCTTTCCCAGCGGTTTTTCCGCGAAGAAATCACGCGCGCGTGGAAAGCAATCACGATCCTCGCGATGACGAGCAACGGTCTCTTCGTTTGTCCACAATCAGCCGAAATTGCGTAACACGCGAGTTTCGTGCGAAACTCGTCGTAATAGGGAGGAAAGTGTAACGTCTGCCGCCTGGTTCGAGCATGCGAAACGCTTTCTCGATTGGTAGATCGATCTAACGATTCTAACGACTTTACTTGAATTTTCTCATCTTTCGGTTACGACTGGACTTTACGTTTACTAATTGGTAGTATAATCGAGTACGATACGTTTTAAAGCAAAGGACGACATCACAATCTTCACATTTCTACGGCGATCATCTCGTTGTATTATTCTTAGAGCACGCTTTACACAGTTTTGTAACCTATTTTTCGGATAGTCAGGCAATAAGTTAAACGTACGTATAGATAGAGTGAACTGCCTCAGAAAAACATATTCAGGAAAGCCATTGTAGTGGCGTTCAATACCTGAAATTAGAACGATATACGCATCGCGAAAAATAAAAAATGACAATTTAAATCAACTTTCGATTAATTCGTCGACTAACTTTTGTTATCAAAAAGATTGGTATGAAATTAAATGCTGGTAATAGTATCATTATGGTTAGTATGAAATTAATAAGTGGACGATATAAAGCAGGAAAAGCACAAATTACATTGTTGCCCAATTGGTATTTGTAATATTTGGCTGCCAGTGGAGGCTTCACATATTTTCAATACTGACTCTTAATATTTAAATATTGACCAAAAGGGATTAAAATACTGACCAATAAAATACAAGCCATATAGATAAGTTGCATTTACATTTCTCAAACTTTATACCAGCTATACTATTGAAAACAAATCCACTCTGAAGATGTTCCGCCTGCTCAAAAGATGCCAGTTTGTGCCAAGAGTGCCAGTTGTATGGTACCTCGTTTTCAAAAATACCACACCGACATGAATTGAATTTGTTCAATTTTTTTTCTTTAATTTTTTCTAATAGTGAATCTTATCGTTTGTTGAAAATTTTTAAACTTTCAATGACAATATTTCTTTTAACAATGGATTGTTAATTTTTTGTATCAAATAAAAACTCATTATAGTATCATTCGTATTCCGCTCGACACGAATACACGTCATCTCTTGATTTTAATTGGTAAAACAACTGTTCTTACAACTTTTGAGTCGTTTCTTTCCTATTAATTTTCATGGATTTCGAAAGCGATGACAATCAGTACCGCTGTAATTACTCAAATCGGTCGAGCGAGACCGGCGTTAGCGATCGATATCACTCAAAGCGGCTTCTATCATTAATTGCCAGCAATGCCAGGGAAGTTTAATTCGTCGCAGCATATCTATGTCGAATTCGACCGTTTCAAACGGATCCAGGCTGATATTGCCATGCTCCGTCTGTCGGAATACCGTCATCGCGTGCTGGATTTATAGCTGCGAATATACACGCGCTCTGAAACGTGCGTCCAGTAATAAGAACAACGCGAAACGCGGTTAAACAAACTATGACTTGAATCGCTTTCTTGAATTAATCGATTGGTTAAACGTGGTGTCGAGTCGAACATTATTTCGTTACGAATTGCAATAAGAAACTTCTCTGTTTAGAAACCGAGTTAACGAGTCGAATAGTTTCACGCAAAATGTTTCGCACGGACAAGGAACACAATGCAGAAAATTGAAAAAGAAATTGTCCAGACGTTCCCGAAGGCTTCGTGCCTAGTTCTGCGCGGAGTCTCCTAACCAGGAGTTCACACGATCACCCCGCCGCCGGCGGGGATTTCTGTCCCGTTCTGGTTAGGATCGTGCGTGGCTGCCGGCGGAAAAGAAAGTTTTCGCCGTAACGAGGTAACTCCGGCGAAGGACGAAAGTAAAATTCGCGTCTTGATTCTAATCACGCCGTTGGCCGCGGCACGATTTCGTCGCGACCGGAACTTTTCTGACGACTCGTCATAATTTTGTCAACAAAAACCACCGGCCGGCAAACGGGTTGAACGACTCTGTTGCTCGACTTTCGACTTTGACAAATTTTCCATGGATTCGTGACTGTTGCTTGGATTTATTCTCAACTTCTTCTTAACATTTATTTAAGAACGTAAACACCAGTTGTTTTTCAATTACACATCCTGTATTTCTGATCACGTTTGCTTCGTGTTCAAATTATGGTAATGCCTGAAGCGTGCATCGTACTTTTGAATAGTTAAATCTCTTGTAACGCGATTCATTCATTCCACCTTATATATGGAAATCGCGCTATAAGAAACTCAGAAGTAAGTAAAATGTAAGTCAGTTGAAAATTCTATCAGTACAAAAAGCAAGATATAGTTTAACACATATATGAAATTATTACTAATTATTATTATTATTATTAATTAGTTATATGGGAGCGTTATAAAAGGGTTGACTGAATTATTAGTCGGCTGAATTTGACAGTGGTACTAATGCCGGGCTTACCATAAAGTGTGTCAAGTGAAACGCGAGCGATTCAATTTAAAACTGATGGACGAACTGCCAAACGGGCACGAGACCCGCATCGAACATCTATCATTAATTCATGCTACCTGTCCTTTGAGTAGGTTCATACAACGCTTCAAGCTTCGAAAAGGTCGGATCGACAGTTGGAGAAAAAAAAAGTGGCGATCCGACTGGTCTGTCATTTCCGAATCGCTTCCGCGTACCTTGCTCCTGTGGTTACTCGAATCTCTTGCATCTCTTGCAATTCTGCATTGCTTTTTCATTTTTTCCATGGTTTGTCATTTAACTTTTTGTGAGCGCTTTCATCATTTGGCAAGTGTTCTTTTTCTTAACCTCTTAATTGGCGAGCTACGCCCTCAGCATATTTAAATGCTGCAAAAGCATATAAATTTGCTCTAATTAGAACAAAATTATTATGAAATCTTCAAAATTTTTTCATTGTACATAACGGCACTAGACGTCTTATGAAAGAAAACAATTGTTGAAATTTTTCCTTAGTCTTTAGTAATATTAAAGCTATTAATAATACATTTATTCAAATTGAAATATTTTAGTTTTATTTCGCAATAACTCGACACACTTGAGACTTGCATTCAAATTAAATAGACTGCATACGCACGTTTTTTTTTTTTTTTTTTTATGTAAATCGTAAGGCAACGTATTAACACCTTGTGCCTTCTTTTCTCTTCTCCATGGTTCATCGTTCAATCATTGAAGAACAGTGGTCCAACGGATTCCATTGTAGAGCGTTGCGTTATGCAACGTGGCCGTGTAGTCCGATGCGTTGCGCAATGCTGCGCGTGATATATAATTTTATAAGTATATACAATTATGTGAGCGAACACCGGAGGAACAGGAGCCGCGAATATAGAAAACCACGAATTCCTGTTGCGTTCGCCGGCTACGTAGGGTAGAACGGTTCAGAACGAATGGATGAGCCATCAAAAACATAAAATTCAAGAGTATCGTAACGACTAACCCTTACGCTGCGACTATTGCAAACGATGTTGAAGCAATTGAGCTTCTTTTTAGGATAAAAGATTTGACAGCCAGAACTTTCTTCCTGAAAGTAACGCTTACCTGCGTGAGGCATTGTAGTGGTAATCAGGGACAAGTGTTTCCCAAACTTTTCTGATCGCGAAACCGAAACGAAAACGAAAATTTGAGTTCGACAATTCTTAGGAACACTAAAATAAATTTGAATTTCTAGTTATCACATTACGTATAAATGATAACACAGATATATTAGATAAACGAAATAAAAATTTATTTCAATTTTCATGCAATACCTATAAAAACAGACAGTGTTTCGTTGTTCTCTACATCGCTCTAATAACTTTTTTATGGAACACTTAGTAATTGTTTGCACACGTTTATCACGGTGTCGTTTGTTTTTCCTTTTTCCCAAACGTGAAAAATCTCCAGTTATCAAGATATCAAGAGGATAAATACAAGTAACCCTTCTACAGCATAGTAGATAAGCTCCGGGAATTCATTAAAAGCAAACATTTTCTTTAAATCCCTTATAAATAACTCAACTATTAAAAATATAAAAAATATAAAAGTATCTCTGTGATGGCAAGCCCCCGTTATGACATCGGAATGGAGTTAACAAATGAATAAGTTATAATTTATTTCTACATTATTTCTTCTTAACATTACTTTGTGGTAATTTAGTTTTTAAATGTATTAAGCAAAAATCGTGTTATCTAGTTGAAGAAGTGCAGTGTCGTACAAAGGTTTTTCGCAATTTTCTTATCGTATTAGACCGAGACCGTGTTCCAGGATGCCGTGCTGTAGGATGTCTACCTGTGTCGCCTTCCACAATTTAAGTAGTATAATATACATTTTATTATAAAACCTAGACCCTTCGCGTCGTACTAATACGCAAAGGGATTGCAACTCACGACATGCATCGCACGACATTCAAAATAGATTATCGGAGTACCGAAGTGATCGTTCATCACGGAAAGGGTTAATTATCTACCCTCGAGTCGATGCTCAGCCAGCTGAGAAGAAAGTCAAATGAATTACGTCCAAGCATCCTTTTCAGTGTGACCGACGGAAAAGCTCGAACCCGGAAAACGGATCGCAGGGAAAGTAGTATACAAATTGCGTGGCGCTCGTGATATATATTCGCGCGGCGCGCTTTTAAACGAGCCCCGGTAATAAGGTTCGTTCGTAAAATAAGTAACGAGCCACTTCGCCGACCGAGGCTGACCACAACGGGTAGCAAGCGTACACCGAGACTTCAAAGTTACTCCCGGTAACGATCATACGTAACGACGTACACGCACGGGACCCTTTTCACGACACGTGTTCCTCCTCCTAACCCTTTTTCTTCCCTCGAGTACGCGGATAATTATCGCTGGGGATAATGCACGCACACGCGAGCAACCACGAGGAAGCTGTCGACGCGGTCGCTCTTTTTTTCCAGAGGCGATCGAGAGAGCTTAATTAACCCCTTCGAGCACGGTGCTCGCTCGAAACTCATCGCGCCTCCGGAAAATGGTAATTTCGCGATTAAATCAATATTCATGTATAGCGGAGGTTAGTAGGAATGCAGGAATTATTACTATCATTATTTAACTGCAACTATTATCGTTATTACTAATATTTAACCAGCGTTAATTTCCTTATAGAACCAATTATTTCTTGGCTTATTCGGAACATGCATTTTTATTTCGACATGAATTTTGATTGATGAAAATTTGATCAGTTTTCTACGGTGCAGCCTACTGTATTCCAAATGATTAACTACTCACTAAAAATAACTATTTACCGATTCCTTCGAGCTGATTAATAGACTTAAACATTTTATTGTTCCCGTTTCCCCCGGTTATACCGCGTTGCGTTTAAACGCTGCATTACAAAATTCACCACGATTACCCACTCCAAATTCCGCTAATAAAAACTTTGTCTACTCTTTCCCGTTCAATACTGTACGCTGTTTAGTTTTTCGCTAAAATGCCACTTACAACAAGAATCGAGAATAGGATGGGGATGTTTTTAACACCGGTAGCCGCGGTGCAAGACCCGGTATATCACGGTAATTGATGGTTGGCTGCGCGTTTCACGGACGGTCGCCTCCGAGCTATATCCTCCTTAAGCGTTAGGTAGTTATCTCTACGGGCGCTATCGGTTCCGGACAAACTGATAACGCCGGTGCAAACGTATTGACAATTGGCGAAAGATGGCTGTACAGAGCCAGCCCTTCTACACTACGGCAACCTATTAGACTTTAGACATAGCTCAGAAATGGATGGCAATGCAATATTAACTCACTTTCCTGTCTGTTTGTTCGTTAATCGACTACTATGTCTGTACTATAATATACTTATTATATGTATTATGTATATTATATTATATTATAAAAGCGCGATTCATTACAAAATTTATTCTATTTCAATAATTTTTGAACGAAAATTAAATTGTTTATATGGAATTAAAAAGCTTTTATAACGTAATCCCCCTTTTTCGATTGTCCTTTCGAAATCCTCGTCGAAATCCTTTTTGGATATCATGTCTTGTTCATGTTTCACACAACATGGTATCTGTAGGAACTTATCTACCGTGTTACAGGAAGGTTAAAAGGAAAGATTAATTCGAAGTTTAGAAATCCAAGTACACGTTCGAAGTGCTGTGTTTTGCAATAATCCCAACTTCCTTTGAAACGAATAAAAGAGGGCCTATAAACTTCTGCGGATACACGCAACTTTTCACTTAGACGTAGGAAATGCTACGTTAAAATTGACGCGCCAAACGTAACGCGAAAGGATTCCATAGCACGAACGAGTATCGCGCATATCGCGAAAAGACGTTTACACGCGACGGTAAATCGTTGCCAAGTAATAGATCGTGGCCAGCCAACGGATATTAAAGAATAATTTATGTACAACCGTCTGCTCTACTGATACGGATAACACGATGTCTGCGACGAGGGACTTGGTGTATCTGAATTTTTCGCGAGATTATCCTTGTATATGCGTACATGAAATACCTTCGGTAACCGACTCTTTGGACATTATCGTCCAGATCGGGAGCAATTAGGCGCGATGATAATATTTTTTCATAAATCACAATGCCTGCGTGCTTTACGGAGCCACGAACGAGAATGAATTGCGGGATTCCAGCGAATTAAATCGCTGGGGCAGAATTAATTCGCGTTCGAGTTCAATTAAATGCGTACGGGTGGGAAAAAACGAAAGAGCAGCTTCCACGTTATTTGGAAGTGTTCAATCGCGAGTAACCGAGTGATTTTCATGGGTGTGGCTACCATCATTTTACGTTAGAGCGTCTGCAGGCATTTGTCTTCGCGAGTTATTCGCGAGTGTTTTAAGCTACGATTAAACTTCGTTCTTTTTTTGACAAAATGAAGACAAGATTCACGATGCTTGAGAAAATTCTTCCTTTCCCACAGAAGACTGGATTGAAAGCAATATAGTACGGAAACTTTACAAAACCGCCTGATGTAACTATTTTAGGAAAAATCACTAACCACACACGTCAGTTTTTATAAAAGAGTACTGGTCAATAATATGTTAATACAATGAACCTTTCTATAACGCGACGTTCTTATAACACGGTTTCCATATAACGCGGAGCTAAAATTACGACAGCCTTGCTATAACGCGGTTACCGTTCAACAATATTTCATGAATTTAATTGGCAATTCTCTTCTTTTCGATGATGATGCATCATCATTTTCAAATTTCAGTTACCAGGAAATTCCCATATAAATGAAAAATATTCAAAACAAGCCATATGATTGGCGGTTAAAAAGAAAGCAAATGGTATTGAAAACCAACATGAACGCCTACCAAGTGAGGAAGAGATTTGGCTTCTTTTAAAGAAGAAGAATTAGACCCCACTCATATATAGCAGCGAGAATGTGAGCGTTACCAGTGTTTGACACCTATCAAATTACGTGCGCAATTTTATATAATTTTTTGCTTTTAGTTGAAAATCAATTTTTTAATTTTAATTTTATACATGTGTTATACTGAACTATATCTTGCCTTTTGTATTGATAAAATTTTATTTCATAACCATATGCATGATAACATGCTGCTCTTAAAATGCAATTTGCATTCAACCCTAAACGACGAATCAAACTGATTTACATAATATTTTATTTCTTAGTCCAATTAATCGCGTTCTAGGAGAGTTGACTGTAGAACATTTTATTCGCGATTGCGAGACAACGGCTGAACGCTCGATCATTCGACTCGAGCTGGTGAATTGCCGAATGGAGCACTCTGGGGCGCTAAAAATAACCGCAGCGCTTCGTCGATTGCGCCCATTAAGGCGAATTTATAGTCTGCGAACGTCAACCGGGATACCGAGTTGCCGATCAATTAATACGACACCTTGGTAATTAACTGAAACCGAGTTCGATCACGTGTTACTCCGGCGCGGACACGCCGTCTAACGAGCGAAGAGGACGAGGGACGGGACAAAAGAAGGAAGTGCAACAATTTAATATTTATGACTGCGTTGGGTCAACAGTTTAGTCATTCGGACGGATCGTTGCATCCGGTGACACGAAAGGATGCCGATTGAAGCGAATCATCTGGAACGCGCGTTTCCTTCCATCCTACGAACCGCGCGACGGGTTAATACCACTTGGCTTGATTTTTAAACACGCGTGACTCTATCGGTTGGCAAATTGAAATTAACTGTTTGTCTATAAAATAGTTGTTAGCTGAAACATCGGCGAAGAATGCAATCTCTGCAGCCGAATACGGTGTCCTGAAGGATTTTGACATATTTCTTTTGGACAATAATCGAAATTCTATGATCCATTCGATAATATTGTTTAAGTTTTATTTTTGCGGTAATCTAAAAGAACGTCATATGACGTCCAGGGAGCACTGTACAAAATTATGCAACACGTTATATGACGCCCATAGTTTTCAAAGTGTTAACCGTTTGGGTACTTGATTTATTTTGAAAAGATTTTTGCGTTTGAAACAGATTTAGCTTACCGATACACGAAATAGTGTAATAGTGTAAAGGCAATAGATTGTCTCCGAGAAATCGTATATTCGAGCGATATCCATAGTATTATAACTTGTTTTATAATTCTATATATTTTTTCTAATATAAATTTATAAAAGAAACAAAAAGTGAAAGTAAATAAATTCAAAACATTTTCATTAAAACTTCTCGTTTCGAACACTTTCATAAAATATATTACTTATTTCTGACATTACGAGGCGGTGTATATTACTATGCGAGATTGCTATTTACATTGATACTTGTATTATTTTCGATCAATTCTACATATTACAATTTGTATGTTCTTTACATTTGTACATATTGGGGGTTATTCGAATTCAGTAAGTTCAGTTTTCAGTAAAAAAAAAAATATTGTGGCACACTATTGATATTTCACAGTTTTCGTGTCATCCTAATAAGTCATATTCCGTGCAGTTTATTTCCAATTCACAGAACACTTGCGATCGAATTCCATTCCGGATCATCGCCGCTTCAAGCCCGCTCGGTAGACCCACGCCACCTGTCTCTTTTGTATCGCCACTTGTCACCAATCAAGCCATTCAAATATAAGCCATATGGAGGATTTTAGCCCTGTCATCGTTGTAATCCACTTTAAAGCCTCGATCAATATTATTACACGAGAACGACGGTGCTTGGAAGCTTCGAATTATCTCCCACGTATTATCATGCCTTGCCCACAAGGGTTTCCACTATCGAATACTCGGAAGCCCCAGAAACGTTCCAAGGGAACTCGATTCGGAGCGACCGCTAAGCCGACTCCTCCACGTACGAAACCCGTACTTAATCCCCTATTTTTATCTCCTACTTTATTACTTATTTCCTTATTTGTTATTATATTTACAAACAGCGCGCTTTCTATCAAGTCTCGCCTATCGTTTTCGCGGTAGCGTTGCTCCGAGCCCGGCACAGGTGTTAACTAAGTAAATAGGTGCGCGTAGATAGGTTAAAAGTTTCAAAGCCAATATAGCCGCGTTTCCTATCCAGGTCCATACGCGCGTTGCATTTTCCCTGTCAGCCAGGTGTTCCTATCGGCAAATTCGGAACACGAAACGCTGATTAGAGTTCCCCCTACGACAGTCGTCATTTCCACCAGGAAGAATAACCATATTGGCAATCGTTCATCGTAGAAAGTGAAAACAAGAGCCGCGTTTTCTCCCATGAGTCTTGCGAACCCTACTGAGTTAAAGCTTGTCACCCTTCGACATATCCGGTAAATTTAATACGGAGAACTTTTACTCGTTTGGTACCAAGCGATGGTTTTACATTCTCACGATCGATGCGAAATACGTTATAACGAAAGTATAAGCTAGCTTAAAAATTATTCTTGAAACAACGTTAAGGAGGCTCGATCGAGACAAATCGGAAGTTTGCATTCTCCAACGAATGCAACGATGATCAATTCGATTCCATTCCAGTTATTTATTTTTTCACGAAGACACCGCGAACAGTGGAGACAGTGGCGAGTGAAACCCGGTGTTATTCGCGTCACTCGAAAAGTAGGTAACCTTCATTCGCTGCTGATGTCGAAAAATGCGTTTCGGCTAAAGGATATCGGATGAAAGTGCGCTCAGTGACCAATGAATCGTACCGGTTGCAGTGTACTTGAGGACACCGTCGCGCGTTCGGCTGGCATTTGCCGAATCTTCAATACGCAACTATGGAAATTCACAGTTGGATCGATCCTTGGATACGCCGATGGCAAGAAACGTGGACGATGCTTGAAATAATTGATCGATTTCGAAACGATGATCGTGGTGCTTGGTCTGGTCGAGCGTTATCAACTACCTTCGATTCTAATAACTATTGTTCTTTTCTTGCCCCGCATTATTTTTTGATTTCCTATTATACTTTGTAGTTATTTCGCAATTCTACTGCAAGCTCTTCCAATTTCTCTTATTTTTCAATAGAAATCTTCTTGTACGTAACGTGGGAACTGACAGAACGACTTTACATCCTTTAATTAAAACTAATTGTCTGATCGTCCAACAAAAAATTTATAGTTGAATATAGATGAAATTTTAAAATACGCGGAATTATTAGTCATTTCGCAACTCTATTGCAAACTTCTATACTTAAATACAATATCTCCATAATGTTATTATCTAAACGAATAAATCTAAAAAGAGTATTCATAAATGATATTAATTTACCCCTAAAATACATTTGACGGCTGATACTTGTCATGCATTTTGCCCAAGTTACGGATGCCTAGTTTAATTCACCATTCAAATTTATTTATTCAACGCTTAATCCATTCGAGACGAGCAAAACGACGCACAACACACCGTGTGCTTTTGAGACTAAACTTTATTTTAATACGAATATGAATTAGCGATCGTTAGTAAAAGAGTAGTCGCAAGGATAAGAATATTTGTATAAAAAAATAAAATGTTAAAGGTGCGTGAAGCTTAAAATTCAAGTTGGACCTTAAACTAAGTACCCTAGGACCATTCAGAATGCAAAAAAAGAAATGCCTCATCTCGAGTGGGTTAACATGTACATTTTTGTGTACATTTTTGTACAGTTGCAACAGAGCGTTTCTTTCGGTGCTTCAATGAACCTTATTTGTGCCATGAGTGCCCCATAATGTTATATAAAATATAACTAAGTAATCTATTTTATGAAAGTGATAACTAAAGTTGTGATGAAAGGAGTGATTTTGAGAGATATGATGAAATGAATTCGGAATTTATTTATTTTCATTTCGTTCCTTTTATAAATTCATATTTAATTTACATATTATTCCGTATCGAATATAATAAAGTGATAATTTTATATACTATTCTGTGCGTGAATAAATGAAATCTTTTTCAGTAAATCGGTACCCAAAGGGTTAAGAAGCGCGATATAACACAACAGCTGCACCGTTAAGAGCAGTAATTTTCTTGGCTAGAGGAACGCAACTGTCACCGACCGTGACGCTGGTGCAATTAGCAATTTCCCGGAATTCGCTCGAATTTGATCGTCTGTCCTTGGTCTCGCGCCGCGAGCCACGGTTTTCGACCTCGGCTACGCGCGAAACCACCTCGTCGGCGGCCAACGTACTCGCGGAGTACTGTTATGAGCGCGGCGGAGTCGGAGCCATGAACAACAGGCCCCTCTCGTAACTATCAGCGAACAGGTATTTCGTTATTTTCCCATGGCGCCTCCGGCATGCGGGTATCGTGAATGGAATCGTTACTGTTACCGTACGAATTCTCCAAGCGGTTCGCGAAGCTCGCGGAGCACTCTCACGAACGAAAAACGCGTTATGTCATCGGCCGTGGAAGAAACCCGGCGATAGACCGGGGCGATCGCTTCGCCGATCACGGAGGCGTTCTTCCCTTTGTCCGCGCGGACCAAGTTTCGTCGCGAGGTTTCCGTGTGCACGCCAGAGGAACAGTAGCCTAGGAGGAAGCTCACTTTCCACCTTGCCACGCTTTCATTTTGCCTAGACAGCGATTATCAACAGCTACAATCTCGCGGCAAAGATTCGCGCTTGCCGGATTAAAAATAGGAAATGGAAATGGTCTTATGTAAACCTTTCCTTTGGCACCGCGAGATTCAAACTTAATACTAACGGGTTATTACTTAATACTTCCATGCGCCGCTGAAAGAAAGCTGCACCGATTAATCCGGAAACGCGATGGCGTTCCCTTTCGCTTTTAATTTAAATTACACGAATCGCGAGATCTGTCTCTTGCGGGTGTTGAGAGCTGCTCGAGTCCTCCAACGATACCTCCAAGGCTGGACGAAGGACACGGCTTACACGAGTCCTCGCGATTTTACAACGAAATTTAAAAGGATCTATATCTCGTGGAATGTTGAGTTGGTCGCGAGAAGGATATCGAACGCGATAGAAACGAAGGACGGGTCCTTCGTTCCACGTGCTTATCCTGTTCGGTACATCATTCCCGTCTCCGATTTACCGCTTTCGAGCACAATTTAAGAGTTAATATGTTTCTTAAATATACAGACATTTATTTTGTAATAGTAGTAGTCTTCTACCAAAGTAGTTATTTACTGGAAATATCGACGGAAAACTACATAAGCTCCATAAGGAAGTAAAAGTATTTTCTTTCAACCCCAGGGAATCATGATGGAAAATTTTATGAAAGAGTGGTTATGCATTGAAACGAATCCTCGAACCACAGTGCGTGTCATGCATCTGCTGTAACATCGGTACTTCAGTATCGTCAGCTTTTTTTTAATTATCCACATGTGCAGGGTATCGACCAAAAAAGCATATACATTGGAAATAATTAGCAGGCCAAAATGAACTTTTGAAGAAGGAAAGCTTATTTCAAAACGTTATTGGAAATATGAAAATGTAACAGAATTTCATAACATTTTGCACTCGTCGGTAAATTTTTGAGAAATGCATGTTTGTCTGAAATATTCTATTGAAATGGAAATTTTCTATTGTTGATTAACGTTAACAATAGTGTCCATTGTTAATGTCCGGCAAGGCACCGAATGCAAAAGGTTAATCGTTTGAATATCACGGACTCTTGAAGAAATCCAACTGAAAAGTTCCAAGTTATCTTTAAACACTGAACAAGAGGAGCGCGTTCGCGTCGTCTTGCACGCAAATGATTAAAGATAAAGTCTACACCTGAAAACGAACGACACTGGAAGAATTAAAAGCCGTACTTGAGCAGAAATGCGTCACAACACCAAATGAAAAGTTTGTGTTAAATACTATTTATACTTCTTTCACTCGCCACTAAAGGGATGAACATTTTTCCCGAAAGTGCACATTTCCTCCTCCCTTTCAATATATACCACTTCTCGAGCTGTCCCCCAACATCCTAAGCCTTACCGATGAGTCCACTAGCAGGCCCAGGACGAAACGTTCTTCCCTCTCTTTTCCTTCCTTCTCTCCTCTTTCATTCGCAGCAAAACAGAAGCAACGGGCTTCACATGCGTTTAATAAACGCTAACGCAACGTTCTAGTTTATAAACTTCGCGATGGAAACGAGGATTCATTTTCGCGCGTCACCCGACGTTTATATCCATTCAAGGCCCCCCCCCCCCCCCCCCCCCGCCCGTGATTCATGCGCGTTTATGAAATGCAATATGCGCATCGTGGACGGAGCCACGACGGTCACGCTCGTAGCAGCTCGCATTCACTACGATATACACCCACGAACGGGAGAGTGGTGGCGGCTTGTGTTTTCGTAACGAGTGAAAATTCGGGTCAATCGCGCTCGATTCCTCATTCGCGCGCCTTCACGATCAACGTACGAGAGCTACCTGTTTTCGTTCTCAACGGTGGCCCTCGATTTCCCCTCAATTTTATTACGCTGACATTGCAAGGACATGGGGCGATTACCCGGATCGGTTCGAACGCACGATTTTCCAAAAATCTTAATCATGCATGTTTTCATGCTTAGCCGACGTATATCGATACCGTGCACATCAAACAATAAAAAGTTGGCAATTAAAACCGAAACGAATAAAAGTTACATTCGAAGCATCGCAAGTTCGCAATCATAAGTTTTTAATTTTACTTACGCATGACAAGACAAGGAACAATGAGAATAAAAAGAGAAACGAAAGCAGAATAATGGTTTTAAACAATGTATTCCAGCACAACTGGCTTTGTTACGGTGAAAAGCTACGATAACGCGTGCCCGTCAACGCGTGGGAAGCGCGTTATCGTCTTATCAAACCCGCATGACAGCGTTAACCTGTATCCTTATCGTCACAGCGTTCACCGCCCGGTAATATATTTCAAACGCGTCCCAATACGATTTCAACGAGTTCTCTTCGCGTACCCCCCGAGAAAAAATTTAGAAATAGGTTGATACAAACGCGGACCCTGTCTTTCGTTGGTGGCCTCGATCAATTATGTTCGCGTCCTTCGCGTCCCGATACAACCACGCGTGAAACATCCTTGCAGAAAGTTCCCGCGAAGAGAGACTTCGACCAGAATTCTTTTAATTGCGGACAACGCATCGTAATTACCCCTAAAGTGACACTTGTGAACTAAAGGCAGGAGTTAAATGCTGCAGCCGACGATCTCGCGGTGGATCGTTGTTGGGATAATTAAGGCATTTGCTTGCCGCTGGTTTCTCGTTTGGTGGCAGATTGCTTGATTATCCTTGAGGTTCTCGATTAATTAACAGGTAGAAATTGAAAATGTACTAGAAATCGTGTGAAATCAATGGCAATTTCAGTTTTATCGACAATTAAGAACCGCAATGTTTTATATGAAATATCAACTTATATTTTATAAGTGACGTTGCATCAATCTCATTTTACATAGGGGTTGGTCTATATTTAACACGTAACCAGCCGTTGCTTAAATGAAAGAATTTTCGTTGATGGCTGGAAATACTTTGTATGTTCCCAGTAAGGGGAAGTGAACTATCAATCCCGTTGTTGATCATTTTTATGATTAGCAACACAGAAATAGATGAAATAGACAGAAAATATACACAAAACGTACTGGTGCGTCAACGGCTATTCAAAAACAAAAGTCAAAAGACGGATTATTACGTCAATGGCTTCTCGATAATGACAATTGAATTTTTAATTAAAAAAATCTACTAATACGTCATCGGCCAACAATATGTTAAATTTCCTCCTGTTCGTGTCACGAGATACTATTCGAAGCGCCAAACGTGCAATTGACACATATTCTGGAAGTAGTCACGAGAGTTGCTCGTTTAAAAAACAGCCAACATTTTCGCTATTATATCATCAAACGTAGCGTAACACGACCGTGTAAATTTGCAATGGTCTTTTACGTAATTCGACGATGCTCGCCAGACAGATTCGCCAGATGTTTCTCTGCAATAAAAAAAAAACCAAAAAAAAAAATACAAAAAATAAAAAATATCGCGTCTACTTTCACGCTTTTGCAGCCTAGAGATCGGCAGAACCGCAACGACTAGGCACTAATCCACCTTCGCAATTTTTCGCGCCGCTCTCTCGTCTCGCTAATTCTACGGTCGAACGCGACAGAACCGTGCAGTTCGATACCTCGAAATTTGAAGAGGCGCACATCGTATTTCGCGACGAAACCTGAAACGCCGGAGGATCTGGTGAATCGGTCGCTGACGATATAACGAAAGGAGGTCTGCTGATTTTTTTATTCGAAAGTTTCGCTCGTATTACGTAACCCTGGTGTTTGTTGAAAAAATGATAATTTAGAGGTTCATGGAAATATTTTAGAAAGATCGAACCTTGGATCTGTAGTAACAACTACGTAGACTACGGATATACATTTATATATTTATATGGAAAATTTGTACAATAGGGAGCATATAAATAAATTTCGAATGTAATATTAAAATGAAAATTTCAATTACCTGTATTATAATTACCTATATTATGTATCTGAGAAAAAGATATCAATAATATTAAAATGATAAATAATCTACATATAGAATAATATAAAATTCTTGCTATTTCATTCGAATTGAAATTGGTAAATGCAATAGATAAAATAGTTGAAATTTTTATTAATAATCATTGGCTCAATATATTATTAATATCGAATATAAATAATATAATAAGAGTAAATTTATTTAAAGATAATTTAATTTTTTTCACAAAAAAGAGATTCTTATGTATTAATTGTAATTGTATACGTAAGAGTTTATAAATATAAAATTTTAAGTTCTATAGTATTAATAAAATTAATAAATATAAGTTTAGAATATAAGTATGTATTAGTAATAGTAAATATAAAATTACATATTTATTCTAAAAATAAAGATGCGTTCTCCTTGTAAAATAAAGATGTTATACATAATATATACATAATGGATGGATATTATATAACAAATATACAAATGAATGGATGTTATATAAAAATATAGGAAACAACTAAAATAAGAAATATTATAATGTAACACTGTAATATTTAGCCAGCGAAAGACAAATATTCTCTCGGTTTCCGCTTCTTTAGTCACGGCTATAAAAATATGAATTTGCATAAACAGTCTGTTGGCAACGCTAAACACTCAACGCTTTCACGAATCCACGGCAAATACTCATTGGTAATCTAAATCTTCAAAACCAGCACGAGATTATTAGGGGAATCAGTTAGCAGAAAATTGAATTCGATCATGGTTATCGAGCCTACATATTACGAGCCATTAGCATCGCTCTATTGGTTCCTGGCGAGTGTGTTTCGGTAGCATTCAAACGACAACGCCGTTGGAATTACGCATTAATCATTCGCGGCTCGTTACAAGTGGGAAGGAGGAATCGTAACATTAAGCAAAATCCGTGGCAATAATGTCTACGCGCGAAACGACGTCGAACAGTTTCGTCAGCGGGAAAATCTGCATTGCTCGTAGGAACAAGGTAAACAGAATAATCGATGATCGGGTGCGCGGCCTTGGCAGAGGTGCGAACGACCGTGAAGAGGCGGCTACCGCTGACTCGTGAGGAACACGTAACGCGCGAGCAGCCTGCCCGTGATTCATGCTTGACCCCGCGGCCCTTGACGGCCCGCCATAACGGTCCCAGCGTCGATTAATACGTAATGGACGCCTTAATTGGTGGACGACACGTAACGCGCGCCTCCACGCTCTGAAATCGCGGAAGTCACGGCTAAAAAACCGCTGTCCGCTTTCCCACGCGACGTATTAATTGGCAAACGTCCTTAACGGGCGTCGTAAACTTCGTTCCTTACTTCCCGCTGGTATTTCGTGCGCGCCATTGGTATTCTTACGCTAGAAACATTACTTTCCCATATGGAACCGCTGTATAGTTGGCAGCGCGTCGAATCGGTGGAGCACGCGTCGGCCAACGATCGATAGAGGGGATGATGTCGCAAACGTAGAAACGTTCGAAAACACGAAATCAGAGACACACAAGCTAAAAACTCATCGATCCCGATTGATTACCGTGTCATTCGAGTAACGTCTCGCAGGAGTTGGTAATAATATAAGAAGCTAGTCCAATTAAATCCGATCTGCTGGAACGCTTGAAACGTGTCAACGAACTCGAGTTTCGTCGACGCTTTATTAAACAGTCTATTATTTGAAGCAAACTGGCGGCTCGAATTATTCAAATTATTCGATCGGATCGATTTCACCGTCGAGCGGAGTTTCCGCCGAGAAACTCGAACGCGGCCGGCAACAGCCACGAACAAATCGATCCGCTCAACGGAGGACATAAATCACACCGCTCGAAGGCTAGAATAGCGCGAATTAATGGGAACGGAGCCAGCGAGCTGCGTCGCAGACTCGACGCGAGCACATCAAACGCACGCTCGCTAATTGAAAGAGCCGTGTGTGAACTTGTCGCGCGTTTAACTGCTCGGCCGCGCAAACGCGCCCGTTTTCTTCGTCCGCGTCTGGTTAATTATACAAACGGAGGTAAAAACCCGGCGAGACGAAGAAACGGGCTGCGATCGGGTTGACAAACGTGAACACGATCCTCGTGTTAACGAGGATCAGGTAGAAAATTGTCTAATGAGACTATGTCTCGACAAATCATAAAAGCTCGGGAAAAATGCACGACAAGACAGCCAACAGGCAGGATTGAAATATATAGAGAGAAAGAGAGAGAGAGAGAGAGAGAGAGAGAGAGAGAGAGAGAGAGAGAGAGAGAGAGAGAGAGAGCGTTTAATAGCTGTTGCAAAAATCGAGAACAACGAAATTGCGCAAAGAATTGCTTTAGAAAATCCGTCAGATTAGTATGCGCATACCGATGGTAACGGTCCATTGCAAACGCGCCACTCCTTACAGATCCTTAACCTTTTATTGTATTTTAAACAGATTTTTGCCTTTGAAGATTTCGATAGTATTCATGCAAAGCAAAACAAACAGAATGAGGACAAATAAGTTCCGAACTTTTTCATCATATTATTATTTCTCAAAGGAAATTATGCTGTAAGGTGTTTAGTTGCACTTAAATCAAGTATTTAATAATATTAGCACAATTTTTGAAAAGTTTCTATAAATTAAAATCTAGAATCTTTCGAGTAGAGTCTGAAAATAACTTAGGCAGAATAAACGCATGACGAGTAACAACTGGTAACAGTTTCGATGTCCACGCTGTCCTGTCCACGCAGACCAAATCGAATGGCCTGAACGCCTTCGAGTTTGGCGACAAGTCGAATTGTATGTACCATTATTTTGGTAGCAGCGGTGTTCGCCACGGACGCGCGGCAGCGACAACAAGGACGAAAGAAAGGAGTCAAGCTGTAGGATTCAGGTTCAGCAACGCGGCGAGATCAGTGTCAGCAGATTGGCCTCTTTTCCGGACTGAAGAAACGGCTAACGCGGAGGAACGGAGCGTAAACGAACACGTAGAAAGCATTTGTCAAGAGGCCAAGATCTCTCGGTGGCATGTTAAAAAGCGGAGAAACAAACTACCGCCGCGAGCTCTCTCGCGCAAGAAGTACTCTCATTTTCCATGCTCCGTTGAGCGGAGACAAGGTCCACCGAAGGTTCGCGAGGATGCACGCTGACGATTATAGCGACGGTGTCGGAGGAAGGAGACCGTGGACAGTGAAGCAAGATCGACCGGCGAATAGCTAATTGCCCCACGAGCCAGCATCGTGTGGAAGTGAACTGAGCCATGACTGGCAGGTACGACTATGCGTGAAACGAACTCATCCCTCGGACAGTTCGACGACGGAAATGGCCACATGACGACGTTTTGTTCCGCGTCTACCTACTTATCATTTCTTGGGAATACGATCCTTGGAACGATTGCCCCACTTCTTATGTACCTCGTGTAATTCTCTTTCCATTTATCTACCTACTTACACGCGAACATAGAAACGTGATAAAGATTCATATTTATCTCTTTTTATGGAAGTATAAATCATTAAAAAAAGATCGTAATACTTTCTGTAGTGCTTAAAAGTGTAGTACATCAGTTTCAATGTCACGGTACCTCTAAAAGGATATACTTTGGAAACAAGTTACCAAGTAGTGAGCAAACATGCTACAAAGCGGAGACAGGCATCGTTACCAACGTTGAAATTACGGAATCGTTATTTCTGAGGCGTGCGTTCGCGAAAGAGAGTTCATAGGTCGAGGTCGCCGCGGTTTTTTCGCCGCTTGAAAATCGACGTATCCACGTAGAAGATGATGACCGACAATCTCGAGACCTCGAGTTCCGAGCGTTCCAACGCGCACGATGCCGTGCGACATGCTCGAACAGTGGAAAAACCATACCTCGATTCAGAGTACATCCTTTCTGGAGACACTGTACAATCTTACGCAACTGACTGCAGGTATTTATAGAGAAGCACTATTTCTTCGTCTTTGTATCGTCATACTTACAAATATTATTTTAAGTAACCTTAGTTTGTCACTATGATATTCTGTTACTCCTGCTGGACTCCCCACCATTCAACTATTTTCTTAAACCCTTAAATAGCCCTACTTTCCCATTTTTTCACCAGTCTTCATTTTGTCACGCATACCTCACAAACAACAACACTTACTAGAAAGATTTTGACACATTTTTAAAAAATTATGCAAAATGCTCGCAAGTTCCAAAGTGTTAATAATTCTCGTTTGGAGAAATAAAGTACGATAGTGCGTTCAGAAATGTAGAAAATAAAAATCTGATATAGGTTCGTTTGAATCCCAGGAATTATTGGAAAGACGTTGTTGAAAATTGACTTAATTGACATTTTGAAAATGATTTTTTAAATTGATTTTTTTACATAAAAATTGTAAAAATTCTCTTCTTAGTGGCAACTTTGCTGATCCAGTCTTGCGTAATTTCTAGTCTCACAAGCGCGTTATTCTACCACGTTAGTCAGGCAAGCTGGAAAACACTGAATCATGTGGACCGTGTGAAAGCACGGGCGGCTCGAATTAATAACAACGATGCGGCGCGGTAGCTCGATAACGCGGAAACAGCCGTGGCGATAAAAGGGCCGTGTTCGCTGTCTCGGCGGTGAAAATTGTAGCGTCTCCGGGTCGGCGGTGACAGGCATGAAATTCACGACGGTGCCAGAGCGCGGCACGTTTCCCTGCCCGGAACACCGGAGCAGCCGCGCTCGTCCCAGAAATTAATGCCGAACCGGATGACGAAGACTAATTGTAAACGGCGTTGCCAATCCGCGTGAGAATCCGCGCGCTGATTTTAAATCGCGGCCGTCGCGTCCTCCGCTCGTAAATGATGAACACGTGTGAGTTTGTTTAACGATTTCCTCGGAGTAAATTAAGAAACATCGATTCGATGAAGAGCCACGAAATCGCGCTCCACGATGGGAAATACTTTTCATCAACCCCCCCGTCAACCGTACTCGTTAACAGAACGAGGATTGAATTTCTTAACAATCGTCTCTTCGCATATCGTTCTTAAATAGTACAATGTGTTTGCGCGAATTGTTTACCAGCAAATTTAAAGCCACTTAAATCGTGTTAACACTGTCTCCAACCTGTACAATTTTCCATATAATGTTCCAAGTTTAACAATTATGGCTACGTAATTCTTTTTTAGTCTAGCTACCATTTATTTCTGGTACATACTCATATTTCTGGAATTTTTCGTCCAGATAAAAATCGTTTAGTCGGTTCAAGTTTTATATAACAGAAACTAACGTAGAATTATACTTTTTACCTGTGAAGCAGAAAGAAAATCAGATCTATAATCGCGGAATGTACAGAGACGATACGCGAGATTACAAACTTTTCCTAATTACAGTTAAATCGTATCTCGTTGATCGGATGATCGGTTATTGACAAAGAATAGTAATCAATGGACACGTTGTCAGCGCCTCTTGTTGGCTTATTAAACGCATCACGTGTAATGCTGGGTATATAATTGATCGCGATACAGTTAACGAGAGCTTCAGATAGGGAGCCACCAGATAGGGGGTGTGATCAACAGGTAGGTAAGTAGGTTCAAGACGAATCCATCAGTCGTGTTTTCAAATCGGGACCCTAATCAATGAAACTGGATTAGCAAGCAAGTTTTACCATCCCGGAGCTAATATGCTCTTCCTGTTGTTGCTGCAATGTACCATGTATTAAAACGCATGCCCACCCGTGTCGGAACCTAGTTCCGCGGGGTTCAACCGCGTCAATGGATGACTGCGATTACACAAACAATCCCCGTGGTCGTAGTTAGCATAGAAAACCGTATGCCGTCTATGAAAAACGATGAGAGTTCAACAACGAGAGCGCGGAAGGAACGCGGAAAGTCCACACGGTGCAACAATTAATGACGTAAAAAGTTACGGTGAATCGGGTAGGGCGGGGAGGCAAAAGGCCAAAGGGGTACGGAGGGAAGGATAGATCGAATCACCGCGGATGGAAAAGTAATGAAGCGAAATAGAGAAGGTGAATGGTGGGAACTAAATAGTCATTTCGAAGGCGTCGGAAGACAAAGGATAACGGAAAAGAGGATTTTTAAGGCGGCTAATGGGAGGCGCGGTTACGCAGAAGCCAGCGGTTAGACTGTATCAGGGCGAGAAAAAAAATTCGATGCAGTTAACGGTCTCAATACGAAAGGGCATTCAAAGTCTCGGCTACCGGTATTAAATGTCTGTTTTACGCTATCATTACGAGAAAAATACTATCGGAGCAAAGGAATTGCTTCCCCGTAACTGGCACTAAGCCGAGTTTAATATCGTTCGTGGTGGCTAAATCATATAAATCATATATATCATATAAAAATATCTTATCTCATATTTTACCAGCCAGCACAAAGCGTTCCTCTTGCCGAGCTGGTAACGAAGCCACGCTGGAACTATTTATCTCGGCGGTTACCCAACAACGGCATTGGGAATAGTTTAGTCGCAAAGACGAGCGAGACAAAAGGGTTGGCGAACACCGTCATCGTTCCAATCTGACGCGTGTAAACGACGATAATCGATCGACCGGAAAAAAAACTGTTCTGGCTCGCGACGACCGGGATGCTCGCGAATCGTGAATGGTACCAGCAGATCCACAAGGTCTTTGTAATAAATAAAGGTGAACCAGAAATTTTCGAGCGTAAACTGTGCCGTTTGCGGAACGACTAATTATTTTTAACAGCAAATAGATGAAATAAAGAGTAAAAAAAGTATAAAAGTATAATTCGTGAGGATTGAAAAGATCTTTGATAATGTAATCCGCGATCTTGTTGCGAAACGCGATACGTTTTGCCAGCGACTTCGATTAATCCTGTCTCGACGTCCGAGAAGTCAATTTCGCTGGAGCAATTACCGCGGCGTAAATGATTCCCAGCTGACATTCCACGGTAAATGACAAAAGAAGCAAACGACGCGAGGCGGACAGCTGCGAAGCAGACCGATTTCCCGGAACACCGAGAACTACGGAGACGCCCAAACACAAAGAGGATCGTTGTTTCTTCCGCCTACGAGTCTCAACTACTGTGCTCGCTTCAAGGTAAAAAGCTTCGAATTCCATCGAACCGATATCCGTCTGGTCTCGAGCCTGTCCTCCGCGTGGTATCCTTTCGTGATAATTCCCAGCGTCGCGGTTATTCGACGAGGGATAAGCCGCCCGGCCGGTGACATATTAAGAGTTTGCTTGATGATTGAGCGTCTCAGCTTGACGGGAATCTTTAGAAAGTGCGAGTAAATACTGTCACGGTGAATGCGAGACATCAGACCCTTGACAAACGTGTCGCAGTTCGTCGCAATTCCAACCTTACGTTTCTGTTTCTTTTAAGAGTGCTGATATATCGACCGCCATTAAAAGGTGCTGATACAAAAGCGCTTCATTAGGTTGTTAAGAATTCTAGACGTTACTACGATGTAGCGAACGTTATGCGCTAAATGTCCGGAAAGGGGGGGGACAACAAATTCCGAGCCGCTAATTCTGGTATTTAGACAATGAAGCAAGATCCTTTGCGATACACTTTAGAGATTGCTTAATTAAAATCAAGATGGAAACACTAGGCAAGATAGTACGAAACCATAGCGATACCATTGTGCTACAGGGAATTAACCCCACATCGATCTAATCCATCAACCATCGGCTCGAGTCCATGAGCCACCCCTAAGATACAACCAAGTGTACCCGTTCGATCTTGTGCGCACGAATCTCCTAATTACGTGCTCGCGATTAATCATCGTCTCCGCGGGTCCGCGTCGAAGATCCCGCTCTCTTCACCTCGAAGGGCCTCGTCGCATCTTTTCCGGCACGATCTATCCGACGCTGAATCGATTACCTCTTCTCAGGAACGCTAGCCTACGGAGCTCCCATAAATCAAGCGGGAACTCATAGGACGCTTCGACGGCGCTCTCAGCCGTAAATCGCGAGACGTCTCTATTCGTGTCGGTTCGAACGCTCGCGAGCGGCGTCATCTGCCTCCGGCATTTTCGGTTTCATTTTGCATTTTTAATGGACGAGATGTAACTGTTGCATGACCAACTACTTGATAACATCGACAACATTGCATATCAACCACTTAAGACTCATCCTAATCACCTCAAACATCTTAACCATAGTTTCCAAATTCCAAAATTCATTACTTCTTTATTTCTACCTCAGCTTACTCACCACTCTGAACCGTATAAATACTAAGCATTTTTTAGCTTAGATTTCGCCATTAGCTTAGATTACTGTAATCATTACTAGCGCGCAGAACCTATGCTAAAATAAAACCTCTAAAGAGGCAGAGGTTCACAACCTTTTTTTCCTGTGAGCTAAAATTAATGAAAATAACATTTTTAAAAAGACGTTTCGGGTCATTAGACACAGACGTAGATACAAAAAAAAATAGATTATGGGAATATCTATTTATGTTTGACCATTGACCAGTAAATATATTATATATATATATATATATATATATATATATATATATATATATATATATATATATATATATATATATATGGTAGGGTGGTACACTATAGAAGTTGGGCAATGAAAAATCTACTACCCGTATTATATAATTTAGGAGATAATTTTTATTGAAATTTAAAATTACAATACTTTACCAAAATTCAAATTTGATTGTGTGTTATACATTATTTGCAGAACTCGTATTAACATCTCTTAATACGTGTTGTGATTTGATTCGTAACATAACAGTAAAACGAAGCGTTCAAGGTTTGTAAAAACCGAGCGATTCTATAATATGATGCATCTTGATGGAAGTCTAAAATAGTATTAACTTGATTAAAAACTTTGGATTAGCATTCCCAAAGTGAATTCAGTGGCACTATATAAAGTGTGCAGTCCAGGTAATATTAATAGCGTAATTAAAAGTTTCCTATACAGCATCCGAGAATATCTCCGTACCTAGTTCAACGTGTCAGTGATTCTGCGTATCTTCGTTCCAGCGTATCAGCCTCCTTCCTGCTCAAGAAGTGGAAGATCTAAATATATGTTCGCCCAGCGAAAGCGGGAACGGTTCTAGTTCGGTCAGTCGATTAAAATCAAACACTTGACTAACATAAGTGGTTTATATTCCAATCTATATTCCATGCGGGGCTGCGATTTCGTTTTTCTCCGGTGTGTATGAGGCTCTCGCGTTAAAGTTTCCGCGACGACAAATGCGTTGATTAAGTACTTAGTATCCTCCTTTCTCACCACCAATCGCTCTCCCTTCAATATACCGATCGTTCCAATTCTCTGTTCTCCGTTCGGATCCGTCTAAAGGATCGAAGGGAACCGAACGCCAGGCTAATTAATTGGCTTCGATCACGCGAACGCGGGATCCCCTTTTTTTCGACGGCTTAATTCTGCTTTGGCAACCGTTTCTCCAATTACGGTCGAGAAACGTTAGAAAATCGAGCGGATGATCGAGCCAGCCGAGCCGTAACGCCGTGATCTTATCGCGGCCGATATTCTGTCGTTCCTGCGTCACGTGGCTGTCTCGAGGAATCGATCGCGCGGCTAATATTGTCAGCTCGGTGACACAGGGTTGGTTCACCGACACGGACACGCGGCGGCGGTGGTGGCGGTGGCGGCGGCAACGGTCGTCGCCGAACGGCGATGTAAACGTTTCCAGGCCGCTTTTATCGATCGCTCCTCGGCGCGCTCGACGGGCTTCGGAGTGCTTAGAACGGAGCCGATGGAATTCAGAGCACCACGAGCGCTCGACTCGACTCCGATCTCCTTCGATTGTCCTATGTCGTATTTATTTATCCACTGGTTTTAAGGAGATCGAGCCGCGTTTCTGACGTCGTGTAAGGGCTTGGCCCATTGTGTCGTATTAATTACTGTTTTTCTACTCGACGTCTTCCGTGCGATTTCTTTTCGCAAATTTCAATACACACTCTTCGCAACGGCCCCTTCATTTACGTGCGATCTTTTTTACACGATCTATTATGCATCAGTGTGACGAGAATTCTTCCTTGCGGTACCGATATCTATCTATATCGTTAAGGCAAAGATAAGAATTATAAAATTTCATGATGCTGCCACATTCAGAATAGAATTTAATATGACGTGAATTCACGTCAGCAGTCACGAATGTGTTATATGATAGTAATAATATATATTTATACGTATCTTTTTATAAAATAAATTTTAATATTCACTTTTCTAATATATTTAAATAGCTTTGAATTAGTATTATCCTAAGAAATATTGTTGAATTTAAATAAATTTCAATTAATTTAATTAAGAGAATATCTTTTTATTATAAATGACGTGTATTTCCAATATTTTTTCTATTCTACCGACAGACATAATTTACGCGATTTTCATTCGCGTAAAATAAATCCACCTCGGACAAATCAATTTATTTGACGAAGTTCCTTGTCTTTTATAGTATGTGCAAAATAAAAGAACAGGAAGTAAGGTACACGGTTTAGTCTGTTCAGTGCGTTCTGTTTACGCAGCAATGCGTAACAGAGATGCAAACATCGAAAGAAAAAGTGCAATTCTTATTCCCAGTCCCAGTATTCTATTCGGCGATCAATATTTTCCGATTTTAACTGGAGAGCGTGCGTCCAGTCCTGGCGTGAAAGCTAATGAACCAACGCGAGGATCCCGCGAGAAAACGAGCAGCAACGGCTCATTACGCTACGACGGATGCGTGCGTGTGGCCGCGTCGTCGAATTACTACGTACGCGATGTTAACGACGCGTCGTATCCGATTCGATCCGCTCCGAGGGGAAATCTTCGCGGTCGATCCCGCTGAATCGATAGCGGATCGTTCCGTCAGGCTGATCCTGAGGTGGCGGAAAATTCACGTGAAACTCACTGCGCGGTAAGACGCGTCTTCACCGAAGCGGCTCATCCGCTCTACCGTTAAACGCGATCTCGAGACGTATCTGTATTCCCTATCGCGTCGCGTCCTCCTCCTCTCCACCGTGATGGATTTATTTCCCGGGAAGACCGATTTAATCGAACGGCCCATTAGCGACAATATTTCATGTCGCGCAGAAGTCGAGGCGGTTCTGATTGAAAGCCAGCCAACCGATGGGTGTGTGTAACTGTTACGCGGAATTGAAACAGAGATGCGGAGTTTACCGATTACGCATTCGTTCGATGGCGATAATTCGCTTTTTTTTTCTAGTCCCGATACCTCACGATTACCGACCCGGCTATGTTGCGTAGTTATTTCCCAGATTTCTGTATTGCGTATACGAAGCAACCGAGCTTCTCAAAAGAGGGGCTGAGGGCAATAATCTTAACACATTACTCTACCGCCATTATTTCTAACAAAACTTCCTACAGTTACTTCCTACGGTACAGGGTGAGATTAAGAATAACAAATTTGCACGCAAACTTTAAGGCTGTTTTTAGCTTGAAGAACTTGAACAAAACAAGAAATAAGAAATTTGTTGAATAATGTTTTTCTGTTACACGTTTATCACACTCTTAATGTTTTATTTCGAAGAGAAAATTTCAGCACAGTGTACCGATTGATATTTTTCGTGACGCGATATTATAAGGACGCGTTTGTACTGAAAACGAAAATAAAAATAATTTAATGTACGATCTCCATACCTCGAATTTCTCCCTCCTTCTCTCTTGCTTACTCCAAACCCCGACGCTTTGAATGAATCAAGGCAAATCGGTATAATACTTCCTCCTTCGACGATATCGATGTACGCAAATACGCGAGCGTAATAAAAATAATGACCGTTGTTGGATTGCGTAATCGATCAAACAATACCACAAAAATCAAATTGAATCTTCGCCCCATTCACAGCCATTTCGCAACAACCTTTAGAAAACAACGAACAAGCACATTCGATTCACCGTGGAGGAGCAAGGAGCTAACCGTAAGGCCGAAGTCTCGTCCGCGAGAGAACAACGGTCCATTATGTCGGACCCAACGGAGCGTGTCCTGTCGGAGGAGGCCGGAAAAGCCGGCTGCCGAGTCCGAGACGCTTCCGGTCAGTTTCTAATTGTTATCGATCAATCGGTCAATCGAATCCGTGGCTTCGATCGAAAACGAATCGTGGTTTGCGGGTACGCGTTAATCTCGACGTAGGCGAACCTAATTCGAGTCCCCGGGACACGATAATTGAGCGGCGATAATGTTACCAGATCGTTGATATCGAGCGTCGCGAGCAGACGACCAGAGTGAACTCTAGTAGACGCAAGGGCGCTGATTGAGAGATACACCGGTGAAAAGACTCGGATTCGAAAGGACACCGGCTGTTCCCCGCGGATTTTTCCCTACTTTTCGTCGGGGCAAGTGAAACGTGAGAAAGGAAGGCTTTGGAAAAGGAAAGACGAGCAAATTTCGGACGATCCGAGAAAAGGGACGAGAGTTTACTCTTTTCCCTCTTTTCAGTGCTATTTTTACTGCTTTTTACTGCGACATTTTAATCCGTTAACGATAACAGAAACTGTTAAAAAGAAAAAAAAAAAGGCATCCGAAAGACGATACTCCTCAGCCGTTTGCTTTCTTAATCATTCGTATCAGACACTACACATCAAACGGGAGAGAGTTTATTGCTCGTAAAACAAAAAGCGCGCGTGTAAAATACAAAGTATTAAAAAATAAAGTATTAAATTGATCCGCGCGCTAACCGCGGGTAAGGTAATTGCAACAAAGGAGGTGATAATTGTTTATTGCGGACGGGTCCGCTCGCAATTTACGGACGGCAGGTGTGCGCGCATCGTTTCCACAAAGGAGAAACCAGTCGCCGCGACACGAGCAAGGGAAAGAGAAAGAGAAAGAGAAAGAGAAGCTTTGAAACGATGTTGCAAGTTGAAAGGCGCCGTGCAACATTGGCATTTCACCTTTCTTGCTGTAATTCAGCCGCGTACACCACGCTGGATCCGGTAAAGTGGATATATCCATATCCTATAAACCGCTTTTAATTGTCAAGCGAGGAATGAAATTGACAAAAATCGATAAGAATTGGCAGGGAGAAAGAAAAATTAAGACTAAAGAAGGGAACCGTAAGCACATTCTAGCTTTCAGTTCTCCTGAATCCAACGTATTGTATTATACGTAAATACACGCGGGACACCTTCTGTTGGCGGTAAGAAACGGAAATAAATACGACTGTCCCGACTCAACGTGTAAACGTTAAATTAACCGGTTAAATATCCGTTTGATCCGGCATTTAAATAACAACCTACCACACTAGGTGTGTATACGTACGATATACATAGTTAGGAGATCGGTAGAAAGATCAGAGAAAGGTGACGTGAAAGAGGAATTACAGAGAGAGTTTCAAAGTTTCTCAATGTCTTCTAATCGAATATATAAATCAAAAACAGACAATTTGAAAGAACATCGAATCGTGGTAACAAAAGTACTAAATGCGGAAAAGCCTGTAACGGAGTTGCGGTTTCAGTTATAAAAGCGAACCTAGACTTTTAAAAAAAAGTCTACTTGTGGAGAACGCTTCGGAGGAAAAAGTATTATATCGAGCAAGAGTTACTAACCATAATGGACCGATACGGAGAATTAATGATTATTCATTCACTGAGAGAAGAGACAAAATCAAAACGAACATTATAAAGTATCGTATTGGATTTTTTTTAATTTTTTGTTGTTATCAATCTAAACGCTGAAACGAACGTTTTAAAATTGATTATTAACAAATTGCCAGCTTATTCTTATCCTACGTTAGAGTGACCGCGACACCGTTATACCTCCGTTCTCCTCGTATTTTTATTTTCACCGCAAGTGTTTAATATATAAACTCCCGATGTTTATACCTGCAATATTTGTCCTTTACTCTACATTAAATCTCGCTGCGTTACGACATTTCACGCGTTGAACACGTAACCGTTCGAAATGAGTCGATCGGCTCTCGGCTCGCGCAGAGAACGCGTCCCATTTTCTACCTCCCTCGATTTACTTAACACCGTGATGCTACGAGGATCACGACAAATAGAGTACGAGGCACGAGGCACGAGGAGAACCGGTGAAACAGTGATACCCGCTCGCCGTTCCTTCTTGCTCGTTGCGGCCGTGTATCGAACGGATAGTTTCCCAGGCTTCGCTCGCTCGGTTACTTCTTACTCGCCGCGTAAGCCGATTCCCCTGAAACTGGCCGACCTATACCTCTATCTGCGAGGCGTATCGAACGTCTGCGTCCGTCCCGATGGATGGGTTAATTAAAACGAGCACACGCGGAAAGCCAGACACGCCGGTTTGCACCGCAGATGCGGTTTTTCCGCGCGGACCCCGTCCCTTGGCGAAACTTGGTCTATCTCAGCGACTCGAGAGCGAACCGAGGCGCGTTGCCCGCTGCTAATAATTTCGCTTGTCCGGTTAATTGACGGACACCACCAAGGTAAAAGAAACGATCGATGTGTTCACGGAGAAATAGACGATTCGGAGCCAGGTTGCAAGGCTTCTGAAAGAAGCGGTGGCTACGCGAAGCCTTTTAAACGGCGCCGCCCCGGTTTATCCTATGCGTTCGTTTTCAGAACGTTGTCAAACAACATCACGCTACGGAGGAAAAACATTAAACATATTCTCGATTAAATTACTTCCGATCAAATTAGTGAACAAATCGTCGCTCGATGATCATTTCTTCCACGTTCGATCCCTTTGTCGATCGACGTTGAATGACAAACGCGAAGATACAAGGTTCGATTCGTTCGACACGGCAAAATCGAAAGTAAAATGAACAGTGGAAAATTAGCATTCAATAAAATCGAGTAAATTTTTCAACGAATCGACTGCATTGTTCGGTCAAAGCAAACCGTGGAGCTTCGCCTTGTACCGTGATAGTGAATCGTGATCTTGGTCACGAGCGCGTCGCTTATTAATAAGTCGTCTGGCGGATTTTTAGGCTCGGTCTCGCAACGCGCGCACGGTCTACGACAAACCGTCCATCCATCACTGTCAAATGGAAAGCTCGTTGACCGATAAACTTTCTACTTATCGTACAATACATGCACGCGAATGTGCCGATAACGAACACGCCTACGAGTAACCGGCGTATCTTTTTATCTAGCAGGTGAAAATGGACGACGCGATGGCGTGCGCTTCCTACCGACTCACGCCTCCGAGGAGGTAACACCTTTCCTACGCGAACCCGCGACCGACCCCCTTGCTATTGCTTTCGTTCGTGGTGAACGAACGAGGAAACGACGAGCCCACTGCTAGCTACCCGCCAATTACGCTCCAATAAACCGAATCCCGCTTCCTACGTGCCAGTCGTGTCTCCTTTGCTCCAATTTAGCATCTCTCGATCTACCGAGCGTCGTATCGGCTAAATTTCCTCCCGCCTAATATAATAATATTATTCTAATCGGTACGATGACATCGCTCTGCAAAGGTTCGTTAATAATAATTGCTGGTGGCTAAGAATAGTGGACGTTATTTTCTAGAATCCAAAAATATATCACTACCAATTGAACCATTTTAGATGAATTGACTAAGTAAATGAATTATTTTATAAGTATTTTTATAAGTAATGAATAATTTTGACAAAAATGTTGATTATTTATTGTACGTATTCTTTGAACATTTGTTACAAAAATGGAGCACAGCATCGCAAGAAGATAATAGCCGAGGGCATAGACAACGGTTTCGAAAGATAACAATTTCTAATTAAGAACGGCACGTAAATTTCTACGAGGTGTAGGATCCAGGAAAATTGCATAACATAAGATCGGATTATAGAGAATATTTATTTGTATTTACGTTGTAAAGAAACGGTACGTATGATCGAAGGGAATTCGTCCGCGATTACAAACTAGGGTCGGACTCGGCGTCCCATATTCAGAATACCGAGCGACGGTAATTCGAAAGTATCCTACCTTCTCTTCCCCCCATCCCGCAACCCCCCCCCCCCATCTCTCCTCTCGACTAAATACAATTCGGCGCCCATTACGGTCCCAGTGCGACAAATTGCTAATGGCTCACTCGATTAGCCGGACGTGTCCGAAATAACGGTATCGAATAATTAGAATCCGAAACGATCGAGGCGTTATTCAAATCAGGCGCCCTACCTTCGTATCCGAAATTTATTGCTCCCAAAGACCATCGTGCCGATGCTGCCCACGAGGTTGTAAATGCTCAGATTCAACATCTGTCCATTAGCGGTGTGCTCGTGCCGTCTTGTTACAAACACACACCCAAGCTGATCGCATTCCCGTGGTTCGTGCTCGTCGATGCTGTCACTCGCGTTTCCTCCACGCGTGTCCCAGCACCGTTCAAACGATCACACATTTGTCAACATCCCTTTTGAAACGGGCCTTCTTCACTCGCGTCCTGTGTTCCACCAGAAACAGAAAGTCGACGACCGGGAACGTATCCGACGGATAATAAAGCGGTCGACGAGCTCGAGACGCTCGTCGGTGGAATACTAGTAGAAAATGAACGATCGCGTACACTGATCGAGGATAGTTTTGTGTTGACAGCTGTCATCGACTTTCGCGGAACAGATCGACGCGATACGTACACCAGGAACGCTGTCAACGGAATGACTGGGGAGCAGGGGTCGCGATCGACGAAGCCGCGGCCGTTCTGGAGAGGGGAAACGAGCGAACGAGAGGGAGATAGAGAGATGGTGGAACGCTGAAAGGGGACAGAACGACCGATTCTGGTCGAAGATACACGAAGAGCGTCGGGGAGATCCAACCGGGGTACGAGCGCGGCGACAGGTCAACGTGTCTCATTATCTGGCCCTGTGATCTGAACCGGCAAACCGTATGCATGTAAATAGTGCGGGCAACGCTGATGCTCGCACCCCTGAATCACATTAATGCCGTTGACAGGTCTACTTGCCACTACTGTGCTACGATGGAAACGGAACGAGATGTATCTGGCCGAGGAACCGGTTTAATTTCATGTTTAGAGAGCGGCTAATAAACCCTGAGACGTGCGATTCCCTCTTGTCTTGATCGTCTCTCGTTTAGTGACAGGCTACGCGCGCTCGCTGCTCCGGGATTAGAGCAAATCTGACCAATCCGAATAGTTTCATGGGCCAAACTTTAGCAAAGTTAAACATGTTTTTCTTTTGAAAAGCGAAAATAAAAATATAATACAAATACAACATAAGTCAAACTTTATTGTTACACTATGATTCGATATAATTAACAACTCTCCAGTCTTTATTAATCAGATATTTGTTTATCCTCCCTTTCGCTTAAATCTGATAAATTTATATTTATGTTTGTCGTTGCACATCTTGACTGATTTTATAAATTTCATCTTCGAAAAGAAAAAATATCTTTCGGACATGATACAAGTATTGTAAAAATTAATTTTGTTACGTGTACTCGATTAACTCAATTTGCACATTTTCAGGTACACTATTCACGTAAACGTGAAATGGGCATGAAAATATTGCAACTGTTTTATCAGATTTTGCAGAATCCCGAGAAACGACTATAAAAGTTTCGGTAGAAATATAAAATCGCCCGACGGGTCGCGTATTGACCAGGGCTGTGTTAGAGGATGCAACATTCGATGTATCGATCGTTAGATGTGATACGTTTCATTGTATGATAAAATGTGATGCATGTACACTATAAATTACGAGGTGGTATCTTAAGCGCTACAATACTCGACAGTTACTTGCTTGTCCGACAAACAATCCGAGAGATTACTTTATACTGTACAAGACTGCTTATCGACGAGCAGCCAGCTTTACGAATTAATTTCGAGATGGCCGGACAGTTCACGGATTATTACACGGCCGCGGATCCCTGTGATACGCTGGTTGCAACATTCGCGATCATAACTCGCTTCCTAGGAGGACAACGTTCGCAAGTTACGACCACGTCGGGCAAACCGTAGCCGCGGATGCTGTAATTTATATGTTACAACTGCCGAAGTTGCGAAGCGGGAGTTTATCGCGAAGGAAAGGATGCCTGGGCCATCGCCGCCATTCTGGTCCCGTGCGGGGCCTCCGCGCGAACGTGGTCACCATCGATCCGTGCATACCTGGCCACGTGATTATCCTTTTCGCGTAATAAACAAGGCCGAGGTATTCATTCGAGGCACGATTAAATCTCGCCAGCGCGGACGGCTCGAACGCGCGCTGGCCCCCATCCACGCGCACGCTTCGTAATTTACGCGCGCGCTTCCTACAATCTCCGATCTTCGACAATGCGTCCCGATGATACAAGATCGCAGTGTGCGTCGTCGACAGGGGGTGGCGAGCTAACGGACGACCGCTGCCCCGGGCACGTTGTTCGAGTTTGCACGGGGACAGAAATACGCGGAGATTTCTCAATGATTCTTATTCGACATTTTCTTCGTCCAATGTTTCGATCCCTGTACAATGCTACGCATGCTTGAAACAAAAGTACAAACGTGTAAGCAAGATGCGAATTTCTGGAAAGATGAAATGAATATTGAGAGGAAGAGGGAAAGCGAAAATACGAGTTCTACGGGAACAGATTTCGGAACCTAGAGCATCATAGAAGGGAGTGTAGGGAACTGGAAAGGGGCTCCTATCAGCATAAAAGAAATAGTGAACGAGAAAGAAAGTGATAGGGCGGTAGAGTGTGCGAGAAAAATGGAGGAAGGTAGAAGGTAAAATAGGAAGAAAAAAAAATGTAAATAGGTGGAGTAGGCTGAGTAGGAGGACATGGGAATATCCCTGTGTAAATAGCACAGTAGGCTAGTAAAAAAAATAAGTACAAAGACATTAGAACCAGCGTGTTCCTTTTTATGGCCGGAAGGCTGAAATAAACTATTTATATAGGCAACAAATTAAATGGTCAGTACTTTATTACCAAACTGGTTAGTATGAAAACACTAAACGGTCACTTTAGGTTGAGTTAGTCAAATTATTAGTTAGTTAGTAAAATTAATAAACGTACAATATGAAGTAAAAAAAAACGTAATATTAAATTCATTCCATTGAAGAATCATTGCAAATTGAGAAATAATTATGTTTTTGACCAATTGGTATTTTTTTTAGCGACCAGTGGTAGCTTCAAAGGATACCGACCCTTCATACTTAAATACGGAGCCAACCGGATTAAACCAAAGGGATTACTGACCAAACAAATGTAAGCCATTTATAAAAAATATATACTATATGTTTGAAAAGTTATGTATCACCATGCATGATCTCGCATAGAGATTTAAACTTATTATTAAGTGACACTATAAATGATCAAATGAAAGGGGCGAGTATTAAGATTATGTATGTAACATGACATGTTTTAAATTATTGTTACAGCTATTTTTCTACTATTTCTTATCTACATTATGCTTTCACGCAACTTCCTTTGTTTCGCGTATCTTTGTTTATCTTGGCATTAATGAGATTATTTATCACTTCCCTATAACCCACCGATAATCCTCAGCGCGTCATTTCTTCCTGATAAAATTACGTTATGAACGTTTAGGAACGTTTCTAAAATATTGGAACAATTTTGCTAGAAAGACACAGTTGTTACCAAACCTACACGATCTACATGACGACAACGATAATTGTACCGTTCCTTAATTTCCTAACGAACCTAGGTAACGAATCTAGATTGTAATCGATTATAACCGTGCGAGATTGCGACTATAGAAGCTTAACAGATGAAAAGTGCAAACCCACGTGTTCGTATATCATACCCTCTTGTCTCCAGGTCAGCGACGCCACGCGAGATTGATCATTTCTAACATACGCTTCCCAAAAATCACAGCCGGACGCGCGTCCATCGCGAAATTACCATCGACGTCTGATTAGACCGCCTCCCAACGCGCGGTGTATCTTTTTTATATACGCGGCACGTCTACTCTTCCTCGGTACGTTAGCCACGTTTATTAGAAGCGAAGGGCGGTCAGGCGTGTTCAGCAACGTCCATACATTTTTAACAGTTTCCTCGATCTGGAAAGGTCCGGTCCTCCTTTTTCGCATTCCCGTGTAATAACAGGTCTGCGCGGTGCTCGGGATCGAGCCTGGACCCGTTCGTCCCAAGACAGAAAACCGGCACAGCCCCCGGCGATTGTCGTAGGTAAGTGAGTTTGACGCGCAACGCCGCTGAACAGACCGGGCCCCGAGATCTCTCCTCGCGTGAACCGAGTCTCGTGTCTCCTTCACGCACGATCGATCGAAAATACGAGCAACGTCCTTCCTTCATCGGTTCTTCATCTAGTGGAATCGGGCTCGCGTGTACGTTCAAACCACGCAGGACGGAAGGATCGATCGGGTGAAACGCTGCGGCGAGTCGAACGAAGTCAAAATAAGGACTTGCACTTGTCGCGTGTGCGCAGCCGGAGGGTCGTTCGAATGACGAATGGAATTGACGGGGTCGGAACTCCGTGGTGGATGGAACGAGAGAAGGAAGGAAGGAAGGAAGGAAGGAAGGAAGGAGAGATGCGCGCCCAAGCCGGGCCTGTTTCACCTGATTTTTATGGTCGCTCTTGGGCAAAAGCTGCTGCATCGCGCGTGATGAGTAATACCAGCGGGCCATCGCATGTACCGGTGCACCGTTACTTTTTATCGTGGGGCTCTTCTTCGTGGCGGATCCGACACGGGTATCGAGAACGATGAGACACGATTTCGGCGGGTGAACAAACGAACCGCGGTACACCGTGTATATTTTCGGGAATAACAGTCCGGGGCTTCTATTCTGGCGCCATCCCGCCGGCTGTGATCCGATGGACGCCGCCGCGGCGGCGGTCGGGCAACTTTCCAAAACCGAGCCCCGTCGCCTCCCGGTTTTCACCTTCGTCACACAAAGGAGGAAGGAACGGAACAGTCGCGATTCCTTTAAACGTTCCAGAGACGGACAGAGACGTCCTGACACGAGACGTTATTACGCTGACATTCACTGGTTAAATGTCGCACGAATAGGCCTGCCTATAAATAGGCGCCACCGCCTACTTTAATGTCGTGAAACGCGCACGGCGAGCTTCTGATTCTTGTTTTTCCGCAGAAAACGGTATTATTTTCAATGATGGTTTCAGCCCGCTGGACTCGTGCCAAGCGTCTGGAATCGAAGGAATGCTTCGCGGCTCGAGACAGAAGGTACGTGCGCGAATAGACGAGCGAACGTTTGCGAAAACTCACATCATCTTTCTTTCATTTTTCTTCTCGTTCGACTCTTTACTTTTATCAGTTGAGAAATTATTGCGAATTATTGCGAAATTGCCCGCATCTTCCCACCATTTATCAACGAGACGGCTGTCATCGCACTTCCGTGGGCAGCTGGAAAAACGTCGCTGTAGAAAGTACGTTTACACTTCGCTCTCGTTCCCTGCGAGCGGAATGACAGATTGCGAGAACGAGGGCAATGCTACTTATCCGCTGGCTGATATTCTCCTTATCGTAATAGTCGAAGGCGGAGAGGCATCAGGGTGGCGAAAGTTCGTGATTCGAGTCAACCGCTAGTAATCATCCACGCCGCGTCTAACGAGCAATCTCTTAACATTTACTACCTATTTTTAAAAGGCTTGTCCTTTATTGATCAGTATTTCAATCATTTTTTGTCAGTATTTAAATATAAGTTAAACCATTGTTAACCATAATTTGGTAGAAAATAAAAACTGTAATGATACCATAACCAGTAATTAATTCCATACCAACTGTTTTTTATTTATACCAACCATTCGCTATTCGTGTACTGACCGTTTAATATTTTTAGTATAAAATAAATTTAAGTATTTTACATTTAATTGGTCGCCTTTCCGAATCTTGTCCCTTTGTCCTGTAGAGTGTGTTGCAAGATGAATACTTTCGATTAACAAGATTTAGAAATCGTTCGAACAGGATACCGCTAATATAATGGTCAAACGAGCCATCGCGTCAAAGAATCGCCTCGAGTTTCGCATAGGTAGACCGCCGTCTGACTTTTGCTCGCTGATGTCATTCGCTATTCTGGACATCGCTAATACCTCTGATATAACTGTCGTGTATACACCGCGGACGCTATTCCGGTCAGCTCGCGACCCTGGATCGTCTCGCGTCGATTCGACCCGGTATCGAAGACCCGAAGGGGCGAAACCAGCTCGCGAAGGAAAAACAAACTACGAATCGCACGCCTAACGTCTTCGTCCATTAATCTGACACACGTCCTTTCATTTGTCCATAAACCACCGACGCCGTCGCGTAATTTCGTCGCGGCGCGGCGCCACACTTCGATCTTTACACGACGGTCCGCGCTTTCTCAACGATTCACACCGCAGATCACACACAATGCGTAACACAACGCGTTAACACAATGCGTAAATCCGTGTGTTAACTGTGCGCAGTTGACACGATGGTTTGTTCAGAAAAATCAGAAGAATTCTTTATTTATGCCCAAAGCAGAAGAAATGCCATATGAATTTCTTATTGCCCAACATCGTTGCAGCTATTTTTACTTTTCAACGAAATGGTCGCACGTTCCATACCAAACTTAATTTAGCATTACATTAACGGTTACACATCTGGTGCCGCTGCTCCTCGTGTTTCTCGTGTAAAGGATTCTGGCTGGCCATTGTTTGCCATTTTGTGGAACGGCTGATTCGTTTTGAGGGAGAACTACCGAGGTATTGGCTACATATGCAAGACGCAAACGAGAGTCCTCCACCAGATGACAACGCCGCCATCTGTTTGGCAAATTTTCCGTTCGGGTAAATCGTCGAAATTCTCTGTTATTCCTCGACTGTACCATAATTGTAATGCAAACAGCGGAGTAGTTGGCACGCAATATCATAGACAGCGGAACGAAGGATATGCAGACAGATTTTGTCCACGTTTTACTCCCATGATACTGTACAATCTATTGGTATAATACCATACTTTACGTTCGCACACGTCAGATAATAATTTACGAACGCCATGCGTCCTTAGCGATTGTTTCTGGGGGATGCTTATATCATCGGCTAACAAGAGGACTTTATGATCTTTCCGTTTACGCTATCTTCGCCAACATCGACTGCGGTTGGTCACTTTACCGGCCTGCATCGTCCATAAATATATTTAACGCTTCATACACAGATCTGTACTTTCTTGTTACTCACATTGCGGTTGCTTAAAATTATATAAGCAACCGTCCCGACGAAATTCCAAGTAAGAAACACGAAGCGTTCGGTCGTGTAATCAAAATTTATAGCTTGCATCCATAAAACCGGCCGGAAGCATTCAGAGAATCACAGGAAACTGTCGAAATCCAACCTCAGAGCTTCCGACACGCAACAATTTCTCGCTAGGCGCGTGTATTCTCGTCCGAAGATTATTCCCGGGAATCCGAAGCGTCGATAACGCGTCTTCCTATTTATACCATCGCGTTGCGGTCTGCGTATAAGCGTACCGGAGGTTTGCGTCTCATCGTACACGTGGACGGTACGACGACGTCGTACCGCCGGAGAATGCGCTCGCGATCTCTGCGGTTTTACGGTCGACCTAACTGCAGGTGCAGCATGTCACTGACCCTCGGAAATTTTCCGACAATTGTTGCCTCGGCCGTATCGCACAGGGTAGTTTTAGAAGTGTACGCGTGATTCGTCTCATGCTAGACCAGTCCTGTTGCCCGAAGGTTCCGCGAGACCGTTCTACGGAAGCTTTACGAGCGCAGACCCTTTACTGCCCGGTAGTTAGCCCGCACGTGGCCTTCGAACGATCGGCGCGCGCGAGCTTTGGTAGCCATACGAGCGTGAACACGGGGGTTTGCCTGTTTTTTTTCGGCTCGGTCGTTCGCTAGGTCTGGGACCACCCGTCGTAATAATAAAGCCGTTTCGAACGGGACACGTGGCGGATGGACGCGGTGAGCAGTTTGCTTTGCAAAGGATTTGACCGCGAGCCAAATCATTCCCGCCTTCGGGGTGGCACGTGGTGACGAAAAAGGGAGCTGACAAGGAATAAAGTTGGAATACCGTTCGTTTCTCGGATAAACCTTCGTTCGATTCATTCAGGGAGTTTATCCGAGTGTGATAAAAACAATATTTGCTTAGGCTTTGAATTTTTTCGTTTCCCATTATAGAAAACGAAATGGAACGAAATGGAACGAAAAGGAACGAAAAGGAACGAAAAGGAACGAACTAAACTTGGGAGGATTCTAAGGACGGTGGAAGAGTAAGGCTGATACAGTGAAAGCTTGAGTAGAAACCTTCGACACGGAGAATCGATGTTAACAGGAGGCAATTAAACGAGACGGCAGCGAAACTGGGACTACTCGCTTGAAACGAGCCGGTCGCAGGCGACGTACGCGTGTTTACCCAAGTGCATATTACCTAAGAGAGAACGTCAGGTTAGAAGAAAAGATGAAAAAAGAGAGGACGATCGATTCTGAAACCATTTCGTTGAGACGGTCCACGCGTTCTAACGGTAAACCGGCTGGTTAATAATGTCGAGCAATTTAACCATTTACTCGTAAGATAGAGTGTCGCTATAGAGATACCGTTCCTCGTGACGCTCCCGTGAGCCCGTGTCCGGTGTCTCGACTCGCTGCCCATTGTCTTCGTCGTCGTTGTCATGCTTGTCCTCTGTCATTCTTCGTTGCGACTATTTCCTCGTCAACGACGGAACGGTGACGCTTCGTACGAAACGACTAAGAAATCGAGAGACGAATCGATATCAATTTTGCGATATGCCAGATTTGCCAGAATCGATATCGGAACGCGCGAAAGCAATTTATGAAACGGCGTTCCGAGGAAACCTCTAATCATTGTATTATTATGACCGGCAATTAATTAAATATATAGACATTCATATCAATAACGGGTTATCTCCGGAATACTGCACAGGCTACCGGTAGGCGTTTCCGTTCTTTTTAAGAGCATATCAGCGATTAAATATACTTATGTCCCTGTTTGTTCGTTTAGTAAAGTCAAAAACTTTATCCGTATTACGTTAATCGTGTTACTAAATTGAATAACTGTTTTTAATATACCATGTATAGTTTAATGCATAGTCACTTAGTGACATAGTATCGCCACTTTAAATTCAGCTTTTTGCACATCAAATTCATTCTTTTGGAAATCTCAAGTTCACTTCAACTGAAACATTTGATGTATCGTGTCTAATGAAATTGTACATGTTACATTTCCTTCCAATTGAAAGCTCGTTTATACTTTTTTTAGCTCATTAATTGTAGCTAAGCCTCTAAAAATTGAATTACTCTTTTCTGTTTAAAACGAAAGAAACGCAGACCAGCTGTGTGTTGCGCGCTTTACCAAACAGCATCGATTTCTACTCGAGCCAGAGTAATTACGAAATTCGGAAACAACGCGAAACACTTTCTTTTCGTCGGATGTTAATCGACTGGTTAATGAAGGCGTATGCGTTACTAGTAATACCACTATCGCTGGTAAACTCGCTTAGAATTAGTTAGGATTGCATGCAATTGACCCCGTTCGTTGGCAAGTCGTCAAACAAGTCTCGCCACGCGCGAAGGGAGGACGCGTTACGAGCTGGTGGAAGGAGCGGCGCTACCGAAAGTGCTTCTGCTGCAACCATCCTGCACCGGCGTCGGTCTCGTTTTAATTACCGCTGATAATTAACTGATGCGCCGCGTTGCATCGCAGGTGCTGTTGCGACATACGCGTCCGCATCTCCGTTCCGGATAATCGTGCGAACGATCGAACGATTCATCACAGACGCTTCGCTCGAATAATATTTGATCGTACTCTGCGAAATGTTCATTCTCGACGATAGATTTTTCATTTCAACTAACAAATCCTTCGGCATTTTTCCTGAATATAATTTCTTTATACGTTGATATTAAAAAAAAAGAAATGCCTGGATTAAGTACGAAACATTTTTTTCTTTTGACGATTAAGTGTTTCGACAAGTGACGAAAAAATGTTTCGAAATCAAGAGAAAGCGAAGAGAAACGTATGCATCTTCTAGTTCAATAGAATTTGGATGTGTAATTATTAAAATGAGAAAATAAAATTGTTCCTATTGGATTGTATTTTTCTTTTTTTAATCGCAGATATCTGATACTATCGTTTTGCTGGTTTTATAGATATATAATCGATAGATATCTTTATATTTAGATGAGTATATTGGATAGAGAGTTTAATTATATTTGACGATAAAAAACGTACTATGCCCGATCGATGCGCTTTCACATTTCCAATCGGAAGATCGAACGTCTATGACTACGCCCGATAAGTATACAGATACATACGTGTCGTAGATAGCACATCGATTCCACGATCGAACATTCGGCATTTTTATTTCACCGTATATACGCCGTAGCTCGAATCGCAAATAAGATTCCTAGTTTCGAAATTACTTATCAGTTTCCGTACGATCGGTAAAACAAATAGACAGAATAAATATACAATAAATTTTTCCGCGATCGATTGCAACACGCTCTCTTTCATGCTTCAACGCCGGATCATTTGATCGTTATCAAAATCAAGCCTCTGAGTACTAATAACCGTGATGTAATGGTTTACGTCTGCTAAAGGCTTTTAAGGTCGTCAAACATTTGATAGCGTTTGGAAAAACGTTGTTTAAATATATATACACACACATGGTAACGAACGCCACTTATCGCATCGCAATGTCACGTTTCGTGTTTTTTCTATCTAGTGTCTTTTAAACTTTTATCCTGCATTCAATTTTTCAAGCATCACCGATGTTTTCTCATGTACGAAGTGTATCTACGATTGCTTATCAGTCGAAAAGTGGTACAACAATTTGAAAAGAAAATCGTTCTGATTTCAGTCACGCGTCACAGATGTATTCTATTAGATCCCCTTACAAATGATTAGAAACGATAGGTCAGCTGTTCGGATTGAAACAGGGTAGCAACGAAAGGAGAAGAATGGCGGCCGTGCGCGATAATACGATACACCGAGTCCCTCTTTTTCTTCTGCAACTATACCCTTACGCGGTGTCATCCGACGGTGGCAAAGAGCAGAGACTCGACGACGAGTAACCGGTGTTAAGCGATACCGAGGTCGTGGTCTTCTTGCCTCCGTGCAACCTCGGGTGCATAAACGAAACGAGTTTCGCGCGAGCATCGGCTAAAGGAGAAGGGCAAAGGCACTCTGTAAAACGCCGTAATAATGGTGGCACACGAATGGTAACGGTTAAACAGCCCCTTCTTAATTGGTTCGGTCGCAGAACGAAGTACATACGCGGTGCTTATTAAAGCAGTTGAGCGCTGAAATGAGATCAGTGATGTACGTCAATCGTGTTCCACATCTGGCGAACTGTTTCGAAGGAATCAACTTTGTTTCCAAGAAACGTGCAATTTGGATCGTTCAGCGTGTCCGACGAGCAAATTGGTATACGTACACGCTGGGAAACGTTGTCCGAAGGGGAGAGATTTGTTTTTAGACGCTCTGAAGCATTCCTTTGATCGATCATTTCGTAAACGTTCTGTACGCAACGGAATCGTTTATTTCCCTTTTTCCTTTTTCTTTCGAAATTTATGCTAATACTTCAAATCGGATACGTTTAGAGTTATTTCACGCGAGAGAAGCGAAAACAACCGGCATAAAAAATATCAGCTACGACGCTGCGGGTAGTCATGTAATTCCTCGCGGGCGAAATGGTCGGATAATTTTTCAACGAGTATTCTTTCGACAGTTTCAACTTTACGACCGTTTAATTGCACCCGCCGGGTCGAGAGACGTTTCCTCTGGGAAGACATCGCCGCGCGCTCGACTAAGCCGCGAAGTTGAGGAGCAATCACGACTGCGAGGTTGGATTACCGCCACGAAGTGGATCAGTGATCCGAATCAGCGCATTTTTCTCACCGCTACGGCGATAATCAGATATCATCGATGAAAAATAAATTCACGCCACTTCTCAAGCATCGACGTCGATCTATATTACATTTCGTTCTCTGCTATTTCTAAGAAAGTATAATATTTTACAATTGGCAAAAATAGTATGTTTTTGATTATGTAACTCTAGATAACTAAACATTCGTCTAATGGACTACCAATTCCTATCAGATATACGAATTCGAGATGTTTTCGTTGCGCTCATACCACCTCACTCGCAATACCTTTGAAGTAGTTGTACATCTAAATCGGGGGTGGTCGACCTTTAGCATACCGTGCGCTAATTTTTTTTCACAGACGAGTTCAGATTTTGATTAAAACAGAATTAATTAATTTACGCCAGTCTCTCTCTCTCTCTCTCTCTCTCTCTCTCTCTCTCTGTGTGTGTCTGTCTCTTTGTCTTTCACTGTTTACATTCTATAATTGTAAACTATAAAAAAAAAAAAAAAAAAAAAAAAAAAAAAAAAAAAAAAAGGACTGATAAGTAAGATGGCTGTATGAATTGAATTGAGAATTAGGTACTCGGATGTGGAGAGCGCACTTTTAACATCTTCCACAATTGCAATCGTTCATTTTAACCACCTTTCTAAATTTTAATAATGAACATAATAATATCTCTCTTAAGCTAGCTTTCTTAATTTGTTTGAAATAAATAAAGGAAAGATAAAAATATAATTCGTAGTTTACGAGTCGAATGATTTAGTTACAGAGTAACGCTAATTATCTAGGATTAATTATCGTTTTAGTTGGTTTTTTAGTTAGTTCGCGTCGGTGTTAGGAATAAATTGTTATCAATGTTTACATGGTATTATCTGTCCATCTCTGTGGCAATTAGTCCCGCTTTTTTCAAATGTTTAAAAAGCATTATTATTGCAGTCTATTGAAATGCCTGTGATTGCACATGCGTTAATGTCAACCTGTAAATATCAAGAGAGATATTAATTAAATCTAAAATACAGCGCAATACCATAAATTGCATGCAACGGGTGGGCGACCCTGCCTATCGTTCTTCTCGTTGCTCTAAAGATTTAAGCGTTAGCATTATACTCTGCTTTAACTCGGTATACACGGGGATCCTATTGAACGAGGCCGAATAGCCAACGAATTCTCACGCGTTCAACTCTTCCATCCGTGTGGTTGTGAAGCAGTGCCACGGCGAGCATAATCGAGCGCCGAAGAACAGGCAAACACGCCCGTGGTGCCACGCGGTAACCTTTTTTCTGACATTTCTGCCTCGTGGCTCGGTTTAGCCGAAAGGTTAAGCCTCCGCTTGGATACTCGGACGAAGGAAGGAGAGGCGACGAACGAGGAGAATCGGCAGCCGCGTTAACCCTTTCGGTGCTACGAGATTATACATCAGAATCGAAAAATTGCTTACCATGTCTTTAGAAGCTATTCATACGATCGCTTTTAATAATCCAGCGCGAATGTCTATGTTCGACCCAAAAGCAGAAGCAATAAACTATTTGTACGCTTCGTACGCTTAACAAGTATGTCCGCTAGGTAGGCAGAACTTTTCTTTACACTTTGACATGGCGTTTTTCGACTAACCTGAAGTTTCGAAGCTTAACAAAAATGAATATCAGAGGCGAAATTAGCTCAGGCGAAGATGAATTTGATTTTGAACTGTTGAAAAATGAGATCGATTATATCCGTGAAGAAACTACTGATAGAGAAAATGTTAGACAGTGTTAGACTCTAATCATTCAAAATGAACAGTTTGCGATGAAACCTAGCGAAATACCACCGAGAACAATTCGTACCCGGCGAAATAAACCTAAAGTACAATAGACAAAATATTCAAATTAATCAACTATTGGTAAGTGTAATAAGAAAATTACTTATTATTTATGTTCAAATTTGGAGAACTGCTGCGAACTGCCCACATTTTTTTTCACGTCACAATATTTAGGTGATGCAAGACAAATCTCCGTCCACGTTCGAAAGGGTTAAATCTTTTACCACGGCGACATAGGAGCTCTCTTTGTTCCTGTCTCTTCCTGTCGAAGGTCGGAATGAGCCGAGCGTTTGCTCCTCGAACCATGTCGCGAGGTCGGAATCCCGTGCGCAGTCGTACGACCGCTCGACCGTCACAGAAGCCAGCTTGGTCACCCAATCAGAGCGAGAACGAAACAAAAGAAAGGTGAAAAGACTTATCGCCCCGTGAGATCGAGCCTACATCCTGCGTCCTACCTGCAACCGAGTCTAACCGGTGAATCCTCGCCACCGTGCAATTACTATTAATCCACGGTTAATTTCCCTCTACCATCGTCCAGCCAGATATCCCTCCGATCGTTCGTGGCTTCCTTGCCGGTCAGAGAGCGTCTCGTGACAAAAAACCAGCTATCACCGTGGAGAAAAAGGCGTTGGGTCACGGAGAAGCCTCCGCTTCCGTGAAACGCGGTAACTGCGTCCGTCGCCTGAGCGACGGCAGGGCGCTTCGTGTGCGATCGGCCTTGCCCGAGTTCTTGCTTTTCAAGAACGTCACGACTCGCGTTGCCCGCGGCGACATTTTTTTGCGACAACGACCGGGTTCGAGCACGTTCGAGGCGGGTACTTTTAAACGATCGATGCTGCGGATCGAGTGCAATTATTGCTAGAAACTGTTAGAGTAACGTATAATGCGCATGTACCTTGCGAGATACCGAGAATTATCTTTATTATTATCCGATCTCTCTATTAATTCTATTTAAAAATATTATAAATTTCATCTCTTCGGCACATATTATGATACATATGATATTTTAAAAGGTTAAAAATTCTTAATCAGGAAGCAACGTATTACTCGTCCAGAAAAATGCTTTGACTGAAACGACACACGTCCTGGTCGAAGTCAATTAAGAGTAAAAATTCCAAATTCCGTATTTAAAAAGAGAAAGGACGTGATAATGATAACGATGCCCGTGGCGCAGTTTTTAGCGGGCATCGGCATGACTACTAAAGAGTAATCAGGCCAGAAATAAAGAACGACGACGGCCGCATAAAAATGAAGATTCCAGAGCCTCAGCGGGGATCTTACAGGAAAGTAGTAACATAATTAAAATACGAACGGGCTGTAAACAGCTCGAAAGGATCGGCCGTGTCGCGGCGACGATATCATTTAAGTCTCTCCTCGGACGCGATCCGGGGAAAGTCACACGCTCGTAAATCAACGCGGTAATGGGCACCGTTAGATTTGCAATGATAATCCGATGGTAATGCATACGATTCGCTCCACCGAGCGAACGAGAAAATAATTAACGAGCGAGCAGGGATTTCGACGAACTATCGGCATAGACGGCGCTGATCCCCGGGGATTTACGAGTTCCCGGATTTAAACCAGCGCAAAAACGAGCACCAAGAGGAATCTCGTCTGGCTTCGTGACTTGATAATCCGTCAGTAATTCTTGTTCGATGCTTGTACATGCGGGCAATGATTCCTATAGTTTCCAGCAGGAGGATTCATCGGTTCTTTCAAACGCGAAGAAAGGCTTCGTCGAGCACTTTTTCAGCTTTTAATCTCAGCGTTCGTAAGTTGGCAAATCAACTCGAATATCAACTGCGAGTTTATAGCTCGCAATCACCATAGATCATTACGGTCGGTACTCTCGAAGAACGAGCAGTGATAAAAGTCTGTTTATCACGAACCAGTCAATTAATGAAGGATTAATATCGCGAGTGATCGGCGTACGATCACAGAAATCAAACCCGACGCGTCGTTGTCGCGTACCTTTTAAAAGCGTAATCCGCAAGCAGCAAACCCCTACCTGTTTATAAGAGGGGTGCTCGATAGTTTTCACGACATTTGGCGTCGATTTAACGAGTGATCTATCGATCTCCCCGTGTCGTTAATAAACGTCCCGCAGATAGCGCAGGGCAAGGTGTACAGGCCGTGGTTACTTCTAATTCAACTGATCGATCGCAGGATAAGCGGAACGCACGATGGGACACTGGACGGTACACGTATATAATGGCCGATACTGCGAGCGCCAAGCGGCTGCGACGTCGGCCATTTACCATTCAATTACGCCGCAATTACAGGATCGTGTGCGTTCCGTGGCTCAAACCGCTCGAGCGATCGCATACCGCGCGCCTAACCGCGACAACAGACGCTTCTCTCTCGCTTCCACCGCGGAGATCTCTAATTGACGACCGTAAAACAAACAGCCGGCGAGATTCTTCGCGATTACGAAACGCGATTCAAAAATAACGACCCGTAAAGCCAGCCGAAAAGCGCCGCTCCGTGCGATTACCTTGCGTACGACGCCTAACGAACGACGCCGCTCAGGACTTTTCTTTTAACGGACTGTCGCATCGCAGCTGTGCGCAGACACGCGTAATGAAGGGTATATTCCATATCGCTGCCGCGTTGCATAAACACCGTAATGAAGAATATTCTATATTGCAGCCGTGTGCAAACACCGCAATCAAGAATATACCGTAGTGCAGCTTTGTGTAAACCGCGTAACGAGGAGTTTGTCGGTAACGAAGACTAATGTAACGATCGTCCCGTATAAATACGTACGTTTAATTAAAAGCCAATCGAAACTTACCCCTGCAGCGTGTGAGGAGGAGCAGGCCGCGGCGGTGGCGGCAGGGACTTCCTGCCGGGAGTGTTCTGTCGTGGCGCCAGAGGCGGGGGTGGAGAACTGGGTGATCCCGAGCCACCGTACCTGTCCGTGGGACACTGAGGCTGGGGCTTCTGCTTAGGCGCGTCGATGTACTTGGGTGGCAGCGCGTAGTAGTTCCTCTGCGGCACGTCGCCGTGACGTTGATGATGATTGGGCACGTATTTCGGTGGCTCGTGGTATTTCTGCGGGCTCGACTCCGAGGGGAACATCTTCGAGTTCGCCTCGTAACCGGTCTTCACCGGGCTGCCGATCGAGAAACCGTGGTTACCACCTTCCAGATACTTGGGCCCGCACTTGGAGTTGTCCGAGACCGGCAAATAGTTTGGTCTGGTCGCTTGGTTCGACTGATTGCTAGAGGCACATTTGTCGACACTTTTAGGCACTTGCGGCTGCGGTCTCTGACCAGAGGACGACTCCAGTCTCTGCGATGGCTCGTTTCTGAGCAGAGAAACGTTCACGTCCATACGTGACCCGTCCACTCTCATAGACTCCTGTCGAATGATTCTCGGCTCCACAGGCACCTGAGGGGCGGGCCTCTGATTCCCAGAGTCGCTGTATCGCTGCGAGATGAGATCTGGTAGCTGGGCAGGGGGCCTGCCGGAGAAAGGCCGGTCCTCTGATATTCTCCTGGCCGGCGTCACTCTGCCGTTCACCATCAACTTTTGCGTCGACGGGTATCTCAGACTGGATCGACCGGTGGCTACCATCCTGTGAGTGGCGAACCCAGCCGAGACTCCGTTCTCCAACACCATCTCAGACTCGACGTGCTTCAATGCTATGGCAGCCCTGACGAACTGGTGTTGCTCCTGCTCCTGGGACACCGTTTTCGTCGGCGAATTGGGGGAAGACTTCCCGGGCAACTTCTCGTGTTCTCTTTTCGAGCCGTGCTTCGATCTCCTCATCGAGTGTCTCTCCAGCTTGTGTCTATCGCAAGATCGGTCGCGAGCCTTCGACTCTTCGGATTGGTGATGCGTATTGTTGCTGGATTTTCGCTGAGCGTCTGTGAAACAGTCGTCGCTGAGTTCAGGCGGCGGCGGTGGCAGTGGATCGTCACAGTCGTGGACCTCGTTCTCGGTTACTGTCGGAGGAGATGGCGGAGGCAAGTCTGGACTCGGTACACGATCGTTGTAAACGTTTCTCAGGTGTGGTTTCTTAGGTGGCCTCTCTGGCACCCAATCGTCAATGGATATGGCCGGGCCAACTATCACGGGCCCAAGCAAGTCGGTGGAAAGGCTGCCACAGCTGTTGCTGTGCTGGTGTTTGGGATTCGAAAGTTCACCATTGCCCTGATTTTGACTTCTACTACCGCCCTCTCTCCACGTGCCGCTGGCGTAGTCGGAAGCAGAACTGGCTCGTCTCGAAGAGGGTGGTCTAGGGCGAGGCGGTGGCTGCGGTGGGGGACTTTGCGGCGCAGGGGTTGTTCCTTGGGCTAGTTGCGGTTCCGATCTCCAGGATGCCTGGTGATGTCTCTCGTAGAACGAGAGCAGAGCTTTCTTCTGTATGGCCTTCAATGTCGGATCGGACACTCTGTGACGCTTTTCTGGGTCCAGGTAAGTGTATCGCATCTGTTGCTGTTGTTGCTGCTGCTGCTGCTGCTTCTCTAGCTCGTTTATACGCTCTGCTACCGACATTTGCGGCTGCTGAGACAACGTCGGTGCCATTCTGAAACAAGCACATATAAAAACAAATACATTAAATCACTGTATCTGTACAGTTCTTCGTTTCTTAATGATAGTTGATCCTAACGATACTACCTTGAAGACTGCGAGGATTCCTGAGGCTGCGTGGTACTAACTGGATACAATTTGCGTTGGTTCCGTTCGCGATCCAAATACAACACGCTCTCCGAGTGGTGTCTCTGCGGAGTTTGGACTCTGGCACTGTGGGCGATCAGTTGCTTGCTGCATGGCAGCCCATTCGCTTGACTAACATCCGACATCGATCCATGTATAGGATTCCAATTTTCTGGGCTTTGCGACGTCGTTGCGCCCATCTGTTGACGTATGGGACTCTGCGGCATCGGCTGAGCCAGCGAACCGTACTTGTCACCTTCGATCCGAACCGAGCTATCCCACTGAGATCCTGTCTGCGATTTGTCTTCCAACGATTCCTCGTCGATATTCGACTCTTGCCATTTACTCTCACGAACTGTCGTGGTCGACGACACGTCGGCCACGTTAGCCGACGCGGTGCAATGATTGATCACAGCCGGCAAGCTAGACCTACCCTGACTCTGTTTATTGCGATCGTTCATTGAAACTTGCCATTTGTCTGGCCATTTTTCGGTGTGCCTGCCTTTGGTGGTCGGTGAGAGGCCACTGGTGCTGACGTCGCTCATAGAACCCTGCCATTTGTCGTGGCAGCTATTGTTCGACTTCTGCGGCAAAATTCCACCGTTCACGCTGCTCACATCCGACAGTGATCCATGATGCCAGCGATCGGACGCGCCTTGCCGCGCTGGCAATCCGCTGGACACGCTCACGTCCGACATCGAGCCGTGCCATTTCAGGGTCTCGCTGCTCGAGGCGCTTCCGCTGGACGTGGTCACCACGCTGTCCCGTCCTTCCCTCGATGTATCCTCCCAGGTGGCTGTCGGTCTTTGCGCTACCGCCTCGCTGTCTCTTCTCAATCTAGACAAGCATTTCGAAATAGTCACTGTTCTGGAATGAAACGAAAATACTGTAAAATTGCCGAACGGTCGTTCGGTATTGCACCTGTCCAGGAATGGAGTGTTCGTGGTCGAGTCAACGCTAGAGACGTAACTGTGATATCCTTCTGATTGTGCGTAGCTAGCCTGCTGAGAGTGTTGCACCCTCGTGTACTCTTCGAGACCCGCTTGGGTTAAGGTTGCCTCCCTGTAAATGTCCACCTGGGGGAACATTGAAAATTTTGTCAGTACGCTACTCCATCGACGGGCGAAACTCAGGCTTGCGCGAACCTTACCTGGGACACTTGAGGGTCCTGATAGCTCCTAACGTAGGCCTCCAAGTCGGCGTGGCTGAGAGTCTGAGCGGTCTGTTGCTCGCGTTCAGGCGGCGATGGCACTACGTATTCGGCGTCGCCCAGAGGTTTGCCCTCGCGATCCACGCGTGGCCACATTCGCGGTTCTTCCTCCGCGTTGCTTCTGTTGCGCGACTCGAAAGTCTCCGCCGGTATCTTCTCGCAACGTTCCATCACCGTTTTCAGCTGGAAGACAGGAAGATCGTTGTTCCCCTGAGTGGCATTCGAAACGCTCGGCCCCTTATCCGCGCGGATACAAGGCGCGTTACGAGCGCGCTGGCGTAATCGATTGCGCGATCAACGCGCAACCTACGTTTCAAGCGAGAACCGCGGCGCGTAATTGAACTTAAAACTGGATTCCAGTTTTACCGCGCGCGAGCCACTCTTCTCAACGAGTGTCAGCGTAACGCGCTTCGGTTTAAAATAAACCACAAGGGGCCAACGAGCTAATTACCGAGCCTGGCAAAATCCACGTCCAGCTAATAAGGAAGTCCTAAATCGAGCAAAAGGAAAGTCCAGTGAATTACGAGACGCGTTAACGTTCTCTCGTTGCTGGAAACGTTGGAATTCGTGTCTGTACGCTGTGTACGAGAGGCATTAAAGGCCGAAGAGAAACGTGGCGGGCGCAACACACCTCGTCTCGAAATTATCGGCCTACTTTTTAAGAAGTCTTCGGTGCAACCACGCGGCGATTATCCCACCATAAGAAAGCTAGAGACGGAGAGGAAGAAGCGGTGCGGATGTAGCGGATTAATTAATTGTACGTATTGTTTTAGGGGGCGCAGCACGATTTGCCAGGGTTCGTTACGCCGATGCTTAACGCGACACGTTCGATCGCAACGATATTAAGCTTAGCTTCGCGAGCCGTTCGCTAGCCGCATGCATGTATACGGGACACGCATCGCCGTCGTCCTCTCGAGAAAGACCTTAACAGAGAACGATTACGGAGCACGCTGAAAATGGCGCGATAAGCTTCACCCGTGGTGGCTCGTGCCTCGTTAACGCCGTTGAAAGTGTTTCGCCTTCTTGCAAATGAGTTTTCAATTTCGTAACGGCCTGCGACGCGAGGGAATGCACACGGCCGAATCGGACCGTGAGATTTAACTGTTTCGATGCTGCGACCGCGTACACGTACAACCGATGTCGAATGTGCGTTTGTCGATAGGCCTGAAAATTGTCGTGGTATACGTAAAACGCAACATATTTTCAATTACTTAGTAAAAAAAAAGAAAGTGTAAAGTCACGCGAGGGGGCTCGGTCATCTAGTTTTGAAAAAATTCATTAGGAAAGTGGATGATAATGCCTAATATTAGAATATCACCTGCTGCGTGAACGTAGGATTGGGCCTCTTGGTGTGCGGTCTGGTGTACTGGGCAGGCTTCTCCTTTGGGTAATTGGTATGATCGGTCCAGGACTTGGACCGATGGGATCCGCTGTGGCCAGAATTGTTGTGGACGTCCTCGTCGAGATGTCTCTCCGGCGCGCTCGGCCAAGACGGATACTTTTCATGGCCTGGTCCGTAGCAGACGCCTTTGAGGCTGGATGCGTCTCTGACCGGCGGCGTTGGCGGTGGCGACGCCTCGTCTCTTTCGTTGAGAGGAAGTGTGTAGCTGTCGAATCCGAGGCTCTCGCTGTACCTGAGACGCGGAAACAAGGAAATGTTAAAATTAAATGTTAAAAAATTATATTTCTCTGGAATCTGGAAAATTTGAAACTGTGCACGCGTCAAAGGGTTAACGACGCTCTCGCGCGTTGTTAAACTTTTGCTGGGGCGGATCGCGTGGGGGTAATCATAGGTGAATCGCGGGCAAGCTGCCGGTGATTAGCATTCGCGGCGCGCGATGAATCAGCATCAGGGACGCTAGGCGATCCCGGTTGCTAGCCACGGACAGTCTTCTCTTCTGTTGACGATGTCATTGAACCACTTTATTAGCAGGATGCGTGGTCGCCGCGTAATTTATGGAATAGCGAACAAGTTCAATGTAACTGGAAACGCGTATAATCAAGGTATAATTGCGATGTCGTGCGGGGACCTCCTCGTCCTGGTAACGACGAGACGCGAACCGCCGTTCGATCTATCGCGATATCTAAGTGTGCCGGGACTAATACAGCGAGCGTTTAATTGGCTGCCGAACGGTATCTGTTATCTCGCGCGCAAAAACTTGCTCGATAAAAGAGTCTGCGCTGGCTGACCTTGCGAAATCTTGTCCTTCGACGCGGGGCTGTCGGAGCGTTCGAACGAAATCGATCGTCTCTCGATGGACTCTCGAGGTACAAAAGGCTGAGGCCTACCAGTCGGATGAGATTTGGAATTTCAGAAATAAATATAAATATATATATATACATATTATATACACAAAAGAATTTGTCGGTTACGAAGAAAAAGACGCGATACCAAGCTCCAAAGCGAAATGGAAGAGGAATGGAAGAGGATAATATAACGAGGGGCGCGGTGAAGAAAAGGGTGAGGTAAGGAAGGAGCGAATAAAGGCTGATCGTCGAAGGTCGCGTACCCGCTGTCGTTCTTGTAGCCCGCAGTATTCTTCTTGTGACTTTCGTTGTAACCGGCAACCGTGGCTTTCTTGGCTGCGCTGCCAGCCTCGTGCTCGTTCTCCGCGGACCTCCTGCCGTCGTTTCTACGCCGATAGTACTCGTTAGGGGCCACCGTCCGAGACGGACTCTGCTTAAGGCCATAGCCTTCCTGAGGATACGACGTGGTACTCTTGAAATTGGCAGGCTCGCTGCCGTGGCCGTGACTCGCGTACTTGTACGAGCCCGGAGGACAGGAAGGTGGCCCCGGGGCCTCATCCTGGACTCGATATCCTGGCGGCGACGGCTGCAGTTCCGTCATCGTGTAACCAACGTCCCCGCCATCCGGAATACACCTGAGGAAACAAACGAAAACAGGTTAGACGACTTTCCTTTCAATTCCTTTTTTTCTTTTTTACTTTTTTTTACGTTTTTTCATTTTTCTCCAGCTGGGACATGACTGATCAAAATCGATTGAGATGTCCAGGCCAGATACCTATGATCTCCTATGATCTACGATGGCTGTGGTGTAACGTTCGAGAATTATCGTTTCCCTCCGTGACGATGATTGTCAATGATACGCGGTGGTCTACATATATTGCGCGTCAGCTATTTCGCCTTTCCGAAACACGCTTCTCATTAGCTTTCAGTGTTAACTACCGCGATGAATCTACTCGCGAATTCGTTCTCCATCTCGTCAAACTATTTCACGCTTCCCTATTACATTGTGCCACCGGCGGGAAGATCCAGTTGCAGGGACTACTCTTGGATTCTCGTGTTTCTTACGTCACCTTCGTTAATCGTTGCCCGTTTGCCCACAGAAGCGGCTACCCACATTCCGCCGATATTACGTTCCGTGAATTAACGCCGCTTCCGGTCAATAAATTCGACTGTCTCGAAGCAATTTACCTCGGAAGCAAGAACTCGCTACTTTCTCGCATTCCTTTTTCCCTCCGCGGGGAAATAAACCGAGCAGGCGGCCCCTAATTGAACGGTCAGAAGGTTAATTAAGACAGCAGTCGTTGAACGCCGCGGCTGGTGCGCGTATCGCGAAACGGTACCACGCGAATTAAAATCGCTAATCGGGAAAGTACGTACCCATAAAGTTGGCTCATCAACTGTTTGGCAATTTATAGTCCGCGCCAAGTTATTTATGACATAAATCGGGAACATTTAATTCAGCCCTTCGCAACCTAGTGTGCCGCGATTTTCCCGCGAATAATTACATTTTTTAACCATCGCATTAGTAAAAAATTTCTCACATCAAAGTTCTTCTTTCAACAAAGTTTTTCAACATTCTTTCGAATTGAAACTGACAAACGATCGTGTTTAACCGACTATATACTATATTCTAATTTTCTATTACTGAAGTGATATTCTCTTTTATTCTGTTTATCTTATTTTTATTTTAATGGTATATAAGCCACAGCCTCTATTTGATATTAGAAAAAATTAACCTGTTGTTACGTATATACCGCACCTACCTGTCTCTGGCTAGAATTTTAGTATTTGGTTTATAAACCACACTAATTAAGGGGTTAAAGGGTCTTGACAATGAACTTCGATTAGCGCTTTCTAATATAGAACTTTCCAAATATAAAACGCACATGTTTATCAAAACAAGCTCAAATATCTTATCAATAAGTAAGTTATTATGTTTAAATTGATAAATCTATAACCAAATGTTTTCGTTCTTGTATCGGTGTGCAATTCAAATAGCTATATGTAAAACTTAAACCATTGACGCCAATTCAATTTTTTTTTATTACCGTTGACGCTCAGCAACACAAATGTGGACGCTATGGTGTTTTTTGTACATTACTATTGGTTTCAACATTTATTTACTTTTTGAATTCCTACTGGTATAAAATGAATATATCGCAATAAAACATAAAATTAAGTCATTTCGAAGGACAATGAAATTATCTCTATTAATAGTTAATCAATAATTATTAGGGTTTCAAATGTTATGTGTGTGGAATATTCTAGAATAGTTATGAATGTCTTAAGACGACGAGTCAGTTGTTCATCATCCATCTTTAGAGTAATATCTCAGTTGTAGAGAACTATCCAACGATTTATAAAATCTTCTAATTGTCTTTAATTAATAAATATCCTACAATTTTCTTTCTCGCTATGAAAGATTATCCCTGAACAGGTTAAATAAAAGTAAATATCTACATATATAGAGTTATTTTATTATGTTTTTTTTTTTAAATAAAGACATACGTATTGTTGTAGTTTATGTATTGGCAAGCTTTTATTTATGGTATTTATGGTACGAGGGATTGTCGAAAAAATTTATTAATTAATTTGTATAATCTACTTGTTATAATTATTAAAGTATTTCATGGTAAACGTTCAAATACTTTCGTGAGTCACTGTAAGTGCCATGACAATCTCGCATCAATGTTATTGGATATTTATTTACACAATATTTATACGATATTATTGGATAGTTTTATTTAACAAAAAGGAATGAGAAACAAAAAGAAATTGTAAGAGAATAAAAAGAAATTACGCTCATTAAAAAAGCAGTACGCATCGATGACCGATCAGAACACGTTTGAGTCAACCGAAAAAACTGCTCAGTGGTACAAAGCAAAAAAGGAACGTATTACCTTTTAATTATGTTCCAACGAATACGTATAGAGCAGTTGCATAAAAACAAAGTCCACGATTTTCTTTACGCGCTGGCACCGGCAAGGTATTCCTCTGAGGAAAAGGTGACGATTCCATCGCGAAGTCGCCGTGAAGCAATTCCCGATTAGCCTTGGTTTCACGAATATCACCGTTCGAGCGAACGACGGTCACGCGTAAATTACCACGCGCTCGTTGCTTTCACCCTGTGCACGCGCGCCGTATTTATAGATTCTCAAGAATCTAGATTCCGAGTGATCTATCGGATCGTGACACGATCACAAGCGCCTTTTACCATCGCCGCGGTGCGCGCTAATCGATTTGTTCGCGGGTAGAAGTTGGTGCGCGTTGTCTAAGTGGGTGCGAGCCTAGTCGAATCGCGTATCTGAGACGTAGGCGTGCCTGTGATAAAACGGACCTTCTCGCTGCTTGTTTTAATCTTTTCGCGTTCGCAGTCCACGCGAGGCGAGTCGCCGATGAGCCGCGATGAGCCGCGGCAATAGCAGCCGCCTTATCGGCGAAATCGAGCGTTGTTCTTGAATCATGTGCGTCACGTAGATAGTTAATTTCATCGCGGAGAAAGGTGTGCACCTGGGTCGGTAGCACCTGGCTAATTAGGATGAATGGGGACGTACGTTCGAAGCATGAATTAAAACCGTTGCATGCAGATATCGCTAGCATTAGAAATGCTACGACACGTATGACATGTACATATAACATACAGAAATTTTAACAAGCGGAACACTTCAATATTTAAGCTTTATCTCCACGAATACGACGAGTGAATTGGATATCTTTAGGTATAATTGTCACGCGCTTAGCATGGACGGCGAATAAGTTTGTATCATCAAGTAGACCAACCAGGTAAGAAACCGTTTCGCAACGCAATTTCACGACAGAAACGTTCAAATGAAACAAAAATCAATTCTCTGTGCTCTTTTAGTATCGTCGAATTTCGCGAAGTCTGTAACGACAAGGCTTCTTCACTCCACCAGTAAGCTGGGACATTCTTACGAGCAGCCTTAGTGACCACTTGCTTGCGCCAAGATTTCTCACCAGTTAATTTACGTGCAGTCTGTTTCGCATGAGCCATGTTGTTCGATAGGATGCGTATCTACGCGTTAAAAAGTGTAAAAATATTTCGGTGTAAAAGGTATTTCGTTAACCCTGTACCTTCTTCAATGAAATTTTTCATTTCTTACTGCCTAGTTTGTATTTGGTGTTTATTTATTTATTTATTTTTTTTTTTTTTTTTGTTTCGTTTTCTTCCAAATATTTAAGTGGAAGTGCTTTATTCGCAAAGGAGTGAATTTAAAGTGCAAATATTCCATCATTAATTCGGAAGGAATGACGAAAGAAAGATGGGAGATGCGGAAAAATAATAGAACAATTTTAACTAGAACAATAATCGTGTTTCATCTTTGTAACTATTATAGTCCTCTAGGAAGCGAGAAATGGGTTGTACACACTTACGTTAACCCTTTAATAAAAAGGATCCGGATGAACTTTGACAAGTCACCGCTACAAAGGATGACTGGTTGCTTCTGGCACGCACGCGGCCCCTAAAGAACGCCCAATAAAGTTTTGCTTTCACTTGTCGCCGGTGAAAAATCGCTGCCCACGCATTTCCACCCTGGCAAGTGTTTCCGTCGCGACGAGTTACGCGTCATATTTTGACCATCGCGGCGTTGTCCAACCAGCGGATCTCACCTGGTGCTACCGAAGGTATCCAACCGCGGACCGTGGAACAATCGACCGTATATCATCGATCTTATCACGGGTGTATCCTGCGATTGCCGGAGATACGGATAGGCCGTTCTAGATTCTTCCGCGTACCAGCACAATCGGCGTCGCTACGGTCAACGCGATCATCAAGATCGATGACGCCGGTGGTAGACATCCGCCGCGACTCCGTCCATCGTGTCCTCCTCGCGAACATTTCTATGGACTCTTCAGACCAGTCTGCGAACCATATTTATGCGCGTACACACACGCACACACATACACACGGAAAATGAATTGGACTTTTAATAAAGAGAATTAATCGATTCCTCTGCTATTTTACTTTAGTACCTTTTGATTCTCCGAAAATGCAGTGTAAATTGCATTATATTTTTTATGTAGAAGTTTTTCATTTTTCAATTCTCTTTTTAAAGAACACCATCTCGTTCTTTATCGTTGACATCGAAATCACCGCTTTTCAAGCGTTCGAAGTTGGACATTTGCAAGTTGGCTCTGACGGAGCATAGTCGCCGTAAACATTCACAAGCAAACAGTATGTTTCTGCAGCAATTTTCTTCAAAAGATAGTAGTGGAGAATTTTCGATACGATATGAAAGGTTAAAAAAGATGCAAGTGATACTATTAATGTCATTTATAAGAAGATGATTAAAATTTATTTCCATACTCAATATAATAAAAAAAGTGTGTACATATTTTTAACTAAAAATTCCTTATAAATTATAAAAATCCCATTAGACCTGACGCACATTGTAATTATTGACGCACACTGCAATATCTAACCTAATATATTCAAGTTGTTACTACACCTATATAAAAGTAGTGTAATAATCGATCTGTTTGACTTCATTTGAAACGCACGATGTTATTAGCGGTGCATCAAATGGTCGGAAATTAAAAAAAAGAATATATAATTCTGGAAATTTTCTCATACTCCCCTACTTCTAATTTTCATAACAAGAAAAGAAATGAAAAATGTTTCGATTCTGCTTCATTTTCGTTTGTTAAGAACATGGTAGCCCCTCTTTGGTTACTTAGTGATATGTCTACGCTACTGCTGGTAATTTCCTCAGTTTCAGGGTTTTTCCTCCATTTCATTTTCAAGATGGATAGCAGAATCTGTTTTTAATAAAATCTGTAAACAAAAATTCTCTTTACTCAGATTCTTCTAAACTTTCTGATACAAAGCCATGCAATTCTCCCCATGTTCGGGAAAATTCTCACGAAAGAAATTTTCCAGTTCGAATTTGTTTCCAGCTTCCTTTGATAAAAGCTTCGTGAAAAGTACTTTCTCTTTTAACACGTTCGTTCAATATCCATTTGGTGGCTGTAATATTACAAAAAATGTACATAACTCTTACATTTGTTAACCCTCTCGCTACCGGGACCAATAACACCACCTTGTATCTATTTTATTGTATTATAATATAATCCATCTGTGTGCGATACGATTTGGTACAAGTGATTATCATAAACTGATAACGAACATTTGTATCATACTGTGACGCGGGGCTTAAGTTCTGTCCGAATGGACGTTCTTCCGCTCTTCTTCAACCGTGTTAAACAAAAAGCAGTCATTTATTATACATACTAGAGACACACGCATTCTTCCATTACTCCGCATAAAGGTAAAATAATACCGAACAAAACCTAATCGCTTGATTCCTAAGCCGTTTTGTTACGGATAATTTCATCTGCTAAATTAATCGTCTATCAATTTCAATTTGCGGTGATTTTATTTTACCGAGATTTCGCAAACAATAATATACGGGCGATTCTCGAAATGCAGCGAAACGTAAAAAGTGGTAATAACGACGTCTGTTAAGCCCGTCTAATGAATGAGTGCCCGGTCGAGTTAATAATGAACGACGACGCGGAGACACGAATTCGAGGTATCGCATTAGGATCTCACGATATTCACCGCGCGTTAAATTGGATTCGTTGCGGTGGGCGTGTCCGTCCAGCGCTGCAGTTCCGCGTAATAAGAAATGTAAGACGGAGCAGAGTTACGACCGTTTACGAATTTAAATACCTATCGTTCTCTGCGAATGGAACCAATCTTACTTACGAATTAACGGAGCCATCGTGCAAATCGCACCGCGGTCAGTTACATCGTCGTTGACAACGAAATGCACCCCTCCATCCGCGTATAGTAATAGTTTAATAATAGCGGCGGTAATCACACATCCTACCGGATTCCATGGACAGGCACGCAACCTTACGTCGGAACGTGTAATTTGCCCTGTCGGAGCCGTCAAAACTTTAAACAGGGGAGTCCGTGGAATTGAGGGTATCCGAATAATTGGGCCAGTAGGTTCGTCGACTCCTCTTTGCGATGTCCGCGCGAGACCAGAGAAATCTTTCGTGTTTCACTTCTAAATTAAAATGATCCACCTCCCCTGTCCCTGGAGTATTTATACAGGATTTATTACCACAAGTTACATTAAAAGCTAAAAGTTCATATTCTCAGTTGAGATCATCAAATAAGCGATGATTATTTTTTGAAAATTGTACGGCTTTAAATATTCAAATATAGAAAAGCGGAACTTAAATTATCAGATCGTCACGACAGCAATACGCCGTGGCTGAATGGGCTTGAACCGCGCGTACGACGGAACAAATCTGAATGGAACGTAACGAGACGTAACGCACTCGAACAGGGACGGAATGCAGTCGAACAAGAGGAAGTACGACCGGTCGAATCAAGTTGAACGATCCTCTCTATTCCAGCCAGAGACAAATATAAAAGCACTTTTCTTTTTTAAGTAAAGAAATAGAGAAGAAACGTGAAGAAAGTAAAAATCAACCGCGTTAATTACTACTCGGGCGAGTTATCGCCTCGAGCTTCGCGGTGATCATTGCAACCTCGCGAGAACAGCGTGCATGGAACACGGCTTCGAGCGAGTTTGTTGGCCGTCTGCGCGTAATAAGTTGAGTATCGCGTTTCAAGAGGCCGAAGAAGAATACGACAAGTCGTAAGAAACGAGGACGCGCTTGGCGTGGGCGTCCAAGAGAATTTGTCACGGCCGACGCTGACGAGGTGAGACTCTCGTGGCATCGGTGTCGAGAACGAGGGTAAAGAATGGTTCTCGTGACGTTGGAGGTACGAGTGTACTTGCTGCAACGTTGAATGTCTTATAATATAGATATTAATAGAGATAATTAACCCCTTGTACTCGACAAAAAAACTGACAGCTTACTATTTCCAGTTTCGTCTCTCTATTTTCCGTTTCCGTTTCCGTAGCGATTCTACAGTTCTTTGTCAACCAACGTACGAAGCAGACGAGCAACCATTATGTCATTAACTCCTTTTCGCACTCCTTTCCGTAGAGTGTGTAAATAAAAAAAGCAGACAAATACAAGTTTTATAAATCTAAATTACACTTTAAATAGCGGAGTTATTGGCAAGAAAATTGAAGAATAATTCATACATTTCAACATTTTTCACTCGAAAGAAAAAGCAACAGCATATTAATATTTACATAACATTTGTAATTTGCTAGCAGAATAAATGAAGTTATCACGATTAATGAATCATTTATTTTTCAGAATATCAGTGTTTTTCAATTTTTTCAAATAAACTTTAAACGTTCCGTACACGTTTTAGAACTCTATATATAGTCTAATTCATTTATTCCAACTGTTCTCCGTTCATTGCAACGTTCGATTTTCTTCCGATAATGTCAAAATGTATTTATTAATCTCCTTCGCGCAACGGACGACTTGTCACTTACATTTATCTTGCGCACGCAGCTGCTTCCATTAACTAAAAAATAATACGTAAGGAGGATCCAGATAATCATAACTAATATGGTTTTATAGTTACGTTGAGCAGCCTATAAAGACGGTCGACTTACGAATGACTCATATAATTCTTCCGTTTCGCTGTTACGATCCTGTCTAACGTTTTTAGCGATTGCGAATATTTACGAAGAACACACGAGGTAGGTGCATCGCCATTAATTTCCTCTATGACAGTCTAACTGTAGATGTACCGGTTCAATTAGAGCCACCGATCAGGAAGTAAACATTTATGAATCTTTTATTTTGCCGGCGGGTACTGTTAGCCATCGCGAAATAACATTGTACACGTACCTTAAGAATAGTAATTCGCGTCTAATTACGATTATTTAATCGCGATTTGCCGTAGCCAACAGTCGTACAATAAATGTTTCCCTCTCGTCTCTGATACTTTTAAACGATGCCAAATTAAATATCTACCAGCCATCTAGCCGAAGCACTTTGCTCGAACGTTTCCGGCAGCGATCCGATCCAGCTGTTCTCCCCCTCCCAAAGTCCCGTGATTACCGTAAATCTTTCCTTACGTAACGCCATCAACCCGACCGATATCAGCTTTTAGTGCACCAGCCTTTCGCGTGTTATCGAGTCGCATAAATTCACGTCCGATTGCCAGTGCGGTACGCATTACTGCGCGACGGGGCGATTTTGCGATCCGGATCGGTCAGCGCGAGCTTCGATCGAACAAACGAATAAAAAGAAATAAACAAATAAATGGAAACTGTTATTCCGAGGAAGTGCTATGCAAATCTCGGCTGTGGCCCGCGCGGCGAAGCAAGAGAGTCGTTCGATCGCCGGCAGGGCGAATCAGAAAGTTTCGCGTGGAAACTAGCGATAGGGGGGGGGGGGGGGGGGGGGGGGGTGACGCGGAACGACCGGCTCGTGAACGTGATTCGCGTTACATCACGTAATTAATGCGGCCTGCGCGCACGTGTAATTCAGAGGAACGATCGAGAGCGAGCGTTCAAGAGCTGGATTCTAATTCGACCGTAATTCGTGCGCGCGCTATTTTAATCGGCCGCCGTATGGAATTAATGGCGACGCGGCCGCATCTATCAGGTACTCCGTGGAGATAAAGACGTTTCGATGATACCAGCCGTGCGATATAAACTCCGCGATCAAACGGGTGAAAGTTCTTCGACGGGATAGATTCGTTATTTATACAGATTACGGCGCGCTTTTGTAACAAATGCACGATAACGAATTATTGGCACGATCCTTTCTTCCCGTTATTATAGTTATACGCCCAGCGCAACTGCTATCTACTATAGGTTCCTATAAGATGCCATACTGTGCGAGACCGTGTTATATGAGACCCGAAGCCATTACAGAAAGCGAGGTCACGTACTACTTGTCACCTTCAACTAAAATTTTATCTCTAAACATCGAAATAGTTAGAACAAAATTATAATAAATTATAATTTATTTATACATTTTCACGTAATGACACTATAGCTCATTGTTCCTTCTCGACATTATTTTTGAATTCTGGTATTTTTGAATTCTCTTTGAATCCTTTCACATCGGGTAAATTAGTTTTTAAATGTATTAAACAAAAAAAAAAACAAAAAAAATTTTATGCTGCGCTGTTGGATCCGTGGGCTATCTGTACCTTAACAGGTTCGAGGACAATATAAATTTCAGTGAGCTGCAAAACTAGAGGAAGGATGAAAATAACTGAAAGTTATATAGAATTAAATGAATAATAATTGGTTTTAATGATCAACGATTCGAACACTTTTTAATACGGAACATTCACTGTGAACAACGTACGTAGAAAACTATTTTATTCTATTATCAACAGCTGTTTATTATCAACAGCAAACAGTACATAAAACGGAGGATGGAATTTTATCGAGCGGAAGGGAAATGTTAGTTAAAAAAATTGAATCCTCTTCTCCCCATAAAGCAACCCTGACGCCATCAATAAATGGTAAAATAATGGTGGCAAACCAGCATTAATTCTCTCCCCTACATACCAAACCGGAATAGCAACCGATTTGGAGATTTTTCAACGGCGGGGAATCCACAGATCTCCAATAATTGGTCGGCGGGGATTCATTCCGGTTAAGAGCCGGCGCGGTGGTGCAATTGCCGGCGCGATTCACGGTGCATCGTAAAAGGAAGCAAAGGGGGCCGATGGAAAAACAATGAAGGTCAGCGCGAGCGGGTCGCGTTCCTCGCGTCGGCAGCGCGGGGCCCCGCGCGCCGGTTGGGGAAAGAAATTGACGAGGAATGCGGGAGGAGGTTAAATCGGCTGCGCGTTGAATGCCGGGGAGAAGGTTGTACGAGCGGGCTTATCGTGTCCACCGCCGTCTATTTCTCGATCGCTCCGAGCGGTAAATTCAACGCGAGCGAACGCCTCGTCCTTCGGCCCGGGCAAAACGACGATGATGGAAGGCAATTACCGCCGGAGACAGCGAAAAACCCAGATCGATAAACGATAAAGGGGCTTTCGTTATGACGAACGGCCGCGTGCGTGTACGACCGTGCCAGGGATTCAGGGACGATGAAAAATAGAGGAGAGATCCCGCCGCCGAATAAATAACCGCGGAGATTTTACGCACCCGCGTTCGATAAATTACGAGTTACGCGAGTTTTTGTTTCAAAAAACACCGCCATGCGCCACTAAGCACGCGTCATCTTGGGAACGCGTTTCTCTGATATCGATCACTTCGCTCGAATTGTTGATCCTGCGCGTGTTCTGTCGTAAATATTGAGATTCGAGGATGGTTCGTTGAAATGATATCGTGTCTTTTAGATTATAGATAGAAGACAATTCCTGCCGACTTGTTCTTTTGATTACAACTGGTGCAGTTTCAGGTGTGTTCTTTTGTGTTTGTTGCGTACGTTAAGTAAAAAATTGACCGTGATTGATTCTAGTCTGTTATATCCGTACTGCTCTAAATACCTGTATTGTATACATACCGAATTAATGAGGAAGTGGGCATCAAGTGATACACAGTTTATTCTATCAGAAAATACACGGCTATATTATTACTATATGGTAAACGAATGAATGTGTTAAAAGGCTTTTATTAATCCAGGCAACGCTAACGCTGAGACGCTCACCTATGGTCTCGTTGCGCGGAGACACGCATTATAAATATTTAGGCCGTGAGGAAGCGTTTCACGAGAATCCGTGTGGGCCGCGGAATGGAAATCTGGTCGTGATTCAATTTTTCCTCCTCCCGAAGCGTTGGCGGTAGGGTCGTACCGCGGGACTGCGTAGGCCCTTCTCGCCAAGTTGCTATCTCCAACGGTAGCCGGGTCTCGAAGGAAATGCAGTCCTGCCCGTATTTCCTCTGAGAGACCTTTGCGAATGGTGCACGCCCATTGGCGTAGGACGTCTCGACCGATCCACCGAACGTACGACGGGTTTTTCTCTCTGATCGATTGTGGGAGAGACTAATAGAACGTTAGAACGGGTAATGTAGGTTAATGTGCTTGAAGCTGCGGTAGAGTGGAACACCTTCTGTCTCTTTTATGGAAACGATGATTGTAAGCTTTCGCGATGGTAAACCTTCCTTAGTTGCTGCCATCTATTCTCCGGTCTTCCTGCTTCAATACATGTTTTTGCTTGTAAATGTGTGCTTGGTAAATTATTAATTTCAGTTACAAAATATTAACAGCCACTACGTAACGAATTTTTAACCTTTCATATTTCAAAACTAGTTAATTTAGTTTAGCGAGTAATCAGAAGCGTTAACAATTGTAAAACATGCTAGTTTCACGGTCCAAGCAATTAATCGATGATTATCCGGCGACCACTGCAGCGAGTGGCAAATGCCACGAAGAGTTTAATTCTAATATCTAGCTTGTAGGCAACGGGATCACGGTTCCGATGTGCATTTATCAATGTATCACGACTTTGTTAGAGCGCGCGATAACGTCTGGATTAATAACAATCAATTAACGGGGAAGGAGCGCGAACCAGGTACGCGTTGATAATCGAAGAGCTCGAGATCTCGTGAGAAAGATAACCGTGCTCTCTCGGCGGTCGAACAGGCATATTTGCACGTGAGAACGGGCTCGCCAAACGCGCAAAAACGCGCGGGGACTTTTACGCGCACGCGAAACGATCCAACGACTGATCGACAAGTTATGTCGACATTTATCGCGCCGATATCCGTAAACATGGATCTTTAAGCAATCGTCTGACGTAAGACACGGTTTTGCCTATCGAGTTTTTCATCTTCCGGTTTCTCTGAGAATCGTTTCGTAACGAAAGCACATTCTTCGAGCCCGTTCTCGATCGGAAAATTTACGTTTACTAAATTCGCTTGGATGTACGAAGAAATCTTGTTGCGGTGGAAAAAAAAGTCCGCAAAATAAATTATTACGCGACATTACGCGACGAAGAAAGTGCCTCGCCAGAATTACCATTCATCGTCGTTATTAAATACGTAGACTTACCGTGACACAGGTAGCCCAACTACCCCTTAATTAACCTTTAGAACCAAATGTACTATACTACAAATTTTTATGAATCTCGAATTTTGAACTGCACGATTTTTAATAGCGCGGAACCAATTAACCGTCCTATTCGAGAAATATCTGTACCGCACTGTACTTCCGCATCATTAGATATAACACGTTTTTCGCTTAACACATTTAGAAACTAAATTACCTTCAAATAATGCCGGGGAGAAATTATGATATATTCACAATATAGTCTTTTAATTTCTGCTTAACTGTAAATACATGAACTCGTAAACCAGAATTACATTTTAACGACTGTTTCGAACGATATCATATAATGCAAAATCATAAAATGTGATTTTTTCAACGTTACTAGTCGTATCATTTTTACTCTTTTGGTCTGCTGTAGTTGTTTTTTTTTTTTCCAATATGTCTTGAATATTGAAGCTGTTTCTGGAGCCGAAGCTATACTACCTCCACCTATAAATATTACTAATAAAGAATATACTAAAATCTCATATTTTATGTAGTATATTTAATATTATCCCCGTGTGTTTTATATATTCTTTCCAATTTAGAAATAAATTTTATTTATTTATTTTTTTTAATTCTGAAAATTACGACATTTATATACATATATTATATATATATTTTCACTGTTCAAGAAGGTAAGATGCAAATAAAAATTGAATATTTTTAAAATTTTTCTTACTTAGCAAAAGTCTTTGCGTTAAATCTCCGAAATTTATCAGCTGGTAATTTTACCAGTACAGACGACGCGAGCCTGTTACGGTCTGTCTGAAATTATCATTCGCGCGGCGCGTAAATAGTCCTTTATTCTCGAGCAGGATGCCAGTAACAGCGCTGAAACTTATTACCCTTATTAACGCGATCATTCACGGAGCTGAGCTAAGTACGAACCATTGCGGAAGGGAACGAGACGAGCACGTGGAACGAGGAGGAGGGAAACGAAGACGAAGACGAAGACGAAGACGACAACGACAACGACAACGACAACGACAACGACAACGACAACGACAACGACAACGTCGACGCAGTGTAATATGGCGAAACGTATGCGACTGGTCAAACGGCTCGGAGAAACGGATCGTAATTTTCTTCAGCTTTGGTCCCGGGCGCGCTAACGATCGAGGACTCGTGTTCTCTTTCGAAAGTCCGCGCCATAACTCGACCGCCACTGCTCCTCTGTTCGCCGCGCTCTTCTTTATACGCATGAAACATTAAGCCGGTATTACATCGGTTGATTAACGCGTACTTTCACGCGTGAGATGCATCCAGGATCGGGGCAACAATGCACAGCTGACCACAAACGATACTGTGTACGTGAATTGTTTAACTTGTTCGCTACAACTAGGTCGTCACATATGTGACAGACATTTTTGGTCAATTTATGAGGACATGTTATATATTCCAATCCTATTCAGTTCCCTCTAATTTGATATGCCACACATGTACGAGACGTATGGGCTACAACGTTTTCAACTATAGCTCAGCGACGCATATAGGTACTAATTTGAAAGAATAATTATTTGACTTTTTAGGAATGCTTTTAATATAAATACGTAAAGTCTATTCGAATTGGTGTCAGCTCGTTTTCAACAATTTTCGTATATAGTTTTTAGTGAAAAAATAAATATATTACAGCGGTGAGTTGATTAAACTTCGCTCGTTGTTTGCCCAAGCGCCGTGACAAGCAGGAGCGGTCGTGTAACAATGTTTGACGACGTTTCGCGATGGGCGTCGATTGGCCCACGCGACGCGAGCACCGAGTAGTATTAGATCGTTGGAGGAGAAAGAAGCGGAGAGAAGTTGTAATCAAGCAAATATCAGTACTAGAAAATCACTGCCGCTTAAATCAACTTAGAGTAAATTTGATGAATGAAAATCATAAGGTAATATATTCCCGTTACGACCACGTGTGTCGCGTTTCACCGTAAATATTGAATCTAATATTCGGATCAACGATTGGAAGATAGATATTAGGTACTCGAATTTCAGAAGCGATCGCTGTCAACGCGATAGCGGATCTTATCGGCGGACTTCTCGCGAGCAGGAGCCGCCTCCGTTGGACTCGTCGCAGCGTGAAATGCGATCGACGTCGATCGCGATTCGATCCCATCGCGGAGGACGTTCGAAACGCAAACGCGAACGCGAACGCAAACGCTACTGCGGGAGGAAAGATCGCACGATAGTCGAACCGGCGGAATGAGAAAAATCCAGCCGTCTCGCAATTTGTTATTTACCATTCTCTCCGTTCGGTAGCAATTATTCGACCGGCGATGCGATTCGATAGGACGCGGTCGGGTGCACCTTCATACGGCTGCGCGCACAGTTTTACAGCGCGCATCGAATCGCGCGTCCATTTGTTGCCTCGCAGATTATCTATCTGCATATTTCTTCGTCCAGCTAGATCCCGCTGATACCTCAAACGATCGCCCGGATCATATATCTCCGACGAGCGAAGGGAGAAAAAACCGGACAAGCTCGCTCCGCCGATCGATCGATCTATCGCGTGATAGGCCATTGTGTTTCTCTAATTCGCTCCCCCGCGCCAGATAATCGCGATCTCGACGGGGCGAAGGTGCGCGATCCCGACCTTGGGCCTGCCCTGCCGCTGTTGCACGGTTCTTGAAATTTGCGCAATTTTTTTAATTTATCATTCCTCTGCTAATAACCAAGTTGCGTAATTATGATTTCGACTGACACTTCTCGATACGCTTTCCAATCGCTCCGATCGTTGTTACAGCCGAAACGTTAATGATCCTTTGCGTAAAATATTTCGAAAGGATCGGTTCTAAGTCATCGATCTGCGACCATACAGCTCATACGGAAACAAGACGCTCGTTAAAGCGGTAGCGGAAGTGGTAACGCGAGTGCAGTATCGAATCAATTCGTCCCGCGTAATAGGTCGCGACTGGAAAACGAGGAAAGGCTCTCAGCGTTTCGTTCCTCCCACGGTCGCATCGCGGGCCTGATCGGAGCCGCGTATTATGCGCGACTACGTCGAAAAAAGATCGACCGTGAGCCTCTTTCGTACGCGTAGGAATTCGCCGCGAATGCGTACACGCGGTATGCGCGATTTCCTGGAGTAATGGCCCCGAAGTGTTCTCCTCTTCTTCCTGCTTGTATATCCGCCGATAAACGTGAAAATCTATTATCGAATCGGTATCGCGGCGGTGTCCGGATGAAACGAGCGCGTCCGCTTGCGACTTGAACAGGGTGGAAACACGGGTGGAATACGATAATTCTCTTTTTAACGCAATAATGCAATCTTCTACATACTTGATTTAATTTGAAACACATATTCGATACGGCGCAATATAAACTCTTTTAACACGTTTTTCAGGCTATTTGGAATTCTCATTCCAAAACAAGGAATTTTTTCAAAATTTATTACAAAGTCAAGTATTTACATCTTAACATCATATACAGGATGGGAGCAGTAACTATTAGCACCTCGGATATCTTCGAAACTATAAATGTCACAGAAATATTTGTTGACGTAAAATTGCACAGTACGAACGGGGCCACCATCCGTTGGTGAATATAGTTTTTTTCCAAGTGCAGGTATGCCGGACATTTGAAGGTCACGTTCATTTTTTTAAATGGATCGGTATGTTTTTTCTCCCGTAATACGCATTTTAAAACGAGTTCAACGACCTATAACATGACATATGGCCATTGAAGGTCATAGCAAGTAAAAAAAGGCGATAATACTTACGGTTTTGGTAGTAAATGTAGTACACGTTAATAGTAGGTGTTCGAAATGGCGATCATCGCTGTCAGAATTATATGACGCATAGGCTGTTATAATTCGCTGTTGCGTGTCGTAAGGTGTAGTTGGTACTTTTTTGTACAGTTTCTTTTTCAGTGTTCCCCACAGAAAGGAATCTGGAGGTGTTATGTCTAGTGAACGAGCTGGCCACGATATTCGACCGCTGCGTCCAATCCAATGATTTCGAAATTTTTTATCCACTTCCCTTCGCGCTATCAATGAATAACGTGCATTGTCGTGTAGGCAAAGGTAGCTCTTCTAGCAAAAGAGCCAATGTTAAATTGGCATTGATGTCATGAACGCGTTATAAATTCATTTATCGATACTAATCTTATTACACTATTAAAATGCCCTTGGAGCAGTGTTTATTCACAGCGAAGTAAACGGTAAACATTACGCATATCTCTACTGTTTACAATACGTATGTTTCATTTACTACCAAAACTAAGTATCGTAAGTATTATCGTCTTTCTTTACTTTCTATGACCTTTGCGATGCGTGCATGCCCCACGTGACATGGTAGTTTTTAGTACTTTTTTCGACAGGATATATTATCCAGTCAAATTAAAAAAAAAAAAAAAAAAAGGACTAATACACACACGGCAGAGCTGCAGACAAGTGAATGTTTTACAGTGGTTTAAGGTGATGTGGATAATTCGATTTGTATAACAACAATCTCCGTACCTTTGCTTTCTAAAGCAAAGCAAGCTTTTTACTTGCTTTCTAAAATGTGCACTTTTCTCATACTTTACTAATTTTCGTCTGTCAAAGGTATGAGCTCAGCTCATGCTGTTCGACTTTGTTGAAACCGAAAAATCCAACAGTACCTAACAAATGGATTCTTTATATAACAATATTAAGAATAAAAATAATCACAAGATGTACAACAATTCACCTAGCGGGCGTTAGCAATAGCTTTTAATGCAAATAAAAACTAGCAATATTTTAGGAATATCTCAACAATAGTTTCTACTGGTAACATCTTTCGGCAATAGAAAGCTACAGTGGAACAAGTTTGACATTCGTAATCGCTAATCAATGCTGAAAAACGATAAAAAAATGTAATAAGCAACTCGAGACGCATGACGTTTCAGAGTTCATAGATCGCCGTTGCGTGGGCAAGGCGCTAATTAACGGATAGACAAATCGATCCGGCATAGGAAAGGCGAAATAGGCGTAATACTACCGGTTCGGTGCAGCTGCTCGGTTCGACTGGTATCGATGGATCTTGCACGTGGAAGCGTCGCGTCGCGTTGCGCCACGAGAGCTTGTGTGCCGCGCCAGTTGCGCCATTGGCGAGGCCTCACGGAACACGACAAAGGGGAACTGATTAATTAACGTAGAAAGAGGCAGGGGTTGCTCGAGGCGGATCGACCTTGTCGGTATTCGCGTGCATAAAATAATACGGTATCCGGCTATACCTGTGTACCTACGCCAACGGTAAAGAGGAACCTGAGAGCTTTAATAGATACTTGGAGGAAGTTCGAATTGCGACACCACGAATCTCGACGCTCGACAATGGCGAGTTTCTTCAATTATCAGGGTTTCTCTCTTTTTACTATAATATCATTATTTATCTCATCACTTTGATAGTATAAATAAATAAACTCCCATGGTTGACTATGCACCACTGCTGTACGGAAGTCAGAAATTTCTGCGGGAAAAGATTCTCTTTTCCTAAAGAACGAACCAACATTAACGTCCACTCGTTAATGAAATATTTCAACAGCCTTAAGATTGACTCAATAATAGGGTAAGTCAGTAATATAACAGGATGGGTATATAGAAAAGATCAATAGATAGCAGCGCCTTAAGGGCCAGCAGTCCCGATAGCCGCGTTTTACAAATACAAACACAAGAATCCGAACCGGGCAACGGTCGAGAGAGGTATTGAAAAAGAATAGAGCGGTACATTAACATTCCACAGGACGTTATTAATCGTTCGAGTAAACACGGGACTCTCGCTCGAGATACGAAACTTAATCGAGTTTATCAGCGTGAGACTTCCGGAAGCGCGCGAGACAACTAAGCAGAATGCGGTACAGGGAAAGGGGCGAAAAGGAGGACTAGAAGAAGACATGAAATCAAGCAGTGACGCGTGTCTACGGTAATATCGTTATTACCGCGTGTCCGGTGTTTGCGATGCAATTTAAGAGAGAGAGAGAGAGAGAGAGAGAGAGAGAGAGAGAGAGAGAGAGAGAACGTACCATTTTATGTGGGGTGAATTTATTAATTGCTGGAACACCGCGAGTTTGGCTCGCCTCCAGCGCGGTTACCGCTTCCTTATCGAGGGAAGGAGTTATCGGGAATGACGTATCGACCGATTGGTATCGTCCCGCTGCGTAACTATGGAGCCGCGAGTTATCGAGCCGTTCGCGTGCTTCATCGCGTCAAGTCCGAGGGAGGAAAAGCTACCTCCTACGGCGGCAGCGTTTCTCTGTTCTCTGCGCGAGGCGCAATCAAAGAACGCCGGTTCGTTTCGCCGTTACCCGAGATACCCAGCTGCAGACCAGGATTTCTTGCTACGGACGATCGTTTCACCGGGGCATCGTGAGTTACAAGTCGCGCATCGGCGACTTGTACGAAACGACCGACGCGCGATCACGATCCGAGGCATGGATGCTCTCATTCTTCTGAATCAGCGGATTGAGCAAACGATCCGGCGTAGACGGGACCTTGATGATTCACGGAGACCCGATTCGGATGCAACGGATGTCTCTGTGAACGATACGAAACGAGCATTTCGATTGCGAACGGAGACGAATCCTCCCTTAGATTTAGCCAACGAGTAAAATAACAATATTTCCCGAGTGATTATTTTTACATCTTGTGTAAATTCTTCGAACAATTTGATCATCATCATAACGTAGAGAAGATACAGCGTGTGAAAAGGAAGAAGGAATTTTATGCTGTATAATAAAATTACGCAATAAATGACGTTCGCGATTATACGTGCGCACTCTAGCCGCTAGCGAAATACATGATTCAATACGTATATCTATCTCATATTATTGACATTATAACCGTGATTTAAATCTCGAATTAAATTTCAAATATATTAATACATTTTAATATCTCTCTAATAAGTCTGTTTCTTCGATATATGGAAAGAAATAAATAGTGTAGCCGAGGTGCGAAAGAAGAGTGATTGGAACCGAGCGACAGAACGCACGAGGAAGAGGATGAATCTTTAGGGTGAATAAGTACCAGCTGGCCGGAAAAAATATAGTGTTTTGGAGTTACTTTTGACAACTCAATTTGTAAATTTCTTTAACAATTCAATAAGTAGAAAATGTTTAGCAAGCTTTAAAGGGATGTCCAGGATCCTTAATCGATCTTGGAAATGAAGATGAGTGCATACTGCGAAAGTGAAATTCAAAGCTCATGAGAGTGAGCTGAATTCTTGGTTGGTACGGTACTTTAGAGCGAAAACTCTAATTATCATGCAAAATATCATATACAGAAATCGATTTCGTAAAAAATAAATTTCACAGTACCTGAAATTTCTCTTTTTCCTCTTATATTTCTCAATTTCAGTTACTCTTCATTATAATTGCAGTTGTATTTGTGGCAGTTTTTCGTGTTATAATTTTAGTGAAAACATATTCTCAAAATACAAGATGTTTAGAATATTATGGGGCTAGGACAGAATAAAACAAACAAATGAAAAATATGAATAATTTGTGATGAACTGGTGCGTATCTGTATGCACAGGCTAAAACAGCTTCGTCTTTTTTAGGTGTAAAACCAAGAGTCGAGAGGCAGCCAGTCCACCACTAAAGTCTGCGACTGATTTATAATGGGGTTCCGTTGGATATGATCCACAATCAATCTCGGTCTAATATTACACTCTTCATCGACAAACATTTTTCAGATTACATACCAGGTACTTCATCAAACAATCCTACACGAAAGTCTTTGTGTGGTTCCTTGTTTCGCTGAATACCACTCTACAGCAGCAATTTGAATTTTTAACTTTTATAAATATTCGATTCTTCCTACGTTTTTCACTTATTATGTATGTAGTATTAGTATGTAGTTAATATTAAATGAATAAGGAAAATCGTTTCTTTTTATCCAATACTTTAACAGCGACACATGCAGGTGCACGCTTTGAAAAAGGGACGCCACAGCTGACTGGTTAAGTCATCAGTTTCAGACTATGTTAAGAGCGATTAGCGATAGAGTTAAGGAATAACAACTGTAGTTCAACAATAGAGTACTTAAATATGTAGTATAGTAGCGAATGTGGGAATAATTTAATCAGCTATAAATAATTTTCCTATAAAAATTATGCAAAAGGCAACGCGAATTATTTCTCTCTAAAAAATGTACTCCAAAGTATCGCAAGTAAGGGACGAATCGCGCGTTAAAATCGCCGGCGAGCTGCTCGATCGAGCATTGAAATTACCAGCGAGCCGCGCGCGGCCGGGCGTTGAAGTCTCCGGAGACACGAGCGTCGGCGCGGCAAATTATTCCAGCTCCGTAGTTCATCGGGGCGCTTGCGCGGGACACGGTAATGAGCGACTCGCAGCGGTGTTATTCGCAGGGAAGCCGTTCGCGTCCAAAGTTTAACGGCGCTGGCTCGCGAGGGCCGGCCGAACGAGACGATACACGAGCGTGGGCTCCGCAGGATACGAGCAGGGCCAGCGGAGACCCCGCGAACCGTGCCTACGGGCTAGTAGAAGGGACCTCGCGCGACCCGAGAGAGAACCGGTCCTTCCTTTCTGCCCCCCCCCCCCCCCCCTCTACTTGCTGTCCATTGGCGTAGGACAGCGAGCGTGGGTGCCGACCGAAGTCCCGCGCGTTTTTTACCGCGATATCCGCGAATGGCTCTCCTAACGCGAATCCCGCTGCTCCTCCTTACCGGATGGATTAGCGCGGACGATTAGCCGTGGAAAAGTATACAAACCGTCGGGGCTTCTTCTTTTGACCGGCCGTGGGTGGATGGATTGGATGCAATTATAACTTTTTTCTTCATGGTTCTTTCGTTAAAATTGAGTCGAACTTTAGTTTGCAAAAATGTTATTCGCTCGATTCTATCTCTTTGTCATCTTATGTTTTTCATCTAATGATTTTACACAGTTTTCTAAAGGATGCATGTTTTCTTTAAATTTTCAAAAAAATTGCGCATAACAATGGTATTTCATCTTATCTGTCTTGAAATTGAAAAGATTTATAAGGAATAAATCAAGAATGAAATTCGGGACAGAATTGGAAGCACAGGATAGTGTACGGAAACGGAGGCGTAAACCTGGAATCGCGGTACTTTTTCGCCGATGGCCCAGCGTTCGTGTTTCTCCTGCGTGTTTCGGTCATTAACCTCGGGGCCCTTTCGCGTGATACAAGCGCGTACACCCACAAAAACACCGAGAATGGAACGTATGTCGTTACATAAGCGTATGATGAATGCCTAAGTAACAGTAATGCGGCTTGGCCCTACCGCCTCGAACCGCTACTATCGGTTCTCGATAAATGGACGCGAATGTCCGAGAGTAAGTAACTGCATCGCAGAGCATCGTGTTCGATCGCATAACGAACAACCATAGTAGGATCATCGTAAATCGACGAATCGTCAAAGGAGAGGAGAGAGTCGCAGCTTCTTACCGAATCTTACCGCGAACGATCGCGATAATTGAAGCCACCTACGCGATACCGCCGACAGATGCGGCTACATCCGAAGCGGAGGTGCAGTCGCGTATATACCGAGTGCCGTTAGACCACCACCCTCTTGTCACCGACTGTCAAGCAAAGGAGGACTGCCCTCGCCGATGCGCGCGGTCGCTTAGTCCTGCGCGACTGACAACCGACTAGAGCAGCAGCAGCAGCAACCCGCGAATACGTACACCCACCTGCAGCATAAAACGACTAACAGATGAATCACGCGTTTGCTCGCGTATAATACACACGAAGTGGGGGCCAGATACTGTTAAACGCTGTCACTCGCCGATAGCTGAGAACTCCGCGAGTACTCTCCACCTTCTGTTTCCTCTTTCCTGGCATTTTCTATCGACACCGCCTAGATTTCTGATCGGACGACGACTGCATCGCGTCTAGGTCACCGAAGAGTAATATCTCCGTTGATCGATCGGAGATACATTTGCATCTTCTCGAACTGTCCCGGTCCGTGCGTTTCTTTAATCTCGGAACATTCGTTACACCGGTGACGCTGGCTAGATTTACTTAGCCGAAGGCATTCGAGGTGTTTTATTTTTGCCGGGTGTTTCGATAACCACGAGCAAAATTACAGGTACAAAAGACTTGTGTTGGATCTTCTGGGAACGCGTGTTATCTGCTTTTTGACCTGTTACCGATATGGAAGCGTTCCTTTATACCCCTTCTGTTCTTTCCACACCTATCTTCCTCACGGATACGAATAATAACGCTGATACGCGTATCTCTTACGTAACACGTGTCTAGATATTCACGATTTTGGGTCACGTTCAGCAGTGACCCACGTTCGACCCACTTGGTAACTAACCCTGTTCCCGTGTACAATCGAATGCGCGACCGGTACTCGCCGCCTTACCTATCCTCCCGGTTTACCTACTATGTGCAGTAAAAGAGATAAACAGCGGCTCCTTTCGCGCCTGTTTACGGTACTCATGGGATAGATTAAAATCAGCGAAAGAAATACGGGACACGAGTAGATCGCGCAACATCGCGTACGCACGGAAAAGATCATGTCGGGAGAGAGAGAGAGAGAGAGAGAGAGAGATTGGTGTTACCCGAAAATGAAACGGCCCACGCGGTCTAGCATGGGTACGAAGACCATCGGCAACATTGTCACTAGCTACGTGCACAATAAACATCGTCGAAAAAACGAATCGCGTTCATATACTATTCCAACAATGCGAATAATCTTTTGCATTGATACGTTTTTGATTCATCTTAAACAATCACAGTTTCTCGAATTGTGTTCAGCGAAAAGCTGGTGTTTTGCAAACGATCACCAAGTGTTTCACGAACAATGGAACATCGTCTGCTTTATTATTAAAAATTGCAAAACGTTCCTTTAAATAGGTATGACATCAAACTTGAAATAAATTTTTATTTTATTTATCCAATATATCTGTGTTATCATTTATTCCGACTAAAAACTCAGATTTACTCTAGTGTTCCTAAAAAAATGTTAAGCACGAAAAATATGACAGGAATCAAAACATGACAATAATATTTGAAACTTCGATTCTAAAGAAAGCAACATTGAACATTTCCAAATTGATGTAAGAAATATCGTGGTAAAGACAACCCGAGTACTTTGGAAACATTGCTACGTGTGCTAGTGTATCTTAAATTGTGCTCCGCGGGACACTGGTGCTCCACAAACAATTACCAAGTGTTCCGAAAGAAGTTATGAAATTGAAGTTCGAGTACAACGAAACATTGTCCGCTTTTATGCTTTTATTCAGTTTGGGGAACACTGTCCTGATGCAACGATATATTATATATAACTATATTAACAAAAGAATACAAAAGGTAAAAAAAAAAATAACAATACGTTTTCTCTCGAAGATCGGTATGCATCAACTGTTACTATTCAAAAACAATCGAACGCTGCTCGAGATGACAAATACGGTAAATCTTACGCTAATTACTTCTTACATCAATCTGTAATTTTCATCTTATTCTGGTTAATTACGAAGAGAAAAAAGCCAAAGGTCGGTGTCACCCGATCGATTGGCGAGTACCCGACAACACAGTGGCCATAGGCACAATAAATATCGGCGACAAATTAAACGCGCAGGTATACAGGGAGAGAGGACGTCGCCTCTCCCAGCGGGCAGTCGTCGGGTAAACGTGCAATTACTAATTACAGATAGCCGTTGATTCGAGTAACGGGAACCGCGCTTGCCTACCGTGGTGCGCGCGGGGTAATTTAATTAACGGCAATTACATCGCGGCCGCGCTGATTTATGCGTCCCGATGGGATCGCGGCGACCGTAACGCGACACGGATCCTTCCTCCTTCGCGCGACGGTGCTGCGTGCACGCCGACACTTTCACCGTACGATCCGTAACGCACCATTATACACGGCACTTTAAATCTCCACACGGCCACGGGTATGCGGTGGTGGCCCCTTCTTAATTGGCGTTATCCGCGCGCGAAACGCATCACGAAATAAAGCCGATACGCATCCCCCGCAGCCAATCAAGCTGTCGGAGAGTACGAGGCTATCTGGAGCACGTTTCGAGGCGGATGAAAAAGTACGTTAATTGAATAATTTACATCCCATCCGTCGGGACACGACGGACGCGTTCGCGTAAACGACCGGGTCATGGAAACGCTTAACTTTCTTACTTCGAATCAAACATTGGGAAGTTAAACAGCGTCACCCCGGAGCTTCTTATTTGCTGCATTGGCATTCTAAAGAGAGGGCGAAGCGCAGATTTCCGAAGAAATAGAAAACTGCAGCAATGAACAGATATAGCAGAGACGTTCACGCTGCGAGCATTTCCACGCTGGCGGAACGGTTCTCTGAGTGGGTTTCGCGCGAGCCAACCGCGTCGCACGAGTTTCGCCGCGCCGTTGGCCAGGAATTTCACCTAGCCAGATATGCACCCCGCGAGTATCGAGGGAGACCGGTTATTGCTCGGCATTCCTGACCGTCGGCCAGATGTCATCGGCCAAGGCAACCTCGCGGAAAAAGGCGAACCGGAGGACATCGACTTTAATGCGACGGTATCGGTTTCAGTCTCCGAATACCACGGCCAAGAGCCACCTGCTTCTCCTGCTGGCCCTCACGGTTCGCCCGCGTCCGGGTCGTTCTTCCTGCGGTCCATTCACCATCGGGACGAGAAAAAGGACAGCAACTTTACCCCGTTCAGACGACGAAAGAACACGCCGACCAGTATGACTCGCAATTAACGTCACTTGTTCGGTTGGCTCGAAAGACCAGCTTCGATCAGCCTGGAATAGTGAAATGGAATCCCGTTTCTCGATTTCAAACCAACATTCTCTTCGTCGAATCTTTTTCCAGATTTTTCTTTTATACTCTTTGTTCTCTTTTCGTTTATAATATAAAGCGCTACCGTCCGCCCGAAGAAGACAGAAAATAATGCTCATTCTGTTTACATCATTTATTTATTTATTTATTTAGTTTAAACAACGGACAAATAATCGCGATTTCATTACTATCTATTACTTAGCATTTTGTTTATTTCATTTTATTTAACTGATTTGTTTATGTATATTTTATTAACACGTTCACGTAAATGTCGTTTGTAGACGTCCGGAAAATAAGAGTTCCATTAATATAAGTAAAAAAATAGATATTCTTTGATATAGATCTTCTTCTTTGATAATATGAAATTCGAAACAAACCAATTTAACCACTTACGAGCGTTACTTAAGCAACAAAAGGTATATCGAACAATTGAAAATCAGTTTGAAGAATTTGGAAAGGGCTTTTACGAAACGAGACTCTTCTACTTTGAGGTAGTAGCAGAGTGAGAAGAGTCACTCGACGGAATTCGCAACCCGTTAAACGCGAGGTCAACTAGGTTAGGGGGTTACGGGCGGCGGTTTCAAAAAGTGGCCGTGTCACGTCGCAAGGCCAAGAATGCAATCGGCGGCGTACGTCTCTTTCTCGATTCGTTTGGAGGCCTGCCGGGCCTTGTACGGCCACGGCGCACGGGCAAGAAGTGGTCGTTCGAGCGTCGAGGCACGGCCGCCCCGAGCCGTATGAGGCAGCGCGAGACACCTCTTTCGTCGGGCTCCGGTGCCACGTGACACGTGCTGCTCCAGAAATCGAACGCGCGGCGAGGGGTTGAAGAAGTAAAGAAGAAAAAAAGAAAAGAAAAAAAAAAAAAAAAAAGAAAGAAACTCGCGGTCGATTAAAATAAAAACGCGGCCCAGTCGTCCGCGCGAGACGAGTCTCGCTTGAAAACAACCCGATCGGAGCTTTTTCGTCCGTCCGCGTCGAGGCTCGATCCACGACGATGCTGGTAAAAAGCCCGCGCGACAGGTCGCTCGGTAAAAAAGTAATTGCAACGTATCGCGGTTTCAATTGGCATTCCGCGGTGCCACTTCGAATGCGGCTACCACGATAGATCGAATTGATTTGATTTCGGTGATCGATCGACTTCGTTATCCGCGCCTGTTACCTGTCCGTTTACTTTGATGAACTACAGATGCCGCGACGCATCTCTGAGATTCTCAGGGAGCAGTTGGTCTCGAACCTCGCAAAATAGATAACTCGAGAGATGGACGTGCGTCACGGTAGATATCGTGATAAAAATATTTGAAGAGTTACCGAATGATAATCACGAACCAATCGAAATCAACGTCTGACGTAAACACATCGATACGAGACAGTTAGTGTTAGTCGTAATGCGCTTAGCAGCCATCTAGCGATACAAATCGTCAGCGCGTATAAACCCAAACCCCATCGATTAAATGGATGCCCTATTTTTACGACTTCATCGCGAACAAGACCGCACGGCGAACCGTTCCTCGCCGACACTGCTGCGATCAATCTTAACGCGTATCTAATCGGACGCGCGCCGCGACAAGAGTCTCACCGTCGATTCGGCTCGAGCACCAACACAGTTCGACGGATAGCGGAGAAAGAATCCGGACAATCGTACGCGATTAACGGCAACAATAAAACCGGTGTTATCGAGCCATGGGCCTCGGGAGGAGGCTCCATTAAAATCACCGCTAACAGTCGGCTGCCGTAATTTCACGTCGTTTCCCGGCAGCTATCGTCGGATCTCCGCGGCGCGTAAACCTGAGCTCGCTGCGCTCAAAGGAACTATCAGATACAGAAGCACTCGTGCCGTTCGAGCCGTTTGGTTCCTCGACGAACCCTCTCGACGGTACCGTACCCAACTGGACGATTCGATTTGTAGCCGTGATGCACTCTTTTTCGCGGCGGGACGTCGATCCAAAGGGAGAACAATCGGCGAACAAGAGGTTCCACCGCAGACCGGATAAATACTCGACGCCTATTTTCCACGTCTGCACGGTGGATGAAGCTGGATTTGGAAGCCGAGGATGGTTGAGGATGCTAATTTAGGCGTGAACGTTGCTGTGTCGGTTCGATTTCACGCTCTCTGTAGAATGAATAGACATATCGGTTCTCCTTTAACGATAAGCCGATTCTTTCGATCGATTTTCTACGAACTACTTTCTGAACTTGTAAAATTTATATTCTCGTTAATTATAATAGCTCTTTATGAAAATGTTTTATTTCACACTATTTCTGTTCTGAAATTTATGAAACTCTAAACATAATTAAAATGCCTGGAATCCCTTTTAGTAGAAACTCCGAACTCAATTTTCTACGACAAGCTTAAATAAAGGTACTCTAATATCATATTCCATATACCAGATTCCATATACGCTAAGAACGGTAAGTGAAAATGGAAGGTGCTGCGGTTCCCACAGTGTCCATGGACGAGTCGCCACTGTTAAGCTCCTAATATAAATTCTTTAAATACGAAATCCGAAAAACTTTTCAAACTTATAATACTGGATGGATTCAGCACTTCACGCTAGACTAGAAACCACGTACCTTGCAAATAAAACCTTTCTTTGGGATATAAAACGCGTTGCACTTGATTCCTTCGACTCTGTTCAGCCCAGTAGTCAACAATACACGTTCATGGTCATTCGCAGAAAGAGAAGAAGAGCTCGTTTAATCAGCACGAAGAAACGGCAAAAATCGTCATCAACGACGTCGTCCTATCATCGTCCTGTTTATTTGCTCCAATTTGTTCCGTTTTAATTCCAGCCCGGCGCGCAGTCACGTTACTAATGATGTTATGAACGTTCTGTCATCGCGTAGATTCCAAGCGATCGATTCGATACGCTCCCGAGGAGCGGTTTTGGGCCGGCTATACCGCGGCTGCATGCCACGGATCCGCGGGATGCGTGCCTGGCAACGAGTTTTTCATTCGGCCCCGTCCTCTCGGGGTGATCGCAAAAGAAACTGCCCGGTCGTTTAATTTCGACGACTACGACGACGACGACGACGACGACGACGACAACGACGACTCGGTATCGATCGCAATTAACAACGCGTGGCCGTCGCATCGCTGGCAAAACGAGCCGCAGTTCCTTCGCGGCGAGAACGCGGAACAGTCGCAAACAGATGTCGTCCCGTGGAATGCCGGCAGCCGATCCTACGGGCTACCGTCTCTTCTCCTCGTTCTTCCTCGTTTCTTTCCATTCTGAAGGTGACGCGACGCGACGCGACGCGACGCGACGCGACGCGACGACGAAAGCCAGAGACGCGACGTTCTCGGAACGGACTCGCCTGATATCTTGTCGACGGATGTCCATATTTTTCCCGTCGCTCGTATGGTAGCCGATCCTTCCTTTTTTCCCTCTCCCATTCGAGTTCGTCGAACTTGAACGTCTCAGTCAAAACCTGAATGCTGACCGTGGAAAATTCGAGGCTTTCTCGATGTTTACTAATCTCGAGAGAATTTTATTAAATGTACTTCTGAAATATTTAAATAAGGAATGCAAGCATTTTGAGCACTTCAAGTATGCTGCTGTTCTGAAGCGTTCGGATCCTTCAAATTCCTTGAGCTTCTCGGCAATTTAATCTTCTTAAAATGGATTCCTAGCGTTGAATTTTAAGTTTCTATTATTCATGTATCTCGATATTGATTAACCAACGGCGCAACTATTTCGAATTCAACAGCTTCGAGGTTTCCAAGTTTTAACGCAGCTATTCGAAACGTCCTGCGCGGCGTCCACGGCTCTCTCGACAATATTTTCGAGCCAATTAATTTCCATAAAAACGCTGGGAACCATGGCGCGCAGCGCGACCAAGCATCCTGATAAACTCGCCAGCCAATTACACCGAATTTATTCGCCACGACGTCGATTAGCCACGCCGTGGCGAGGCGGCGCGCTGTGCCACGATTATCCCTTGTCCCGTGTTTCCGTGCACATCGTAATTCCTGACGGACCACGACTGCGATACATCAGCCGATGGTAATGGAGAGAAAGCGCGACGCTCGCACTTTTCTCGCCGCGGATGTGCGCGCACGACCCACGCGTGGGAGTAGCGTCCGATCGATCCTACCGGGATCGCCCCGGCCATTCTATCGATCGATTATCCGAAACGATCTTGTCGTTCTGCTTCGGGTTTCAGTCAAAGAGTTTCAAGCAGATGGCTCTTTTTTCGAATATTGTTTAAACACAAATACTTTGCGAATATATCTAACGTCTCAACCTCCTTACAATATTCCTTAAAAACTAGCACCGAAAAGACAGAGTAGCTTTCTTCCATGTTCAGAATTTAGAAAATTGTTCATTGGAATTTCTTCGACTCTGTTCGACCCGGAATGAAGAAAGGGGTGGAATAATTATCATTACGTTGGCAATTTTTGGTATCTTTATAGGAGTCGTTAAAAATACGCGGATCAACTTTCTCGGGCGATTAACCGCGAGAACATATTTCAATTCGAATAGAACGTCATCCCATAACGCTTAAAAGGTAGAACCATGACGTCCTACAAATTGCAGCAAATCGACCGGGCAATCATTGGCGGACAAACTTACCGTGGTCCACCGCGAGAAGAGCTTTTCAACCGGGTGAAACCGTTTCACGGATAATCGAGCGCTTAACGCTCGTCGTCGCTTTTGGTCCTGTTTCACCGGACGTCCCGTGGTTCACGCAGACCTGTTTCGCGCGTATGCGTGTCTGCGCACGTATACAGAGGTAAAATGGAACGGCTTAAATCTTTATTAAACGAAATAGCGTCGCGCGACGCGGAAGAAGGTTTCTCGCAAGGAGCGTGAAGTTCAGCGGAGGAATGCCTACTTGCCTATCGCGTGGAAACGTTTCGCATGGCAGACGTCCGGTTGCCGGCGATAAATCTCGCGACTTCGTACCAACGACTGGCAGCCTGTTTAGACGGCGATCTCGCTCTCTTCCTTAATCACCTTTTTCAATATATTCACTTACGAAACGAGCCTGGCTCGCGCTTTTTACCGAGACGCGCCGCCTCTTCTCACACGAATCCCGTTTTCTGCACTCCACGAAAAAATTGTCTCGCATCTGCTCGTAGAACTAGCCAACGAATAGAACAATGGATACTCGGTTTCGTGCACTACTGTTCGAATGGTAGAATAATTCAGGCAACAAATTAAATGGTTAGTATTTAAATCAACTTTTAATCGGTATTTAACACTATTTCTAATACCGACTAAAGCTCGGTATAAGAATACTAAATGGTCCAGTACGGTCCATAAGCGGTGAACAGTGGTCAGTATAAATAAAAAACCGGTCGGTATGGAATTAACTACTGGTTAGTATCATTAAAAAAAAAATGGTCAGGTTAGGTTAGGTAAGGTTAGGTTAGATTATTTTTCATTTTCGATACTTGGTACGTAATAACAAAAATATGAGTATAACGTTTAATTTTGAAGCAGGGTATAAATACGGAAGTATTTATATGCGAAAATGATTTGTTATTTTATGTTTACTTATTCAGAATAAAACAAAAATATGATTCTGACCATTTATATTTAAATACTGACAAAATGGATTAAAATAGTGACCAGTAAAATACAAGCCAATAATTATTAATGATACAATTTAACACGTTCCGTGCCACGTGAGGAGTATGCGGCCCACGCTGATCTTCCCGTTCAAGTCATTTGAAATTCTCATTCTAAAACAATGAATGCAACCAAACTTGTAATGTAAACTCTTAAAACATTAAATTTATGGCTTTGTTGTATTATGCACCTTAGTTGTATTAAGCACCCTTTCCTTGATACTTATGGCCTCTCTACTATTGTAAAAATCGTTAAGTATACGCCAGAAGCAACACTATTTAAGCCTTTGCCTCACGATTTAATTTCAAAGAAACGTGTGTCTGCAGATTATTTAATTAAACGAAAAAAACATTTTAATGAATGTATTATATTTAGAATAAATATGAATTCTACTTCATTTGCGATAGTACAGATTTATAAAATACTGACGATAATGAAAATAAAACACATTAAAGCAATCTCCAAAGAATAGCTAAATTGCTAAAGAACTACGATACTTTAAACTCGTAGAATAATGATAATTGTTTTCTTTTACAAAACGCCCAAAGTACCGTCATTTAAATATAAAACGAAATGTATATGCTTTTGAAGCATTTAAATATGCGGCGGGCGACACTCGTCGTTTACGTTTGAGAGGTTAATTATAGTGTGTTGTAAAGAGACCGTGTTAAACTGAATACTCGAAGAAAAATTGTGTCTGAAGAAAAATAAATTACGATAAGCACGTGGAATAACATATATTTTATTTAAATTGTTGAATCGCATCTACGTTTCAAGACGTCGATTAAAGACCGATGACCAACGAATAATAATTAATGATCCCTCTCTCACTTGTATGTATTTAAGCACTCCAACTTGTCTGACATTCAAAGCAATCTTCTTCCACGATAAGTAATGAGACTCTCTTATAAACATATTCAAAACTATGGTTAAATCGTGCTATGGTTAAAAACGGAATAACTTTCTACGCGCGAAAGAGTTTATCGCGTGGCGGACAGCCAAAAGCACTTTCAGTTATGAAGTTACATGGACATCGCGTTCGAACGAACGCGGAAGAGAAAGATGGCGGATAATGAGAAGAGCGTTAATTCAAAGATTCGATGTTTCCCTGTGTGGTCCACGATCGCGTGAAATCGAGGCCGACGGAAGAGCCAGGAACGGAGTCCCAAGCGTCAAGCCCTGCAGGTGTGTGGGGCTAAACGCTCGGGGAACGGGCAATCACGCTAGCTATTAAATGGTGCAACCCGACGGACCGCCGGCTTATGAGTTGTAACCAAGTCCCGCTAACGCGAAGTCGTCAAACAAATTTATGCGTGCGTATCAGATGACGGCAATTATGGTGGGTTAACCTTTCCGTGGATCTTGGGAAGGCACGCTTCCCATAATCGCCACGGAACCTGAACGTTCGTTTCCTATCTGTGGGACCGAATAAACACTCTTTCGAAAATGAATTTTTCCAAGAATTGTTCGCGACGTCGGTCCAAAACGAGCAAAGGGTGTAGGGAAATAAATTCGTATCGGACCAATTAGTATCCGGCGAATAATCCCGTCACACACTCTCTACTCCGTAATCGGCGATAAATAAGAGAGAAATATATTTCTATAATATGAGAAAACCTGAGGATGGAAAAAAGATGAAACGAGCAGAAGGAAGAAGGACAGAAATTCTTCCCACACGAGGTTAGGGGCTCGGCGAGGCATCGCGGCATTGACCTTTAACACCGCGATCCGCGTTAATCCTCCTCCCCTGCCCCCGAGGCATTCGATGCAGCGATGAATGAAACGATCCTGACCATTAATCGTCGCGCCGTTTCTACGAAGGTACGCACGCCTCGGCGTCGAGCTATGTTGATTTCGATTAATTCCACGACGACATTCCTGCTTTCTCTCACCTGTAAATGAGGCGGCGCGCGAATTCTACACAGCGGAAGTAAAAAGGCTCCGAGTCTCGAGGACTCGACCGACTCCGAGCGAGATCGCAGGTGATGTTACATTATATTACAGTTAAAATTCAATTTTGTTGACGTGAACTAAGACGATCTCCATCATTTCGCGTTGATGAATAACATTCATTTCGATCAAGCAACGAATAAAGTCAGCCGAGCGAAACCGCTGGCGATACGAAATGAAAAATGCCCGCGTCGTAACATAATCGGCTGAGAATCGGCAATGCGAGACCGCTTCCACCCCGAGGCGGACGCGGTGAGTTCAGCGTTGTAAAACACTTTATAATTGCGTTCCTCGAGGGTCCACGATAGTAACGATAATTGCGATAATGGCCGCAAGAAATATGGTATTAAAATATGTGCCAACGACGTTCGTTGCCCCTTTACACGACGTATCAATGCGACGCTCGCCAGGCGGAACGGTAATTACGCGACGAAAGGGAGAGTTTTATGTTTGATAAGAGGCATTAGGGTTGGGGGGAAGTTTACGAGCGATCGGCGAAAAACATCGTCGCGACTCGCGGATTACGAGGGGAATAAAACTGCCGGTTCGATGGTGGTAATGAAACCCTTCGTTCACGTATTGCTCTTTAATTAATAAAAGGCTCGTACGCTCGTTTACAGTCGGGGGGAACACTCGCGCGCCGGTGAGAATTTCACGGAAGGCAAAAAAATCCGTCGATGAGATCGCTTCGTTGACGATCGTTTTGCAGTCTTATGTATTAGAAATTGCTCCGCGTCGCGACAATGAAGAGAGAATAATTGAACCAACCGAACCATATATGGAACGCGTTGGCACACAGCGTATTATTAGATTAACGCGAGGGAGCCTTGATTCGAGTGTTAGAGGTCTGCGCTCGATGAATTCTAGCCTGTTCTTGGAACACTTCTAGGATTTTACTACATATAGGTATCTAAGTACTTGATGCTATTTGGAAATGAGCAAGTCCCGAGGGTCGTAAATTTAACGGAGCTTAAGATATACGTACGTATCGAATTGTGTAACGCGCGAGAGGGTTTTACGTGTATTGTGAGATTGAACCAGTGGCTGGTTAATCGTGGGTGGACGTGAAAGCCTTAATCCACACAGAACTGGAATCAGACGAACTCGGTATGCTAAAAGGTATCGTAAACCTACATATGATCGTACTAAGGTGGATTTATAGAAGCTTGATAAAGGGATCAACTTCGCAACGGAAAGTGTGCCATACGTATTGAACGAAATAAAAAATACTCGTATCGCGTTCAATAACTTTCCAGTTACCATTCTCCGACGTCTGCTTTCCCGACCTATCTCCGCTTCCACTTTTATTTCATATTCTATTTCTCTGAAATCCATTACGCTTCACTTTTATATTCCCGCTATTCCCTGTCGTTAAGAGAAACTTCAAGTATCCTCATCAGCTACTAGGGTTGCCAACCGTCCAGGAATTGAAGTTCCTCTCCAGAATTCCGATTGAGCACGCATCATTTCTTAACGCCTATAAAACCTAATTGGAAAAGCATTGGTGAACGCAGCGAAGAGTTAAAATAAGTTTTTTATTCAATTTTAGATATATTAGTATTACTATGTATAAAAGTGGACCATCAGGCTCGTATAATAATAATAAAGAAAATAGTATTACTATTTTTTTATATACTTTTTTTAGAATATTGTGAAATTACATGTACACGTACACACACACGCGCGCGCGCGCCCGTACAGGGATCCTTTGAATAGCACGGTGCTGAAATTGCGCGAAGTCGTGAATATTACTCTTAAAAATTAGTATCGTTTACATTTTTAAGTTTCACTTTTCCAAATCGAATGAATTTCTTATTTACAATGTTTCCTTAATTAATGTTTGGAACAAAATGTACCAACTAATATAGAACTCGAGTTTAGGATAACGCGGACCATTATCTTGAAAATTGTATGAATTATTTGTATCGAATAACAGGGAACCAATTAACCGTGTTAATCGAGGTATGCCTGTATTTCAATTTTGGACAATATGTAAAGAATTGCCTAAGAAAAAGTTGGCAACTCTCGTCAACTGCCCATCTGTCATAACCTGAACACAGTGACCGTTTCACTTTTGTTCCAGCCAGTTTTGTGTTTCGAGGTACCGACCGGCTACGTAAACCAGTTCGACCGTGAGGTGTAGGCGAGTCACCGCGGCGACTGCGGACGAGAGAGCGCGTTTACGTATTTCTGTTCTATAATAAAACACGATGCATCTATTCTCTGTATATTCTCTGGCCTACGCATTCAAATCTCCGCTGTTCAAGGTACCCGCGCAATCGTAAAGCAGCGTCCAATGCCGGATGCCGGGGGAGCGCGAGTCATTCGAAACGTTTTATACGCGTTCGAGTTCCTCGTCGACGATCGGGACCGCAAAACCACGCGACGCAACGACAAGAGCGCAAGGACGACTTCTGGCCGCGGCTCCGCTCGCGTCGGGGAGAACGGAAAACTGCCGCTGGGCTTCTCGTGTCGCGGCGAGGGAAGAAAAAAAAAAAAAAAAAAAAAAAAAACTGCCAACCGTAAACCTCCTGTCGCTCGATACCGCCGCGATACTTTTTGCTGTTAAGGCAGTCCCAGGACTCCGCGGATCACCTCGTAATTAAGACGAGAAGGAAACACAAAGCTCGATAAAGCAAAGTACGCGAACGATCAAACTCACGAAACGATACCCCGGTGAGAGTATTTGAAGGGAAACAAGAGATGCTAGGAATGTCACAAGAGATAGCTTTATGAAACAACTTAAATTTTAGTACTGCTAGGTTATTAATAAAAATAAGGTTCAATAAATTTAGGTTTAAGAAACCGATTTGCTCATTTGCTCTGCCGATATTTCTCATTTGTATATCTCACAAATTTTTATTGTCAAGATATTCATTTCCACTAAATGATTCTGATCCTCGAGTGGTGTAAAGAAATAGCAATCTGGGAAACCAATTCTTTCTACATATTCCAGAATTACTATAAAGTAATACGAAATTAGTAATGTAATATAAAGTAAATTACTAAAGTAATATAATTCGTAATAAAAATGAATCGTTTCCTGTTCCATTTTGTACCATAGTATCTAGAAACTGTTTTCTTTGTTTTACCTTTACTTTTGACAAAAAAAATCTAAATATAACTGAAATATTATTAAAATGCAAATCCTTAAATATCTCGCAGTAAAAAAAAATGGACTTGACCCACTTTCAAAATAAACCACCTTCGTCGTAGGCACGCTTCGGTACCGCCATCAATAGTGTAGATTTGAATGAAACAGCCTGTACATTAGGGCACTCAATGTGTTAAGAATTATATATTTGATTAGGATGGGTTTCATTAATCCGCGTTGATGTTTCGCATTATCAAGAGAGAGGGAAGGTAAGGGAGTCAGGCTGGAAAAATCTGAACACGCTGGCTACTTTATGCGAGATTAAACGCCGACAACACCGAGCCATTACTTTCATGCTACGAATCCCTTCGTACCAAAGAAGATGTTAATCGCATCGAGGCAAAAACTGGCAAGATGGCCAGGTGCAACATTCGATACGCGAGCTCGTGTATTACACAGTGCCGTAAACCTTCGTGTTCTATCATTACGTCAAAACATAGTGCTAGTAATCGGTATCAATAACGAGCTTAGAATACACACCCATGATATCGGACAGTCTATTTTCGCCCGACAGCGTTCCAGGTCTGTTAGAGCCAGTTTCAGACCCATGATCTCCTTGAATTCTTGCCAAGGCAAAACTGAACTAATCGAGAGGCAAACGTTAATTATACCGTAGAGATAATTGTGCGGCTAAGCTGGTATGGCGCTAGCTTAATGCAAACAAAGTTACCGGGGACCCAGCTATCGCGCAAATCGACCCTGTACAGACCAACCAGCCCATACTTAAAGCCCATACTTACTGCTTAACCCATTAAGGGCCAGTATCGTCGAGTTTGCGCAACATTCCATTTCCAATTTCTTTCTTACTCGATTTTATACCACTGGATTAAATGAAGGAATTTAATAATAAAATGGAAAGTGAAATTTTTCCAACAGTATTGTAAATTCAGCAGTCGAACGTTGCCATACGGTAGTGACATACGCTAACCGGACGCGTGAAATTGATCAGCAACGATCGTAAGGTACACCTGCAATCGATATCCAGCTGAAAACCGCACGCGTTACGTTTCCTGGCAATGAAGTGCTCCTTTTACGAGGACGCAGGAAAGGGGTGTCGTAGTCGAGGTGACGCGATGCTTTCGATATGGCGGGGTGGGATCGATCGTGGATTTCCACGAAAAAAAAAATTGAATCCGATTCCCGATTCCCTTCGATCGCGGAACTATTCTTTTACGAATGACACAGCTGTTTTTTATTCTCGGTCGCTAATCACGGTACTGAAACCAAAATAACACACCACCCACGGCTAAAAAGATTTGCGCAAGCGGCACGTAATGACAATTGAAAGGCGGCTATGTATATCTAGAAACCGACTAACTTCGTTTGCTGAGGAACAGTTCGTTTTAACCAACGATCGCATGCTTGTACGTAAAGAACATAACATTTGTGGAAGCTCAGCAAGCATTCAAGGACGCGTTCAGTGTCTTCGCACGATGCTTCAAATATTTAACAAACTTCTCCAAAAATCTAAAATGTCACTAAGAATTTAAAAAATAAAGAATATGATATAACGTGCAGTTTTCTGACAGACATCAAAAATAGACGTACGCGATGATTCCGTTTAACTTAAATTACAGCCTCGCTACATATAATTATAACCAGAGTCGAATATGGTATGTAAACAACATGTTAATTTTTATGATGATTATTATTATTATTATTATTATATTTAAAAAATCGTTTAAAATAGAATATCACTTACAGTAATAGAAAATTAATAAACGTGACCATCTTAACAGGTAAATAATAGGGATAAGTGAAACAGAACAAAAAATAAGAAAATTTATCAGTTCTTTTTCTGTTTTATTTAAAACTAACATTTATTGCTAAATAGTTTTTTATTACATCAATTATTTTTTTATTAACGGGTGCTTATTTAACAGGTGCTAATATCCATTTTTATTCATAAAACGTTACGATAATCATGTTTGTCACGATGAAGATTCTTCCTGATTTGATATTTATTCTTTTTTTGTGACGAAGTCATCCAAAATCGTCAAAATTTAAATCATTTTGTACAGACTGATCCATAATTTCTGTTATAGTGGTTAAACTTTTTTTTTTATAAATCCGTTGACTTCCTTTTGCTCCTCATCTCCAGAGAAGAAGGTAAGCTCGTCATCTTCGTGTACTTGTTGTTCTACTAATTCTTTAAGATCGTCGTTGGAAGGAGTTTTTCACCTGTTATAACTTGCAATAATTCATCAATATTCTGCTAGCTTGACAATTTCGTCGACATCAAGAATGGAGTAGCTAATGTCAACATTTTTGCTTAGCTCCTTCCAAGCATTTCTCGGTGACCTCATTCCAGAAAAGATTGATATTGTAGTTTATCCAAAAAATCTCTAATGGATCGTTTATCTTCTCCATCGGCTTGATCGATCAGTTGTCGATCGATGTCCGCCGGAGATAATAAACTTCAAAATTTGATATTACGCCTTGATCCATCGGCTGGCATAACAAAGTTGTATTTGGCGACAGAAAAATTACTTATACTGGAACGCATGTTGTTAAGTCGGACAAATACATCGGATGGCTTGGAGCATTATCAATGAAAAGTAAAGTTTTTTTAACAGACGGGCAAAAATGTTCGGTAAACCAATTTTGAAAAATATTCATAGTGATCCAAGATTCTTTTGGATTGGATTATATTGCCAAATTACCGATAAAGTTGATTTTCTCGATTTTGGGAGAATGATAAACAAGCAATCGTTTTAATTTAAAGTCTCCATTAGCATTACCATCCAGTAAAAATGTTAAAACGATCTTTTGCGGCTTTAAATCCCGGTGCTCGTTTTTTTTTTTTTTTTTCCCCATGGGACAATTCCCTCGTTCAATGATTGCTTTTAATGTCGCTGGAAATGCAGCAGCTGATTTTGTATCTCCACTTGTCGCTTCTCTAGTAATCTGTGTGTTATGAAGATTGATGTTTTCATTTTTAAATCGATGGAATCACCCTTCGACTAGTTACAAAATGTTCACTGGTGTCGCCTTTTTCATTCTGAATACGGTTAAAAATTGTTCCCGTTTGCTCCATTATACAGTTAATTGCTTGACTAAATGGCATGTTGAATGAAAACTTTATTATCAATCCAGGTGAAAAGTCGTTTTTTCATTTCCTTAATCATGTTGCTTTTTGTTGCACAAGTCATCGTGTATCTAAATATTACCGTTTGTATCCCTTTATACACCTAGTAACGTTTATGACCGCTCATAAATCAACTGTAACACAGGAAAGATGCGTTTGTACTGTAATGCGATTTCGGGGAATATACGCAGTTGGAACCTTTATTCTGGACAGACTGACAAAAGAGCGCACTATCGCTGCATAATGCACCGCTTATAGTTGTTGCATGCCTGCTTAATTTGCACACATATACGACAACAAGTACCAATACCGTGTGCGATTTCGGGGAATCAAAATACTATCGCGTAATGCTAAAACACCGTTAAGCGGAGTCTTACTGTATATATAGTTTGCGCTCGATGACTTTTTCGGTCATTCTCGGGCAAAGTAGCAACTCGAAATGATTTACTGCATACATGACAAAACCATTAAATTTTATCTACTCTAGTTTATTTTCATTTCGTTGGAAGTATGAATTTTATTCTCGGTGGTATTTCGCTAGAGTAATCGCAAGGCGTCCATTTCGAATTATTGGAATCTCGTAGGACTGTATTGTAACTTTCGGAATCACTGTCTATTATTCGAATTTAAACTATTTATTCTTACTATTTACATTATTCTAATTTTAAACTATTTCTATCGTTGTATCTATCTCTATATATGCAAAAATTTACCAAACCATAAAAGCCAGGCTTTGTAGAAAAATCAAAAATAAATTTTTTTTATTTTATTAAAGAATATGATTTATAAGTTATACTTTATGTTACTCTTCTACTGTTTACGTATAATGAAATATTACTGACAAAATGATGTTATTTTTATTTCTATTTTATATAATTCTTAAATAAAAAGTAATATTAAATGCCAAGTTTTGTGTTGTATATTTTTGTCTCTTTTACGGATTTTGAAGTTTTATCGGGTTTTTGTAAGCCCTAATCTCTCTATTACTGCTGTCATTTTTGCCAATTTCATAGTCGCTAATTTCTTAACGAATACAATCGCTGCGATTTTTCAACAGTTCAAAATCAAATGCATTCGGTCGATGGAAAACTCGAGTAGCCTGAAACGGATATATCGGTTTTTAAAGGACGCGAGGGAGTAAAAAAGAATGTATTCTTCCATTCTCTTTCTCCTTACTTTAAACGATGGACAACTCTGCGCGAAAATTCATCGGGGCGAGAACATGAATTATAACGAAGCTGAGATGCACGATAAATGAGCTTCGGGGTTTAGTTTCGAGGGAAATAAGAGGCTCGCGTTGACGTCCCGCCGTTTCGGACGCCCATGACGTTGAAATATTAAAACGATCCACGGCCGACCTTGTCGTCGATCCTTTTTAAATACCGGTTCGTCTCTCGCTCTTTGTGCTCTCGTCACTCGAGTGACGAGCACAATGAGAAACTGCTTCTGTTACCCGACCACGTGGACGGCGCTACCGCGGTTCGATGCAACGTGCTCCTCGTTTCGAGAAACTCCTCAGATCCAAGCGATTAATTTGCATACGCCGCTTTTACTTCGAGCTATTCGTGTCTTTCTCTTGTTTTCTTTTTTTCTAAAAATACATGAACAGAAAAAATACAGAGACACACTTCTTACGAAAGGATACTACTACTATCGCCGAAAACTCTCTGAACAGTAACAACTAAGCGATACCAGGCCACGAAAGCCCCGTACTCGTTGATTAGTCATCCTCTACTCGGAACTTTTTATTTCTCTCCATAAATAACATTTCATATCTCCAATAACAATAACAATGCATCACGGTGTCTCATTAAACATTCCTCGGCCCGTATTCATCGTACCTTTCAGCGAATTCCTTCGGTAGAAAAGAATGGGACGGAGAATATGGAACGTGGCCGTGTCTCCTCTTTCCGCGGGGTCAGCGACGAAGCCGGAAATGCGGGTCTCGAAGGTCGGACCGATCGATTTATCCAATGGACTACAGACGGTTAGCAACGGCAGCATCCTGCGTGGAAAGGAAGTCGAGCAAAGAGCTAGATGAGAACAGCATTCCTAACAGCGTTCCGCCGGCTGTCCTACGTGGGCAGTTAACAACGACACCGCGTTCGAGGCGTTGCTGCGCGGCTTTTACGACCGCTTCCATTCGATTAGATCGCCGTGCGTTATGCTGCGACGACCAAGCTCGGGAGATGGACGCGGCAATTTTTTTACCGGAACGCTATTCTACGTAGGGAAATCGAATGGGAAACGAGTTTAAACCGGGAACGAGTCGACAGTGCTGTAAGAATGCTTGGAAAAAGGTCGCCACTTCTTTTCGACACTTTCACCCTTGGACTTTTTGCGTGACTGCGAACCGGTTCAAGGTGTAATCCCTTTTCGATCTTGCACTGTTCATTCAAAGCGCACGCAACAGTTTTCACGTTTCTACGTTTCCACTTTGAACGGATGGTCCAGTGTAGAAAATAGGCGTGATAGTTTAGAGAAATCGACGAGGAACATCGGCAATTTTGTTATTCGGGGCTTCGGCTGACGCGAGAAATCTTTCGTCGTCTTTAATTAGCCGAGCGTTAATTTCACGTAGATCACGTCGCGGTGATAAGCGCGTTAGCTGACGGAGGCACCTCGGCCACGGTGTACCTCGCTCGCGACGTTTCGTCCGCCGTGTCTCCCGCGAAAGCTTTCGTTTCTCACGCATCATCGGCGCGAGGGCAAGCTCTAAACTCGTGTAGCGGTGACGAATGTACGTACAGTTAGTTTAGAAAGGGAAAAACGCTCATGGGTGGAGCTCCTTACATGGTTTTATCGCATTTCACACGTCGTTGATGATGAAAAAATCGCTTCGGGTTAACAACTACCACGTATACGCCTATTAATAGAGACAGGCCAGAGAAATTGTACGATGGCTGGAACGCAGTTTAACCAACGTTAACCTAAATAGAACGAGTGAACGGAGAAAATATCCCCGTAGCAGTTCTGCCTTGCCTTCTTATTTCTTCCGCGTGTGGGTGCGTTTACGCGTTTTTTCTGATATATTATGTCCCGTACTATCAGCCCGCGAATCTAGGTTTATTAACTCCGGCGAATTGCGTCCACCGTATAACCGTGTACTTAAATATCAAATTTCGCGGTATCCCTCGCACCGTTTAATTGACTCGCAGTACTCGAGATGCACCGCATCTTGCTTTAAATAATACTTTCTAACGAATCACGGCAGCAGGTTAGTTGGGGCATGACTGAAGACGCGCGTCAATTTCACGTAAACGCACGCACGCGATAATTAGACGACAGAAAAAGGCGTTCGCTCGCACGTGAAAATTGTATCGCGATCCACGAAGAGATGCCTGAGAAATCCTGGAAATCGTTACGAGACCGTGTCGTGTTGCCGGTGCCGGTGAGACAAAGAAACATCGGAAGATGCATCCTGGAACAAACCGAGCCCTCGTGTCTAAATGTTCCCACGTGTTACTGGGTCAGTATGCTTTTTAAAAGCAGATACCGTACGGTCACCTTAACCCGTACAGATAATCTACCGACGTTTTATTCGGTGCCTTCAACATTACAAAGACATTATTATTACACTCTTTGGGGAGCTATACAGAATTGGACAGATGCGTTTACATTTGTCACGAAGTGAGATGGGACCAGTCCAGCAGACGCATCGAGAGAACGTACCGCGATGACTTTTAAATACTTTCGAATCACTGTTCCGTTATAACTCTAACTTGTTAGAATAGATAAATTGAACAACTGTTCCTAGAGTTGCTTCTCTACAGTAAAACTGTAATTTAAAAAATTAGAATGCATTGAACGCAAAATTCGGTTTTACCGAACGATCGAATAATCAAGATTTCAATCATAGCTGAAATTATTTCTCTTTCTCTCTGAAACACGCAACGAGGTCGCTCGAACGACAGAGATTAGCTCCAACCGGCGATCAACAAATTGCTACCAGTTTCTTGCAACTTTTGCCCTTACGCGACAGCGGTTCGTGCGTCACGGTTTATCGATTGTTCGTCGACTGTTATCTGGCAGCGGGCGTGCAAACGCTTTACATCCATTACACGTCCGGGATAATTGCGCGGCATCTCGAAGTGGCGAGAAGGAGGGAGGAGAGGGGCTCCGAGTTTAATTAACGTTTCTCCCTATCGGTAGATCATTACGCGGTGTGGCGCGGTACGGTAGCGAGGCCGCGCAAAAACCGCACGAAACGTTGACGTTCGCGCGATTTCCACGAAAGCCATCGCGGTGCCGGTGGAATCGCCGCTCGTAAATCCCTCCGTTCGCCATTACCGTTACCGCGCTCACGAGGCGGGAGTCAACGGGAGTAAGCGCGCGGGAGAACGAGGCAAGAAACGAAAAAGACGGCAATCGGTGAGCGAGGATCGTTGCGGTCACCGCTCTTTCCTTTCGCCCTTGAACCGCGAAAATATAATTGCGTTCGGCGAACATGGCGTCTAGCGTGACCCAGAACGCCGAGAACAGCTTGGTGAACAAAGAACCTGGTCGCTGGTCGCGGTTTCGGTGGATCTCGATATCGTGGGCGGCAAGCTTTTCATCGAGAGATAGACCGACCGTTATATTTCAAATTCAAAAATTCGATTAAACGTGGAATAGATGCGAGACGTAACTTTTTCGAGTACGGCACTTGACACGATTCCGAGGTTCATTCCACGATTCATTCAGTTCTAGCAATTGATTGTGCGAAGAATGTTAGTAGAAACGCGGGAATACACGTTTGTACAATTTATGTACATTTACGGATCACATGATGGATCCGTATGAACGAAAAAAGGTTGCGAGACTTTTTCTCGTACCTTTTATTATTTCATGCAGGCCTCTCTAAGCAACAGAAATGGGAAATCTCTATGATCCAGAATTGGTCAAGTTGGTAGATGAGTGCGTCGCGAGGATACGTGGCGAATAGCCACGAAGAATGGCCGCCATAGTTCGGTTGCGCGACGCGAGAGAGTTCACCGGCACTCTCGAAAACGCCCACGAGCGAACCGAGAAGGTGACCTCGACGTCACCTCGGTGGCGCCACGCGTTTACGGGGAACCTCGCCGGACAAAGGTTACTTTCGCAATCGTCTGGGCCAGTCGTCGTTTCGAAAACTGGAAGAAACGGTCGCGACGCGAGGATTCATCTTCGTGGCAGACAGGACAGATTTAATCCGTCGGGGACGACAGCGTGGGCGTCGTCGAGCGCATGGGACACCGAGTACGGTCTAGGAGTATGCGCCGGCGGCGGGTTTAGATCACTTCGCCGTTGAGTGTTGCGGAGCGAACCGGAGATCCGGGTTAGAAAGCATCTCTCTGGCATATGTGAGCGGAGAAGAGGTACCGCTGCCCGCGATATGCGGTAATAAGCTGCGTTGTATACACGACTCTCCAGCGACGTGGAAAATAATAATAAGTAAATAATACGTTCGGAAACTAGGAGGAAAAGAAGAAGGAGCGGATATTGTGTTAGAATAACAAATAGATATGCAATAATTATTATTATGTTACGATACTCGACGAATGCATTTTAGAAATCACATCGCGGTGTGCAAAGGGGTAATTGGTGAATGATATCCGTAGTTGCGATTTTAATGGAGCCGTGTAACAATATCCAGTTAGCGCAACACGCTCGCTTAATCGATTTCGTGGCTAGTAAGAAATGTCGTTTCACGAGTATCAAACAAGGGTAGTCGGAGACTGACTGCTTAATTACCTAGCTGGCGAATAATGCATGGTCCACGGTGATAAAGAACACGTTAAGCTAGTCTCGTTTCACGAACGGCACGGCGCGTTCATCTGCTGGCGTGATCAAATTGAATGGCACGAGCCGTTAATTATCGCGAGCCTGATCACGGCCGCGTTAGCGCCGAAGGCACCTCTAATAATCGAACCGTTAATAAGAACCTTAATTAGATCGAGTCGATTTGCAACAATACGTCCATTTCGAGTGAAACGGTGGTCGAAAAAGAATACGGAGCACCGCCAGCGGAACTTTGCACGATTCGCGAGCTCGACCCTGGCCCGTGCAAGGTACGAGAGCGAATCGATCCGCGGATACCGCGGCCGAGCAATCGTTTTTGCTTTGAATTACGAGGTCGTGGACTCGCGAAGGTTTCATTCGAGTTCCCCCGTCGTGAACTTCGCGTCGATCTTAATCGGAAATATATTAACGCCGAGAGATCTCTCGTGTTCGATTAGACCAGTTTCAATTTTGCCGATCACGATACGCTCCAACATTTCGGAGAAACTTTTTTTCTCTAATTTATACGGGCGACCGGTACCTGTCGAGGTCCCTGGCCACGTACTTCTTCTACGGGCCCGACCTACAGCTACTTCGAAAGCGGTAGCCGTGTCACGAGTGGATAAACCGTGTACCTGTCAATCGAGATGCCGGCAAGATCGATCGTTGAACAGTTATGCGTTAATTGTATAATTCCATAGGCACGGCTGTTCGTTACGCAACCTTTGGCCCGGCTGTTCCATTGTCCTCCACGGGTTGTCCCCCAGGAACTTGTACCCCCTCGATCTGTCGTCTATCATAACACTCTAGAAACGCCTTGTCGCGATTATGCTCTCCCGTCTATTCACTCTATTGCCTACTCATATTTCTCGCATGTATAATGTATAATGCGAGTAACGTTACGCAAGTGGCAAAGGTTATCTGGTTCCAGGCACCGGATCGATCGATACATTTCCACGGAAGACGTCCCCCATCGTTTGGTCGATGTTACCAGCTACTTTCAGGCAGCAACTTCCTATCATCAGCTTTCTCGATGACAAGAATCGTCGGGTGACCACCGCGGGTCGTTTATTAACCCTTTGATTACGGCAAACTTTGAGATGTACCACTCGTACTATACGTTACTATACGTTCATTCGGATTGAAATCAGGCGGATTTCAGGCGCTGGACGAGAGAGACAGAGAATCTCGCTACTCGACATCAGCCATCGCAATGAACAATATAGCCAATAATAGCCGGGTATTATCAGATAAATCCACACACGGACAGCTTGACTAGGCTGGCCTAGTACCGGGTGCCGTGACCTCGACGAGGCGATAACGCTCGATCGGAACGATGGCCATTTCTCGGCCGTCCACGGTGGATGGTCCGGCCACTTGAACCCGCGCACGAGATTCAAGGTAAGCGATGGAAGCTGTTGCGCTCGATGGGCCAGCATCACGCTTCCAGTGTCTCGTCGGGCGGACGATGCTTCGACGCGGCGCGGAAGACGCGTGTAAAGCTGGTTACACTCACGTTCCGATGCTGGAGGTTAGGTAACGGTGCAAGCGGCCGGGCAACGAGCATGGCGTCGACTTAACCTGTATAAGAAACGAGGAAAGATACGCGAAAATTTCCAGGTAAATCAAGTATTTTAAAAGTATTTCGAGTACCTATCGGACATACAACCCCACCATTTTAAAATGGATATTGTCCCTTTGCGTTTTATTTTCTCTGGAGAGAATTATACGTGCTTGTAACAATGACATAGCACCTTAAGCGAAAAGTGCCATAGAGCGCGATAGTCCTTCTGAATTTCTACGTTTAAGAGTCCTACGGTCCGTGATGGCGATAAGTTTTTTACTTATCAGCAAAGAATCTTGCGTTATTGTTGCTGTGCCATTCCTATGAGTTGTCCAGCGTACAGCCAATTTAACTCTTCTCGTCGAGTAGTTGGTACTTTTTAGTACTTTTAAGTCCTAATCCTTGAACAGGACTAAACGCTAAATGGTTAAAAGATTTGATTCCGTAGTATCTATAATAATTGTTGTGTTTTATGCAAAACGCGAACAATTGCAAGCAATGGAGGCTCCCATAAAATTGTTACATCTAGCTTAAATTTGGAGTCCCTTTCAAGATGACTATGATGTCGTTCGTGACCGATCTTTCTTGAGAGTCGACGGTCCACAGCTTGAAACGATTATTGTTCCAACCGCCTCGCAAGAATTTAAGAAAGACGGCGGCGCAGCCAGGGGAGATAACTATTGGATGAGAAACTAGGAGAAACCCTTTAGGTTCGTACCTGACGGAGATTGGAACTCGAGCTAGAAGGGGAGGGAGTAAAAGCGAAAGCTTGAGTCACCGCAATGAATACGGAAGTTTCTCCTTGGGGAGAATTCCGGAGTGGTAGATCGAATCGTGACGTTTGCTCGTCGAGACGCTTCGATATCGGAATCGGTACGATAGATATCGTATCGGTATGAACTTCGAGAGTGCAAAATGAATTATTTCTTGTGAAGAATCCAAATTTCTACTATGAGAGAGAAAAAATATTCTGCACTCTTTTAACGAAGTAGACTGATTTGAAATTTTGAAGCCCAATAAAAATAGATTTCAGAAGGAAATTAGAAATCGATGAACTAGGATAATAGACAGAGAATCTGAAAGTGACAATGATGCCCCACAAGGTTCTAATCATTCAAAATGGACACCTAGCGAAACACCATCGAGAATAAAATTCATACCTGGCGAAATAAAGATAAAATAAAATAAAATATATAAAATACTAAAACACAACATTTTTCTAAGTTAATTTGTATATGAAATCATTTGATGCTCACACATACGCAAATACATCTCGAGTTGTTAGTTCGTCCAACCGAAAAATTTGAAATGCATGGGAAAATTCACATGATTTTGCATCGATGAACATTGATAAGCAGATTAATTTAGCATCGATAATGCTAAATTTTGTCCACTGCTACGTAAGGGTGAGAAGCGTCGGGACCACCTGTACAAAATTTGTCGAAACTCGACACCGAATTTCCACTTGACTGACGTGACTTAACGATCGCGGACAGAGGTTGGTTCCTTTTTTCAAAGTACCACGTTTTTCGATCAAACACCGCGGAGACCGTACTCAGAGGCCAGCCGGATGTATGGGTGGTAAGTCGAGACGCGGTAAGGTCGAACCCGACTGGATCCTTTGGATGTAAGGCCGAGAAGTCTCGTCATTCCTGCGACCACCTGGTAACCAGCAATAATATACATATATTCGTGGTCCTCGAAATTCCTATGACCCGAAGCAGAAGCAATCCTTTGGGCCGTCGTCGAGCGAAAAAACGATCGCCGGCCCGTTTCATGGTCGTTACCGTATTGTATCTTGCATTATTGATACGATATTGCATCGTACGACGTGGATGTCGTAAGAAATAATTCGAGACCGCTTCGAATATTTTCCGAGATGCAACGATTTCGGTTAAAAGAGTTTATCGTTAAGGGAATCCATATTATTTATTTATTTATTATTCTCAAAAACATGAGAATGAAATCAAACATGGGAGCTTCCATGATCGTCGCCTCTTTCAATACGATATCCACTTACTTTGAAACGATATCGAACTGTAGTATTTAATTAAATATTTCATCTGATTGCCGAAACATATCTAACGACCGTAAAGATGAAGGAAAGAAATTTCTCAAATTTCTCAAATTTGAATATCTACGGCTCCGTGAGGCGTAGGACACATCCATAAAGATCACGGGACGTGACGAATCCCAAAAATTCGTCACCGTTATGTAAAAGAGTTCAAAGGTGGCAGCAGCGTCTGCCATCCCACAGCCTCGAACCGTCCAGTGTCGGATAAACTGGCCAGGCGAAAAATACATACACTCGCAGCAACGGTGAACGTTGAATAAATTTACTTAACTAACGCGTCGAGCCACAAACGGCAACTGCGAATCAACAAGGAACGTAATGGTTCAAACGTATAACGAGTAACCAAAATTATCATCGAATCGAGTGTCTTTTTTTTACCTTTTTTTAACTAGCAATTCTTCATTTTTCGCATTCCCGCGAGGATAGGCGGCCGCACAGTCACGCAGACACGACGGCCGGCAATAAATAACGAAGATTGATGTTTCGCAAATCAAAGGCGATCTGCCGGAGCCGCCGGTCCGGCGGAACCAGAAAGGAGAAGGAAAGCCAAGCCGCCGCTGTCGTTGAAGGAGGAGGGACTCTAAACGACCACGGGAATCGGTCCGAAGAGCTAACAAAGAAATCGTCTCGCCACCTACGACGACCTCACGGCTCGCCCCTTTCTTCCCCGCGAGTATTAGGATTTACGGTCTGCACGGGATTGGAGCGCCGTCTCTCCGTGGCCGGCACGGCGTTCACGCCGCGTTGAACAAGTTTTACGAGTCGTGCCGATTTGCAGATCGGAAAGGTTGACCCGTTCGTTCATTCCTTCGTCAGTCGACGGTACTGCCGCACACCGTACTGGCGTCCTTTAAACCGTTCGCGAAGCAGCAGTCTTACTTTACGCCCGTATCAGAGTTTACGGTTCGCACGACCCCGATGCCGCGGATCTTGGAGGCCATCACGACGATTTGCATGGTTCGAATGCCGTTTTCAAGGCGTGCCGTTCGGTTTTACCGAGACCGCGGTAGAGACTGCGCGCGCGGCAGCTGGCTCCGCGTTCGGAGATCGGTTCTGTCCTTTCGGGATCGCGGCGTTAACGATCCCCGCGGCAATGCCGATTTTGTTGTTCGCTCGCGCGAGAGAAACAGGAACCGTTCCCCTCGTACGCGCCGCTGTGATTACCGCCAGACTATTGCCCCGAGTGCTATCAGCCTCCCTCTTTTTACCTCGCTCGTACCGTCTCGATTTACGACGGTGTCTTTGCGCCACGCGCATCGCCTCCTTTCGTCTATGATACGTGCAATCTTCGTCGTGCGCGTCGTGCGTTTCTCTTCAGTTAATGACAACTGTTTTGCACGTTCCCGCTTGAACAAATAATTACACGCCAGACGTTCTTTTCGTTTTTACAAGCATAAAAGGTTAACACTTGCACCCGGTGATGTAGAATATTTTAATTTTAAATCAATTAATAAAATAAATAATAAAATAAATCACCGCCGCTTTTGTCATTTCGCTAGTCAACCTTTCCCCGATTGAGAGCGTCTCATTTTGGGAAACAACTCTTCTGCCCTGAATCACGTACGCCTCGCATACATTTCATTCAACAACAAGAAGGTAATTTCGGTTTTTCATTTTCGGTTTTCAGTTCTGCTAACTTCATAATTTCAAAACTCAACCAAGTGCGATTTCAAGTCATTCATCGTTATTACTGAAATTTTTACCTTTTCAAAAGTTTTGTAAACTTCGTAACAAGCAACGATCCGATGGTGCAGGATCTGGCAAACCCGGTTTAAAGTGAAAAACCGGTTAACCGGTTTTTAGTTGGCTTTTTTAATAAAGTATAAAAATAAATAGGCTATTATTCTAATACATAATAAAACCTACCTTACATATCGCGGAGCTATAAAGCAAGGAATATAAATAAAAATATACAATTTTCCAATTGGAGTTATATTTTATTTAAGAATTATATAAAGTAAAAAGACTAATAACATAATTTAATACTTTGTTACGTAAAAGAAAAAAAAAAGAAAGTAACATGAAATATAACTTATGAACCTTGTTTTTTAATAAAATAATATTCAAAGAAAACTAATGCACGCCCAACAGATCCTTTGTCCTTGGCGAACATAATTTGGTACAGAAATCGGAAAAACCCGAGTTTTATAGTTAAGTAAGTTTTAACAAAAAACCGGTCAACCGGTTTCGGTTTTAATCGGTTTGCAGGACCTAATAGTAACTTAAAAGTGTCAACTACCAACTCTCAAGAGAAAAAAATTATAACACTGACAGAAGAAGAATAAAACTAACATGACTCTACCTATTAATATTTAATAATAATAATAATAATAATAATAATAATAATAAAACCGAAATTACTTTCTTGCCAGCCTAATATGTACAATCATCGGAGTGTACCTATTTTACTTAATCGTTTAGCTAGAATTTTCAAAGAATTATACTTATCGTTGCGTCACCTTGGCATCCCAAGTGTCAATATCGAGTGTTTTATCGAACCTACGGCCCTAATTACCTACCCGACTACCTCCCCATCGGGCGGATTCGACGAAGAACAACCAGGAGGGTTAAGGTTCCGTGGAAGCGTGCGGGCGCGAGCAAAAATAACGGTCGCTGGAATCGTTAACGGGAAAGAAAGGCAAAGGATGAAACGGCATAAAGCGAGTCGATCACGAGCGTGATTATCGTCGTAACGGCATTTCTTGCGATAATTGAAGGATCGTGCTGCTTTTCGGCCGTCGCCCGAGAAACCTACGGTAGGCAGTATCGGACGTCGCGCTGCGAGTTACACACGACCAACACTCCGATCCTTAATTCGGATCAAGGACACTCGTTAGATTAACCCAAGTTTCGCGGATCTTTCTAGTCTCCATCGTAGCGGTACTCGAAACCGGCAGTAATCCACTCCGATAGACCGTAACCGCGAAACAATATAAGGGGCCGACGGCAATTTCGCAATCCGACAGAAATGTCAAGCGGCCAACGGTGCGATACAATTGTCCTCTGACAAAGTATTCGAATTGTAAGTAGACGGGAGCCACGAGCACGGGTCGGTCGTCGGATCGGTTGTGTCGCTGGATTGAACGGCTAAATCATCGGTTTTGTAGTTTTGTTGTGACACGTGCCGCGAGTTCAATGTAGCATCCCTATTTGTATCGCTTGTGAACGTGAGATTTATCGCGCACCGTTTGTTTGAGGAGAACGAACGAGATCGTATACACCGTCCGTAATAAAATAGTAAAGAGTGCTCGGAAATTTTTGGTGTTTCTCAACACCGATGGTGCAGCAAAAGCAAACTCGAACGAGACATCGTTCAATTCGAGAATCAAGTGCGGACATAAACTGATCGCGATGCCAAAAGTGGAACGCGCATCAAATTCTTGACACAGGGATATATGTGTACTGCATACTTCTGCAAGAGATGTTTGAGATGTTGCAATACAACGATCCATCGTATCCCTGAGAGAGTTGGAAAAAGTATATCGTTTCGTATCGCGACAGAGCACGGACACGATAATAAACGAAAGTGACTGGAGTTAATAGTCACGCGGTTCGATTTTCTCAGAAAAATTCAATCACTCGGTTAACTGTAAAACGGTGTGGTCTCCGTTTGAAGACAGGCGCGCGCCGAGCTGAGCGCTCGCACCCTCGGGCCACAGCCGCAAACACACCCACTCCCGTGGTCCGCTAATGGAATTACCTGTACGAGTTTACAGAAACCCATAACCGGGATTTGTTCTAGGAACGCGGGTCGTGCGAACGCTCGCTGCTACCCGCGTGCGCGCGCGCCCGCTTCAACGCCGGGATGAAAATTATGCCCGAAGGCGAGCGAGGACCTTCGATCCCCTGCACCCTGGTCTCGCTGCTTTCCCGTCGAGGAAATCTGACACAATTACTATGCGGTAATCTTTGTTGGCAACGGCAACCATTTTACCCTTTAATGGATTCTAGACTCCCAGAGGTACGAGACAGTGTGAATGGAAACTGCTTACTAACTTCGCAAACAATTATGTTTGCACCGTCGTAGAAAACACCGACGAGAGTAACTAAGGCGAGATCGTCCGATCATTAAGCTCTAATGAATCGCTATGCCAACTACCTCTGTAAGAATGTTCCTAAGCCTGAATAATTTTTTTATATCAATGGAGCACGATTTATGGAACGATAAGAAATAACCACGAGCTTTTTCTCAGTTATTCGGTGCAAATAAAGATCCTACCTCTGGTCTATTCGTCCGGAAATAGATAGATGTAGCGCTGAAAAACTTTTGTTATACGGCTTCCAGCACAGCCTCCGATATTTAATCCTTTTCTCATTTAATCCGACGTACCGCTTTGTAACCGTGTCTTATTTGAAATATCTCCTGCGTGACGATTAGAGAATCCTAAACAACTAACCACAACTGTTAAAAACAGGCATCGTGCCTATACGATGCAAATTGTTATCGCTCAGTATTTTCAGCGGCTATCAACTAGTTCAATAACTACTAGATACAATTGTATTTAAATGCTCTCCGAGGAATGATAATATCTGAAATATTTCGAAGAATAATTTATCCGACGCATAACCGACGCGAACCGCGCACGGCTCTTCCGCGAGGAATACCTCGGCTCGAAGAACGCGGTAAGCAAACAACGGGAACTCGTTTCCGTGGGTCGGTGCACTTCCACGCCCACGCAAACATCTCCGCATCGCTCCGCGGAACACAACGTGTACACACACACACACACACACACACACGCACACACACAAAACGCTCGATACGGAAGGATCGTGCCGAATCGAACGTCAAAGAATAGTTGAGCTGGCTCGCGGGTTCCCTCTAACCGTTTAACGAGAAGAAGGGATATTCAGGAGCACGTAACACACCGTGGGAGCCAACGACCCCGTTTCACGGTTTCTTCTCCGTGAAAGTGATCCGGACGTGCTACGAGACCGTGCCGCGCTGTTAACCCCTGTTTGTACCCGGAATGTCGACCGTGCCGGCATAAACGCTCGTAAATTTCGCCGGTTAATAAAGCTGTTGGTGGCTTGCTTTTCACGATTTCCATAAATAAACAAACTTATGTAAATACTCGCTACTACGTTCTATTTTCGCGGCAAGAAAGTGTGGAATGGCGAGGTTTTCAGGATAAACTTCGTTTCTAATTTTCGCGTTGGCGGCAAGCAATGACGAAACGCTCCGCGAGTTCAAACGGTTAATCCTCCTCCTCCTCCTCCTCCTCCTCCTCCTCCTCCTCCTCCTCCTCCTCCTCCTCCGAGAGAGAGAGAGAGAGAGAGAGAGAGAGAGAGAGAGAGAGAGAGAGAGAGAGCGGAACACACAGTCGAGGAGATCGTTCGTTCCTCTGATAGATCGCGGTCATTTGTTCGTCACGACCGCGTTGTCCCGCGTTTGTCGCTCGTTTGCCCGCCCTGTTACATAAAGCTAAACGTCTCGGACCAGGCTGGTACCACCGCGCCTCTCAATCCCCGATATCTCCACCGATAAACAATACGCTCCATCTCATACGGTACGGAACGTAATAGCGAGCGAGCTTTCCCACGTGATTGCGCGAGGAAACATAAAAGGAAAATCAAGCGGTATCGTATTGAGTCGTTGAAAGTCGCAAAAGGAACGAACGGGATTACGTTACCAACGACTCTACACAACTACTCGAGTGTCTCGCCTCGTAATACGTCACGACGAGAAAGAATACGAAAGAATAGGAAAGAAAGAATTCACGGACGAAGCCGGAGAGCGAACGAGAGCTCCGAAGGGACCCCGCGGGCGATCACCGCCGGTGCGCGGCAATGAATCATCCGGTTAACGCAGCCTGTCTCGTCATTACTTTCCTTGGCGATCGTCTTAGCGTTCTCCGGCCGACCAGTCTCGCCTCGCAGCCGGTCGGTAAGGTCAGATGCGAACGAAACGCCTCGCAGCTTCCTTGGGAACCAAGCGGTCCGCGGGCTTTTCAGTGGAATGCGTGCCCCGCGAGGAGATAGGGGAATGAATATGCCTGCTGCGCGATCGACGGCCATCGGCCCCGCTCCGTCCGCCACACACGATCATTGAACGAAATCTATTCACTCCGAAGTGAACTCTTCCTACAGGAGTCCCAAATAATAGACACGTTCCATTGAATTCTCGCGATCGCGGTGCGACCGTCAGCCATGCCCCGATGCGTTCCCGTGTCCATTAAATTTGATCAAACGGCGACATTACGCTTGAAAAATTAAATTCCAAAGGTGCGAGAACTTTACGCTTCGCTTCTCTATTCCCTTCTATTTATTACGGAGGAAAGTTCGTACTCTTGGCGAACTTTCGACAGCTAAGCAATTCTTTGTGCTCCGTTCTTTGACATGCAGATCGACATCCCGCCCCCGACACCGAAACGAAAGCGACAATAGCATTGCTAAAGCGTGTCGTCACACTGAAATGCCTCCAATACAAATGTCTCCATAAGCGAAGCCTTCGAGAGGTACCGGCGAGGCGTCGAAGAAGAGAAAGCAAGGAGTGGAAAAATATCTTGAGGGCAAGGCTGGTTGGCAAGGGTCTCGCCCATATATATGTATATGTGTATATATATATATATATATATATATAGTTTCGCTAGACACGCCTCTGTCTGCTTCCACCCAAATGTCGATCTGCGAATACCATTAAAACCGATCGAGGACACCTTGATCTATTCAGCCCTTTCGCTCCTGCCTGCGTGCTTGACAAAAAATCTGCTAATAGAACTTACAGTATAGTTGTGAGAAATAGTTAAGTCCGATTGCGATCCTGTCCTCTAGCAAGGATCTCTTGAAAATCTTAAAAATCGCTGAAGAAAGAAAAGATAGCGGCTCGTCATAAATACTTGGATAGACGTACCTACCCGTGACGCAGCGAGGGGTCGAATAAAACATCTCGCGTCTCGGCCGCAGGAAATTTAATAGCGCGAGTACCTGCACCGTATCTCGTCGTTTTGTTCGTAACATTCCTGTCGCGCTTAATGACGTCAGAGAGCCCGGGGCGAAACGCGTAGGGCACGCGACTTGCCACGGCTACGCGAACGGATCCCTACCCCGACTACGATTATAATATATCGCTCCGTGCCGCGCGCGCTGTTCGAGCAAAACGGCTCGCCTCGTCTACGCTCCTCGAGGTCGACCGGACTGGACCACGGAGCGAACGACTTCGGGAGAATTTACGGTGGTTAATCCGTATCTAGGCTTGTAGCCACTGTCCTCGGCTACGTTCTCCTGCATATGCATAATTCACGTATGCATAAAACGACCCGATCGAGCACCACGGTTTCATTTATACGCTTCGGTTCTTTTGCGATCCGTCACCATATAGGCTATAGTCCCCTTTCGCGGACCCCTTTTAGTGTCCGGTAACGTGGATTTATGGAAGCAAATGACGGTCATTTGGAAAATCGTCATCGATTCGATTTACCCTGAACGCGAATCATGGATCCATTGCATCCCCGTTTCGTAGACGTTTCGTAGACGGTGCTGGGGCGCTTTCCACGGTACTCGAAACAGAGTGAAAGGGATTTAGAGAAAGATTTAGAGTGTTAAATGTGCCAGTTTGCCATCTTTTCTCGGCGTTCGATGACCAAGAGCCAAAAATTGAACACGATCGCTTCGAAACCTCGGGAACATTTCCGGGCTGTCGCGTCCTTTCTTTCGCGCGGCTCGGTTCGAACAGCTCCGCTCCGTGGACGTTCGCGAGATTCTCGAGATATTCTTGCGGCGATGACTCAGAATTCGCGATCCTCGCGACCGTACCTCGAGCATAACAAGTAGTGCACGATGACGATGTTGCGGGAGAGTAATGGCGCGGATCAAGCGCGCGCAGCTTCAAGAGGTGCAAGAAGAGAAAACCGTGGAGGAAGGGGTGACCACGGCCTCTTGGTAGTAACCTCACGTACGAAACCTCGAGCACGACACCGTGTACTCCGCTTAATCCCCCTTTTCTTCTTCCCTCGTTCGTTTGCCGCGGCACTCTCGCCATCTCTCATTGCAACAGAAGCTGCCTCGCGTCGCCAAATCCCCGCACGGAAATTCGCTGTACCTCGAGGCGGACACGGAGATTTGCTTCGTGCTAGGGGATTAAGCGTTTGTTAATTTTGACCGTCGAGCGGAAAAGTCGGGTTCGAGGTGCGGAACGAAGATTTGTGGGGCTAATACACGACCTACCAGCTGCACCACCACTTGGATAACTAGATTTTTCATTCCACTACGACGCGTAGAAAAATAATCGCATCGATACAATAAGTTATAATTAAGCTTTAATAATTTATTTTATAATTATGTTTTAATAATTTTTTTTAATAATTTTTATTAATTTTATAAGTTAATAATTAAGTTTCTCATTTTTTACGTAATCTTTTTACCTATGTCGAAGCCAATGTACAATCTAGATCATTGATGGTGGGAAACGTGCGACCTTCATAAAAGCTAGCTTTTGTACCGATTAATATTTAATTATGAATTAAACAAATAAAAATACCAACAGTGAAATGTGAAGAAGTATGGCGATCTCCTTCATTGCAAAAAAATTATCCCACCTCCGAAGCAGACCTTTCTTTATTATATCGATTTTGGAAATAGTACAGTCAACCGTGGCAATAATAACAGCGAAGTCTAACACTTTATAACTCCATTAATGGAATATCTGATTTTTACCTTTCATTGGTAAAAATCGAGGCGCTCCTACGGTTTACTACTCGATACGGTCAATTGGAATTGCTAGTACCTATACTTTCTGCCATCGACAAATCAGCGTGTCTCATTCCCTAAATACACGTTTCGCAAAAGTTATTTTACCTTCTGCAAAAGTTCGGAAGACCAGAGCAAATTTACAATTTCAACAGTAACCTTATGATCGAACAAGAACAGATTCATATTTCGGAGAGTATTTTTATACTTCAAATGGATTTACATTAAAATTTGTATCATCAGCGATACTTAATAAACACGGATGTTACACCCTGCTCGAGTTTTCGTTCGTTTTCATTCCACACACTAAGTTAGTTCGGCGTGTGTGTTTGCGAGTAGGGAACGCGAAACAAATTCTAATAATTCCCATTCTTTTCTTTAAAAAAAAAAAAAAAAAAAAAAAAAAAGCAAGATAAAAAAATACTTTATTCATAGTACGTGTCGTCGCTATCTATACATTTTTGCTATTCGGTCCTGCAAATTATGGATGCCCTCCCAGAAAAATTGTTCACATTTTGAGATGATAACAAAGAAGCTACGAATTATTAACCGGCACACCTGGTTAAATACATTATTCACCTTGACTGAACGAAATTAAACTGAAAACCATGTATAGTGCATATTGAAACGTTGCAATTGAAACGGTCAATGAAATCATAAAAATCATGGAAATCATTTACACATCAACCGTATTGTTCAACCACCAGATTGAATAAACTTTGGAAAAAGGTTTCCTATGTTTGCACCCAAGTATACACACTCTATCCTTTCAAGCAGACAATCGAAACAAAGTAGATATTTACATAGCTACGTTACATCGTGGCAACGCGATAAGAATGGTATCTTCCTCGTTTCGTTTTCCCATCGTGCTCTCCGTTGTCTTATCCAACTTTGCGCCTCGCACCGAGCGTTATCGTTATTATTCGATCGATCGAGTTGAATGCCAAACGATTGATGTAACCATAGCGTGCGTCTTTGGGAGTTTGAGTTGTTCAAAGAACTGCTCGCCCTCGTGGGGAACGCGTTTCGCTAATAACCGAGGAAAAACCGGTAATCGCAAAGGAGTTCCGATACTAATGAGCAACCGTTCCGCGGCGACGTTTTTCCCTACAGGGTAATAAGGTCCGATTGATTCGTCGCAAGAAGAGACGATCGGGACGCGGAGAAGATCGGCGGAGCCCTGGACGTTTTCTTTCGGCCATCTGCCGTGGTTTCCTCGCGTCGAGCGTTGAAATATCGCGAGTATCGAGGGAGGTCTGTCATTACGTCGTTCGTCTAATGGAGCTTTCGCTCCGGAATGATAGACCTTAATGCTCGCATTTACCAACGCGTAGCGAATAACTAGTTTGGACAGCTTGTTAAGCGCCGGGAAAAACACGACGAAAAAGCACTGATCAAATAGACACGAACTGGTCACACCGTTTCCTTCTTTTATTCGCTTCAAATACTCGCGGACCAAAACGAATTTCGAGATCCCAAACTGTTCTCTTGCTGCTTCTAATAAATAATTCCCTTCCTTACATTCATCTGTCATCGTGCAACACATTAATATCTATTCTGTATGCTGATCAAACTAGTTCATAGTATGCATTATACATGCGTGTGTTATCATCTTTATGCCTGGAATACTAACCTTTGTTTTTCAAGTAGACTTATTGAAATTTCATGCGACAAACGTGTAAACGCTAGTTCAACTGGCTCGGTACAAAATCGTACTCGAATCAAATTTCGTACTCGTTCCGATCGACGAACCATCGAGCTCGATTGTTCAAACGCGCTCGTTAAGTCGATCGATTCGAGCCAAGTCACGGATTAAAACGGCGACCAGTCGACAAGAGAGAAGAGAAAAAGATAACCCGCCGTTACATGTCCATTGGCGGGCTAATGGAACTTGATAAATTGAACAGAGTAGAGTGGCGCGAAACGGTGATCCGCGTCGTGATGAAATCGTTACGGTCGAAAGGGCCCATTCGTAACGATATCTCTCGTAATCCATCGTACGGCGATCGTGGGCGCCAACGTCCCATCGGTCGGATCGAAATCAGCGAACGAACGCCTCGCGATTAATCCGCGGCGAGAAACAATGGGAGTCGTTCTAAATACCGGTTACCGGTCCCGTTGACCAATCCGCCAGTGCATCGAGCCGAGAGTTCGCGATCTCCAGGTTTCCTATGCCGTCCGCTGCCGAGAACGGTTGCTCACCAGACACGTCACCAGGCCCGCGCAACGTCGCTTGGGCAACCTAACCTAGATATCCCCTACACCTAACCAACCATGAGAATGCCATTCAAAGCTCCCAGTTCGAATCGGAAATACCCGGTGTTCCAGAAATGATCATTTCTTTAGATGTATAAGGGAAATTTTACGGTGCTAAGAGATTAGATAGAGATAGAGATAGAGGAGTTGAGGGCAGGCACGAATGCGTCCGAATGTGACGAGAAGGTTACGAAATCAGAGTGTCGGCTACGGGGAACGAAGTGTAAGTCACACCATAAAGTGACAATTAGACGAGCGGAATAAACTGGAAACGAAAGCAGTTCGTGGAACCGTTCTAGTAGTGGCTAAGGTCATCGAGCGACATCTTCAGCGATAGGCCAAGTTGAAGAAGGTCAATTTCCAGGGAACCGAGGCTTCCTGAATCTCCTGGAATCGAATAGTCCAGCGTCGCGTAAGCACGGACTTTCACCGATCTCGAAGCACGTTCTGCTATCGATTCGATTCCAATTGCCGTAAAATCAGGGCCAGCTCTGTAATATAACCCACGGCCATTACCGTTCCATTTGCAGCCGGCTACAGGACACAGTGTATTTGTATGTACAGTACACAGAAACCGCACTTACCGAAACGGCCCACTTATTGAAATGAAATTACGCCCTGTGCTCCGATACGCTGCATTTTTTTCTCGACTCTTGTTATTTGAATTAATGCTCAACTGTAATTACCAAACTTTTCCGAATAGCCTTGTTTACATTCGCAATCGAATTAAACATTTCAGCGGATAATAAGAGAAATCGAGACGAGCTCCAATTGCCCGTATATAAAAGAATTCAGTTATCCGAGATACATATTTCGTTCACGATCGGGACTCTACCATTTCCATTCGCGTATCAAGACTAAGAGAGGGTTACGAATTCGATTTCCAACTTTCAGTACCGATAACGGGGTGATGCAACGAGTCCAACGTCCCTGGCGCGCACAACTTTCGCGACGATAACGACGACAAAGGAGACGCGAAGACGAAGGGGAGGGAGCTCGGGCAGCCTTGAGGTGTCGGTTTTAAGAAGGCTGAGAAACGCGCGCGGGTTTTCGATAAGGGTTCCGGGACACGGGGAATCGAACCGGTGAACGATGACGTTCCGTCTACAATAAAGTCCGACGGAACACGAGCGTGCGCCCGTATCGATACCAGGTAATCTTCGTACGTACAATTGACCCCCGCCTTACCTTATTTCCAGTGGAAACGACGCGGTTGCACGCGACTGTTCGCCGCGCGACTCCTCTCGCGGGAACTTTGGAAAAAGGAAACGCGCGACTCGGTCGAACGATTCGTAGCTGAGATAGGTGGTGGTGGCCAGTGATCGTTTAACGACACGAGTGTCTGCTCGCACGCACGTGACAACTCGTGGTCCACGGCGTCCAGCGGCTCGTCACTTCGTTTCGTTTTAGTTTCGAAATTTTTACAAGGCTTTTCTGAAAAAATCTATACGCGTTCCATAACATTTAATCAACAAACATCGCGAGAAATAATACTGATATCTTTTCACACGGAAAGGGATCGTATAATAAAAGAAGCGATTTCAAATCTTTCTCATCGGCATTCGTTGCAAGAAATGCGAAACAAGACCACGGCTAGTGATTCGGGCAAATTTGCCATATAAAAGTATTCAGTACTTTGTTTATACTCGTTCGACTCTCACAGGCCGGCTCAAGGCCTGGCGCAAAAACCGCTCGTTCGATTCACCATCTTCCCATGTCAGCAGGTTCTACCTCGTCAATGACTGCGCAAAAAGCGAAATATTTCGTAAAAGGAACAGCGCAGCGTATCGTGGAGCCGTATTAACCGAGTACATTAAATTGAGCTCTCAAACAAGACTGGAACCGTAAAAATTGAATCGCGGACAGGGACGGCTGCGAATGATGCCTCACGGACCCGTAATGGAAATGCGTTCGAACGTATAAATAAACTGTGCAATTCTACGAACTTGTGCTAACTCTACGAACTCTGTGTTCGCAGTATCGCTTGTCCACAACTCTTTTCAATTCGACTCTTTTCTTCTTCTTCTTCTTCTTCTTCTTCTTCTTCTTCTTCTTCTTCTTCTTCTTCTTCTTCTTCTTCTTCTTCTTCTTCTTCGAGGAATACTCGGTCTTTTTAGGAGGAAAAATTTACTGTTGCAGAAAATTCGACTTATACTGAGAAAGAACGTCTCGTCTTGTCAGCCACGAGACACGACACGACACGACACGACACCACGCGATTCGATTTGTCCCACGCGTCCTTTTTCACCATGTATTGTACCGCGTTGATCCTTTCCGTTCGGAATGGATCCGAGTCTGTCCTTGAACACGAACGCAACAGATTAAACCGAGAAGAATCGATCTATCTTGTAAAGCGATCGCAGAAAGAAGGTTGGCCATAAAATCGCGATTTTCTCGTTCCCATGAAGCAGTCCATCACGCTGAACGATTTGGACGCCAAAAAAATAAAGCGGATCGAACTTGTTCCATTTCGTTGGATCGCATAAAGTCAAGTTCAATTAATCGCGTTAATTGCGTGGCCATTGAATCACTGATGATCGTTCCAAGCGACACAAGCTGGATCACGCGAACGCGTAATCTGCATACGCTCGCACGATGCACAGGATACAACAATAAATTTTGCTCGATTCTCTGAAAAGAAAGGGAAAAAGGGGAAAAGATGATAGGCTGTTCGCGTTTCTACGAGTTTCACGCGAAGTGACAGTGAAAGAGTGAAAGTACTCAATTCCGAATCATTCCGATTCCAAGAGAGAACTATTAATAGCCCGGGTAGAGACCATAGTAGTTTGATAAGGATAATCGATTGTTCCCATTGGAGAAAGAATCTTCTGTGAGAGGATTAAATGTGTACGTAATACGTTACCCCTTTGAAGGCGATAGTTTATATCCGAAGAGAGAGAGAGAGAGAGAGAGAGAGAGAGAGAGAGAGAGAGAAAGAGACAAGACACCTCAACGTACCTGAAACAGAAGAAAAAAGTAATGGGGATTAATTTCCAGGTCGTGTCGTATCGAGAAACTTTAAACGCAATTTTAAACGAGACCCTCCCTCATATTAAAATCGCCATTACGTTCTATCGAGGATTAACATGCGAGCGTCGATTGCTTCATCCGAACCTCACCCAATAAGGGTAAAAACGCCATTGAAAGGGGCGCTGGAAGAATAGATCCATAATTATCGCGTGCACTTATCTTCGAGCGAAATAACGCTCGATAGAGTGAAAAAATTGGTCAGCTTTTTACCGGGTAATCTTCGCAATGGCGCAACCGGAGTTGAAAAAAAAAAGAAAGGAAAAAAAGCACTGTTACAATTCTTCGAACGTGAATCAACGAACTCGGGCGTGCCAGGGGACTAGGTTGGACTCGAGTAGCAAGGAATGTCAAGAAACGACCTTCACCATCTCCTCTCGGCCAGCCAGCCGTCGTCTAGTGCGACCGAGCCGTACAGTGCGACCGGATGGGCATGCGGCCGGACTCCTCGCTTCCCGTGACAGAACGGTGACTCGGTGAGAGCCAGGACCGTGATAGCCCGATGGCTATCGAAACTGCCAAGAGCTAAGCGCCGTTTAGTGGCGTTGGTATATAAGAAAGTTTGTACTCTGAGAGGTGGGCAATCTCGGTTGATCTTGGGTAAAGCTGAGAGTACTCTAGGAGAGCATCGAATATATCTAGGTAGAAAAGGGTGCTTTTACTCGAAAACCAATCACAAGTCACGATCTATATCTACGTACGTCGACTGATCCATATAAGTTCGTGGACCAACGTAGCTCATCTGTCGAGGATAACGAGGATTTTGGGTCGTGCCCAAACGACGCGTGGTTTCGATTTGACTTTTCAAAACAGTTTCAATTGGTAATGTTAATCGTCATTTCGACTGTTTAGAGGTTCCACGCGCGTGTTCAGAGCCGTTGCGTCATTCTTCTGTCTCAATGTCCTTGTCGAAACAGTCGCGGAGGAAAAGGTTCACGACCGCTAGTTATTTTCGTCCGGGTTTTACCCTCTACGACGTTCTAACGTCTATTTACCAACACTCGAACGGCGAGAGGGGAAAAGAAGAACCGTGAACAAGAAAAGTGGCCGTGCACAATGAACTCTAAACGCGGTGGAAAAATAAAACGTGCCACTGAATCACTCGCGATAAAACGGTGAAGAACAACGGTTTAGAAGCTGGAACGTGACGTAAAGGCGCGCGCGGCGTTGACATTCAACGGCGGTAATGGCGCGGGGTAACGCGTTCGTGACATCGACAAAAGTGCATCACCGTGAGAACAATGAATTCTCTTTTGCGGGCGACAATAAGACCAGCTGCAAGGTCGCGATCACCCGATGCGGTTAGACGATGACGAACGCGCGCGGAGAGCGAAATGATTCAGCACAGTGGCATCCCAGTGAACCGGAAGAAGCTGCGTTCCTACCATCGGACCCCTTTCACGACCCCGATTCGATTTACAAAAGAACCGGTCAGTTTTGAGTCACCGTAATTACCGCGTAGCGAGCGGCGATGGATGCATCGCGAGATTAGAATGTTAAGTCAGTTGACACGAATATGCCTTGTCGAAGGATGTCACGATGATCTAGATTAGAACCGTCCGTCTTACCGCGTTCGCAATCGAATAGTCCATAATCCGTTTACACCGGCAGTGAACGCCGTTTTAACCTATTTCGTGGTAAGAGAAGTTTCAGAGTGTAGGCGAGGACGCACGAAAATAAAAGGCTTCTCAGTCGAAGCGATCGCGGTCCCGCAAAAGCCCTACAACAATCGACTAAAATCATTTTCACTTTTCGACGTTGAAATAATAGATTACGCCAGGATGGGGTGCAAGGACGGGTTGCATAACTCGAAAGCAGGACTCGATTCGGTGTGCTCGACACGAAAGTGAGTGGGTCGCGGAGCGAGTTCAGTGTCAGATTCGAGACGAGTACTCTCATCTGGCATACATAAAATACTTGGGTGGCGCCAACGTGTCGGGCAGCTCTTATAGCCGATACCCGCGAGCTTGTACACGGAGGTACACGTACTCCGTTCCTCCAGCTTTCTTTCTTTCCATCGCTCTTGATCGTGTACACCGCCGAGTCGTCCAGGTGTCTTTCTCCTTCTCTCGCTTCATCTCTCTTTCCCTTCTCACTTGTTCACGTGTTTCACGGTACAGTGGGTAGATTCCGCAGGTCTCGCTCGCTCCCAACAGCAGGCGAACGGAGCTGGCAGGTATGCGCATTTTTATGCGCTCATTTATGCCCACGCGTTCACTAAAAATAATCCCGTATCGAAGACCGAGTATAATGAACGCTCGCCGCCGCGCCGGTTCGTCGCGCGAATTCTTCCTCGGCTGATCCCTTTTCATGCCTGAACGCGATGCTGCGAGCCTCGCCGCTCTTCCTTCTTATTTCCATAACACTCTCGCCGCGGTCTTATTTCGTTCTACAGGAGGTATGCAAATACGTTCATTAGAACCCCGACGGATTTACCGTCCAGCCGTGTAATCATCGACGTTTAACGTTTTACGTATCCAAGAAGAACTTCGACCCGAAATCTTTCGACCGTAAAACTCTACAATCCCCCTTTTTTATTTCCCCCTCTTTAACCGTGCCTTCCCGTCCTTTAACAGCCGATATTACTAGAACCGATCGCTCCGAATCCGCTCTGTAATTGATAAAGATCGTATGCCTCGAAACCTCGAACGAGTCGAGTCGAGTCGAGTCGAGTCGAGTCGAGTTGTTTACATACCGACGTAATACGCAACGTTCGAAATTACACGTCGCTCGCTATCGATTGCTACCCACGTAACGATCTCTCACCTTTCAACTCGCGCCCCGCCAACGAGTTTACCTGGTTAGAAGCACCGGTTACGAGTGCAGACATCGCAATAGGGGAGATCCCGGGATGCTTAGCAACAGTGTAGTAACGTCTCGTTAGTTGTACGCTCTGCGGTCCCTAATGGAATCGTAATCTTCCGTTGCAAACTTGGATCGTGGCGAGATAATTGAGAATGGAATCTTTTTCAAAGTTATGTACGATCGAAACCTCCATGCTCGATAAAAAAAAAAAGGACTCTGGCTACGGACAGCGTGGGTTCGATTTCCGGCGGTATCCCCTATTATTTCTCGCCTCCCACAGTTACGATTGACATAATGTTTACCTTGACATAATGTTTTCCGTGTCTGCTAATAAAACGAGACACAGTTTTGTATCAGGCTTTCTCTTTTCATCCATTTCTAGTGTCAAATGAATCATCATTTATTCTTTCTAATAATTTCAAATATTTCGAATTTTTCAACATTTTTGCGATAAGAATTAACTTTTACTTCCCGGGGTTAAAGGTATAAATAAAAATCTGGTAATAAAATCTACGTGATAGATTTAATATTAAATTTTATTTTTCGAATATAAAAAATGAGTTTCTTGCTAATCCAATAGTTATTTTAGAAGCACAGCGAACGTATCAGACAAAGGGAATAACGGTGGCGATATTAAAACGAGTTACTGCGACGCGTGTGCACCCTGCGCACCCTCTATCGTCAATGATTCGGCGCAGAATACTTTAATTGGTGGCAATTGGCTGTCCATGGTTAATGATCATCATCAGCGTACCTATTGCGGACAGTCGTAAATAAATATCGCATCGAGCCCTTAAACACTCCGCACCATAATATATGAAGAGGCTCTTAACGATCGCCCACGCAACACTCGCATCGCATTGAATTATCCCTGATCGGTCCAAACGACGATCGCGAAAGGCCACCACGAAAGGCGTACGGCGTTCGACTGGTTGCGGCGACAGGACGGCACAGAAGACGCGGGTGGGGTCATGGGTCGCCTCGCGAATGATTGTTATATAATAGTCGTTCGTGAAAGTAAATTGCGCGTCGCGGTGTCCATCTCGGGTGCTCGCGACGGAAAATTCAATTTGATCGTCTTGAATAACATTTGAAATCTTCTCCTATCCACTAAACTAACTCAAAATTTAATTTTTTCACGATGCATTTATGTAAGATTTCTCGATTATTAACACTTTCACGTTCACACGGTTCAAACAAATATTCTTCTCAGTCGCTGGAACTTATTGCGATTTATTGTGCTACTATTAAAAATGCCTTTCAACTTTTTAATAGTGATTCCTCTATCCGCGCGTGTCTTCAATAATCAGCTGACAACTGTAGAGCAAGTAATTTCTTGAAAATGCTGATGGAAATTAGCAGACCGTGCGAGGACGCGTGGTACGCGAGGCGGAATCGTCGGAACGCTGCTCGCTCCAAGCCGCCGCCCGAGAAGGAAAATTATTCCGAGAACGATTTGTAAAATCGTTCTACTTAGCGGTAAACGCCGATCGTCCAGGATAAAATGGGAGGGGGGAAGGCCCTTGCAGCGGTGCACCTGATTACTCCGAAACCGTTTCGTAATTTCAATTTATGCGCCGTGGCTCGCGTCCGGATCGCGTTGCTGCCAATTTAGATCGAACACGAGGTCATTGTCTCAGCTGCGAATCAAAGATCGGACACGAGCGGCTGTCCGATCGAAAGAGCGTTTGACGAAACACTCGATCCAGCGAAACTGGTTGCTATGCGGTCTGTACCATTTGCACCGTGTAATACCTACGCAGAGACACGTGCCTACTCGAATATTTGCTTTCAAGTGTTTTCTCGCGTTACCATAATTTGCTGCCCTTTTTTCCGCATGCCGTTCACAATGTTTTATCTCGCACCTACATTTTTCTAATAAACTTCTCTCCAATTTATGCAGTAGATCAATTTATGACAATCTATCTTAGTATCGCGTGTATCGATATTATACTGTTATTATACTTTATTGGCGAACAAAAACCAGTTATTAACCCATTAACTGCACAATTTTTTTTTTTTTTTATCTTGACGGAAAAAATTGTATGTGTGCACAAAAAGTTGTATAAAGATTTTATATTTTTTAAAAAGTCCTACATAGAGATTGTGACGTGTTACATGAAAACCATCTAATAAGAAAAGACTGAGTAAATAACATAGTTCCTAAAATATCGAAATTATATGTTGTGTACTAAAATACACACCATCTCCTCTAAACAATTTTAACTGATACGTATAAAATGCCATTGAACTGTGAAATGCACACCTGATATATTTTTTGCGGCAAACGGTGCAAAATTGGATCGTGGCAGTTAATATTAAGGTTAAACAAACGATAGCTTTGCATATCTACACTTTAGCAATTCACTGTCTTGTTTATCACGGTCATTCTGTTTGCTTTGACAAAAGTTGCACTTATCTATTTGTCGATTTTAAATCTTCGATTCGACGCAAGTAATTTTGCAAAATGATAATAATTCATCGGAATGAATTCTCTTCGCAGCATATTTCATTGCGATGCGATAAGAAAACTTTTACGGTCAGAATTTGGTTAGCTTTCGTCAGGAAATATTCCAAGAGTACGAGAACAGCACTGAATAACGAAGCTGGCCTGTTTCGTAGCAAGTGAAAAATTAATGAGTCAATAGAATAGAACGTAATTTCCATTGAAAGTAACTTTGCAACAGAACAAAATGAACCAATTGGATAACTGTTTTGAAAAATCGGGACGCCATTCACACACCATTCATACAGCGGAGAAGTTCGCCTGGCTTCGTTCAACATTCGTCAGACTTCTAAAGCGTGCACGCTTCTTAGAGCAACAAAGTTGATGATGCATCACCTTCAACGGCCGCGTTCAACACGAATATTACTATGCCGTTCTGTTGCACCGGCGATGATTACGGGGATGAAAATAGGCACCCTTAGTCACCCGAGATGCCATGTGGATCAATCTTTTTCATGTATTTTCAAAATTAATAACAAAGAAAAAACTGTCGTGAAACTGTCCATCCAAGGTTCGATTTTGCGTGAGCGATCCTCAACGAGGAAAGAAGTAATAGTTGCAGGGATCCTGAGGAAAAGGTCTGCCCCACCAATTCGACGTTTCCTGTGGGAACTTCCTTTCCATTAAGTTTATTAAACGCTGTTAGCGGTACGCTCCCGCTGCGCATAGCCGTAATCACTATTTCCCCGCTGCGTTCGACGTGGTATTTCTTACATAATGGAATCGTTATGCAAGGAAATCGGAGCGGTGAAAATAAATAAAAGTAATACGTGAACGAGGCGCGTTCGATAGAAATATTTCGCAGCGGGTGCGGATTAGTTAAATTTACACGTAACGTCCATTAATTTGCTCATTAAATTGTTAGTTGCTTGGTTCATTTTTTTTGAACTTTGAAACCTACATTACGTATATCGACATGTAAATTATTTCTCTATTAGTTTCAAACGGACATGAAGCACATTGTGCAATAAAATTTCACTATCAAATTTCATTTGTAACAGTATAATCGTAGTAACAATGTACTACCGTCTGATTAGCTCGAACGATGATTCTTTAAATAATAATAGTTTTGTTAAATAAATATTATCATGCGATTTTTGATAACCGAACCGTATAAAATGTTCTGCAAGACATCGATCAATGATGATACACTATTCGAAACTCTCTGAGACCAAGAAACTTTAATAACATGTAGTTGACAACAATGTACGAAAAAACAAGGCCAATTGTAACATTAGTACATTACCTTATATCGTCTACGCACTACCATTGTTTTAAATCCCTCCCGCACACGTTAATTAGACAAGAATGAATAATTAATTTTAATGCTACGCTTCTTTCGTATGCAATAAAAGTTTCTAATTTTTCAATATTATAACATAAAATTGTATATATTTCATTTTATTTTCTAAGAATTAGAATTAGAAAAGTTATTTCCTTAATTTTCGAAGTAAGTCTAGTCCATTTATAACCACCGAAAACATATTACTTTTTAAACAAGATTAATAACGTTAATCGAGTTGATAAATTATACCTACCCTTAGAAGTAAAGAAACATTATACTACCAGTTTAATAGTACTTATTAGTACTTATTTACTTTTTAACGTAAATGGACTCAGGCCACATTCAAAATAAACCGCTCATATATCAGTCTCATTTTATTTTAACCTTTTGACGAGCAATTTCTTCTCAATTAAACACTATAGATACGTATACAATATTATGTAGTAGGATAGAACAAATGTAAACAGTGACGAAGCTGTTCAATCAGTAATTAGAAACAGTAAATAGAAACAGTTCCAATCGGACGGCCGTCCAGCAGAGACAGAGACAGTTGCAGCTTGACTGCCGCACAGTAGTTACAGACAGTCGTAACTGGAGGACGACCGTCTAGTAGATAGAGACACTCGCAATTGGACGGCCGCGAAGCAGAGATAGGGACAGTTGCAATCGACTAATCGAGTCACGCATTTACGTTACCAAGTTTCAAAGTTGCACTAGACAGTCGAATAAATCCAAAGAAACTATTGAAATTTCCTTTCCTTCATGAGATCCCTTATTTCAAATTCCGAGAAACATTCTATTATCATTCTATTGTCAATTCCACGCTCCAATCTATCTTATAACAATAGTAAATAAATACAGGTATCCCTTGCGTAGCACGGTATCTGAATTATAATCAAGTCGCGAATGTTATCATTAAACTTCCATTGATATGAATCCTCTACCCATTCAAGGAAAAACAAATCAATCTTTGGAGTGTGACATGTGATTGAACGTACATAGTTAGAAACGTATTATTACGTATACAAAATTGTACCTGTTACATTTTTAACTTTCACTTTTCTAAATTAAATGAATTTTATGTCATCTTTATACAACTGAAATTGTACAACTAAAAATACATAGAAAAAATTATTATTCGAGGAATACCTGTAGTTTAATTTTGCTTATTCTAACAGAACGCGAAAGGATACTCGAAAATGTCTACTATTTCAGCAGCGCATAAAATCACCTGGACTTTATAAGTGACCATAGATCTCGTCGCTGACGTTTTCAATTCATCGTCGCTTTCCCTCTTCGATAGCGACGATGATACGCGCACCGTACATCCGGTTGGTTATTCTTCCATATACGAGAGGCCAAGAAAGCTAGGAGAAGGTTCTTCCGTCACGAGAAAACACGAAACACGACGAGAGCGAGATTCCCAACGAGAACCCGAAAGGGGAAGTCGAGGACCGGCTTTAACCGTGCACGGGACACGGACAAACGCGCCGCGTCGACGCCGGTGATGAGATAACCCGGTCGCAGATTAGAGATCCCCGTTTCCACCGCAAAATTTATCGCGACTACGTGCAAAAATGCACTTTGTCGGCGGTTCGTTCACGAAATCGCGTTCTCGCAGGTGGCTGGCTCGATGAAAAAATCGAATTATCGACGAGTGATCGAATTCGCTGGAGCAGGTTAAATGGCGATTAACGAATAGCTTGGTTTCAGCCATGCAATCGTTTTGAAAAGGAACTTTATATAATTATACGCATAACATCTATTATATAATATATTATACAATAATATTCTTTAAATAATGTAATCGTTTCGTACTTCTTTCTAGCTTCAAATTTCCCATAAATTAATAAATTTTGCGAAAATTCATCGATAGAAAATCGTGGGAAAACTGATCGAGAGGGACAGAAGTGTTACATATTATAGAAAATATCGTTACGCTCGAGGGAACAGAAAGGATTGTTCGGAGGAAGAGGAACTGGCGTTACGTGTGAGAATGAAAATTGAATGCGTTCATTCATCGAGCATTCTCACGACGATAGGCGAGTTCGAGTATTAACTTTCGTTCGAAGCACCGCAGGATCAGAGGCCAGCTGAACGGTCTGGCACACAAAATACCACCTTCGAAGGTTTAACGATCGTGTTTCTCCGCGCCCGGCCTTGGAGACTGTTCCGCTTGTATTCGCGCCACTTACGTAATCACCTAACAACGATAGGTAGGAGCAACCCTGGTTCGCGGCGTTGTATTCGTTCTTACAAAGAAAAGAAAAAAAAAAAAAAAAGAAAAAAAAAGCAATGAGAAGAGGGCGAAACGAAGGAGAAGTAAAAAATTCCGCGAGAGTAAGGCAGATTTTAATCATCACTCGATCCCCCTTAAGCACCGATTCGCTAAAATCGTAGCTCAGTCGCGAGGTAAAAAGCACGTACAGTGTGAAATTGTGTGCGCGACGAGAAATAAAATGTTGAAAGGCTAGGAGATATTTTCTGTTCAATTTTCTAAATGGCCGTCGCATGTAATAGATATATTCACGGTTTTAAAGAGAAAGTATTAAATATCAACGTGTGTACGATCGGAGCTGGTACCAGCGAAAGAACATGGTTAAACACTGACGCAACGAATCCAGCACCATCATGGGGGATCATAAGTTTATCGGTGTTACATTCCGGTGGCCATCAAGACCAGCTGTTGGCACCGACGTCCCCTCCATGACCGGATGAATTGGAATGTCCACCGACTAGTTAGCCGGACACCGATACCACGATATCGAACATCAACAGTCACGATACGCGATGATGGATGTCATAAACCATCGATTACCGAGTACCGCTGTCATTATAACCGAACATCTTCTCCCGGAAATATTAATCGTAATAAATAAATTCCGATCTAAGTCTGTGAACATAAAAAAAAACAACTTCCAGTTTGAAATTCAAACTATACAAAATTCCGAACACAGTATCATACATTGCCTAAATACAATCTTGACTTGAACAAAATTATCCAACGCTAACCTGAATGCGAAAATGTGACAACCAGTGAAAAGCATAAAAGTGCACCGAACCCTGCGATCTCCCAACAGGAACATCTTTCAGATGTTAACGTGACATCGTTGCCTCTGAAAGGTTATCCGAGCGAGTTGACCGCGCCAGGTCCAGCAGATCTTCTTCGTATCGGAGCAACGCACCTCGAGGGCGCATTCTTCGCCGTGGCATTTACAGTTCTGCGTGACACGGAGCGCGAAGAAATGACGAGGAGCGTGTAGGCGAGAAACCGGGATGAGATCGATCCAGCCCGTGACCCTTGCGCAGCGCAGCGAGCAAAACGGAGCCGAGGATCGACACGAGGGGTCCGTGTCCTACAACGTAGATGGATATGACCGATAGCCAGGCGCCCGGCTGCTGACATGCATTCGGGACGCGGACGTGTAGGTGATTCTGCTCGATGTATCGCTGTTTCGAGGATAATCTTTCAGGATTCTCCTGTATAATGTTAAATAACGGTACGAGCGCGACCGCGTACAAATAACGATGATACGAAAGACATTGCGACCGTCGCACTCGCGAGTAACCTCGTGTTCTTTCGTATCTGCGCGCCATTTGCATCAACAGTTGTCTTCGTGCTCTCTCCTCCGTGTTAGAGGGATTATGGGTGCCTTATCTGCTGTGTACAAAGTAGAACAGTCGTTCGTGCTATACTTACTAAAGCGAAACATTCCTTTCAAACGTTCTTCGATTCTTTTCGCGGGAAAAATTTGGTTTGCGAACGATGTAATTATTACTACGATATTATCCACACGTAAGTATGTATGTATAATCTTTCAAGAGAGAACATCAAGAAGGATTACAGAAACTTGAACGCGTGCGAATGATTACAATTGACACGACAATGTCTACACGCTGCACACGGCAGAGTACACGGAAGAAATTCCTCCAATTATGAGTCAGATTCGGCGAAAAGTGGCGGTATTCGAGCAATTTGCATTCGTTCAAATCCACTCGCGCTTAAAGCTATAACGAGTATCCTCGCAGCATCCGTGTCGCATATTCGCACCTTTATCTTAAGCGTTGTCGGTGATCGGCAGTTTTCGTCTCAAGTTTACGAACGTGCCGGCGCGGTCGGGGCCATTGACTCCGCGCCGATTTACTCTCGACAAGACGGGCGGTGGGCTCCCCCGGTACCGGATCGACGTTACGAGGACTCGCGTAATTGCTGACGGCTGCTAATACGTCCTGCTACGAGAGAAGAAAAACCAGATTCGCAACTTTCAAAGACCGTCTCCGATCCGCCTGGATCAAGGTACGTGTCCCTGGGCAAGGACCCTGGCTAATTTCGGGGAAATTGAACACCCAATCCGGGCCCATTATACGCTCTTCAGCTTTTCCCTTTCTTGCACGGTGTCCGGCTCGAAGAGTCCCATAAATGAGATTGAAACGACTCTCGATCACTCTTCTCATTTTGCTACCGTATAATAATGATACACCGCTGTAAGATGTTACATAGTACGAATCACGTTAACCATCTGGCCGCGATTATCTTCGCGTAAAACCACCGCTCGTCAGACCCGTCGAATACCGTCGAACTCACAACTGATAAATATGTGATTCTACCGAGAAATTTGTCTTGAAGCGTGTGTACGAACGCGTTAGATCGTCAACGACTACTAGCCGACGGTGCGTAAGCCCTCGCGAATCGGCCCTCGTATTCAACGTGGGTGTCCGTGAACTCGCGCGTGCGCGTGCGCGTGCTAAGCACCCGGCCTCGGCCGGGGTATTAATCAAACGCAAACGATTGTAAAAGCTGGCCTGATCGATGCGAATATATCTTCGCCGCGGATCACGTCAGCCAGCCCTAGCGAACACTTGATAGCAGCCCGACCGATACACACGATCGAACCCGTAAACTCGGAAATGTTTGTTTTTGCGACGAACATATCCAGAGAGAGAGAGAGAGAGAGAGAGAGAGAGAGGTAATTTTAACGTCGACCAGAACACATTACGCCACGATACAGGTTTCAAACGCGTATAATTTATTCCGCCGTAGCGACGGCGCGTGTCTCGTGCTCGCTTGGGTCGCCCGGCTCCTAGGCGTTCGGAGCGCGTAAAAATCGAGGAACAACGCGCTCACGCCCGTAATCCAACGGCGCGTAATTTATTCCTGTGCCTTTATTACGGATTAGTATTGTCGCGCCCTGTTCGCGAACCGGCAGCTTGTCGCGCGACGCGTTCCAGGGAGGCTAAGCCATCGAGAAATTGGCTAACTAGATACGATTACAGCGTACAGCGCACTGCATGGCTTCGTTATTTCGTGCCTCCACTGACCCGTGGACCACGCTCCATTCGTTTTGTTCGATACATCGATACGACGAAGGGATAGAGACGGGAAACACGGAGGAACCTTGCCCCGTCGACGGTGGACAACGGGGTGTCACTGTCAGCCGTGTGAACGTGCCAGCGTCTCGACAAAGCTCCGCATTCTCCGGTACGATGGCACCGTGAAACGGGCCGATTAGACGATCAACGATTAGACACGCGCCGTCCACGCGAATGTATTGTGGCGTGGCTCGTTGCGTGCAGAACCGATACCACTGATTCAATTGACGCGTGACTGAAGCGATGGATGGCTGATAACAGGAAGCGATCGCTCGCGGCGCTATGATGGGGTGAATACCAACCGGGCTCTTAATCCAACGATTTTCCACATATATTTCTTGCGAAACGTGCAGTCGAATTATATCCATCATTTAGTCGTAGTTATGCAGCGATGTGTGGATAACGCGATATATTATACCGTAATGGATAAAATAGTGCGAGATAACGAGATGACGAGAGTACAGAAAAGGTATAACTTCCAGGCTGACCGCTCGATGACATTAATGTACCTAAGCTTGTGTGATTCTTGATTCGACGTGGCCTTGCTGAGAACTAGATTACGCCAACCGCTTAATTACGACGATGACAATGGATGCACTTCGGACTTTGATGATTCATCCGCGCTTCACTGCGTACATTACATTCCTGCGTTCGTTAGTTCGTTCCAATAGAAAACTACTGGCCAGTAATCTATTAAACTGGTTTCTTTGAATTCCTTTAACCGACCAAACGTCTTATTTTATTCCGAGGCCCTAGAAATTATCTAATTCATTTATGCTAGTTATCTTACAGATGGCTTCGTCAATTTTTAGTACTATTTTATTTCTATAATTAAAATGTCGGTCGAGTCAATTGATCCGTTGCATTCGGTGCCTTTCCGGACACCTATCGCGGGAAAAACTATTGCCAGTAATAACATAGTATAAAGCAATAGCTTCTATTAGAAACGTGTCGTCATGTTTCGATTAGAAAATGTCTTCATGTTAATAGAAAACTTCTGGAAAGTATGCAGTTCTGAAAAACGTTGCGGTGGAATAAATTGAATGTCTGAAGTCGCAAAGGGTTTAATCAACGCACAACAACAACCCAACATCCGAAAGATAAAAACAAATATTTCCGTCGATCGCATGTGGCAAACACTCCGACACGGCAACAAGTAGGTTCAAGGAACCTACGTATTCACGTATGCACGTATGCACCTGCAAATGTTTGGTAGAACGGGAATCGGCGGTGACCAGAGCGGTAGCAGGAAGGCACGCGTGCGCGCGCGCCGCGTCAGAACGTCCGCCGCTTCTAACGAATACGACGATGATAGCAGAACATACATGTACTCGCGAATACCGCTGCACACGTCGATGGAACGGAACCATCGGACAGGTTACCGGGTTACGTACGTGGAAATTGTTCGCGAGTGCTCGCGTTTGCCTTCCCAAGCAGCTCGTGGCTCCTCGTAAACGCGACGTTTCCTGCCGATGGTGACTACTGCCCGCCTATTCCCCTTTCTTTTCCCAGTTTGCTCGCGAACAAATAAATCGCCACGAAGACCGTTCCGTGGCGAGGCGATCGCATCGTCCTGCATCCTCGTCGAGGAAACGAGAACAGTCGACCGTGCGAGGAAAATGCGGCGTTGCGGTGTGTAACGCGAGAAATCCCAGCGATAGATCTGAACCGGTAGTGTATCACCGTTTTGTGGCCACCGATCGTTTCGTGCCGCCTTCCACGAGCCGTCGTCGGGCGACCGAAAGGATTTTGCACCGTTAGGAACGTCTTTTACAAGCTGCGCGTTATTGCGCCGATATTTCGCGGCGCGCTAGGACACGCCAATAAAATGATTCATAGCGGCCGTTGCCGATCGAACGGCAACGCGGCGATGCGTGGGGGCACCACACAGTGCGTTCCAGAGTGCGTGCGCCCCGGAGGTGGAACATTCGCGGTAATTATTCAGGCGGCTGTTCTTCATGCGACTCCTTTTTTCTACCTTCGCCGCACAAAGAGTTGGTGTAGAACGCGATACCGAGTTTTCCGGCTCGATTACGTAGGCATTAGTAGGTATGCGAAATTGTGCGCGGATTCCTCCTGCAATTTGTAAAACTTGAGAACAACCCTCATAGAATCCGGCACCGATCGATCTAATTTGACAGATGATATTGTCAGTGTCCCGAAGAATCGAAAACTTCAAGGGATAAAGCGACCCCAGAGGAATTCCAGGTTCGGTAGAATGTAATCTGGTTCTGGATAATTTCGATCTACGGGGGCTACTCACCTCCAACGACCGTTTCGTGGATTCCATGGATCTTGGAGGATCCGTATCAGATTCAACTTATCGAAGCTCGTACAGCGTTTAATAAACCGAGCGAGATAAGATCTCCGTTCGTTCAGGCACACATCGAAACACCTCTAGATTGTGGCTTACGAATCCAGCTTTGTTCGCAACACCTTTGGCGCTTTCCGTTTCCGGTGAGGAACGTTTTTCCATCGGCGAGCAGCGAAAGGAGACCCACCAGCCTGGTCGATTTCGTAGCGCTCAGTATTCCTTTGTATACCTACCACGAGTAATATCATCGGAAAGCGAACAGCCTATAATAACTGTCTGCCGCGTTTCTTCGATTTTACGGCGACGTTCACGGCGTATCTCATCTTCTTTTTTCCCATTATACACTCGCATTGGCGCGAGGTGAGTAACAAATTTGAATTTTATATTCGAAATCGAGCGGCAAAGCCGTTCGATTTTTCGCGGGACGCTAAAATACGATTACAGCTCCGCGTCGAGTCGCGGTCCATTAATAAAATGACATATGCGCGGATCCTTGATAACCAGTTTTCACCCGACTCTGGCTACTAATTTTCCCACTTATCATTTCGCATCGCCACGCCACGACCCTTAATAAAACGTTTCGCGTTATAATAATACGATCGATCAGCCACAGTTTCGACAACGGGGAGAACTGGCCGCCCGAGGGGCCGAGCATCGAACAAGGAGAAAAAGAGAAAAGGAGAAAAGGAGAAAAAGGAGAAAAAGGAGAAAAAGGAGGGGTATCGTTTCAATTAGTTCCCTAACGAGACGCCCGAAGGTTCCGAATCGATGCAGAGCTGCTGGCTGGAACAATGGTCCATTATATCGGGCTGCGGCTCGATTTATTAGCCACTGGCTCGAATAAAGAACGGATTAGAATAGCAATTCCCTCGTGAACGTTACGTCGACTTGGCGGTGGTACGGGTACAGCCCTGGGGCGCAGGTATCCGACTTGTCTAGGTTTTCCGGTTACAAATTAATTTCAGGGCTCGCGCGCAGCGTCGAGACCCTCCGCCGTTCTGACACGGAACGCGGGAAATGTAAATCCTATTACGACTCGTGGCACGTAGGTGTAATACAATATTAATACTCTCTCGTGCGAGATCTTTCCACCGTGCACCACGTGTCTCTGGCAACCGTTCGCGAGAATTATTATTCCCGTGGACATTTTCGGCCTGTGGAGACTTTGTAAGCGTTTCATCGCCTTCCGATTAACACGCCAGACCCATTAGTAGTAACCCCCCGTTTCGTTCCGCACGGATAATAAACACCCGCGGACCCGGTGTTCTGTAGGCGAAATCGAACCGGATAATAGACGAGATCACTTGTTCTACTAGACTGTTTCTCGTTTAAAGACCAGTTTCCCGAAACGAGGCGGGACGAATGGGCTGCGGTGAAATTTTACTGTCGAAATGCTGGCGAAATTAACGGGCAACCGGTAATTTAACTGGCTTCTTACGAGCGTGATATTTGTAGCGTGTATTTCACCGTGATAATCACGGCGAAATCGATTTGTTCTCGCCGTTTAACGACGTTCTTATGCGACTATTACGTTTAAAAGACAGGTATTAATTCTCGCGGAAGACAGTTTTCGCCTAGAAAAGTCATCACGGTCGCAGGGAGATAGCAAGTTCTGCGTGAATTCCGATCCCATGAGGGACGACGTTCGTTACGCAAGACACGCTGGATAACGGCACAGTTTCACACCGATAACATCGACGTGGAAAGTCACTTAATAAAAATCCGGCCATTTAATGGCTCGTTTCAGCGTTTTATAGATAACTGCATTTAAACTGTGCATCTGACGGACTAGATCGCTAGTTCGCTGGCATAGTTCAGCAGCTCTAAATCGGTGCCTTTCGAAACGGCAGAACCGAATTCCAACTTTCCGTATCGAGCATCAAGGTTTTCAAAGCAAGCGACAGAGAACAACATCTTTCAAGTTAGCTTCCCTCTGGCGAGATCCGAATTCACGACGTACGCTCGGGTACATACGGACGGAAGGGAAAGGTTAAGCCTCGCGTAACGCGTACTGCCGTGCACGCACCAGCCGCGAAACCCCGCGACACGCCCCGGGTATTCAAGTGCGTGGGTAAGCACGTGTAACCACGCGCGAACCGTACTCTCAACGCACGCGGGCATCGATACGGCCGCGGTCCGATGCCGGTAATCGACATTAGCATTCCAAATGTCACTCCTCTGGTCAGGCATAATCGCGCTTTGCAGTAGACGCGTCAGTAGACTGCCGGATCGGGAGAAAGTTAGGATACGGCTGCCGCAGGAATAAGGTACCTCTCGAGCCACTGGCATGACAGTGCTAAATGGTTCTAACCGCGTTAACGACGCACACGCACGCGAGCGCACACGTGTACGTGCGGACGGAGATTTTGCCACTCACCCGATCGAGAACGGAGCAGGCTCGCGCATACGGGAGACAGATCGGTAACCCTTGCCAATGGTGAGCGTATTACATCAATTACGATATGGACGCGAAACTTCAAAGCACCGGCGAAATTTATCGGCCGCGCAATGAGACATTATTAATCCGAACGTTCCCGATCATTTGCATAGCTGGCCGGTAATAGGCTCCCGGCCGTCGGATCGATGCTAATTAAGCCACGATGGGCATCGATCACGCGACCGATTTTTCCCCACACGCGGATCCTCGAGACAATGGAAACGAGCTGGATTATGAAATCTCTATGGTTCACGTATCGAGCAGCAGAGATACGAAATGCAATCAAAGCAAATGCACTTTCGTTTCACGCAAATCTTTATTTACATATTCGGATACAAGTTCGACCGTTTCAGTCAGGAAACAAACTATGCTTATCGCAACACTTTTCAGTCTATTTGCGAAACGTCGAACCTCTTAATTTAACGAACTCGGAAAAAACAATATAGACACCTGGCAATTAACAGAGGAAAAGGAACTTCCTTCCATCTGATTATCTCTCGAAGCGCGTCTAATTTAAATCAATTTACACGTTCCAAGTGTTCGGCTAGCCAGCGGCCGTCAGGCAAATTAGTTCCACCTAATGAGCGAAAAACCACCGCCGACTGATGAACAGGACGACAGACTTTCATCTCGACAGAGCTACTTGGACGGAGCTACTCCAGTTAACCACCAACTGGACGTGCTTCTCCTCGATAAACTCCGCAACTATATTCGAAGTAAACGATGAAAAATTCCACGTCGCATTCCTATACGTTCCCAGGCGGCTACGTCCATTACGTTCGCCGGTCGATATGAATTTCCCGTTTACGAGGACGTAAAACGAGCCTACGTACCTCCGCCAATATGCACCGAACGGAATGCAGTTAGCATCTGCTCCAGAGAACGCGATGCGTGTGGCGCGAGCTCGGAATGGAAGCGTCTGACTCGCGTAACACGACCCGACGACGGACAATAGTCGCGATACCATAGCCACCTAGAGATACCGACCGCGGCCAGTAATGTTTCTCGAATCCCTCGTACGAGGCGACCCAATTGTGTCAGCCTGGGACGAGCGTGCTTCGCAGCTTCTCTCTATGAGCGTATACCGTTAAGTAACGTCGGTGGAAAACTTTTACAGATTCGTTGTGGAAGATAAACGATCTTTCCCTTATTCACTATTAATTCTAAAATTGTTAACACGACATCCTATAACGAGGTTTCGCCTTAACACGATAAGAAAATTACTATACTTCTACAGCATTCTACTAGATAACATGATTTTTGTTCAACGCATTTAAAACTGAATTACCCCCAAATAATCACGGAAAGGAATAATGAACTATAGAATGGTTTTACATGAAAATGTATAAATAATATATAATTTATTCATTTATAAGACTGTTCCGATGTCATAGCGGAGAACGTAATGCGCAGCCTCATACTTTGTAAGAACCTATCTATCCTATTATTTTAGTTTATCCTATTATATTAGTACGAACAACTATCTAACAAAACATCCAATTAAAGTGTTCCGAAGGTGTGTACGATGCTACTTGGTACGTATGAAACGGTAACGGAAACTATCATCGCTATGCTAGAAATCATCGCGCAATTACGACCGGAACGCTTTGGCAATCGCGACACGTTCCATCGCCAAATTCGTCTCGTCCAACAAATTCTCTTCCTTTCGAGTATCTCTTCCCCTTCTCTTTTCCTTTTATACCGACTTGGCTACGTCTAAGGCACCTCTGCCGCCGATCCCCGTGTATAAAAATTCCTCGCGGCGATATTAACGCGCCCCTGCCAGCGACGGAAACTCGAGCGATTCCCGACGGCCAGGCTCGTTTAACGCCCGACAAATATCGACAAGCGCCCCGTTGTAAACGTCGCGTAAATTATTGCGACGGTAAATCCCTGTTCGAAGGAAAGCATTCCTTCCTTGCACAGTTCAGTGCAAACCGGCGATATAACAGGCGTGCCTATATGTTGCTCGCATCGAAATCACGGTGAAGTGAATGCGAACGGAGGAGAGAGAGATTCTGCCATTGCCTTTATTTACACTGGTTCAGAGTCTAAGTCAATAAGCAGAACCGAGTACCTGCGTGGCTTGCAACAATGCCGTGCTCCGCGTAGCCATCCGGATCCCCGTGGACCATAGAATCGTTTCTCAGGGGCGTTTCGTCACTTCCCCTCGGCCTGGGGAATTCGACGAACCTGCTTTGTCGTTCGCCTTTCTTTCATTTACTACACCATAATGCGGCGCGAAAGAGAATGCAAACAACGAGCGACAGAAAGTTGCTGGCGTCCCGCGCGGCTCGCCCTAATCCATTATTGTGGATTCCGGGCAGTATGGGGTGATTCATATGTAGGTTAATTGCCAGCGAGAACGAAATTGGTTGCCGGAAGATCTTCGTGGAACTTCTTCACGCTTCGAAAATCTTTGCTAAATATTACAACCTACTTTCGGGAACCTAAAATATCATAATACTTCCAGTATGAATTTTCAATTATGAAATAAAGATTGGAACGCGGAAGGCTCCTCGGAATTATCCTCATATCTCTAAATCGAAGAAAAACTTGGATAAAATTCTGTAATTCCTCTTATTCTAGTCTATCGGTTACTGAAATCCATTTCCATCCAATACTGTATAATAATCGAGAACCGCAAACGATCGAACGAAGAGTTATTGGCAGTTTGCTAATCGTCGAGGTTTTTCCACGCGAGGTCGGACGCGAAGGTGCGGTTCCCAGACGAAGCGGTCAGTGTAACAAAGCGGTTAAATTTGTCGTGGATTTCTTGCCGCGGCGTGATCTCGGGTTATTACATTGTGGCGCTATTCTGATCGTGAACCGTTTAGCCTGACATTCAGGGAATTGTCTGTCGCAAGTGAACTCGACTTGCGCAACTCCCCAGGGAATACGGACAGGAAACATTAGCATGGCGCTTTTCTTAATTCCAATATCTTATTATCGCGATTACAATGGGGTGGAAAGGGAAAATGATGTTTCGATAACGGTTCTCGGTAACTCGGAAATCTCTTAACAGTGGACGCGTTAAAAGGAGGATTCAACCGCAAAACATCTGAAACGATCCTGCTGGTGCGACGAAGCGTGACAAATACCTTTCGCGAAGAAATCGCCGCGCAGATTTCACAGAATCCCGCTTAATGAATTTGTACAGGCTTTCTCGGGGATTCCGACGTTTTTGTTCCGATAAAACACGCGCATACTTCAACATTCTACACGAAACGTGGTCTTTTCCAGATAAGCGTAAAAGGACGATTCCATTTGCAAAATAAATTTCAATCGATAATTATACTCCAAGTATTTATTAAAAAATGTGTTATAAAAAAACATTCTCATTGTACCAATGCGACAATCTGTTTCAAACATTCGAGTAATGCAACAAAAATATCTCCGACATTCCAAATCAAGAACCAAATGAACGCTTCTATCTAAACATATGTCCAGCAATACGCTTAGCAAGCGAATTGTTATCGATCTCGCAACTATTATAAAGGGATTGCATTATAAAGGGATGTGCAAGAGCTAGTTAAACCGTTATCATTGTTCCGTGTACCGAACACTACAGGTCGAATAACAGAGCACGGTTGGGCGCATCTCGCGGTCGCTAATTAAAGTAATAATGGTATTATACTGGCTCGGTTCGGGTATCGGAATCAGCGTAGCGGCGTCCACGCATCGTCGCTCCCCTATCGAACCCGCGATCCAATCCCTGCTACCAGATAAAAGCTCTAACAGCGAAGTGCAATTTCGCTCGGTGCATCACGAATAGCGGAAACCTTATCATCGGCCGCTGGTTTCAACTGGAATCTCCTTTCCCGCATAACGATACGATACGAATGATCCATACAAACGAATTTTCGTTCTACCTCCGAAGAGAGAATTCCGTATCGTAGCTACCTACTACTACACACGTACGGAAATCATCGAAAGTGCGTGTACAGCCAGCCGTTATCGCGAGAAGAAACAAAGAATTCTGTAGTTGCGCAATCGGCCGTATAAAACGATACGATCGTTCGTATCCAGGAGAGGTCGCCTATAAATTCGATGATAACCGTAGGGACAAAGTTAACTAAAGATCCCGGATTCTAAATAAAGACGGTTTATTTAATTACAAGACTTTCTTCCCCCTCCTCGTCCAAGGTAGTGTTCTCTTTGTCCGATTGCTCTCGCCAGAGAGCCGATTGCGTAGATCGCTATTGGGATTCCGTAAGAGCCGATACGTGGCCTTATTTCAGCCAAGGACTTCCATCATTTTTCGAGATCACCGACCTCGATAAAGTTTGATTTTCTCCGGTGCGATCGAGTTTGCTCGAGCGCGAAACAAACGGCTGAAAGAAAGGAACCGGACTCTGCTCGCGGTCGCGCAAACCGGTGAACGTTTTCAAACCTTATCATTGACCTATCATATGGAAATGAGCAGATAACGTATTGACTATGGAAAGGACAATATTTAACCCGATGGAGAGAAAAATCCACCGCCATTGTTGCCATGGACGGTTTCCTTTGTCCACGGTCCTGCTCGAGATAACTTATCTTCTTTGCATTCGCACGAATCCGGCACCACGGTTGGCTTTTCTGCTTCGCTTCAGGATTTACTAAATACTAAATGTTGCGAATGATGTACAGGCTGTCACCTACAATCACGTTACGATCGCGTAGGCGGTGATTCCGTATGAAAAAGGCGAGCTGAATTTGCTCTACGACTTTAAATATCTATCATGTACATCACTGTTTATACTGTAAACTATTCAGATTTTTATAGACATAATCGTAGACGCGGATAACGCGTCATGATTTCTTTTCTCTAAACAAGAATAAGCCATTAATTATTTATTACATTACGGTTTCATCATAAAAGTGAAATTTCTTTCTCGAAGAAGCTGTTCGCTTTGTACGCCGATTCATCGACATTTGAAGAATCGGTCATTGTCGCAAATGAACCCTGTCCATGACGTTATCTATTATCGATTATAAATCGTCACCACATCGAACCTGAGCTCGTATCTGCGATCCTGCGATCATACTGTCTCGATGCACCGAATACACGCGGTTAAATCGGTCTTTTCTTACCTCGAGCACAATGGTAGAAAAGCAACGTGGCTGGAACTAAATTTAGTTGGACGGCGTGCAAGTGAACGTGCATACCTTGCGGACGTTTCAAGGCTCTCTCTCTCTCTCTCTTTCTCTCTCTCTCTCTCTCTCTCTCTCTCTCTCTCTCTCTCTCTCTCTCTCTCTCTCTCTCTCTGATAACGCGAGTCAATCCGTCCGGTTGGTGTTAATCTAAACAGTTCGAATTGCAGCAGTCTTCCATACCCTAATATCTTCGTTCTCCTATCCAGTAGAGAGTAACAAATATCTTTGTCTGTTACAATATATTTCCCCCCGCTTGTACAAAAGTGATTCCGATCGCGTCAATTTATTCGCGTTGGGAAATTGATGCAATCCAACAGCCAACAAGATACGAAACGTACAAATATGTAAGTAAATTTCATACGTTCTCTATTAACCCTTTTAGCACCGAGCGCCTGAAGCGTGCCTAGGCGAAGAATACCGGGCCAAATCGACGAATTTGTAGAGGTTTGCGAAAATGCTCGTAAAAACGAAAGTAGGCGTGATATTTACAAAATTCAAAAAGCAGTATACTGCGAAATGAATGGAGAATAAATTGATATCAATGGTGTTTCGATATTTGTTGAAAATCATAACAATAACATAAATATAAGACATTATAAAAATCGTACAAAGTAATTTCACATTTTCAAAACATAATTGCACATATAAAAAATCATCGTTTGGTCATCGTTTTATATAAATCAGATAGTATAGTGTATAGACACTGCATTTTGCAATAATTTGCAATAAAATAGCGGAAGTCGGATAACAAAACGAAAGGATAACGCTATGATGCACGGCAAGCGTCAGACAGGTCTTACTACACAAATGGATCGTAAATTTTTTTTTTCTTTTTTTTTTTTTCAAAAAGGTAGCAACAAAACTGATATTATTTCCTGCTTCTAATTGTATCTCTATGAAAACGTTGACGGTTTTTGAATACTGACTGCACGTTAGAAGTATCAAGAAAGACTGAAAAAGATTTTAGGTTCGCCGAATCAATGCACGGATGCCACTTGAGTTCTCCGATAATTATTATAAACATCGTAAAGATTGTGATTAGTATATAGAGAATAGTATAGAGAAACTATTTCGTGTCGACGGATATGCAAGGGATATCCCGTGTCCCGTCTCTACCTCACCACGCTCACATATACAAAGCGCTCGGCACTAATCAGTATAAGATATAACAAAAAGTTAAGTGAAATAAACATTTGTTCACTTGCATTGCATCGTATTTGAACCATATTAACATTTTATAAAGTTATTTTGAGACAGAGATCTCTTATGATGAGTATAATAAGGCTCCAACGGAGGCGCAACGATATATCGTCGTTGGTATTTCTGGCAAGTCCACCGAACGACGATATATCGTCGTTCGGTGCTAAAAGGGTTAAAATAAATGGAATTCAATAGCAGAAAAGCTCTCTTTATCCTTATTGATACCGAAGGATTTACTAGAGATATAGGTATCCACCTTTCGAACGATTGAACGGCAGTCGAGCAAGTAAGTTCAAGTGCTTCGATACCAAAGAATATTCCGCCACTTAAACCGTAATAACAGTTTAGTATTAAAGCATTGGGAAGATTATCGAGCCGTCCATCATAAACACCCAATACCACGGTAATAACCATACATATTACATATAATATCAGAACGCGCGAGCAATAGTTTATGGGGGGGGGGGGGGGGGGGGGGGTTCGACAGGAATCCCTTTGGACATTCCCAATCTTATCGATTTCTCAAGATTACGGTTCAATCGTCGACTGTATTATAGTCGCTCCGGATAGCCGCCGGTCGAACGGTTATTGCCTGCCAACAGAAATATTAATGCGAAACTTATTGGCTAGGCTGATCTTTTCCTTCCTTTACCCTCGGTATTCACCGTGCACGGCACACGATCCCTTCCCTTCGTTATCCTACATTACTCCCCGTTTAATCTCTCTTTTTCTCACCACGAAGGACATCCGGTTTCGTCGTCCAGCGAGCATCCGCTGCTCTCCTATAGAGCGACCGACCCAGACGTGCGAAACGGTAGGAGGCCGACCGGATAGAGAAACGAACGACCACGGCAGAGAAATGCCCGAGATGCATCGAGATACGCGGGCTAGACCGTCGTCGACCGAGTTAATCGCAGATCGCCGCTCTAGATATCATCATTCACCAGTTTCGCGTCCCCTTAAATATCTACCTTTAACCAGATTTCGAGAGTTCCCTTTCAAATATAATTAGAAACTGGATCACCTTAGCTTTATAAATATTACATTTTGTTTATTTTCATCTAAAACTGTAGATCAATTTGCCCATGATTCACGTATACACCTTTTGAAATACGCTAGCTGGTAATTTACAAAACATTTAGAGCCTGATAGGACAAGGGTTAAGTATGAACACGAGGTTCCCTCTCGTCCCTGATACCCGATGCGTTCTCCTCTCAACTGCCAGTAAACACGATTCTCTAATTGCCCGCTTCGAGCGATACATCGAACGAGATACTGAAACGCAACGCCTGATTCCTACGTTGAGTAACGCGCGCAACCACGCGAGCAAATAAACATCGATTATTATTGTTTTCAGCGCGGGCAATTTACGGTACACGACCGCCAGCACGGCGGCCCCAGTGGATCTGACTTGTACACGGTTCGATCATTTTTTTTTTTTTTTTTCTTAGCCTCCCCTAGACGCTTGCATGTGGCAGAAAAATCCGTGCCCTCGTATAGCAATTCCTGGATTAGCAAGTCACTAATGATCGGACCATTCGTCATGCCGCATAACCTATCCCCCCTTCGTGTTTGATACTAATACGAATTGGTGGCGGTGCAGCGGGACGAGCCTCTGGCCTCCTCCAGACCTTCCATTCGCCTCTCGTGTCTATCGTAACGACCCTCTCGGGGCAGTGAGAACGCCGGACTGGAGACACCGAACATCGCTCGAATTCGTACGAGTACCAATAACCCAGAATGGTTCCAACTTGGTGAGGAAACTGGAACGTGTTCCAGTCAAACTAGATCTCCACCGTTCTCCACCGGCGATCGGTGAGAAGAGCCAGAAACCTATATTTACCGCAACAGATCGAGAAAGAGGCAGACCTCCCTCGCAACGATCTCAAACGATACGTGCAGCCCGCGAGAATCTATTCGAGAATTTTATGCCCGATCGATGCCACCGACCTTCCGCCTCGGTGAACTTCTTTCGCTTCGATTAACGATTTCTCCGATACCTTGGCCGATATTCGAGCAGACGCTACGGCGAGATTCCCACGTGGATTGAAAAACCACCGCGCTGCCGTTAATTTACATAATACTGAATAATTGAACGAGACGAAAGTGTGATACATTGTCGAGATCCGAGAGGCAAGATTCCATGCAACGAATGTGGTAATTGAATAACTATTGCTGGCGATTACGTCCCCCCGTTTCGTCGTTGATCCTTTCACGGTGTAAGCAAGTGGGGATATAGATATGATATATTTACTTTTACGAGGCCAACTGCAAAGAATACGTAATTTCAACTGTTGATACTTGGACCGATACTAATTACACGTATTCGATGGCTCTGCCTACGCTATGAGAAAGATAGATTATAGTATCTGTGCAACACGATCAAATAGGAGATATATATTAGAGTACCAATCGAACGGAGCGGTGCCTCTCTAGGTGGCGAATAGAAAAAAAAAGGTAACAATTTGATTAACGGTTAATGATCTCGAAATCGGATCGAGCGATAATTTAAGTTTATCCAGTGAAAAAGGAAAAAAACGAACATCGGTGCCTATTCATACCGGTAATTATTGCATCACGCTACAAGACACACCGAAACGAGTAACAGCACGATTTTTTTTTAATGCCGTGGGACCGTTGCAGTACGAATTATATAACGTTCAGCGTGAAAACAAAAACAGGTAGTGTCCTAATTGTATCGAATCTCGCGTCATCGTAATTTATATCCGAGCAATCTGTTTTCTATCATTAACCAAGGAAAATTCGCGCGATTATGATTTATCGAAAATAGAAAGTGAAAGGCATACAACCTTGCATAACTTGCTTACGATACATTATCAATTATAACTTCGAGCTATTATCCGGTTGATATTTATACTTTCTCATCTTTGATTAAGAACAACTAGAAAAGCATTCGATAAATTTAATAAAAATTCATTAAATTCCTGTAATCTGTCGTTATATACATGTGTATTTACTATAAATTTTTAACGTTTTCGAGAATTCATTTTCAAGGATCGTACATAAGTACTGTTAGCATTGCTTCTTTATGTGGTAGCCGGTGAAATAGTTTCCTTTATATAACCAGTAATTCAGAGAATCCTCCTCTGAATTACCTTTAGAATTACCATCACTATCCGTTTCATATAAATTTGTCTACTACGCTTTCATCCAATCACTTGATAAATCTGATAATTTATTATAAATTTCATCTTCAAATTCATCTTTATCCATTATTGTAACAACCAAAACAGAAATTAAATATACAGATTAGCAACTGCCATCTAACAAATTGTATATAACGCTTGTATATAATGGAATTAATGCTGTACAATCAAACGTAAGAATGTACCACTGTAAATATAGTGTTTAAATTCCGTTATTTAAGAATTTATCAGGAAAGCGCACACGTCTCGCGATAACGCTTTTTTGTGTTTCCATTCATACTCGCTAGATGAAACGCGATACTTTCGTTCAATGATTCGTCATGGTAGCATTTCCCAGAAAGTGCGACGCGAACTCGCTTCATTGAGGGATCTTTGATACCCGATACTTCTTGGAGCAAAAAAATGCCACGATCTGACTGGCGACTGACTGGTCTTGCGACCCAAATGTTTCAACGATAAGATCGAACGTCTATTAAAGGGGCACGCGATGTACATGTGTGTGTGTAGTACTGTTCACTCTGTGCGTCTCTTGAAGACCTTCGTACGCGGCTTCGTATCTTAGGATATATTAGCGGCCGATTAAATTAGAATTCGCGTGACGCGCTTGATAGTACACGTCGTACGCAACAACGTGCCGCGACGCGTAATATCTAACAAATATTTACCAACGAATCTAAGGGGTTCGCGTGAAAACGCGTGTTCGAATTACTAACGAAGCGGACGACTGACGCGTCAAAATACGACAGGAACTGAAACGTTTCGAGAACATTTCGAATCCGATTCATTATCGAAATGTGTTTATATAAACCGAGTATCGGTGAGACTGGTATCGTTACCCTACTTTCATTGCATCTGTAATTGTTCTAATAACCCGCATGAATTCTCTTTCGATCATTTTTGGTCGTTCGTGGTATCTAGTTACTCGAATAGGCACGTACCGTATCATACTTGTACGTAATTTGAAATAACTTTTACCTTTTGGCGAAAACAAAATTTTCTACTATATATAGTTATTCTATTAGAGATATATTTTAATTTTCAAGTTCAACTATTAGAATAACAGAAAAGGAGAGAGATAGAGATGTATTTTTATTTACAAAAAGCCTGATTTCTTTTAAGACTAGAAAATATCTCAAACTTTTAGCGTCTACGATTGTTCAAAGGTGAAATAGAAAAAGCTGCTCGAGGAAGAAACACGATGGTAAAAGACACGGGATGAACAGACGAGAGCTTTCACTTTAATTCGGATCGATATATTAGTTAATGGTATTTTAACAAGCGTAGCATTCGGGCCTCGGTACCTACCGGGCGTACCTCGGTTTATGCCTCGAACTTTTGCCCGGACCCATAATTAACAAGCGCAGGTAGCTACCTGTATTGATGGCCGGTGGCACGTGAGGTCCCTCGTACGGTCCGATCCTCCTGTTCTTAAACCTGGTCATGATTCATTCATGAGGCGAGCCTTCAATTGCACCAACCAACCAACCAACCAACCAACCAAGGAATCGAGTACAATTGTTGGCTACTTTTGTAACCCTCGCGATGTACCTGTGCTCTGGTGTTTCTCGCACTGATTTTTCGCTACAGCTCAGGTACAAGTATAAGCCTCAAGGTCATCGGGAGACAATACGATATTTCCCATTGAACCGCGCTGACTCTAATTCTATCCCGGTTTCGTCGTTAGCTAACAATGGTCTATTGAATCGAGTTAATTATTCGATCTTCGGCAGGAGAGTCGAACGAAAAACGGAGACAGAGTTCCGCCGGTTGGTGTATCTCCGGGCGGTTCGCTGAAAAAACGATCGTGTCGAAAGGCCGGAGAAGGAAGTGGCGTCGTCGACCTTCGACGACGCGAAGAAGAACCACCAACCCACGGATTTATCGACGAAAAGGTCAAGGCACTCGAGGCTATATATCGAGTGTTGATGTCAAGGCCGCGTCAACGCGAGCCACAGAGAGCTCGCTTCGATGAATTTTTCATTGAGAAATCGATCGATTCGAGGTCTACGAACTGGTAGATGTATCTGAGAGTCGGAAAACAGTTGTTGATTCCGTTCAAAAACAGGGACTAAAATTGAACGATGAAATCGTACAAATGAGAAGCGATAATAGTGGAAACCTTTAAATAATTAGATAGAAAAATGATAACAGGCCAATACGCTCGGATAAACATGTTTGAGTCGTTTCGCTTGACTATACCTGTATACCAGGAATTAAGTAAAAACGTTCCCGTATCCGACGCAAATTCCTTCTTTCTTTCAACGTTCACGTTCGAGTCACTCTCCAAACACGAGATACCCAGAGACCACTTCAGCTACATTTCCAAGGAGACCCGAAACGTTTCACCGCGGCTAATGCCTTCGGAGGTACGAGTTACCGACACAGAATTTCTCGAGCCGCGAACACGAACGCCTCTGTTCAAGATGGAAAACGAGGGTGGGGATTGCGAATACCGCGGCGGGTGCGCGCAACAATGCGCCGCGCGGAAAATGATCGAGGTCTGCGTGTGAGAAAAATTCCCTGAGAATGTTTAGCGTCCTGTTAATGGCGAGTACATACAATCGCGGGGATCCACGCTCCTTGTGCTGCTGTATCCCGTTGCGAGTTGGTTTCTGCCGCAGCGCTCGCGAGCAACGCACCAACACCGGAGATCCGGTAAGGATCGTTATCCGCGCGCGGTTCACCTCTGCAAACGAGAGGAATGCGGCCCGTGAAAACCCCCGAGGATTCCTTTCTACTTAGATTCAGGGCGCACCATGTAAACATGATATATGTATTATATATCCACTGTCTGCGACTTACACGTTTCGAGTCTCTCGATTAAACGTTACGTGGAAAGAAAAACAGCGACGACGAACTCCGTTTTTACTTTATCGTTTACTTTTTCTGTTTGCGTTAAATTAATCGTTCCTATTTGCGTGAATCGTCGTAATAAACGATCTCGACGTTGGAACGATTAAAAGCGATACGGTGTGAAGAGCAGAGGCATTTCTCAGGATAACGCGGTCTGCATTGCCGTGCGAACGATTACGTTGAGGTTATGCAACGATCGTATAATTTCCCGTTCGCACGTGGAGCGTTCTCTTCGATTTACGGTTTCGAAAGGAAAAAGGAGAGCGCACCGGCGTGCGGACGGGGAACGAGGGCTAACACCGGCAGGTGCACGAATAAACTGTTCTCCCTCGGTTCCTTGCGGAACGCAAGTAAGTATAAGAGCCACCCTTGGGGCATCTCGGATTCGCGGGTCCGTGTAATTCGAGCGAGTATGGCAGCCGCTCGCGGTGTTCACGGTGGAAACAGCAGCTGTCAGTTCGCTGCCAGCTGCTGGGGACCGGTGTAATGGAGAGAAAAAAAAGCGAAACAAATAAATACCTGTAAGTCCGCAGATTCCCACCTGTTGATCGGAGCGTTGACTAGCTTTCCTTGCGGTTGCTACGCGCTACCTTGGTTCTCCAACGGGCAAGCGTTATCCAGGATGACGACCGGTCGGTGAATTCGCAGAAGGCACATAGAGCAACGCAGAAAGAGGGAGAGAAACAGACAGACAGACAGACAGAGAGAGAGAGAGAGAGAGAGAGAGAGAGAGAGAGAGAGAGAGAGAGGGAGAGAGAGAGAGAGATCGAACGCGCACATCCACTGGTTACACGGCACAGCACGTTAACGCGCCGGTTGAATCCTGCCCCCGGTGTAGAACCACGTGCGAGTTATTCTTCTTCGTTCGTTAAAGGCGAGGAGCGATAACGGGCATGGATTCACGGTGGACGTCGACGCGGAGGCAGGCGAAACGTCGATACGCGAACAAGCGTCCTTCTTAGCGTCCCGTAACGACGGCAAAAAGGACACCGTCATTCCATCGTCGAGTCTTGGAACGAGACGCGTTCCGCCATCCACACCGCGCGAGCGCTGATACACGACTGTAGCCGAAGTTGCACGACAGCGTGGCCGAGCAGGGCTGCCGAGCAACGGCGGGTCCGACCGAGTCGACCCGACGGCGGCCGAACGCGGCCGAACCTACAAGATGGAATGCACGCGGACGGAAATCAGGCGGGATCGGAATCGGGATCGAGCTTGGGTTTGCGCTCGGGATTGGGCTCGGACTCTCCGGTTCGAAGGCGATCCAAGGCAAACGACCGCTCTACCCCGCTTCTTTCGTTCCTCCGCAACGCCGTCTAACCCCCACCGGCCGCTATAATCTATGTCTATTATCCTCCTCTCCGCGTTTCTTTATTCTCCGCGCACAGCCTTCTCCGGCCTCCTTCTTCCTCTCTCGTTCGCTATATTGGTTTTCTGGTTTGTTGCGATAGCCACTGTGTGAAATTTCCAACCGTAGACAGCAGATAATTAACGCGTTGCTGCGTCTAAACCGGTGTTGAATTTCTCGTCGGTCTCGAGCGATTTTCGCGCGATACCGATTTCGTTCGAGATCGAAAGCAAAAATAGGACAGGAACGCTCGCTCGGACGTCTACCCAAAAGCCGACGGTGTTTATTCCCCTTCGATCGATCCGGATCGTCGAGTGGGTGAAAGCAATTCATCACGGCGACGTTTCCACAGAGGTGGGTGTAGCGCGAATTCGTTTTAAAAAACCGGACAAAAAGCGACCCCCGGGAATCTCGTTTTCGTGTAGCGTTTGTTTCACCGCGCAGCCCGTTTCTCGTTTCCATATACCGGAATGCGAAATTGAAGATGATAAATAAGAGCAAAAGTCGCTTAATGGCGAAACCCGGTACCAAGATGGAGCGGGTTTCAGACGTGTAAGAAAAATTCCTCGCGTGTCGCGTACCTACTGCTACGCGAAGCGATACCTTTCTTTCCCGTCAAATCGAATGTTATCGTTAATCACATCGAATTCCCGCGACGAAGATAAAGTGACTCCGTGACGAATTTACATTAGCGCGCGACACCGCTCGAGGTATCCCGTCTAGTAGTCAGTTGGAACGCTCGCTCTTTTACTGCCTATGCGATGACAACAGAATTACGCGGCGAATCTTTTAATCGTAGGCTCGTCTACGATAAAGCGTTAATCTTTTCAAGGACCAAAGGAAATCAACTCAACCTCCATACCGGTATACCGGTTCGTACAAGTACGGTAGAAAGTGCTGTGTCCCGTTCTAATGAATCTTCCAACACACAGGTGCTATTTATACCGACGAAATTATACCAGGTGCTCGACAATATTTCTTAAATGTACGTTAACGAGCTTTATTTAGATCTAATCTGGTAATCGCATCGTAACAGACGTTCCTCGAGTTCGTTTCACCTCTTCGCCGGTCTCTCGGCATCGTTCCTGATGGCATATACGATCGCAATAAAACGAAATCCAATGATAACGGATTACCATTCCAACAGATACACACGAAAGTTTATCGTGGACATCGGTGGCCCCGCCACAAAGAGATGTACACGCTCGATACCATAAAAATCCTGGCGAGACCTAACCCACCCCCCCTCCCCGCCTTCTCTCTTTCTGTCTCTTTCTCGCTTCCTTCACCCACGCGGCACCCGCGCGTCCCATAAAATCTGACTAAAACGCGGCGTTCCCCCGCGTTTATTACATGTTTACGAGTATACTTACGTAATATCGCGCGTGTGCGTTTCGGTCTTCGCGTGACTTTACGGATCGCCAGTGTCTCGTTCACCAACGTAACGCGAAAATCGCGATTCCGTGTTTTCGAGAAACAGGCGCGGATTGAAATATGTCCGCAGGTACGGTGTAATGGACTTTTGATATTCCTCGCGGGACCCCTCGAACCGTTTGTTTTTTTTTTCTTTCGACAAAGCCGCGAACGGAGATGAAGAGAGAGAGAGAGAGAGAGAGAGAGAGAGAGAGAGAGAGAAGGAGAGAACGTACATAATTCGACCCGAACAATGATCGATTCCCGTTCACTTTTCGTAGAAAGTTTCCGAACGCTGCCGTACTCCCACGCGTTCGACATTCCTCTTGTTCTTGGCCAGTTTGAAAGAAAAAAAGCCGAGTCGTATACACGCGCCATCGCGCATTCCATCGTGCCGCGTGCATGTCGAAAAAGACGTTCTATCGACTTGCTGACCATCTGCCTTGCCTTTTGTCAAGGACGGTGATCGTCGCGATGCCGCTGCTTCGAGGTCGATTCAATGATCGCTACCATTAAACCATTCCTAAGTAGGTAGTTGAGAACGCTGCAATGATGATCGCTGATCGCGTTCACTCGCGAGACCGCGACGCGGCTTCTGAACTCGACTACGTGTTCGCTCGCCGGGGGCTGTCGCGAAAGAAAGCGAAGGTATGCACGCGCGTGTATTTAAATCGCTGCGCGCCGCGTATCGTCCCGCGCGCATTGTCTCCTCGTCGCGATACGTGTCACGTACGTGGCCGCTCCGCTTTCCGATCCTCGACTGGAAGCTACGCGACGAAAACACATCGTAGCCATAGTTTTCTCGTTAGTTTATCACCGTGCTTACGCTATTTTTGTGTGGTGCAACCGCCACGGAAAGCTGTCTTTGTGTCCTGATGATCAAACCTCGGCTGCCTCTGTCCTGGTTCTATAGATCTACGGTTGCTAAATTCTAGACGTTCTATCGCCCGGGATTTCAGCTCAAAGATTAATACCAAAGACTTTCTCATCTTGCACGGGGAAGGATTATAAAAACAGACAATGTTTGGAAAACGAATATTAAAATTGTTTCGTCTATTTCGACACGTTAGTGAATGAACTTAGTTAATAGAGAACGCCGATCGGTCGATGTAACGTTGAACAAAAGTACATATATAATATCTTTCGGATAAGCCAAGAACAAATTTTGTAGCCGATGTTAGCACGAGCCAGTCCGAATTCCTATCTCTATTAATTTCGAGTAACAGACTAGATCCACGGTGAAATCGGCAAAAAAATAGTAAAGAATCGAACCGTGGCCGCTACGTGATTTATCTGCTGTTTCGTTTCACCCGGATTACGGTGACAAGCGATCGTTTATTGCTGCGCACACCGTCTAATCTCCCCGACGTCGGTATTGTTATTTTGACAGGCATTAAACGTCAATCTTGTACTCGCAGATTGCCAACCATGGGCAGCCCCACTGCGATTCGCCATTTTTCTCAACGATCGTACGCTCTATCGAGACGCGCCAACCGGTATCGACGTAGTTACGACATCCTGGCCATTCGATATCTAATCGCGTTAAATTAATCCTATTCCCCGTGGAGCACAGATCACAGAAACGGCGCAGCATAATTTAAATAGCCATAAATCTCGAGCGCCTGTGTTTTACCGCTATTTTTCTCGAGCCGAGGATACGGTTTTTGATCGAGAAACGGAAAGGGTAAGAGGAAAAATGGCGGTGGGGGCAGTAAAGGAGAAAGAGAAAGCACACGCGTGCTGGCTCGGTAGCGCTGATTGCGAGAGACACGCAACAATCGCTGCAATTGACCGCGTAATAGAAACGCGTTATGCAGTCTACGGTGTAGGGGCCCCGGTAAGCAGAATACCGGTCGACCTTGAGAATGGACACGATTCCTTAACGCGCGTTTTCCCTTTTACGGAAGGGTTCCGCGTTCGCATAATTGCCGCGCTATATTCGCGAAATTTCAACCGCCCGTATCGCTGAAACGTTAACCGCCTCGTTTCTTCGATCGGCCGACCGTTTTCTGACGGAACATCGTTCGAACGGTGTAATTTGCTCCGCTCCCTTTCCCTTTCGACAATTCGATGCCCTCGCGGAACAATAGCTGCTGAAATTTCAAACTTAGCCGAGACAATTCTGCACCATTTCAGATACTTTAGAACCTCGGCAGAGCAATTAAGGGTCAATTTGCATTTCTCATTAACGCTTAACCGTTTAGCCGCTGCTTAAACGAAAGAATATTCGTTGACGGCCGGAAATATTTGGTAAATCTCCAGTAAGAGGCTGTGAACTATATATAATTCTATTGCTGATCATTTTTATGATTAGCAACATAGAAATAGACGAAACAGGGAAAACGTCGATTGGTACGTCAACGGTTCCCCGATAGTGACAGTGGAATTGGCTTGCTTGAAAATTTAGTAAAAGAGCTGCTAGAAACGGTGAATTCGCATCTGAAATATAAAAATAATCTTTCTGACAGGTGACCTAAGATTTTAGGTCTAGCATTTGTTATGCACCCCGTTACCACTGTTCGTTGGTTAAAAGCGGCCGGCCGTTTTCGTAATTCTAATCCCGTTGAAGGAATAATAAAGCGATCACGACAGATCGATCGTCCCAGTTCGTGTTCGAATATACGAGGTACAGAGATGGGGACTAGAAACGCGAAACGTCGCAAAATTGGCATTAAAATCTGGGAAAGTTCCCGGCGCTGTGGCCGTCGCGGTGATGAAGCGTCGTGAGATCGATTCGTCGCTAGGAGAGACAGGGCGAGGCGGCGGCGTGAGAGCAACGCGAGGGATCCATCGGGATTGGGTACCCGTGGACTTTTTTATGGTAAATAGATGAAAGTCCATACCATGCTACGAGCGGCGTGTATGCTAACGAAATGCAAATATCTCGGATCTGCATAATTTGCCATGGGATTTCTCTCTGTGTCTCGCGTTGCCGTTGTCTTTGACCAGCCACTCGGTTTACGCGACGTCTTGCTCAGGGCGTCGTTCTTTATCGCCAGAGATTCGACTTGGTTGTCGCGCGACTCTCTCGCACGAGCCAACTTTTCCGCTGATGTCGCGGAAACAGAAACGGAAAGAAAGTAGTACATTTGCGTCTTAGACGCAAACAATTGGATTTTGCTCTTCTTTTCTCTGTTCTAACGTGGAATTATTGTTCAGTTCGATTGAACTCTCTTCAGCGTGGAGATACACTGTGGAGAACCCTGTAGTTGTGTCACTGTGGGATGCGCTTCGAGGAAAATCGAGAGAGTTTCTGGGAAGATTCGTATGGTCGGCGGTAGTCAGGTATACGAGACAGCGCGAAAGTGGAATCCTTAAGGAGGGACAGAAGGGAAAGAATTTCCTCGGTATATCGGTTGGATCGCGTCAGGTTAGCAGGTAGTCGGCGCTGAATACGAATTCTTCTAACGGTTCGCAGAGAGGGACGCCGTTCGACGATGAAAAATTAGCAAGCACGTCGCAAAGAGATTGTCGCGACGTTTATTATTACAGGTGGTCAAGCGTAATTCCTCGCGCGTAAAAGAAGCGTTCGTTATAAACACTTGCGTGGTTGTTAAACGTTATTATTTGCGAAACGAGTTCCGACCAACGAATAACGGTCGACGGCCCGTCGATTCGAAAATGCTAAATATACCATAAATAATCATCCGATCAAACAGAATCGTTCCATAGTTACAGAGAGAACAACAATTCATCTTACCGTCGATCCGAATTCCCCGTCGGTCTGAAATCAATTCCGTCTACGGACAAATTACTAAAGAGAATCAACGGCCCCGTCGTCGGCCCTAATTGGCCCGAAATCGATGTCGCACCCTTCCGATATAAACAGCGGGAGGGAGGACCGCCCCCGTCTGATTTTATCTGGTGAACCAAAGTACATTCTACGCCCACGCGAAATTAATAGGCGCGATTTCTTTTCCGGGACTCAGGGGCTAGGGGAACGAGCGTGAGCGTGCACGATAACCTTTGAAATCTTTTAAACAATCCTGTTCCCGAGTGGGTGGACGAATGAATGAATGAGACTGCCCACACGCTGACAATGAAGCGGTTTTGCTAATCTAAAGATAACTCATCGACCATCGTAATGGCGATTATGAAACCACGCCGTGAAGTTCCTCGGTGAAGTTCTACCTGCGAAGATATATGGTTCGCGTTGTCAAGGAAACTCGAGAACTTTGAAAACTGAGCAAGATAGAATATGAATTTTACAGTACTTTGCGGAACGTTCGGTACGTTCTACGTCGCTCTGTTTTTGCTCGAAAACAAGAGAGATGCCTGTTACGAGATACAAGAGACCATCGGGTGTGTAGTACGTCTTCGGGATTATCGTTTAATTAACGAAACGGACAGGCCGCCGTGGCGTTCGCAGGGAGAGAATTAATATTCCCTCGAGCAGCCAATTTACAACGTCTTCGCTGCTTTCGTCCCGTACGCGCGGAAAGAAAAGAGTGTTGCAGACTTTAAAGTCAGCTTACACGGTTGCGTCGTCCTCCTCGTCGCAGCAACCACAGGAAAAGCATGTCGCGTGCACGCGACGAAACGTAAATCTCCCCGAAGTTCGCAAGCAGTTGCGCTTCTTGTCAGTCTGGCCTTATAATTAATACGATTCTCCACCGTGAAACCTTGTAGCAGCGTAGATGAAAGAAAAAAGTTGACGATAAATACCTCGGGATATCTCGATGATTCGATTAATACGTACCCTCGACCGTGTCGAAGGATCGATCTTGAAACTCCTGTGGGCGGCCTGACACGACCGATCAAATTAATACGATTTCAAAAGAGAATTGCGAGTCTCTATTCGAATGTAACGAGAACGTTTATAAATTGCTCGCAAGATAAGCCGACCAGTTTTATACGAGCGTACAATGTTAGAAACAACGTAGCAACGTACACTATGTACAATTGTAATGAATAACGTATGTATTTGCGTCATTATGCTCCTGTAAGTATCAGTTTCAGTTTTGATAAAAGTTTTGCAAAACATTTTCTTTTTATAGAAACGCCATTTCCGACACGCTTGGGATCGCTTTCGTTTTCCGCTTCGCTGGTCCGTACATTTGAATCTCGCGCTCGAGTTCTCCGATCTTCGTCTTCAATTGCTCATTCGTTTTCATCGTCTTCTCCATGTCTATCAATTGTTGCCTGAACAGAAGCTCGGTTATTCGAACTAAACAATAATAATTTTATTCCGCGGTAAGTAATGGAAAACATACGGAGTTATTAAAAGTCCTGCTTCGATCTTCTTCCGTCTCAAAGTATCCCGAATTTCGTTGAGCTTCACGTGAGCTTTGTTCAGGCGTTCTCGAACCTTGGCGCGCTCCACGCTGTACTCGTCAAGACTGTCTTCTTCGAATCTTATATCCTCTACTATGCACACCTCTTTCTCCTTGTACTGAGCAACACCGTTCACCGTCTCTGAGATTCTAATCGGCGAAAAAGACAAGGATCGTGTGTGAGTAATATTATAAGTCGCGTGAAACTGATAGACGTACTTGTTTCGAAGCTTCTCCAGTTCTCGATCCCTTTCGTCTAATCTATCCTTGTAGCCAACGTTGGCGATATGGAGCGCCTCGTAGTCCATCGTGGTCATTCCTTCGCCCAACGTTTCGGCGATTCTTAGCCGCGCGTTCAGGTTTTCGAGACGATGTTGTAGCAGTATGTAACGATGACGATCTCGCGCCAAGATTTCGCGTCGCGCGATCTAGCACAGAAAAGAGTTCACAGCCAACCACAAGAGTTTGCTCGTTCGCAGGTGATTAATAACATAACCGCTGATACAAACAAAGAGACACCTGACAACGCATAAGACTATTCATCGTTTTCTCTGTGATCTTCTTGCCGGTTTTCGCGTAGATCAGACCCACCGCCACCTCCCTTTCGCGATTCTGAAATTCCACGAATACCCGATAGTCCTCCTCTTTCAGCGAATGTACCTTCTGCGTGTAACTCTGCAACTCGTACATCAACTCGGCCTTCCGAGTCAGTATATCGTCGACCTGCATCTTGTATTCTCGCAACGCTTCCTTGTACACCTCTTCCATCTGTTCGGCGCTTTTAGTAGGGTCCGAAGGTGTCATCCTTTGCTGGGTCTACGCGAACGATCGCTTATATAATAGAACAAGAGGCAAAGCTGAATCGCGATTGCTCTTTCGCGCAAGAGAAGAAAAGAAAAGAACGACAGTTATGTAACGTTCGATAGGGACTCGTCGAAAATGGCAATCGGACGACGAACGACGATCGTTCCAACCTGACCTTCTTCATGTTTCGGGAGACCCACAGCTCCAACACCCTGTTTCTCCGCTTCAACTCGGACATTTCGGACAGTAGCTCTGTTATCTTGCTAATAATCGCTTCGCGTTCAGCCGTAACCTGGACGCAGAAACGAAGAGCTGGGAAAGAGGAAGAGAGAGAGAGAGAGAGAGAGAGAGAGAGAGAGAGAGAGAGAGAGAGAGAGAGAGAGACGAACAACGGAAGGTTATATACCAGAAACCATTTTATTATTTACATCTTCTCCAGTCAGAATATGTACCCCGAATCGCCGCAGCCATTATGTGCAAATATGCGGATTAAAGGTAGAGGGACACGGCGAGAAGCCGGGGGCTTAGAAGCGTAGAATCTTAATGTATCACGAAGGTCGTGAGGAATAGCAATTCCACGGGCAGAACGAGGGAGAATGACAGGTTTATGCGCACCTCTGCAGGTATCTCGGGAAGCACGTGATCGGGTTCCTCCGGCGGTCGAGCTTCCTCTTCCAACTTTTCTACGGTAGAAACCGTCGTGGAAAGTATCTCCTCCGCTTCACCTACTTCTTCCTCATCGTAAAATGCCTCTTCGTACTTTTCACCTTCGTCGATCCGAGCCTCTGAGGCAATAACATCCCACAGGGACTCCTCGTCCGTCGATTTCTTCTCTTTTTCCGATTCCGCCTCTTCTTCCCATTCCTCTTCCCCCATCTTGTCCATAGAATCGTCTATTTCATCGGTGCCGATATCAGCGGCGGGAATATCGAACTTATACTTTGGCATCTAACGAAGCAGTCGTTCCCTTTTCAAACCATTTATTTACAACCATAAGCCCATTATACGATAGGGTATACGAATATGTAATGGAAAAAAAGAAGAAATTTGAATCGGCGGTGCTGATCTGAAAATGTGAAGATCCGATTGACCCGGATGTCGAAGGTATAATAATAATAATAATAATAATAATAATAATCCAGATAATAAAATCTAATTTTCTGTGATAACTGACGGCACTCGATACGGCCATCAACAGTCAAAAACAGAGAAAAAGTTGCGAACAAGAAAGACAAAATCCTGATAACATCCTCGATCTCGTTCAATTCCTTTTCCTGCCTGTACAGTGTTGATCCGTACCTCCGATCTGCCACCGTGTTCCAACAGCAAGTCGAAGGTTAACCTTCGTTCCTGTTTGGGTGTCGCCATAGCTCGGAACGGTGAAGAAAGGAGGAGAGAAATTCGGCGTGACCGTTACCGACTGGTATATAGGAAATTGTGGCGGGCGTCTGAACGTAGGCGACTACGATGGAAGAGGAGGGAAACAGCTACGCGTCGAAGGAAACAGAGGAACGAATTCGACGCCTCCTCGAGAAAGCCTCGAGGGAGCCGCATCCAGTCGACCTTGAAGATCGAAGATGATCTTCCCTCACGAGAGCTCGCGGCTCGCGCGGCCGTGTATACGGCGTTGGTTGTTTAACTGCTCGGAACCCGCGCTCGCGGAGCGATACGCTCGATGGAAAAGTTCTTCGCGGGATGTCGATTAAACCGCTGCGAGCTACCGGACACCATCGGCGCGGATGCACGCGGTGCATCCTGCGGCGCGCAAGGCTATGATTTCATCTCACCGCGCGCTTTATTCCACGCTGGCGCAATCCTCTATGCTAATGTACGAAAAGTTTATTTATAGGGGACGTGGCTCATTCGATTACGCGAGGGACGCGTGACGGCGGGGTACGCCGCGAGATGAAACCCGAGTATCTTTTCTTTCCTTCATTTCGACGAACGTTAAACGGGCAGAAATTAATAACCAGCGCGTATGCCGGGAAAAATCTCTCTGGGGAGCACGGCCGCGAGGCGTATCTTCGTTTCTTTTGTCCCGTTTTTTTCCTTTTCATGGTTCGTGGGAAAGCGTGAAATCGCCGGCGGTGGGACGTTTCGCGGTACGTGCCACCCAGCGCAACTTCGGATTCGGTTTCCCTTGATTTACCAGCCTCCCTTGGATATCTGCGCGCCGAACGATTTATCGTACAGGATCTTTCCCGATTTTAATCGAGGGATCCGCGCTCGGCTGATAAATCGCCTCGTTTGATTCCCCGAGTTCAGATTTCACCAACGATACGGGTATAACAGTGGTAACGGCGATTTGTCTTGGTCACTGTCGACCGGCCGACCGATTACCATCTTCTCTCTTCCTCGCGTGGTGCACGAAAATTTTACACCACTCGGGTGTATTCCTCGGCTGGTTTAACAATCCCGTAACAATAAGCTCACCGTTCGCCGTAGGAAGCGCGCGGAATAACGAGAAGGCGCGTGCATTCGACCAATGCCGCTCGTTTCCCGTCTATATGTACGAACGTGGCCCAACGGGGATTAGATCTCGTGAAAATGAAGAAAGAAAGAGGAGAACGAGACGACCCGGAGGGAGAACGACAGACGGAGACGGAGAGCAGGGTACTTGAGGCCGCGTGGGCCGACAAGACTGCATTCCTGTAGGATCAAGGATCCCAGGTTGCGTCGCGGATACGTGTACGTTCTGTGTACGTGTCTCTCTACGATATCTGCCAACCCGTGTACGTGCATCGGTACACAGTTACACGCGCACTCCCCCTCACGAACGGAGCGGACACGCGTGCACATAGAGGCGCGCGCGCACGTGTCCTCCTCGGTGCACGGACGCTCGAAGAGGGTCGTCTCGCTTGCGGCCAAGGATCGATTGTCAAGTATCGAATCCCCGCGGCCTTTTTCCCTCCGCCGATACCTATACGCGCAGTAGGCAAGAAACAACTTTTTACATCCCGATGACACTGACGTACCAATTTCCCGAGTTCCAGTTCCCGAATCTTTATGGCCCGTACGTAAGCGCGCGCGACCAGCTACCGCAGCACGAATCGGTTCCAAGTTGAACGGAACAGGAGAAACATATCGATCGTTTCGACAAGAATCGTACGTATAGAAAAATACCTCCGCGGCTGCTATCAATAGCCGTCCCTCTGGAAGGAACTCGAAAAATGTCACGGGCAGAAGCTGCCCGAGGAAAACGGTAGCCCTAGGTACAAGCGTCGAGGGAGCGACAACATCTCCTCGGAAAGGTATCGGAGGCGTGGGGTGAAAAAGCGGTTCGAAACGCCGGGGACGAACACGTTAACGAGCCAACGTCGAACGTGACGGCTCGTATTCGACCGGATCGACTATTAGTTTGCGGGAACGCTCTAGGAATTCGTCGGAGATGAATCAAGGAAGGCCAGTTTGGGCCTGTTTTCTCTGTTTCGCGTCGGTCGAGCGGGAGCGCGTGCAAATAGTGGGCAGAGGTCGTGGCGATGGCTGAACGCGGTCGCGCTCGCGCTCGCGCGCATCCCAGGCCGTTCGTTGGCCTTTCCTCGGATTTGATTTCCTTTCGAATCCACACCGTATTCTCGGCTCGTCCGTGCAGGCTGCGCCTGGATGGAAACTGGACTGACTGGCTTTAACGGCGCGTCTTAAGCTCTCATGTCGGTGCCGGTCGTACGCACCGTACGTTGCGCGTGCACGCGTGTATGCCCGTGTGGCCAACTGCGTTCTAGATGCGGAGTGCCCGTCGCGCTGGAACCGTGTGTTACCAGAGGCCTCCCGAGAATGCAACCGCGTCGAATCGTCGTACGTCAAATAGAACGCGACGAGAGGAAGAAAGAAAGCGGGAGAGAGAGAGCGAGAGCGAGAGAGAGAGAGAGAGAGAGAAGGACGCCTGCAGCGGATACCATTGTGGCTGGTTGCATAAACCCGCCATCTTGGTATCCTCAAGGACGCGCATCGAATCCTAAGGTCAACGCACTCGACTCGCATCGGGTGCCCGCTACCTCCTCCGTTTCGTCGTGGACCTCTTCTTCTTCTTCTTCTTCTTCCTCTTTTTCGCCATTCTCCGTCTCTCCGCTCCTCTCTTCCACTCGTTCTTCCTCTAAGCCTGTTCTCCCCGCCGTACATTCTCGTCCTTCTCTATCCGCTTCTCGCGACCGAGTCGGAGAATCTCATCTGGCCACGAGCGGGATGTCACTGCCATTAATCCCACCGATACGGCCCTGGCCAGGGTCGAACGGAGCCTCGAGCAGCCTTCCTCATTTTCTTCATCTTCTTCTCCTTCTTCTGCTTCTTCTTCTTCTTCTTACTCTCCCGTGGGTCCCGTGGTCTCCGTCTCTCGTACCGAATGATAAACGCTGAATATTCCGCGAGCCGTGTCCTCGTATAAAGCACTAGGTCGGCCGAGAGCCGGCGTTTAATATGGACCGATTAGAGTGGAACTTGGTGTTCGAGCCACGACATCGGAACTTTTCTCAGCTCAAACAAGCTGAAAGTAAATACAGGTACCACTGACGAGCTGAAAACGAACGAAAGTGGAATATCTAACCGACTTCTCTCTCCCTTTCTGCTCTTCCGACGTTCCATTCCGTTGCGTCACGTTCCTCGTGCACGTTCGTTTCACTCTGAATCTCGTCCGAGGCGCTTCGACGAGAATGGAATTCAAATTTTTACGTTACGCCGCTATCCGTCCGCGGCAAAACGTACCGGCATTTTATTTTACGCACGATACGAACGATAACGTGCCGGAACACACGGCCGACCCGAAACCGCGGTCAATCCTCTGACCCCATCAAGAGTAGCATTCGCATTAGCTATCCTGCGAACGTACATCAGAATATATTTCTCGCGGACAAAATTTCATTCACTGGCATAATCTTTGAATAATAATATTATTTTTACCAAAATCGGAACACCAGAGAATAATTTCTCACCAAACAAAATTGTTACCGGTGAAATAAAATTAGCCCGGCTCCGGGCAGCACCCAAGAAGGGGCCACCAAGTCGGTGACCTCTTATCGGGGGAACCGACCTCGGCTATCAGAGGTCGGCCAATGGAATTGTGCCCGGGGTGGACACGGTAGTGTCCGTGAAGCCTTCGGAGTAGCCGTACGAACAGCGAGGGGACAGCTAAATCGCGTGGTACCTAGAAGAGCGAGCTGTGCAAAAGAAACGAGAATAAAAATTGGCAGAGATGGGCGCACGGAGGAGAAGAAGAATAAGAATAAGAGGACGGAGAAGAAGGAGAAGACGATGCGAGAGCTGACCCCCGCCATGTTGGCCCGCGGGGTTATTCTATTTATATCTCAGACCGAGCTATATTTAGCTGAGGAGAGCCTGCAGGAAAGCGAACAACGTTGGTGAGAGTTTAAGGGCGAGGTGAACGGGGAAAGAAGAAGAAGAAAGAGAGAGTAGAGAGGCCAAGGAAGGGTCCCAGAAGAGAGTTACTCGATGGCTCGAGAACGAAGGGAAGGGAAAGCTGGCCCACAGGAGTTCGGCGGAGAAGGGAACGCGTACCTATAGCGCGAACATATCTGTAACCAAGTCTAACGAATACATTAACGCACCTTCGAATCCAGCTATCTCGCGTACTCCTACTTATACATTTCTCATAGAGAATTATGGAACTTGAGATGAAAGATAACAAACATTGCATTCTAAGCTTCGTTTTCGAGGAAAGCGACTTTGAGGAAGCTTCACGTGGACGCGGAATACCGGTAACAGCTCGGAAGCCAGTAGTCGTACAGAAACTTATCACGTGTCGCTCTGACTCGGAGAGTTTTACCGAGTAATGGTTTCACCAAGTGGCTTTTCCCCGAAACTAATTTTATTATTCTCAATTGTTACTTACTTCGACTTCTTCGATCATTTTACGCATACCTATTCTCATACCTGCGTTTATGGGAAGACGACGTAAAGAAATGTATCGAGTCGATAGTCGATTCACAGTCTTGCGTTCCTAACGATATTGAAACATCGAAATTTGTCTCAAAGTTTTCTCGTCACACCTATCGCAACGAAAATCTCACCGTGTACGGTGTTTCGCACGAACATAGAACAAAAACGCCATGCTTTTAAGCAACCGACCAGACGTACGCCAAGCGTATACGTCAGTATTATCCGCGTTGATGCCGACACGCGTGTACGAACACGAACCTGAAGCTCGCACCTGCGCGTATAAGTAGGCGAAGTATCCGCGAGCATGGCTCGTGAATAAACGCGTGAGAATACGTCGTTACTTAAAAGCTTTTTTCGATGCCAGCACCGCGCAAGCAACGTGAGTGATACCGGTGCAGTGACAGGTATATAGCACCTACCAGTGTCATACGTTGCATTGACGTGGACACATACCGAGACGTCCGCCTCCGATTGTACGATATTCCTGTGGTTTATAGCGCAACGCGCCAGACGCGCGATACTTTTCCTCCGGAGAGCCAGCTGGAGCGGCTCTCGACGTCATTGTTTATGTACCGGCCGAGCATTAATAAACCACTAGCAAGCTGATATGAGAGCGGGAAATACGCGTTCCGCGAGCGAGCTCCCTATTCGATCAGCGTACCGTGACAGCCGGCACGGCTGTCGGTTCCATTGGCGTCGTTCAACGTTATCGATCCCACGGACGGTTGTCGATCACCGTGTCGCGATCGATCGCGCGTTGCATTTCCTCGCCGCGCAATGTGCTCCCGCCGTTACTTTCCTCCCGGAGCGGTCGATTTCTTCGCGCACGGGAAGTCACCGCGATAGACAGCTGGTCGCCTTCAGGGCAACGATATAGCCGCGTGTCGGGCTATCGAGGTTATCGCGGTATTCGCCGTAAATTCAGGGTCTTTCTCCCTCTTCACATCGAAGTTATTTCGCGTGTATTTCACCGTGGCCTATGCGAGACTCTCATACGAAGGACGAGCATCGAGACAACCATATATCCCGGACGTACATACTGGCCGCATACCAGTCGTGGACACTTACAACGTGGCGTAAGCAGCCTCGCGTCTTACTACGGTCGTGATGACCGGACGTTCGCGGGAGCAACGGCGAACAGCCGCGTTAAATCATACTAGCTAAGAGCGGTTCTATCTCGACGGCTATGAAATGAGAGTCGATACGTATCTGGACTCGGGGGATGGTTTTCCTTGGAGGCGCGCGCGCGCGCGGAGAAGTGTTGACGTTGCAAGCATAAAAATATGTGCGAGTCGAGGCGAGCATTGACCGAATGGTCCAAGTACCAGCTGTACTTGTTCCAGAGTACTCGTAGGCAGTCTTGTTCGAAGGTAAAAATTCGAAGAGACTCGAAGCCGGATTATTATGAAAGCTCAGAGCGGGTGCAATAATAATTCTACTTTCATTTTCTGTTTCTTTAAATGATACGGTTATGTGTCCCATGAAACGCTGAGTCGAATAAAGAATATTATTCAGCGTCCCTGCTCGAGGAAGTCGTCGCGTGGAACAGACACGCGCACGGGCACACGACCGAGCCTAAAAATCGAGGTTACACCCCGTGGGGTATTCCCGCGTAGGAAATTGTACAATACCGTGACTGCGAATTCCGCGTGTTGCAAGCGTCGGCCGACAGAGCCGCGCTGCGTCTTTTATAATTTCATCGAATGAATTGGCATTACGCGTCTGTCGTAACGCGTGCGTACAAACGTCGGCATCTGCGCCAGTCCGGTGACTCGGCACTCCACGCGAGAAACAATCTGCCTGACTGGCGCGCGAACGAAAGTACCGTCGATTCGCGATGCAACCAGACTCTTCCCGTCCTCTCTTCTTTCCTTCCTTTTACGAACAATAGGACGACATCGGGTAGTTCTACCAACGTGGAAAACGATGTTGAAACGAAATCTCGAGGACGCGTTATCTCGTTGCCAAGAAAGCTCCCTGCGAGACGCACCGTCTGGAGCGTAATACACTTCCGCTTGGACGTATCGTGCCGCAATTTTCCACTTGATGATTCAGTGTCCGCAGAGAGGCTGCGCCGCGGTCGTTCGAACCGAGGGCTCGAAGACGCGACGCGACGCGAGGACTCGAGCTACGAGGGCAACGACTCCGCTCGTTTTTGCTCTACGCTGTGTTGGGACGAAGGGTGTTAAACGCGCCGCCGGGCTTAGCCTTCGTAATTCCCTTTTTCGACGCGTTGTTCATCATCCGGGGTAAGGAAACGACGAAATCTCTCTCTCTCTCTCTCTCGTGCTGTCGAGTCGGAGAAGGCTTCCGCGAACTTCCCTCGGCCGAACGAGACGCGTCTCCTGGCAAAAAGCAGCGCTAGTCTAACCGTGCTTTGAGTAGCGATCTCCTCGCGCGGGAAAACCACCGCAGAGAAGAAAACCGCCTCGGGCGCGAGTGAAATTAATTGCACCGGCACCGAGGTCGTTTATTACCGGTGGTTTAAGCGAGACGGCTCGACCGTTCGAATTTCTTGCAACTTTGAATGCACCGTGTCATTCGCTTGTGCGTAGTACCTTTAATGGATGGAGGATGCTGCAAGAACGGGTTTCGCGATACAAAACGGAACAACGAGAGATTCAGGTACTGTTAAAACTCGGATAAAAAGCCTATCATTTGTCTTAAATTTATCCATATATAATTATTCTCTAGCATCGCACGGAACGTAGCGTAGGATGAGTCATCCAAGACCAGAACGTCAAGTCAAACTTCTCTGGCGCTTCCGATGACGGTTTCAACCAACAAACTATACGACGAAGAAAATCTTTAGTTGTTACACATTATTCCGCTAAAGAAATTGAATAACTCTGAAAAGTGTTAGAAAATGTCGAACAATTCGAGATGAAAATCTTCACCGATGTACTATTTGTTATTTTTGAACCAATTATTTCTTTTTCGACGCACTTTCTTCGTTTTCACGTCTCGTTAAATGCAACGGGAATAGGTAGTTCCTTATAAATCTCCAAGCATAGTCGATTCAGCCTGTATACTCCTCCTTGAGCCGCACGTAACGATCAAGTTTTCAATTACACTAGCCCCGAAACACGAACAAAGCGATAGGTACTCGTAGCGAGGTCTCGAGCAAATTAAATTAATCTCGCCGCGTATCTACGGTCGTCGTAGAGCAGAAAAGATGACTCTGTGGTTTCGCATCGGCCACGGTAAATCGGTGTCTTCGAAGCCGGGCCCGTTCTCGCGGCGGTACGCGCGTTTCACGGATTTAATTAGAATTTTCTCACTCACCTCTTGCGACGTTGCCGGCCCGGCTCGTGGGCCTCGTTCAGCGAGTGCCTGCGCCGGTCGCGATTCCGTTTCTTCATGGTCTTCCCCTCGCTTCCGTAAATTGGCCCGCCCCTCGTCAAGACGCCAAGGTCGCTCAAGGTGCTGCACCTCTCCACGTGATGGTTCACGCTGGCGCATCGCTGCCGATCGTGGCCTTGGGGCTTCGTAGAATTCCCGTGGCCGGCCTTTCGGCCGCCATTGTACGTATGGCGGCCGTGCTCTCTAGGCAGGCTGCAGTACAGATTTTGCGAGGTGTACACGGCCTTCCCGAAGGGCTTCTCGTTTCCAGAAACGTCGACCATCGCTCCGCTCGTTGCTCTCACCGCCGCGCCGCCGTCCTGCCCGCCCTTCGAGCCGCCGCCCAAATGTTCGCGCAGCCATTTTCCCAATCCTCCGCCACTGCTACCGTTCCCAGCCTCTTGAACCATCGCGGAGTCCCCGTTCTTGCCTCTGGAACGAGTAAAGTGGGTTCACGTGTCGAGATACTTAACTACATACATGTGTTACATATCTATGTAGTAGGTACGCGCAGGATGTGCTATCCGTTGCCTTTCGACTATCTCGTTTAGTTTCCTCTCTTTTTTCTTTATGTTTTTTTTTTGTTTTTTTTTTGTTTTTTTTTTTTGTTTTATAGCTACAAGAAGGTTAATGATATTGATGATAACAAAATAATATAAGATATATCCTCCGATTGACCTTGAAGTGCGCTCCAACTTTGAAAATAATTCAGCCGATCTCCAAATGAATTTGCACCGCCTTCGAGTTGATCTCGATTGACCTTCGAGTAATCGTGCAATCTAGCAATCTCAAAACCCTTGCAATTTCATTAAGTTTCTGTTGACCATACGTCGCACTCGACTTTGTACGTACTCGTAGCGAACAAGTACGACTTAAACTCGAACCAACTCGAACAAACGATCTCGTTCGACCGTGTCTGGCCAACCGATTCGACTGAAACAGCTGTGTCGAAAATTTGGCGACACGGTGTAAAACGATTGGTAACGCGATTGTTCGTGGCGGGGCGTAAGAACGAGCGCGCGGAACGATCGGAAGCAGGTAGGAAAAAGGGAAATGAAGCGGCGAACAGGATCGCGAACACTCGAGATCAGGACAGAGCGTCGCACAATAGCGAAGCAATAATGGCGTCGACCCGCCGGTTTCGATTTCAGCGTCGTGGCCGGCGGCGAGCCTGCGAAGAAAGGCCGTGCATGTAACGAGACAAAAAGTGAAGAGAAGAAAAAGGCCGGCGACGGGGTGGGGAGGGCAGCCAGAAGACGAACGAGTAGCGAATGAATGGCACGCGGCCTCGGGTGAATCAGGGCAACTGCTTTATAATAATAAGGGCCATGTAGACCGGAAGAGAGACGAGGAAAGAACGAGGGAAGGGTCTCTCTGCAGTTAGGACGCGGTGACCTTGGCAAGGTCATCGTTACTTCTGGCCATCGCCGGTAGGAGCCGCCACCGCGTGGCTATGCCTCCTTTTACCATTCTCCGACTCGGTTCTTCCTTATCGATGTTCCTCCGCGAATTTCCTCTTTATTCCTGAATTTCACTCACACAGTGTTATCCGAATGAAAAATGAACCGCGGATCCGACGTGCGCGGATGTTACAATAGAAATTCTTATTAGCTGTACGATAGTACAATAGCATATGCGGAGCAGATTGTAAACAATTCAAAGTCAGGACGCGTACGACGAATCTGAAAGGAACAAGCGGCAACGTTTTCGGCCCGCGATTATCATTCTGGTTTACGGTGAATCGAACAAAGTTTCATCGAGATGATCGCGCGGGACGCCGATCCGTGCACGGGGAGAAGGCACTTGGCGATTCAACGAGGCGAAGCTTAATTAATTACCGCGAAATTAATTAGCCGTGTAACGCAGGTTACTTAATTGACCAGCAAGGAACGAATCTTGGGCATTCGTGATAAGAGGACAGTCCACCTCGTCGAAAGGCTAATCGGACACCGTGATCTCGACCCTGGTCAGATGGAAAAAAGGAAGGAACCAAAGGTTCGAGACTAAAGGGGATAGAGACGGAAGGAATGGGAGGGAAGGAGTATGAGCGAAGAGCGGTAGCTTCCTCGAAGGAGTTTCGTGATTCTCCGCGTATTATCCAGTGTGTTACGCCACTGTATAAAATTCCGGTTCTCCAGCCCCCTCCGGAGGACTGTTCGCGTACCCGTTCACCCCCCACACTGTTATCTCTTTGGCTTTCTTCCTGTAGCTCGTTTTTTGCCTCGAACCCCGCGAACTGCTCCTCCTCGGCCCGAAACCGAGCACATTATCAGAGAGCCGCTCGTGAAATTTCGCCTTGGCCAATCAACGAGCTCGTCAGGTGTAAGGCGATTCGACCGCCGTACCGAGAAGCAAGAACTGGAATACGCTATCTCGCCTCTGCTAACGGATGAAAGTGATAACGCATTCGACGGTACACCGTGACAGGTAATAAAAAGCACAGGTCAACAACAGGGCCGATGGCATTTTATGTTCGATACCTGCGAATTTTATTACGCGCTACGCGATGCTAATGCGGATCCCTCGATAGGTTCACCGATTGCCCGGCTGTATAAAACTTGCTTACGCACTATTCGCACTAATCGCACGTTCAATTTTTCTATCAAGCAAGCGAATTAGATGGGGAGTGGTCGTCAATCTCCAAATTGAGATGGTCCTCGGCTACCAAGAGCTGCGGAGCCGCGGCACCAATTCTGAAGCTATATATATGCTTTCAATTTTCTTTTTGTTACGCTTCGTTCCGTGTCGTACCACGTTCTAGTTTATTTGGGGCCACCTTGGACCCTCGCTAAGAGACCCGAGCTTGTCCAATACTGACGGACGGCATTGTTCTAGAGCACCAGCGTAGCCACGTCTGTTGTACACGTATACGACGGGGCTAACTTTGTTTCTCGATCGTTGCTTTCCATTTATTTCATTCATTTCCATCGCTATTTGTCACGTTGTATTTCCTATTTTCAGATGCGATTCAATGACTCGATTTAATGGTTTTGAACAATCTGAATATCCGGCATCTTGTTGAATGTTTGCAAAACGATCGTTACTTTGCAAGACTCGCTGGAGCCTTTAGCCTCTCGATAGCCAGTTACAGTTACGAATGAATAATTAGACGGAGACAGGTTATCGACACGGTGCGAATGAAATATATATATATATATATATATATATATATATATATATATATATATATATATATATATATATATATATATATAACGTTAGTTTTCTGCCTTCGTTCGATCGATACGGCCGTTTCTCACTCAAAACGACATTGTTGACTAATAGCACGCGACAGGTACCTCGTAAACGCGTGTCATCTTTACACCGCGAAACCGCTACCTTGGCAATTTCGTTCTGAGCGTCAATTATCGATCGTTTATTAGATCCTGAATCACGGAAGCGGTTTACCAAGACTCCGCGACGTTCGAAAATCCGTAAGTTATAAATATGATAGATCGAGATTAAGCAAACTAAACTATTCTTCCCATAAATGCTCGCCAGGGAAATTGAATTTTCATGAACAAATCTACAATGATAGATAATGATAAATGTGCACTGCGTAGATTCAACGTTTTCGAGAGAAAATAATAGTTGAATTTATTAAAACTGTTAGAAAATTTTCCTACAACTGACGATCAATTCAAAATTGGTTTCAATCATCGTTTCGTTTCTCCCTACGAACCGTCGACTCGATCGCAACAGCACGATTTCGCGGCACACCCTGTATACGTACGCCTGCCGCCCTACACCTTTCCACGGCTAGATGGCCTGGTCTTGGGCTCGTTCTCGTCCCTCTTACTCTTCGTCTCGCTCGCCGGCTTTTCGGGTTTTGCGCGGCCCGCTTCGCGAGATTCTCCACTTCTTATTTCCCTCGCCCGGCGTCCTCGCCGTGCGCTCACCGTTTCCGTTCCTCCGGCGGCGCGCGCGCGAGGGTCGCTTCTTTCTTTCTCACCGACTCCACGAGCAACGCGGCTGCCCTTCCTCGGCCATGTTTCTGTCCTAACCGTCGCTTTGCATCCTCCTCTCCGCGTCGATCCGCGTACGTTTCCCCGGCGCGCCGACGATTCCGGTCCTTGTCGAGGAAGCCGATACCTTCGATGGCCCCTTTTATTAATTCACGGTCGTTCCAGCGTGTGCAATTACCGCTCCGCACGGTCCCGTCGATTGAACCAGCCTCGGGATCTCAAAAATCGCCTACGCGCGGCATCCTTCAAGGCACGATGATAAGAAACTCGATCCATTTGGCTATTTTTAGTCGACGATCGACCGCGCGCGTCTTATCGATTGAACAGCGTTATTAATAATCGCCCGGGGCTGATTTAGAGCGGATTTACAGGGTGCGAGTCGAAGTTCAATGGAAATTGAAAGCTCGTTGTGTTTTAGATAGAGCGGTAGGAGTACGGAACGAAAGGGTTTAATGTACCAGCTTCTGACGGCTACCCTTCTAAAGGGTTTCAGACGATAATGATAAATTAAATCTGTTTTTTCAATATTTAATTTAAACGACGGGTGTGACCGTTCCGAAAGCTATAGTCGGTATTTGCTTTACGAATCCAAAAATGGTTCCTACAATCGGGAGTTTAATGAAAGTAACAACAATCGCAGTTCGCCTACGTATCGTCGAAAACTGGACGGCTATAGCCGCCGTTTACGGCAATGAGTCAAGTACTTGACAGAAAGATGTGGATCTCCCCGTGGCATGTTTCAGCTTTCGACACGTAAAACTTGCATTCTCCATCGCGCACACTGCGCACACAGAACTCGCCGAAAGTACGGCAGAAGATGACGAACCGCAAACACCTCGTCGCTCGTCCCACGCCGCATCAAAAAAACGCAAACGAAAAAGTGAAAGCTCCCCTCGTGAGTCCGACGTCGTCCGGGGGCAGAAGCGCGCTAGAGTTTACATTTCGTCAGAACGCAAAGACGCGTGGTGGCCGGTAAAACGCGAGCCGGCTGCCACTCGGGTGAATATAATGCGCGTATTATGCGGCCGGCGTACCTATTTGGCGAAATTCAGCGTCAGCGTGGCGGCCGGTCGGCGCCTTTGAACCCGCGCGCGTTCTCCGGGATACCTGGTCGCGGAAGGGCACGTTCTCCAGCGGCCACGGGCCAGGACAATGCACCCGCTGTCTCTCGAGGACCGAGAGAGAGAGGGAGAGAGAGAGAGAGAGAGAGAGAGAGAGAGAGAGAGAGAGAGAGAGAGAGAGAGACTTCTCTCCGTGGCAGAGCGTGCCGGGGTTTCTCGCTGGTCCTCTATCTGGGATCCCTTATCGATCGTGATCGACGGGTACACCCGTGACTGCGAGCTTTCACGCAACGACCTCGACTGCGTGCCACGAATTCGTGGTCCCCGTCCACGCAGCCGCCTCTCCATACGTTCACGTTTCGCCAAGCGAGATCGGAGCAGGCCCACCGGACCTGGAACGTTGACCGATCCTTTATCTCGACGCACAAAACGCTCCGCCGTCTCTGTACACACTCCGTATTGTTGTACCATTCGTGATACGTATATCGTATTTATAATATACGTCGGTGTTATTAACGTCGTGGCTGTTGTGACAGCCACCGTGCCTCGTGGCTAGCGATTTTAGCCGCGTTGGAATGCTCGAAAGGAATGAGGCACTGTCGGGACTCGTAATTACAACGGGACGGGCCACGATCTGTCACCAGTCGTGAACGATTCCGATGTTTCGCTCGGACGATTATCTAACGGCTCCTGGATGGTCGCGATGTTGTTCGTTTCATTCAACGGAAGCTTGGAATTAAAAAGGTATTATCGTATGTATTCACATTTATACATTTTCAATAAATAGAAAAAATCATTAATCGGTAATTTACATTTCAGACATAATGTATAGAATATTCTGGAATGCGGGCGAAAGCGAATGAGCAAAATGAATGAGTTTTAAAACAGAAAATCTCAGTTGTAAATAACCATCTATCGCTTTTCGTTGCCGTGTCTAAATGGAATGGTGAAATTATAAAATTGTATAAAAAACTACTGAAACGCATCTGCCATTTGAAAGCTAAACAATTCAAGTGTCTCCTCCAACTGCCGCCAAAGTACCAAGGAATTTCTTACTAAACAATCGAATTAACACGTTAATTCGCGGCGCGACTAGAAACTCTAACGGAACCGTGGACTCTAATAAGTTGCAATTCTCGTTGGACGTCGCGGTGGGTTGCGCGCGACAAACTGTTATTAACCGGTCGCACGATTAATCAAAGCCGGTTCGAGGCGAAAACGCGTTCCACCGCGATTCCAGGTTCGAGGGGTGGTTTTTCTCGATCGCCGGGGTCCGGCCTCGTAATTCTAGCTGGAGGTTCGTTCGACGGGCGCCAGATGAACGATACAGGTCCCAGCGTGTAGAACGCGCGGGTCGCCGTCGTCCGTGGACGACGCTTCACGGTGGCTGGGTTTTTCAGATCGAAGATAGCAATTAAGCCTTCGATGACCGTCATTTTTGTCGTGCGGAGCTCGCAACTCGTCGGCCAGGCGCTCGCGCGGCGGTTATCCGCTCTATCTGAGGCTCGCGTGTATGTATACACTTCCGCGGACCGTGAATTATTTTTTGCGGCAGCCACGCGGTGCTGCGTCACCACGGGCGAATTAAACGACTTCGCTCTGATCGACCACGACGCGTCGAAAGCGGTCCGATGCGCAGGAGGCCACTCCGTTTTCTGTCTTTCAGAGATCGGTACCCGATAACGTTATATAAGTACGCTTCCAACCAGACGTGTAATTACCGACGATGAGTGTTTGTATCCGCTCCGAGTTTTCTTAAACGTGCAACCTGTGCACTCGACGAATATCGTTGTTTCTTCGGATCTCGTCTGTCTCGGTAGATAGTTCAGAAACTAACTCTAAAGGCGAGGATGAAAAGAGACTCGATCGTCCAGTTGATGCGCTGCGGAGGCAAGCCTCGAACGGAGGCAGAGGTCGTGATCCAGATTACTCGTCCCGTTGTACAATATCTATCCGTTTCGTTGGTGGCGGTGGGGGTCAGAAAAGTCGAGGGTTTCGAGCGGATTCGCCGAGATCGTCCTCGTCATCGTCCAAGTCCCTGGCGACCCTCCGGGGCAAGGGTCACCGGGTAAGGTTTTGTTTAACGGTATCGTCCAGCCGTCCACGATGCTAATACCTCTTGGTACACGATCGTTACTCGGACGGTTGGGACACTGATTGGCTCGTTACGTCACACGATCTCACGCTAATGATCCCAACAAGGCACCGGATATCTCCGATCGACTCTGGATCGTTTCTGAGGAATGTGAACGGGTTACGGCCGACGTTCGCTTGCCGCGGGATCGGCCGGGAAAATTAATCTGATTCCGTCGAATCGGGGTCATCCTCGGTGTTGGATTCCAAACTACAGGCTTATATTATCTATAGCATGATCATTTAATTGTCCACGTATTCCTTGCAGAGGAATTCCGTTTTAGTCTGGGTAAAGTCACTGCGAATCAATCGTACGAGTCGCATATGCGTATTTGCAAATCCTGTGAACCTTACGTTAGCTAGTTTGTTATCTTAGTTTGTTATCTTGTATTTATATAAATGACAACGGAGATACATCAGATAACAAAGCAGTGAAACGTGAAAAGCTTGGCGATTGTTTGCGGGACACAGTTTGAGAAACTGTGCGTTAGACGATAATTTGTCGTACTTGTGTTGCATCAAATCACTGCGGATTCTTCTATTTGCAACTTTCCAATTAAATTGAGAACAACCCTTCGAAGATAAATAACTGCGCGGACACTTTTGAACGGTAGTATATTCATCGCCGGCGACTCCATAAATAAGTTTTTGCGCTGCTTCCATTTAATGTGATAATGATTTATGTATACACCGGGCCTAGGATAATTCTATTACATGCTTCGGAGCTAGCCAGAGTTGGATTCTAATTATTTGCTATCTAAGCGTTTTAATCGAATCTCTCCTTTTACGATCCTTTAAGATCGTACCATCTTTTATTTGCGTTGCCGTTCCCCTGGCTTCTTATTTGCAATTAAAACCACCACGATATTCATACGCGTAATGCGCTAATAAATATATCGATGAGCGCGTTCGTCGACCAGTGCAAAACGAGAACATCGACTCGGCGTATCTAGAATTGCTACTTTTTACGTTCACAGATGAAAACGTAGAACCATTCCGGCCGCTAATCGTATAACTCTACATCCACCGCTCTCTAATTATATTTCCTCATAATTTGTAACAATAATTGTCTGTATCGTTAACTTAATTAATTCGCTGGTAAATTCCAGGAATCATTACAATATAGTAAATTCCCTGTAATACGGTAGCTGTTCTCTCCGTGTTGTACTTGTGTCCCACAGGTTATTCACGATATCCGTCCCTCTTAAGCCAACCCCTTGAATTGCGTACAATTTCATAAATTATATAGAGGTTGTCAGGTTAAATTCCTTCTTACGATAATAGCAAGACAAAGCTACGTTGCATATCTGACTTGAAATTTCGAAATCACTTATCAGGTATTATCCGGTACCATCGATATTTATAAAACAAAAGTGACACCTTCGAGAATATGATCGACCGTTCGATCTTGTTAAAACAATTTTTCTCGGTTTATTACACTTTCTAATGTCGCGTTCAGTGTTGGAGAAACTCTGGGAGCGCGCAAACGTTGCCGGGAATTCGAGGTGACCGTCACCTTTTGCCAAGCGGTCGCCGCCAATAATCGCACGCACGGAAATTATGCCGAGAGCTAACGACGCCGGTGTTCTCGACAGGCACAAAGGTACCAGCGCCGCGGCGTGGAGCACGAGGAATTCGCCGCGCGTCACCGTGTGTCGCTATATTTACCGACAATGAGTAGTAAAGCTCGGTGATATACGCGAAAAGGGACAGAGGGTGTCGCGATTTTTGCGTGGCACGGATTCATATGACGGTGAAGAGGATCGTGCAGGAGGAACGGACGGCGGATAAAGAACAGAGTTGGAGCTCGCCTACGAGCTGAGGAAAAATTACGATTGTCTTGTAGCCATGGTAGTCTGCAAAAATGTTTCACCCTACAGGCAACAACAGAAGCAGAAGCAACAGCGACGAACGCATTTGAATACCGCCTGCCCTTGGCGAATACTCATTGTCTGTGCCTCCCTTCTTCTTCTTCTTCTCTCTCTCTCTCTCTCTCTCTCTCTCTCTCTCTCTCTCTTGTAACTCATACTAACTGATCGTGTAACATCAAGTGTACACAAAAGTAATTTACCATTGAAAATCCTTATCTTAATCCTTATCACTTGAGATACGAGTAATAATATTTAGCAATTGATTCTATATACTTATATATCTGTAGATTGGAGGGGTTTCCACGATTATTCAAAACCACTTACCGAAATTTGTTTTCTCGAAATATTTTTATTATTATTCTCTGAATCGGTAGATATAGTCGAGGGCTTCGTTTTGTGTATCGCCGAAGAATGTTCACGAATCTAGCACACCCGCTTGGGATTTGTGTCCCTTGACCGTTTCGTGAAAGGATGGAATGTTTCTGATGTGATCGTATTCGTCATGCGAAGAGATCAGCGGCCGGAATCTACCGGGCAGAGTCAAATTTCTCGAAAAACAAGCCCAGTGTGTCCAGAATTCGGTGTCCCCGAACGTACGATGGAGTGTGAAGCAATATCGTTAGTCGAGTTCATACATGTAATTTTTACTCGGAAGTTATGATATCGAAAATTTGCGAATGTAACAGTTTCCTCGGTCGCGCATGTATCATGTATACAAAGTTGCACAAGCGAACGTGCAATTGCTAATTTAGCGGGAATGTGAATAAGAAGGTTATAATTTAGAAGCAGGTGATCGCGAATATCCACGGCATAGGCGCGTCCTCTCCTCCGGCTTAACGAGTTGTCGCGCGCGACAACGCATTTTTTGCGTCAGTCGGAGGGTGAAACTGGGGATGAAGCAATGGTGGGCGTGCATACATTCGCTGTCGAACTACGAAATCGAGTGCTCCTTTATCGCGGCGCGTCCTATAACTACATGGTCCGGGTCACGCTCTATAAACCACGATGTTATTAACGCCTCGTGATCTTTTCGCGCGGCGGCTGTTTTATTTGAGGATAAGATGGATCTAGCTCGCTTTTAATTCGCGTTAAATATGTTCCCATTTAAAATGATACATACTGCAATTTTAAAGGGAGAAAGAGAGTCTTTTTTATAAGCCACTCGCGACTAGTTGCAATAAGTGACACTTTATCACTGATACGTAGGATCGATAATGATCATATGCAATTCGATTTCACTTGAGATACGAGTAATTCGAAAGTCGTTGTTACTATGATATTTTAGCTATCGCCTCTAGTCCAGGTATTCTATGAGAACAGTCATGTACTTTTAAATAATTACAACTTTCCTTAATCGAATATCGTTTTGCTTTTAATATGCTAAACTCGGCAAATGTACGAAAAGAAAATGGAGCACGCATCCGACGCGACCAATGCCGATCGTCGAGAATCAGAGAGAAAGTGGGAATTCGATTTCATCCGATATAATTACGACGTGCTGTAGCACGTCGGTGGTGCAAGGTATTCTCTTAAACTCGGTAGTTCACCGTTGTTGAGAACGGCAGAAAGCAAACCCGAGGCTCCCGTATTGGCAGCTTGGTTGCTATCGGTGCAGCATCGAGTTCTCGAGTGGATAATCCTCGGCACCGTTTAAAGACGTCTCGCAGGGCGTCTAGGCGCGCGTCGAGACCATGGATGCGTCGCGCGACCGATAAAACCGGGCGTAATCGGCTCAGCGGGCTCTCTCAGCCGCGAAATGGAAGCGCGATCGCGGAACAATATGCCCGTGCGCGGCGCTATATCCCGGCGTGGCAAGTGGAATGGGTGGCTGGAACGACACTCCGTGTAAGCACGAACGCGCGTACCTGACGTACATACATTTCCGCGAGCGTTACATGGGTGCCCATGGGTGCACCCCGCGAGCCTGAGCAACGTAACGCGGTGCGCCGCGCGGCACGACGATATAAACATACGTGTCTTACGGTCCCGCGCGGTACGCATGTACACCTTGGCCGCGTATCGCGTAGACACGTGTAGTTACGGGGTACGTGGACGCGCGCCTACCACGCTCGTTATGGTTCGCTTCGGACCGATAATGCTCGATCGAAATGACCCCGCTGTGAAATACGTACCAATCACGCGGACGAGATGCGCGCGACACGGCATGGTGGGTATGCCGCGAGGACGCGTTCAGATTGAAACTTCAGGCGGTCTTAAAGTCTCTTCCGGAGGATAGCCCAAGGTGGGTTTATCGCTGTATTCGCGATCGCTTCTCCTGGGGACCTTAGGAAAAGGTGAGAGGTTTAAGAGTAAGAGACCGGGTAAGGACTAATATATAAATTGTGGACAGCAGGATAGAGGTTCGGAGGTTCGCTCTCTATCCTTATATAAAATATTCATTACGCTTTGCCAGTTTCAGGTCATTGGAGCTTCGTTTCGATGGTAACGCGACCTCTGGCCACTCTGGTTGATTAAGTGGATGACAAGTGGTGCGCTCTGGCGACTCACGCTCCGCAGTGTGGTTCCTGGAGTGGGTTTAATCCGGTCGTGATCCCGAGGGGCCAGAATAGACACGACTTCAGGATACGCCGGCTGTCGCGTCAAAGAAAAATCCTCCCTGGGTATGCAGCACGAGCGCGTGAAAGTGAACTCTTTTTATCCTATATATTGTAGATGTACCGAGCGATAGTACCGGGGTTAATAAGAAACTGTTTGCCTTAAATACCTCGTGAACGTGGAAACTACGCTTTGGAGATTTCATTCCGAATGTGTTTTATTCTGTAAATGTATCGAATTTGAGAAATTGACAACTTGTTCGCAGTTCGGTCCAGAATCTTTTCAAAATTCCTTTCAAGTGTTTGAATAATCTAAATTGAACCACGGCTACGCATTATACACGTATGTATCTCTCGTTAGATGTCCGTTAGGATACGTATTTCAGTTTTAATCTTAATAAATTACAAGTCGGTACTGTGTACTATTAATAATTACCCTTGAACTTATTGTTACTGGCAGAACGAAGTTATCACGGCAACGAGTACCGCGTGGCGTCAATTTCCGGTGCTCCGTTCAGCATCCTGCCTCCGCAACCACGCTAATTATACGATGCAAGCACGCTGAATAAATTTTCAAAGAACTTCTGTGCGCTGGATCGCCGCGTCGTTCACCAAGGCGGGTCGTTCATCATGGTGAATTTCGTTCTTGCGCAAAGTTTCGAACGAGGAAGCGGATGTTCCGATGATCGAACGATCCTCACCGCGGTAATGCATCGTGTAAACAGCGCGTGCACGATCGTGTTCGTGAAAATGATACGTGCGCGTCGAAAAAGGGTGGAGCTCGAAACGATGAGGGTAGGCCGAGGAGGCCTCGATCGCACGAGGCACGTCGATTTGTTTAGGTAAAATTACGCGGATGACCCTGACCCTGGGTCGAGCCGGAAACACGTTGCTATAGTTCTCGTGTCTGGCCTCGACGGGTACCGGCGGGGCCCAAGCGCATCGAAGGGAAGATTAATAACGTTCTCTCGCCCTTGGAGCATAACTATACGAAAGTTTTGCTCGAGAATTGAAAAAATTTCGATTCAACAAAATTGTGGAGAGATTCGAATTCATTACGTAGTGTATGAACGGTTTTATCGTCCGCGGCTGAGTATGCGAGGGAACATCGGATACAATATTCGATATTCGCGAATATTCCAACCTTTGTGCATTAGAATATGATGTGCGTGCATGTGAGTGCTTGATAAAAGAATCGAGAATGTTCGATCAATCAATGTATATATGACATAAAATAATGCGTGTGTAAGCATCGGTCTATTGTCTTTAGTAAAAATATAATAAACCTATCAATTCTCACAGCAATTAAATGCATAACACGTGTCCTAATCGTGTACCAGTTTGCGTGGTAACTTGGATGTACGCGTGTTAATCACCGAACGATCGACGTCGATGTAATCGACATTGAACGGGCCGGGTGAACAGAGGAGGACGAGCCGGTTAATTGCGATAAGGAACGCCGATGGAGGGCAGTTACGACAGCGATTTAGTCGTAGTCCGTCGCAAATTGCCCCGTTACATATCGCGTTCGCCGCGACTGGCTGCCGCTTTGTCGAATAATCGCGGCCGGTTTAATTTTTAATTGAATTACACGCGGACGGTACCCGGTGGTTACCCGTTGGATAACAGTGCCACAAAAGGCGGCGTGATCCGTGATGCAAGCAGGCTGGTTGCCTGGCTGGCTTCGACCTCGGCGGAGTAGGTATAATCGAGCGGCGTGCTCCATTTCCCGCGAGATCGCGCCGCGCCGATGGGAGGGCGAATGGAAGCGGCCGGCGCGGCACACGAACCCGGGATCCTTTGCGCTGCACGAGCTCCATCGGCGTTCCGTGGGTGGAGCGGAGTTTACGAGGTCGGGTCAAACAGACGACTCTAATGCAACGACCGCTGGGGCGAGCCTACGTCGAAATCGCGTGGATGCTTCGAGATCCTCTTGTCTTGGCAGGTCTTGTTTCGATTCAGAACGTTCTGCGAGGAGTGACTGTTTTAGACGGGCAAATTGTCTTTTGACGACGATCAAGTTTGCGCCTCAAGTTTGTTCCCGATTACTGTTCTGGGTGGGTCGTAGATTCTATGGCTTGCTAACCGATTTTCCGTTTTTTTCTTCGATACCAAATTACGTCCGTCTATGAAATATGACCTGTTCAAAGCATTAGTTTTTCTTAAATATTATTTTATCTTACTTTTCCATTCTTTTCACACAATGAAATATTAATAATAAAGTTATGCTATTATACTTTTTATTTTATGGAATTCTTCGATGAAGAATAATTCTAATTGCTAGATTTTCTGTTCCATATTTTTATTTACTTTCGTTGGTTTATAGCTCCGCTGTATTTAAGTTACGTTGTATTGTACATTTAAAGTATCTAGTCTATTTATTTTTGCATCACCTTACTAAAAACCCCGACTTAAAACCGGTTAACCGGTTTTCCACTTTACGAAAAACCGAAAACCAACTTTTAATATTATATCGGGTTTTTGCAAGCCCTAGCAGATTCATCGATAATATTGCTGAGAGGTGGAAAGGAGGGTGAAAAAACGAAAAAGATCGTTTAGAATTCGTTAAATTATCAGGTGTACTGGTTTGATTATTACGTTTTTTTGTAGTGGTTTTTAGTTTCTCAAATATCTTTTTCTCTTGGAATACAACGATGAAAGGAGAAAATCCCACTCAAGGACCTTCCACGGATTTTACAATAGTATTCCCCAAATGGCCCAAAAAGGAGGGACACAGGACAGTCAAAGACTCACCTTTCATTGTTACACAATACGCTGATGCTTTTTAATGGGAATATTTCCTCTATTATAAACAAATCCTTTTAAAAATATTAACATAAATAGTAATATTCATTTTTAAACTTTTTTGATATTTAGACACTCTTTAGACAATGTTCTACGACAGAACCTGTTCTTCTAATCACTTAATAGAAACTAAACAATATTACCATTTTCTAAATTGGTTATTACAATTATTAAATAAGTTTTCTAAAAATTAAGTAAAAATGGTATAAAGTCATCGAAATAACTCGACCTCATTCCAAACATTAAACATACACTTTCTGATCTTATAATGATATTCGATAGATGTAAGTTATACTATAGTGGCTTCTATTTTATACTTGAAGGAGAGTTTAACTGAGTCGACGAGAGGTTATAAACCGTTTTCACCCAAGATTGCTGCTACTACTTTTTCGAATGATTTGTATTTAGACATTATAATATTTTAATACGAAAATTACAATAATTAAAAACCAATTGAACCAGTTGTTGTATTTTGAAAAACACCCACTTACAATATAATGATTCCGATACCTGTGGATATTTATTAACACACCTGTTGATCAATTCCTTTAATTATTAAGAAAAATGAGTTTTCCCGAAGATATTAAGTCTCAGTTCAGTCTCAGATATAAGTGGATTTCTCTCTCTCTCTCTCTCTCAAAAAAAAAAAAAAAAAAAAAAATATATATATATATAGATAGATAAAGATCCATTAACACATTTAACACAAAGAAACTCCTAACATTTTCTATAAACATTTTGTCTCAGAAATAGATAGTAATTTCAGGAACCAATTATATCCACGGATTGCCAAGCAGATATTAATACAATAGCAACAACAATAAAACAAGGAAACAGAGTTTTTCAGTGTCTAACAGAAAGGTCAGGTCGATGGGAATTGTGGGAGGTGCGGTCTCAAAAACTGCCTACCTAAAGTGACGCTGCACGAAAGGAACGTCGGTCGAAGGGGATTCGCGTGGATTCCCGTTAGCCTGACCATTTACTCTAAGCCATTCATTTCGCTTTTCTTCGGAACGTTCGCGTCGAGGAGAACCGAGGATCGAACCGAGTCCCCTCGGGGTCTAATTGCGCCTACTAGCGCGCGTATTTCTCGAGCTTTCATTAAAAACCTTTTGTCCGCGACGCGCTCACGTCGCGTCTGTCTAATCGCGTATCGCATACACCGCCACTACGCGCACGAAAGGTACACGCGTACCCGTCTGTCGCCTATCAAACCGTTAATGCAAGAAAAATCCTATTAATCATCGTAATGGTGTTCCGTTAAGCCGATTGCCACGGCCGATTAGACAGCCGGTGTAAAATGACACGCCGTAGTAATTAGGGCCGGTGCGAATCTACCCTTGAACGAGTTCAGGTTCTTCGTTACCAAAATGCAACAGTAGATGTGGTTTCACCTTTAGAAAATATAATACACCATGTCTATTGTGTAACGATAATAGAATAATCTAGCGACTCGTGGAATACAATTAATTAAAAAAATTAATGTGACAATTAATAAGCGAAGGAAACGTGCGAAATGTCTCAAAAAACGAGACGAAACACATCCGCCCCCCCCCCCCCGTGCATCGCGTTCAGATGGTAGATCAAATATGCGCGATGCTTAGGTAGATGCTTAGGGTGGTAGAAAGTTTGCCAACGTGACCGTAATTCGTTGATCGCGTAAATAGCTAGCGCGTCTCGGCTTATCCGCATTCGACAATTCAATTACCTTTACATAATCAATGTGTACCGGCATCCGTGCCTTTCCCCGTCGCGTTTTCCACCAATAATACCGCCCGTAAACGCCAACCCTCTCGCAGCGGTCCGATTAATTACCCTTGCGTGTGAATCACGCAACTCGGTAGATTCCAACCGCCAAGGTGAGCCGGAAAGAAAAAGTCTTACTTTCCACGAGGCCACGCGGTCCCTCCCGGTCGTATACATACATCAAACAGCCCGCATGTAAATAAATTCAGCCGCGATTATCCGAGGGAACGAGTCGGAGAGCATCGTCAATTACGAAAGCCGGAGGAGTAATTCGATGTTAGCCGACTGGAAAATTAATAGAATGGTAAACAAGCCTCGGTGTGTACCACGGACCGTTGCGATGCGCGTCGTTTCTGGAATTATTACCGTTCCGTCGGCAACGAGAGCTCGGTCGATCGACCGCGGGATTTACAACTTCAATTTAAGCTTTTCCAGGGAAATCACCAACGGATCAAGACGAATCGCGGCGTACCTTCGTCTGAACGGGGAACCCTTTGCTCTCCATAGATCCGTGGCGGCGTGTCGGTTTCTGGCTTAATAGTTTCCACTCGAAGAGTGGGCGCCTTTGACCCGGGGCCGGGCAATAAATCGCATCAGGGGACTTATCGGAGTGGCATATTCGTACGGCGTACCCTTTGGCTAGGGGTGAACGTAACGGACGCGCTTTAGCAACGGAACGGGAACGAAGGGAGGAAAGAGGCGGTGGAGGGGTAGGCGAAGGAGGGAAAACGATCGAGAATTCAGACAGAGAGAGAGAGAGAGAGAGAGAGAGAGAGAGAGAGAGAGAGAGAGAGAGAGAGAGAGAGAGAGAGAGAGAGAGAGAGAGAGAGAGAGAGAGAGAGAGAGAGAGAGAGAGAAGTCGACCGGAGTTTACCGACCGGAGCGCTCGGTGACCCTTGACGGCTCCGGTACCGAGGCGAACGTCACGAGAAACCTTTACCTTCGTTACCTTGCTAATATTTAAGGATCTTCCTCTTGGCGTGCCGTACATACGGCTATGCAGGCATTTAGATCTTTATCCGATCCTCCCCGTCAGGAGTCGAGTACTCCAGTGAACCTGAAACCTCCTCCGACGAGCCATTATCGGTTCCCGAGATACCCGCCGCTCGTTCAATTACCTGTGAACTTCTGCCTCCATACACTGTTCCACCTAAGCGTGCCGTAATAGGCGAACAAACGCCGGACGATGCGCCTCTTCGAATATTCAGCGAAGCTTCGCGCCATCGATTGCTTATACGCGTACGGCTACCTCGTCGATCCTTTCTGTCCGCGGAACAAAGAAGAATACACGTCGAGTCATTAACGATCGAACATTTTCTTCACCGCGTGTAATCGATCTCGCGAAAAGTACCTGCTCCGTAGTTGATCGAATCCGTGCGTGCCAAGGTTGTCCGTATCGGCGTAAACGATGGCTTTACCGATTTCGAAATATTGATCGAAACATATTTTCAAGCCAAGTGCAACCTCACCGAGCCGCCATGGGGTTAATTTTGGGTCAGTTTTGCCATCTGCTCGCTATCTCGACTCTCATCACACTTTCCTTTGAAGACCACCGAAGCGAACTAGGAGATGCTTCCTGATGTTATTTATCAAGGCCCGGTTTTCCTTGCCGTTCTTTCGCGATCGGATCGCTGCTGATAACGGTACACGCCGTCTCGAAGGCACGCACAGCGCGTTGTTTCACGCGTATCTTTGGTTTAGTTACTCGTGTTCGCGGACACTCTCGCCAGCTGGTAGAGCCACTCGATAATCACGGTCACATTCGCGGCTTTTTCACCCCGAGCGGCCGGTATAATGGCAGAAAATTACGGCAACGAAAGTATAACGTTTCGACGAAATGTCAAGGATAGCTACGCTTCGGGAATTCGTACCAACGTCCCGTGGAAAAATCGGTCCTTTGAAAGCTCCAGGCGCGCGGCAACGATTGCGACAACAAGGTCTTTCGTCATTTAGAACGTATCAAATTGGAGCGCTGTTCGCCGCGATTTCGCATTGCCGAGGAAACAAACGTCCGCCGCGACGTGTGGGCGTTTGATCGGGTAAATGAACCAGGCTTAGTTAAAGTTCTTAGCCCTTCTCTCTTCCGCCATCGCCAATTTGTAACTACAATGGATTCACGGAACAACGGTCGTAGATAGACCATCGGTGGCCAAAAGTGGCACATTTTCAAGATCCTCTTATTCAGATAAACGTAACAGTTGGTGCGAAAGGCTTATTGCTAGTCGCTTATCTGACGCGAGTCCACTCAATTCGGATGTAATTCCTTTACGTTGATCGTTGCGCACCCCCGATGGAATAGCTGTTTAAAACCCGCATTGAACATTCGGTATGGTCAGCCGGCGTTATGCATCATTTGTTCAGACTAGGAAGAAAGGCCGCGCATGTTCTTCCCTCGGGGGCATAGCCTGCAGAATGACATCGGTTGTGGGACGCTCGCCCGCGAGATTGCGATGGACTCGTGTCAAGGGCAGAAACTTGAGAATCGCGTGCCATTTATCATGGCTGGTACGGACGTATTCTTAAGTGGATACCATTGTTCGGTGCAGATACCATCCGCGAGACGAGAAAAAAGGTTGGCAATATCGTGCGTGTGCACGCAACATTGTTTAACGTGTTCACCGCGCGCGTCTCTCGTCGTCGGATCCTAGCTGGGGCGTATTCACGAACCAATAATCCGAATCTCCACACCGCGCTTCGTCGTTGCAAGCTCGCGAATACGGCGGCGGTATAAAGTCTCGGCACAAGCGGAATGAACCGAAGGAGTCGAACTTAACCGTTGCATTCTGCGTTCATTCTCGTGCAGTTAAATGTCAATCGTATACTTAATCATAAGCTTGAAAAATTTGCAGAAAGTGATGAGGATCGATTAATCTTCCTAATGATTCCTAGTGTATAGTACGGGCAATAAAAATGAGCGGTGAAAGTGTTGACGAGCAACGAACCGAAAATTCATACGCAAAGTAACGAAGCGGCGTTCTTCGGGGCGAAGGGAATCGAGCATTTCCGGACAGCGAATGAGAGGGAGCACGACAACGTTCGATCAACGTCAACGTCGAGCCCGTGCTGATCTGTAACTCGATTACGCGAGCTAATGATAGACAACCGATGGAACGTTTATGGATTACGGTTACAAAGGCTCGCAACGGAAGATGCCGGAGGCGGATAGCGAGGTGGCAAGTTTCATAAGCACGTCCTTGCTTATCGTTCATCCGGATCGGCCCTGTAACCACGCGCCGTCCCTAGCCGATCTTTTGCCGGCTGGGAAACCGTCTAAACGGCTTATCACCGTTCGTATCGGATAATATCGGTGCCTGAACCTAAACGTAATGGTTATGAGTAATAGCCGTAGATCGTGGCGGCGCGGGGTCGGTGCCGGTAAACCGTACACGGAATACGAGATTCAGATACAGGTTACGCATTATCTGGCTTTGGCCAACCTTTTTTGCCACCGATTTGTTTATCGTCCCACGGCGACACAGCCGACCACGACCGCGCGCGGTTCTATTCGAATTTGTTACGGGCGAAATGCGAAATCACCGAACAATACCTCGCGCTTACCTACACCGGTTACGTAACGATCCACGTTCGTCCACTCGGGAGTTGTGAACTGTCTCCGACTCGAGATACCGTCGATGATCCTTTGACTGTGGATACGGACATGGATACGGATAGATCGATCGACTGGTGCTGTTCGAACCGGTACGCGAACCCGGATGTTTCGTTTATTCACCGGGCTCTGTTCCCTTTTCCTTTTCTTCTTACTTATTTATGTATTCGTCTACTTTTTTTAGTCGGCTACCTTTTGTTCGGTAACCGATGACTTACGCTCTCCTTTTCTTTTATACGAATTGTTATTTCTTTACCGCGCAGCGCGATCAAATTGTGCGTTATTTTTATATTTCGTCTAACGATTCTAACGGTTTAAAGCGTATCTTTGCCGCGTTCAAGATTCATCCAAGTCTCCATCAATCGGTGATTAAAGGACAGGGGAAAGGCTGTTCGAAACGCGGTCCAGCTTTAAAGAAAAACCCATTAACAAGCGATGCGAGCTCCCTTTCGAACGATTTGTCAATTCACCTTGCAATTCTCGCTGCACCCCTTATACAATACGTCGCACTTGAATCAACCTGCGCTCGACTCGGTTGTCCGCGGCTGAACGTTCCTGAACGGATTGCATCGATCAGGGACTACTTTCGCATTTCACGGTTCCGTTTCTCAAGCCGCGCAGAAATTACACGTTAGACGACGAACCCTCCAACCATTTCTTACTCGCGATTAATCGAACGCGGGGATCCAGCGGCGAACCAGCCGCTCGTCGTAGACGTTCGCCGATTTAAAGCTCATTAGCATGATTTACATAAACGGAAGCTCCATTAAACGAGAGTAACGGTCGATCGGCTCGTCTTACTTTTCCCTAATCGCGGGACGACCAGTCAGAGTCGATCCTGCATGCCCGATTTCTCACGTCCCCGTCGATAAAGGTTACCCGGTACATTGCATGATAAATGAGGACCGATTCGAACAAATGCGTCCATCTGCGTGATCCTCGATAGAATGACGTAGAAATGTGATTTTACTTGTAGTGTTCTTAGTCTCTTAGTTACTTGTAGTGTGGAAGTTTGTAAATGCGATCGTTAATGCGACTCAAGTCCTTAAATGAGAATTTCCAGCTCATTGCAATCCTACTTCAAACATTCTTTTATCTCAAATATCTCGACTTCTGTGTGGTTTTCTTCTTTTCAAGCAACGCTGCAATGTGGAAAAAGATTAAATTAGACAATTAACTAATCAAGATACGAATTACCCTAGGCAGAAAGTTTTCGTTTCCAAAAAACTGAAATCTATTTTAGGAATAACGAGTGAAAAAAAGTGTGCTCGCAGAGTTACGGAAGAAAAAATGGCAGCCAAGAAGTTCCCTTTAATCGACGTACTTCCCATTTCGATTGAAAGCCGGTGCCCGACTATTATACTACCAAATCGTTTCATTCGAATGCACCACGAGCGTATCTGCATTCCCCCTCGAATAAGAAAAACGCCTTCACCCCCCCCCCCCCCCCCCGCCCCGCCCCGGATCACGGGGCAGAAGTATGGATCGCGCGCTCGAAAACAGCATTGCCGAAAGGACAGGCGGCCGGGGAAGTTGAACGGATAAAATCCGTCGAGTTTATCAGGCGGATCGATAACGGCCATAAATATGCGCGTACGCGGTTGATTGGGCAAAGCGCGACTCCGATCGGACCCCGCGATGACCAGACGAGTAGGTACGCGCAAAGGTAAGAGAGGGAGCGAAAGAGGGCGGGAAGAGGGAAGGAAGGGCCCATGGAGAAAGGGAAGGGGCGATTCATTAGTCGTACAACACGGAAGTGTTTCAAACCGCACGGCTCCTCGACGTGTGTCGGCTCCGATAGGCGGGTACGTGCGTGCGTGTGTCCGCGCCACCACCGCGCGGAGGCTGCAGGGCCAAAGTCGGCTGTGCCAACGGCGGGGGGCCTTATTATGCGCGACGGGGTCCTGGTGGACGAGCGAACAACTCGACGTTTCGGTCGATCCGGCTCAACATTAAAACGCGGAATATATTGCGGTAATTCTTTCTGTTCGATCTCTGCCAGCGAGCGACCGTGCTCTTCCTCTTTCCTTAAGAGGACGGCCGCATCGGGAGGACGTTCCTCGATGAATCTCGAGACGAATGCGAATGCTCTAGCGCGAATCGAAACGTTCGAACGCGAATCGTCAGTGCTATTCGCACCCCCCGTGCCGGCAACCGCTCGGAATTTTTGTCAAATTTTTTAATTCTACCTGCAAAAGTTACAAATATTTGTATTCGTTTCAAATAATGTTATCGCCGTTCTCTTCGTCGGTAAAGTAATCAAGGAAACAGCAATTTTCTAAATTATTTAGAGGCTTTTCAGTTGAATTTATAATAGTTGTGTTGATAATGCAATAACATTCAGAAACGGTACCACTGCTTCGCGCGATAAAACTAGAAGTAGCCCAACAACTTTTGAACGTCTTTAATAGGCCGTGAAATGCTGATACGAGGCATGCGTTACTGCAGGAGGAAGCCGTTCCGAGCAATCTCTTTATATAAGTTTCAAGCATTCCTACGATACCCTACTGCAAACAAAAATTAACTATTTCTATTTCGATAAAAAAACGTTTTTCGATCTACGTTCGCAAGACTTTTTTTCCACCGTTTGGAAGAATAAACTACTGTTCTCATTATTGTACCCTGTAACAATTTAAGAGCGTAATTTACTGTCGGATTCCGGATTATGATACGGCGGAGTGAACTGTTAGATAGTCGAGACGTCAAGATTAATAAGAACATTAGGGTCATCCAGTTAGGCGAGATAAATTTATTTCGAACACGAGACAGCGTTATTAATTCATCGCTATGTTTCAAACGAGCCTTCGTTGTCTCTCGTGAACGGACTAGTTACCGTGTTGTTCCAATTTACGGTGCCCTTTTCCCTGTGTTTCGCCGTGTGAATCGTTCATCGGCTGGAATAGTTCCGTTCTGCCGCGATAAATCACGAGGCTATACGTACATACCCGCGTTCTTCGCTCGATCGTGGCGACTTTCTTAGATCATTCTTCAATGATCGGTCTAAGTCATTTTTTCTTTTCGCCCGTACGTATGGAATCACGTGGATGTAGGTAACTTGAAGGTCGAATCGCAACGCGAAATAGTAAAGGATAGTAGTATATCGCGATCACTCGAATTACAGTTATGCCGCCGAACGAAGGGATTAAAAACAGAATTTTACTCCTTGCGAATTGTGACTCCTTGACGTGTAGAAAATAGCGAAAAATCTCGATACTCAGATATCCAGTTAGCTTATCTTATCGATTATAAAGTTGCTAGTTTCCAATTTGACTTGATATCACATGTTTAACTCTTATCAACAAATAAACACATTCGAAGAAGAAGAAGAAGAAGAAGAAAAAGAATCCTTAAAGTGACATCCATCCACTTGAACGCCTAATGACAAATATTTTATAACGAACCGGTCCATTATAAAAATGAAAATCTTCGGAAAGTTTCCCAGAAGTGATCGCAGATGGTGTCGCGGTTTCGAATCAGGCTCGCGTGCATCCCTCTCGCGCGCCGCCTAAGCTCCGGTGCACACGCACGATCGAGCTCACGGTCGTTCGCCGCTAATATCCCGCGACCGTTCCTCGAATTACAAATGATAATTACTTTCACAGATACGGCGCGCGGAGGAATCGCGAAGCAACCGTAGACCCGGCTGTCTCGGATTCCACGGCCGAGTATTAGCGATCTCGGGCCTTCTCACGCACCACAAGGACCGCGAATTCTGCAGATTGCTTCTGCTTCCTGCTTCGCCGCGGCTCATTCCCTGGCTGCCGGTCAACCGGTATACCGTTGCTATAATCCGAAGAATTCCCCTCCCGGATGCACGGGCCCGGTGAACAGATTAGGCGATCACGCTGGGCGTGCTACGCTCGTCCTCCCAACGTAATAAATATCTAGTCGTTCGCAGTGATCGAGCCTGGATCCAGGTTCGACGCGGATTACGTTCCGCTGATTTATACCGATACCACCGTCACCTTTATCTAGTCGCCGACGCGTTACTTACTATTACGTCGTATTGCGTATAGATGGTTGACGTTTCAATTTGATGCAACCAATTGAGATATAGCGTTATTTAATTGATCACTCCAGGGTAATTGTACAGAGTTATTTATAGGAGGATCGAATAAACTAATTGGGAGTATGCTTGAAGAAAGGGGTATTGTACGCGGTGTCTACGATTGCGCTGACCAAGTGTGACGACCAAGTTCGTTGAAATTGATTGTATTACGCGTTTCTCGATGCCTAGTCTCCAAGTATTCGTGCTGGAACACGTGACCACCTAAAAGCTGAACGCGATACATTTCGCCTGGCAGACTCGGCGTTAACGCCTTCGTCACGGCTCGTGGAACCATTAATAAGGCTCATAACGGTCTTTTGATTTTAATTTACCACACGTTTTGCCAGTTTTCGAACGCCACGGCCTACGTATTTTTGAAACCGTGAAATTCTTTCGCTGCGATTGGGGAGCGTGCACCTCCCATTACGCGCGGATTGAAACGTAAAAAACGTTCGCAACCTACTTCGGGGAATTAAAAACGTCGATAACAGGAAATACGTTTCTAGACGCGTTACCCGCGTAACAGGTAGGTGTAATTTAACAGGTATAATTCGACGGGCGATGGTTATTCCGAGCGGCCCCCGTCTTTCTTACCTGCTGCACTGCCTCTTCAGTTCCCGCCGGATACTGCTACGCGTGCGGATGAACCTGAACGCTCCGCTGCCCAGCGAGTTCGCTCTCTTTTCTCCCTTATCGAACATTGGGAGCCACTGCTCGGCCTGAAGGCTCCCATTCTCCACGTTGTCATCCATGTCTGTCTCACCCTCGATCGCCGTTGCCAGATCGAAAGAAACTGTCCCTATATCGGTCTCTCTCTCCTCTCTCTGTTCGCATCCACTTCACCGCACCCTCGCCGCTTCCACGATCGTCCCGAGAGATGGTACCTCGACGTACATGGCCGGTACTGGCAGTCTCATGGCAGTGTGTCGTCGTCTATCTGCCTTTAACCTCTAACGGATCGGTCAAGTTTCTCGCGACGATGCTGATCTCCACTCTTGATTAACCGAGCATCGAACCGCGGAAAGTAATACCTGCGAGCATCTCCGCCGGTTGATCGATGATATTCCGGTCGTTTCTGCGTGCCGCGTATTGCCTCGTGAGAATGCAGCGGGGGGGATCCTTCGTATCGTATCGTATCGTATCTCTTCCGCGGAACGATTATTCTTCTCCTCGTTGACCACGATCTACGGTGTACGCGTAGGAATGGCGACGCTCGAACGTTTCCGGTAAAGTAACATCCCGCGTTGGAAATTACGATCGGTCTCGGAAAAATGTCCGAGCCCCGGCACTAAATTGGCCGCGATCGGGATTTTCAAATTGCTCGTGCGCGCGTCGCGTGGGTCGAACGCGATTACATAACGGGCATCCTCGTACGCACGCACCGACGAGCGAGTCTCGTGACAGTGTGTGACCAGCGGTCCCGCCGCGACCGGTCTTCCCGTCGTACCGGTCCAACTTTATCCAAACGATCGTCCGATTCCTCTCCGCACACCGGTGCTATACCACGTACACTCGTTCCCCGCGTATCCGTGTGTACTTGGTCCCACCAAGGCTTTCCGTGCCACCGCGCCCACCGAAGAACCAGACGCGATCCTCTCTTCCACGAAATCGATTTTTCGCCGGTTAACGGTGCGGCTCCTCTTCGACGTGCATCCGGTCGAACATCGAGACACCGTCGTCGAGTCTCTCCTATTAGCGAATACGGCACGTCGAGAAACACGATCCGACGAGATATCGAAGCTCGCAGCCAACAGCAGCTCGCGATCTCGTATTTCGTCGGCCGACCCGGAAGTTTTCGCGCGAACGGTCACGAACGGGCGCCATCACCACGCCGAATCTACCGGTGATTTTCGTACCGTTCCCGCACGATACCGTGCGCCCGTTCACGGTCTCGCGCCGCGAGCCGTTTCTCGATCCTCACCGTTCAACGTTCGCCGCACACGCATTCTTTCTTTCTTTCTTCCCTCCTTCCCCCTCCTAGCCCTCCTTCTTCTTTCCACGGTGCACGCGTACGCACGCGCACCTGTACGCGCGCGTGTGTCTCTGCGCGCAAACAGAGAATGAACGACTCGTTTTCCCGGAACCAGAACGCGAATCAGTTCCGGCTATGCGTGGAAAGTCGCGTGAAACGCGCGCACGAGACGAGCGTCTGGCCGCTCGTTACAGCACTGACAGGACGGTTCCGTATAGTGATGTTCAACGGGCACACTCGACGTGGAATACCGGCGTCGGTGCATCGGTTCACCGTTCCACAGCGTTCACGGTACCAACAGCAAATGTGGCCCCGAGTGGTAGCGCTCTGAAGCGACACCTGTGAGGAGGACGCTACCCTCTTCCTCTTCTTCTCGTGCCTGTGCCTTCTTCCACCGTGCGGCGGCGGCGGCGGCGGCGGCGGCGGCCTCCGCCACCGACACCACCACCACCACCACCACCACCTCCGATGCACGCTTTCAACCGTGCCGTTCTCTCCTCTACTACCACCTCCTTCCTCTTGTTTATCTCGATAACGACGAGACTGTGAACACCCTCGCCGTTGCTTCCAGATCGTTGTTAAGCCGAGCACCGTCGAAGCGTCAGTGAAAGGAGAAGACGCGATCGACCGAGAAATAGCCTCCGATACACGTCGATCGACTTTGCTGTCTCGCCTCTATTCCAACGATTCCTGCCACGCTACCAGCGTTCCGCCAACGAGCGGTATTATTTCTAATCGAAGATCCACTGATGGCCAAAGGTGCACTGACGCGGGGAACGGCAATTATCAATCACACGAACGCCTATGCGCCTGTTTTATTTTCGATATATGGTTATTCACCGGCTCGGCTCGGCTCGCGTTTTTCGATATACTTGTCAATTAAGGATCGCAAGAACCCCGCCGACCGACGACTGCTCGCGTCTCTATTAGAGACGTGAGAGGATCTTAATGATTATTACGGGGGAATAAAACTACATGCGTCAATCGACGTGATCGAGCAACATCCCCGAGCAATAAAAGCACGTAGCGGCGGTGCGGTGTACCAACAGCAACTGTCCGGCATTCCATTTTCTCTCCTAACCCTGCGAGCTCGAGTTCGAGTTCCTTCGCGATGGCTTTCTTGCGCTGCGATCCTTCTGCCTCGTACCCAACCACGACGAACGCTTGGCTCGCGACTGTGGACGTAGGCGCGCGTGTAGCCTCCGCGGCTCCACCTGCGCAGGTGTGTGCGAGACTGTGTACCGCGTGGCTAGGTTCCTTCGACGGTAACGAGCCCTGATCGTCTCTGACGTGCTCCCCAATAAGGCTCGAATTTAATTGCCTACCTACGTAATGGACTTTCGTCTCCGAGTTCTGGAATACGAACGGATTTTGGTAGGCTCTTACCAAACTCGAATTTAATTAAAGATACTACTCCTCTTACAATTTTATTGCAAAACAATAGTAAATTGGAAGTTGTTCGATTTAATTACGTCTATCAATTTCCTCAAGCTCAAGTTCGCAGCATTTACCATCGAACTATGCGGTTACGAATAAATATTAAATGCGAGATTAATTACGAAGACGTCGATCAAGAAATTGATCGTGGGAAAACGCGTGGAGCGATCCGTGGCATTTTTGGAGCGCTTACAACGAATTTATGGGTAACTGGTGGCGGCTAGTGTGGCTACGTGGAAGCAACGTGCCATTATTATTCCGCCGCTATAAGCAGGCATTACTCGATACCACGGTTAAGGAACGAAGAAAGACGGAGGAGGTACGGTTGCATTATAATCGAGTTGCGTCACGATAATATCAACCGAGAAAGCGGAAACAATAATTCGCCGGGCGGATAAGCTGCTACAGTTCATTCCACTCGCGCTCGGCCTCGTTCTCTTTTCGTCTCTTACTCCGATGTATATCTGTATTTTACATTCGTGACAACTTTGCCATGAAAATGATTCGAACAAAGCAGTCTGCTTTCAATAATTATTCACACGTTCCTAGTTTTTTTTAAAGAGACCGAAGACGGGGAGAAATCGTAATGAAATCGTAATTTTTTCCTCTCATAAGTAAATAAAATTTCGCGTTACAATTGCGGGGCGCTCCTCTCGTTAAGCCGTGCGATTTCCCTTCGAAAAATATCCCTTCCAATTTCTGAATCCACGCCAGGGATAATAATAATAATAATAATAATAATAATAATAATAACGTTTCTTTATTGCGCACGAAAACGCGGGAACAAAGTGAACACGATGAATAAAGGATAAATGTAGCTTACCTATAAAAGCTAGCTGGAGGACGAGGTACAGCCAGGCGCTGTTGTAAATTCAGCCTTGAGCATAGCCGTGGAGGCATCGGCGGAAAGGTACATCAGGGATACATGGTCGCTCGGCGGGGTGGTGGTGGTGGGGGTGGGAGGGGGGGGGGGGAGGGGGAAAGTGGGATAAAAACGGGATGAAAAAGGCTCGAGCATTAAATACGTTGAAAATGTCTGGCAGACGTATTAAATGAGGCGCAATTGTCCACGGGGCGCGCAAAGTGTTTTCGAACGATCGGCAATTAGGAGTTGTCGTCAGGTGGCTGCGGCGGTGGGACGGTGTGCACGGTGCTTAATAGCCGGGCGAGCGCAGGAAAAGCGAGAATCAAGAAGCGAGCTAAGAAGGGAGGACAGACGAGAGGGCGTTCGACGGTGAAAACAGGTGAGTAACGGCCGACAGCCCCCGAGACTGCGAGCACGTTGCCGGTGGAAGTCGATTTCAGGGCCGTCGAGTGTAGCGAACCACGGAGTGCTCACGAATGACTCCCCCCGCGGTACGCGCATAGGGTCACGGTCACGAGCAAGGTCGTAACCGCAATTGTGTGCATGGTGCTTAACGCGCATCGCCCGTCAAAGAGGATAATCAGCTCACGAATTTCGCGATGCGCGCAGCCAGCTATCGACTATCCGCGCGGCTATCCGGGCGACTCTCGCAATTACGCTGCGCGCCGCGAGCTCGTGCCTGTCGACGCGGATAAATTGAAAGAAAACATCGTTATCCGACGTTGTTTTCAGCCCCCACCCTCCCACGCATCCCGATGCCTGCCGGATATCGTCGCGAAAAATCCTACTCTCGATTGCACGTGCACGGACCCTGCTCAAAAACCCTCGAGACGACGCCACGATAACGCGAGCTAAATGTCAGCCGATCCGCGACAGGTCCCCGCTCTCGAATCGAGGATGACCGGAGTGTCCGTTCCGATTCTAATTGCTCGAATATCGATACGTCTCTGCTCTCACGCTGCGATCACCGACCTGTATCTCGTTTCTCATTCCCAACGCGATTTCACGCGAATCTCTGGAAGAACCATTCGCGCCAACCATTATCGAGAGGAGCTCGCTTGGTTTTATCGTTAAATTGGTACGTTGGTATACGTTAATATTCTGAAAAATATTTATTACGTTAACTAATCGTCTCTCACAACTCGCATATATATTAAATCCCGCCCTTGCCGCAATTGAAAAAAGCACAGACTGAAATTTCGCTTCACCGTCACCAATGTCCCGTGTTGGCTACAGAGAGCTATTATTAACCCTGACAACGAAAAGGTAAAAAGGTCACTTATCACCGCGTTAACTCATTGTCGGCCGTGTTCACCCAACTCCCTCGTGGATACTCTTCTACCCAAGTACTTATCAACGTTTCACGATTCCCTCTAATGGCATTGGCTTCGTTTCTCGCGCGACTTTAATTATCAACGCAGGGTGAAGCCCCACGTTAATGAATCCTTCGCGAGTTTCACTCGGCCGAGCATAATAATTGCCGCATAATTCTCTTCGTTACCGCAGCGGTCTCTATTTTTCGTTTACTTTCATCGCCGGCGACAAGTGACGCGGGATAGAATGGAAAAAGGAAAGGAAAATGATTTGACACGAGCGACGCTTTTATTCGACGACGAATGGGGGCCGTCTGGCGCGCTCCATTCAATCGCAGGGTGTAATTATACGGAGTCGAGGAGACCGAGCATCGATCCATTCGAGAGGCGTCGCTGACAATGGGCTTAGCCGCTGCTTCGTTAACCGCGCGATTAAAATAGAATGGGCGCTGTCCACGTATTCGTCAGCCGGAACCTCGCTTTAGAAGAGCATCTTGCTCGATCGTATCGAGGATGCTACTTATGGTTCGGTAACTAGGAATCATTATTTCGGCCCTGTTGACACGTGAGAAAACCGAAGAGGAATGCGGTGCGATTGCCTGGAATCTGTGGACGTTGAGCCCTTTCTCGTAGATTGGCTACTCCGTCCAAGCATTTGGACGCGCCACAGATCGGAGAACTTTCGATCGAGTAGAACTTGTATTTATTTCGTTGAATGTGCAAGGCTTTTGCGATGCCTTTCAGCGATGTCACGGGTGGAACAAGGGGATGAACCTGTTATTTACGATTTTAGCGAATCTTATGTTCCATCGTCTTGTTGGTTATTATTATATTATTCGAAGCATTTCGCACTGCCATCGTAAGGCATGCCTCGAGTGGACACACGACGTGATTTATACGCTTAATTGTGCTATAAACTTTATCAGCTCGGAACGAGAACAACTTAACGCGTTAAATTTATTAACGTGAAAATTACCGAAATAATATTTAAAAAATGCTTGTATACTTTTCACAAAAATTATCCTATTTGTTACACTGCGATTCTACGTGTTCGAGCGAGTTAACAGTAAAGAGATAAGCATGAATACGATTCCTCTTAATGACCACTGCGCTAGATATTTAGAGGCGACCTTTAGCTGCAACATATTTAGAAATACACGCTACTAAATCACGTGGCGGATCATTTCCACGCTGGTTTACGGTGAACGTTTCTCGATCGGGCCAATCTCCACCCACAAGATCGCTTTTCGTGGGAAGCGACGCGAAAGTGTTCGCTGCGATGGAAAAAGAATGGAAAGTACGGCGTTTGCGCCATCATTTGACGCGCGCTCGTCAGTCTCCCTTCCTCTTTCCTCGAGGACCATTCAAGTGGTCCGTCAAGGTTAAAAGTTCTCCTTGCAGGGTGACGCTTTAAAAATCCCCTCCTGGTGGATGGAACGTAGAATAATTTCCAACGATCCCGGCAATTTGTCCGGCGTTTGCAGTCGCGCGTGGAAAGAATCGGGCCAACCATGCCGCATTTGACGATAAATTAACGATGATAGAACTATTATGCAAACGCATTTGGTTACTCGGTTTTCATTCGCTTAAGAGCAAGATGGGATTCGTGAAAATTTCATCCAGGCATCCGAGATATCGTGAACCGTCGAGTCCAGCTGATTTTTAGCTCTGATGCGTTGACTGCAGCGAGTTCTGACTACCCGCACTGTTACCATTACGCTACGATTTTAATAGGAAGCCTCCGTCCCCGACGATCTTCCCACATAAATCCCCGAGGCTACGAACCGTGTCCAGACACGAGCGGATTGCAGCCACGACGTCGCGAACGAATACGGAATACGCCCCGCGCAATCTTAAACCCACTATCGCGGAGACATTAATATCTGCTGCACGCAAACACTGACGGAACGGTGTCGCTCGAACGAGAAACGATTAATACGCGAACCGCAACGAATCGTATCGGTACGCTAATCTATGCGAAAGTCATCACGGCGAGGTCTAAATTAGTTCCGTCGGGGAAGGTCGCGCGTCGCTGGACTACTTTCACCGGGACAAACGATGATGGCCCAGCGGTCGCGTAGGCGGCGTAGATCTGTTATCTTTCGATCGAATCTTTATCCAGATCGATCGACGATTTTTCCGTCGCTCGTTCCACGGACCACGCGATATACCGTCCGACCGGACGTGGGACGGGAATGTTGTCCACCTCCACGAACGAGCTTCTTCTGCGACCGTGGACGTCGTTCGTATGCAACGGAGACAGCTTACACCGGAGACGTCTCAATGTTTCCGTGGTGCTTTATTTTTAATTACGCTCTCGCCGCCCTCGTTCCTTCTCCCTGTCCACCGGGTAGATTTATCGTCGCGACTGAATTATGGTTAGCAGCGGCGGTTTCTCTCTCTCTCTCTCTCTCTCTCTCTCTCTCTCGCCCTCCCTCTCTTTTGTTTAACGTCCGCTTTTTGCGCAACAGTTGTTCGTTGGGTAGGCCGCTTCCTTATATAAGAACGAGGCAACCCACTCCGCGATATTATATATATGGCGGGGTGATAATCTTTCAAATTTTTCAAGTCTACAACGCGTCATATTTATATCGACGGCATTCGGGATGACGGCACGTAATCGAGCGAATTACAGTTAACCTCGACGCGTTCGGATAACCAACCATAAAATCTGTTTCGAGTGAAAAAATTCGAAACAGGGAGCTTCCTCCTACAACGATCGTACGGTAATTTATTTCAGCTCCGAATAATCTTGAGAATCGGAGCAATCGTGACTCGGCGATTCAAGTGGCGTAGTATCCTGCTGGTCTTCGAGTGGTGGCGATATTTCTGTGCGCGCGCGGTAAGATCGTGGAATCGGCTTGAATTCATTTGAAAACGTCCTGACATTGTATTCTTCGTAATATTGCGCAGTTTAAGTGCTACCCGTTCTTTCGCACCAAGTCATAAGCGAATGCTTACCCGAATTTCTTCAAACGCATTCAAATAGCTTGCCATGCGATCGAATTACATTTTCCTCGATTAAACATTTATTTGAAAAATTTTATTTTCTTTCGACGTTAGCGAGCGAATTGTCGAGAATTGAATTATTGATAAAAATGGAATGCGTTCTTATATCGACCACTGTTGGCTACTTAATACTTCAATATCTTGGAAGCTACTATTACCTACTTTCAACACCTGGGCTATTCCATTCTCGAGATAACCGACGCGCTACGTGCCGTACCGCGTTAAAAGAGATATTACCGCCATTTTAGTGTTGCAGTTTCCCCGCGCGAAGTTGTCCGAGGAACCGGTGCACGCGAGCACGAGCTACGACGGTCATTAAGTTTGGTCGTTAAGAGCCCAGCCAGCTCGCGCGTCCTCCTCGGGAGATCAGCGTGTTCCACGCTGGATCCCTCAATGGAGCCCCGTAATCGTAAGGGATAATATTTCATTTCCCCCGTATTAATTCAGCCAGGATGTTACTTTGTCACGTCAGCCCGTCCAGCAATCACGGAGAGCCGTGGTGCCGGGCAGCGCGGGAGATTCATTGATCGCGTTAAGGGACGAAGAGCTGGGCTTAAACGGCCCGTGTTAGATTAATTTAGCGCGTCGCACCAGCCGGATCGAGACAATGCTGGCAGCTAGAGAGCTTCACGACTCTGGCAACGATATAATTACGTCTTCGAACGATTGCTGCGCGATCCACGAGAATGACGGAGATGCGAACGATTTTTATGGAGCTTCAACGACAAAGATCTGTCACTCAAGGAACAGCAGTACTTATCTCTCTTGATCAGCAGTCAACTCTCTCTTGATGGACGACGCGATGGCACGCACAACTACAACTACCGACATTATGCTAATTAAACATCTAATCAATCCGTTCGTTCGTCGTGCCCTGGTGAAATTGTTTCCAACAACGAATCGGACAGCAACGAACTTAAAACGAAAGCGTAGCCCGAGTTCGTGGAAAACGAACGAAAGGGGATTATTCCTGAAACGAAATGGCACGGTAGCAGGGTCTCGCGGGGAAGGTGGTGCACGGTTAGAAACGTTCGCCAAGCTTCGCTTGACTGCTCTCACCGCGATAATAACATTCGTGATCTGTTTTACGTTCGTTTGCTCGTTTGTTGCCCGTTGAAATTACTCGCGGGCAAATCTAATCACGGTTGGCTGTGTCACGTTGGATCGTTCCGGCGGGACAGTGTGAATCATCGTGAATCGAATCGAGGCACGTAACAAACCGCTGAGATGTCGTGTCGTTAGGACGTGTGCGTTCCTATACTGATTTTCTATCGACCGCTAATCGATCGAACGCGTTCCACGGTTGAAAACGGTGTTTCTTTCGTTTGCCGTGATTTCAAAGTCGTGGACGCGCGACCACTGACCCTTGTTCCTTGGAACGCGTTGTCGGTTATGTAAATTTCTTTAAAATTTATTCCGAACGTCGAGTTCGTATATCATTTGCAAACTTTCGAATATTTCAAATTCGGCTACGGATTTTCAAGTCTGGTTCCGTGCAAACTTGGTAACTTTTTTCTGCGACTGCGAAACAGGGTGAGAATTCTCAACTGTTCGGAATAATTCATGCCGTCCGGTTCACCATGCAAGAATTCGAGTAATCGAAAAAGAAAAGTTATCAACAACCACTAACTGTTCATACAATGTAGAAAATGGATGGGGGAAGAATGAATGTATCAGAAAAATTGATTCGAACGATTTGTCAGAGCTGAAATTACGGCCATTAAAAAAGGCGGATGGGGGTTGCTGGCGCAACAAGTCCTTGCGCTTTGTTCGCGTACACGCAAAAGCTGTCGTTTACGACAGCTCGAGCTGTAGGTACTTACGTGTAATCGCAAAAGGTTCCATGCAGGCTCGTTCGTGTGTGTTCGTGTGCTGGTAAGGTTAGGTTAATAAACGTAATGCGACGCCAGCAGTGTGCAACGTTGCCGATGCAGCCACCCCCGACGTTGCTGCGAGCTGTAATAGCGGGGGCGGAAGGGTGGGAGAGAGATGTACAGGGTGTGCTCGAACGATTTCCATCGATACATATTACCAATGCGTTTTCATCCCGGAAACCTACGGAAGCGATTTCTCGTCACTTTTCCAACGATGGAAGATCCACGAATGTAAGATAAGCTGGATTACGGTATTGGTAACTTGTGCAACATAAACTTTTCAATTTTATTCATATTAGAAAATACAAATCTTCCAGTAGTAATCAGGCGTGATTACAAATCGAATCATATCAGAGATACCCTTCGAAATGATTTCCTTCTAAGGCTGCTTGTACCAGTTTAAGATCTTTCATTCCTGAACGGTTATGCGATCTTCTTGGTTGTGTAGCTTTGTGAAAGCGAATTCCAGAGGATCGGTGATAAGAACAGAAATGAAGAAAGCTATGAAAATAGGACAGAGAGTACCGGCTCCCGCAACGCGGAACTATTTTCTCGGAAGGGAGAGCCCTAAGCGTGCGAGGGCCTCAATCGTGTGTCGACACAAGGAATAGCTCGAATCGCCAAGCGTATTAGGAACACTGTGCATTGTACTCCGTTGTTCTTCCTTACAGATAACGAGCACAACCATTTTACACATTAATTATTCTGCCATCGAAAACAGTTCTCTTTTTGTCGGTGTCATTGTCCGCAGACAACCCTTCAAAGACTTCTTTTCATACCGAGCCTCTGTCACAATCATTTTCTATTCATTGCTCGGTGCACGAAACACATTGATCGATCGATTATCTATACATCAAAAGCGAGAGTCCTGCCTCGCACGAGCAATAACACAGATATTTAATGCGATAAACCTAACAGCCTCTAATTGTAAGAGCCTGTGGCCTGCACAGCAAGTTTCGGGTCACCGCCTTAAAGCTCGTTCAGAGCAGGGACACACTCCTCTTCTGGATCGTAATTAGTAAAAAATCGCGTGGAAATGTTTCAGGTATCGAAGAACTAAATATTCTCCAGAAAATAAAATGGTCTATCGAAGTTCAGCTACGCGCTTACAGCATCCTCAATCCCGTAGAATCGAAGAAACGCTTCGGTGTGAGGCGCGCTTCATCGGGGATCTCCGGTTCTTTCTCGCGCCGCTTGGCTACGTGTAGAAGAAGGCCCGTAATCGGTGCATCGCGGTACGACAATTAATTCAGCGAACGAACGGTGGGAGGGGAGAGAATGACGCGAAGATCGGTGATCTCGGTCTCGGTCGTGGTGGCTGCACCCGGATAATAATATTCGCGGTGTGGCCCTTTCGTAGCCGCAGGTGGTACCGAGGTACGAAAGGGTCGGCCCTGCGCCGGCATACCTCGCCCGTTTCGCCTTCCTGCTTGGCTCGAACCGACTGGTTCTCCCGCGAACATCTTGAAAAGAAAAGCCCGGCGCGCCTCGGTTGCATAATGCAAGGCGGGTCCGTGGCTCCGTCAGCCAGTTTATCGGCCTGTCAGGTACGTATAGCCGGTTGACAGATGGTGCCACGGGGACCAGGGTGGTTTCTGGTCACAGCGACGCACGGTCCCGTCCTCTTCCCTTTCTTCTTTCTCGATTTTCGTATCGCTCGTCTCGTCGTTACACCTTCGGCTCGCGTGGATCGTTGCAAGCGTTACGTGAAGCAAGCGTATGATTATTGTACGTACGGTTCCGTGAACGGAGCCGATAAGCCGCCGCGGTTCGTTGCGAGATAACCGGTATCGTTCGGTTATTTTTTACGCAGCGCGAACGGTTTCCGGAATAGGAGCACGGACCTCGCCGGGCAAATCGGACGATTTCCTCGATGAATATCTGGCATTCGGTAAGGGGTTATAAATTGGAAGCATTCTCCGGCCTGTAATATAGATTAGGCGATTACCGCGGAACCGTAATCTACGGTGTACGTTTTAAATACACACGGAGGTTTGTGCTCGCCTTTGTTCCATATAAAAGCACTTTGAAACGATCATCGTTTTTTGAGCCTGGTAGAGTTATATAGCGATAGATACGGTACGATGGTACCAGCTGCCCGTCGCTGTCAGTACCAAGCTGGCAGCGTAGGTATACGCGAGCGCGTACCGCCGAGAGGTGTAAATTATGCGCCAATCATCTCCGGTTCACCCGCGATAACAATTTCAAATTATAACATTATACATTTTTCTATCGCGTGCGGTTAAATTGCACGGAGTCCCTCGCCATTTTTTGTCCATTTGACACAGTTCGAGCCACGACCCGTGGTAACGAAACGTTTCGCCGCGCTAGCCAAATACGGTGAACCGCGTTTCGTCACGCAGTTTTCAGCCGGGAGAAACGACCGCGGCGGACGGAGAACTCGCGGAACGATCGCGCGAGGATCCTCGAAACGCGGGACAAACTTCGTTCTGGGACGACGCGAATCGACGATGGAACAGCCGCGAGAGGGAAGCGTTTAACAGTGGGACAGTCGCTTTGTTGTCAGTGATTTATGGGGTCTTATAGAAGGCACCGGAGATGCCGACTGTCTAGTGTCACGGCATTTCGTATCGCAGTCACTACGCTTCCGGGGTGTCGTGAATCAAGCGAACACGTCGTGGCCAGCGCGATTATACGAGCTCGCGCGCGGGACGCGTAGGGCCATGTTGGTACTCTGCATGGGCTGTACTATAGCGAGGTTACATTATACATCCGTGTAAAAGATCGGTACATTCGTACAGTCCATTCATCGTCGGTGTCCAACAATTTTTTCACGCCGTTCTAAACGATTCGGAGATTTACTAATACGTGGTACTACTGAACAAATGTTTGTCCGAATTTTTCGGCCTAACGTTATTATTTAGAATAAGGAAAAATTTGTCAAACGATAATTAAATAAAGCCCAATTTTGGGTAGTGGAGAGTTAAGACTGTGATGTTTTTTTTTTTTTTTTTTTTTTTAAATTAAAGCGTCCGCAGAACAGAAGAACAAGAAACGTCTCCGACGAAGCACTTGGATACTTTATGGACCGTCACAATGCGCGTTAAACGCCCAAACGCGTGCATTGTTCGCGGTTACGAAACGAATTCATTCCGGTTCCCCACCTGCAACAGACGCACCACGAGCTGCAGCACGTTAATTATGCGCCGCCGTAACGCACCACAAAAATTACATTAACCCGAGAACACAAAGGCCTGTTATTTTTACGACAATCCAATTTGACGGCGGTCATTTTAATGTGCTATAACATTTTACTGACAAAGCCGAAAATACAATTTACAATTGTGCTGTAAAATATGTAGAAAAAGTCGTCAGTTTTAAGACAATTTTTGTAATCGATGATTCAATAAAAAAAGTCTACAAAAAAATAAAGCTACGCGCGATGAAATCCTACGTGATCGTTGCACTAGCAATCCTCTCAAACAATTTGAAAATCGCTCTCACTTAATTTCCAACCCCTGCGTTGGTTATTAGAACAACCTTACAAAAGTTCTTCGATAAAGAACCAAGCATCACGCGTACAGAAGAGATCGATAAAAACCGATCGTCTCCTTGAAAGAGTCAATTCGTTCCGTGAGGAGGACAACGATCGGCAACGATGCCGAACGATCCGTCGAGCAATCTCCTGGCTGGTTGCCGGTCAAAGCTAGGCAGTGTAGGCGTCAATCGCGGGGTATCCGATCTCCGGATTAAACCATAGTGGCATCGGGAAAAATCCGGCGACCCCAACATGAGAAACGATCGAACAGGCGAGGCACCGGGAGAGGATCCCGCTGCCATGCGTTCCCAAGATACGCTTTTATGGCTCGCGTCTCCAATTTCATGTGCAATAACGAGATGCGCCGCTCGCTCACCGTATAAAGGGTCGGCGGGACGAGCGCGGAAAAGCAGACGATCGATTTCGCGGGTACCGGCGGGGCGAGTCGAAGGGAACGACCGTGTGTCGTGGGCGTCCATCCATCCGCGGCGCGAGCAATCATCCGTGGATCCTTCGCGGATCGCTGCTCGATCGCGGCGTATTGACGATGAATCGAATCGTCAAACGAAATCGGCGTTGGATGTTGAAAAGTAGGAAATGGAGAGGGTGGTGGTGGCACGTTGCGGAGCGTGCCCTGGCAGTTTCTACGGTTCCCACGCCCACCATAGGAGGCCGGGAGACCGCAGAGGAGCGTTTCACCGTCTAACCATCGGCATTACAGTATGAAAAACCCGGCCGCGGGCTGATACCATCCTCCTCGTGGCCGGGGGAGTCGTTCGGATAGATCGTGGACCCTTCGATTTTGCTTGCCGTCCCCCTATTAAACGATCCGAAGAGATCCTATTCCTCGATCGCCGTGCAGTTCTTCTGGTATTCTTATGCGCGAACGGAATCGATGCTCACCGAGTCTGCATGGAACGTCCGATAATTTCCGCGAGTTATGCTATTGCGCGATAACAGAGATCGCGCTTCGAATTACGTCAGCTGTTCAGGAAAATGGCTGCACTTATCTGTCCGCCGTTCGTACGGCATCCATGGACGCGAGGCAAACGAGGGACCGAGCCTCCTGATGCGGCCTAGTAGTGCGTAAATGTCAAGGATACGCGAAGGAGATTATCTTTATTGTCTGGTAGCGATGTCGAACCGCTAAGTTGGCAGGAGTTCGCGATTCTGTTGTCGTCGAAAATTTCCCGGCTCCCCGAGACGGTCCCGGTGGTGGTTGACGCTTTATTCCACTTTCTACGGTCCACCCACTCGCGAGACGCGACATCCGTGAAATCCTCGCGGCACCGCGCTCGCCAGTTTGTACCTCGTCGCTGGAAATCGTTAAGTCGTGAGATCGAGCCGGCTCGCAATCGTCGGCCCACGCGTTCTGCGAACGGGGCGACACGCGATCAGACCCACCGTTTCGCGCGCTCCGACCATCTAAATGTGTCGCGCGGTTCAATTTTTAAAGTCGACCCAGCGGAATTTACTATTTTCGTTCTGCTGTCGACTACTCGAGAAACAATGGCGTAGGCTATCGTTGTGTTCGGCTTCGGTTAAAGAATTCTTAGTTAGCCGCAAATGCAAGTGTAAATTATTCGCGACGGCCCAGTAAACGATTCAAGAAAAAAAAAAAAAAAAAAAAAAAAAAAACCACCAAGCGTCTGATTGTCAATTGTTATTGTAATCTTTATAATGCTTCCTTCAATTGTAAAAATTTGAAGTTAGAGAAACATCGAGGTACTCGCATCCCGGAATTCAACCCACGAAGTGGAGGATAATTGAAAAATAAAGAAACGAGAGATATAACGTAGATATATCGCAGTCCTTAGAATCGCTGCAACAAAGTATTTCTCCGCGTCAGTGACGCGTACCGCGAAGGATCGTAAAGCGTTTGGTAAGAGGTCCTTTATCTGAAACCGCGTAGCGATAAACCTGTCCCCCCAATTTGTTCCCGCTATCCGGGGCCCGTGTTGCTCTCAATCACGCTTAACGGCGAAAATTTTTGCCAACCGAATCTCGATAACGGTCGTTAGGTGTGGAACGATAGCGCGTCCTCGTTATCGTTATCAAGACCGTCGATCTTCATTAATGTTCGGCATGTCGCGGGCAAACCGGATTTCGAGGACCCGCGGGTCGGTTGAAATTTGCTGGAGGACCGCTTCGGACGTGGTGGAAATGCGCGCAAGGTTACCGCAGTCCGCCATGTTGGTAGCGCGGCGTCAGAAGTAACGCGACGGAATGAACAGTACGCGCGCATCGAGGTGGTGGTTCCCGGGTAAGAAAAGGCTCTTCCCGCCTAGCTGAGTGCAAATACATGCTGTCGCTGATAACTACCCGTCTGCCACCCATCACGCGACCGACCACGGCCAATCCGATAATTCGTGAAACATGTAATGATTTATTATTACACTGGCCAGCCTCGAGAACACGCGACGCTGAGTTTCAAACGTAATTTCGAGAGATAAACGCGCGGACATCGTGATCACGCGCATTCCACCGAGGATACGGAGAATAGAATCGCGTCCTTACGACGTGGAAAGTGAAAATTAATTCATTTGATGTATTTCGAGATTCTGCCTGACCTCAGAGCTGCGACCATGAACCGGAGGTGCGCTCACTTTCACGTGTAACGCTGTCCTTTCTAGCGCGATCGTTTCAACTAAAGCCTTTCAATATTAACCATTTTCTTATGCTGCCCTTATTACGGGCGATAAATTAGACTACTCCTAGAGTACTCATTCAAACGCGATAATAGTGAATAATTTACAAGAGGAAAACGTGTGCATGAGAACATCTCTCGCTTTGAATATCTGTTATAGACTGTAAAACTGAATCCTATTTAAATACGCACGAACAGGTTCCAGATTGGTTGGTCTTGATGTTGAAATTGATATCAGGTTACCAGTCGGTAGAATGATGGATGATTGTCAGTGTGCAGGTTGCACCTAATAAATATTTAGCGTTTCACGTTCGAGAGTTTGACACGGATAACGGTGCACGATCCGTTCCTATTCGTTTGAGCACAGGCTGTGGGCACCGTCTTCTTTTTAGAAAAAGAATTTTTTCCTGCTAAGGGCAACTCGAGAGATTTCCCGGCCACTAATACGTTTAGCGGAGATGAACAGCATGGGAGTGTCTTCGTCGTAGCGAATGTTGTTACTCGATCCAGGCCAGCGTGGTCAGCTCCAGTGAATTGCGTTGCTTCGGGGAAACAGTACGAGAAGAAGCTTTGAATCCGAATATAAAAATTTTAATCACAGAGATGCACACGTGCAATCTAATCATAGAGCGCCTGTATGATATCGATTAAAATCTAAATAAATCTTTGTTAAACGTAACTTTGTGTCATCCAGAAATGTTGATCTTCGAATAAAGGTATAAGATGAAACGGCGCGAAGATAGAAAATAATGAGGAAGTAAAATTGCAACGAGGGGTATATTGGCGAGAATGCACGAGCATAAAGAGTAAAAATAGCAAACGAAAATGAGAAGAACGAAAAAACATAACGAACCAGTTGTCTATCGGGCGAAAGTGACGAATAGAACACTAAACGTAGTAAACTCGCGGTAACAGCACTCCACCCCAGTTGCCAGTGAAACTCAATCTCCCACGGAGTGAACGAAGAACGACTCCAGCGCCACGAAATGTTTCATTTATAGTGCAATATAACGACACCCGCGTTCCAGATGATGCTAGCAACTAAGTATTAGGAATTTTCGAAAGATTTCCTGTTAGTAAGTTTAGGAGAATTTTGTGTGAATAAATTCATGGCTCCGTCGTCAAAAGTAACGAAGGGGTATGGGAACTTTATAGAAATGAATGTGAAAAGAAAGGTTCTAACGACATTTACGACTTCAAATTAATGGAAACAAATCGGAAGTATTCACGTATTTCTGAACACTGAAATACTGCAGATATTCTAGAGTCATCGTTTAGAAAGTTTCGCAGATTTTGAACGTCTTACATGTTCTTGGAAATTTTTCAGATTAATAATATTCGAGAGAGTTTCTGACGTTCCAAATATTGGAATTCCCCACGTTCTCCGACACGAATGAGATATCTGAAATCTCGACACATTTGAATTCTCAACTCTTGTAAAACCATAAGGGACACCCGATATTCGATGGATGTTCGAGCATTCTCGTACTTCGATGCTTTTGAAAACGGTTACTTTTATTGTAGAATATAGATAATAAGAATAATGTATTACTATTCTTACATGGTGATTCACTGACATCACGCTGACGCGGTTCGGGCACCCAAACAATTCTCTGCCATTGTACGTATAGTTTAAAGGAAGTTTCAGGTTGGGAACATCGTAACCAGAGCGAAATGTAATCTATATATACAAATACTGTGTTAAATATCTACAAGTTCGAATGCACTCCAATTTGTTCGAAGTCTATAGTCATATTCAACACTTGAAGGTTGACAAATGCTAGTTGAAACGAAGAAAATGCTCTTCCTCTCTCTCTCTCTCTCTCTCTCTCTCTCTCTCTCTCTCTCTCTCTCTGTCTCTCCCTATGTAAATAGTTTATAAGATAGGCCGTATCTAGATTCCGCGTTGAGATTCTAACAAGATCGAACTAATCTTCGTATCAGCGACGTTGATGTCTATGTTATGCAATTAGATAAATCTACGGGCAGCTGTTACTCAACAACCGTTTCGTCTGTGACACTAAATTAACGTTCGATTCCGCTGAATTCGAAAATGCGCCCGTATTTACACACTTTGCACTTGAGGCTACGAACCCGTAGTGCTAACGACGAAAACTAAGACGGTGCTCCGGTTCGCATCGGCGATTAAGTACTCGACGCTAAGTACCAAGCGTCGTTGAGCATATTCGTAATTTCATACATCAAAATTCAATTTAGTCCCTAACTTAATTGTTCTATTATGTACACGTGTACTAGTTCGTTCTCCATGTACACCCAATCTTCCGTTACTTATAATTACGTGAACTATCGATCGTCGAGTTCGTAGAAACGACTTGAGCTGCTGTATTTCTTCGCTTTTTTTATGAGTCGTTAACAACAAGCAAGAACATCTTGCAATAAAAAGAGAAAAAAAAACGAAATCAAAGATTTCATTATCAATGTGTTTCATAAATAATCATCGCGTCGAGTCAAGTTTGTTCGTCGAATACCGCAAGTAGCACTTGCTCCTTATGGTTAACGAGCGTGCCTCGTGTCGATAAAAAAAAAACCACTAACGTAATAATTTCTAACAATTATTGAATAATAAATGGTAAATGGCGAAATGTGTTCGCAATCGCGCAACATTAATTGCTCTGATTAGTTGCCGCAATTTTACCCAAAGTGTATCCGAGTATGACAGATATGGCAAACGTTGCGCGTTCATGCACACGCGTGTGTATGCACTCGTCATTTTCCAGCTCGTAATGGAGCCTGACCCGACGCAAGGTTCGCGCCATTCGCGAACACGTTAGCTCGGTAACGTCGAGCATTCCGGTTGTAACCGTATCGCAACGAAATAAATACACGATGCGAGCAGGTGGATCGTCTCGCGACGATCGGTTATTTACAAACGTAACCTGACTTTCCCCGAGCACGAGAGATCAATACCTCGACGCATATAGATGCTCGTGAAACGAAAATTCGCTGCTACGCGAATAGTAGAAAATAATAGTCCGTATCACAACGTTTACGACGTAGTCAAAGTGATGCGTGCGCGACGAGGGTGCAGTAAGTGTTTCGTAGGAAGCTGATCGATTTGATCGCATGTGTCTTCGAGTTGTGTCGCCACAGTCACCCCTCTCGCTGTCCATCTCGGATGTCGCGCTAGCTAACTTTCCGGCTTCGCACAGTCTACGAGTATTCGCGACATCTGTTCTTCTCTTCCATGCGCCACGTAAACGGTACAGTTTCTAACCTAAGAGGACGCGAGATCGAGGCGCGTTTCGTAACGCGATTACGCGCCGTTTCCTTGCTGCCGGAGAGATCGGCGAATTCGATCGCGTCCCTGTCGTTGCCACGGCGATTGATACGCGATACATCGTACAGGTCGCGAGGCGACTCGACGCCAGCGGCGTAATTAACAACCGCGTTGATCAAAGTTTTCATAAGTTAAGATCGTATTTACATCATGGCGACACGATCGTTCGAATCGTTCCCGGGCTGCTCGTTCGCCGTCGCGCGTGGAACTCGATCGATAAGAGAGAATGTCGTTCCGGGAAAATTACTTCCTACTCTCACCGCGAACACGAAACGCACCAAGCGATCACGATAATGGACGGAGTCGGATTTCAGGCAAGTGCGACGACACTCGTCGTGTCGAGTGGTACGCGATCGAATAAAAATTCAACGACATTATTCCTAGATTCTCAGGTCAGACGTACACCTCTCCTCTCTTGCTACCCGCGACTGGAGCGGCCGCTGGCATTGCGGTGGTCGTGGTCGTGGTCGTTGTACCTAGTCCGGTGGACAAGGACGCGTTCGTGCAAGAGACGCTGCTGATCTTTCTCGAGGTGTCCTGGCCGCGATTATTCGGTCGGCAAAGATCGTGGCCGATGCTGTTAGTCCTTGGTCGAACCTCTTGATTGGCGCGAGCTACGAGCCTGTCTATGTTAGGCGGTTCGTGGCCATGCGAGACCGAGGCCGCGCGATTCTCCCTCGGTTGGAGGCCAGGAGACTGCGGCAGAGACATACTCCTGTCCTCCCTAGTTTGCACCAGAGGCGGACCTGGCAGCGAAGCCGATCGTCTGCCACGCGGATCCGTTCCCGTTTTGTTGTTTTGCGTGGTTGGTACCGTGGCGACCACGTAACCCAACTTCTCGGGATTCATTAGAATCGGGGAGCGATCATTGTAGCTGTCGAAGGTTGGCGAGCTGCCATTGCTGCCCATAGGGCTTGCCGTGTCCCCTATCAGAGGTGTGCCTCTGTCTTGGCTCATTAAGGGAGTGGAGCGTTCTTCCTGCCCGGCAATGCTACCGCTCCTACTGCTTCCACTGGCCGAGCCCTCCTCTTCGCTGCTGTTCACTTCTGTCAAGGTGGCCTGCACGCCGTTCGTTTGGTTCGCGGGCTTGATCATGGACGCGGAGGTTGTCGTCACCAGGCCCAATTGCGTCAGCTGACTCATCGTGACCGGTGTCAGGGTGACCGGGGCGACGAGGCCAGCGCTGGTCAGCGTTGGCGAGAGCACCGCCTGCGCCAACGCTGCGGCCCCCGATTTACCCGTCGCCGGCGTGCCCTCCGCTTCCTGAATTGGCGACAACACGACTTGGACTACTGGCAGGTCGGTTGGGTAGTGGCCGTTCGCTGGTATCACCCCGACGACACCCGCGCCGATGTTCGCGGCGTTCGTCGCCGATAAAGCTAATCTTTGCTCACGGTCGACCACCTCTTTCGTTACGTCCGGCGTCGGTATGCGGGGTCTGTTCTTCAGGGAGACCGGGACCGAGTTCAGCTTCGTCATGGTACCTGTGGGGAGGAACGAACACGAATTAGAGGAGCTTGTTAGATGAGCGATCGAGGTCGCGCGTCTATTAAGGAAACGATTAAATCGCACCTTGGCGCCGGCAACACTAACATCGACTACGACAAGGCTAACGATGCTATCTCATGCTAATTTCGACCGGTTATATTAATTTACCCACCCTCCCCTAGGAAACGGTAGATGGAACGAGGAGACGAACACTCGTACTCACGCGTACGATATGGTTTCGGGACGAAATGGACATTGAGCTGTACGAACGGATGGAACACGATTGGACGTAATTGCGTGGTAAGTAATGGACGTAATTGTCCTGGCGTAGCTCGTCTGGGATACATTTTTTTCTCCATTTTTATCCCTTCGTCGATCGCGATCGCGAGTGAACGGAACGGGAGGAGAAAGAAGCACAAGGTCTTAGGAAAGTTTTTTTCGAGAAGCGCGATTCGCAATTGCGGAAATTGTTCTGGTTGCACAAGGTTACACGTTGCATAATCCATCGCATGCGTGCCACCCGGGTGGGGAAAGGTTCGAACGTTCGCGAGACTTTCATTGAAAGTTTTTCTCGCGTTACGTTAGAGCGGGCAAAAAGATCGTAACGCCAGAAATGCCAGAGAAGAAGAACGGAAGCATACTTACTGTCCGCGCAGCGGTTTTTATTCGCTTCCTTTTTTCATACGTGACTATTTTTTCATCTACTTCGCGGAATTTTTCTTTCGAATCGTTTCGTGGAGAATAATGTACTTCGATTCCAGGTACCAACTGTTGTCATTTATTTGTTAGAAATGGTAGGTACTGTTATCGCGTGTGGGTGTATTACGTAAGACCGCATCATTGTCACTTTAAATAGCCTGCGAATGAACGTGTACCAGGGGAGACGTGATTTCAGGCCGTCTATCGCGTTTACAAAGCGACTCGTTGCGCTTCAATTTGTTCCCGCGCGTGGTCGAGTGTGAAAATGCATCGCGTTTACGTGATTTATGGGAAACTACTTACCTTGCCGACCCATTCTTTGACTGCGAATGCTCTTCCTTCCCACTAGTCGATCGTAAAGAGACATCTTCAGATTCGGATTGTTCGTCTGCGGTAGCCCTCCAGTTTCGGGACTGCTATAAACGCTGTTATGACGGTTTCTAGAGAAGAAACCACCACCACTACTGTAAGTAGTCGACGAACTGCGTACAGAGCCCATCCGTGTTATTTGTCGTTGCAACCAATTTTTTCTTCGTTCGACTAATGGAGTGTCGACACTTTCCTGCAATAAATTTATTTAGGACGACTTTGTTTGATTTTATACACGTTTCTGATACCAATTCTTATATTAGTTAAACAAGTAAAATATAGAAAACAAATGAAAATAAAATAAAGGTCGGTGGACGTTGTCATCTCTCGTGATTCAAGTTCACCCGTGACGGTTACTTACGTAATCGGCGTACATGTCATCCTGGTGGGTCTTGCGATGCTGAACGTGATTGTGAATCTGTGTGCCCAGCATAACGTTTGCGTACAGAGCGTCGCTCTCTTTGACCTTATAATGCTCCGCGGAACCCTTCGGCTCCTCGCGTCGATATTGTTCGCTGGCCACTGTATACGGTAAATCTTTCGGCACGACCTCGTCCCAATATTGGTCTTTCAACAGCTCCGGGTGCTCCTCGTGCATCTCATCCACGATCATGTAACCCGCCTGTTAAACGTGTCACCGATAATAAATATCGAATAAATGAGCATGCGATGAAGCTGGAATTTCGAGGAAAAGCTTGAAACCTCCTGCACTTACCTTGATGTGACGATCGATCAGCCAGTTCAACTCGATATCGTCGTCGTCTTCGCCGAAAGGATTGATCAATACCTCGGCGACTTTCAGCCATCCCACGTAGAAGCAGAACTGAAACACGGACGGGTTGACGAATTGATCGACCGGCGACGCGACAGTGACGCGACGCGTTCGTTTACAAATTACGTATCACGATTGATCATTTCTCACCTGCAGAGCCGTGAAAAATGGGAAATACATGTCTGGTTCCTCGTACTTTCCACCTCCAACGTCCGGCCGCTCGATAAATTGCCTACCCAGCAAGGCGGAGAAGAAGTACGCGTACAGCGATAGCGTGACTACCTGAAACACGTGAGTAAACGATACTGAAACTCGTTCGATTACGTCCGTGACTATCCCTAAGGCGGCCCTAAAATCGACGTAACCGGCGATGATTTTCAATTAAACAGGGATGGTCGCAATAGGAGGAAAACGGAAGAAGTAACACGCGACGCCATTACCGTTCGCTAATCAAGTGCCTCCTAGACGGAGAGACGGTCGAAACGGACGGGTAGATTAAAAGACAGAAATTTATAGATGGACATTGCTGGATTGCGTCAGTTTGTTAGATTCTTGGAACGATTCTTGTATACATTCTGCGTACCAGGGAAGAGCGGATAAAAGTGATAGACGATGAGAAGCGAGTACCATTGGACCCCGATGTTGGCATTTTTATAAATGTCCTTTTTCTCGGCATTACTTTCTCTCGTTTTTTTTTGCCCAAGAGTAACTTCGTTCCGAATATTTCCAAGACATAGATAGAGGTTTTACGAAACGTCCGCGTATATGCGCTCACGTATATTCTACCGAAGTGGTTTCATTTCCCAATGGTTTAGTAAAAGTATGGTAAAACTTTTATAGGTATACTGTTTACTATTAGACTACGAATGCTTCGGTAAACTCAATAAAGAAATGTGAGTTAAGTAATGTATCTGCATATATATATGTACCTACAGATTTTCCAATATTTATGTAATTAAACTCTGAAGGAATATATGTCCGATTAATATATCGCAGTAACGTAGGAAATGCAAATACGCATACATATTTATAACGTATAAAATAGACGTCGATAATGTGACACAGACGTGAAAGAAGTTGACCCCGTTTTGTACGAGGGTCGGGCGATAGAAAATTGAATAGATTTTACTTGAATCCGACTCGTCGTTATTTAAATGCTAAAACGAGTAGAACGAAGAATACGATTTCCGACCACTGTGCATCGTTCGAGAACAAAGTACGTAATGACACGAGGCAAACGAAACTGTTATCGAGTATTATAAAATTTACAGAAAAATTGGAGCCACGATAAAATTGAAGACACCGGTCCTTTCGAGCGTGAAGAGTCGCTTTGTCAACGGGTTTATAATTTCGAACGAGGTCAGTAGCTCGGCGACGAAGCTTTTTCTTTCCCCTATCAGCATCGTTCTTTTTTTCATGCCGCGCATACACGAATAAACGGGTTTTAAATCATACCAAGGTCATCGAGAGCAGTGCCTTTCTCATCGAAGGCCAGCAGGAAACGATGGCTCGCGTAAACGTTCGTTACGAACGGAACAAAAAGCAACCGATGCCTTATCTTCAGACTTTGATCATCGAGCCTCGATGGGCGCTCGAGACTATCGGCGCGTCGAACTAGTTGCAAAATTATTTCCGCGCCGCTCTACCATATTCACGCTCGACTCATTCTCCGTCCTTGACCGTGCGACGTGCATCACTTTCTTGCTGCGTGCACTATCGTTGACGCACGTGTTTCTATCTGAAAGTGTCGTTGTATCAAACGAGACACGTATTCACTGTTTCAGTTTAAAATTGAAACGTGAAACACGCAAAATCATCCAACATAGCGGCAGAATAAATAATTCTTTACCATCGGCCAAGACGATAATAGACATCGTTTGCAAAATATCAATAAACGCGAATAAATTTCACTGTCTATTGTTTCAAAGAGCGCGCAAGAGTTGTATTTGTACCAACGCGAAACGTTCCATTCTAATAAAAATTAATTATCATTTTAAATATTTAACATGTTCGCACGTATTCCACTCCCGTGCCGCTAATGCGAGAAACATATTTCGAAATTCATTTTTCGATCGACACAATGCGGTCTAAACGGTATGAAAAGCGTCTCGCGCGAGACAAAAGAGACCGAACGCGGTAGTATCGGCTGCAATTAAAGCGCATTGTCGCGTCCCAAGTAAATTGCTGCTATTTCCTTCTGTCTCCTTGTCGTTCTCCCTGCAGAAATTGATAAATACGCCGGTAAGCAGACATTTGCCGTGCGAACGTTCGCAATAAGCCAGAGTACGGGCGAAACATGCAGTTCGAACGTTTCACAAACGTATCGTTACTTTTGCATACATAGCACGCGGTAACTCTGCAATTTTATTTCACCTTCGAGACAGATACGTCGCGAGGTTTCGTACCAGCGAAAGAGTTTCCCTCCTCTTCCAAGTTCTCCCAAGTTTTGCCCGTTCTTCTCGTTTACTTTTTGATATTAGCCCGTAACCAAAGAAACGTCTCCGATTCAAAGGAATCTGCGAGGTTGGTTCTCGTGTAACGAGAACGGATTGGTACCGCGTTTCTCTGGCGAACGCGTTCTATTTTCTAACGAGGAATTCAAAGCACTTCCACTTGAACCGATAAGCTAATGCGGAACGCGAATCGACGACGCGAGTTTTATTGCCGCTGTAATTTATATGGAGAGCTATGGAAATGGAAAAGAATAAACTAAACCGTGGTTCGTGCCGCTGATTTTAATCGGACGGTTTACACCGTCCTCCATCGCTGGTCTAAATTTAATCGATAATCAGATTCTGGACGGTCGATTTTCTTGTTACACATATATTTTTCGTTCGACGTCTCTGAGTCTGAATTTCGCATTCCACGATTATTCTTCGTAACCGATGACGCAATCTTGCTCAATGAATGAACGTTTTCTCGACCGTGACTGATTCGTTGCTCATCACGCTTTTCGACCGGCTGACTATTAGCCAATTTTTCGTGGATGCTGTTCAAAGCCAATTTATCATGGCTCAACAGAGATCGCGTTTTAACTATTATTAATCGTCTGCATCGTCGTTCGGAGATATGCTTACACTTTATTTAGTTTCGAAGAAAAACGTCTAGCTTTAAGTTCAAAGGAATCGAAAATAAATAGAAGCTTTTTGTTCTTTGGGCTAATTAATTAATTACCGCCGTTGATTCAGCTGTTATTATAAGTGATTGCGTTCGAATCTGACGGGTTCGCATAATTATTTCTAACACGTTGCAGGCAAAGTGTTCAAATAAATGATGGATGTTTATCGATCATTGGTTCCATAAAGAACACGGCAAGTATTGACATTGGTCGGCAACTTGTCAGTAATTCTTCCATTTAATAGGTTTATCGTTTGCGTGGCGTTACGACAAATCGATCGTACTGTCCGATCATCCGCGAGCGGTAACGTGCGCGCAGAATTGGAAACGCGGTAACGAACGGGGTTTTAAATATCGCGAATACGATAGCCACCCGCGGTAGACAATTAGGGACGTTAACTGATGAGTAATTAGAGTTGCACAATGCGTATACGTGCCGGTTAATCGCGAATGCGAAATGTCTTTCCGAGAACGGATCCATTTTATCGTACCGCCGCTGCGATAGTCGACGTTAACGCCGATCCTTGCTAAACGTTCAGATTAAATGAATTACTCCTAGCCGGTGGCGGCCTCCGCAATTACGCATCGAGCCTTTTATCGGTGATATCGTGTTGCAACGAGGTGACGTACTTTCTAATGATCGCGACTGTGGAAACGAATCGAACGGACGTAGCGCAAAGACAGAAACGAACCGTTCGTAGGGACGTTCTCTTAACGCGAGTCCCGTCTCGGCGTGAAGATGAACGATAGAGGTGTTAGAAAGATGCGGGTGATCGTGTCGGATAGAGTCGATCGAAGGAAGCGCGAAGGAAGCGTGGAATGTTGCATTGTGCAGTTAACGAGGGAATGACGAGTTACGCAAGCTCGTGCCGCGCACCGTCGACAGAGTATCGAAGCGACGAGAGGATCGTCTCTGGATGAAGACGTTTCGTTTAAAGCCGCTCGTCGTTTCTCAATCACGAATAAACAACGACGATTTCTGAATGAGAAAACGCGGCTCGATTGAATCTTCAACTTTTTGCGACGCCGTCGACAAAAGGCAGGCTTCGTAACCTTACTCTTCGACCGGCGTACGTTGTTCCGGCGAGCGCTGTTTGCCTTCCGGCGGGTCCCGCGTTTAACCGCATTCACATTCTCGTATAACACGCCGATTTACGCCCGGTAGTGAATATTAACAGGATATTAACTGCGACACGTGTTCGACACGATTTACGGAACGTATCGCCGATACTCACCTGAGTGTAAACGAGGGGGACGCAAACTGTGTCGTAACCAATCAGCGCGCCAAGCCTCTTCCGGATGTCGCTCAGCTCGACCAGGAGGGTTTGCACTACTTGGTCACTGGTTATCAACGCCTCCCTCCTCGCCCTGTTAATGATGTTCGTCGCCCAGACCAGTGGCATCCAGTATTTCGACATGGCCGCCTTCTTGTTCATCATCTCGAAGATTTTCTTCTCCGATTCCATCATAAGACCTGGAACGGAACATTGTTCGGCGTCATTTTCACTCTGCCGTCTTCAGACTTTCGACCGACAGGATCAAACTGTACTAAGTATCGTAGAGATCTCTCGCTAACTTTCACCGAATGTACTATTGCCAAATTCTCGCTTACATGGGTAACGTTCTTCGATTGATCTTGTCGCAATGGAGAACGATTTATTTCGAAAATGATCGTCGCACTATTTAACCATTTTCTTTTTTCACCACGGCTGACTTTGAGACACACCAGCCGTACCATATAGCAGTAGCGATAGAAATTCATTCGCGATGTACACTGTGAGAACGGTGAAACTTTTCAACTAATCGAAACACTGGATTGAATATTATTTATTCATTTCTATATATTTTGCATGGAATTCTTTCGGCATTGCTACATTGCGTGTTCACTAGGTGGTTACATAAATATTGATATCTGGCTTGGGTAGATTTCCCACGCGTCCTTTTTTTTTAACGCTATATAAATTTAAATATATTAAATATATAAAACATCTGGAAATATACTCTTCGAACTTTCGATTAATTATAAACCGCAAAAACTTGGAAATCGAACATTATTATTCATTTGTTAGCTAGGCATTATCAAAGTTGGCGACGGATCGTCGACAGATCGTAAATACAGATAGATGATGCGTTCTTATGTTCTTTACGTATTCGATGAATACGATGCATCGAATGTAACGAACGTCCTCTTTGTTGTCCATCGATCCTGGTGCGCGCAGCAACGTGACTAGAAGCCCCGTCGTAATCGAGGCGGCGATAAGAGTTAATGCCATGTTCTGTGCTCAAATTCATCCGCGATTCGTTAATCAACGAACACGTATGAGTACGTGCCGTGTTATCGAGAGATCGGAACCTCCGAGCGCGACTTTCGCGCGTATATCCGCCGCTGCGTAGCCGTACGCTCGTAACGTGCATGCAAATGCACGCGAAACTTCTCGGAGCTTTCGATCTATGTTCGCGGTCTGTCGTAGCTCGGACGTAATAATGGACGTATCTTGGGACATTTAATCTTCGTGCGCAACCTGGTGGATGAATCTTGTAACAGTCTACGAGCAGTGCGAATTCAGATAATTGGCATGTATTGTTGGAATTTCTGTCAAGTTTTAAAGGAAATCGTCACTGAATCTACTCTGATATTAAAAAGGGCGGAAATTTAAGAGTACAAGTATGTTTCTTTGAGCGCAACGAGTCGGAGTAGAAAAGCTTCTTACACCGCAAACTCGATATGTATTATCTAGAATAAAGAAGTATAAAAAAGTTTTAAACATTGTACACTTGTGATCTTTAAATATCCTCTAAATGTGGATAAGTCCCAACAGCTGAACTTCTATTCTAAATAGAGGTGCTCGTCGACAACAGAGAAAGAAAGGACTATCGTTTATCAGCTGGTAAAGCCACGATTATATAATTCCCCACGGTTGCTCACGTGACGCGCACGTAAACACGAAACACGTGGAAGAGGTTAGCTTGTCTCCTCCTTTAGATGAACGTGTCGGACGTCTAATCGGCTATAACGTCGTGAAATATAGGCCATAGATTCCCGAAAGGAAACCGAATGCTCGTCGAAGGAATGCCAAGTTGCACGTTTCCGTTCGTGATTCGCATTACGTGTGTCATTACGTAATTTTCAGCTAATATTTCCAGAAGCGAAACAGCGTTACGAGCTCAATTAACAACATTAGACATAGAAATCTCGACGCGGCTCCGCGATACATTTTCGAGGCGGTTTCGACGAAGAAATGGAAGTCGACAAGAACCTCCAGAAAAGTTTAAAGAGAACACTTGTTTCATCGACCGATGCCAATATCGATTGACATCAAGCGATAATAATCCTTCGATTGCATTATCACTCGATTGCAATCCACCTTTTCGCATTACGAAATGAGACTCACGTGGATATGTGGATCGTTTCGGAGCTATTATCGTGTAATATTTAATGCCTGGGGATTTCAAAGTGCTGGGTAATTAATAACTGGCCTCGAAATCGATATGCTTCCTTAGAGACGCGCGGCAAATAATAGGTGGAAAAAATTGTGAGAAAACACCTTTCATAAATAACCGTCGATTTCGCAAGCTGTTACTTTCTTACACGATTATGCCGCATACGCGTACTTATTAGATGCTTGGCGTAACCAGAGTTACACGGTTGAAACACGTTATCTTTGTTAAGATTCTTTTCTTTTTCGTTCTCTCCATTTCTCTCTCTCCCTTTCTCTGTCGCTTCTTTACGAGCTCTTTCAGCCAATTAAGAGTATGTATTCTATCGTATCGAAACACCTTGTATAAACCAGGAGCGACGTTCTTGCCATATCCAGTCACATATGCGCCCGTATGTACGCATACGTACATACGTAGTTAGGTACCTAGGATGCGTAGGTAGCGTTGCGGCGATAGCTCGACCGTCGAGGTATTACGCGACGTTTCGTATTTTATGGACGGAACGCGACCGTTTCAGAGTTTATCCGAGGGAGGCAGTTTAACGATCGTGTACGATCGCGAAAAAACGATCTTATAAAAGTCACAGCGGCCGCGGCGAGCATCGTAACTATGCTCGATTGGTAGCCGATCGGCTAACGGGAACGCGATAATTTCTCTCTGGGGGGAATCTTTTTATTGTCAGAGTCGGAGACGCGAACGCGTTCGCACGGTATATCCGTAATGAAGCTTAGGATCATGGACTGTCGAAAAGAAAAAAATGATAAAGAAAGACCGCGACGCTTCTTTCTGTGTGCGAACGACAAGTAGTCGGTGATGAAGCAATGCGAGCATCGACACATGCGTCGTTATTATATGTTGGTGGCACATTATATTTATGTTACTTTCGTGCGCCATACCAATGACCTTAATCGTAAAAACGGAGCCGCGTAAACTGCCACTGATACGAATGTGGCCATCGCGGCGATATCTCTCTTGCGAATAACGATCGTCTCGACTTCCGATTTTTCGTTTCTGCTCCTTGGTAAACTCTACTCTAATTGGTCAAAATCGAGAGTGAATCAAGAGGACTTTTAACGATTACCTCTGTTACAAAAGTCTGTAACATGACCCGAAATTGATTGCTCACTGATTGATCATTTTTAATTTCAAATTGATGGAAATGTTCGAGCGTCGATACGATCGAAACTCGATTGTAGATGTAACACGATCGTTGCATACGGACGGAACGGTAGGTCGTTCTACCGGTCGTATCGATATGCAATCGGTTCTTTATTCGGTGCGTACGACCTTGATGCAATCGCATGGTCACATGGCTTCTATACAATGAATTTGCAACTGAGAGAGTCGCCAGCGATAACTCATCGCGTGACTCATGCCGACGTCGCGAATACGGTATTGGGAGCGCACCCTTAATGCGTTTACTAAATTGGGTCTCAAACTTAGCAAATCAAAGATATACAATACAACGATATCCTTGAATAAAAATTCCAATATATCGAGTGATAGAATTCGATGATAGGATATAAAAAATGTCTAATATTTAATCAACCTTAACAACATATTTCGGGTACTTTGTTATAAATTAACACGTGGTAAAAAGTGTTTAAAAATCAGCTCGTCGCGTGTTGTCACGTGACAATGAATTCTTGACAGGGCGAGAGAAGCAAATACCAGGAAATATATAGGATCGCGCGCACGGTCAGGTTTTCCCCGGTTTGGCGGAAATATCTGAGGTTTGTTCGAGCTTGGCGAAACTCGGTCGCTTTCGCACGTCACAGTTGGCGATTTTCGCGCGAAAATATACACGACTCCATCCGCTCGAAACGAACGAAATTTTTCGAAAGCGCGCAAATATCGTCGCTCGTGATAGTGATTTATGGCCGCTTTCACGGGTTTTTATGGTTCGCTCGTGGGATCGATATAAACGCCGGAATCGAATAGGCGGGGACGCGGCTACGGTGATACGATCGTCCGATTTGCGGATAGGTTGCGAACCGGGGTGTTGCCCGTTTCGTAATTTACGCTCGGTACTCCGCCAGGTTTCAGACCAGAAAACGCAAATAGCATGGAAAAGTATATGGTATACTTCCAAATTCATTTTTTTTTGTCGATATCGAATACCGACTGCGATAGCGCTTCTCAACGTTCGAATCGAACGAAAAAATATGGACGCTGCTGATTCCTAAATTTGTAGATATATGGAGAAAGTAACAGTGGCATAAATACGAAAGAAGAATAAGAATCTTGGGTTTAAGATCAATTGGATCTTCGTCTAAGCAGTCGACCTCACAGTGACGCGGCGCGTTCTAGAAGAGCATCGTCGATATTACTTCACGCGATCAATAGCTGCTAACGAGACGAAATCGACGTTAATTACGAAAACATTCGCATGCACGCCGGTCGGTTCTTGACGCGAGTTATTTGCATCGCTTGTACGTAAGTCGGCAACCAACGAATCGGACGTAGTCAATTCAAGTCGAATGTAAAACCGGTGCAACGCACTGTGCGCGTGCTCGTTGCGATCTTGAGCAATGATGCGATCGATCGGCCAATAAAGACGATAAAATGTCGCGGCGCGAGTAAACACGATGCTCCATTATCATTTAAAGCATTCAAGCATGTACGTGGACGTAACGGGTAACAGCTGCCCAGAGCGACGAGCAGCGAGGCTCGATTTTCAGAAACGATCGCAGGGCGGCGACCAATGGCGGACGTGTAAGAAAATTACGCGGGCGGCGAATCGAGTTCACCGACTGGCGAGACGAGACGAATAAGAAGAATCCACGCTCATTTCTGAAGGATGTTTATCTCTCGAAAGCACCAGCCGAAGGAGAAGATAAGCGAAGGAAGAAGGTAGGGAGCGGTCGGATGCAGAACAGGCTAAAAGAGGAGAATCGCTTGTTCGGGTTCAATAAACGCGGAGATCCTTGCACGGCTGGCAAGGTCGTCGCGAAGGTAAAAAATCAACCGTGCACCTCGTCTCTCCCTCTTCTCATCCTTGTCTGTCCGCTTCACCACGCTGGACCGACACTGAAAAGCATCCTTCGGAGAGAAGAAACCAGTCTTCCCGAGTCCAGATCGTACGCCTTTAAGCTTACTCCACAACGTGGAACACGAAAGGGGGGGGGGGCACGGTGAAACCGCGTTTCGAATCCACCGGAGCCGCGAACTAACCCGTTGACACTGAACTTGATGAGCTTTCTGGTCGCGCGACATCACGATACGCGCGTTTTTGGCGCGCGTGATTGGACGGGCAGCCAAGCACGGTGTCTCGACGCCTGGCGCCGGTGTAACCGGCTACTGATTAAGAAATTAGAAGGGGGCGAGTTTAAATCATTGCGGGCACACGCGAGCCACGGATGCGCCCTGGCTGCCAATAGAGCTGGCCAGCGAAGAGAAAATCGGCCTTCCCACGCCCGCCTCGCGAAGGCGTGTACGTTCGGCTATTCGCGATTATTCGCGAGCACATGCACCGATACGACGCGTTATTAACCATTTCACTATCGGCCGACCACCGAAGGTTCCGATCGGTGAAATTCATTGCCGATCGTGAGAATAGATGAGGATCGATCAAAGGTGATTTTTGTCTCCCGCAGAACATTACACGGTGCGATCGATTCTTGCATACCTTACTCTATTCTCTCCCCGTGCATTCATCGAGCTTCTTGCTTGTAGGAGGAGTTCACGGGGACGTTTGTAAACAGCTCTAAATTTTACCGTTACCCACATTTGAAACTATAACAAACACTTTGAGGCGCGCGACACCCGGAGCTGATTACTTTCGAACGTGAAAAATGTCGTTCCGAGTCTCACCGAGCGGCTCCGTTCCGTCGCGACACGTAACACTTCCGGGAATAGTAGACCCACGGATAAGCAATAGACGAACATGAAAACGTGCTTGTTATTCGCACAGGTCGAGCCGTTTTAGCTGTTCGTCATCGCCGAGTTAATCAATGGATTACGCTCCAGTCACGTGATCACATGAAATCAGGATCCTAAATGGGAATCAGAAATTTATATATCCGCAGATTATACGGATCCAGGGGTTGAAAAAAGTATTTGTGCGTTAGGGGAACTCTCGACTTCTGCTGAGTATGTATATTTTGAAGCAATTGCCGGTTAAAACCCGTTTATATTATAATAATAACGCAGATATTCCAATTATTGTAAAATGCTGGATTATCAAGAATTCAGCTTGATGTTGCACAGAAAAAATACTATCAAAAATACACACATTGGCAGCTGGTGTTTTCTGATTACTTTTTTTATTTACCTATAAAAGGCTATAAGATTTCCTTAAGACTGCCTGAATCCCAACGTATTTTCTTCTAATTTTTTTCTAATTTTCTTCTAATTTCTTCTAATAAACGACGTTATAACTGTCCGTGAAAAGTTAAAGAAAGCAAAACCAGTGGGCCAGTGCTAGCGTTCCCCTAATTTTCGGCCATCGATCATTTCCGCGGATAAGAGGCTTTTCTTGTAACGATTCACGGTTTGCGAGTGACAGTCGAGAACTTCCGTCCCCATCGGTAGCCTTGGGGCCACCGCATCGCGTTCATCTTCCACGGGCGTTGACACCTCTCGAGTTCGAGAAGGTAATTATTTTCTTGCGCATCGTGGACAGCGTCGACCGATTGGCCAGCGTAGTAACGGAGAAACTCTGGCCAGGACAATAATTTGTGCTAAATATGGGTCGCGCGTGCGGCGTATTACGGTCGACCGAGGAGACGATGGATGTACGCGCGACCCGCGGTGCCGAGTGGTGCGACCAAGAAGAGGAAACGGGTTTTCGAGTTTCTTACGCGGTAACCGTGGCCTACGAGGATGACGACGGCGAACGATCGCGATGACGGCTACCACTCTCGCGAGTCAGACGAGATGCGCTCGCTGGCCTAGCCAATCGCCAGCAGGGGCCGGAGGTAGAATATAGCACTCGTTACGTCTGGCTATATTTAAACGCAGTCTGTACTCGTGTCCCATTCGCCTGGTTACCGCATACCGATACAGTCGACCATGTGGAATCGTAGAATTGTAAACGAAACCGGGTAATCCCGCATATCCCAAGTACGTTGGCAATTTCTCCTTAAGTCGTTAAGCGGTCGAATTAACAGGGCACACGATACGTAGGTGCCTCGGATGGAGAAGAGAATGACGGTAACGGTGAAAATCAATGAGAGGCGTGGCGCGGCGTACGGAGGGAGAAGAGAGAATCGGAGTACGCGCGGAAATCGAAGACAGTCGGTGATTATCTTATCAAATGGCGCAGTATCGGTCCTCTAGATGGGGTATAATTACCAGCGGGATATTTTTAGACGCAACACGAAGAGGAAGGGGAGAAAGATCGAGCGCGGGCCGCGGGTATAGAAAAAGCGGTGGCCACGAGGCAGGTAGCAAGAAGAGAAGCTCGTTGTAACGCGGCTCCGGGAATAGATGGGAAACTACGATGCGCTGGTCCGGCCGACTGGCCACCACGAGCAAAACGAGCCTGCTGCCCGACAGCAGGGAAAAGGAAAAGGACGAGGAACTGGCGCCGGCGCTCCGCGTTTCTAAGCGGTCTCGACTCGCTTCTTGAAAATTACCCGGACGCACGTGAAAATTGCCTGCCGGCGCGGGGCGAGCCGTTCGATTTACCACGCCGCGCGCCACGGACGACCCAGCTCCGCGAGATTCTCTCGTCTCTGCTAGCATTTTGCAATTTCCAGATCGCGATCCCTCCTGCAATTGGCACGTTTCGCTGATTCTAACTACGCCCACTCGTCTTTCTCTCGTCTCCGCCTGCCGTCGCGTTTCACGATTCGTTGCTTTTATTACGTTATCAGAATTTACTTTATTATGTTCCCGCTAATTTAACCCGCTAATCTAACCTCCTTTCCGATACTGCGGATATCATCCGCGTGGTGCGATCAAAATTTTCTTCAATGCACTTGTGCCAACGTTTCCTTTAATCTTGGATATCTCCATATAAAATAGGCACGCAAGTAATGACGTGTGAACCTGACGTGGTACACTATTAAAATGCACATATGAAACGTAGAAAAATTACTCGTTGACTAAATATGAGTCACTACTCGATTGATAATAGGATATAATGTATGCGATCAGTATCCCTATGAAAATTGCCACTTACGTCGGAAACGAGGGTGCAAGGTATCACGAAAAAAAAGAACTTTGTCCAACGAATATTTCACTCACGAGAAATTGAACGATTACATCATTTGTTATATTTCATTTGATCGGTGTCGATGCGCGTAACTTCGGTTGGTCGCAGATTACTCATCATTGTTGACAACAGTGACCGATCGGTGAAGATTCTTCGCGGAATTCCTCTCCGACGTTTTAATAGTCTCTCTCACACCTAGTTGCGTACACGTTACCAGCTTTCGTTAGCGTTACCAGCGTAATATTCTAAAATTAAACGCGTAAACGGCAAGCGTTTCTCGTTCCCGCGAAAACAATTAACGAGCCGTGTTTATCAGCGACTGATAAAATTGACAATGAACCGTTGGCCGGTGTTCGACGAAAGATCGACGAAGCATTCGAAATATTTTTCGCCGTTCTACACCAGATTCCGTGTCAACGTTTCAGATTTGCATCCGCGTCTTTCGCAAGGTTCCACGAAAGTCAACGACCATAACGGTTACGTTGCGATGCGACTGGTAAATAGAATCGTTTGCAATTTAAGTGCTCTAAAATCTGCTGTACGCGCGCTTTAGTACTGTTACGCGTGGAATACTCGTTGCATTTCCGAAGGATCGCACGAGAACGTAGCCGACTTTTCTTAAATGCGAGCACGATCGAACGCTATAAATAGAACGTTGCAATGTTTGCTACTTTATGCAAATTTTCAATTTTGTAAATTTCGAACGTCTTGCCTACGACTCTGTGCCCATATCAAACACTACATTTAAATATCCAGGAGAAGAATTTCATCGAAGCACGAAAGAAATATTAGTCTGAATTGAATTAAAAACCACAAAGAAACGTGTTTTTCGATGTCACAGACTTAACATATCGTTAAAATATCAACCAATAAAAGAGGAGACAGCATTCTTCATAATGTTACCAAAGACTCGACTCACTCTTGCCCGTCCTCCAACTTGGCCACATTTCAAGATCACGGATACGCACCTCGTTTGATTTAAACGATCATAAACAATGACACAATAACCACGCATAACCACGAGGAAACTGCAGTTATTATACATATGTACTTCGAACCGCCGAGCCGGCCGGCCATGTTAGATGTCGCGCGTTTACTTAGAATCGACCTCCGGTGCCACTTCGGATACTGTTTCCGTTTCTTCTCAAAGCTCGAGAAACGCGTTGCATCTTCGTTGTATGAATTATTGATGGAGTTCTCACGCGACGATCCGCAACGTTGTCGTTACACGAAGCCAGGTTCGTTCTCGAACTCGACGTACAACAGATTTGAGGACCGTATTCGCGAGATTCTTTCACGGCGGTACCGAGCGACCGCGTGCTTCTTTCGTGACTCTCCTGCGCGATGCTAACGCTAATAGCTAATCGTTTCTTGCCGTCGCGACCATCACTTATTTCCTTGGCTGCCGTGGAGCCGAGTGCGCGCTCATGTTCATGGAAGATTCGCGGAACCCGCCGCTGAAAAATGCACGCTATTTCTAGTCAACACGAGCATCCTCGTTGCCGTCGCCGCCGATTGATAAAAACGGCGGACGCCCGTACCTTTCTTCTGCGTCCCGAGAAACGGCCTCTTTCTGCTCACCTTACGGATACCGTAAGCGTAACTGTGGAAAATTGTTACAAGTTCCCTCGAATCGCGTCTCAGTTTCCTAACGCGAGTAATTAATGGTACTTTACCTTAACTGCGACGAATGGTCACCAGACTGAGGTCTATCTTTCTTGGACGTTCTAATGAAATTTCAGGTTCAAGATCGAACGATACGTACAAATTTTTTCATTTAAATTCAGACATTGTTCAAAGGACGAGTTCGAGTTCGAGGACTGTTCGATAACCGAATTTAAATCCGACTCGACACCGTTCAAAGTGTATCTAACTGTGCCAAGGGGAGGGAATTGAGTTGAATGAACCTTAACTTAGCCCGAAGCACCAGCAGCTATTTCATTGAAGCGAAATAACAGATTCTCGTTAGTCGAGTGATTTCAAGTTGTTCGAATTCAACCGAACGAAATGAAAGCTCGCTCGGTTAATAAGCGTGAACGTACAAGTCTGAAATGAACTGCTTAAATTCAACGATGCGAATGTGAACCAGACTTAAGGAGTTGTTCGTAATCTCCAAATAGATTACATAATTATCAGAGTTTTGAATACATATCGTTTACTAATAGCTCAAAGCCCGTATACCTGTTGACTCGCTCAGTCGATAACAAGGCTGGAGCGAAAACGATTCCGCGCGTTCCTTCACGGTTTTCAACTACGGAACGAAAGTGTCGAAACGCGCGCGAGGTAAATATTAGCGTTAACGACTTCGAAGCGCCCGTATGAATAACGTTTCTATTACAAGTGCATAGGTTGTAAATCTTGGAGCGATCGCCAGACGCGAGGATACAACGCGACATATGGCTCGGTTTCGATTAAATAACGGTTTCGCCGTGCGAGCGCAATGCTACTTATCACACAATGGATAACATATACATATATCACTTATCAAGAACTAATTGCAATTCCTCGAGGGAATGCCAAAAATCTTGGCGACGCCAGACATCTTTTTTTGGGAAAGTATTCGCGTACAAGTGTCATTAAATCGTCCTTGTTACCATAACGAGCGTTTAGTTGTGTAGGAGCGGCGTGTCTGTTAATTGGCTGCACGTCCTTGAGGTAACAATAATCGGCAAGGAAGCACGACGTATATACTAGCCGTATCCTACGTTCGCTACCAAAATGTACTTTGCATTGAACAGTTTATATACTTTAACGAAACACGACTATTTATCGATTGTTCATCGTGATGATGGGTTCGATTCTATTACATTTGCCGGTCGATCGTAGTCGGAACGCCTAGACGGTGAATAACACATACGATCATTCGCGTAGAAAGTAAAGTAACGACTTTTAATACCACAGCCTGCTGGAAGGACCTTACGTAACGTCCGTGTACAAACGTAGACAACAATAGACGAAATAGTTTAAAGAAGAAAAAATGCTAACACGAGTGGAAGTGTGAATATGTCGTTTCTTGTTCTCGATCGCGTTTTTCGCGTTACGAGAACAAAGTCATTGTTCTCTCGCGACGGTCTCCTATCATACGAAATGCGCAGAAATAAGAAAAGTAACTAACTCACTGACCAACGTCTACGATGTGTTGAAGCGTCGGAAATCGCCTTTTAACGCGCAACGAAATCCTCTGCAGCGTGATGACATACGCGAGCACCGCGTACCTCACGATGTTTCTCCTCATCAGCCTCCCTCTCTCGTCCTGCAAAAAATTGAAAATATTTCAAAATTATTGCTGCTTTAGCAATCGATGCTTTACGGCGCAGCGTGACGCGTTCGCTCGCGAGACTGCACCCGCTAATGGTAACTTGTTCGTTGATTCTTCAGGGACCAATATTTTATGATGAGAAAAGAAAGAAGTCTGTTTCCGGCGTATTTGCACTTTTAATCGTTGTGAATTTAATTTGAAAACCAAACGCACGCGCATGTGTCGGCGCGGTTCGAAGAGGTTAATGGTCGCAGGAAAGGAACGTATTGTTTCCTTGCAAACCTTTGCCTCTCACCAACGCCTCTCGTTCGGAGTTAAACTTGTTCAGCAAACGTGATATTTTTTGTGTTTAGAAAAAATTCCGTATGTTACTAGTTCTATCGTTATTATATTTGTATTACGCGTTACCACAGAGGAAGAAGTGCAAATGAAAGGAGCAGCGGCTTAAAATCAATTTACGAAGCCTACCGCTAAATCTAACTCGTAAAAAATTTCAAACTCTATCAGACGCGCGCTTATTAGCTCTTCGACTTCCTAAAGAGCAAACGTTACCTCTACCAATTGCCTCGCCTCGCCTCCCGAAGGCCACCGTACGGTATTATCTTACATAGACGGTATCATCGTGGCTTGTTCGTTTCAAAATTCGTTCCTCAATCCGCCAGGAATGCCGAACACGTTTCCCACGTCTTGTACACACTTTCCCCTTGTTCTTTTGGCCAGTGATCGCGAATCCTCGCCGGTTTCGTGCCGAGCTCCAATATTAATCGATGAAAAACCCCACGGTGGCGCCTGTGATGGCTATTTTTCCTTTCATTTCTGGCAAACGACGCGCGCATATTTTGTAATCGCGGACGATCGCGCGCGTGTGCGTGTGATCGTGCGTTTTGTAATCAGCAGCCGGCAAACGGTGAACGATCGGTGCCCGCGCGGCGCGATCGGAATGCCAATTTGATCGGAAATTGGCAGTCGAGGCGATTCCTGGATCGCAAAAAATTTCCACGCGCTCGCCCGTAGAAACGTTCTCCACGCGAGGAACGGCGATCCACCGACGCCACTGCGCGTGCTTCGTCTCCTTTTCCCGCCATTGGCGCGGTCACCGCGTTGGCAATCGTAGTTGGTAATCGTGTCGGTAATCGTTAATTGAACCGGTGCTCGATCGCGCTCGGTGGATCGTTACGTATGTGGAGCACGACGAGATTCAGATGAAGCGTTTTGTGGATCGAGGCACGTCTCGCGGCGCTCGATACGACGCATGCAACGGCCGAAGAAAGTTTCGTCGAAACTAACATTTTCGGCCGGCTAATAACACGTGGACGCGGAGAAGGCCACGTGCTGATTTAGGACGATCTGGCTTGTGATCCGTACGAAGAAAGTCGGCCGCCGGGAGAACCGTCGAACACCGCTGGTACAACGCGATCCGTTATCGATTAATTAACTCCTACGTAGCGTGTCCCGTGAACGTTTCGACATCGAGCTTGTTCGATTGCGATTCTTTAACGGACGAATTCGCTTGCCTGAGCTTTACGCTAAATTACGAAATATTATTACGAACGGCTGCTAGTTGGGAGCTGCGTTGTCATTGGTAGGTCGTTCAAAAAGAATAGGGATATGCCACGTTCTTCTGTTAAGGAGGCCATTCTTTTCTTTTCCTTTCTTTTCTTTTCGTTCGAACGCCTAACAGTTATCGGCTAATTAGTTTCGCCTTCGTACGGGTTCTTCGCATTCTTTACAAAACTGCAGAACTCGGCAATAGCGAGTCTTTTTTTACTTTCTTCGGTAGCCATGATTTTTTCCACTGTCATCAAATTACCATTGTCATTAGCGGTTTCTGAGATGCTTAAGCAAGGTAAGCTTTTAGTGTACGAATGCAATTACACTATCTTCTAAATTTCAGACACGTAATTCGAGTTCGACCGGTAGATAAATATCAGCGGGAAAGCAAGCGGGAAACAGAAAAGGAGGTAGACCCGATCGAGGACCCCGTCCGACACATATTCGTCTGTTCGCGTTTCCGTAACCGTCAAGTCCTTTTCTCCCCCGGTTTCGTTCGCTCGAACGACAGGCATCCCTTCTGCCTGGGAATGCCGCGACTTAACGTCGCGCGTGTAAAAATGCACGGCTTGGCAGCTTGAAAAGGATCCTCCTCACGAAGGAGAGGAGGTGGGAGTCGAGGCATCCTTCTCGAGGCCTCGGGGCATGAATTCCAATTAGATTTCAATGAAAGACACTGCCCAGAAGCTCGTGCTGCCCACTCGACTGCTGCTCATTCACAAATCCGATACTTGGCGTTACGTGACCACATGACCGCGGCTCTCTTCTATGTACTCGTAGAAAATTACGGTCCCGTTCGATTGGCTGCGGGTACCTTGGGCGATGGCCACGTGCAGAAATTCGGCACCGCGATTCGTCCCCGACGGGAAAAATCGGAAGCTCGCACACGCGATCGGTCAGCGTTCGAAGCACGTAGCAAGCTGCGCGTAAGCATGCTCGCGAAAGGAACGGTGCACGAGGAAGCGATCGGATCCGGTACTCTTGGCTGCTCTACGCGATCAGCGGATTCTATTTTAATACAACGTCGGTAGCCACGGGAACGATCGTGGCTAGTTCCACAGCTTTGGTATGCGCTCGCCAGTTCCCAGCTGGGCGGCGGTACGCGTCCAGCGCGCGCTGATTTTACGGAGCGTTAACGCCGTGCGCGTTGCAGTCTCCGCGCTGAGCGACAAGGACGGACCTAGCTGACACGAACGCGAGGCGCGAGCAACGCGTAGGTTCGTCCTTCTTTCTCGCTACGATACACGTTGCACTTTCACTTCGACATTGTGTCATTGACCACACACAGCTGGATGATCGTGGTCTACGAGCTCTAAATTCGGAGCTCTGCCCGTGCGAAGCCCTCGCTCGATTTTCCCCGAGCAGCCCGCCATCTTGGTACTTTTTAACAAATCTGTGTCGTAATTGCGTCTTTGTTTAAGCATAGGAATCTTAATCGTTAGATAACGGTTTAGCAACGCGGTGCCCACCCACGAATCGTAAATTTCTGCGACGAGGATCCGGGACTAGTGCCTCGGATGCCTCCTATTCCTATATGGAACAGTGGTGCTGTGGATTGTTTCTTTTTTTTTACACGTTTCGAAAAGTATTCGTAAAACCGCTGCACTAGACTTTAGACATTAGTACAGGTGACTCGATAAAAATGCTTGTTACTTTTATCGCGTGTGGTTTCGTCCAGTATTCCATTTTAGCTTTGCGGTATGCTAAATAATAGAAAATTGCGAGAACAACAAATCTGAACTTGGCACTTGGCTGCCACATTTGATTTCCCATAGATCGGAACCATTGAACGTAAACGAGAAACGTAACTGACCGTATCCACCTCTAATGTTGTGGCGTCTGATATTAGGCACGTATCTATCCTATACGCGGGTAGCGTTCGTTCATAGAAACGAACTTTCGTTATCGGTTCGACCGAGGCGATCAGAGAAAGTAACGATAATGGGCAGCAATTTCTCGCGTTGCGGCACGTGTGCCAGAGAGTTCAAATCGGCTGGCAAGGGTCGCGTGAACATCGTCCCGATGGACGGCCCCCGTTCTCTCCTCCGTTTCACGCTATCCGTTAGCCGAGCACAAGGGAGACAAGAAAATTCGCTCGCTTGCCAATTATGGGATGATCGTTCCGCGCATTCTTTCCCTTTTCTCTTTCTTTTTCTTTTTTTCTCTCTTTTTTCGCTTCTGGGCGTGGCGTGACTCCGGGAGCTGGCACCTACTTAGGTTAACGACACCGAAACGTGTCACGGCAATTCATTAGCGTAATGAGACGAACGTAGCCGGCCGGTACTATCCGTGCAAGGCTGCGTTTATCGTTCTTTCGCGCCGCCGCGACTACCGAGAACCACGTCTCCGAGCATTCCCGGTCGCTTCGCGAATCACTTTGCGACAGTTCGTCGAATAGAAGATTCCTCGACTCTTTATACTTACGTTACCAGGAATAGCAGCGCTGATAAAGAGGGCCAGGTTGTCGGGCCAGGGTAACAATTTGTACTGTTCCCACCATCGTTTTACGACCAGGCTCACGTAAAATCCCAGCACGAACGACATCGGTATCGAGTCACTGGAGTTCCCAAAGTAATATCTGATCTTCTCGAAGATCCTGCAACAGGCAATTGTCGCGAATCGTTATTGACTAACGTAAACGGAAAGCGCGTACCACCTGGAACGCCCCGTAGGAACAGCACCGCCCACATTCGAACGGACAATTAACGAGTCCGGATTTACGAAACGAACCGAACGTTCGCAGGATCGTCAGCTTAAATATTTGTTTAGCTGGCTGGCTAGTGTATCGCGTGTATCTCGCCTCGGCTAGAAGTGGAGCAAGGTTGAGGTGATACTCCTCTACCGGTCATGCTTGTGTATTATGCTACCGGTAAATTCTGGTAAATGGGAGTTTCCACCAATTAGAAGATTTCACAACCGCTCGTGAAAATTAGTTAACGGTTCAGGCTGTCCGGGCATTTTTGGGGTCCGACGTATCGATGGCTAGGTGCGAGTTGAACGCCTTGAATTGCTACCTGGGTCTATGGAGATTTCGCGCCTTTGCCTATACGACACTTCTACGACTATAAATGTACTGTGCGATTCGAGTTTTGCGAAATGTGCGCGTACAGTTAGAACGCTTTTATAGGAGTCAACGTGCTTCTGTTTCTGTAGATTTCTGCCGCTCTGCCTCCACGTTTTCATTCACTCCTTCCAATGACACAAAATTCGATCGAATGTATTTGTATCTATACCGATACATTCCTAACGACCTAAATTTTCATACTCTGTCTAATAATATTTCTATCCATTTCTCTACGTTCCTTTTTTAAATGTTCAGCTCGTATTACGAGTATAGAGAATCTCTAAAATATACCTGATCTCGGGGGTCGTTATTCCCATTCGGCGGATCGTTCGCAGGATTGTTCGGTCCGAGCTGGCCCTAAGCTAACCACGAACCGACCCTACGGTTCTAAATTTAGACCGGACGAATCGAAGCGGCTGAAAGGAGGGTACCTTTTTAACATCCGGCCAGGCCCAGCATCGCCAATCTTCGTCTCGTTTTTTTATCTCACCGTAAATAACAGGTTACGTTCTTATGCGTTTTTTAATACCGCTCCCGGGATCGAGGCCCCAGCGCGCATTCCGCGGTGCAGGTATTGTGCGCGCCCTGCACAGGGAGCAGCAATTTTATTTGCGATATCAACAATTTAATCGTCCGCTGCACAAAGATACAGCGCTGGGACAGTCATTCCTCGTGGACGACGATCGTGACGATCGTTACGATACGTCTGACTCCGTGGTCGTTGGGCAATCTTTCCGCGGCCCGAGTCTCCCTTTAAATTAATCGATAATGGTGCTCGTAAGTATATTCAAATTGACGTTTATCCTTTATTGCGTGGTTAATAACTGCGTTTCCGTTTAAGAACGATTTCTAGCCGCTTATCGTGGCGGTCGTAAAGTTCTGCGCGCAATAGGGAAACGACGAATAAGAAACACGACCGTAAACAAGAGAGAAACGTGGTGGGTTAGGTTATCTAACTGGACAGTGAACAAAATAGATGACGGTGATTAATGATATGTAATGTACGATGAAATGTAATTTCGATCGTTCCGTTTTATTTTCCGAGGAGGTAAAAAACAGTGCGAAGGACTGCAATTGCTGATGTGAAAGGAAAGGAAGGGAAATTTCGTTCTATTGTCCGTCGTTTCGGTGGTAATTTCAAGGAATTTTCGCGCGACAATGTGTCCAACCGGTTATGCCTTTTGTCCTTCGAGGCACGATGGAAACATGGGCGTCTGAAAGATATTCAAATGAACGTATTCATGTACTCACACCCGCTGGTTGTCGTTCAGCGCATATCGATACGTTAAATTGATGAGGTAGTAGACGAACAGGTAGGCCAACAGCTCCCGCCAGATTAGCTTGTAAACGGACCCCCGCCATCTGCGACAAAAAAGAAAGACATTCGATGAAGATGAGCGCATTGTTCGTATTATTGTAACGTATTATTGTACTTTCGAATAATAATTACGTTTATAATGTCATCGTGTAATGGCGTACACTCGTAAACATTTTTATTTCATCCGTGTCCCGCGGAAACGATCATAACTCGCGGAATTCTCGCAACATCGCGTGTCCGTTGGCTCCTGTCCAATTCAACACGTTCGCGTTCACGTCCCTTTGCGCGATATTAGACAACTATCGCGTATTTTGCATAAAAATGAAAAACCTAATGTTCAAACCTACCAGCTTTCGCTAACAAGCTTGCAGCAAACTCGCGTTAACCCGTTAAAAAAGGCTGCTCATTCCGATGATGCGGCATTTAACGAGACACGCGTGTTCCATGCGTGTTCCACGCGTGAAACGTGGCCTACTTTGTTAAGGAAAAGAAAGATCTAGCGTAGAGAAACAAAACGAAATACGTTTCCTTTTCGGTGGTCAGCAATTATGACGAAACACGAGGCGACGGCCGCTTTCGACGGTTGCCAGTCGCTCGTTTAGAAATTGGATTACCGAGAATGGAATGTACGTCCCGCGATCGTGTTTTAGCGATAACGATATACCGTCGGTCGATCATTGGCGGGCGCACAGTATTCGGGAACTGTTGAGCCCCGGACGAATGTGTGTCATGGTTAGAACGAATTTACGATGTTCGAGCACATTGAATTCGCAATAAATTTCGTGTCGAAACGGTTCGGGCAACGCGGCAGGTCCGATGGGTCAGCGTTGCAACTGCACGCGCCTCCGGATAGAACGCAGCTCGTATATTTCGTGTGGCGTCGCTTAACGTCTACGGGAACGTCGTAGATATAATCGCGTGCAGGCACGTTGAAATGATCGAAGGACGATCATACCGAAGGTTTCGTCAATACCAATCGCGAACGCGACAATGACTTTAAATTCAAATCCCGCAGCTATAGATAGCGCGCGGCGACGAGACGACGTTAAGTACGTCGAGTACAAACGAGGCCAAAGTGAAAACCCGTGGATTATCGACGGCCGTCCTCTCTTGTTGTATTCACATTGTTTGGGCGTGGGCTGTGGGTAAACACAGGCTGTCGGTCACGCTTATTTGCTCACGGGACATGCGTTTCGCGATCGCCCTCTGCCTCCTCTGCCAATGAATTATGCTTACCAAAGTTTCGATGCAAATTTCATTTTGTTTGTAGCTTATCGGCGTCGCAATAATCGTACAGAAAGAATGCTGCGAAAAAGTAACCAACGAGATTTTTTTTTAAACGTGTGTGCCTCCTCGAAGCACTTAACATTTCTGAACCATCTTTAGAAATGACACGACGAAAGGTTATCCGCGGAAATTCTGACCGATTGATCGTCTCGGAAACAGCAGCACGAAAAGAAGGAATCCGCTGGAATCGAGTGAAAGTCTTGCGATACGTTTTATCCGTTCCTCTCGAGCATAAATACGCCGAATTCCGATGTTCCAAGGAACACGTTTCGAAACTTCATAATCAATCCCGACGCAGGATCGGCAGCACGTGCGCATACACGTACCTAGGTACTCATCTGGCATCTCGATTTCTCAATAATTTTCGTCGATGATCGCGTGTGGTGGATAGAGGCGCAGCGCGCGGCATAGGTGTTGCGCAACGCCGCGGGGGAAGCTTCGCGGCTCGATGCGAAAAGAACCTACGAATATCGGAGTTATTCCTTTATTTGTGTGTCAGTGGGTCATGGTAGAGAAGCATTGTCCCATACCATTGGTACGATACGATGCACGCGAGCGCACGCCCGTGAAGCCCCCACGCGTGTGCAACTGCGTGCCGCGTTGCACGCGTTACGCGACGACGCTTCTGCCATTACGCGTGGCATCTCCTGCGATGTTTACGGCTTTTAGCAGGAATGTGAAATCGTCGAATGATGTGCGAAGACACGGTAAGTAAACATGTTCATTAATGTCTCCCACGATCCACGCGTTCGATACAGTGGCCGAGTTATCTTTATCGCGTGTCTACTACCCTCGATTTCCTTTCGTCAATGCTGAGAAAACTTTCCATTGTTACGTTTTCCGCTTTGCATCGAATTTTTGCGGATTCACGATGCAGCTGGGTAAACCAGTTTCCCGCGAATCACTCGACAATTACAAGATCGATACGTAAATTGTTTCCGGTGTGTATACACGTCGGTTCAGATTGATGCGAGAACAGAGAAAATTGTTTGGCTTAACGATTGATTTATGAAGTAATACGTAATGCCGGAGAAGGATGAGCGTAATTAAGCGGTCGGCCCGATGGCGCTGCTTACTTAATTGCACCGACAAAGATAATGTTCCGTGCATTGCGTCACCGTCCAACAACGATTTGCATGAATCTGTACGTCGAATCTTGGAGATCTTCTTGTTCAGAAACACGTTACGTGATACCCTAAGAGCATCCGTCCCTCCATTTTTCGATGTTTTCCTATCGCGAGGTTTGCATAATATTATACATGTATTGTATTATAAATCAACCAGAGATTCTTCGTCGCTTTAAATAGCTTTATGCTTAAATCTTTCGAATTTACTTATTATTTATATGTTCTAATAATTATTGTTAGCTTTGTCTTTTTCATGCGTAGGAATGCATGAGAGTGCAAAAGTGTGAGAATGCTTTACATGTAAAAACTTGAAAACATAAGTAACTTTCTTCGAAAGCGCCTTTGTATCGCACACAAAGCACGTCCCGTCTGACCAGCAGAACTTAATCTACTTTCTTGCAAAGGGGATAAGTTTCTGCAATAATCTGAAACTCATCTTTTTTTTAAACTTGAAAGTTTATTGCTGCCGGATCTATTAATAAAAACGTTGGACTGTGCGAGCATGTAAGTAATAAATATTGGAAATATTAAGTATAAAAAGGTTCAACGTCCCGGTACCACACAAATTGAATTGAAATGCAGTGAAAGAATGAAAAATATTGCAATGCGATCGTACAATAGAATAATTTATACGCACGGTTTAAAACGCGTAAGGATCAGGTACTCCGAAGTGCACGATAAATTGTCGAGAAAGATGAGCGCCTCGTGAATTTTCATTGGCAATAAATCGACATCTCCCAAAGAAGAATCCCTGACGACGAAGACGAAAGCGAGAAAGAGGTTGACGCAGGTCGTAAAGATTGACGATCTTCGACGGACTGTTAATTACGCGTACGCGTTCAGACGAGCGGAGAGTGAATGGACGAGGACTGTATTACGGGCAACCAGATGTCGCAGATTTATGGAAGATCGTTGTAATATAACACCATGCCGGTGATTTAGCTGGCCGCGGAAGCGTTTCCATTTTCGTCCATTTTCTCCGGCGGTCCGACTTTCGCGGTTTCAGGACGCCGAATCAGCCGGAGCACGATCCCGTACATCTCTGCCTCTATAGATCACGAGCAACGTTGCTTGACTTTGATTGCTACAAATGCCACGGTCGGAGCACGCTCGAATTGCGATCTCTATCGCGTTCCACGATACAGTCCCCATTGATTATACGAGTTTCACATTTTCAACCGTTACGTAACAGGTGAACATTGCGAGAGAAATTTACCTTCTAAATGGCAGATACAGTTTAAAGAGACGAATGATCGCCCTAATCACATACACGCGTCTCATATATGTATTATAGTTAACCAGCGATTTTCGAGAATGCTTAATAATAATAATACATACAATAGCCGGTGGGGTCGAAGGCGTATAGGAAGTGGTGACTGTGCCGCGCTCTAACTGCTTTCGTATCACCGCGGAATGTTAAATATTGCTGAAACGTGAGTCACCGCCGCGTTGCTCCGCTAACTAGCCGACAGTACCTCTCTCTACCTTCGCCAAGCCGATTATTTATCGTCGCTACGGGTCCGCGACAATGTCTCGCGAAACGCGATCCGGATCGCGATCGCCGCTATCATCCACGTGCCGCATGCCGGTTAACAAACTTTCGTTAATTTACGTTGCCCGTATTATGCATAATATTTCCATGCGGAACCCGCCGCGGCTCATTCGAAGCGTTAACGGCTAAACAGCTTCGCTTACGTGTACTCCGCAGTCGTTTAAAGCTGGCCATTCCCAGGGGTTACGAAATAATTACATGCGAAACCGCGAACCATCATCCGCTAGAAACGCAACCAGGAAAACGTTCCCTGTTCTCGATTCATTTCTACGACCGACTTCACATTTTAGGTGTTCTTGATAGACGTTACTAAATGTAGAAACCGTGTTTGCATAAAACAGAGATTATTCGTTAAATCGAATCATTTCCTTTTGCTCCTTTCCCCATACATCCTGTCTCTATTGCTACAAATACGCTACGTCGCATGCGCATACGTGAATTATACTGTTAGTTCGTCCAAGACGAGTTCTCGTGTTTTCTTGCAAACGAGACTAAATCGAAGTCTAATATTAGACCGAAGAATGGAATGATATCAAATTTCTCCGACTGATTGTACTTACGTGGATCGATTCGTTTCCATGATTGCACATTAATGAGAGAAAGGGGGACAATAAAATAGGAAAACGACGAGCTTGATCCATGCTCTTGGATGGCGTAAAGTAACGGTCCACCGGTCAAGGCTCGCCAAGGCCTTTCATCGCTCTTGTCGACCAGACGAGCACGTTACACTTCAATCTATAATACAATAGATTTCACGATTTCGTTCCCTCGACTTATACTTGTATCCTCCTTGCCCCTTGCGATTTCTCGGTGTGGACACCTGCCTTCGCCAAGTCCAGCAACAGCGAATCTTTCGAAACTCATGTTCGCGCCTCGAGTAAAGTTTTTTAATGATATCGATATCATCGTTAGCGAACTATATATCTATAAATATGTTAAACTTAAAATGGGTGTTCCTTTTTTTCCAGTTCCATCTTTGAATGAAATTCCTCGGCGTACCATAAATGGGCACGCCTGCCTTCGCCACCCCTGATTTCATCCGCGAGCGTACAAGTTTCTCTCGGCGCTCTGGAACGCGTTACGTCATGTCGCTTCGCGCGGTACAAAAGCGGAAGCGAAATTATAATCACGACGTGGATGCTGAGTCGCAGTCGAATCTATCGTCCCATCTGTTCTTGGTCTCTGGTGAATTATTTATGAAATGTAGACTACGATCTACTGAACTCCTTCTGAAAGAAGCTGATCGATTCTACTCAGGGGATTTTCTGCTGATACAATCGAGTTGCTCGTATGCCTTTTTTGTTAAAAGAGAATTTGCAAAAGATCTTGCAAATGGTTCGGAATGATAGGTAGGAGATTGGTTAGGAGAAGCTTTCGAAGATGATGGAGTTCTATTGAAATGAAATATAATGAATTGAAAGTTTCAAGGGTTCCATCGTTCCATGCCATTTATTAGCTTCGTTCAGCTATTCAGTGTGCTATGCTATCATGGATTTTTGTTGTTCTGATGTTAGCAATCCCGGCTATGTTTGGAAACCGTCATAATCACCGCGTAATACGTCAAGTCATCGTCAGAGAGATATCCGTTTCCTCTGGCGGTGTTCACGGTCACGGTCATCGGAACCTGAACGTGACTGCTCGACGCCCTCCAAGTGGCTCGATAAACATTTAAGCCAAATTTTTTGTCGCAGGAGATTTTTTCTTTCCTACCTTAAAGTACAAACACTTCCAAGAGAGAAATCACTCGGCTCCGCTCGAACAGAAGAAATCCCGAGGAGACTCGCTCGGAGAAGCGTTGCATAATTAGTTCTTTAGTAGACGTTTAATCCGCGGAACAAACAGCGCGCTACCCGCCATCTTTGCGGCACGGAACGGACGAGTCCAGCGTAGTTAGATCCAATCGAACCGTATTTTACGACAGCTCCTTGCCCCATCGCGTTCGTTTCACATTGAAGGATAGTTCCTGATTCAACCCTGCCTGCGTTTGCTTCGCTATAAGGGCTATTGAAAACGAATCCCCTTTTCTTATCGGCCAAAGTACGATCGAGCACTCCTATAAATGTGTCGTCCGCAAGAAACTTGAAGCTTCTAGTTGGATTGGAGAGAGGAGGAAACGAGAGCCTCTGGATGGATTGAACGAGCCATCTACGGTTCCCAAAGGTGGAATGCGATAACTAGTCCTCGCTCTGCTTTTTTTTATTTGTTCGCCGTTCGAAAAGGGCGTCGAAACTGTTAAATTTATTGCTCGTTACGAGCACGGACCATCGACAGTTTCTATTAATATCTGGTCTCGCAATAGTCGGTTGAAAGATAAAACTAAAAATGAGTATTTTAAAATATATTTTTTTTTGTCGTACTAGCCACTATGGCTATGTTCTTTATATAAAAATATAAAATAATAGTTGAAAAAATATATAATAACCTTTTAAACCTTGCATTTCAGTTTAAAGACAAATTTAAAGATTGCAAACCGGAAAACGATAGTTGCAAGCCCATCTCTAGACGATCGATTGTTTCAGTGAATTGTTGGTGATTTTTCTTCGTACACGCGGGAAATATACTTTACACATATTTCACTTGTTAGTAGGTCCGAACGTAAGAGTCTCGATACTTTTGCGAAGATGAGTCTATGAAACTCAGCTAAGGTCGAAACGCGTGTCTGGCCGCAACAGCACTTCGAAGTATTTGTAGCGATTTATGACGTGTTCCGATCGCGATGATCATTCGGGAGAAATATGAATTGCACTCGGTATCAATTTATGGGGGCTTTTGAGCGAATCAGATGCGATCGTTTGGAAGATGGGAGGCGCTCGCATAGCGTCTTATTATCATTATGTTCTATGTTCTACGTTCAGTTCGAGCGAAAAAGTGCTTGTGGTAAACAATCGATAAACATCGCAAACATAAAAAAAAGTGAAGACAAGTCTCTGTTTGTCGTTTCGACTTTCGAAATCGAAAGTCGACTACCACCTGTAACGAGTGATTTAGTGTGGCGATCTCGAACCAGGAAGAGAACTCATCCGCCTACAAACTGTTGCGGTCGGTCTCGTAACGACAACGAATCTCGATAAGTATCGTTACGAAAGCGAACTCGTAATAGTTGTCCGAAGTACCGATATCGACGTAAAACAATTGGTCAGCGAGTAGCATAGGTGCACCGTGATTTTCTCGCACGGGCAGCTTCACTTTGGTTTTATACGACCCTCGTCGAAACACGGGGAACAAATGTGGCGTTCTTAATTTCTCCTCGCTTACTTGCTCGGATAGAATATCTCGGACGACTTTTTTGCTGGTAAATTTCAGACTCAGTTTATTTTACAAAATGTACATATATATAGAGGTTCGGAGTTCAGCAGTCAGCCAATCGGCGAGCTGCTTGATTCCGCGAGGGGGTGGTCGCTACCTTCCGGTGGGGGTAGGGCAACGCAGCACAACCGTTAGGGTAACCTATTCGAGGCTATTTGACCTAACGGGACCCGTGATTGGGATTTTTGGGTTTATGATACGTCAATAGCTATTGAAGAAAAACATGAAGAGGTAAACTAAGTTTTCTAGCAACCTTTTAACGCCTTAATCCCGGTTAAGAAGTTAATGAGAAAAAGTAACAAATAGAAATTGGGACTCTTCAAAAATAACTAATAATATGCGACCGTAGCATAAACCTGGTTCGACCATATGTTTCGAGGACGGAACAACCATAAACACGCGATTAGAATTTTTAAATATCATTTTTAATGCCATCTGTCTCTAGAGTTGATTCTACTACATGTTTTCGAATACCTTAATCGCCCAATTAGGAGTCTGATTTTTAAAATTATTATCCTAACGATTTTATCAGAATATTTTAATCGGCAAGATGAATCGACTGTTTGTTATTGCGCAGTTGCAGCAAGTAAGAGTGAGTAGCTGCTGTTGCATGTAACGATAAAAGATATCTCGAAATCATAGTTGCCGCGATGTTACAATGGATAACAGAGTTCCGATGGAAAAAAAAAGAAGGCTCACCGATTCGATGTAATATCCTCCGCATCCTCAGCAGCCAATAGCTATTGCCAGTCGTATGAAAGTGATTGCGGAAGTACGCGGCATTAGACGGTTTACATGAGCTATGGCAAATGATTAGCATCGACCATTTGGTTGTTAATTAATCGCATTGTGAGGTGGAACGTAGATTCGACCGTTGATTGGGAATCGCGCGCGAAACGCGAGCCATTCCACTCTTTGGATTACTAATGAGCTTATGTCACGTAGTGAACGTCCCTCAATTAGCGCCAGAAAGGCGCATCGGGCTACTCGTTGGTAGAAGGAAGCGATCCTATAAATCATAATTTGAGATCTAAAATGTTAAACAGGTTGAGGTCGAAGGATGAAGATGTGCTTCCTGGTCGTCGATGAAAACGTCGTCGATGTTGGATGATTCAAAGAATTTTAGATATTAATCAATAACTTGTCAGTCATACAGTGTCGTCATAGAGAGTCAGTCATAGAGAGTCGCACCAGATCCTTTTTTCCTAACCTTCTTACCAACGCGCGACGACGCATTCCCTTCCCATGCTGCAGACCATGGAAATAATTAAGCCGCCTGGCATATCGACTAGCGTTTAGATAAACGTTATACATACCGATGAGCCTGATTGACAGTGACACAGTTACGAGCAACCTTGTATCTCGAACCGAGGTGCGAGAAGTGCGTCGATTATGCGTGGAAGGTACTCGCGGCTATTGCGCGTGCGTCGCTTGCCTTTGGCTGCTTTAGCTCGCGTACGGCATTTCTCCCGAGTACTTTCGATCGGTCAGAGGAGAAATAAAATATCGTCCCAACGCTTATTCACTTTATTCAAGATAAGCGGAATCTTTGCGGAATTTCGTATGGTCCGCAAGTGTTAACGACTAGTAAAACACGAATTCGATTAGATTATTGATGAGCAAGGTACGCGTACGTGCGCTCTCTTCGCCGTTTTCGAGGATCTTCCTGTTTATTTTAAGACGGAACAGGTAATAAATGCCACATCCAAGGTTGGTGCTAGGGTCGCTTGAACGGTTCGTCGATATTCATGGAGTGACTCACGAATTCTTTGCTCCATTTCAATTCCGATGTTTCAGACGAGATTCCATTTACCGCTGCGGGAACTGGTTGAACCATATTTTTCTAGCTTTTTTTTTTACCATTTCACGGAACATTAACACGGATTTAATATGAATAATATCAGTGTGGCGATACGGTTTCTTCGAGGACAGCCGAACGCGAACACCGTGCAAGAAGGTGCTCGTGTAGATTCGTTGTCATGTGTTATGTCATAGCTCGGGTGGTATACTTCGCAATGGTCGTTTTGCGGCTGTTTTTAGTTCGCTCGAGAACACCACGGCTGGCGCCCCTTCTTCTTTACGAGGGCAAAAAGAAAAAGAAAAAAGAGAAAGAGAAAAGTTTCACCTCGGTCTCGCGACTTTTCCTACGACCTCGTTTTCGCATCTGTCGATGTCAAATGAAAATCGCGCTCGGCTCGGTTCCCGAAAACCGCCACCGGCATACTGATCGATCGATCGATCGATCGTTCGCCTTCACCTTTCGATGAGATATCGCGAGCCGCCAAGGCAACAAATTGTAATTGATTCCTCGGCTCTAAGCAATATAATACCAATGCGGCCGAGAAGGACGCGAGGCAACAAATCATTGCATAACTAACGCCGGTCACGCTTCACGGAGTGATGCTCCTCATTTCATCCTCTCTTTGGCCAACTTCTTGGTCGTTTCCTTGATACCGACGCTTCCGTGGATATGAAATTGGCAGCGCGTCGACAAGATTTTCGCGCCTTCATCGCGTTCATTGCCAAACTATAGGTAGAAAAGTAAAATAAGAACAGGAAACCACAGATGGTCAACAGTGACTCGTTGACGGCGCAGATGAAATTTCGCTCTGAAATTTCATCGAGGAAAAGGTAGCTGGTTTGGGTTTGGAACAAGCTGTTCAGCGACAGCTTACGCCAACAAACTCGTTGGACGCATTTCGAGCATTCGCGCTCGAAGGATGCAACGAAACTACCGACAAAACTCCGCCGAGAAAACCTGTAAAAATCCATATCCTTGAAGACGACCATGAAATACCTCGAGGAGAACCACGTCGGGTTTCTGTGTATTCGAGAGATAATATGCAAGATCCGTGTGACAAGTGAAACGGTTCGATCGCGTCCAGGGGCCGAGCGGATGCTGATTATTCTTAATGTTAAGGGGGGCACAGGAAAAAATGACCGATAGACGCCGGTCACGCTGCGCTCGTAGGAATGGCATCACATTTTAATTAGTAAACAACCAAGACGGAATGCCCGTCACACGCCTGGCAGTAAAACGATTATTTCGCCATTACACCTGACGGAGAAGCATCGTCCCTGTGTGGTGTCGTTTAACCCGTGGGTACGCGCGGTCTCTTCTACGGCTCGATCAAGGACCAATGGAAACTTTTCAAGTGTGCCTTCGCGGAAGAGAAAACGAGTTCCTGCCCTGCCACTATATCTCCGCCGAAAAATCGCTACATCTTCTTCCGACGACCATTCAAATGTAAATTTCTCGAAGATTAGGAATTATGGATACGAGCGTATTTTTAATTTCATTCGGATGGTGCTACTTCTGAAAGGAATTTAGGGCAAGAATGTCTCGTGTACGACCATTGCTTGTTCCAACGATTCCTGAATAATAGACGCCGCAATTTCTGCAATCAATATTTGAGGCAGCAATGATACTGAATAAAAAAGACCCCTTACCGCGCGTACGAGTTTCACAAGAGGGTCGCGAATGAATAACTGCCACTACCGTGTCCAACCAATCGGGCAGTTTTTACTTGAGGATTGCCTCCGCTTCTATACGCTTCCAACCGTAACGAAAGTGTGAAGTTTTAAACAAACCTATCTATTAGAGTCAAGAAATTGAACTTGTGCCTTGACAAATATTGTACGAGTATCATCCAGTAATACAATGCAACGAGTTTTCGATACGCAACGATGCGACACGCTGAAACGCAACGAGGACGCGCGTCAAGATGAACGGGCGAATTAAAGAGGGAATTGCTCTTTGCGATGATCGAAATCTGTGAACATTGGGTCACCCGAGGTTTCTAGGTGATTCGATAGCGATACTCTGCGTCCACAGGAGCGCGATGCGTGCACGTACACGCGCACCTGTGCGCTCGCGTGCAAGCAGGAACGCGCTTAGTACCCGTTGCAGTCCGCGGAAGACGAGAGAGGTGAACGAAATGTGTGTCATACGCTTGTGGCGTGTGTGTCTCATTGTCATTCGGCGTAGTGCGAGTGCAACGATGTTCGTGCAGCCGGTGCGATGCAGCCTCGTGCAAGAAACGCAGATGGACGGTGGCAATGTTAAATTCGCGATAGAGGCGCGACACGACACGACAAGCCGCGACACGACAGGACACGACAGCGACAGGACGAGCGCAGACGTGACTAATCGGTTGCTATTAACGTATACCGTCGCAACATGGGCTCTTTTTTCTATTCCTTTCGCGCGGTATTTAAATTCCAGCCCGTTACTGTTTCTATTAGTTTTTAAATAGTCGATACCAAATTTATTACCACTAAATGATTGTAAACTCTGTATGCATAGTGCGTACAAGGAGTATTGGAGCATACTTATATTTTTCAATTAACGATCACCTACATCATGACATGTATTCAGAGTGGTTGATTTTTGAACGCGAAAATATGCGTTAAAAATCAAAACTTGCGTATTAAAAATGAAGAAATAAATATAATTCACCTCGAAAAGGGAAACCGATATTGTCTACAGTTAATGTAACAGACGCAATAGTGCATTTTATTAGATCCCCAGTGAGTCACGTTCTGTGTTATCATTAAATAAACAGAAATACGTTTTGTCCCCTCAGCTTTCGCGGTGGTGTATGCACGGCGCATTAATTCGGATTAAACGTGGTAGACTTAAGGTTTGTACACTTAACGCACGATTGGCTCCAGCATAGAAAACAGCGCGACAATGCGAGGCAATAATGTGCGTTCGTACGCACATTATCCGTTATCCTTTGTCCTGCTGTCGAACAGATCGGTTATTCATCGCATTCCATCGACGCGGCATGTTGTTAAACCGATCTCGGCTTTTTGCATTCTTATAAGACGCTCCTGATCGTCCAATTTGAGAGACAATGGCCTAGTTCCCGGGCGGCGTGCGCGCGCGCACGCGAGTATGCGCCGCCCCTCACGGCCGCCGACCGAAGAAAGTTGTCTCTCGCTCGACGCTTCGGTTATCGAGTTCGATTCTTCCAGTTTTCTTCCTACAAACTCTTTCAGATTCCAACCGATATCGGACTCCCGTTTATTTAAGGAACGGCGACCAGTGCCAGCTGGGTTCCTGATAAAAGCGGCCGAGTACTTAGATCCGTCTTTCCTAATTTAATCTATCTACTTTTATATTCACCGATTGTGTCCAATTTTGTTAGTTTTATCGTACAATTGCTTAAGATTTCTTTACATACACACAGTATCATTATAATGATATCATTAAGTTAATTAGTTTATATTCATTTATTATTTAATTGCCCCAAAAATTATAATGTTTGATAGCTATATCTTCAAGTTTGCCTCGTACACGAACAATGTCACTTTTGGAAAGAATTTCTTTGTAATTTGTAACGTTTACGAACGCAAGAAAAAAACGTTGCATTCCTATCAGCAGGAATTCCCGTCCTCCGTGTTTTATCGCATTCGCGCGATTCCAATTATCACCATATCCAGGTAAGAGGGGGTAGGAATATTTTCCTCGTTAAATCAGCCAGAGTTTCTCATCGTGTCCGTTTAAAAGAGACAATTGCCATACATCTGCAGAAAGTAAGCGCGGCGAGTGGGTTCGTCCGGTATGCTAAATTGATTTCACTCCGGTAGAAATTCTATTTCCGAGTCGGCGCAGTTCCGACGAAGAATCGAGAATAGCCGCGCGACGGACGAGAAATTACCATGAGCCGGTTGAAATCGACCTGCGATTCCGCGGCTGCGAACGGTCGCAAGTCGTCGAGGATTTCACTATTTTTTTCACAAGCTCGCAGGCGCGACATCGTCGTACTGGCGCTTAAATCTCGGCCAGCCTTCCGTGTAAACCGCGATGAAAACCGTTCTTGCTTTCACGCTCGCGATTCGCCGTCATAGCTCTTCCGTCCACGCGCTAAGTCATTTAGCGCGCGTGATCGCCGCGTCGACTGTTACGCGTGCGTTCTGCGCGCACGGTCGATGCTCGTGTTTTAAATCGGCGAGACACGGATAAATAAACGACACGCGTGTACCGTTGCATCGACGTGTTTATCAGTGCCGACTGGTTAAATTTCTTCCAACTAAATAGTGGCCTACACGCGAACCGACCATTTCCAACCGTCAATCAGAGAACGGTTTAACGATATCGCTTCTAACCTCGAAACGATTCGTATGTACAGATACGACTCATGCTCGATTATTACTATTATTATTATTATTATTATTATTATTATTATTATTATTATTATTGTTGCTGTTGTTGTTGTTGTTGTTGTTGTTGCTGCTATTATTATTACAGTAGGAAAGCAGGCTCTTTTTTCTTCTATTACTGGGTAGTGGATTCGTATTTATAGATCGTTCTGGACTCCAGACGGTATTTATAGATCCTCTGTCGCGTTGATCTCTTTAACTACCGAGTCCAGTAGGCGGATAGGAAAGCTAGCAGCGGACGGCTACGGAAGAGCTGTACGAGAAAAAGAACCGTCTTGCATACCGACCGTATCTCGAGCAACTGGAAACGTTGCGGGAACGAGGAGCATATCCGACTTGGAAGATTCTTTGCACGCCTCGAATATGCTAATTATTCGACACGAATTTACCCATATGCTCCGCGTCTTCGATCCTTCTCATTACATTGCGTGTTTATCGTCAACATAGTAGGCGGACGCGAGTATTACACGTAGAAATAAAAGGTAAAATGGCACAACCTTGAGACACGCGCAAGAAGCCGCCTTGTTCTTGGGTTCGAAAGACACTAGCCTCGCGAACGTACCATCCGATGCCTGTTCTACTGCGTAAACTACCTACCTGTTCGGTATCGAAATCGACGTGCAACTGTGTTTAATGCATCCAAATAGATCAGTCGAAAAATATCTGTCTGTGAAATTTTACGATTTCTGTAGCATTACGGGATTATATAACAGAATTATTTAAATGCTTTTGGCTATTTTCTCTCGCTGCATAAAAACTGTATTCCTTCAGCTTGGTTATTTATCAGCTTTGAACTTGTTGGGTATATGGAACTTTAATTTTCATTACAACACACATCAATTTATTATTTAAATGATCGTGTACAATTATTTGTTCGGTATTATTCTTGAAATTGACATTGAAAGGCATCGATCGGACAAACGTGCCATCTCACTTTAGAGTAAAGCGTCTCGGTATCTGCGTTTGAACGAGGGGTGGATGTAGCGTACAGATGGCAGAGAACGATGCTTTCGTAACCTGATAGGTGGAGCTAAACGCAATGGGGTTGGAAATTACAGTCTACCGGCGCGCAGCAATTTTTCCCCTGAATCGAGCGTGTAATTGATACAGATCGTCGAGTGGTAGCAGGGACGAGACGATGCCATTATTGCGTGCGCTATCGCGGGAGATATTTTCTATTTCTGGATGTTCTCGGTTATTTATAGACGATCGCCGGACGTCTCTCCGCGCGGCGTGTAACGAGCCTAGGAAAGCGAGATCTTACGTGAAAGCCGTTAAGGCCGTTTTCAACCTGGCGCCCGCAGAACCCGCCGAGAGAAACTATGGCACCAGCCGAGGATCCACCGACACGCCGCTTCGAAAGGTCGTGGAAATGTCAACAAACGTGCTTCGGCAAGGACGCTGCCAATGGTGCGTTACGATTTACGTGCGTTTTCATGAGCAATCGCGAGCCGCGGAATTCGAGGCGCGACCGCTATCGATGGGATTCGCCTCGATTCGCCAAGACTTTTATTAATGCCCGTCGATTTAGTTGTTCGACGATTAATCATATCTCGGAGCACGAGTAAATCCGGTTGTTCTGCTCTTGGGAACATTTCCGCCGGTGTTTCGTGTAAACGCCGTGTAAAACTTCACAAGCTTCATCACTTGTTTTATCTTACAACTAAGTCGATTGAACATTTTTACCATTTTTCATCTCACTCTTTAAGGAAAGAAAAAGTCACGTCGACTCACTGAGTAGCTGTACGCCGAGAAAAACTCTGCTGTACATACGACTCGGTCGTTGAAAATATAAAATGCAATAAAATAACAAAGATATGTCAGATTTAATTTTTTCACAGTGTAATAAACTAGCAGGAATACGGGAAGCAAGTTATAAAATATTTACTTCTTCGTCGTCAATATTTTTCGTGTTTCTGATGTCACATGCAAGAAATGCGCCATCGTAATCACTGACACGTAATACACGTAATACGTTTGGTTAATTCCACGCAATACTTGAACTATTCAAAGTACACAACCTACAGCAGCTTATTTTATGAATTAATCGCCCCCGTGTTAGACACGACGAAAGGGTTAATTATTTCTGACGCAGTAAAACGTCCTTTCGCTTCTCTTGTCTGAACAAGTGAAACACGACCGAAACCGTCGAGTTCGTCTGATTCTATGTATATACGTTACCTCTCTGTTCGTTCGATTTGTTGATAACAATGCGTCTGCATTTCCCGCGTCCACGAGCATCGACGCACCGATACCGTTGAACAGACGCTGTTTAATCGACCGATTCTCCGGCTGCTGTCCCGTTCTTAGAGCTACATACGGATCGCGCGATCTTTAGACCCGATCGGGCAGGCAAACCAGTCTTTAACTGTACAGATGATCTACGTGGCGCGTCATCGAGTATTTACATAACAATTATTGTAAGTTATATTAATTTAAGTAGTTTAGCGCGAGCCGCTCTGTGATGTCACCGAGTTCTGCGGAATGGCGTGCAAATGGTTTTCCCAAACGGAAATCGAGTCGATGACGGTGGAAAGTAAATTAATAGGAACGAAAGGAACGTACAGTTTTTCGGTCATTTTTTCACGCGTCCATGTTCGTGTACAATCGGCTGGAACACAATAAACGTAGCACGACCGCACGGTTATTGAAATGCTACCGTTCCGTTCGAACGTAAGCGGCAACTGGAACGAAAATCCCCGTGGCAGTGGAACACGCAGAACGGCACGGCGATATTCCACGTAACGCGCGCGTCGTTACGGCTAAAATCGATGTATCGACGACCTTATTTCCTTAAAACGTACAAGCAAGCGTTGACCGAGCACCATTTCTGTGCTAGCGGGTTTTACGTGCTCCGCTACTGTGATTCATATAACCGTACGCTCCGAAGGAAAAAGAATCAGGACAATTTCTGTCTCCGACCATCGCGTACCACCATCGCGTTACGATCACGACGATCTAACACCGCGAATGGAGGAACGCGAATCCGAAGGTTTGAAATCTACAATCGATTATACCGATCTTTTAGCACCCGCGGTCCGCAGAATCCTTGCCCAAGGACTCGGGCTACCCTCTCCCATCTTCCTTCTCGATGCAACCAGCCTCTAAATCGGGAACACGACACATCGAGTCGAAAGTTAAGCATTGCACAACGATCCACAACAGTCGCAATATCGCAATATCTTCCGTCTTACATGGCACGCCGGCTACGTAAATCGTTTAGAAGCGTGCTCCAATATCTCGGAGCAGCTCGGCTCGGACGTATGCGAGTGTGTCGAAAGTTGAACTTTTTAAGGACTCGTTATGAATTTAGCGAGAGTACCAGTTCGAGGAAACAATCCACAGTGCACGGCCTGATGAAATTATTCGACCGCGAGGAAAGTGAGAGCCACCACCTTTTCGATGTTCCATGCGTCCGTAACGATGTTCGTAACCTACCTTGCGCTCGCGAGACGATAATGTCGCGACAAAGAACGTGGCGGCGGTGTCGATGAAGGGACAAAGTGCGAGCAGTGGTGTTCCAGCACCCGAGGTAGGGAACAGAGTCGAATGAAAATTGCTGGGAAATACAAAGCGCGATGAACTTGTTGCTAAGGCCCCAATAGCGCGCGTCGAGTCTATTCAAGCTGTCACCAGCCGTGTTTCCATATGAATGAAAATTATTAGAACCACGCGAGGTGAACGTTTCGATAATGAAATCGATATCGTCGACTCACTTGACCAGAATCCTCCAGAAGCAGCCAAAGCTGGAGCCGTTTGGCACTTCGCTCGCGTACGATATAGTCATTTCCTGCCTGACCAGGTACACACTGTCGTCCCCTGTCGCGTTTCTATTTTCTTCCTCCTGGCTCGGTTCCCCGCGTCACTTTTGTTACGATCGTTCGGTTTTAGTTGGTACCTCTCGCACCGTGCCGTTGGTGTTTCCGGTGGAGGAATCTGTACACTCGCGCACATGCGGCGCGCGGGCCGCCGTTTCTCCTCTTCGATCCTTGATGATCGTTCGCTCGATTTACCCGGTTTCTATCAGGTGGTTCGCGTACGGCTTACCATCGGGAAGCTCCTAACACGATTAGGCGGAACCAGCTGACCGGACGGACTGACTGTCTGCTGACTGAGCTCCGCTGATAGACGACAGGACCAACGGAGAACGGGGCCCGGCCGTGCCACCTCCACCTGGGCCCCAGTGCCGTTTTCACCTGCCCGGTAACCCTGCTCCTTTCTTCTTCTTTTCTCATTCGATATTTCAACATGTTGCTTCTCTTCCTATTCTATCTTTTCAAATCTTTTCAACGCTTTATTCTTTTTTCCGTAGCGACTTCCTCTCCCGATACTTCATTCTATGTACATTATTGGTTGTAGATAGTGTTGTGTGTAGTGTCGAAGATTCGTTAAAGGAGCTCGTGTTTCACTCGTAACTTAACATCCATTAACGTGCAACGGTTCGCCAGGTTTTATCCACTTTGCATTTGGTATTCAGTTTGCCAAGCAAAAAGATCGTTGTGTGCAAAATATTTCCCTTGCTAATCACGGTTCCTGAAGACGAGGCCCCGAGGCGAACAGATCTACTCGAAAACGATCGCACCAGTTGCCATCGTCAGTTTGGCGAAGGGATTCACGATGGATTCTTTAAAAATCAATGACTCGCCTCACCTTTCAAATGTATCAGCTTTCGAACCAAGTAAAAGGCGAACGTTTCTAGTTCTGGCGTTTAGGTCTCTGTTCCGTATTAACAACAGCAACGATTTTCACTCTTATTTAAATTATCGCGTCTACCGGTTTTTCGTTGCTGCTCGTCGATAAATTTCTAACCGAACCATCGCCCGTGGTAATGGTGATCCTCGAAATTCGTAATAATTCTTGAAAATATTGCTGAACTCCTTACGATGTCGCTCTCATATACTGTTCTAAGAACTTCGAACGTTTTGCGGAAGTGTTCTTCGAAAAGGGAGTTGCCATTTTTACGGCACTGTCACGACGTTCGAACGCCGCAACATCGCGGTTCTCGCGGTTCTCGCGGTTCTCGCCTTACCCGAGCACTTTAACCCGCCATCTCGTAGTCGATGCTCGCACTGTTCTTTCACCTTGCCATGTCCTAGCCTGCGGCGGACTTACAGACCTCCACCTGGTACCATCCACCGGTCACCTGTTGCCATTTTCACGCACCATTTTCATACGGAGAAATGTACGGCTCGCTTATAAATCGACTTACTTCTTCACGCATTCCTAGAAAAAATATGCTCCCCGAGTTTTCGTTCAAGAAAGATCGTTTCTTAACAATTTGGAAACAATTTGATAAGACTATCCGCGCGTCGGTGCAAGTATGATACCAAGCGTTGGGATAATACTTTTAACCGTATTGATTGATACTTGGCTATGAAAGCCTGGTCTTTAATTGGTTTAGCTAACCCATTCACCGCCAGGTAAATTTAGACCGTCTTGTCGTGGATATGAAAGATTTATTTTAAAGGAAACATGGAATTTCACAAAATCTAAATATTAAGTCACAGATATAATGCTGTAATGGCATTTAAAGACCCGCCTTTCTAATAATCCCTATAAACTTATTCCAACTGCAATCAACCTAAAGTTGTAGTGCAAACTACGAAATATCTCAGCGAACGGGTTAATCGCGTATACAGATATTCAATTAATCTTTCTGTTATGTACGAGATGTTGAAAATTATAAGATGGGCCGTTGACGTCACTGACCGGCATCCGCAATAACAAGTGAAAAGAAAAAGACGCAGGCTTCGTCATCGCACGTGTTCGCCGCGTGCATTGAAACGAGCTTCGATTGCAGGCAAGTTAATTCGAGGAAGGAGCGTCCTTTTTTTTGCTGACATAATCGACGGAAACCGATCGAACGGGAAGAACATCAATCGAGTGTCACGTGACGTGATATATTTAACGGCACCTTTTACACAAGAGTAAAATGGAACGCGTACAATTAAACGATACACTTCTGTAAGGTACGATCGAACCGATCATGTTTTAATATCCTTTTGCACGTTGTAAACGATGTTCGCCGATGTCTGGAATAGTTTCTTCTCGAATTCAGTGATACGCATTCGTATGATGTTCGTGACGCCATTTTCGCCAAGATTACAGGGCAGGGAGAGGAAAGTCTCGTGGCAAACCTCGTGATGACCCTACCGATAAAATTAGAGGAAAAGAATCGCTGGATCGATATATTAAAATATTATTTTATTCTGAAAAGTTAGAGAGTTTAAATTATTATAATTTACTGCGTAGGATTTTCTTGGTACCGATTACATAGGAATCGATGACCCTCAGTTTGATTTACGATTCATCTGAAATTCTTACGCAGTAGAGTTCGGCCGCAAAAAGTAAGCACTTTTAAGTTTAAGAGTGGTATGGATGGTGTTTTATACCTGAATCAAGGTTGAAACCGGTATAACTCTCTGTGAATTGTTCAGGATAGCCGCCACGATGTCGCCAACCGAGAGGCCAACCGCTGTGTTGGAGTACCCTTTCAGACATCTCACAGTAGGGCCGCTGGAACGGAAAAATATCGTTTCATCGTCACGTTATAAAGGTACATACGGGAAACATCAACTTCAACATCAACATTAATTACTAGAATATTATTATATGTATCGTCTACTTGTTAGAAAGTGGACTGTTAGGTTAGAAGGTGGATCGGAAAACGCAAGTATAGAACTCACAGTCTAACCACTTCCTTGGAAATTTCGTACCATCGTTCCTCGTCGGTCTCGAGGCCAATATTCGGCAAGATATCGCGAAACTGCACACCTGCGACGTTTACTCCGGACCAGAGCGGAACTAGGAAACGTCGAACGGATATAAACAAACGCGATACGTAACGTACAGTTTGCTTTCACCTTCGGCGAAACGCGAAGAATCGGATCACGAAGAATTCGCCGTGAACGTTGCCGATTTCGAACTTACCCTGACTCTCACCATGTTCACCGATAATATACGCGTGAACCGAGCTAGGCGCAATTCCTAGGCGATCGGCGATTAAGTAACGAAACCTCGCTGAATCGAGATGAGTCCCACTTCCGATTACACGGCAAGCAGGTAGTCCGCTCACTTTCCACGTTACCCACGCCAAAATGTCAACTGAAAGTAAAAGGCTTTCTTTTTACAGGTGCACCTTAACATTGTTCTCCTTTCGGGAATCTCGTTGCAGATTAATTATTAATTATTAATTATTAATTAATTATTAATATAATCTAATCTAATATTAATATATTATTTAATATAATATTTATGGTACGCTTTTTCATAAAGCAGCTGAATTTAGTTTTTCCCACCGATTCTATTGTTCATTTCATCGAATAAATCAGTTGCTTCTTTCGGTTCCATTAAAACTTAACCTGGGTTACTGACGATCAAGAACACAGCGTTTGGACTGTAGCCAACCAGAGTTGGTATTATATTCTTAAATATCTCCGAATTTCGTTGCACCAAGTCCAACCTCGTTTCGCCCTTCACTTGCCTCACTCCAGCAGCGATGACGATCACCTTCGAATTGCTCGTGATGCAAAAATCTGAAACGATATTCTGCTTATTCTCCCATCTATCCGATCAAACACCCCCGTACGAAACTGTTCGCAAATGAACTTTCTCGAGTATTACTTAAATATTACTCACAAATAAACACTGTTACCTGTGTCGAAATCTATCCTCGGATCTCCTAAGAATACCGAGCCGTGGCTGTAATCCATCCCTTCGCCTTCCAGCTTCTTCGGAAATGCATCCACCATCGCGATGTGTGAAGTTATGTTCTGCGATATGGCAATAAATGAAAAAAAGCATTACTCGCGACTGCCGTCGACTTTCAGTCGGTGGGAATGGACGCAACGCGAGGACATTTTCCACGACTTGTATCATACTCCTGAACAATGGCCACGCGGATATTTCGCTTTCCACCTGCACCGTGTACGAAACTTTCACTCGTCGGTTCAAAGTAAACCGGGTGCACCTATCGAACGTTCGATAAGTCGCTGTTTAACCCCTTCGACACGGATGACACGCATCTAGTCTTTCCTATTCATAATACAAGATATCCGTAAGACGTCTCGTCCAAAATGTTGTACGAACGATATACAAACAAGGGACATTTTCTTATAGGAAGTAGAACGATTCAAAAGTATTGTAGTTGAAATACGAGAGATGGAACAAAGTGCAGGCGGATCACGAGTCGGGGGTAGAAAAGAGATGCCTGAGAGGGATACCTGGAAAAGAAGCGAATTCGCGATAGCAATGCCGACCATACCGGAGCCTACGACCGTCACTTTGTGACAGCAATCACGTACTGGCTCTGAAAACTTGCACAGCAGTTCTTCCTTTAAACATGGTGGTCTGGAATAAGGAAATGTCATTTTATCGAAACACTGGCACAAGTTGTCCTGATATCTTGTTCACCAATACATTTGTTGTACTACATATGATACATATGAAATAATCGACTGTCCCAAATTGTTTGCAACGTACGTTACAATCTTTCGTACTCATTTTGTGTGTAATCGGTCCAAATAAATCCAACAAGTCCAATAAATCAGTACCGAAGGATCGTATTGGAGGGGTTACGCGTTTGAGTTTCGACTTTGTATTCGTTGCCTTATTTTACTTGTAAACATTCTTCTTCAGAATGATTAGAATGAAATGAGACAAATATCGCTGACTATTTCTACGTTATAAAATAAAATTCTTATAAAGTACATTTATGTAAATTCGAAATCGTCAATTCTTTAGTTATCCAGACAACTTGGAACACGCGTTTCATGCATCAAAGGAACCCAACGATTAACCAACGACTGGGATACTGTCAGATGGCGAAGATATGTCGCGTTGGTGACGAGGAACAGAAAAACGGGCCGCTTACACGAAACTGACCGCTCTCTGTAAATCGGATCCAGCGCTGGCGTCCTTGCCGAAGTCAGCGGACGCAAATTTCTTCGTTCTTCCGCCAGCAAATACTTCCCTCAGTACTGTTGGCGGTAACGTCCGACGGAACTGTCTCGTGGCCATGCATCTTCTCGCTATCAGCCGCGCTGTACGTTTCAAACATGTGGGTAGCAACGAAATCGACAGTACGCGCGACAAAACCATTGCTCCTGTCACCCGTTGATTTTGCTTAATTCCGGCGATCTATCTCTCGGTGATGGGAAATGTCACATTACACACGGTTGATTGACGTCTCGCGGAAAAGAAGGCGCTGGCGGTCATAACGCGTCTAGTGAATCGCCATTGCGCCGATTTGCCAATTGTTAAACAATCCATGGTTACAGGGATTCTCGATCGAGTTGGTTCGCGCGATAATGACTGGTTTTACGATACCGATTAACTTTTCCACGAATCTGGTAACAGAACCGGTCGCTTTTTGCGGTGTTCATACTTAATATTTTCGAGATTTATTAAAACACTGGTATAAATGTACAAGACAATTTATAATATCTGCGGTAACGCTAAGGCTCCGTTCGTGGCTTAGATTAAGTCTACGAAAGTAATTAATGCGTGTTTCTTGAGGTAGACATTTAAATATTTTGAAATTCACTCGACTTCTTTGATAATTGTGCTGAACGGTTTAAATTAAGGAACATCTTCGGTTTTCATCGAAAGTTCTGGCCGATGAACAATTTACCGTACATCTTTCTACTATTACTCGTGATCGAGTATCTTGCCTTGCATCTAATCATAACTACGTACATAATATAATTGTCATTAAACTACAGAGGTTCATAGGAATCCATATTTTGATAAATATAACTGGAGCATACTAAATATTTATGTTGTATCGTATGCATTTCAAATGTTTCGTGAATTTAAAGATTTCATAAATACGCGAACATCTAGTCTGAATATCACATTAAATTAGTCGGATGAAACAGAGAATTTGTCGCATATGCAAAACATCGAAATTAATACTTTATGGTCACGCAAACATACATATCTTTCTGAACAAAGTTCCACGTCTATTGAACTGACGTCTATATCTCAGCACATTCATATGATTTAAATGGATTTACCTAAAATTTAAATAATTTCGATAGCTCTCTTTCAAGTACCGATCGCGTAAAACTACAAGTACAAGGAAAACGTAAGTAGAAACGAAAAGTACTTGTCGCAGAGCAATACTTTGTGTGCATGTTCACAAACACGCGTGTATACGCTAGATTGAATCGCAAGATAAATGGTTCTATTTATCCAGAGAAAATTGTTACTCCAACGCGCGAAACGGGACGAATTGGTCAAAACTTCAAGTCTTTCTGCACGTCGTGCATCATGTTCGCAGATTTCTGCAAAAGTCCCGTCTCGTCATCCGTTAGCTTCTGTTGGACAATGCAGTTCACACCGCTCTCGCCTAATGTGCACGGCAACGACAGGAACACGTCTTTGTCGATCCCGTGGTAACCCTGAAAGTCACGAGGCGTCGTCAAGTTCATTGCTCAACCCGGCGACCGATAATTTCGGGGACAAAACACTTTTTTTTAACGTCTAGACGCTTCGGTAGCTGGTTTTGCAATCGGCGACGATATTACGATCACGTGCAGCTTTCGAGCGTTGTGCAAGAGAAACGAGTTATCGACTTACGGTAACCAGCGTAGATACAGCGTGAACTTGATTCGAGTTTCGCAATATCGCCGAGGCGAGATTCGCAACGCTCAAACCGATGGCCCACGATGTGTAACCCTTTAGCTTGATCACCTCATACGCGCTGTCCACCACCTGTTTGTGTAAATCTCCCCAATGCTCCGTGTCCTTGTCGGTACCCACGTTCTCGTTCAGGTCGCGCAGTCTAACACCTGCGACGTTGACGCCAGACCAAACCGGTACTAAACAGATCGATTAAATTCGATGGGTACTCTTATCTATTATATGGTACTATTTAATCCGCTGATACTAGTAATATGTAAACGATTATATAACAGTACGTAACAATGCTCTTACGGTTTCACACTTGTTCCACGTGAATTCGGTTAAATAATCATGATCAAAGTTTAATCCCCAGATAACGCATAATTATAATTTAGCGACTAGTCTTATCATAGATAACCAATATTAATCAGCTATGCGCACTGCAGTAAAGAGACCAGTTTCTAGCCTGCTTGGGGTCCATCAACGTTTGCCTGAGCCGTTCAGCAAGTATTCAAAGGTTACAGAACGATCTGTATGTAAGCGTTCAAAGAGGCCAGGGGAGAAGGTAGCTTTAAACGGCTCACAATGGTGGCCTTTATTACGGGAACGCAGAGAATCTTGGAAAATTCTTCACGTACCGCTTGTGTCACCGTGCTCTCCGATAATCCATCCGTGGCAGGAAGTAGGCGCGACGTTCAGTTTCTGAGATAAAAGGAAACGGAATCGAGCGGAGTCCAAGTTGGTGCCGCTTCCCAACACGCGGTTCTTTGGCAGGCCAGAAAGCTTCCACGCCACGTAGGTCAGAATGTCTACTGGGTTCGAAACGATCAGGAGGATGGTCTCCGGGCTATATTTGACCAGCTGCGGAATGATGCCTTTAAAGATGTCTGTGTTTCGTTGAACGAGATCGAGCCTCGTCTCGCCTTCCCGCTGACGAGCGCCGGCGGTCACCACGCAAAGGCTCGAGTTTGCTGTGGCAGCGTAGTCTGTGCTGGCATTAATTTTTGCGTTCTTCAAGAATGCACTGCCATGCTGCAGATCCAGCATCTCGCCCTTTAGCTTGTCTGCCATTACGTCGACAAGCACCAACTCGCTCGAGACACCCTACGGTAATAAAACGGAAAGTATACACTTGTAAAAACGTGTGCTAATTCTATTTGCGTGTTTCTTTCTTTTAGCATATATATGGTCAGTAAGAGTGCACTTTGGTCGAAGAAGTATCGATGCGAATACTTATTGATCGAAAATGTTAGATGTAATTAAAAAAAAGGTAAATCTTACGTTTGTCAAGATGCTGAATGCACAGGCCATTCCGACTTGGCCTACACCGACCACGGTGACTTTGTTCCTACCTGTGGAAACCGGTTCCATCACCGTGTTCAACAATTTGTTCGTTAAGGATGCCATTCTCCTGTGAAAAGTCAATAATCATTATTTAGCTTTCAATAGTTACACGCTTTTCGTCCACTTTAAAGTTTTCTATACGTAGAGTTCGATCAAGGTCGAAAAGGTCACGGAAGCTCGATTCGTTCGCTCAATTGAATACGTTCGTATAATAATATGAAAGATATAAATTAAAAATAATATGTTTCAATATTTAGTATACTGAAACGTATTTTCTAATTTTACAATGTCTTGCAAATTTCGTGTTTTTAACCTAGTCCTTCAAGGTTGAAAAGGTGACACGAAATTTCCGTGATCTTTTTGCGTTTAGAATGAAACGTCTCGACATTCAGTTGAAAGATAACAAGATACATAAGGGAAAAAAAATTAGTCATAAGGGGAAAAAATATAAAAGTATTATCAATAAAAAATATAGTAATATTAAAAGTGTTATTAATAACTTAGCAATAGAAAATAAAGGACATGCAAAAATCTTCCTGGTTGAAAGAGTTATCAAATTGTTTACTATTAATTTGAATCACATGAATGAAATGCTGATAACTGAACGTGAGTAATACACAAGCTCGCGAGATGCCACTAGCAGTATGCACTCCAAACACGTGTACCGGTGTTCGTAGTAAACTATTTCTATAAATGCGTGCTGCACATAAAACGCAAGCAACTACTCAACTGCAAAACTACAAAACTACAAAAAGGAAGATAACAAATGTACTGCGAACGTTGTGAAATGGTTCTCGAAACCCATCACCGATAGAATATTGGGAGAAACAAGAGAGCAAGATCTATTAAACAGCATCAGTTAAACGTTACTCGGAGTTATTGCGTTTTGACCCCATTTCTTCGATGGGAACGGTATCCGTTCGTGTCACGCGACGTGGCTCATACTACTCGAGACGACGGCGCGGTGCGTTGCGTTCTACCATTGAGCCGCCAAGTAGAACAATATCCCGTCGAAAACGCGATTCGATTTTGCGGCGATTCGTAACGAGAAATATACGTAAGTTCACTAACCTCATGGTTGCTTTAAGGAAAGAAAGCAGAAAGCAAGAGAAAGGAAATGAAGCAAACACCAAACGTATTTCAACGGTTTACCAACGGTCCGTACACGTCCGACTCGTCTGACAGCTAAGAGACTTCTGTTTGGTGAGGTGACCTTGTCCCCACTTTTTATACCTCCCATAAGCTGCACCAGAGCCGCGGCCCCTTTCGGGCTGACGAAACACCGACGACGCGCACCCGGCTATCTACGGAACGATGATATTCGCGTTTCTTCTTCCTAGAAAATTTTCACGCTGACCCTTTAGTCCACGAGTCGACCGTTCGCATGCCTCGTGGCCGACCTGTTGCGAATCGAACGATAACCTGAGAGCCAGCCGACGCATGGTGAACCGCCGTAGATCGCCGATCAAATTTTCGTTAAAACGAAAAAGTCACGCTGCGCACGCGCCGAATGATGCAACGCGCGTTTCCCTTCCGTGAAGAGCGAACGCCGTTCATCGATCCGTGCGTTTTCCTCACGATCCCCACTGGGTGCCCAATAAAAATCAGCTTGCAGGATGTGTTTCGTTTCAGGGGAGGGACTACTAAAAATACTTGCTCGAGGGATCGCTGGAATTTCTTCTAACGCTGGAAACTAGCGTATTATTATTAGTTCTCTCCTCTCTCGATTGAACGGTGCGTTAAATTTATCCCGGCTTTTTTAAATGGAGTTTCGTGGAATTTCACGGAGATGAAAATTAACCGTGAATTCCATCAAGGGAATTTTCGAAAGGTGCTAGTGCTGTATTTATATAGTTTTTAATATTGCGATTCCTCGTCTAGATATTTATGTACCTGTGCTAGCTATATTTGTCAATTTTCGTTACTATCGTCTGAAAACAAATAGAGCAAATAGTAGCGGCCGTGTTGAAACGATGTTTAATTAATATGTTTATCAATCTTAATTGCCGTTCTACATGAATAATCACTTAAGTAACCAACTTGTTAGTCTCTTAACAACATTTACTGTAAATTATATTTATAAGAATTCTAGTTTACGTCTGATCGTTATAGCATTTTCACCGGAGCGAACCGCTTGTTAATTTCTTAACAACTCCCGATTTCGTCATCCGATGGCAAATAGTGCATAATGCAAAGTCGTTTGTAATTAATTCCACTTTACGTATACCGGAATTCACATGCTATGTTAAATGATTGGAAATATCATCGGGTCGCGTCTGACAATTTTAACAAGCGCAGAATTTTTACGGTAGTGAAAAAGAAAATGGCTGCCGATCGAGCTTATTAGAAACATCGCGAAATTGAATTCGTTCGTGAAACACTTATCGACGTCCGGCCTAAACGTCGCCTTTTCTTATCGAACAATCTCGTCGATTATGTGTCGCTGATAGACTATCACGTGTGAATTTCTTGGGACCGTATGTACGCTTCCCGGAAGGCACATTGCCACAGCGTTCTGTCCGGTTGAGTCAGATTTAGAAATACCACGGTAAATGCATTCGAATGTACGGAATGAATCCTCGTGTTCGTGCAACCTCACGCGCTACGTGACAACGATCACCTTTTCGAGGCTTCCAACTGGATCTCCCTTCTCCGACATTTCTCAACGATCTTTATACCTGCGCCTGCATCCCGCATAGCTTTGTAGCCTAGATAAATACTCCTGTACCAGAACGGAACAACGTGCGGGACGACACGTGTGTCGGTTCCTTGAACTTGACGGCGTCTTGCGTTGGGAATCGTTTCCAATTGTACGCCTACGGTGCCGAGAGACGTATAACATAAATATCTTAGCCGTTCAGGAAAAATTTACGATTTCTAAACAGCAACGTGTTCACTATAATTATATGATTTTATGATTCACAGGGCATTTTATTGGGTATCTACAGGATACAAGCTATCTATATTTTTTGTTGATGTTTTCAAGCATAATTTAATAATGTTATTCAATGAATGTATATCTTGTAGGCAAAAAATAATAATAATTATCCAGGGTAAAGAAGAAAATTTGAGTTAATAATAAAATTCGATGCGTATATAGTAAAAGTAGCGCGTAAGTATTATTTACAATGTAGAATGTAGATGTAACGCGTTTCGTACAAACATTTGTTCCTGGTATCATTCGTGTCTCTCTGCTTACATTGATATAATTAAATCTTGTAAATGAATCTTGCACCTTCAATTTCTTTTTTACCGTAATCTAATCGGAGGTAGACGGGATGAAAAGTCACTACATTTCACGAGGAGATTGCGCTTTTGCAATTCTTTGCAAAAACTCTATCGCGGATGACATTTACGTTATCGGAGTAATGGGACAACGTCCGTCCGTTTCGTAATTACAATCATTTGCATCGTTGCTACTTAAGCGTTTCGTTCGTTGAAATTAATTGGAAAATTAATGAAAAATTTAATACAAAAGTAGAGAGCGCCTCGAATTGTTTCCTGCGCTTCTATTTCTATGATTCGAGAGTTGAATTTTGATCGACACCGTGTAGCTGTCCTGTCAACGAACGATAGATGGCTACGCGTAACCTTCCCGCCGACGTGTCGCGTATAATCGTCGATAATTAGTAGACAGTTTTAATTGGCATAACTTCTATGTTGGTACACGAGGATCGTTTGTTAGCTAACTACTTACAATCAGTAATTTGCTGCGTTCATCATTTTATTTTTTATCATATAAAGTTGCAACCTTGGAAGAATTTGGAGCCGCGTCAGAATCGTGTTCAATTTAATTATTAGAATTTCATTTGCAGACAATATGTAATACAATATGGTTAATTGTTGATAGCGATATTGAAAAATTATCGCTATTGAAAGTTTCTTATCGCTTACTTTTAGATTCAGCTGAGCAAGGGTAATTGAAGCAATGCAAACTTGATAATTGCACGACACGAGGCGGAGAGAGCGCGCACAAGTATCGGGACCACTCATAAAACTATGACTAAGACTGCATTTACAGATTCACGTCTTTTCTTTAATTTCTATTCTTCGTTCCGTTTACTCATTGCTAAACAACGTGACGTATGCTAACAGAATGCAACGGACGAGATTCATGTGCAAATTATCGAGATTGCAACCGCTGTATCGATTCTGCAGATGGAATAGAAATAGAACCGCAACTATTGCAGCTAAACGCTAACTGAAATGGGAATGAAACGAGATCGACAATGTTTAAATATTGCTAATAAAAGCTATGTAATCAATAAATTTGTAGCCCCACAATTGTTTTTTAAACGGAAATTATTCTATGAAATTAAATTGTTCAAATAGATGCCCTAACACCTTGCTAGTAGCTGCTAGAATGAAAGAATTTTTGTTGACGACCCGAAGAATATTCCGTAAGTTTCCAGTAGGCGAAAGTGAACGGTGAATTCTGTTATTGATAATTGACGTATTGCTACGTGAACGGCTTTTAAATTTTGAATTTAAAAGACGTACTAATACGTAATCAGCCAGTAAAGTGTCAAATAATTTCTTTATTTCTCCTCGATCCACCAAACTTTGAATGTCTAGAATTTCCGACGAGATACAATACTCATAAAATACCTTACAATAACCTGTACGTTTAAATCAATAAATATCTAACATTCAATACGTAAAAGAATCAGATTGTAATTGTTAAATTCAGTTCGCATCGTTCAATTTACCCCGCGTTGAGCTGTATTTAAAGCGTTTCGTGACGTGACGCCACGATAATTACGTTCGCGGGATTTACCGGCAATTAGTAACCAATCTCGTAAGGTTCCTATCGAGCCGTGCCTTCCTTGGTTAAATCGTGTCGTGAGAAATTAATCGATCGCATAAAGTGCGAACCAATCATGCAATTAAACTGCGGTCGGAGATATCTGCACGCGGCGGAACGTTAAACCGCGACGGCTGCCGGCGAAAAACGATTCAATGCTGTTATCAATGTTATTAGTTGCACCGCGTTTGATATCGATTCACCGGCGGACCCCCGCGAGAAGCTGTTCCGATCGGATCGACTAATTGCGTGTATCCTTTGTGCAGTGGCAAATAAATTGTAAAAATGCCCGTGTGTTTCCTTCTTCGAAAGTGTACTTAGAAATGGCCGTCATTTGCCTTGGATGTCTTGTAACTGTTCCGATTTTAAGACAGGCAAGTTGCCACTGTATATAATTTTGTCTAACGATTTGAGGGGGGATTGTACATTGTTGCGTTTCTACTGCACCGGACTACGATTACATTTTAATAGAGCTGCGAGTATATTCGTTTTGTATTATATTTGTTGTGTTGTCACTGGAAACTCTTTGGAACGATTAATTTCAATATATTTATATTCCTTTGCGATCAGTTTCTTAACTTAGATGTTCGACATTCACAGGAGCTCCTCACATTTAATTTAATAAACTGTCGAAGCGAATAAAATAAATTCAATCAAGTTCTGACTTAATTTCATTGAAAGACCCTTTGGCCGGCTAATTTTATCCATTATATGTGGGTGGTTTTTCATCGTGAACGGAGCGTTAAAAGATGTATTCACGCGTGAGAAGAATTAACAGAGAAGTTAAATGGAAGTTGTGGAGAAAATGCATAGATTGTTCGTTGAACGCAACTGATTCCCGTAACTATAAATAAAAATATACCGCTAGAAGGGGTTCAGCTCGGTCGTAAATCTGAAATCGAGGCGTAATCAACGCGCAATCTGAAATCTGGCGCGCGTCGAGCTTTGTCGCGATCTATTGCGCATACATTCTTGATCGCATTTTATGATCGGTCTTACCGTCGATGATACGACGGGATCTATTTACTCGCGATCGGTAATTCAGGATCCTGCTGTAATCAACCGCGTAACTAACTCTATAGGCGCATATCATCACCGACGAAGTTGGGAGTACAAATGACTCGTTTATTTTGAAAATAGCCCAAGTCCACTTACGATCACCAAAAACATATTATTTCTTAAACAATGTTAACCCTTAGAGCTCTATGGACGCATATATGCGTTTGTCGATGTTTTCAATCGATATGCAGTCATTTTCGTGTAAAATTAATACAGGGGCACTCGTTAGTAATTTGCCTTCCTTAGGTAGCGGTTGAGCAATATTAGGGTCATAAAAATCCCCGGGAATTTCCGAAACGAAAATCCCATTTTACGTCCCACTCTCTAACCAATTAGATTTTAAAATTATTAATTCCTATTGTAAATATCAAATTAAGTTTTTTAGTTGATTGTAAAATTTAATGTTTTAAATCGTTAATGTTTATAATACATAATTTTAATGCTCAAAAATGACAGTCTTTAATTATTTAACCTTCGGCAAAAGAATCACTATAATTTATTACTGTTTGCGTCCTGAATAGTCACCTCAGTGTGGCAAAAAAGTATTCCGGCCCCAGCGATGGTCGGCAATAGCCGCGCTCCGTCCATAGGAACCGTTTCGGCCAGGAGTATTCAGAGCTCTAAGGCTCAATGATGCCAATTGGGTTAAAATAAAATAAATTATACACTTTTGGGAACACAAAAACATTATACTTCACTTCAAGAGTACAACAGAGTGTGACATCAATTTGGATAAAATTTCTAAATAATTGTATACGTTACCGTAATAAGTTGCTAAAATTAATAAATCATGGACTGAAATATAAAATGACTTGGAGTGTATAGAGACCACGCAGAACCAACGTAAACTCCTGTTCGAGGTTTGTTCCTCCTTTTTGACAGAGATCTTGTCTCCGGATTGATAATATTACAATAAATAGTTGTTAATTATGTATTTATGTACTAAAATGGTAAAGAAACACATTTTCACAGCCGGAATAAAACATAATCATTCCTTCGGGTTGGTTACCTAGCCTTATTATCGTCGTTGCATTGACCCCCGAAATTGCAGTTTCGCAAGTATGCGATTTACATTGGTTAAAAACATTGTTTCTCGTAAAATTATTCATAAAAACTGTATATAAGTTAATCAAGTAGGAGGACGTTAACGCGTAGCTAATGGAAGCAGATAATCACGCATCTGATATGGACTTCTCAGAAAGTTAAAGAAAGAAGAACGATGGAATTGTACGATTTGTTTATGTGGAAATATGCAAATGTGATTAAGTAGATATTCGGCTAGAAACATGTTTGTAATTTCTGTATTGTGAAAGTTTGCTATCACGGAACTGTGGTTGATTGAAACGTCCTAAGTACGTGACTATCTGCCTTGTTATCACGCCGCCAACGTGAACTCGTGACTTTGGCAATAAAAGATAAAAAAATGTTCACGCGAAGTTTAACGATCCGCTTTTGTGTTTCTCCATCCGGTTAAAGGTTAAGGTATAGGAGACCAACCGTTACACGTGCAACAAACTAATCGCTTATCATTCAGACCGGATACCTGGTCTTTTAATAATTTCCATAAGTTCGAAGCAGTGGTACATCGCTCTAGGTGGTCACGTATCGTATTAAGGGATGCAACGGCGTGCATTCCGTACCTACGATGCATCATTGCCGGAGGTAATTACCTCCGCGGACGTGTATCTATAGGGATTCGATTAGTCCGCCATTTTTCTCAAATTCTCTCAAATATCTGCCAAGGAAATATGTAATCGCAGAAATACTCGTTGATTACTTGTACAGTCGATGAATTGGTAGTCTACGAAATATTCCCAGACCGTGTAATCTGTCTTAGATCGTTTACCTCCCAATGATATCTCTTACAACATAACGCACAGTTAAAGTAAGTAAATGAGCGATTTGCTTTCTTTATAATTAAAATAATGGATAGATACCATTTTAACTGTTTTTATATAATTTAATATAATTATTATTTGTATCATTCGAATGTTAAAGTAGAGGTACTAGTGATGAAAGTGTTTTGTAGCAAAATATTTGAAATAACTGAAAGTAATTTAAAAATATTCAATCGGTATTTTCCCACTTTTAATTATAACGTTTCCAATGTACAACTTGTAAAAATTTATGAGAATGTTTACGAAAGGTTGATAAAATGAAATATACGCATACATATAAAAAAAGACATATCATAACAAATATTTTGATCTCCATTAGACTCATCTATTACGTTTAATATCGTTAAGTGCAATGTCTTGCCCGATACACTTTTTTAGAAACTCCAATGCTACGGATTATACACTTAATCGTTTCCCTATCTCCAGATAATATCATAAATAAAACCGGAAGCTACAAAAGATGGCGATTTTGATGGTCAATTGGTATTACCGACATATATATCATTAGTCGACGTTAAAACATTGGTAATTCCACGAAGAGCTCCAAAGGTTTCTATCCTACTCGATAGAGAAAACACGATCGACCTCACATCCCTGAATATAACCGATGGCTAATTGCAATCCCATGATTACTCGTGTCTCACTATGTGTAATGAAAAGCGGCGGTATTTTGCAACAGGTTCCCAACGAGTTCGACTTTCAGCTTGGTTCTACCTCGCAATTCTTATCCCGTGTATACGCGCATTAGAAACAGGTGCGAACTATTTAACGACTCGATACGATACGAGACCCCTCGATAAATCTTCATTAATTTTACGATAACGAGAGAGAGAGAGAAGAGAGAGAGAGAGAGAGAGAGAGAGAGAGAGAGAGAGAGAGAGAGAGAGAGAGAATGTCCGGTAGCAAATAAAAATATTACTGGTCGCGAATAATTTTCCGCGCGTTCGTTTCGTTTTATCTCGCGAACAAGTGTAATGAGAAACGAGTTTCGCATCCGCGAAACACGAAAGGACGAATCTGGGCAGGGATCGGTTTTGGACAATCGGTCCAGCATTGGCGTGCCCACGACCCATTAATCTTCCCTGGGACAATTAACCGGCTGCAGGGCTAACGCAATGCTCCGGCTATTAATTACAATCAACGCTATCTCACGCACGCGAGACAGATACGACGCTTAATCTCCTTGCCCCAAGGAAAACTCCCGTTCACCGAATTTGTTATCTGGTATTTTGCATAAAAATAACAGAACAGGATCCATATTTAAGAATTTTAAAAAGCTACAACGTGATAGGAGGTACCTGCACAAAAGATCGCGGAATTGAAATTTCAGAAATTGAAGGCTCGAATGAAAAGTTCCGAAAATTGGACTTTGTATTAGAAATTAGCATTTATGATTGTGCTGAATGTTATTTTTAAACGCCCCTCTCTGAAATACAAAAGATGTAGGAAAATCCATGGTATTTTTTGGTATTTTTTGTACGATCAGTAATCTAGAACATGGGATACGTGGTACTATAAGATAAATGGTTATTTCAAAGTGATGAAAGTCTCCGGCTGTTAGTTATCTCTTTGCGAAAGGTTACGCCGTCGACTGGATGCTTGGCCTTTCCGAGAGATGTCGCTGTTGTGAAGATTTTTGGAAATGGATTTTGAAAAATACACAACACTAGCTAGAAGCGTATTTTTAAGAAAATTTGAAAATAATACTAATTTATATAATCAATTTTGTCTTCCTTTATAAAAACCTTCATATGGTATATTTTTTGCACACTAATACGTCTATTCATGAATTTATACATTATTTTAAATTAAATGACATAACTACCCCAGTAAGATTTAGAACATTATATAAAAAACAAGTAAATTGATTTTTTTTTCGATTAAAATGCTTTACTTCAAGTAATTCATTAGTTTCCGGGAACGAAAAAAGTTGAAAAATTTAATGTTTCCGCGTAGCAATATCACTAAGTCACGATGCCATATAATTTGTACGATGACAAACAAAGGGGCTAATTTAAAAAGTAAAAAGGGCAGCTTACATTAGCAGCTCACTTGAAAGCTGAAACACCGATTGCTTTGGAGCTTGTATAGTTGTTTTATGGGCTTGTAATGAGGACAGGGGGTAAGGTCTTCTATTTCTGGATATCAAGGAGCCCTTTCGAAAGACCGACCCGTGACATTAAATGGTTACTTAGGATATTTGTCACAGGGCGTGCATGCGGTACATAACCGTTCCAGTTGTTATGAATCACTACTCGTTTTTTGTTCGACCTGGTACCATATATTTGATTTAATGAGGTAACAAGTGCGGCGAGTTTTATACGTATCGCAAGAACCCGAACAGGTGATTAATCTTACCCTGATTTCTACCTGAGCTTCGCCTGAACGTGTCCTACTTCATTTAAAATGACATTTATTTTAAAGTAACGAAGTCTCCTATGTTATTAACTCTCAGCTGTTTTCCATTGCTCTACATCGTCAATAAATTAAACTTGTATTAATGTATTCGCACGTTTACACTCTCCAGTCTTATCGGTTAATGTTACTCACTTTCTTTGAAACACAAATGAATCCTCTTGTATTAATTAAGTATCGTATCGGAACCGTGTTAAACGATATTTGTTGGCAAATGTTGTTCAAGTTTAGAAAGACTACGTGGAATGTCGCGTTATATCCAGACTGTGTTACAAGAGGGTTGATTGTATAACAAAATTCACATGAAACACTTTCATAAAATAGATTTATATCTATACTTCTGCATCTAATAAAAACTATTCGTTTTGGCAAAAAAACGTCCCAAATAAAAATGTATTCAGAATCCAAGGCCAAATAGATATCAAATAAATCATACATGAGAGAATCCAGTGTATATAACCATCATAGTATATATCCTTCATAGTTTTTACTTAAGCTATCGGTTGCTTCTCACCCCTTTTTCTCCTCCTCCATGTTTTCGAGAAATTAATCACAAACGAAGAAACCTACCCGTCTTCCGAACCAACGAGACCAGTCGATTGATTCACGAGGCTCGCCAGTGGATCGGGGAGCAGGAAGGACAAGGCGGTGGAAAATGTCGGAAGGACGAAGAACTTGGTGGAGGACGAGAGAAACGAGTAGGGCAGAGAGCAGAAGTTCTCCGCTAATGGCAGAGGGGAGACAGAAGGGGTTGGAGGACGGGACCGTTGATTAGCGGATATCTTAATTACCGATTGGCCGCGCGGACTAATTAAATCGTAACTCAATCAAGGGTCCGACCCGTGTATCGTTGCGGGTTTACGACGACGCACGAATGCTTTAGGATCGATCGCGCACGTACGTGTCGTGCTCGCTGCATAAATGATCCGAACGCATCGGATATTGCACTGAAAGGCTCCGTGAGGGATCAGTATCGGTTCCTTCTTCCTTTTTACCCCCTTAGCCGCGGCCCCTTTTTTCTTTTCGCCGCGGTCTCCTCCACCCGTGGTCGAACGAACCGTTCCTCGGACCACGCTGGGCATTATGTCCAGACGAAATAAAAAGTCCAGTAATTAGTAGTACCTACCGCGGTGTTGCACAGGTGAACGATGTCCTCGGGATCCTTCCTCTTTTTCGCCCGTGTCGCTTCCATTAAAGAAGCACGAACTTTCCTGCAACGACTTACGATTTAATATTAAGGTTAAGCAAGTTTTATACTTTATATTCTTTTTAAATAACCTCGATCGTGGGAGGAGTGACAGTGATACGACTCTTTTTTGCAGAAATATCATTTGGTCCTATATACTAAGAGTTAACCGATTGTATAAAGATGACTTTCGTCACCGTTACTCTTTATTCGTGTCATTGTGTGATCTTAATACCAAGTCTCGCAAATAAAAACATACTATTATACTAATATTAATCACTAAATTCCTTTCCTAATTATTTCATGTACAGTCAACCCCGTAATATAACGCGATTAATTCGTATCAAACTCAAAAGTAAGTAAAATATAAATCAGCTTGATTCGACTTGTGTTATGTTTTTCAGAGCAGCAAGTTATGATGCATATGGTTATGAAATAAAATTTCATAAATACAAAAGGCAAGTTAATTAGTTTAGTAGATATGTTGTATAAAGTGAGGGGAGCTGTCGCAATTTCAGCTCGGCGTTATATGGAAACCGTGTTACAAGAATACCGCGTTATAGGAAGGTACTGCTTCATGGTTCTAGCGCGTATTCAGTACAGCTAGGTGTGAAATATATCCAGAGAGAAAAGAAAGGATAAAATTGTCTGGGGTCTGATAGAAGGCTGTTTAGTGGTCGCGGAGGAAAAGCCTGGAACACGGACGAGCACGGGTTGTCGTTTTAATTTCGATTCGAGTTTTGAAAGTCAAATGCGCGCGGTGCTCGGGACGTCCACGGACGGAATTATGTCATTAGATCCATAATCGCGCGACGCGGTATAAATTATGTACTCGGGACGCGTCATCGAGATAATACAGAAAAATGGCTTCGGCTGAGGAGAAGCCTGAGCCACGGCGATGAAGACGTTGCCGTGCTCCCCGTCGTTATTGGTGTGGCTTCCAGCCGTAGGAAACCCCTTCGTGACCTCCTCCACTCTCTCTCTCTCTCTCTCTCTCTCTCTCTCTCTTTCTTTTTCGCTCGTCTTTCACGTTCCCTCTCGTAACGCACATTCGTTAGCATGGATAATGAATCACCGGCGCGTCCCCGTGCTCCTGTCGCGAGAGAACGGCCAAGAATTCGCTGGTGGTGGATCGCCGCGACGACAACGAGCCGCGTGGCTTATATTATACTTCCCTTGGTACACCGTGCGCGCGTTCCTCTCCTGACCCTTTCGAGGTAAGTACGAATCGGAGAAACGAGGAGAAAGAGAACGAAGGCCCATTAAAAACAGCAGGTACATCGGAGTGCTCCTCGGCTGTCCTCGCCGCGCGTCTCTGTTTCACGCGCTTTTTCCCTCGGACGCGACCGGTTGCTCGATGAAATTTTGACTCTGTAATTGTGGTAATGAATCACCGTCGATTATTTCGTATCTGGCGGTACACGCGTCTATATATAAACGAAGCCTCGCCGAATTCCATGAATAAATTTCTTCTTTCGGTCATCTGTGGCTAAGTAGGAACCGTCGTCGGATTCGTTATTGAACACGGTTCTCCCCCGGCGAAGAGGTTCGAAGAGAACGACTTCATCGAATGCGAACGGGGATTCGACGGTAGCGTCGAAAGGTTCGACGGCAAGGATGCGTTGACTAATGACTCGGCTGACAGAGACAAAAGGCCCCGTATCGGCGAGCGCAAATTTTATAACAAATTGTTGTATCGTTGACCATCGTGGCTCTCGAAACTGGCGTTCTTTATGTTTGTAATAGCGACCGTTTCATCAGCGACTGGACGCCGTCGGCGGGACTGTTAACCGCTTCGTACGTCTGGCCAATTAATTACCGCCGACCTGCATTAATCTCGGCAAATTGGCCGAAATCGTTCGAGTGGCGTGCGCGCGCGATTTATAGCGCCTCCCCTATTCGTTGACTCGACAGGGGAAAAGAGAAGAGAAGAGATTCGTAAAACAAACGCGTGTGTACCTCGTACCGTTTTACATTAACCAGCCAATCTCTGGGACTTCTTCTTCTTACTTTTGGCAGTCGTTTACTCCACCTGTTAAATTGGCTGTTCTTTTACCCTGGTACGCGCTTACTTTCTGCGTCCTTACATTTGCAGTTTTTAGTGACTACACTGGAAACTGTCCGTTGATGTAATGAAACTCTAATCGTTCTTGCTTCCATTAATACTTAAACTACTGTCGAACGATACTATGCACCACTGAAAATTATCTATAATGCTAGTTAGAGCTCTACTTGCTTTAAAACGAAATTTTAACGAGCATCTGATTAATTAAACGCTTGCCGGCCTCTTACCGCCGAGCGCTACTTTGTTGGACGGAGGAGTATCATGACTATCGTGGAGGATCAGTGATCTACTATGTAATTCTAAGTGTTATACGAACTACTCTCTCGTTTCTCGATTAATTCAGATAAACGAAGAGAGAAAAAAATTGGCGCAACAAATGGGCGTGCTTCCTGCTCGCGGGCCGTGGGCATGGTCAACCACCATGTTGGTTTCCGCGAAATCCCTTAACTGATGCAAACAAGCACATAAAGCGATTCGCGATATCGCCTCTGCGAGAGACCAACCGTGTTTCTTCTCGGGTCAGCTCTCGTGAAATCTGCTGCAGCCTTTTTCTTCGTCGAACCTTTATAATCGCATTTGATCTTTCGAAGTACGAGTCGATGAAATTGTCGAAAATATCATCGGCGCATTAATTAATCGACGCATCTTTATTCTAAAGTATGGAGGATAGATTTTTGAGTTTCGTAAATGGCCCGACAGGAAGCCTCCGTTTGCTGTTGTTCTTCCGGGGTGTACGGATGGCGCAGAAGGGTTTGAATGCCGTTTCTACCGACTATGCAAGGCAGCGACATGTAAACGTCTTTTTCTAGACCGTGTCGACATCCCTTGAGACAATTGATAATTAACATTCTTCTATAAAATGAAGAGAAAGAGAATAAAGCAAATTACGATACCTTCAAATACGTTGAGACCGTTATACAGACGCAGGTATTTCGTACGATAGCGTCGACGACCTCAGCAGCACAGATACCGGTACCCCAACAGCGATAACCCTTCCGCGTGATAAGATCGTTGTCGCATTCGACCACTTTCGCATGGAGTTCGCCCCAAGATTCCGGATCCGTTTTGGTACCGATATCCTTGTTGATGTCTTTCAGTTTGATACCCATCACCGTCACGGCAGACCAGATGGGCACTGGTTCGACGGTAGGGTACAAGACAATTTCAAAAATTCACACCGCTTACGCACAAGAATCGAAAAGTTATGGATCGCTCGGTTACCAGACGTGGGTCCATTTTCACAAATTACGGAGGCCTGCACCGAGTTCGCCGAAATTCCAAGCTTTTGTGCGATGAAGTACTGCAACCTACAGCTGTCCAAAAATGTCCCGAGCCCCACCACGCGGTGCGGTGGGAAGCCTGAGAGTTTCATGGCTGCGTACGACAATATATCCACTAAAATATGTCCTAATGCCATTATTCCGCTTCACGTGCATCGCACCGTGTGTACTTGGATCGAGTCGTAGCGACTCGATGCAAATTCCGTATCGTATCACTCGTTTTAGATTATTTTTCGATGGTACCGATCTTCCATCTTTCTGCTCTCGGTAACCATTAGAGCTACCGATGTAATCAACATTCTTCAATAATTTTCATTCTATCATTTCATTTTCTTTGATAATTCCTGCATTCGAATCTCGGTAGCTCTAACGATAGAGGAATCGCTAAATAAAAATTAAACCTTTCAAATAACATAACATACCTGGCGCCGTCACGATCAAAAGTATACTATTCGGTGCGTACTTGCAGACTTTTGGAATAATGTCCCTAAAAATGGCCAAATTCTGCTCTAACAAAGTACCGGTGTCCTGGTTGTTCGTAGTTCTGTCGCCGACAGTAATCACACAGACGGTCGCGTCCCTGGCCATAGAATAGTCTGCAGAAACCGCGGAGACGATAAATCATTGTGATTTCCTCGAACAAGTCAGCGTAACAAAAACGTTTCGAGGTGCGATGTTTCTTTTTAACCTTTGGTGCCGGCGATCTTCGGGTTGCCGAGGAACGCGGCCGCGTGGCTGATGTCTTCCGCCTCCGCTTTCGCCAATTCCTCGTCCGCGTCTATGAACACCAGCTCGGAGGCGAGACGCTGCAACGAGCACGGAACGTGAATACAGGTATTATAAAGAGTAATTAACGTGGTACTAGCCGACGGCAGGGAGTTATTACGCACTCGGAAGAATCGTTACGCAATCAAGACCCCCGGGACTCGCATTAAGAGAGAGGTACGTCGGTCGTGCGCGCGATCGATCGCGCCATTCGAGAGATCCCTTAATGCGAGGCATCGTTAAGGTCTGATCGCCTCTGTTCGCTTCTCGCGAGAGAACAGGAACGCCGCTTTGTCGGCCCGAGCGAGGGCACGATTCTCCCCTTTTGCCGTAGTTACGTAACACGAATTTGATGGAACTCCGGATTTTTCACGTTAATTATACTCGCCACTTAGTAGATCCTGGCCTGTTTTTTATAATGTATGGCGCGTAGTAATCGAGTATTCACGCATCTACGTAGGGGGGGGGGGGGTAACGATAATATGGTGTACGCTCCTGTTAAGGTTTCTTTCCACGTCGCGGTGATTCTTCTATCGCGCCACTTGTTCGGTTAAGGGGGGAGCTATTAGTGGAGGCTTCGAACGTCAAGGGGGAGGCTAAAGTATATAATTGATCGAGCATCAGGAGCGTTTCCTGTGGCGATTACGTATTTGTCAAAATCTCGTATTCCTTCTGGTAATTAATATTCCGCTCTCGCTTAACGTCTATGATTTGGTGGTGGAAATTTTTTCAGCGACACTTTCCCGCCGCATCAATAACTCTGTCGCGTGTCTTCACATCACGGTCTAATTCGTACGGTTGAACAACAGAGTGTCGCCGGTGTGGGACGCGCGGCGCGCGTTTCTCAATGACGAACCACGGTACCCACGCTCGTCTACGTACATTCTCGCCACGCTTCCGCGCTAGCAGATGGACACATTTTTCTCTGACAGATGGTGCTTTCACACGTTAAGACAAACCCGCGGCTACCAACAGAAACGGCTTCTTAATATATTACGTTACGCCCTTGTGCTTCCAATCTGTTATTGTATACCGCTTAATCACCATACTTCATCAAGCATGACTTCCGCAGCATGCATAATATCGCAGCTGATGAAGTTTCCTCGACGGCCCGGCGGTGTTCCTCCCTCGATCCTTCCTACCATCCCTTTTCTTCGCTCCTCTTTTTGCCTCTTTCCCGTTTCCTTTTTCACCTCTTTCTACTTCCTCCACGTGTGATGCCTGCACGTATCGCGCGACGATATTCCGCGGTAATTAACTCACAAAAAACCCTCCTCCGCTGTGTGTACTTTGTAACAAGATTTTTTAACGGCGCATGACCGTGGTCAAGGCGAACGGACTGGAGCGTATTAACGAATCGGGTGAAACGATGCCTGTGCCGATACTGTAGGTTATGCAACAAGGCCAGCCACGTATAATTTGCATTCGATCGAGCAAAACCAACCGCTTCTCTCTTTGCCGCCATCACTCCAACAGTCTCTCATGCGGTTCTAGTTACCTTAAACCGAGCTGTGTTTCATCCTTGGTAACCCTTCTCGCCCATTCCGCTTCGGTAGAAGAACAACCGATCCGCAGGACACTGCACACAACGCGCGATACTCGATCCGTCACACGTTTTATTATGCTTCCGGTGGATCGTCTCCGCTAATTTTCTGCGAGGTTTCATTCGTTTATAAATAATACCGTTCACTGGCAATATACAACGTTGGGTTAATATCCGATAGCGTTCGTTGGATGAACAGTGTTATTATATATTTATTTTTAATAATTGAATGCTTTTAATAATCACTGTAGTCTTGATATGCATCGTAAGAATCGATTATCAGAAAAATTGTCGAATGATCGTCGAAACCATTTGTGTAACTCGAAACGAGTTACGGTGCAGAAAGCAGGAAGCTCTTCATTGTCAGCACCGCCGCGCAGGACGGTTTGTACGATTTAATACGGCTCGACGGACATGACGCGTAACAACGAGCCGGGAAGGGACGAGAACAAGAAGAAGACGAACGTCTTATGCGAGTACCACCGAGCCAGTTGGGCGTAGCAGCCTCGCAAGGTAAGGACAGTAAGCCGTGGAGATGGTACTGGAACGCTGGTTACCCCGCGATCATCTCGTTGATGCGATCTCCCAAGCTAGGACCAGCGGAACAACCAACCGCATGGTTCACTAGTTTTGTTTCTTCTTATTCCTCCTCGCCACCTTTCCCTTGTTAACCTCTTCAACTAACTTTTTCACTCTACCACCGCTACTGTCCATTTCTTCTACCTCTTTAATCCACACTCTGTCATCGTCACGTGAACGTTGTGGCTGACGTTAAAGCGTTCGATGACATCCAAAATTATGATTTCTTCAAGGAAATAATTACACAGCTATTGTATAATATTGCGTTTCTTATCAAAATTATTGTTACGACTCCCGATGGCAGATTGAAATGCGTAGTAACAAACCGGAACGTAGCGATCGTTATTAGGGACAATGTAAACACGTACACCGTGGTTGCTCCGAGAACAGAGTCTAATGACAGCCAGGTACGCCCCCGACGTCCCCTTATGCCGCGACCTTCATTGTTTGCCCTCGTAACGATCCACGGAAACCGAAACCTGGAATTAGTCGCCCACGTTCATTACCTCCTACCGGAATATGGCTAGCGTTACCGATTACCTGGCCGTGCCCCCTCCGTGCCCCCTCCACCGGCTAGGTTTCTCTGCGACCTTTGTCTCGCGGAGGCCTACGTCCATGAAACGACCGTTCGCAGTGGTATTCGTTTAATTCCGGCCATTCATTCGATTAACCAGCTGGTTCGCTGTAGTTAACTATACGAGACAAATATACGAAACGTTACAGTCCGCGGAGCAACGAAACGATTCGTAATGACAACGCCATTCACGGGACCCCCTCGTGGAATTTGCATCGCCAAGGGGAATTCTCTTCCCAATTTCACTTAAACCACCGCTTCCGTGGATTCCCTCCGTGTACGCATGAAGAGAACCCGGCCGCTCAGATGAGTGAACGCGATAAGGGTTGAGCGTCTCCGTAGACAGGTATGGATTTCAGCTTTCCTCCACCGGTGACTAACATAAATCAGCGCAGGGACGATCCTGCGGGGGCGTCCGACGTGTAAATGCTCGCGTTACGATCCGATAACGAGCGAAACCAACCGCGTCTCTCGTCTACTTCTCTCCCTACTGCCTGACTCCGACCTCCTCTTCGTCCTCCTTCCACGTACCGATCTCTTTCCGGTCCCGCTTCTCCTCATCGCCGAATTCCATCTTCTGGTCATCCGTGGATCATTTGCATAATAGCCCCTTTCGAGCAACGGCACACAAGCTGCATCCACAAGCCTTGTTTCTTACGTAAAGTCCTCTGGGCATACCGACGATTTTTCGATCTTTTCCCATTGAGTGTGTCTTTGAAACGTTGCTCCACGGGACCGATAAAACTTTTCGACGAATAGCTATCGCGTGCTTTATCGGAACGATTTTGCGGTGTCTTCGGTGTCTCCTGGTTCTTTTAATCGAGATCACGGAATTCTTTGACGTTTTTGAACATTATATAATGGTTTTTACAATTATTGATGCTGTTTCGCTGCTACTAAATCTCTTGGAGCTACATTTATAAGTTTCGTATTCATGCTGAATAAGTGAATTATTAAACGTCTACTGTATTAATGTCGTAATAAAATGATATCTGGTCAATGAATTGAATTGGCAATGATTGTATTGGTAATGAAAGGTTAGAAGTTTGAAGGATTTCACGAACCTTGAATAGTATCGAGATTCCTACCGCCACGCCCGTGTAACCGCTTCCAACGATGACGACTTTGACTCGGTGACCGTCTACGAAATCTTCCGGTTGTTTGGTGAGCAAAAACGTCGTGGTGTTCCAGGCAGTGTCGAGTAACTTCTTTTTTGGGACGGCCATCGTCAATGAACCTGATATCCACGACTCAGGTGCAGCATCCCGAAGATTTGAATGAACCGAAAGTAGATCAGATATTCGGAGTATCCTTGCAATACTCTATAAATTTCGTTCCCATCGGGTCAAACAACGTAAATGACAATCGAACCTGAAGTTGTTTCTTCGTATCGTGAAACGTATTTTGCTATGGAATCGAGATAAACATATAGAAAATATGTTACGTATATGGTTGGTTTGTAGAAATAATCACTATTTTCAATTTTTTTATTACTCAAAAGCGAACGTACCAAATCGATGGACAGCTGCCGAATAGACACAGATGAGAAACGATGTTACATAAAAGCCTATGCAAATTTCAATTTCCGGTCAATTTTTCTCGGTCACACGAGATACATTTACTTACTGCAGCGAATATTAAATTGCTAATTGAACATCGCCCTCCGGATATTAAGTTCCTTCCTTCCTGACTGTTACTTATTATGAGACATGCTCCAATGGCTATCGAGCAATTACGAGAACTAATTTTAAGGGTAAAGTTGCCTTGAAATAACCTGGCTAACAAAATAACCTGGAAACTTAACTTGCTTCGTCTTCGTATCTTGAAACTAACCCCTTAGGGTTGAACACGATCGACGAAGCACTGAAAATGATCATGATACATTCTGAATTATTCTTGGGTCACTCGCAGTTTGCCTTCTCTCCGCTGGCCCAGTGATCCAGCTATTATTCCATACGACTTTATCATTTGATAGCAATATTTATAATTTAAGGAGCATACAACGGTATGCGAGAACGAGAATTTGAACGTCAAAGCTAATGCAGTTATGCATAGCCACAGATATCCTGAACGTTTGTTTTGCGATATCACTCGTCACGCGATCGACGCGCAGATGATCAATCGACGAATGCAGCGAACAACTACTAACACGACGCTAAGTACAGAGAATGATTGGTCGCCAATGAGGAACGCGACAGTTTTCTAGGAAGTCGATTTCCGCACTGTCATTTATTACCCTCGGATCAAGTACGCGTATAGGGAGAACCGGTCGCCAGGTGCGCGAACACGTTATTGATGAAGATGCCTTCTAAAACGCTGCTTCCTCCGGCTCGATCCCGCGCGGTCGCCGCGCAATTTCCGGTAGCGCGCGGTCCACCGTCTCCGCTGCCACGCCTCCCCCCTACTCGTCTCCTTATCCCCGTGGTTCCTCACTGTTCGACGTTGTTCCCTGTCTCCTGCAGGATGCCACACTCCCGTAGTATTCCGCGAATATTGTCCGCGCATGTCTGAACCGCGGATTTCTCTTGTTCCGTCAACTTTTGCCGCACCGTGCAGTATACACCTTCCCGTCCGATCACGCACGGTACGGACATGTATACGTCTTTGTCCGTGCCATGGGCGCAACTCTGTGAATAATATTCATTTGTTGTCAGAAATATGAAAATCCATAGTTAGTGATATGTTATTTTGATGGAAATTTTAACAACTAGCCACTGCAGTTTTTTAGTAATCGTGTGTTTCAGCTTACAAGTATGTGCGTTGATGCCGGGAGCACCACTTTGGTATTCCTGACAATGGCGTCGACGATCTCCGCCGTGGATACAGCAACGCCCCAACAACTCGATCTCTTCTTCTCTTCCAGTTCCTTACCACTGCAACATACGCGTGGAGAATAAGTCGAATCTATATCGTTTTCCCTTGCCGTCCATCACTCACATGTTCTTAACGGTCTCCGAGATTTCGTACCACTTTTCAGGGTCGTCAGGTTCCCCTATTCTAGGATTTATATCTCGAAGCTTCATTCCTCCTACGTGGATGCTGGACCATATAGGCACTGACGTACAAAATAACAATTCGTTGCATATCGAGTAACGAAACGGTAGCGACGTAATTGACAACGGCAAACGAAAAGTACCAGCCATGTCGCCCTGAGCACCGACCGCCATGCAACTGACAGAACTTCGCGCCACGTTCAATCGTTTGCTCGTGTAATCCTGAAACCTTACGCAATCGATCAGGGTGCCGACGCCGAGGACACGATTAGAAGGAAATCCTGACAGTTTCCAGGCAATGTAAGACATTACGTCGGGCGGCTGAGTTACAACCAGCAGGACTGATTTACAGGCGAACCTTGCCACGGCTGGTATAATCTTCTTGAACACGTTCAAGCTGTGCTTTACATTCGTTGTTTCGCCTGGTGTCCTTTCAGGTGTACAAATTATCACCACTGCTGATTCCTTCACCATGCTGATCTCTGTGTATATACACAGCGGCTGAGAATTTTGCGTTTCCTATCCAAGTATCGCTACTTTGAAAATTTTTAAAGACAAATATCATCACTACTTCTTATAGTCAATCGTAGTTTCGTTAGTCATGGCTATCATTTTATATCAGATTCTGAAAATGTTCTTTAAACATCGAACGGCTGTGCAACGTGAAATTCTACTTGAAACAGCGATTCAGCCAGAAAGAAAGCTCATAAATTTGGTTAACGTGCATTTATCGAATACTTATGCGAAACACGTGCTATTACCCCTAACCGGGATGAGGATGTCCAAGGGCGGTTCGTTAAGAAGTTCTGGCATCCCTTGTTGGAAACCTTTCGCTGGAAACACATTTTGTTCGGTAATAAAGCCATCGGAAGCTGGTTGCATACAAAACACTGGAAAGGATCGAACACGGCCTTTCAAGCGCCCTGCTTCTAAAGACAGGGACTGTCTGTCCTTTTCTCCTCGAGAGATGCGCGAGATAAACGCGAGGAGTACATGGTATAACGCCGCTAGGGGGAATAAGAAGCATGGATTTTTGGTAACACCTTTAGGAAGCACCGCGCGACCATACAACGCGACCACAAGGTACGGTAGTGTCAAGAGATAGATGATGCTCGAGATAAATTAGTCGGTAAAAAGCAGGGATTGTTTTACTTGTTTGGGTGCTCGCTACCACGGTAGAGGAGTACGTTAAAGGGGAGCTGCGTGTACGGAAGCACGTTGAAGTGAACGTTACGGGTGGCTCGTGTAATCAAAAACTTCAAAAGATAACGAAAATTATTATAATTCATTTTCACAGTTTTCTTTAAATTTGATCCGTAGTCTAGGAAATAATTAACATTTCACTATTACCAATTATAAATCTTTTCCAATTTGAATTGCAGTTATAATTGAAAAAATATATATTTCCTTTTTTACTTAAGATTTACAAACCAAATGAGTACTTTACTTAGAGCTCTGCCAATGTTTGATCGTACACATGTTAGTAAAATGTGATAGCGTAATACGACCAAATGAGGTGAAATTTGAAAAACAAACGGAACAAGAATGACACCAGAGAAGAGACTCGCTTGAAATCGCCGGGCGTAAAATGATATAAAATAAAACCTACCCGAAATGAACCCAACTAGAAATCGTGGGGCACGAAATCGCGTCCTCCGGGAACCGGTAAATCACTAGCTCGGGATGTTTTCAACCGGGACAACCGCGAACGGGGCGAGGCTTTTGTTCCCGCATTCCCTCGAGCGAGGTGGTATGTTCTTTTACAAGCGAGGGGCATGGCTGACAGACGGACGCTGCCCGCGCGAAAGAGCGCGGGGCGGGTGGAACTGAGAAGAAAAAAAGTGTCTCGTAGAGTCGATCACAGTGGAGATAAATAAAAGTGGGACGAAATTTACGAGCTGGCCTGGTGAAAAGCTTGAGGAAACACTTGTCGCAACGGCCGCGTGTAAGCCCGCGGTGATGTAGATGAGCAGCGAGATTAAGGAACGGGAACCGGCGCGATCTCGGAACTTTGACCGCCTCGACGTCCCGAAAACTCATTCCTCCCTTTCAGGACGGTCATCGTTGTTTCTGAACCATTGCACGTTGACAGAAACCTCTGCCTCGGCGAACAACCCGATGCGACGGTCCCGTCCTTTAGAAACGATCGCCCTCGATTCTGGCTGATGTCGACGATCGACGCTGTTCGACACGCATTGGACTGAAGTTTTTGGAACTCGATCTGCCGCAGAATTTATCAATGACGTACCGGAATTGCGTTAGAAAGGGATCGCTGTAGGGATCTTGCCGACGACGAAGATTCATGTTTCGAGTTTCGATTCTTTCTTTGGTAATTTTGACAAGTATTTGTGTAGGTCGTGGCGATGAAAATGTACATTCTACGTGAGTCATCTTTTTCACGAGTGTGCACAACTCACTTTCGTTTGCGCGTGATCATATATTCTATAATATTTGATGTAGAGGATAATCGCTAATCACCTTCGAGTTTCTGTTAAATTTATGTTATCGATTTTACGAAGAGATGTCGATCGATAATTGAGCGTTTAGAAGTATCAGTAGCGCAAGTAAATGGATATTCTTTCGTTAGGGATGTTTAGAGATTCGGAACAAATCTTGCAGAAGTTTCCGGCAACAAATGACAAATATAATTGCCTACTTTGAGTTCAAAATCAACTTTTACTTGATACTATTTTAAGGATGAGAAAATTCCATCGAAAATATTTGAAAGTAAAAATCGATCAGATGGAGGTATAAATGGATGTATGCGCGGTTCTCGAATACCTGAAGTGCCAGTCACTAGAGGACATCCCAAAAAAACGCCTACGTGTTGAATGTCCTCGGCTTCGGCGGAAGCTTTGCTCGCGTTGTGGTCGATCAAGCAGACCTCGCTGGCCATTCTCTAAAGATCACCAGGAATCAAACGGTTGATCGAGTGTTGCGATCTCTGCGGATACTAACTCTCATCAGGATCGCGAATGCGCAGCCGATCCCAACCTTTCCTACGCCGACGATCGACACTTTGACGCGATGTGGATAGACGTCGCAGGGGCCTAGCTGGGTCGTTATCAACGCGTTCTTCGTGGTGGTCGTGATCGGAGCGTCTTCCTGCGAGCAGATCTAACGTCAGATTGATCTCTCCTTCTAGCTGTGCTTCGAGGAATGTGGAAACGAGCACGTAAGTTTACGTAAGTATTAAACCGATACTTTGTATAACTGTAGGATTTGGATGAAATCTTGAAAAATAATCTGTCATGGAAAATATTTGGCAATTTCTTACCTCCCTATATTCCCCATCAATTAAAGTACGATCCTACCGTATATAAGTAATAAAGAACAATACGAAGAATACACCTGCGCCACCTACATCATCGCAACCTTCCCTATCTATCTCAACCTCGCTCTGGGCAGCATCCAGGTCATCCATTATCTAGCACCTGGAATCAGAATCGCGTTTCATTCTCAAATTCCATTCACGCGATTCGAGACTCGAATTTAAGAATCATCAGTACTTACCAATTAGTCCGTTAATTGATCGCAAGTCCGTGGCTGCTGCAACTTGTAGAATGTGTTGTCCACGTTATCGTTACTCGCGAATGGCGTCAAGGTGGTCCTGTTCCTTATTCACGGTAGGTCGAGGCAGAAGGTCGCTCGTTTCGTTCGATCGTTATGCAGATCCGGATCGACCTACGCAGTATAGTGATGTCCAAGTAAAATATCCTTCTCTCTCTCTCTCTCTCTCTCTCTCTCTCTCTCTCTCTCTCTCTCTCTCTCTCTCTCTCTCTCTCTCTCTCTCTCTCTCTGTCACCCCGACTTTTTTTGATATTTCAAGCTAATCATGCGCTCCAGCAGCCATTACGAGAAACACTCAAAGAGAGAAGCTGCGCGGGAAATTCTGGCGCGGAGAATAACAACGAAAGTTATCCGCACCCCTCGCTGTAAATTAGCCGCAGGTAGTCGCCCCGGGAGCGCAGGTACATCGCGCCGGATCGTTCATATATTTCTGTTGGTAATCCCGCGCACCAGACGCAGTAAAATACATTAGTTTCGTGCGTCGATCGCGGAACCACCGTGTCACCTCCCGCGTTTTTATTTCACGGCGTGCATCGGATACGCGTTCGAAATATGTAGGTGTATCGGAAGGTTGTTCAAGTCCTCCCGTGAGTTTTTTATCGCGTACTTTTGGTATAGCATGTATGTTGTGCCTCGAATGCTGATTTTCTATGAATATATATATATGTAGTATCATTATTTTATATATATAGTACCATTATTTATATCCTAAAGAGTTAATGTGTTATAGTAGATGTATTTATCGCCTATCGAATCCGCACTGTCAGGTATTATTTTGATAGTTCAGTGCTATTATGAAATGCAGATGTGTTAACCTTCTAATGAAATCGTGTTGTTTTCCAATGAAAGATTATAATTGTTTAGGAAAATTTTATGTTTAGTTGCATTTACAATACATATTGGTTACATATTTAAATTATTTCAAATTATAATTAGGGCTTACCACTTAGAATACTTGGAGATCTCACTTTAACAGTCGTGGATTAAAACTTTGATGATGTTGGAATATACTCGACATTAAAGGCGTGAAAAGGAAGAATAATTCTGATGGCGTCTATTTAGTTTCTTGAATCACTATTGGCATAAAAGAAAGAAGCTGGAATAAAAGGCTACATTTCCTTAAACATCAACACGTTTTGTCGTAAAATAATGCATTCGATCAATCCATTTAACTAGCAACATTGAAGAAAAGACACATGAGGTTCATCAAACATTTCTCGCGTAAGCGTACGACTATACACCCGCGAACGATTCGCGTGGAACCGATTCACCGGTGAATAAAGAGAAACCGAGCCTGCATCAATGCGGGACTTTCTCATTTACGTTGGACCTCTTTCGATAAATTAAACCCCTGTTTACTCGGAGCAGCGGCAGTCGAGGCGTTCCCAGTAGTTGGAACGTCGCGGGATCTTAGCATACATTCAAAGATGGATCTCTCGGGCCTTATGGTGAGAGGAAGAAAGAGGACAAGGAAGAAAAAGTAGCTGGTGAGTTTTTTTTTGGTACGTGGTCCTCGCGCAGGCAACGCCAGGCCGGGGTACAGCCAGCACCCCGGACACATTCAATTTTAACGTTAATAATCACCAGGAAAAATGAAGGGTTTAAATGCGGCCATTCATCAGCGCCGATCGATATTACGAATGCGGCTTAACGACGGAGAGATAACATCGGCCGTCCCGCTACAGAGTTATTGAATCGCGTCAAATAATATACGAGCTAATAATGTACGAATAGTGCTGCAATTATGAGCTGACGATCATATTTAAGGGAATGTTGCAGCTTTTTAATCGTTCATTCTGGCCGTTGACGTTCCGACGAATATTGGAATGCTTCTTGGAATATTGGAATAAAACTTTCTTTTATTCCGTACGTTTTCCAGACGTTGACAATAAATCGCCGATATGGCATGGAACAATTAGATTGTTCGACGATGAGAAAAGAAAGAAAAGCCAATAACATACCGTAAGTGGTTAATAGGTTTTGTGTCGATTTTGTTGAGTGCTAACGACACAACCTGTCATCCATAACGCTGGTTGAGTCGATATTTATTTATTAAACGATCGGTTAAGAACGGCCAAGCAGGAATGTCGAGGAGGAGAAGCAATTTAAAGTCTAACGTTTATACTTTAAGCCTGGCAAGTGGGAACGTAACGATCCGCACCTAGATAATTAATTCCCCGCCTTAATTAATCATCCACGCAATTTTATCGACTGGGCTGGGTCAAGTAACAATAACGATCGCGTAAAGGCCAGCCCGTTATCGGTTATCTCGCTGGTTACACCGGTTGATTTAGTACCGGGAACCTATCTGTATCAATTAACGAAACGGTCGATGGTCGATGGCTAATTTCCAGTCCGTGCTCGACGATCTAGCTACGGCGAACAGAAGTTTGTGTTCATCGTCTCGTACCATTAACTTAGAATTGCGTCTTTCGCGCAAAAGGTTTTTCAGAAGTCTAAGATAAAAACTGTAGCGAAACAAACGTATAATAATGATAATATGAATCTAAGAAAATCCACCCCCATATCGTTTTTCATGCGACAACTTTCGACAAAAGAAAGCGAAAAGCAAAGAAACGCAAAAAAGAGACTTGCGGTCAACAATGACTAGCCATCGTCACGGGCATTTATGATTAATCGGCTCGCCCCTGACGGTTGGTTTTTTTTAATTAACCGCCGACTCTGGAAACGTGACAGCTGGAAGGTTCGAGTCGTCCGTGATAAAGGCGCGATCGGTCGATAACGATGTCTCCTGCGCGGACTGTGCAGCAACGTTCAGCTGAACCGAACGGTGCAAACGAGTCGCCACCGAGGAGATAGTCCTTGAAGGTTGCTCGTAAGCAACCGATCTTCTGGTACCCCTGGACCCGGTCGACCGATCCAGGCACACCGGCCCGCACATGCCTCCGGTGCACAATGCTTGGTAATACCGCAGCTGATACAAGTATGTTCGCCGTGCAACCGGAATTTTAATTGGCTATTTGTTTGTTCGCTACACTTCGCGGCTCTGCTATTGTCCGACCCAGCCGGAGAAGGACTATGGCCCTTTTCTTTTCTGCCTCCTCTCTCTGATCGTATAACTTGGTCAGCCAGAAGTAAAATCTTACAACGGGGGTTGAAAGAAAAAGGCGAGAGGCAAGAGCTACTCTTTGAGATACTTTCCATTGCCTTGATATTGCGTAATAAGGAATCGTTCGACCATTCTGTGGGAAATTAGATATTTGATCAGGTAGAGAGCTTACATCTGTTAAATCTGTTTTGGTTTAAACTAATTGTTCTGCTTGTTCAATATTTGTTCCGTTTATATACAATGTAATATTCATTCACATAACACCAAAGAATCATTCGTTTTTCTTTTATGACTTTCGATTCCATTCTTTTCTCGCGGTGGTCCCTTGATCTGCTTCCTTTCCTTCGATCACAGTATTAGTCCGGTTCGATAAATGTCTGCTTTCCTCGTGGGAATCCACTTCATCTCTCGTCATTCTTTATTTTTCCCCTCGAATTTAGGAAGATCCGAATATATCGATTGAATTAGACAATAACGTTAACATTATTATGACAATAAATGTTGTTATTGTTGTTGTTGTTGCCGCTGCCGCTGCTGTTGTTGCTCTTGCTGTTTCCGTTGTTGTTGTTACTACTGCTGCTGCTGCTGCTGTTACAATATTGTAAAAGCGCAATACTACAAAAGTATAATGTTGCAAAAAAAAATGCAATATTACAACGACGCAATATTGCTTTTTTTCTTCTTCTTCCTCCCCTTCCCCTTCCTCTCCTTCTTCTTCTTCCTCTTCTTATAAAATCTAAGCCACAAGGTTAGGCGCCTCAAGTGGGGCACGGACAATTTTTCGATATCTCTCTCCCCCGTACGAGACGATCCATCAGAGATTAAAACCGGATGAAATTGCAGTTATTACGTTGACGGGGCACGGGCAAAGGCCTGCATGTATAATACCACAGTCACAATACGTATGGTATCGTGGTACCACTTATCGGGTCATTAAGGGTTATGCGGTGTAATCGCGTGGTTTTTACCCGGCCTTTGGTACCGCGACGCGTATTAATCATCGATACGATCTTCTTTCGACGCTGCCATCGCGGATGTCTCAATTCACCCCGGCCGCGCGGTTAGATTGGCGCGAGGTTGCAGCCTGCTTCCCTCATTCAGCCCGCCACGGATTTATCATTGTCGAATCTAATTTCGCTTCGGCAACGAGCCGCGCGGCGAAATACGGATTTAATTCACCTGACCGCCAAGTCCCGAAGTTCTGCCCGGTAACGTGCCCTAATAAATTAACAAGCGACAGGCTCCGCGATTCGCCTTAATCGCCGGCGCAAGAACCGAGACGCGCACCACTTGCCCGGTGGATCGCAAGCGCGCGAGCGCGATGACCGACCGACCACTGCCCGAAGCGGACTCGAGGAACGCGATGCTTTTTTGCACGCTTCGCGAAACTTATTCCAATTAAAATCGTACCTCTATTTTAGGTCAGCCTCCGGTCTGGTTTCGAATTAAACGGCCGGGTCTGTGCCCATTGGTGAAAGTCGCGACCATCTCCTAAATAAGCAACGAAACGCAAAGCTTGTCGCTTGGCCAAAAGCGGTTTTTTATTGACCGTCGCTTTTTTCTTCAATCTAGAAGATTGTTATTACCTGGTAGGCAGGCAATTGGTAATGGTGGTGCGCTATATTCGTGCAATAAAGTTCTGAAACACTGATGATAGATTTGATTATCAAAATATAGCGTGGATACAAGGATAAATTTAGAGAGAACTTCATATAGTGCATAAACTTCCACCATAAAAGGATCCCTTTCAGTTATCTTTTAGTAATAATACAATAGCACAGAGTTCAGAAACTCCAAGGGGCTTGCTAATAAAAGTAGAAGAAATTAATTTCCTTTTGTATACAGGGATAAATATAGAGAGAACTTCACATAAGATATATCAGCAGTACATATTCCGACCCATAAACTTCCACACCATAAAATTACGTATGTACAAAAAAGAAATTTCTCCGTAAAAACCCACCAACGTGAACTTCATTCCCTCCCTGGGCAGCGTTTCACCCAAAGCTTGATACCGAACCAATACATCACAAAAACCACCGTTACGGCCGATCAGATAACGCTTCCCGAGAGCGTGGAGAGCGTGCACGCATCGCCTTCTCGGAGACACGAAAAAATTTTGTGGCAAGAGCAGAACGACGCAGAAGGACGTTCCTCTCGATACCACCCTCGGCTAGAAGTTCGATTGGACGGACGCGTGTTGGCCCATAATTGCACCGTTTACCTCGTTAATAAAAATCGTCCGTTTTTTCCATCTCTCTCTCTCTCTCTCTCTCTCTCTCTCTCTCTCTCTCTCTCTCTCTCTCTCTCTCTCTCTTTCTCCGTGTGTCGAGGACCTCTCGCAACACAGTCGTAGGAGGTCGGGACTAGCATCGACGACCCCTGTGGCTCGCTGAAATATCGCGCGGACGTTGCTACGTTTCGATATTCCTGGCCCCGGGGCTCCGATGAGCGGCGGGACTCGTCGAAGATCGAAGCGGACGGGGTCGACGGAGGACGAGGGCCCCAAGAGGGTGGAGGACGCCGACGAAGAAGGAAAGAGAGATGGAGAAAGAGAGACCTTCCGTTTTATTATATCGTATCGGTAAGGGGCGAGGCTGATGCGCAATTGTTTATGCTCGTGTCCCGCCCTATCGGACGCATCGGATACACTCTCGAATACCTACCACGTATACGCGAACCAAACTGGCGTGATGCGTGGTACACGCAGCGTTGCCCTTGCCTTCCTTCTCCTTGGCAACCCCCGACCGCTCCACCTCTTTATTTCTTCGTTCGGGCTCAGATTATTAATGGCGAAGGTTTTGCCTCTCTTTTTCCTCCCTCCCCCCCCCCCCCCCCCTCTCACACTCTCTCTTTCGCTCACTCTTCTTTTCTGGGATACCCTCGAGTGTCAGTTCCTTGACAATGACGAAGTTTGCACTTCGGGCTTACTTCTCCACCCTACACACACGTCGCGCGACTTCACACCAAGCTTTTGTTCCGTTTCAGTTTCTGACTCTTTATGGAAGGGTAGTGCCTCAACCGTTGACTGTACGCTACTCCTCTTACAATTTTTATTATCCCTTTGGGCTCGAACAGCGACTCTTACTCGCCATATTGTTCTCAGAAAAATTTTGTTTTTCAAAATGTAAATACATATAATATATTAAAATATAACGTTTTCGTATGTTAATTTGTATATAAATTTATTTATATTACAGGTCACGAGGTGCAGCGCCGCTCAGCCGAAAAAGTCGTCCGACAAAAAGGGTTATATTGTTACTATTTAATGGAGAATTTAAGAAAGTATAAAAATGCTTTTAATTTTCGTCAACTCTCTCCACGTGACTAAACGTGGACGCTTATCTGATACGTTATTACGTATTTGACTTATTTTCATAACGCAGCAATTCAATAAATAAAATTGCCAAATTATTCGGAGGACGATACGGCTGCGATTAAGGTTTAATGTGACTGGGTGTGTTGGGAATAACGGGACTGATTGTGAGTGATGTGGAAACCAAATGGAAGGTGGCTGGTCTCTCTGGTTGTGTCGTAAATGTAGGGTGCAATCATCGGAAGTTATCAGAATAACGACGGTAAAAAGTCACGACGTATTTTTAATCTTTGTCTTACACCAACAAATACCCCTGCCTTCGATTATCATAAGGAATCTGTACGCGTGCACTCTTTGCACAGCGATACGTGATTGCGTTTGATCTAAGCTTGTCTAATATGGTGGGCGAACCAGTGCTTGAATTTATTTCTATTACTAATTGCATAACACACATTGTTACAACACAATTTAGAGCGTGACAGTACAATAGCAAGACAAATAGATAATCGATACAAGTCTGCTCATTTAATAGAATATTAACAATTAAACAACGATTCAAATCGAATATGTGGACAAGTATCTTAACGAACGGATAAATAGCTGCAAATAGCGTCAATTGTGTACATTGTATTGTACAATACTGATAATTGTATTAAAAAATTGATTAATAATGCGCCATTAATACAATATAACACTTTTAACATGGGTCCATTTAAAGCTCGAAGGAATTCTTGATTAGATCAAGATTCGAAGCTCATTACAAATGATAGAACTAGATTTCGATTGGAATTTTTATTACCGGGAAAAGAATTAAGAGAAATAAAAGGATGGAAATCTGGTTAACGATAGGACTATCTAGGTGATCCTGTTCATAGTCGGTTTACGTATATGAAAGATCGATAGGGGAAATCTAGGTTATCGGCGACTCCACCTGTTGGTGCTTAATATCTGTACAAACATCGGCTAAGAACGATGATACGAAGTCAGACGCAACTGGCAGGTGTTTCTAAGCGATCACCGGTACGATCCAGTGCGTTTAGATGCGCAGCTGTTCCTACGGCTATATCTGATCATCCAATGGACTAAATTCAGACTTGATAATCGTCCACCAATCGATCCCCTATCCTTCTTTCATATAAAAACTCGCTTTCAAACTTGCTTCTGTTTATTTTTTTTTCGAGACCTCCCGTGTTAAACGGTTTCGTTTCAATTTTATATAGGCTGGAGACGTTTCTTCGAATGAAGAAAGAAAGAAAGAGAGAGAGGAGTATCGAAAACGAGTTTATGAAAGGGTAAGCATGGTTGTTAACGAAACGAATCTAGATTCCATCGAGACAGCTCAGTAATTGGCGCCATAGAGGTTGCTGACAACGGAGAACGAGCCGAAGAAAGACTGCATAGGAAGTCCAGTAGTTTTCTCGTGGTGATAGTTAATATTTTCATTAAAATTTATTCGTATTATACACTAATGGCAATGACAGTTCGCGTACTAATTCAATTTACTTGTAAATACATTATCAAATCCTCTGACAGTCATTTGTTTAATCTTGAACACTTTGTATGCGTTTGCTTCGAAGCGTTAGCAATGATTTTGCCTCTACTTACCACACGCGGCGCGACCGTCCAACTAGCACTGGCTGCATCTACTGCGGCCATTCACTAGTAAATCGTACGTGTTTATAGAACATTTAGATCTATACAAATTACGGAATGTATGTAATGTACACAGTGCACAAAATATATAAAATAAAGTACACGTTACAATACCTAGAGAGCGATTAAATATTTTATTTACTTCTCTTCCTTTAGTTGACTTTTAAAAATTTAAAATTTGTATACAGATCTAAATATCGGCGAATCGAATGACCATGTCCCACTCTGCGTTATTGAAATAAGTAACTTCAGGGTCACTACTCGCGTATGTAGATAGAACAAATTGTAACCTGTCAGAATTAATACTCGAACCGCGCAAAGTGAAACTTTTTTCCTCTATTGGAATTGACTCTGGAATTTGTGGGTACGTATCGAACCCGACCCCATCCCTAGTTGCGAAATGGGGAGAAGAGACGGCGAAAAGGCGGTAGGAGGTGACGGTGAAACGAACGAGCGGCTCGCAGGGAAGAGGCGAAGGCATATACGCGGGAGTGCGATAAAATCTCGCGAGTGAGAACGCACAGCTATCTCCTGGCATTTGTTGGCGATCCGCAACGTTGAGCATCTTCGTTTCTCTTGCTTTTATTCACCTTTCTTCTTCAATCCGTCCTCCCCGTCACCGCCCCGTCTCATCCTTTGCGCCTTCCGCTGTGTTTCTTCGCGCCAGGCTTCGAGCACCGCGTGAGAGAAAATTAATACTCGGCAAGTGCGCTGCCATAAAGCTTCCCCGCGACGCGGTAATTATGTAGGGCCCCGTATTATGCGCCCTTGCCTCGGCTACGCTCGCTTCTCGCCTGTGCTTTACGAGCTGCTGCGACTAATAAGAAAGAGACCCCGTGCACGATGACAAGTTGGAAAACGTCCAAGGGATCGCGAGATCCGCGAGTTCCCTTCTTTCCCGTGTTGCTTCGTTAACGCCTACTATACCACGTCATCCGTGTCTGGGTGACATATTGCTCTCTGCGGATAACTGACATGTTCATGCTCTCGAGTAGAAATGCTGTCTTCGTATAAGAGTACATTGAACGGGAAATGGTCAAAATAGTTGAAACCGAGTGAATAATCATGAGGACTGTTTATTTTGAAAATGGTGCAAGTCCATTTCCTGTTGTTTCGAGAAAATTAAAGGTTACATGTCAAGTCTGGCAATGTTTCTGTGGCGGCACTCGCCACTAGAGGGACAGAACCGTTTACACTTTCCTGAAAGTACCCGATGATTCATCCTTTCCAATATATAGAAGTTCTGAACTGTCCCTAACATCCCAGCGTCTAAGGCAGGGCCTGCTAGGTAGCCTTACCGATGAGTCCACTAGCAGGCCTAGGACGAAACGTTCTTCCCCTCTCTTTTCCTTCCTTCTTTCTTCTTCCATCTTTACAGTAAACCGAAGCAGCGCAGCCGCTTCATTTCTACTAATTTATTAATATGCAGTTTGATTATATAAATTTCTTTTAGGCGAATTTAACTAAAATAATGTCTTCTCCGACATGTAGATGATAAATTTATAGTTTTAAATTCTGTGTCTTCTATTGACGCTTTATATAAAATAGTGCACGGCGCATTTTTGTAAAACCTCATCCACCATATTTGCAACTAATTGACCTTTTCTCTATTAGTGCTGCATTTTATCTGTTTTTTAATTGCGTTTTGCAGATTTTTTGTTGTAACGAAATTCTCTCGCCTCATTTCGTGCAAAATAAATTTATTATGATGCCTACATTGTTTTATTACATCATAATAATCCTGTGGTGCGTATAGGAAATTCTTTTGCCATTTGTAAATTTCGTTTCACGTTCAATAACGTGATTTCGTATCGTTACATTTTCTAAATGTCTCAAACATCACGAAATTACTTACTCCGATCTCCTTTTTTCCTTTGTTGTTTGAATTTTCATGTACAAGAAATCGCATCTGTACGTGTGCAGATACGCACAAGTATCTTTACGTGTATCTTTACGACTCAAGTTATTTTCCTTATATTTTTCTTATATGTAATTCGGGATTCAAAAACATCCTTTCTGGATTTTGTAGTCGAGTATAATGACTTTCAAATGCCGGAAAACTTTTTGTGTGTTCTGTAACTGTATTTGTCACTAGTTCACTAGTTCTTTTGCAAGAGCCATCCATTTGTCCGCGCAAAGCACAATCAATTCGTCCAGTTGATATATTGAAAGCATTCATGAAAAACATTTTACAAACTAAAAGGTTTCCATGAGAAGCGAAAAGGTAAAATTTATAAGCACAAACCCCCAAAATCCTCCAATAGTTTCTTGACGTTCTTCTATTTACAATTTTACGTTGAACATTACAGTGGAGAAATACGTTTTGCTTAAAATCAGCTACATTTCAGAATTTAGCAAAATTTGCTTTACGTTCTGATTCATTAACATATTCTATACATTTCGTCGAGCAGTTACAATTTTTCGATCCAAATTTTTTTGCGGGAATGAATTCTTATCATAAAATAATATTGATTTACTATTTTTTCTTCTTATCTATATCGCTATCTGACGTTAACATGAAATTATACATTTTTGGAAGAAAATAAAATAAATAACCTGAAATAGTAACCTTCGACACGCGAAACAAAACAATTAATATAGCCAACAATGGCTGCTAACCCCGACAGCTATCTATGGGATTTGGACTTACTCCACTTTCGTAATCAATGGATACGCAATTTTTATAACTGCAAACTGTTAAATTCATTCATTCGGTATTAAATTATAGTTCAACGCTCAACGATTGAGAACTATTCTCTCAATAAAATTCTATTAGAGAGAAAATTTCAAGACCAACGACAACAAACAAGACGTCGATCACGCGCACCGGTATCGCCATTGCAATGCAGTAGCGCGAGTTGTAGATATCGTTGCTTCCACTTTTACGATCTTTGCAAGTGTTTGACATTACTGTTACGCGCAACCAGCAACTGGTAGGCATTCCCGATCAAAGAAGCGTGTCGCTCCCGACCCGTAATTGCGAGTATCGTTCAACGAACGCGAGCGCCGCGTTTCACAATTACTCGCCGTTCGTTACGGCCCCGCCACGCGTAACTATAACAGGTGAAACCGAATGACAACTGGAACGACGACAAGAAATTATTATATACATAATTATTATATTATACTAGCCGTTGGTTAATAAACATATACGGGAAACTTTGGTAATAATTCTCAACTTGTAATACTGTAGGAAATAGTAAAAATTTTAAATAAAACGGATGTGATATGCATAAACAGTTTTTTTGCAGTATGGTTCTTAAGTACCCTTTCATCAATGAAGGGATGTATTTTTCAATCGTATGTGGCTCAATAAATCAGTACAAATCCAGTCCCACGAATAAAACTAATTACGCTGTTATAAACCGTGATACGTGATGCGTATAACTATTCTCCCTGTTATTTTACGTTGCATTGTCTAATATTATATTAATTACATGTACGCGCATCTATATCCTTCAAGTTGTATTTTACGGTATTAACAATGCGCCATTAGAGTTTATTATTGTATCATAGTCCTAGCAATGATTAAGCGAAGTATAGAGATGAACGTAAATCCCACTTCGACGTAGCCCTAAAAATTGTCCCCCAATACAATTCAACTTATTCTCAAAACTACTTTGCATTTATATTGAGCACGTCCAGCGTGCAGTTCGCGTTCCATCGACGAAACACGCGGATCGATAGGCACATTTATACGTTCATACGTGTATCCGAGAACAAGCGGCCTCGCAAGGAGCTTTGTCGTTCCGTCGTGGTTACAGCGGACTCGCCTAAGTCGGATGGATTCGCTCGCGGGAAAGGAAGGAAGGAGCGTAGAAAAGGGTTGAAGGAGAGGCGGCGTAGATCGGGCAGAAGAAGAGAGCGGAGGCGGAGGAGGATCGAGAAGAAAGGGAGGCCGCGAGTGAGCCGAGGAGAGTAGATGAATTATGTTAAACGCCTGTTTAAATACATGTACGCCTAGGGATACACACTGCTCGCGCGCGACTCAAGGAGGCCGCGCGCCACATTCGTCTTCTCGATTTATATTAAATTGCCCCTCGAATGACCCGACAATGTGGTCCGCGTTCCTCCTTTTATTTCTTTGCCAGGACCAAGAGCGCCGGCTCGCATTATGTACGTTATTTCGTCTCTTGATAGCAACCCGTCACGACCGAGCCCCTCATTCAAATTAAAATACCAGGGAGTACTGATGCTGTGCGACTTGTTTGCGCGCCTTCCAACAGAATACGAGATGTGAGCTTTTGACGAGTATGAAGGGAATCGAGAACTCTCACTTTCAAGTTTTTCGTTTTTCAAAACTGTTAATCAGATGCCAAGTGTCACGTCTTTCTTTGGTAGCGTTGTACTCTTTCATCGTTGATTAAGTTGAAGAGACGTTCGAGGACGTTCTAAAAGGGAAGGAGGAGTGAGGATAGGTCCCTTGTAAATGTTTGATAGGTTCGTTGAAGAGACTCTGAGGTCGCGAGACAGCTATTAATTTATTTAGCGATCCGTGGGATTGGACAAGAGGGTATCTCGTCCTTGAGAGCGGTTCAAGGAAGACCAGTGACGCCATTGTCTTCCGGTGAACTAGGAACCCTCCCGCAAACGCTCGACGTGGGGTACAAAGCGTTGGTCAAGGCCGCGCGCAAACGAGCAGACAGTACGCTTAATTTACAAAGAACACCTTCGAATACGTTCAAATAGGATTTCTTCGTGCGTGTGACGCTTATCAACCTGGTATCGATCCTCGTGAATCGCAGAATCTTCATGTTCGCATTAACATAACGATCTCCACGGACCACTGTTTGCCTATCTGGACGCATGGATGAAAGACCAGTGTAAAAATATGTTCGGCCGCCCCTTTCCCCCGCCACCTGCCATCGACCGACATCGTGAACTTTATGGTTTCTTGGCCGTTTTGATCATTCATCAAGAGATAGTGCCTCGCGCTCTTGGACTATCCTGCCGACAACCCTTTCGTTCCGCGGCCCTTGACGTGCCTCCGCACACTTCTCGTTCGACTCGGGGAGGAACTGGCTCGAGCGGAAAGTGGCCGGTCGATCATAGCTGATTTACTTTATGACTTCTAACTGTGTGTACCGCGGAGCGGTACACACAAATCGCGGCAGATATACGTCCAAGTGTAAAAGCGGCTTCCCGTGCCCTCGCCGCGCGGCCGACTAGGGACATTCGCGGAAGAGGAAACCTGTAAGGTTAGCCGTGGAGCATCCTCGGCCGATGTTCAATGGCTCGCGAGTGTGCAGGTGCATACTCGTGCGGCTCGTTGTACGCTCGCCCGGCGAGCATTCCTATGGATTTCACGTCGTAAAATTAAAATACCGCGTATGACACTCGGCTAAGAAACTTCCCGGGGTGAAAGTACGGTTCGTCTGCCACTTGTTCTCGCATACTTTGCATTTTTTGTTTCGAATATTCGCGTTTGAGAGGAATCTTCCAACGAGATTCGAAAAGTCGCGAAAAAATGTATTCCGCACAAAAAGTTGACACTATTTTCTCGTCCGCCAAAAAAAATAGATGATCTTATAGGCCAGCTACTTCGCTAGCGATATCGGTCCAGCGAATTTGCAATGCATTAAAGATTCGCCCCGTCACGAGTAGATCGACCAGCACGAAACAACTTCAACCGGAACACGCTTCGACTGGATGTAAACCAGTATCTCATCATGAACGAGGGATTTTTTATTCACCACCCCTCGGTATCTCGCGGTATCTTCCGTTGATGATCCGCGATAGTCCGATGCAATGCCGGTTCGCTATTAGCCATTTCTAGGTCTAATTAGACGATACGTCCCGCGGTTTTATCGAGATGTACCTGAAAGCGCGGGCGTACAAGAAGATACGAATCAACGTTGAACCCCTCGTCGATTCATCTTCGCGGAATGATACTCACGCGGGCAATGGTCGTAGGATACGCGTGGCCAATAACGTTGATAATGAATAGAAAGTACCGTGAAGGTAGGCGCTAAACGGTGTTTCATCGCGGAACGAACGTAACGGAGGTTGGTGTTCCCGGGGTAGCTGGCCGGGCAAATAAACGATAAATATTAATTGAAATCGTTGAGATGAAACAAATGAATCCTTTCGCCACCGGGACGAGCGCCGTGCCGGTCACGAGTCAGCCGGCTTTGAGGAGGAGGAGGGTGGAGGAGGAGGAGGAGGGTGGAGGAGGAGGAGGAGGAGGAGGAGGAGGAGGAGAAGAGAAAAAAGGATGCGAGAAACGTATAAAGAAGCGCCATGGAGCAAGGGAGGAAGTAAAATAGGGAAGAGTGTGTGTAAAGGCACGCAAAATCGTGGCTCGAATCACGGAGGAATGCAAGAGGAAAAGGCGCAGTTAAACGAAGAAGGATAAATTGCTCGCGAGAAAGAGGAGAAGAAACGGGTTCGACGGAGAAGTCGGCTCGGTGTGGTAGAACGGTGCCGTGCGGCGGGTTCGATCAGTGATTTATATAGAATCATATCTCCATCTGAATGTCTTCATTTTTAACGCACGGCCGCGCAATCGTTCCCTCTCAACGAAATTCGCGCGGCAGCTACGTTTCGGCTGCCCGTGTTCTCGTGCTGACGCGCGACGAAGTAACCTCGGCGACCGATGAAATGGAAGAAAGGAAAAAAGCAAGAGAGAAGAAGAGATGCCCGCGCTCTACGAGCCTTCGGGGCTTGGCAAATTTTACCGACGCCCGCTCGCGGTGGTCCTTACGGTTTAATTTCTTCAACCTCACCGCGTCTCTTCCTCTCTGTTCTTCCACTCCGCTTTCTGGCCTCCTCGAACGCTCGTTTCCTTTCGAACCCGATGCACGATACCCACACGTCGCCGTCGTGTTTCATGCATGCGCAACGATCACCTCGAACACCTCGGGAAGATCTGTCCGCGTTATGCTCGATGATACGGACATTCTGCACGGGACGTCGATCGAGCGAGCAACGAACGTACGATACGCCTATACCGAACGATTTCGTGGCATTCGCGCGTGGAGAATCGCGGCCCCGCTATTTTCGGCGGACCCATGAAACTTTAAAAGGTTGAAGCTGGGTCACTCGTCGCAAATGAGGAAGTGATCGAGCGTAAAAGTGCGATTTTTCGCCTCATTTTTCTTTTTCCTCTATTTCTTTTTTTTTTTTTTTTAATTTTATTCATGAATCGAAACATTGTGTTCGTTATTGGTTGAATCTCGAACTCTGAATCTCGAATGATTTTACTACCTAAAATTGTTAAAGTTTTATATACGTATTAGAATGAAAAGATAGTCCGATCGATAACTAGTGAACTTGGCCAAGTCAATTTCTCAGACCAAAGCAGACATGACGAAGGGTTAAGGAGTATCTATCGGCGTATCGTCTGAACGGTGGAGAGTCTAGGACGATCGTTCACACGCGTATTGTGTCTAGAGGGTACTTGTAACGAAGCCCGACGACTTTTTTCGAACGATGACCAGCGATTCTCGACAGGCTACGGGCTGACGATTGCCTTCGATCTCATTTCCGACACACCCTTGTGCCGTTGCCAGATGATATTCTTCCTCATCGTGGCCGTGGATCATCGATGACTTATGCGTTCGAACCTTGCCGCCGGTGCTCCTGTTCACCATAAAGTATCAATTTTCTGTCGTGACAGAAAAATCGTAGGAGAAACAGTGGATGGATCGTTATGTGGTTTAGAAAAAGGGGTATCTCGCGTAATAACGTGTTGAATCGTATAAACACTTTCGTCTAAAAGAACAAACTTATGAACAAACAGCCTTTACCATCAAACTCGGTTACTGTTCAATACTATATATCGGATTTGCACAATAAGGTTATTTTAATATCTTACACCGTGATCGAATGGTAATTTGCTTCACGTAAAATGAACTTAGAGTATCAACGTAGTATCGTGGTATCGGAACTCGAGAAAATAGTAGCAAAGTGGACGGTCCAAATTACCATTCAATCGAAATGTCCAATCGAAGCACGATTCACACTGTTCACTTTGATTTTAATCCTGTGAAACCGACTACGCTATCCGACCACAGCAAACTGTGCAATTTCGTCTGTATCTCGCTTTCAATTTTGTCGAGTCAACCGCATTGTCCACGCAAGGTGAACCGTACATTTCCGCCCGAGGAATCCTCTGTCCACCGAGTCGTACACACCGACTTTCATTTCCCGTCTATCCGTTCACTTTCCTTCGTCGCCGTTGCTTTTTCAACCCAGCGCGATATCGTACGGTAACGCGTACAGTGAAACGGCCAATGTAAGGCAAGGTGGTGAACATCGGGGACCGCTCACGAACGGACGCGCTGCAGTTTTGCTTTACGACGCGATTGACTGACATTTAGTGCTGAATGGCGCCCTTTGGCGTTTTACTAGCCGTGTACGCTTCATCCGCCCGCGTCTGCCGGCGACTAATTCGCCGGCAGACGCGGGCCACGAGTTCTCCGTCGCGCGCAGTTTTCGCCCCCTCGTCGCTGACCGAGCAAAAGAGTCACACGATGGGGAATTTTAACGCGTGAAAGCTTTTCGCATGTCCCGGGAGTAGAAGCACGTTTTACGGTGACGAAACACGCTCGTTTCGATCGAAGTGTTCCAAGGTAGATGAAATTGCAAGCGTTGCGGTATGGTGGAAAGTTATTGTGGTTTCGGATTAATAACTTTATAATGCGGTTTAAGAAGACAGCCTTGATCATTACATTAGGTACCGGGTACGAAATAAGGCATGACAAATGTGTCCAGTAACAGCGAGGGTATGTTCGTATATTCCCCGGTTCAGAAACTTTCACTGACGTTACGTATAATAAGACAGAACGATCAAACGAAATGTGTGTAAGTTAATCGTGATTCTGATACGAATCTGCTAAGATGTATACAAATTCATATTTAGATGGAACAGTACGGTCCACTTAACTGTGAAACGATGACCTTAAAGTCTACTTAAAGCTTCGAATAATGAACAGTTATAAGTGATCAGACATTCAAATAAGATTCTTTTTGCAACAATGTCCGTATAGGAATTGTAACTTGTTTCCTATATTTCATCAAAGTTGAATGACATAGCGATACTATTACTAGAAATGATAATGATTTGCGGAATAAGAAAATCAGGAATGTATTCTAACTAAATTTCAATTTCATTAATTACTGTTCCAATATTAATTTTTTATACTTAAAGCCCAATTATTCTATACTCAAGAACAAGATACATTTTCCAGCAACAAACAAAGCTATGGCGTCTTTCAATCGATAGTCAATGTTCGGCGAAAGTATACGCGCGATCGAAATTTATTATGTGAAACACCTAACATCGTGGAATCGACGAAACTGAAGAAAGCAACAAGACAAGCAATGGTCCCCGCAGCGTAGTAAATTGGACAAAAAACAATACGCGATTTTAAATACAGCGCGTTTTTCTGAGCCCTCATTTGTCGGGTGAAATACAGCGCGCGTTAGGGGGGACATTTATAGCGCCGTGAACAGAGCCACATCGGCGATATTTACAAGAACCTTGCGCGAAAGGGCGTGCCCGAGGATCACGATATTGTGGACAATCGAGGAACACAAATTTCGACAGCGTTTTACGTCCACGACCCATCGAAGGACGCCCTACGTTCGATAGAACGCGATGTCTGTTGCACCTGACGTTCACCACGACGAATCCGCGTCTACCGGCACGTTCGACGAACCGTATCGACCGCGATTAAACAAGCATCCAGATTATTAGAATTCCAAAAGTTTCTACACTGTTTGCGATGATTAATTTTGCATTAACACTTAATGATTCGCCACCGACTAAAAGTTTGAATGTAACGCATTAGCATTTTGCAATTTAGCACGAACTGTAGGGCCTAATATTTCAGCGTCTTTTAATCCCCCAACGCAAATTTTATACGATTTTGTAGTCATAAAACTGTAGAAAATTTTCTCTTAGTTGTGAATAATTAATTTTAGTGATCTTATTCTTATATTATAAACTAGAAACTTTGAAGCTCGTTTTTTGTCAAATTTATCATAACAATAATAATTGAAGAATATTGTTCTCACTAATACCACTACTAAGATTTTTTAATTATAGTGTACTTGTTTCAAGTGCAAGTGGAAGTTTCTCATGGATTATTTATTCATACAGTTTTATACTTTTCGCAAATTTTATGATTTATGTTGATTGTCTGTAGTAGCTACTTTATATGCGTTATAAAGTAGTAGTATAGTAGTGGTAGTGCAATGGATTAAGAAAATTCTTTGATATCCACTTCCGTATAATTCCTACTTGACTAACTCGATTTCATGCTGCTTGACGGCGGTTCGTCGGCACTTCCTTTTTCAGCAACAAGTTGACCACGCGGCAGTGCGTATAATCTCGCGCGAAATACGAGCAAATGCGTCACGGGGTCCCCTCAGCCAATGAATACATTGACCTTTGAACGAAAGGTCCGATTAGGTCTCTGTTCAACACTTGTCTCCGCTCGCGCTTCAATTTCACCCTTTAAACAGTCCATTAATTCGTAAATCTCACTTTAGAGTTAAATCTAATCTATCCGGAATTCAATTTAAACAGTTACTTTCTATTTTTCTTATTTAAATCTGACATACAGCCTCCCTATTCCATTGAAATATTGTAGTTAAGAGAAAGGAAAAAGATTAGAAGAACCGCTTGAAGAATGGTGAATTTGTAATATATAATACATAATAATATATATTATGATTTATTTAATGCGCTATTAACGTCCAAATCTTAATTACAGGCTGCATTAACATAAAAGTATAATACGCGGTTAATTATCGTTAATGCATCTTGACAGCGTTAATAACTAAACGGTGTTAAATGAAATTCCCAAATACGAAGTGAAATCGATGCCCGGTAATGTGTGCGAGAGTGATAGAGAATTCTAAAGGGTGAAGTAATCAAAGTCGATTTTAATTACGACGACGTGTATGGCTTCTTGTGGTCGTGTTCTCATGATAGCGGCCCGTGAGTTATCGGACGTTTATAGCGGCGTCCGTTATTCGATTTTACGCTAGGGACCGACGGTAATAACAATTACGGTGCCGAGGCTTGCCGATGTCGTAGCTAACCATCCATAATCGTGTTTCTAACCTCACAGTTTCGCGAACGTGTACATTTGATGCAAGCACCGATCGAACGAACCAGTAGTAATCGATGCTTCACATCGCAATCCCTGCGCGAATAATTCATAAATTAGGAAAAGATGGTGATAATATAATATACATAACCAAGACAAGTTGCCAATGTTTTAAAATTTTAGTCAATAGGAAATCACGTCTTTTCCGTTTAACTTTAGAACGTTGCTCCTTAAGATTTCTTAAATCACTGCTACAGTCACAAATTAGATAAATTTTCACTGTTAAATTCAAATTTTTGGTTTTAATTTAATAAAAAACATCGTTTCCAAGCGAAGAATATTTTACTTTCTCTTGTTCATTGGAGTTCAGTTCACATAATTTAAAAAACAGTGGACCAATTTTGTTATGATGTTGGTGTCTCTTTAAAGCTAAATGTTTTTTGTCCATTAGTCGCACCACTTTTGAAAAAATTTACCTTATGTGCGTATCTGGAGGTTGAGCCGATTTACTTGTTCGTGAGTGTATATTAAATTTGTTAGACGTCAACGGTATCTAAATGATTAGCTTCAAGTTAAATGTTAGCCAACAGGAAAAAGCTTCTCTCCATCAGTCGACATTAGTAAGTTCTCGATCAACCTTACAAAAGTTCCTGTAGTAGTTTCAAAATCACTACTAATTGGAGTACCCGATGATCGACCATCTCTCTCTCTCTCTCTCTTTCTCTCTCTCTCTCTCGTTCTCTCTCTCTCACCAAGTCTCTCCAATTAACCCCCATACTTAAACGTAACCCAGCGCATTCAAGGAGGAACAAACCAAAAACTTACGCGGACAGAAGGAATGATCCAGTCGGGTCGCGAGTTCGTCTCCGCTGCAATGTTTCTCGCGACGAACCAACTCGTCGTGACCCTTCTATGCGACCAAATAACGACACGTTCAAAATATATGAGCACTCGTTTCTTTTTTTTTGCGTGGACGGGAAGGTACGAAGTCCCCGCAGGGAAACGGAGAAAGGGTTGAAAGCGCAAGGCTTCTTGAGCACGCAACGATGGCGCTCGCGAGGCCGTTTCTACGTAGAGAAGGACGACACGGCGAGCGTGCACCTGCAGCCCAACATGGGAATCCCCGGAATTCCTCCGATCAAACCGGCCGCGTTCTTCGGTACGATAGATGCAAAGCAAGCCTTGTTGTCGATAAACGACAACGTCCCGTGCCCGTGGAAGATGCCGGTTGTTGTTAATTTATGCGGAATACAACGACGGGGACACCCGAGTGGTAGACACCGAACGACCACGAATCGAGAATTTATCGACGCCACAGTTTTATGACCGCTTTCGCTCGTTAACGATACGGCTTGAACTCGGAAAGGAAGTTTCAACTATGAATCGCGTCATCATATTAAACCTTTTTATTCAATATTGGTGAAGGTGAAGGAAGGTGTTAGACTTTGGGGACGGAGTGTGCCAACTTGCTGCAGTTAGTTGAAATATCTGATTTTTTTTTTTAATAATTTGGTAATAGTATTTAAACAAAAGTGAAAAATAAAAAGATGGAGTTTATAAGTGAAATATATAAGGAAACAATAAAAAATATTCTGACGTGGTACGAGACACCATTTATTTTTCTTTATTACATCTACCGCACTTGGTAATGCAATATGGTTTTCACAAGTTTTCATTTGGTTAAAATGAGAGTCTAAATACAAATATAAGGACTACTACATATATTTCCACACTCTTGAAAATTGCAGTTAACACTATGGTAGCCAAAGAAATTGGATAAAGTATAAAGCGAGAAAAGATAGTTTGTTTTACTTTCCCGAGTTATCTGTACGTAAACAGAGCCGTGAAATAGATGTGACGATGGCTTGAAGCGTGGCTCGTACGAATGTTAGCTTCAACTTGTCGGTGTCTCGAGTAGCTGTTTGTAAATATGTGACACATGCGACTGCAGTTTCGTGACTTTTTACACCCCGAGTACCCTTACGTCACAGTAGTTCCCATACGTATCGAAATCCCGTTGGGAAACTGTATACACACGCGGAGGTAGAATGTGCACCTGCGACCTACTACGAGCCGTCCATGAAATTCCTACGGTGACAAACGGCTTAGCGTGAGAGCAATGCCGTGGTAATATATAATTGCCCTTCCGGAAACGATACGGTGTTAATGTGGAAATCGTCTACGCCTAGAGTTTTTATTCGTTCAGAGAACGAGCTTTCCAGCGGAGAAAAATGAACGACACCGATCATCGAAACATTTAGTGCCCACGTTACCAAGCGCATCCGCGCGATCAACCCCACACAGTTTCTTTTGCCCTGAATTATCTAATATCGTTATCCACGGGCCACTTCCTAATTATCTTTTCCGGTGGATGAACAAGTTTAAAATACTGCTATTACCATTACATCGTAAGATAAGTAAGATCAAAAAGAATGCGGATAATAAATGTGCTGAAACAATTGAGATTCTTTTCTAACAGAAAACTTTTCATTCTCTAGACGGCCAGAATGTTAAGTAGAAACATTCTCCCTGAAAAATTAACGCTGACCTTCGCGTGGCACTGCCGGTGTCAGGATGAAAATGACCGCGGGGTAAGGACAGAGTAAAAAACCTTTTCGATTTTTTGGCTGGCTTTTAGTGTAGTTTTAGTTTAATAGTTGATTTTGTAAGACATCGAGAGGTAAGCCATCCGGCGAGATAAGACTATTTTGTTATATATATACATCACATTTATCTGGGTGTCATTTGATTTTCCTTTGTTCAATCCTGGAAAATCTCAACAAAATGAATTGAAGATATTCTATAAATAAATAAATATATATATACGTATTTGTTTATTCGTGTATATGGTCGTCTAAAAAAGAAACAAAAATAATAAATCCGTTTAGCGAGCCGTGAACACCCTCGGGTGAGCGATCTACTCACCGGCAATCATCAATCCAGATCCGATCTCCGGTCACCTATCCAGTAGCCGTTGGACGCAAAACACGGTCTCAGCCAAACGTTCCTCGTTCCACTATTCATTTTCATATTTCTTGTCGACCCACGTCAGGATCGAACAACCTGAACGGGCCGAATAAACGACACGGGTCGCGTTTAGACCAACGAGGGCGACCACCGGTGCAGAACAAGCGCTCGGATCATGGAAAGCAGCTGAATTCCCGAGATAAGATAAAATACGTGCCTGGATAATCTAACACGTACCTTCTCGTATTCGGATGATTCAATTTCTCAGTGTTCCGCTCGGAATGGTACACGTTTTATTCCGGTTATGTCCTCTTAGCCTGCGTTCGAATCGCATTATCATCCTATCGGGAATGCGTCCCTCGCAGCGAGGAATTCGTGAGCGAACGTGTGGGAGTAAAACGCACCTGGGAGGAGAAAAAAAATGGCAAGGTTCGAAAGAACTTGTCGCGGGACCAGGATCGTTTAAGCGAGGTGGTAGCGTGTTCGTCCCTTAACTGATATCTGATATGGTTTCTGCGAACGCGTTCTCCATCGCGCGAGACAGAGAAAGTCAAGTGTGTCTTGCGATGCGAACCGCGAGATGTAGAGGATGTTGAATGAATTTCTGGTCTACTGGTAGATTTTTATGCCTTTATAGATATCTTGAGATACAAGATTCGTATAAACATTTACCTCGAAATTTCATTCATATGTGAAGGCTTGATATTACGAATGGAATACGAATTTCTAATATCTAATTTCGAACTCTCAAGCTTTTCGGCTCTTCCACTTGTGCAGTGATTTTGCGCCGCATTAGCTTAGGAAGGGGTTCAAGAAAGGATAAGTTGTTTGGGCGGAGGACTATAATTAGGAGTACGGAGAGAAGATCGGAACGACGTAACTGTTAGGTCCCAGACCTTGAGTAATAGCGTGGATTTACGACACGGAGACTAAACGGTATCACTTTTGAGAATTTTCGTCATTTCTACAGTGCATTATTCTTTTTTTGCAAGCCAGGAATTAAGGCACACGAGTTGACCGGTGCATCTACAGGCTACATAAATCCAAAACATCGGTGACGTGTCAGTGAGCGAGTACACGATCACCACTTCGTCTTTGGTCATCAATCTTATTCCCTCATCTGGTCAGGACCTAAAGGAGGTAAGATATCATTCTCAGTCGCCAATATGATCACCGTCTACAGTTAAAGTAATCTACTTAAAGGATGTGCCCACGTCTAGTTTTCGCATAGTTACATAGTTATATAGTTACGTAGATACACACTCGTGTTCACTCCTCGTGTATAGAATATAAAATCTTCATTGTGCGATGATGTTTGTCCTACGCACTAGTTCCTCATATTTGAGGTGGTTCTTCGTGCATCATTTAGTCGGCATACACGTGCCAATACCCATCAACCTGAGCAATCGTCAGATCATTCACAGGACATAATAACAACGAAATAAACTGCTCGGATCAAATAGACACTCTAGAACACGGTAGTGCTCCATCGAAGACTAGCGGACCAGAAGGCCCGAGCTATTCAGTTCATTTGAATTTCGCGATTTGGGGAGAGAAGAGGTTTCAATGTATACATTTAGTCTTTAACCACATACATTAAATCCTGAACAGAAGAAAAACAATAAATGCTAAAGCAAACGTTGAGGATTTCGTTTTCCACGATGTTGAGAAAGGGGCGCGTCCGTTGACTGGCATGGGGACGGGAGCCTGTACATAATTGATTAGAGAGCGGATCTTGACGGAAGTTGACATGAGGAAACATGAGGCAGATTCACTAAACGTTCGTGGAATCGATTAAGCCTTGTTAACGCTTAAGATTCACTTAATTGGAAGCATTCTTCATTTTTGTCTGTACCTCCCTAATGATCCAGACACACTGTCCCCTGACAAAAGACTTCTTCGATGACACATCGTACTTTAAATTTGTTTAATAACAAAAGCCTTGCCTTTGCTAGTCAATGAACAATCTCGATTGTTTCTAACAATAATTTTCCATAAATTATTGACTAAGGCACGAGCAGCTAATGGCACGAGGGATCTGTTGTAAACTACGGGCACGACGCAGCTTCAGGCACCATTTATTCTACGACAGATGCATTTGAGCGAACGAGGATCGCGCGACCAGAATGGCAATTCTCGTTTTCCCCGTCAGCCACGAAGATCGAGGATTTTACTCGAGGAATTCCGAAATAACGCTTCTCCACTGTGTTGAACGACTGTCACAACTAACCCACGAACTCGCGTTCATTGTATCTGGTAGACAACCGCTCGGTGCAACACAATGCTCTCAATTGTCCAGATAAACTCGAGTGCTCGCGATCGTCTCGAACGCGATACAATACCACGGAATAGATAATACCCAATCACAGTAGTGGTTCAATGCAACGAGTGTTCATAATAACCCTAATGTAACCGATGAATGGACCTCGTTGCCTGCGCAACAGTCTCTCCTCCGCCGCCCTGTTTTCTTCATTCCTCATCCGGTGTGTACATATTTCTCTGATTCGTTTCTGAGATTTCTCTTATTCTCACCTCGAGTGCTCCGGCCGTCCATCCGCGTTCCTCATCGCCGTCGCGATCGGTATTCCTTGTCGCTGAGAACGTCCGATGAGCAGATCCGTCGGTACGATCGAGGTCCGCCTGTTGCTCTCGACGGCCAACGTGTGTTCATGTTCGTTCCCCCGAACGGAATTGAGAGAAGGCCAGAGGAAGACAGGAAAATATAGTTAGGTCGATTGTCCGGATCGCGGCATTGTTGGCCTGCGCATTTTTGTTTCTGGTAATGAACTATTGATCGCGGGTACTGACGATCCTTTCACGCAGCCACGAGGCAGCGTTCTCCGGTTCGTTTCAGCTCGTCGACGGACGGACACGCCGTTCACGGTGTACGCGCGAACGATCCATCGGGAGGAAGAAACCGAGACGGGGAAGGTAAGAGTGGGCGCACGCATTCGCGGATCATTACGCGACAGTGACGAATTATAACGACGCGACCGTAATGCGTCTCCTTGTAGAGCGGGTAGCGTTTTTGTCACCGGGACACTGGAATCGATAGAAGATCGCGAGAGTGGTCCAACGGCTGGGGATAGCGGCGCGGTGGACCACGCTGGGGTACCGAAAGGAGAGAAGAGGCAGCGACGGTAGTGCATCCTGCCTCGTAAACCTGTTCCCTCTTTTCGCCGCTCGGGAACCGCTTTTATTTACGAGTGTATCGCGAGCCGCGGAATTTCGAAATCGTTCACGGCTACCGAGACCTAGCCCGATGCTTCTAAGCCGCCGTAAACACGTCTTCAGGGACCGTTTATATCTTTCGAACATTCGTATTTAATATTTCATATCTAACTTCTGCCATCATCGTACAAGACACAACCGCGTTGCTTCAATGATCAACTTTCGATCTTGCCTTAGCCTTTAATTAGCTCGAGCCATAGTATAGTAACCTGGTTCAATTCTGTTACCGCTCTTTAGTTCATTACAATGAATATTCAAATTTCAACTGTATTAGCCACTTGAAATCGTTCCTTCTGTTAATTGACAACGTCCTAAACGGCGATGCACGAATTCCATCAAATTAATCATTCATTGAATTCCAGATGTCGTGGTTCATTTCCTGACGGATCCAACAGGCTCGCGCGGTGGTTGATGGTTTTGACGCAAAGCAGCCGCGAGATTATGTGATCGATAGCGACGGCGGAGGTCGCGTACGATCATAAATTATCGTTGCCTAGCCGTTGTTCACATCGGCCACGGTTCCCACGTGGTAATAAGGTGAGTGTCTCCGTCACTCTCGTCGACGGTTTTTCTCGTCTCGTTCGTCGTCCCGCTGCAACACGGGACGATTTCGTTCTATCGTGGCGGCGGTCGGTGAAACGAGCGATAATATATTACCGGTCGATTCGATCATTGCTGTCATTTGCGCCGGACAGCTCGGGGATTAATTAGCTCGACCCAATGCTTCGAGATCTCATTCGAGGCTCCTGTGCCTCGATATTCTCTCTCTCTCTCTCTCTCTCTCTCTCTCTCTCTCTCTCTCTCCCTCTTTCTCTCTCTCTTTCTTCTTTTCTGATCCTACCGGTTGGCCGGTTCTTTCGAGAGAACGAGCACAGGCTCGATCTCGTCTGGGCATATCGAAGCGTCCGCGCGGTGGAACGCGCGTGCCTGATCGTCGTTTAGATTCACCGTTCCTCTCTGCTCGACTCATGGCAGCGCGCTCCGTGCCCCGTTTCCGCACGGATGACAAAGAAACGGCCGACAACTCGCTCTCTCGTAACTCAGTCTACTTGCGGTCGGCTGGAAAGGAACGCGTATCGCGAAGGCATCGTTAGATCATGTCCCAGAGATCACTGGTTCGGGATGCTCGAGCGCCGTCATACGTAGTTGGGGAATATTAGACTCAAGGTAACTCGCCTCGTATAACACGTTGACGCCGGCGCAGATATTCGCGGTCCGTTCCGTGCGACGGCGCTTCAACTAGCGGTCCGCTCCATGGGGCGGCGCGTCACCAAATTGTACTGTTCAATGCTTGGGCCCTAATACCCACTAACTGATTCGAATAGACGGAATTTCCAATATTTTCACGTGTCCCGCTTGTGGTCTGGCCTGTCTATGGGACCCACGGTGGCCCGTCGCAAGAATTGTGGAAAAGCCCTAATTCGTTTTTTATGTTGTACTAAGAAAAAGAAATAGTCGTGCGTTTGCCGTAAATTATGTTGAGTGCGAGCGGCGATTTTGTCGCACCTTCGACTGACGATTTCCGAGCGATCAGGCACTTGAGGCCCTAATAGTATTTGGTTTCCTAGGTCGCAGACAAAATATATATTGGCGGGTAAGTGACCGAGGACTGTGTCGCATGGTTTTCCAGAGAACAGTTTGTTTTTGCTTTGGAAAATTAGTTGGGGGAACATTGATCCACCTCTGCATCTTCGGTGGCCCAATTAGAAGTATAGGTGCACCCACACATAGTGGAGAAAATGTGTGACCTTTTGGGAAACGAATACGCTCCAGTTGACACTTTTTGAATATATAGTGCGTGACCTAGTAAGGAGGGACCACTATCGAGCATTTAGACAACGACGTGAGTTTTACTGAGTTTAGAGTTGACAGCAAGACAGAAAAAGTTCTGTTAGTGTGCAAGTATTCTGTATGAAGTGCCTGTGAGGTGTGAGGTCAGTAGAATTCTGATATAACGATTTCTCTTCAAAATCGGAGCGGCGTGAAATTTTTAAAGTGGACAGACAAAAGACCCCTGTGCATGCTAACCACTTCCAAATCTTGCAATTGCACCATTATTCGTGGCAAAGACGATAAATTAAAACCCGATACAGTTTTCTCTTACAACAGTGCGAAAGGGAGTTGACATATCCGACTAAATGTGTTCGTATTATAATAGTTTACGGAAAACAGTAAAATGGTACCGAAAAGTTGTCGTGGAACTAATATGCGGGACCTCTGTAATAAATGCGTGGTACATACACAGAAAGTGGGGAACCAAGCGTTATAAAATTTTAAAATTTAGAGGAAAAATGATTGATTACTTATTGAAGAGTGAGAATCCCCCTAGTGATGAACTAATAGTAAGACATAGTAAACATTTTTTAAGTTCACACCAAGGACCCGCGAGGAAGATGAGGAAAAGATGCAAAGAATGTTACAAACGCTTAGCAAACCTAAAAGGTACACAGTACGCCACAAATAAAACCAAAAGAGTGATGACCTTTTGTAGCAGTTGTCCGGATAAGCCAGCACTTTGTTTAGAATGTTTTAAAAAATTGCATCGGTAATTTAAGTAGTTATATTTTGTTATTTTTTATGTATTGATTATTATAAGTTATGTATATTGTGTTAAATGTTTGATTATAAGGTAGAAATGTTAATGTATAATGTTAAATTAATAAAATAACATTTTATGCAACGTATTTTTTAATATACAAACGTGGCCCATCAGTGATGCATGCCGCCGCACGGAAGAATTCAGCGTGGCCCATCGGTGATGCATGCCGCCCCACAGAACAATCTAGCATGGGCCACCGGTGGGTCAGGCCGCCCCATGGAACAGACAAGCATGGGCCACCGGTGGGTCATGCCGGCGTCAACGTGATAAAAGATATTTTAAGTACCAATTGAAACAATATTGAGAGAAAAAAATAATATTTCATTACACGGCGAAAATATATGAGAATGAAAATAGTACCATTAACACAATCTCGACAATTTTCTTCATTTTGTCCCATTCCTCGGCAACAACCCTCGAACTCCTTTTCTACGCAGGATCGCCGTGCAATCATCGTCTCGACAATCTCTCGAACCCTCGACCCCCCCCCCCCCCCCCCCTCTTCCGGCGATCTAGGCGCTGATTCTCACACGTTCCACGAATAATCTCGATCCACGGTGTTCCGTGTGTCCATCGTGGCTCGGACAGCCGAGATCCGAGGAAGTCCATGGACGATAAACACGCCGGCTAAAGTTACCGGCTGCCGAGCCGTTAATTCGTCTCGATCGAGTGCTTAGATAAATCGACACGTCCGACGCATCCGACCGACCGTGGACCTTCGCTCCGTTCACCCTCTAGCCGCTGAAACCCTCTCCCAGCCCTAAACCAGCGCCAGCGTCTGCCACTTATACCTGGCTGACGAGCTTGCTGACTGGTGAATGCCAACCTCGGAAGAGCTATCCGATATCCGGTGTTAATGTCGAAGATAAATAACAATTATTTTATAATTAAGCGACCGACCGAGTGGATAGTAAATACACGTCCGCGCGGCGAAAACACCTCCCCGAAACCTGACACCGTCTGTTGCCGCTCATTCATAAGACGTGAGAGCGGCATCGATCAGGCTCTCCTATAGCTGCCTGGGCTCCAACAATGGGCAAGGCTACGCGGCCAAGGAATTGCTTGTAACCTGTGCCGTTGTTTATTGTACATGGTGTTTTCGTGTAAATGTCGGGTAAGAATTGAACGGATAGTTCAGGGGATGGATTGGAAGGCTCGGTTTTATCGAGTACTCGATGCACTTTGAAAATAATCGAGTAACCAAAATTCATTTCTCATTTATTCGTATGTAAAAATAATCGTTTGTTTCCCAACTTCAGATTGATATTTTACCTCCAATTTGCACTGCACGGTTCATATAAATATAAATAGATTCTTTCGAACGTAGGAATAAGAAAATAAAAATTGTGGTTACAGAGAGTTAACTCTGTATATAATAAAAAATAGTGCCGAGACGCACAATTATTTGGAACCAATTACTAACATAAATTTCGCACAAAAACTATCTTGCCCTTAAAACCAGCGAGACTGAATCCCTACCCCCTATCGCGGTAAACGAACCCATTTTCCGCCAGCTTTGCTGGTAAACGAATCGAGATATTTATCGGCGGTGTCTCTTTCAAGATTGTCAATGAGAGGCAAACGATGTAGCGTGTAACATTTTCGTGTGAATTACCGCTGAACGATCGGTGGGTGGAAACCCATCGGAAATATCCGCACGGTCCTCTTGCCTGTCGAAATATTCGTGGAATTCCACGAATCGAACAGCCGCGCCGCCATTCCTGTACGGTTGAGAAGCATATTTCCGGTGTCTCGAAGGGTGCTCAGTGTCCTGATGGGATTTGTTAATAGTTGCGAAGGCAGCGACTCCGTTGCGATTCAAGGCATCGCGGAACGGCGATGCTCGGATTTCTCCGCGACTCTTCCTCCGTTCGTTGATGCTCTCTCTTTCTCTTTCCCTCACTTTCTCCCTATCCTACCAAAGTCCGTTGGTCCGCGTAAAATAAGACTGGTCGGAGTCGTAAAACGGGCCTCCCGTCGTAAGTTACGTCCGGTATATACGCATAAAGCCATTATATACCTTATACTGTCCTGTAATACGCTATAAAATCCCGCGTTGTATATCTAGGCGCGATATCATCTGGGTTAGGAGCACCCGTAGAGCACGCTCGCAGGGACCATTGGTCCTTCTCCTGCAGTTCTCCTCCGGTTCAACCTTTCCTTGTCTTTCCCGCCGAACGGCTTCCACGACGCTGGTAAAACGACCTTCCACCGTTAGGCGCTTACAAGCGTCCAAGTACATACTTACCGGCGCTGTCTCTTTCACTTCGATCGAGATGCCCATTATTTTCACCTTCGATGGATGAAACCTCACCGACGGCAAGAAACCTTCTCCACGGTCGTACATTTTCGATCGGCAGTCGCATGTGAAGCAACAACGACTACCCTGGCCCCCGGCTACAACCCATTCCTCGTTGCTCTTTTTTTCTATCCCGGTAATAACTTTCTCCCCTTGGTACGCGAGTGCCCCAGCATTTTTCTTCCGTTTCATAATTATTTTGTTGCGCGCTCCATTTTCATCGCATCTACTATTCATTTTGTCTCGCACGAGAATCTTAATTACAATCAAACATGGCGTACTTGGATTTACGATGCAACTATTATCGCTGAAGGTTGAAGAATCAAGGGGGTGTACGCGGAGCTTGGTTGAAGTGGAAGCATCGATAAGACTGGAATAAAACTAGCAGAGCAACATGTTGAATCTTATAATCGAGAAATAAACAAATTTAAAACTTCAATTACTGTTATGCAAAATTCCAGCGGCCCAATACGGAGAATCGAGAAACGCGATGAAAGGCACAAATAAAATAGTTAATAAAAAAAGAGAAATGCAAGTCGAAAATAATAAATCAAGCAAAGTTCGATGCAAATCGTGGAAACGAGGAGGCCGCGTCGAGCTGCGGAACGCAGACCGGAATGGAACAGCGTCGGGCCGCCGCATTCATCGGTGGATCTCGCGTGAATCTCGCGTGGATTCGGTTACCCCGCGGCACGGACGATCGCTTCTGAATGGGATAACGCATGTCTTGGTACGATGAAGCACGACGGGGCATAGGACTGCGAAGGAGGTGTTACATTACGAAACTCTCGGTGGCATAGCGAGTTTACGGGATACGGAAGCCTCGTATTCGCCGGCTACCGAAACCCTCCGCGCGTATTTTGCGCATTCGCGGCTCAGGCGGTGTACGATTACGCGGCTGTACAACATGACTCCACGCATCGACGCCATCGGCGACGCACCCCTCGAAACGCGCGTCCACGGAAACGGGTCGAGACTGTCTTGACGCTTAGCACCGTTTGAACTTGTGGGATCAGAGTGAGAATTGCCGCTCGACGATACACCTAGGAGGTTTACGAGGTAATTACTAAGGGGTGGATCGAGCGATCTGACACACACGGTAATTTGGAACGAGTCTGTCTTCGTTTCGAGATGCATAGAGAGTTCGTATTATAGTGATGGTTAAGAAGGACGTTGGACAAAGAAAATAGGGCTAGTCCTTTCCATCGACCATGATAAATGGAATCGTGTATTACCATGCGATCGCGGACAACCTTACCTACAAACACCATTATTGAGTTACATAATTTTTATCTGCCCGCTAAAACAATGATAAACGTTAAGATTATTAGGAGCGTGTTGAGTATCGATAATTGCTTAATTCGTATTCGAACTTTTCTCTCTATAAAGTACACCACTTGAGAGCCATTTGAGGGCGGTCGATTTACTCCGAAGTAACACTTCGGCAACAGCCTTAGCATACAAACGGTCGATCGATGAGTTTGAGTATTCGTGCGTGTAGTTACGCAAGTACGACACTCGGCAATTGTTTACTGAACTACATCAGAACAACGCGAGACGCCAGGATTTACACGTTGGTATGGAAATTATTATTCAAACTGGTTGAAATTAGAAATCAGCTGATCTACGAGATCGCTTAACTCGTGATAATACGGTCATTTAATCAACGTTAAAAAAGGCAGTCGCGAAGAAATTACATCTAATATCATATTTTTTAAGCAGACAAAATTAGAAACAGTAAGGTAATAAAAGTTCACTTGTGTTACCAATAACCATACAGAACGTGTGCTGACAGAACGTAAAATTGGCTTGCAGATCGTAACATACTCGCACATTAGTGTTACAAATCTTGTAACAAGGGTAACACGCTTGTTCAAATGATTCTTGATCCTCTCGCCGCTGAAACGTTCGTTGTAACGATGCAGCAGACACCTTTTACGAAACAACGCTTCTGACTCCTTCAATCGACGCGTCCTGTCCACCGCGTGATATCGACATCCGTATGCGTATCTGATTCGTGCCAGAACGCCCACGTGGACCGATGCAACGGATCGCAGCTCGTCCCGTGCTCGCGTGTACGCGCCACGGGAAACGTAGGAACGGAATAGACACGGATAGTTGATTGCCAACAAGCGCGGAACGCGTAGTCGCAGCGCGAACAGCGCGCGTTACCGCGACGTGCAGCGATCGGTCATCGAGCAGCCGGGACCACCGTGAATCTCCGTCGCGAGGATACGTGTAATTCGCAGAAAGAACTCTTCTTTGGTGCCCGTGACACTTACCGCGATACAAATTGCACGAGGACAAACGTTGCTCCCTCTGCTCCTCCGCTTGTCCCAACGGTGGCTACGGATAACGTTATGCCGGTAATCCAATTTGTACGCGATGCAGTCGCACAGCGGGTAACCCATTGACGCAAGGCTTAAAGGTTCGCGGTGCTGGGGAATTTGTACGCCGAGCAACAAGCTCGCCGCATTGAACCGACCCGTGTTCGAGGATCAATCACGAGGGATAGCAGATACGCGGTCACTTGCGGGGCTGATACCAATCCGGGTAATTAGGAGTGAATAAGTGTAGAGGTGCGGTATTCAAAACCCTTTGATCATTGACTGAAATTTGAGGCTCACAGATGGTCACGTTTATAATCTCTACATATGTACGTAAAGAAAGTGAAATCGACAATTGCATTTTTACGTCTGTAATTTATCTAAAACTGCATTGATTTTTGTAGATTAAGAAAAGTTGGAACTGGATAGTACTCATCTGAGTGTAGATGCTATCTCTTGTCGCACCCATGCTTTCGCCTGTATCAAAGGGAGAGTTTCGAGCCAAACGTGAATATCACGAGTCAGATTCGTAATCTTAATATACTTGGGCCAAATAATAAATAATATATACAATTAATTTTCGACTCCCTTCGCAAACATTTCTGCGAGGTCATCGCTTGACCTCGAATTCTTCCGAGTTAAATAGTACGACAAGGAGTTAAACTACTGAATTCATACCAACTCATTCAACCAAGTTACTCCGATGTATTCTGATAATAAGCAAGTTGTTTTTTATCCGAATGGATTGTGTTTGTGTTTCGTTTCTCTGACTTTCGCAATTTTTAAAATAATTTACATTAATAACTGAGTCAAAGTGCTACATATATTGAAATACGTCTTAAGAATTGAAGGTACTCTTTGCAGTTTTAGTACAAATGCTACGCAAACATTGTTTAAAACGAGAGACTCGTATATACCTATATGACGTCTCCATTCGTTTAAACTCTTCGATTCCCTCAAAGAACGCCAGGCATACATCGAAAAACCTCGACGGTGATAATTGAGCTATTCGGGCACCGGTTAATAACAGATATAAAATTCGCGGTACCTAGCGGAGGTAAGCGCGCGATGTCGATAATCTTGCGGATAATCTCCGCGTATCGAGGTAGTACGTGGCAGTTTCTTACAGCATCGCGGCTATAAACGAATTCTAAATTAATTCGAACAATGCCAGGAGGCAACGCGCGGCGTTCCTTGCCGGTTGCCGGTCAGCCGGATAACGACCCTCGTTTCCTCGAGGCGCGCAGCCGGCCGTTCTGCTCGATTTCAGAGCGTGTAGAGGTGTCGGCCGTATCCATAACGAACAATTCACGATGAAAATAACTCTGCGATGTAGTACAATGGAGCCCCCGTGCACGCCAGCCGCTAGGAAACAGAGAGGCCATGTATGGTGAACGATGGTGCGGCAGGTAGGTAGGTACCTTGCTTCACCGAGCCCCCTATAGGGAAAAGGAACGAGTGGGAAAGAGTACAGCCTCGGCACCCGAGAAAACTTCCCTCCCTCGCATGCAGTACCGTATTAAACGAACGTGAAACTCACATCTGCAGCGAAATCATTGAGTCATCGTCGGCTTAATAACTAATTATCAATTAACTGACCAATAGCAGGGAGCTCGGCTGGAAGAAGAAAGCAATTCTCTTTATAGAATTACAGTCGCGCTCTATACAAACTCTGTATAACGTCCTAATCGATAACAAATTGCCTGCAAGACGGTTCATTTTCCCGAGTGGTGTAATATGGTAACGAGATGCAATGTATCATTCGTGGTTGATCCAATGTTGAAATAAGTAATAAAGTACGAAGTTAAAGTTTTGAACAATTGGAATCATTACAAGTTTATACGAATATTGTATTCAAATTATAATTAGATACGACGCATCATTTTAATTAAGATAATCCCTAATACCATAGATTATACCATCTGGACTAATACATGTTGTTTTACTAAGCTCTACGAAACAAAAACATTTCTCGTAGCGTTAGACCGCGATCCACGAGATTATTAAGAAATTTGCTACATCGTTTACAATCGACGCTCAAGAATGAATTTCACGATAGAGTTATAGGTGGAAGGAGAGGACGAGCACACTCGCTAATAGGCTTAATCCGCCGTCTCGAAATCGCCTCCATTCCGAAGCAAGTATACAGTATCGGGCTGTTCGCCGAGAAAACGAGGAACGCGTTGCGAAACTGCAACTGCGAACGGCGCAAGCCCGCTCTCGTACCGGACCAGTGGAGACAGTCCGATTCCAGCGGGCAACAGGTTCGAGGCTCGCGTTCGGGGCCTCGCATTTATCACGCGTATGACACGCGGTGTACGTTGCAGGGCGATGTAAGACTAAACGCTACACGGGCCAGGAATTCAGGCCCCGAGACAGTATCTCCTTACCTAATTTCTGCCCATTTCAATTAGGGAAACCGATATTCGGCGAGACACCTTCGCACGTTCGGAGCGATCGTCGTATCGCCTGCGTCGATTATCCACGATCGACCCGTGGATCCTCGGATAAACCGATTTAGTTCGAAACAACCCAACTGCGAAGGTAACATCGTGGGAGACTGATCGTGTTGAAGTCTCTAGAGTTCAGAGTTTACAGCGGACACAAGCCTTAAGTGCATACACAAATATTTTGAAGAAGTAAACCCTCTAAATTAGGCCAACGACAACCTAAATTAGACCATACGGGCCTGTCACGTACATTGCTACGACGTCCTCACACCAGAAATCAACGCGCAATCTAACACAGACTCTGAAAGAACACCAGCATCGATCGAAACCGTCAAAACACAAACGTCGAGGAAGAGAAATTCGCGAATCGAGTGAAAACTAGATGAGACACGCCTCCCAGGGGTGAGCTACAATCGCGGTGCATCGCGCTCTGATCAACCAATTTCTCGGTTGATCAGAGCGCGATGCACCGCGCGCTGACTATAATATCGAGTATATTGGATAATGATAAAGCCGCGAGCACGTACACCCTCTGCGCACGGGTGATTGGTTATTAGTTTTGGGACCGCGATACGATCTTAATGGGAATACTTAGGTGGGAGGCTCCGAGACATTGAAGATGATCTATACTCGGGGTCCGTGTACACGCATCAGGTCCAGCTGATAGATCGACCGACCCTATTCTTGAGCCCTACCTTCCACCCTTCTTCTCTTTTAGTCCACACTCCCTCTTTTCGAGGCAGCGTCCGCGTACACACCGATGACCCCCGTAGGTAACCGTACACAGTTACGCGTGCGTGTTCACGTGTATGCACACTACCGGACACGTAGTGGTATGTACGGCAACGGCAACCCGGGAACAACACAATGCAGCTAACACAGGGACCGATAAGATCGGGATCCGAACTGCTATGTCGAGAACGCCCGCTGGGACCCACGCCTTTTTTGCACGCAACCTCCCGGCCGTGGTACGTACGTACATATATCTACTTCCTTGCTCTCTCTGTCCCGCGTACCCGTTCGTGGCTCGTTCTTATTATTAGGGTAAACGAGGCTTCCCCCTTTTCGCGGAGCCCCTGAAGAGAACCACGATCGCGGAGGGAGTCACTTCCTACCGGACATCTGCTTCTCTCTTTCCGCCTCTCGCGTACCTTCTGCAGATCTCGAGCACGCAAACTCAAGGGATTCTGCAACCTTTTTCTAACAACGGTGCCTTCGATACCGTGGAAACTGAGTGAATCTCACTTGATAGTGGTTGAATGTTGTCGTACGAATGTAAAGGGAGTTTGACAAATAACTCTTTTTTTTTTTCTATCAGATTCTTTGGTGAATGACAAGAGCAACGAAAGCGTTACAAGGAAACGTTTCTCTATTTCTCTGTTGTCTAGCTGAGCTTTCATTCAGAAAATGACAGGCATCGTACCTCTGTGTGAAACAAAAAGACGAGGCACACGTAAGCCAGTATTGGACACGTAGGCTTTTTGCGACGCCTTGTTCCAGCAGCGTCATGGCCCACCGAAATTAGATTAGGTTACTTATGACAGCGACGTAACTAAATCACATTCTTCGCGTGTTCGAGTTCTTTGCATGCACCTTTTCCCGTCGTTCGGTTTGATTTATAGGTTCGAGAGTATTCCGCTTCCCATAAACGGCGCACGGTGGAACCAGTTACTCTTTTCGGTACCGTAGCCCACTCTGATAACCCGAGCAAAAATAACGATTGTTTCGCTCTCGAATCTCGCTTCGGAGAATCGTTGTTCCGTGCAAACACGAGGCTGTACCAGGACTTGATGTGCATCCCAATTATACGACCGCATAATTAATTTCTTAATTCGCGTGGAAAGAAATCGTTGTAGTTGTAAAGTCTGTTCGGTAATCTTCTACTAAGCGTTATAACTTACAATAATAAAAGCTACATGTTCATGTGTTTATGTGCTTCATTTACTATTTCTTTTATACTATTTTACTTTATTTTATTGCACAATTTTGTTGTTACATATGTAGAACTCGAAGACGAAGGGAAGAAATAATGGCAAAAGATAGATAGTTAATTAAGATTTATACGTAAATAATACGTAAGAATCTTGGGCGCCGTAGCTTTTCACGACCGGGTCTTCGCAGAACACTGTCTCACTGATTAAAGAAGACGCGGGACGCAACGTATCTCGAGAAATCAGAAAAAAATAATAACATCGACGCTTCAGAAAACTATTTCTACATATAGATTGTTTGTGTAGTATTTCTATTATTCGGTATGAGAATAAGTTTTAATCGTTTTTCATAAATTGCATTGATAGTACCACTGGTATCCTTTCTAATCTTTCGATACATAGATTTGAAAAGTGTGGATGTGAGCTGTGAAACGCAGTGTAAGACTTTTGTTTAAAGTGTAAGCAGCAAGTGTTCATATCGCATCGAAGACGTCGAAAAAAAGTAACATTTGGGAAAAGTTCTTTTTCCCTACTATTTTTTGAAGGAAAGTGTTGCAAAAACGAACCGTTTGCTTGTGAATACTTACAACGATCATGCTCCATCGGAACCAAATTGCAGATGTTGGTTCCAACGCTTTCAACGTGGTGATTTCGATGTCAACGACAAAGAACACGATGGTGCCCCAAAAAAGGACGAAAATAAGGAACTTGAATTATCTGCAGCATTGGATGTTGAAAACGGATTCCCATGCCCAATATATGTATACTATCGCGTTGTCGCTGAAGTAATTCACGTCGTGTATCTACATATTCCAATAAACGATATTTTTGAGAACATAACAACAGTCCGTTCTTGTACGATCGATAAGAACGATAAAACAGGGACACAATCCATTTCGCTGACGTCAAAATCGGGGTAAGGAACGAATAGACATAATGTAACGTCATCGTAATGACACGTTTTCGTGAAGCCGTTTCACTAGCGCCCAGATCCGACGATCATACGGTAGCTCCACGAATCGTAAAACGAACATTACGATCGACGTGGGTGTCGCGTGACGCGCGATTTCCCCTCTGACACGACGTCTCGGATTATTCGCTCGCGCCAGGCGGCACTCTCTTCCCGACATTTCCCTCCGCGAATTCCCGCGAGACGCGGGAAACGAAACGCGTGACGCGGCGGTGCATACATGAACTATAAACGTCGCGCGCGAAAAATACGATCATCATCAATGTCCACATCCGGCGGAGCTCGCTCGTGCCTCGATGGCATCGGTCGTCCTCGCATTTACATGCAGATACGCCATAAACCGGCAATGGCTTATGAAGTTCCATTCACCGGTGTATGCGTTTCGGTCCGCGAGAAGATGAAGGCTCGACTGTTAACGCTTCTGTCGTTGATAATTAAGGGCGAAGTATAAAGAAACAGAATATACATGTAGAGGTGTTTAAATTGTTTAATTTCGTTGCCGGTAACCACATTTCGTCGAGGCCTTCGTGTACGATGTCGGAAAGAATCAGACAGACATCTAAATTCGATTTACGACAGAACAGAAGATTGGTTTTTAATAATTCTATTGCGGGTTATCGAAGACGAACGTATTTAAATTGTTTAATTTTGGTTCGATTCCTTTGAAGTTGTCAAACTCTCGGAAGAACGTTGCGTGTCACTGGCGTAGGTGTAAATGGGCGTACGAGATCGAAACACGAGTTCGAAGAATAAAATTTGATAACGTGTTATGAAAGGGCCAGTCAGAGCGTACATAAAGAATAAAAAGACGCGACGTGTTTCGACACCGTTATTGCGAAATCAGCTTGATTCACTTCACTTTTAATTTCCAAGAAAACGAAGGCTCGTCGCGAGATTTCTCGAGGCCATGGAGCGAAGGATTCACGATTTTAGCAGCGAAGAGATCCGAGGTGAGAGAGAGAAAGAGAGAGAGGAGGACGTGATGAATCCTCGCGATTAACACATCACCGTGGAAGAGCGTGTTTAATCAGCGCGCGGAGAAGACGCTGCGGGGCGTCCGCATTCGGACCGTCGGCCCTCTGTCGTTGCACCCTCTTTTCGAGATGGCTGGAACACCCCGTCATAAATAACGGGGCGTTCTCGAGCCACGCCGGGGGATGACGACGATGGTAATTGTGAGTTACTAAGCCCTCTCGCCTCCTGAGACCCGGTCTCCTTCGGTCCCTGTCCACGAAATCAGCGACTGTAACGAGATCGATCAAAAGCTCCGACTCTTTTTTCATGTCCTCCGCCCGCGACTCTTAAACGGACCGGGATCGAACGCGTGCACGCGATGCATACGGCCTGGGATTTATGAAGTTCCCATCTTACGAATGGGGAGCATTGTTCATTCGCGGATGTTTCGGTGGTACGGTTTCAGTCAGCGGTGAAAATATTGGAGGAGAACTAATAAAATTAAAAAATAAAATTACAAAAAAATTATTTTACATCTATTTGTTGCCTTAAGGATAACTTAAAAATATAATATAAATTTCATCCAATTCACTTTTTACGTCTTGAATGTTTAGGATTGACGTCTTCGTTTCCTGGTTAATCCCTTCTTTTACTTAGTTGGACTGATTTGGTAGACGATCGAATGATACAACGCCTACGTAGTATTCCGAAAACAATAATCAGCAGCTGTTGAAGCTAATTCGAGAATCAGATAATCTGAACTTGAAAAAGCGACTCGCGGCAAAAGATACTATCGTCGTTCTAACCACTGCCAATTAACATTTGACTCGACTGATTTTCGCATAGAACACAGCCTCCGTCTGTTTCGAAAGCAGCGATCGTTTTGATAATGTACGCTCATAACAGCTCTCGAATTCACGATCGAAAGTCCGTTTCGAGCCGTTGTTCTCCACACGGATTGTCGACTGTGGCCCGCATCGTAAATGTAACAGGTGATACGATCGAACGTTTCACTCGATCGGCTCACAAAAATTGTCGTCGGCGGAGGTGAAAGTTTCCGACGGTAGTCGCTGGTTTCCCGTGGCGTAATTGCCGCTTGATAAAGCGGCCGAATGCCCCTTGGATTCAATAAAGAGGAATGCGGTCGCGTGGAACGTGACGCAAAGAAGAGGATAGTCGAGCGACGAGTAATGCGGCGATGGAACCGAGGGAAAAGGGATGCCAAAGAAACGCCATCCGAGAGAATAGACGATAGATTCGTGCAAAAAGAAGCTCGACTCTGACACGAACCTGCTGAATCATGGGAATCATGAATGAACCAAGGTCATCGCGACGTTACACAAATGGCTTGCTCATTTACGAATTTTTTGCGGTGTGGAAGACTGGTTGTCCTGAAAATGTTGGAAATTTTGCAACACGTGGCTTGTTACTTTGTGGTGCAAACGATACACTAGTTATCGCTTAATGGAATTATATGATATCGACAACTGAATATTGAAACTGCATATCCACGAATCTATATTGGTTTTGTCATTTTTTTAAGACTGTACTATCGTTTCTTTAAGTACACTATCAATTAACAACTTTTCCGTTGATAGTCAAACAAATTTCTGATTATAACGAATTATATTCAGAACGCGATACAAACGGGTCCGTGCTAAGTAAAAATTAAAAAAGAAATTAGTAACAATGAACTTTCTGTCTTCTCGCAGACCACACACTGTGGCACCTCCTGTACATCAAACTCCCATCAACTATTCCCTGCAATAGAATCAAAAGCCATCGAGAGATTGTCTCTTGTATCCAACCGTATTTTCTCGGGGGAATGGTTATTCGGATTCCAAGCCGTGCGATTGTTTACGGCTTCGCCATAAAAGCGCAATGTCCACGCAGAAAAGCTGTCCGACGTTTATTAACATCGTTGAGCAGATCGAATTTAAATTGTCGATTTCCCCATAATAGGATTCGCGGCCGGCCTGTCCAGCCTCGCAACGATCACCAACAATAGCCTATTCTCCCCCTGTCCGGCTGTACGCAGATGAAACTTTTTTCCCTTATGGGTATTAGTCGGTGCGCGACTACAAGCCTCGTTAATTAATCCCGTAACCTTGCTGCGCGTGAGCAAAAACCAGAAACCACGGGCGAGATTTGCTCTCTTCTCTGTAAATCTAACTACTGTGCCAATCTGTCTCTGCCTGTTCCACAGGAATGGTATTAATCTTATTAATTAATCGACACTGCGCTAATCTATCGACTGATCGAAATGTATTCGCCATTTTGATCACTCTTAAGCTATTAATCATATAGATATATTAATCGCATCGGTCACCGTCATTAGCGTCGAACTTTTATTACTTTGCAACAAACAAAATTTGTATTGTTATTAGTGCAAAACAATTACCCGGGTAATATCTCAAAAATACCAATTCTATGATATCACACGAAGGGGAAGAACTCTAAATTCAATGTTTAATTGTTTGTAAAAGTTTATTCGTGGCATACTGTAGAGTTGTTGATTGATACTTTAATTAATTGGCGAACTACGCAGGACCGCTGCTTTGTAGCTTTTTCGAGTGAAAACGCGCTCCTATTTGGTACCTAGCGTGATCCTTGGAGAATAATCCTTTTATTTGCCCTGACGCTAGGAACCAGGTAGCAAGTACTATTTGCTTGCTAGTCGTTTTATGTATATGACAGCTACACACATGATTAATTCGAGGTATGGTGACTATTGACTGCATAATGCGGACAAGGAATTTTAATTGCAATGAAACCGTTTACCGGAGAGCAGCACGTTTCATTTGCGTACGGGCATTTTATCAGGACAATAATTCTATCGTAACTGCACGCCGTCAGTATCGCGCACATTACAAATTACGAGATATTAGCTTATCACCCAGTCCTAATGTTATCAGAAAGTGAATCTGAATGTTCGAAGCTACTAGTTCTACAGTGAAAATACACAAAACGGGTCACAAATGTCGAAGTTGTACGGCAATCAGTCAGGGAAAATTCGATATTATTTCTACAAAAACCAAGTCAGGCCAGTAATGTTAAAAAATAATTTTTAAATAACATTGTGGCGGCACTCGCCACTAGAGGGACAGCACCGTTTACACTCTCCTGAAAGTACTCGATGACCCATCCTTTCCAATATATAGAAGTTCTGACCTGTCCCTAATATCCCAGCGTCTAAGGCAGGAACTACTAAACAATACTCACAGATTCAGCCCCCCCCCCCCCCTCCGCACACCGTATCAAAGCAACATCACCCACAGAGATCCGGAACGTAATAAAGAAGCTAAAAAACAATAAAGCGCCAGGACACGATACATCCACAATATCCTACTTAAAAACCTACCCCAAAAAGGCAATAGTCAGACTGACCTACATAATCAATGCCATCCTCACACACAACTTCTTCCCCAATACATGGAAACACGCAACAATAATCCCCATTCCAAAACCAAACAAAAACCCCTCCCTCCCATCGAGCTACCGACCCATCAGTCTACTCCCGTCCCTCTCCAAGGTAGCCGAAAAAATCATCCTATCCCGACTCAACATACTCCTTGAGAAACAAAACACCATACCCGCCACCCAATATGGATTCAGACACAATCATTCAACCACACACCAACTACTGCGAGTCACAAGCGACATAAAAACGCAAATGTCACTGAAAAACACAACCGCCATAATCCTACTCGACACCGAAAATGCCTTCGACTCAATCTGGATCGAAGGACTAACGCACCAACTAATTGAAAACAAAATACCGGAACCTCTAACTAAACTACTCCACTCCTTTCTCACAAACCGAAGCATTGCAGTAAGGATCGGCCACGAAAAATCCTTAACACACACGATAGAGGCAGGAGTTCCACAAGTGTCAGTACTGTCCCCAACTCTCTACAACCTGTACACTGCCCACATCTTCCACAACCTACCAAAACAGATAAATATTGCAGGATTCGCGGACGACATCGCCTTATACTCCTTACAGCTCTTCCCCCCACAAGGCACTGGCCAGGTGCCAAAACGCCGCGAACTTAATAATAAGTCGGCTACACAAATGGAAACTTAATACAAACACGGAAAAGACAGAAGCAATGCTCGTAGCCTACAAACGAAAAACACCAACTCACATTAAAATCCAAAACACCTCAATACAGCTCCAAAAAACAGTCAAATATCTCGGAATCCACATCGACAGTAAACTAACATGGAAACATCACATAGCAACAGCAAACAAAAAAGCAACAGCAACCCTCGCCCGATACTACAACCTTCTCAAATCACCAGCTCTCCCCGTTAAACTTAAAATTATCCTCTACACAACACTTATACGACCAAAGATGACGTACGCTTCCACGGTATGGCAAACAGCAGCCTACTCACACGTCAAAAAACTTCAAACAACACAAAACAAGTGTCTAAGAGTAGCTACAAACGCACCCCGCAGAACCAAAACCAGGAAACTACACCGTCTCCTCAATATACCAACAATAGACACCTTCATATCAAACACAACTGTAGCGGCTAGCATCGAGGTATAATAGAAGACCTTTTTCGCTACAAGTAGCTAGCACGATTTATAGTATGCGCACAAATAAGTTACTTTTGAGAAGACGTCCTTAACGAACTTTCTCCGCATGTTAGTTGTAAATACGTGATTGGCTAAGGTCGAAGCACCGACTTAGCCAATCATGCAACGTAAAGAATTTGTACAAACGCGGCTGCACACGAGAGAACCGAGAAAGTACAGTTGATCTCGAGAACTAGCCGAGTGCAGACGCTCCAGAAATAAAAGAAAAGTGAACATCCTACGAACCATCCGATCAGTCTAATAACGAACCCCTCCACACAACCAAAAACCTAAGTGAGAAGCTTAAATACCACAGCAACCCGACATTAAAAAATGTCAAAACATGCATAAAAACTCACTGGGGGCCTAAAAACCACTAACAACAACCCATATCACAACAACAAGAAACTAACACCAACAATCAAGGGGAAGGCAAATACCTACACAAAATCATGAAAATACACAAATGTAAATATACTGTAAATAGTCTGTACATAACCTGTAAAATAAAATAAAACTAACAGCACTAACATAGAATAAGCCCCACTAACACCATTAACACACTAACCCCCCCCCCCCCCCCAACAAAAACAAAACCGACATGTAACTAGGTTTTTAAAAATTGTTAAAAATTTTTTCTTAGACACACACAACAATACCCACAACACGTATTTATAAGACCTGAAAAGTTGCACTACCAATGTAAGCGCCAGATATCTCCGGATAGGGAACGCGACAATAGAAAGTAAGAAACATTGTAGCGATGAAATATTGTATACTCTGTAACCATCTAAGAAAACAAAATAAACAAATGTCAAATGTCTAAGGCAGGGCCTGCTAGGTAGCCTTACTGATGAGTCCACTAGCAGGCCCAGGACGAAACGTTCTTCCTCTCTCTTTTCCTTCTTTCTTTCCTCCATCTTTACAGCAAACCGAAGCAACGCCGCTTCAACATTTTGACATTTTGACCAAAAACCAAGTAAGGTTGCTCTCAAGTGAAATGTATGGACGCGTTATCAACAATCTTCGTTCTTGATTTGAAGAGTGCTTACAATGCAACAAACATTATTTAGATAACATCGTTTTCGATTGTCTGCGTATTAATTTTTCATAAACAAATAATCACAAAAGTTTTAGATTTTTTATTCATACAAAAATCATAGCGCTAACACCCTTTTCGCTCATCCTGTATATGATTTTCAAATGACATCACGATTATGAACGTCAAGCACGAGAACCAGCGCAACGGCGAGCAAGCACTAACGGCGCGATTGAACGGCAGCGGCCTTTCGGGACGACCGATTATTTCGAGACCAGCCGGACCTATGGGTCGCTCGGCAAAAACTGGGCGCTACGCAACACCGGGCCCATAAACAGCTTTTTCGGCGATCAGTCCGCGCTTGAATATTCAACGAGCGATCCGCGACGCGGTGCGGTGCCGCCGCCGCGCGGCAATTAATATTGATTTTATTAAATCGGACTTTTTGCCTAACCCTTCTACACGGCCAGCTGTTGCGGCTCGCGATACAACCGTGCCAGTCGAGAGTAGAAGCGAACCGCATGCCACGCGGCCGCCTCGCGCGGTTTTTCCCACTTTCGACCTCGCGGATATGGCTAGAGCATCGTCGAGCCATGGGCATACCCTTCGTGCGTCTTGTGACTTTCACTGTTCTTATAAAATTGATTTAATATTACAATAATAGTAGGAGACGTTGCTAGGAAATGTGAACCTTTTTTTCAAGCATACTCCTTCGATACTCCATACGAAATCGACGTTAAAGGACTCGGTTCAAAAACCATAAACTTTTGTCCCAAATGAATTTTTCGTAGCCCTCTAAATAACGGAGGAGGAAATAGTTAAAGTATGCATTTAGTAAAACATTTTCGAGGCTACGACTCGTGACTGGAAAAGAAATTAAAAATCACAAAAAGATTCAAGCTTTCGAGTGGTACGAGACATTTTATTTTTCCAAAATTTTTATGTTAAATTTTATGCATATTTCTAGCTTCCGTGTCTGCGCAAAACGATGAAAAATAGCAATACCCAAAAGAGGGATCTTTCAATTTTAATAAAAAACTCAATGTAATAAGCTTGTTTTATACTCTTTAAATGGTACAAGCTGCATCTTGGGCAAACTTTTCGTTTCAGAGTTATAAAGTGAAATTCAGTTTGTTGCGCACAGTGTGGATGCAATGTTTGAACAAAATAAATGAGTTTCTTGTCACATAATAGCTTAACAGTCGAACATATATCATTGGAGACCAAGATCCGGAACATATATTTTCCGGAATATATGAATTTTTCGTCAGAAGGAGAAAAAAAAGAAGTAGAAGCAAAAGAGAAAGAGAAAGAGAAAGAGAAAGAGAAAGAGGAAGAGAAAGATGAAGAAGACTGCAGCATTATACATTTTCAATATTGTTGACTTGTAAGAGCTTGCATAAATATTTAGGCTTTGCATAAGCTTGCCTAACAATTTTTGCTACAACGTTGTCACTTTGCAAATGTTTGTATTCGACATTGTTACTTTCCAAAGTGTTAGTTGCCAATAGTAACGGGACAACACATTTGCTAATTGCGATTAATCCTCTTCATTTTCTTCTTCGGTTCAGTGAACTATTAAGACTGTCTATTATCCATCTTTGTTTGCTAGACAATCGACTTTCGTTTGCTTCAGATGTTAATAATTGTTTAATATCCTTGTTCAATAGGATGAGAATACAGACTTTCTTTGAGAATCTTTTTTTGATTTCCTAATCAATCCTAATTAATCTAAAACTCTCTAAAACACTCTAGCAACACGGATTTTTGTGTCACAGATCATTGTGATACGTGAACCGTTTATTCTGAAAGTGAAAAATCAAGCTAACTATTTTAATATTTACATTTCCACGTTATCTTTTCATTTTGAAGTAAATTGTACATAATATATTTAAGATCAGTAAGATTTTATACAACAAAAATTAGTAAGGTAATAGAATGATAAAAATGTTCGTTTTGAATGTGATTTAAGTTCATTTATCAGTTTAATGTGGAAATCGTATACCATAAAGTTTTAGTATCAGGACATTCCCTTCTACCGAATTACAGAGATTTTCGGTGACAGAATCATAGAAATGTCATTAATGAAACATAATTTACTGTTTGTCCCACAAGATTTTTTTAATGCTATCAAGAAATGCCGGAAAGGTAAGAAATTTATTTTAAATAAAATGAAAGAAGAGGATTTCATATCAACAAAATCACGTCGGAATAGACCAAGAAAATTCGAAAATATTGTATTGACACCACTTTATAAAAATATAAGGCAAATTATAACAGCGAAATACAAGGACATGATGGACTTACTACGATAAATACTCTGATGAGTACCATAAATTTTTCAAATCCTTGTCGTGTTTTTCAAGTGTTCTAGTGAAATATAAAATAAATTGAATACGGTTTTTTTTCAATTTGAAGCACCTTAAATTATATCGAGTGGACTTGGGCTGTTTTAAATTTTATGACAAATCTAGTTGTTAATTTTGAAAGTGGCTTAAGTCCATTCTTGCTAAGAAGACACATATTATTCACTTAGGAATTGCTATTATTTTAATCGGAATTGTAAATTTAACTCCCTTAGGTTATATTTAAGTAGTGTTCTATACGTACGTTTCTAATTTCATTGAAACGCAAACTCTTAAATATCTGGATTTAAATGTGAATGGACTTAGGTTACGTTCGAGTGTCAAGCCATTATATGTTAAGAAAAGCACTTATTCTGTTCGAACATTGCATCTACAGGTTGCACATCGAGATGAATTTCACTTTATAATTCTGAAACGAAAAGTTTTCCCAAGATGCAGCTTGTACCACTTAAGGAGTATAAAACAAGCTTATTACATTGAGTATTTTGCTAAAATCTGAAGATCTTTCTTTTGGGTATTGCTATTTTTTATTGTTCTGCGCAGACACGGAAGCTAGAAATATGTGTAAAAATTAACTTAAAAATTTTGGAAAAATAAAATGTCTCGTACCATTCGAAAGCTTGAATTTTTTGTGCAAAATTTGAATGAAATTCATTGCGGGCGAAAACATATGGTTTTTGAATAGGGTCCTTTCATTACGGGTAACAGAAGGTTCATATAGTTCCGAAATAAATTGGTTGCTGGAGGCCACGTTCATCATCATGGACAACATTGCAACGGCCGCGGTGGTGAAGTAATTAAACGGGTAATTTGACGTATGTCGCCATTAAAACAGCCGTAAAGCTGCGGGTTATTATCAGTAATTAAATAGATCATTGACTGTACGAGTGCGTTATAACGGTCTGCCTCGTCCCTTCTCGTCTGCGTTGGAACGTGAAATAGATTCAAACAATAACAGTACCATTTTTTCTAAAAAGATTTTTTATGGATGGTTCGATTGAATTTTAAAATAAAAGTGCGGCAACCATAAAAAATGAAACTAGATAGATCGCGAGTGGCATATCCCTTTTTGTAAGACACTTTTACCGTATTTCACCTGTCACACTTAGAACTATTGCCCCACTGATCCTACTTTTATTGTCCCTGCCGCTATTACGCTATCGACATTTCTACGCTCTCTGGGAAGAAAATGTTCTCTTAGAGAGTCTGCCCGAATTAAGTATTCATCATTTCACAGACGAATATGATTCACAAAAGATAATAAACGGTAGGTATAGATTCCACATTACCATCTTCTAGTTGGTTTATTCTTACAAAATAATAAAAAATTCACCTGAATTCTGGTGGTCCCGAAGAATATTATTCCAAACCGGTTCTTTCATTGATGCGTATTGCAATTCTCGAAAGGGAATTTATTTCATCGTACCCGGAGGCCACCGATGACGTCCTCGCGGTGAACCGTGGAAACGGAACAAAAGAGTCGTGGCGACAGAGGGTGGGCGCACAGAGGGAAGATCAGTGGCAAATGTCGTGGTCCCAGTGGGACGCCAGGCGCCCTAAAAGTGAAGACATTCGAGTAATTGGCCCTTTGGTTCGATTCCGACTGGCGCTGCGTCGCGAACACACCGAGAGCCCTCGATACGGCGCTCCCTTACGTGCCGATCCTTCTCCCTCGTTACATCGCGGGTACTGTGCTGGCTGGCATTGTCGGCGGGGAGTTACTGATTACAGAGAGCTGGCCGCGGTCTCCCTGTTCGCCTCACACCACCCCAACGCGAAGAGAGTCTTCGCGCGTCTTTAACCATGATCCAAAGACTCGCCGTCACCTTGTACTCTCGGTACACGCGTTGTGTCTACCGCGCATAATAAGACCAGTCGGGCTATCCTTCGCTCTCCTCGCCTCTGTAACTCTTCTTGTCTCAGTTACCCCTCGTTTTTCTTTGCCTTCTTTTTTTCGTTGCTGTTCGCTCTTTATCTCCTTTTCCTTGTTTCCTCTCGTTGCGGTGTTCCGCGCGTCGAACGATCAAATCGATTCATTCGGTTCTCGAAAGCTACCAACTGCGACGACCACGAGCGCAACCAGAAGCACGTCATTGTTTACGAACAGTGCGCTAGCGATTCTCACGATCCTCGAAGCGGAAAGAGGTGATCATTACGTACGAATGACGGCCGATGAATGGGAATTTTAATCGATTCGGCATTAATTTGATCGACGCTTTATTCGCCAAGTGACGACGACATTCCTCTCGAGATACACGGATGCTTGTCACGTTATGCCGCGTTCGCACGTGTCTAATGCAAGTTGTTGAACCGTTAACAAGTGAAGAGAGTAGTCAACGAGTGAAGATCGATCGGCTTAACCCGTGCATCGAAGAGCACGCGTATGAACGCAGCAAGAGACGCATGAGAACTCAGTCCCGGAAAGCCGTTCGTTCCAACGACGATCGACCGAATCGGAAGAGCTGGCTGGCCACGCGAAAGGCGTGGAGACAATGAAGTGGTGAAAACTATCGAACGCTACCAGTCGATGCACCATGGTCCGTTCTCCAGTCGGAGAAGAAACCAGCGAGGGGAATGGACGAAGCGGATTCCTCTTCCGATGCCTTTTACACGGTCGTTCTGCCACGGCTCAATTGGCCGTTGCGCGAGACGCGACGGAATCCCCCCTAGCTGCTTAATTACGCGAGCCCTCGTTTCTTGTCGACTCATTCGCGGAATGCGTTTAATTCGCGATTGCGCGCGTTACAGTAGGCGTGGATACCGTCACGCCTAGACAACAGGAACGCGATGACGAGGTGGAAATCCTTGAGTCGTACGCGACGATGATATCGGTGGCGCGACATTAGCCATGTTTCACGCGCCACCCTGTTGCTCGATTTTTCCGGCTTAATCGCGGAGGGTGATCGCTGTCGTGCCGGTGCGTGCGATCGCCGCCCTCGGCTCTGATGCTCGGATGATCGTTGCTCCGTTTGATCGCCATCGCTCGCTCGAGCCACGGTGCTTACGCGTCTGTAATTACACGCCATTCTACGGTGGCTATAAACAGTGTACGCACGGACTCTTATTTATCAATGCGACCGTTTCGGTGCGGTTTAACGCTTTATTTTCACGACATCAAATTTCTCTAATCACACTGAAGTATCCTTTTAAATGGCAAAAAGTTTGCTACTTATGAATATTTAGGATCAATCACGTTTCACTTGGTGACACATATTAACGATACATGGCTAGCGGTGTCTTCGGTTACATAGGAACTGCAGCACCCGTTATTCCCACTTGATATTATCGATAACATTTAATATAATGAGTCTTTTTTACTATAATTATTATTTTGTACTAAGATTTTTGTACGATATACAATCCTAAAGCTTAACGTCAATAATTATCCTCCTGTTTATGAAAAAGATATACATGTATATGATCTTCCTATATAATCACACTGCAGAGAAAGACTTATCACGAGAAAGACTTACCACGTGTTATATACAATTTTAATAAAAAAATACACCTTATATTAGCCAAGAAACGAATCGACGTCATTGTCTTCAGTTATCGGAATATTGCGTCTACCAATCATTAAGAAAGCAACATGTTCGCGCGTATTACGACGCGGACCATTGGACCATGCAACGACAATTAGAGGCGACACATAATCGAGCATGCAATTATCCGTGAAATGACAACAAATTATTCAAAAAGCATACCCATCACGCCATACCATCTACGCACAGTGCATAGAATCGAAGTTTAGATGGGAGAGGAACGTAGGCGGTTCGCGTTAAAAGCGGCTCCGCATCATAGTACGGGTACGATTAGAAAAGCGTAGGACGAGTGACCTATGTTTAGCTGATCATAGCTATAGTTCCATCCGGTACATCTTCTTCTTCGATCATCGCGGTTGAATAAACGCTTGTCAGCCTGAAAGCGACGTCTCCCGTAGCTCTGTTTGCATATACGCGCTCCTTGTCCATTATCGACGTAGAATCTCTCCCTCGCGTATCCTCAAACCGTCTTAATCGTCCCCCGTTGGAGCGTACGAGCCTCGTCACCAACGATGAACACGTTCGCAATGGGAAACGTGTTCGTGGACGTTGCCTCGTCGAGCAGATGGTTTTTTTAACCGCGCGATCGATCCTCGCAGGTGGTTTCTCGCGACGTCGCGTCGCGTGTTCCCAGGACGCGATACCATCTGCGCCACTAATTTCCGGCGATTCAGCGAAAGTGACGAGCGTACGCTCGTAAATTTGCTCGGCGAACCGGGCGAAACGATTCCGCTCGGGACCGGTTGCATGGTCCTCGTGACTTATCCAGCATCCGTGAAGAGAGGAATGGACGGGGCGGCCGAGGTACAGGTCTCGCGCGCGGACAATAGGCCCGAGAGAGTTGCCACAGCGGCCATTGTTTTTGCGCCGTCGCGTCGCCGTCACTTTTTGTCTGCATTAACGCGAATTGATTTCACGTGAAACTGGCTACGTACACCGTGAAGCAACCGGTGAAATCGAGTCTGAGACGTGCATACAAATATTCTATAAATGATGCAGGTTTTGATTTGTTGCTTGACTAAAATGGAGCTTGCGCATTAAATTCTGTATTTTATACCCTTTTCTCACTGGATTTGAGAGAGAACGATGTTGCTTTGCGAAAAGTGGCTAATTAGTAAACTTCCCCCCCCCCCCCCCCCCAGTATTATAATTTGTAATTAACGTGGCATTAAAGGTTATACTTGTATTACGAAGCGCGATAAAGAAAAAATACACTTTTGGTATTCATCGGGGTACAAAAAGTAATAGCACGCTTTCTAATTTATGGTAAATGCAGGTGAGAAGTACAAGAGAATTTATCCGAAATATATTACTCGACAAAACGTAACGTTTCAATAAAAAATAGTACTCCAGTTGGATGCTAATTGTCCAGGATAATTATCTGGCTGTACCAACTGGAGCACACTGCGGGGCAGTTAGAAGAAGCTTACGTAAATCAATCAGCCGGCGTACGGACGTTTCGACGAAGGATAATTGGAGTAGCGACAAGTTGATTAGCGCGGCTTCTTTCTCGACGCGGGACAGAATTGCGCGGATCGGGCTCTACTGGTCCCCGCGTGATCCACGGAACGGTACCGGAGGGCTTAGTCATCGAGTGCCTTGCTATCGCCGGCGTGCCTTATGAAGATCAAAAGAAACGAGTATCACGGTGTTTCGTTATGGTGGCCATCTAATTGTTTATTCGAGCACAGCGATTTTGATTCCAGATTTTTCTTTCCTCCTCTTCTTTCAGTCGATACTTATAGTCGCGAGACATTTGACACTTTTCGTCGCACTTTTCAGATGATTTGAATTTAGATAAAATTCATTTCTGGTCCGAGTGAATTAAAAATGGACAATTTTCGATGGCAGATAAACACTAAAATTCTGATAATCAATTTAGCTACAATAATTACCGATTTGAATATAACGGAGTCTGTCCGCCGTTGTTTAATATGATATAAAAAGGAGCAATTTTGAACGAAATCTTTCGAAGACACCAGCAAACTATCGAGAATTATTGCACGTGAACCGGCAACACGGTGTGATTTAAGCGTTCACAGCGAATCAACCAGAGGAAATCCGGTACAACAAGCCCATCACCGAGCACGAACCAACAGGACGAGTACTGTTGGGAAAAATAGGAACATCGAGTCGTACAGCCTCGTGCTCTCTCTCTCTCTCTCTCTCTCTCTCTCTCTCTCTCTCATCCTAATACAAGGCTGTTGCAATACCGCATCCTTCTTAAACGTCTTCGAACATATACGCGTGTGTACACTCGCGACAACGTATCTCGAGGATCGCTGATAGGAGGCATATTACAATTACTAAATCCTGAATAGTCTTTGAACAGCGTCGCGACATTGGTATCGTTGTCTCGATTGTGTCAAATCAATTATTCGGGAGATCGACGGTTCCACGTGTAAACGCGATCGATGGCGGAGTAAAAAGCGGAGAAGGATTCCTCTCAGTACGTCAATACACAGTAATGTTGATTGCGTGGAATCCCGTATTGGCTTCTCTCCTTCGATCCGCTGCATCTCTCTCTTCGTCGCTGTTCTTATAGTTGCGCGACTCTGCGTTTCGCTGCGCCTCGTAACCGCTCCCGAGCTGATGGACGCTCGGCTCGCTTCTTCCGCCACGAATCGAATCGCGATCGGATGTCTGTTGCCGATGTCAATCTCGTTTTTTGCGCTTCCGTTGGCACGACGAAAATCGAACGAGACGCCGGTGACTCGACGATTCCTGTTCCTATCTCGGTTCCCTCATTTCCTTTTGCTTTCGTCTGCTCGCGTGACCGTGCGCTTTCTACGCTCCGCGCCTACCGATTCGACAACCGCCACTCGCTTCTTGCAAGATTTCGTGGGCAAACGGTGAATAAGAATCGAACACTTTTGCTACTGTGCGGGGCGCAAAACTTGCGATCTGAATGAGTTGCGTTCGGGTCGAGACAAAGGAGAAATGAATAGAGGAGTAGTCGCTTTTGACCGATGGGAGGGTGAAAGAGGTTTGTTTAGACCGAGTTCCTGTGGATGGTCACGAAAAAAGAGCGAATGTATGCACGTATGCTTTTTCAAGCCTATTGTCTATTTAACAATCGGATTCAGAGGGAATTGTTCGAATTTTATGAGAACGAATAAAATGTTTACAGTCCAATATGGTTACCACCACTATCTAAATATAAATGTTTTGAAACTCGTACGAATTTTTTATTCTTCTACTTAATGAAGTTGACACCCAAGATGGCAAAGGAAGATCCTAATCCGCGCGACATCGGTTACTAACCGATAGTAATTCATTTCGTTAGTCCTTCATCAATTCTTCCGAATTATCAGATTCCATGACAATCACCAAGTTATGCTAAATACGGAATACTATATATTCACGCACGGTCGACACCGCGCATATTCAAATTCAACGACTCTAATCCAAAGGCCCAAGATATAATAAAGATCTCACCTTGCGTCGTGGCTTCCGACGTTGTAAGGCTAAATACATTTAGATCATTTGTCAAATGAATAAACCTCGAATACTTAACGAGTTCATCGCATTGCTCGCAATGGATGAAGATATTTCGAGAATACGCCGTTCGACTGCCAAATCTATGTTTAGATTCCTTCGGGAGAAGGAAGAAATACGTGCAACAAAATCGTAATCGCTCCGGGATTCAAAATGACGGCTGGTCGAAAAATGCTACAGATGACCGGAGATGAACAAATAGTTATGCAAATAGGCGTGCGATAACGATCGGATGGAAAAAGCGACGCCCATCGAACGACTCGTTAATATTATCTGCATTCCATTGGCGTGTTTCGTAGTTTCACGGACTTAATTTTCTTCGAAGAATGGAATTCCAGCACCGAAATTTATGGAGACAAGCCGTGTTACAGGAACGCTTTCTACGTCGCTTTGTCGCGCCTAAGTACGCGTATAAATCTATCCATCGTTCCGTTTTTTCCCTATCGCGGTGGACACGTACAATTTCTCAGTAAATTATCCATTGCCTCTTGTCTTCGTGTCCCTGGGTGAGAAAAACGCGTACTGCTGCTTGCGAATACCAATTCCTTCCAAGCTCTTACCTTGCTATACTTTTAATTTATTTCTATATAATCATCTTGGTAAATTTATGCCTCATTTTTTAAGTTCCCTATTTTTTTCATCTTCCAGACCCACTCCTATGTCGTTCAACGTTTTCAAACGCGGTTTCTCCTTTTCCTTCTCTCATATTGTCCTGATTTTTCGAAAAATGTGGCATTTCTGAGTTGATGCGTACACGTACGCTCGCGTTTTGTTTTATTGCCTATGTTTTATTGTCGGCATTTTTTCTTTCCATATCTATTTTCTATCGCCCCTTCAGCGACTTCGCCACCGACCACACTCGTCGCGTACGTGCCCCTCCTCTCTGTTCGTATTTTCTAAGCACCCTGCTGCTCTCAATACCTCATGATTATGGTCAACATCTTTTACCAGGGGTCTATGTGCACTGTAGTAGAAGTGTCATCATCGTGTGGCGGCTACGATTCCTAGTATTTTCTAGTCGTAAATTTTCTAAAGAAATAACAATGCGTTCCTACGACACAGCGCAGGTCTGGCTACCGCGGGTTAGCACTTGGCGACCAGGCCCGCGCGTTTCCTAAACCCGATACCCGTCTGGTTTGTGTCCATCATCTGGGCCAAGCAATTGTTTCCCTTAAGATTTCGTCGCGACTGAGTATTGCCAGTCGCGTACAGCAGATCCTTAAACCTGGTTTATTTATGACCAATTTCCGTCCGTTACGTTTCATGGAAACGTTCACTCTCCTCGTCTGTGCATCTATCCTTTTCATTCTGGGATTTCCCATCCTTTTCTATACGCATTTTTAAGGGACGACATTTTCGTCCTCGCGACAGTTCGATTCGGACAGTTCGGTTAGAACGACGCAAGCACACAGTTCTGTTAGAACAACGCTAGCATACAGTTCGGTTAGAACAGTTCGGCGAGAACACCCTGTTCGTTAGAACGACCTCCATATTCGTTAAGAATTGTGAGGTCAAGTTGAGTTTCACTAGAGTCGCGTAGCGACGTAAAAGAAATCGTAGCCATAGCACCGCCCCCAACATTAAGAACTGTTATTTTATTGTTGTTTCGCTATTGTTGACTATTGTCGATTGTTATGTATTAAATTGTGGGCAAAAAGGTCGAGTGTGGTTTCTTACTCCCGTTACATTGCCCTCAATCGAAAAGCAAGAGTTACTCCAAAGTTTAAAACTGTTCATTTCTTTTTATTAAAAATCTGCGAATGATTTATTCGAAAATTGTAATCAAAAACTGATGAAAAGTCTAGGAAAAGAAGAATACATCGTAGTAAAAGTTACCAGTTTATGTATCGGAAATTGAAAAATGACAAGTTTATGTATTAAAGTTGAAACGAAGGTAACATCTTCGCAACCCTATAAACCATTGCGAAGTCTACGGTCCCTTGCTCCTATTTGAAAATGACTCAACTTATTTAAATTGCTCCTGAAGCGAATTCCTTCAGTGTTCACAGAAACTCGGCTGATCACCATCGAGATTTCGCGCGAACCGTCCAACGCGTGCATACATATCGCGGCGGTAGTTCAGAGCGTATCAGCTCTGCGAGTATTACTAGGAAACACCGGTAGTTAATACCGGCAGAAGGTGTGATAGCAGGAGTTAAGGAAGAGTAAGAAAAGCAGAAAGAAGTGTTTTCACGGCCGGGACGTTCCTCTTCCCTCGAGACACCTTGTGGTGCACGGTAAAACGACCCAGCCGAGCGACAGGCCCCGAGAGGAGGTTGAAACAGAAGAAAAGGAAGCTTGGTTGACGGTACTCGTTATCCCGACTGACTGCCAACTCTCGAGTAGTACTCGTTGCGATATCTTCACAGATTCGTATCTAAGGTTACAGATCTTGGTTGGTATACAGAGACACACACGTATACGCAGGGGATAGTGTTCCGGAAACGCTCTCAGTGGTCCGGGAAATCCTTGTGACTACGTTGTCGCGAACAAACGGGGCGTGAAGGTACGCCGATTCTAGATACATACATCCTCTGTACCGTACATAACAAGAAAACGAAGATTCTTCTATGGGTACCGTTCGTTGGGAGCAGCGATGCCATTCGCGTGTGCCTGAGATTGCATAACCGCTATCAAATGTACATTCGAGTGCAGCTCGAAGGTGCAGAGGATAATTTGTAAAACGAAGGAAGTAATAGCGTGTAGTAGAAGATTTTTTATTCAAGTTTATCACGATCTGACGACATGTTTGCCATCCATGATAAAACTACTCAAGCCTTAGGATAATTCTGCTGAAAGATCGTGGAGTACACTCAAAAAACTTCCTTAGGAACTGACTGACAATCGATAATCATTGGTGTCATCGAAATTATCAGTTGTCATTGGAGAGTCACCTGGACACCGTTTGAAAGTCTCAAGAAGTGATAACGTTACGTAAAAAATCTTTTGTTCGTTGTTTCATTCGGAGCCCGGTAGTCTTTTCGAGCAGCAACGGAGCAAGTACCGACCCATTCCTCTGTTTCCACCGGTCCTCCCTGTTCACCACTTATGCAAACTGGCTTCACCGTCGTGAAAACGACGGGGGACAGAAAGAGAAGAGTAGACGAAGCATCGAGCCACCAGGAAACAATCCTTCCCTTTCTCCGTCCCTCTCAATCGTCCTCGACGTTGTTCTCCGTTTCTTCTTGTTTTCCTTCTTCTTCTTCTTCTTCTTCTTCTTCTTCTTCTTCTTCTTCTTCTTCTTCTTCTTCTTCTTCTCCTTCTACTCCTCCTTCTCCTTTTTTTCTATTCTGTCCCCTCCTTCCTTCCTGTTCGCCAGACAACCCTCCGCGTCTCTGCGCCCTCACGTTTCCCTCCACCTTTTGTACGCGACATCAGCGACGCCGTGCAACATATACGAGATCGCCGATCTCTCGCCGGAGAACAAAATTGTCCTTCCTTCTCTCGTTTGTACATCTCTGTCTGTCCACCTCGTGCTGGTACAAAGAGACGAGCAGACATAGAGAAGGAAGACTGTGGTTTCACGGATTCCTCTCGAAAACACGACCGCGACTCCGCCATGAGGCTCCATTACCAGCGAAAGTCCTGGTAACGTGCCCCAAGAGATTCAAGCCGGTGATTTTGATAACGGCAACACGCTCGTGAAGACTATAATGTATTTAATACGAGAGATCCCAGGCCGCGATTAAATTTGAACCTCTCCTGTTCGGCGAGCTCGAGCCTCTCTTGAGCGCCGGCCCGATCGCGTTTCTATTAATTGTCCCAATTTTACGTCACACCGGATTACATGCCCGAACGGGTTCTGATAACCATCGGTGGGCATGAAAACCACGGGCAAACGAATCTTAACGAGCGTTGAAGCGCGCCTCCGAGTGGCCAGTGTAATTAGCCGACTATTTACTCGAAATTCTGGCTAAGATACGACGCCCGTTCCCACAGCATGCGGCCGAACGCTCCGCGATCGGACGATTCAATTTCCTCGCCTCTGGGACTGTATTTAATTAGCCGGCTCGCGTCGATTAAACTCGTGACAGGTGCGCGCGGTCCCTACCGCGGCGGGTTTAATAGGGTGAAGCAGAAGCTACCCCGGCGCTTAATCTCCGTTGACGGTGATGATTAACGAGACTGCGAACGATCAGCGTCGCGGTCACGCGGTCGCCCGCCCGCCAATCGCTCTCTCTCTCTCTCTCTCTCTCTCTCTCTCTCTCTCTCTCTCTCTCTCTCTCTCTCTCTCTCTCTCTCTCTCTCTCTCTCTCTCTCTCTCTCTCTACGAGAGAGCGCGGGGTTTAAGCGACGGGTAACCAAGCGGCGGAAGCGCGAGGATCCTGGCGTTCCCGCGCGACCGTGCGGGGTGGACGCGATCGCGCGCGCCAAGATGAATAGGCTTAAGACAATGGGGACGGAGGAACGTTCTTCCCGCGTTCTTCCTTGGGCGGGGCGGCATCTTCCCTCTTCCCTCGCGTGCCTACAAATTTGCATCCGTCCCACCTCTCGATACGTTTATAAATCACCCGACGACCGATCCCTCGCTGGTTCTCTCTACGGCGTACGCGACATTCCGCAGTAGAATGACGCGTGTTGATTAAATTCTCCTCGCTCTACGACGAGAATATGGAGGAGAGGTTTTATGAGAATTTTAAAACGAACTCTCGCTTTGTATGGAAACAATGTTTTAACGCTTCGTATTCAAGATATAAATGCGAAAGTAAAAATATGTTTTTATTCGTTAATTAAAAATAGTTATCCGTTATTGTCGGCAAAGTATACGATAATTCAATAAGTATTCTCTTCAACTTTTACGCGATCACTGACCTATCGCACGAGTCTCGAGGTGATCAGAAACAGGAGACGCGGGACCTTCCGTGTTTATCGCGATCGTACAAGCAGCGCGATTACGGCGTTAATGTAAAACACGCGCGGGGGCACGGCCAGGTATTAAACGCGACGAGGATAATGTTCGATGCGGTCCGACGATCGTGGAAGGGTTGGCTCACGCGCCACAAATGCTCACCGACTGTTCTATAATTTTATAGCGCTCACTTTTATCCAACCTCTAATTAATGGCCTATAAATTATGTGCGACGAGTAGTTAATGGTCACCGCGTACAGACGAGAACCGCGTGTATCGTCGTTGGATCCTCATCGTGCACATGATTACGTGCTACACGAGACATTCGTTTGCCAGAGAGCTCGCCTACGAAAGAACAATACTAGTGATCGCTATTTCTGGTCGACAAGTGTTTTTCGTTCGTAAACAACGTGATTCGGAGAGTGGAGAAATTTGCGTTCGGAGGATAATCTTTTTTTTCTAAACGGTAGTTTTATTTACAATTCCGAAAGTCTCTCTCTCTCTCTCTCTCTCTCTCTCTCTCTCTCTCTCTCTCTCTCTCTCTCTCTCTCTCTCTAAAGATTATACCGTTGATTGTTCTCCACGGTGAAAGTAAAAGGTCGCAGTCCTGAATGTGGCAAGTCTATTATCTCAGACGCTGTAGGATGATCACAACATTCTTTAACAATAGAACCAGTAATGATCAAAGTCCCATAAATTTTAGACAGACAGGGAATCTTGCGAGAGCTCTAATCCTTTATGAAGGACTCGTGCAAGTTACGAAGAACGTGAAAACGCTCGCAACAATTTTCTAAGCATACCTTGCACGTAGCTAACGCAGACAATTTTACCCACTTATTGCACATAGTCAATCGACGCAATTGAAACGGTACTGTTCCATAACCATCGCCATAACCGAAAGCACAAAGGAAGGGAAGAGGAGGTACACGCGAGTGTACCCGTACGTGGCCAAGGCAAAGCTGGCCACGTATACGAAAAGATACGTACGCGAGGAAAGAGGCTCATTGCCGAAGCATGCAGGCTTGTCTTGTACAATTTGCTCGAACATGTCCGTCGCGGTCGGAACGCTTGTTTGAACCGGTCGGGGAGCGTCCTCTCTTCCTCGACGAGATGAAGAGGATAGAACGCTGGCTCCTTTCGGTCCCGTGGGATCGAGCAACGGCCAAATCCACGGTGTAAATTCCCCAAGTCACTCTCCTCGCCTCCTTCTGCTTCGCGCTCCCTTCGCGTGAGGTGGTAACCCCTTCGGCGAGAGCAGCTACCCGCCGGATCGAATGGACCGTGATAAATCTGCGCGCGCTCTGTTTCACCGCGCTGAAAAGTAGAGATTGGGACAACGCGGGATCGTAATCCCATGTCGGTCGCGAAAAATCGCCCCTGAAATCCTCGATCGTCGACCATTCTTGTTGGAGGGCGTTTATACTGTCGTCAGAGTTGAAAACGATCGTATCTACTGATAAGACCGCGCCATTGTGTTTTTGAAACGGGTTCGTCGTCGAGGCCAGTTTACCTGGCCGCGAATAATTCGAGGGCTTTGTGTTTTGAGAAACGAATCGAGGACTGTCGGGGAATTTAAGCGTGAACGGTTTCCATCTTGAATGGATAATACTGCCGTTGATCTTTGTTGCGTTTACCTAAATTGTTATTTGACGAATTGAACAACTTTTCATGTAGTCAACAGCAGTATTGTATTCGAGCATTCGGTGCTGATCCATGGTAAATGTAACAATGGAGGTAACTATTGCGGTTAGTTTCAGCAACACAAGATTTGCGATGTTGCAGTGAATAATAGAAACGTGACAGGTGGCGTGGTGGTTTCCACTTCATTCTAGAGAGCGAATGAATGCAGCGACAAAAATAAGTAGGAAACCAGAATAATGAAGATAATGAGATTCTTCGAGCTAGGAGAGCTTGAACGAGAGTCCCAAGGAAACAGGGCGGTTCCAGCCATGTATAACCGAACGATCTATGCAACGGCGCATTTCTTACCCACGGAATTCGATTCAGTCGCATAATTAACGTTTTCTGCGCGAGGGATGCACGGCGGCTTCGTTATTGGAATAATTCCATGGAACCGACTAATTAAAATACAATGCTCAGCAAGAATTCGTGATCGACGCCACCAGGCTGACAGCTCCGGAAGCGGAATTCATCTGTCAAGATGATTAACTACGCGTTAATTAGGCGAACGAGACACGGCCGCTAGCAGCTCTGTCGACCGTCGACAGAAAAATACGACCAGGCAAAAAGCAGAGTACGAAGCGTGTTTAACGCGTGTGATTAACCTTCGATTCGATGCGGCTGATTTAAAAGTGCTCTATATGTATTGTAGTTGCACTATATCGGAACTTGTGCCGAGAACATATACCCAGTTCCACCGCTTATTTAAATTGACAATAATCAAAGGGCAACTCGCACAGATTTACAATCTAATCGTCTCACGATCGAAGAGTTGGCACTTTTTGCTTTTCTTACGCATTTCATATTATTTAATACGAAGAAATGGAAGTCATCAGTGATATTTAATGATAAACAATGGCTTAGGATATGTCCGTAACGGAGAGGTACTGTTTTTCACTAAAATCATCGCGTTACGACGATCAATCTCGGGAAACGATCCTTCCTAACTGTACAAGCCTGTTCGAGGCATTATGACAAGTGTTCGAGCCCGATGATCAGCTCGCATGACGTGAGCGTGAAGACTGATGCTCGCGGCAAGGTTCACGGGATTGATTACCGCAGTCAATAACACGGGTTGTGTGTATTGATGAGAACGAAGGGAACGAGGGAACGTTAACAGGTCAATGAAATTATACCGTAACAAAGATTGATGCCGGTGTGATTGATGATTGATGATGCGCCGACCGTGGAAGTGGCAAAATCCACTTTCCATCCTGATCGATGCGATTCCCTTCTTACTTGTTCGTCTATTGTTACAATTTGTAATGCGCCGCTTGTGCGCGTAAAACACCCACGTAACATGCTCGTTGTGCTCCAAACAAGCATCGATCAGCCTCAAGTTCTTTCGTTTCCAATTGCCCGCGACTGCTGAATCTCGTGACACTCCCATCTTTAGTTATCGTAGTTGTCGCAGTAAGGATCGAACTGTACATTTCCCATGGATAAAAGACAACTTTGTATTGCTGATTTTTAAAGTAGTTATTCACCTTACAAAAAGGTTGCTAGATTATTTATACGTGTCGGCGTAGAAACAAAAATGGATCTCCTATTAAGAAATCGAATGTTAGAAATAAACAATGTTAGAGATCTGGTCGGTTCGAGCAGACCTCCAAGTGTTTATATTCAAGGGCCTGAACAAAAAACACGCGCAGACATTGCTAAGCCTGACGAATAACGACTTTTTACTTTAAAAAGTGTATCGTCGAGGTTTCACTTCCCGAACTCATTTCCGACGCAGGCTCATCGCGCTACGGCCAAATAATCAACGGTTTCATCAACAGTGGACAACAGAAGATATTTATGATATATTCGCGAATATCCTTCTGACACCTCGAGCAGAAACGAGCAAAAGACAGGAAAGGAGGCAGAAGACGGTAAAGACACAGGGAACGGGGGAGGAAAAAAAAAAAACGCGGAGCGGAGGACGGTTAGCGCGGTACTAATAAAAATAATTACCGGTATCCGTCGTTGCTGCACGTCGTCCAAATCGAAATCTAATAAGGGGCTTAATAAATGCCGTGACCGGAGGCGGCGGACAAGCCACGTCGAGGGCCACCGGATCATCCGAGACGACTGCTAACTCCCTTTACCTCCACTGCCCCGCTATCACCCTTCCGATGGCCATTGGGGAATGCATCGTCCACGGACCCTAATGATTCCCGAACCCGGGCCCACCGGGGACCTTGATAATATCTAGGCCGTACGAACGTTTCTCGGGACCAGCAACAAGGTACCTCGTCCCTTACCCTCTCCTTTTTATCCAGCTACCGACCCTCTGCGCGGTAAAACCACCCTGTCGTACTGTCGGCACCCGTCGATTGCCCGTCCAGCCTCGATAGAATTCTTTCGGAATTAAATGTTACTAATTTAGCGATTACGATATTAATCATCCCGCCGCTACCGATCCTGGCCGGTTCGGTTCTACCGGTTCCGTTCTCTTTCGACGAAAGACGAGAGATGGACGATCGAGGAAACGGGTCAGCTGAGATGCCCCGTTAATTTACGTGCCGCCACGTTAACGATTGGGTAGATTGGACTGTAATTGGTGATTAGTGGGAGCATTTTTAATCACCGTGTAAGAACGCGTTTGGTTACGGTTGAAAAATTTTGTACAGCAGAATTGTGCGGTACAACGTTTAGTATAATTGTTAGCTTCAATTTAACAGGTTGTACTTTTAATGTGAGTTTATTATGAGAATTACACCGGTTCGGTAGTTTGGAAGATATGGAAACACATCCGAGGTACTCTCGAAGTTTTATTCAATTCCAGAGAACGTGGATCTCGCGATCGATCTCGATCTCTTAAAATACTGCCACGAGAGAGCGGACAAAAGCGGGGACCGTGCGAGAAAAAGTGTGAGCACACTCGTTCTCGTAATAACACCTTGACGAGGTGTTGGCGTCGCGCGTCAACCTCCTTCTTTTTTCTCCGGAGGGCCCGTTGGTCCTCGCGACGACCTGCGCGCCACTTCCTTTTCACGGCCGCGTGTGAATGCTGCCTAAACCGAGCACGGTCCGGGTGGCGGCCCGACCACGGCGCATTGTCGTACGGTCCCCCTCGACTCGTCACCACCCTCTGTCCGTCGTGGGGGATGAATGTTCGAATCTGCCGGCCGAATGAATGGCGGAGTGATGTTTGTTTTGAGTGCAGGTTCTCGCCCTTTGTCTCAGCGGGAGCCGCCGCAGTCGTTTTCTTCGATGGGACCTCTCCTTCTCTCTCCTCTCTTCTCTGTTCCTTTTTTCATCCGAAACCCCTTCTCTCCTTGTCCCGTCTTCCTTTTTCTCTTCATTCGATCACTCTCTCACCGCGATCGAGAGACGCGCAGCCGTCGCGCCTACCCTTAACCGCTCGCCTGAGACTTTTATTCGGTAAGAAAAAGAGAAGCAGGCGGAGAGACCTGTCCGTTCGTGGAACACGGCACACATAGAGTGGACGATCCGTTTCCAGTCCAGCCCGCGCTCATTTTTGAAATCTCTTACTTTTTGCCCCCTTACCCCGTATCTTTTTTCCTCCCGTTCATTTATGCGCTCTTCGCTTTTACAGGCTCGATCCAATAATGCGCGATCAACGAATCCGATAGTAACAGTTACTCCAGACAGGCGCCATTGTTCACCCTTCGTGCGGACCGGTGGATTTTAGGAAAATAACGGACAACAACACTCGTTGCTCGTTTCCCTTCGCGGAGGCTTCGCCCTTTCTCTTTTAGACCAGACATTCCTTTCGTTTCTGTTCATCACCTTCCGAATCGCGCCGCTCCGTGGACCGTTTACATTTCAATATACACGAAGAGATGGTCAGTGCGCGCATCTTCACGAAGATATCCCTGATGGACATGCCTGGTCCATTCACACGTACACACCACCACGTCCACCTCATTCGCACCATCTCTCTAATTTTCTTGAGCGACGAGAAACGCCGGTCTTTTACTCGGCTCGGCTTTACTCGGCCTTTCCAACCGACCCGCTACTGTTTGCCTTTCGTTACGGAACTTTTTAGTTTACTTCTTCGTTAATGGCTTTCTCGGAACGCACCTACTTTTTTCGAGCTTTCTGTTTGTTTATTAAGAACGACTCCAGTGTCATCGATGGTACGCGATGCGTGAACGGTTACAGTATGATTATTGAAACTTGACTGTTCCTTGAAATTTCAATACCTTGCTGCACAAATTCATTTTTAACATTCGAAATATTTTTTCATAGCATATCCATTACTTTTGACCTATTTTTTGGTCTTGTTGAGCAATTTTGGAACGTCAATATGCGCGTGTGGAATACGTTTTCTGGTTGACGCATATATACGAACATTTTATCCTATTAATATTACTACATTTCTTCGTCGTTACAGCGATATTAAATTTATATGTCTCCAAATATTTGTTATCAATTATTTACTAAATGGAGGACTGAAATTTGTACATTTTTAATCATACATGTACGGTGAAAAAAGATATAAGTATAAAATGGTCGGAAACTGTGAACGATGAAAATTTCCATAGCGAAAAACTTGTCGACCAAAGAAGTAAACTCATGTTTCTACGAGGTGCGACGTAACTAAGACGCAAACGCCGTTCCGTGTAAATGCGCGTTACAACAAAATTTACGAAGATCTAAAAGTCTAAAAGTCGAGCGGCGTTCGTTCCAGTCTTGAACTGTGCCATGAATCACCTCACTCATCCTACGGTCACTTGATCGCGACACCGCTTAAATCCGACGGGAATCTTTTTCGGTGGCTAAGGACGCTTAGCCGCCTAATGTTGGACGTGGGACCTGTACGTTTCTATGCAAAGCGCTTTAAGCAGTCCGTGTTTGTCCAGACGATTAAGATTCTCCTGGCTGTCTTCGGGGATTACGCTGCGTAAGCAAGCGTCGAGCACGACTGTTTAACCGAAAGCCGTAAAAAGAGCTGATGATACAGGTGCGAAGACAGGCTGGTTTCTTTCGACCAGTTAGCGGACTTCTGTTGTGCTGGCAGATTCATTGATGTTTCATTGTTCAGTTTAAGAAACAAAGTGGAATGAGATTTCATAGTGAATAAAACAGTTAATTGTTCGCCACGAGTAATTCACTAGTTGTGCGAGATTAACTTGGCACTCGTCACGTAAGCCTCTACGGCCCACGTAACGCGATACAGAATATTAATCAGTCGTATTCTTACCCGAGGACTGATTGCTTCGCGATATTCTTATGCACAATAGAATCGAATAAGAGTCGATTATATATATACTCGGCGAGATGTGTAGCAACATCCACGGAATGTAGTCACCTTAATGGCGATAATACGAATCAGATGGTAGAAATCCGTTCGTTCGAGGCACTGTTCTCAATTTTATGCGTAAATAACACCTCGAAAATTATTCCAGCCATCTGTTAATTTTACTTTCAGCTGAGAGCCTGCAGTTCTACGGGAATCATCACCTACTTCACCTATTTCGCGGAACTCCAAAGTGTACCAAGAAAAGTGACGTCATGAAAAGACGTATTACACGACAATATTTGTCATACGAAGTGAATTATTGCTTATAATATGTCAGAAAAATGTTTTAAACCCAACCCAACCTAAATTTAATAACCGAGAACCAGTTACACTCGCTAAACCTAACAGGAATACATTAACAAAGATATCCAAAACCAGGCAACGACCAAACTCGACGAAAAGGTCGGTGTACCACGAAATTGAGGAAGCAGGCACGGTAGAGGGAAGAATCGGCGAGGACGGGAAGTCTCGAGCCCGGTAAATTACCGGCGTACGCTGGAGAATCCGAGCGCGCGGCTCAGGTAATTCCACGGACGGGCGAGGCGGTATCGGTGGGTCGCATCTCCATGACAAATACTGGCAGGACCTCGCGCGGACGCAGATCGTATCTGCGTTTTATCCGTGCAGATAAATGGGCCCGCGTATAATGCCGCCTCTCTGCCTGTTTACACGTACACGTGTAGACTAGCGGCAGGAAGGAAGGAAGAAAGAAAGGAAAGAAGGCCACCGGCACGTGGAGTCGATATTCCGCGCGGCGCGTCGCGACGCAAGAAACCGCGAACGACCCGCGTTGTTCGCTCTCTTGCCGACCTGTAGCCGCTCCTGGAACTAGCCCGGGTTTCTACGTTTCTTCGCGACGGCTTCCGCTGAACCGATAGCGTAGAAAGCAGCCTTCTTGCCTTCCGTTTCGCGAGCAAACGTTTCAAATATTCTCGCGACCTGCTGACAGCGACGACCGCGTTGCGTTATTCTCCCGAGTATTCTTCGCAAAGGTTCTTGCACCGCGAAGATCGAAGGGTCGACAAGGAATATTTCTTCTTGACTAGAGGTGATTGATGCCAAATTTCTTTGTTACAGCAATGACTGCGAGGCGAAAGAAATTTACTTTCAAAGGGAAAATACTCATAGGGAATGTTAAGCAAAGCATATTTAATCTTCAGCTTTCGACGAATTAATCAACTGGAGGAAGTTTGAGACCAAACAGGTCGGTGAGCAGAGAATGATCGATATTCGCGATCGCGTAATCCAGAATATAAACTCTTACTGATTGTATCATTTGTATTGTATTTATTGTATATATGAGTTGAACGATTCCACTCGGTGGATTTTCTTGGAAACTATATCTCGAATTACTTCAGTACGTGAAATCATTGTCTAGCCGGTTGAATGTGGAAGTCAGTATGCTATTAACTATAATCATTAACTTTGAAACCACACATGGAACTTTCATCAAAACAGCGATACTTATCAAACTCACCCCATTTTAAGTTAACCACTGCCTTTATAAACAGCACGAACAGTTCCTCCAGTGGTACTAATTTTTCACCAATTTTCTCCTGTTTCATAGGCACGATGGCCTACAGGATGCAACAACAGCGCGTAATAGCAGCGTCCACTTCCTCTAGCCTAGCGAACAGAGCGATTTGTATATGTAACGTAATGTAACATATTCTAGGAAATAAGCGGCGGATGCGTAATAACCGGGTCTCGGTGTTAAATACGTAGAGCGGTACGCACGTGCACAATGTTGCTTCGATGATACCGATCGCACGCAACATTCTCTCACCGGTGTTCGCTTGAGATGCAACGTAGCACGCTTTTACGAACACGCAACTACTCACCGCGTGAAATTGGCCCCTCTAGAGCCGACGATGAAACAGTAATCTGCATGTATCAGAGATAAATGCATTATTATGTAGTTAGGTTTGCCTTTTTCCATGAAACAGTTCGATCTTTCGATGCTGATGAGGATAAATGATGTCGCGTGAGAGTGAACATAGCTCGTTCTGATTTATAATATGTGGTGTTTTGTCATCGAGGCGGTTTTTTGCGAATAGTAAAAAACAAAATGGTACAAAATCGTTAAGTTTTCATATTTCCCTGTAACGTAAAATATTCTTGCGAAAGGAAATAAGTTCCATGGAAGTATCATTAAATGGTAGATAGAAAGAATCCAATACGATTGAATTCAACTAATTGGTATGTAAACCATAAAATCTTTCAAATGTAAATATACAAGTGTATCGTTCGAAAAATCGCGCAGCGTTAAAGGGGGTCACAACTTGGGATATCCAAGGGGTAACGATAAATTACTTCAATTTAAACGAGCGGAGATTAGTCGAATGATTTTGTGCTCTCGCGTAACCCAATGAAACGGACCCCATCACGAATCCTTAATACTTAAACAGCCGGCGATAATCACTCCGGAAACGTGGTCGCGTAATTAAGATATTCATGGCGGGCGCGGCAACGGCACCTTCCCGCCGAGTAATTTAAAAACTCTTTCTCGGTGAACCAGCAGTCGCGACAGTTGAGCGTAGATACGATCGAAACGGTACCGGTCTCCCGCCGAATCGAACATCCGCCAATCCTTTAACAGGAATCTTAATTAATTCCGCCTCTTCCCGGCGCCACGCTAGCCTCCTTATCTCGCTCGATTAACGCGAAACGCGGTCTTATCGCGGAATTCGACGTGGAATTAGTCGAGAATTGATCAGCGTGTCGGCCCTCTTTTGGACAGAAAAAGCGAAAGGCTGCCAATTATCGCGGTGATTACATTCGTGATTAAATACGTACATGTATATTAGCGAACACATCCGGAAACGAAAGGGGTGAAAGTTATGTGAAACACGAAGTGGGAATTTCGCGACAACACGAGCAGCTTTACATTTTCTCTCGCATGGAAGTGTATACTAAAGTTTGAAAACTAGAACTTTCTCTAAAACTTAGACGACGCCTGAACGAACATACGAAGAATGCACATAAGGAAATAAAAGGTACAACTCTAAAAAGAATTTAACCGAATGTCTTTCCACAAAGTATTGAAAAATTTCTTTTCGTTTCGTCAATACCTCAAGACTGAATGCCAAACAGATTCCACCGTGGACATCGGCCACAAATGAACGTAACAATTTCACCGTGCACCGTTGTACGGTCCTGGAACGGTCCCAGCTGGTGTCTACGCACACCAAAGAATTGAAGGATGCTTGGTGATGGGAGGGAAAAAGTCTTGAGGAACGCATACGCGAGGAATTTCGCGTTATCGTCGAAGATGAGGTACGTGCTGATTACCGGGCTGCTTACACCTTCCTGTACGCCGTCGGTTCTTTCTTTTCCCTCTCGTGCGAAATTACAAGATCGTTCTGTGTTCCTAGTGCGCGCGTCGGTAGAAGACGGCCGACGCAGAGAATCGAAGGTGAAATTACGCCTGCAAACTACGCACCTCGGCATACTTTCAGTTTTACTGATTGCGGAACATAAAGTGTAATTGCGAGATGGCCCTAGACGAAACAGCCATGGCGAAAAAAGGAAACCGAGGTACGTAACATTGTATCTAACTTTCTTATGCAATTGCGAGTTACGAAGTGCCAAGTGCGTTGTCAGGTACGAATTAATTGTCCTTTGTCGCTATTTAATGTGTAAGAGTTAAACTTTTAAAAATCAGTGTACAGTGATTTTTTTTATTATTTCTAAGGTGATCTGAACTGTGCGCAAGATCATGATATGTGTGGTAGCCACCGATAAGAAACAGTAATAAATCCAAAGCGATACAGCTAGAAACAAAAACGGGGTGGGCAAATATATTTTTACACATTTCCTTCCTCAAAGCTCAGTCTTGTTCTTTCCCTTCCTAAAAATTAAATCCCGCATAAGCTAGCTACAAAATTAACGTCTCGGCAAAGGATACGGTTGAGTTGTAGTTGACGTATTCTTAGAAAACCGATAGAGAAAATGGGAAAGGAAAAGAATGAAAAAATGTTTCTATGTAGATCGCATTACAAAATATACGGGAACGCCATATACCTATGGCGTTGACTCATCTATGTAGTTACTATTTATATGTATAAGCAAAGTCCATTGGTATGGAAAAACGACAGGAAAGAAACTAGCATTCACTAATACGTTCGACCTCTACTACAGTCGTTTTATACCTGGATACGTCGATCCTTCTGGCGATTATTTCACACTTGCGAGAACAGCCTGATGGTTTCGACACGCGTGTCCAGCACCCTTTCTGCCCACTCCTTCTGACTGGTCGGAGTGTTCATTAGTGGCCAAACCCGATCCATTAAGATCGATTATCTCGATACATAGAAATCCACACTCTATTCGAATGAGTTTGCAAAATTGCTAATAGCTTCTCTCACCTTGAATTCGAGCGTCGCCCCTCGTATGTACCACGTGAACCTAGATAGGCGGTGCAACGGGACCAAGTGTTGTTCGTTCTCTGTGCAAAACTATGTCAGGATGTGCAATAAAGTCTTTTCGTAGTGATACTACAAAACAAACAGTAACTTTCAACCACGGTCAATACCACCCACATTTTCCACAAATTCGCTTTTTCTTCATACATTACTCTTCGTTTCACGCAATCACATTTATCCAGACAAAGGTAGATACAATGCCTCGTAAACACTTTCTGCAATCACTATACGCACTCGACTTAATGAAGATTACAGATACAAAACAGCCTGCAAGCAGAGATCGCCAAATACAAGCGATTGCTGATGGACGTTCACACGTCGATGCGTCGGGAAGACAAATCGCGAAAACCGTAATTTCCAACGATCACGATCGCGCACCACGCCACGCGTAATATACGATCCCGGATCGATAGGGTCAGGACTTTACCCAGAATCGATTTGAATGAGACACAGACCGCCTCGTGATGTAGGTAGCTGGTCCACGCTGGTCCGATCCAATTAGCCGAATAGAAGCCACGTGGATTCTCAAGCAGCCTCGCTCCGAGAAGCTGAATCCCTGAACGAAACAAGAGAAGACAGGAAGGGGCGACGGTTTTTTAGCGAACGTATCGCGCGCGGGGAGCTCGGTTATACGAACTTCACACTTTATTTATCTACATCTCTGTTGAGCCAGGGACGCGGTTACGGTACACGAGCCCTCGGCCGGCAACCTACTTACGTACATGGCGCACCGGGGTGCAAAATATGCATGTCGCGAGTAGCTTTTGCTCGACCTGCCTGTCTTTTTATTGGCCAGAATATTTTAAACTCGTGCATCGAGCCTGGACGCATGTAAATATATGGAGATACGGTGGCCACGTTACGGAGCGAAGAGTTCGCGGTTACGCTACGTGAATATGGTGGCCATTATGGATCTAAATTGTGACTCTGTGGACCTGAGCTGCTGCACACCAGTAACGAGAATGTAGACGGTGTCCTTGGAACAGTTTTTGTTGCTATACCATACGATGTTATTGATAATAACGTTTAGAAAATATGCTGCGGCCCATAAAGGTACCGACACTTTTGCAGGACGCTTTTATCTTGCTTACCTAAAATATTTTATCGATCGAATTGTTTTTTTATAGAATGCGTTGCGATATTTACAATTTCATATGTTTCCGAGCAAATTTAGAATATCCTATATGATTTATAAGAGTCCATTTATTTGATCTGCTGAATGCTGCATCAGCTTCGAGCAAGCCCATTGAAACACTATTTACAACCGAGCAGATATTAGCGTTGCATCCGCATAAATTTGTACGCGACCGATACACCTCGTGCACCGTTCAACCGTGCCTCTTTCCCTTCAGTCATTGCCGTTTCGTACGAGGCCGGTATGCCAGGCTGGTAGATTCATAACTCCTCTGTCCGATCCGGAGGACACCGCGTACAGGCGGCGGCCCGTAACCGCGTTTCTGTTTCCAGAGGGGTTGTTAACCAGGCGTTCGGTTTTGAGGTTGACGCTGGAGCGGCTGGTGAAACCGCATAAATACGTGTAGGCAGCGTGTGTTAAACGGAGCCGCGACGCGTTTCAAACACCTCGTGAGCCTCGAGAATAGTTTTCGTGTTTGCTCGTTCCTCCGCGGCGACCGTTTCGGCCCCCGTAACGGCCGAAATAAATCTTTCGATGGACTCTTCTCTCGTGTCTAGTAATTGCTCCCATGAAGTCCTCCGTATCGCGTAAATGCTGCGTTTACTGACAGGTCTACTTATTTTCTATGTAATACACGTATTCTTAATAACGATAGAGATTTTACATTAGAATCATTGTATTACCATAAAAGAATTATAATGTATCGTAACACAGGATGTACCAGACGTATATATACGTGCACTTTAAAAACCATACTAAACGAATATAGCAGAATACTTGTTTGTATTGTTGTTTATAAACAACATGTTTCAACGACACCTATTATATTGTTCAAAAAATTCTAACCCTACTTACCGTATTCAATGTCGATGCATTCGCGAAAATGGCACGACTCAAGGTCTCCAAAATTATTCTGTCCACAGAATTCCCAGAGAGATTTAACCACGTTTCACAATCTACCACGCGTCGCAACTTGTCGTCGACGATCTAAGCGGTTGTCGTCGACACGAAGCAATGTCGCCGAACCCGCGTCGCCCATCGCGCGATGAGACTTATGAAAGGGGCCGAAATTCCCGTGGAGATCCTTATCAGCCGCGCCGTTTCGCAATAAGAAGACGAGTGCCCGCGGAACGTGTAACTTCCCGACAGTCGTATGTATCTTGGGGGAGCTTGGCCAAGGCGCAGCTACGCCGCGCCAACGTCAGGGACGAGATTTAGAGGCCGCGACGGCGGACAATGCACGACACCTGCAGCACCTCGAAAAAGAAGAACACGGATCGGGCGAAAGGGAAACGAAAAGCGAAAGGGCGTAAGCGGAACGTCCCTACGGACGAGAAAGAAAGAGGGAGGTGAGTCTCACGAGGCCTAGGCGAGGACAGAGGCAGGGAGCGCGGAGAGAACGGCGCGCGTAGATGGCGGGGCAATAGCGCTGCTCGCCTAGTGTGTAGCATGGCACGGAGAACGGAAACTGGTACCAGTAGCGCAGCAGAATAAACTCGGGAGACGTCTTAAAAGATCCTTAACATACGTATATGCCGGGAGGATGCGAGCTACGTTGTTCCGGTGAGGGAGCACGATCTATGAAAAACGCTTATTCAACAAAGGAACACAAATCAAACAGCTATAGACCGTGGACGTTTCTCCACATTGTTGCAAACTGCCGGCACCAACGTTCTTTCTTGTCAACCGCTCAGCGCTTTGCCTAGGCGACTTTTGTGTGGCCGATACTACTCTTCGGTTATTACAGATGGGTTCAGCCGCGCTACTGTTACTTTAGCACAAGGAAGCATGTGGTCGCTCCGTTCATTTCCCATGCTGATGATACTGTGGTGATATCGTAGCGACAGGTTTCTGTAGATACATCACAAATTTCGAGCGTTTAAAGGGCTTAAACTCCATTGCTAAATTATTCTACCTATAGCAATTCACTTTTAATCAGCTTTGCTACTTCTCTAGGACGTCCGTATACATTATCCCACTTCGGTATCACATTATTCCACGTCTAGTAAAGATTCGCGAGCAAAGTAAGTCTATACCAACTCTACCAGCGTCTCCTATTTTCTACAATCTACGCGTCTAATGTGACAATATCTCGAACCGTACGCTCTACTTGACTCCTTCTTCTCAACACCTGTCCCCTCTCTGTACGCCCTTAAAGTCGGACGATCGATTAGAGATTCCTAGGAACGGGTGTTCATAAACTCAGCAGCAACCGGTTCATGCGACCCAGAGTGCAATCAGAACGAATGCGAACGGTTCGATGAATTGGCTGGCCTCGTGGGACGCTTGTTCGGTGGAAAATCAATTATCTGGTCGGTGATCGGGCCCGATCTCGCGTTATTCTCGTTCGCTGCACGCAGTTCCCAAAAGGGTTTCCGGTAGTTTCGGACTCCCGCTGACGGAACACGTAGCGAACCACGAACGTCAGCCAGATCCGAAAAGAAAGCACCAAGAATGGGACAAGCGTAAGAAGACGAACGAGGAGGGGGAGCAGCCAGTTTTTTATCGAGACATTAATTGAACACCCAATTATATCTTATGTGGCGCGGCATAAATTCATAACCTTTAAACTCGCAGTTAAAACGAACCAATTATTGGTACGGTGGACGTGTTCTCGGTTTGAAAACCAAGCATGGCTCTGGTTGGCTCTTCTGGTTGGAGAAAGAACTCGAGTAGGGGAAGGCACAATGAGTCCGATGAGTTTTCGTCGCTGACGAAAAACATAATGTTTCCTTCGTATCTTTTCATGGGTGAAGACGACGTGCATCCATGGAACACGAGGTTCGTTAAGGAGGATGAAAAAAAAACATCGCCAAGCTAATGCGTGCAATCAGTATTCTAACGACAGGACGTACATCGACTGCGAGCGGTCGAAATAATTATTCAATCGTCCACCACTCGCTATGACCGTTTGCGCTCTGCGATTAGCATTTTATTAGCTGAATGGAAGATAGCGCACGGTTTTTCGTTGAAGACAAGAGTACACGCGTGTCTTCGCTCACATGCTTTCTTCCGATGAAACATCATCCTGACTGTCGTCGCTGAATCGCGGCTCCCTGATGTTATGCGCGATGGAGCCGGATTTATCGGTGACCAGCACGTAGGTGCCACGATGTGTCCTTTTGATCCGTCCTAGGGCGACTGCTGCCTTAAGGATCTCCATCACCAGGTAGCATGCGCGAGCGTGCGTTATTTTCAGATACTTTAACACGTATCGCACGATACCTTCAAACGTAGCACCTTCCATGAACCCGTTCATCTCGTAAACGTTCTTGGACACCTGCGGGAACGGGTTCGTTTCAGTTCTGTTTCTTATTTTATCGTAAATGAGCGTTGTCTGTTACAGTTGAAGATATAGATGTTCGTTGGAGCATAACGATCGTTATATTGAAACGTGCACAGAGCACGTTTACTTTTTTATTACTTATGATTGTTTGAGAAAGGAACAGGCATACAGTTTTTGCAGTAAAAATCTATATCTACGTTTTAATATTTTCAATTACGCATGCATGTCAGATACTAACAGCTTCAATACTATATAGTTATATTTGTATATGAAATTTTAATAATACGTACTATTTTAGACGGTGAAGAATTGTGATCTTAATAGAGTCCAATTACAATAATTTAATGGAAATTCGCTTTTTTTGGTACGAAGTGGTGGACGCGTTTTAAGAGAATAATATAAGATGAATACGAGTTTATTCCCTGCCTCAAGAGAGACGTATAGTTTTTATTGCTCGCACAGTAATCCCGTAATTGAGATGTAGTTCCTGTCGTGCAACCGCACACGCAACAGTCTTCAACAACTCGACCATCGTTCGAGACGAGGTTTGCAATCGAGTGACACGCGACGGTGGGAGATGTCATGCGAAAAAGATATCCTTGGAAGCGAGGGAAGGAAAGGAGATTAGTCAAGGATGTGGTTACCGGCAGCAAGGACGATGATGAAGAATGTCGTGAGGAGTGTATTGAATGTCGAATTCCACAAACGGACGACCTTGAGATGGAGAAGTCGACTTGAATCCTTCCCATTCATTACAGTATAATATTGTTATAAAGTCAAGTTACTTTTTATATGCCGTATCATTTCTACGATGAAACGTTAAAAAAAAAAAATACACAGGAATCGATAATGGATAATATACAGTTTTTCACGAGAAATAATCCATTGCCCGAAAAGATTAGAAAATTTAGCTGGTTTTATATGGCCCCCGCGAACTCGAGCTTAGGATGGACGAACATTCCCTAAGGGTGTATGGGCCGGTTCACGGTCAACGACGAAGAAGAGTTTTTCGTCGGTTGGCATGGAAGCAGGTGATTCCACGGCCTAATTGAAGGGCGCCCAGTGTGCTTCGGTACCGTGTAATTATCGGGTAGAACGAGCTGAGGAATGTGCCGGTGGAAGCGAGAATAGAGACATTATTCCACTGCTATCTTACCTGTCGTTTCCCTTCCGTTTCTTCAAGGCGAATAGAAGGTGAGGTTACCTGATCGCCTGTCTCACTTTGTCCCGCCTCTTTCTATAAGTTTCTACTGGTTTCGTGGGAGACAAACAACGACACTCTAATACCATAACTCTCAACTTTCACACGTATGATCAAATTCCACATTCAAATTTGTTAACTCAACGATTTATTGTCTGGAATTTTAAAACGAGAGGGCTGTGGTCTCCCAATTCGTTATCCCAATTTGGGAGTGGAACGTTTAGAACCCATAATTGAGTACTGTTCCAAACCAGATCTAGACCCTTATTTTCCAATATTTCTTCGATCTCATTGGCTCCAAGTTTCAAAGACGCGTGTTGCTCAACGACCGGTCGAATTTACGGCCCGGCGTACCTCCTCATCCAGCAACAGTGAACACAGTCGTTTAAAATACCGATCTCGGGGAAAAAAGGATCCAGCGAGCAGTCATCCGCCAAATGAAAAGCTAGGCTTCTGGGTCATCGGGCTGGTCTCTATCGAACGATCTCGCTGCGAGTCTCACTAGCCTGGTCAAATCGAGCGACTCGGAGAATCGAGGGGATGGCGTTCGAGAACACAGGCGCTCGCTCGCAATTTCCAACGATACGAACAAGCGAGGCTATCCAGTTGGGTGCTGCGATTAAAAGCGCCTAGTGACTCGCGGAGGCGCGAATCCTTCGAGATACGAGCGAAGATAAGATCTCCGGTTCGTGGGCGAGAGCAACACCACGACGGGGGTGGAGCGAGAACATGCGGAACGCGTCTTTATTTCTGGCATGGTTTGTCCCACTGAAACGAACGAATTCACTTTTGCGCGGACAGGGAACATCCCTGCTTCCCGGAACGAGTGACTTGTCGCCTGTGTAGCCCCATGTTTCTCTAGTGTTTAATTGTATTGTACAAGTAGTGTTCGTGAGGATATTTAAGCAGCTTGAGGGATTGGGTCGTACCTGAGAGAATGAGTAGAAAACTTGATTGTTCGACCATAAATTATATTGCGTTAACATGTTCACGGACTGTCGATATTCATATATGACCGCTCTCAGTAAATGCAATTTCAATGCTTAGTAGATGTCTTACATCTCTTGTATTTTACCATTGTGAGAGTCAGTAACTGCAATCGTAAATAATAAAATTGTATATAATGTACCGTAAATAAGCAAATTGTAGTCAACCGTAAAGTCTTTTTATATAGAAGGTCAATTGCACAGAATGTTTACGTTTGGTTACTTAGGATCTCTCGAAATAGCTATCGAACGTCAGTTCCGTGTGCAAGCGGCTTTAAACGCCCGCGGTGCCCTCTTTAGGGTCCGCTTCAGAGGAATCTTCCCGTCTCCTAAAGCTCGTCACGCGACGAAAACGTGGACCGAGACCAATTAACCCATCATCGCCGCTAATTGCCCCGACACGGGGTAACTAGACGCTCGATGGAAGCGGGCTTCTGTATACAGACGATCCGTTTCATTCAAAGATACCAATCAACGAGCGAAGTTAATTAGATAACCGGAACCCTTGCTCGTTTCGTGCTACTTTAACTTGCTCAATAACATTAATTTTCGCTAAGTACACTTGTGAACTTTAACCGTAACCGTTCATATATTTGTCTAACATCAATCGAAACTAGCACACTGAAAGATATCAGCTTTCTAAGAGGTGCAACTGAAAAGATTAGCAATGATGAAAGTGAAACGCTATTCTCTCAAATTAAAATTTTTTACACCCACGTCTCTAATGCAAATGCAAAATGAATGTTTCAATAACATAATCACAATCGCTAAACGATCTCATAGTCAATACCGTTCCCACCCACGTAAAACACGGTTAGCGGTCTAAGCAGTGCCACCGACAATACAGGTTACCAGATAGATAAAGTCGCGCGTTCACGGCAGCGCTAACAAATTGGTATTACGGTCGTTGTGTTAGACAGTGGCGCGCGGTGGGGGAAGGGGGGGGGGGGCACGTGGCGATACCGTGAAAGCTGCAGCAACCCAGGGATAGAACGAAGCGCGCGAACGACTCTCTACGCGTAAAATAGCCGTGGCTATGGGCCCGTTGATCCCTTCAGAGCGCGCGATAGTCGCGGTTAACCCGTACGGTCACGGACTATTATCGTAACGCACCACCGGTTCTCCGTCCACGGTGGTTCTCGAGAGAAAAGCACCGCGCCTGGAGATAGAGTCATTATGACCAAAGGGACAACCTTCCACCTGCGCCGCATAACTCGTCCAGTCGAAACACCTGTGCCGGTTCGAACGCCAACAATTCGTCGATGAACGCCACGTTTCACGGCGTATCCCTGACGCACCCTCGACACGTTCGCCCAACAGTTTGAATCGCGGCGCTCGATCAAATGAATACTCAAGGACGTAAGGGGCGTAAATCATCGAAACGTTAGTATAATCCCTGTCGTTCGTGAGAACGTAGGGGGATGAAAGTAAAGGACGCCCGTTTCTTTCACCCCTTTCTTACCTTCTCTCCCGTTCCGGTTTGCCAAGCGAAGGGCGAGAAAAAAAGCATCGAACAGATCGGACCTTATCTTACCGACAATTTATGGGTCCGTGAGTCCTTCATCGTATCATCATCGTCGTCGTGCAATTTTGCTGTCACAAGACGACCCCGGCTAAGTTTTAAGAGTCGTAATTACACCTATAAAGTACGTGTCTCGGAGGGATTTAACCGCTGCCTGGGCTGCGTGTTTTCATAGCGAACGGTGTCTTCGACAGAGGCCCCCATAACGATGTTACATTGTGCTACGGCCAATAAACGTCAGCCGTGCACGCAGGTGCACGAAATCTGGCGGTATGTCTTGCGAGGACGTTCTTAAGCCTGATATACTGTACATGAGATAGCTAACGACAGGAGCTTGCACGAATATAGCGGACGTTTCAGTTTTCGGTAGCTAATTAACGTTAATTCCATAATTTAAGACTGACGTTTCATTCATAGCCCTCTGACCCTCTTTATTTTTGAACGAAGGCATGAATATGTACAGTGTTCGATACGACTGTTCAGCAGATGCAAATATTTGCATGGAACGATTAGAATGGTATTTTCGATTAGCCACGTTTCTTCGTGCTTCAGCGTCAAATCGGCGAATAACCAGTCGTTCTTTTTCAAATTATCACCACAATCTAAGGACTGTTGTCTCGCAGTCCATGCGATACCGTGAAATTACGCCGCGCTCTTTGCCGTCTCGCGCGCTATAACTGCCGCATGGCGCCATTCGCGGCTTCATCGGTGCATTCATGGTCATCTCGTACCCTTTGCAAAAGATTATTGCGACACGAAGCCCGAGTAATCGGTATATAAAGTCATTAAATGAATGACAGACGATCGGTGGCAATAAATATAACCGTATCTGTCCGTATGAATAATTATAAGACGTAATTGAATCTATAATTTGAGAGAAAAAATAAAGACAGAGAATAAAAAACAAATATTTTTCAAGCTTCTGCTCATTATTTTAAGAGAAAAAGAAAAAGAAACAAATCTTTTAATATGTCAAAGAAGTATTTTCATACTCAATCAATTGGATTTAACTGACGAGTAGCCAGCTATCAAAAACCGATAAACTTACCTATACCTGCAACTATCTACTATTTTTAATAGACTAGACAGGAGCACATGAGAGATCATTTATCGGAAAGATAAAAATCTTTTAAATACAAATGAAATATAGCACTTCGATCTATTCGTAGAGATACAGGTTTCAATGACAAATAATAATGGCTATTATAAATACCAGAGGCGTTTGAATACCGAACGCAAGGATACAGAATCATTGGAAATAATTCAATTATATGCACCTTTAACGTATATATAAAAATCGCCGTGTAATACCTCCAGGAATGTCAAGTATCATCTAGCCGATCGTAAGTGTTTCGTTAAATTGCGCAAGTCCTTTGCTTGTACGCACAGTGTCGCATCCCATATTGGATGCTCAATCACAATGATTACGAGATGAAGTATTCGTTTGAAACGAGCTCAGTAGGTCCAGCATAAAAGGACGTCGATACGAGTGGGACGATAATAAGATACGCACACGCATGTTCCTCGACTAAAACGAGTACTACGAGAGGAAAAAGGTATTATAATTCCTGGCAAAACGAGGGTTCTTTAAATGAGAACAAGGTTAAAATTCCTCTTCTACAGACAACATACACAATTAATTTGCAGTCATACGCTTGCAAATTTCCTTCTTCGCATCCGAAATACACATCGGGACGAAGTGACGAAGATAGACGAGTCACTAGGAGACTTTAATATTCTATTGACAATAAAACAGCGATAATCAAGATATCCTCATGTGAACCATTAAACGGACGCTCACGGACGTTCAACTCAAATTGAATTTCACTAATTGCTCCTTCGACGCTTCCCGGTAAATTGATCCTCGCGAAATCGATCGCCGGATCAATGTAAAATCCCGCCCTGAAAGTACAGAATTCTCAGCTCGGCGAGAACTGTCTTCCTCGAAACTGGTTCTATTAGAACGTTTCGACGAGGATAACTGAATTGGACCGCCACAGCGTCCGTCTCATTACGCTGTACCGGTGCCTCTGTGTTCCTTCCCTTCGCCGCGGCTGCGGCAGACTTGCTGATAATAATTATGCCAGGAACTAAGATTTTTCGCGAGCAAAACCGGTCGGATCGTCGGGAGGCCGCTTGACCTACCGCACAAAGGTGTGCGAGCACCGTCGGTAGCGCCGCTACGGATACTGACAAATAAAGCGGCTCGCAGGCATAATTCTATATAGTGGGAAGAAAAAATCAAAGAGAATTTTTAATGCTTGAATTATATAGATTCGTTTGATAAGTTGATCCGACAGATAGATGGTAGATACCGAGAAATATATTCGTATCGTCAAAACAGAAGATAGTAGGACCGTAAGCGTCGAGAATGAAGAAGGGAGAACGCGTAGCCCCGTAACCGAGAGGAACTTAAGGAAGAAAGGGAGGCCACCCTGGAGGGAGGATTACCATAAACACTCGAGTCGGATGTGCATGCACGTTAGTGCAGGCTAGCGAATACATGTGTAAATCCCGTGTTTCAACACTTATTTCGCCTTCTCCGCCTCCGCCAGCGCGGCGTCCTCGCAATCCACCCGTGCCCGACTTGGTCCTGGTTCCCTTCGGACGCCTCCTTCCTGCCCTTCCCACCGCTCCTTCGATCGGTCGAACCACCTCGTGGTGCTCGTGCCGGTCCGCGAACGAATCGGCAAAAAGAAGCCCCGGTGTAGCGCGGTCGCGTGACTTTCATGCTCGCCCAACTGTCCTCGTTTCTTTCTCTCTTCTTCCATCGCGATCTGGCACAGTGCCGTACAGCGATTTCGAGCCAATCATTTCGACGGTCGATCGAAATGAAACATTCGGGTAGCAAGCTCTCATATCGAATTTCTTATTTCATTAAAAAAAAAAAAAATTAACTAAATAAATCACGCACTAATGAACGCGTGTTACAATCGAGAGAAAAAAATAGTCCATAGAACGCTTCAAGCGGCCCTTAGCCTGTTCCGATTTCCCAAACACGATGAGAGAATAGCACAATCGATGTTGCTTAACCAAAGTACGTACATCAATAGAATCCAGTATCGGCAAAGGTAGCGAGCAGGCCACCTCGCGAACGCCGATCTACCAGCGAGCATAGAGGAAGAGGAAAAAGGCGCATGGAAATGGCAGGGATCCGTGGCAAAAGACGTGTTAGAGGCTCTCGGTCGCGATCTCCCCGTTCCGTCTATTGGATTCAAAGCAGAGAGTCCTGTTTACCATATATTTTCCAGGGAAAGCATTGTCAGCTAGTTGAACGGGGGAATACAAAAGCGCACGATGAAAGATAGCCGAGCCGGGACGGTTCGGCCGCGGAACGGCGAAACGGCATTACGCGTAAGCGGCCCCGCGGACGGGGCATTAAGGCAGGCGAAATGAATGTTCTCCAACGTGGAACGTTCGATCTGGCGCATAAATAACTGGCGCGCGCTCGCGGCCGCGCTCGCGGCCGCGCTCGCGGCCGCGCTCGCAATGGCCCCGCGCTACTTGCCGGTTTCCTTGTTAACAGAACCATGTAGCTACGCTACTGTGTATCGCGCGGCGTGCTGCGCCGCGGTAGGTTTCCTAGATCTGGAACAAACGATCGGCAGGAATCGCGGCGCGGGCCTTTCCTTCTTGCGGGCACGATATCCGTTTCTTTGCTCTCCGCGGACGAACGGAGCAACCGCGACGTGTGTCCCACGGAATTTCACTGGTGGCTAGCCGGGGTTGGAGAGGGTAAGGCTGCCAAGGACTTTCCACCGATACTTTTATCTTATCTCTGACATACTGTCACGTACTTCCGTATAGGACGTGTTTGACTATAGGTGGACCGAAAATTAAATATCATGGAATTCTATTTGCACTCGAGAGGCGACTTTCACTCGCCACGACGTTTCGACTTAACTTGACTTTTCCATCGACCGATTTTTAGTTTTGAACTGAAAATATATTTGATTTTGGACCGTTAAACAATACATTTGATCGTACTCAGAAAGAAATTAGGGACAGAGAAAATGGAAACAGTGATCGGGATGAGTGACATGGTATTAGTTGTAAGAAATGGAAAATTCGAGCAATAGCAGCGAATTCGAAAGTGACTGCGATGCCCCACAAGACTTTAATAATTCAAAATGGACGCCTTACGATGAATCCAGTGAAATACCACCGAGAAGAAAATTAATACTCTGCAAAATAAGAGTAAAATAAAGTAGATGAAATATTTAAATATTTTTATATGTTTACGTTCCAATTTTTTAAATTAATATGTATACAAAATCATTTTATGTTAGCTGCAAGACACTTCGTCCGACTGAAAAAATCGTCGACCGCAAATGGTTAAATATCGACTACTTGGCTGATAATTGAACATACATTGGTGAGGTAGCCGATAAGACCGTCGAACGATAGAATATCGGCAAAGGGGCGTCTCGAATGTTAAGAGTTGATGGAGCGGATCACGTGATGAATGAAATAAAGCGACACCGCTCTGAATTCAGCCGCGATTAAACAATCTCCAACCGCATCTACGCTTTGCTCGATTTCTCTGCTGGCTAGTTAATCGTTGCAATTAGCACCGGTGGAACCAGCCATTTACGGCTTATCACAGCACTTGGCACGCTTGTTCGCTCTCACGAGTCAGCACATTGCAGCAGGCTTACAATCTGATGTTTGCGAATAATTTAATTGTCTCTATTCCATTGCGATTATATTTAGAGCGATTCGAACGAAAGAAACCGCGAGGTTGTGTCTTTTGTTCGACGGGTACAAAATACGAATAAAACAGCAACAGCAACAAAACATTAATGTTTAGACTTTCAGTGAATTTCTGACTTTCTCTCTAGAGTTGATCTCTTTCAGATAAAATGATGAAAGCGATGAAAATTTTGCGAGCATGTCCGGTTACAACCAAAAGCAAACAGGAAAAATTATCTCTGTGCTATAGGCATTCGGCACAGCGCGAATAATGAGGCGATGAAAAGACATGCATCAAACGGTAACACAGTAACCAAATACGCGGCCAGCAAGATCTCAGGTTGAATTGGAACTCTCCCGTATCTGTTAACCCTTCGCGGTGTCACGCTTGACAGCCAATGGTTTCTTCTCGCGGCCAAAGAAAAAGTATTCAGCACGCAAGTTTCATTGCACGCTTCCCGACAAATAACAAGTGAAATAATGAAATCACTTCTTAGAATGTTTTTTGCATCGATTGAATTTTCGATTACGTACAGTTGAAAAAATGACTGCTATCGCCACGTGGGACGCAGATGATTCACGATGCAATAACTACGCTACACATTGTAATTATGCATCGATTAATGTGTGGAAATCTCCGTACTCAGCAGAAATAACATTAATTTATGAGAAGATGTGGAATACATAAGAGAACAGCAAGCGATGGTTATTCTCTTATTATCTTCTTAAGAAACGTGATTTACGAACATAAAAGTTTGATGAACCAGGCCAAGTAACTAGTTCTTCCACTGATCGAAACCATCTAATGAGCAACGAATACGTTCAATTAAACTGAACCGTGTAACTTATTCGAATCGTTCGACCAAACTGCCAAAGTCTCTCAGTATTAAAAACTCCATGCGTTCATTATATTTACCGCATCGTTTGCCCAAATTGGACCCGGTACTTCTCTCTGAAATGAAACCCAATCGAAAGATCCGAAAGGTAGCGCAGATTTTCGCGCTGGTGGTCCACGATTCTTATCGGGCCATTTCTCTTATCCGCCGCTCGATCCATCGTATACCCGCGGTCGTGGCGATCGTGGTGCACCAATTAAATTAAATCCAACAGCCTCCCTATCGAGCGCTCGTAGAACAGAGGGACCCACGGCCACGCGTCTTCCCCGGGGAAAAGCGTCGCCGCCAAAGTATGGCGGGCATTACCGCGCCGCCGTCGATGACTTATTACGGGACGCAGGGCAAACGTATAGTTACACGGACTCGCGTAATCACTCTTACACATGTTATAATTACTGTTGCACGGCCGATTAATCACGCGGAGCAGTCGTCGCGTACCATCTGCAGTTTCCACAACGTTACTTTGTTCAACAGCCGAGGAACGGCTCGTGAATTCACGTCGAGCGATGATTTCGTTCGTTCAAAAGGCCCACGTCCCCTATTCCTCGCCATAAGACTATCTTCGAGCAACGTTATGTGTACTGTGTCGTAAACAATTCGACGCTTCGACCGTAATATATTCTTATGTGGTTGCGCGAGCTTGAGCCTTTAGTCATCGTGCAAAATGCTAAGGTTTGGTTTCTCGTGTCCAAACATCGCTCTTGTGCTTATCATTTAATTATACAAGAATGTGCAAAAGTTTTGTGGATTAATGGTGTGAATGCGTCGTAACGATATCGAATGGCGTTTGTTTTACTTTTCGTAGGACGTAACGATCGTAGCGAAGGATCAATTGCTGCATGGCTAACTCACAGGAAGCATATAGTACTTTGTGATTGATGATGTAACTTTTTTAATTCAATAAATATATTTAAGGTATATACTTGGTAAAGGTAGCAAACATTTTGATGGTGTCTCATCACTTAACGATTCCAAGCATCAAATTAAGCTATACTTTTAGCGTTAAACATTTAATAAATGTTCACGTGTAGAACACGTAATAAATGTTCTTGGAAAAGTTAAGTAGCACTTAGCGCAATTACTCGTCGTAATTGTAACGAAACGGAACTCAGTTTGCTACGTAACAAACTGCGTCAGCACATTATTAAGTTCGATTTAATGCCGTTGGAATTTACGCGGTATTAAGCGTAGCGTACCTACGCTCAGAGATGGCCCTGAACGACCGCGTTATGGAGTGTGTTCATTTGTACATTCGCTTTAAATGAGTAGCAAAAGAGCACCGTTTTCACGTACACACCGGTGCCGCGCTACCGGTCATAGGTCTGCGTCAGTGTCGATACAATTCGAAGAATTGATTCTGTTCTACTATCACGTACGCGTAGCTGTAGTCGTTCGATGACAAATTACGGCGCTAGATAGAGCCATTTTCCATCGAATGACTGTTGTCAATCGTTCACGCAAGTATGATTCTTTATTTAGTGGTTTCGATGAACTCGGTGAATATATACATGCGTACTACAAATATCCTTGTATGTAAATAAAGTTCAAACAATATTGGCATTTTAAATTTATCCTTTTTCAAACCAAGTACTTCTACCTAAATGTTTTAGTTAAAAAGGAAAGCACCAAATGTAAACTAGGCAGTAAGAAATGAAAAATTTCATTCAAAAAGGTACAGATATGTCGCCCCCCTTGAGAAGGGGGCGAGCGTTGACGCGCTTTTGTCAAAGACGTTCGTGACAACAGTTGTCACAGAAAAAGGTAAAGCGATAGTCCTGCATAAGAATGTTTGTATGGAAACTGTGTGTCAATATACAAAAAAGCCGCAAATATTGTATATCGGTCTCTTGAAGGATGTAACTACCCCCAATACTTTAAGTCACCAACAGCTGCTACAATAGAATTTTATTATGTATATATAAATTATATTTATACATACAGTTTTCATACATATTATACATATTGCAATACATACATAAATACATACATTACGTTACATTTAAATAAATGAGAGATAGGTGGCGTGGCGTGGCTAGCGTTTCGCGCGGAAATTAGGCAGTTAGTTGTCGAGAATCATGTCAGTCTTCGTTTGTCCGTCTGCCTCGAAACAATCAATCCTGCATAAATGTCTAAACCTTTTCGAATAAAATATTTAATTTCTTACTACTCGGTTTATATTCGGTGCTTTTGTTTAAGTAGAATATTTAAGTGGAAATACTTTCGATCTGCATAAGGATGAATTTGATTTGAACAAAAGGTGGATTTAAAGCGCGAATACTTGTAGTACGTAAACTTAATTGATCTCTAATTAAGTTAAAGCAATTTTGAATCACATTAAGCCGTACGATTCGACAACAGCACGTGCTGACGAGACTTGTCGATAGACTTTTTTTTTAACAAGACTCCTGCGAAATATCAACGAGTCTTAGAGACGGGGCACACATCGACGGAAACGCGAACGATTACCAAGTTTTACACGCCAACACGAATTTCACGTGTCACAGAGATCGAGCAGCGACCGGTTCATAATCCGCCTAGTCGTCGCGCGGCGTGTCGTAATTCGTTTCGGCCCGCGGTATATCGAACGAATTTCGCCACCGCTTGCAGAACCCGTTACAATCGGTTATTAAACGCTTCCCACACGGCCGCTTTGCATTCCGAGCGCAACGACGCGTAAACGCACGCGTATACGTGACCGGTCTCGCGTTACACCGAACAGTGCACCGAATTATCGGTAAAGTAACACTGTTATTGAACAGCATCCCTATTCACCTGCGCGCGAGGTGAAGTTCAAGTACGCGACCGGGAGATAGCAGTTATCGAGTCGATCGAGCCCCCCGTGCCTCCCGATTCCGCGATCCTACACGCCCACACCCGTAGAACCGATTTCTAGCTGGGTGAACGCCGCCTCTCGACCGCCGGTGCATCGAGAGACAGGGCTAATGGAATCTTCTAGATAAAGTAACGCAATAAATAGACTCAGAATTCGAAGCAGTTCGACTAGATGGGACAGGTAACGTGGATAGGATTTAACCGGACGTAAGGGCGAGATATTAATAGCTGAATACTAGTCGAGGTGCTTTCCTGTGAATCGAAGATGAAGGATAATGAAATTATCTCAATTTAAAAGTTAATCAATAATTCAGGTTTCAAATGTTATGTGCGTGGAATAGTCTAGAATGCGAGCGAGAGCGAATGTGCGGAATAAATGAGTTTTTCGTGTGAATGTTTTAAAACGAAGAAGCAGTTGTTCATTAGCAGTCTTTAGAGTAATATCTTAGTTGAAAAGAACTATCTAATGATTTACAAAATCTTGTAATTGTCTTTAATTAATAAAATTCCTACAAAGATAAGATTTAACAAGTAGAAAGCATCGGTTTCTTATCTGACCGTCGAAGTTGGATGCAGGTCTTGTCTACGTGTAGTTATTTTATTGGTGATTACAAACCCCCCCCGCCCCAAGAGAAAGACAGAAGCAAGATATCTCAAAATAGTCATCATTTACATGTATCATAATAATTTAGAAAAATCGAGATATCAGATTCGTTGCTACCAGAAAAATATCGTTTAACCAACGTTACTTTTCTTTTATCTTTTCCTATGCGTGAAAGTCTCGTTTCCTGTTTAACTAAACTGGCTCCATGTAACGAGCCGTTATGGCAATAAAGATATATTATAATACAGTCGACCGTCGGTGAACGCGTTCCGCGTTTCGCGGACACGTCGCAAGTTGTACCAAACGATCTAGGAAGTACTTTATTACGCCCACGTTTCGCCAATTGGTTCGCGACTTCCTCGGTTTCTCCCGAATCGACGGCTGGCAAACGGCGAAAAATCGGCTTTTTGAGTTCGTCCTTCAATCGGAAACCACGCGGGTTTCGTTGTTCCTCGATCGGCCGTTCGATTCGTTACGAACAAAATACGCGAACGCTCGATTGTAAATTAATCGATATTTCGTATCGAAAGACCGGCTTGCGCGTTCTTTTAATACGCCTACGTGGATTTCCCGGCGGACGGATCACGCCCGGAGCGATCAAAATTCAAATCGGAACGCCGTTTCCCAACGCGATATCGTTGTTGAATCGGCCTTTTGTCGCCGTCGTATCCGGCGTACGATTCCAAATTGCTTTTACATATTAATCCAGGACCGACGACAAAATTTACGATCGGTACACACGTACCTACTTGCGTAACGGAGAGACAGCGAACTTCGCCTCTGGTTGTTCCTTCAGATTAGAATCTATCGTTACTCCACGACGCTCGAATAAGGATCTATTTATACAGGTTGAATTGATGAGGTTGATTGAAAAAAATCCCCATCGATGGAAGAAATAAGTATAAACGCGCATGCGACGAGGAATACGAGAAAAAGTTGTACGCATAAATGCACCCCCGAAACAAATTAAAGTACCATTATCGAAAAGTTAAACACGTATCGGCCGTAAAACCGCAATGTCCACTCACATAACCGTTCGTGTTATCTCCACTTGGACACATTCGCCGTTCAATGAAACATTTGTCGTTTCTCAGGACCGATCGATCCCTGTATGAATTATGCAACCGCGACCAATACGCAAGGGAGAGAAGTGGACGAGTGGACGAGGTACCCGCCAAATCAACGATTCTCGACTACCGGAAAGAATCCGGAGGAACGAATTCCGTGGCTCGTATCGACAGCTGCGCGCAATGGTATTTCTCTGGGATTTCTCAATCGTCCTGGCACGTAATCGATTAGGATCCCTCCCGTTCGATGCGCCGCGCGGTATCGTTACATCGGCGAAGGTGCGCCCAGGCATTCGGCAAGGCTAATTGAATGTGAATCGGCGAGAGGCCCTCGCGAGTGGGATTCACGTACAATTAACGATGATCGTAGAGATCGAGGCGTATCATGGGGATTATTTAACGGGATACACGTTGCGCTTAGGGATCTCTCGTTAGCTCCGTAACCGCCAGATATTGCGTATCGACAGATAATGGTTTTTATTCGATTAAATTACACGCGAGATTCACATTTCACATAAACATCAGTTGGATCTGGATTTTTATAAAATCTTACTCCTATTGATGTTCTTCATTATAACTCCCCGCACAGCGTTTTGTGGCAATCCTCCGACACTCGCCACTAGAGGGACAACGACAACCAACCACAGTTTCCTGAAAGGCTATCACGTTTCAATATATTACCAGCAGGCCTAGGACGAAACGTTTTTCCCTCTCTTTTTCTTCCATCTTTCCTTTTTTACGGCAAACCGAAGCAACGCGCGTCAGTTTCTAGAAACAATACTACCAGTACTTGGAGACTCGAATAGATGATCTACCCTCCTGTTTTATTCCGCCACCCTCGTTCAGCGCCAACGATCGTAACACGAAACGGGGTGGAACGGGCATCTCTGCCATTTCGCTCGCTGACTCACCTGCGCTTCGTTCGGAGCACACGCGTGCACTCTCCCCTGGCTAGACGTATGCGCGCATTCCCGGTTGAAGTTGCACGCGTAGCGGTCGCCCGGCTGCCCTCTCCGTCGCTTTCCTGTTCGTCCCTCCATCGCCAGGGCCGGTCTACGTGCGTATATAAGCGTAAACCTGTTGTTACCGCTCCTCCCCGCTATTATCTCTCGCGCATCGTCGCTGATTTTTATAGGCGAGGTGATTCACGAGGCAAGTTCATCAAGTCGCCTCCCTTACCTTCCGTGGGCACGCAACCAGCGCGCGCTTTCACAGGGATTATAGAACGGAGGACTCTACTATTCTTACGCTCAGCTTTCACGCGACGCTTGTACGTCGAGTGTGCCAGAACTTCGTTCAGCGGAGCGAAATTTCAATGAATAATTATATAATATTAAAGTTCTACTGTATTCAGTATTCTTTCGCTGCATCAAACGCTATAAGTTGGGTGAAACTATGATCGTTAGCGAACATTTAAAAAATTTGTGTAGCTTATCCTTCGAGGATTGCATAGGAATTGATAACTCTTTAGAAATTGCCGATTCCTTTAGAATCAATATTGAATCGAACGTTTTCGCGTCGAGGATACTTTCTGCTTATTCGTCCCAAGAGCTTTTACGTCTACGTTTTACTATAATAGAGGACCGAGGATTCTTGTTTTTCTTCATCGAGGCGCCGTAAACAGGCAGACGATCGCTACGCGTTGGTGACTATTGCAGCCATTGAATTTGTATGAAACGGTACGGGCCTCTAAGAGGATACTTAACGATCGATGTATCGGAGAATGCGGTTGCTAAATCGAATAACGGTATCGGTATTTATGCCGTTCATTAATGTCCTTCGGTCTTTTTACGTCGATTAGTATCGTTACGGGGGGATACGCAATAACGCGTCGGCGATTGGACACTGGAAATAATCCACGCGTAAATCGCAATATGAATAAGCAATACTCGACTGGCTTTTTATCTCCGGTGTTTTTCCTTCACTCTGTCGCGTAATTCGCCCATGAACGATTTAACAAGCCGCGTCGTAACAACCGTGTCGAAACCACGCTCGAATACTTATTCACGAACGCGTAATTAATCCGCACGATTATATAAACTTTAATGTTTAACGTACAAATCTTGTAGACCTGATAAGCTTCAGTGTCTCGCTTCGTATCGCGCGATGTATGTATTATTTTCTACATTAACCGAAGATATTAAATACTAAAAGCTTCTCGATGATACTTGCAAGATTAATAGAGCATAATATCACGTAGGAATAAAATTGCTAACCAAAAAGTATCGAAACTAGAAGCAAAGGCAGAAGAGACAGTCAGGTATCTACTGAACCAAAGTGGAATCTAAACACGAGTGGGAGGATGACCGAGATATGCGGTATCGTTATCGTTCCGTTTGAATCTAATACGGGTGAGATTCCAAGGTGGCGCGCGTACAAATGGACGCGGTCACGAGGACGTCCGCGGCTTCCTGCTCGGTCGCTCCGATCAACGGCGGCGATCAGCTGTTACGCGGCCCGCCCGCGCACCCACGTGCACACTTGAACACAGGCCAGACCACGAGGAGTCCGTTCCCGTTGGAGACGCGTCCGTAACCAGTTCGCGCGCCTTTTTGCTGCGATTATTACACCGCCGAGATACCCGTGACGCTACTCGTGGCTCTCGATGCCTACCGTTCACGCTCTCGTATTCTTTGACGATGCTATTCGCTTCTGATAAAAATCATCTTCCATTCAATCTGATGCAAACGTGGTAACGGTGTTCGCATATGCAAGTCTAAGCGCCTATGGGATGGAATCGTTTTATATTAGGTAGTACAGCGTATAGCTGTTAATCAGCCTTTTACTGTATGTAGGATTATTTGTAATCTCTAAGACTATCTCAAGACACTCGAGGGGAAGGGATCGTCTAACTTGATTCGGTCATAATCTTAATATAAACGACATCATTTAAAAATAGATACGAATACAAAGGCATAAACGAACGTTATAAAAGCAAAAGGCATTCGACTGTCTCTTACGACTGCTGATCTACTAAATAATTCCCATTTTTCGCATCTATATGAGTTTTGGAATTTATAAAATGCTTGGAATAACCGTACAAAATAAGATAGCGGAGAAACACAAAAAATTATCTCAGGTAAAGAGTTTTGATGACACTACAGAGGATACGGCTGAGAAGATACACGTATAAATATATGAATGGATTATTTGAAATTGATAGTGATTGAAAGAGTGACGCCGACGCGAAGCAGACTCTATGTATACCAAAGGAACAGCGTAATAGAGTTCACCTAAATCACCGGTATAATATTATCGGTGGTGAAACGAGAACTGGGATTATAAAGACAATGACCCCGGCGGTATGTCAGGTACGGGCCGGCGCAATACTTCAAAAGGACATCTAATTCATACGAGAAACTCGTTTTTATTCCGGCTACGACAGAAGAGGTCATCCTGGCCGAATCGTGGGGATGGTAGAAGAGATTAGAAATGAAGAAGAACCGAAGCTAACCGGACGAAAAATAAATAATTATTATACATACGTACGTTCCAGAACTTCCGCCGCCATGGAATCGAAAACGTCTCACTTACGCCCAGCGAGCAGCGTCGCTATCCGAACCTATCTGAAGAGACCTCCTCCGGCGCGGACAAGGTCACCCCCATAACTCGCGTGTCGCGACGAATCAAGAAGAATCTGTATAAACGAAAACCCGCATAAGTCCGCTCTCTGATGCTCTAGTGAAAAGAGCGCATCGAGACCGTCGGGCAGAGAATTCACTTCTCGTGGTACCAATTTCCATCACTGATCTTCAGCGTACAGTAGCAACGTCAGTAACTGCTAACTTTTCGCCTTACATAATCATTTTGTCCTGGGAACAGCGGTCTTTTCTACACGGGTGATGATACTATTATGTTACATTATACCGCTAAGATGGTTCTATACCTTATAGACTTTTAACATCGTGTACTTAGCAGGCCGAGAGAAGCTTGCGCGCACGGCTTCAACGACGGACGTCTATCTTAACAGCGGCGCAACGCGTGGACAAAAAACTATGTCTTTTCCTTATTCCGATTCAGTATAATTCTTCGATCTCGAATACCGTTACGCTAATCCCTGGAAGTGGCATAGTCGGTAAAAGGAACAAGAATGAAAGGGTGCGAGGGTCACGAGCCCCCTCCGGTAGTGAGGAAGCGCGTAACCGAAGGAGGTCCGTGGACTGGACGTTTTTTAAGATGGCCGATCTCTCCGCGGCGCGGAATCAATATTGTTGGATTGGCTTGATAACGCCTCGTAAATATAATAAAGCCCTCGGAGCGTCTACCCCGTCGGTCGTCCGTGGCGTAGGGCGGCGCTGGCCAACAGAGATAATGGTCAAAGTGCCGTAGGCACCCGGTAGGCCCCAACCCATGGAAGGGGCTCGATGGAAGGGCCTGAAATCCCCCTTCTGCTAGTATCGGTCTGTGTCTCCGTCGCTCTTTCGTTCCCTGTGTGCCTCTCTGTCGCTCTCCCACGGGCGCAACACGTCGCAGCCAGAGAGCCTGGCGGGCAGCGCAACAACCGAGTCAGTGAGATTCAGCCCGAGCCGGCGAACGGTTGGTTCTTGGCGCGTTCATTGCATCCGTTACTCGTCCTTCGTGCTTCGTTCCACGCTCGACTCTCGCGTACGCGATCCCGATCGCCGTGCACGTTCTACGAACCCTTCCACGGCCGTGTGTGGTCCCTTGATTCCGGTGGCTCGCAGGACGTGCCGCCACGCCGGGACACGATAAAAAAACGGGGCCCGATCTGTTCGATCGATGGTGACACCGGTGAATTCGACAGAAATCGATGAGAGAGACGTTCGACGATTTTTCACGTGTCGTCGCGGTCGAATCGACGAGTAACTTCCGAATCGTTGACAGCGGATCAGCAGGAAAGTAAGCGAAGAACGAAACGAAGAAGGTGAGAATCAGTTGGCGCAGGCGAGACCGTGTAGCGAGACACGCGGAGACTTCGACGACCGGTACGAGGATGTCGCGCGTCGCAGACCACCCTGACTGTTGTTGTCGTCACCGTGTACCGGTGACGACGATCCTCGCGGCGATCTTACGGTGAGATCGCGGGGATGCGCTTGTACGTGTTCTTATGCCAGCTTTTTCCGCGGTGTATATAATACATAAATAGACTCGATACATACTCGATCTCCGGTTACGAAAAGCAGCTCCGACTGGCGAATCTGTATTCAGCCAAGTATAATTATTTACCAGTGATCGGCAAGATAACGTCTATTATCGCACGTAACAACTCTCGATAGTCTCTGGTAACGATGTTATAATCGAACAATAGAAAGAAGATCGATGCATTCGGAGGTAAGGCAGGTTTCGACTGGATTTGAACGTGGTGACAAGTTCGATGGAAAGTGATCGTCTTTCGGACGATGGAACCAGGAATGACACGTGTAACTCGATTTCCGGTGCAAAAGAAGAACTCGTGATTAACCGAACGAAACGATAGGGGAGAGGCAATCGTCCAGTAACGCGCGCGTGCGTTTAAACTCTCCTGATTCGCGCACCGGCCGTGAGAAGCTCTACGAATCCCGGATTAATGCACGCTGGAAATCGCAGCATGGAGGACATAGTAAGTACAACAACCTTCGAACGACATTCCTGGATTTTCGAGGTACCGATTTTCTGGTAAAGAAATTTCATTCTATGAAACGAGCGAAACACTCTCGACGACAGTTCGATTGCTGACATGTTATTACCGGGTATTAGATGCGCGTTCTCCTGGTCTCTTCTCGCATCACGAATGCGCTTACCCGGCACCCTTCTAAACGCCATGATCATAGGGTTCCGCGTAAATGATGTACGATCGTCGAACCGCGAGATAGTTCGTAATTACAAGATGAAAATCGTGAACGCGCGCGTACACCAGACGGCAACGGGTACGTAGGTTCGATCCTGGCGTGTAATTATTCGAAAACAAACACGTTCGTGTGACAGTGGAACATTGTGATCCTGAGCGACGTCTACTCATGGATTACAGGCTTCCGGGGCTCCCTCGAATTTCGCGAGTTTGTAACAACATCGTCTGATACCTTATAAATTTATGTAGAAATGTTGAAATTGCGCGAGCCTATTTTGTTCTAGCAACGATGAGATAGTTATATCAGAGACTGACGATAGGCTGTCTGCACGTGGTGCATTCAATGGAACTAATACGTAATTGTATTGATTGTATTCGGTACAATATTCGATGCAACGCATCGTTTTAATTTGGATCGAAATTATTGGTTCGGAGGTAAAACTCTTTTTAGTCAGAATCTTCGTATTTATCTCCGTTCATTTGCGGCGATGATGAATCTCATCTTACACGTCCTCTAGCGCAATACACGTAGAACGTAAAAAGACCCGCGAGATTTTTATTGAATCGATACGTCTAATCGGTAAGTAAATTCAGTGCAGGCAGCGATCACAATCAACGCATGATCCTTAACGAAAACCTAACGGTCGTGTCATTCCGAAACCTATCTCGCGAACAAAACGTATGGACAGGAGTAAAATAGACGTAATGGAATAGAGGAATCTTCGTTAATTGAGAAAATCCAAATTGATTGAACATCTGATGATCCAGCAGTGGGATCGCGAATCAGAACTTTCACGTTGACTCGAACGCATGCCTCTTTGCATTTTCGCTCATTCATCTATCTCCGTCTCTAGCAATAAAAATATTTTACGTTACCAGATTGAACGTTGATTAACCGAACCTATAACTCTAAGGAAGGTATACGGGGCGAGCGTGGGACGTTCTCTCTATTAGGGTCTACGTTTCATTTCTACGATGTCTACCGCATTTATTTTTTCTCAACAGAGTGATTTCAAAAATACTCATCGTACCGATAAAACGGTAAACTTTCCGAGCACCGCGAGCCGAACGTTTCGAGAGGAATCAGAGTCGGCGAGATCGTACGTGGGAATCGGCGAATTAAACCGATACCAGAGAGGAAAGCAGGGGATGGGCGCGTACCTGCCAGAAGTACTCTGGATGGATGAGCGTCGACTCGCGTGACAGCCGGCGTATTAAAGCAGCGACAGACAAATTTCCAAAGCGCGCTCGCAAAAAACGATGCCGGCTCGCGGCGCGAAGAGAGGACAGCTTTCCTCCACGTAGAAGGAGGGATCGTCGCTCGGTGGCTCGTTACGCCCCGGTCGATTAGTCTTCCGAGGCGACTACACGTACGCCAGGCCCTACACGTGCACGGAGTAGCCGTTGCGTACGCCGCGGACAAGCAAATTCATTAAAACCGGCTCATTTAGTAGGCGCGCGCATTACGCGCTCGCTGAAATTTCGCCCGAGAAACCTCCGAGGCGAGACGAAACGCGTCCCCGCTGACGAAATACACCGGCGTGTCATTTTCTACCCTTTCTGTTTCGCCTTCTCTTTTATTTTCGGCCTCTCCGGTTCGCTGTTCTTCTCGTTCGCCGCGTTTCAGATAGTTAGGAGAAACGGATTGCACGAGGTGTTTTATGAACCGTCGGCGGCAGGATAAGAGGCTTGATTATGATTGAAGCGGATCCGCGAATAGGCGTGTTGATGGATTAGGGGTTCTTCATTAATTTCTTGGCTCGTGGATTCAACCTCGAATGGAATTTTTATTCCGCAACGGTCATCGGGACCACGTTTCTACTAGTTTCTCGCGGACTTTGCTACAAAAGACAAGTTTGGTACAGAATTACAGGGTGACCTTTAGAGACCCAGGAACTGGAATTCAATTTCTGCCTCTTGATGTTGATTAGATTTATTCCTACGTCCTCCGGTACCAACTTCGCGAATATTCACCATATAATCTCGGTGTCGTCGTTCAACTTTGTCCTCAAACATATCCCTATAGATTCTAAAAACTCGTTACTCGTAGAAATCTCGCTACGCAAAAATTCAAGTAACATAATCCTCTTATTGTGAAACACTGTCGAAAACTTAATCATCGGATAGTTGAAGTCAGGTTATTCCAACTGATGTTTTTTCGACTGATCGAACTGAACGCAATATTAACATCTTCGATACGAAGAAACTCGAGGATACACAAAAGAAGTCTCTCTACCAAGTTGTCCCGGGCGCGTTCGGTCAATTAGTCCCGCGGAAAGACTCGCGACGCGCGAGCGTGCGTGAAAGCGGGACGCGTCCGCTTATTAGCCGGCATTGCCCGTGCTCTCGCGTTGGACAATGAGGCGGAGATTGCATATTGTTGTTTATATTTACGCGGCGCGGCATAAATCTTCGTTTAACTCGCATTCAGCGTGAGCCCCGCGAGGAAATACGGCCGCGACGCGAGCGGATCGGTGCGAACGCGGCGTCACAGCAGCACGCTTCGCAGCGCGGACAAAGCGCGGTCTTCATTAAAGCCTAGCCTCTGCGTGCCGGCGGACTATTAAGGACCGAGGACCGGCCTACGACTAATTTGTACCGTAAATGAGATCTCGAGAATCGTTACCCGCGTGAAACAACAGACGAAGCGAGACCCCTCGTCTCTCCTCGTGACCTTCCTCCCTCTATGGTAATCGGACTCTGACAACGCACGTAATTCTGCTTTCCACAGCTTTCTGCTTCACCCCTTTATGATCGATTTGCTCGTGGTGTAACTCAAATTTTTAAATTTCTATTACAAATTCTTTTAGGAGAATGTAGTGTGTGCGTGTATGCTGCGTGTGACGCGAGGCAGTTCAATGCGACATAGAGTGACGACACTTGCTAGAGGACAGATGTTTGACATAAATCAAGAGGAACAGTTTTCTCAAAATCAGCGAATAAAATAATTTCCTAAATTCGTCTCATGTGTAAAATAATTTCGTATGGATTCAGTTCTTTTAACGAATTGCATTAACCTATTTAATCTAGATTTCGATATTTTCATTTTGTGTAAATTATAGAACTCGTTGGACACCTACGAATACGTTACAGAAGATCGTAACAGAATTAACCATCGTAATTTCTTCAATTCGGTTCTCTGCAAATGAAAACAATAACCGTAGGTTTCGCATTCTTAATTCGCAACAGAAGAAAGAACACGTTACATCTGGCCATTGTTCACGACGTGTCATCCATACGTATCCTTAAATTTGCCAGCTCTTCGTGTAATAATATTTCATTCCCTTTATTCCCGTCCTGTCTTTATACACCCCTGTATCATATAATTAAGACTCACCTTGCATAGGATGCGAGGTTGCACTTAACCCGACGCCCCTCCCATCCCCAACGAATCCAACCGATTCCCCGTAATAAAACTCATGCACAATGGCCAGATAAGATTCGAAAGCTTATTGTTTAAAGCGTGGCGTGGAGAACGCATCCCGATCTCCGTAAATCATCTTGCACAAACATCGTTATAGGCTGTCTCGAGGTCTCGAGCGTTTGCGAGCGCCGCTACGTGTACCAAACCACCCACGTTACAACGGAGAAACGACTCGATTAGCGGAAACCGCGGTCGCTTAATGGCGGTTTCTCGTCCGACGATCGCTTCGAATTTTCTCGTACACGTATCCCGTACACATACCTACGTACGTATTGCCCTGCCGCGCAACGAAATCCCATGCCTGTGGGCCACGATCGACCCTAACACGCCATGAAATTGCGAAAACGACGAGTCTCTCCGCTCGATGGAAATTACGGCTGAACGTGTCGAACGCCTCGAAACCCGAACGAAGTCTTACAAGGAATGACACCGTGCGCCTCTGCCCACGATAATAGCGTCATTTTACATATATTAATCACGATACTCGAGTGAAATGAATCCACCGTTCGCGACGGCCTCCGTTTCTATACACCACGAGAGTTTCCTCTATGCGATTTCGTCCGTTTAAACACCAACTTTTAACGGGAGCAACTGCCACACACCCTCCCCTTGCTTGAGCCTTTTTTCGAGAATTACTTCTATTAAAACGGAACAGCGTGTAATTACAGTGTGTACGCACAAGAAAAATTGTGCCTGGTGATTTTAATTTTTGTTACACTTCGTTCTTCGCCTTTGCGCTACGCAAATTATGATGAAATACCAGTTTCCGTCGGTGTACACTTATCCGATCGAGAAAAAGATTCCCTGTCTTCCTTTCAAGAAAGTTTCGAGACAAACTGTAGAAACGTTTTTGTCAAGTAGTTTCCTTACTACGTTGTTAGAAATATTCCTACTTCCGTTAAGGCAGCACATTAATTCACATAAATTAAGTTGGCCGCCATAAATGATCGATGTTACAATTTTCATTCGCGTACGAATCGACGGAATATTTATCTTCTATGCACCTGTAAAATTGCCATTATAAGACAGAGACGTAACCATTGCAAAAACGCGAACACCATTTTAAAGACCATTTCAGAAAATTGAGTAAAAGACTAGAATGACAACTCGTGCAACAATTTACTCCCAATAATGTAATTGCTCCTTTCCACACTTTGGAACGTTCGTATTAAAAACACGGGCCTATTCAAACCACGTATCATGCACGTCGTATCCTGCGTATTGACTCGCCTCATGGAAGAGGGATGATGATAGGTTATCGACTGAGAAAGCACACATGCATTCAAAAAGACAAATTTGCAAATGGCAGCGTGTATAATGACGACAGTACACGCTGATCTCGCCTAGCGAGTAGGCCCCTCCCCACAACGATAATGCGCATATAATGTTTCCCTGGATTAAGACATTAGTTTCAACGAAATGTACGATCCCGATCACGGCAGCGGCCGACGAAGGGGCGCGCAACATTTCCCGCGACGCGTCCTACCCTCCGGGAACCGTTGACCGTTTGCAGCAATTTCCACCGAGGCTGACCGTGCTCTCCCTGCTCAATTGGGAATAACAACGCGCGGATCCGCATTTACATAGCGACGCAGGTAGAGGCGTGCGCAATATTTCGCCTGTCCGCGAGTAGCTTTCTGGAGAATACAGCTATCAGTAAATTGCCGTCGCGAAATTACGAATATCGTGGCTCGTATATCACGGCGATTATTTTGCGTACGAACGGAAATTTATCAGCTTTACATGTCCGTTCGTTTCGCGCTGCGACAGCGCGTAATTTCACGAATTATTCATTGTCCTGGTTCGCCTAGGAATTATCCGTTTTCGCCGATGCGAGACCCGTTCATTGTTCTTTACTACTTAGAAAACGCGTCTTTGCCGTTGGAAGACTGATGTCGCATGAGAATTGTGTTCGTGTAAAACCGTCATTCAAAGTTCCGTTTTTACTCTACCTTTAGCAAGGATTTGCCTAGTAAATAATTCTTGGTAAACGGTGAAAAGTAATCTGACAAATAACATTCACCAAAGCTACAAAATTACCATTCATTCTCCTCGTGCTTCGTATAATTTTCAAGCTTTTGTTCGTGAACACAAAACCATGCGCCTGATGCTGTATCGATGTTCTACTACTCTCGAATGCAGGGATTCAGGTGGTAGATCTAACGTGAATTCGTAAATCTCGAGCGACGGCGATGGCGGTGACACAAATGCAGCCTAAATTCTGATCCGAATCGTGTCGATTCTGTTTCCTTCACGCGCTCGCTACTCGCGTAGCCATTCCCTTTTTTTCCTGCCAGCTTCTCAACCGCGCGCGCCTGCTCGCATTCAGAATTCACCGGAGCCCGCTATGGGGGAGGAGCCGGTGGAAACAGCGTCACTGGTCTTCGCACCAGATAAATCTCAGTCGCGATCTGCCTCCAGGAACGTCGTTATCTCCTTACACACTGTACCAGACGGCTGCACGTGTTGTAACCCTCTGTGAGCGCAAACGCGGCGTTCTACTTTTGGGGCGAGTAGGCCATATTGAGATGCGGATCGTGTTCCGTGGGAAAAGACACGTGAACGGAACGATCGTATAAAATTTCATTTCCTCGATGGTAGTAAGCAGTTCCCGTCGTTAATCGCAACGAAAACGAGGTTGAATTTTTCATTACGGTGAAATCGAGAGGAGTCGACGCACCACGAATACCTACGAAGGGGTATTTCAGAAGCACGGAATAAGAATTCATAAATAATTCATCCAATTCTATAATATAACTAATATAACTGTATGCACCGCGAACTCGTTCCTACGTTTACCACCGTTCATTCCAGAACCGGATCCCTGAATGATTGATTCCCTCTGGAATCAACGATAGAGGAGCAACTTTCACTGGATTGGGACTGGGAAACGCGACCCTCGTGGGCAACGCGAACGTGGAATCGCGCCCAAATCGACGGTTTCCTGTTAATTGAACAGAGCGGAAGATTCATAATTAGAGATCCGTTCGTGCACGAACAAAATTGCATTGACCCCTAGCCCGGTGGCATCCGATCTCGCTTCTGTCAAAGATCGATCGCGGCCGCCAAATTCAATTAACGCGGTCAGAACACGATCAAACGGCCTCTAAATTAAGCGGCGACGTAAATTACACGCTGTTCAGTGATTGGAAATAAACGAAAATTGGAGTATAGCATAACAACGATCGGAGAAAAATGCGGGACGGACACGCAACCGCCACGAAATTCCATATACCGTAAACTCTATCACCGTGGATCACGAACACGGTTCGTTACTGTATCACCCTCAATCGCACGAATTCTGTACGCATCTGGTGCGTTCCCTGTAAGGCAGTAGCGCGTGTCCTTGCTATATCGACGACGATTTCTCCCTGGACGCTTTTTCGATGCCGCTCGAAACAGCTGCGCGGCTTCCCATTGAGGGGTGGGTGACGCGAACAAACGCTTTTTCAGTGAGAATTTAACCATTCGTCGAAGACAGACTCGAATATTGATGGGGATGATGCTGAAGATCTATCGAGTCGTTTATCGACATTCAAAAATACATTCCGATACAATCCGATACATTCACAGACACACACGCACGCACACGGAGAAAACGATTGTACATCGCGACGTTCGTCGAAAAATCTAAACGAGTCAATCGAACCAGAAACTCTTAACATTTCTCCAACTTGCATGCCCACGAAATTCTTTATGCGGAATTTTGGAATTCCGTGCGAGAAGCCGCGCTTTTCCATTCTGCGCGAACCCTGTGAAACGCCGAATCGCACGGATCCAGCCGCGCAATGAAAAGTGAGTCCAATGACCGCTTGGCAATCCAAGCGGAGGCGATTGGTGCACTCGGGTTTCCACCGCTGGGAGTTCGCGCTAATTGGTAGTTACTTCCTATCCGACGTCTACCAACGTCGTCGTGTACGCAACGGTCGCGCATGTATATGCATACGAAGCTTCTCTGGAAATTCTTGGACCGATCCGCACGAATTCGCGCGACAACGTGCCCCGTCGACCTTCGAGTTGGCCAGAATGAACGTGTACCGTCACCGCGTGTCGATACATCCGCGATGAATCTGCCGCCATTTACATATCGCGAAGTATGCCTTTGCTAGCTGAAGAACGGTGGACACGCTTCTCGTCGTGGATAAGATTATGTTTAAAAGTGTTATACCGAAATCTGTAGTTTCTTTGGTAATTATGCTCGAGAACGCTTTCGTTTCTCCTGGGATACTTTTTCATGTTCAATGTGTCTACACACTAAAAAGGGAAGAGTGCTAGAAATAGGCGTACATTCCTAATTGCAAAGTCTCGCGCAACAGATATTTATGTATTCCTTTTCGACGGCGACAGCGTAACCGTTGAATTTATTTGTGTATCTCGTCATAACCGGTGATATATCGAGACGTAAGACCGATACATTTTTAAGATGGTTCGCATGTTAACAAAAACCAGAAGGAGCAAGAGTTACAACAGCCACCGGACGGTCGCATGCATATTTATGCAAACACGCGTCGAGCTCGTTCCTCCTCGCGGCGCTGATGGCTTGTAACACCCCGACAAAGAACGCCCTTATAAGATGAATTCGCGGGGCAAGAAACGTCATTAGCCGTCTCGAGAAATTTATCTTATTCGCGGTGGGGACAGAGTCGCGTCGCTGCGAATCGGGTCGACTTCCCGATTACTTTAGTCGCGTTATTATCGGCACTTTATCATCGTCACGGGGCGTTGAGACATCTGGAACGCCTCGCGTGCAACTTTGTTTGCGATTTCTCTCCCCTTTTGGACTTTTTCATTTGCAAATTGACACACCTTTGCTTAGCCTTTAAAAATTCTACCAAACTACCTTGACCGTTAGAAAACATTTTGTACATTTCTACATAATTTTTTCAGCAAACTACTTTTGGATGTATATTATTTTATTGTTGTCGCACTAGTGTCCAATATCTCGATTACAGTTTGATTCAAACCAGCGCCTTGACAAATTTTCGTAACAAGACCAATAATAAGTCCCAATTCAATCTTTTCTAATTAACCAGTCTCAACTATCGAAAAAGAATGATTCGATTCACGATTCCCAATTAACTACAACACCTATAATCAACCTCGATATTCACGAGGAATTCACTATCCCATTCGCTCATCGCCTTATTACCCCCACGATTTCACTAGCCGTATTAATTACGCTCTGAACACGGCTTCGACTACACGTATCAAGCTGCTTCCACCATTTTCGTTGCCGCTCGCCGAAAAAAAAGACTTGTGAACAAGTGGGGAGGAACGGCTATCGGTAAGAAAGAACGTGCAGCAGGACAATCCGATAGGCGCGGAATGCTCATAGGGTTTATACGTCGCTAGGTAAATTCACCGGCTTCTTAATTAGCGAGGCCAATGTTCGCGCGGGCAAAGGGGGGTAATGGAGTCACCGCGAGATCCGGTGAAACTGGTGTAAGGAAGGGAAACAAGGAAGAAACGGACCGCGTACAGGCTCATACATTATGTATGATACGGGACGCCTAGGAACATTTACCGGCCGCTCGAACGCCGGTACACGCCATCGGTACCTGCATTTATATAATAGAAGTACGCAAATTGGTCGCAACACCGCTGACCTAACGCGAAAGATTCTCGCGGTACGTAGAAGAGGACACAGTGTCGGGGAACGGACGAACCTCCCGCTCCGAGGATAATTATAACTGTTGATGACCGCGATAAAAAACGCAACGCGACGATCTTCGTGGCGTATAGGCCGTTTTCGGTGGAACGGCCGTTTTCTGTTATCGTGGAACGTAACTGCGTTCAATAGGATCAAGGATGGATCAAAGAATTGAGGTGCGAATCGACTCGAGATGTGTTACAAGATAATAAATTATTTCAAAGTGTTTGGTGCAAGCGTTTGTGAGACATGGAATTTGTCATCTCAGTGCGCCGTTGCTCTCGTCGATTAAAACAATGTAATTGGACGTTTCCCCATATTCGCGTGTAACGGATAAATAACGCGTGTCGAGTGTAAGAATTTTCACACACTTTCTTCGAATTATGGAACGCCGTAGGCAGCCTTTATAAATAGTCTCACCAACTCATTCGCGGCTTCATTACGGTTCTGTACAGACACATCGCGTAATGTTACGCAGTTTTGTACAAACACATAAAAACCGTAGAGCCGGAAAATTTATCAAGATTACAAGTTTCCTTAATTAGACGCCTATACGGGATAGGCAATTGGATGATTGAGCTTTCTCTTTCTCTCTCTCTCTCTCTCTCTCTCTCTCTATCTCTCTATCTCTATCTCTATCTCTATCTCTATCTATCTCTCTCTGTAGTTTAACATGAAAAAATCGAGGGTAATAACGTTGCCACGGGAAGTGCATATAATCAGCGTGTCAGAAGCATGTCTAATGACTGGCTTGTGCAAATCAGCCGGTATTCAACGCGTACAATGTTGCAACGGTCAGATACCAACATTTAACTCTACGGTGCATAACCTCGTCATTGGAAATGTTCAAGACATATCTTGAAGATATGATGCTATTAGAGATATACACACGTATACACGTGCTTCAAAACACGAAACATTTGCACAACACTTTCAATAATATTTTATTAAACCTTCTAATTATTATTTCAGTCAAGATAAGTCTGTAAAGTATTGCAGATTTAATTTGTTTATTTAATCAATTCAACGACCTTTACTTAATGCAACTAAATTCTTTCGACTTCCTTTTCTAATCTTTTTTTAATTTTTCAATTTCTGTTAAGAAATCATCTAATATTATGTTCATTTTATTGATGAAGAAAAAAAAATGATGATAATGAATGATATCACAACTCGCTTGAAATGCATATTACAATTAAACAACCCTCGTAAATATAAGCGCAAATGTAGGAAACGAGTAAAAAACGGCGTTTCTTCGCGTGCTCGGCCGGGAAGAAGCGATAAAAATCTCGAACGGTGGATTGCCTGCGACAGGAGTTGCCTTTGCGAGATGACGGCAATCAACGTAAATCCACGTAACTAGATCGGCACGGAGACATTAACGCATCGTTACCGGGCCACGAACGAGACTGAGTTTCTCTCCGTTTGATATGCATCATCTGCTGTGTCCGGCTGCCTATCGATCGGAGCATCACAGAAATTCCGCGGCGGTGAACGCAGAAATACGTGAAATGGGAACGCATTGTTCCCCGTTAATATTTCAAGCGCCGGTGCTCCTTTAAATATCATTACTTTCCATGTTACACGTTCGCTGAGCAACGTCGCTCGACGAAGCGCGTGGCCGTGCACCCGAGTCGCTTGACAGCTGTAGTGGCCAGAAAGGTATTGCCTCACTGGTTCATTTGCACGTTTCATTTTTACTCTGATACCTTTTCATCATGCCGCGTGAAACGTTGAGGAACATCGCACGATGGGATAGTTATACAGTGTGCTTGGACTTGATTAATCAATTTATGTATAGTGAGCATTTTGTGCGATATTTTAACTAACCAGGCGTACGTGTGATTATGGAACCCATAATCACTATGACGTTGAACTGTCGCGGCACTCAACACGGGGACGAGCATCGATCCGTTTTCGTTGAGGGACGTTCGTGGCGACAGTTACGTAATACAAAGGCAGTTTATATTCAATTTTGCTGTGCAAAAAGTGTAACGAGATAGAATTTTCTTATGTCATTCCTCCGGATGTTTTCTGAAATTGTATTTACATCATTGCCGTAATGTATCTAACGAATGTTGATTACAATAAATATTCTCTACGGAGCGGAATTACGATTATTCTCTCTTCTCTACGCGTTCTTATTCGTATCTGAAATAATTTCAAACTTACTAACAAAAAGCTTTACGAATTCTCCCATGTCGCAGTAGTAATAACAAAACTAATTTGCAAAAGTTCGTACTATCACAGTAAAAAGAAAGAAGCACATGTATCCGCAACTTCAATCTTTCTCCATTGAAAATTACTCTCAGGCAGTCCTCCACTACCGATGAATTACCGAACTCCTTTCTCCACACTCAAGCACACTCTGGCCACAAATAATCCGCTCGAAATTAACGGAAGACTATCGCGCGTTTACCAGATCCTTTGGATTCCAACGTGTTAATTTAGAAGCGAATATCCCGGCTAGGAATACTGGCGGAGCAAGTGGAACGCGAATCGTTTCCAAGGAGAGAATGTCGTTCAAGAACGCCGATCCTGTGCGATGTACTCGCAACGTTTCTCGAAACTCTTCGCGGACACGATGATGTATAAATATCCCGCGTGTTAAACGGCGCAAAGGCTCGCGGAACCGTGAGGTTTACTCCGTTTAAGTATACCGTAGCGAAGGGAGCGAGGAGGCTAGACGATCGACGTCGTTTATTAGGAGGAAAAAGGAAAGTGGACCGCGGAAAATTTCTCTTCGCGCGGGAAGAACTCGGAGCGTAGCACGGCTCTCGAGAATAGCCATTGGTCCATCTTAACTAACGCGTAACTTAAGTGCGAGTGCGGGTCTGAAACGCGGAGGACTGTTGGCGGACGACGGATTGCGCATCTGCTAATCTCTCGGGCGAGAGAAATTGCGGGCCTCCGGTGGTGCTCTCACGGTAGATCTTGCCTTCGAGGTTGACCGACGATACCGGTAAATGCTGCTCGACTTGTTGCCAGATTTATGATACAGTATCGACGTGAATAAAAAAAGGGTGGATGTAAGAAACATCGGAAGGAAACTTAACTCGTTTAAGTACTCGAACCGCGTATGATGGGACAAATCGTGGTTTATTGAGTGAAATCGTAATAACGGAATGCGATTTGGGAAGGAGGAAGGTAATCAGTCAGAAAAATTGATGCATAAGTAAGCATTGTATGATGATATTGTAGGGGGCTCGAGTATTTGAGTTATTCAAGGACTCTGAGTCTGCATTCTTTTTATATTTATATGCTCAGAACGGAATGATTTCTCATCACACGAGAATTATACGATTATTGGAAAGAATGTCCTGTCATGAATATTGAGGAGAACATTAATCTTGAACGATCAAACCTTCGACCTCAATTACACCGTATAAAAGCTCCTGTTAGACTGTCGAGAAAGGGATGGAACGGCTTAGAAATCGATTGCAGACGTATACAGTAAATACAAGCGAAGGCTTCCCGACTATGACGCCCGCGCATAGTCTCCAGTCAAGGCTGCGTCAAGATCGAACGGAAATAAGAAACGCGTATGACGGAGCGACCGGACGAGATTGTTTCTAAAGCGCGCATACGGACATAAGGGTCAGTTGAAGCGTTATAGCCAGAGTTTATGGTGACGTTAAATAGCAACAGCGTCAGAACGAGACTAATAAACTCTATTAACAAGTTTCGCTAATGGTTAAACCGATGGTTTGAGCAGTCGGGAACGCGACAGACTTGATTAGATGAGCTCGCTTTATGCTCTCATTTTCCGCATCACTTGCAGAGTAGCACCAAAGCATCTAAGCAATTAAGTAAGTTACTCTTTCGAATTACTCAGACCACCACTAAAACAGCGAGAATATTTGTACTAATCTTATTAGTAACTACCACTGAATCGTGTTTATTCGATTAATATTATATTTATCTATGAATTATTACCTCAGATGCATCGCTATGTTTCGTATTTTACGTGCGTAGACGCGCAGATGTCGTAGACTTTGAGCTTTCATGCGCGTTATCCCTGGAGATCGGTGAAATTGTTGACCTGTGATACATTACCGTCAGCTGGAACATGCAATGTACACGCAGCGATATTCTCGACTCGATTCCTGCACGTATAATCTTCTATGATTGGGTATCAATTAAGGTTTTTGGTGAAAGGATCGAATCAAACGCGGGCTGGGGCGGAGAGAGAGAGAGAGAGAGAGGGGGGGGGGGGGGGGGGGGGGGGTATCAGTCACCGCGGTTTGCGAGAAACAACCATATTTTGGGGTGAGTTAAATTAAGCGTTCCATCTTTTTATGCGTCAGTCTTGGGGAAATATTAATTAGTCGTGCTACTCAATAAGGATAATGACGTTTCACTGGATCGCCTCGGTCTAAACAAGATAAATTACATCGGTCGCTTTAATCAAAAATGTAATTAGTGCATTTGAACTGAATGATAGACCACTGAACATACAGAAAGTACGATCTTTTCGATCGCTTAATCAAAGACACTACTCCCGAAAAGCAGGTTTCGTCTAACCCGGAATACTTCCCCCCTATTGTCAGGAACTTCGAACTTCGCCAACCGAACTTAATTGCCACGCGAAGGGAGCAGAAGGGTGGTTGGCAAAAAGTACGTCGCGTATTTGGAATAATTATACGTCTAAAAAGCGAGGGTTCGCGTCGAACAAAGGCGGTTTTTGCACCATGGACGCGACGAAGAAAGGTAAAAAAGAAAATAAGCACGATGGGACGATCCGCCGCGACCTCCCAGTGGCGATCACGCGAGAGCCCGCGCTCCAGCATTCGTAAATGATAGATGAACCAAAGGGACAGGAATATGCCGGTTGTGTAATTCGCGGCTCGGACTATTGAGCCATCCAGAGAGACTCATCGATCCTTGATGAAGATGTCCGGTGGTTAACGAGAGAGATGAATAGATGTTGGGCCTCTGGCGTTGGCAGTAGCTCGTTTCAATGAACCGCATATGGAGAGAAAGAGAGATCAACGATCCGGTAAAAGCGTGTTCACCGAACACGAAACGCACCGAGCACGCTAGAGGTCCGAAAAATAAATTGCTCGGTGCAGCAGCAGCAGCTTGTGGTCTCTTTACAATTTGTGGGGCAGTTATACCGCGGCCGGGCCCTATCTCTTTCCTCTCGTGCTACCCGCAGCGAAATCGTGCAGATCGGTAGGCAAATTAGGAGACCGCGAACCCCGAAGGCGCGACGGCTTCTAATGGAGACGTTCGAATGGGCCCAAGAGAGGCCACGAAGGGAAGAGAAAAGAGGCAGGATGCGATGGGAGAGAGAAAGGGATCGTACGAATGGGTGGGGGAGAATAAGAGGTGGTCGCTTTGGGCGAAAGGACCGTAGTCGTTTTCCCAAGCGAGGTGGAAGAAGAGGATGAAAGGGACCGCTCTTGGCTGGTCCACGGGAGAAAGAATAAAAAGAGGATGCGGAGCCGATTCGTAGGTAATTCGTTTCTCCTTTTCGAACCTGTATTTAGCCTCTACGACGTACGTCTCTCCTCGCCCTCTCTCTCACCGTGGCTCTCCCTCTTTCAACGACTACCCTTCTTTCTGACTTTCCTCCTCGACCTTGCGCGCAGAGCAAACATTCGGTGGCTGTTGGGGTTCGGCCTCGTAATTGACCGGCAAAAGGAAATTTATCGGATGGAGTCGGTCAAACTCATTTATTTTGTACAGTCTATCCCCGTATAAACTAGACTACGCGCACACAAGACGCAAACAATTATTATCTGAAACGAAAGAAAAATTGATTTTTCATCTCGTAACACATTAAACGCGAGGTATCTCTACTTTTAAATCGTCCGAGTTGATTGTTTATAGAAACACCGTTAAATCGCTTTCGCATTAGACACTGGAAGGTATATACAAATGCAACGAATTTCGAGCAATACACAGAAACACGTTCCATCGTCTGACTGTTTATACAAGCACGTGCCCTCGAACCCTTTTTTTTTGTCGGTCTCCCGTGGCCAAGACCATGTGGAGGGACGCTGGCCGTCGGTTAAAATATCGAGAGCAGCTGTCACCATTATAAACAGTACAATTTAATACCCCAAGCTCCGCACTTTTAATACCTCCGAAACCAAACTGTTACCACATACGACTCCATGGAACGGTTACAAAAAGACAACTCAAAAAATATCGCCACCCTCACACCACGGATCTTCTTTTCAGAATTCCCATTTTTATTCAGAATCGTACCAGTTCTTTCCATTTCCCGTGGTTAGCGCAACAAATAAACTCTTGTACGAATGAAATAGAATCATCTGCCAACCCGGAGGAGTGTAGCGAATTCCGATCAAAGGTATACGCTCGTGCTAGAACGTCGCTTAACCCGCGGAAACAAGCGTTATCACACGTGGAAAACAGCGTTTAAAAGCCGCCATGAAAGGACGAGACTCGGGGTGGTTGTCGGACATGGGACACGCGACTCTACTTAAAACTGCTGAGAATGAAACGGATCCTGTTGGCGAGCGAGACGTCTCAGGACCACTAATTAGCGTTATCAACTCTCAACGAAAAGAAAGGAAGACGATCCTCGTTCGCTAGGAGCAGAAACACGCGCGGCGTCCGGTTGTGCTCGAGAGTGCACACTCTAAGGGAATACTGTCATGGTTCCTGATCCTGGGCTTTAACGAGAGCTCTATCTCGTTCTGTAGGTGGTTCATCGTCCTCGTTGCTCGCGCTTAGTTTTGGCAAGCTGGCGCGGGAAATGCCGATCGTAAAATCGTCGTAAAGAGACGATAAACTTCGCGACCGACTCCCTTTTCCCGTGAACTCGCGTAAACGCTCGAAATGATCACTTCCATGACGGCTAGTACACCGGTCGAGGGTTAACAACAGTTGCAGATCGCGACTTGAAGGCGAAAGGTTCGATCGGGGGTGGTTTTCTGCTCGCGAACTAGTAACGGAGGATGATGAAGCAGCCTGGCAGGGATAGGTTGGTAAATAAGAAAGAGAAAGAAATGGCAGAAGAATTACAAGTAATTTTAAAGGAAAGGAAAGGAAATGGCTTTAAGGGATCGCAAAGTGGGTATTCTTAATACCATTTCCATTTATTTCGATCCATCGTGGATAAATGCTGCGATTATAATGTAACACCTTTTTACGTCCCAACAATTACGATGCAATCGAATGTTAATTACGATAATTAACGTTTTTTCCTCTCCTTTGCAATTCGTAAATTATTCATAGACAGATTATCGAAGAGCGATCGAATCATTTGTTTTTAAAAATTAACCACAATGCGGTCTATTCATTTTCTTTCTTGCCTTCCCTTCTTCACCGTCTCGAATTAAAAAATATGAGTCATGGTATTTCGCTCGGCGAGCAACACCCGCCCTTTTATGTACATTGCTGAAATCGTTGATTCAACGGGAAGAAACGACAGGTAACATCAACGTTCGACGTATCGTGACTCGTTAGCGCAACATTGTCGACTTCGTTCGGATATGAATTATTAATACATCGTGAGGTCATTCCAGCCAATCCCACGGGACTGTCCGACTTTTAGTTCAGATCTCTTTTCGCAAACCACCTCCGCCATACCGCGTTCACCCATAAACGGAAACTCACTCGGCGACTTCTCGCCTGCACGCATTGTCAGCGTCGCTTAATAAAGATATTCTTATTGCGGGTTCGCGTAACACGTACAGATTTCTTGTCGGGATAAGGATCGCCTAATTTAAACACTGATCGTGCAGATTCTTGCGAACTAGTAACACCTCGACCACAGTTACAACTCCCGCGATGATTGGAAACGCTGAGATAACGAGAATACGGAGGAAACCTCGCTGTTCCTATGCATGTCTACATTTATATAGCAACGCACAATAATAAGAAATCATCTATTCAAACGAATTTCAATGCACATTCAATTCCCATCATCAGGCCGAAAACTTGGTGCGAGTAAAATAAAAAGTAAAATGAACATTTAAAATTTTCTCTAGTTGGATATGGTAAACTGACAAGAGGAAAACAACAACGAAAGAATCGAATAGTGTTATTACTCGCTTACTTGGGAACTAGGCAATGGTATGTTAAATTATTTATAGGGAACGCGAGATTCAATAAATTAGCGTCGAACAAACAGAAAGCCGAGATTAGCTGAAGCAAACTATTCCATTCCAAGCGTCTGTGTCTATCAACATCCGCGATGTACGTGTTTAAATCGCGCATACCCCGCCGTTTAAGACGGACGTAGACGGAAACAGGGAAGGAACGAGCCGCGCGCAAAAGGGAGGTTCGTCTCGGTGAAACTCGGAGACACGGTGGACGTCGATGGTTCGCGCGTTAGATCCGTGGTTACCTGCCCGGGGACCACGGGAGATTCCTAATTCCCATGCAAATCAGCCAATTTATTTGGCAGACCAAGCTCAAGCGATTAGGCTAATGCGAGCCGGCTCTGTCCCGCCGCGGCCGTTCGCCGCTCGTAAAATCGTGTTCTCCACTCCCCTGAGAGTTTAATTCGCAGCTTCTTCTGGCGTCGTATTGGCCACGGTGGTCTCGCCTTGACTAACAACGATCCCCTCGGCGGTGAATCCCTTTCGCCCGATAGCCCTCGACCGATTACGTAACTGCACGTGGAAAAACGAAGAAACGACGGAATCGCTCCTCCTTAATTATTCCTTATTATTCATCGATTTTTTATTATATAAACGGTGACGATGACTATTGCAAGTGACGATTAAAAATGGTGTTCATCAATAGAAATATTTAACATCTTTCATTCGCCTTAAATTGTTGTTCACGCACCGGTACGCTAATATCGCTTCGAGATATTAAACGCAAAATTGCATGATTCACTTCATCGTCGTTTATTCAACAAAATTGAAAAGGAAGTGAACGGTGTAAATTATCCTTTGATCGAGGCATTCGATTAAATTGGAATTTAAGCTGTGCACTTTGCTTTTAATTTTGTTGTTCACCCAAAATGAACCGTGTAATTTCGCTTTAATACGAATATGTTACGAACACGTAGCTACTGCGTATACCTGACGCGCTGCATGGCATGGCCATTTACTTCAATTCGCACGCTTTACGTATGTAATTGTGCAACTATGCGACGCGTACACACCTATGCAAAAATATGAAACCTTGCTTAATCGTAATATACACTCGAAAAGTTACGATGCCAGATAGAAATATTACAATCAAAATTAAACCTGTCACACCACGAACACTCATTTACGATATAAATGTTTGTAACAGCTGGATCAATACATCTATTCTACGCACATAGTGGTAGCACGTTGAGCATTTCTCTATAAGTGATTAAAAGTTGTAACGTTTGATCGAAATTTATGGTCCGATGATGTTCCACGAAGATCCGATGCGCTGCCGATCGACGCCTACGCGCGATCCACCGGCTTTCACCAGAGCCACGAGTCGAGAAACGCCCAATGGAACAATGGACGGCACCGGTGATATTCTTAAATCAGCGGCTCCGTTATAGAAAAACACGTCACGCCGATACGCAAAGCCCATTCCCGACGAACCTATGATCGACGTAACGCGCTAGACACGCTTGCGTCGTCCATAGAGTGGACCACTTCAAAAAGTATGAACTGATAATGTTTCAGATAATTTTATCGATTTTTATTCACGTTTAATACCTCGAGGAACAGTCACACCACAAGAAGACGTTGCTGTTAACAGGAGATCGATTGTGGCCATGGAGAAATTTCTTACGAATGGACACGTCATATTGCCAACTGAATTTCTTTCTTATACTACTTCGGTTATTTATACCGGATAATAAAACGTTTTCGAATGTATGAAATTCTATGAAACGCGTTGGGAAGATTGAAATAACGATAAACCAGCGGAAGTAACTGAAATTCCCTTTACCAACCTGCACGTTCCCAGTAATGAGATCGTCGGGTGGAAACCAAGTAATAGAATAAGCCAAACGTATCACTGCCTTCGCAACAAACCTTTCTAATTACCATCACGCTATTACCAACGAAATACCATAGAATAATAATTTTTAAGCAGGCCGATTTGAACCGAAAAGCAAGTATTCTTGGGAAACCCGAGGGAGTCTTGTAATTTGGAGGTTACAACGAATTCGATTGTTGAGAACGGAATTCATAAATATTTACATTATATACCTTTTAATCTAGTTCCATAAGAGCGATTGCGCCAGACTCATTCACGGATCGACAAAGTCCGAATCATTATGTCCGACCCACGCATTCTTTCCGCGGCGGTCGGGTCCCCCGGACTCAGCTTCTCTTTTTGATCGTGGACTCTCGTCGAGGCGGCTGCTCTCCGCGCGCCAAAGAGGGAAGGTACGTCCGCGGACGTTGAGGGAAAGAGGACTCGCGACGAAGAAGAAGCCATCGGAAGTTGAACGACGAAGAAGAGGAGGACGCGAGATCGTGGTGCGGGAAAGGAGAAGGCAAAAGGTGAACAAGGAAGGAAACGATGAGAGAGAGAAAGAGAGTGAGAGAAGGCCCAGCTATATACGCCGGCTGCACCGGCGGTCGAGGTGGTCCCAGCTTTGCTGGTGGCCTGCTCTCGCACTTACACACTCGATCGCACATTCGATCTTGGGTCGCGAAGCATCGCAGACGACCTCGAACCCTACGTCACCGACTACGTGGAAAGAGGCGGCGGTGAATCTAGTCGGCGTGTACGAACGAAACGGAGAACTGGATCGGCGGTAACTGTTTCAGTGTTCGTCTCAGCGCGCACTGGAATATGCTAGCTGCGGAAACTTTTTCCTCGGAACTTGCAAGTAGTTTTTAAATCTGCTGAATACACTTTGCGGGAAGATAAATTGGTTACAGAGGGATGGGAAACGTTCGGAAAGGATCGGGCACGTGTCTTCGGTTCCGGGAAATTTTGATGTATTAGAAAAGCAAATAGAACCTGGGTTGGATTTCCGTAGCTGGAAATGCGATTCGTATCGAGTTTCAAAGTTCGAATGGTTTCGAGGAAAGCCGACTATCCCAAGAATTAGTTAATTTTTTTCAACAAATCACGACAATGCTAAATAAATGCGAAAAGAATGACTCCCCCGATTTTGTTGTTATCAAATGTTCCGATGATTAACTGAACGATATTTCGCAAAAAGCTTCAAGTTGCAATCCTCTTTTATTTCAACGATAAAGTAACAATGTACATGTACATAAAAGTATTTGTTATCTATCAGCGTCTAACTTCTTTCCCTCATTGTTCCCTGTGCAATTAAAGCATCCTGCCGAGGTAACGCCAGGATGCTCCATCAAATCCCCTCTATCTAGAATGTTCCAATAAAGCATCGTTAGCCGGGGAATGTTTACCACTGCGATTACAGCCGACAGCTTGCAAGTAGGAAGGTTTCCAATCTTTTCCATCGGCGGCCACACAATTCCGTTCGACCATCGAGGAAGAGGAACCGTTAATGACGCGAGAACGGTTTCCCTAATGAAGCGCATAGGGATCGCGATTTACGCAGACGTTTCCATCTAAGCTAACGAGAGGCATTAGTCTGCTCCTCGCTAGAAAGTAGAAGATACCGGCCTGGCGATGATCAGTCTCCGAGAAGTTCGCGCACGAGGAGAACGGCAAGACAATTCGTGGAACGCGTTGCAGCATGGTGAACAAGCCACGACACGGATATTCAACGCCTGTCGTCGAAAAGGCTTAAGCCGAATCGTGAAACGGAGGTCTCCTATCATAGTCTGAACAATGGTTTCCATGTATCCGAGAATCTTGCGGCGGTACCCAAACAGAGGGCTGATTAAAATGATCATTGTCACGGTCTAACCGCAACGGCCGGCCTGTTCGGTACGTATGATCGCTGCGACAAGATTGTAATTACCAGAATTAACGAGCGATCCTGGGATGCGATCGATAATCGCTCGTCATTTGGCGAGGATCGTCGGCAGACTGACCCCCGACCCCGTTACCTCGGTTTCGAGCCGAGCAAAAGAGGACCATGAAGAAATCGCAGACCCTTTGGCAAACCCGGAAACGCGAACCACTGGGAGATGGCGTCAAATGTGATTCGCGCATTTTCGCGCCGCGAGCATCCCTCTCGTTCCAGCAGCTCGTAAATAGAGACGGAAGGCGGCGAGCATCGATACGAGATTAAGATAACGCGGTGATCGCTGTGAGATCTGCAGATCGGACGTAGATCGTAATAACGAGTTATTCGAAGCCGCTGACCCGGCTTCTGAGGCGGCGTTGACCTCGGTCGCTGGAGATGCTCATTCACGATATTAGATCGGCTAATTAAATCGTAACAATTGCCCACGCGCCGCCTGTTATCGATTTATGGCAACGACGAATTACAACTCGCGTCGCTATTGTGAACGCATTCGAAACCAGTTTTTTTCGGTTGAATTTACGATCATAAGAAGACACGAGATCTGATTTAGCAATTGGAAGTGATTAATGTGAATTACATTCCGTAACGCGTGACCCGTTCAAGAATTCGGTATTTTAATCGTTTCGAGAATTAAGTTTAATAACATAGCAACGCTTAACAGAAGCTTGTACAAACAAGAATTCAATTCACGATCACTTGTGGGCACGAAATTTAAAGATAACGGTGCACCTTCAACGAAATAATTGATAATTCATCGCAATGGTCGATTTTGCAATTTCCGGTTAATTGCATACGGCCGTGCTGCGTGCTCGAATCACCGCACTGTCGAAACTATATTTATCTTGTTAATCGATGGTACACACGAAAATCACGTCCAGCTGATCGTACCTGCGAAAGTAATCTGCAATAACCAATTAAATTTGGTAAACGCAGTATCGGCCCGGTTACTACTGTCGTTACCAATTCGTACGGTAAAGCCATGTGATTTAGACTTAACGGTCCTATAAATCCACTCATCGGCAAAAGATTCTCGTTTCGATCGTTATCTTGAATTGCCGCCGAAGGCCTTCTCGACGTACTTACAGCGTGCTTTTTAAGGGTTAAACGATGTCCCGCTCTGACCACTCCAAATTGCACGTCCCGATTCTTATCCTGTACGAAAATCGACATCGAAAGGATAAAAGCGAAAACAACGAAGTATTTTCGTTGTGTTCCGTTTCTATTCTTGAAGGAAACCGCAACACAGTAACTGACCTGATATTTTTACGACCTGGACTGAGGACAACATTGGAGTATTAGCGACAGATGCGTGGCTCGGAGAGGCAATTTAACGGTTACCACAAAAGCGGATCGGACAAGCCGTAGGATGCATGGAGCTACGCGACTCCGAGGTCGCACCGAAGAGAACGAAACGAGAGGTGATAGAAAGGGGGATCGGCGAGGAACGGAGAGGAACTGCATTAAATCTCACCCCCTTCTGGCACCCTTACCCCTGTGCACGGCGCGTCGTGTAACGCGCATCATGCTCCCGAAAGGAACCGACCTGTTCTGCGACCCGGCGGAGGGAGAAAGAAAAAACGCCAGTGTACGGGGTGCTCCCCCTTCGTTCGAACGATTTTCACGCACCGCGCCAGCTTTTATTGGTGCGAAACGGAAATACGTCGTAGACGGTGATCCCGCGGTTTGAAATGCATTCTGAACGGGTGCAGTCAAATTTTTCCGCACCGTTGCTAAATTTCACGGTAACGACTATTATGTGGAACTGTTACGGAAACGTTGTTTTACGATTCGATAAATTTTACTTATTCTGTTTTAAATAATCTATAATTTAGTTTTTGTTGCGCTTGCCTGCACTCTAATAGTTAGTCTCGAGCATTCTTCAAAGGCACACCCCAACAACCGTTTAACAACCGTCGATAAACAATCACCACTTGTTTCGCAACGCAAGAAATGATACTCTCCAAACTCGAAACCAGTCGATCCACCCTGTATACAAGAGGGAACTATTCACGCGCGTGTCTGCACGCGGGGCGAAAGAGCAGGAACCATTCTCGCGGTTGACCTATCTCGACCCAATCCTTTGTAACGTCGATGCGTCGTCGCATCCCAGGAACGTCGGGGATGTCCTCCGATCGCCTAGGGGATACACAATGGCATTGCTCGCGTAGAGATACTCGTCTGTACACGAGCGTCCGTCTACCGCGAATAGATACGTTTTCCCCGGGTGACGCGAGCGTACACGCCTCCTCCGGATCACGGACGTTCCGAATAGAGGAGCACCGCAGATCGTGGAGCAGACGACGGCGGACAGGATGTGAGAGGAAGGTTGTCGACGCCCCACGTCGAACGGGCGTGCGTGTCGTGCGAGAGATATTGCAACTCGACGGTACGCACTCGACGGTATGCCCGGCCACAATAACGCCGCTGATTGCGATGATTCGGAAATATGTTTACACATATTCCACGATCGATGCCAGATGAAGGAATCGAAGATTTTTGCAATTTTAACGCTGCGATCGGTCGCTGCTACGATCTTTCCAGCAGACAGATGGTAATGAGTGCAGTGATCGCGGAGAAAATGCTTGTGTATTAGAATTTGACATTTTTTCAGAAATTTGCAGCGGTGCAACAACTAGTTCCGTTTGTATTGGACCGTTTGTATTGCAGACACGATATTCACTTCCATTTATCGAGATAAAAATTTTGTTACTTCTTGGCAAGGCAACCTCCTTTCTGATCTAACGTTTACCAAGAAGAGGAGGCAGGACGTTTCTTTCGGTAGGCAGGAAATACGCGGTGGAATCACGCGACTGTTAGCGGTCACCGGTGGCAGCTAGGCGAAATCCCGTTACTCGTAGTCGGCATCCTTTGAGAGCATCTACTTTACGTCCACGATACGTACGAATTTAAAGGATTTCGTGAAACCGCATCGGAACGGATCGAGCATCGCGTATCCTTCTCTCTCGGAGTACAGCTCGAGGCAGGATGAAGACGTCCAGAGCTTCGTGGCAGCTCAAGGTCTGCCACTTCTCCCTTCCCTTGGGAACGGATCCCTCCCTCGGTGTCTCCGAGTTTCTCGTTCCTCTCCCGTGCTCTTCGGCTCCGTTTCTGCCTCTCTCTGTCCATGCCGCCCTTCAGCGGTTCGAGGTTCGCCAAACAGAGAGAGACGCGGAAAAGACGCGGCCGTTTCAACGCAGCCACGAAAAAGATGAGAGACGAGGCACCGCGAGCGGTAAAAGAGAGGGATGACTAGCAGAAAACTGGGAGGGGGCAGGAACCCAACCGACTGAAATAATAGGTTGCGCCTGCGCGCTCATTAACCTTTATACCCTGCCAGGCTACAAGCACCATCGACCTTCTTCCTTTCTTCCTGCGATACACGACGGCATGTATACCTTGCCGGGCGATACGTGTGTTTGCTTTGCCATGATCGAGCACACACGAGCCGCCGATTTCTGCACGGCACACGAGTCCCACCACCTTCTCTTGGGGCTACGTTTCGAGTCTGAATCGAACGGACGGTTAGAGCCGCTGGGCCGTCCCTAACTGTGTTTTTACGACTCTCGCATGCTCGTGATTTGTGGTTTTCACGCGGCTACGCTGGGAGTAGCTTTCGAGTAAAATTCTGGATTTATGAAAAGGATTCGGGTTGCAGGGGTGCAAAATTGGCCGCCGGCTATCGAGTACGTGGATGCGTTCATTAATTGTAACAAACGATCGCCATCTGTCGTGACCTAGTTTAAGCATTCTTAATCGATGTTTAAGCGTTCGCGAGAAAGTGAACGATTCTTAGGCCGAATAATTCCATGAGATTAAGCCTATCCTTGCGCCAACGGTGAAACACCAACGTTGATGTAATTCGGAAATTTTCAAAATCAGAAATACAGATCTGCTTTATCCTAAATTTAAATCAAACACGTCCAGCATTAATTTTGCCGATCGTAGATCCCAGTTGACGTAAATTTTCGCCCTCGCGGTGATCCATGCTGGGGTTACGAAAGCAAGCGCGACTAATGCGATCGTGAACATCGCGGAGAGAGTTGCGGTACACGTGTAGGGGCGCGTGCACGTTAGCTGAAACGAAAGATTATTAAGATCCGAAATGCCCGCTGAGGAACTCGCTCGTTGTCGCTGAACTATGGTGTTTACGGATTAAAACCCGGCATTCTCCCGCGACGGGCTTCTCTTTTCGGGGATTATAAGAGATTCAACGTTACAGGCCGCTTTTTACGACGCCGCTGTCCTCTTAACAAACGCACGATACTTTCGGATCATCGGTCGAATAGATTTTGTCGGTACGTGTCTGTAATCAACAAAAATGAACGATCAAAACTCTAGTCCCTTGAGAATCTCTCTCTTGCCGATGTGATTTTCTCTACAAAGATCTCGAAACCATCTACGATGAAGCTGTCTACGATGCCTAAGGAAAGTATTGAATTACGAAAAGCCAATACATTATTAACGCGAATATTAACGCGGACTGCATTCATAGACATCGCAATGAAACACTCACGCACGATGCAAATAGTCACGAGGAACTTAAAACATAAATCAACCATAGTTTACGGAGTACCGGAAATATGATAGAATATGTTCCGCAGCGAACCGAGAACCCTTTATACAAGACCCTTAATAAACATTCGTGTAAAGCATACGCGATCGACGTGTTGCGTGGCTCACTCCGAGGAAGAATCGATCAAGCGACGCGGCCCGGTCTGTCTCTCCGTCGAATACCACGTCGCGACGAACGCGTTCGGTAATCGTTTATCGTTCGATCGTTATCCAGCAGCTGGCGCAAAGACATGAGTACGCTCCGCGTTCCACGGTGGCGAAATTCGTAAAGGATTTGATCGATTCCAGCTATCCCGGGAACCGACGAGACAAAGGAGGCGCACGCGGTAGGAAGCTGATCGCCAGGGCCCGTTTCGTACGCCCGAGCCTGTGCGCCCCCACCTGACAGAGGCCCACAGATTTATCATCGTGCCTACCCGAACCAGATATCATCTCGCCTCCGCCGTCCTCGTGTCCCGTCATACGTAATCCCGCTGCTCGGACAGCTCATCTATTCATGTGGCATTTCTTTCCCCATCCCGTATGCCTCGTTTTACCCTCGCGCTTTCTCAAGCAACGTTCACGCAACACGACAACTCGATTAACCGTCTAGTTTTCGATTCTAGTTTTCTAAAAAGTTATCAGTAACGTAGATGGAGTACGCGTGACGTCTGCATGTACCAGATTATGCTTCCATTCGCACGATATGCGTTTGATATAAAATAAAATAAAATATTCGGGGTTGCGTCGTTATTATACTGTAAGGAATGCCGTGCGACGGATCGACTTGCCCTGTCCTACAAAACGGTCATGGTCGATGTTTCCGGTCCGCGCGGGTTCACTTTCACCGGTTGCTACGCCCAACCGCGCCACCGTCGAAATGCGCTTCCGTTAATACAGTCATTTCTTAGGCGACGCTTTACGGAAAGATAGCATGTTATTAACGTCGAAACGTTTCTTCGGCTCGCTTGTTTCGTTCTAATCTTGATCATGCACGAAAATACCACGAAGAGAAAGAAGAAACGTTACATGTTCAAATGCGTACAAGCTGTGTCCGCGTCCATAAAAGATCGCGTTTGGATAATGAAAATTCGGCTCGGTTTGGACGAGTTCGCGTAATAAAAATGAACGCGTTGCGAGCAGGTAGCAGGCAGCGTTTGCGACTATTAGATCTCGTGGAACTTGTTTAAAGTTGGAATTCATTTTATAACGATGTCGAACAGGAAACTAGAAAACTCGTTTAAACGTCCACTCAAATATGCTCAGGCCTGATATCAACGAGCCGTGAAGCACGTTTTAGCGGGCAATAAGAATTAAGACGGCCATTACGCGACGAACAACAGCATTCCTCGTCGCGACTCTTGTTATGCACCTCGTACCATCTTTTTTTACACAGTCTACATATGTAACGACAAGGGGTTCGACAAATGGTAGAACATAAATGACTTGTGACACGCCTTTTCACTGCAATCGTACCTCTAGAATACCTTACTCCTACTAATGACTCTACGTCTTTTCGTTTTTTTTTTTCGTTGACCAATCTCCCCTCTATTCTTTTTCTTCTAGTGATGGTTTTGTCAGATTTACTGGCAGATATGTATATTATCCAATGAGACTTTTCTTAATTAACCTTTTTCCTACATTTGATTTCCTTGGAATATTAAATTTGTATACCAAATATCTATTTCTGTACGAAACTAGTATTAAAACAAGTTGCATTAAAGCAAATTGAATATACTCGAATTAGTATGTAAACGACGAAGTGGACACCATAGTTTTCCAACGAAATAGTTTTCACAGTCGCTATACTCTGTACGAACAATTGAATTAAACAAAATAAAAAAAGAAGTAGATACTTTTAGAAAACAGTCATGCACGACAGTTGACGCAAACTATTCGCAAGCGTGAAAAGATGTTAAGCAGCGCAAACGCTGAAGGGAGGCGCGCCGGAAGTGGCGGAAAACAGGAGGGGCAACGAAGCGTAAAAAATACACGTCTCAATCTGCATATTTATAGGCGCGGTTTCTGCCATTGCCAACATTGTTTCTCTTTTTCCCGTCGAGGAGCCGCGTGTATCTCTTCATAAATGAAGCCTTCCGGACGAGATGGCCGCGGACGAGTTTTACCTCGTGGAACGTCCCGATCGCTAAGCTAAATCGCTTAATCTGCGGACGATCTCCGACGTCGCCGGCTTCAACGCTGTCTCTCTGGTTTAGTATCGCTAGATGTCTACCGATACTGAGACCGATAGACGCGACCAATGGATGATGCTTTCGACGTGCCACGCCGATCGTCCCGGCAGATACCGTCTAAATTTCTCAAATTTCTTTCCTTTTTTTCTTTCGTTCGAGATCTTGACATCATTTTAAAGAAAGTACCTTCTCATATCCGTAACTTTTGTAAATTGTTGCGTTTATGATGTCTGTATATAAAGATGACGATCGATGTAAAAGCTGTCATTTTATTCGTTTAATTTCCTGGCATCTTTTTATCACATGTTGTTGAGCAAATATTCGCGACAAGACTGACACTTTGATAGCATCGAACGCACAATTTAGTTCTGGTACGAAACAGTGTAATTAAAAATTAGTTATCGCTAAGATTGCTACTCTGGTACCCGACCATCAAGCGTATTCATTTATATTTTCTCCAATACCGTGGAATAAATTTAAAGTTATGCTCAAGTATGTCACCTACTGGTTGGAAATTGCGCGAAACAAGAAAATTGCCAACTTTTTTCTCGCTATCTTGCAGAAATATCATTAATTCGCAGAAATTACAGGTTGTGAACAGTTTGCATGCTGTCTTTAACGGCAGGCCATATCCTCGCGGAGCGGTATCGCGTGGAAAATAAGATGTTCATGAATGGCTGGCGTCGTTGCCGATTCGATCCGCTCGGGCGGCTATTATCATTTATCGACTCGTGTCTTGCGACGTTGACTACGGGTACCAGTGGACTAATACGCCTGTCCGCTTACGTTTAAGCAACCGTTGAAAATGTCAAGCGCACCAGCGGCGCAACCATAATACGCACGGCTGCGCCCGGTTGCGATCGCGAAAACACCGGCAACGGTGATGTAACGACCTCTATTTGATTCGCACCGGTCGCGAGTTCCGCGAAAGTCTTTGATTCGTGTCGATCGCACGATACAATCTTTGAAGAGTGCCGCTAAATTACGAGGAATAGAAAGTTCTTGGGAATCGCGAAACGAGAAGAAGAAGGTGACTCTTGCGCATATAAATTGTAAATATTTATACGGATATAGGAAAATAAATAGTACTGTAAAAATAATCGAAAGAGTTATCTCATAAATAGATCATTATACAAAAAATCGGTATCTCGATCTGAGAGTGATGGAGGACTTGCGTATATGTAGATACCATCACAGTAACCACTCTTAATAAAAGAAAACGATTCCTCATCGAATGATATCTTTAAAAAGCAAACGCGCGACACGTACAGGTATTCCTCGCTGTAATTCGTTATCCGCTCGATACTCCTCGAAGTGAGCGCAAAGTAGCCTCCCACGGATACCACGATAACGCGTGTTAATTGCGACGCTAAAGGGAGCGACGTCCGCGAGGACGCCGCGCGTATAGAAAATATAATTAACCCGAGGCGAACGTTACTTGGCACTGCTGGTCGATCAGTTAAAGGTGAGAGACGGCCGCATTAAGTGGCAAGCGGCGTGATCGGGGGCCACGAAACGCAAATCGACGAGCGATGATAATCGCGCGAATAAGACGTCGGATGTTAGCCGGCCATCCGCGTTGTGTCTCCCCCTTGAACGGCCCTCGAGAACGCCAGAGGAGAGGAGAGATGCGTAGATCGTTTGGGTGGAGATGCGAGAGCAGCCGAAAGGGTTCGGACGCGAAACGGTGTGTGACAGCGTGTAATCTCGCCTCGGCTTCGAGCCTCGCCGAAATAACAGGTTCCTCTTTCCATCGTTCAACGCGATCTCTTCTTTCTTCCTTTCTCTTTCCTCTCTTCCTTTGCGTCTTCCTTGTACTTTCATTGCGTATGCTCCTCGTACTCGCCTTCGGAGGTTCCTTCGTGGCCACCCGCTTGCCCATCGAGCCTCAAACTTTTCTCATTTTCGCTCGTCGCACAAAGTTACGATTTCACGCCAGAGACATTATTGAGCCAGCAATGGCGACGTCGTTGTTGTCGTTCTCGTCGTCGTCGTCGTCGTCGATGCTCGGACTCCGTATCATCGTCGAGCGAGTCGAGAACCGGATCGCGTCCCTGATACGAACCGTAATAACGAGTTTATAAAAGTACACCGTCGCCCGTAACAGTCGCGAATTCCGAGCGACGGATCTCGTCTTCGAAATTACCGGAGTAGTCCTTACCGTATTTCCCCGATGATGGGGAAATGTGTCGATCGTAATTGTGAGTTATGGCCTAATCTGTGTCACTGTCATAGAGGCCATTGATAAACAGTCAATAGAGTTCCAAAATACATATACTATGCGTAATAGTGGAAAATTTCCAGCTGTTACACAGACTCAGAACAAGGTGTAACAAATTACATCCACTTTAGAACAGATATCAAGATACACATCATAGATACCAACGATCCTAGCGAGGACGCGTTTATTTGCGGAGTCATCGGTCCAACACCGCTATCACGACACTACCTATTCCTATGCCCAATTGTCAAGTGTGGCATATCGTTAGCGTGGCGAGATACCGAGAGCGAACCATGCATCAACGTCGTAAAACGCTTGGCACCGATACCGTTTCGTCTCCCCGCAGTAAAGGTTATTTCATCGATCCAAAATCTCGAATGAGACAGCAGCCAGCTGCTAAGCTGCACCCTGGCCATGTAGGAAGCCATACTTCACAGATCAATTTCCCCCGTTCAACGTTGAAACGAGACAACTACGATCTTACGCCTTCGTCGCCGCCCTCGTCTTGCCGCAAACGATCGAGTTGAAAAATGACGTTTCGCTCGGCGAAGCACGACGTCCAGAACTGAAACTGAAAGCTGTCCGGTGGTGAACGCGCGATCCGGTCGGTAGTCGAATCGGTAGCTTTCGGTTTGATCGTGACGTCGATCGGAAGTTGGCCACGGTTTTCTGGAGGTCCCCCGTCTTGCGTATCCCGGCATCGCGGAGGGACAAGTCCCTCCCGCCTGGTCTGTTTCACGACGACGACGATGATATCGCGGCCTGCCGATTCGCCTGAATACCGGGGAATCAATCACCGTGCCGATCGATGGGCACGATAACAGGTCGCCCTGGCCGCACGATCTAGATTTGCATCGGCGGGCCACGCCATTGAAATCATAATAATACCCCGATCCATTATTACGACCGGGCTCTGGGTACGAATACGAGATGCGGATGTCGTTTAGCGGTCGGCTTCTACCGAACGTACCGCCGCAGTAATTGATCCATCTTCGACTGTTGCCGGCCGATTAAGAGCCTCCGCAGTGAGGATCGCCACGAGATTCCCGCTGGTGGAATTCGAGGGAGGACAGTGGCGTCCATTGGCAACGAGATATAAAAGTTCGATGGTTAGTAATTGATGAATGCGAAACGAACGAATTCGAACATTAAATATTCTTATCGAGGGTGAGTTTCGGTTGCATAGTTGTGGGCGAGACGTTCACTTATTCCAACGATGGTTCAATTCAGATTCGATTTAAGAAACTTTTCTTGTACTCTTGGCTGAATTATTCTTAAAATCTATTTAATATGGACACCAACAGAGATGCCTGACTGTCTCTTAAAAATCTATTCGTTAGTAAGAGGCCATATAGTAAAAACGATCTATTTTCTTAACCGAAGAAGAGCCTATATGACATTGCTCGGTATATCTATTATTGTACCGATTACATATCTATTAAGTTCGGTAGCAATGAACAAGAATCTCCAGATCGATACGTTCAGTGAAAATGAGCGTAACTGGACAAGACGTGGATAAGTTCAGATAATCAACTCGAGTAGAACATCCGCCAGAAAATACCAGAGCGGACCGGTTCGAAGCTACGTTCTCTCCATTGACAGAAGTGCCGAATCATTCGAAGCTGCTCTACTGTCAACGTCGACCAGCGGTGCTATTCCTTGCTTTAGCGATACTTCGATATCTTACGCTCGATTAGGCGATCATTGTGATCGCTTAACCCTCACACTATATCCTTCACGCTTTTGAAAAGACCTACAAATATTTTTTAGGAGCCTACAGGTTTGAACGCTACTATGTAAAAATGAGTAACTGATCACTGATCGCAACAGCGTTGCTCCGACACGAAAAAAAGATATCCAAATGAATCTCTATCGAAGGAAAGTAACCATTTAAAACAAAGAAATAAGGAAATGTTAGAGGCAAAAAGGGATAAGCGTATTTTCGTAGCGATACTCGAAATCATTAAATAAGATTTACAGGAATACTTTGAACCTCAAGGTCAGCTTGCAGAAATCGTAGAAAGCGCTATCCGTAAGCCGGGGATGGCTCCTGGTGGCATTCGATACAGGCGAATAACGTCTTTAAACTCGTGGGCGCATTAGTTTTCCTGTCTTAGGAGAAACCTCGCCAGACATGCTCGACCGTCGGGTATTACTTTGACGACTGGGTGGTGGTTCTTATTTTACGTTGCGTTCATGGGATGGTGGCAGTTCCAGCGTTCAACCGTTGAATAACCGACGTCCATGGTGCCGTATGGTAATCGCCATTCGGATTCCTCACCACGGGTCGCTGGATCATTGCATTTCCTGGCAATAAATTCCGCGGCTGAAACTGCGCGTGATACGTACAAGCTTCCACCGAACGATGCATTTTGTACCGCCTAATCTATGGTAGCCGGTATAAAAAATCCGATGGAATCCCGACGAAATTTCCCTTGAACCCAGTCCAATATCCTCCATCGAGTCCCAGAATCTCCCCATCGTAGCCGATAAATGAACAACTGCGAAATCTTCGCGGAAGGAACTCGGTTTTACACGATACCGTGAAAGTGTTCCCATACCATGTTGTTCCAAAGCCGTAAAAATTGTCTTCCTAGTCACGAAACAGAAAACGTTCGAAAAGTTACCCGGTACACTAACAGCCGGTAATCTCTGATTTTCTCCCCGGCTCGCGGCGACGATACGGTTCGTCAGGTAATCAGCCACCGACCTTACGCTTGATTCGTTCCGACGGATTCGTGAACGTTCGTGTCTCGTCGCCTAGTTTACTCTCGTCATTGCGACCGGTCGAAGGAAGCTTATGAGCCGTAATCACAGGAGGGGTCGCCGGGCGTTACGAACAACCGCGCATCACGCGAGCGGCGAGCGAATCGAACGAAATCGTAACGAAACTTCGATGCCCGATAGTAGGAAACGAAGGGGGTCTAAGGATAACGAGAGAAGTGTACCGATGACGGAGACAACGGTAGCGTGTTCAGAGCGAGACGGTGACGAGAGAAACCGCAGCCTTTACGGTTGGGGGGGGGGAGGGGGGGGGGGGAGTAGTTTTGCTTCTCGAAGTCTCAGGGGCACACGAAGTAGAGAAAGAGCTGTACAAATATACGCGAGATAGAAAGAGAAAGGAGGATCTTTCCTGGTGGTTCAGCGGAGAGGGTGGGGGCAAGGTGGATCGTGGATTGAGTCATTATGCCTGCTCGGAGGAGACCACAGGCCTTGATGCGGGAACGGCTGCCATCGACTCGTGAAAGGAAACCGACCGGATGATTCAACGTATACAGACGGACAAAGTAGTCACGGAGGTTACTATACGCTGCACTCATCCTTTCCTCGTCCCTATTATTCTTCGTCTTCTTCATTGTCCGCCCCTTCCCGTACCTCCGTCCACTTCTTCGTCCTGTTTCGCTCGATCGTTCATAGATCGACCGCGGCGGAACTGGCTATAGTACGTTCATCAAGTTTGACTACGACGCGATGTGGACGAAGACGAGGATGATGATGTCGATCGAAGAGAGACGAAACAAGGACGATGTAGCCGATCGCGCGTTAGCTAATTCCCCTTCTCGGCTGGTTGTCCGTGTTTCTTAAGAAATTGATCGTTTCCCGTTTTTTCGCGGACGTTGATAAAGCGACTGGACTCGTTACCGGGGAAATTTATTAACGAGCTTCGATTGCTTTTCGAGATGCGTCGTACAGGGAGTGGATAGGGCCTCCCAATACGAAAGGAACGGGCATTTTTTTACCGAAAACATAATTAACGTAGTAATGGGAAATTTACACCAAAGTTTACTAATTAACGATGATACGTTATCGTAAAAATTGATTGATTGCCATTTTCTTTTTTTTTTTCTTTTTTCAAACATCGACGATAAAATCTCTTTCTTACCGCTTCCTTATACTTTTTGTATCGTGCGGCGCAATAAAAGCGACCTGACTAATTACGCGAAAGTTTGTTAACGGGTTTGATTCTTCTCCGTAATACGTTGCTTAATTAAACGGGTTGTAATATATGTTGGCTACGAGCGGAACGCTCCTTTGTTATCACTTGGTTAATTGGACTTTAGAGAAAATCGAGCAACACAGCTAGTCTTTTTTTCGTGGAGCAATAAAATCTCCTCGTATAGAATACATAAATGCATAAGTGCATTCTATTTCTTTACCGGATACGATATACTTCGTCTAAAAAAGTAATTTATACTGCCGATAATTTACACACACTTGTTCATGAAGTAAAAGATCTTTATTGCATTAAGCAATATTATAATAAGATAATTAAAATCAATTGAGCATTTTTGTATTCTTCTCAGATATTACCAAAATTCCTCCATAGGATAACAGTCCAACATTTAAAGGCAATAGACTTTTTTACGAATAAAACCAACATCGAAATATGTTTAAAAGGGCTATTGGGCTTGAATGTAACACAATATTATGAGTTTTGCGCAGATGCCATTATGACTAGCTAAGCCGGATTTTATCTCGCCAAGTCGGTGTAAACCAAACGAGTTGACAAGATCACGATTCATCGGAGAAAGAAAGATCGAGAGGCTCAACGACAAGTACAAACGAAATAAGAAACCCAAGATACCGAAGGAAACAGAAAAGTCCTTACCTGATAACAGGTGATCGATTACCTGATTCTCAAAGAGAAAAGAGAGAACGTCCGAGGATCTTTTGACAAGTCACTTTGGTCCACATCGGGCAACCTTCTTTCGCTGAATCGTTCCCATCGCTTCTGGCCGATACCAATCTCGCTAATATATCGTCGAGTCCACAAACAACAAAATGAAATGCATATTTCGGTGGATCGCGTGTCCCTCCGTTCCCGCTCATTTATTTTCCCCTTTCTTTCCCTTCGTGTTTACCTGCATTTTAAAATACGTGGCAAGATAACCCGCGCGTCCCAGAATTTATACACTTTCTCCAAATTCCGTGTAAAAAGGCCAACCTTCCGTTCCGCGAATAGGTGCGAGCCGCGTGATTAAAGTCACACGGAATTTCTCGCGAACTTTTTTCCTCTCGAGCAGCCAATATGCCACGCACGCGAGCCGAGAACGAGGTGCCGGTGAAAAAAATTTCTCTGCTACGCAAATTACCTCGGTGGTAACGCGGTGAAAAACGCGGCTGGAGGAGGAAAAAGACAGCCGGTTGAAACGCACACGAAAGACTTCATCAACACCCTTCATAACGCGAGGGAGTTGCGTGGCGTCAGGGCACGCGTGGGGTCGCGCGCAGCGAACCAGCGGGAGACCGTAATTTGCTATGTAATTCGTCGATGAACAGCACACTTTCACGGGCATCGCGACCGCTCTACTTGTCATTCGTGCAACTGTACATTGTCATTACGTCGTATGGTTATACGCGGCAACGGAACAGGTCCTCCGGAGTAATATCACGATACACGCCTGTTCAACAATCATCTTTTTTGTATCGCTTAAATCCTGTTTTTAGGATTTTGCACGCGTTACTGGACCGACGCGTATAATCTCGGATAAAGAGTAGTGATGTACACACTATATCGTGCGACTGGTCCTCGAATAATTTAGAAATATAGATGAAAGCTAATAGCGTAGGTATTCCTGAATAAAACATATTGATCTCAATTTCGAAGCAACGAAACGACATGTCAATCCGTGCGCCGAAAGAGATTTCAATGCTGGAGACTTCGACGCGCGCATAAGCGGTTTCGTTGGGTGAATACATTGGCATTGGAAGATAATCGTGTCATTTTTACTCAAAATAATTGATTTGTGATTTTCGTTAATTTGTCTCTCGGAAGTTATCGGTTTCAATGTATATTTAGTCTACCCTTTCGTTCGTTAAATAAACAAAAAAATTTATAATTCAAGATAAAATCCTTCTACGATCTTCGATATTAATTCCAACTCAAGATACTCTTATTTCACCTAAATATTCTTTAATTTTTAAACAAATTGTTTTTGCTAATGTATCTAATGTCTCATTTTTAAAAATATTGTCTATGTGAACAGAAGTATTTTATACGTCTTAAAAAGTGTAATTGAACAACGAAAAATGCCAACGCACCCTTTGTATCATGATATCGGCCTGCTTTCTCAATGGCCGACAATTAAACCAAATCGGTGCTCGTGGCTACGGGAGGAGGAGAAGGAGGAGGAGTGACATGTCACGATCGCGTTTGCGCCCTTCCGAACATCGGAATTGAAGAATTTACGAGGTCGGCCCGACCGTGAGCATGCCTTTACGCCGCGCCTTCCCGATTCATCCGTTGGTTCCCTTAACGGCATCGCCACGTATCTACGGTCGGTCTCCCTCGTGAATTTCGTGGCACCACGTCGACGCTCCTCTCGTCTCGTTTCGTCCATCCGTCCGCTCTCGTCCATTCCGTCCGGCGTTACCGCGTGGATTCAATGTCCATGCAAAGTAAACGGCGGCCTCGAGAACGGCTGTCAATTATCTGTTATATACGGCCGTAGCCCTCGAACCCATTCTTAACGACTCCTTAAACTTAGGCCACAAAGAGAGACCAGCCCTACTCTCTTTCTTCTTTTCTCATTCTGCATCGTGTCCGAAAACTTGAAGGAATGGGCAAAGGCGTTCCTTCGACAACGACGAAGACGACGACGGTGACGGTGACGGTGACGACGACGACGGTGACGGTGACGGTGACGGTGACGGTGACGGTGACGGTGACGGTGACGGTGACGACGACGACGACGACGACGACAAGGACGAAGGAACAATAGAACGAACGAACGCGTACACGAGCAGGACGAAATTGAAGAGGAGGAAGGACCGGCTGCGAGACAGAAAGGGGGTAAGGTAGACGCGGTTTCCGGGAATCGTTTGGTATTCCAACGCTACCGCCACTCGCGGCACCTTCCTCGTTCAAACTGCGGACGGATTCCACCAGGACTTCGTCCAACAGCTCGGTACAGGGACGATCGGCTCTATAGCAGCGCCGCGAAGTGTGTCAGAATTGCAAATGGACAGCGCGGCACCCGACGAAACACAGGGATCAACGAGGGCTCAGGTAAGAGGGCGCGAATTCCACCGTGTAATTCTCTAAGATGGATTCGAGAACCGAGATCGAAGGAATTCGTGCGGTTCCGTTCCAGGTGGGGGGCTAATGGTCCCGTGGAAGGGTACGGGTAGAGCGACGCGCTCCGTCGACACTGAGAAAGGATCGTTCCAATTTTACGAGGGAGTCATTCCCTTTGTCCCACAAGGAAGGGGAGGGACCGTATCTTTTTCTAGGGCGTGTTTGTTTTACGACATGGAAGGATGAAACCTTTGTCACACCGGAAAATTTCCAGTTCCAGCTTTCGGCTCGGTAACAATAACAATTTTCGACCATACCGACGCACACGGTTGGGGCAACGATTACAAAGTCATAATGGACTAACATCAACGACGATCGCGCCACCCGTCCCTAAGGCGAGAGGCTAACGAATCTCTTAGCGAGTGGTTGCCGGTACGCGTTCCGAACGAATGATCCTCTGAAAAGAATGTTGAGGTTAACAGGCACGAGGCGCATCATCTCCAGGCTCGTAAACGCCAACACCTCGTAATTATAACGATACGTTTCGTTCGAAAACGTAACGAGGAAACCGAGGACGGAGAATGGAGGAGCCACGAGAGAAGCTCGTGGCTGCAACACTTCCAACACTCGTCGGCTCGTTACGGTGATAGCTAAGGATCGCAAATCAATCAAACCTATCCCGCAAGACCTTTCTCCGAACGAGTTAATTGACCGTTCAGTGACAGGGATCGTATTCTAGCCTCGTTCCGTTCCGATTTGTTAACTTGTAACTGTGCACACAACGGAAGATAGGTTACGTTCACTCACCGAGTTCAGACTGTCCCCGTCAAGCTTCTGGAGAACCTTGCACGATTTGGTTAGACGATTTGTTCTTGCTCACATTAATCTCGCCTGATTTTCCGGTTTAATTAATTGAGTGAACTGCCTTACGTAAAAACACACGTTCCTTGGAATACATAAACGCGATGCGAACTATGCGCTTTCGAACAAATACGAACAGGAATACGAGAAATTTTTCAAAACGTACATATACCGATCTGATCAAATGGCAGACACAGATGTTCGATTATTTCTTTCCGACGTATACATGGCGTAAATTAAAATTTTCCTCTGGCAATGCTATACAGATACATGTGCTCTAAAGCTGTTTCAACCGAGGAAAGAATAAAATATTCCTGAACCATAACGCCAGAGTAAAAAGGGTTCGCTGATGTGATGAAATTCAGAAGTGCAATACTTCTATACGCTGTGCACGTATCCAATAAAATTATTTTAAATGGCTATGAGCGCAATTTACGTGAACCACAGGGAAGGGATATATTATTCAGATTCATATATTATACTGCAATCTTCAAAGTAATATTCTCAGCGTGCGGCGCAGCGCGATCAAAATTCCACAGGAATTTATCCACTGGGCAAGTCTCGGGGCCGTGCGCTCCGAGGGTCGCGTTTTTCGAACGAGGCGTGATTGAAAGCGCCCGAAGCGTGGAATACGCGGCGATTCGTCGGAGACGCGTCACCGTGAGTATAATGGCTTATTAACAAAGCGTTGCCGAGGCGCGCGAGGAAGTGACAGAGCGAGTCTCTCAGGCTTTTCTCAGCCGAACGGTGAGGAGAGAAAAAGATCGTGAACAGCGAGTGCATCGGAGGAGGGAGATGAAATCCTGATGCCAGGGGTCCAGTCACGGGTTCCGTCGACGCCTTTGAGAGAAGGGTCTTGACACAACGGGGCTTTAATTACGCCGATATCACGGTAATTAAGCCGATCGATACGTCCCATTGTGCGAGGGCCGCGGGGCTCCATCGACGGTGAGGCCCATCCATAATCACGGTCATGGACCCCCTTCGTCCGGCACAAAAGCACCCCGGCCCATGGGACACTCCGGGATGCCCCGATCCGTTGCCTGTTACTTTTTTTTTTTTTATAGGGAAACCGCGTGAAAGCCGGGAACAAAAATTGACGCGATCCACCATATGATACGATTCGTTTAATTAAAACACGCGCAAAATGTAATCCCCTTTGAGTTGTTCGAGTTCGTGGTTGAATCTCGCCTCTTTGTGGCAAGACATCGTCGACGAATCGTCGGAGGTTCGGAGTAATGACACGACACGATCGAACGTGAAATTTCTAACCGTTTTGGATTAATTTAGCAACCCTTAGATCCGCACGAAAGTAAAACGAGGCGGGTTATTTGAAATTACTGCCACGATTTACTCGAGATTAATCCCGGTTCTTCGTTGCGTCGATCATTCCTTGCTATGATCATAGACAATTATCTCTAGCTGGGACGCGCACACGGGCTGTGACGAATATAAATATGCTCCTTTTAATTCCTCGTCGATGAAAGAAGTATATAGCATCGAGACTGGTATTTCTTCGACTCGAGGGAAATCGTGCGTGAAATTCGTGGCTCGGGGCGGCCACGGTCTTGTGCCATATAATCCGCTAGTCCTGATAATACTAACTAAAGCGTGCCCGCTTTTCGCTCGATCGGAAGATTGTCGATCTCCATTCGTTGCATTAATTGAGAAGAGACTGCGCTATAATCATCTGCACGATATTGTCCCATAATGCGCGTCAACTTGCGTATCCTACCGATTGAAATAAAATCCAGCTTCCAGATAATATGGCCGCTTGCACATCTAACTTTCGTCTTTCACTAGAGGCAACCCTGTGTCTCGATAATGTACAATAGCTTTCGAACACAGTGAGTTTTATGTTAAAGTATACGCCTTGATAATGATTTTTAAATACCCGATCTATTCAATCTTTATCCTTAAACGAATCAATAAAAAGAAGTTGCCTCGTATCCCCCCACGATTACGATCCATCGATAGGCATTCGAACGATGGAACGCATATAATATTTCGGATCGTGCACTATCACCATTCCTTTGTACGCTGCCCCAATTACACGGAATGCATCTAAGCCCAAGTTATTCGGTCGATGATGAACGCACGAACGCTTTGTCACTGTTTATCCGTCGCGTAAAACCTTCGAACCGGACGAGACTCGAGACGAAAGGATGAAGATTTGTTTGCGACCACCCGCACTGTTTTCTCTGTTTGTCGTAGGGGTTAGGGACAACCAAGAGTTCTCTGCAAACTGTTCTTCTTTCTCCCTCGTCCCGATTGTTTCGGAGAACGAATCGACCAGCCGAACGATACACATTTTACCTGCTATTTGCACCGGTGTTTCGCGAAACACGAACGGAAGTGGATCATCAGATTGTTCACCGCGATCTCCCGCTCTCCACCTTCCCGGACAGATGTACGTATATACCTCCTCCAATTTCGAAAAGTAATGTTTCCATCACAGCTTCATTATCCGTGTTTATCCGGAACTGCTCGCGTGATCCACCTTGGTAAAACAGAGTCGTTCTTTCGTGGCTTATATACGTTCGGAAATAATGACTACTTCCTGAATGGTTTCAGAGGGTGAGAGAGAGAGAGAGAGAGAGAGAGAGAGAGAGAGAGAGAGAGAGAAAGGGAGAGAGAGAGAGAGACAGACGGACAGACAGGCAGACAGACAAACAGAGAGACAGAGGGAGAGGTAATAATGTATACTCGAAAGATTCGTTCGATTGCACTGCAAATGGATATCTTTTTCTCGCGAGCGTTTCGTCATGATCATCGTCTTATAGCAGTGTATATCTATACTTTGCAGGTGACGGTCGCCAGCACGAGCACGCCAAGCACGAACACGGTTCATCCCAGCGTGAACGACATGGACTGGTTCGCCGGTGTGGCCGAGGAGGAACTGTTGTATTATACAGGCGTCGGAAACGACGTCGATTCACTTTGGGCTGTGATCGGGAGCTTCGTTCCACCGCCGCCTAGACCGCCTTATTTACCAGAGGAGGGTGTTACCACCGACGGACTTACCACCTGTGATTTGTGCTCGTGGGCGTGGAGGAACGACAGGCATTCTTTTTCTCTCGACGGCACTCTCGGTAAGCGCTACTGTCACCTTCGATTCCCTTTTCTCGTAAACTCCCCCTCACCGCAGACACGGCACGAATCCGTTTGCTGGAAGAAATTAAACATCATCTCCTTGATCGGGTCGAATCGAAAACGTTTCCTTGGATATTTTTCTTCGACGACGAATATTTGCAAGACGAGGTTTCTTGTATCCCTTTCAGGCTCCGTTCGTCCTTGTCAGCACTTCAACCAGACCTCTCTCGAAAAGGGTTGGGAAGTGGGTTGTTGGTAGCAATATTTAAGGAGCGCGTTATTCCTTCCGTACATACTCGAGCGCATTTGTGGCGTGTTGGCCGGGCAAACAGCTTTTCCAGTATACTTTAGAACACTTCAAGCGAAAAGCTTTGCTCCGTTGTTGGCGTGTTTGAGGAATTTTCGTCGAGGACGATGGGCCGGGCCAGCAGCATACTCTCACGCATTTTTGCGACCATTTATTACACGATGCAACGATACACAACGACTAAGGAAATGACGGCTATTATCGGTGTTCCAGCGTAGCAACGCGAGCGTGGTTCTTTTCTGTTCTTTTTTTTTTTGTACCCAAAAAAAGGGCGAAGCGATTTTATTACAACGAGACCTTCGCAGTCAATGGTTATGCAGCAGAGGATACAATCGCAATGCGGTTACAAACCGAACTGCTATTAGCAGCAAACGAGGTGAGCATCTCGAGTCAGCCTATTAGGATTTAATGTTGGATAATAGAGCGTTGGGATATGCATGCGCTCCTCGAAAGTAAATATTAAATAACCATGGAAGTGTTGACCATCTGGGTGTTCATAAAGTTTCGGGGGTGACCAAAAAAAATGTGCAATTACGGAGTACCTTCGTGCGGCCAACCACGTATAACGACGGCGTGGAACATTAACGTCACGTGTAGCCCGAAGCCGTTGACGATGTCATAATCGATAGAACGAAACTGGTCGAGACGCCAAAGGGAAACGAACACGCAAGGTGTACGCGTCTTTCAGCGTATGGGGTCCACGGGGTGAAAGGTCGGCGGTTGGGTTCACCATGGGAGGCCCGACGCGCGTTCGTGCCTGTAAAACTCTCACACGGTTCCTCCTCTCTCCCTCCCTCCTCCACAGCCCAACCCTCGCATTCGACTCGCGCTAATTCTCGTGACGGACAAATTAAGACGGATAATTCAAGAGTTCGCCCTCGCTTGGCCCGACCTCCACATCCGGTTGAGGCGTTTCGACCAATCAGAGGGTCGACGCGACCACTCCTATATGACTCTCCCTTCGGCGGTCGCATTTACAATCACATTTTCTTTCCCTAACGCTTTGGTTACCTTAGAAAATTTGATCGAAAAGCTGCGATGCGACAGAAATGCGAAGCTTTCTTTGATCATAAAACGAGTGAGAAGCGCAAGAACGCGATTCCAGTTTACAAACAATGTTCGAGGCTACTGGAACAAGTTCACTGTTGATATGGCATTCGGTTACATCAAGCACAACGATCGATTGAAATCGGATGTCAAAAGCATTAGGGCTAGGATGTAAACGAACCGAGCGGTCCGAGGGACCATCAAAATTTTATCGACCAGTGCTCGAGCAGCACTTAAAATTGAAATGAAACTGATTGAAAGAGGTTTTCGACGGAGGCCGTGCTGTACATTTGGTCGAAAGAATTCGCCCAATCAGAAAGCCCGCTCTCCCCTGGAGGACTGCGAGATTCGCACGTACCCGACCGAAACATGCATAGGTACATAACTTTCCGTAGCGTGGCAGGGTGCCCCACCTCTGTTCCGGGGCCCGGTTCGACGCAGCCGCCCTCCTCCTTGTTTCAGACCCTGCGGGTCCCATCGTTCCAGGCACGCATTATCGCCATTACCATGAATTCCAGCAGTTATTACGCCTCTGTTGCGCCGCCACAAAAATGGCGACCCGATGCATCCTACCGTGACAATTAACGCAGACCACGGTCATTTCGTTTTTCAGTCGTCTCTCGTACGATATTTATTCCACCTTCTGTCGACGCGGTGCATCGAGGAACCGTACGGCCCTTGGTGAACACCACGAGCGCTCGTAAATCCACGAAAGGTCGCCCGAAGGCTGCCGAACGAAATGTCGAACCAAATTACCCGCTGGTGGAAATTGAAACTTGTACACCACCGTCAAAAGAAGAGTGTCTCTCGAGAATGATGGATCACTAATAAAAATCCTTAACTCTTTCAACGTGAATACGGTACACGAGCGTTCGGATTGACGTTGCTTAGTTCCGAGATGCCGAATGATTACATGCGTTAGCACGGTGAACGATTTCTTCGAAACTAATAAATGGCATCGATTTCTTTTCATAGCATTGAGATGGTATCATCAACGTGACGAATATCACTAAAATCAGGATAATAAGATTCACGGCTGGATGCCGGTATCTCGGCCGAAACCACTGCAATTATTCCGCGAAAAAAGGGTGAGGTATACCGAGAGAAAGGCGGCCTCTCGAGGGGGTGGCGGGGGAGAGCTGTTTAAACCCCGCCGGCTCCGCGATGGGATAATCATCGCGTCACTTCGCATCTTCCGCGACGTAATAATTACGAGATCGCGCCTCCAACTCGAGCGTTGGTATTTGTGTACCTACGAGACCGCGAACTGGTGGCGTGGAGTTGCGTGAAGGACGAGAAGACGGAAAGCCGACAAAGGACGGACTTAATTCGAGCTCTCGAGTTTCTTTTCGAAGTTGGGTCTCGGGAGGCCGCGTGCGATTCCGCGTCAATTCATATGGCGAACGCGCGTTGTCCGCTTACGTATTCAAAAATCATCTCTTAAATCCGTTATCGCGTTCTTCTTTATTACTTCTGGAGCGCGAAACAATTTTTCAGAGCACCAGCCACGCGAGGTACATAATAATAAACATGGATTAATATTTCCCTTGACTCAAGAACTCTGTAAATTACTCCGGTGAGAATGACAGCAGCAATCACGAAACATCGCGGGGGACAATTAAATACGTATAGAACGTTCGGTGATTGGTTGTTCGGCCCGATACGACGCGTTCCCATCGTGGATCGCCGCCATGGATTTTAACCGATTTCAAAGACGGAACGAGATCCGAAGTGCCGACAAGAACGAAGACGCGCGGTAACGCGATGGTGAAACCTTACCTTTGTGTCGCGACAGCAATCTGCAGGAAGACGAAATCGCTCCTCGTGATACTCCATTTGGAACGCAACCGAACGTGTACGTAGAAATCGTCGAGCTAATCACGCGGTGCCGCTTGAAATGATCCACGCGGACTGCCAATTAGACGAGGATGTTGCAGCGCTGATTGTACTCTAGTACACGTTGAACGAGTCTTCTGGAGCGTGCAAAACCGCGGGACAACTTCATCCGCTGGGTGCGAGTGGTATTTATCGACGCGGCGAATGGTCGACACGGCGTGGTCTGGTTTAATCGGCCGCTCGTTAGGATATCCACAGCGTTTCGCGAAAGCACGCCCGTCTCCTCGCCTGAGTCATCCTTTTAATTCGCGTTACGCGCCCCCGGCTACGTATATTCGTATTGGGCCGATGTTATCTCGCGTTGCGTATGCCATACATATACATATATGCCTGGGCTCGGGATACTTAACGAGGTCCCTTCTCGTTGCTCGTCCCATCAGCAGTTCTCTTTGAATGCTGCGCCATCACGCCCTTTGGTTCGTCTCTCCCACTCTTCTCATTGAAATTACGTTTGATTATATTTACAGCTACCGTTATACATTTTCTAAAGTATATTTATAATACACATTTCGACCATTTTAATGTCGATGTTCTCCAATCTCCAGAGGAAAACGAAAATTATGTGTAACAATGGCAACATTTTCACGCACTTTAGTTTCAAGGAAAACTACTCATCAAGGTAAATCCTTAAAAAACTTTCTTCAAATTTCATCTTTGAAAATTTCGACACTGTATGTTTCAACGATAGATTATCAATTAACTTTTCACTCCTTGAACTCCACTACTCGGTCAATCGATTGAAGTGTAAGCGAGTCTGACCGCAGCGACTTCGTTTTTGCGCAAACAAGTTTGAACAATAAATCGTGCTGGGGAGAGGGCCGAGAAAGACTTCCGTTTAATTGAGCCCCGCATCTAATCGAGGAATCCGTTGGTCGTCGCGGTCCTTTTCCACCCGTGGCCACGGCGTCGCATGTTCGGCCCGTCGAGGAAAAAACGAGGAACAGGCTGGTTCGCGCCCGCAAAGTGCGAGCACCAGAAGGATGCAAACGAGAGTGGGTCCCCTTTCGTGCGACCGCACAATTTTCAGGACGTCCCCTCTCGGGCGCACCGCACTTTTATATGCTCCTTCCCCGGAGCCGCGTACTTTTAATCTTAGAGGCAATCTCGCCCACGTAGATTTATTGGCAGCGGTTCCATCCGCGCTGCAGGACTACCGTGCGCTTCTGCGCGGAGCCAGTCTCCTCCAACCGCTGCCCTTTAATTGCGTGCACCCCGATTTCGCTTACAGTTAATCCGCACTGACCGCCGAGGAATTGTTCTCCGCACATCGCAGAAATAAAGGAACGCGACGTTTTAGGTAAAAAGGGTTTACGTTTCGATATCGAGGCAAATAAAGTTTATTACTCCCGCTGGGGAATTTATTACTCCTAGCTTACGAAATCTATTAGTCAGCAGAGCGTATCGGAGTTTATAAAGAGACTTGAGACGTCGAGAACAAGGCCGTCCCGATAGCGGCAACGCGAACGTGTCATTTCCCTAACTAACGAATAAAAAGTGTGCAACCTGCTGTCCAGCAGGTGACGCGGGAACGATAAAAAAATTGCGAAATTATATTTGCATGATAAATTGAAACAGATCAAATTAATTAACCGCGTCGAGTGTTAACAGCATACAAACAAACGGCTCATAGATACGCTCGAATGAATCATTAATCCGCGTAAAAGCGATCGCGCTGCAACGACCTGTTCAGTGTCGTGTATGAAATGCGTGGATCGGTAAATGCAGCGTCGATACAGCCACTGACATAATCAGATCGTGTATCATCGTAGCCAAGGACTAATTTCTCGGGCGACGTGTTATCAAATCATACCAAGATAGGCATTGCTATGAATTATACATATAATAGTACACGATAACCGGGACACGTTAATTATCATATCCGAGTAGCTGAGCGTTCGTTAAGCATGAGAACAGTGCGCGACGCTCGTAATTCTTAACAGTCACTGGACCAAACAAAAGCGTTCAGCTAATGATCCCTTTCATGCGAAGAATTACGTGCTTGAAAAGTGGCCGCAGAAAGTTTGTAATTTTCAGATTACGTGCAACTAACAAGTCCATTATTGCATTCAAACAAATGAACTTTTCAAGATATTAGATGTGACGCGTTTACTACTCACTACTTTAACGATGATTTCCATACTCTTTATGTAGAATCCTTGCACGATTGCTGCGAATAAATAATACGCAATTGAGGTTTGGCGATTATCCTCGAAAGTTATTCCTGGCTTCTAGCCAACGACCGCAGGTGCGTCTTTCAGGTTATCTACTCTCTCGCGATAATAGCACACCGCTATACGCGTTTATATTATATTTACGTCGATAGCACTTAACGCAGAAGAGGCTTTCCAAAGAAGTTGTAACTTTAACGCGCAACTATCGGATAGATAGCAAAAGCAGCTCGAAATGTTATATGCAAATTCCACTCGACATTCGAGCTTCGAGGAAGCACTAACTATGCTCGGTGATACTACACAAGTAATAAGTAGCGCTTAGCGAGTTACGACCCTTTAAACCCCTGCCCTTCGACTTAATTTCAAGCGTCGGAATAGTCGTTCCTCGAAGACAACGTTATTTCCAACGCTTTTCTTGAAAACGCAGGTGTCTCCGTCCGAATGGCTGCAACGGCCATTCCACCGAACCGATAATAGAGCGCCGCGGATACTTAAAAGTTCTCACGAGGATCGCACTTAACAAGCTTTCTTTCCGCTCGTATCCCTCTGGCTACGACGATATCGACACACCGACCTACGCGATTCACCAGCGGAATTTCAGGTAATTAAGATTACAAGCTGCGTCGATTATCCGGAGACAGGCTGTCGCGTGTTTCCCGACTGGCCAGCATGGTCCTCTCTGCGTCCCTTATCTTCGCCACTTACCGAACTATGCTGCACTTGGCCGTGTTATCTCGCAAACACGGACCATCCTCCCGGTTCCGGAAACATCCACGGTCCACGTGTATGCACACGTATATTGTTTCTCTCCTCCTTTCTCTCTCTCTCTCTCTCTCTCTCTCTCTCTCCTCTTTTTCTCACTTTCCTCCTAAATAATTTTCGTCCCACTGACACGCACACGTGTGAACATCTTCGCGCGTGTACACATCCACACGGATCGTTTAAGATTTCCCGCCATTGGAGGGATAGCCGAGAAGTAGCCTTCGTTATTTATCACTCGTTTTTTCGCTTATCTTGTTTCACGCGACGGACGCGCTCACGAAGAGGAGAAAGAGTTGTTAACAGCCGAGGTTGTATCGCTACATTAGAAGCGATAGAAATACCACCGCGTCCGCGGCAAATCGACGGGACAGCTCGCTCAGATCGGTTCCTCCGAATGGTAGCGATCTACTCTTCCTTTTCTCGCCTGTAATCTACGTTTGCCTGACCAATTATCGTCGATTCGAGTGTGTTTTTCTATACGTTCCTTCTCTTACTAATACACCCACGGTCACAAACGGTTCACCTGTACTCGGTACAGTGGTACGTATATCATATATATGATATACTGATAGGTTTTTTTGAATACCTTGTATATCTTTTAATTCCTGTTTTTAAATTCATCGTCGTTTCTGATATTGAATAGAAAGAAAAATATTGACGTAGTTCGCAGTAATGTACTTCCAACTTGAACAATGGCATTTTCAGGAGCAGTTGTCGGTTTGTTCCGAGTTTTCTTCGCTCGTTATGAAATTGGAATAACACGCGGAAACGGGCCGTCAAACGACACAGCCACCGAGACAATGAAGCCATCAAGCTATAATTGCCGTTCCAGTAGCTACCAGCGGTCGTGTTCGTCAGAAACGATAATACCCTCTTTGTTTTTGTTCCGGCCTCTTTCCGTGCAACTATTGTCGATTACGCTCGACTCTCCACGAACGGGAAGAAGTACCTCTGCGTCGACTAGGACGAGGTAAGCCTCTCCACTCGACTCTATCCGTACAGTTTTACTGGACGCCAACACGAGGAACTGGCGTTGACGTCTGCCAACTAGCTCGTCGCTGATCCCATCATGGGTTCACGTACAGTCGACGTCGAGTGTGAATGAGTCCGTTAACTGGATGTCGGATCGCGTGGTCTCGAGGAATCATTTTTTAGAAAACGTTCAGTAAAACCCTCTTCCTCCTTTGGAACTTTCGACACCGGTCGTTCGAACCGGCTGGAAGCAAACATTCGTGGGATCCAATCGAAATCGTCGAATGTATTACGCTAAGTTTCAGATGCGACGTATTTCTTATTTTTATTTGCAAACTGCCTCGATGATTGGAGAGACTGTTATGTTGAACGGCAAACATGATACTTCTAATGTCGATTTTACCCAGACGGGTAGACATCGATAGATGACATCGACCCATGCGATATTTGCTGACTTATTCGATAACTCATAATGGTGACAACCTCAGTACCATTGACATCGCGTTGAAACGAATAGATGAAAACGATAAACGTGTCTCTTTGACCTTCTTCTTATTCCAGAGTTAGATATTTAACTTCCTCCGTACATACTTCCTCTATTATTGCAGTACATCTACGCAGATTATTCTGCATAATCCTTCGAAATTTTACACTTGTAGAAACTGCAGTCATTTCTAAGCATAAATACACATAAGGAATCCCACGCCAAGTTCTTCGAACGAATGATGAGAATAAAGGAAAACTGTGCGTTCAATGACAGATTGTGGCGCACAGCGGTCGTTCTGAATCGAAAATAACACAGGAACTGGCCGCCTTCATTCTTGATTCTAAACGGAGCAACGCTTTCATCCGTCCGGTGCGTTCACTGTCAATTCGGCTGTCTCCTTGGCCACACCTTCGCAGGCAGACAGACAGAGTCGAAGCGTGTGGAAATAGCGAGACGTCCCAGTGAACTTCAGATGAGATGACGGATAAATCTCGACCGATCGATCGTTCATCTAGTGATGGATCTGTTCTCGGTTTTTCTTTCATTCCGTTTCTCTGCTCTCCACCCCTGGTTTCGCGCGTATTGTACACCTCGGATACATTTTCAATCACGATCTACGAACGATGGCGCCGGACAGCTTTATCTCGATTACAAGTTGCGAGATATGGCAATAGAGTCGGCTGTGAAAGCAATATAATTCTATCGCAGCCGGTCCAGATGGATAATGACCGCGTTACGATACAGTAATGCTGCCATTAATGCGCGCGGTGATTGTAGATTAATATGATTTAACGGAGCGTGCAGTTACTTAGTTACTCCGCCTCGAGCACAAAGTCGAGAGATTCTTCACTTTCTTGTCCGCCTACCTCTTGTAAAATTCCTAGCATTATCGTAAACTTGACCATCTATGAGTTACACCGATCTCGATAACATTTCGAACTCGTTGGCATAATATTAAGAATCCGTGAAATTCATGCTGGCTTAATCGCCGATGGCAATTGTCCGTTAAATGAGTAATCCGGTTTTCGTTTCCTCGAAAACGTCGAACAATGACTGATCGTCGCGAAACTCGAATGCAAACATGGGGCTCTCATCATCCCGTCCTCGATTAACTCGTCCGAGCGCGTCGGGGGTAGCGGCCGACACAGCGAGATGATATACGTGTCGTTAATGTAACTGTTACATCATGGATCGTTTGAAGAAAGTCTGGTACGTGAATTACGATGTGTCCCGTCTCGGGTAAGCGTGACCGCCCTGATACCGCAGGGTGCAATCGTGTGGGAATCGGTGACTCCTAATTTCTCGAAATGCCTACCGGTTCGGCTGTATTGTTGCTAGTATTATCAAACCGCTGTGAAAGCGGCGCTATAAACACCCAAGTTAATGGTTTCGTCTCGGAGCAAACGGGATGCATTTCGGTAATTAACTTCGTCACGTTCGAGCATTCTTTACGCGTTCCTCGTTTAACCCGCCCTTTGAGTGGTCACTAAAACAGCCAGACGTCGGAGAAACGTTCATTGGTTTTTACGAGTTAAACTGGCTGTCGCTGTTGTAAATGGTTTGGAGGTACAAGCTTTTAAATTCGTCTTGGGATTTAATAATAATCACTGCACTTTACATATTCCATTTCGTTGTTAATGACAGCAATGGAACTAAAAAGAAATTCTCAAAACGGTCCATGAATGGTGTTCAATATATTATACAATATAACGATTCTTAAAACCGTATCGAAGTAAATTTACGTCCTACGAATTGAAGCAGAGAAAATACCAATGACGATAAAAGACGCGGGAATAGGAAGGCTGGACGTGGCCTGAGCAACAGGGTCGTATTAGAGTATCGTAAACCGCGAAACAAAATGGACGACGCGAAGGGTAGGCACAAAGGAAAGCAAACCGACGGAACTACAATTTTTCTGATCGTCGTGAAACTATCGTCGTAAATCCTAAGAAACATTCGTCAGTCGTTTTCAGAACACGATCTATTTACACGGGCGTTTAGGAGCTGAACATCGGGTTTAAATATCTTTTGACAACCAAATAGCCGGATACACGATGGTGGCTACTAGGGAGACATCCCTGGAGACTCTTTGGACATTCTTGCACTGCCGGCCACGAACCGCTGGAGCTCGTAAACGGCCGAGTGAAAGTGATTTGCCGTCGAGACGTGTATTTCTTTTTTAATCGTGCCTGTCCATCTCGAAAAATTCGATCGTAAATAAAGAACTAATTGAATTCCATAACGACAGCGTAAAAAACAAAGCTGTTCCGTCAGAGCCAATTAACTTATATGGACTAATTCCGTTTCTTTTATTATTACTTTAGCCGATGTTACAGCACGTGAAAAGAAAAGTAGAGGAAAAGAATAAAATTAGAGTTGATTTTATACATATTTTGGAAATTTAAATAACTTAAATTGCTTAAAGTGTACGTGATCGATTGAGCCGGATCTGTAAGGAGGGCTTCATGAATCAACCATTCCTGGAAATAATGCTAACCGCATCGCTATTGAGACATTAAGATCTGCGGTTGCTTAATTGCTTAGGTATATACTTGCGGTTCCCATGATTTATCCTGCGCGACTGTCTTCAGCTGGTAGCAGTAACCGTGGTAACCAATGAGGATAAAGTCGTGAATATATAATGAAATGGACGAAGCCGCAAGTATATTGAGCCATCACGTAGACGAGCCGTCTGATTGAACGACACTCTTAAAATCCTCGGCCGCGCGCGTCTTTTATTTACGGCCGTTCTTTCCCACTAATTTCTTGAATAATCGGACAAAATTTAGTGTCACCTTTTAAGGCGTGCTGCCTGTAAGCGCTGTAGCACGATGATCAAACGTATCTCGTTAACAAGATCCCTCAACCATTTTTTTCGGACGAGTATATGATGTTTCCCCGGACTTTTTAATCGAACTGGCATCAATTTCAAACTTTACGGAAAAATCGCTTCCTTCTAAAACCACACGATTAAACTAGAAAAAACATATACCATCCAATGTAATATTTCTTCGATCCGTTTTTCTACCGAGAAAAAGAGAGTTACTACGACCTGTGGCACAGAGTGGTATCTTGTGACCACTAGTTCCAAGCTGAAAGTTTTCAAAGAGCAGAGCTATGAGACGATCAGGGGACTTTTGCTTTCCTTACAAAAGAGTTCGCAGACGATTGTTACGGACAAGAATGATATCTAAATTAATCTAAAGGCAGCCAATCTAACATCCTTTTCCTCTTACTAAAACTTGTAATTTCAATATCGTAGAAGACGAAAAAAATGGCGCCTAAGATTAGAGGAAGGCGGGAAATCCTTCAATCGGATGGAACGAGTTGATCAGATATAAGAAAAAAAGAGAGCTTATCCGCTTCCCATTCCTTGAACGGGCGAGCGCAAACTCGCCAATTTCCACATTCACAAAGCGCGCGATTAACCGTAAAAGCGTGAAAAGGATCGCGAGTGGTGGTAGAGTGGGGCTAGATGGAAAGCATGACGCAGTGCTGAGATAAGAGCGGCACGTAGGCGCGAAAGAAGGCCAACCGTGGATGATGGTCGGGGATTTCGCCTGCGGAGCCGAATACCGAGGTCGATTTTAAAATTTTCGCGGTGACGGACGACGGCTCAATTATCACCAGCCACCTCGCATGTGACCGCACATGCGCAGAACGCGTAATCGTGTGTGCGTATAACGTGTGCGACCGCAAAAAAGGATACTGCCAGGAGAAGCCAATGTGGATGCCTTGGAGCGAAGAGCGGCCCCCTTCACTCTTCCCGGATAAATTATTGTTAATGTTAATGACATATTTAGCGGTGGTACCGAGAAGCAGCGGCCTATCGGTCGGTATAATTTGCCAATTCGAGGGAAGCCTGAACGTCTCTGTCGGTCACCCTCGCCGCGCCTGTCCCGTCTCTCATTCTTTCATAAACAGACGGATTTTGCTTGGTCGTTTTCTCGGTGGATCTTATTTTTTTGCGGTGCTTCCTCTTCGTCCGGTTTGCATGTCGCTCGTGTCGCTCTTGTTGGGTCCTTTGAGGGTGATTAAGTTGGCGAACCGGAGGCGTCCAGGGCATTTAGAAAATCGCGAATCGAGAGGCATGTTGAGAGCAATTGTCGCTTCGTGGTCTTTGTTTGCAAGATGACACGGCCGATTAAACGCTCGGATGGAGAGAAATTTTTAACGAGCCGAGGGACGTGGCGTCGTTCACGAATCGTCCGTGGATGATTTTAATACGTGAGTGCGTGGTTACGCTCGTTGGAACACGCTTTCCTTGCGTTATTTAAACTGTATATCCACAAGGAGTTTTCAAAATATCCATCGTGCGTTTGCATCAGCTGGCTGAAATGTTTCAAAGCGAGAAAATTCTATTCTTCGCAAAGACGAGTCCTCGCGTGCCTCTTTTAAGTTGCGAAATCTCGCTGCACCGTTCAGAGATCGTGCAAACGTCGCGATGCATTATCATGACACACGAATCGCTTCTTAATGATGATTAACGATCATCGTGTACGCTAACAGTCGGCGGTTGCATAACTTCTCGCGGTAATTAGCCGGCGTAGTCGTAATTCAATGATCGCGCGGCTGGTGTGGAGGCAGAAGAGGCTTTGCCTCCGGGCGATGTTTGGTGCTCAATTATTTTGTCACCAACTGAATATCCTGTCCTGTAACAAGAGGTTCGAGTCCGCGCGGCATCATTCCGGCATCATCACGTGATCACCGATAATACGCAACTTAAATAAGCGAAAGTCTTTTTCATTCTTTTCGCTCCACGACCCGCTGACAACATGATGAACGCGACGCCATTAAACGTCTCGTAAAATAAGAAGGACGAACGAAAATTCCGTCGAGCCGTAATCCCTAGGTCAGCGTCGGGTGCGTGGATTAAAGCGGAAGCGAGTGAATGGCGCGCAATCATCGGTAACCGCAAACTTCGAATCCACCACTGGGAAATTGGCGGAGCGAGATGGTAATTCTATCGAACGATTTTGCACCGCTGTGAATACGGACCATCAGTGTCATCATTTTAGCGAAATCAAACTGTTACCGATAAACCCCGTAATCGGATTCCGATCTTTTCAAATCAGTTACAGTTATAGTTACAAATTTATCGGTAATAAAGATAAATACGTTCATTTCTAGAAAGCGATTTCACCGACGATCACGACGATGAAGAATCATTTCTTCCGGATTCTACCAAAAATTCGACGTACGCCCTTTTGAACGCTTGTACCGCACAAAATGGATTCTAAATCTGGTAATTACCGTGAAAGTCTGATCAGTCCGATAAAGTTATTGCGAAGAAAGTGGAAAGAACGAGAGCATGTACGAAATTTTCGTGTCATTGTTCGCAGAAGGTTCGACGTGTTTCTGGACGAGGGAAAAAATTTACACACGCATCAAGAAAAACCGGAGTTACGGTAAATCTCTAATTAGGTATCGCGATGCGGTTCGAGGGCGTCCACTTTTTCGCGTAAAACGTGTCCGTGATGCGAAAGATATTCTCTCCCGAGGAAGGGTAACGATGAGTCGGTGTAATTACGTGTATTAAGATCGCAACCACAAGGCTAAGGAAAGTTTCGACATTTGTAATAAAATAATATCTTACGTAAAACAATTCGAGCAAAGAAATTAGATTTTTTCTGAACCTCTAAAAATGATGTAAAATATTCTAATTATTAAAATATTCTTTAAACACTCTAAAACGTATTAAAAAGTGAAGGATATTGACAAGTAACCAGGCTATTTTAGATCTAAACAAGATAGAATTGTTCGTGAATGATTTTCTACTCCCTCGTAAGCAAAGAAATGGCAAGAGACTCCAGTGAGTCGTTTATTATTATAATTATGAACGTACATCGGTGGAAATGACATTGCGGCACGGTGCTACCAAAAAAAGAGAGACCCGACAAGCCAACCTTGAAAGTACATATTGGATAATCCGTAAAAAAGCACTTCGATATAGGCTGTCAAAGATTCGATACATATCGAGACGACATCGATGATTAATGCTTCGAAGAGACTTTGGTAAAAGTTCGCATCGACTCTCTCGCGCGTACCAACCGAGGGCTAGAACGATTCAACTTGAAATTCATAGGTTTGCGTAATAGATTTTGAAATCTATATATTTCTTCCGGCAGTTTTCTATTCGACACTTTGCTAGATGACGGTGCGTTTAGGAGGAAAGAGCAAACAGTTGTAGTCGGTCCTATGATTGCTTGTATTCAAGTCAGGGTGTTGAGATGGGTTGGAATCATGACAACAAATTCGTAGAATCTTCAGGTATTCGTAGACAACGCCGTAATTACCGATTTACATAATGACTGTACAAACTGTTGAGCGCTTGCTCGTATGGGACATTCGTTAGTCGATAGCGATGAATCTGAGAGTGATTTGAATTTCGCGCGTTCCGTGAAAATGTATCATTCTAATTGCAAGCCGATTATATTGCGGAACGATAATGACACATCTTGAAGCGAACCGTGTCTGAACGGAAGAGGATAAGTATCGTTCTACACTCGATAAGATCTTTATGGATAATACTATATATAGCAGTCATGAACATTAATTTGTTAAAATAATTGTAACCGTACCACTTTACACAGAAAATAGATAATTAATGGAAGCAATATGGCGACTACTAAGAGCGTCATTACCTTCTTCGATGGTGGTCGCGCACCGTGCGTTCCTTCAGTCACTTTTTCACAGCTGTTCGAAAATTTGTTCCTCGAAACGTCCTTCCAGTATTCACATAAATTGCGGGGGGAGGGGGGGGGGGGTGTATATGCGCGAACTCGCGTGTCGACCGCAAGTGTCGTCAGTGGCATTTAACGTGTGTAAAATCAAGCCAGAGAATACATGTACGGGCAGAGTTCAGGTCTTTGTGCACGTCGATCCCCCACGGACGCTTACAAATAAAAAATTAGATTCTACCTGGCCATGAAACACGGCGCTAGGCGGGCGAAGCTGGCGAACAGGGCGAGAAAAAAATTCATTTATACACGGACTCCATAAATCCCGGCACGGATCCCGACTACCCGTCGAACCTCCTAATTCGACCTGAAGGCTAAGCCCGAGGGAGATGTACCCCTGTGAGCTAGACATTTTTCAGGTAATCTCGGTGGAAGTAAAATATAGGCGTACATTAACCGTGTACAATCCTTTATCCTACGTGGATTACCCTTTTAAAATTCTTCCCAGGTATGTGGCTACATATTGGAATCGAATTAATATCAAAGATCATGATAATCCGTATTAATTGTAACAAACCTTTGCACATAGCTTAAAGAAAACATCAAATGTTTACTTTTTATAAATTTACCAAACTTTTTATCCAAATGATCACAAATCTGAAAGTTGATCATGATAAGAACCCTCCATCGGTAACCCCCGCTGATGGACTCTAAAACGCAAACTACACCATCGATAAATTATCCCCGTTGTCTGTTCGCATTCCTAAAAACTTTCACACGTTACAGAAGCATCTATCTGCTAAAAATTCTTCGCGCGGTACGTACGCGTACATTGTTCGAATTACTTCGAAGGAGCAAGAATGAGAAAAATTGAAATACGAAAACGTTCGCGCAGATTCGAACAGACGGAACTCGACTCGTAATGGTAGAAAAGTATCGAATTTATTGATCGCAAAAACTCCCATATACATATTATCATGAAAATATGGCAAATGAGTTCATTCGGTAGTTTTGTTATTCTCTCGTTTGAATAAACAGGTTCCAGCAGCGCGTGCCTCTGGCAACATTCTGCCCGACAAAAATGGCGCATTGTTGCGAATATACCGTCATTTTTACGGTGTCTAAAGATCCGTGGAAAGCATTCTTCCCTTCGATACTCTTTGCACTGAATATAAATAGTAACTTCGTAAATATTCGCCTGCGACATTTACGCCTGAAATTTATGCAAGAAATGAAAAGATTCCTGGAGTTCGTACGAAATGCCCGTGCAAAAAAAAACCAGGAAATATCAATTACGCAAGATTATACTATAATAATTAACAAAATTAAACGATCCTGAAATACCGACACAAAGATCGTTCGATCTCAACCACGATTAATGATCGATTCCTGGTAGAAACCGGAACAGCAAAACGATAAGACGATCCGGTCTTAAAGTACGGTCGAACGATCGTGTGCCGGGACAAACAATCCCTATAAAACATTTTAAAAAGTGATAGTAAAGGAACGTCAGTTACTCATTTTCATGGATGTCAATTCGATGCGTGTAAAATTATTATCAAGGAAAAAGAAAGGGGCTTCAGACGGATGTGAACATTTACTCGTGGACAATAAATTAGTCGTAAACAAAATGTAAAGAGTGTTGTCACTCGCTAGTGACCATGACACAATTATGTTTCTATAAATAAATTGAAAAATTAGATGAAATCACAGTAAAGTTTGATAATTTAATCTACATGATTCTGTGACACCGAACTGGTAAAAGATAGAAAAACGATAATAGTGCTAATTAAATGAACAGGTATCATAACAAATTGTTCCGAATTATGCAACGAAAATTATGCAGAATCCAAAAGTTCGATGGTCAAAATGACTCGAAATCGACAAGGACACAAAGGGTCGAGCATCGGCAGAAAACGTGTCGCTTTTTGTACGGTTGATTCGTTCTTGACAGGGAATCCGAAATGAAGGACCGTTCCCAAATCGGGACGCTTTTTCCCTTTTCTTGCCACGTTTTTTTTTTTCTTTTTTTTTTCTTTTCTTTTCTCGTTTGCTTCAAACAACGTTGTAACTTGACGCACGGCGGGTGAAGCTATTCACGCGACTCTCCAAATTAACACAAATTGTTCTAGATGACCAAGCTCCGCTGGAGATGATTGATAACTTTGTTGTAAGACGTTATCAGCCTGCACGTTGTTATGTTCATGTAAAAAACGTGACACCGATAGACAGGCATCTCTCTTCTCCTTTTTGTCTCCCTATGGCTGAACTATCTCGTTCGGTTCTTCGTCTTATGGTCTGGTACTTCCACACGACCTGTTAATTCGAACGAACTTTCCTTTTTCTTTCATTCTTTTTCTCATGCCACTATTTTGCAGAACGGAAATGGATACATTGCTGAAATTGATTTTTACTAAACAGTTCACCACCGGATATCGTTTATCAGAAAATTAAACGTTCCGGACGAGCTAATAGAATTGATCATTGTAACGTAACGACTTCTATGATTGATCGCCACGTTGAGTGAATTCCGTGTGCATTTCGTCAGAACTAATAAACGCGAATAGAAGACCGAGACATTGTTGGCGGACCTAAGCCAAACAGTGACGCGAATGGCTCAAAATGTTGCTTGATTAGCGAACAGTCACACGCGAGAGGCTCTTCGGCGATGATACGTCGGGGTCAAGCACCAACAATAGATTACAACCACCCCTCTTTCACTATTGAACGAACCCTCCCAAGCATCCGTTTCATGCCTTTCTACACCGCGCGACAAATACAATAATTAGGTATAATAACAGTTTTAGTCGCGCTGACGTTTCTCTGCTATTCGTTCTTTCGTGTTCGTTGAAACAAAACGGTTCTCGTTTCAAAGGTATACCTTGTTATTCGCAAAGGTTCACATCCACTTCGGTCGTTCAAGGTTTATTAATTCTTCCTCGGGATCATATATGAAACGTTACTACGAGCAACGAGACACCCATTCCGCGTTTGAATAAATAAAAGTTCTTCGCATTTAATAACCAGTCGGATAAAACCATTAATTACCGCGAACGAGCATTTCCCTCGGCACGTAAAAGGACGCACGTAATCGAATAGCATTTAGCTTCTTCCCCTCCCTCTTTCTTCATAGGTTTTCATCTATCTCGCCTGTCTCGTCCTAAGTAAATTACACCCCTCCTCCTATTTACGATCGCGCTGGCAATAAAACTGACCGCGGCGACTCGTTCCGCGGAAAACGCTCCCGATTAAACTTCTAAATTAGGATTTGAGCAGAAACATTTCATTAAGGGATTAAGATATCTTGCGGAATCGGTAGAAGCCGGCCGCTAATGAGCAGCGGCGAACAGAGTAATCGTCGCCAACCTCTGTATACCGACGACCAGTTAAATGCGAGGGAGCCGACTGCGAGAGCTGTGAGAATCGCGGGACGAACGGACTGAGAAACTGGTTAACCGATCGTGTTCTCTTTACTCGCGAAGTGGTACGTGGAAAATCATTGAGAACGAGTCGCGAGAAGGAACGTTCCATCAATGAATCCGGATAAATCAATCGTTGCGTTGCGCCCTCCTCGCATTACGGCGGCTTGCATTACCCATATCCTGTGTGCTTCAATTTTTGCTATTCCATAAATCAATTTGGCTAGCGATTCAACGAATCTCTCTGAATAATATCGCATCAACCTATAAATTTTAATTATATTTTCGCTCCACTTCTCCTTCTGAATCTCTCTCTTGACAAACTTGAACGGAGTATCGAAATTGTATCCACGCGAACGATAATTTCAGTGTCTTGTTATTCGTGATAGGATTGTGGTTCCAGCAGCACGGGCCAAAAAGCGAACAAGGGGGCTTGTTTTCGGTAGGTGCGCCACAGAAATAATAGGGGAACCCGCGTAATAAAGCTGCGGACCACCCGCTGGGCGGAAACTGGACGCAACGAACGCGCACCTCGGTCCAATTATGGTGGCTTCTTCTCGCGAGCGTAACACGCGAGCCACCGTCCGCTAATTTATTCCGAAACGAGAGTCCACCGCGGGGATTTCGCTGTGGCGGGCAAGGTACAAAACCGTTCGATATCCATTCCATCGGACTCGCGAGAAAATCACCTCGAACATGCGAAACTTCTCTGCCTCACTCGAGCAATTTGCTTTCCTCTCGGTAAAAACGTCACCAGTAACTTTCACGGGTTCTGATCTCGTTGATAAGAACGGACGAAAAAGATCGATTTCAAGAGCCGTTCTGTAGTAACCGCTCGAGTAAAAATTAGAGGTTTTGAGCGTTCTGTTACCGGAACAGCGTTTCTAAAGTTACTACTTTAGAATAGACCAATCGATGAGACAGCTGGTCACGGTCAGGTATCTTTTTACGCCGTTATTTACCGATTTCACGTAGCCGCAAAGAAGACATCGGTGATCGTCACGGTTCGGTGGTGTAACAAAATTGGCGTCAAGTGTTTACGATGCCGGTCTAATCGCTGGTTTTCGCTCTTTTTACAGAAGCTCCTGGAGAACTCGGATGGGTGCTGACTCTAGTGATAGTGTCTTTAGTATCGGCTGGCATTGGTGCCGTAGTCATGGTGACGCTTCTTCACTGCCGAAGGTTAGTACGATCTCTATACGATCTGCTACTAGACATTTATCTACGATATAATAATATTTAATCAAAATTTCAAAATGAACCGCTTTCCTCAAGCGGTTAATCATAATTTAGGCAAACGCTCCGATACTTTTTAACGAAACTGTAGTTGGCGCGAAAGACATTGCACGCGAGCGAACTACAAGCCTCGATTCCGGCAGAATCAATCAACCCCCACGATAGAGGGGAGAATAGGCATATCCGATCGATCGCGAGATATCGAATTGAAATATGAGAACGTAAACACCTGCGCGCGCGGTTTCCATGAGATTGCCTCACGAAATCCGTGCAAAGAGGAAGGGACAACGATGCATCTCGATACGGATCGGCGATCAGGTAGATTCGCGAAACGATCGCGGTTATGTTCGGCTCCGATCCGATCCCCCTTAAATTACCACCTACCCGCGATGCATCACAATCGACAGAACCGAGCCGAGAATAAGGAGGATGAACCGGTTGCTAACTAGATCGCTCGATTTGAATCCGAGCGACAACACAAAAAACCCGGGACGGAAACAATGGAAAAAGCTGCCGACCAAGAGACAGTAGAACAGTCTTGTTCGCCGACGTTTTCGTTCCAGCGCGACCAGAAATCGAGCACTCTTTATAGCAATCCACTTCCTCCGGTGATCCTCAAACCGGACAAAGACCTCGCATTCGATACGCATTCGGCGCGAATGCTTCTTACATTTACGCATCGCGGAATTTAGTTACTACTCTTTGCTATTCGTTCCCACATCCTTCGTTTTACCGTCGAATCGTACAAGTTCCCGATGAGTTCAAAAAATTGTCGACGAACCCCGTCACTTTAAATATCTTTCAAATCACAGCTAACGATCTGCTTAGCTTCTAATCGAAACGTTTCTGTTTTTTATGTTGCAGATTAAAAAGCGTCGGTGGCAGAGGTAAGAAATCTGTCAAGGATTATTATAAAATTCACCTTTTTATCGACTGGATTAAATGTAAACTACTTAAGGAGCTTACGGTTAAAATAATCACATGCGTGCTGCATTGTTCTCTGGATTGTCGATGTTGTTACACTCTTATCCCTTTATTTCCATAATGTAACGAATTACAAATTCATCGCGACTTCGAGCTCGAATTAGCCATTGTTCGCAGAATTGCTCGTGTAAAATTACGTTTCTATCCTATTCAACGAAAATATTCAATTCCCAATTTAACCCAGCCCAGATCCTTTGTCCGCGACAAAACATCTTGACGACTCGCATATCATTCATAGACAATATTAGTACAATAGTTGTACCACCAACAGTCCTGTCTCTGATCAGAGTTATGGTTATGACTAACCCAGACGGAACATATTCTAAACGATTCACAATTATCCCAATCTCCGGCCAGGATATCAATTCAAAGTCCTGCACCATTCTCCATATCCACTCCCTCCCGTTATACACGATGTCCGCCTTCTAATAATTCCTGCTTACGCTCCCTTTATGAATATCTACTCCTTGAAACCTTATCTGCGTTCAAAAAACCCGGCCACGTGTACCATAATTGACAAAAGGGATTTGAAGCATTCGAAGAAAAATCTGTTTAAGAAAAATAACCATCGTGCTTACTATCGGAAGCATTATCGGAGAGTAATTAATACTATACGAAATAATTGAAGGCGTTTGCTAATAGGGAAGCTGTGCTTCATTTGTTCATAACAATTATGAACATATACTAAAAATAACAAAAATAAGCAGTTTACTTATTTCGATTCTAAAATAGATACAACACAAATATTTTAACAAAATAATCGCACAACATGTATTTATTATTTATATTTATCAAAATATAAATAATAATTATATTTTGGCTTCCACAGCTTCCATGGACTGTATGCCACAATTCTAGATACGACGTGATCAAAAATGCAGCCAATAAAACAGAATTATGATAAAAACAAGTTATCCTCTGTTACACTAGGTTCTTGTCACGCACGTAATTCGACAAATTTTCTTTAAAATCGTTTTTCTAAAGTACGACATCCCAAACATGGTTGCATTGTTCTCGATTTTCGTCGCGTTTCGGCCTCAGCTGATCTCAATGTCCTCGAATTCTCCAGTAACAATCGTCGAACACCCCGTATATATCCGGATGTCATTCCCTAATCTCAAGGAAGACAAACGGGCCTGAGAGGAGCGCGAGACGTACGGCGTCGATTGGTGCAAACGAGAAGCATAGTAGAGCCATGGCAGTCGAGTGTCAGCGCCGATTGGAGTTTAATTAGTTCGCATAATGAAAGCCGGCTCACGGCGGTATATTCGACCGTGGCTACCGGTGCTACCTTGTGTGCACACGTGAAAGGGTAGGAGCGGGAGAGCGACGCGATGCGATGGACGGGCGACATAAAGGACAGTGAAACGCGTCTAATTAACTTTCTGATTTAAAATCACCCGCGGCACGATACGATCAACGAACGAGCCGGGCACGGAGCCGGCCCATGGAACCCGGGACGAGTGAACGGAGACGGGAACCGGGGCAAATAGAAAGGGCAGGTTACTACCGGCTGAGGCTACAAGGGTCACCCGAATTAATTATCAGACACTCGTTTCACCGAACCTCCTTGGTCGACGACTCCGTCGTTGTCGCTCTTCACCGACTCGCTTCTTAAGTGCCCTTCACACCGGCACGTCGTGATCGCTGCAAGGTAGTGGAACGCTGTCTACCGGTGGCGCCAAAGGCGTCTGATCCGGTGAAATTGATTAGTCCCCACCGAATTAACGACTGCAGCTGACCAACTACTAAAATCGAGCGCATCGTGCGCGATTAACATTTAGATCAGTGATTAGTTGGCTGGATACAGCTTGACTAATTAAACGTAAATAGGTATATAATAGATAGCGACGAACTATTGCGAGCGATTATCTCGCGAATATGGAGTCGTTTCACGAAAAAGGGTAGCTTGTGTGAGAAATCCTTGACGAATCTGGACCGTCAAAGTTTGAGACGTAAAATCTTCGGAAGTCTCGTTACGACCTCGTAAATATATGTCTAAAGAAGCTGTAAGTTACGGACTACACCAAACACGGGGGCATTTTCTCGTTACTCCAAGGAAGTCGCGGAACGTTCCTCTTCCTTGGTTTCTATTAATTCGCGTTAAAACCGCGGAACGGTGGTCACCGCGGAATAACCGTGTTCGCCAACGAGTTTATTTAACCCAGGTCTATGTAAACTTGTCGCCAGTGAAATTATAGCTGTACCGTGGTACGGATGTAATTGGAATTTCTAACCGAGGGGGTAGAAATGACTTGGTCGAACAACCGTGATGGGACGCGGCGAGCAATTTCATAGTGGGGGGAATAAAGAGAAAGATAGATAGATAGATAGATAGATAGATAGATAGATAGATAAACAGAGAAAGAGGAAGAGAGAGAGGACGAATTAATGAAACATCGTTAAAGCGTACAACCGTGCGTAAGAATTGCCACGAATGCCAACGGACAAAAGAGGCGTTAATGGACGGCTGAAAGGGGCTGTTGCCGCAAAAAAAGATAAGTCCTCGTACAAGTTATGTTCCCGTACGACCGACGGGACACAATGACGATTTGAGAGCCGGGTAGTATAGGTGAGTCGAATGCGTTAATCGGCTTATCGCGCATTCTTCCGCTCGATACACCGAATCAGCTGCTGCTCCCTCGAATAGTCAGCAATCGCGTGCGCTCGTTGAAAGGGTATTCTTTACCATTTTTCGCGCGCTCGAAATTCACGACAGATAAAAACGGCAAAGTACCGAAAAAATGAACCACAAGCCGAAGTACATATTCGAACTTGAACTTTGAAGCACTCGTATCTGGAACATCTATCGACGACACAATTAATTGTGATGACGGTTTTGACACTATAAAAAACACAAAGCCGGAGATTCACCGAATCCCACAAACTGGCTGACGTGTGCATTTCCCACATCGGTGAAAATCTTTCCGACACGATGATGCGCGATAAGGAATCGGAGGCATCGAAGTTCGTGGCCAAGCGGCGAAGAAACATCAAACGGAGTCCGGCCGGTACGTATCCCCAGCCCCTAACGAAGATACATGGCTGCTGGGAAATAGAATCCGGGAGGCTGTAGGCATTCGAATCTACTATAGATCGTGAGGAGAACATTTGCCCCCCGCTGTCACGACACGGCATGATTTTCACGCGTCCCGCTTGCCAGTCTAACGCATTCGTCGACCAATTAATATTCGAACCATCTAATCCGGTGAATCGGCCAATGACGGCTCCGAAACGAAACGGATCCGATTACCTCACCTCGTCCAGTAGATGGGAATTATCGAGTAACCGCTGATTGATCGTGCAACAGTCCGTGCACGAACGGTGCGCGGTTTCCACGACCTTCACGGAAAAATATTCCACTTGGACCGTGGAGAGGAGAAATGAAACGTAAGAATCTTCGCGACTGTCTAACGTTCAATTCTGAAGGCGAGCCGAGCTCCTCGTACTGCGTTGTCCAAGTGGCGAGCCGGTAAATCAACAATCGACCGTCTTATTTACGATAGCAATAAACGGCTTAACGCTTGCCGCGGAATGCTAAATTGCTGTTCGCCGGTGCGCGCGCCAACTGAATGCCGAAGATAAATAACGCGATTACCGCGTGCTCGACGTAATCGATTGCACTTGGATCTTTAAGCATTCGTGCGCAAATGAAGTCGCGCGCCTACACCGCTTGATGGAGCGGCAAGCTCCGCGAGAGCGTAACGAATGGAAGGTTGATTAAGGGTCGAGAAGAAATGTTCGCGCGGCAATTGAATCTTTTAGGTGTCCGCGAAAACTGTGTGGTAATTGGTCTCGATCGAGTAGCATGTATCTTCGTGTTCAGAGAACAACGAGCAAATTCCTACAATGGAGGACAACTTTCTTAGCTGTCAGCCTATCGGACTATTTTCGTTCGATGAAAATGTTGAAATTCTCGATGAGCCGATAATACGTCAACGCGGTCGTTAAAATACATCGATCCAATGCCACGAAGAAGTGTACGCGAAAGGTCCAAGGATTCCTGTCTACCACTGCACGATAATCTTCTGACCGTGGCGTAGATGCTAATTATGTAAATTACAGTGTAACGGCTCGTTATGAATATCCGCGAACGGCGACTGTAAAAGAAAAAATGAAATCTCTTTTCATGTACGTCACCCCGGTTTTCATTAATGAAACGCGAGAATGCATCAGACCGATTATCCCTCACGAGATACAGTTTCTTAGAAGAAGAAGAAAATAGCGTCTAGACCGGCCACCAAGAGGAGAGAGATCATGCTCGTTGTACCGGCATACGGTGTACGCGTGTGCGCAGCTCGTGGAAGGGTACTAACGATAAACAAGAACCAGTCTCTCTATCTCCTGGCAAGTGAGAGGCCGCCGAGACGTGTTACGGCGGGTTTGCGAGCCACGACAACGAAAACTACCGGCTCGAGGACAAGGACGACATTGAAGAGAAATCGTACGTACAACTACGTGCGCAGGGTATGAGCCAGACCGATGAGAAGAGATTCCCATAATCTCGTTTTTTCACCCCGCCATTCTCATCCCCGCTTAGAACGCGGCGGCACCTCTGATCTATAAGTCCCGAATTCTTTTCGTCCTCTCTCCTCCATTCCGCGTCCATGCTTGCTCCCTACCTTTTGTCTCTCTTCATCTCTTTCTCTCTTGCAATCCACTCTTGACCCTGCTACGTTTCTATGAACGCCGTGACAGTGCGATGACGAGTACACAATGAGGCCATACAGAAAACCGCTCTCTCTCTCTCTCTCTCTCTCTCTCTTTCTTTCTCTCTCTTTCTTTCGCTCTCTTTCTTTCTCTCTCCCCCTCCCTTTCTCTTTCTCTCCCCCTCTCTTTCTCTCTCTCCCTCCTCGTGTATATGTATACACGAGCTTATGTCATAATGATGCGATGATTTAGGTCCATGCATACATATGTACGTGTAATATATCTGTGTACGTGACTCTCCTTAGCTGTACGTATCCATGTATGCGCACGTAACAGTGTTCTATAAAATAACAAGATTCTGTCCGAGCTCATCTGGTGCTTCGCGTGCTTCATCTCGAACTATGTCCCACTAAATTCCCACCCTCTTCCCTATGAAACTCGACCGCGACTTTTGTTCACGTTCCCTACCAATGGATTTCCCAAAGGAGCATGGCCTAGCGTGGGACCCATGGTTTTTTTTTGGTTTCTGTTCCAGCAAATTGCTGCAGCGTCGGCATTGAGGACTCGAACGCTCAAGAAGCCGGTGGCCCAGGTGGCGGAGGCGGAGCAGGCGGTGGAGTGGCCGTTATACCGGACCGACCGCCTCTCGAGCTGGATAAGTTGCCACCTTATCACGACGTCGCTCCTAGTCCTGGTATGTATCACTGAAACTACTCGAATACTTAATACTTGGAGACGTCGGTAACCGATGCGACTTCTATCGAATCATGTGATGTGATTCAAGGGCACAATGTGTGGTCGTGGTTAGGCTCGCGACGCGGCGGCGGTACACCGGGAGTTGTCACGACACCTCTGTCGCTTCCGCAACACCGACGGGCGATGAATCTGCCTGTGGAGAACCACTACACCCACATGCAGACAGACGAGGCGCTCTACGCGGAACTAGACTCTCAGGCCGCGAGCTACGCGAGCGATCTCCAACTACAAATGAGAGGAAGCTCGACGTACGGCACTACTTCCGGCGGGCAGGAAGACGAATACCATGAACTAGACGCCGCGAGGTTACATCGTCATTACGGTGGAAGCAACGGGGATGGATCCTTGCAGAGGGACACGCTTCGTACACGCCACAGTAAAAGGTAAATTCACTTTTTCGTTGAATAACTCTCCCCGAGCTGCGCTGTTCGACGTGTGTAGTTTTAATTATTCCTATTCATAATATCGCTGAATAGTTATCACTCGTAATATGCGATTCTATTCCACGATATCCTATTAAATATTTACCTGTTTGCAACGTTTTTTATTCATATTATGCAATTTTGCAGTCAATTTCGCACAATTTTTTACTCGCCAAAAGGCACGCGAATAGCCCGATCCTAGGACATCGACAATAACACGCAATCTAAACGTGTTATAGGAAATGTGTTCGCTTATATGTATATAGAATATACCCTTACAAGTGGTAGAAATAATTATCTTCTTAATATTCAGACTTTTTATTTAATCAAGTACAAAAACTTGGAAAAAATAGAACACTGAACATCAATATCTACTCGTAAGATTATCAAGAATGTATTCCAGTTAATGACAGTGTAGTATAATGTATGTTTCTAAATCTGTAGGAACCTGTTTAACAGATACATCTACGCTGCGATTAAAAATACAGTATACTTTTTGCGATACTTCATTTAACTCCGTTACTGAATATTAATTACTTGAAAGGTATCCCTTCGAAACAACACTGCATTTCTCACGATATGAGCGTGTTGGTATCGTTAAGAGATCGCGCTGAAAAAGTTTCATCGCGCTAAAATAGTTTCAAGACGAACTCGTAAAACAGGTTAATCGATCAGGCTTCTTTATATTTACGATCGTCGTAATATGATCTTTCCAGGTTACAAGAACCGGATTACGAAATGTACGAGAATGGACCATCGACGCCAGTGCCGCCAAGTCAGATGCAACATCATCATCACCATCTTCACCACCATAATCATCACCATCATCACCAGGACCTGCGGATGGGCAGTAGAAACGGCGATCATCCGTCGTATCAAAACACCGCGTACACCGGTAGCGACGCGGAACCGGATGGGCCCACTCTGAGCAGCGCCCCGAGTAGCGCCTATTATAGCGACCTGAGCTCGAATTCAGCGAATCAACAGATGCCCGCGGCCGCTTCTTCCGGAAGCAATACGAATGTCCATCTGAATTCACAGGGTTTGGAGACACCTCAATATCGATTAGCAGCGATAAATGAGAGCTCGGTGCCTTCGGACTACATTTAAAAAAAGTCACGACTGTCAGACCAGACGACGATCATGATTTTCGATCAAAATCAGAAATGTTTGCGTGGAAGAAAGTTACTCCTAAATGCCTTATACTGTATCAGCAGTGATTCGGAATCGTCAACTTCCTTGACGACGTAGAGGACGAACAAGATTCCATTCGTGCGAAACCGTAGTGCCATAAATATTTTCGACTTACCATTCCACGTTCGTGTCATGGAAAGATATCGGAAAGATATTTCGTATTTTACGAACAAAACGCCGTATAGGAAATTGATACACCGTTTAGAACATCGCTATTGCGTTTCTCTCACGGAATGACCGTCCACAGAGAATTAGCCTGCGAATTTATTTGTTCGCTAATCTATCCGTTCCGTTACACCCGATAACCAGTGTTGTCTTTTTTATACTTTTACGCGGTATATACTATTACTCGGTCCCCGGCGTTCTTTAATCTGTTGGTAGAATTCGTTCGCGAACGCGAAATGGGAGGGTCTTCGGCGGTAAGGCAATGAAAGCGCGGCTCGCGGCTCGCGGCTCGTAACGGAATCGCAAGAAACCGATCGGAATGAAGTCATTTCGGAAAACAGGTATTTCGTAATTTCAAGGGCTTTCAATCAGCGCCCTCGATAACATCAGCTCTGTTTTTCCATTTCGATCGATCACGAATGACACACGCCATCTGACCGGAATTCTCCTTTCTCTTGGCTACTAATTCTTTTTTCTTTCGTATATGTACATGTCGTTTCGCAATTTTCCGTGTACATAAGTCACTCGAGGAATTCTGTAGAAGTTCGTGTTTAATTTAACAAGAGTTGACGTTACAACATCTTGCATTTTTAACTGGTCGAATGAAGTCTTTCACAAATTGAACACATAGAAATGCTGTTAATACCTGTACAATTTTTCAACCTGAATTGATAAAATGATATCTCTCGGGATAGGATTAAGTGGCGTCTTTCACCAGTTTCCCATTCTTTCCAATCATTACGAACTCCATACGAACAGAATGATCCATTTAATCGAATAAAATACAATATTTATCCCATTGTTGGAGGATTGACTCGTTCGATAGTAATCAGAATGACTGTTTGCCAGCGTCGCGCGAAACTGTTTGTCACTGAATCGTTAAATAGGCCCTCCCGTGGCCTCCGTCAGGCTCGGTCGTTTATCTTCGACCCCCATCCGAGGGCAGAATTAATTCGTTTCACCCGATTCGGCAGGACTTGTTTAATCGTCGCCGTCGTGTTTTCTTAATTACCTTATTCCATCGGACAGGCGCGATTGTTTCTTCGACGAAACACGAACCGGGAGAGGCATGCTGCCTCGAGATTCTACCGACGCCGCGCGTCCGTTCACCTCTTTCCTTCGTATCTCACCTGCACCACCTTGCACGCCTGCGATCCCTGTACGCCGCGCATACATCGTCGAGATTCAGTTGCGGACTTTTACTTTCATTGGCAAACGGATCCTTCATTTTCGAAAATCGACACGATATAGTTTCGCAGTATAGTCTCCGATCGATTCTCTGCGGAAGCCTGAAGAAATATAATATTACAATAATTTGGTTAAAAAATAAGCAGAAATATTTGGAAATATTCGAAACGAGAGTAACAGAATAATCGAATAGAAGGGGAGCAATATTAACGCATCGATTAAAAAAAGAAGACCAATATCTATCCTATTTAACGCGTAAATCGACAAAGACAAATAAGAACGATTCGGGTTAACCATCCGCGGCAGTTACCCGTGTTAACCCGAACTCTCAGAGTGAAACACATTTTTCTTCTTAATCGTTCGTGTACTCCTGTAAGTCGACGTAAATTGCACCCGGCTACCGCGAGCTCATAAATTACCGCGGCCCTTTAGTTTACGGCGCACAATAAATCCGCAATCGTTTTTGCCCGCCGAAAAACCGTTCCGCCGTCGCGGTGGAATTATTTCACAGGTCGCTGTGTTCGGTTATGCATACACTGGAGAACAGTGGATCGTGCAACAATAGATGTAACAACAATTAATTGCGCCCTAGCGGCCACAATACCGTTAGGGTCGAGCTTGACCGCGCTTATGCATTATTTCGACCCAAAATATCCCACGAATTTGTGCCAGCACGAATTCGTTGATGCCCGCGTATTTAATTAAGGTCCGCTTCACTCCGTCGGCACCCTTCCTATTTAAGCAATGCGCTCATTGCGTCGATTTGCAGTTATGCCACCAAATATAAATCCCCTAGTTTTACTAGACTCTACGCGTACGAAAACCGCGAATTAACCAGAACATACATGCGGAGACGAGTCAACCTTAGATAAGACAGTGCGTTTCCTAATATAGCGTACGATAGTTGACCGTCTAAAATTGCAAACACTTTAAGTTAACAATTAATATGTTATTGGAAAGTTAAAGGAAATTAAGATTATATCAAATCGCAGCAACTCGACGTTGGGAAATGAGATCAATAATCAGTCTACAGAATGCATTCGAATTCCACAAAGCGCGGACATAACCCAGAAACTGTCTCAAAATTTTCATTAAAAGGCGCTCATTGTCATCAGTGGACGTTCATCAGTTAATCTTCAATATAGCAAGGTCGTGGAAATTAATTTTTTTAGATACTTACAAATTTCTCTACCCTATAAGCTATCTACGCACACCACTTTTGTTTTTACTTATATATATAGTTCTCCGCCACTCGTTTCACCTCTTCTTTCCCTACATTTCCTTACGCTCTTCGCAAGGGTAATCTACATGACTGCGGTGAATACCTTCCTAACCGGTGTCACTCTCTGCGCATTTTTCGAATTACCAGTGAAATCGCGCGCCCATCATTACCCGCGGCGCGCGGCGTTTCCACACCGGATAAATGCTCGTGGAATAAAAGCGGCTGCTTTTCGAGCATCGCGTGCCATCCTGCTGAAACACCAGGAATTCCTCGAGTTCCAAATAATTTGGAATTTATGCTTCTGAATTGATAGACTACAAGTGAACGACTTGACTTTAACGATTATGAAAGATTATTTAAGATGCTTAAGATGCTTATGATCAGGCGATGAATCGTTCTGTACATTTTTTTCAAATTATAAATATTAAAAATTCATATGTGATTTAACTCTTTCAGTGGTGTTGTGGTGATGTCTAGCACGCCGTATAAAGCGCTTGGAAATTCTATTCTCCTATTTTAATAAGTGAAAATACGACAAATAACGAGAATTAAGAATCTTTTTGTGACGAAATATAGATTTTTAAACGCTCAATTAAAATCACCACTGATACAGTTAAAAATATTATTTTATTGTTAGCGTACGTAAAAATGAGTGACAGAATTTAGAATTTATGTAATGTCCCCTGGATATTAGAATACATGTAGAGAGTGGCGCAATAGCAGTCAATCATATCGAAATACCCAGTTACCGATTGATTAAAATCAAATGCAGTATTGCGAAACGGCAGGAAATAGCCGGTTAATCGCAAAAATGCTGTTTCGATCACGTACTAATTACGGAGAACGAAAGAACCGCGATTGTCTCGTATCGGTTTATGAATTTCAACGATAGAAAACTGCACCCAGATGTTATTGCATTAACGACAACGTTCCTGTCACAATCGCGCGATTGTATTACCGAATTTTTACTTTTATGTGATGTGATGTATCTTGCCTACAATTTTACGACTGTACGTAGACCTGTAAAGAGAATATAAAATGTAATATAACAATCCAATGAACTCTAACGAGTGAAAAGAAATATATAAAGGTCGAGTGAATGTACGAAATTGTAAAAATAAGCGAAAGTTTGTAAGCTGCTTCAATTGTAATTAACGTTAGTCTGAACATTACGATACGAAACGCTGCTGAAATGAATTGTCACACTTACAATTACAGCTTTCCCTAATTTACATGATCGTTTATAACTGTTTTCCACACAAATGAAAAAATGTATTTACAATTTGTAAAAAGAATAGAAATTATTTCTTGATATTCTATCAAACTTGTTTATTGGCAATGATATCTGTGCAAAACTACTGATTATTATGTTTGACAATTCTATGGTATAACTGAGTATTAACCTTCCGTTTTAAACAACTTTCAAGTTGTACATAGTATAATTGCGAATTGTAAAAAAAAATATTATTTTATATTCATGTATATATTTACGACAGATTTATGCACATGAGTGAATTATTCCATTCGTGCGCAATTAAGTCAATTATTGTGACCATTTTTTAATGGCATTGCACTTTTTAAATGTAAGAAATTGTACAGCGAATAAAGAAATATTTGATACCCTTGAAGAGTCTTTGCTGTATGATCACAATTGGAGTACTCAATTTGTAATTATCATCGATTCGCTGGAAAACCAGTTAGAAATATTAAATATCTCGTAATAAATACTTCGTCAAACTCGTAACAATAATTTGTCGAAAAAAGAATTAGCAAAATTATCACGGCAGCAGCCACGTTAGGACGCTTTTTATCATTCATAGCACTAATTTATTAAATGTAAAATAAAGCCAGTTATATTAATCAGTAATATAAATACAGGCATGGTGACAAAGTAGTAACAAAGAAAGAATAAAAACAAATTAAAATTAGAATACTCGCTGATTAATGAGTAATTAACGTAGGATATTTATTAATTAAGAACAATTAAAAATTTTTTAAATCGTTAGATAATTCTTTTCAACTGAGATATTACTCTAGAGATGGATGATGCACAACTGACTCGTCGTTTTAAAACATTCACGCAATAAACTGCGATTCATTCCGCATATTCGCTCTCGCTCGCCTTTTACAATATTTCATAACCATAACATTTGAAACCATAATTATTGATTAACTATTGATAAAGATAATTTCATTATCTCTCATTAATAAATTACTTTAAACGAGTGAAATAAAATTCTTTAATTTAATTATATAAAAATATATACTTGTGTAATAAGTTGCTAAGTTATAGAAATTTACAATAAAAATGAGAAAATTAAGAAGTTATGATCCATTGTAATATAAAAATATGATTCTGCCGACTCGCGACTCCGTGGCAGAGGTTGAGAATGCGGAATATGGGAGCAGTACTACTGTATGGTGGCTTTGTGGCGGGGGGAGAGGGATACGTAGGGACTGTGAAATCTTAGGGTAGGTCCCTTTGCGTGCCAAGTCTGAAGTATAGAAACTAGGCACGAAGACGCGAAGGATGAATGACGTTCATACGCTGAACGTTGAACTATTGGTTGGTAAGTGAACAATTTAACTATTTAATTAGTTATAATGGTAACAAAAAAACTATTCTACTGATTCGAAGTTTGGTGTGGAATTGAAAATTCATTCTTAATAACAGCAACAATCATTTGTATGATATTGAAAAAAACTCCAGAGCTTCAACGTTCATTTCTGCTTCATTTTGACTTTTGCGTTCGCCGTTGGACCACCGTGGAATCGCCGTGAAATGCGTACATTTTTACTCATAAACCATTACATATTATATTGCATATTACATTTATACAATGCAACTGCCGATAATTTTATTATTAATTTAAGGTATTGGATCGCAAACCCGATTGCATGCAGATCGCGCGTTACGCGTAAGCAGTAACGCATAATTTAGTTTTATGTTTTGTAAGTTTGTTTTCTACCTCGTATCGCCGGGGTCTTCGGGCACTCAGAAAGCTGAATTTAGCCTAGGTACCGTTGCTAGCACCAAACGATGGGCCTTTTTTGTTCTGGAGTGACACTGGAGATGGTTCGACGTTTTTGTATTCTTGAAATTTTTACTTAAAATAAATAGTTAATCTATAAATCTACTACAATTAGATTTTGGAAAATTAGATTATGGATGTCGATTTTAAATTCAGATAAAGTCGAACCTCAACACCTTCTGTTCCAAGGTTTGATTAAGGTTGTAGGGATAGGTATAGCGTAGTCACCTCCACGCAGTAGATCTGAGCTTTTAGTAACGTTTTTTAGAGGCCGGTCCCTCTGAAACGATATCAAGCTAGGGACTACGTAGATGGACTTAAGTATATGCCCTATCTTTATAGCTTAAGTACAGTTGTAAACTGGACACTAAAACTATCAAATCATTTAAAATAGTCAATCAGTTGATAATATTCTTAACTTCTTATGAAGATAGAAATTATTAAGTAATACAGTTTTCATTATTTCATTTTTATGAATTATTATTGTAGTTTCTTTCACTATATGCTGCTATCTTGATAATACACTTATTCTTGCTTGCCATTTGTAGTATCTTTCTTTTTATCTATCAATTGTTCAGTATAAATATATCGTATATTATATCTACCAATGTAAATTATTATTATTTATATCCATTCTATCTATGTATGTATATAAATTAAATTATAAAAAGATACATTTTCTTATTTGGAGTGTAAAATACCCATCCTTCTTTTCCTTGTACCCTTCATTTATCAAATTTAGTTTTTCACGCATTAAAGAACATGCTAACTTTATACTTTGTAAGTTGGTTTCCGCCAGTTGTTTGCCGCTAAACTGTGTTCCTGCTTAGTCTAAATGTAGTTGAAGCGGCTGCGCTGCTTCGGTTTTGCTGTGCTGTAAAGATGTAGGAAGAAAGAAGGAAGGAAAAGAGAGGGGAAGAAGAACGTTTCGCCTGGGCCTGCTAGTGGACTCATCAGTAAGGCTACCTAGCAGGCCCTGCCTTAGACGCTGGGATATTAGGGACAGTTCAGAACTTCTATATATTGGGAACGATGGGTCATCGGGTACTTTCAGGAAAGTGTAAATGGTGCTATCCCTCTAGTGGCGAGTGCCGCCACATAGTTATTATTATAACATTTTCATACTTAACAGGTTAATATTCTTAAAATTAATTTTTCATGATGTATTGTACAAGAAAAAAGACCTATATCTCAGCAGGAGCAAATAAATATACAACTTTTATTCCAATATTTCTCAAGAAGCTATTGAAGAATTTGTATGTAAAATTATAAATTTATGCTTTTTTCAAAATTAGATTTTTATTTTTAATATTTGTAAACCTACAAAATGTAATTCAAAAAAATATGCTCTCACGATGGGAACACGAAAAGAAAAAAGTCAATTGAAATCTCTCCATGCTGTATAAGCAGAGGAACGTGATTGGTTGAGTTTAAATGCAACCTCTTTGAAGGAAAATTGTACCAACCACTCCTGAAAAACATTTGACAGTTGTTATAACATTTTCTCTTTTGGATAATAAAACTTGAAAATCTAATACATAACAATAACACATAACAATCAAACTGGCATAATTATATAATTTGATTGTACTTTGATTTGTTGTATTCATACTAATACTTGTATTATGCCCCATCTTTATACATTTTATTTGAATAAAAAGCTTTGTAACCTATTCTTTTATCATGAAAATGAATAAAACATTTTTCTATAAACTTCTAGTTTAGTAGGAACTTACATTGAATTTCATTCAAATTTACCCAGACAACCAGCGATTGTAGCGCCAATGGCACCGGGTGGAACTCTAAGCACTGTGCTAACACGGTGTTGCCTCTCAGTTCTCGCAACAGCACAGGGCTAGCACTGGAGCGACACTGCGTGTCACGGCACTATCACAGTATACAGTAGCGAAACTCTCTGTCGGCACCTTTGATGTCGGTGTACCATAAAATTGAGTGCGCATGCGCGACAGAAGAATCCAAATCGCAGTGCCACCTGGATTTCAATCTCACTTGCATTTTTTTACTCTCTATCTGGCCAACTTATTTTTACGTTTAGTTAATCAAAATTTAATAAAAATAACAAATGTATTATTTCTAATGCACTGAAAAGCAAGGAAAGAAAGCAGAAATCGAAAAAATATAAAATACACATGTTACTATGACTATAAAAATGTAAGAACATAAATATTATACAAGATAAACAAGAGAAAATATAATGAAAAATTCTTCAATTCTTATAGCCCCCTCTGCATATATAATACTACAACAAAAAATATGTATTATAGAAAATTACAAAAAAATATAAAATATTTATATAAATTAACAATTCCTTTAAATTATTTATCAAAATACTTTTAGAAATTAACAATTATTTTAAATTGATTCTTTCTCGCTTTCTTTCCTTTTTCTCCTAAAATCTTCGAAATAGCTCGAATGTGCTTTAACGCTTTCAAGCAGCTTTCAACAGATTGAATTCCCTCCAAATTCAGCTTCAGGTTTGGTTAGATGTTCAATCGTCTTTTTGTTTGCTAAGAAAGAGAGAGAAAGAAAAACTAAAGAGCAAGTGAGGCAGAAGTTCAGATGGCACTGCGATTCGGAACCTTGTTTCGCGCATGCCCCAAATTTTATAACACATAAAATCGTGCCAGTTGCGCTACTGTATACTGTGGCACTATCAAAGCACGGCGATATAGCAGAAGGCCGACACGGCGTGCCAATGACACTATCAGCTCACCATAGTGACACGCGTGCCAGTGGCGTGGGCTAATATATACCAATGAAGAAGCTGTTTGCATAAAAATTATAAACGAATATTAAAAATGACTAAACTAAGCAATTTATTTATTTCGATTCGAAAATAGATACACTGACACGAAAGAAAGATAGAAAAACTTCTTTTTATTATTTTCTATAAACTATAACTTAATACAGCGATTTTTTCAGAAAACTCGTTAATTACTTTATCGTAAAAATACATACACTTATTTTATAAATATTTTTTCAACTCATCGTTAAAAATTCATCTAACAAAGGTATATTTTATATTTAATAATCCTTACAAACGATAAAACCATTTACCACAAGAATATATGTACCAAAGGAAAACAAATAATGACGTTCAATATTTTCACCTGAAAATTGTGATACGCTAGTAAAGTAAACGTAACTTAATTAGTTCAACATTTTATAAGTAAATGTATCATTTATTACATTTCTTTAAACAATATGTTGCCATCGTATTTAATACTTTCTATTGGCATGAATTTTCCTGACGAATTGAAAAAATATATATGGCTCTCTCAGTAACTATAAATGTTGGCAAACAACTACCAAAACGTCTGTCAGTACTCGTATACGGATATCTGAACTCTGACGTATTTAATTTGTACGGAATAACAGGTGGTTCCCCATTAACAAATGTGACGCCTACGCCAGTGCAGAAAAAATTTTTGAATGGAACGATGACACGCGTGTCACGCTGGTACTGGCGCAGTGTCATTCGCACGCGTGCTACGCTGGTAACTAGAACGTGTTGGCACTGCGTGCCGGCATTTTAGCTAACGAATGCGGACACAGATGGCTACGGATCTATGTAATGACTTTGCGAAAAAATCGATGTATCGACTTACAGATTATAAAAAATAATAAAAAGAATTTTTTATATCTTTGTTTCGTGTCAGTGTATCTATTTTCGAATCAAAATAAATAAAGTGGTTAGTTTAGTCATTTTTAATATTCGTTTATAATTTTTATGGAAACAACTTCCCTATTAGTAAATATCAGTCTACGCCACTGCCACGCGTGTCACTATGGTGAGCTGATGCCACGACGGTGTAGCCCCTATGCTATATCGCGGTGCTTTGATAATGCCGTGACACACGTGTCGTCCCAGTGCTAGCTCTGTGCCGTTAGGAGAACTGAGTGGCAGCACAGTGCTTCGTTCCACCCGGTGTCACTGGCGTGCCAATCGCTGGTTGGCTGGGATACTTCACTACAAAGTTACTGAATGTAAAGGCGCGGCATTTACAATATAAGTTTATGACAAGGAAAACGTTAAATAATTTTGCCATTTGACTACTTTAAATGTATCATTTTAATTTTCGGATATTTTTAATAACACTAACATTTAGTAACTATTTAGAACGATTATAAGAATTCTACTTTTACCGACGCACAAATACTTCAGATGTCCAGATAAAACACGTATTGCGTCTATCTTTACTCGTTTGAGGTTCTACACATTTTGATTTTCACTGACTTTCATTGTCGTGTGTAAAGTTTAGAATTAAACATAAATAAATCGTAATTAAATAAACACAATGAATACGTTACGACTTGCGTATCAACGAAATATTCATCAAATTCGACAATTTCATAAATGGTATAAACTAACACGTTGTAAATACGTAATCGAACGAAACGTGATTACATAACCTCACTCTTCTGGACGTGTTTTAAATCAATACTATAATATATTATAAATAATACTTAGTACATAAAATAGAATGCAAATAATAGTTGTTTATTAAATGTTTTAGTGTAATTCAACAAACGGAAACTGCAGCAGCTGCCACAACAGCTAGCATACCACCTGTATCTGAGTCTGTCTCCACGCGTACTGAAGCAGCAGTTGATTCTAAAATAGAACTAATTGCTAATCAAATTGTTTCCTTAAACCTCATAGAGGTAGCACAATTAAGTGATTTACTAAAAAAGAGATTAAATTTACCAGATGCCCCTATAATGCCTATGGGCAACTTTATGGCTCCTACAAAGGAAGAAGTACGCATATATGTTCTGTCGCATAGAAATCGCAATATCACATCAAATGTGTATATATATATATATATATATATATAACTATTGTATTTTAGGAACCAGAAGTACAATCACAAGTAGTACAATCTGCTTTTACCGTTAGATTAACAGGTTTTGATGATAAGAAAAAAGTTGCCCTTATAAAAGAAATAAAAGCGATATTACCTAATTGCAATCTTGTACAGGTTTGTAATGATTTTGACATGCGCGTGTTATTTTTAATAATACATTACCAATTATTTCATTGCATGCACATATTTTTTCTTATACAGGCTAAGAAATTTGTTGAAAGTGCCCCAGCTATAGTAAAAGCTGATATTTCTAAAGAAGAGGCTGATCAGATAATGGAAGCAATCACAAAGGGTGGTGGTACTGCCGAAATTATTTAATTATTTCAATGCAAATACACACATAAGAAAAATTCGCGTTTTAGGCATGATAGAATTTTATATTGAACTTATATAGTTTCTATAACAATTAGAGATCAAAATAAAAACAATTCTTCTAATCTCTCATTTTACAAGTACTTGTCTTGTACCTAGACACGTTTAGTTTTATTTTGGCAGGTAATACATATGTCACAGAATAATTGATTTGTAAGTTATTTTTTATATCACTCTTCTGCAATTCAATAGTAATATCAGAATATTTAAATTTTGAGAAGCAAAAGTGTACATTTGAATTGTAGTTTAACTTAAACAATGTAAGTCATTTGTACATAAAACATTAAAAACTGTAGCTGTAAAATAAATGATTGACCTTAAATGTTCATGGACGTTCATATTGTACTTAAATGCACTAACACACGCGTAAATAATCTCTATGTCTGTATACATAGATGCATTTGAAGAACAACTTGACAGTAAATTTAATCTTCAAATCATAATTAATATCTTGTGTACTGTTAAAGAACGGTGTACGATCGAATTAAATCTACAGATGTGTTAATAATACGATTTATATAGAAAGCATAGCATTCCGGCCCATCAATGAATTGAACAACTGGCGCTGCAATAACAGCCGTATCGATAAAATAAGGGCCGTATTAATTAAGTATAAGGTTCGGGTTCTTCTACCTCTCTGCTTGGTTCCGATAGGAAAGTAACTCCAGTAAGTAAGTCAAAAAAGTATTCCACTTGGAGTGTATTCATTTATAGAAAACCTATTTCTGTTCGGGGCGGGGAAAACGGCGAGGAAATTTTTTTTTACCGATCAACGGCCGTAAACGGAAAGCAGATTGCGACGGTACTGCGCCACGACGACTATTGCCACGATGGCCGAGGAGACTGATACAAACGATAAAGCGACGATGGAAAGTATAGCGCAAAACATACTCGAGGTTCGTGTTAGACGTAATCAAGACAGTGTATAATAACGTAATAGTGCCTTTCGAAAATGTCGAAAGAAAACTGGACGACAACAACACCTTATTATCCCGGGCTTTTTCGATCATTTTGACAGGTCAGTGCCGGAGGTGGGTCTGCATCGAACGAAGTAGCCGCATTGGAGTTTCAAGCCTCACAGGTGATATCGAGGCTCGAGGAAGCTGTGGAGAGAGCAGCTGATGGTGGCGGTACTACCTGGAATAATCCGTCCGGGTTCCTCTCGCAATCAAAAACTCCCGATGAGATATTAACTTTAATTCAGGTAAATACAACGCTAGCAGAAGCCATTAGTCGACGACTATTGGTTGTTTCTCTACGATATTCACCTTGATTGGTCGGTGATACTGTAATTTCGACAACTACCCGTCACGTGGTTTGTCACGGATCTATTAATTGTTCTTATAGAATTAGAGATGGAGTGGCGGCCTTTTTTGAAATATTTGAAAGTAACATTAAAAAGAATAGTTTTTGAGTGGTTTTGAATCTTTTCACGCTGTTATTTGAAAAAACACCTACCGAATTCGTTAAATACGATACACCCCATTTAGAAGTTTAAACAGAGATTCAGATTGTGTATTCTGTATAATGTAATTAACAAAAATAATTTGGTACGAACAATCGATAAAATTTTATTTTTCACAAATTTTATGTAATTGTACAATTCTACATCATATAAAGTATGTATAAAACAAAAAAGTACGATGTTTCCGACCGAGATATAATCACATATTACTTTGTAGGATCTGGTGATACACGAAGACGCTCCGCAACCAACCGATGATGGTTCAACGGAAACAGCAACAAGCCAAGTAACCACATTACCGTCGTTAACGGAATCTGCGAAACTAGCGTTGATTGCACATACAATTTCCGCTTACGCGCTTGCTCTTCCAAAATCACACGCTCAAAGATTAGCTGGTCGATTGGCTGCGGATACAACCAGATGGCTAAGCCATATTTTTCGTTTCATCGATTGTGCTTCTTCGTTTCATGAGGACCATCTAGAAGGTTTGGTCAGGGTGACCAGATTGGCTCTGCATCGGAAATATCCTCGATATATAGAGGAGGGTTTCACCGCGCTCACGGCTTCTCCCCCTTTAATTTACAGCTCTGTAGCTGCTCCTTTAGGTGTGGTTCAACATTTATGCAAACAGGTATATCACGTTTCTGTAGTTATTATTAGAAAATATGTAAATCCGTAGTTATCCATCTATGTTAAATTTTTATAGCTCTCGTTGCCACTCCATTGTGTAAGACCTATTCCTCATAATACAATGTTTGGATCGCGATACAGCATAGATGTGTCAGCCTTGGAACGGAGGTTGGCGGAGGATACACAGTCAAATAGTGTGACGCCGCTTTTAGTGTTGGCAGAAGCGGGATCGGTGTTAACGGGGCATTGCGATAATATCGCCAGACTACGTGCAATTTGCGACAAATACAATGTCTGGCTCCATCTTAGAGGCCATTCTCTAGCCGCCTTAGCGTTGAATAATTCTGCAAAAGATTTGGTGTGTTTACCTTCTATTTTGTTGTATTTACCTTCCATAAATACGTAATATCGACATTTTTTAATTTCAGCCTTCAAAAGTCGCGGATAGTGTTACTTTACCTCTTGGGGTATGGCTCGGTATACCATCCTTGCCAGTAGTAGTATCCTCTTTAAATTAATACTTCGTTGAGGAAACTTTCTACTCTTTGAACTCATTACTACAATATGATATTGAATTTTTCCTTAATACATACGTAGACATTGTACAGATTAACCGACACGAAAGGTGGTCGTCCAACTCCTAGAGACACAACTCTGTCTTTGGTATCAGGATTAATGACAGATTCATTATCTAGACGTTTACCAACATTGCCACTATGGGCTACGTTGCAAGTGTTAGGTAGGGATGGTGTATATAACAGGTTGAAAAGGTGCTTCTTGGCTGTAGAAGAATTATACAATAAAATCAAGAAATTCTCTTGTATAAGGATACTGGTAATTCATTTGAAATTTAACGCCTCTTCGTAAATCAAACTCTCGCAGTTTAAAGGAATTAATTCTTCTTTTTAGAGCCAGCCACCCGGAGGCGAAACAGGGTCCTACACCATAAACGAACTCTTAACAAATCCCGTAAACAATCCGCAACTATTCGAAGCTGTAGCCAGCTCTCTCGTGTTCCAATTCGTGCCTGCAGATAGAGACCCTCAGGCAACAGAACGTGTTCCTCCTTATTACGACAAATTAAATTCTTGGCTTGGACAAATTCTTCAACGAGACATCGAGAACGTACAAATAGAGTTATGCGAAATAGAACACCATGGTATTGCCATCCGCGTTTGTCCTTTGGAGAATCCACAACACCCTCCTACGACCGAAGACATAGATACTGTTGTAACTTGTCTCGAACAACAGATAGTGAGTTTATTTAAACTGTGATAACTCTGCGTAGTTAATCTTAATTTATTAATCGACTGCTGCCATTTACTTAACAGGATATACTGCAAGCAACGGTCCAGCATAAAGCGACGTTCATGCGATTAGTATCACAGAATGACTCTTTACATTTAGTGGAAATGCCTGGTTGGGCAGGTTTGGGTGGTGTACGATACGCTCCACCCACTTGGATCCACGTTATGACCGATCAAGCAAAGGAGGAATTGAACAGATTAAACACGCAATTGGTCGAAGCTTTGCGAAACACAGATGCAGCCTTTTCTTTGGGAGAGGGTGCCGATGGGTTGGCTTGTGTACGTTTCGGAATGGTTACACAAGATACGGGTAATTCCAAAGACATATTTTTTTTGATAATGGGTTGATACCATCGAGCAGTTTAAACTAAATTTCTTTGTAGACGTAGCCGAATTGCTGTCTCTAGTCCTACAAGTTGGTCAAGAGGTGGAAGCTAGCTCCAAGTTGTTGGACACTATATCCGAAGTAGTGAAACGAGGTATCGAAGCGGCACAGACAGACTTGGAGAGAGAAAATGCTGAGAAATTATGGCAAGACGGCATTCTTAGACACGTGCCTGTTGTTGGAACTTTTGTTAATTGGTGGAACCCACCATCAAAGGAAACTGGAGTTCGTGGTCGCAGTTTAAATTTACAAGCCGGTACGTACAAAGTGGCCGTAGTAATGGTACATAGTAAATTAACTAATCAATAATGTTTTTCTTTTACGGCAGGAGTCGTCGAAAGTACAGAGAACATTTACAAGTATCATATGCAATTACAACCGAACTCTGCAGTGATCAATGGATCCGGTGCTAGAACTCCACCCCAGCCCCTTGTACAGACTCCAGTCGGCGCGGGTAGTCAAAGTCACAGCCGTTCGTCGAGCCATTCCAGTTTGCAGAGCGGTAAAAGTATCTCTGTGATCACGAACGCCGTTTCCCATCCGCAGGTGAAAGAGGAATCCGGCGAGGTGAAGTCGTAGTGAACATTAAAGGACACGGATGACCGACAGATGGTTCCGTTCAGTGAGCTCAAGTTTCCGGACTTGACAGAGGAACGATGCTCTAGGTGAAACGAGCACGCGTTTCAGGCAAAAACTATCTTTTACATTCGCAGAGTACAGCAAAAGAATTTAGCATCCCTAAAGAATATGTCGAAGAGCTTGACGATTGATCGACGAAAGGTAAAGGCACATCCAGCCCTTTCTGTCGTTCTTTCCCGTATAAACTATATACTTTATAGGCTATTTTTCTGTCATATTGCATCAGTCGTGTTTTTTTCTCGTTTTCATTTGCTTTTATTTCTTTCTTCTTTTCATTAATAATCTAGTTTCAAGGACGCTTACAAGATCTGTCGTACGTGGCTTCTGTACTTATTAGACCGATGTCGAGTAGAAATGTCGCTTTTACCATGAGTTTGCACTTGATAACAAGTATTAACTGTTTGTCATTTATTAAGGTATTTTTTTCTTATAGCACAACGATCAGAAGTGTATCTTATTACTCTTATTGCGCGACTTTGAAAGAATTATTCCATTGATCTTTCGGTTATATAGTCGAATAAGTATTGGTATTATAACAAAAAAATTAAAATAACTAAGCGATAGGCTAATTAAGTTTCCAACGATAGCGTTTTACGATTTTATGTGCACATAAGTACTAAATAAATTTCTTAACCAAATTGCCGTTATACTTTTTCAGTTTTTACTTTCCAAAATATGCAAATTTGCATTTATCACACCGATTTAAGCGAATTTTTTTCATAAAGCACAACATATATGTTAAGAATAAACAGATACACACATATCGTGTATCCCCGCATTGTAAAATTGTTTCAGAGAAGCTGAGCTTCCTTAAAGATGTAACAAAATTTAAGCGCAAAAAAGGAAAACTCAGAACAATATTTCGATGTTTAAATGATAGCCAGATACGAAGATTTACATTCGAGCGTTTCGAATTGTAACCATGTAATAATATGTAATTTTCGGCAAGGTAGGAACTCTGTGGAGTTTAAAGGAAAATATAAAAATTGTTCACATTACTACAATATTCAATAAATTGTTGACAGATTCATTGAATGAAAAGAAATTAAATTGTATGTATATTTATGTACCAAATTGTTGTAATAAAGTATTACAATCGAATAAATAAGTCATAAATAAATTGTAACTTTTTACTATTTTATCAAATTGAGATTCAAATGTTTTAAGCAGACAAAACTTCATAATTTAGAAAAAATATTACAAAGTAAACAGACCTGTCTATATTTATACATACATAGTAAAGCATTTATCCTATCTTGTAAACAGTATTTAAGTAACGTATGTAAACTTTTATTTAAATTATTTATAATTACTTCCTTAAAAATGTCCTAGTTTGCAAGATATACTTTTTAAAGGTATTTGTTTATGTTTTGTTATACGAAATCACAATACCTACAAAATCACATTCAATTCTACTACTAAAAACCAGAGATGTACCTAAAAAAATTATGCAATTTTAGTATCGACCATGTAACGTACATTAGATGATGTAGCTTGAATGTAGACAACCGTAGATCGTATGTTTTTTATTTCCTTTTTTATAATATTCGTACTAGCATTACAATAGGAGGAATTAAGTTTGGAATATGGCAGTTAGATGTAATTCGCAATGTATAAGAATGGTATCGATTAACGAGTTTTGTTTTGCTCTTTGTATTGTATGCCTCTCAAAGAAATCTTTACAATACACGCTTGAAAATGCTTTTTTTCTTTCGCGCGTACAAAAACACCATAGAAATCTTAAACTTACGTAATGTCTCAATAGCCTCTGCACACTTTGTAAATAAACCTCTTTCGCACACCGAGAGAGAAGTAACGCGAAAACAGGAAAACAACACGTCTACCTTTTCATGAATCTAAGTTCTAAGGCCTAGGAAGCGCAATTGCATCTTTTTTCGATCGATCGAACGCACGTGTTCATCGGTGCACACAAATTGTACCAAAATCTATTTCTCACAAGTGGAAACTGTGTCACGAACTGTACAGTGTGTGCAACATGAACTTTCGATGAATTGATTTCCGATTTGCAATAAACATTTTTGAAATCTGAGATTATTACCGATTAAAAGTTTGCAATGTTACTCGATTTATGTACTGCTCGATGCTTGATATAGATTTTCCATCTGTCGTGAAAGCTTAATCTATAGAATCAAAAACACACTGTACAGTTAGCTATACTAAACAAATTTATCGAACTTAAATCCCGAGGTGTATCGGTAAGTGTTTAGGTCTTTGATTTGTCGTTGTAATTACAATCGAACGAAACTTTAGAATCCTTTGAAACTTATTTCGGCTTCTTATGAATTCGTTATTCGTCCGAGCTGTCGAGATAACCATCATTAAAATCTATTTCGTGCAACGAGAACGGACCAGATAGCGATATAGACTATCTGGCACGGGAACGTCATTCGGTTTTTTTTTTTACTTAAATTGATGGTGCATACGTTGTAAAGACAAATTTAAAAAATTCGTCTTTACGTTGGTCGATATACTTTATTTGCTTATTCCGACACTTTTGATTTCCATTTACTCCTTATTTCATCTATATAAATTGTTAACGTTATTAATTAAATTAATTAAAAAGTTCCATAGGCCACAACAACGTATCAATTCGAAAAATTTCCAAAAATCATTCTATTACTCTATATATATGTATATCAGCATTTCTAAAAATAACTAATTCTCTCTCCCTCCCTCTCTCTCTCTCTCTCTCTCTCTCTCTCTCTCTCTCTCTCTCTCTTTCTCTCCCATTATCATATAGCCTCACACATGTACTCGCATACGTATTTTTTCTTTGTCTTTATCTCTTTATTTTTGTATTCCACGCCCATACCGTATCAAAACGACGTGAAAATTAAATGCGGTTGTACTTATCGGAAAATGGTAGTTCTCAATTTCATCTCGCACAGGCTCCTGCTCGATACAACGATACAAATTGACAAACGATTAGAATCAATGTTTCGTCAACAATCGTCTCGACTATACATTTGCATATTTAGAATTTCACAATATTTCCATTCTCTCGCCATATTTCTCGTGAATCTATGAATCTCTCGTTACTTCTTTTTCTTCTTTCGAAAATACGTTTTCTGTGCAAGATGGTTTCTTTTTTTTTCTCCTTTCTTTCTTTTTTAATTTGAATCTTTCCAGTTATTTGTTTTGAATTGTTAAAATCTCTTCTTCAAGCTTCTAAAAAGTTTTCGTAGATTCGGAGAGTACTGTATTGATCCCGTTTGCATGTTATACAACAGTCTTTAACGACAGAGACAAAAGTTCAAAATTATTCTTTCGACTGTCTCGCGTCAACCACATTCACAGTGCCCTTTCGTTACATTTTCTTCTTTTGTTTCCTACCTCCAATTATCCTACAAAAATTAGACACATCATTCTATTATTTAAAACTCTTAAATAATATTCAATTTTCTGTGCTGGTAGGACGAAGTCAATATAATATATATATATATATATATATATATCAAATTATAAAACAAAACTAGATATATAATTAATAATTAATATTTTTATTAATCGTTCGATATATTCATCAAGTATCATTAAAATTTTAAGCACAAGAAAAAAAAAACAATGTACATGTACACCTTTATATAAAGGAAAGTGTTGCGATAGAAAATACAAATCATTTCGACTTCATCTTACTAGCCTAGGTTTAAAAAGGGGATACCGAAGATCACGTCGATTCATTTTTAGCTTTGTGTACTCGAGATTATTATCAATTTTACCTAACGCCTAAAAGTGGCTGGGATCATTTGAATTCAATGATATTCCCTCGTGAATTAGATAAAAAAATTGTTCGCTGTTGACAATAAACTAACGATAGAGTAACGAATTACGGTAACCCCAAGAACCAACTTATCGTTCTTTGAAACTTTCTGAAAAATTGAGTCGTATGAACAAAATTTGGCAAGAAACTCTTATCTTGTGTAACAGCCAAAGTTGAACGTGTTACGAAAAAGAACCTTCATATTTTTACTGACTAGGATGCTTCTTTTCGATTAATTCAAGGAAACGAAGCTCATATTTTTTCTCTCCCGCTCGTTTCCGTTTATATTTCGTTTGCCAATTCGATCTTAAGATTCTAATCGATTAATAGCTAAATCTATGTGACGCTATGCTCTATGCGCTATGATCGCTCCTTGTATTTTTCTTTCCTCTTTAATAAATATTACAATTATGTACAATAGATGAATCGCGTTTATACCCTAAATCATGCTTCTTCTACCAACGCTGTTTTCATGCTCGTTGCGAACGGTGAACATAAAATTGTATTTTCCTCCTCTCTAAACTCTCCTGATAATATCGAAACACAAACGAATATAATAAAATGTTCGTTTATAGAAATAGCGAACCTTCTTCCCAGGAAGGTTGCCGCTTGTTACAAAATTTCTCTTCCTTTCCTCCTCCTCGCGAAGGAACGATAAGAAACGAAAACGGTAGAGGAGAGCACGATATTATCTTTGTGTAAAATTTGTAACATCTAAATTGAAGTTATATCACACGTACATTTTCTTACTTCTTTTTTTCTTTTCTTCTTTCTCACATTTACTTGACAACCATACGTCTATTACATTACTGTCTATTTACACACATTCTGGCTGAATAGGATACGGAATATAAAGCTGTCTGCCGGTTCGTTGCAAATATCTTCTTGTTCGGTGAGAATGATCGGTGAAATGATCATGTTCGAACTTTTTTTTGTTGATGGTGGGCACCGTTACGTAAGGAAGACTTTGCGCTCTGCAAATAGTTCAATCTCGATTATTCTGTCTCCTTCTACTCGGCTGAAGAACACCGATGTTATTGGAAAATTTCGCTATGGTCCATAAGAATACCGTTACTGTAAAGGATAATACTTATTCGCATAGAGAATCAAGATCCTCCGAAAGAAAAATATCAAAACGACTTTTACATTCGTGAATAATCGCTACGAAATTGTGCGCAAATGCGGTTCATTTATGGAATGTGAATAAAATTGTCTCGATCACCGATAAATATACGTTTTCTTCAACTCTTCTTAGTTGGTTTTCTCATCAACCTATGCTCCCAGAATTTCGTAAAAATATCTTAAGCTAGATCAGCTTTCCACTTCCAGAGATTAGAATCCACATTCTGAAAATGCATTCTGGATATTTTCTATCGATACGTCAGAAGAGATTCTAGAATTTTGATCTCATATAAAAAATAAAAAAGACCTGCTGACACACGCAACACTTGTGCGTTCACCGTGTTTCTTCCTACTTAAAAGCGTACGTTCGCTTGAGTATTGGCAGAAATTCTTTCTCTTTTCTTTCTCTTTTCAATTTATGTTTCTTTAGTTAATAATTATTTTTGTGGTTTCAGTTAATCGCGGTGCATTGAGCTACGAACTTTAAACATATTAATGGTGATAAATATTCATGTACGATATATATTCGTATCACTCGTTTGTATTTCGTGCAATAACTTCTTATACCAACGTGTATAACACTTGCAAACGTGTCAAGTATATACTAAAGTATATATACTGAATTGCTTCACCTTGAAAATTAATGATTAATTCGTCTTCCACGATTCTCGATAAAAAGTATAAAAAGTACATAAAAATCGTATCCGTAATACCGTACCGTTTGAATCGGTTTTATAGTCAAGTGATTCGTGTAAAAAGTCGTTTCAAAAATCCCATCTTTCTGGATCAATATGATATTCGGGTAACTTAAAGACCTAGCGCAACTGAAAAATATCTTTAGGGAATAAAATGCCTTTGTATGGACGAGCAAAAATGCAATCAGCTTACAAAAGTAATGTGAAAGGGAAAGTAGTAGGCCACAATAATAAGTGAAAATTAACAGTATTGACTAACTTGATGAACATTAACTCTTTGCGAGCTATTGACGGATATCATAACACAAAAGTAGGTTCGCGCGCGCACGTATGTGTGTACATGCACACAAACATATAATTAAATAAATTACTTTTCCATTACTATTTCGTACGTTCCTTTTTATCAATCCTAATCAACGCTAATGATATTTGGATTCATTCTAGTAACAAAATCACAGCTCAGAAAGAGTAAATATTTAAACAGTAAAGCAGACGTTACGAACATATCAGCGATTTAAAAAATCGCTGATAAATGTATTCCCTATAGGTGATTCGTACACACTAATTCGTGAAGTGTATACTTGTGCTTTCTCATGTATCATTGATGAAAATGAATGATTAACAAGCAATAAATACGACAATGGCGATTTCCTATCATGTATACCTCCCTACCTCGCGTAGTATAGTAGGTTCACTATTCGTCTGCTCGGTTAAGAAGCAATGATCATTTACAGAATAAGCTAAAACGTAGAATGATAATAATTACTGTACATGATATACAAGTACAAAACCTCGGATATACAAGACTTCCCCAAGGCTTGAACGTCTATCGTTTCCAACAAGCAAACGACAAGACGAAATGTCATCCTATTAGCTCTCAAAAGTTTCCACAGAAATTCCATAGAGTAGCGATTAATTAATCTAAATGTACCTATGATTATTAATGTAAATGAATTCTTTTGCCTATTCTTGCCCCGTCCTTCCACTTCAACGTACAATTTGTAATACGATACGCATCGTTTATCAATTCCAAGACTTCCTTTGCCCCCGCTACTTCTTACTAACATTACTCGCAGACCTTCTCGACTAGATCGCCACTCTTGCTCGCATCTATCTATAGCTTCATGAAAGCTCGAACACGTCGACATAGCCTTTTTTATTCGCGAAACTGATGAGAAACGTTAAACGCGCGAACGTTTATGATGTTGTCTATAAAAGATGAATGTTCTTTCTCTTCCTTTTTCTTTGCTGTTCATTTGATTTCCCCAAAAATCTTGAACATAGTCGCGGAAAACGTAGGTGAATATTCTAGCTTCGCAATCTTTCGATTGTACTCGTTAAAACGACCTTTTTGTGAAATCTTACGTTTAAACGTATATAAACGTGTATATATATATATCTTATTCTTGGCGATTCTTATCAAAAGTTACCAAACGTTTGAGCCATTTTCTTCTTCACTACATACTACGGCATAGAGCTAAATAGCTGACTAGATAGTATAAGACAAGAACAAGATTCGGTGCTATATAGTTGGTTCAAGTTATGAATGTTATTAGAGAAGATGAGTCTATAGGGCCTAGACAAAAACAATTAATCTTACATTCCTTCTACTAATCAACTTTTCAGCTCTGCGCAGTATCATTTAAAGAAAAATTACACATATTAAAATACGCACGTTGTTACGCAAATAGTTAAAAAATGTAGAACGTTTTCAAAACGAGTCCTTTGAGAACCGTGATGTTGTGCTTTGACGTATCGCAAATTTCAGATATATATTCAGTGAAAGTCAGTGTTTCAGCTAACCTCCTATTTCCCTCGATGTACCGATATTCTTGACAGAACAGCAGTTCGCATTACGGTTTCTCACGGTTTGTCTTTCGATTTTACAGTTCCGTCACGGCGTACAAATTGGGATCGCTACCCTGTACTTGGCTCAACGTCGCCACCGTTGATTTGTTCTCCTGCCTCGATTGTGCCCGATTGTACGTCCCGTACATATTCGGTACGGCATTGTTTTGTGTGGTGCCGTTGAACTGATTCCTAGTAAAATTTCTGTCCAACGTCCGGACTTGATCTTGCATCTGGTCTTGAATACGAATGTTCGACGCTTTGTTTCGTACCAGAGACCGGAATTGATTCATGTTGGTCTGCGAACGAGATTCGAACTCCCAGGTTGGTTGACTGCTGGGATTCGGCGGCAACGGACGATTCTGATTCCAAGCTGGAGTCGGGCCCCTTTTTAGATTCGCCAAATTCTTCGGATCTAATGTCTGTGTCTTGCGAGAATCTTGGAAAGTGGCCAGGTGAGCTGGTCCGTGAGAATTGTGAGACAGGGTGCCGGTAAAGGACGCCACGCTTGGTGTCCAAGGTGGTTCTCTACCTGCGATTTCAGTAGGAAAAATTCGATATTTTTTTTACTCGAACATATCAATTCGAATCAGAAATCTAGCAATAAAAATTTGATTGCTCGCTAAGTAACAGTGTCGTTGCATGACATAAATGTAAATTTCAATACGAGAAATATTGAATTGAAATTACCGGGCCCTGCGGGGGCGTGCCCTCAGTAAAAATCACTGGATTCGAGAGTCTTGCACTGTTTGCTTAAAGTCGCGTACTGGCCAGGTTGATCTCCGAGTCCAGAACGGTGCTCAGCTCGTCCACCTGTCGACTGCTGATTATGCTGAGACGATTTGTGATCCCCGCCTCCTCCGCTCCCGTTAATACCCCCACCTCTGTAAATGGCAAATCGAAACGAACAAAGTTGCAGCATTATCTTTCTCTCGGACGGTTCTCTGATGTCTACTAATTCCTATCGTGAAAACTCTGAATGTCATTCACTCATCTCGTGAACGAAAAAGAACATCTAGACAATAGCTAGCTACTTCGAAACGAAAACCCGCGCAGAAGCATATTGCTAAATGTTTCCGTTGATATAGGGGAACGTACTGATCGCCAAAACTAATCGAAAGAATTTGAAACGTGTATCCATGAATATTGAATAAAATTTGATTCGACAGGATGCTATTAGAACACCAAAGAGAAAACCAAACGATTGTACAGTTATTGTTCTCAGAAATAATTAGTCGTTAATCATAATAAATTAGTTCACAGGTCGATAAATACTGTTGGATTTACCATTTTTCTCTTTCTCTCCCTCTTCCCGAGAATACAAGATCAATAACTGTACTACACTGTTTTGCATTATTGCCACCAGAGTGTTGTGTACAATTAAAGCGACATTCAGACCAAAATACAGTATCAATTGACATTAAAGAATCATATTCTAAATCGTAAAATGAATCGGTTCGACGTATGGGGAAAAAAAAGAAAGAGGAAAATCAATGCATCTCATAAAGTTGAATAAAAAACATCGGTGGTTTACTAATTTCCACGTCGAGTCTTTGCTTTGCTTGCAATTATAAAAAAGAATCATCTCTATTCGTATAGTAAATGATGCCATCCTTTTGATTGTGCTATTTTAAAAAATTGAATTTTTTTTTAAACTGAATCATCGTAAAATTAATTTCGAAAACTGGCAACTATTCAACATCCCCAATCTTTGTCGTACTAAACGTTTATAGATCTACTATTCATCTCCGATTAAAGTAACCGTATTGTGTAATTTGTAACGTCAATAAGTGGAGTCCTGTTGAAAAAAAACTTTTACATTTTTGAAAAGCCTAAGCATCTACCGCTGCGGTATATCTGGTACCTTTACCATAGCTTGGTCAACTGTCATCGAATGATACATTTAGGGCATGTATCCAGAATACGTTTCCGACGAAACCGACTGAAATGCTTACGCAATGTAACAATCTTTGGATAGTTCGACAAAAGGTACGGCAAAGATAGACGATAATTGGCAATAAACGAAACTGAATAATAAAAAAATCTCATGCACAAACTTCAGCATGCTCTCGTGCAGCTGACGTGCTCGAGCAGTCGCAGTAGCGTAGGACGGCGGGGGCGGCGTTAGCAATAGAGGCTGCTTAATGGTATTTTGTGTGCCATGAGCATTCGGATAAAATACAGAAGGGGCTGTAGGCGGGTACGACCCTTGGCCACGAAGGGTCCGCGCTGCTATCGCCTGCGAAGCTGCCGATGGCGGTAGATACGGGTCCTGCTCGTCGACTTGAAGGTAATCTCTTCTAGAACAAAGACCACGTTAATCATATTTTGCGCGTTTAATCGTCCCGTTTAATGCGCACGATAGATGCGCACACTCACCGCTTTCGAATGTAGATCCACGTATGAGAGTCCACCCAAACCAGGACGGTGAAGAATAGACCTGCGGCTAGACTCGCCAACAGCATGAGGGTTAATCCATACCTAAAGAATTTTAAAAACGCCTACTAAGCGGTACATAACAACACAGAAATATAATAATACTCCGTCAAGAGATGATATCTAATTTTGATACTGTTCGTTGGAGTTGTAAAAGAATTTTGCAGTCAATTGCAGCGTATAATTGCTCTCTCGAACATAATTACCCGACCGAAAAACTAAGAAGATCTCAGAGAAATAAGTGAAATTAATGGTACACTTACAATCCTAAATGGCACAAACTCTTTGCTGCGTGAACGTATTGCTTATAAAGAGGTTTGCAATCGAGCAACGTAGCCAACCCGGATGTAAGCTTACTGACGGTGTTGATATCGATCGAGAGGCTGTTCAATTTCGGTTGTAACTGTTGATCCTTGAACAATTCCAGTGCCAGTTTGGTCACGATGTTCAGGTTTTCCCTCATGTTGGTCACTGCGCTCTGCCCGTCGCGTAATTTCTGCGTGAACGGATTCGTGCGTATATTCTCGCACTGCGTGTAATAGGAAAAAACCTCAGATGCTAGGGTCGATGGTACCACCCTAGTCAGGTAACCGTCCGGAGACACGCAAAGATCACCTAAGGCCACCGAAGTCGCAAGATACAGCGAAGCCATCAGCCAGGAGACTATAACCGCGAAGAGTCCGAACACGGAAAATCTGTAAAGAATATTTGATGTTGAGTCAAAACTCGACTACAATATATAGTACCATAATTGTTTCCAAGAAACCGTTATAAAATAAAAGGGGACAAGACTGTGGCAGGCGAGTTCAGAGACTTAAATCGAGTGGGGCGACGAAACTGCTTTCGCACACTTTTTTTCAGCCAGTACAATACAAAAACACGTACGTAATGAGCACGCATCTGGAATGTCTTGCGACTCCGACGATGAGCACCACGCAGAGGACGAGAAGTGCGCTAAGAACGGCCATTGTTATGGGCCACCTTAATTGTTCTATCTTTTCTCCGACGCTGATTGCGCCAGCCAAGCTGATACCGGTCAGCGGCTTGCGAATTTCGAAGCTCCGATTCATGGCTATGCTCGCGTTCTGCTTCACGCTGTGCACAGCGGGCAACAGGAGAGTAAGCATAGTTTTATTGCTGACCGGTGCGTCGAAAGCGTCTTCCAGAGCAGTCAACTGCGGTTGCACTTTCTTCTTTAATATCATTTCGATGTTGTCGGTCTGTAAAAAAAAAATGGTACATAAGCGCGACTCAAATGGTGAAGGCGACACGTTCGACCCTCTTGCGATCTTCGAGTTTTCGTTTAAACAACTAGTCAAAAAATATAGAAGTGTTCAAATAAGAAAAAAACTAAGTATACTAGCACATTAACTATAACTTTATAACTATAACTCTGACGTGCGCGATGAAAGCGTAGATACGAATGTACGAGCGAAAAAGTGGTGGGTAAAAAATTTTACTTAAATAATAAAGACCTGCGATCGTTTAACGATACGAAACATATGAACAAACTATTGAAATAATTATATCTGTAGCGTAGAATCTATAATATTGTTTAATTAATAAATTATTTCCAAATCTGGCAAACATAACGGATCGATTTCATTGTTCTCTATTTTTATCAACCACCCCTTTCTTTAATCGTTTTAGAAAATAAATATTTATACTTTAAACGCGCGTATCTAGCAAAGGATAAGATATTAAAATGACTTTAACCCCTAATAGTTGCAACCGCTCCCAATAACTCCTATATCGATTGTCACTTATTGTTCAGTAAACATACATATTATATCGTAGCTAGTTATAGTAGATGAAATCGAACTAGAAGAACGCGTCCGGGTGATACAGAACGGACGTTAAAAATTTCGTAAAAGCGACCAACCTGATTCCATACAGCCATGAGAATACTATCGACGTTCTTCGCGGAGTTGACAAATTGCACCAAACCGTTGTGCACGTCGTCATTACCGTAGAGGCCGACAGCAACAGCTCCGCAGCAGAGCAACGCCAGGATGGCCAGCGACCACATCAGCACGGTTATCGACCTCCTGGGGCGCGGCTTCCGGTCGCAGCATCTCGTTACCAGGTAGACCAGGAGCACCAGTAACGTCAGGATTAACCAGGCTGCGGGAATACTCCCAAGTATCCCGAGGCTCTGTTAATTAAAGTTAAACGTTCATTATCAGCGTGCATCTTTAATGAAATCGTTCGCGTACGCTATCTCATCTTATCTCATCTTCATCTTCATCCGAAGATCTCGTTCCGGTTTTCCCACACCTTCAGCTTCATAGCCCCCTTTGCTTTTCTCCTTACATTTTTTACCAATTGACGTTCGCAGCTTAATTAAATTATTCTGATACTTAATTTTTCATCTTTTTTTTCTAAAATTCTCAGAGAAGAACGAAAAGAGAAACATTGTTAATGGCGCCGCAAGGAGATCAGAAGTGCTTCCAACTGCTTTCTATTTAATGCCTTTAACCGTATCTGCTGTTCGCGCGGTGTCTTCACGTGATACCATGCTGCACTGTTTAATTAAGACTGAACCCCGACTTTCCAGACTAGAACGCATTCCGTTATGTGCCGATACCGTATGCTTTTGTTAGAGTGCAATTGTTTTTGCCAAAAAAACCTCGACAACAATTTTGTCCTTCAATTTTCGGCCAACGGCCACGCTACGAATCAACGTCCTCTAATAATCTCTGGGCTCGATAACGCGAACGTTGAACCGATTCGCGACGGAGTCGTCACTAATCAGACCGCCGGCTACGCTCGATCGGAGCGCCTATTACCATACATTAGCGAGCGACGTGAAGCAAAAGAAACAGAGTCGACTTGTTGCTTTTGTTCGTGGTAATTAGCTGTTTGCAAGGATGTCGAAAGTGATTGTGAATCCGCGTCTTCCACGAATTGTTGTCGGTGCGTACAGTGATTCACGCACGATGAATCATCTTCGGATTATTTGATTCAATATCGGAAACGAATGTCATCATTGTTTCAAGAATCACTTCCTCTTCTTTTTTAATCAAAGTAAAATCCTTCTTCTCATTAGACAACATAATTCCATATCCATTCCATAAGTAGATCGTCAATTCTACTATTAGTTAATTTAATCTCTATCGATCGCCCAAAGCAATTTGATGGGGCAAAACAATCGTTAATCGATATAGAGTTTCGAAGTGCTAGGATATTATGAATCCTAGTTAAATGGCTTTGAGCGATAGCGTGAACCAACAAAGGCAGGCTACAGTTTCGTTTATATTTATATAATATAATTACTTTCATTATCGTTACTCTATTTATTCTGTATGCATTTTCGGGTAACTCGAACGAGTGCAGAGTGGATTAATGTGTCCCGAAAAGCGCGATCGCGTATTCCATTTCGCGAACTAACTCGGTACGCTTGAAACGCGCACTCGACGTCGTCGCGGCTCACGGAAAATTTGATTTTTCTCTCGTGTTACTCAAAGGCCTGCATGCCGCCACGGGGTCAACCACCCTCGTAGCTCGCGTGCCACCCCGTGAAACTCGCTAAATCGACCCGTGTACAATATACGTATCGCATTCGTTATTACGCGACGTCGATGAACTTCTCCTGTAACGTTCGAAGCCCTCATTTGTCGCGAATACTGTTGGTACGAACATATGTTTCGTCACATAATCGACCATTACGGGTGGTTAGAGCGTACGAATAATATTCGAAATCAAAAACGAACGATTTTCATTCGTTAATTCGTTATGTTCCTTACTATTATATAATATGTAATTTGTTTAATTGGCAGGAGCGCTCGTTTCAAACTGGAATATGACTGTTTTTATTGTTTTTCACATAATGGGCTGAGTATCGAAAACGAGAGGATGGTGCATTTTTCCCCTTTTTTCATTACCTCGAACAATACTTTGAAAAAAATAATAGTTAAAACGAAACCAACAGAAAAGGGTCGAGTACAATAGGTTTGTACAATGGCGTTTCTCAATTTGTAAAATTCACAAATGAAATTCATTTCCCAATAAAAGTGTAATTCCGCAAATTAGTTTATTTGATTGCAACGTATGAAACATTCATTTCATTGCTCCTTGTGTTCTGCATGCGCGTAGATAATCGAAAAATACACATTTACATTCTTTCTCCTAATGAATGTCGCTCACTTCCTCTTATCCCTCCTCATCTTCATACTTTATCTTTATTATTCCTGAATTAACCTATACCTTGTGCACCTTTTCGTAAGTAATACGTTTAGATTACGGAAAGTGTTACTTCAAGTATCTCGCATTTTTCACATTTTTTCATCTGCTACTATCACGTCTTTCGACTACTCCTTCAAATTGAGAGAACAATAAAAATTCTAATTACGATCCAATGTATAAAATGAAAATTGAATTACATTTTGAAACGCGATAAAATCGCAGAAAGTTTGCGTACCGAATGAAAAAAGCCGTTTCAAGTGGTGCAAGGAATATGAGCAAGACAAACCGAGTTACGGAGAATGGTTTCAACAGAAGAAGAAGCTTGTCGCGTTGAAGGCCGGAATACGGAAGTCATCGCGAGCCACAATCGCGGGGACAGGGACATATCTGTTTCTCACTTTTATCGAGAACTTCGCCGACAGTTTGGAGTAGCCGAAGACGAATGAAACAGGAGAGCTCGGGTCCGCGCGAATTTATAGGAAATCTTTCTTCCCGCGCGGCATTTCCCACTCGGTGACGGATACGCTTTTCGTCCCGAACAAACTTCGTTGCGCAACGAGCAGAATTTCGCTTCATAAGTTTACTCAACTAGGAGAAGAAGGCCGCGGTTTTCCTACGAGGTTGTGCAATCACTCCCGTGATCATATTGTGCTTATGCATATACATATACACCAAGTATGTATCGAAAAGAACATCTGGAAAATTTCAAGTTTTATGTAAGTAGAAAATTTGCCTCCTCGCCTCGTCAATTACGTATGCATTACCCCTTTTGCACTCGATACGGAGCGTACTTGTATGCACTTTGGTAAAACTAGTTTCGAATTAACACCTATTATTTCTTTTTCTTTACAACCGTAACGAAAGGCGAGTTTCGTTTATTAAGTTAAACACGAAACTGGTTTATCGATGAATAAATCGAAATAACTCGAACCTGCTTTCTTTTTACCGCTCTCTTCAAAAATGCCCGCTAAAAGTGGCCGATTAGACGGACGAAGTTTCACCAATCCTTTTTTGTGTAATTTTTCCGACAGCAAAATGTGAAAGGCTTATTTAATGTTGTCTTCAAAAATTTGCTTTCACAACTCAGACCGATTAAACGCGGTATGTATACGTATACATAGACACATATCTATACAAAGGAGTAAGGAAGGCTACAGAATAAAGAAGGGGTGGACGAGCTCGAAACAGACGTTTAATTATTCGTGTCAGCAGTTAAATAGTCCAACAGATGGGCGAAAAAGCAATCGAAATTCGAGGCCTGAATCGTGTCTAGACAGGAATTCTCTGTTTACGGAACGCGGAGCGAAGATGGTCGTTGCACCTACTGAGATGCCAAGCTCTCGAATAAATCCGGAAAAGCGCTCGAGATGGAGGGAACGAGAGCGGCGGATGGATGGATGGATCGAGGGAGGGAGGTAGGAGGGGAGGAAGGAAGGAAGTGAAGCGGCTGCGCTGCTTCCTTGTGTGCTGTGCTGTAAAGATGTAGGAAGAAAGAAGGAATGAAAAGAGAGGGGAAGAACGTTTCGTCCTGAGCCTGCTAGTGGACTCATCGGTAAGGCTACCTAGCAGACTCTGCCATAGACGCTGGGATACTAGGGACAGTTCAGAACTTCTATATATTGGAAAGGATGGGTCATTGGGTACTTTCAGGAAAGTGTAAACGGTGCTGTCCCTCTAGTGGCGAGTGCCGCCACAGAAGGAAGGAAGGAAGGAAGAGTTAGAGTGGCAGAAACAGAATGGAGAGGCATAGAGAAAGAACAGAACTCGAAATTCATGGGACTCGCGTCTCCAAGGGGGATAGATAGCATGTAAAATCACAAATGGATTCTCTTTGGTGGCTCGTGAATCTCTGAATGAATAAATACGGGTTTGTAGCCCCCTCTGTGTCGGGGGTAAATACGTTTCTAATTGTCGTCAGCCGGAAGGACCTCCAAAGTATTCCAGGTATTGGAGCTGTCTGTAACCTTGTGGCGGCACTCGCCACTAGAGGGACAGCACCATTTACACTTTCCTGAAAGTACCCGATGACCCATCGTTTCCAATATATAGAAGTTCTGAACTGTCCCTAATATCCCAGCGTCTAAGGCAGGGCCTGCTAGGTAGCCTTACTGATGAGTCCACTAGCAGGCCCAGGACGAAACGTTCTTCCCCTCTCTTTTCCTTCCTTCTTTCTTCCTCCATCTTTACAGCACAGCGAAAACCGAAGCAGCGCAGCCGCTTCAACCTAATCTAAACCGAAGCGCATGCTTCGCATTCCGCCTAACATATCACTTCGTTAGCCCACATTCGCGAGAACACCTTACGCGTCTTTTTGTTAGTATTCGGCCCGGCCTGTCTACGACAAAACGGTGAATGTATTCCTTCAAGGGATACGAACACGTTTCAAATGGGAAGCGAAACATGAACCTATCCCGAACAATGTTCAAAGAAATTACCTGGGACCTGGATTCATTGTAAATCAGTTTTAATCAGGAAAAGCCCTCCGCGTTTGTGTCGGATCAAACAAACCCTTTGTAGTATTAGCAGTTACGATAATTAGTTTTCGTTATTGTCATGCGAATGTAGCCTACGAGTAAATTATCAGGTAGGAACAAGCCCTCGACGACCATCGTATTTCTATGGATTCTAAAATATTATCGACTTACATCAAATTCTGTAATTTGATTCATGCAAAATGTAATCTATCGCTCTCAATTGACTGAAACCAATTTTCGTGTAAAATAAGTTCATAATTATAAACTTAAAACTGGTAAAATGTTACAAATGGCATGACCTTTTAGCACGACCGTAAAGAGAATTGTAAGTTACCGAGGATTCTATCGTTTCAGAGAAATAGGAAGATGATATTTAATTACAACGGAATTGATGCGTACGAAATTCATTACGGTGCTTTTTGTGACCAATCTAAATCGATAATGCTCCTATTTGCAAGTATATTTAGGCTTAAACCTTTACGGTATGGTAATTCTTTAAATTGTGACGACGTAATTAAGTCGCGTCATAGTACCTGTGCCTGTTATGCTAATCTGAAAACAGAATGAAAGGGTTACGAGCAGGTTCGTTGTACTCGGACATTTTCCGATTCCTTTCGAGGTGTTTCTACGCAAGATACCTTTGCAAAGAAAATCCTCTTAGTTACAATACAGCACTCTCATTTAAGACGATCATGCACCTCTACTATTTTTAACGTTAGGTGCAATGAATGCTTTCCTACAAAAAAAGAACATTTATTGCCTTTCGATTACGTCCCGTTATATGACGGCGATGGAAGTAGAGGGAGGAGAGAAAAAGATTGTTAATGAACTGTCGAATCGGAACTCAAAAAACAAACGACGAAAGATATGACAAAACGCCGTCTTACGATTTAATTACCCGCCGGGTGCCGGTACCAGCGGGCGCCTCGTGAAATATTTTCAAGCAGCAGAAACAATAGCTGGGGACCCAATTACCAGAGCTCGTGTTGCATCAAGGGTGCTCAGACAGGCGTTTCCTCAAGGCAGCTCCTTCGCCGGTACCTACACTACCGACGCATGCAAGAGAAATGTGTGTACACCAGCTAAGTTTCGCACGCTCTCAACCTCACCATATATACGTCCAATGTACGTCTACGAATGTATATACACATGTTCGATCAGGACAATGACATGCTACCTCTCTCTCTGTCTCTCTCTGTCTCTGTCTCTCTCTCTCTCTCTTTCTCTCTCTCTCTCTCTCTCTCTGTCTCTCTCTGTCTCTGTCTCTCTCTCTCTCTCTCTCTCTCTCTTTCTCTCTCTCTCTCTCTCTCTCTCTTTCTGTCTCTGTCTCTCTCTCTCTCTCTCTCTCTCTTTCTGTCTCTGTCTGTCTGTCTGTCTCTCTCTCTCTCTCTCTCTCTCTCTCTCTCTCTCTCTCTTAGCCTTTTAATGTATTTGTTGCTGCGATACTAGTTCAATTTAAAAATGTTCTAAGAATATAGGAATACATGCAGGAAAAAGGAATATTACGAAACGCAGAATGCTCGTTACTTAATTCTGTTACACGCCAGATGCAATTTGCTTCGTTTCGATACAAAAGCGTAAACTGGAGGAAATAACGCATAAAGCGGTACGTAAATAGGGACTACGGAGCAACATAAAGAAAATGTTAAACAGAGTGAAAGAAAGGGGGAGGGAAAACGATAATCGAAATATCCACCGGTTAGCCGAAGCAGAAAGAGCGAGACGGAAAAGAGGGGTAAATGGAGAGTGACGGACAAAAGATGAGGCGAAGAAAAACTGAATAAGAGAAGCGACGACATAAGGGAAACCGTTTTCTCTAAAATGATTGAAAGCCCGCGATGCAAGAAACACGTGACGTATGAATGACGCGAAACTGGAACAGGAAATAGGAAGTGTGTGCTGCATGCGGTAATGAAAGCATAAGCCGCGATCAGTATCGATATGAACGTGCTCGGTAACCGGTAAATGCGCACCATTTGCGACTGCTACCCACGTCATTACGCGTTCTCGTTCATTCAAATTTTTTCCAACGATCGTATCTTTTTAACTAACATCGCGAGATTGAAATAGAAGTTGCACGTTCGTATTAAAAGGTACATTTACGCGCGCTGTTAACACACTGCGCATCAAAAACACTGACTCGCATATAATAAATGATGTAATAATGACTCGTATATAATAAATCTTGAAAAAGCTTTAACCACGTGGAATCGAATTTTCGACGAAACCCGTTTACGGTGTTATGGTACGCGTTAACTTTCTCAAAGCGCGTGTTATCTTCTTTTTCGAACTCGTTAGTCCGCACCTGCCGGAAAGATAACCGAAGGAAGACCGTTCGCATCGTAATCGCACGGTTACAGAAGGAGGAGAACAGAATGCGAATCAGTTACGCCGAGCACAACCGTCGCGCCAACCACCTTTTGCCAGGACGTCGCGAAAACGAACGACAATCGAGTAGCTCGAAAACAACCCGATATCCATCTTGATTTATTTGATAATAATAAGTTCCCGTGCGCTCTCGACATTTGCAACGAAAGACATTGTGCGAGGCGATCGTGCTTCTTGTTGAGAGCTACGAGGAGCACGATGCATTTCGAGTGGTGGAATGGGCCATCGATGCCACGGGTAGGGAATATATTATGCTTGCAGCGACGGCAAGAGACTCCTACCGAAACATGAAATATCGCTATTGTTCTGGTAACGTACGCGGCAACCTCAATCAAAATGAAAGTTGCAGGGTAATCGATTCAATTTAGAGTGACAAAAAATTCCTATTCCTTTAATGCGATGTTCCTGACAAAACTAAAGAAAAGAACGAAACTCGGCATAGAAGAACAAACTGATTCATCTGTAGAGATCGAACAAAGTCTTAAACGCTTAACACAACGTAAAGCGGATTCGACGAACGATAACGGTTCGCAATAGCTTCAGTTCCGAGTCTCGAAACATCTCACATAGTAAAAGGACCGAGCGGTAACAGTGTAATTTAGTAATTGTCAACTTCGAAATATCGAGTGGGTTTGCTTCGGGGCGGTATTCGAACCGGCTCGAACTGTCTTGAGCCCATCGCTAGTTAGCGGGTCTGACGTTTCAAGCCCGTTAAAGCCCACACGTTGCCCCAGGTGTATTATACGAAAGCCTTTGTGCATTGTTTGAGCTTTCCCGGCCATTGTGCTTTTCAGTTACACACAGCTTGGATACTCGTCTACTCGTCGCATCCAGCTGCGTTTCTCCTCGCCCTTTTCTTCTTCGTTCTCATCTCAGCCTTTATCTTTTTCTTCTGTCCTGTCTCCTCTTCTTCTTCTCTTCTCTATCCCTCTCGCTTCCATCTTGCTACGAAGAATCGTACAGAAGCTTCCGCTGTCTTTCGGACAGCCGTCTGGACGGGACAAGAAACCGAGAACACTCTGCCGGAAGAGAATACGGTGGGAACTAGGGACTCTGTCTCTCGCTGGTGTCCGGGATTCTTATTCTTCGGGCCAGGTCACCGTGACTTCGCTGCTCTCATTGAACGTTTCGCGGTAAAAAAGAGCGCTCGTGTACTACGCGACCGCGACCCGAAGGTAATCGGTCCAAGACGCTAAAGTCATTTGACCACCTGAAAACCGTATGAAAATGGAATAGTTTCCGCTTAGGTTCAAACATTGGAACGGTGGAACCTAGTAACGAGACACTCCGGCGTCTTCTTCCGTCGCGCGGTACGAAAATGCAAGGTCTGCCTACTGGTGAGCGCACGTGTGCGACGATCAATCAATAAAGTGCAACGAGAGAGAGAAGAGAATTCGAACGTTCGATGGGTCATGAGACTCCAATACCGTGTAATTTCTCCTTGGAACGACTTGCTGTGTTGCGCGGCCTCCATTAATTAAGCGCAGTTCGGGAAAATATTTTTGCGAAAAAAAAAGAAAAAACTGAATCGATGTAATAGGCTTCGTTGGAAACCGATCCACTGGTTTTAAGCGACACAAAAAAATGTTTATCGACATTTTCACGCTTCATATTCAGCGCTCGATCCTCGGGATCAAATGGCTTTTAAAACGCGATTGCTGCCATTAGCACGCTAACCATCGTGCGTTACAATTTACTCCGTTTTTTCTACCGACAAAACTCATACTGCTAATTGTAATTATTGCAAGTTTACAATTACCACGGATGCATATAGGTACGTAACGAGTTTAGCTTAATTAATTCTTTTCGCTTTATTTAAACTTCGTGAAAACTTGAACTGTAACGAATCATTAATAACACGATCAGCGCAATCGACCACGTTTTCATAAAAGTTCGTTACGTGTATTCCCATCAACTTATGCTCGGTTCGAGGAGTACCGCTAAAGAATCCGTGGTTCTTTCGGGATTTGATGGATAGGACCGAGGGATATATTACTGGAAATGAACGGGGATGCTTTGCATAATACATTGGCGAAAACAGAATCGAGCTGGAATCGCTTTTGGATATTGGTGTAACTAGCAAGCAGCTACGGTGGATTGCTATCGTGACCCTGTTAAGCGCGCGGCATACCATTTAATCCGCTGACGCAGCTGAATCTTATCCGCGCTGCGAGGAAGCAATTTGTACATTGCTGATCAGTGAAAAATCACAAAATCGACTTTGTACGGAAAAATCGTGACTTAAAAATTCGTAACTCTTAATTATTATTCAGATTGAGTAGTAATGATCTAGTACAATTTCCATTTTGGTCTTATTACCGTATAACTTTTGGTTCACCCTTTTTCTAGAATCGCTCCTTCCTTTAATTAATATCGTTCAGAAGAGTTAGAAAAAAACTAATTGGTACATGAAACGAAAAAAATGGAATTATGAAAGTTTTTATTACAAACGATACGTTGAAAGCTTCTAAATTCATTGAAATCGAGAAAGGGAAATTGTGCTTACCTCGAGATAGATTTCGGAATGTGGATTGAAGGTGTTGTTGACCGAGCGAAGAGAGACGTTGAGGTGCGGCAGGCTGTGGAAAACCCTGGCGAGCTGTGGTACCGTGTACTGTTCGAGAAGCTGCTGACCGCCCGCCATTTTGGAGAACCCGTGGCTGCCGAAAACCCCGTTGAACAGTCTCTCCTACTCGTCAAGACATGCTACGAAGCCTGTAACATCGCCAAATCAACGGGTTGAAGACTGCTCCCGGCATTTTTGTGACTTCTTCATACGTATCGAAAATAAGAAACGAGGAAATATCATTTTTCCGTCGTTTATTCTCGCAACAGACATTTTTTAAATAATGTAAAATAAATGTTATGCAACGCGTTATCCAACAGGAGTAGGCATGTTGGGACTAACAGAATTCGAACACCGTTTTAAAGTTGAGGCGAAAGGGCATTAAGCGAAGGAAGCTGGTCGAAGAACGAAAATAAAGAAAGAAACCTCCAAGACTCTGTTATATTTAGCGCGAGCCGATTATCCGATTTGGTGTGCAATTAAACTTGCGGTTTCCACACGAAAAAGGGGCGGGGACGGTATCCAATTCCTAGCGGATAACGTTTAATTTCGAATCGAATCGGTTGCTCGTTTGAACGGGCTATCAACGTAGTTTAATCTTTGTTAGACACGTCTATGTCGCCCGATGATGTCCTCTCTCTTTTATCCTCCCTATCTCCGTCGCTGACTAACTCTCGTACGAACCGTCTCGTTTTGCCCCGACCTGATTTAATTACGCTCGAAGCGCCGTTGTGGAAGCAACGGGCACTTAATTAATGAAATCTATGCCAGCTGCTCTGTTCCGTTCTGTCTTGTCAGCGACGATACCCAACGAGAACACGTGATTCTTCTGGAAATATCTCGAGATTCTTTTTCAGCACATTTAATAATAATGACCGGGTGAGTGTTTAAATTGCGCTCAGAAAGCGATCGCGCCGGACCGACATTCGGTTAACTGTACGGATACTACCTTCACCGATCTGACCGCTGACTGTTTCCATTGTTTGCTAATCGATGCATTGTTGCGTTCAAGCGAAATTCTCGGTTAATTGTTCCGCGATCATTGTTTCGAAGGTGTGGATAAACGAACGTTTAACGAGTTTAACTTTGCCGGAAAAAGACTGACCGCTTCGAAATCGAAATACTTTCAGAAAACTTTTCAAAAAGTGGCAGAAAAGAATATCTCGGATAGTCGGAGGAAAAATCGAAATTTAAAAGAATCAGCTTTCATGTTTTAAAAATCTATAAACGAAATTGAAACGAATTGCTAACTATCTGGTGATTAATAGAGTGCTGACACTTAGGTAAAACGAAATAGAATTCATGATTCGAAATGCGTTCCAAAATGGTCCGACGCGTGCACTCGATTTACATAACCGCTACGGGTTCCATTCTTTCGTTCCATCTCTCTTTCAAGAGGGCTATACCCGTGTGTGCACCCTTCATTCTCCTCGAATATCACCGTTCGTCTTTCGAATACAATTTTCATCGTCCAGAACCGTATCTCGTGAAATTTTGCAATTGAGATGAGCGCGTGAAAACAAACGAAATTTCTTTACGGTTCAAAGACCCGCCTGGATGTAGACATGCCGAGAGATGAATTCGGAGTGAAGTTCGAATCGGGAACAGAATATTAACGCATCCAGCGTCGCAGAAAATTTACGGTTTCCGGTCGGATCTTGGATGGAAGTAAAACCCGGCTACGGTGCGATCTTTAGCTGCACGAAGATCGACGAGTGCTCTCTCTCTCTCTCTCTCTCTCCCTCTCTCTCTCTCTCTCTCTCTCTCTCTCTCCTCCTAGTCGTGACAAGGAATACAACAGGATATGACCGTTTAAACCGGAGAAAATAGTTTTCTGCCGGTACACACGAGGATGCTGGCGAGTCATCGAAACGGGAGATTCTAATCTGTTATTAGAAATGAGAATTTTCCGTGAATCGCGGATGAATCCGAATATTCTATTCGATGCGCTGCTCGTGATACGGAACGAACCCCTTTTCTTTATTATTCGCCGTCGCCGATTGTGTCGGGCTCTTCCTTTCGGGCTTTCACTGTTCTTCCCTCTTCTTCGTTTTAGTAATAAATGGAACATCTAAATGTATAATATGTATAATAATATAAATGTATAATAATATTTCCTTTCTAGAAGGGAGCGACAAGGTTCTCTAACAAGCTGTGTAGACTTGTTCTTTAACTTTACCGACCGGAAAATTGGGCAGTCTTTACGTGAAACTAAACCAGTCGTGCCTAACTAACCGATCATACATCTATTCTTTTCATGATATAAAATGATCAATTAATATCCTCTATAATGAAGACCAGTATGAATCTTCTATATTTCCATCGGATGAATTGAAAGTAAAAATTTCTTGATAATTGCGATGTAAAATAATAAACTATTCATTTCGAACGAAAACTCCACTCATTTCCTAACGGATAATTCCAGAATAGAAGACCTTATCAAGTTTCCCGAAAATTGTCCAGTATGGCGGTCAAAGACGAGCTTCGTTTTGCATTCCGAATAAGTTCTTTGTTGTGGTCGCCAGAATTATAAATGTGTCGATCCGCAGAAATTGCGGGGCACTTGAAACAAAACGATGGAAAAAAGAAAACGGCGGTTGGCAGCAAGCAATGAAAAGAAATTCGGTCCATTCTTGAACTTCCTCGGACAGTCGCGAACACCGTGGGAAAAGATCAGCTGCCGCATACCGGCTTTAAACTACAATACACCTGGCCGCTCTCTTGACACGATATCGGCTATAGAAACGTTTCCGCCGGCGTCCTGCTCGTCCGCGTTATTTCAAAACTTTTGGGTTTTATCGTAAATACTACGGGGATACGGGATAAGAGCGGACCGTTCGTGTGAATTTAAATCTGAATATTCTATTCGTCGGTTAGATAGGGGAAATACTACGAGCGAGCATAGTTTAACGCGTAGTTCGTAGGTACGCGGCGTTCTACTGGCACGCTCTCAGAGGGGATCAAGGATAATAGTTGGGTGGGTTTATACCTGATGTATAATGTATTTTGCACGGAAGGATTTGTACAAGATGGGGGTGTCTAGTGTTTATGCAACACGTAAAGCTTTGACTTTTTCTGGCAATTACGCGAATGTGAGAAACGTGTTATTTTATTATTCAGCCGCTGTAAAGTATATTGTATACAATAATAAGAATATATACTCAAAGAAAATATTACAAGAGTTCCTTCTATCCAACAGAGACAAATCAGCCTCGTGTATTATACACAAAAAGCAAAAAGTCGATTCCGTTAAATCTCGTCTAAATTATATGACCAATCTTCCGGCATTTTTTCCGTGACGGGCCAGTTGTACAAAAATCCTACGTTCCAAAACATGAGAAGGAAAGGCTGAAAAATGTACAACACCGCAGAATTGCCGGGTTCGGCATAGGTACAAGCATGCGTACATGGCATATGGAGGGCAAGAGGGTGTTCGAGAGAAGATTAGCAAGTTATCACCGCGATCATAGTCGTTATTGTGACCTGGCTCTTTCGGAAAGGCATCCAGCTGCTCGAGTGGTATTCTTTGGATCCATTTTAGGAAACGTCACGGGAACAAGCAAGATCGACCGTTCTCGAATAGGCATACCGATCGCGTGACAAGAGGAATGATTTTTAAAGTATCTTTGAAAGTAAAAGATAACTATTTCGCAGGAAAGAATTTTGTGGAATAAGAATTTGAAAACTCACGCGGAGTCCGTTGCTCTGTAATATCTTGAGCAGTATTTAGAAGAGAGAAAAAGTGACCTAGATTCGAATCGTCTCGCGTGAACATAATGCATATGGTGATTAGATTCGAAACACATGTATCTTTGATTACAAGTTATCAACTTTACACATTCAAAAATCTGTTTTACCATATCGGCAAAAATATTCAAGATATTTACGGAAGGGAATTGCAACACGAGACGCGTTAAGTACAACAGTTTGACAAATACAGTCGCGCGCGTTTAGAATGGGTAGCTCTCAAGATATTACGCGTGCTTATTGACACAACCAGATTGACCGACGTTTCCCTGTCAACAATCACGAGTTGCACCTCTCGGAATCAATCATGAACACGATCGAGCACCGACTCTGGATTCCCGTCCTAATTTAACGGCAGGAGAAACAAACAGCTGGGAGTCCGCCGATTGGCTCGTAGCTACGGAAATTGTTCGCTCGTATACGCGTTGCATTAGCGTACAGGCACGAAATCGTTTCAGGGATTATCCGATCTCTTCGTTGGGACCGGGACCAGCTCGTTCTACAACGGATTGGATTAGCTTCACCGGATATAACGGTGATTACCATTTTCGACCCGTGTTCCGATCGGCCCACGAAAGAATCCCACGTCACATCCTTGGTGTGTGCACGCGACAGAAACTAGACTACCGTGATACGATACTGCCGGTCATTCCCGAGAATTCGTCTTTTCACCGTACGCGTCTCTACGGCTGCCGTTTCTTGGATAGAATCGGGAGAAACGAGCTAAAGTTTCTCCACGGAAGGAAAGTAACAATTTCGGTTAATTGCTATACGTGATGAGACGGTTCGGTTGTGACGCGAGAAATAATTTATTCATTAAATATGGAAAGAATAATTTGGAAACGGAGGACAATGTTGTTAGCGATGTGATAAGAAAAAGAAAACACGCAACCATTTTGTATGGTTTACATACAATATAAATTGTCTTTAGCTTTGCTTTCAGGCTTTATTACCATGTATTGCTCCAAGCTTCCATACTTCCATACCTGCATTCTTAACTCTGTCCACGAGGAAAACAGCTACTGATCTAATAGCCTGGTATATCTAATTAAAAGATTTATAAAAATGTACAACTTTTGCAAACATATATACGTGCTATAAATTTCGATATAACTAAATACCGTTACTACCCCTAATTTCACTGGAAATTGTAGGGTGGAAGAAATACAGGCAACATGTCAAATATACCTATATCTTAAAACTACCGTGTATCATCGTACCGTGTACCATATTCTTGTAAGTTATGTTATTTTGATGTCACCCTATGAATGCAAAGTAGATGGAACCGTTTGGTACGTACGTATGAACGTTGCTCGAATAGAAATGGAACACGTTTGGTGGATATTGAAGAAAATAACATAGCAGTAGAGAATAGACAATAATATTATTATTGGGACGATTTTTCTGTGACTATCGTTTAGAGAAAATAATCATGAAGCTGCGTGGATAACTGGTTCAGAAAAGCTTTTAATTTCATTGTTAAGAGAGTCCAAAAGGGAAATTTGCAATTGAAAATATTGCTAGACTAAAACATCTTAGAGATATGGTCGGTCAAATTCTCATTAGAGTTCTACTAGCCTCCTTTTGCCAAAACTGAAAATATAACGCTTCAAGCAAAACTTCTCTTTTTATTCCTCTTAAGATTTAAATTTCATTCTTCCCGTTAGATGGAAAAGATGTTAGGAAACAGCTAGAATTTCTTGTTTCCCCGGTAATGTGCACGGGCAACGATTTCACGGCTATCAGAATGATATTATCAGAATATGTTCTTTAGTGCGCTTCGCGTAGTTCCATCATGGTTTTTCTTGGTACACCACTTTGAGTCATATTTCATGGTCCGTATCAACCCACAAGGCGCTATTCGTGACTATTAGGACGAATAATGGCGATATGACAAAAATATTCCCACTTTTCAGATCTCTGAGCATCTATGATAAACATTGAATCCGTGGTATTTGAATTGAAATAAAAATACTACCGTAACCCTACTGAAATTTCATTCGTAGCGTACATCGATGCTTGATGAGAGTACAAGTTTCCAATATCTTGCGGCACAACCTTCATACGCATTACTAAGTTTCACGTAGGAAAACGTACATAGGATTTCTAAGCGATGCTAATCGACTCCGATGTAAATATCATTACTAATCTAAATCTAAAATGTATTACGTATGCAACTGAGAATACTAAAAACAACCCTCCTCAAGGATAAACTGAATAACAAAGGCTAACAAACTTGAAAGAACTTCATTCACAGAATAGTAAGTACAACTGCTTATAAATGCTTACTACTTAGATTTTTAGTAGGACCTACCCCTAGGAATTTTAATTCTTTCGATAGGTTAGTCTTCTGAAATAGCTCAAGCGGAATAAACAGCGAGCTATAGCTGATTCACACGAGATACGTCAATAATTAATCGATCGCGGCCGCGAAATTGTTTAAACGACCCTTGTAAACACAGGGATTATCCTAATTTTGGAATTCACGACATAGCTCAAGATATAAGCATAAATTATTATTTTTTAGGCGTTGATTTTTCGATAAATTACGGATATTAATTATTTTATACGAGGTACTTGCAACGATCGATTTCCATAATACCTATCCTAAAACTCGAATGTTCGTCATTTTTTCAACTGACTTTTCATCTTATGATAATTCTTCCACCACAGTTCGAAGCGCTAAAATAAAAAGAACCAGATAAGCCTGTGCTTTAAGGTAAAATCATAAAAGTTTGGAACCGATCGATTGCACATCGATTTGGTAGAAATATTTTTTAATGAGAAACACATCGAATAAGATCCACCGGTTAGAGAAAGATAAACTATGAAAATTGGCTACAGTGTTTTCGAGAAATGCTCGGTGTAAATTCAGAACAGAGGATACGGACCTAGATCGAGAGAGAACTTTTTTCAGGTCGTGTCATTAAAGTAAAGGGAAACTCTCAAAGACGATGAACGTAACGGAAATATAATTTGACAGTTCAGAAAAGTGTCCAAATCCATTTCAAACCGCCTCCGCAACCTCCCTCTCGCAGAAACCAATTTTTATCACCATTTTGCCCATAAGAACAAATACCAGCTACCAGCGTAAGGGTTTCAGTTCAAATAGAACCACGTTCTATATTGTCTGCTGTTAATCCCGTCTGCTGAGTTTACTTGAGACCATTCTGCGTTACGAACTTTCAAATTCACGTTCGTCGGCTTAAACATCCTGGAATAAGCTTCTGAACCGTTTAATTTTACAACGCGACTGATACTCAATATTTTATATAATATTTCACTTTCGATTTACATTCCTCGAAACCTTCCCTTTATCCGAAACATCGAATCGTGGGTACGTTGTTAAACGTTAAAGAGTCGTTGCAAATGAAGCTCGATGATGGATACGAACCTTTTGGCAAAGTACAACGAGCTGTCGATAGTTATCTTCCTCGAGATTGCAACGAAACTTTTCCACGCTCTGAGACAATGAGAAAACTTTCGCCAATCAACTCTCCGACTTCTTTTTTTTCTTGATTTTTTCTCGCGACGCAACTCAAGCGTGGCGGATATTCGGAATTTCTGTGGAAAGTTTCGCTCGCCAATACGTTGTATTTTTCATACATTTCGAGCGATGTGAACTGCATCGTTGAGTATGAATTTGAATCTGAACAAAGTATTTACACTATTGCCTCGGTTAATTGATTAAACCAAGAGTTACCTCTAATGACCACAATTGCAAACCATCAGCAATCAAATTAGACATTAAATCGTGAATCATCGTCGCGGTATACTAGATTACTCATTGTCCGACAGACTGATCGCATTTAAAGTTTCGAGACTGTTCTCCAGCTATCGAATGTTCATTAAAGATTTATTCAAGATATCTCTTGAATTACACGCATTAGCCAATGACGTACATCGAAATGGTTGACTCGCGAAGAGCGAGATGCGTTAAATAACACCTAATGGTGTTAGGTCAGGCCAGGTCAGATCAGGTTAGTCACGCCCGCGTATAACTCATATTTATTACTGCGTAATCTGGTTGGGCATTTTGAATTATAATAAATATAACCTATAATGTAATACTAATTCCATCTCGAGTAAGTGAATTTTTCATTTTTTAAAAAACGAATCTAAAAGACTTTAATTCTCCGAGACACTGAATCCCTCGCACAAGAGAAACGTACGTACCACCCCTACTGTCCCTGTAAAATTAATTCTACCGACACTTGACTTGAACCTAGTAGGCGCGCAGTATAACTTTGAATCTAGTTCATTGCGAACGGCTTTAGCAATGCCACGCCAACTTATCGCCTGTGATTATACTTTTCAACGAAATGATGTAGTTACATAGCCTCTGTCGTAACCACGAGCCAAAAGTTCACGGACAAACCGAATTATCACCGAACGAAGCTAAACAATGATGAAGACGTATGGGGTCGAAGCTTTAGCGCAAGTGGAACGTGTGTGTGGTTTTAATATAGCATAACAACTATGTTTCTTCTCGTAAAAACTATTACAAAATATTTGAACAATGAAAGTGTAAAAGAAAATTTCTTTTTTAAATTCATTTTATAATATTAATACAAATAAATGATCAGAATAATGCTTGTTATTCTTTTTGTGGAAAAATGGAGTCGAAATTCTGGTAGAAAGAGAAACGTGATTCATAACGATGATTCAGGAACACAGAGTTACACCAGATACGTAGATAATATATAACGATATTACGAAATTTGTTACGCAAACGTTGTTCTCGTAAAGGACTTTACTTTGACAATTGTGGAATACTTGTATCATTTCTTTATCGGGGACATTATCGATCAGTTAATTTAATAACAAATTACGTATTTTACGATCTTTGGAAAATATATTTGTTTCTCACGTAAGATGAAGAGAAGGAGATTTCGCACACCAAGTTGAAAATTTCCGATTATCGCCATCGTTTTACGAGGCAACGAGGGCTTTTCCCAGCTTTTCAACATCCTTCGCGCACAGAAGAAACTCGTACATATACACATACCTACTAGAGACGGTTTTTACGAGAGAGCGCATACTTTACGGTGCCATGTGAAATTATTGCAATTCTCTCATCTTTACCCATTTTTTGTCTCGTTTTATCATTCCTAGCGAAATCTTTTTTTCATTCCCGATGAAATTGCATCGAGACATTGCGTCTCCCAAGAAATCTGTCTTCCCTCTTCTTCTTTCCCTTTCCTCTTTACGATCGGCCACGCATATCTACGACGGACAGACTCGCGAGCATTTCAATGTTCCCAGTTGCCACGACACGATGAATTTTTATCATCCGCGATTTACGTACGTTTACATCGTTGGTGTTTCATTGCAAAACCAGGGGAAACTAGTGCTACAAGCACTCTTTTCCTTTCTTTGTTGGAGGGCTTTTAAAATACGCTGCTAGAAAGAAGTCTGGAAGCAGTCACCGTGAAAGCGACGGGAGTAAAATCTGCGTCCGATGTGTTTCGAGAGGTAAAACATTTTTTACGGGGCAAGTTTGTCGGTTTTGAGCTAGCTGCTGGCTTGAAACGTTGAAAATTGCTGCCACAGTGAGCCGGCTATTCAGAAACGGACATAATGGCAACGGCTGCGCGTTTAGGAGAAAGCGGATTACGGTAAAGGGGTGTGGTAACCATTTCCGTGCTTACATGGTTCTCGAACCATGTTCCAATTTCAATTACAGAAAAAATATCGATCGTGCTATTCGCGCAGTGAGTTCGGCGTCGATAACCACGTGGTTCGGATAACATTAACGACATCTCGACAGACGCATAGACTGTGCGAAGTAACTCGAAACGAGCGCAGCGTTTAAAACGCGATAGCAAGATTTACGTTCAATAAGATGATATGAGGATAGCATTAGAGGATAGCAAGGAAGAATTTTTCTGCACGCGTGGTACTTTGCTCTGTTTTATATATTTGTCCCTTTTTTCATTTACTTGAAACTTAAATAGTAACGAAAATTAAAAATAATAATGGCATAACGAAATATAATACTTTAGATACAATTTATACTGACCATAGGCAATAGCTATAAGAAACAAGGAATTCCAAAACCTGTTTGTAAATACCGTGACAAATACACAAGATCCCTTTAAATAGGTCAAACTTCATTAACTTCTCCTCGTTCGTGGCCCCAATTCGCATTCCCTTACTACACGCGACGTCGAATCGAAACGATGCGTGAAATCGTCGACGTTAGAAGTTGTCTTCGTGCATTTTCATCTCAGTGCAAGCTTTTTGCAAGCAGAAAATCTCAAAACGCGAAAAATGTTAAATGGCAGAATTATAGAAATTATAGAAATCGAGTTGTTAATTTAATTTTTAAACTGCATTGTACATTTTTATTCGTTCGTTAATATAATTCGTCGAAGAGTTTCCGCCTCCCTCGACGACGATTCTGCAATACTTTTATTCAAGGTATAATTTTTACGTTTCAATCTTGATTTAGAAGTTAATTCATTCTCGTAACAAATATCGGTGACATTTTAGGAACGAACATACTGGAACGAAGAGAGTTTCGTTTTCTAGCATCGCAACGATAGAGTTAACCTGACCCGAATGCACCGGCGACTATCCCGGAAAATCCTCGTGCTCGACTTAACTAGGGCACAACAACCGATTCAATTCCTCTCTCACCGGGGCAGTACGTTATCCGATACAATGTCAGCGATACGTCGAAGATGAAGCGGTGGAGTGTTACGCGACGAGAGAAAGAAAATGAGGGCGAGGGATGTAGGAGAATGACCGAGAAAGAATGAGTGAAAGCGAGAAAAAGATAGGAATCAACAACTTCCGCCGATCGATTTCTGCGTTCTCGCAGTTAACTTCAGCGAGCTCCTTTATGCCACGCCTGCCCGTCCGATACACATTTCGCCTCGTTATCGGCACTTGAACGGGATCGATCGAAACTCTATCCGTCGTTCTTGCCATTGATATCCGATCCTCTCTCTGGCTCGGCCAATCGATACCGAAAATTAATATTCCGCCGGATAATATTATACACTACCGTCATTGCCGTGATTTGTGTTTTAGAGTTTTTGAGTTAATTGCTCGGTCAAGAAGTTTGATGGTTCTCTCTCTCTCTCTCTCTCTCTCTCTCTCTCTCTCTCTCTCTCTCTCTCCCCCTTTTCCAGGGAACGATTGTTCCAATTAGCACACTATTCGCGAATGGAGCAACGCCGAGAAATGTTCAACGGCTAAATAACGCGTATGAGGGCTTCGTATCGGATACACGGGGGTTGAAGTTTCGCCAAATCGATTCTTGTTTCGACCGGTCACGTGTCAGGCGAAGGACAAGAGCAATTGTTCAAAATTGAGATAACGATAGCGGGATGCTATCTTATGTATTATAATATCATATGTAGTTACTTTCAGTTTAATAATCTTAATTTTGTGTAAATAGAAAACGAGGGCTCAATTATTTTATGCAATAATTACACATTGTACTGTTCTAGAATATACCGATCGAGACATTTGATCGTTAAATTAACAAAAGATATCAAAGTCTGAGTTATCCGTAATAATCCTCTCAAGCTTCACTAATCATTCAACGTCATCAAAAGTGCATAAGTGCGGGAGCATTAATCTTTGCTACTTCTTCGGAAAGCCGGAACCGGTAAAACGAGAAGAATTATGAACGAAAGGGGGTCAAGAAATGGGACGCGAACACTGTTCGCAAATCTTCTAAGGCGTTTCCCTATTCTAGGGAAGAAGTATCATTCAATGCTTCGTATTATCCTGGACGCGGGCCCTTGCTTCGGAGACGTAGTAATGTCGTTCGAGGAATGGTTACGGAATGCAAATACCGAATCGAGTTCCTCAATGGGAATGCGAGCCGGTACCCGAGGCTAGCTATATCGTGGAAAATTGCGAGCTCTCGAAACAATAGATCGATTTGATTCGAATTGATCCTGATTCCGCCTGATGAAATTATTTCATATGACACGATGCGGAGATGTAGAGAATATTTTCGCGTATACGAATACATTTGATGTCTCGCTATGTAATATTCTAAATAGATATAAGTTCGGTAAAGATATTGGAAAATTATAGAGGACATTCCGTTCTCGTTACGGTTTTCTTGCCGTTAATTCCAAAAGATTGTCGCTAGCAAAGTCGAACGAGCTCCTCGGTTCCACTTCACGCGCCAACCAGCGACATCCATTGATCTTCCGGAAACAGCAATTATAGTTAGCTAAGAACTATAAGTCTCGTTAAAAGAAAATATGTGAAAAACTATGCGTACACGAGCACCATGCCAAAAGAGAAATTCGAGCAAGGTGTAGTTGAGTCCACAGAACGGATACCGCTCGCCCAGCTTGCATATTTCAAAGTCGCGCCAAAAGGCTGTATAAATCTAACTCGAACGATTCGAGCTGCGGTGAATAAAAACTAGCTCGAGAAATAGTCCTTCATATCCAACGAGTTCAAAATAAATATCGTCGCGAGCACATTAGCCGGAAGTTTAGCCGTTTAAACCCACGAGGCGGACTTTAAGGGTGAGAAATGACATCTACCATGAGATCCGACGAAAAATCTTGGTCCGAAGATAGTTCGGGCTTTGGTAGGTAGCGAGGGGAGACGGATTCTTCGACCAGATGCCATCAAGCGTGTGCTATCTCTTGATAGAAAACGGAACAATTTACAGTGTTCCGTGACGGTTACGTGGCATGCGTTCGCGTAAACAGAATCATCGGTCAGGTGTCTAGGAAATTTTTCCCTGGTCAACCTTTCGCGTTTCCACGCGGTCACCTTGCTTCCTACTGTTCTTCTCGCTGAATATCTATTCAAGTTGACCACTTTTGATATCGAGAACCAAATCTTGTAGAAAATATATGTTTTAACATTTTCCGATGGTGCCATGCACACGCCAACTAACGCGTGAAGTAAACGATATGGTTTAACGTATGTTTGTACATTTAAAAAGGTTACTGGAACAGCGTATAACGTGAAAAGAAGATCAACTGGAACAAAGCAAACGGAAAAACAACGTTAACGCAAGACGGCTTACATTTTTCTTTGCATTTCTTTGTACTTGGTTCTCTTTCATCTCGCTACGTTCTTTATCCCTCTATCCTCGAGGACTTTCTATCCGTATATATAACTTTTCTCAATCATTTTTAAACAGGAATTCTTCAACTGAAACGTTCTCCATAATCGAATATCGATCGAAAGGTGTTTCGCACATCCGACGAACACCTATTCCTACCACCCTTCGGAGATCCTTCTCGTCGCTTCGTTCGTTTTTCGTACAACGGAACAAGAAAGGTGGGAAGAAGAAAGGGGAACCTGAATTTATCCACGGAAGAGGTCTCAGCGAGGGCCGCGAGAATGCAAACAGACTCGCGTTCGTTTATTCGTGAAAAGAAATCCAACTTTAGCTTTAACTTTAATATTGCTCGTGTTTTATCGTAATCGTAATTACTTCCCTCCGTGTCTATTATTCGCTTCTATGCTGGACGTTTGTTGCTGAATGCACGCAAGGCTGCGCGCTCGTGCGTTTCGATGACGGATCAACGCTGCTTGCGCTACTTTCCAGGCCCGTGTTTAATTACAAAAGTTTCCCTTTGGCCGCTCTTCTCGCACTAGTCCGTTCGCCGATCTCGTACATCTTTTCAAATGTACCTACCGATGCCTGATTATCCTATTTCTTCTTACAGAAAACGTTATTATTATGTATTCCTAATAATTAGAGATTATTTGTCATTCTACAGTGGCTGCAAAAGCTCAGAGATTTCTGTTTCTAAAATTCGATGTCTCTTTTTTAAAATGAGAACGTGGTGTTACAACGTTATTGCTCGGTTTGGAGTAAGCAACGAATTAATGGCGGAGGACAAAGTTATTTTTATGATTGACAAATTTTACAGCTATTTCCAAACCCATGTGTTACAAACTTTTAATAATAGAGATTTATATTAGAAACGCGTGTTACAAAAAATCATAACTAATATTTTTGATTTATGATCCTTCTGAAAAAATTTATAGCGAGTCTCAAATTCTTTCTGTTCGAGACGTATTAAAGTTAAGCAAACAAATGAACCAATCAAGTAAAATTAACGTCTCCTGATGTTAATAAGAGGCGTCGTTTAATTTCCATCGACTGAAATAATTAGAAAAACGTGTTGAAGTCGACGAATGGTTGCTTCTCGGGGGTAATTTTTCTTTTCACCAAGTCACGAAGAAGATAAAGAGCGACACTGCACCCGAGGCAATTCTGCATAGTTTGCTCTGCAATTCTGTCCCTAAAAAGTTTCTCTACCCTGAACTGCTTTCCGCTCGTCTCGCGGAGCATCTTCGCAGAACGAACGAAGCCTGAAGCGTTTGCACGGAAAATTCAACCTCCGTGAAAAGGAACGTCGCCGTGGAATAGCAAGAAAACGAACGTGTCGCACAACCCAGCGATATTTCGCAATGTTAATTCAATGATAATTTGCGGCAGAAGCTGGCTGAAAGCTGGTTCCTTCTGGTTTTCAGTTAATCCTTCGAGACCGGCATGCTCATTTTTACGCTACAGGGCTGGCTTTGTTTCCAACGCTGCTGTTGAAACAGACAGATCGGAAGAAAAATGGCAGAGTCGCTTTAAAGATTACTATGGTCGTGTTTTTAATTAAAACTTCATCGCAAGCTACTTTCGATATAGGCGCCTAGAGTTGCATCGACTTGCTAAAGCAGCGAACCTGCACAGTCATTTTGGTATCGACTAAAATACATACATATAAGTATACGGTAACGCTGAAGCGTTCCTCCACGAACGATCCGAAGCTGGTCGAGTCGATTAGATCAAACTAGTTTATCGGATGATAAAACGGTCGAGCTCTTGAAAGCTTCAATTTGTTCTAAGACTTGGACGGCGTTGTAGATCAGTTTATCGTGTGCACAATTGGACCGTTCAATCGTTGAGGAATGACTAGTGAAGGGATCGTGCTTAATGTACTCACGATTCCTTATGTAAATCCTTACACGAAAGTACCAAACTACGACCAAATTCACTTCGTTGAATTCGATTGGCAATGGGAAATAATATCTACTTACTGCAATATTGTAGATTCAACGCATATTTGTCGAATAATCGAACCTCGTTTAAATACTTGAAACCTCGAACTTTAAGCTTATTCCGATCTTTATCCGATCGGGATTAGTTGGGATACCTGATCCTAAATTCGAAAATATTTACGTAATTTCGTACTGAGACGGTTATTGCCCGACGGTTGCTCGATAAGCAGAAGAGAAAGCTCTGAAAGAAGTTAGCGGATAAGCCGGTTTCCTAACCAGTCTGCTTACCTCTCCGAACGAACGTGATTTTTAATTTCAAGCAAACTCCGTTTCCGTTCCACGGAGCTTGATGTTTCAGATTCGTTTGTGTTACTCGTCGCCGATTCTTTCCTGTTAATCGAGTCTGAAACCCTTTTAACGCTCCTCAATCGTGTAATAACGTCTACCTTAAATCATGCCGAGGGAAATTCGATACAGTTTCGATATATATAGCCAACTCATCGGTCTGGGTACATCTACTTTCCATTTGTCCAAGTTAATTAGAAATAATAAAACAGAATAAATTATGAAACGCAAAACATAACGCTATTTCACTTTACTATTATTACAAATAATTCGTTAAATTGAAAACCCATCTAGATACAAGTTATATTACGCGTTTCAACCATAATATTCCACAAATGAATTTAGACAAGATCTAACCAATATAATATATCTTCTATACAGTGATCAATTGATCGAATGTGGGCATTCAAAATCTACAAGGACAGTAGATACAGTGATAAATGTATTTTATATTCGACCGTAGTGGTTTAACAAGACTTATTAACGAGTTATCTCAGTGATTCAGAGTCTGTCCTTTACCAAGAATTATTCGAACGTTTCGCAAGTATTGCCAGGGCTCGGGTGCAGTGCTTTAATGAAGCATGTAATGAATCATTCAAGGTGGATTTGACATCTCATCTCAACGAATAAGAGCCGTAACTCTTTAATTGTTTCACTTGGATAACGAGAGCTTCCCTAATCACCACCCATGAGTATACTATCAATCCTCGAGTATAGTTTAAATACTCGATTAATCGAACGCGAAATAACCCAAAACTCCTGGAAACATTAAACATAGAAAAATCCTGATTAAATGATATACATTTATGGCATCGAAAACAAAAATTGTTTTCCGGCGATCTACTTTTTCATAAAAATATCGTTTCAAATAAAATAAGAGCATATGCGTGACGCGTTTACAGCAGAGCGGAACGAGTATGTTCAGATGGAATCTCAGATTTCCCAGCAGCGTTTTCAAGGATGAAGAAGCAAGGAAGTCGACAGGCGAACAACGGGCATCGGGAAGACTTCCCACTCGGTCAAAGCTCGCATCCGATTGCTTTTGTCCGGAAACTTGTCAGCTTTTTCTCCATTCCCCGTGGTAGTTTGAATGAATCGAGCACTTCACCTCGCATACCGATTGTTTGTTTAAGCCTGAGACGCGCTATAGATCTGCCGACCACCGGCGAGCGCCACTGTATCGACCTACGTATATATATAGCGATGCATCATTGCATTCCAATGAGAAAACGCTTCCGTTCGATGCAGCATCAAAATACGCACGAGAACGTGGTTGCGTGCTACGCGAAAATCTGCTCCTTTTTTCGATTGTTTACGTTAAATTCATCCCTTTTTATTTTTTGCGTTTTTTTCGTTATTTCTCGATGAATGCAATGCTTTACTGATAAGGTTCAGACTTGGTAATGGTCATTTTCTAAATTACCTGTGTCTACTGTTACGTAATGCATACATAATAACATTTAAATTCTAGAGGTCTCAGAATGAGTGGTATATGCTGAGAAAATTGTTCCTTGCATTACATATCTTTTTATATATAAAAACTTCCCATTTCCAAACTTCCCCCCAGCACAATAATGTTCCTGGTATTTTTATTCTTTATTGGTACACGCAACCTCTTTTTATATCCAGCCCTCGACAATTATGACTGGCACGTGTAATCGCATCCGGTGACTGAACGACGATTAACGGAGAAAAAACTTTCGTTGGATCAGTAGTGAGCAAAGTAAGTGCGAAGAGGAATCAAAGTAAATACGAATGTATTTTTAAGAAAATAAGGAACACGGGTGGTATATACGTAACACATTAGAGTTAAAACACTCACGTTAACAAAAGACAAGGTTAGCTAAATTTATTAATTATGAATTATTCTTCTGCATCGAATACTTTCGAAAAATAAATTTTCCAACAAGCTATAGATGACGTTTATAGCTGTTATGTACAAAATTATTTGATTTAACTATTGTCGTGTGCGATGAACTTTACATGTATGAAAATTATACATTTTTTACGATAGAATACCGTTACTGATCTCTGTGACATAAATAATAGATCGAATATATCTAATAATTCAGACATATTTACTGTCTACAAACACATTACGATGGTTTTGCTTGTCGCTAAGTACATTAGAAGCGAAGGATGAACTAAGTGGAGTCGTGACTACTGATTGGCTCAATTATTTCCAACGAGTTAGTTCAATTGGACGACTGTTTTCTTATACGTATCGTTCGTTGTACTTTCTCTCGACTACTTCGAAATATTGAATCTATTCGATGACGAATGAATGATTGGTCGACTATGTTAACCATTCATTCGCTAATGATACTGATACTGTGCAGACTAGCAAGTTCTTAACTATAAGTTCCTAAATAAATTTAATAATTCCTAGAGAGTTATTTATTTATAACTTTTCTAAAGCTTAACGGTATTCCTCTTTATGGGTGTAAACATAATATTTACTGATATAAAATTAATTACCACTGAAACTGCATAAATAAGTTAAAAAATGGCAGATAATTACCTCGTGCCGTTAAACGATGGAAATCGGTCGGTCATGAGCGCATTTAACGAGCTAACCGCAACTCGAACAAGATAACAAAAACTATTTCGTTCGTTATTTACCTGGTTAAATATCTCTGCCCGCGATCACTCGCACGTATCTTTAACGCCGCTGTATTGTTCGTGGTGCACACAACACGGAGAGTCAGTTTTCGTCGAAAATAGAAATATTTCGCCAAGCTCGGTCGATAAATCTGAATTTGTCCCACACATCTCGAAACTAACCTTCACCGCCTACCGTTCAACAGAATAATACCTCGTAAAGTTTTCAGTCAACTACTTTTATTGGAATTAATATCACTTTCAATAGGTCACTATTGACTTGATACATCTCTCGATAACTTTTGTATATATTTATTTCTCGTGACTATACGCGTGGGTTTCCGAGCACATGCGAATAATGTCGATTTTATATCACTGGTAAAAGCAAAGAACGAGAAATCACCAACGGTTTTGAACCCTCGATACATTACTACTGTAATATATACATTTTGTACATCGGTCTTTTTTTACCGTTTATCAATCTATCTCGTCGAGTGTACACACGGATAAAGGCAATCTCACGCAAAACTTACGGTCATTGAAACACCTTGTGTTTCGTTCTTCGTTTCGATGTATCGATCGTTTCACACGAACAGTCAACGTGTTTTAAACGCATAATTTATATGTTGCAAATCTATTGATATTCGATCTTTATTGTCGTGACGGTAACGAGGAAATAATGCGCGACCAGTGCGAAACAATAGAAAGAAACAAAGAAGAACATACAACGAGAATGCTTACCTATTTAAATAAGGTGAAAATGTAGAACCAAAGTCATGGGTGTGAGTCAGTCATAGGATGACGGACGATTCGCAGATGGTTCACGCGACAGCTTATTTAAGAATTGTAAATAAATAATATGTTACACAGTGTTAATTTGCTTTGTGGAATTTATTATCTAAAGAATAGTTTGTAAGAAATATCGGGTAACAGGATGCACGAGCGGTCAACGAGGCCATGTGCATTTCTCTGCGGCTAAGCCCCTCTCCGAGGAGCTTTGCCTAAATATTCGAATGGGCCATGGCGTTCGGGATGTCCTCGAGGCTAGTACGAATGGCCGATTCTTCTACGAACCTCCGGGTTGGGTAGTAATAAACACGCTTAAAAGATATCGAGATATCTAAATATTTCTAGTTTCCACACTTTCTTCTAAGTTATTAACCTGAAACTTTCATTACCTATGACGCGCAAATTAAACAAATTAACATTTAAATGTACGTGTACTACCTATTCAACATCGATAAATAGGTTAGAATATTACAATTAGGCGTTACGTAAAAGTTCGGCTTGGCGACGAGCTACCTAATCTCCGTAGGATCGTGCGCGAGCTGCGGTTCTTCGGTTCCCACAATCAGTCGAGCGTATTATGATTATCCTATTGTCGGTCACTGAATTGTATACCAACTTCCAGAAGTATATACGAGAAAATGTCGGATTCGTTCGATATATGAATAGTCGTTCGGCTAGTCGTACTATACGTACAACAGTGCGCGTACGTGCATTTAATTTTCGATTTGGTGGTAAAAAAGAAGCATATTCCCATTAGAAATCCAACCGAGAATATAGGAAAGGTAGCAAGTACAGGTAGATATTATGTCGCTATAAGAAGAATTTTCTTCGCATCATTGCGCGTTGTCACGCTACGCATATCGCCATCGAATATATTTTGTTTTTATCAAGATTAAGAGGTGTGTCATGCGAGCGTAATTATAGTTCTTCTTCTAGTGGATTGACACTCAAACGAACAGTTGATAGTTTTGGATAAGAGAGTTTTCAATATTTCGCATGGGTAAATTTACCTGTTGTTACCTACCTTTATCGGAATTTCAAAATACTAACTGACTTCTAAAACTGACATCGATAGAATATATCTCTTTAATGTATTTATTTTAGTTTAAAGGCAAGCCTCAAGTGAAAAGTTCCCCTTTATAAATAAATCCTTGCTGCACTTAGTTGTCATTCTCACGCGCCTTTCTTTTTACAGCATTGACTACCGGCGCGCTCGCACCACGAGAGAGGGTGCGTTTCACGAGGTACCCGCATAGCACGACGTATACTACTCGATTTCTTTGAATTTTTCCGTAGCTACACCGAAAATCCACCCTCGCTCATGCTCTATAAGAGGGCATGCACGCAAGTACGTAACACAACCACGATACGAGAGACAAGCGTGAAAAGAGGCATACACACTCGCTTGCGATCCCGTACGAAACCGTAACCTTACACGAACGTCGCGCCAAGTGTGTACTGTACGTATCGATCCCGAGAGTACACACGAAGACGACTTTGAGCGCCACCACGTTCTCTCCGTCTCTTTTATCTTGTGGGAGAGGCGCTGTCTCTTGTTATTGCATTCGTTAGAATGCCGACGGTTACTTACACCCGGTACGTATTTCGAGCGCGAGCAAAGAAATCATTGAAACTCGATCGCGCACCACATTCTCCGTCTCCACGTAACTCCTTAACCGTTAACAACTAGAACAAGGACAGTTTTTGTACAACGATTCGCCAGATCGCGATACATCGATCATGATTATTCGATACATTTAAAGGACACGCCCAATTGTTATGCATTTAATTACGTATTAAATGATAAAATTTGCTTACCTTAATTTTCAGTGAATAATCTGAACACTAACACACAACGATACGTCACACACTCCACACCCGACGAAGGTTCGAGCTCGACTGAAACCCTTTGCGGAGTGGGGTGACGACACAGCCAATCCCAGCGTACTAGTACGCAATTTCATCTTTCCCGTAAGACTGATGTGTATGGCTCGCTCGGATGAATTGTTCCACTCGGAGTAAATATTGGCAAAGGAAGGCTCCTGCAGCTCAGCGTATTCCTCGTTTAAACTCCTTTGAATGTTGTTCCTTATCGCTAACCATCCGGTCAACCTTCTAATTGTGTTGGTTAAAGGAAATTTTTTAGTATCAATGTAACATATCTAGGAATCACTTGAATGTCGTTCTACGGCGCAAAGAATGTATCAAGGATTTTTAATATATGGAATAACTAAACATCCGTTAACTAAATATTGCATTCTACACGCTTCAAACGTATGCAAATCAAATATTCCGAAACTTTACAATATCGATCGGTGAAGTAAATTGATGATTTGTAATTAAATTTGTATCATTTCATTATGAAGTCAAATTCGGTCCTGTCGTTATCGGTTACGTCTTTCTCTTTTATTATTTAACATTTTTATAAGATTTGCAAAATATAATGCCTACGCATATAATCCACTAATTAGATAGGTAGCTGTGTTCAATTTGAAAGAATAATTCCGTTTAAGTGATTGTTCCAAAATGCTTTTGAACAAGATTAAGTTTTATTGCTTAATACGTAATAAAGTATATTAGACCGAACAACATAAGTGGGCTGTTTCAAGTTTAAGCAACTATATATATTTCAATTAAATTTAATAGTTACTAAATTTACAAATGATTTATATATTCAAGAACCTGGAGCACCATAGAAGAAACGTAGAAGTTCATGTAATGAAATTCTGAATTAATTTTTTTGTGAAATATAGTTCTTATACGCTCGATATTACCAACTCTTTTTTAAGATACATAATTCATTATCGACTGCCAATAATTATTACTTATCGACAGAGTTGTTGCACACATTAAAAAGCAGGATCTTGTTAATAATACATCGAATGTCTGTTTTATACACAAACAGTAAAAGTAATGTCAAACAATTTAAATAAAAAATTGAAAAGTCTGATTGAAAACTTGAAAGACTTTCACTCGGTTACTGAAGTACCGTTTAATTATAAATTGTAAAAGAATTTAGTCCTCATGTTTACAAAAGCGAGAAATTAACGTGTTCCGTGACGAATACGAATATTGTAACAAGGGGGAGAAATCTCATTCTTGAACCCTCCACTCTAAATTGTATAGAGGGTATAACAAAATTTGTGCCTTTTTTACACGACCGACATTTCAATCGACGGTATTTATTATGAAAAATAAGTAATATTTACAACAAGAAGTTCGTACTTCAACGAGACAAAGATTTTATTTTTAATAAATAATAAAAGAAATCGAGGAGTTCGTTAAACATTAATTCATGTTTTAGAATCGATTTTTAATGTAAACAATAGTCAAATACAGAATCGTTATTTTTAAGTTACTATATTCCAAATATTTTACGTATGAATATTATTTTTTATTGACAAATCTCCGTATATTACGATTTATTCTATAGCTAAATTATTTATAAACTTTTTACATTAGATTTTAATAATAATATTATACAACGTTTCATTTCGAATTGAAATTTACCTCATCTACACAATCTACGATCTATGGTTTATAAAGAGGTGTCGTTAAAATAAATCGAGTGTGAACGTGTTGTTTTTACAAGTTATCGTGTTTCGCAGGCTATAATAAAATATATCAGACTAGTGAATAATTGGTCGATATTTCTTCCGTACGGATACTTTCTCAAAATTTCGCAAGAGAATTTCACCCGAGCGTGCTCTTTAAAAAGTCGTAAGAAACGCAAGTAATTCCTACTATTAAACGCGAGAAGCTTCATTCAGACAGTTACTTCAAAAACGAGAAGTACACAGAATCATAGATTAAAACTAATGCAGCCCAGCGTGCATAAAGTGGAATGACGTTTCATTTATATATTTCAATGTTAATAATAAATATAATTAATAATGTATCCCTCAGTCGTTTAAATTTAAATATCATAGAATAACGAACAGGTAATGGCTCCTTACTGCTTCTTTCAACTACCACGTTCAATCCTACACATTCATCTGCATCGTTTATAGTTCGTTCGCCATGAAGAGAACATCTTACTTTTAACTAATCGACACTTGGCCATCTGACGTACAATTTATTTTCAAGTCAATAATTGGAATGGTTACAGAAATATTATTTTTTTTTTATAAACCTTAAATTAGAATTAGAATTAGTTCAATTGTTAGATTTGAAGGGAGAAACCTTTTCAGGTGACCGATCAACAGAAAATTCGAATTAATTCTCGAATATTACATCGTCTGAGCTATCATGGCACTCAACTCGGTCTCACTTTTTCACAGGAATCAACTTGTAATAAAAACATCGTTCAACCGAATATATCTTTCCGAAGTATGCCTTTTGCTATATGACATCAATCGAATAACATCACTTGTACGATTAACGCTGCATTCGATACTAACCGCATTTATAATTCGTGTGACTAGTAATAAAAATGTTATCTTTAAAATGATATAAATATCTTTCGCTCGTTAATTATACACGCCACGCTTTTGCTTCCCATTGCTTTCCTATGTATAAACATGTGTAAGTGGAATGATCGTTACAACTGGGAGATTAGAGTATTCGACAATACAAAACAGAAGGAAAAGAAGATCGTTTAAAAATATATACAGGATTACTTAAAACTTTATCTAACTAAATTCTACCAGTTTGTTTCACTTTTGTTTCTTTGTTACGACTTTTTTAATAATCTTATTTATGCTCACAAAACATACTGATACAATTTGATTGAAAAGCTGGGATATCCTCTATATTAAGAAAGCCACTCTGCTGAGAGACGACACACTTGTCTTTTTCGAATGACAAAATTCAGTTGTGCCGATCGTTGCAGGAAGAACGAGACTTTCGTTTGGAAGTGTACTGATTTTTTGGTCGTCGATTCGTCAGAATCCAAAGAAGAATGATCGATGCGCTTATTTGTAGTTTGGTGGCTTTGGCGATGTTTACAATGTTGATATTTAATATTATGAAACACCGTGTCGAAGTAGTATGTTTATACAATTGCAAATTACATATCGATATTACATACTACAATTAATCAGATAAGGCCACTAGTGGATGATATAAATACAATATAAATATTATACTTAAGCATAGATCAAAAGCAATGGTTAGCGGCTACATAGTACCGTCCAAGCAAGAATTGTCCTCGAAAGTGAAATCACTGTAATACGTGAATCCTGTCACGCGTCATTTTCAGTTATTGTCATAGTTTTATTTGCTACGCGACGCATACGACAACTTCGATTTATAAATTGTTCAAGGGGAAAAGTCGCGCACAAAGTTTCTTTGACACAGTTGCATTCTTGCTAGACTTATTATGTAGGATAATAATTACCTATTGCGTTGAAAGGTATAAGTGTATATTAACAATAGACGATTCGTAAATGAGGGATTCGTAGATTTTAATACCGAAGAATAATATTTGCCCATTTCTTAAAAAGTCTTATCAACAGCTACAATGTATAATACAATTCACGCAATTTGTATATAAACACATTATAAATACAAAAATCACTATAATGCCTCGTATATATACTTATTCGTATAGAAAACTCGCAATTTCTTTTTTTACCCGTTTAAATATCAAGAAGAAAGAAAATAGAGAGGCTCTCGCGCGATAGTTTTTTTCCTCGGTCGACTCCTAATCACAAAGGAGAAAAACATTTTCGTATGTGTAAATTTGGAGTGAAGGATTTTCAGATTCCTTCCTAAACAGACTATATCGATTCATCGATACGAAACAAATTACTTTATTCAACTTTAAGTTCAACGAGAAATTGTCTTTATATTTCACGATTCTAGTACTTTCGTGATCGTTCGCACACTATGTTCCAGGCACTATAAGACATTGAGCGTTGCTCGAGCCAGATCAGGTCTGGCTTAAATTGTGTGTTACAACGTTGACTCGTGGATTATCGTTGTGTCCGGATCACTACTGGCACTATGAATTATCGTGGATCGTGGTACGTGTGGAGTTAACGTAATGGACGACATTTTTCGCACAGGTTTCGGTGAGGCCTGAAACCATAAGTGTATAATTAGACCAATAATTTTAAATCTGCTCGGCATCCTGTACAATGCCCTTTTTCAACTGAGAAACAATGGAATGGTTTTCATTAAAAATGATGCATTTCATACGCAATAATTTACTTTATCATTATTATTGTATGTACAGTTCGTTTATTCATTTAAAGAAACAAACTTGGTTTTTCTTCGCTATTTTCACATCTGCAAGAATGATTTGTACCATCAACAATTATTCAAAGAAACTAAACTATCGATACCTTCATTTACTTTACGAAACGTATCACACCGTTTCCAGACACAAATTTCACCGTGCACACGTATCTTCTTCTTGGAACTTACCCATTCCCTGGTACACGGTGCCTCGTCGTCCGAGTAATGGTCTATCTGACCGACATCCGTTTCTGTCGCAACGTTCCTCTTCTTCGGTTGCAATGTAGCATAATTTCGACATCCCCTATTGAAGTTCGTTAGGTTCTTCTCTTCCACGATCTTATCTTGACACAACACTTCCTGCGATTTAGTTTGATTGTTGTTCGTAATATTGCTGTTGGTTTTATTGTTGAAGTAAAAAGGTGGCATTTTTGAGACCCAATGATCAAGTCCAGATCCAGCCGAACTCGTAGACGCGGCCGAGGAATTTCCTGAATTATTAGTCAAACCTCTACGCTGATAGAACAACATATACGCGGCATTGGTTATTAAGTTGGTATCGTTCACTGCTTCCACTCGGGTATCGTCGAAACAATACCATTGTGTATCGTATGGGTTTCGACAGAAGGCAGTGTAATGACCGCCCTGCAAGTCTTGTCCATGATGATTACAAATTGCGTAAAGGTCATAGACATTCTCGTCGTACTTTGGGATGTTCTGTTGGCGAGGTCTGGGTTTCTTCCAGGGCGACCAACCTAACCCACCTAAGCTTCCTACATTATTATGCGGCTGAACTCCGTTATGAGCCAGGTGAGGTGTCATATCGAAACCATATAAAGGGAAATCGACTAACATGGTCAGTTTCGACGTAGATCTTTGTTTGGATTGCTGTCGAAACCTTTTCAAGTGAATGACCAAAATATCGGGCAAAGACCAAAGTCCTAATTTCTTTACAACCTCTTGTTTCTTATTGCAGTACGGACAATGCCACGCGTCCTCTGCGCCCAGTATCTCGGCTCTGGTGTATAGATCGAAGCATTCTTCGAGAGTGACAGCTCCGCCTAGTTCCGAGTTGGTCTTCAATTGTTTTACACTGGCGTGCTCTTCGATTTGATCACTATCGTCCTGAATGATATTACACTTGGTTGCTTCGTCCCACTCCAGGATTAATTTAACGTGCTGAGGGCCAGAGTCATCGGCACAAAGGGCAAGTGCTTGTTCGATCTGTTCCGTGTAAAGCGGATGCTCGACACAAGGGTCTATGCAAGGATGCTCGTCCTGTATAGGTGTAGCGGCAGGATCTGCAACGCGAATATTAAACAGCCCTGGACTCTGACTCGATGTAAGAACGTCATCGGCCAGGATGCTGTGCATCTCCTTTAACAACAGTTTTTGCAGATCCTCGTACGATGTTTCTCTAGACACTTGCATCGTGTACGGACTGCCGAAACGTTGCCTCAGGTCTCCTTTCGTGAGTACGTTAATCCATACGAGCAAGATGTAGGCCTGCTCCATGGGTTCTTTTAGTTGTGGCAGTTCTACGCAGTACAGTGGATCGTTTTCCGTGATCACAGATAAGGGTTGGCAATCGGAAAATGTTCTGCAACAAGATAACAATAAAGTTAATATAATATTTACGCATTTATCAATCTTCTAACGCTAAAAATTACTTTTGGAGCACGTTACACTTCCTGTAATACACTTATGAACAAGTAAATCGACTCAACCTCCCAGATACGCGCATAAGGTAAATTTTTCAAAAATCTTGCAGCCAATGGACAAAAAATATTAGTTTTTTATTATTAGGCATTTAGCTTTAAACTGTCCACTATCTTTCAAATTATATGACTTGAATTCCAGTGAACAAAAGAAGCTAAAATATCCCTTTTTGCTGGGAACGATATTTTTATTAAATTAAAAGCAAAAATTTTAATTTAACATTGAAAATTTATTTAATTTGTTACGTTTTCTATTCCCTTACGATGGAACGTAGGCACCAGCGATCCATAATTAACGATGACAACAAGGTATATTTTCCAGGTAACACCAAGTATTGAAATATAATAAATTAAATAAATTTTCAATGTTAAACTTAAATTTTTAGTTTTAATTTAATAAAAACATCGTTTCCAACAGAATATTTCAGTTTTTTTCTATCATGGGACTTCAGATCACATCATTTGAAAAATAGCGGACCAATTTTTATGATGTTGCTATCAATTTAAAGCTAAATGCCCAATAATTAAAATCTAATATGTTTTTTGTCCATTAGCTGCACCATTTTTGAAATATTTACCTTATGTACGTATCTGGAGGTTAAGTCGATTTACTTACTCGTGAGTGCATATATACTACGTATAATGTAATGTTCTACGAACATTGTTTTATACCTGAAACTACTTCGAAACTCCGATGTTATAGTCTAAATCTAATTCCTCTGATATCGAATGCCATTGTCAAAGCATTATATACATCGATTACTTTCTACAGATATAGCTTTTGTATTTTTCTTTTAAGATAAAAAGAGCGTAACGATCCGTTTGCACGATTGCTAATATCACGACACGTAAAACGTTTTCTTTTCTCTACGGACAGTGGTCTTCGCGTAAAAAACGTTTTTCTAGTTACAAGTTCGATGAAAATCATCCCCATCCACCAAACATTAGATTTAAACACTTCTATGTACGGCTAACAGTGCACAAATTAATTAAATGTACGTTCATTGGATTTAATTAAATTTTTTGAAATTGGAAGAGATTGAATATTACTTAGATCTATGGATGAACTTACTTTCCGTTAAATATTGTTCTAGATTCAACCCTTTCAGCGACACGAATCCGTACATATGAGTTTCAAAAAACTGTTCACCATGCGTTACGAATCCATTTATCAGTTCGTCTGCAACCATTCAATACGTACTACGAACCCGTAAATGCGCTCGATACTAATGTTCATCCTTCAGACTAGGAGCAACAAAATGAGCCAGTAAACAAGCAGCAAATACGCTTTTCCTGCTTTAGGATTCTAATCTCGGCATTATTCTAATATAATCGTTACATTTTGCTTCAGAGATAAATAGCGTTTAAAATTTAAACCGCGCACTTCCTCACGAAGACAGACGAGACAATTACATACCTACACGTTAAAACTGATTTCGATAGCAGAATTCGTTACGTAACACTGAAAAGTAAAAAATATCGTATCGTCTAGAGCAGTGCTTCGCAACCTTTTATCTCTCACGACACGTCAACGTTTTTTTGACAATTCCATGGCACACCACAAGTAAAAACTTGCAAATACATAATATTGTATTACAGCAATACGTATACATGTTTTTATTAGATAAAAAACACAATAAAATAGCTTTATGTATGTAAATATTTACTTTTATTTAAGTTTCATATAAAATTGTTTGAATTGTATATCAACACAAGAACAAAAACATGTAGTTATAGATCATGAGTAACTAATTTTCCTCTTCAGATTTAAATATACAGTTTATTGTTCGGTATTTACTTGCGGCTATTTAATCAATGTTAATTTAACCATAGTAACTAATTTATTAATGAGATAATTGAGTTTGTTTTAATGAACACATACGGTTTATATTTGACTGTATATTAAAAAATGTTAGCCGAAGGTCGTGCTAGTCATGGTCGCTTTGTAATTAGAACCAGTGTTAAAAAGGTTTGTTGAGAGAAACACTGCTTTGATGTCGGAAAAGGTCCAATTAATGTGGTAATTTGAAGATTTAATTAGTCTAGTATGCCGTGGCACAGCGGTTGCGAAAGCACTAGTTTTCATTCTAGAAGAAGTAAAAAAGATTCTACCTATGAAATCCTTCGTCATGGATTTCCGTGAGTAACATGTGGTTCTCGTCGATGCCAGTGTCACTGGCCAGGATCTCTCTGAGTTCCCTCACATTGGCCGTTTGATTAACGCTGACGCCGATCTTCACCTGCCGCGGCTGCTGGGACGTGTAGAGGACGTTCACGAAAAGGTTCATCTGGCGGTGATGCTGCGGTACAGGCACCGAGACACATAGGAAAGGGTCGAACGTGTTCGACTGCCGGTGACACCTTGGGCAAGTAAGACTAGATCGAAACTGGGCTTGGAATACCGCGTGCACGAACGAATTGTTGCAGCGGACATGATTCGCCAGAGTTTCCGCCGCGACGATATCATCTGGCCTTCCAAACGAATTCTGCAAACAAACATAAAACAAAGTTTATCTATTAATAGACCTAATAAATGTACAATAATGTTATTTATGATAGTAAATAATATTTCATCGTGAGCATTCTTTCGCAGTGAATAAGATAACGATTAAATAATAACTACAAGTCGAGATAAGAGGTTGATACGAATATCGACGCAATATTTTTCTTTTCTTTCTCTCTTATGAATTTTAATCAGCATAACAGAAAAATAGGTCCAATCGTTTCGATTTATGAATAATGTACAAATGGTATAGATAGATGAAATATACCACCACGATTATACAAAAATTATAAACATTTTATTATCAATTTGCATTTCAATGTTTGCTGCATGAATTCTTCATTTTTCATTCGTTCAAATCCAAAGTAAGAATGAATATAATTTATTATTAAAAATTCTGTTAATACATCAAAAAATTATATGCTCATCGATTATTTCTTTTTTTATCGCCAAAAGAAGTAAGGCGATAATTTAGGGGAAATGCGACGAGTGGATGTTCCAAGAGAAAACGGAGAAACTTTCTAACCTGCGAAACATTGTTTTGCTCTATCGTTCGTTGGCGGTTTTAATTAAGTATCGGTTCGGAATGTCTGGAATGCATTATGAACTAGGCATATCGTAGTACACACTATGCCCAGATTATCGTACTGAAATTGCAACAACGAGAATTCACAACTTTCACGCTATGCTTATATCGCGATGCGCTTTCTTTTTCAATATAGCTATCGCTAAGATATTAATTATCGTAAATAACGAATTCGTTATCAAGAAAACTGTACGAATACTGTTGATAACGTTCTATGAGAATACAAATAATACAATAGTATACACGTCTATGGACCTGTATTTAACCAATCATACGAACATTTTACTCCACGTCACGAATATATATATATATATATATATATATATATATATATATATATATATATATATATATATATATATATATATATATATATATATATATATATATATATATATATATATATATATATATATGACCAGATAAGAAGCCAAACAACTAATATATCACGCGAATTAAGTTACTAAAACGGAGCACGTTGGAAAAGTAGAAACAAAAGAAACTAAACTTAGAATTGTAAAACTTTGTCGTACAGTTTTTACATGACCATCATCATATATTACATAACGTATGAATAAGCGAGAGATAAAAGGAATATTTGTCACAAATGGACATATCCAACAAGAATTTAATAAAACGACGTCAACGATAAGCAATTTTTGTATAAACATACAAGTGACTCGTTCAATTGCTATCGATGTTATAGAAGGAATAGAAATTACTATTTAATTCTGAAAAACGGTAGCGTTGTTGCTCGCGTTTAAGAGTTTGCAGAAACGCGTATCTATGTAGAACGAGGAATCTGGAGGATTAATTTTTTTAGACGCTCATAAAATGATCATTTATAATATATACGTTCTAATAATAATTGTTCACCGACAGTTTGTTTCCATCTATGTGGCGACGCACTTTTCGATTTCGCGATAAGCCCAACAGAAGAAACAACGCAAATGGAATATTCTAATAAACGCCAGACAATTCTCGCAGAGCTGTTAAAATACGCAACTTTGTTTGCGATTCATTCTGTGATAGTAGGCGGGAATACCATTTCAATGAACCAAAATGTAATTTTAAAAAAGTATGTACCATCAATTTTGAACACATTATTTGAATACATATAATTATATGAAGATACATATATATATTATTATATTTACATTATTATCATCGCTTGCATTAGCTAGAAATTTTTAAATGATAATTCAATTAGCTCCATCGGTAGTATTTAGAAACACTCCGGTAAGCTTCGCGTGCTATTTTTCTGTCCTCCTTTGCATCAACGGATTCCCGCGACAGAACGCTCGGTCGGCATGGAAGGCTTCCCTTAATCAGATCACGAATCTTGTGTTTTCGTGACCTTTGAATTACAACATTTTTGAAGGAAAAGTAAATTCTATATTGCTATAATGAAATTCGAAACGATGTGTAGCATTAAATTTGTGTTCTGACTTCGCTAAAAAAAAGTATGGTTATCAAGGAGCGCAATTTTCTTAATCGATGTATAAATTTGTTAACATTTAACAGATTTTTCATTTTGTCTTTACAAGGTGTACCATTGAAACGGTGGACTTTGTGATAAAACATTAATTAAACAAATTTTAAATGTAAACAAGATAATTAATACAATTATCATTAAACCAAAAACAGAATTGTTATTTGTCTTTGTATTACACTTAAAAAGAACGTTTCCTTTTTAAAAGGGAAGTGATAAGACGAATGTCTCCGGCAAACGATACTCACTCCCTGCATACATGTAGAAGTCGCGAAATGTGATAACGGTCGATCCGTTCGCAGGATATATCGCCGATCCCGTTGCCGGAAGTAATTTTCGATACTTACAGGTTGTAACGAGTCATATTACAATTCGCATCTTCACAATTGGCCAATGTCACACCGGTCGCGTGTATACGTAACTCGTGCGAAGGTTGGACAACATTGGTTAGTCGGTCGGTCGAAATCCTTTCAGAAATAAATTCATTGGATTCAATCGCGCACCAAACATTTCCGTTTTCTGACTTTACAATTGCAATATGTAAAACTATCTACGATTCCGATGCTTATCCATCAGAACTTTACGACACCGACCAGAACTAATTGCGTTTGAAACCTGACGATGTTGTGACAAAATGCAACAATTATCGGCGCATCGATTGTTCACTTCCTATACAACCGCAAAACAAAAGACAGGAAATTTGATCTCCCTAAACATTCTTTACGTAACAGTAGCAATCAGCGTCCCTCGACCCGTAACTTGTAATTAACTTCTTCCAACCTGATAGATATTAAATGCGTTGAAATGTTTCTATGATTGGAATTCGAAAGCAGATAATACAACCAAGCATTTCTAATTGTATTTCTTACTACGTACAATGTTATGCATGTAATATGAGTATACTGCCCTTAATTTTAATATGTAGAATACAGTATAGTACAATAAAGGCATACGGAATATTTTGTAACGTAGTGTTATCTTCGATCCATTGATAAAAGTTTCTCACTGATGCATTGGATGAATTTCACTTTTTTTTTACTCGGTTTGCCACGTATCTGTTGTTCTTAATAATCTTTCGTTCGTTAATAAGAGTAAAGTTTGCGTCAGGGTCAACTAGTTCTAGTTAACAGTAATGATGGCAGACAAGCAGAGAAATAGTAATTAATCCGATGTTACGGTGTGTTTAGCACAACACGAAGGTCGAGCATAGATACGGGGTATCGTAATCGAACATAACGAAGAAGTTGAAGCTCTAGATACCTATTTATGTTTGTGTAAACGATTAACGTCTCAAATTACATTTAGTAATGAATTTACATTTGTTGAGATGGAAAAAGGTTTCCAAACATTTTTTGATTCTTTAATAAAATCTACTAATATATCTTAGAATTGAATTATTCGAATGATAAAAAGAACACAGATGAAACTTTTTTTAGAAACTAGAAACGTGTTTATTCCTCGATTTACGAGATCCTAACACATTAATCTGTGAACAAGCTTTACAAGTAACAGATCACAGTCCTAATTAGAATAATGATGCGATAATATCCGACCTTGAAATTCGGACTGGTCAGTTAACCTGTTAATGCGAAGGTATTTATATTTTTACGACCAGCATGCTGTGTTCCCAAAATCATACAACGAGCTAAGGAAAAACCGTCGAGCTTGAAAATTTCGAAAAGAAAGTAAGAAAGAAAAAAGTAAAGAACTACTTAAATTACGTGCGTTTGGCAAATTACACAGATATTATCATTTTTTTCTTCATCATTACTGCGTTACGTAATCTTACGTTTGCATGTTAAGTCGTTCAGTCCATGCGAGATTAAATAAAATTCAATTACACAGCTGTGAAAATAACATAATTATAATTACGATAACATGGAATAACACGCATGTGCAATGAAACGAAATGGAAAAAAGAAGATAAATCAATGGTAGTTATATATGTATATAAAGTCACGTTGACAGTGTTTTGTAATACAGCTCTAGAACGTTGACTGGTTAGTGGCCCCGTTCAAGGTCAACTGTTATTACGGTACCGCAACAGTCCAGTGCCACTGAATACAACTTTTTCGTAACGTAACCGTACAGAAACTCGACCAACGATTTAAACTGTTTATAAAAATAAAATAGTGATATCTGTGACACATCGAGCGACAACATAATTGCGAAGGATCAGGAAGGATGAAAATATGATCGGTTTGTTTTAAATTGAAACAACTCTATCGCCGTAGGAGAAATTTATTACAGCAACGTTTGTTAAAACACAGCAAACTGCTGAGAATAACGTTAGTGAGTCGTGAGAGAGTATAGTAACTGTAAGTCCCTCGGTTTTCGATGGAAAATTACGCGCAGAAATTTTTCAACGTCAACTTGATGAAATAAAATTAAATATTTGCAAAAGTCCGCAGATAGGGATATACAATGGCGTTAAAAGCGACTCGTCGTTTTCACTTACAAATGTGCGAGTATTTAGAGCAATATAATATTTCAACAAGAGTGGATGTTCGAACGTGGAACTTACGATGATGATCATCTGTTTAATAACTAATATTTGAGCGACTTTCTTGGTTTTTTTGTTTTGCAACTCTTATCCGCAGACATTCCGTTCAATATTAGCTTCGTTCGATGAATAATGATAATACTTGGTTGTCTATACTCTTTTACGATCGATACAAATGGCAAACGGAAGATATTCGAAAATTAAACTTTTCGAGCATACTTCTCGGACACGGTATACGTAATTTATGGAAATTGAAATAACACGATGTTCATGAATCTATTCTGACATATTCCATGTGGTGGTTAAAATACAAATATGAAAAGAGTTGCTCGGTTTTACATTGAAACGTATAAATATTCCTTGGGATTTTCTTTCCGATCACCAGAGCGAGACACATCTCGCGACGTAAAAACTCGCGTCGCGTTGCACGCGCGCGACAAGGTCTCTTTTGAAGGTAACGTTTTCACGAAGCATCGCAGTCACGGTGTTTCGAATTTAAACAGTTGTCACCTTCGATAACTATCGTGTATTCTTTCGCGCTCGTTGACGTCCGATAGTAAATCATTGTAAAGACATAAACACAATCGTAGAAAAGCAACAAAGGACGTCGATAAATTGCGCTCCTGGCCGTGTCACGCAATGAACGCACAGTCGAAGGCTCGAGGAAGCAACGAAACGATGACGATAAGAGGGGCATAGGTAATGAGAATCGTAAAATGATCGACCGAGGACACGTGGTGTTTGCTCACGGACGCCATGAGTGTCAAGATTTTACAAACATTACGAACTTGATTCACGTGACACGTCGCATGAAAGTAATCGTGTGCAACGGATAAAGACGTTCCTAAATAAAATGCATCATTGCGATTGTATGACGTCGATAAAAAACTGTTCTATCGACCGATAATTAGAATAAAGAAGTTTAGAAATGACAATTCATTGCTTCCGCATGACGTAAAAATTCGATTATTATTTGGTTACGTAAGTACTAGCTACGATGATAACGTAGTGATACGACTTAATGACGCATTGAGATACGTTTATAAACGAAGTTGGAACATATTTAGCTCCTTTGCATACGTCACGTTCGCACGCATACAATTTCGAAGGTAAATTATAGGTTTTCAGAAAGTATCAATTATTCGCCAAGACACTTTTCTTTACGATAAAGGAGTTTGAAGGGTCTCTCTCTCTCTCTCTCTCTCTCTCTCTCTCTCTCTCTCTCTCTCTCTCTCTCTCTCGTTCTGTTATGTTTGAATTTATGTCGGATAGTAATGTAGGTAACATAATATCTTTAACTATCGTAAACCGAATATTATAATTTTAAAAAGACAAGAGCCAACGATATTATCCGAAGGTCAACGATATACGTGATGTCATTTAGCAGGTGCTGGAGTGACTTCACGCATTTTGAGAAGCGTCGGGCCCGTCTGGAACACTTTCCAAGGTGTCGATTTATTCGGGATTGTTGCGTTGCATATATAATGGACACACATGACATACTGTCCTCTAAATAAAAATCTATACCTCCCGAAGCAGTGATACACGTGAATAGAAGATGTACAAATCTGTAAAATGTATAAAACCCGCTAAAATTCATTGAATATCCAAAATGGATGGTGTTTCACTTAATGAATGACAAGCATAATGGAAATGTTTTTAAAAAGTTTTAAAAATATTTTTAACTGACAGTTTAATTCTTCAAATAGAAACTGTAAATCTATCATTTTGTCGAAATTTATATATTACATATAACAATTGCAAGGTGAAGAAAAATATTTGGTTATGTATTTGTATAAATATTCCAAGAATTATCTTAAACAGTTTATTTCATTTCTCAAAAGTTATCTTTCTAACATTACTCTTTCCACCTCCTTAAAAATATGGAATTGTCATAGTACGAACGCTGAATGTCTTTTACCCCAATATAGGATTACTCAACTCATTATACTTCTCGCTGAATGAAATCATTATTTGACTGGTGAGCTACCAATCAATCGTTACGCGTGAGCATGCAACAAAAGAAACACGCGCAAACATGTACGATACACGCGCGACGGCTTTCTACGGGTAGAGAGTGTTGGTGAATATCTTCGAAGAGCATCTTCGAAATTTCAAGGCGTTTCAATGACCGGTTTCTAAAGAAGTCGGTCAACGTGACCGAGGGGCACTCGAGGGAAAAACTGGTTACGAAAAAGTGGCACGAGTAGCGAGTTAACAAGCCACGCGGACAACATATCGGACACATTGTTGATTCCTGATCTGGATTATCGACTTGCCCGCTAGAAGATCGCTTCCCTTATCTGATGCTTGGCAAACAGTTGAATGGTGTACAAGAAATCGCTGATAAGATAACGAGCCAAGTGGAATTGTATACCCAGAGAAAATGAACTGTGCGCAAATGAAGGAAAGGGAGGTGTGCGAGATGCATCGAGTTGGTAACAAGTTTATGGTAAACGTGTCAAATGTTTCGAACAAGTAACGCTTGAATCTGCGGTTACGGTTTTGCTCGAGAAGAGAGAAAGGGAGGAAACAAAAAGAAATAAAAAAGTCCGACGAAGTACCGTTCGACGAGACGAGAGAGACAAAGAAACTCTAGAAAAGGCAAATATCTTATTAGAGAGAAAGGTTGATATAAAAGTCAACTAATTCCCTGCGATGAAACGATGGAGGCAAGGCACAATAAAAAGTTGACGAACAATGAAACTTTAATTAAGGTTCAATGTAAAATAGAAAGTTAATACGTAAATTAAATGGAAATTCAGCTGTTTAGATAACTGGCGATTAAATTATACTGAGTTAATCATCTCAGCTATTAGTCTCACTAGAGAAGGAAAGAGACTTACGCAGGACCGAAACGAAATAATTTCACATTTTCTCTTCGACTATGAATAATCGCTGCTTTTCCATGCGACAAATACTTGAAATTGCATTCGCCAGATAAAAGAATGTACAAATAACTTAAAAAATAATACGTGTGTAAATACTATGTACAATATGTTCCATCAGCTCGTTTAAACGATATTTCTAAACTGTGACAAAAGTCGCCGTCTGTACGATCGTACTATGATACTTAATAAAATTATTATTGACACGTATAATATGTACGTATGAGGCATAATAGAGGGTTGAGGCAAAAAAGTAATGGTATTTTTTATTATGAAAGAATCGAGTTTCCCCACATGCTTGATCGTAAAGATGCGCACTGATATGAATACCAACGGTTGATTGATTCTTAGCGCATCCACAGCGGTAAGAAGAAACAGAAATAATTTATGGCTTGGTTTTGACTTTTCTCGTCCTTGGCCCACGACCACGAGCACTGCTCGCCTTTTGTTCGACGAACGGGATGAATCACGCTTCTCTCTTTGCAGTCATTTTTCTTCGCCTCTTACCTCATCGTTCGTGTAATCACGACCGCATCGTTGCAGACTATTTAGCCGGCAAGAGAACGCAGCGCCCATCGCGCGAAAGCAGAAAAACCATCTTGTCACGACCTACGGGGTCGAAAAAAGCGTCATCAATTACGTATACATGGGACCGGATCGAGCGCATCCCGGGCAGAAAAAAGATACTCGTGGAAAACGGTGAGTCTAATTAATCGGTGAGAGTGATACGTACGTTTTCTCCTGTCACGTCACTTATCGGTCGCAGGCATCTCGACACGGTGAATCAGTGAACTAAAATCTCTTTCTATATGACGCATTGGCATAAAAAGTGATCCACTATTTATGTACATCAACTTCGCGGTTTATCGAGTGCCAACTATATTTAGTCTCAAAATTATACCATCACCTCCGTTTATGTTTCAACGGACGATTCTTTTTTTTACAAGTATTCAAGACTATTCTTCTGTTTATTTTATACACCTGTTATACGGCATTATTGGTTTAGAATTTAAGTTTTATTATTAAATTCAATTACGTATACCATAATTGATCACGAGATAGGATTTATATATGAATTATTATATTCTTGCAATTACTATTTGCACGCTATATCAAAATCGAGATAAAGTGTCAAGATATTGATACCAATAATAATTTACTAATTATCTAAGCTATTCTCGATCAAGACACTTGTAGCTTGTAACCTATTAACGATAAGCAAATATTATATTGTTATGTTCCGACATTTATCGATACGCGCGTCATGGTTAAAAAATTAAACACTTCGAAACATTTCACAATGGACATTAAAAAAAGCTACACGTACAATGTATAACAAGAACAAAAGCGTGTATTAATGGTATAATAAAACAGTCAAAAATATCGGAAAATATGTGTATCAACAAAAGAGTGTATGCCGCGATAAATATACATATATATGTATATGTATACTACAGATATGCCTTTTGTATTTTCCCTTTGATTCTTCCGGAATGTTTACTTTCCCGCGGATTTGTCACGATTTCAATGGAGCCGTTCTTAAAGCGCGACACGACATACTTTTCGAAGAAAGTGAAACAAATTTAGGTTAAGGTCCGATCTCTACCGCTGTTTCTCCGAGTAACAAATATACCTTGTTACATACGAGAAAACGAGTCGCGGGAGGAATCGGAAATCCGTCGTGAATATTCCGTGTCCCCGTCAGCTCGAAACCTTATTCTACAGTCGGAGAAAAAAATCACGAGGCTCAACGAATTAACGTAAGCTGGCTAACGATTATACGTATTATGTAATCGATTGCCGCGAATGATTGTAAATCTGTCCAATGACGCTGACGTAACGCAACAGAAGGGTAGATATTGTTGCCATTATACGAAACCCCAAAAAATTTCTCGCCCTTTACGCACCTTGATGATTTTGTATTTTTTTTTGGTGGCTTGATTTAAGTCCTCGTGCACTTTATCCAGTAACCATAGCAGGAATTCTTGAGCGTCGTGCTGCAAGTTCCCGCGGTACTGGCTCCCGTATTTGTCGACAACGCTCTTAAACGCCGTACTTATCTCCGGATCGTATTGGCAGCTCCAGATGGCTTTCAATAGAAGGGCCAACTGTTCTGTAATTTCACCCTTTGTACCATATTTTTTTGAGTTTAATTTGTTTCGTCTCGAGAGATCAACCTTGTATTGGTCCAGCACGAAATATTCCGCGAGTATGTCCGTATGCGATAAACACTGCAACACGGCGTTCATGAAACACGTGTTACCGTGGTTGCGTAAACCTATGACCCCGGGTACTCTATCAGCCGGTATATGCGCCGGCCTAGGTGGAGGCACCCTGATATCTCCAGCGCTAGAGCCCAGCTCGTCTCTGTGGGACGTTTTGTGGTTCTGCGTGCCCACGTTCGACATGTGCTGGACCATCTTGTTGATGAACTTTTTCCAAGAAGGCCTACGGAATACTTTCTTCACGCCGGGTCTCTCCGGGTAGCTTTGACTGCTGTGTATTCGACCCATATTTTGTTGCATACATTCCATTTGCTGCTGATGCTGCATATTGTTTCGACTGTCTTTGATGCCCGCCACGCTGCCGCCGTCTTTCGAATCGCGATTCTGTTTCGGACGCCTCCGCGACATCCTACACCTAGCACTTTGAAAAGGATTCCTTGGCAACGTGAACGTACGCTTTAAACGGGAACTGGAATCCCGTGTTTTTCGCTCTGACAATTTAACCTCTTCCACGCCCAGCTCACCCTCCGACACCGATTTCATCACCACACTGCCCTTCTCACTGTCCATCGCCGGCCACGGAAACACCGTTTAACCGTCCGCTTGTCGTTCACATGACGCTATATTTTAACCGACCGATCAACACGCGCGTCTTTTACATACCGTACGTCAGAAATTCTCCGCGGAAAAACGTCATACGCGTAACCCGCTCCTGTACACTACGGCGGCCATTTGCCTTTATCACGGGCTTCCACGATTTCGTGACGCTTCGACCATAGACTGAGCGGAACTGTTGGTTGTGGGCTGCATGACAATCACGATCGATGCACCCTCTTTCAAAGTGGTTTGACTAATCGGCATGGTAACTATTTTTCTTATCGACGGTGGGTAGTGTTGGAAGTACGATCAAGAAATTCTGGGACGGTTTCTATTTTTCTTCCTTATACACTTTACTTATCAACTACATATATGAAATATGATATTTATTTATGCAATAGGAAAATTACATATTTTTAATCACACCACTTTCGCAAGACAATCTATCAGTTTTTAAGAATAGTGTGTAGAATGTTATAACTGTGTACATATATTGTATGTAGGATCAGAACTTTCGTTTTCAGAATCTGTCGAATGTCATATAAAACTACTAGTTTGTTAATTGCGAATGTTTCAACATTTGCTGACAGCTTTTTTTATGATAGACGATACGGTCACAACACGTTACTCAATCCTTAAAATTTAAAATCTTCGGCCATGTCAATTTTCGCCATGATCACTTAAACTCGCACAACCGTTTCTTTTTACATTACGATATTTCGTTTCTTTGCGTTTGTTTGCATTCCATGAATAGCAATCTGCTGGCAGTTTGCGGCAGTGAAGCTACCGGAAGACGTCTTTATTTCGAAATTCGCTGTGTGGCAAAATCGTGCCTTTCTGGCCATTCCAAGGTACTCATGTTTTATCATTTACATTTGTATTTATTATACAAGGTTTCGCAACTAAATCTTATAACATCTTATAACAATCGTTTCATTTAAACGGTCTGTAGTTGGCGAGAAAATGATATTTTGAAGAAGAGAGTGACTCTTTTCGAAGCTATTTGGCCGGAATCAAATTTCTCGCTTGTCAAACCAAGAAAAGTATTCTCATCTACATTGCTTTGTAAACGTAGAAACGATAAGAACTGTCTTCGATCAGTTGTGGAATTGGACGTCGATATTCAAGGACGTTTATGGCTGCTGGAAATCTCAGATGACCTAGACTGTTTCGTCAGGATCGTCACTTATAATTTAAAACGAAACAATCAGTTAGTAAAGCATAAACATTCTATAGATAATATTTAACTAATTTTTCTCAATATGAACACGCTATATTATTGCTAAAAAATGTAAACGATCATTTGGACGTTTGCCATACTAAAATTTTAAAGGAATGCGTGTATTCTCACTTTCTAGAGGAACGCTTTCTTATTTATGTCTGATTAACCAATTTTTTCTTTTAAGATGTTGTTAACCGACCTGACCAATGTTCCGATAGAAAATTTAAGAGCCCTCGTCGTCGATTATTCGAAGAATAAAGCGTACATAGGATATCCTGGAGATGAATCTATTATAGCATTTGTGCCTGGTAGATGAATGAAAGTAGTAGATGAATGGTAGTAGAATGAACTATTAAGATTCAATAAAAATTCCATTTTTTGTGGATTTCATTTCAGAGGAAAGAAGATGATTCATGGGTCGGAAATACTGCATGTTTTCAGCACCGATCTTACCATTTCGGTAAAGAATTCGATGCTGTACATGACAAGTTCTAATACACTCGACTTGGTCAATATAGGAAGAAGTATGGAACGATCCAAATTCATTACTTCGCAAGGATGTACGCTACAATGGTTACATCAAAATTCTTTAATTATGCATAATTCAAGTTGAGTTGAATGATGAATTGATTTTAGTCCTTACTTTTATATGGTAAACCAAGAGCAAAAAAATGTAACGATCGTCTGGTGCGATACCAAAATGGACACTTCCTTTGGCCTTTTTTATTATGTCAATGGTGATCTTCGCTATTTCATGTTTCCGGAGAGAACGAACGTGCGTTAGGACAGGAAGCTTCGTAAGCAAAATAATTACTGTTTCGCAAAAAAAGAACTGTTTTTTTCCTTTCTTTTTTATTATTAAGTTATACAGTATCATCTTTTATTTTCAGGCAGAAAGTAACACAGTGCATGTATAGAGTCAGAATTATCCATGTATAAGCGACTACGCAATGGACGGATAGAGAAATTTGTGGGCTTTGGTAAATCCACGGTGTACCTTTACAATGGATGTTCATATTGTTCACTCGTCGTTTAATATCTCTCTTAAATCGAGAGCAGCACAAATTGGGAGGTGTTCGGTCTCGTGAGATGAACGTTAAAATTCCGTTAGTTTTATCTGGCCGCTGGAATTTGGTTGTAATTAAAAGCGAAATTTCTATAAATTAGAAAGCAAATAACTGTTGTTCCTAGTTTGAATTACGAAATCGTACAATTATTTATTTTAAAATCATTTAATTACTAAACTATAAATATGCATTTCAGAGAAACTTCAACAACTACCCTTTATGTAAAAGGCTAATGTACGGTTTTCATTTTTTGTCATGCTGAATTAAATATACGCGGTAACCATTTAACCACGGCAATAATTTAATTTTTTTATCAAATACTATTTTCTGGTTTTCATAAATATTACCAACACCTAATAGGTCTATTACGCAATTCCGATATTATCTGTTCCGAGACGTCTCGAAGGAAATACTTCTTATTACATTACGTAACGCAAGCTGAAACAAGTGGGCAACGTTTGTCTCTATGTGCTGCAAGATAGATTAACATCGAAGATTCGAGGGATTAAAATCAATAGTCGTAAACCCAAATGAATTTAAACCAGTCGTTAAGTAATGATTATTGGAAATCGATACTTATATAACCATTAAACAAGATTAGACATTAGTTAGTGAGAATTTAAAAATGCTCATATGTCAATAAAAACGATTTAATTTTACGTTATCAGCACACGTCTGTTCAATGTGTTATGCCTGCTCCTGTTTTATGTAATACATATTATACAAGACAGATTTGTCATAATTTCCACGACGTGTTTTAAATAACGACAAGAGTAAATGTTATAATACGCGTTATAGTGATGAGGAATCAGTAGCGCGTTTCATAGACCTGAAGAATTTTTGTTATTGCACACGAACTCAGTTTAGCATTCGGTGAATTAGATTAAGGACAAATTTATTCATTTACATAAGTGTGTCCACCTAGAAAACGGCCGTTGAATCCTCGTATCTGACACTGGTCGATATTTGTCCAGCTTCGATGTTTCTCGACGAGAAATTTATCTTTGCACGGAATGTTCGACGAAGTGCTTTTTGACTAGATTAACCTTTCAAGCATCAACTGTAGTCATCACGATCATTTTTTCTAATTTTTCATATTAAAGATTAATCATAATTAAATGTAAATCCTTTAGTGGCATGGAGATGTAGCAATTTTTTTTTTAATATTTCGCAACACTTGAAAGATTAATAGCATCAATTTAAGAATTTACAACACGGAACTGTGTCCCGTTCGACACGTTGATCGAAAATTTCAATACTGATCGTCGCAAGTATTCACTAATGGATGAAGAGCCACCGATGCTCCGGAACAGCTGACAGCATTTTCAATATAATCTTGGAAATTGCTCTCGATCACCCACATCAGTCCCCCGTAGCCAGGAATAACTTGAGTTGGTAGCCGGCATTCACCCGGTTTCTCGACTAACAGGAAGTTGTCCTGGACGAAAGGAGTGTCGGTGTTCCACATATAGATGGTCGAGTCACCTAAGAACATAATTTAAACAATCACAAAATTAATCAACCGTTGAACTTTTGACACAAGTGTAAATTAAAATAAATTTCTACCATCTACTGCAATTTTATATCATTGAAATTTAATAAAGAATTATTATCTTAATTCTCCTCACCCTTGATTCTAAAGAAGATAGCGGCACCATTGTCGGTACCCAAAAGCACGATTTTATTTTTCTTTTCTCCAATCTCTACTATGGAACCATCTGCATTTCCGGTTCTTAGATTCGCTACTTTAATGGCGAACATTCTGTTGGAGCCCAGATAGGTGAAGTACAAAATCGGGGAGCTGCAGGTTTGTTTTCTAGCGAGTGCCAGGTAGAGAGCATCCGGTTTATCCGTGCCGGATGCTACGGCCGCTGGGAGAATCACGCGATATCCGCTGTCAGTGGTGGCGTTGTAAACGATGATGGCACCAGTACCAGCATCGGAGATGTAGATGTAGACTTGGCCATCCTTGGCGTAATCAATAGCTATATATTGGAGGCGGGAAGAGACGTCCACTAGAGTGGTCAAGTCGATCACTTTCACAACCTAAAATTCATTGCCATTGTTAAGTCTTGTACCATTGACGGTGCCGTTTACAAAGATACAGACTTCTTCTAATAACTCAAAATTCTACTTTCAAGCTTTCATTTCTTTCAATGATTCCATAAAAAATTAACTGTGTAATTGAAGAAAAAAATTAAATTTCCTCAATATCACTGATTACAAATTTATTACTCACCTTCCCGGTCTTAACGTTGACTCCAACGACCTTAGGGGGACACCTGCGTACAGGTTGTTCTAAAGTGTTAACGATGCCAATATCGAGGATCCACAAGATGTCTTGCACATCCAAGACAATATCTACAGCACTCTGCAAAGCTTGACAATTTCCTTCTTCCTGGATGGCCCAGCAAGGGAAAGGAGCTACCTTTGGTTCACAACTCTGTGACTTCAACGAAACAATGCCCAAAGTGAATGGCACTCCTGGCTTGTAACGTGGCAGTGCTAAGATAGCTTGGTCCTTGTAAATTTGCGCTCTGGTAGCGATCACATTTCTTGATATGTATCGACCACTCGTCTCGTAAATGCTCTTTGTGCTTTGACATGGCCAATCTAAGCTAAGTCCTGAGAGGACCAATGGTTGCGGTAGCACTGGATTGCCATAAATTACAGGCACTGTCTCTGTTAAAGTCGTCAAACAGAAGACGATGCAGAAAAATCTTTTCATCCTGTTGCTTCTTGTCGAAAACTTCGTTTTAGGTGACTAAAAAAAAAGGGAGAGGATCAGCTGCAAGAATGAACAAGTCAAATGAAAGATAGTGAAAGGCAACCTACACGTCTTTACGTTGTTAGTGGGTGCGAATGCCTGAATACACGAATTTTATATTCAACTGTATGCTTATATACAAACGTGCCAGAGGAATCGATCGACTGTATGCTCCTTGTATATTTATAAAGTTGCATGCTCTTCCTGCTGTTGCAACACTTCCGCCCTGGTGAGATTCCATGAACACTTTTAAGCAACAAGGAAGTGAAGTATTCTCGGTGATATTTATTGAATAATGTGATAATTTCGAGCACTTCGTCTATAACATATTTTATTATCTATATCATTATATATAATTCTCACTTCAATTTCGTTGACAATATTCACCACCAATACCAAATTCTTATGTAAAATTACATTGTACGAGGTTCGATATACGTACCTATTCGAACGTGATCAACTGAAAAATGAAATAAATATAGTGGAATAGAAATGTTTCCTAGCTATTGCGACATCACTCAACACGCAATAATTGTACTATAATAGTAACTAATTACATACCCTTGACTATTTCATCATAACAGTTTAACCGGGTAACATTTAGTTTGTTAAACAACCAATTCTTCATAATATTTTCCGACACGTAGCACGAAAAACAATTAAATCAAAGAACGTCAGACCGCGGAAGAGATGGATGTTTAACGAAAACATTAAATATTATATTTGAATAAACTGTTCCATTTCGTCATATGACGATCGCATCATCCGGTATATAATTGGTGTAATCTTAAAAATTTGTCAGTTCAATTGGTGGTTAGCAATACGAGAAATACGAGAACTACGATGCGTATCGAAGGGCAATTCATTTCAGTGCTTAGAACGACGATTATCTTGGTCGCCGTTCTTGCAGTAGGAAGTAATGGAAATTCACCTTTGGATGCAAACGTGAAATGGACCGGTGGAACCTTCGAGTGGCCGTGCATCACAACGAAGAACATGTTCAGAAGTAGCGGTCGTTACATTCCGAAGAATGTAATTGCGACTAGGGTGGCAATGTACGACGATGATGCCATTGTCGCTCTGCCGAGGTAGAAACAAAGTAGAAATGTTTATTATTCAATAAAAATTGGTATACAGATTGGTAGAAAAATAGGAACCAATTTTAATGTTCGATCTTCAAAAGTTCAGCAATTTATCATATGATTACGTATGTATGTTATATTTATATTACGTATTGATTACCCCGAACAAACCGGTTTTCAACACAGGTTCAAGGCCGGTGTTCCAGTGACATTGGCAAAGATCTCTCAGAACGATCAAAACTGCGAAGCCACGCTGGTCCCTTACCCTTGCTGGTCTCTCCAAGAAGAGGGAACCTGTACAGCTCTACAGAACGTCGTAGATCTTTACCTGGATCCACAGAATATCCTCTGGGTTCTCGATACCGGAGTGGTGAACACCCTTGACGATCCAGTACGCAAATGTCCTCCAAAAGTTCTAGCCATCAATGCCAGCAGGGGAAAGGTACGTTCCACTTTCTTCTACCTAACATAGTACCTCGTAACTCGTTCTATTATATATGTATAATTTTAGGTAACATTTTGTCCACTATGAAAGTCATTATCTTTTACATTCTTTTACGTTCTGATAAAAGTGAAAAATCACTGAAGCAAAGTCGATGCAGAAACCTACTGTTTTTTACGAACAATAATCGATACGTTTCGCAAGCATTAAAAAGCACAGACACGTTAAATAATCAAAGGCCAAGCACGATCGTAAAATTTGCCTGTCAAACCGCAACCACGGTTTTCTATTATTACGTGAAGTTTATTAGCTTTTTAATCCTTTCACCTGACGTTCGCGAGGTATTTTTATTTAAATTTCTTTATTTCAAATAGTTACAGCCTCTGCGTTGATTGGCATGGGTGTCGTTGGCAGATGTGAAAAATGATTGGCTTTATTCTTAAGAAAGGGAATTTCAAGTATAGACCAATTGATTACTTCGCCACACCGTCACGATAGTGACAAGTTGTAACGTGACAATGATTTCAACTATTCCGCGCTTTCAATGATCTAATGTACGTAGATACCTCGCGTTTCGATCACGACTCGAAACACGTTGAACCATGACCTCCGTTTTATTCGTAGTGGTTGTTCGGTTTTGTTCCGTTCGCCAATATTATGTAACATAATTAGATGTTATGTGCATACATCGGTAATGTAACACGTTTTGTACCGTTTTGTTATTATTGACGAAACTTCATTTATGAGTAGCCGTCAACCATCACAGTTACTAATATGACAACTCGAAGCAGAGCGAAATTACATATAATATATAGATACAAGTAATATTCATATCTAAAATTGACATTAATCGACTGAAACTTAAAAATTTAATTATTAAAAAATATTGGCTAGTGCTTTTTCTTTCATTTTTGAAGTAGAATCTTAAAATTTTTGTTACGTGTTCTTTTTAATGCATCATAATGCGTGCACTTAATTCAACAATTTCCATTAAATAGTTCCTCTCTGAAATCATTCCTTCCGCTTTCAAATACTAAAAGCGAAATTACACAGTCTATCATGATTCAACAACAAAATAGATTTAACAATACTGAAAAGCAACGGCGTACACTATCACCTAAATCCTTCGCTTTTTCGCAGTTATTGAAGACCGCGGATCTAACAGGATTGACAACCTCCACGTCTCGTCTGCAGTACGTGGTGGCCGACTACAGTCAGGACGGCAGAGTGTTCGTCTACGTGTCCGACGCTGCCTCAAGGGCCATACTCGTCTACGATGTCACCTCAGGTCGCGGTTATCGCGTCGTTTTACCTCAAGCCGTCACCATAGGCTGCACCCGGCGTGACGTTTTATACCTCGCCCTTCTACGCCGTTCAGACGGAAGCACCTGTTTAATATTCACTTATTTAAGCAGCAGCCGTATGTTCTCTATAAGAACCGTACACCTCCGCAATGGTTCAGCTCATGGGAAAATCCACGATCTTGGCCAGAAGCCGAAGAAGATGGTCTTCCTGGGCACGGACAATGGGAGCGCTCTTTTTTTCCGGTACGAAGGCGAGGCGGATATCTACAGATGGGACGCGATGGAGCCGTTCGATTCCCGATATTTCAAACTGGTCTACACCAGCCCGGAGTGTTCTCTGGCTACTCACGTTGTTGCTGATTACAAGAGGGACAGGATGCGCGTCCTCGAGTCGAATTTCCCGGACTATATGCTTGACACTGTTGGATGCGGAGCCTCACAGGCGTTGACCTTGATTTAACGTTCGTCATAACACATTATTCGTTTAGGACTAAATATATTCAATTAAAGTTGCATTGCTTTTTCCCTTTGTCTGCCGAACGAAACGGTGCTGAGAATTAAAAACACATTGCCTCTGGAAAGGTATATCGCTATTAACTAGCGATAGCGAAAATAGAAGTGTTTACAATTGTAAGAACTATCGTAATTGTGAGAAAAAGTAGAATATAATCCGAGGCATCGATAACGAAAGCTTATTCTAATAAAGTTTGAAGCTGTATCTGTTGCTCCAGACCTGCCCTTTTCTCGTGAAAAAATCCTCGAGGCGATGTTATTCCTTCCGGGCCTTGTGGCTCGGTTGAATTTCTTACGTAAATGGTCTAACATGGAATTACATTTACGAGTTTCACGATGCAGTCTGCGAGTTATCAGAGATTTTACGTTTATCACTTATTTCCTATACGATTCGAACTTCTCGGAAAACAATTTAATGACTGACGTTAATTAATCGTAATAAAAATAATATAGCTGCTAGTCGTTATTTCTACGCCAATGGGCCGCCGTTACTTCTACTCCAGCTCTATAAATCAAGATGCAAATAGTTTCGCGATCATGTATCCTGTATCTTTAACGCAACGGCCGTGGAACTATGTTTAAAAAAATAGAACCTTTCTCTTACGGTCATTCCTTTGCTCTTTGAATCACGATTAGTCGGCGTTTACTTTACGACGAGAAACGGTCCGCTTTGAATAAATATATGTGTTATTTATATTTTTTTCTTTTTTTCGTGAACGGAGAAGCTAGCAAAATCATTGTGGTATCTTTGTTATAACAGCTTATGTTATGTTTCTGTAAACTACTACTAGCAAGAGACAACTTTCAAGAAATGAAAGTTGATATTCAGTATCGATATTCGGTTCCTGGATGGCTAAGGGTGAAAGTTCTACTAATACATTAAAGTATTATCCAATAGTTGTTTACAGCGTCGGTTACTTCGATATCAAGAAATTTAGATGTCTAATATTATAATTTCATCCATTTTGTCTGTGATAACTTTCTAATTCCCCTAACTTTTCAATTTTCAAAACTTTAATTTCCATAATTTTTCTCGTGTTTTTCAATTAAATAAATGCGTAAAAAACGAATTATTAACATTAAATCTTACCGCACATGCGAATTGAATGACTTTGTGTTTTAGCAGCATAACGTCGTTTCTTTGTGATACGCGTGATGGCCTAGGATCAGGACATGATTTAATCAGCCTCTTGCGACATGTGGCCGTCGCGTTGCCAGGTTATGTCCCTCTATCACAGGGAAAAACAGTGGTAATTGGGAGTATACTAGGTAGCCTGGCAATTATAGTTCACTTATCGGGAAGATTAACGATTCACTTTGTAAAGTGAATTTTTATCTATGCACGATTTGTCACGATTTATCAGGCCTTTTCTCTAATCTGACAATACGAAAATACAGTTCGAACATTACGGTTAATCAGTGCTCACTTTATAACGAGTAGCAATACCAAGTGTGTTCAACAAACTTTTTTGAGAAAGAATAAAAAAATGTTCGCTGACTTAAATGACTTAATATGGTAAAAGTGCACCAGTGATGGAAAACATGTACCAAAAGTAAGGAGGCATTACAAACTCGCTTCGTATAATAAGCAGCTGATTACCTCTCGATTTGGTATATTCCAGGTGTGGCAAAGCACGTACACGACACGCAAACTTCGTTCAGCAATCGTTACAGACTGAAAAACAGGAAAAGATAGAACCACCTTACCTTATGTTCCGTTCTCGCTGTTTCTCTGAAACAGGCTCAACGTAACTATCCAATCGTTGAATACCTATTCACCCTGTCAAGCCTAGCTTTATATTTAAATGTTATTTATAACAGAAATTAATACGTAATGATAGCGCGACGTAAACTTCACGGAATCACCTACTATCGGAGTGGCTAGGAAAACTGATTTCCGCAATTTTTTTACTTTCTACAAAATGGGATTGTATAAGTTTTAAAAATTATTCGATTCTATTTGAAAGTCTCAATTGTTTTTAGAAATTGAAAATCCCGAAATTTTTGATTTCCTATTGCTTCACTCCTATTGCTACTGCTTCTCACCCTATAATTTCTTACGAACGTTTCTTCGATGAATCGGTTAAGAGACGAAAGATTTGCGTGCTGGAATGCTGCGATCGACGTCCGATTTTTGGCCGCTCTCTCGTTCAAGCGTACAATATAATTGTTTACCGATTCGGATCGAATTAGTCCTTTTCTTTTAAGTTTTGATCGTTCATTCGATTGACACGAACATCTACTAAACGGACGATTATGTACTGTAAATTGGAACTCCAGCAGCGAGCAAACAACGATAATATCGAACTATTTTTCTTGTTACGGTTAAGAACCGTGAATAACCGGAACGCAACAATTTTATAATTGATCAACATGAATTTTATTGTATTAAACTTTAATTTACTTTCTATTAAGTGCGTGTTCATTTTCGTTCATCGTGGAAAAGGATAACATTCGTATTTCACCTAAAAAATAATGGCGCATAACAATCTGAGTGGAATAAAATAAACAAAACACTCTACATTCCTCATAATAATATAGACTAATTAACGTAGACGAATATATGAAAGCGCTTCCAAATGTTTATTTCTGTCGTCTTCAGGTGCACTATGCACGTGGTCATTTCTAAAGCACAAAAGATTTGTCATGAAAAATAAAGAAACGAATGAAATGTTTGTTTCTCGTAATCCGAACAAGGTATGTCAGTAAGGTAAGAAACTAACACACTAAAACTTGACGAAAGGGAAAGAAAAGAAATGTCTGATAACCCAGAAGGCGTACGATAATAGTGTACACGGTCGAGCGGTCACGTTCGAACTTTCGAAAGCGGATACGTATGCACGTAGCAGCGTTTCGCGGTGAATTATCGAAACGAATTCGGTATGGAGATACATGTCCGCGGACCACCGTATTTTAACACTAAACGTATTGGTATTTTACACCTACCTATTCCTACCACGAGGGGTCATTTGACCCCTTATGAAACAAACGTTAATTTGCTGAAGAAAATTACTAATTTATTAAAGGAAATAATTTGCTCTTGATAAGACTCTCTTCTGTTTATGGATTACGTTATATGGATTCGATTAGGTCGTTTTAGTGCTCACACTGAAACCAAACGGACATATTGGATTCAGATACATGAAACGTTAACTCAAGAAGCGTATGTGAGTGTAGAACTAAGGTTTCATGTTGGAAAACTGCTGAAAAATACGTAAGTTTCCTAGGGGTCAACTAACCCCTTGTGGTGCATAAGGTAGGTAAAGAATTTTTCTGGGTAAGAAATAAATTACAAGGAAAACAGAACAGGAGAAATTGAATAATTAGATGTAATAAGAATTTACAAAAAATCAAATAAGTGAAAGAAATTACAATGAAGATATAATTTTAAAGCAAACTTTGAAATGGGTCATTTGACCCCCGCTTGATACGTTTAGCGTTAAATTGTTTCACTGTCCATAATCGTCTAGCCTTTGCAATTTAACGCGCGACAGACATAACATCTCGGCAAACTGTTATTCACCAAGTTAACGACCGAAAATCAGGTGAATTGACGAATGGGTTCCGTTGCTACTCGTTTGCTGAACATTCCATCCTGTTTCGCATGATCGATAATAGTAGAAGGCGATGATCGGTAAGATTTCGTAACATTTCGTTGCTTCTGTTCTTACGTGGAAGGATGAAGGGAACTCTTGCGCAATGTTTACGTTGGTACCCAGTAATTTCCTTCGGTCTTGATTCGTATCGACTAGCAGAAACGTTCTCCCTGCGTTCGTCATTGAATTTTCTCTTAACTTTCCCTGTTTTTGTATTTATAGAAACCATTTAATTATTTACTTTTACGTTCACCGTTGTTCGTTTACTTACATAATATAATATAATTCGATGTTAATGTTGTTATTTCCCGACCCCGTTTAGTTTAACGGCGGTATGGTTGAGGAATTAACTTTTATAGCTAATGATCCCCAACGACACGTATTTATTGTAATTTATACTTCGGTAACGAATAGGGAGATGAAGAAATTTATAATTTTTGGGCAAGGTTTTGTAGGTGTGTATCTTATGATATCTTGTTTCGAACTCGCTTAAATCTTGCTGAAGACTTTGTGTGTGTTTTGTAATTAGGACAAGCGGATTCGTTGATTGCCATTTTGAAAGATGAGAGAAGCGACTGTTGAAGCTAATTGGTTAACGAAAATTGTGCAATCAATGTAGTAAGCGATAAACCCAACAAACGGCTCGTCTTGAACAATGCAATAACGACACAAGAGAAAACGTTAGTAGGTATCTGTAGTAAATAATAATTAAACCTTGACTGTGAAAGTAATGGCTTTTCGGATATTATTCCCGCTATGGACAGCTGTTTAACAAATATGGCTATATTCGAAAATCAGCAAAGGATAGCTCGCTGGTTGCCTTTTACGTCTTAACAAATGGGTTCATAATTAATATAACATATAGCGAGTTGACGTGTAACGCGTGGTTGCGTTCACTGATTCTCCTTTTCCTCTTGGAGAAGTACCTAATTACCTAATCTATCGACAAGCGTCGCTCTGCGAAAAGATATCGGTTGTAGGTAGATAGGCAGAGTCAACGAACTTCTATAATACGAACTAATCCCTCTTATTCATATGAATTCACTCGAGTCCACCAATTGATTCGGATAAAAATGGGATCCGGTTTTATAAATAATTCCAAATTATTTCAAGGAAGAGTAGTAGGATATCTTCTATCCCTTCTGTCTTTCGTTCCTGTGCCTGAAACAGTTGTGTCCAACTGGAGACAGTTTTTTTCTCTAAAAGCGTTATGTAAATAAAATAACTGTAAGATAAAGCGTTAGAATGCGTCCTAACTCGTCATTTCTTCTTATTTCGCGTATCGGATGCGAGTCTCAGCGTAACAGCCTGGTATCTTCGATTAAGTTAATGGTATTATAATGGCGTACGCAATAGTTACGCTGTTATAATTGACTTTCAGATACTAGCAATAAGCATTGCAAGCCATAAGAATAATCAATTATACTGATTTTATTATTTCATTTGAATCAATTGTAAATATAAATGTTAAAGATTGATATTATTGAACAAAATCAGGGTGAATTGCGAATGGCTTGTATGTGGTACAGTAAAACGTGGCTATTTCAATCTGTTGAGATCATCGCATAGGATTTGCCCGCAGAATAGACGTTGAAGCATAGTTTAATAGAAAACGAAACGATAATAAATATGTCGATTAAAATCGAGTTCAGAGCCACCGATACACGTAGTTGCGACCAGTTTGTGAAGCAAATGGCAATTGTGTGAGCCTATGATACGATTGGGTAAATGTTATATGGAAGGCCTTGGTACGTAACTTCGATCGAAAGTGCCCGGAGCTAAAGGCCACACCCATTGCTCCTAATACACCTACGTTTTTCGATAGGCAATAATGAAAAGAAAAAAGAAAAAAAATAAATAAATAAAAGTATGCTAAATTAACTGTGGAAAGATACTAGACTGATGATATTCGAATCATTGACGCTTTCATAAAAGTCAATGCCAGCGCCGTGAATGCGTGTGCGTAATTTTTAGTTGCAACTTTAAAACGACTCGATCAATTGATTTAAAGAGTTATCAGAGTTATTAAAATTATTTGTTGCCGGAAATACAATTCTCGGCTGGAATACAATTTCTCGAATTCTCACCTGTTTCATGATTGCGCTACTACATTCCGGGTGGGCGTTTGCCAGATGTCATATATGGCTGGCAACTGTCCGTAAATCATTTTCCCCAGTATAGTGATTATAAAATAGCATCGAGCATACACACACCTTATCTGAACTTCTAGGCTTTATCATCGTCCAGTGCGATCAAATCCCTTAAAATACATATACCGTAAACAGAAATATTTGAAATACATTTTTAAACACATTTTGCCATCGAATTATTACGGTTTATTTGACTACTCGGCCTTGGTATAGACGAGGTCGTGTAGACGATTATAGGAGAAATACTGCAAATGATCATCGAATACAAAATGGAAACACGAGATATCATGATTCACATCGATCTTATTTTTTTCTTTTTTTTTCAAAATCTATTTCTTTAATAGCTTCAATAGAAAATCGAACGGGTTGCCGAATTAACCAGTGGGAGGAGCGCTGGTAACCTTTCGAACAAACGAACACACCCAGATTACGCGCACACATTCCGCGAAGGCGTATTTCTGAATATCAAGAAGGTCCGACTTCGATATGTCGAGCCGCCGTATGTATGGTTACACGATATGATGGTTTTGGGGGGACTCGGACCGATGCAAGGAAATTGGATCAGTTGGTGCCCAGACGACGGGACTTGGTTCGCGCTCGCAGAACTGACTCGCAGCTGGTTCGAGTTGGTTGCACGATCTCGTTGAAGGTGATTGTTGTGCCGGAGGATTACTTCAACTTTTCATCCGAGCTTCACGATTTTTTATACGAACGATAAGGTTGGTTTTATCGCATACAATTTCGAAGTTCTTCAGGTGGTATTTGTATTAAATTCGTTCGAATTCTAGTGGTGGAGGACCCATTGTTTTATAACGAACTTGTGAACTTGTCAATGAATATATTACTTGTTTCGGTTATAATGTAACTGATGAATTTATGATATAGTTCAACGATGTATAAACGATCTGAAATTAACTAGGATGAAGTTAAATTCCGTTACTCTACCGTTGAAGTGTGACTGTAGTAAACTGACATAACTTGTATGTAAAGGTTGACATTTCTAACTTCATGAAGTGAAAGAGATTTCCAAGCAATTTCAAATATTTTGATCGATTGCATTTGGCTCGTTAGAAACATTAGTCGGACGTAAATCGAAACATCGAACGCAATAAATTTAATAACAATCAAGTTAAAAAAAAAAATATTTTCCTCTGTTATTTAAACATTTCCATTCGTCAAAAAATCAAATTTGAAATCGAGTGTTACATCCTTATATTTCTACTATACAACTTTGCATAATGGTAATACGTTAGAACAAGTTATACGATATCGTTCGTAACGGGTGAACAATCGTATAAATTTAAATTAATTGCTTCAAATTTTTCTCGAATTATTACGATCGTTGCTAAAACGATCGAATATTTATTTCAAATAAAATGGAATGTATTTTCCAAAAGAAAGAAATCTCAAAATAAAAAAATTGCGCGATAACGTTCGAGAGGTGGATGTTCTTGTTAACAGATATCCGATCAACATCATTGTATCGCGTGCATTGTGATCACTGATTGTTACAAGACACACGGAAAGCAACGCTCGTTAGCTTTCTCGACACACGTTTGCCATACGCGATATAGGATTTAATCGATTATTGATTGGCAAACAATTATTCAAACGCCTATCCACAGTCATGTAATCAGTATTCGTGCGTTCGTGATTTTCACACTTGTCTCAATCTTAAATACTATCGAAAATATTTAGATACAAATACGTTGCCCACGTTGTAGATCGACAGATACAGTGACGGTAACTAAATTCAGTGGTCAGTATCTAAACATTGTACAACTCAAATAAATTTGAAACTGTTTTGCAAACCTGAATTATATATTACAAGGTTACAAATGTTAAATTTCATATATTAATCGTACCTCTCTGTAAGTTGTGGCACATAAAAATGGAAACCTTTTGTTAAATATGTACAACCTCATTTTTTTCACCGCCAAAAACACTGGTAATTCCCTTTCACTAACTGCTCCCACCTCTATTTCATAACATTGCCAAAGATGGTAGGGTTTTAGGTTTTAATATTTGTGCAAACTACTGGAAAATATTTAGAGTTCTGCTTCAACTGCCTAACGGATTACACGCAAAATAAATTACGCTCGTGCATTCAAATTTAATGTAATTACTCGATCATTTTTTATATACACATTCTTTCTTTTTCTAACATTACTTCGTCTACTTTCATCGCAGGATGCTGCTATTAATTCTTCACCTGATAGGATTCACCTGGGTCTTAGGAACCGCAGATGTATTAGAAACTATGGCCCAATGGCCTTTACTGGATTTTGCTCTCCCTTACAATCAAGAATATCTCAATCGATATCGTCCAGAAAATATAGTGCCGACAGGTATCGAAATCACTTGGGACAAGATCTTCATCAGCATTCCAAGGTTACGAGCAGGCGTCCCAGCGACCTTAAGCTACATCCCTAGGAATATTCCGCCGGAGAGCAGCCCGCAGCTTCAGGCTTACCCATCCTGGGAGTGGCACACCGCTGGAATAGGCGACCTGAATTGTACGAAGTTGATCTCGGTGTATAGAACAAGGTTAGATAGATGTAATCGACTATGGGTCGTAGACAGCGGTATCATGACGTCGATCGACGACTTCAGACCCGTTTGTCCGCCGAAAATAATGGTGTTCGATCTGAAAACCAACCTTCTGACGCGGCAGTACACGTTCCCACGAGAGGTAGGCAACTGAAAATATACACATTTTTAAATTTATTTTCATTAGAAAAGAGTTTATATTTTTTTAACAAAGCGTAATAACAGTCTTTAACGATTCTGTTTGCATATAGGTTCTGAGGCCTAACACGTTACTGACAAACCTAATCATCGACGACGTCGCGGCGACAACCTGTGACGACGTGTTTCTTTACATGTCTGACACTGCAGGACCCGGTAACTAACATTCCCAAGGGTCTATATGTGATTTCCCTATGAGATTCTTCTGACCGTACTTTTCTGTTTTTTAAGGTATGCTGGTCTTTGATGGCGCGGCAAGCAAAAGTTGGCGCGTCACACACGCCTCGATGTTCCCTAATCCAGATTTCGCAACGTACAGGGTAAGATTCTATCGATACTGTTTTACCAGTCGCATTTTGGAACCGTTATTAATTTTTGTATAAGCGAATTACGATTTCAAAAAATTGAAGGTATAAGGTGCGGGCTGTACGCGCGAAGTAAACGAATCGTATGAACGAATTTCATGGTTATGCGTGGTTTTCTCTAGCATTGAATATTTACGCGTTCAAGTTAAATCCTGCAACGGTTGGTTTGATTTTATTTTTTGCGCCGCGCACTTTTCTACTCAAGAGATCTCGAGGAATTTCACGCTGAGGTGACCGCTGCACGCAACTTGTGATCCGTAAAAAGTGAACAGTCGATAATGAGACCGTGCGAATGAAATGAAATACGAACATAGCATAATACGAGAACTGTAAAGAACTAATTAGAGGACAAACTGCACCCTTGGAAAAGTATAATATAGGTAATAGAACAAAAATAATGGTGTTCGTTTAACCAACGTGAAATTTAAATTAAAAAGTTCATTCTTCAAAGAAGAAGTGGAACAATTCGTCACTCACGATATTCAGCACGAATAAATCGCACGATTAACCAAATAAACCAAATATTTTTGCACGAGTCTTCCCGTGCATGCTTCCATAAAATTCATTATTATTCGTAGATCGGTGATGACACGTTCGAGTTGTTCGATGGAATCGTTGGTCTAACGTTCTCCGCGAGACGTGGATTGGTATACTATCAACCTCTGGCGACGGACCGCCTGTTCAGCGTGCCAACCACCGCGCTTCAGGCAGGCCCTCCAGCATTTGGCGAACAACTACCTGTGACCTTGGTGGGCAAAAAGTCCAGTCAAGGTCTCGCTCTGGCCATTGATCCCCGTGACGATACGATTTTGTTCTCGCCATTTACAGAAACGGCGATCGCCGCCTGGCAACCGCGGACCAATCAACAAAGGTACCAATTTATTGTTCAGTATACTCGTGCGAGAAAACACGTTACACACCTTGTATCTTTTACGTAAACATCGTTTTCTCTGTTTATAATTAATTTAAATGAAATTTTTACGATATTTTTATTACACGTCAACTTTTGTTTTTCTGTTAACTTTAAATACATTTTTCAGAATCTTAGCATATAGTCCAGAGAAGTTACAGTTTGTCGCTGAGATTCGATGGGCGGACCGCGATAACGGTAACTTCTGGCTGCTCACCAGTAGATTCCAAAAATTCTTCATTCGGGAGGTGAACGCGCGCGATGTCAACATTCGAATCATGAGATTGATGCCCATGCAACATCCAACGAAATCTGCGATCCTTAATTATTTCACGCAGCCTTATTTCCCATCGCCATTCTACAACAACACGATAGCTTTCTAAAAGAGAGAAGGGAAATCGAATGCTCACTCACGCCTGATAGGAGATTCGGTTAAACTCCCCTGATATTGTATCGAGATGGAGATATCATCGAATAAAGAGAATCGAGAGTGTCCTTTGAATTTTTTTTGTCAGAGTGCCCTAATAGATGATCAGTCAGTGATGATAAAAATGCTCATCGTTGATTCTTGTAGTATATAATACTGTAGAATACGAAAATAATTTTAAAAATATGTAGTAGAAATATTTAGTAGAAGAAAATATATACAAGATACTGTTGTTAAATAATTTAAAAATAGATGATAATTTTAGAATAGGATTTACGTAGGGTATTAAGTTTCACCGTGACGAACAATATTTACTACACTATTGACCTATTTGTTCCTTGATAAGTATTGGTTTTTAACAACTACGATATTTCTTTCCTTGTATAATTATTCCTTTCACGCTGCACATCCAATTGTAGCTCCTTCAAAAGTACTTGCAAGATATACAGTACTTCGAGAGAGACTCTGTAAATGAAAAATGATTAAAAAATTAGCGAGAGCAAAATTTTATACCAAGCATCCAAGAACACTGTATCAATAAATCATTCGAAAACAATTAGGGTTACGTGTAAATTTATTCAGAATATGCATTCCTCCTTTTGTTTCAGAACAGCAAAGTAATTTAAAAAACAAAATGACGTTTTCAATAGAGAATTTACTGCGCTGATGGGATGTCATAGAATTTCGTGGAAATAAATAATTAATTAACGATCAATGAATTGGAAATTCATAACCTTGGGGGATATACGATTATATTTATCTATTAAATAAGCCTTGTACGTGCAGTTACATGATTGATGATATTATACGATTATCGTGTACATTTATATGTATACATATGTACCATATACACCTCAGAGTAATTTCATACATAAAAATTATTCTGTCATACAATTGTTGGAATAAAAAAAATGACTATAAATTATTTGAAAAATTTGTTTTTCACTTGTTGTCACCTATCATTCACAGGTTGATGATATTATGTGTAATGGAGTCAGTCTCATTGCCGATTAAAGGAACGTAATTAAATGAGGTCATCTATAAATATACTTATTATTTCAATATACGTTTACGTACTTATATCTTGAAATTTTAATAAATTGTTCGTTCAGACTAAACAAGTCATTAGAGACATAAAAATTGAGTATTCTATTTAATAAAATTTGGAAACGAGATATTTCAACTAAAGCGGTATATAATTTATCTGACCTTTGATTCTTTTTTATACAAATTTCTAGTTTATTTTTGTCTTTATTATTGAAGCTTATAAGAACAAATTTAAATCAATCAAAGATACAAATAGATTCGAATTTCAGTACATTTTTTGCGAATTGATTTGGACTTTGAGGTAAATATCCTCGCTGTGATAATACTGTGATAATAACATGATAATAAACGATGTAATAGACACAAAGTACGATTTATTAAGAAAGACGATAGTTTGTGCGATTTATTGAAACACGTATTGTTAGATAAAGTTTCACTTTAAAACGATGCAACGAATACGTAAGGATCTCATTTAAAAAACCGAAAATACACACAATCAGTATTTCGTAACTTCAATGCTCGTGTATTGCCGACCGAGAGAAATATTGCTTTTATTATTGTCGAAAAACTGTCTTCAACGGCGTTGCTCCGTTAGAGAGATGATTAATTGACCTGAATTCCTCGAAAAATCGTTGTATTTTGCAAGAAACTGTTTGATCTCTTACACAGAGACAATCTGGACTTTTCCAATTGTAAAACAAACATTGTGTCGTATTATTTGAAAAGTTTACAATTCATACTTACGGTAACGGAAAGCACTTGTCTACAATTCCATTAACGATATATCGGGGTTTACCCACCACGTGTTTTCTCTCAAGCGTGTTACGCTATATGCGGCACGCATCGATGCATTCAAGTCGGTGATTACGAAAAAGTATCATCTATGATTTCTTCGGAAATTCCCTTTGTGCTGCATTCAATTTCTTCGAATTCAGAGCTTCTGATACTCGCGACGATAAATCAGATGTAGTAAGTATATATGACATAATGTGTATATATGACGGTAATAATATACATGACGGTAAAAACATCAAGAATTCAAGTAACCGAATTTGAACGAAGCATCTAGCACGCTATGAGCGGATAACAGCGTCAACTAAACTTATACGTTTGGTGGGTGAAAATTAGTGAAATATGAAAAACCCTTGTGCACCCTTTAGAAAACAAGTAATATCTTCGCAACTAATGATAGGATTACAATGACATTCAATGAAATTTGGAATATAGCTTGTATACAGTATTTCATAAGTATGGATTAAGTTTTAAAAGTTCACTTAGTATTAAAGAATAGCGTAATAATGTTTAGGAATATTTTATTATCCACTCTTTTATACACTAATTTTATTTACTCTAATACTTTTTTAATGTATGACATTTTTGGAAATACTTACCCCAATGAAGAGGAATATGGCAAAACTTACACATATAAGAAGTCAATTTTTTTTCGTTACTATTTACAAAGAGGTATGCAAAACAAAATATTCATTAAATAAGGTATTGATACCCGACTCGTTCATTGTGTGCTAATATACGATATCTTTCTCCGATTTTTGATCAATTTTACACACAAAGTTTTAGTCAATTAAAAATAGTTTACAAATGCACGAAGGTAGGCGCTGCTGTTTATCCATAATTATAGAAATCTTTTTAGTTGTTAAGAATCGTAGCAAGGTCGTCTAATTTCCTGAAGAAATCACGACAGTTACCAATCAAATGACTATTTTCAATCAAATATAGCAGGTAAGTATCCAGCAATATGTCGACGGAGCAATCTTTGTTACCAGAGAAGAGAAACTTTCATTCTGTTGTCCTAACGTAATTTGTAAATCATTTGTAAATAAAACATGGATAATCCCATGTTCAGTTCCATGAATTCTGACGAACCTGCTTCACGACCCTAAACGATGAAATCATGATGTTCTTTCGAACTTGGCGACCTATTAGATCCCCCTAAAGGAATACTTGTTTGACGACGGGATCGTTGCTCTCCGAACATCTGTGCTCTTAGTCAGTGGTCGAACGCGACATCGCGCGCAACGTTCCGCTCTGTCTCATCTTCGGTGAGTTGATCGTGTCGAAATTCGATTCGTTGCTTCTTATGTGAGAGTCAGTCGGTGTCAGTCCGTGCCATCTTTCAAGCATTGTTGCATCACAGTACACATTTATTTTAAATCTGAAAAATAAATGGCACGATCCTAGTTCTTAACGAAGAAACGAGGATTATAAAAATTGATCGGTCGTCTATCGTTTCGTACAGAGACAATTATTCGAATAGACACTTCGAAGAGTGTCAATGAATCACGTTTAATATATTTGAGGATATTCGGAAGTGTTTTTAATTAATTTTGTGGCCTTATTGCAAATTGAATCATTCGATCGTTCGGAAGGAAATTGAAAACCCATTTTCTACGATTACTTTTTTCGACACTTTGCATTGATACCTTTCTGTAACGGTGAAAGTTCTACGGAAGGATAGAGCGAAGTGACACCGATAGGAGACCACGTATACAAGAGAACGAACAATAAGGACAGCGTTGTGTTCCCCTGAACGATTCGGGGCAACGGAAGTGCACTCACGGCGGTCACATTGGAAACCGGAAGCGAGCTACTCAGTGTGCCACTTCGCTACGTTTTGTAACCAGGTGAGTTTTGAAATGCCCACGTTTTATCATTATCAATTTTTTCATGATAGGAACACGATAATTAAACGATCATTCGTCTCATTTCTCTAGAGAAAAATCCAACTACCTACCGATACTTTTTCCATTGAATTGTAATTAACCAACCGTTAACTTTTTTAATACTTTTCAACGTAACTTTAAATTTAGCTGACAGAAAAATAAATTTTTATTACATACTGTTATCGTTTTAATCATCGAACGTTCGTTAATGGAAGAAAAATATTAATTTACCATATTTACGAATGCTTTACTGACTGCGATTGTTAAGTGTATGAATTAAGAATCACAAATTTGCTTTTTGTGTATATGCGTGTATGTGCGCGCGCACGCGTGTGTACAAACTCTGCACATATCGTTGGAGATGTCGCTTTAAGAAACATTAACAAGTCAGAAATGTTCCATCTTTTAGTCACGAAATGTAAATTAATCTCGCAAACAAATATCGAAATTGCAAATTCGAAATTAGCATTCGTAATCATTGGATGATAGAATCAGATGCGGGAAACACTACACTCGGATATGTCGTAACACTAGGTATTTAATTTCAAACAATTACGTACAATACATTACAAAGCATCATTGAAAAATTATTTTTCCCATCTAACGTGCATAAGGCTGCAACAGAGTAAATTATAAATAAGGACATATGATAAATAAAGTTTGTTTGCATTCAGTTTGGAGATGAGGCGATTCTACTTGGCGGTCCTAATGCTATTGCTAACGGTCAGTTTAGAAGCTATTGAAAAAATGAAGACCATTTACTCGTGGAAAAGTTTGGAATTTGCTTTTCCAAACGAACACGCCAAACAGACTGCCATTAATAATGGAGCCTTTATACCTGGCGCCCCGGTACCTATTGACGTGGATGTTTACGTTGAAGGTAAAACTCATTTCTCTTCCAAACATATAAAAAATAAATCAATGAATACGTTTACGAGGAATTTTCAATGACTATGTAAAAGCTGTACATTCTGTTATCCATTGAAGAACACAAATCGAAGGTCTTTGTGTCCATTCCACGATTTCAAGACGGCGTGCCTTTAACTCTGGGTTATGTCACCGAGCAGGTATCAGTAGATGGTAATCCTATAATTGCACCCTATCCAAATTGGGATTACAATACTCTAGGTAGCTGCGATTCGATCACCAGTGTTTACAGAATGCAGGTATACATATTCACTTGAATAGAACTTTTTAAAAGATACTTTTAAATTTCAATTTTCATTGCGAAAGTCGTTTGGAAAATGGGGCAACTCCATTGCGGTGATTACATTGAAATGACAAGTGATTTACATTAGAGTAGTAAACAATCAGTTTGCAATCTATTGTGTCCTTGTGACACATTGATGATGAATTTGTAAAGAAACCATAACGAAGATACGATCAATGGCGACTTACATTATTCGCAAACTATTAGAAAAATATAGCTAGTTCGTAATGCGGACATTTCCCGATTCCTAATCTGGCATTAGTTCCATCCAAAGGAATTCCCACGCTTACTCATATCTGAGGAGAAGTCTGAACACAAACAACGAACGATAAGTTATCAACTCGCAAGTTCCAAGTTACAATTTAATCAGTATCTGGCTGGGAAATGCTTATTTTGCATCATTCAAACGCGTTTTTTTATCGTTTCTATCAATCCCGAATGATTTTATTAACTTCGTTTCCATTGACGTACACGCGTTATCAGAACTAAATGCAGATTCCTATCGCTATACAATATATGAAAACGCTATAAATCAATTTAATTCGTTCCAATGATTTTTCACTGCGGAAGTAGTGGGGAACTTTCTCAGGGGGATTTTTTTATTTCAATTTGTCAGATTGACGAATGCGGACGACTCTGGATTCTCGATACAGGAGTTTTAAAGAGTAAGAGGATATGTCCACCACAACTCCTCGTGTTCTCGTTACGGGAGAACGTCCTGATCACTCGGTATAAATTTCCGAAGGAATATTTGAAACAAGATTCGTTATTCGTTACCGTGGTTGTAGACATTCGAGACGTGGATCGCGGGTGCAAAGATACCTTCGCGTACATCGCGGACGTCACGGGTTTCGCGTTGCTCGTCTACGATTTCCGACACTCGAAGTCTTGGAAGATCGTCAACAATCTCTTCTATCCTTATCCACCTTACGGTACGTTTAACATCAAAGGTGATACGTTCGATTTAATGGACGGCATCCTTGGTCTCGCCTTGGGACCTATTCGAGACGGGGATAGAACTCTCTACTTTCATTCTTTGGCTAGCAGAGTCGAAGCGCGTGTACCTGCTTCTGTAATCAGGTGAGTTTCAACGCTGCTAACCATAGGCATCGACCACTGTTGCGTTCCCCATACGTGATCGATACCAATGTGTAATCGATTAAAACTATTGGGCTGGTAACCTTGAAAGGTTTCAAATATCGCTGTTCGATTATATCTAGGAATCATACCATTTTTAACGAGAACCCTGAGGCTGCAGCGAGGTCGTTCGTTCCATTCGAACACGAGAGATCGTCGCAGTCCGCGGCTGAGGTCATGGATCGTGACGGAGTGCTTTTCTTCGGATTGCTTTCGGAGCTGGCGATCGGATGCTGGAACAGCAAGCATTATCCTGAATACGGTGGGAAGAATATTCGAACAGTTGTCAGTGATTCGGAAAAGTTGCAGTTCCCCTCTGGCATGAAGGTATAAATGAAATAATCGAACCTATTTCTGCACTTTCAAATATCCATCTATATTATTTAAAATAATTACAATAGAAACGTTAATCTTTCATTACAGATTGTAACATCGAAGAATCGTAGACAAGAGTTATGGGTTCTCACGGCGTCTTTTCAGAGATACATGAGTAATTCGTTGCACGCGAACGAGACCAACTTTAGGATCCAAGCCGGTTTCGTACACGAGTTGGTCCGCGGTACCAAATGCGACGTGTCTTCCTTAAGGCATTTGCACACAATCCAATGAAAATCGTCGCACCGTGAGCAGTTCTCGAACTTTTCGCCGCCATCGTGGCGGCACTCGCCTTTCGCCAACAGACCGTTCTCCACGACCGAGCGCTTTTTTCACTATTACCGTCACTTCGAAAACCACTTTTCTCACAACCCACGACATCTTTTTCCAACGAACTCGCGTCCTCTTTATTTCAGAAGTGAACATTTTCAGTAAAGTAATGGAAGTAACGGAGTTGAAGAAAATATTTACTTGTAATTAATTCTCGCTACTGCTCGTGGTGCGCGCAAAGTTTATTCTAATTCATAAGTTTATCGTAAGACGAGTACGTGTACGCATATGTATATGTATACGTGTGTAATATAAATTTAATTGACTATTGACTATTTACTGTTACACGTGTAAAGGTGAAGCAAGTTTCTATTAGAAATTCTGTTTGCAGTTGCTTTATAAATTTTAGATGTTTGTTTTAATTTTTTATTATCTTTCTTTTTTTCTCAAAATATACTTAGAATTTATTGAAAGATTCCTAATTGACTAATTGACTAATTGACAAAGTAAATAATTATTTGTAACGCTTCATAGTTATTTATAAGTGATTGTAATTACATATAAACATATATATACTTTTTTTAGTAAAGCATTCAGAGAACAATACACTTCTCTGCGATCGCTGCTTTCCTTGCTGCGATCTCTACGTTCTATGTAATAAAAGAAACGCCACTCGACCTCGTGATGACGCATCACAAAATATGTTTTTCTACCGAATCGATAGATGTTTATGTGATGCCTTGTACGATGGAAATTATTTTGTTTGTGATTAAAAATGTTACAAAAATAGGAAAAACGTATGTAATAGTATACAAACTATAATTTATAATTTTGCCATTCCATGCAAATGTTTACGATTATCTGTGCGATTTCAGATAACGTTTGTTACCTGCAAAGTAAACTCGAATGTAATTTCGTCGTAAAACACGAAAACATTTCCAACGTAATGACAGAACCTTCAAAATGTGAATCACTTGTTACAATTAAAATACTTTTGTTATTTTAATCACTTTAAACTTTCTTCGCAGATGGAAAAACAAACGTATGCATAAGTGAAAATTAGAAAAATATTCTACAATTAGTTTAAAACCACGGTTATTAGGTAATACCGTGTTTATACATTAGCGGTAGTACATTATTTTGCAAGGAAAACATATTTTCACGAGAAGAGTCTTACTGAAGTTTATAATACATATGTTATTTGTGTATGTTAATAAAATAATCTCCGTACTATACATATAATACATTAAATATTATACGATTGCTTATGTAAAATTTAAGATTCAAAGGGTACAAAGAGTAATAATTATTACGATTAAAAAGTAATAATTATTTATAGAATAGAAATGATTCTCAGAAGTAAATAATGACTTTTCTCGTAATTAGATTATAGCGTCCAAGATTTATCGATAGACTGTAACCAAAATATATTTACGAGCTAAAACACTAGCGACCTTTCAAACTGTTAAATCTAAATTTTCTATTAAGTATAACTACCAAATTCCGTTAACAATGCGCAATTAATGAGTTTACGACCCAAGTACGAAACAATTTAGTCAGGATGTCATCAATTTATTTTTTTCCTCATAGCCCCTTCCAAAGTTACTTATTTTTCCAGCTAGGCTCTTCGTTTCGCATAATTACCAGCCGAAAATCTTCTACCGAAGGTGAATGATATCGTTATTCATGTCGAAGCGTTCAGAACCAACCGGATCCGGATTCTGACGAATAAATCGTGTAATTTCATCCATTCAACCATTTCATCCAAGTAAACTTATAAACTATTATGTGAGATAAAAGTATGTAAAAATGGCAATGGTGGTTAAGAAATAGATTTTTAATTAATTTTTTGCATTGACCTTATCAACCAAGTACATGTATCGTTTAATTACGTTTTGTGTATTGTTTTTAATCACATATTTCGTTCCGCGACACGCAATTCATATTAAAATACGAATAAACATGTCTTATTTTAATTTGTCCAAGGTAATCGGCCTGAAGCAACAATTTCTATAATATTGAATGTAGAGATTGAAAATATTTGGATGACCATAGCCATCTAATATGTAGTTCTTAATTAAAATGTACGCATATACATCTATGTATTATACTTCTATAACAAAATCCACTGAAAGCTCCCGCTTTTATAAAACTTAATTAGTCCTATTTTGAAATAACTATCAAGAAGTAGACGCGAGACGATATATCGGTCATCATTTATTTACTCTCGCGTAGCACCTATTAACAAAGTGTTTATGAATGTTACACTTTATTGTCACATTTACAGCTGTATGCTTTGAAATTGCGACACTAATTATAAAACAAATGTTTACTTATGCTGGCACGGTAAGTTTCGTAATTTATTATCTGTTTAACAATTTCGCGGAATAATACTGTGCTAGTGCTTACTCAACGTCTACTTACGCTCGACAGTTTAAACGATGTTAAAAATAGATTACCTGTGCCCAGGGAAAACAAGCATTAAATATGCGACAATATAAATTTTCTCTTATCTCTTATCTATAAAATATAGGTCATTTGGGCTTCTATATACCTACTTATTGGTTAGCCATTGGTCGCAATTGTTCGTTCACTCGTAACCGCTCCTTCGTTCGAAATCTAGCCAATTGTTCTTCCCGTCGTTCATTCCGTTCGCCAGACTACAAAAAAAGAAAAAATACAAATAAAGTAAGAAGGAAATGAACACTTTCTTTTAACCATTTTACTTGATTTATTAAATGAAGTATACTTATTTGGTATAAACTTTTTGTTTCTTTAAACTGCATAAAAGAATGCACATGGAATTCACTTGAATTGTATAACATTTTTTCTGCTTCCGTCCGTTATTTTTATTATAGAGAGACGATGATCCGGTGGTTATCGATAGTGTGTTTCACCGTGGTTAGTCGCGCATGGCTAATTCCTCTACCACCGACAAAAAATTTGGCTAATTCACTGAACGTTATTTACGAATGGAAATATTTCGACTACGATTTCGGTAGCGAGGATGCGAGACAAGCTGCCATTACTTCTGGCGAATACGACTACAAGAGTAGCGTCGCCATAGACGTCGATAAGTGGAACGGTAAAATAAATATTCGGCGAATTTCTTTTTATGTTTGCGTTGGAACGATACTATAATATTATTTGTTGCAGATCTGACTTTTGTCACCATATTAAGAGACAAGGGTGTACCTTCCTCAGTGAACGTGATATCGAAGAAAACTGGTAAAGGTGGACCTCTTTTGAAACCGTATCCTGATTGGAACTGGGCGAAAGCCGGAAATTGTTCCGGTATCACGAGTGTTTACAGAGTTGCGGTAATAAAACATTTTTTTCCAATCACGTACAACCATTTTGTGTATTAATCAGTTATACATCGAAGATTTTAAGGATGCCAAGAAGAATCGCGAATTTTTTTATCGCGTCTTATGCTGTAGTATGGCATGTACAATTCTTCTACATATATATAAAGTATTCACACATCTAAAAGCATTGAAACGATACAAGTATAAAAAAATTAAATTCTATTGTCAGAATAATTCAATTAAATCGTACATACATACTTAATTCTCAGATCGACAAATGCGACAGATTGTGGATTCTAGACACTGGTTACAACGGTAACGACGCGGTCTGTCCACCACAATTGCTGACATTTGACCTGCACACTTCAAAGTTGCTGAAGAGAGCAAAGATACCAATTAACATTGCAACGGACTTGACTACCAGAAATGGATTGTTGGTCACGCCTGTGGTTGATACCCGCGGTCAGAGATGCGAGGACACAGTTGTAAGTATCTAACATATCTCTAACATATCTAATATATGAATAGCGATACTGAATGAGTCTCATCGAGCTTCGAGTTCGGAAGAGGGATTTTATAAAAAAAAAACTCAGCAATACGTTAAAAACGATTAACAAACTTGTCGGATTAATTTTCGAGTTAATTAGAATTTATTTTAATTTTATTTTGCACTAGGTCTACATAGCAGATGTGAGTGGTTATGGTTTAATCGTGTACAACGGTCAGTCGTTTAAACGTTTTACTTCGCGCGCATTCTTACCTGATCCTAAAGCTGGCGTGTACACGATCGAGGGACAAAGTTTCAAATTAGAGGACGGGATCCTGGGAATGGCCTTCTCTAGCAGAAGCTCCAGACTTTACTTCAGTCCTATGTCCTCGTATGATTTTGATTTTGTGGAGAGTCAGGAGCTTAGAAATTCGCAAAACGGCAATGTGAATTACCAAGTGTAAGTGCAACGATAAATCATGCGTGACTGACCTGTGTAAAATATATAAAATAGAATTAGCAACAACGAGTGATGCTTGAAAATTAAGAGGGACACAGTTGGATTTTGTTTTCAAGGAAAACAACACAGAAGATGTTTCTCCACACGAGAGTAATATCGTTTATCGTTTTATGAGCAGTTTGATACTGATGGACACGTTTTTAGTGATTGCTTTAAAGCGTAAAAATATCATCCTCCTTGTTTTAACAGACAAATAATTATAAATACCTTGCGTTTTACTACTGATTATGTTTAGATACCACGATATTCTATTGACTCAAGCCAGTGCTAAAGCCGTATCGGATTCTGGTGCTATCTTCTTCGGACTCGTGAATAGCACGTCAATCGGCTGTTGGAATGAACAGAAACCACTTGTAAAAAGTAATTTTGTAAGTAATCGCATATACGTATATAAAAAATTAAGCAAAATGTGCGTGCAACGAGTATAAAAAGAAAAACTTAGAGAGAAAAGTTGAAATAATTTAAAAATTGTAGGACGTGGTTGCCGCGAACTCTAAGACCCTTCAATTCACCAGTGGTTTGAAGGTGAAACGTTCCAGTAGAGACGAAGTACTTTGGGCTCTGACTAACAGATATCAGAAAGTTGCTACGGGAACAATGAATTTCAACGAGGTGAATTTCCGAATCTTGAACGGGAAAGTGAAAGACTTGATATGCAATAGTCGTTGCATGCCAATCTAAACGGGCCGCCATTTTAACAAACAAATATTACGAAATATCTGTATACACTCCAAATAATTAAAACTTCTCCGTACCATAGCCACGAAATAAATCGCTTTGCATTTACATGATATTTATTTCAACTATTTCATAACTACGAGCCAAGGTTTTGACGAAGTTTCACTCCAATATAAATTCATTCATCTATTGTACAACACATAGGAGAAGGAATGAAAACTTGACAAACAGGCATATTTAAGAGATTGTCTTCTAAAATAAGTACGAATTGACTAATTACTGAAATGCTTTCTAAGCTAACTATATGGAATATAAAAATCCATTACATTGTCATATCTTGCGAGGAGCAGAGTGACCTGCTCTTATTTCTATCACAATAAGAACCATCGATCTTAGTCGTGCCATTTTCGTGCCCACTGCTCAACGAGACGTCGGTTCGCATTTGTTTAAAACGCTTGCGTAACGTGGTTGAAAAACCTCTTGACTATTGAGCAATACCTACAAACAAATGATCACACAATGATCACAACCATCGAACGCGTAAAATTTTCTTTTATCATCTCTCCTGAAAATCGCTACGCTAATTAAATTCTATGCTCATCTACGGTAGCGATATCAGTTTTATGAAGAATATCACTGAATATACATATAGAACAAATGTGAGATATTGTATGTATATTAATAAACATACTGTTATTGGTTAAAAGGTTTTCTAAATAGCAGTTAATAAAACCTAACTACGAAGAGTACACACGAAGTGTACGCAAGCGAACGAGTAGTCCATTGAAATTGTAGCTTAAGAGTGTCTCGACCGAATCGTGATTGGAATCATGAATGACGTAATGCACAATTCCACTTATTAGAGTTCATTCGATTCTTTTCAAACTAATGTAGGAGTTTTAATAATATTGCGAAACTGGACAAATTTAAATGGATATATCACTTTAAAATAAATGATTTACTAAATATCTCCATCGTTAGACCGTTATTTACATACGTGACTTAACCTTTTAATGCCGAACGAAAAATTGACGTTGTGCATAAACTTTAATATTTAATGGAATTTCAAGAAAAGAATAATAAAAAATTTGTTTTTATTGAATTTATGATTAGGTTATTTCAATGTTAAATTTGTTGAATCGTATTACATACTGATTCACGTGCAACGATATATCGTCAACGGAATTTTTCGCAAGTTTACCTTACGGCGATCTAACGTTGTTCGGTACTATAAAAGGGTTAAATAAAATTTTCCTTAACATAATTTTGTTGGAGCCGCGTGTTATTTTTTGTGCATCGCTGCCGATGCAAGGGAGAGTCTGGCTCAAATGGACTCATCTGTAAGGCTACTTAGCTGAGAATGCGTGTTATATAAAAAATTGTTACTTTCTATCGAATTCAGGTAATTGTTAATTCGACTCTTAACATTGCCCGTTCCGATGGTTCGGTGCGCCGAACAAGTCTGCGATTTCTACAATTACTTCAACCATACACGATACATGTGATTTATTAGAAGTATCATAGATAAATTTTATTAATATGTGTAGTGAAATCTGATCTGTTACATTATTGCCATGAAATTCTATCGTTACAAAACACGAATCCTGCGAGGTGAAAATGTTCGAAAATGTTCTTTCAAAAGTATACATTTGATTGTAACTATTTATAGTAAGTATTAAATATCATAAAAAAGTACCAAGCATTATAAAATCGGATCTAATGCAACGTTCCAGGTTGAATTTTATTAATATAATATATTACATACGATGTTTGTTTAAATCAGATAAACTCGAAATAAAATTGAATATGAACGTAACCGCGCGAAATACTCTGTGAAGCAACGTTTAGGTGTAAGCACGATTATCTATTATCGATTATTAAATTGATGCACCGAAATAATGATCCTCCTGAAAGGAAAATCTGTACCCGGAAGAAATTCTTCGCTTCCAGCTTTCGTGGTTCGGCCAAACCTTTCGATCCAATTTCTGGCTGACAATCGGTTCTCGAGTGCCAGTCAACCAGATTAAACAATACCGAACGGCTCTGTGCATCGCTCGCGGGTTATTATCCCTCGCAATTTGTCAACCAGGGTGAAAAAAACAATATTCGAAGCATTTGTAGTCATTTGGTGATCGACAACTTTAAAAAAAACTTTCGAGTTAAGAAAAAGTGAAAATTGAACAAATTTCTGTGCCAGTGGTTATTTATATGGTAGTTGTATGCACTAAAAATTTAGTAAACGATCGAGTTTTATTATTACTTTTTTTTTTCTATTTGGTCAAACTAAGGTATAAAGTAATCGATAAGCGAAGAAAATAAAAGGAAGCTTCTAAAATAACTTTCTGCCACTATTGCCAGCGCTACCATAATTTAGCATAAGGGTTGAGAAATGGCTGTCAGGTGAGTCAAAGAGGACAACTACGACGTTCATCATCGTGAATTATAGAGTAGCGCGCAATAATTTTCTCGCTCTCATCCGTTTCTCGACTCGAGGCGGAAATGATTCGCGAAACGGAAAGTATTCCCCGATGGAAAGTGACGTTTGTACTGAATTCGCGCGGTTTCGCGTCATTTACCAAGCGAGTCATTGGAACGAGAGCGGTACCATTTTGTGTAATGAGAATTATACGTTTCTCCGTCTCTTTTCAGTCAGTTTAATGACCATGAGCTTGATCTTTTAGCGATTCGTTTAGTTGGATTGGGCCACAGAAGAAAAAGTAATATATCCTCGTCCATTCGTATCTTTTACGCGAACTGATTCCTCTTCTTCTTCGTCGATAGATAATCATTGTTTCAAAGTTGTGTCAGAGCACGTAGTATATTTTTAATGCATGCAAATTTTTTTATGAAAACGTGAAACTGTATCGGTGACATTGCATTTAATTTACATACATAAACGTGCATCCTCCCGGTGCATCTCTGATAGACCGAGACGTCTGTTAAATAAGCATGTCATGTTAGCGAATGATTAATAAATCATAAAGTACCATAATGTTATCGGATAAGCTGAACAACTCTGAGGATATGCTCCAGATATTAATATTAAGGATAATTATGTCGTTCGAGTCGCTTGTGTCACTTGTATCACTTGTGGACTTGTTGCGTACCATGTATTAACATTAAGTAGTCACCTTAATTAATCGCTGCAACAGAGACAATTAGTATGCAATTTTTCACTTATTTTCCTTCTCTAATTATAGCAACGATATAACTCTAATTAAAGAAACTCTAAGGCTTTTTTTCCTTTTTGTATGTAAATCATTGAATAAATAAATTTTCGTACGTAAATAGTAGAGCACATTTAGCTAACGTTCGCCAACGACAGACTGCAGTGAACATTAAACGTTGTAGTAAAATATTTAATTACCAAATTCAGTTGCAAATTACCGATCGTAGTTTTCCCGATCAATTTCGTGTTGAGTCGCGTCAAAGAATTAATGTTCTAAATATTTGAAAGTCAAATTAACCAACCGTCTCTATTTACGTAGTGTAAAAGTTATGTATCAGCACAGTGAAGTTTTTGTTACGTACAATATTTTTCTGGTTCAGAAAAAATTACAGAACTCATATCGCAGACCTAAAGTATTAATTTAAATTGGGAAAGTGAAAATGTCGATTATTAATGGTAAATTCATTTGACATTCAAATTGATTTTCGTATCGTTCAATACGGTATCGTTTCAAATAATAGTCTCTAATTATATTGTGAATAAGCAACATGGAGAACAGTGTTATTGCAGCTGTTATGAAATTCCACCCACCTTTTTTCCACGACACTTTCTCGCCGACTCAATTGCACTTCTCAATTGTGATGCGCGACTAATCACTCGTCGCGTTCCCATAGACATCATACCATGAGGAGAAAAAGGTGGAGCATCGCTTCGGAAGCCGGAACTGGTGACTTGTCGCAAAATTCATGGACTTTGGTTGACATGCCGGAACGATCGAACAGCTATGCCTACGTCTCTCCACGCCATTCCATCGCGTACAAGTTGAACGATCCCACTTTAAGATACCAACAGGAAGACTTTGGTCTAAAATTGCCTAAGAAACGTCCATCTGCAAGTACAAGTCAGTTTAACTACTATTTTATTTTTTCCCCCTCTTCACTCGAATTAGCTGTTCTGCCTAATTATGGAATGTATAAAAAAAAAACTCCCTATGACTCCCTATCAGTCGCATATTAATTTCTCAAATTAATGTATTATAAAACCATGACAATGGTACACTAATAAAATGACACAACGCGTTGATAAAGAAACTAAACTTGAAAGATACAAGCGGGTAGGTACGTAGGTACGTACCAATTTTGAAATCAAACACCGGAACATAATGCGCCAGTGCGATGTTTTACGCTCAAGTTTAAAAATGAAAAGAATGCAGCCAGAATTAGAATAGGACTGGCTGTCATAACGAGTTCCGTCGTGCAACAACAATGTAAGTGAACGGGTCGGTTTGTCCTCATAAAAATAGGATCACGTCGTAAAAGCAAATTACTTTCCAGAATAACGTACACGCGCAGTTGCTCCAACAGTCTCTGCTGTTTCGACTCAGCGATAATTAGCACGGTTCATCATTGCGTAACATTGTTCTATCGCATAAATCGGCTATGCGTGCTCGCCATGTTGCACATCAAAGATTCTATCAAAAGCTTATATACGATCTTTTCATCCGTAAAAGTATAAGAGGCGTCGAGCAGGTGTATCGCTAGCAATGCAATTATATAATATAAACGGTTATATACACTTTCTATATGCGGCTATTAAGCAAGTATGATAGAAATGCTTTTGCCTCGAACAGAATGGAAGAGGCAATGGAATTTCAAATCTATCCTCGTTTAATTCATTATCTCATCGTCTTTCCCTCTTTCTTCTTCTTTTACTTCTTCTCTTACTGCTTCATCTTTTACTACTTAAATTTAGAGACTCCTTACGCGATTAATACGTAAGTACACAATTGCTCAAAACTTGCTCCAAATATCAAACATAGGCGCGAGTAGCAAGTACGCTGATGCTTGAGATCGTGAGAAACAATACGGTAGCAATGTTCCTTTAATTGGTATAGTTACTCGATTTATAAACGTGCAAACAACATAATTTACATTTAATTGGAGTTAATCTGGTAGGCTCAGTAATAATCGCGTATCATTAGTGGAATTGTTCAACTGGTTAATTGGATTACGTTTATCAGTTACGTTTACTGCTAATCATTATCCTTAATCAGTTTATCATCGATCGCGCTGATTTAGACCATTATACGGGTGGCTTAATTCTTTTATCTTAGATATCAGATCAATCAATTGCGTAAATGTGTGAAATCGAGTGAAAATTGTTTTGCAACGCGTCTTTGAAATCGACGCTATGAAGGATAAACGGATTTTGAATCATTCATCCTCGGCAATTATCAGGAAATGTCACTTTATTTTTTACGTGACAGATATATTGTACTGGTCGAATTCGAATTTCAACTCGGATTGCTTACTGATTCACACTTCGTTCCACAGACAATAGGATCTTCGATCGGAATGTGGTTATCTGTGACGACGCTGGAAAGTTATCGGCATAAAAGATTAGTTTCGACATTGTACATTCTTGGCTTAGATAATTTTGATACAAAACCGTGCCTTTATAAGAACGTTTTCTATCGATCGTCCCTCTAGTTGCCAATCGATCTGGCATTTTCGTGTCTAGCATAGTTGTAGAGGCAGGCGGTTCCGGTTTTTTGTCTTCACGAGCACAAAACACAACTCCCATGAACTCGCCGCCAATGACCTATACCGTGGAGCCTCTCGTAACGCGGATGAGAGGGAAAATCTTCTTCGGGAGAAGGGATTCGCCATTCTCTCCTTTCGTAGTACACCTAGACATACTTATGACCCGGATAGTGAATATGGCAGTCTGGTAACGTCCACGCTCTCATCCCGAGCGGACATCTTCATCTGGCATTTGTCGCGCGGTGTTGGCGGTACTCCATTGGAAAATCGGAAAAAACGTAAAAATCGTAGATTTAATAAAATTTCTTTATTTCTCTTCTTCCTTGGTGTTTATAATTTGAATACCGTTCGACGTTACATTTGTTACTTTTAAAATTAGCGTGGCCGTCAGGCTGCTGGGAACTTTGAGAGTCAGTGGGTTACCTTGAGGAACGTTTTTCGTAATTTTTAGGAATCCTCCAGATAGTTTGATCGAGGGGATAAAATTGATGTTACCATTCAAGATTTCGAGTAAGTTTTCATTGGTATAATTGCAATATTACATTCTTATACCGTTCTAAATGTTGTCCAATGTTCTACTGTCATTAATTATGTACAATGGAACCGGGTTAATCAATTATTACTAAAATATTATAAACTTTTAGCATAGCAGGCTTGAAAAAATAAAACTATTTTCATAAATCATATTGAGCTGATAAGCGTGTATCTAACATTGTAATTAGTTGTTCTTGCGTCGAAGAATTTTTAGAATAGGCTTTATAACGGTGCGCTTAACCTGCACTTTGTAGATTTTCTAACCGTATACGTACGTATTAAGCTAATAGTTTACTGCTTATATATAGCTAATCTGAAAATTCACGATGACGAGGTAAACGTGTCATCGTTTAATCGATGAATGTTCAATTGCAAGAGAACATGTAATTCGTTTAGTGATTGCAACGGATCTTATTATTAGATCCTGACGCGTTCTATAGAGTTTTTCGAGTCATTTAGATTGGACAACTTTATTAAGAAGCGATTCAGCCCGTCGTAATGTTCTGTTTCTATCATTGTTTTTTTACGTCGGTGGAATTTATCGTACATTAGATATAGAGGTCGCAATAAGATTAGTTTTTATAGGAATCGCAATTGGGCGCAACGTGTTACTTTTCAGGATTTTCTCAAGGGAAAGTGTAGTCGAGCAACACTGTCCACCTTGAAAGTCGTTAAATCGCAAAATAATCTTGGGTCTATGAACGCGCATGCTTCCATTTAAAATTTACTGCCTTCCTGGATAGCACAAAGGTGCACGAGTTAATTACATCTTGTCGCGGTCTTTTATGGTGCAGCTAATACTTTCATTGATATGTCTGCAAGGTCTGAGGTAATTTCACCTTCGATTAAACTGTTAATTTTCTTCTAAATACTTCTTTCCGCTTCGTGCCTTTTATTTTATTTTTTTTTTTTTACATACTTACAATAATACTTATTATACTTTGTAATTTAGATATGGATAGTAGCTTGGGAATAGATATCCATCTTGCTACTAAATTGTAACGGAATACCTCTTTCACACATTTCATATTCGTTTTCGCGTTGGTGAAGAATGTAATTAGGTAGGATTGATCAAACTCTGGATTATATGCAAATACCATTTTTTTCGATAATGGTTAACGAGGTAAGACACCCATACGAAAATTTTGATTTTACAATATTTAGTCGCGTATCATTTATTCCATTCATTCCCTTCGCGAGAAAGCACTTTGAAAATTGCCGTATTCCACTTTCAAAGATCAGAGTACAATTTATTTTGTACATCTCGTATAAGAGTATATAACCCTCTTCAACGAAATATTTCCTGGGTTATAAACTTGAGCAAGGAAGAGTGTTCTGTCTAGAAGAAGTATCGATGGGAAAGTTACGATATAATTGTAGAAGCTAGTCACGACACGGCCAAGAATGGGACAGTATTGCAGTTGCAAGTCGCACTCAAACTTTTCTTCATCGTTGACTTTCGTAGATTCATCAGTTTAATGAACGATGTCTTTCTCGTCATTATAAATATTATATCTCTTGTCATGAATAGAGTTACAGTGCTTTTCCTTTGCTAACTGTCAAAGGATATTGCAATATTCTTGGCAAAGAAGAAGCATCGAACTTTTTAAATTTTATCCTTTCTCGTCAAATTTTTCTCTAAAACAAAGGCTCCTTTCACGGCTCCTTTTGGAAAAAAAGGTAATCAAATTCTATTTTTATTTCCGAATAAAATAAAATGCGTTAGATCAAGAAGATTTTTTCTTTTACGAATCGGCTTTTCGACGATTTTATTCAAATGTTATTTCTAGCACGGCATCGACTATTTCCCACAAGTATTATCGAAACCGCACGATTTATCTTCTCGCTTTCCTATCGTACCGATTACACAACAACGATCGATACACACTGCTGAAATACAACAACCACGATCTTGATAACCGGGTTAACGTGAACTTCGTTGGGAAATCGGTCAGCGAAGGTCACCATTCTCGTATACGCAACGGAATTTCCTTTCTTTTCAGGCATGGTGAACACAGTGCCTTGGTTACTATCGGTGTGCCTGCTCGGCCTCCAGGAGATCGCGGTCCAGCCTGGAAGCAACGCACTTTCTCGCGATCTTAAAACGAGTCAGAGGAGCATGTCTTCGGGCTTTCGCTCGGTACGAACCATTTCCTTCTGATGTAATTTAATCGCGGTGAATTAGCGTCGACAAGAAAAACAATAATTGCAAACGAGAGTGGTTAGAGAACACATTCTCCGCGCACAGCAAGTTTCATATTAGCCGTCGTACGGGCTTCATATTAGTGGACAATTGTTATCGTATTATCATTGGGTGTAATACTTCTTTGATTACTAATAAGCGCAAGATTATGTCTCTATGTGAATGGTATATTTATTATTATTGAATATTATTCTAGTCTTTAAAAAATTATAAGATCTTGATATCAAACCACGATGAGCTTCCTGGCCACATAAGATGCGACACGCCAAAACCTGAGGAGAATTTAGTGAACACGTTACCCACTACGCCTAAATATAGTAATCATCTCTACGGATCAACACCAGACTCGAGAGAATACGTCTCGCCGACTTTCCAGAGAAGACCTAGCTTGAGAATGCCTAATAGAAATTTAAATGTATTTAAAACGGACTTGTATTCGGTGAAACAGCTAGAATCTCATGGATTTAATTATGATCTTGGTCGTGGGCACGTCGAGGATGATTATGTTGGCCCTGCTATGGAACTAGTAAGTTCTTCGAAGAATCAAAGAGAATACAATAAAAATTTGAATCTTGTTTACTATATAAAAGTTTTGCTTCTGATCTGGTAGGTTTATGCATGGCCCACCATAGATTACGACTATGATAGCATCGAGGCGCGAGATTCTGCAATCTTCAACGGAGACTTCATCGCAGAAAATAATTTACCACTCGGTCTCGAGGTTTGGAAGGACAAAGTGTTTATAACTCTCCCAAAATGGAAGGCTGGCATTCCAGCGACGTTGACTACGGTGCCTAAAAACTCGAAGACGAAAAGTCCGAAGCTAAGACCCTATCCGGACTGGACATGGCATCAAAGCGGTTAGAGCGTGATGTATAAAGCATAGTTACTTAGATCCATGGATATATATATGACTATGCAACGTGCACAGTTCCATAAGCATATATTTAATTGTAAACTAATCGACAGATAGATGCGTGATCCGATCGAAATTTAAACATCATTGCATTTTTAGGAAATTGCGACGGACTAACTTCTGTCTTTAGGATCCAGGTAGACGAATGCGATCGTCTCTGGGTCCTCGACTCTGGCAAAGTAGACGTGTCAAATGGCGGCAAACAAGTATGCCCGCCAACGATTTTCATCTTCGATCTTACAACGGACAATCTTATCAGAAAGTATATTGTGCCGGAGGATCAAGTGAAAGAAGACAGCTTGTATGCGAACATCGTCGTGGACATCAGAAACAATGACTGCAATGCAGCAGTAGCCTATGCTGCGGACGTGTTTCGCTATGGACTGTTAGTGTACGACTTCTTCAAGGACTCATCTTTTAGGATCCAAAATCGTTTCTTCTTTCCCGATCCGTTGGCTTCTAACTACGAACTCCACGGCATCAAATTCCAATGGACCGACGGAATCTTCGGCTTAGCGTTAAGTCCAGTGGACGTCCACAATGACAGGACTCTGTTCTTCCATCCAATGTCCAGCTTCCGAGAATTCGCTGTGTCCACGTCCGTTCTCGGTGACAAAAGTACAGCCGAGAAGAACGTTGACTACTTCGTGGCTATTGGTCGACCTAGAGCCAAAGATTACGGTCATTCCTCTGGCTCCGCGATCGATAGGAACGGAGTGATGTTTTTCAATATGGTGACCAGGGATTCCGTTTGGTGCTGGGACACTAGGAAGGAATATATCCCTCAGAATCTCGGAGTTATCGGGACCAGTAATCTGTCCTTGGTCTTTCCGAATGATATCAGGGTAGACCATGAATACGATCAGAATGTCTGGTTGCTCTCTAATAGATTAGCCATGTATCTTTACGGAAGCGTCGATAGCAGCAAGATTAACTACAGGGTGTACAAGGCCAATGTCCAAGAGGCGGTAAAGAACACTGTTTGCGATCCTAGTTACGTTATGCCTGCCCACGAGCACAATTACAATGAGATATGTTAAAAATTCAAACATATCTGTACAACTGTTGCACACTCGCGAACAAACCATTTGTAGAACTACTGTGCCGTATGTTGGACAATGGAGAAAATGTGAATCGAATTTAACTGGATTTGAACGCTAACCTAATTTAAATTAACCCGAATCAATCCTATAAACGTTCCAAATAAAATGGATATCGATAAAAATATTTATTCGTTTTAAAATTAAAATCGCATATAAATCGATAGTTAGACGAATTGGTGAAATTATTCAGGATGTTAACCTTGATATGCTTAAGTTCCACAGACCTCGATTAGATTCGGCTGAGTTCGTGTGGGCGGCCACTTTTCGTTTTATAAGAGCTCAACCCTTCACCATGCTCGCACTGATGATCCGGAACCGGTTTACTCATTACTTCGGACCGTCATCCCTGTCACTTATCCCCAGAAATGTACGCTCTTCATGTATTATTATCTTCAATTCAATTTAAGAGCTCATAACTTAAAATATATTTATAGATGTTCATACATTGTAAACATATGTATGAACAGTTACCATCGCGATCACCGGCTTTCATAATAATCACCGGTCTCCGAGATGTGTCAACCCACTTCCGGTTCTTAACGTCACGCTCATATCAACAGTCAAGTGATACTTCATCCGTCGGTAACCGTCCGCCATCATGTATCGGTAGTCCCGACGGTAACTGATCTACACAATTTCTACGTACTGTCACGTCCCGGGTCTCAATCAAATTTCCGCTGTGTCCCGCGAACAATGCGCGCGCCACAATCACGTTTTACGTTCGCAAATTAAGTTCAGGGATTATCACGTATCTACATTGTTGGCTTCCTTTTCCTTTGCCCATCTTCAAATACCGGGATTTCTCAGGATCACCAATGGGGATGGATGCTGCGGAGGGTGGATGAGGCGTCAGAGAGATATAGATTAGCTTATATATAGTGGTCCAGGCTCGAATGTAGGTGAATCGGTATTTACATAGGATAGTGATGATAGCAAAGGTTCATTAAATAGTAAGTTGGCATCCAACAATTTCTCATAATATAAACATTATGCTATAAATATGTTTACGATTATAAAAATATAAGAACATAAATGTTATATAAAATAAACAAGAGAAGTGTAAGAATTCTTTAAAGTGTGGAAAATAGAAATAACTAGATGGCTCAATATATCTTTTAGGCGTGTCGATTTATTTGCTCGTGAGTGCAATGTATATTATACACATTATATATATTTAAGAAAATAATTACAAAATATTTAACAAAATAGTTTTATTACATTAGATAAAATAAACTGTATTCAAAATAAAATACGTTCAAATTAATTTAAAGTGCGATAAATAAAATTTTTATTATAATCCTGTTCGCAGGTTTTGTTAAATCGTCTTCTTTAATTCAATGGCTATGAAGTCTAGAAATGAAGGAAACCAAGTTTAAAATAACTTGGATTTAACGGAGCACTTGAGAAAAACTGTACAATTCGTTTCTACCATGTGGCTACACCGTCGTGTATCGAATATCGCCATCAATGTAGTTATTGAGAAAGCTATATATATATTTTTTTTCAACTTGTTAAAAATTCATACAACAGAGGGTTATATTAAATACGATGGTAACATATTATACATTTTTTGCGTCTCGACTATTAATTCCTTTACAATAGTTGTGCTTCTTAGTGTCGATTGTTTCGGGTGTAGCTATTTCGTCTGTACTTTTCTACTTTCCTGCATCCCTATTTGTGTTTCTTTATTATAATGCTGTCCTCCTTCAGCGTGGTGTTCTCTTTGTTACACTTGACTGTTCGGGCTTGTTGTTTCCTCCTTCCGTGTACACAGGATATTTCTTCCTCTACCATCTATTCCCCCATTTGTTCGTGATGTGGTGTTTTATGCTCCAATAACGTTTGTCGTTTTCCGGATATTTTTAGGGTATGTTTTACGTTTGATTTCTTTGACTTTACGGTCTTTCTTATCTATTGTTATATTTATGTTGTTAAATTCGCCACAGTAATTCCTATTTATGTGTTTAATTATTTGTTATAATGTAAGATTCTAAGCATTTTCATATTCCATATGTATATGCATTCTTTTATTTATTTCTGTCATTGAATTATTTTTTATCTTTGTTACTATCGTTAACTATGGTCTGCTGCTGTTGTTTTATTGTATTGTTATATACTAACAACTAAACTAATTTATCATTCGTTCAACTGTTGTTCAACTGTTTCTTAAGTCTATGACCTGGATGTGTGTCTGCTAAGAAATTCGCATTTGTAGATGTTATATTGTCTTTATAATCCCTTATGGGGGTCTTATTTGTTTTATTCTTGCTATTTGCCCTGTCCTGTAAGTATTTCTTATTCTTCTATTATTATTCTTTGTTAGATTATTTATATTATTATCATTTATTTCTTGATATTTTCATATCTTGTATTTATTTAGTCTCTGTGTTTTCTGTTCTTAATCTTAAATCTACTTGTTCTCTAAATTATTATTGTTTGCTATAGTTATTTTAACGTTGTGTTAATTTACATTTATTTTTGTTATCCACTAAGTTTATAAATCACTTACATGCCTATTAGAAATTGCTCCATTCTTAACTATCCTTTGCTTTTTTATAAATTTAAAACTTCATTGGATTTTCATTAGCTTTATTCTATCCTTTAATGATATTTATCTACTTTGGTTTACATTTGCTTATATTTAATGTTTATTCCTTTTATTTCTTAGGACCTACTAATTGTTTAATTTGTTTTAGTGGTTCGCTATACTACATCTACATCTGTGTCTTCTCTTTTGATGTTATATTGTTCAATTTAATCTGTGTAGCAAGTTATCAACATATTGTCTCCAGTCCAATCAATTATTATCTTATTGCTTTTATATTCTTTTCTTAATTAATTTTTTCTTTTGTTTTAGATATTATATTGTATCGCTATTAAGGAGGTTTTTTTTTATAAAAGTTGCCATCCCCTTCAATTTCTTTCTATATTTCTATATTGCTCTGCCATTCCTCATACCTCTCGTTTCCCATTTTTTTATTTAATACTTCTTTCATATGTCTGATACGTTCACCGTGTCTTTTTATATCTAATTACTTTCTTAATAATATTTAGTGGAGTAATATCTCTAACATTGTTTACTTGCATTCTAAGGATGCACCTTTCTTCCTCCCATCTTCTGCAATCAAACAGGGTATGTTCCGCATTGTCTGGATCGGTCTCACAAAAGTTAGATTTTAATCTTTCAGTTTCATCTATCGTTTCCTATAACAATTAAAGTATCCATGCCCTGTAAGATGTTCTTGTAACCATATTTGGATTTTCCTTGATCCCTCTTTCACTTTTACAAAAATATGATTTTAGTTTTGTCTGTTGTTAATTTAAGATTGCGGTTTTATAACTAATTTTTAGTTTTACTCTATGCTCTTATCAGTTGCTGTTGTATTATATTAATACTGGGCCCTCTTATAATCATTTGTCCGCCCTTTACAATGTATTCTGCCGAATATATTAGTTTCAATTGTTTCCTCCTCACCATTCATTGTTTTCTCCTCACTTCCCTCTTCTCAACTTTAATTATGGCATCTATTGTGCTATGTAATTTCCTAAATCTGTGTTAATTACTGTTATTCAACTGTTTCTTAAGTCTATGACTGTGAATTACTTCCATAATTTCTGCAGTCTTCGAATTATGCAAAATGGTTTATAACCATTTGTTTTCTCTCCTTCTTTCCTCGTTCTTTTTATCAATATAAGTATAGCATGTATCCATTCATTAAGAATTTCTCCTTTCTATATTGTTGCATTGAAAAGTTTGTTCAAGTACCGGATTTGTACAATGTAGTAACGACAAATCTGACAGGACAACACATACATTTAAAAAAATTCTAACAAATCAAAAATAGATATTATGATGATGGATAGAGGATTTTATTCCAAATTATGAAAAGTGGATGTGCTTGATTGGTACATTGCATTGGATATATTTTAAAAGACGAGGACAGAGAGAAGAATGAAACATGTTTTTAATTTATTACATTAAATACGCGAAACATGCTTTAATTTATTACGTTAAGCACGCGAATTGAGAATGTGTAAGCCGAATTTATGAAGAAATGGAAAAGCTATAACTAAGAGAGAAAGAAATGGAAGAGGAGCGGTTACGAAAGTACGACAAGGGAGTAACAGATGTGGCAAAAAGAATATTGAAACAAAAAAAGAATAAAATAAAATAAATAAAAAATGGAAACTGTTATTAAAACAAAAGAAACAAGAAGTTAAAAGAATAATCACAAATAGCAAAGAAAAGGGTCTCATAAGATTCATCAGAACAATGGACAATTACTCTTGAGGAAAATTATATAAAGAAGTGATGAACAAAATTAGGACAAATACAGATGAGGGAACAATGAACAATACTTCAATTAAAGATATAATAAAAGAACTATTTGTTTTCACGCAAGAAGATGTAACAAGAGTACAAAGAACACAGATTGACAATTAACAAGAACATACGATGGAAAAGATCACAGAAGAAGAAATAAAAATGGCAGCAAAATTGAGCTATAACAAAGTACCTGAACCAGATGCTATACTATTGGTGTTTACAAAAAGGCTAGTCAATGAAAAAATTATCTACATACAATTATGACAGTCCTATATCTCTTCTTCCAAATGTAAACACAGGGTTCACTCTCCAATTGTTTGAAATCAATTTCAGTCCAAATCTAATGTACTATTTCATACCAGCATTTACTTGTTTGTTTCAACCCATGTACATCCTTTCCGAGTCTGCACACTTCTCCAACTGTAATATCAAGTCCCTCTGGTGACTCATAAAAATCTCTTCTTTTAAGTCCCTACTTAGAACAGCTATGGAAATGTCTACATAGTAAATTTGCAGAACAAGCTCAACAGACAACAAGAAAAACAGTCTTAGTGTGCTATACCTGATAACTGATGCATAAGTATCCAGGTAATCAATATCATATTTTTGAGAACATTGAACAGTTACAAGTCTAGCTTTATATTTGACAATTTTCCTGTTACCGCCTTTTTTAATTTTAAACACTTTTTTACACTTAACCACATTTCTTTTGTCAGACTTATCAATAAGATCTCACATCGTTTTCCACGTTATTTCACCATATTTCTTTTACAACATATTTCTTCAATCTGTCTTTATTTTTATTCTGATTTTTAAAAAAATAAACTGTCAAATCTAGAATAATCATTGACTATGGTCAGTATATATTTTGCCCTATCAAAGCTTTCAAACAGAGGACCACATAAGTCAACATGTACAAGGTCTTAGACACTTTAGGTGATACTAAACAAGGAAAACTTCGTCTTGCATGTTTTCCTACTGCACACATATTTCACTGTTGATATCTGCAAACTTCACATCGTTAGTTGGCTTCCAATATGACCAAACCATTGATGTCATAAGTCATGTTTCTTAATATTAGCAACACATATAGATTGTCCACCAGCAATTCCATTCAAATGATACAAACCATTTGTTTGGTCTTACTCAGTACCTAGTACAGAATTACTAACACGCAGCCATAAGCGTGAATGAATTTGCAGTCAGTCATGGTAAAGAAGACATTTAGTCCATGGTTAGTACACTGACTAGCAGATAACAGAATAGTAGTCGTCAAACCAGGTACATGCAATACACCTGACACTTTATCTGTGTCATTACCAGCAGACAAGTTAATACAGTTAACAGTTAAACAGTGTGACGGAAACCCGTCTACAGTATGCAAGGGGAGCTCGAAAGAATGGGTATTATTTAAGCACAGTTAACTGAAAATGTATTTTTAATACAAGATCTTCAATACGTACAATCTAATCGATCACGTATAACTCTTTACGCGATTGCGGACATGAAATAATCGTTGGTACGAAAGTATTTCGAAGCTACGAGTAAAAAAAAAAAAAACTTTGGGCGCCAGCTACCCGAATTGTAGCACTAACGAAAACTACGCAACCCGGGAAAATACGGGGCCTGAGAACCCTCGAAACTTCGAAATGCTTCCTTCTTTTCGTATTGCCTCGACACGGGTTTGACTAAAAACGCTTCAGGATATAAAATGCAATATACAATACGCAAGAAAAGAAATGCAGCAGGGAAATGAGACGTTTCAGCATATAAGCATTCACGCTCTCTTTTCCAATCCGGAATGTCTGTCGGCCCTTGGGAATTCGCTCGCAATCTTTCCTCCTTTCGCACACTCTTTACTCAAAACTCGCTCGCTTATAGATCAGTCTTTTCGCTGGCTGAATTGTTCGCTAATTGATTCTCCCTGTTGTCGTCAGGCTTCCTGGATCCTCTTCCGGGGCTCCTTGGTGAGGTGGGGCTGTGTGCCTCGGCATTATTAGAGGCATCGATCGGTGGGTTTCGGCGATCACTGCTTCTCGCCCCCTCGGATGTCTTTGGGCGGGAAGGGGGGGGGGGGTGTTCTCCTGATCCTTTAAATTGCAGCTCACCTGCAGAACCGCTATACTTGTAAACCTCTGTTTAGGGGCTAAGAGGGGTTGAGATCCCTCTCGCACCCTATCATCCTCCTGAACATCTTCTCCATCGTTGTGAACGGTAGGCAACGGTCACATCATTGCAGGGCCTATTTTGGTATTCATCTGGTTGGGGTGTCTTCGTAGTTGATCATGTTCCAGACTCCTCCACCGTCGAGCCCTTCACGTAACCTTAACGCACAGCCTCTCCCGGGGACGTGCTGTCTTCCAGTCGTTTGGAGGGACGTCTTTTTCTGCCTTTCCTCCTTGTCGTTTCTTCCTCCAGCGTAACATGAGAACCCATGAAATGGAGAGAGAGACGGGGGGGGGGGGGGGGGCGGAAGTGAGAAAAGGTTCTAAAAGGACATATTTTACGCCTTTCGCAAACTAATACTATTGCAATAGTCGGTACCGCTTTCCTGGTGATCAGCGAGCTACAAGGCGGGGTCGGGCTTTATGACGTCACCACGTCACAACAGATAATCTCCGGTTATCACCAATAATGACACTGATTATGATCATATTCTTTATAATTCTCAAGTCATTTTTTATCCAAAGATATATGTCCTTCAGCTTTAGAATCAACAACTATAGAATGAGTTGAAGGTCTTTTCACAGACAAGGGACACAAAAAAGTTTTCTTGGAGGAACCAAACTTCTTGTTTTTGTTGTTACCACTCTTCTTGTTGTCCTCTGCTGTTGGTGACTCTTATCTCTTGGGCTTACGACATTCTTTAATGATGTGACCCACCTGCTTGTACTCGATGTGTTTGGCATATCATCTTTCTTGGCAGCAACTGAACCTGCACTATCTTTTCGCTGACGGTCATCTAGAAGTTTAGGCATGACTGTGTCCAAAATCATTTCTTGTTTTCTAGCATATAACGTCACGACTGTACTGGCCCTGGGTAAACCCTGGAAGATCATTGCTACAAGATATTTTTTTTAACTTTTTCTTGAAGACTCCCCAATTCTTGACCAAGCGAGGTTATATGGGCGATGTACGCCTTTAGACTTGAGAAATCTTCAAATTTCGCTTCATATATCGTTCGTATCAAGTATGCGTAGCGCCAATGGTCTCCGCGAACAAAGTCTAACTAACAGCGTATTTACTAAACGTACATATGCTCACAATATCAGAACCATATAAAATAGTAGATCTATGGATAATGGATACAACGGGTGACGCTACAACACGGATAACCGGGTTCAATAAAAAAACACTTTACGTATGGCACACATTGTGCTAAGATAAGCATGATAGAGATAACAATCGACGAAATCTGAGTCGACTAGCTATTATGTCTCACCTAACATGGGAATAAGTAAATTTGAAGAATATCTGGACGTATTAATGTTGGAAAACGGCGCCAGTTTTCTTTATATAATTAGTGACATTCATTTATTCGGCCGACTTTTGTTCCTACAATACTTTTGTGTTTCCTGTTCCTGTAGTCTGTTTCTGGTGGTATTGAGTAAAACCCCGAACTGGAAGCAACATGTGTTTTTCACAGAATCTCCTTGATCCTACTGGATCATAGTCAAAGACTGATCTATACCGGTGAATCTATTACAGGTTATGGGTCCAGAAGATTGAAGTGTTTTATGATCGTGACTGTGCGATTTGTGAGGGAAATTCTGTGATTGAGAACTGAAATCCCATTGTGCTGCAAGATAGCGAAACGCGGCACGTCGGGAGCATGTAACTTTTGGAATTACTAAGCTTAGAGGACGTTAAGACTACAAGAACTGGAGTTTTTCAATGCAAAATTATCTTTGATGGCAAGGGCTGTGGTTGGCAGTTCAAGGCATTGACACCATAGATGGGAAGCAGGGTCAAAAAGAACGTGTACTGACCGACATCTGCCACATGGTAAATTCTTAGAATCCTTAGAATTCTATCAATAGTGCATGTGTCATCAACAGTGCAAAAACGTGACATAGACGATTCCTTACTTCGTTTAACATACTAGAGTTGCTTAGAATTAGTTCGAAATTAGAGTTTTGTTTAAAATAGAATTATCTCTTTATTATAAATACTTTAACAAATTAAATGTTTTACATGCCAAGTTTGATCTGTTGGGAGTGTTTAGCGTGGAGAGCAAAACGCAAATGCTGGACTGGTGATGAGTGATTGACAAGGAAAACTCAGGATGATCGTGTTTAGAACTTGAAACACGCGGATTTGTCAATTGCAAATTTTCGGTGATCAAATAAGGGTAACGGTCATCGTTACGGTTGAAAAGCTATACAAAAAGAAAAGTGCAGGCTGACCGCTTCCGTCTAAAGGTAACTCTGAGGTACGTGACGTATCCTCGAGTAACATATACGGAAATACTTGATCCAAAGTCTTCCGATACCGAGTAATAAAACCAAGAAGCGCATTAACTTAAAGAATAGATCATGAAAGTAACTCGACTGCAAATCCTGAACCTTATGACGAACAAATAAATTTTAATAATGAGCGCGTTGCTTCGATTTGCTGTGAGGATGAAAGAGGAAAGATTGAAGGAGAAGAAAGGGAAGAACGTTTCGTCCTGGACCTGCTAGTGGACTCATCAGTAAGGTACCTAGCAGGCCCTGCCTTAAACACTGGGATATTAGGTACAGGTCGGAAGTTATATATATTGAAACGGATAGGTGTTTGTATACTTTTGGGAAACTGTAAGTGGTGCTGTCCCTCCAGTGGCGAGTATCGAGAGGCCGCCACAGTTTGAACCACATCTTCGGCATAATTCGTAAATCATCACCAGTTTCAACCAATAAAAGACACCCCTAATCAGTTTTAATTTTTTTTTTGTTAAGACAGAAATCCGATTTTTGGCCATCTTTTTTAATTCAATATTCTATATCCTGATCTAAATCCAAAAATCACTTAAAATAACGCAACTAAAACTAAAAAGAAAAAATTTCAAGAATGTTCTAAAATAACTCAACTACAACTAGGAACAAAAACTCAAAAAATCACATAAAATAGCATAATTAAGACTACTTTAAAATATTCCAAAACTACTTAAAATAGTACAATAAAGACTAAAAGAAATTCCTAAACTAATGGAACTAAAACAAAGACCTTAATTCTAAGAATCATCTAAAATAGTCCAACTATAACTAAGAAGAGAATTCCTAATATCACTTGAAATAACACAATTACAGTTACCTTAAAATATCCCAAAAATCAGGTAAAATAACGCAACTAAAACTAAAAAAAAATGTCCAAATGATCCCAATATGTATTTGCAGAAGACGAAATTCGGATGGATTATCGGAGGGAGCGTGCCAACGTCATCGTAACTTCACTCTATCACGCGCACTACATTTCTGTAGCTTGTGGTACCTTTTATGTATCACTTGCTACGAGTTGCAGACACTGAGCTATTGACACTCGAGAATTTCCACAACCGTGCAATTGAAATCGATCGTCGATTCTAATTCCTTTCTCTGATTCGAAGAACCATGTCATCCCGATTCCCGGCCAAAAAAAAAAGATACATTTTGGAGTCGGTGGTACCGAGAGTATCAAAGAGAGCGCTATCGTGCTTGACAGAGGACCTTGTAGCCTCGATGTAGGGCACTCAACATTCATTCCGAATCCGACGGCATTATTCGAGTTGTAACAATTAAAATGGTTACGAACGTGTTCCATTTGAGTATGAGACGAGTCGTATAACTATCGTACCAGGCCGAGCAGGACCATGATCTGAAGACACCAACATACATAGCCGATGCTGGTCAATCCCAATTGTAATATTGTACATTTTTAAGAACATCCTATCATTTAAGTATAGAGTATGGATGATTCTATTTGTGTGCGACTGGATATGCGTAGAAACTTAAGACGACAGGATGTTTAGAACAGAATAAATGGAGTGACTGTATGTGATTGAGTTCGAGAGGCTGACGTGCGAAAGAAGAGTGTTTAAAACCGAGTGATAGGACCTGGCGATAAAATCGTATGACTGAGAATGATAAGGATGGCGTGGACGTGACCATGAGTCAGTTATTGACGGGCAGCGGCAGAGCAAAGCGGTAAGAGTTAATAGTGAACAGCGGTAGAGTAAAGAGCGAATAGTTAGAGAATATAATGACTAAGAGTGAACTATTTTTCTAGTCTTATTTGGGACATATTCGGGAATTTTTTTACTTTTAGTCGTGCTGTTTTCGGAGCCTTTTTTATGGTTTCTGTTGAGCTATTGTCCAAGAAATTTTCTTTTTTCTTTTAGTTGGATTGCTTTTGGATATTTTGCTTTAGTTTTAGTTTGGGAGATTTTTTTGAGATTTTCTCTTTTTAGCTATTTTCGTAATATTTGGTGTAAGATGTTGAGGAAAATGGAGTAATAACTCGATGGCTCAACGTTTACTGGGCGTATTTATTCTGTGTCTCACCTAAAGGTTCGTACAAGAATGCCTTCTTAGGCCATTCGTACTAGCCTCGAGGATACCCTCAACGTCATGGCTCATTCATATGTTTAGGCAAGGCCCCGGTGAGGGGCGATGCCGCAGGGAAATGCACACGGCCCTCGTTGACCGCCCGTGCACTCTGTTACCCGATATTTCTTACATTGGGAAAATTATTTTGTAGCATTTGTTGTTATGGTTTTGGAGATTATTTGGAGATTTTACTGCAGTTTTAGTTAGACTTTGAAGATTTTTTACTACCATGTAAGAAATATCGGGTAACAGGGTGCACGGACGGTCAACGAGGGCCGTGTGCATTTCCCTGTGGCATCGCCCCACTCCGGGGCCTTGTCTAAACATACGAATGGGCCATGACGTTGAGGGTGTCCTCGAGGCTAGTACGAATGGCCTAAGAAGGCATTCTTGTATGAACCTTCGGGTGAATCAGAAATAAATACGCCCAGTAAACGTTGAGCAATCAAGTTTTGTACTTTATTCTCATCTACATCCTACAACCAATTAATCTGTTCTCGAAGATATTTGAAAATTCTTTTAAGTTTCATTTGGGCTATTTTCTCAGATTTTTTAGGATTTTTTTTAGATTTAGCTGAATTATTTTCGAAGATTTTTAGAATTCTTTATTTTGAACAATTATTGGGATATATTAACGTCACTTTAATTGAGCTATTTTAGATGATTTTTCGGACATTTTAAAGTGGCTTTAATTGGGGCATATTAAGTGATATTTGGGATATTTCAAAGTGGATTTATTGAATGCCAACTCATTATTTTATGCGCCATAACCATAATTACTATCTTTTGTAAATACGGATTTATCCCAAACAGTGATGTACTCTAATATTACTCATACAATGCGTTACCTTTAACAAGTATGTCTCATCCTTAACCCTTGGCTACCCCCTCCAACTTATGAAACTATTCCTTCCCAAGCTCCTTGCAAAACCCTTAAATATTAGACCCGAATAACAAAATCAGCTTTTTTATATTCAGAATTCCGGATTCATCACTTCTTGCTAAATCACGTATCTTGTGAAGAATTTTTCTTTGGAATTATGAAGTGTTGTACTTGATTCCACCATGTTCAAAATAGTAGATATACAACGTTAGACTGTTCCAAACAGACATAATTATATTAGATGGGGATATTTTTCAAACACACGAACATAAATTACTCATTAAAATTTCTAAAGAATTTCAAAAAGTGAATATTTTATTTATACCAATGTAGAACAACGTAAAACAATTTATTCGTATTAATGTTCTCAAGGAGAATGCAAGCCACTGCGATCCTTCCCGAGGTTCCTTGGAGGAATGGGCCGTGCGTTTCGGCATTATTCGGGGCATTGATCGGTGGATTTCGGCGATCATTTCTTTCCGTGGCGTTCGCGTTCCACAGTTCACCCGCAGGAACTTTTAAGTTATTCGTGCTATGAACGCAAGAATAGTGGGGTTGAGTCTCTGCGAGTTTTTACATACAAACTTGGCGAAGGGATTTAGTTAAATAATGAATTGTAAGAATATTGTTTCAGTGTAATCGTTCTATCTTGTAGAGAAATCTTTATACTCGAATGGTTGACGCACGTGGCTTCCGGTACTATGAACATACATACAATGTTGCGATATACAATGATTCATTGCTATCTACGCGCAAGCACTCTTTCTCCCTCTCTCTCGTGCGCGCTCGTTGCTCTCTGTAATGGGTCCTAATATTCACGTTGTCATTCGCAAAGTGAACGAGGCCGGGGTTCTTCGTTTTCCTCGATTCGCTCGTGACACTCTCCTGACACTCGTACCGTCTTGAATGATTCTAGCTTGAAACTAGCTTGTTGTTCGCGCTTCAATTTTGTGGCCCGTCTGTAAGGCTTGTGGTCTGGCCACCCGTCTCTAAGAGGCTAGGAGGGGGTTGACTATTTTCCTGCACCCTATATAGTGCTCTGGTCGTTGCCAGGATCAAGGGGGTGGTGTTTGGGGGTCATTGCAGGGCCTCTTCAGGTCGTCAATTGCCCAGGACTTTCACCATTCTCCTTGTCGGTCGGTACTTCGCTGGACGGGTCTACTGTGGTGCCGATCCCCTCGGAGGTCTTCGGGTGAAGAGAATGATCTGCTTTCCAGATTACTGTTGTTTTTTCTCGGTCCACCCTTGAGCCTTTTTCCGCTACCTCGACGCACAGTCTTTGTAGGGATTCCTCCTTAGTCATTTTCGTGACGCCATTGGGGGCCTGTTTTTGAGCCTTCTCATTCATATCGGGATGAAGACAGGAACCTCAACTTACACGATTCTACGAGGTAACCTATCGATTACATACTACAGTTCCCTCCGTGCGCGGGTGGTAATCGCTAAGCCAAAATGATAGAGGCTTTGTGACGTCACCACGTCACAATATATAATTGAATATATAATTAAATTGAAGTTTAAAATATTATATAATATGATAATAATGATAAATCCCTTCCTATGTAAAATAAATTATAATTTGATTTAATATTGAATTTTCTAATAAATTTAAATAACTGGAAATTAATAATATTTTAGAAATTGTAACCATTATACAAAATTATATTGAATTTAAATAAACAATTAGTTTAATTATTAAGGAGTTACTAGGGAAAATGAAACTAGAAGTATTATGACAATAGATAAAATTATTTCTTAAGTTAAATGTAGTAGAGAGGCAATTAAAAATTTATTTTTAACTTGTTTATTACCATAAGCTATCAATTTGTAAAAATGTTTAAGCAAAGTGTAATCGCTCGGACTTGAACGTTAACTGACCACCCCCACAACTAATCCTACATTTTTAATTCCCTTTTTGGGAAGAATGTCCAAGGATGTGAAATTTTATGTATCGACAGCATGGCAGTGAGAACGTCTGTAAAATGTTCAGATAAGAACTACGGGTCCCCCGGAACGGTGTTTGCTGAATTTCATGTACCGTAAAATACCTGTCTATCGTGGAGTATGGTTTCGCGACAATACGGTTTTATTCCCCTTCAATCGTGTTCCTTCCTAGATACTGATTTTCCCGCGGAATTTCCATCCATTCGAAACAGTCCACATTGGATCCTCATTATACTCAACAGTTACAATATTTATCATGCCGATACTTTCATTTTAAATTCAAGACATTTGTAGATATTACTTAAAACACTCCATATTTGAATTAAGAGTAATTTATTAATGCAAAATTCGGAGATTATCCATTACTATAAAATACCCTTAGAAATAAGCTCTTATTCGTAAGTAAAAAATTTATTAGTGGTGTTTTAAATATATTAAAATTGTACGGCTTTGATATGATCTATCATTATACAATTTAACTGTCTGGAATATGTGCTCTTAAAGGCTGTTATAAAATTTTCTAGCTATAATAATTTCAGTATGTAACGAAGCATAGAATATAAAATATAGCAGTAGAAATACACGACGACTAGAAAATAAAAATAATTTCAAAACACTTTGTTAGCGCTCTAACAAAAAGGCTACTTATTATATATATAAAAGGGAGAAAAATGTACGAATCTAATAATACTTTTACCTATTCGAAAAATTGCTGAGATTATGAAGGTTGAATTCTTTTTGAAAACCACATGTCACACGGTTAACTTTGATTTTCATATTCCGCCTAATGAAAGGGAACGGTTTTTTCGAAGTCCTCTTTCTTCGGTAATGCAAATTCACAAGCTCAGCGGAAAGTTTCTGGCCGATTTGCAATGTTGATTGACGTCGCATGTTGTGTTCATTTTGTCGTGGTAGTTGGAAGCGGCGAAAGGGAGAAGGAAAGTGGAATTTCCACATTGTGCCCCGCGCAAAGTTGGTCAACAGTTACGATTACCTTATTTCCGCTGGTGCGAATTTTTCGTGTGCAGATTCATTAGGCGGAAGAAGGGATTACACCAATTTTCGTTTAATAAAAGTTTTACGCTGGTAATTTATAGATATTTTATTGAACCCTGTATGGCTGAAGATTTCATAAGTAAAGATATTCTATGGTATTAATGTTTTAACCACGCATTCGAACGCGATAATTAGAGAACTGTTGAAACTTGTGTCATTTAATAGAATGCTAAGTGGCATGCTTTATAAAAATCGGGGCAATCCTAATCTTCGCTTATTTGTTGCGATTTATCGAGAATCATTTGCAGTGAAATATAGTTCACTAACAATTTCGAATTTGTGTTTTGTGTTATATGAAGAGAAAATCACTTTTGTAGAAGTGGCCAATTGGTCATTTACTTAGGTATTTAAACACCGATAAGTGCGTCTAATGATCACCAGAAGTACCCTTCAATCGCACCCTTGTTATATTTTGTTCTTGGTTCCTACTTGACCTAACTTAAAATTGGAAAAATTGGAAAATTCAAAAACTGTGCAATATTCCCTTAAGATATCTTCTTTAAAAACGGTTAATTTTTCCGTTTTCTATAATTTCTAAAAATTATTGAAGCAAGAGGAAATGCATTTCAACAGATTCTCAGCTATACACATTTCTAATATCTGTTATTATTCTATCAATGAAGAAATTAAATCATATCAACAATAACTTAATCTTGAAAACATTTGTTTTTTCGTATTGGAAAAAGTTAATGAAGTTAAAAATTTTGAAATAATTTCATTTGTTTTGAATATTTAAAACAGGAACGACTACGTGTTGTGCTCATATTCGATACTTCGTCTGTATCGTACGGGGGTGCAATTTAAATAATAAGGAACGTCCGCTTCTGCAATAATCATCTGCTTCTTCACGTAACCAGAGAATAAGCGCATTTCCGGCTCTAGTCCGCGTAGCCATAGAATATTTGCTGCCGCCGCATCATCAACCGGAATTACAGCCACCGTATAATAATTTGTATTCTACATTTAATTTGTTTGTTTGCTTTTCAAGTATCTCGACTTAAAATAGTTCCGTTCTTTCCTCTTCCTCAAGAACTCCTTCCTTTTTTTTCAAGAAAGACCTTATCCAAATATCTTGTCATGCGTAAATTTCAGTAAATCGAATCTTATATCCTCCTAATTAAAGATTGAGATGATATTCTGTTACAATTATGATATATTATACACTGAATTTTAAATTTAATAAGGATCGTAAACACAGTCGTAATATTAACCACAAGAAAATTAATGGCTTCCTTTTAATTATTCAATTTTAATAATTAGTAAGTAATTAATTAATATTAATAAATATTAATAATTCTATTATTAAAATATTTTATTAGGCAATTTAAAGGTGTGCTTTGATTATTAAGTAGTAATTAGAGTTATTAAAGCTAGTTAGATCCTAATTAGTTGACGAAGTATTGTATGACAGTTATTGTGACGGTGTCGTAGCGCCAAATATCGGCGCATGACTCTGCAGACCTTGTGTACCTTCCGCTCGGTGCATACCTCTCACCAATGGTACAGTGGCAAGGTACATGTCACAATAGTTCATTAATTAACTTTTATATTTTTATATTAATCTTATTTATATCAAATATTTATATTAATCTTAACGCTTCCTTTATTATACATCTTTGATAAACGCAATCTTATATTACCGTGTAGTGTACCAAAAATATATTTTTATGCAAATTGAGAAAGCCGTTGAAATTCGCCATAGATCAGAATGAATTTTTGACAAGAATGGGGAAAATATGTCGAATGTCAAGGTTCTCTTAATAGTTAATTCCATTCCCTTAGCCTGTACAACGCAGACAATTCCAAAAAACTTTGGATTTAGCGTTCCCGAAAACGGTTTGTGCTGCATCGCAACGAATTAACCAGAATTTCGAATGGGTAAAGGTAGAGGTTTATCACAGTTCCGGAAGGTGAATGGGTGCAATAATTGCAATTTTCATCGGTTGGAAATTTCACGACTGTCAGGATCTGAGACCGTGTAGTTGTCAGGAAAAGCATCTGCACATCTGTCGACGGCTGAAACCGGAAATATTAGCATGCGCGGCTAAGCGAGCGGTACGTATAATTGTGCGTCTAACCATCCTTAAATGATATCACGAAAATGAAATTCACGGCGTCGTCTTGTTTGCAATTCGCATCGTTAATTCACGTTATTTCATTCCATTTGTCGCGCGTAAACGAGTTTTAATTTTTATAAACTGGGATAACCGCAGCCAAGACACACTTGTGTCCTATTTACAAGTCACTACTCTTGCAGCTCTTATTTAACTCTAGGTGCACCTATTTTATATCATCCTACTTTATTTTTTATGCATACATGCGTAACAATTTTATGAAATTAAGAAATTCACCCTTCTGTGAACACATGCACCTCATTGCTTTGCGATCTTTTGAGCTATTCTCATTATACTATTAGCTACTCTCTCCTCGTAGTTGGATCTATACATAGTCCAAAGTGAACTCTGCGCTCAGGTCTGTAGAGTACACTTTTCTTACAATTTGCAACATGTCACAGGATACATTGTGCCATACATACATTCGAGAGGTTAGGTGGAAGGGTTAAAAGGGTGAAAGGGAGTGGAGGAGGAGCTAAAATAGGGTCATATGGCTAATGACGATAATAGATATATAAGATATTGATAAATATTATTTAAATAAGTTAGAATTTAATTTTCTCATATATATTTTTATGGGAACGGAGTCCATCCTTCATATTTTTGAACAATATTTAACACATAGTTAATATTTGAAATTTTCATACCTTCATTATTGCTATATTTCAAGTACAAACTTTTTTTGCTATATATCTGTAATGAAGACTAGAGTTGTTAACGATCAGTGCAAAACTAATTTCTTACTTAGCTCATTATCTCATCATAGAGCCATAGAACACACGAAACGGAGCTTTTTCTCCATTTCCCCCCCCTTAATACTCGCCATTAAACAATTTGCACGCGTACGATCTTCGCGTAAAAGATAGCAGTGGACGTGTGAGTAAAAGGAGGAGATAGATAGGAGAAATATTTAGATATTTCAAGCACATTATTTTGCGATCGTAATTTCTTATTCTGGAAGATAGTAAACTGGACATAACGATATATCATTAATTTCTATAATTGTTCATTAAGTATGTAAAATGTAATGTAAGTTATAATTCTTATGCGTGGAGTGAAGAAGAAAATTTTTCAGAGGTGAAAAATTAGATAACTTATTCAGCAACGTGTTTTATGATCGTTCACCAATTAGAATTTACTGCATACTTAAGTGTGACGTACCATTATGTTACAGCCTGATACAGTCTGGTGTCTCTGAAGCAGATAATCGCCATTTGTCAAGATAAGTAGCTGCGGTTTGTCATGTAGCAGCGAATGCAGCAGCAAGCATCGTGCACCCCTTTCCTTATTGTCTTCCGATTACTTAAGTGTGTGGGAAATAAGACCCTTTGAATCCTAACAAAGTCATTTCTTCATTGATTAATATGTTTTGCTTGCTATTTGAGATTATTCGTTCTCTTAACGATTTTCTAAAAATATCCGAGGGAATTTAGTAAAGGGTTAAATTAATTCTAGAATCTCAGTTATTAGGCACAAATAAGAAGATATCACATAGTTAGAAATGGTTTGAATTAACCAAACCGCTGTCCTCTATTCTAATATAAAAAAAAATAGATTGGAATGCGTGATTGAAACGTGGATTGCAATTTTGTAGTACAAATTGTATTTAAACGCAGAATATTTGTAAAAAGGTAATTTCTTTTAAATTGGAACTATGCAGAGGAACAACAATTTTCAAAATGAAACTCCAACAACTTTAGATAATTGGATGAATAATTACAAAATGTATAATTACAATTTCGTATGCTTCTATACAAAATTTCCCTTTAATTAAACGATTTTATACTTTTTTTTTTAATTTGAATTTCTGAGAAATAATACAAATAAGAGATTTGTATGAAATTATCTGATAACCTGTCATTCGCTTTTGTTTTAGGATTTTTCGAGATGGACGGCGCGCCGCGGCATGCTGATTCTTAACACGATATGCAATCTCGAGTTTCAGTTCGCAGAAAAAATGGCAATACGAACGGTTCTACTTGCTACGGTACCCATCCTCCTACCCAAAAAAGAACATTCACTGCTTGTACCTCTTCGGGGCAAGGTAATTAGGCTGACCTACTATCAAGCTAGTAAATTGATCCTAACCATCTCGAGACCAATCTCCCGTCCTAACCATGTATCTAATGTTCCCACACATTTAACGCCTCTAATCCGCAATTTCGGTGCCGATTATAATTAACATTTGAATCATGTATAAAGTTCGAAAATATTATTTCAATTACGTGATTTACGTTAGAGATTTCACGTTTTTAAATTCGAAATCGGTGAAGACCGAGTAAAAAAATGAATTATGAATTTGATCTTAATCTTAATACTTTGCATTCAGATGTCGAAACTATTGTTTTATACTATATATTATTATTAACAATTGTTTCTATTGTTAATGTCCGGAAAGGCGCCAGTTGCAAAGGGTTAACGTTTAAAGTTAATCTTTCCCTGATACACTGATCTTACGATTTATACGAAATATGTATATTTTGTGGTTCACTAAGTATTTGACTATCGCATAAAAAAAAAGATTTGCGAGTATCGAGTAAAAATTTGTTAAACCGTTTTAGCATTTACGTAATAAATCAACATAGTATTTATACATGTATCGTACTGTAATACAGTGCTATATGTACGTATACCCAAATTAAAAATTGAATTATACCAATTGTAGCAAGCGTTCGTTCCATATATCACAATCCGCTAATTATTCCTCGTGTACTTAATTTTTTGGGATAGTGACGTGAGGAATTAAGCAAAAATCGTGGTCGACAATAACGAATAATTTATTTTGATAAGACTATATACTAAGAAAACTGAATGTATTTTCACGATACGCTCTAGGCCTGTACTGAGTAAAAATTGCGAAAGGGCTCTTTTCCCTTATTACATTTTTTAAATCTAACCCCCTCATTTCGAAAGCGAAAAGGAAGGGGAGATTCTTCGAACGTCCTTTTTCACTTTCGGAGATGAAGGGAAAGTTTGGAGTTAAGATGTATGTTTAATTTGTCCTGTCTCTTCGCTTCGAGGGTTAAGTGCGTCCTTCAGCCCTGCACTATGGAGTACCACGCGATTACGGTGATTGCCAAAATTTCATTACGATAAGTGGTTGCACTCTCTCGTCGTTAGAAATTTTCTAGTTTCTGGCTTTGTCGACAGTTTTCTTTATAACTACATAAAGGCTCGGCTGGGGTGAGGAAGGGAAGAGTTAAAACACTGATAAATGATACTTGCTTTCTGGGGTCTTGCCTAAACATTCGAATGATCCATGGTGTTGAGGGTGTCCTCGAAGCTAATACGAACGGTCTAAGAAGACATTCCTGTACCTCGCGAACCTTCGGATTGCGAATCAATGAAAATGCGTACAAGATATTTAGCCATCCAGTTATTTCTATTTCCACAACTTCTTACATTACTTTCTTTCTACGAATAATATTTTTGCCCAACTCGAATATTATTATGTTAGAAGCTTTGAATTGAATTTGATTGATTGAAACTTCTAAATGATTATTTACAATTATTTCACATTTATATTGAAAAATATAGCTATAAAACTCGACAGCGAAGAAAACTAAATGTAATGTAGAAAATATCACAAATAATGTACGTTTTTTTCTGTATTGAATATAATAATATTGAGAATTGTTTGTGAAATTTTCGAAACAAACAAACATAAAGTTCATACAGTGTTACTGCCTTTAAATCATCTTCGATGTATCATTTATAATATTTTCGTATTATTATCTTATCCTACGCTAGAAGTATTTTCATCCCAAGCTAAACAACCCTGCATACGCCAACACGTAACAAATGAATCTCGAATCTCACCGATAGCCAGGCGAAAATCATGTTCGATGTGGTAATTTTAGACTGTCATTTGTACGTAATGAATTTAACGGAGGCCGAGTATGCGGATATAATTTCTGTATTGTAGTTTCCGCTTAATTGCAGTAATTCTATCAAAGTAGCGTTTGCAATTTGGTATGTTTAACAATTACGTTCGTATACGACGGTCTCCCACGTAATTATAAACCTGACGGATGTGTGTGTACACGCGTTGCGATCCGTTCGTCGTATATTCACGACTGTCACTACATTAACGTCAGAAATTCCGCTCCGATACACGTAGCCTCGTTTACCCTCGGAATTCTAGTCGTACTGGGAAGTAGCTGCGTTTTTAATAACTTTGTTGGCACATATATCTATAAAAGCACAAATAGATACTTTAATAGCCCCATTATGTTATAAATAATTATAGACAATAAAAAAACGAATAAAATGTACAAGTAGTTAAAAAACAAATAAACATATGAAATAAATTAAATTCGAGTATTTCGGCAAGCGTACGTGCGCAGTTGGTCAGTGCCAATGATGCGCATGTGCGAGCGATTATCCGAAAGACTACAAATAGAGCTGCAGGAGCACCTGCAGAGGCAGAGAGGTCTCTGTCTTGCCTGATAGAGGTCGACGGGGTTAAAGATCAAGTTCGGGCTTTAACCTACTCCCCGTTTGGGGATTCAGCGTGTAGACACCAGAGACCGCTTGGGCGCCGAGGTTTAACCGAATACATTGTACTTATCACTAGCTGTAGTTTCGTTTAATAAATTGTTATATTGTTATTATACAGAGAAGGATTTAGTCCTGAAAATTTCAATTCTTAGTTGCATGTACAAACCCATCCCCTTTTCTTTTGTCTATACGAGTCGTTCTGGTGACACGTTGCAGTGTGTAATCTTGAAACGCTTAAAAGAGTTTCTTTTTGTAATGTTAAACGATGATTGATGTGATTTGCATTAAATATGTAATTTGTTAGTAATTCGGTAGTAAAACGAATAAAAAAATTAATATAAAATTTTATTTAGAAAAATTTGGTTGATAAATATTTTTCTGATTTCAGATCGAAGGAGAGGATACGATTACTTTTTGAAGGCATTTCTTTCCAAGAGGTGGACTTAAGGTAAGCTTTTAAGGAACTCACTGCTTACCGTATTCCTAATATTTATTATCTCTGGATTTATTTATATCTTTTTTATTTCAATGCAATTATTGAAAATTTAAAAAAGAAATACTGCTTAATAATAACTGCAATAATACTGTTTAGTTTGAATTAGATTTATAATTTCTATTTATAATATGTGCCTTTGGATTATGTATAAAATAATTAATATTATTTAGATTATGTATATAAGATAATTAATATTATTTCGAATATGTATAAAATAATTATGTGTAAAATAATTATTTACGCTATTATCGGTCGTAATAATTTCAATGAACGTGTATTTGCTGAATTTATCTTCATATTTTATATGGAAGCATCAAGTTATTTACATGTAATTTACTATTATATCTTCAATAAATGGCTTTCGTAATTTAATCGAAATTGAGAATATTCGCACTGGTAAATTCAGCGGAAATTGAATTTGAAATTTCAGAAATGTGCAGCTTTTTCCAGTTGAGTAATCGAATAACAAGCTTCAAATTTAATTACATGTTATTTGAATTTATGTAATTATAATTTTATATACAGCTATTAATTATTTCTTTTAATATTGGGAAGCACATATTCAATAATTAAAATAACTCCACTTAGCAGTAATATAGAATTTAAATAAATTATTTGATCTTCTAAGAAATTTGGAGTTTTCACAACTCGAGATATCCAAACTCCTTATTATACTTCGATCAAACAACATACTTCTTATCTACAATAAATTCATCTATCAAAGAAATTACACATTTTTATTTCTAAAAAACAACTCACTTGTAAACAACCAACGAACGGAAAAGGAAGATAGCAATTCGAAAAATTACGTCATCAAAAATTTCAAAAATTCGATCACGTCATCAAAAATTCGATGTTCTATATCTATCTAGGTTGAACTAGGAATAGGAAAAAAAAAAATTTCCCTTAAAAAACACTGTCAACCATCAAGCACACTGTATCTTTCACGTTTCTGGCTGTTCGGTTCATTCCATTGAATTATCTATTCTACGAACGGGCAGTTTGTTACGTCGGCAACTGAGACCTACGCTTTTCCAAACGAAATGTAACCGTAGTAATAATATCCCGGACAAAAAGTATGCTAGCATTTTTCTGTCATCCACACGACTGCTCGCCAATACGTTAGAAATCGTGTTGGTTCGGAAATCGGGTCGGAACCGCACCTATTATGTGGCCACCGATCATAGTCTGAGCTCGAAAATTCATGGACGCATAGATGACTTGGAAAATTTTCTCTGGAGGTTCGTGTCACAAATGCGATAGATATACCTATCTAGCCTTATCCGGAAGACATTCATCTGCACGCTCGTGTATTCCGGATAGAAATTGATTTCGATCTATTTTCAAGCGAAATTCAAGTTTGGAACTAAAAAGGATCGAAGTAATAAGGAATAAGAGTAATTTTCAATATCATAAAATTTGTTGGTAAAATTAGTCACTGTTCAAAAGAGGTAACACTTCTACTCATCATCTTTTCCGTTGATATCTGATTAAGCGATCCCCAATCTTTATTATTCTACTGTTTAGTTATTCTATTGTTAGTTATTCTATGTTTCCTTTTCTTAATCATTTAAAAATAATTTACTTTGTGACGATTTCGACTAGTATATAAAGGGGAAATAATAAGGGGGCCGAAGGAGGTATTAATCAAGCGAACACGAATGACTATAATAACTGTTTTAATCACTAACTGGCCTCACGCAGTGGTACAAAAGGAAATAAATATAATAGAGAATCGATACAATTTTCACGGGCACGCTAACCCGGAATAGAAAAGTCGTTCTTGGCGCTACGTGGGGGAATCGCGAATTCGTTTGATACAAATACGTAACGGGTGGGGGGATTGATGGGACTAGCCGAGTACGACCTCGAAGTTGTGGGGAAATCAACGGAAACTAAACATGCGTACGCAATCTCTATTATGGGCGTCAGTTACAACTTGGTGTAGCGTCCTAACAAATCACGCGAATTCGAAAAGACCGGACACCTGAAACTTTGACTGATTCTGAATTTCAAAATGTGGTTAGCAAAAAGGGAAGGGAGTGGGGCACGTAACAAGAATCTTGGGTCACAGGAAACTGAACGCTACGGCTTCTGGAATTATATTACCTCGATGCGTAACAGGCTCGAAAAATTTGCGGGACCAACGAATATTATGGAAAAATACCGGCGAACGATTCGAGATACACCACTATGCACGCGCATGAGGACAGAGGCGTTTTCGTACGCGGCGGTCGTTATGTCCAAAGAGTAGGCACACGTGACTGCCATTACCGTTAATAAATAATATAGCAGTATACAATCTCAAAAACTTACTCTTTTTCAGATCTGGTTGATTTCTGGTTGTTGCGGTGCTCTTGCGCTTTCTGTTCAATACTCGTCTAATCTTTCTAGAAATTTTTGCCTCTCATTGCTCACGTTGCCGCTTGCTAAGTGACAGAGGTCGTGATCTTGCGGTTCCGTCAATCCTATTGGGGAATTCTTGGTGGGGTGGGCTGTGCGTTTCGGCATTGGTCAAGACATCGATCGGTGTATCTTGGCAACGTTTCTTTCCGGGGGCAATTGGTGGCACTCGGGTCCTTTTAATTGTTCTGTGAGCGCACTTTTGGCGCTCCCGTTTCGTGGCCCAGCAACAGGACTGCTAGTTTGTTCTCTCTTTTCTATGGGCTAGAAGGGTACTAACTATCCACCCGCACTCTATAGAATGCTTCTGATCGTTATCTGAGTCAAGAGAGTGGCGTTTGGGATCACTACAGGGTCTCTTTGGGTCGTCGCTCGTTCAGGGCTATGGTTACTCTCTTCTTTGATCGGTATTTCGCCGGATGGGACTGCTACGAAGTCGCATGGTTTGCATTCCAAGTCGCTATTGCTCCATCCCTGTTCACTGTCGAGTCCCATTCCGCTGCCTTGACAAGCAACCTTCACAGAGGGCCCTCTTCCATCTTCATCAGGTTATCGATGTGGTCTCTTCAGGGCGTCTTTTCGAGCCATCTCACACATACTAAGATAGGGAAAGGGGACTTTACAGGTGCTCCTACTTATACAATTCTATAGCTTAACCTATCGTGTATACATTAGATCCCCTCCGCGTGCGGGTGGTGATCGTAGAGCCTGAGTAGAGGACGGCTTAGGAAGAAGTAGCAGTACAGTTGAATAGAATACGAAGTAAGGCTTTGTAACGTTATCACGTTATAGCTTTAATAATATATGGATATTTTGGAAGTTCCAATCTTGGAACTTTAGACGCAATTTTGTTACTTTTGATTCTCGTGTTATTCTCAAAAAGCAATCACCTTGCACACAATCATCGTTTGTTAACTAGTGATAATGGCGACGTCGAACCACACTGGTATTCGCCAATGGTTGTTGATACTGTCGTTGTCGTTGCTGTTCCGGCGGTCCTGATTTAGAGCCACCTAAAATTAATTGCGTCTGCTGGAGAACAACCGTAAGAGAGAAGTCCCGGCGCAGGTAAAATTCGGCTGGTATTATTCTTTGTCTCTTTGTCTCTTTCATGGCTAGCGATAATGTGCACGAATTGTCTTAATAAATTTATTTTCCAGTGGTTTTCTTGAATTTGGTAACGCGTAAGCTTCACAATTCTCGAATGATTACGTTCGTTTACAAGTATGAGGAAAGTTTACCAAACGGTTATATACGGTTATATTATCATTTTGGAGCAAGTAGAATAGGCACGGCATTTTAGAGAAGGAAAATAATGACAGTGTAGTACAATATAAAGTGGTGCTGTTTTATTTTGTAATTAATCGCGAATTAATGGAAGGGAAAGGATTCTTTCTGAAGTACTTATTAACGCTAGTATGTTATTTTAAATAGAGAACATTTTGGAGGAAGTGTTTAATGTCCTTGGCTCACTTTCCGGGAATCTTCCTTGTAATAAAGTCTCATTGCAATATATGTGTAAGTCGGAAGAAAGTAGAGTTGAAAGTTAGAATTTCGAACACTTTCTCATCGAATCTGTACAATTTCGCTTCGTTATATCCTCTTTATACGCCGTATGAAAAAATGTACTCTATTCATTAATAAGATTCATTAATGTCTTATTAAAAGTTTTAAGACCTTAAAAGATTTAATTATCATAAAATTAAATATAGTTAGGCATCGTAGCATTTTGAATAAATGATACGATGTTACAATAGTGAAAGGACAGATGGAAAAAATAAAAATAGCTAGTCACTTCTGAAATACTGTTTTGTAAGTAATGGAAAAATGATTATTTGATAACATTATCAAGCAAAATGTAAAGGATATATCTAAAACATAACAATTATGCGTACATAATTAACGATTTATAGCTCCAGTTATATTCTTTCATTCTTATGTTGTAACTTACGTTATCGTTAAAACGAGCTGACAATATTTTTTTCTTTCGGCAATGAATGGCACATAAATTGTGATGCATCTGTATAGAAACGTGGTTGATCAATGACTGTTCGATTAACGGTTTTCACAAAGGATGTACTTCATTTCGAATTCGAGATTCAACTGGCCGTCCTCATTTTATGTATACTAAAAGACTGATGGAAATAACATCCATGATGGAAATAACGATAACTGAAAGATGGACAAACTCTTTAATCTCCGGCTCTCCCGATAATCTTTCTCTACCAGCGTAATTACTTAACCTGTGCTGGGATAATAGGGTTATCTCGTGGTTATCATCGGTCAGCCTTTTAAATCGATCGAATTACCGACTTTCAAAGATTGCCAAGATCGCCGCGAATGCACCAGAAGCATCGAATTCGGTACACCATCCCCCTGCGAAGGATATTGAAAACTGTAACTTAGCCTGCCTGAAAAAGACTCGGAAAATGTACGCGTCGAGCAAAGCGGGTTGTAGTAGTAGAAGTAGGCGACAGCGGCTGGAGCTTTACGCAGTCGTCAGGTATAGAGTCAGTCTTTTCGGATTGGCGCACGACTGAGTAGGCTCTAGAATTGCAGGGCACTCTGCGCGCTATCAACCTGGATGCTGGAAGGTAGCCGGGTCACCATGCAGAAATCCAGGCTGTGGACGTAGGTAGCTGGGTGACAAAATCAGATGTGTCCACAGGAGTCTCTGAGACCGGGATGAGGAAATCTCCCGGCAAACGAAGAGGCTCATCATGGACGAGTTCTGTCGATGATGCCTTTCGTCCTTTTATGCCACGCGAAGACCAAATAGCACCAACGGCATATCAGCGCTACCTTGAGTATTCGATGGAGGCACTCTGTCATGCCGTTGGGGCTCGGATGATATGCGGCGTTCAGGGATTGGCGAAACGTTACGAGTCTCCCAAGCTCGCGGAAAAGGTGAGCATTGAATTGACGATCTTGATCTATGGTAATTCGATGCGGAACGCCAATTCGAGCGATTCATCCGAGGAGTAGGGCCTTGACGTATCAGCGGTAATGTTCGCCATTGAAACGACCTCTAATCAACGCGTGTATCTGTCCGTGGCAGTAAGATAATATCTGAAATACGCATGGGACCTATGATATCAATGTGGACATGGGTGAATCGCGTTGTAGGCAGAGAGACATCGCCAAGCAATGCGCGTGCACGTCGGGCGATTTTTGAATGCTGGCAAGCGCGGATCCATATGCGACAGTCCCTGCATATAAGTGCACACATAAAACGTTGAGTGATGAGCTTGGCCGTGGCATTCGCTTATGGATGACTGCAAGTTGGACGTTCTGGAGTCGCAATGTCGAATCATTGCAGCTCAGCGTTTGTAGCTCATTGTGTTCACGTTGAGAGGCAGCGAGAGTCAGGAAATCAAAAGAGGCGGCTACGGCGTTAGTTCTTGAAAGCAACAACGTTTCGCAACAAAGCAAAAAAAGATTGCCAACAACAACATTGTTCTGGCCTCTGATATGTTGAATATCGGTGACAATCGGCCGACATCAAGTCATTCATTGTAGAATTAAACATAATAACAACCCAGTACCACTTAAAAAATATCGGATAAACAATTCAAATTTATGTCAAGACAATTCCAAACCACCACAAAATCATACAATTACTGACAAACAAAAATGCAGAATTTCACACATATGGGAACGAAATCGAACAAAAAAGGATGTTTGTAATGCGAGGATTACCAAGTACATTTTCACCAGAAGATGTAAAAATTGACCTGGAGCAGAACCTCAATACAACCGTTACGGTACATTAAGTGATGGAAACGAGTGAAGAAGACATATAATGTTGGGTCAACTGCGCTCCCTAAACACAATCCTACATCACAAATGTATTTTCGAAAAATACACAGTGAGAATCATGGTAACTCAGTGCTACGACCGTCCTTCACAGGAGGAGGAGTTGCCAGGGGAAGGGAAGGGCGGGGGAGGGGGGGGGGGGGGGGGGGGTGTTTGGATGTAATCATCCTAAGCAAGGAACACAACACCTTCCAATCCCCATCTCAATTCCAAATACCACAATGGAAACAATGGCCATCAAAATCAGACTACACAAACACCATATCACACTCATCGGAATCTACAACTCACATGAAACGAACTCACAACACAAGTTACCACCACATTACTACGAAACGGTCTCACAGTAATAGTAGGGAACTTCAATGCAAGAGACAGACTCGGACGCCATCAGTCCCAAAATCACAACGGGGGGGCTTGTACGACCTATACACAAAACCCATTTTTACCCGCCTAAATACACGCCCTATTTGACCCAACATACTCATCATCTACCACAAACTGCATATCCAGTATCATTGATTTTCTAATCACCAACAAAAACCTAGTCTACAACCTGCACACCATCACAGTCGGTTTCTCGGATCACCTTCCAATCATTTTTAATCTCCTAAACACCCCCACTAACACCCTGATACAATATACCAGAACTTCACACAGCAAACTGGATAAAATTCAGAACAATAATCAATAACCTTTTTCCAAATGCAAAACCTATCATTAACTCCATAGAAGACATTGACCCCGAAATAGATATCCTTAACAAAATCATTACACAAGCTGTGACACAAACAATGCTACAGAAGCATCGTATATAAGCACAAAGGCACAAAGAGCCGGTTCTCAAAAACATTTACAACTCACTCACCAAACATGTACAGTACCAATCACAAAGCAAAGCTGAAACGCTAGGAACCTATTACGCAAAAATCCACCAAACAGCACGCAATAATAGCAAGCAACCAATCTAAAAGCCATTCACACACTCAATCCGTTCTCCACGTATCGAATCAGACCAATATCACCCACAGAATAAAACAACCGAATAACAATAAAGCACCTAGACACGATATCATCCACAATATCCGCCTCACAAATCTACCTTGAAAAGCAATAGTCAGACTGACCTACATAATTAACACTATCCTTGTATATAACTACTTCTCAAATTCACGGAAACACGCCATAAGAATCTCTATATAAACCCTATCTCTAATAAAAACCCTAATCTCCCCTCAAACTACCGACCTATCAATCTTTTCCCGTCCCTTTCTAAGGCAATTGAAGAAATCATTCTATCTCGATTCACTGCACTTCTTGAAAAACATAATATCATATCCGCCACCTAGTACAGATTCAGACATAATCACTCGGCCACTCACCAACTACTAAGAGTCACAAATGATATTAAAAATCAAATGATCCTAAAAACTCAACTGCCATTATATTACTGGACACTGAAAAAGCCTTCGACTCAATCTAAGTCATATCAACTGACAGAGAACATATTTAAACCCTTAACCAAGCTAATCCATTCCTTCCTCACAGGCTGAATCATTGCCGTAAAGGTCGGCCACGAATACGCTAAAGCTCACAGCATAGAGGCATAGATTCCACAAGGGTTAGTGCTCCCCCCAATCCTGTTTAATATGTACATCGTCCACGTCTTCCACAATATACCAAAACGGACAAACATTGCAGTATTTGCGGACGACATTGGCCTCTACTCCTACCTCCATCTTCCCATAAAGCGCTAGCCAGGTGCCAAAATGTTGCGAACCTAATAATAAACAGACTACACAAATTAGAAACTAACACAGGAAAAACCGAAGTAATGCTTGTAATCGACAAGAGAAAGACACCAACTCACATCAAACTTCAAAACGCCACAATAAAATTCCAAAAATCAATCAAATATCTAGGAATACACATGGATAGCAAATTAACGTGGAAATACCATCTAACAGCAGCAAACAAAAAAGCAATCTTAACCCTCGCCCGATACTATAATTTCCTCAAATCATCAGTCCTCCCTACTAAACTTAAAATCATTCTATACATAGCATTCATACGATCAAAGATAACATAGGCCTCTAGGGTATGGCAAACAGCAGCACAATTACACACTAAAAAACTACAAATCACACAAAACGCATGCCTCAAGATCACAGCATACGCACCCAGAAGAACCAAAACCAATGAACTCCACTGTTTCCTCAATATATCGACAATAGACAGTTATGTAAAGAATGCAAGCCATAAACTAAGCAATAAACTAAAGAATCATTGAAATCCAACATTAAAAAACATAAAAACATGCGCCAAACCTATTTAGGGGCTCAGAAACCACCAGAACTAAAACACATCATAACAGTAAATATAATACAAATGTTAGTCTATTACTTGATAGTACAAAAACTGTAAAATACATAGTACATAGCCTGTAAATAAAAAAAATTAACAGCACTAATGTAGGATAAACCCACATTCACATCATTAACATTTCCACTTAATAAAATTAAAAAATCGACAAGAAACTACTTTTTTGCATGTTGTGCTAAATAAGAAATGAAAAGACTGAACCATTATTATAAGCGGTAGGTATCTCCGGATAGGAAGTGCGACATTAGTATGTAAGTAACATTTTAACAATGAAAAATTGTATACATTGTAAACAGTTAAGAAAATAAATAGAGAAAATGTCAAATATCAAATGTCAAATGATCAAAGCCTTGAAACACGCAACAATAATATCCAAATCCAAAACAAATAAAAGTAATTGTAATAAGTGTAAATTTTATTGGACACATTATTGCTTTACATTATTGCTTCTCTTCAATTCAAATTCAAAATTGACTTTGACTCGCGCTCGGTACATCCCTTTATACATTCACTTATCGAATATTCTCGATACTTTTCCCGGATTTCCATGCATTCCCTTGTTTCCCCAGGCTTTCACATATACGCACACATGTACTTTTTTGTATAAATTTTGGAATATTTTCGAACATTCAATATTCCAGAATATTCGTAATTGTACCTTCTTCTTTACACACATACGCAGTCGTAATAAAGTCATTCACATCCTACAATACGTACATTTAATTTTTCCTTTTATGAAGTAAATATAAAGTAAAATTAATATTAACTGTATTATACATATAATCATTATATATATATATATATATATATATATATATATATATATATATATATATATATATATATATATATATATATATATATATATATATATATATAACAGATATACAATAAAAGTCGTTCTAATCAACATTTTAAATAAAAAAATGTTCACAAATGTTCACAATTGTTGAATACAAATGTTCACAATTTTTCAACTTTTTATCTTACCGCTATGCATTTTTGTTTTGATACTTTATAAACAACGCACCTTTATATTATTTATAACAGAAAAACACTCTGAATATCAATATATGTATGCTGATGTCAAATGAAACATATGGAACCCGCAATTCCGAAGTTCACCGATACGCATCGGACAAGGTCTATTGCTTCTCATCAACGACTCATTCCGATCATCACCAACCAGGAGGGTGAACCCGGTGACCACGGTCACCACCCCCTGAACTCAACCGACTCACCTGATAAATATCCTTTCCTTTTCCATATTATCATCTACGAAACAAAAAATAAAATTACGTATACTTTCATTGTGCAATCTTTTAATTGACTTATACCTCAGCTACTCGATCTACATCGATACAAATCAAAGAAAAGAAAGTCAATAAAAGTATATAAAACCATTTTTATACATGTAATAATATTAAGCTCCGTTTCAACTTCCTTTAGGCGTTTCTTGATGTAGAAATTAAAAAAAAAAGAGATAAATAAATAATAAATATAATTAAACTTACTAAAAAATTGAATATTTTACATAAGCGTACACCCTTGCATTCAAAGCACATCTATGTACAGCATACATTAATGCATAATTTATTATAAAAACAAAACTGTATAGATATAAAAAAAGATAATAGCAGTTAAAAAGAAAATTTATAAATGTAAAATAGTTAATAATTCTCTATTTTTACTGTTAATATTTTTATATGCTTTATTATCTTCCGCTAACGTATAATATATACGCATGCGGAAATACAATTTGATTAAAAAAGTTATTAGGAAATTTGGGCATGGTGGTTCAAAGTTTATTTGTTGCGGCAAATTAAATAAATAACTACCAATATTTTTGTGAAAACATTTGTTCTCAAAATTTGCCTCTTAAGAAAGGAACAAAAAAAAAGAGCAAGTGATGTAGAAGTTCAGATGGCATTACGAACTGAGCTTCAATGACAAGCATATGCATTAAATTCTTTGCAGCCCAAAATCGTGACAGTTGCGCAACTGTATACTATATACTGTGACAATGGTCTGTGGCGCGACATTTATGACGCCAACATTCGTAACACCTACGGCGTCCGCCGTTGCTACAAGCACACCATCCGCCAGGGACCGCACCCCCACCCCTCCGACGATGCTGATCCAGCCGATGTTTCTCCCGCCTGGGCCTGCCGTAAAGAAGCGAATACATAGACGCCTATCCCCTCAGGGAAATAGAAAATGCACCCAGATCTCCGGGGTGTTCGTTGTGGTGTGATCTTGCGCGTATTTTTTAACATAGCCCAACCTATCAGAGATAAAAATTACAAAAGTTATCTAAAATAGCCCCTACAACTAGTAGTTACAACTAAGAAAAACATTCAAAAAATTACTCAGAATAGCATATTTAAGGTCACTTTAAAATAGCCCATTTATGTAAATTTAAAACATCCCAAAATCGCTTAAAACAACAACTAAACCTAAACAAAAAGTTCAAAAGTCTCCTGAAATAGCCCAAATACAACTAAGATTAAAATTCTTAGAATGACCTAAAATAGTTCAAACAAGCCCCTTCAAAATATTTCAAAAATCATAAAAAATAGCTCAACTAAAAGTAAAAAAAGATCTCAAAGTGTAGCTCAAATAAAACTGTAAAAAATTTCCAAAAATCTGCGAAAATAGCCCAACTGAAACTAAAATAATCTCCAAGTATCTTCGAAAATAGATCAACTATAATGAAATAAAAGATATCCAAACGTCTGTGAAAGTAGCCAAACTGAAACTGAAAAAAAATCTTTTAGTATCTCCGAAAATAGTTCAATTGAAATTAAAAAAAGAACTCCAAAATTCTCAAAAATTAGCCCAACTAAAACTAAAAAAACAGTTCCTAAAATTCCCGAAAAGAGCCTAACTATAGCTAAAAAAGAAATCCAAATATCGTCAAAAATCCTCCAACCAAAACTAAGAAAAAAACTCCAAAAATATCTGAATATAGTTTAAAGCGATAAAGTGAAGTAAATATTCTAACTTACTTAAGTGATAGGGTGTTCTTAGAAATCATCAATATTAAAGTCAGGATTGATCAGCATCTACTGAGAATGTTGGTGTCGCCAGGTCATCGTCCTGCTCGGTCTAGTACGGTAGTCATACGAGTCGTTGCATACTCCAATTGAACACGTTTGTAACTGCTTTCATTGTTACAACTTGGACAATACCGTCGGAATCGGGATAGATGTTGAGTGCCCTGCATAGAGGCTACATGATCTCCTGACGAGCACGATGGTGTTCTCTTTGATGCGTTGACATATCCCTTGGTCCACTTCGAGATAACTACGAAATTATTTTAACTTGGAAATCTCGTTTATGTAGAGTCGTATGGGAGTCGCCAATGAGGAAATGGCGGAGAATCGGGATGACATTGGTTATTTGGATCAGATGAAGGAATGGGAATTGAGGATTTATTTCAATTGTACGGGTGTTGAAATTCTCAAGTGTCAATAGCTCAGTGTCTGCGACTCGTAGTAAAAAGTCCTACAAGCTATGGAAATATGATACGCGTCATAGAGTGAAACTACGATGGCGTTAATACGCTCCCTCCGATGACCCATCTGATTCTTGACGTCTGCAGAAACAAGTTGGGTTCATTCAGAAATTTTTTTTTATTTTTGGTTGCGCTATTTTACCTGATTTTTGGGACACTGTGGCTGTAATTGGGCTACTGTTAAGCCTTTCGTCTTTTCCACAATAACCGGGCCATGGAAATTCACCGCAATAGCTTAAATTGAGTAGGAAAAAGATTAGGTGGTATCTCGGAAAAGGATCGAAAAGATCGTGGAGTAGTCAACTGGTGGATCAAGGAAAAAGAAGCAGAAGAACATGCATCAAACAAAATAGAAAGGAGAAGCTATCTAAATAAATCATTAAACGATTTGATGCCTGCTGATTCCCTGCCCTGAATTCGCATTCTTGATACATATCATCTTGGAATAACTGCCGAGCAAGCTGCGAGCCATTGTGCCACGCCCCCTTTCCCTGCAACGAGGCCACAACCACTTAGCTTATCCGAATCACAGTATACAGTAGCGAAACCTTCTGTCGGCAACTTTGATGTCGGTGTTCCAAAAAATTGAGTGCGCATGTGCGTTATAAAAATCCAGTTCGCAGAGCCATCTGGATTTCAATCTCACTTTCATTTTTTTACTCTATATCTGCCCAACTTATTTTTACGTTTAGTTAATCAAAATTTAATAAAAATAATAAATGTATTATTTCTAATACACTGAAAAATAAGGAAAGAAAGCAAAAGTAAAAAAATATAAAATACACATGTTGTTATACTATGACTATAAAAATGTAAGAACACAAATATTATACAAGGTAAGCGAGAGAAAATATAATGAAAAATACAAAAAATATATTATGCACTGTATATTTCATTTCAAAATTTATTTTAAAATTATTTTATATATATTTAATACCTTTATATACAAATATATCAGTAACAAACATATAATATCTTAAAATTAAAGGCTTCATTAATGAAAAAAACGAAGATATATTTTTAATAAAAATATACTTTTTATTGCAACCTATTTTTTATTTCTTCCAACTCCTTTCTTGTTTCATATCTCAGCTACCCAATGTAAATAACTACAAATTGAAGGTAATGCCATTGATTTTTATAATTCCTTGTAAGTTCCTGGGCTTGAAAAAAATAATGACAAGGCAAATTTTTTAAACTGTGAATCATATCTTCTGCCAGGTTTGTTTTTACATTGTGCGTCTATTTGTGCTGTTAATAATCTCTTAAAATCTTCTGGATAATAACTTACGACTTAACTTCCTCAAATTGTTATATTCATCTTGTCTACTCGTGGTGACTGGTTTTCCCCTCTTTTCCTTCACACGCAATCGTCGTATTTGTTCATGCAATGCTTTATTTTGCGCTGTTAATTTTTTAACTTGTTCGTATAATTTTTTTATTCTGAGACTATCATCTAACAATTTCTTTGTAGGAGTCATCACCAGACTCATTTCAGGCTCCTCAGCCTCTCATATTCAAATCTGTCAGATTCATAAAAAGGATTTTTAAATATATGATATACAATTATGTAATTATAAATTAGCTGACACAAAATGAACAACAAAATAATATGAAATAAAATAAAATAAAATACAGTAAAGGTATAAACTTATGGTTTCATTACTTCTATCTCAAAATTACTGGTAGCAGAATGGCAGCTTAGCAGAATTATTTTAGTGGTTTCTGCATTGCTGAAAACAATTTAGGTATAATTTATAAATTTAATAATTAAAAATATAAAAATTCATTATTCCATTAATATATATTACCTACTCTCTTCTGCAACTTTTACAGCCTCTTCCACACATATACTACTACAACAACAACAAATTCTATTATATATATAATCTATTAATATATCTCTCTCACTCGTCTTCAACTTTTACAGCATCTTCTGTACATGTCTTTTTGTCTGCTACGAAAAAGAGAGAAAGAAACACTAAAGAGCAAGTGAGGCAGAAGTTCAGATGGCTCTACGATTCGGAATTTATTAACGCGCATACGCATTAAATTTTGTGCAGCACAAAATCGTGCCAATTGCACTACTGTATACTGTGATTCGTCTGCGACTCCGGTTCCGACTAGATTTCTCATCTGGGACTCCATCGGAGTACTCGCGATTCCATATTTAGGTTCATGCCTTAGGGCCATTTCATCACCTCATCGAGGTGTTTTCTGTATCTAGACTTAAGTTCATTTTCTATATCTAGTTCGTTAAGCTACCTAAACATAGTTAGGGAAAGGAAAGTGTGAACATAGGCTTCTATGTAGAATATATCTCTTATTATATCTTATATCCAGTTCTATTCATTTGTAAATCCTTGCGATTATCATACAGGTCTCGGGAATTCGTACACGTATTCATACTTTGATTTAGTATTGACACTTACAGTTCTGTATAGTTAGAGCGACAGCCACTTAACCGTGTGGATTAACAAGTGAAGGGTATTCAAAGTAACCGACTGACTCTCGTTCTGCTGGACTGACGCAGAAAGAGCGGACCATCGCTCATCCAACTTGAATTTAGCCAGACAACGCTTGTCTTGGATGTGCTGCTCCGTTCATTAGAAAACGCGACGTGCAGGGCGTAAGAACTTTTTGCGTCGTTTAGTGCGTGAATATGAGAGATCGTTGGTGTGCCCAGCCTACAATTCCGTTGCTGCTGCTGGGAGCTCTTCGACGCAGATCCACCGTTCCAGGCAACGCCAGTAGGACCTTGTTCCTCTGATGTTTTCGTAACGCAGACCCTACGACGCAGCTATTCCCGGAGGCGATCCCAGGCAACAGCGATATCTGGAAAAGAAATACTGATTCTACAAGGGCATGAAGACAGCGAAAGGTAAGTTTATTTTCACTTTATCAAGTCCGCGAGTGATTTTAGGGTTCGCAACCGATTGAAGGAAACACCGTGTACATCACAATCGAGAGACCGGTCCGCGATTCTGCTACGTGCTGTGCGCAGAGTACTACGAAAATTTTCTCGGGTGCCGGACGTGACACTATGCTTCGCATTATGCATATCTGTTTCCACGCATCAAATAAATGTGAATCCTACAGTCGCTTGCAACGGGATTCCGTTTCATAGTGTCTGCGCATCAAAGCAATAGAGATCTAATGTTCCATGCTATGCGATAACACATCTCATTTCAATGTTTCAGAATAAGCAAGCAGTAATCTTCTATGCATAGCCTTAAGTTTATATGCTTCTATATCTCAAATGAATGTGAATTCTACAGATCCATGCAACGGGATTGCGCTTCATATAGTCTACGTGTCAAAACAATAGAGTTCCAATGCTACATGTAATACGATGGCGTATATCGTTTCAACGTATCAAACTAAATAAGTTGTAATGTTATATACATCGCATTATGTTTTACAACTCTATTGCTCTGACACCTAGACACTGTGAAGCGTAGTCCCGTTACAAGATACTGTAGAATTTTGGAACGCAGAAAAAGATGTGCCATCGCATTGCAAGAAGAATTAAATCTCAATTTCTGTGATACGTATACGCAATGAAGACCCATTCCGTAAGGTACTCTGGAAGGTACTTCCGTTAGATACTTCCGCAAGGTACTGTGGAATTCACATCGTTTTGAAATGCAGAAGCATATAAGATTAATGCGTTGCATAGAACCTTGCAGCTTACTTACTTTGAAACGTTGAAATGAGATGCACTTTCGCATTGCATGGAGCATTGGAACTCTCTGACACGTAGACACTATGAAGTGCCATCCCGTTACAAGTAACTTTAGAATTCACATTCTTTTGAAGTGTAAAAGCAGGTAAGCAGAAAGCTGTACATATAAGATTACAGCTTACTTTCTTTCAAACGCTGAGATGAGATGCGCCATCGCATTAGATGGAGCAGTAGAAGTCTATTGCTCTCAATCGTAGACACTGTGAAGCGTCATCACGTTGCATGAAACTGTTGTGTTTACATTACTTTGTAGTGTAGACGCTGATGAGCCATTTTTCCTTTGGGCTTTGATGAATTCCAAAGTCTGAGATGGAAACGACTTAACAAGTACTTGATTAATAAATTTCTCTTTTGATATCGTTAACTGAGCTTCGCATCTAGCCAACAAGGAGATCTCCTCAACATTCCATCGAGCTTTCGTCGGAGGTTTGCTCAGTCTCGTGTCGTTCCAATCAGGGTAGCTTCTTCTGTGGTGAACACCACGGCCCGTCTTGCTGGTAAAGGAGCGATCACAACCAGTGTATTCGCAGACATACTAAAGAGAAGTGGAACCGGCTACGTTAGACTCAGAAGGGTGAGTATTATTCTTACTACACGAAGTTGCTGGAGTGGCGGGATCAGAGCATCCACCGCTAGGTATAGTCATAAGAGGTTTTGTTATTCGTTTAGGGCCAGCTTTAAGCACGAGGCGGAGGCAGCCCCCAAGCGCCAAAGGCGCCGCACGCTGTTTAGCCACGCATCCCTCCAGAGAGGGGGAGCCATGTTACCGACGAGAACTTATGGGAGGTACGACTACTCTAAACTTGCCCCGGGAGGAGGCTCGAGCGTATTACCCCGCCATTAATGGCATACACAAGAAATAAACTTACCCAACCTACCCCCCTAGCTAGCCAAAGCTTCTAGTCCGGGGCTAGAAAAAAGTATGGCACCACTGGTATCGTCATTTGGGCATGCTTATCCTACCCATCCGTTTAATTAAATCGTGGCTGCACATAGCGGCGCCCCATCGCCGCTTGTCGCTCTCTTTGAGGAAAGGACCTTTTTAGTCTTGACTCATAGCCGGCGTAAGGACTTTGATTTACGAACTGAATGGATAAATGTTAAAGTCAATATGTGAGATTCCAACTGTCCCATTCATGTTCGATAAAGGGGGAGGTCAGGGCTGCTATGGGGCAGAACCTGGAGTTAAAATTTGCATGGCAGGGACGCCCTCCCCCCGACCCGCATCAATCTGAATGCCTTAGGCCATCCACCTAGGGCACATTCCGGGGGGACCACTAGGAGGTTTGATGCGAGGCTAAGGTGTGAGAGGCTATGTTTTCGCATCATCCACCCTGTGACCTTATCACCGGGACCATCGCTATTCTTGGATACTAGGCGCCAACGGGCCGCCCGACACCTACGAACGCGTATGGTAGTTTACGGTGCACCCCCACCCATGGGAGGTACGACATGCAACTTGGGTAGAAAAAGCTATTTGAGTCGCATTACTACTCCGGTAACTATGCCCCTCTTAAGAGAGTCATAGTCACATTGCGTCAACACCTTTGGCGGCCATCGCAATGCTTTATTTTAATTAGACAGTCTGATTCCCTTAGTCCGTGCCAGTTCTGAGTTGAGTGTTGAATGGCGGCCGAAGAGGACGATAGCTACGGCGGACTACCGCTGAAGCCTCGCAGCGAAAAAGATCCGTGGGAGGCCAAGGATTCTGGGTTACGCATGTACGAAGCAGCGGCCCATTCAGCTCGCCCAGGCCCGGCACGTCAGCCAAACCCATTTTCCGACCAAGCCCGACACGCCCCGCTCCTCAGAGCCAATCCTTATTCCGAAGTTGCGGATTCAATTTGCCGACTTCCCGTATCTACATTAATCCAGAGGCTCTTCACCTTGGAAACCTGCTGCGGATATGGGTATGAACCGGTACGACACCTCCACGTAGCCCTCTCCTGGATTTTCAAGGTGGGCTTATTCCCGTTCGCTCACAGCTACTAAATCCTGGTTAGTTTCTTTTCCTCCGCTTAGTAATATGCTTAAATTCAGCGAGTAATCTCACCTAATCCGAGGTCGTCTTTACGTGACGCACGATACTCGAGAGATATCGACGAACGGAGACGGCAGACGAGGAAAAGAACTTCCGTCTATCTCCGATACAGTGATCCTTTAAATTATCGCTCGAGAAACCAGCAAGCAGAACTACACAACTCTTCGTTTATCTCGTCGAAACGTATTATGCACCGTGCCAATGCCTTTCGTGTGTCAGTATTCTTTTTTATATACGATTCGTAAAAAATATAAAAAAAAGTACGAGACTCTCGTTAGACGACCATGCTACAGGCGTTTCATTAACATCCGTCCTCTTTATCGTACCTGCGAACGATCAGCACCTTGACTCTCCCGCGGTTCCATCTTCTGCGCGTAGCACGCAGAGATCGAAACGGAGCGGTTCGTTTTCCCCTGATTTTATTACCCTGATCCTTCAGAACGAAGGACAGGTCGAGTTGGGGCGCCCACACGAATCTTTCTGCTGCGTGAAGGGGAAATAAAAAGGAACGCACGCGTGGAAAAGTGTACGATGTAAGCGTAGCACAAGCTGCGCTTCCGGGGACTGGATGACAGGCTTTTGGTCGCGCGGTCCTATCTCGACAACAAAGACATGGGGTGATCAACGCACTCGATAATCGCAGAAATAGGCAGTAGTACATTACAGCACCGAGGCGGCACCGAGACGACACCCCGTTGAAGAAAAACTTGAACCTCGCCAAAGAGGAGCCAATCTTCCCGTATCTGCTCTGAAAACTCTCCTTTATCGCGTGTGGTACCGATTCAAGTTTCGCCTCGGGAGATCTCCGAAGCGCGGACGCGCATCACAGGCCAGAAACGTTACGGCACGACGGACGCAACGACGGCCTAAGTGACGGTCCGCGCCAGAGATCTTTTCCCTCGCGGAACATGGTGTACACATGCGGAAAGAACAGAGAGAACGGGTTATTCTGATCGAACACCCTGGGACCGTACGAGGAGAACCTTGAACGGTCGGATGCGCATCATCGTCCCTCGCGTTACGACGATGTCGCTCTCTATTGTATATCTCTTCTTTCGATCGAGATTCACCCTCGGTCTTGCGGCATAAAAAAAATTCATTTTGAACAACGTCGAGCGCGCAGCATGTTCGTAGCGTGCGCTAAAGACAGGCGAATGCGATGCGTGTGGCAGGTATGCGAATTCGGAACGCGGAACAAAATTGGCGTTCGAAACACGAAGCGGCTCCAGTGGGCGGTCGACCGTTTAACGGACGACTCACGACGCCACGAAGAACTCACGCGAGTTTGTGATCGACACATCGTCGAGTTCCGTGAACACACGTTGCCAATCGCAGATTACCTCGGTACAGCAACATACGACTCGAACAAACGCCCAACGATCGTTCGTACGTCGCGTATCGCCCCTCTTCCTCCCTTTCGGTGCCGCTCAAACTCAGAAACGTTCGTAATTTAATTCGAGAATGAACGACGGCGGGTAGATTCGAGCACAGGAAAGAAAACAGATTCGACGAAACGTAACGCAAGCAGTATTTTGGTTATGCGAACGGCCTTCAGCTCGGCGTGGTCCAGGAATTGTATCCGTGGACCGCAATGTGCATTCGAAATGTCGATGTTCATGCGTCCTGCAGTTCACACGTTGACGCGCAATCAGCTGCGTTCTTTATCGACCCACGAGCCAAGTGATCCACCGTTTAGCGTAATCGTATATGTATATTTTATTGATCCTTATGTCTCTTGGTACTAAGTTCGAACAAGTCGATACCCAAACATCTCCGGTGAAAGAGACGCGGGCGTCGCCGAACCGTGGCGGCTTTCATCGCTCGACGGAGTTCTAGGCGACACGATATATCGGTCCTATGGATGAAACATACGCCGATGGTTGGCGCGTAAGGTCTCTCAAAGTTACAAAGTGCACGCGCGTCCAGGTATGAAGAGAAAATCTTTAAAAAATTACCAGCAGTCTCGAAGTGGTTTTTTTCCTCCCGACAACGCGAAGTGAGCATAAACGGTTCGAGAATTGACAACGAGGACAACGGGAAAGGCGGAATCGTCTCCTTTGGAACGAATGTGCACGTCGAACAAGACGCCCTCGTTCGGGTAAACAGAATTATCGATGGGTCTCAAAGCGGCCTATAGCTCTTCCCAACACGAAGCGAATATAAAATTATTCCATCCTGCAACGGCGAGTTTTTCTCAGACTCTCGACAACGAGGCTATGGGTGCACAGAACGAGTCCCCTCTGAGCTCAACGGGGACAATAACTGAGAGTGGAAAAACGACAAAGTACCAACGGCATATTGCTTTCTTAGATGGCAGCAAAAAAAAAGCAAGCCCGTCGAATTCGATGGGTCCACTTACATACCATAAACACCGATCGGCTAAATGGAAAAAAAAGTCGTTGGGACGTTCGCCGGCTGTACAAGCCTCGAGAAGCGGTCTATATATTCACTCGACGACACGAAGCGCGCATAAATGATTCGAAAGCTCGCAACAGCCGCTGGGTGTCTCAGATTCTCGACAACCGAAGCTTTCTCCATGAATCGTCCCCTCCGAACGAAACGGTACGATTGACTTGAACAGATTAAGGCGCGACCACACGCTCTCACGAAAACTCAAATGTTGATAATGACGACGCGCGCGTTCGGGTGAAAATTCATTGAGACACGCCGTACAGGTCTCGAGCGGTCTATGTTTTCCCGACGATGCGAAGCGAGCATAAATGTCTCGAAAAAGTTCGCAACGGGCGTTGGGTGTTTCAGACTCTCGACAACGAGGCTTGCGCTACGTATCGTCCCCTTCGAACGGAACAGTACAAATACGATCGCCAGATAGGAGAGAGCTGGACGACACGCGATCCTGCGAGAATTCAAGGGTCGCGTCGATGGTACGTTCTCTCGTTCGGGTAAAAATTCGTTGGGACTCGTCGTACCGGAGCCTCGAGCGGTCTATGCTTGTTCCCGTCAACGCGAAGCGAGCACGTATAATTCGATCTCGCAACGGCGGGTTTCAGACTTTCAACAACGAGGCTGCTGCGACGAATATTCCTCTCTGAACTTAACGGGTCGACTGAAGGAAGGTTATTTTGCTGCATACGCTTTGCGTTTGTTTCATCCATCTCTGGACTTTTATAATTTTTATTTCGGAACGAATAGTTCCGGGTTATGCACAGGCTCCAGAGGATAGAGCGCCTCGGTCTCTCTGACACGAGGCGGAGTTACATACTTCGAACAGTGGATGTAATGTTTTCATGCCATTCATTGCCAATAATTGCAAGCCCCAATCCCTAGCACGAAGGAGGTTCAACGGGTTATCCGGGTCTGTCGTTCAGGGAAAACACGCTGACTCCTTCAATGTAGCGCGCGCGCGGCCCAGAACATCTAAGAGTATCATAGACCTGTTATTGCTCAATCTCGTGCGGCTAAAAGCCACCTGTCCCTCTAAGAAGATTTATTTGTAATAAGTTACGTCTATTTAACAGGCTAGAGTCTCGTTCGTTATCGGAATTAACCAGACAAATCACTCCACCAACTAAGAACGGCCATGCACCACCACCCACCGAATCAAGAAAGAGCTCTCAATCTGTCAATCCTTTCGGTGTCTGAGCCTGATAAGGTTTCCCGTGTTGAGTCAAATTAAGCCGTAGGCTCCACTCCTGATGGTGCCCTTCCGTCAAATCCTATGAAATCCTAAAAATAAGTTTCAGCTTTGCAGCCACACTTCCCCCGGAACCCAAAATCTTGGTTTCTCGGAAGCTGCCCATCGAGTTATCGAAGGAACATCGGCAGATCGTTGGTTGACATCGTTTATGGTTAAAACTAGACGGGAATCTGATCGTCTTCGAACCTCTAACTTTCGTTCCTGATTAATGAAAACATTTTTGGTAAATGCTTTCGCTTTAGTCCGTCTTGCGACGATCCAAGAATTTCACCTCTAACATCGCAATACAAATGCTCCCATCTGTCCCTATTAATCATTACCTCGGGGTTCCGGAAACCAAGAAAATAGAACCGAGGTGCTATTCCATTATTCCATGCACATAGTATTCAGACGAAAATAGCCTGCTTTAAGAATTCTAATTTATTCAAAGTAAACATACCGGCCCACCTCGACACTCAGTGAAGAGCACCGCGATGGGATGTATGTTGGACCGCCCCCGAAGGAGCTAAGTCCACCGCTAGGTCGTATCATATAATGCCAGTTAAACACGGCGAACGGTGAACCGACTCTGTGACACAAAGATTCAATTCGAGAGTTTTTTAACCGCAACAACTTTAATATACGCCATTGGAGCTGGAATTACCGCGGCTGGTGACATCAGACTTATCTTCCAATTTATCCTTGCTAAAGGATTTAAAGCTAAAGGATTTAAAGGACTTAAAGGATTTTAGGAGTCCCGTATCGTTATTTTTTGTCACTACCTCCCCGTGCCAGGAGTGGGTAATTTGCGGCCCTGCCGTCTTCCTTGGATGTGGTAACTGTTTCTCAGGCTCCTTCTCCGGAATCGAACCTTGATTCCCCGTTACCCGTTACAATCATGGTAAGCGCGGAACCTAGCATAGACAGTTGATAAGGCAGACATTTGAAAGATTCGTCGCCGGTGCTAAATGACCGTGCGATCAGCTGTGGGTTATTCAAAGTCACTAAAGCAAACGATGGACGCACGGACGAACTGCACGTCACCGATTGGTTTTGATCTAATAAAAGCATTCCTCCCATCTCTGGTTGGAATTCTGTTTTGCATGTATTAGCTCTAGAATTACCACAGTTATCCAAGTAATTTCGTGTACAATCTAAGAAACTATAACTGATTTAATGAGCCATTCGTGGTTTCACGTTAGTTCGGTATGTACTGAGACATGCATGGTTTAATCTTTGAGACAAGCATATCACTACTGGCAGGATCAACCAGGGAACCGTACCATTCTTCTTACTCTTCCTCTTTACTTTCTCACCATCACCATCATCATTATTCATAGTATTTCCCAACTTGTTTTCAGTCGTTGTCGGGTCTCTTCAAGACACCGATTGACGATACAAAAATAATATATATGGCATATCGGCATCGCTAGTTCGTGAACGGCGATGCCGTTTCATTATTTATGAACATTGTTCATATAACTTTGTTATTGTCAGTGAAGTGGATGCGGCTAGCGGTTCTCTTTTGGATCTCGCTCGAGCACATTATTTATTTCGGTACAATATTCTACATCAAAAACACATAACTTCAACAATTCGTTGAGATATTGCACCCTCTCTCTCGGATTTTACGGTTCCTATTTGTGGTTTTCAATGTAAAAGATATATGCCTTCCAACTGAACCGTGTCGAGGAAGCGCATATACATTCCACGCTGAAATATATATTGTCCACCACACGGAGATCTCTTGCGAGACCATCGACGATGCAAGCGCGTATGTAATTTTCACACTGGTCAGTAATGGTCGCCGAAAGCACGGATATCTTCTTTCACGCTGGACATTAAGATAGCGCGTACAGAGAACATGCTGGCCATCCAGGCGAGGAAGCGCGGACAATTGCATCACGCTACAAAATATCTCTCTTTAGATTTTTACCATCGTCTATAGCACGAACATCACTTGCGAGAACATGTTGGACATTGACGATGGGCAAGCGCGTACAATTGTGTCACGCTGAAGTATATTTTGTATCTCGCCTATCGCAGGCGAGCTGGCGCGTATCAAGTGCGCGCTGGGCAATCAACACGGGACACTTTTTGGAAGTTCGTATCGAGCCTACTCTGGCTACAACAACATATTTGTGTCATAAATGCCATATACCATCCGTCCTCTTAATTGTTCGTGCTCAGGAAATTTTCGTTCGGGCAATTTCATTTATGGATTTTGCGGTTTCGTTATATATATATATATATATATATATATATATATATATATATATATATATATATATATATATATATATATATTTGAGTATTATAGTCAACTTATGTATTTGAGTCTTATGGTCAACTTATATATACGGGCTTCCTACATTTAGCATTTTAGCATTTTGGCTTTATAGAGACTGGATTGATATATATAAATCTACGCTCTCAAAAAACAATTAAAAATAATTAATTCGATTATACAATGCGACGGTAAATACAAGGAGGATTTATTAAGGTTTTTCAAAGAAAATTTATAGGTCAACGTAATTTTTAACTCCCGATCCGAATATTTTTAAGACACCGGAGAGTATTGATTTCGTCCTCCCGGTCCGACATTTATATTTTGCTGTCAATCTTGGGCGCAATTCTTTACTAGCCAAACCTAAACCCGTACCGTCGCGTACTTGACTGTGAATAATGTGACTTGGTCAACATGCACGTTGTACCATCCGGTGTAAGTTTGGCTATTAAAGAACGCGGCCGCCTATATTTGAACAAGTTCTTCAGTTCGCTTTTTTAAGCGTGTTTATTCTGTTTACGTCGCCGATCGTCTATTTGCAAAATGCTAGCAGCGTGTCGCTTTCGCAAGACGCGTCTGTTCCGACATGACGATCGTCCATTTTCCAAGCAAGTGCCAGTGGCATATTGCTTTTCGGCGAGTCCTAAAAAAAGCCGCCGACACTCGACGTTTAACATTATACTATTAAACGCTAAGTGTCAACTGCTTGTCCGTTTTTCCCTTCTCTCGCGCTTTGCGCTTCTCTTTTCATTACTTTTTACTGTTTAACTCTATTTCTTCGCTTCGCGCATACGTCGCGCAACGTTCGTTGTGGTAGTACGTACGCGCGCAAGAGAAGTGAATCCCCAAGCATATAACTAAGTCTCAACAGATCGCAACGTGGTAACTGCTCTACCGAGTACAACACCCAACCACGTACCTAAGTCGTCTACAGACGATTTCAAGTCTCAACGTCGACATTGGTGTACCCATGATCGACCGTTAGAGCGCCGCGGCCGTCATTTGGCGAAATCGCGACTATGGATCCAAAGACGCCCGTACGGCAAATTCGGGCTTGTGCGATGATCGACCGCGCGAACGCGATCGACCGCCTAGTAGATTCACATTGTTTTGAGCCTTTCGACCCACTGGAGACTCCTAAAGATATCGTTATCTCTTTTGACTAGAAAAGATACGGCCTTAGAGGCGTTCAGACATAATCCCACGGATGGTAACTTCGCACCACCGACCGCTCGGCTGAGTGCGTGAACCAAATGTTCGAACCTGCGGTTTCTCTCGTACTGAGCAGGATTACTATCGCAACGACTAGTCATCAGTAGAGTAAAACTAACCTGTCTCTTGACGATCTAAACTCAGCTCACGTTCCTTGTTGGCGGGTGAACAATCCGACGCTTGATGAATTTTGCTTTGCAATGATAGGAAGAGCCGACATCGAAGTATCAAAAAGCGACGTCGCTATGAAAGCTTGGCCGCCACAAACCAGTTATCCTTGTGGTAACTTTCCTGACACCTCTTGCTAAAAACTCTTCAAGCCAAAAGGATCGATAGGCCGTGCTCTCGCAGTCTCTATGCATAGTGAACATCGAGATCAAGCCAGCTTTTGTCCTTTTGTTCTATGCGAGGTTTCTGTCCTCGCTGAGCTGGCCTTAGGATACCTGCGTTATTCTTTGACAAATGTACCGTCTCAGTCAAACTCCCCGCCTGGCAGTGTCCTCCAATCATCGGCGATCGGTCGTACACCATACGCCTCTCGTATACGGTTGATTCAAAAATTCTGTGACAACCGGGTCGAAACACCGGCGCACGCGCTCCGCTCAACCGAGTAAGTAAAGAAACGATGAAAGTAGTGGTATTTCACCGGCGATATTACCATCTCCCACTTGTTGCACGTGCATGTTACACCTATCATGTCTCCTTACAAGAGAGTCTTCTTTTCCTGCTAATTTTTCCAAACCTGTTCACTTGGCAGTGGTTTTGCTAGAAAGTAGATAGCGACAGATAAACTTTGAACTCGGCTCCGGGAGGGAGCTCGATTATGTTACCACACTTATAAGACATACGCGTATTCCTCAACCTGGACCTACCTTCCAGCTAGCTAAAGCTTTTGGTAGAAGCCAGGACATGCACCATATTTTCATCATTTCATATAAGCCATCTCTTGCAACATCCACCCATGCACTGAGTGTGTTCGCCATCAACACCTTAGCAGTAGAAGAAGACCTTTTTAATCTTAACTCTTTGTCGGCTGTAAGAAATTTTGTTTTACGAATTGAATGGATTAGTGTTAAGTCAATATCGAGATTCAATAACTTGTCCCATCTATATTCGATAAAAGGATATTGCTGTCCGCGATGGGATGGACTCACGCAAGAGTCTCCTCGACCCGCATTAATTTGAATACCCGTAGGCACATTCCGGGGAAACTACGTGAAGGTTTGATGCGAGGCTAAGGTAGGAGAGGCTAGACTTTGCGCATCACTGCCCTGTGACCTTATCACCTTGACTATCGCTATTCTCGGATACTAGACGCCAACGAGCTGTCTGACACCTACAAACGCGTATAGTAGTTTACGGTGCAACCCCCCCCCCCCCCCCCCAGTTATCCGAAGATACACTTGGTACCCGCGAATGACCGGCAGTGAGAGGGCGGTCAATTTTCCATTTTTCCAGAGTTTGGCGCGCAATCAGTTGTGATGGCCATTAATCCTCACCAGACTATCGTAATATTGTAATAGACAAATCCACTTGTCCTAGCAAAGTAAGACACACTCAGCCGACATTTCGTGTTTGATGGAAAACATACAGAAGACCAGGATTCAACAAGTACCAAAAGCATATGGTACACATCCATTGGATTAACACACATTATAACAAGCTTCTAGCAGATATACAATATTCACAAATTTCAAGTTCGCAACTATAGTGGGGAAAACGAACAATATGAAAAATACGTATATACAGTCCACTTCATTATCAACTATCCTCTCTTTATGAATTTAGCGAGAGATACAGCGTTTGCGAGCATCGCCAATATGGATCACGATACCTGACACTGTTTATCCCACAAAGCAATTTCCGTTTCGTTCTTCCCTTTTCTTTGACTTCTTCTCCTCCTTCTTCTTACACTTACACAGCTCTACTCGAAATAACGCATGCTGGTAGTACTAATTATATTCATATATTTTTTACATGCTCGTACTTATGGTGACTGATTGGTAGCTTTCTCTTCAGATATTCTGTACTCGATGTCTAACGAGACTAAGAAGTATTATAATTATATATTTGATGTTTTTGGTCCAAATAAATTGTGGGCAGCAACAGTATCTGATGCAGATATCTTTAGGTTTATTATGAATACCGATTGGTTTAAAAACATTTTCAAACCTGCTGATATATAACCATTCATGGTCACTACCAGCATCGGTTTACAAAAATTTTTTTTTTACCACTATACGTCACTCTTTGGAAATGGTACTTTTATGCAAATAAATATAAGTACCAACCCATATGGTGATTATTGCACCACCATTTTCGTTAATATTATTTATATGGCGAGAAATTGCCGAAATTTGCTTTTTAATTTAGTCTCGTGTAAAAAGATAAGCGTCGCATGAAAGACGTGATTAACTGTCAGACAATAACAACTGTCAAAACTATTTATAATAGTTAAAATGTCAATGACAACTGCTCATACGACATATTTAAAACATTGAAAGAAATAGGGAATCAGGAATAACATACAGAAAAAGAAGAATAGTCTAAGTAACATTAAAGTAAAATATAGGGATTTCGGAATATACAGATCATTAAAAAGTATTTTCAAAAACAAATTCTTCCTAGTAAAATAGTAATTCCAGTCTCTGATGATAATAATTTTAGTAATAAGTCATAATATGTTAAGAAAAGCATTTGTTTTGCTCGAATTTTGGGTCCACAGCTTGTGCATCGACACGAATATTATGTTATAACTTTTAAACAAAAAGTTTCCCCAGCGTACGATTTATACCATTTAAAGAGCATAAAATGAGCTTCCTATACTGAGTTTTTTGTTAAAATCTGGCGATACTTTTTTTGGGTATAGCAATTTTTCGCAATTTTTCACTAATCCAGAAACTAGAAATATGCATAAAAAATGACTTAAAAATTCTGAAAAAAGAAAAAATTGTATATTATTCGAAAGCTTATTTTTTGTGATTTTTTTACATAAAATTCAAGTCGATATCTTTTTTCAGTCAAATTTATAGCCTCCGAAAGATTTCGCTAAATGCGTACTTCGACTCCCTCCCCCTCCCTTATTAAAAGGCTCGACAGATAGAGACGCTGGAAATTGATGATACACATATAGATCTACAAATATGCAAAGTTTAAATAAAATCGGTTGGGGGCGAAAACATATTTTTGAATAGGGTTCTTTTTCCAAACGTGTTAACAATTTGGTAACGCGAAGCATTAAACGCGCTTGGTGGTTGAATTGAACGAGGAATGCGGCAACAGAGGTTGTTTCAAACGTTATATCAAAATTAAACATGGGAAATGTATCTACGATTGCTTGTCCCGAGGTAGACGGACAACCGAAGACTGACTCAATTTCCAACAACTGACGCGCAAAACGCCAGCTACGGCATGCCATGATTCCCGATCAAGCTATCTCTCATTCGGTCATTCCTGCTCCATTCTCTTTGTCCCCCAAAGAGGTCCTTCCATATCGCTTCATGAAGTCTGCTGACGTAGACATGAGACGAGGTCCTTCTCCGTCTCCCATGCAAACAACTTCATACGTGTCGTTTCGCTTCGTTTTCGTTATTTTATAGAGCCCCAAGAATTTCGCCTTTATTTTGAGACCAGGCACAAACTGTGTTCTTTTAATGGCAACTAAATCGCACTCTCTGTACGTTATTGCCGTCTTGCTGTTTTTGCTGTGACTTCCTCGGTTCTCATCTGATATTTTGATTATATTTTCCTTTGCTATTTCCCGTAACTTGTCTCAATTTCATTATATAACTCTGTTGCCTCCTGTTTAATGAGCTCAGTAATTTTAAAATTCTTCTGCTATTTCATTTTTACTCTAAATATCACTTCAAACGGGGACATCCCTAGGCTACGTTGGTTGGTGCTGTTGATACTGCGCTGCACCTTATCTACATACCGATACCATCTGCCCGGATTATCTTTTGGGAAACCCGTGGTTGTGGTTGAATGACACTCAGAAGTATATAACAAAATAATTTATTTCAACAAAGATAGATTAAAAGTCAACGTTAGAGACGCTAGGTACGTAGCTTCAAGCTCACTCTAAACACACTGATCTTGAGGGCTCCTTTCCCTCACATTTTATCTGCTTGTCACCCCCTCATTTCGATGCCGAAAAGGAGGGGGCACGTTCGCAGAAATCATCCTCAACCCTCGAAGACGAAGAGAAAGTTTGGAGTCAAACATATGTTTAATGTCTCCAGTCTCTTCGCTTCGAGGGTTAAGTGTGCTCTTCCGCCCTGCGCCACGGGGTGCAAAGGCGACTACGGTGGTCGCCACAATCTAATGACAACTTAGTCAATACCGAGATTATTATTCTGTTTATTTTCTCGACCTGTGCGTTTCCCCGTGGCACTCCTGCGGTGATAAGTATGTGCTCGATATTTTCTCCGGTGCAATATTCACGGAATTCGTTCGACGTGAATGCAGTTCCTCTATCTAAAATTATCCGAGTTAGGTTTCCTGCTAAGAACGAGTTCTGCTGTAAACTCAACTTGTCCAACACTTCTATCATTCTTACAATCTTAATGGGATATATTCATATAAATTTGAAGAATACATCCACGACTACGAAAAGGTACTTACACGATTTACCTGTAGTCGTCATTGATCCCATATGATCCATGTAGTACGTTGACAATAGTACATCTCCATTAAGCATTGGTTTCAATTCTCTCTCTACCTTCCCCTTCTTTTTTCTGCTAATATACAGGTTATGCAACATTTCACATACCTCTCCAGTTTCTGCGTCAACTTCGGTATATAAAATTCTTGGGTAATTTTTTCGGCCATCTTTATCGCTCCGAAGTACCCGTACTCGTGCTCCCTCCTGATGACCTCGTTATACATGGAAGACGGAAGGACCACCATTTTCTTATTTCCAACTTGTTTCATTACGAGATTCTTTTCCACGACGTAGTCTTCATAGGGTTCGCTTCTTAGTACCTGCTTTATTCCTCGAATTCGATCGTCTTCTTCCTGCCTCGCACGCAACGTACTGATTAATCTGTCTTCGATTGCGCGAACGGGGTACCGGCTTAACGCATTGACATGACGTAATTGCGATCCCGACTGATGCTCAACTTCGTACTCGAATTCTTCGTGTATTTTCGACTATTTTTCTCTACCGGTACATGTAGAAAACCCGTTCTTTAAATCTATTACCGAGAACACTCGCGCTTCTGCTAAGGAGTCTATGCTGTCTTCTATGAGAGGCTTGGGAAATCTATCACGCACCATTTGTCTGTTTATTTTCCTATAATCTATACACCCGATATTCCTCATTCTTTTTCGGCACAATCACCACTGGACTCGAAAATTCGCTGATGCTGGGATATATTACGCCATTCTCCAACCACTCACGTATTTGTTTGTCCAACACTGCCTTCTCCCTTGGAGCGAGCCGCCTCGGACGGTGACTGATCGGCTCCTCGCTGTGCAAAACAATCGTTGTCTCTACCGGCGTAGCCGTATTTCTGGTTGATAACTCGCAACTAACGTATTTAATCTTTCGCGGTATTTTTGGGACACCAATTGTTAATCTCTCACCAGGACGGTGTTCGATATGCCACCTCACCCATACGGATGTATGCACAGTAAATTGCCCTCTACCAACTAGTTCATCCATGGCACTGAAACGGGCGATGGAGAAATCTAGATGTACTGCGGCGCCTTTCCCGTGTGTGAGTCCTTCAGTTACTCCACGAGGAGGGACGAGTCCCAACCGACGGAGGGAACCCATCCACAGGGAACCTCGGGGAGGCGAACTCACTACATGCACGCGTGCACGCTCACTCTGACCTTTTTTGAATTCGAATGGACCAGCTTGGTCAAATTTACTAATGATCCAGACTGCCCAATCTCAGTCTTATTCCATTTCGCTCTACGAATTTGTCTCGGACTAGCTTGGGCAAATTAATAGATGCACCAAACCTCCGAGTCCCAGTGTAATTCGATTTGGCCAGAGCTCCGTTAGCTGCCGAGCAAGCTCGACGCCCAGGTTCCACTACGAGGAGGTGGGGATGGCACTTCCTGGACATCCAAGTTTGGAACCCGGTATTTTTGGGACACGTGTAATTCACTCACTTCCACGTAATTAATTTGTATCAGTTTCCCTAGTTCTTTTCTTACATCGTCCAATACTATCAAAATGTCACTGCCCGTGTCTATAACCGCGTAGCATATGCAATGCCATTGATTGTTACGTCCGCGAGTTTATCGCCGGCACTTCGAACACAATTCACTGACTTTCGTTGCTCTTCTTCACCCCTTTTCGGGCATGTCTTTGAGATGTGTCCAAATTCATTGCAGCTGAAACACTTCGGACCTCTATCTTTATTTGGATATTCTTTAACTGCATGTTCCGTCGATCCTTACGCGTAACAGTGTGACTTTGCGTTGCCCTTCGATACCGCCTTATTTGTCGATCTTCTTTCGTCTTTCTTCGGCTCTTCTTTCTTTGTCATTCCCTTTTTCCGATCGGTTTTTTCTCTTAATCGGTCATATACCTCCAGATTTTTCTTTAACGTACGTAAACTTCGTACACTATACAGGATTGCTATATTAGATTCGTTGCTATCTATCTATCGTCTATTATATGCTGTATAAGAGCATCTTCATCGATCTCTCCTTGCTCGGCTATTTCCTGTATTTCAAAAATGTATTGCCGACTGGTCTCACTTGATAATTTTTTTCGCCGATATAGTTGGGTGTGTACAACGTGAAACTCGCGGATTAAACAACGTTTCTTCCTACTTTTAAACAACGTTTTTTTCTACGACGTGATTCCTTTTTCAAACGTCACAAATTTCTTTGCTGAACCTTGCAAAATTTTTTGGCCATATATGAAACTCTGTACACTATCCCAGCCTAATAATTCGCTTGTATCTTCAAAGTCCGATATCTATTTTTTAACCGGTCGTTTATCGTCTCCTGTGAAATGTCAAGGCTCTCCTCTTCTTGTTCCTCCGTCCTCTATCTCCTTCTTCTTATTCCTCTTCTTCACTACTTTCCTCGTCATCCTCCGTGGTCTCTTCTCCGTCGTCGGTTTCTTCTTGCGCATCGTTTTGCACGGTCGCTAACAATCGCGCACGCAGTTCCCGTTTCTTCTCCATGACAAACCAAGGGTTTTCAATTCTTTTTTTTAATTGAGCTACTTTCATTTGGCATGTCGTTTCTTCGTCCAACTTTTCGATCTGATTCTTATTCTTGTTGAACCCATCTTCGACATTTGTCCCATTACGTATCTGTACTCTTTCCTATTTCTATGGTTTTTCTTTGTAAATTGTTCGACTGTTCTTTCACGAGATCCGCACTTAGGCACAACTCATCGACACGTGGTCAACTTTCCACTGCGTCGCACAACCGTAAAACCTGTATGCTTCATTCGCAAACCGCACGACCACCGTACAACGTTACATCAGTTTTTCCCAACCGCCGTACAAATTTCGTGATCCGTCTGAATCTCTCGATTCCGGACGGATCCCCAATTCTAGGATTGTTTGTTTCGAGGTAGATGGACAAACAAAGACTGACTCGATTTCGGACAATTGTCACGCAAAACACCAGCCACGATTCCCGATCAACCTATCTCTCATGTATCCATTATATTTCAGTTACAGGAAGCAAATATTTCGGAGGTTACGACACGACGTCTATTATCGCACACATTAACATCTGCATTGTGAATTGTTTACTTTGTAAGTATAGCACGAATAAACGGTTGTTCGATCACGTTTATCATCATTTATTTCCATCTTATTGGAAATGGACCTTTGCCTTGCACTCTCTCTGGAGAACTGAACTAAAGGTAAAACATTTAGAGCCGATGACCTAAAACATTGGTTACTAATCATGTTTGTGCGCGAAGCTCTATCGCCTTTTATATAAACAAACATTAGAAATATATATTTGAAAAGAAATGATGAAATGAAGAATCTGAATCGAGGACAAGAGATAAATTTTTGTATTTGGTTTCCAACGAAAACCAACACATTTCGTTTACTCTGGAGTTTTTTTTTTTAATTTAAATGTCGAATAAAATGCTAGAAAAATAAGATAATTATACATCTTCACATAAAGTATTTGCATCATGAAAATATTAATTTACATTCTCTGTTCGCGATACTATACAAACGTACGTAGAGATATTCGCCTGTATTTTACGCTCAAAAGACTTATGCGATACATGAACTTTAACCCAAGTTCACCAGTAATTATAATCGCTATCTGCAATTAAATTAAACAATGCATTTAAATTCGACAATAATTCCATGGTGCAGCGTACAGTTATATTAATTATAATATCAGCTGTTATCGATGATGCTTGAGTGGGACATGTAATACGTCAAAGGATTTCTATTATTAAAAATCTGTTATTTCTGACTATATCTACTAGATAGCTTGAAGTATGTATGCATTGTAGGATCTTGCAGTAACACTTTCCCGACTAATTCACGTCCAATATTTAAGTTTATGTTTCAAAATTCATGGGGTCGAATTGTTCTTAACCTTCGGTCCATGCAATTCTGAAGAAATTGCCGCCAGGATGTTTCTCACGGTACGTAACGAGTTAATTTTTTAATATAACGTTTTTTCTTCTCATTCTTTGGAACATATTATCGAAATTATTAGAGTAAATTCCATATTTACGGTCAGCAGGATAAAAAGCATAAAATATTCGAATAAATTGAAGCGAAAACTAAGCGTGCACGAATGAGTTTCAAAACGATACGCAATTAATCAATTGCTTAACGTTGAATGTAAACTAATCTTTAGATTCCCCGTACGCGATGATTAAGCAGCAGGATATGCCGAGTTATTTAAATGTATTCAGGTGGCAATAATACACGTGCGCGAAATACTCCACCTCGATTTGTTTTTACCCAAGTTGAGCAATTGACAAAGAACACGGCAGAATTTACTGGTTACGTAACGACAAATGGGACGCTGTCCTCAGATTTTTTCCTTTACGTGGTATGTTTCTGTGAAAGGACGACTCAATTCTTGACGACATACCCACGCGTGCGTCCCTTCTATTTTGTCCTTTTGCATGAAATTTTACATCGTCTCCAGTAAATCAGATTCCTCGGAATTCAATGTTCTCCACTGATAAGGTTTAATCAGAATTTTACTTAATCATCCAGTTTTCACATCACTCAGTTTTCGTAACGGTACAGGGCTAAGCACTGAGGCGACACGCGTGTCACGGCACTATCCAAAACACCACGATATAGCACAGGGGCGACATGGCAGTACCAATGACACTATCAGCTCACCATAGTGACACGCGTGCCAGTGGCGTCGGCTAATATATACCAATGAAGAAGCTGTTTGCATAAAAATTATAAACGAATATTAAAAATGACTAAACTAAGCAATTTATTTATTTCGATTCGAAAATAGATACACTGACACGAAAGAAAGATAGAAAAACTTCTTTTTATTATTTTCTATAAACTATAACTTAATACAGCGATTTTTTCAGAAAAGTCGTTAATTACTTTATCGTAAAAATACATATACTTATTTTATAAATATTTTCTTCAACTCATCGTTAAAAATTCATGTAACAAAGGTATATTTTATATTTAATAATCCTTACAAACGATAAAACCATTTACCACAAGAATATATGTACCAAAGGAAAACAAATAATTACGTTCAATATTTTCACCTGAAAATTGTGATACGCTAGTAAAGTAAACGTAACTTAATTGGTTCAACATTTTATAGGTAAATGTATCATTTATTACATTTCCTTAAACAATATGCTGCCATCGTATTTAATACTCTCTATTGGCATGAATTTTCCTGACGAATTGAAAAAATATATATGGCTCTTTCAGTAACTATAAATGTTGGCAAAGAACTACCAAAACGTCTGTCAGTACTCGTATGCGGTGTGACGGTTTTCCCGTTACAATCCGCAAGAAAAGGGTATATAGAACCAATAATAAAGGGGGTGTACAGAAAGGACCCTATTCAAAAACCATATGTTTTCGCCCCCAATCGATTTTGTTTAAACTTTGCATATTTGTAGATCTATATGTGTCTCATCAATTGCCAGAGTCTCTATCTGTCGGGTCTTTTAATAAGGGAGGGGGAGGGGGTCAAAGTACGCATTTGGCGAAAGCTTTCGGAGGCTATAACTTTTGATTAAAAAAAGATATCGACTTGAGTTTGGCGTCAAAAAATCACAAAAAAATTAAGCTTTCGAATGCTATATAATTTTTTCTTTTTTCGGAATTTTTAAGTCACATTTTATGCTTTTTTCTAGTTTTCGGGTTAGTGAAAAATTGCGAAAAATTGCTATTCCCAAAATAGGTATCCCTAGATTTTAACAAAAAACTCAGTATAGGAAGCTCATTTTATGCTCTTTAAGTGGTATAAATCTTACCCTGGGGAAACTTTTTGTTTAAAAGTTATAACATAATATTCGTGTCGATGCGCAAGCTGTGGACGCGAAATTCGAGCAAAACAGATGCTTTTCTTAACATATTGTGACTTATTATTAAAATTATTATCATCGGAGATTATTATTGTACTAGGAAGAATTTGTTTTTAAAAATACTTTTATATAATACTTATGGTACCTGGGATTTGGACGATACAGTGATCTATCAGCACCAGCTAATTTTTTAAACATACATTTTCTTCATATAAGACCAACATCGGAAGATACAGAAGATGAAGATGAATAACATACAAAAGAAAAAGGACATCTAGAAAAAGAGGAATAATGTAAGTAACATTAAATTAAAAAGTATTTTTAAAAACAAATTCTTCCTAGTACAATAATAATCTCAATCTCCGATGATAATAATTTTAATAATAAGTCACAATATGTTAAGAAAAGCATCTGTTTTGCTCGAATTTCGCGTCCACAGCTTGCGCATCGACACGAATATTATGTTATAACTTTTAAACAAAAAGTTTCCCCAGGGTAAGATTTATACCACTTAAAGAGCATAAAATGAGCTTCCTATACTGAGTTTTTTGTTAAAATCTAGGGATACCTATTTTGGGAATAGCAATTTTTCGCAATTTTTCACTAACCCGAAAACTAGAAAAAAGCATAAAATGTGACTTAAAAATTCCGAAAAAAGAAAAAATTATATAGCATTCGAAAGCTTAATTTTTTTGTGATTTTTTGACGCCAAACTCAAGTCGATATCTTTTTTTAATCAAAAGTTATAGCCTCCGAAAGCTTTCGCCAAATGCGTACTTTGACCCCCTCCCCCTCCCTTATTAAAAGACCCGACAGATAGAGACTCTGGCAATTGATGAGACACATATAGATCTACAAATATGCAAAGTTTAAACAAAATCGATTGGGGGCGAAAACATATGGTTTTTGAATAGGGTCCTTTCTGTACACCCCCTTTATTATTGGTTCTATATACCCTTTTCTTGCGGATTGTAACGGGAAAACCGTCACACCGCATACGAGTACTGACAGACGTTTTGGTAGTTCTTTGCCAACATTTATAGTTACTGAAAGAGCCATATATATTTTTTCAATTCGTCAGGAAAATTCATGCCAATAGAGAGTATTAAATACGATGGCAGCATATTGTTTAAGGAAATGTAATAAATGATACATTTACCTATAAAATGTTGAACCAATTAAGTTACGTTTACTTTACTAGCGTATCACAATTTTCAGGTGAAAATATTGAACGTAATTATTTGTTTTCCTTTGGTACATATATTCTTGTGGTAAATGGTTTTATCGTTTGTAAGGATTATTAAATATAAAATATACCTTTGTTACATGAATTTTTAACGATGAGTTGAAGAAAATATTTATAAAATAAGTATATGTATTTTTACGATAAAGTAATTAACGACTTTTCTGAAAAAATCGCTGTATTAAGTTATAGTTTATAGAAAATAATAAAAAGAAGTTTTTCTATCTTTCTTTCGTGTCAGTGTATCTATTTTCGAATCGAAATAAATAAATTGCTTAGTTTAGTCATTTTTAATATTCGTTTATAATTTTTATGCAAACAGCTTCTTCATTGGTATATATTAGCCGACGCCACTGGCACGCGTGTCACTATGGTAAGCTGATAGTGTCATTGGCACGCTGTGTCGCCCTTGTGCTATATCGCCGTGCTTTGATAGTGCCGTGACACGCAGTGTCGCTCCAGTGCTAGCCCTGTGCTGTTACGAGAACTGAGAGGCAGTACCGTGCTAGCACAGTGCTTAGAGTTTCACCCGGTGCCATTGGCGCTACAATCGCTGGTTGTCTGGGTATATGAATTTGTAACGATAAATTGAAGAAAAAAAATATATATATAATAAATGTATATATTTTTATGATAAAGTAATTAACGATTTTATGGAAAAAATCGCCGTATCGAGCTAGATTATAGAAAATAATAAAATCAAGTTTTTATATCCTTATTTCGTGCCGGTGTTTCTATATTGGAATCAAAATAAATAAATTCTTTGTTTAATCATTTTTCATATTCGTTTATAATTCTTATGGAAACAGCTTCCCCATTAGTAATTGTCAGCCTACGCCTTTACCACGCGTGTGGCTATGGTGAGCTGATAGTGTCATTGCCACGGCCGTGTAGCTCATGTGTTATATCTCAGTGCTTTAACAGTATGCCGTTTCGAGAGCTGCGTAAGAGCACTGTCTTTGCACTGTTCTGCCACGGAATTCGTTCCATCCGTTGTCATTGGCGTGGCAATCACTGGCTCTTTAGAATATTGTAGTGCATGAGGCAGACTTGTTTCTTATCATCGTCAAGCAGATGGATTTTCGCTCCCCCTTTTTTGAATTTTTTTAATAATTGTTTGGAATTTTTGCCGTTTCTGTATCTCTATGACTGCATTGTGGATTCAATTTATGTATGACCTTTTTGGTCTTCATCTTTTGTTACATGTAATATTATATATGTAATGCACGTTTGTTATGTAATGCTCAAATTTGTAAGCCTCAGATTCTTTTATTCTTTGGTAAAGCAACTTATTCGATTAATATATATTCATTAGGCATAGATATAAACGATTAGAAAAATGTTATTAAAACGGTATTAAATATGTTGTTCTAATTATATATTTAAGGTCTGAAGGTGTGGATGCAATTAATGTCCGATATTTTACGTGATCCAATCGATGTATCGAGGGAGGCTATGAAATATGAAAACCTTTTACAGAATGATTAGTTCTGCAAGACAAGAAGCCTGAATTACTGAGATCTCTGCGAACATATGTAATTTGTAAGTAATACATTCCTTCTCTTTGAAATATTTGCCTTTGCAAAGAATGGAACGTGTAGATATAATTGCCTGTTTTATATCCATTTCGGGTCAGTTCTATTATAGCTTTTGAGTAGAAGTAATATTGATTATATGTAATTTTTGCAATAGTTCTTTGATTAACAGATTTTATTAACGTAGAATCATCATTTGAGGGATGTATTAATCTACTTTGCAGTTCTATTAGTTTCTTTTTCTGCTCGCTACTTTCCATTTTCAGTTCCGTATACTTATCCTTTATTACCATCATATATGTTGCGTAAAATTATAATAACCTTTTTGTCCTTAAATTTTGCGGATATTTCAATTAAATTTCCTTTGATTAAAGAAACGGAAATTAAAAAACAGTGGCACGTACCATTTCTTGGAAACGTTGTATCGTAATTTGCATCTGACTGTTTTGAAAGGCACGCACTTTACTTAACGTTTATAATGATTCGGTTAGCGAAGTATAGAAATATTCTACTTTCGAAATTGTCGGCTCTTGTAATTTTAAGGCAAATATATTCATCTGCCGACATCGTGAACATGGTTTTTTGGCTAAATTCCAGAAAAACAAATATACTATAAGTAAAGTAATAAACATTATAATATTAAATTTAATTCTGTTCATCGTTGCCTTGTTGGACACATCCATAACAATATACAGGGTGGGACAGTAATAATTAGCACCTCAGATATCCACGAAACTATAAGTTTCATAGAAGTTTTTGCTGATATAAAATTGCATACTAAAATTCTCAGTTCAACGTTTAAAGCTATGTGTGTTCTATTTATAAACGTGTATTCTCGTTTTGTCGATGCAAGTTTTAATTCTCCGAAAGATGTATAATATTATGTCATTAGTAAAATTATTTTGCATTTCTAATTAATTTGAACGTAAAAGATATATTTTTTTTATGAGAAAGCATTGCGAGAAAATTTTGAGAATCCATTGTTAATGTTGTACCTAGTGGTTGACTAGGTTCTCCTCTCCCTGCCGCACCTTTTTACCTTTTTTAAGATCCAAAAACCGTGTACAAGTTCCGGCACCTTTAAAATTTACGAAATTTACATATTGTAAATTTTTGCAAAAATGATGTTAATTAACTTTTGAATTATTGCATCATGTACATTGCATCATCCATTATTTCCAGCTTCCCACTATAATTTTGTGATTCTGGCTGGCGTTGCTTGTGATTAATAATCCATAAATTATGGACGACTGGAGTTACCAACAACCGATAACGTATGCTAACACACGGCTGGTGTATCCAATAGTAGGTAATTCAGGACTTATCAACGACTAGAGTGGCCTGCGGTCGGTAACTCACGATATATCGACAGTAGGTGATGCATGCAGTCGATAACTTATGATATTATAACGGTTGGTATAGCCAATAGTCGATAATTCAAGAATTATCGATGGATGGCATTGCCAGCTATCGATAATCCATCTCTTACTTGCCTTAACTTAATCTCACATCCTCTAAACTTAATTTAAGCCAAAATAACCCCAGTTACACCTAATCTGACTTAACCTGCCTTCACTCAAATCTAACCCAACCTAACACAATCTAACTTTACCTCTTTTAAACATATACAAATCAAGCCTACGCTTTCCTAAGTCCAACCCAACATAACCGAGCAACCTACAAACATTCTCAAACATAAAACAACCTAACCTAACCTAGCATAACCTGATCTATCGTAACCACACTTCCATCTGGGGACAGAAGCAACCTTCGCAGCTTTCCCAGGGATAAGGCTATGCAGTATGCCTTCCGCAGTTACGGAGATCCGCTCCGATTGAACGTTAATTCACGTAATGTAATGTAATGGTCGGCGGGTTCAATCGGAGCGAGTCCACATCGAATACAGGAGCGCCTTCGGCGAAATGAAAATGAATAGTCGGAAAAAAATAAAACTTTACTAAAAAATCGTACGGAAATCCGATGTATCGACGCGTATCTAATATATATCTAACTAAAACGTAATTCGAAAAATGCAAAGGATAAGAGGGAACATTCTCCAATATATGACATACATAAATCAACGGATGCAAGAGAGAATACTTGATCTCGGTGTAGCGTGACTGGGTTGCCATTCTGAAGCAATCGCATAACGCCGGTTCCGGGATGGTGTAGAGAGGGAATGTGGAGGCTGGAAAGCATAAAATAACAACAACGTAACTAAAAAGAAAGAAAAAGAAGCTGTGTGGAAACATTGCATTTATTAGGAGGACACCCTAGAAATATCAAACAACAGATTATATACCATACCGAAAGGGCAAGGTACAACGAGATAGATAATATCGCGAGAGAAAATAAAAATATCGAGAAACTTAAAAAGAAAATAATAACTTAGATTTAACGAGTCAATATCACTGATCTCGGCAAGCTTAATGGAAAACGCATGATTACGAATCGGTTAGAGTACAAGATGGATGCTGGTCGCGATTAGAGTGGTCCTGGGAGTCCCTCACCCGCATCAAGGCAGGCAGTAGGATGGTAGAGGGCCTGCAGCCCCGCCCCCCAACTCCCACCTCCGGCGCGTGCGAGGCTGTTGTGTATATGCTGCTGGGAGGTGCTGCCGGCTGGCGATTCGGAATCAGCCCCATCGAATCCTGGCAGAAGATTAAGGATAGGGAAATAGAGAAGGATAAGGAAAGCGTACATAAAGGAGAAAAAGAAAGCCTCGGAAGGCAGCACAGACACGAAACGAGAAGCATCAGGAGCCGAAGTAAGGGAACCAAAAAAGAAAGAGCAGGATAATGGAAAAGCTACCGATAAGAATAACGTCTACACTTTCAAATAGAAGAATAGACAACCACACATCAGACCAATGATAGATATTTTGAGCGAGGATACGGCGAAGCTAATGACATATTAGAAACCGTTAATGGGAAACATCAGGCATATAAAAAAAACCTGACATCGAACGCTTGTGGTGAGTCGAAACTAGTGGCGAACGTTTACAGAGAAAAATGAAGCAATTGAAGGAGCTGGAAGCATTCGAGGACAAGTAGCGAGATGAGGAAACGCAGAAAAAACGACAGGAATACGAAAAGATGGCATAAGAAAATCGAGACTGGGAGCTATAACTCTGGAATTTAACAAGAAAACAGGTGTAGAGAACAAGATAAAGAAGATAAAAAGATCTCTGAAAAAAGGATTCGAAGTAAAGCATACGAGTGCGAGTATAATGCCCCAACTAAGGGACATATACCCGTTGGATTACCAGAGGAGAAATAAAGGAGGATATAAGACGAACATTGAATGAAATCGAAGGAAAGGATAGCGGTATAAACGTCAAGTTGTTGAAACAAACGTGGAGAGGCAACCAAGTCGCGTTAGTTGAGTGTGAACAGGAATACAACAAAGAGCTGGAGAAGGTAAGACGACTCAGAATAGCATTGACCCCTTGTCCCTTTTAAGTGCTACCAAGAGTAGAGAGATGATTCAAGTGCCATAAACTAGGACATATCGGTAGAAATTGCGAAGAAGTCAAGGATAATAGGCAAACCTGCAGTAGATGCGGATTCCAGAATCGTACGATGATTGATTGCATCGCGAACAAACCGAAGAAATGTATCATCTGCAGCGAAACAGGAAGTAGGAATCCGTACACCAGACACGTTACCGGAGCTTTAATTGTCCGGTCTACAGAAGGGCCTCGATAGGAAAAGACGAGAAACGAAACTGAAATTTAAAGTCCTACAAATCGATCTGAACAGATGCCGAATCGTGCAAAAAATCATGCAGAAAATGTAAGAATACTGATTGCAAAACGAGAACGGTGACGCTCCGATATGGATAACCGGCGTTAATCGAAAATGTTGCATATATGGCACCACGTACTCCTCGACCGGAATCGTTCATGCAATGCTCGTAGGAATAAAAGTTATAAGCTGCTACTTCTCGCCGAACAGGAACGGAAAGTAATTGAAGAATATATAAACAAAATTGAGGTTAACATAGAGAAGGGAGAGAAAGCAAACAGATAATAATCGCAGGTGACCTGAACGAAAAATCAGTAATCTAGGGTAGTAAGAAGACTAACCATAGAGAGGAAAAGATCATCAAAATGGCTCTAAGAGACGATTTAATCGCGACGAATCCGAAAAAAGACTATAGATACTTTAAGAACGGAAACAAATCAAAAATAGACATAATGTTGATAGGAGTTGTATATACGCTAAGTTGCGTAGTAGAAGAGTTTGAGATATTTTCAGCGTCGGACCATCAATACGTACTACTTACCTTCCAAAGTACGAATTACAAGAACAACGAAGAGGGATTTGCAAGCCTCGATGGGAAGGAAGCAAATTGGGGCAAAGCAAATAAATGATCGACTTATATAATATATAGATATTTATTTTTATTTAGAGGAGATGATCTATTTTTAAGTAACAAATATTTAATTAAAACACCATGAAATGATATGAAATTAGATAGGATTTTATATGCAATGGCGTATCTTAAGGAGATATTGTATTCAGAATTAACTAAAGTACAAAATATGTATTAGAATTTATATCAGTTTGAAATATTTACTTGAAACATCATGGAAGGATGTGGTCCATGGAGTGGGGGATTAACGGATCGTTGCGAGGAGCATGCGGTCCAGCGAGTGGGGAATCGCGTCTCGAGGTGGAGCTAGTGGCGTGTCTTTCGCGTCTTTCATATTTTTAACATATGAAATAGTATAATGAAGTAGTATAGCATGAACTTACAATTACGTGTGTGTTGTTCGTGTCTTGCGTTCATAACGTGTGCAACTCGGATTTATGAATTCTTATATGTAGCAATACATGAGTCCGGATATAGTACATATATGTATGTAGGAGGATTAAAATTACAATACAAGTTCAGGTAAAGTCACCTTCCACAATTGCAAGGGTCCCCATTGAGGTGATGGGCTGCGGCTACGCCTTTCAGCAGGACGGAATCCCCCATGCGAGATAGACAAGGGTGTTCATCTTTGATGCGAGCGAGGCAGATATACTCATTAGTACGACTGAGACAGTAGTGTTCGTCGATGAGAGTGAAACAGCGATGCCTGGTGTGAACGAACCATGTATATTGGTCGGTCGAGTGACACAGCGGTACTTGGAGTGTGCGAGCGCGTGCAAGTGCGGTCGCGTGAACATTGCCGGTTGCCGATTCTGCAGGCGAATGTGGCAGGTTGTCTGAGTGCAAGGGTTGATGCTGGGAGTGCGAGATAGCTTATGTGTGGAATAGGTGGCAGGCGCTACGCCCGACTTTACACTTAGAAGGCTATCCCTTTGCATGAATTTGTAGAACTCATATTGTTTTCAAGCGCAGAAGCAGATAAGCATAATGCAATGCATAGAACATTACAAATAACTTACCTTGAATCGTTGAAAAGAGATGGGCTGTCGCATTATATAAAGCATTAGAACTCTCATGCATTGGCACGCAGACACTACGAAACGCCATCACATTGCATGCAATTGTGTGATTCATAGGATTCATAAGTATCGATTCAATAGAGTTTTAATGCTTTATGTATCGCGATGATACATTACATTCCAAAGTTTCAAAGCAGGTAAGTAGTAATGCCCTATGCAATGCATTATACTCGTCTGCTACTCCTCCTCAGAAGAATTACATTACGAATATTTCATATAAAGCGATCGCGTTTCATAGTGTCTGCATGCCAAAGCAATAGACTTCTACTGCTCCATGCAATGCGATACCGCACCACATTTCAACGTTTCAAAGTAAGTAAGCTCTAATATTCTATACATAGCATTATGCTTATATGCTTTTACATTTCAGAAGATTGATAATTCTACAGTTCCATGCATCGGGATGTTACTGCGTATGAAATAAAGAGACTTCCACTGATCCATATAATGCGATAGTACATATCGTTTCAACGTTTAAAGGGAATTAAACTGTAATCTTCTACGTATTCCATTATGCTGTTCTTCTTGTACACTTCAGAGGAATATGTATTCGACAGTTCTATGCAACAGTGTGGCGCATCAAAGCGTCTGCGTGTCAAAGCATTAGAGTTCTAATACTCCATGCCATGCCATAGCGTGTCTCATTTCATTATTTCAAAATAAGTAATCTGTAATCTTCTGTGCACAGCACTATGCTTATCTGCTTCTACAATTATGAGATTCTGAAATCTACACTTCCATGCAGCTGGCTGGCCCCTCACAGTGTCTGCTTGTCAATACAGTACTGTTCTAATGCTACACTCAATGCCATGGCGCATTCAATTTCAGTGTTTCATAGTAAGTAAGCTGCATTCTTTTATTCATAGCATTATGCTTATCTGCTTCAGCTCTTCAAAAGAATGTAAATTATGCAGATGCATGCAAGGGGCTGGCGCTTCGTAGTGTTTGCGTGTGCAAGTAATGGCGTTGTAATGCTCCATGCAATGCGGCGGCGCATCTCATTTCAACGTTCTAAAATAAGTAGGCTGTAATCTCCTCTATGCTAAGGGTATACTTATCTGCCTTTACTCCTCAAATGAATGTAAATTTTACAGTTACATGTAGCGGGGTGGCGATTCATAGTATCTGCGTGTCAAAGCAGTAGAATTTAATACTCCACGCATTGCGATAACACATATCATCTCAACGTTTCAAAGTAAGTAAGCTGTATTTTTCTATGCATAGCAATATGCTTACCTGCTTCTACACATTAACGGAATGTGTACATTACAGTTCCATGCAATGGGATGGTGCATATCATTCCAACGATTCAAAGAATGTAAGCTGTAATATTTTATGCATAGCATTATGCTTAACGCATTGATAACCGGCGACCTAAGAGATATTTAAAGTCTGAGCGTCTGCAACGTATTGCCATCTTAAATCCCAGTTCTCCGCCGGCCATATTCGTTTGTTTCAGGTCACTGAATAGCGAAATAAAATATTTAAAACGTTATATAGTTTCTTCAAGTAGAACATTTTATTTGCATATTCATCATATGCAATTTAACGGTAATTAGAGAAAGATGACCGAAATTTTTAATTTATATTAACAGAGAAAAATACAGTTTTTTATTTCATGGTGGATTATTTCATATATATAACGTAAACAGACGGCAAATGTTTTAATACTTGAAGCAAGTATGCTATTTCTCGAAACACTGTCCAAGATGTAAAGGTACTATGCATTCAGCACAAATAAAGCTGTTCTCGCTTCTTTTTTTACCAGCAGAGCAAACTTTAAAAGATGTCGTACGAATCGGTTTTTTCCCTGATCCAAGAATTCTGGTAACTTTATTATTCTTCATATGATCCGAAAGTCTCTGGGGCTCTCAAATATCGTTGTGCGAGGTGCAGGAACATGTACAGAAGTACTTTAATTGTTAGAAGGAGTAATAATAGAGGTATCAGTTGGTACATCTTGTACATTTGCGCTTTCCTCGATCCAAGAACGTCCATCAATATGTAAAAATTGTTTATATTTTATAATGTTGCCATTCAATTCAATATATAATCTAAATGCATTAAACAGTGTGCAATTTAAAAGAAATGAGACTGTCTTCTTTGTTCACTTCACCGTTTTTCTCATGATGGAGTAATATGATAATAATGATCTGCAAAATCTGCACCCATCATATATTTATTATATTCTGTGACGAAATAAGGTTTTGCAATTTATTGTTTAGTTTTCATGTGTATTTTATTTGTTTTCATTAATTCTCCCGAATGTATCGTGGAAACCATGTGTACATTCTGTTTCGGCTTCCACGCTGGTACTAAAACTTCACCCATTCTTTTGCATCTATAATCTCCAGTTTTCAATCTGAAATGCAGTAAAGACTCAAGAATACTCTTATTTGCTCTGATTATACCATAAACTCGTGTACCATTTGTCATGAGCAATTCTGCAGTTTTAATGCTATTATAATAGTTGTCCATGTATAAGTGGTGTCCCAAATATATATTTTTATCAAGTAATGACATAATAGTCTGGTCCAATTTATTGCCTTCCGCACAGTATATTTCTATATTAGTAACATATCTGGTTCTAGCTTCGCGAAGCATACGGCAAAGCAGGCCGTACTTTATTATTTTTGCCGGATCGTATGTTTTTACAGACAATATTCCACGCCATGGAATAATGTATTAATCAAGTGAAAGTTTTTTGCTGGATGTGTATATAGATTTAAATTGATCTAATAAATAACTCAGAATGTGCTGAATTTTAGCGAGCTTATTAGAGCCGGTTATTGTTTGATTATTTGAAAAATGCCACGCCCTACAAATCTGGCAAAATCTCTTACGTAGCATTATAGCGGAGAACGATGGTTTTCTCGTGTAAAATTCCAAGAACCAGTAATCATCTCTTACATATTTCCTTACCTGGCCCATCATTATAATTATACTAAGAAATTTTTTCATCCCGGCTAGAGTAATATCACGTCACTTTGATATTTTCTTCCTCTCACTCATCTTGTCCTTATATTGCTAGTAATACATGTTGGATTCATTGATCATTAATTGAAACAAATCATTGCCAATAAACAATTCGACGATTTCTTTCACGCTTTTGTTATCAACAGGAAAAATTTTTGGGCCCGACCCACTTGTAAAATCTGATGCAGTAGAAATTTTATCGTCATCTGACCATTCTTCACTGTAACTATACAATTCTGTGAACATTATACAATCACTGGAATCATCGGAATCGCTTGAGTGCTGTAGTGGATTGGCTGTTGATCTTATTCTTGCACCCAGATCACTATTCCTGTCCTCGACTTTTATATCAAATTCTTCTGAATGCACCGAATAATCCGATAGAGAATCAGCAATATACTCATCAATAGTATCACTCATATTATGTAGGTAAAAAGTTACAAAAAAGTAAACCTTGTCATACTGGGAAACTAGAAGCGTAAGCGTACGAAACAGGAAATGACTATGGAATGCACTGTTCTAGAATAATTCTTGCTTTGATTGTTTCTAAACTATCGCATAAGTTTTATGTTTTGGGCATAAAAAATGAAGATGGACATAACCATACAAGTACATACAAATCGATGTACAGGATACTCAAGCCAGCAAAAAATTGCACATCATCGTAGTATCAGCGCACAAGCGTCAGACACAGAAACCAGCGTTTTCGCGGGGTCGGCGCTCAAGTGACATACTCAAAAACCCACGTTATCGTGGGGACGGCTGTCAATGTGTTAACAGCTTCAGGTCTTCAAAAGAATATGAATTGTACAGTTCCATGCAATGAAATGAAGCTTCATGGTGTATGTGTGTCAAAGCAGAAGAGTACTAATGCTCTATGCAATGCGATGGCGCATAGCATTTCATCGTTTCGAGGTAAGTAAGCGGTATACTTCGATGCATAGCATAATGCTTATCTGCTTCTACATTTCAAGAGAAAGTAAATGCTAGAGTTCTTTGCACGTGGATTGCGCTTCGCAGTGTCTGCGTGGCAAATCAGCGGTGTTCTAAAAAGCACCATGCATTGCAATGGCCCACCTGATTTCAATAATTCGAAGTAAGTATGCTGTAATCTTCTATGGATAGCATTATGCTTATCTGCTTCTGCACTTCAAGAGAATGAGGATTCTACAGTTCCATGCAACGGGATGCCGCTTCATAGTGTCAGCTTGTCAAAACAGTAGAGTTCTAATGTTCCATGCAAAACGATAGCGCATTTCATGTCAAGTTCACAAAGTAAGTAAGCAGTAATTTTCTATGCATAATGTAGGAAACTCATTAATTGAAGACAATTACAAGGTTTTGTAAATCATTAAATAGTTCCTTTCAACTGAGATATTACTCCAAGGACTGCTGATGTACAACTGCTTCATCGTTTTAAAACACACACGAAATTTCATTTATTCCGCACATTCGCTCTCGCTCGCATTCTGGAATATTCCACGCACCTAACATTTGAAACTTGAATTATTGATTAGCTTTTAAATTAAGATAATTTCGTTATCCTCCACTCAGCCGTCCTGCATGAACATTCGGTCCGAATGTCTTGATTCATATTCATGAATCATTGATATCATTTTCTTCTTGACAATATTGCTTGAAATTATTTACTGTGAAAGCCGTTCCCCTATCAGAAATAATTCGACGCGGATTACAGAAAATAGTCACTTGCTTCTTCAGGCGTGACAAAACTTCAGCTGTAGTAGTAGATTTTGCGACATAAAGCCATGTAAATTTTGTAAAAACATTTACCACTATGAATATGTACTGATACGTTTTTTTGTTGATGGCAGCGAGCCCCGATAATCGATATGAGATATATCAAAAGGAATATTCCCCTTTCCAGTTGAATTTAAATGACACTCCTCATCCCCTGCATCTTTTCGGCTAAGATGTATGCAACGCAATTTCTTACCACCTTTTCAACTTGTTGCCGAAGATTTGGAATCCAATAATCTTTACGTACGATAGTTTCAGGCTTGACCACAGAAAAATGTTCACACTCATGAGCTTGCCTTATTTCATGTATCTGCATCCGACATGATACTACAAGTTGAATATCACCTCCAGACTTTCTGTACAGAAAATTTTCCCGTAGAACATAATCATTCGTCTTGTTTTGAAGTACCAAATCTCGAAGTTTCATTACAGTCTCATCTTCTTTCTGTGCTTTCCGCAAACGTTCCGTAAGACTTGCATCAGATTCATCGATTAAGAAATTCGTAGGAGGAGGTTTTCTACTAAGCGCATCAACATGAATCATGTTCTTCTTTGGACGAACAAAGATCTTTCTTATTTATTGTAAGAGTAATAGCTCGGCAATCAAAAACAATAACAATCGAAATTCCTAATAAATGAAGTCCTAATTTCTTCAACGCTTTTACTATTGCTGGAACTTCGAACTCATAGCTACTGTATTTAGATGCAGCAGAAGTTGTCTTACCACTAGAAAATAATATACAGAGTGAAAAGGTTTATCTTCGTTATTTCTTTGAAATAAAATCGCTTCGTACCTTAACGCAGAAGCATCTGTATGCAACTCCATCTCTACTTGTACTTGAACCAAATTCAACATTGGTTTCTCACTCAATAAAAGTATAAGTCGTATGAATGCTTCCATTTAAGTCGCTCCAAAACAGAATTTAGCATTCGCTTGCAGAAGGTTAGACAAAGGTCGCTCAATTACAGGGTATTCACGGATAAATTTACGAAAATACCCGTGGAGTAAACTTTGTACTTGTTTAACATTTGTCAGCTCTGGAAATCGTCGGACTGCATCAGTTTTAGTGAGGGGCGAATACAGCCATTGTTGATTACATGCTCGAGGAATCCGACAGAAGTTTGCACAAAACAACATTCTTCCCAACTGAATATTAAACCGGTTTCGCTCGCTACAATTAAAATCCTTTTAAGATTTTAGATCCCACGTTCAATATCATTTGATGAAATAATCAAACCATCCATGTATGCTAAAACTATTCTCTCGCGAATAAGATCTCTAAATATGGTATTTATAAATCTTTGAAAAACTGCTGGGGAATTACATAGACAAAAAGGACTCGTAAGAATTCATAATGACCATCTGGTACAATAAATGCTGTATACTTTCTATCTAATCTAATTGATCTTCAATCAATTGTAACGAATATCTATATTTAATAATCTTCTTATCAGTTTGTCGATAATCCACACATAATCTAAACGAATCATTTTTCTTCCGAACGCGAATAACCGGACTCGCATAATCAGAAGTAGATAACTGAGCGGCTCCAGCCGCAATTCACTGTTCTATCTGCATATTAACAATCTCTTTTTGCGACGCTGACAATCGCCTCGTCGATGGATATATAGACTCTTCGCCTTTCAATATTAATTTCATTCCAATTTAAGGTTCAAAAGTTTTACTTGGCTTGTAATTACTAACAAGATATTCTATCGCCACTCGCTAATTAGGAACTAATACATGAGACACACCAACTTGATTTACATCTAACACGTCACTCGTTACATCTATTTTAAATATTTCCGGTACAATATTTTCTCTTTTAACAATTTTGCGCGTTACTTTTGGTAATGGACGAAAGTTTACTTTATCACCTCTAATGCTAACATCGGTTACATTTAAGAAATTCATTCCTATCAGCAGCTTGTGCCGAACAATGGTATCGGAGATTACTTGTGTACAAATCGGATATGAGTGCCCATCTACGGTAATTTCTGCTTGAAATTCACCAAATGTCGTATCATTCTTTGAATCTATACCATCGAAATGTAATTGTGTCGTAATTGCGGAGAACCAAGCTTAATATACCCGTCTGTGCGAATTAAACTAAAATCACTTCGTGAACCTATTAATGCTTCGATCTCGTATCTATTAAGTAAAACATTTTTGAGACACTTTCGGTATGTTACTCTTAATGTCGCGCAGCTCTCTTCACTCGCTTTAGATTTTTTGGGACATTTCGACGCAATATGTCCACGTTCTTGACATATAAAACAGTTTACACCGCGATCTTTCGTTGGACAATTCATGCTAATATGGTCGTGCCCACCACAATTATAACATCGTACAATATTACCCGTGAACTCTTTTATCTTACCCACATTTACCACCTCTTTTCGTTCATTTCTATCGAAACTGTCTTCACACTTTTCAAACTTTGTTGACATTTGTACACTCGACAAACCTTGATCTCGAAGAAATACCTTTTCAAACGCTTTCGAAAGTTGATTGGTTGTTGTAAACTGTTGAATACGCGCCTGGTTCCGGAGCATTGAATCGGGTATGCCGTCAATCAGATGTTCAAGTATTAGGTTGGTGCGTATGAAATGTCGGATTCTCTTTACATGCGGACGTTTTCCTCCCCGTTTTCGTTATATTTTTGTATTTGGCATAACCTCATTCATACTCGTATTGTCCATTGCCAGAGACTCATTTCAACAAAATAGGTTTTCTCGAAGGTCTTCCCTTTTTTATTTCTTTTGAGTTTATTACCGATATGAATTCTGCCGACATTCGCGTCATTTTCTTATATGAGTACAAACTTGGTAATAGTGCTGCAAAAGCTGCACGCAACATAAACCAAGCGTTTGGGGAGAATACGGTTAACGATCGGAAAGCGCAGCGTTGGTTCGAAAAATTTCGGACTGGCGATTTTTCACTGCAAAATGAGCCGCGCGGAAGACCCAAAACGTCTGTGAAGAATGATGACCTGAAAGCTCTAGTAGAAGCGGATCCAGCCGTATCCACGAGGGAACTTGCTATCAGGATGAAAGTTGACAATACAACGATATTGAGACACCTTTCTGAGATTGGCAAGGTTAAGAAGATGGACAAGTGGGTACCGCACGCACTGACAGAGCGAAATAAGCTGGATCGGTTAAACGTATGCTCATCATTGCTAACCCGATTTCACCGAGAGCCATTTTTTGATCGGATCATTACGTGTGACGAAAAATGGGTTCTTTATGACAATAGAAAGAGGTGTGCTCGGTGGCTTGACAAGGATGAGGTTTGTGCCCATACTCCAAGGCCATCGCTTCATTCACGGAAGATTTTGTTCACAGTTTGGTTGAACGCGGCTGGGGTAATCCATTATTCGTTCCTTCGACCTGGGGAGACAATTACGGCCGAAAAGTACTGCCAGTACATTGATGAGATGCACGATAAGTTAAAAATTGTACTCCCATCGCTTGTGAATCGGCATGGCCCGCTACTGCTCCATGACAACGCTCGGCCGCATACATCGCACAAAACAATTGCGAAACTGAACGAACTGGAATATGAAGTTTTGCAGCATCCACCATATTCACCGGATCTCTCGCCGACCGATTTTCATTTTTTCAAGCATTTAGAGCTGTTTTTAAGGGGCAAACACTATGAAAATGAAGACAGTCTAAAAAACTCGATATCAGAGTTTATTAATTCTAAAGACCAAAATTTTTTTAAAAAAGGCATCTACGCTTTAAAATCTCGTTGGGAGAAGTGTATTGAAGCGAATGGAGCATACTTTGATTGAATAAACAGCTTTTGAAGAAAGATATACAGTTTTATACAATCACTTAAGAATCCGACATTTCATACGCACCAACCTAATATTTCTTCGTCATTGATTGGATTTCTTCGTATTCGATTTCCAAGAATGATCTTCTCGTGCAAATATTCATGAAATGTCTGGTTCCTCTTTCATAATCGCTCTTCAAATTTCTTCCTTATTTAAATTTTGTGTATGATAAAACGTAACTCTTAGCTCTTCCAGCAGTCGGTTGCTTTTCCATTCAGTCCCATACCGATACGTAATAGTGCAACGTCATCTTCCAATTTAAATGTCGTCTTCAACAATTTTATCTGTTTCTTCCAAATTTCACTATCACCAGATTTGCCATCAAATTTACCAAGTAAATGTGCAACTTCCGAAATATTCGTTTGCGGATGACTAAATTGAGATAAAGCATTACATTCATTGCCATTATTCAATGCCAAGATATTGTCACTGCCACTAACAACATCTAATTGTTCGCCTTCAAAGTTACGCGTTAATTTTCACTGCTTATTTTCCAAATTTTGCTCAACCTGTAATTTCCTTCGTATTGCATCTCACTCAAGGTGCAACATGACTAACTCACCTTCTGCAAATTATTTTTCCTTTAAGAAAAAACTATTTTCTCGTTGCTGTAGATTCATTTCTGACTGCACGTTTGATGATGCACCAGTACAAGACCCTTCATTATCTTCACGAACTTCTTTCAGCTTGTCATCTATCCACGTTCTGTCTAGGTCAAGATCCATCAAACCGGAAATTAATTTAGCTTTCGAATCAGCAGTAGGTGGCTTATGCTCCATTAATATCTCCTTTTGCGCAGTAACTGTGGTTTTACTCAAATTTTTTATTTGAAAATTTTCACTCGACACTCGCCTTTAAACTCGAATTGTCTCTACTCGTTTAATTTTCGTTCTCAGGCTATATTTCAAATCTGTACTCGTGTCGCATGAATAACTTCTCGAACGTTCTAGACCGTCAAGGAATTTTCTTCGACGTTCTGTCTTCAAATACTCGATCATATTCCAATATTTAGAACGTATCCGATTTAATTCTTGAATGTCTTCTTGATAATTACCACGCCTGAGCCCCTAAAATTGTAGGAAACTTATTAATTAAAGACAATTACAAGATTTTGTAAATCATTAAATAGTTCTTTTCAACTCAGATATAACTCCAAAGACTGCAAATGAACAACAACTTCATCGTTTTAGAACATTTACACGAAAGACTCATTAACTCCGTACATTCGGTCTCGCTCGCAATTCAGAATATTCCATGTACATAACATTTTAAACATGAATTATTGATTAGCATTTAAATTAAGATAATTTAATTATTCTTCAATAACATTATGCTTGTATGCTACTACAAATCAAAGGAATGTGAACTCTACAGTTCCTTGAAACGGGATGGCGCTTCATAGTGTCTGCGTGTAAAAACAATAGAATTCTACTGCTCCACGCAACGTGAGGTCGCATCCCATGTCAACGTTTCAGAGAAAGTATGCTGTTACCTTCTATTCGTAGCACTATGCTTATCTTCTTCTACATCACATCAGAATGTGAATTCTGCAGCTCCATTCAACATGATGGACCTTTAAAGGGTTTGGGCTTCAAGGCAATGAAGTTCTAAGGCTCCATGCGGCATCTCATTTCAACGTTTCGAAGAATGTAAGCTAGAATCTTCAATGCATAGCACTATGCTTATTTGCTGGAGCTCTTGAAAAGAATGTGAATTATACAGTTCCATGCAACAGGATGGCGTTATATAGTGTCTACGTGTATAAGCAATAGAGTTCGAAGGTTAATGTTCTATGTATCACATTATCCTTACCAACTTCTACACTTCAAACGAATGTAAATTCGATTGTTCCTTGCACCGGGCTGGGGTTTCATATTATCTGCTTGCCAAAGCTGTAGTGATCTAATGCTCCACGCAATGCGATGGCACATCTAATTTCTACGTTTAGCACGTTGACGCCGGCGTGCATCACTAGTGGGTCACACGTGTCTGTTCCGTAAGGCAGTGTGCATCTCCGATGGGTCACACGCGTCTATTTCGTGGGCCAGCGTGCATCACGATGGGTCGAACTTATGTTTCACAAAGTAGATAGTACAGAATAAGTCTATTTTTCAATTCTCAGTATTATAAACAGACATTCAATATTTAAAACATAACAAATCAATATTATAAACCTAACATAATTATTTAATTTTTTTGTGTAATTTTTCAAAACATGTTGGGAAGAGTTCCGGTTGGCCCTTACATCGATTATAACAGGTCTTTACTTTTATCGCCTTATTAACGGCATACTGCCTACCATTTATTCTAGACATACGTTTATAATATTCTTTACATCGCTGTCTCGTTTTTCTTGTGCATCCGTGGAACGACCGCAGAAAATGTGTACGTTTCTTGGGCACTGCTTCAGTTTCAGATGACGTTTGTTCACCGTCATGATCCACTGTACTGAGGAGATAATTAATAATTCTTTCGCGGAAGTTTATTATTTTCATACCTTTGGTACTCCATTTTCTATGTATATAATTGGTATAGACGAGAGAAGTCCCGCATACTAATTCGATAACTATTTTTCTATACCACTTTACTTTTCTGCGTAATCAACTGTGATAAGAAGACATCTGGTCGGATGGTCAAACCCCTTCTTAGCTTTGTTATAAAGGAACACAATGTCCGGATTTAACTTATTGTTACTACCCTGGACAATAACACATTTGTGGTTTTCAGAAGTGGCTAGCATGCATACCGGCTCCTTATCCGTCCACTTTAATAATTTAAAGCCGCTCCGATTTTGAAAATACATAAAGCCACCCCGTTGCTGTTTTCGTATGGCCTGCAGCTGGGGAAATTTTTTATTAATTTTTACTGGACCACAAATAAATGTTTCCTTTTGCAGAAGTTCCTCGGCCAATGGGACACTATTGTCAAAACTATCTGCGTATAATAATAATAAAATTAAATTAAATTAACTTCCAACGTCATAACAACAGCATGCGCATGTGCTTTAACTATTATGGTTGCATTTTTTCCGACGTAAATAAGAATGTTATGAGTGCATCCTTTCGGAAGGCACAGTTTACAAAGTCTTATACCATATTTATGCCGCTTTCCTGGGATATATTGGCAAGAACTGAGGCGTCCTCGATACGAAACCATGGTTTCGTCGATTACAATATTTTTACAAGTCTTAACAGTAATTTTGAAAGTGTCGACAATTTCGTTAACAATATTTCTAAGTTTATTCAAACGATCCTCAGTCCAAGCCATGAAAATGTAGGATAAGTGTAAATATCTATGTATCGATGTAAACCGGTCGCGCTTTTCATATCCGCGTTTGTATATATATCCTTTTTTTGAGATCAATATAATCTAATTTCTAGCAGTGGCGCTACAACCAATATAAGCAGGACACCAATAAAAATGTTCTCTTCGTTTTCTGTCATAGGCTGCCAAGCCAGTTGGTGTCTAGAAGAAAAGAAAATTTTTAAGTGTAGAAGCAAATATGCAATTCCTACAGATCCATGTAATTGTTGGCTCTTCTAACTGTCAAATTGACATAGTAATTGACTTCCAATGGTCCATACAGCTTCTTAGTTCTACGTTTCAAAGTAAGCGAGTTGTAGGTATCTACACAACGCAGTTACGTTTACCTGGTGCTACGTTACAAAATGTGCAATATCTACAGTTCCGTATAACTATTCTGCACTTCTAAGTATCAGCTTGTCAAAGTAATTGACTTCCGAAGTTCAATGCAACGCGATGGCGCATCTCAGTTCTACAATTCAAAGTTCTTCATCTAAACGTGTCTGTAGAAATAGCACTTCATGATGTTCTAAGTGCATGTTTCAAGTTATTATATATGTTTACTCTTATCGTGTATTTCAGTTCATTGACCTTAGATTACCATTACTAAATACCCTATTACATTCAAAATCCTAATTAATTTTACATTATTTCATGATTTTCTAATAATAAATATTCCATATTAGTATATATATTTATTCTTATCATATATTTTAATTGATTGCTAATAGAATACCCCCTCTAAATAGTCCATTACATCTAAAATCCCATCTAATTTCGTACTATTTAACGATATTTTAAATAAATATCTCAAATTGGTACAAATATTTGCAGACATTTATTTTAATTGTAAAAAGTATTTCCCCTCGAAACGTTAAATTACACCTAAAATTGTGCCTCATTATATATAATTTCATCATATGCTTCAACTTAACATATGTTTTAGTTAATCCTAAATGGAATATCCTCTAAATACTCCATTGTATCTAAAATCTTATCTAATTTTGTATTATTTCTTGACATTTTAAATATATATTTCAAATTAGTACATATATTTACACTTATCATATATGATAGTCGATTCTAAATAGAATATCCCCACTAAATATTCCATTAGATCTGCATTCTTACCTAATACCATACAATTTCACTATGTTTGAAGTAAATATTTCAAACTAATGTATACGCTTACACTTATCATGTATTTTAGTTAAATTCAAAGAGAATATCCCCTCTAAATACTCTAATACATCCATATTCCTATGTAATTTTATATCATTTTATGATGTGTTAAATAAATATTTCAAATTAGTATATATGTTCACACTTATCATAAATTTTATTTAAGTGTATATATAATATCCCTTCTAAATGCTCCATTACACCTAAAGTCCTATCTAGTTTTATATCATTCCATACTGTTTTAATTAGTTACATCAAATTGGCACATATACTTACACTTATCATATATATTTTATATATCATATATTACATTTAAAATCTCATTTAATTTTATATCATTTCGTGATGTTCTAACCCTTTCACTACGGACACCGACTATAGTCGGCGACCGCGCGAAATGCTGTGCGTACTGATGCCGGCTATAGTCGATGTCGCGAGACCTGCTGTGTGTACGGGTGCCGACTATAGTCGGTGCCGCGTGGTCACCTACGCTGACTCATTTGGTAAAATAGAATCTACCGTATCGGTAGAATATCTTTTGAATCTAGTGGCTCATACTGTACTAAAGCCTGCCAAACACATATTCGACATACGAAGTATTTGTAAGGCAAAAAACTATAATAAAAAACAGGGACTATAATATACAATATCTCTGGAACCAATATAAGTCGGACAACATGTAAGTTGAATAGATTATTGTCGACTTTTACAGTTGAGGTAAATTCTAAGGTTATAAATGATTATCTAAAAATTTTAGTTTTATGTTTGCGTAAAATTTGTTTTTCAATTTTTAATTGCACCCTCCTTACAATTTCTGGACGGAGTTCAAAAGGAATTCAATTTTTGATTGGATTAACTGATTACGAAAATGATACCGTGAGTGAAAACGAAGATAATTTCGCTGAGCACAAAAAAAGAAGGTATATATGTAGTACCTCAGACTCAGAAGTAGAGAACAATGAGCGAGACAATAAGGACCATTGTGATTCCTGGACGTCAAACACATTCATCCCTAAGTTACATCCATTTACCCCAGAAAATACAGGAATTATATCAAACATTAGCAGATCAGAAAAAGCAATTGATTACTTTGAACTCTTTGCTTCAGACGAGTTCGTGCAATTTATTTTAAATAAAACAAATGCCTATTGGAAAAAATAACAATAATATGAAAGATGGTGAAGCGACAATGCTGTCCGAAATTTACTGCTTTTTTGCTGTGTTATTTCTAATAACACGCAACAAGAAGTTGTCCTTAGAGGAATACTGGAGGGTAAACAAACTCCTGCGTAGTGACATTTTTGCTGAGATTATGCATAGAGACAGCTATTTTAAATTGTTATCGTTGCTACATTTCAGTCAAGATATCACATATACCAATGATAAATTATATAAAATAAGGAACGTGGTTCATATGTTCCGAAAAAATTTCTGCCAATCATTCTATCATTACCAAAAATTATGCATCAATGAGAGTATACATCTATATAAAGGGCGGCTTTCATTCGAACAATACATTCCTTCGAAAAGAAGTAGATTTGGGATAAAATCATGTATTCTTTGTGATTGTCGAACTGATTTTGTACAAGACCTTATTGTTTAAGCTGGGTCATCGACTACAGTCAACAGCCAAAATAAGAAAATTAGAAAATCAAGAACGATAGCAGAAGCAGGCGCCCTATCTAGGAAAGGGACATACAAATTACCTAGATAATTGGTATTCAAGTCCAGCCTTGTTTAATTTACTATATAATAATCATATAAATGCGTGAGGGACCGTAGCAAAAAGCGACAAGGAATACCAAAGATTACTGATACACTGAGAAAAGGAGGGGCATCTTCCCGGCCATCTAAAAATTTATTGGTTGTGAAATGGCTGGATAAAAAAGAAATATATATGCTATCCACAATGCATACTTCAGAGTGTGCAACGGTTGTTAGGCATGGAGAAAACAAAATTATTCAAAAACGCCTATGCGTCATTAACTATAATACTTGTATGGGTTATGTCGACAAAGCCAACATAGTGATAAGCACTATAAATTCGACACGGAAATCTCTAAAATGGTAACGTCAATATCTTTTCGTTTGCTGAACATATGAGTATGGAATGCATATTGTGTTTATAAGGATAACACAAGAAAACCGGAATCTATGGCTAAATTTCACTTGAATTTAATCCGAAAAATGCTGAAAAATTATCATATGAACATTTCTTAATATCATCAAAGAGACAACAACAATCCATTGCGGCCAACAGAACGGCATTTTCCTTCACTGTATGAACCACGAAAGAAAAACCGAAATAGAAGATGCATCGTCTTTACGACAAACAAAAGACGCGTGTCTCGATATGAATGTAAATATTGTAATGATGGACTCTGCATGGAACCTTGCTTTAGAATTTACCATACTGAGTTGCATTACTAAGAATTAACGTATAATTTGATATCTCACTAACTCAACTGTATTTTTATTTATAATAGCAGTAAATTTTTTTAATATGTATATTTCTGAATACTCAAAATATACTCATTTTTATATTTTTCATATAATATGACGAAACAGTTGTTACATAGCTCCCAAAAAAGTATATACACAAGAGAATTCCAAGGTGGCAATGAGAGACGTAAGTGCGAACATCGAAACCTACAGATGCGTAATATGCACACTGCACGGCGCGGTACCCCGTTCAGTGCCGCTACTGGCGCGGAAAGGACTGCCGTAGCGAAAGGTATAAGTAAACATTTCAGGTTAGTGTATATATTTAAACACATCAAGAACTTTCTATAAACGCAAATAAAATGTCTCCTCCAAATACTACATTACATCTAACACCCTACCTACCTAATTATATTTTGTTTCACGATATTTTACATAAACATTTCAATTTGGTATATATATTTACACATACAATATATCTCAGCTTTTTGGGAATAGAATATCCCCACTAAATACATTTTACATCACCCAAAATTCTATCTAATTTTATACCATTTTATGACGTTTTAAATAAAGATTTTTAATCAGTATATATACTTACAATATTCATATATTATAGCTAATTCTAAATACTACCGCCCCTATAAATGCTCCATTAGCTTTAATCTTCTATGCAATGCATTATGCTCATCTGCTTTTACAATCCAAATGAATGTGAATTCTACAGAGCCATGCAACGGGATGGCGCTTCATAGTACCAGCGTCTCAAGGTAGTAGAGTTCTAATGCTCCATGCTATGCGGTGGCAGATCTCATTTCAGCGTTCGATCAGCGTTTTTATAGACCTTGATACGTTGATAGGAGATGCGCCATGTCGTTGCATGGAACTGTAAATTTCACATTATTTTAAAGCAGAAACAGATAAGCATTTTGCTATGCATAGTAGTCTACAGATTACATCCCTTGAAACGTTCAAGTAAGATGCGCCATCGCAATGAATGGAGCATTAGAACTCCATTGCGTCGACGAGCAGACACTATGAGGGGTCATCCTGTTGCATGGAAATGCAGAATTTACATTCTTGTGAAGTGTAGATGCAGATAAACATAACGCGTTGCATTGAATATTACAACTTATCATGAAACATTGTAATGAGATGCCACATCGCGTTCAATGATGTATTTGAACTCTATTGCGTCCAAAATCCTTTTTAAGGAAGCATAGGATTCACATTCTTTTGAAGTGTAGGAGCAGATAAGCATAATGCGATGCATAGAGCATTACAACCTAGTTACTTACTTTGAACTGTTGAAATGAAATGTAATGTTACGACGCCTGAAGAGTGCCTTATGATTACTAGCTTCAAAGAATATGAATAACTTCACTTCAAAATAAATCACTTATAAAATGAATAAATCGCTTCAAAAGAATATGAATAATGCTCTTTCTTGCAAAGGGATCGCGTTTCTTGATATCTACGTGTAGAAGCAATAGAATACTAATACTTCATTCAATGGAATGTCGCATCTCATTTCAGACATTCATAATATCATGTAATATTCAATACAAAGAGTTATGCTTTTCAGCTTCTACACTTCAACAGAATGTAAATCCTGCACTTCTTTGCAAAGGTATAGCGTTTCTATATGCGTTCGCGTAGAAGCAATAGGGTTCTAGTACTTCATTCAAGGCGACATAGTTTCTCAGTTCAATGCTTCATGATAAGATGTAATTTTCAATGCAACGCGTTATGTTTATCTGCCTCTACATTTCAAAAGAATGTGAATCCTACAGTTTGTTCCAACGAAATAGCGATTCTAGATATCTACGTATCGAAGCAATACAGTTCTATTACTAAATAAAACTCAATATGGCATCTCATTTCTTTGTTACACGCTAAGATGTAATATTCTATGTAACGTGTTAAGTTTATTCCGTCTACACGTCGAGAGAATGTAAATCCCACACTTACTTGCTAAATGATAGCGTTCCTAGATGTCTACGTATTTGAGTTCTAATGCTTCCTGCATCGCGATATTGCATTTCATTTCACCGGTTGAAAGTTAGTAAGTATGTTGTAATGCTCTATGCATCGCGTTATGCTTATCTGCTTCTCCTCTTCTGAAGAATTTGAATCCCACACTTTCTTGCAACGAGATAGTGCTTCCAAATTTCTAAGTGTTGAAGCATTTAATTTCTGATGCTTCATGCATCGCGATATCGCATTTCATTTCAATATCTCAATCGGAGTAAGTTGTAATTTTTAATGCATAGCACTATGCTTATCTGCTTCTACACATCATAAGGTTGTGAATTATAGGCTTTCGTGCAACAGAGTGGCGTTTCAAAATGTCTGCTTGTCAAAACAATAGAGTTTTAATTCTTCATGCAATGCGATGGCGCATTTCACTTGTTCGTATCGAATTAAGTAAGCTGTAATCTTCTATGCATAATGTAGGAAACTTATTAATGAAAGAGAATTACAAGATTTTGTAAATCATTAGATAGTTCCTTTCAACTGAGATATTACTCCAAGGACTGCTAATGAACAACTGCTGTCGCATTCTAGAATATTGCACGCACATAACATTTGAAACCTGAATTATTGATTAGCTTTTACATTAAGATAATTTCGTTATCCTTCACTCGGCCGTCCTGCATGAATATTTGTCCTGAATGTCTTCATTCATGTCGTCTTCGATTTCAAATAAATCAACATTGATTTCGTCGATCCACAATTTCATAAAATCTGCTGACGTAGATGTTTGTAAGGGTCCTTCTCCTTCCCCTACCATTCGAACTACAAATCGTTGATTGCATAAAACTCGTATAACTTCACACGGTCCAAAATATTTATGAGCTATATTTAGACCAGGACTCTGTTGCATACGTTTAATTGCTACTAGATCTTCTTCACGATAAATTCTAGCATTTCGTCTACGCTTGTTAAAAGTTCGCTTATTCTCTTGTCGGATCCGGGATATATTTTTGCTTGCTTGAAGTCGTACTTCATCTCGTTTATCATGAAAAGGTGCGATCCATGCCTTTTCAAGTATGTCTCGGATGTCAAGATAACCTTTAAGTCGTGGATGTGTCCCAAAGAGAAGATGTAACGGTGACGTACCAATACTTCGATGTATTGCTGATTTCAGACAATGTTGAACTACTTCCATATACTTATACCATTCACAAGACTCAGGTGTAGCTAATTTTGCTGACAATAGTATGAATGTTCTATTAAGTCGTTCAATTTGACCATTATCTTTAGGAATTCCTGTTGTAGTTGAAACATGTTCTATATTTTCTCCCTGACAATATTGCTTGAAATCATTTGCTGTGAAAGCCGTTCCCCTATCAGAAATTATTCGACGCAGATTACAGAAAATAGTCGCTTGCTTCTTTAGGCGTGTCAAAACTTCATCTGTAGTAGTAGATTTTGTAGCATAAAGACATGTAAATTTTGTAAAAGCATTTACCACTACAAATATGTACTGATACGTTTTATTTGTTGATGGCAACGGTCTAAGATGATCGATATGAAATGTATCAAAAGGAATACTCCCATTTTCAATCGGATTTAAATAACACTCCTGCATCCTCTGCATCTTTCGGTTAAAATGCCTGCAACACAATTTCTTACCACCTTTTCAACTTGCTGCCGAAGATTTGGAATCCAATAATCTTTACGTACGATAGCTTCAGTCTTGACCATAGAAAAATGTTCACTCTCACGAGCTCGCCCTATTTCTTGTATCTGCATCCGGCATGGTGCTACTAGTTCAATACCACCTGCAGACTCTCAGTACAGTAAATTTTCCCGCAGAACATAATTATTCGTCTTGATTTGAAGTACCAAGTCTCGAAGTTTCATTACAGTCTTATCTTCTTTCTGTGCTTTCCGCAAACGTTCCGTAAGACTTGCATCAGATTCATCGATTAAGAAATTCGTAGGAGGAGGTTTTCTACTAAGCGCATCAACATGAATCATGTTCTTCTTTGGACGAACAAAGATCTTTCTTATTTATTGTAAGAGTAATAGCTCGGCAATCAAAAACAATAACAATCGAAATTCCTAATAAATGAAGTCCTAATTTCTTCAACGCTTTTACTATTGCTGGAACTTCGAACTCATAGCTACTGTATTTAGATGCAGCAGAAGTTGTCTTACCACTAGAAAATAATATACAGGGTGAAAAGGTTTATCTTCGTTATTTCTTTGAAATAAAATCGCTCCGTACCTTAACGCAGAAGCATCTGTATGCAACTCCATCTCTACTTGTACTTGAACCAAATTCAACATTGGTTTCTCACTCAATAAAAGTATAAGTCGTATGAATGCTTCCATTTAAGTCGCTCCAAAACAGAATTTAGCATTCACTTGCAGAAGGTTAGGCAAAGGTCGCGCAATTACAGGGTATTCACGGATAAATTTACGAAAATACCCGATGAGTCCTAGTAAACTTTGTACATGTTTAACATTTGTCAACTCTAGAAATCGTCTGACTGCATCAGTTTCAGTGACGGGCCAAACACAACCATTGTTGATTACATGCCCGAGGAACTCGACAGAAGTTTACCCGAAACAACATTCTTCCCAACTGAATATTAAACCGGCTCCGCTCGCTACAATTAAAACCCCACGTTGATCCCACGTTCAGTATCATTTGATGAAATAATCAAATTATTCATGTATGCTAAAACGATTTCCTCATGAATAAGATCTCTAAATATGGTATTTATAAATCTTTGAAAAACTGCTGGAGAATTACATAAACCAAAAAGGACTCGTAAGAATTCATAATGACCATCTGGTACAACAATTGCTGTATATTTTCGACTTGATTTATCCTATCGCACGTGAAAGAAACCGTTTTTCAAGTTAAGAGTACTGAAAATGCGCGCGACTTGTAACAGATCTAATTGATCTTCAATCAGTTGTAACGGATATCTATATTTAATAATCTTCTTATTAATTTGTCGATAATCTACACATAATCTAAACGAATCATTTTTCTTCCGAACGCGAACAACCGGACTCGCATAATTAGAAGTAGATAACTGAGCGACTCCAGCCGCAATCCTCTATTCTATCTACACATTAACAATCTCTTTTTGCAACGATGACAAACGTCTCGCCGATTGATATACAGACTCTTCGCCTTTCAATATTAATTTCATTCCAATTTAAGGTTCAAAAGTTTTACTCGGCTTGTAATTACTAACAAGATATTCTATCGCCACTCGCTAATTAGGAACTAATACATGAGACACACCAACTTGATTTACATCTAACACGTCACTCGTTACATCTATTTTAAATATTTCCGGTACAATATTTTCTCTTTCAAGAATTTCGCGTGTTACTTTCGGTAATGGACGAAAGTTTACTTTACAACCTCTAATGCTAACATCGGTTACATTTAAGAAATTCGTTGCTATCAACAGCTTGTGTCGAACGTGAGAGATGTCGTATGAGAGATTACATGTATACAAATAGGATATGAGTGCCCATCTACGGTAATTTCCAAATGTTGTATCATTCTTTGAACCTATACCATCGGAATGTAATTCATCGTGTCATAATTGCGGAGAACCGAACTCAATAAACTCGTCGGTGTGAATTAAACTAAAATCACTTCCTGAATCCATTAATGCTTCGATTTCGTATCCATTAAGTAAATCATTTTCGAAATACTTTCGGTACGATACACCTAATGTCGCGCAGCTCTCTTCACTCGTTTTAAATTTCTTGGGACATTTCGAGGCAATATGTCCAGGTTCTTGACATATAAAACATTTTACACCGCGATCATTCGTTGGACAATTCACGCTAATATGATAGTGCCCACCACAAATATACCACCAATATAAACACAAAATGACCACCTCTTTTCGTTCATTTCTAACGAAACTGTCTTCACACTTCTCAAATTTTGTTGACATTTGCACACTCAACGAATCTGGATCTCGAAGAATTAGATTTTCAAATGCTTTCGAAAGTTAATTGGTTGTTGTAAACTGTTGAATACGCGCCTGGTTCCAGAGCATTTAATCGGGGATGCCGTCAATCAGATATTCAAGTATTTCATCGTCGTTGATTGGTACTCGATTTCCGAAAATGATCTTCTCGTGCAAATATTCATGAAATGTCTGGTTCCTCTTCCATAATCATACTTCAAATTTCTTCCTTATTTCAATTTTGCTTTGTGTATGATAAAACGTAACTCTTAATTCTTCCAGCAGTCGGTTGAATGGCATAGTTATATATTCTCGTTTAGAATGAAACGATTGAAGTGCTTTTTCCTTCAGTTGCAAACCCATTGGTAATAATGCAACGTCATCTTCCAATTTATATATCGTCTTCAACGATTTGATCTCCTTCTTCCAAATTTCACTGTCACCAGATTTGCCATCAAATTTAAAAAATAAATTTGCAACTGCCGAAATATCGTTCGTTCGCGGCTAACAGAATTGAGATGAAACATTGCATTCATTGCCATTATTCAATGCCAAGAGATTGTCACCGCCACTAACAACATCATATTGTTCGCTTCCAAAATTACGCGTCGATCGTCCCTGCTCATTTCCCAAATTTTGCTCAACCTGTAATTAAATGAATTGTCCTTCATATTGCATCTAACTCAAGGCGCAACATGGCTAACTCACCTTCTGCTAATTCTGTTCCTTCAAAAAAAAAATCAGTTTCTCGTTGCTGTAAATTCATTGCTGACTGCACGTTTGATGATATATCAGCACATAACCCTTCATTATCTTCACGAACTTCTTTCTGCTTGTCATCTATCCTCGTTCCGTCTGCGTCAATATCCATCGAACGGGAAATTAATTTAGCTTTCGAACTAGCAGTTGGTAGTTCATGCTCCATTAATATCTCTTTTAGCGCAGTAACTGTGATTTTACTCTAATCTTTCATGGTGAAAATTTATACTCGACACTCGCGTATAAACTCGAATTGTCTCTACATGAAACTTTATTTTTCATCCTCGCAATATCTCTCAAAACTGCACTCGGGTCGCATAAATAACTTCTCGAACGTTCTAGACCGTCAAGTCATTTTCTCCAACGTTCTGTTTTCAAATACCCGATAATATTCCAATCTTTGGAACGTATCCGATTTAATTTTTGAATGTCTTCTTGATAATTACCACTCCTGAGCCCAAAAACTGTAGAAAACTTATTAACACGTTGAGTGCCACGCGGTTTTATAGCGACTTCCCCGTCAGGCCGCGTGCACAGATATCTTGGAACAGCAATGTTATTTCTTAGCCCTCAGAATGTCAGTTCAAGATTCAGAAAGTGACAATAGCGAAATTATTTTTGCTAAAAGGCGGCATAGAGTGCGCATTGTTTCTTCATCAGAGGAAGAAGAAGAAAGGGAAAAAATTTTTACTTTTACTATCATATTTTATACTGTCAGTCACTGGTGACTGACGCGGCCTGAACGGAAAAGTCGGTGTCAGTCACCGGTGATTGACGTGGCACTCAACGTGTTAACTATAGACAACTACAAGGTTTTGTAAATCATTATATAGTTCTTCTCAACGGTGATATAACTCGAAAGAATGCTAATGAACAACTGCTTCATCGTTTTAATATATTCACATGAAAAACTCATCCATTCCGCATACTCGATCTCGCTCGCAATCCAGAATATGCCACGTACATAGCATTTGAAACATGAATAATTGATTAACATTTAAATTAAGATAATCTAACTATCCTCTAATAACATTAAGCTTGTATGCTGCTAAAAATCAAAAGAATGTGAGCTCTACAGTTCCTTCAAACGGGATGGCGCTTCATAGTGCCTGTGTGTTAAAGAATTGGAGTTCTAGTGCTCCATGCACTACGATGGCACATCTCATTCCAAGGGTTCAAAATAAATAAGCTGTAATCTTCTATGCATGGCATTATGCGTATCTGCATCTACCTTTCAAATGAATGTTAATTCTACAGTTCCATGTATCGGGATGAGGATTCATAGTGCCTATGTAACAGTGCAACGGAGTTCTAATTCTCTATGCAATGCGATCGTATCTCACTTCAACGTATCAAAAAAAGTAAGATGCAATCTTCTATCTGTAGCTTATGCTTATCTGCTTTTACTGTTCAAAAGAATATGTATTATACAGTCCCATGCAAAGAGATGGCGCCCCATAATTTCTGCGTGTCAATGCAGTGGTGTTACACTACTAGTTCTAATACTTCCATCGACGCGATATCGCATTTCATTTAAATGTTTCATGATAAGATGTAATGTTCAATGCAATGCTTTATGTTTATATCTTCTACACTGCAAAAGCAAGAGAATGTGAACTGTGGCGTCAGACGTACCGCCTGCCACGCCCAGACGCCTGCCACCGTCCTCGGCGTCCTCAGATCGGCATCCGCATCTCCTACAGCATCCGCATCCACTGTATGCGGGCAACCCGCCTACTCGCTGCCACACAACAAGGTGGCGACACCACATACACCAGAGGGAGGATTACACCCCACGTTACGAGGGCGAGGAGATCTACGACGGCTACGGACTCGAATCTCCAATGGTTACGTATCCGTACACGCTATTTGCGTACCGACGATGCTGGAAAAAGCACACGACACATTCATGTATATACACAAACCACACACACATAGAATTAAGTAAATATTTGTAAATATATACTTGTAAATGCGATATAGTTTAAGACGCGCTCATAGTCGACCGCGCGCCCGACGCTCTCGGCCAACGCGCGCCGCTCACTGCGTAACACGGTCGACCCCACCACGAGCGGTCTCCCCGCACATCGGTCCACGCGCCATCCCCACTCTGGGGCCCAGCGACTCTCGTGCCGCGCAACCCGAGGAAGTTGCGTACCGATTCAGTCTCATTTACCGATTCGAACAGAGCAATTGGCTCTAAGGAGTCTCGATCTCCGACTCGAACAGAACAGTTGTACCTCAGGTATACGAGCTCCCAGCTCAATGCATCCAACTCATTCACATCTACCATAGTGGAGTCCTTATTTTATTTTATTTCCATTTTCGTGATGAATGAAGTATTAGAAGTCTATTGCTTCGTCACGTTGGCATCTGAAAACACTGCCCACATGCATGGAAATTTAAAAATGGCATTCTACTGAAATGTAGCTGCAGATAAGTATAATGAGATGTATAATGTATAAAATCTATTAACACACTTCGATCTGTTGCTTTGAAATGCGATATGGCGTTTAATGAAGCATTAAAACTCTATTGCTTCGATACGTAGAGATCTGGGAACGCTATCCAGTAGCAAGAAACTATTACTGTGAATAGTGTGAAAAACACATTTGCAATCTAAGCAAGGTTTCATTAGATCTGGTGGATTTTCCAAGTTTTAGAAAGGGATAGTGGCAGTAGCAGTTGGTTCAGCGCCAGCTGATGAACGTATACAACAAGCAAAGCAACGTAAACGGATTTAAAATGTTGACGATTATATGAATTAAAATATTACACTTTTATAATCCATGTAGCGTTTCTGTTCTTTGTAACTTACAAACAGTCTTAAGAATGTAACGCAATCTAAAGAACTTTGGACACAAAGAAAGCAGGCCTTAGTCTGAGATAAAGGAACCTTGGATCTGTTAGGTTTTGTGGTTACCGCCGTACTGTATTAAGGGATGTGTCATTCAGTTTTAGTTTTCTAAACGAGAACAATTCAAATAAATCTGGAGTTGACACATTAGAAGAATAATTATTCAAGTGAAAAATGCTGTATGCAGTGCAATAGTAGCTTTACATCCCCTTGATGTTCTGCAGAGATTCTTATGCCATTTTACTCTATTTACTAGAATCGAAAGTATGAAACCTATTAGGAGGTATTTCTGCAACTGCTACCACACACACAGACACACAAACACACGGGCGCGCGTGCACGAAATCCATCAAGATTAAAGATACTGTGTATGTATTAGGAAATACGTACAAAGAGAAAGGACTATTACATGGATAAATTGTAGAATTCCATTTATAATTGATAATTAGATTATAAATATTTATATGCTTTTATTAGAAATTTAAATACGTCAAAATTGCAGCACTCAGGTGTGTAAATATCACTTTGCGATGTTATTTGACTTTGGCAGTTATACTTATATATAAGCATCCATTCAGGCATAAAGCTTGATAATCTTTCAACTATAAAATAATTATGAAACATTAGATTTTTTGCTGGCGTTGGTATATTTTATCATTTTCGGAACTTCCCAGACAACCAGCGATTGTAGCGCCAATGGCACCGGGTGGAACTCTAAGCACGGTGCTGCCTCTCAGTTCTCGTAACAGCACAGGGCTAGCACTGGAGCGACACTGCGTGTCATGGCACTATCAAAGCACGGCGATATAGCACAGGGGCGACACGGCGTGCCAATGACACTATCAGTTCACCATAGTGACACGCGTGGCAGTGGCGTAGGCTAATATATACCAATGAAGAAGCTGTTTGCATAAAAATTATAAACGAATATTAAAATACACTGACACGAAAGAAAGATATAAAAACTTCTTTTTATTATTTTCTATAAACTATAACTTAATACAGCGATTTTTTCAGAAAACTCGTTAATTACTTTATCGTAAAAATACATACACTTATTTTATAAATATTTTTTTTAACATAAAACCATTTACCACAAGAATATATGTACCAAAGGAAAACAAATAATTACGTTCAATATTTTCACCTGAAAATTGTGATACGCTAGCAAAGTAAACGTAACTTAATTGGTTCAACATTTTATAGGTAAATGTATCATTTATTACATTTCTTTAAACAATATGCTGCCATCGTATTTAATACTCTCTATTGGCATGAATTTTCCTGACTCAGTAACTATAAATGTTAGCAAAGAACTACCAAAACGTCTGTCAGTACTCGTATGCGGATATCTAAACTCTGACGTATTTAATTTGTACGGAATAACAAGTGGTTCCCCATTAACAAATGTGACGCCTACGCCAATGCAGAAAAAATTTTTGAATGGAACGATGACACGCGTGTCACGCTGGTGCTGGCGCAGTGTCATTCACACGCATGCTACGCTGGCACGCCGTGCCGGCATTTTAGCTAACAAGTGTGGACATAGATGACTACGGATCTGCTGATACTCCTCGGAAGTGTCGCTACAGTGCCGGTATGGTGTCGCCACCATCTTATCTTGTGTTGTCTGGGTTATGAAGCAGCTAGAAATATAATAACAAAGTACTTTATATATTTGCTTATTGTTTCCAAAGAAAATATTAAATATGAATAATTATGTTCATTTTATTATAAATGTATATGTAAAGTTCAATCTACATAAATAAATATATTCAAGCGTAATTTATTTAATTTTTATCATTTAGCGTTACAAAATATATTACAAAATATAATATAGTATATATATAAAAATATATTTTACTTTAATTTTTTTAATATTTTAAATATTTTATATTATCATATTAAACGTTTAGAAAGAGTAACAACATTTTTATAAGTAGGAATAATTTTCTCTTAATCAGTTAATATGTCAGTTCTTTTTAAGAAAACGGTATTTAATTTTTCAAAGTAAGTTTCGACTTTAAATTGACCACTAATTTCACTAATTTCATTGCTTTTCGTAGATCACCGCTAATTTTCAACTTTCCCACTACGGCTTTGTCGATGCAAGTTTTAATTCTCCGAAAGATATATAATATTATGTTATTAGTAAAATTATTTTGCATTTCTAATTAAGTTGAACGTAAAAGATATATTTTTTTTATGAGAAAGCATTGCGAGAAAATTTTGAAAATCCATTGTTAATGTTGTACCTAATGGTTGACTAGGTTCACCTCTCCCTGCCGCACCTTTTTACCATTTTTAAGATCCAAAAACCATGTACCAGCTTCATCACTTTTAAAATTTACGAAATTTACATATTATAAATTTTTGCAAAAGTGATATTAATTAACACTTGAATTATGGTTGCTTGGGCAATTAATCAGACTGATCTATAATGTGCTGTAATGTACGGGGACTAATAAATTTTTTTTTAACATAATGAACAATATAATATTTGAGCTTTGAGTTTTGTTAACAAACTCGCTGTTTAAATTAATTTGTTCGTTCTTTTCAATTGTCATATATAATTATCGAAATCTATATATTCCAAATTCTCGTATAGGATGGAATCAGGCAACAATTTATCTTATCAATAATATTTATATTCTGTAAAATAAATTGATTTGTTTACTAAAATATATATTATACATTCATGTATTAATACTAAACCTTAAGTTAATTATTCACACCTTGATTACACGCATAATGAGTAAAAACAGACATTCCTTCAGTTTTTTAATATTGTCTCATCGATTAAAGACTGATTAGTAACAAATTTACTGTGTTTGCCAAACAAAAGCGTACATTGCTTCACCTATTATTTTCAGTTGCCCACTATAATTTAGTGATTCTGAACCAACTTACATCTCTATCGCAGCCATATGTATACCTGAAACAATGCGTGCGTAAGTCAATCTTAAATTGAGAGAATTATTTTTCTTAACAATGAAATTAGAAATATACATAACTTACTATAGTCTTTGACAAGACTGCATTCACAGCAATACCATCATTTTCGTAATCATCGGCTCTTCCAAGAGCACACATTAACATTCCAAACTTGTATAATATATAAGCGACACCAGTTTGAAACCACATTCGATTAATTCTTATAATTAGTGGTGGACTGATATTTATTATATGAGGACTTGCACCTTTCTTTAAATATGGTAAGCATACCTTGGATCTGAAAATAAGTATTGTGCCATATTAGTGAATTTTATTTCTACAACTAAAACAGAACTTTTATACTTACACTAGAAATGTTCCTCTAGAATTGATATTATTCACAAGATTATAATTTTTCATACCTATGGATTCCACGCCTGGTTAAAGTAATAGCGCTAGCATTATTAACATTTTCAGGACTGAGTTGTGTAGCAAATGGTTTTGTGAGAACCCATATATGGCGTTCGTTATTGTCAGGCCAGTGGAACCATATCTGTGAAAACTGCTCAACCTGTTTGCAATTCTGTTTCAGCAGTGTTTGAAGAGATGGCGAAACGAATCAATACATTGTGGCGTTACCGACGTTACCGATTTCCTCATATAAGCAGACACATTCACAGCCATCTACTTCCGCTCCTCGGAGAGTACATTTTCGTTAGGAAATTGTTTCAAAATTAATTCACGCCATCTATAAAAAAGAGACTCTCGTTTGCGACGTCTTTCAAATTTCTACACTTTTCAAATTAATTATTCACTTATTTCTTCGGCATCAAAGAGTACACATCACAATTTGCCTTTGCCAAATCTAGATTTGTATTTCTTAGCTTCTACTTCAGTTTACCTTAATTGTAAAGACTTGTTGCTGTTAAATAAAATTGTTATATAAAAGCCATCCAACGTAAAAGTTAATTAGAAGAAAATATTGTGGCCAACGACTAATCCACAACATGCCTACGGATGGGTGTTCCCATTGAGAATAACTTATAAGTTACCGATGGATGGTGCTGCTGGCAGTCGGTTACTCACAATCGACCAACGGCTGGTGCTGCTTGTACTTAATAATCCATAAACTATTGACGACTGATGTGACCAACAACCGATAGAGCATGTTTTCACATACAGTTGGTGCAACCAATAGTAGGTAACTCAAAATTTATCAACAACTGGTGTTGCCTGCGGTCGGTAACTCACGATATAACGACAGTAGGTAATCGCCGCGGTAGATAACTTATGATATAATAACAGCTGGTATTGCGAATAGTCTGGAATTCAAGAACTCTCAACGGATGTCATTTCCAACGATCGGTAATTCATCTCTTATGTGGCTTAACTTAATCTAACATCCTCTAAACTTAATTTATGCCTAGCTAACCTCAGTTACACCTAATCTGACTTAAGCTGCCTTCACTCAATTCTAACCCAATCTAACACAATCTAACATTACCTTTTTTAAACATTAAGAAATCAAACCTACGCTACCTTAAATCTAACACAACATAACTGAGCAACCTACAAACATTCCCAAACATAACCCAACCTAAATTAACCTAGCGTAATATAACTAAATCGAACATACCCACACTTCCATCTCGCAACGGAAGCAACCTCCGCAACTTTCCTAGGAATGAGGCTATGCAGTAAGCCTTCCGCTAAGTTACGGAGTGGCAGAGATCCGCTCCAATTGAACGTTCTTTCGCGTAATATAATGTAATAATCGGCGGGTTGAAACAGAGTGGGGCCGCATTGAATACAGTAGCGCCTTCGGTTAAATGAAAACGAACAGTCGGGAAAGAATAAAACATTACTAACAAATCGTACGGAAATCAGATATTTCGACGCGTACCCAATATACATCTAACTAAACCGTAATACGAAGAATACAAGGGATATGTGGAAATATTCTCCAATATATGACATATATAAATCAACGGATGCAAGAGAGAATACTTGATCTCGGTGTAGCGTGACCGGGCTGCCATTCTGAAGCAATCGCATAACGCCGGTTCCGGGATGGTGTAGAGAGGGAATGTGGAGGCTGGAAAGCATAAAATAACAACGTAACTAAAGAGAAAGAAAAAGATTGCATTTATTGAGAGGAAATGCTAGAAATATCAAACGACAGATTATATACCATACCGCTAGGGCAAGGTACAACGAAATAGACGATATCATGAGAGAAAGTAAAAAAATCGAGAAATTTAAAAAGAAAATATTAATTTAGATTGAAAGAATCAATATCACTGATCGCGGCAAACTTAATGGAAAACGCGTGACTACGAATCGGTTAGAGTATAAAATAGATGCTAGTTGCGGGTCGAGTGGCCCTAGGAGTTCCTCGCTCGTATCAGTGCAGACAGTAGGATGAGGGAGGGCCTGCAGCCCCCAACCCCAGCCTGAGCGAGGCTGCTTGCATATGCTGCTGAGACGTGCTGCTGGCTCACGATTCGGAATCAGCGCCATCGGATCCTGGCAGAAGATTAAAGTTTGGGCAGGCGGTTCGGAGCCTCCTGTCGATGACACAAAAGGATGGGGAAATGGAAAGCATACTAATAAATAAAGGAGGAAAAGAAAGCCTCGGAAGGAAGCACAGACACGGAATGAGAAGCATCAGGAGTCGAAGTAAGTGCAGGATAATGGAAAAGCTACCGATGAGAATAGCGCCTACATTGTTAAATAGACAAATAGGCAGCCATATATCACACGTAACGACAGATATTCTGAGCGAGGATACGGCGAAACTAATGACATATTACGAAACGTTATTAGAAAACATCAGGCATATAAAAAAAGCTGACATCGAACACTTGATCGAACTAGTGACGAACGGTACAGAGAAAAATGAAGTAACTAAAGGAGCAGAAAGCTTTCGAGGACAGGCAGTAGGATGAGGAGAAGCAGGAAAAACGACAGAAATACCAAAAGATGACGCAAGGAAATCGAGAGCGGTAGATATAATCCTAGAATTTAACAAAAAAACAGGCACAGAAAACAAAGTAAAGGAGATAAAAGGAACTCTAAAAAAAGTATTCGAAGTAAAACATACGACTACGAATATAATGCTCCAACTAAGGGACATATCCGTTAGGCGACTAGAGAAGAAATGAAGGAGTACATAAAACGAACACGGAAAATAATCGAAGGAAAGGATAGCGGTATAAACGACAAGTTGTTAAAGCAAACGTGGAGAGGTAACCGAGACGCGTTAGCTGAACTTAGACAGGAATACAGTAAAAGGCTGGAGAAGGTCAAATGACTCAGAATAGCATTAACACCTTGTACCTGCAAAGTGCTACGGAGAATGGAGAGATGCTCCAAATGCCATAAAGTGGGACATGTCGGCAGATGTTGCGAAGATGTCAAAGATAATAAGGGAATCTACAGAAGATGCCAATCCCAGATTTATACGATGATCGGTTGCATCGCGAATAAACCGAAATGTATCATCTGCAGCGAAGCAGGAAGAAGGAATCCGTGCATCAGACACGTTACCGGAGTCGCTGATAGAAAAGAAGGAGAAACGAATATGGAATTGAAAGTCCTACAAATTGATCTGAATAAATGCCGAATTGTGCAAGATATCATGCAGCAAATGCGAATGAGTCAAGAGACTGACGTGGTAATAATATCGGAAGCACACAAGATGGAAGAATACTGACTGCTAGGCGAGAACGATGACGCTGCGATATGAATAACCGGCGTTAATTGAAAATGTTTCACGTATGGCACCACGTACTCCCCGACCGGAATCGTTCATGCAATGATTGAAGGAACAAAAGCTGTAAGCTGCTACTTCTCGCCGAACAGGAACGGAATAAAATCGAAGAATATATAAACCAAATTGAGGTTAACATAGAAAATGTAGCGAAAACAAACTGAATAATAATTGCGGGTGACTTGAACGAAAAATCGGTAACCTGGGGTAGTAAGAAGAACAACCATAGAGAGAAAAAGATCATCAAATTGGCTCTATGGAATGGTTTAATCGCGACGAATCCGAAAGAAGACTATACATACTTTAAGTACCGAAACAAATAAAAAATAGACATAATGTTGATAGGAGGTAGCACATACGCTAAGTTGAGTAACGCAGAATTGTTTGAGATATTTTCAGCGTCGGACCATCAATACGTACTACATATCTTCTAAAGTATGAATTACAAGAATAACGAAGAGGGATTTGCAAGCCTCAATAGAAAGAAAGCGAACTGGGACGATGCAAATAAATGAATTAACTTATATAATATATAGATATTTATTTTTATTTAGAGGGGATAGTCTATTTTTAAGTAACTGCAATATATGATAAGTATAATTATATAAACCAATTTCAAATATTTAATTAAAACATCATGAAGTGATATGAAATTAGATAGGATTTTAGATGTAATGGATATGTTAAGGAGATATTGTATTTAGAATTAACTAAAACACAAAATATGTATTAATATTTATACCAATTTGAAATATTTACTTGAAAAGTCATGAAGGCATGTGGTCCAGCGAGTGGGGGATTAACGGACCGTTCTGAGGAGCATCCGGTCCAGGAAGTGGGGACTCACGTCTCATGGTGAGACTAGCGGCGCGTCTTTCGCGTTTAACTTATGAAATAGTATAATGAAGTAGTATAGCATGAACTTACTGTTACGAGTGTGTTGTTCGTGTTTTGCATTGTTAACGTGTGTAAGTTGGATTTATGAATTCTTATATGCAGCAATACATTAGTCCGGATATAGTATATATATATATGTATGTAAGAGACTTAAAAGTAGAATACAGGTTCTGGTAAAGTCAGCTCCCAGAAATGGAAGAGTCCGCATTGAAGTAATGGACTGCGATTGCACATTTCAGCAGGACGAAACCACCGTTGCAAGGTAGACGAGGGTGCTCGTCTTTGGTGCGAGCGAGACAGATATACTCGTTAATGGGAGTGAGACAGTAGTGCTCGTCGGTAAGATTGGAACTGCGATGCTTAGTGTAAACAAGCCATGTATACCGATCGGTTCGAGTGACACAGCGGTACTTGCTGCGTGTGAGCGCGTGCAGGTGTGCGCGGGTAAACGGTTGCCGGTTGCCGGTGCTGTTGGCATGCGCGGCAGGTTGCCTAAGTCCAGGGGTTGATGATGGAGGTGCCTGAAGGCTCATGTGTGGAATGGGTGGCAGGCGCTACGCACGACGTTACACTTAGAAGCGCTATACCGTTGCATGTATTTATAGATCTCACATTCCTTTCCAGAGCAGCAGCAAATAAGTATAGTGCAATGCATAGAACATTACAAATAACTAACCTTGAAACGTTAAAATGAGATGGGCTATCGGGTTGTATGAAGCATTAGAACTCCTATGCATTGGAACGCAGACATTACGAAACGCCATCACATTGCATGCAACCGTAGGAATCATAAGGTTCGTAAGTATCGAAGAAATAGAGTTCTAACGCTTCATGTATCGCGATGAGACATTTCATTTCAATGTTTCAAAGCAAGTAAGTAGTAATACCTTATGCAATGCAGTATGCTCGTCTGCTACTCCTCAGAAGAAGAATCAGATTACGGATATTTCATGCAACGCGATCGCGTTTCATAGTGTCGGTGTACCAAAGCATTACAGTTCTTACGCATCATAGATCGCGATAACGTATTTTATTTGAACGTTTCAAAGTAGGTGAGTTGTAACGTACTTTGCAATGGATTAAGCTTATCTGATTCTACACTTCAAAATAATGTGAATCCTAGCCTTCCATGCAACGGCATAGCGTTTCTACATATCTACGAGTCGATGCAATAGAGTTCTAGTATTTCATTCAGCGCGATGTCTCACCTCATTCCAATGTGACATGCTCAGATGTAATATACTGTGCAACGCGTTATGTTTATCTGCATCTACACTTCAAAAGAATGTGAAATCTACACCTCCTTGCAAGGGGATAGCGTTTCTAGATATTTTCGTGTCGATGCAATAGATTTCTAATGCTTCATACAATGCGACGTCGCATCTCGTTTAAACGTTTCAAAGTAAGAAAGCTTCTAAACATAACAGTATGCTTGTCTGCTTCTACACTTGCAGAGAATGTGAATTCTACAGTTCAATACAAAAGGATGGCGCTTCACATTGTTTGCGTGTCAATACAGCAGATGTCCAATGCTCCACTTTCAAAGTAAGTAAGCGGAAATGTTCTATGCATAACATTATACTTATCTTGTTCTACGTTTCTAAAAAATGTGTTTTCTACATGTTCGTGCAACGGGAAGGCGGTTCATGGCGCCTGCATGTTAAAACAGTAGATTTCTAATGTTCAATGTTGTGCGGCGGCGCATCTCATTCCAACGTTTCAAAGTAAGTAAGTTGTACTCTTCTAAGCAGAGTGTAGCGGCTGGCAGCAGTAACAATAAAGAAATATTCGCTGTAGAAATAGCTAGCACGGTTTATGGTGTGCAGGATAAGTAAGCTACCTTTGAGGAGACGTTTTAGCTTTTAATATTTTTAAGAAGTAATAGAAAAATAAACTTTAGTCAACGTCCTCGATAGCACGTCCATAACGCCATAAACCGAGGATTACCGGGGACCTGGGCCCAGCGGCCCAAATGGCCATGACCGTTAGGCCCCAGATAAGCGAACCTCGGGAAATCCCGCTACATTACTGAAAATTAATATCTAACAACAATTCCCCTGCCAACGTCCGTGTCGCCCTTCTTAAGCGACAAGAAGGGCGGCACCCACAAACGGGTAAGGTGATTGGCTTACCAGAATATGTACGGTGGCCAATCACCGAAACGTACGGGTGCAACAAAATGCTTATAAGCAAATGTAAAAATTGGCAGAGACATTCGACAAATTACAAGGTAGAAATACAGAATTGGAGGCGAGAATCAGAAGTATCAAATAAAGCTATCGAAGGAACTTGTGATTCATTTTAGTACACAACCCTCTCCCTCCAAAAGAGTATTATGGTTTTCTGGATCAACAATTCCAAAGAATGCGAATTCTACATTTCCATGCAACGGGATAACGCTTCATCGTGACTGCGTGTAAAAGCAACGAAGTTCTAATGCTCCATGCAATGCTATGGCGCATCTCATTCCAACGTTTCAAGATAAGCAAGTTGTTATTTTCAATGTATAGCATTATGCTTATCTGCATATATACTTTAAAATTTTCTTTTCTTCTAAGCACCAACTGGCCAGGAAGCCTGTGACAGAAAACGAACTGAACATTTTTATTGGTGTCCTGCTTATATGAGTTGTAGCGCCCCTACCTGAAATTAGATTATATTGGTCTCAAAAGGAAATGTATCCGAACGATCGAATAAAAAACGCGATGAAGCGCAATCGATTTATATCGATACATAGATATTTTCATTTCACCATTATTTCCATGGCTAGGACTGAGGACCGGTTGTATAAACTTAGAATTACTGTTAACGCAATTGTCTACATTATCGAAAATAACTGTTAACACGTTCAGTGCTATGCCGATCTTGCTATACTTCTCTCTCAGGCGGCAGCGCGTGAGCACTTGATGCTGAACGCTTGACTGGTGGGTATAAACAAACGATAACTTTGATACGTTTTATCCGTTTCGCTTGGACTATCGAAATGATATAAGCAATGCATTTGCATACAATGCATAAACATAAGATAATGGAATGGAGAATGCCAGAGAGGCGAAAGAGCAAATATAAGGTGAGAGTCATCGTGATAGAGCCACCGGAGTATAAAGACCTATTGTAGCAGGGAGAATTCAGTTTTATTGTGACTATTTTGAAAAAGTTTTGGTATCCATCACCTAAAAATGTTGAGAGGAGGAACAGATAGTGACTCATCGAGTGAGCCATTTGTACCACGCAAATGTCGGCGTGTAATACCATTACCATCTTCAGATATTTTTATTTACGCCAGAAATAATGCAATCAGAATAGCCAAAGCACATGCCCATGCTGCAGTTATGACGTTCGAGGGTGAATTATTATTTGAAAGCCGCGTATTATACGCAAATAGTTCATATACTTGTATCCCTTTGGCCGAGAAACTTCTGCAAAAAGTAACATTTATTTATGATACAGTAAAAATTAATACAAAATTTCGTCCGCTGCAGGCTAAACGGAGACTGCAACGGGGTGGCTTTATGTATTTTCGAAATCGGAGCGGCTTTAAATTTTTAAAGTGGACGGATAAGAGGCCGGTATGCATACTAGCCACTTCTGAAAACCACAAATGTGTTATTGTCCAGGGTAGTAATGATAAGTTAAAGCCGGACTCAGTGTTCCTTTATAATAAAGCTGAGAAGGGGTTTGACCATCCGACCAGATGTCTTCTTATCACAGTTGATTACGCAGAAAAGTTAAGTGATATAAAAAAATAGTTATCGGAGTAGTATGCGGGACTTCTCTCGTCTATACCAATTATATACATAGAAAATGGAGTACCAAAGGTATGAAAATAATAAACTTCCGCGAAAGAATTATTAATTATCTCCTCAGTACAGTGGATCATGACGGTGAACAAACGTCATCTGAAACTGAAGCAGTGCCCAAGAAACGTACACATTTTCTGCGGTCGTTCCACGGATGCACAAGAAAAACGAGACAGCGATGTAAAGAATATTATAAACGTATGTCTAGAATAAATGGTAGGCAGTATGCCGTTAATAAGGCGATAAAAGTAAAGACCTGTTATAATCGATGTAAGGGCCAACCGGAACTCTTCCCAACATGTTTTGAAAAATTACACAAAAAAATTAAATAATTATGTTAGGTTTATAATATTGATTTGTTATGTTTTAAGTATTGAATGTTTGTTTACAATGCGGAGAATTAGATCACTACAGCTTTGACAAGCAGACAATAAGAATCCCCAGCCCGGTGCAAGGAATAGTCTAATTTACATTCGTTTGAAGTGTAGAAATAGGTAAGGGTAATGCGATACATAGAACATTACAACATTCTTGCTTTTGAATGTTGAAATGAGGTACTCCACCGCACCGCATACAGCATTGGGAACTCCATTGTTTTTACACGAAGACACTATGAAACGCCGTCCCGATGCATATGTCTGTAGAATTCAGATTCTTCTGAAGTGTAGATGCAAATAAACATAATGCTATGCATAGAAGATTACAGCTCTCTTAGAAACGTTGAAATGAAAAATGCTATCGCATTGCGTGGAGTAGTAAACTCTAATGCTTCGACACGCAGACACTCTAATCTACCTTCTTGTTGCATGCAACTGTAGAATTCACATTCTTTTGAACTGTAGAAGCAGATAAGCATAATTCTATGCATGGAGGATTACAGCTTACTTAATTTGAAATCATGAAATGACATGCACAATTGCATTGCATGGAGCATTAGAACTCCATTCCATTTACACGCAGGCACTACGAGCCGCCATCCCTTTGCATGGAGATGTAGCATTCACTTTGTACGGAAATGTAGAAGAAGATATGCATAATGCTATGCTTAGCATATTTCAGCGTACTTAATTTGAAACGTTGCAATGATATGCGGCATAGCAATGCATGGAGCATTAAAACTCCATTGCTTTGACACGTAGACATTTTGAAGTCACTTCCTCTTGCATGAAACTGTAGAACTCACATACAGGATTCTTACTTTGAAACTTTGAAACTTTGAAATGACAAGAGCCATTCGCACTGCACGGATGCCGATAAGCATAATGTTATTAATTGAAGATTGCAGCTTACTTACTTTGAAACGTTTAAATGGGATGCGCTGTCGCATTACATGGTACTTTAGAAATTTACCGCTTTGACACGCAGACACTATGAAGCGCTATTCCGTTCCATGGAAATGTATAATTCACAATATTTGGAAATGTAGAAGCAGATAAGCATATTGCTTTGTTTAGAACTTTTAGCTCACTTACTTTGAAAATTTGCAATGAGATGCGCCTTTGAATTGCATGAAGTTCTAGACCTCTTCCGTTTTCTCAAGCAGACTCTGTACAGCGCCAACCCGTTGCATGGAACAGTAGAAATCACAATCATTAGGCATAATATTATCTATTGGCCATGATTTCCATTGCCTTTCCAAGATTTTTCATCAAACATGGTTTTTCGAGTCTTATCATGAATATAAGCTGTGGAACCGAAAATTTGTAAATACTTTACTTTAGGCTTTTTATCAAGCCACATTTCAAATGGCGTTTTACTTTGTTTTAAAGCCTTTGTTGGGCTTAAGTTTATTAAATACGTCACAGTTAAAGCTGCTTCCACTCAAAACAGTTTATTTAAACTGGCACCACTTATCATCGTGCGTGCCTTTTTTGTTACGTTTCTGACCATTCTTCAGAAACACCAATTGGGGAGTTCGCGGAACTGTTAGATGGTAACTAGTACCCTTTTCTACACAATAATTTTTCATCTCATTTGACAGATATTCTCTGCCATTATCGCTATACAACATAGCAACTTTTAAATTAAAATGAGCCTCGCATCTAGTTGCAAAATCTTTAAGTGCAGAAAATACTGCTGATTTATATGTAATTAGGTATGTTACACGGTAAAGTGTATATTCGTCCACAAACAGGAGAAAATGATTCTTTCCGTTAATAGTTGAAGGAATAATAAAACAACATACATCTGAATAAATAATAAACAATGGTCGCTTTAGATGCTCCATATTCTTTACCTTTTCGAATGATAACCGTGTTTGCTTACCTTTAATGCAAGCCTCACATAAATTATCATTCGGCACTATCATTTCAATATGATTTACATCAATGACCATTTGTTTATTCTTCAAGTCTACGAATTTTGATCTTCCAATGTGGCCTAAACGCTGATGCGACAGTTCATAATCATTATTTACTGCACTATGAATCTAGTGATTAATCAACTTTTCACTATTTTTAATGTGAAAATCAGTAATAGATAAGCTATTTTATTCCTTACCTTTGATTATTTTCTGACCAGTTTTCATTACCTGAATGTTTCCATCTGTTACAAATACGATGTCCATTCCTGCTTCTTGCATCCCTCTGTCGGACAGCACCTTTCTGCCACCGAAATCTTCAAGGGTGGACTCAACTTCTTGAATGTCGAAAAGACATTATCACATTTAACAATGTGATCCGACGCTCCGGAATCCAACAGAAACTTTAATTTGTTTTTATCATCTTCCCCATTTTCATTGTACCCCGTCATAAAGGCAAACGAGGATGACCAAATTTTTGCAATATCCAATTCTTCTGTTACTTGAGCTGCTTGGGCGATCACCTTTTTCTTTTCCGCGTGCTAGACCGTTCTTTTATAATAGAAACGTTCTTTTATTTTATGCCCTTTCGCCCACAATCATGGCATTTTATATTTGTCGTTTCTTTGGCCATTTAAATTATCTCTATCTGTATGTATCTTCTCAGTATGTAATACTTTAGCGCCTGTCGAGCAGCCTGTTCGTAATTTTACTTCATGGACCAATAAACCAGTTTTGACAAATGCTAATGTTAGGTTGTCTTCGGGAAATGTTCTATTGCTGTAATTACTCGCCATAGCACGCTGGAAGGATTAGTAGTAAATGGAAAGCTTTATCCGTTTCTTCTAATTTTGCACACGCTACTCAGAGTTCCGTGATTATGTCGTTGAGTGGTGTAAAATGTTTGATCAAGGGCTGCTCTCCCTGTAGTTTTAAACCTAATAGTTTTTTTCTAACAGCCAATTGCGTGGCTAAACTATCCCTTTCATATATGCCATCCAATTTCTGCAAAATTTCAGCAGCAGTTTTCGCATTATTTGCGAAGCTCAAAATGGAATCTGCTAAATATTCAGCATTCTCTCTGTTTACCTCCTATTTTCAGTTATTTTTACCGGAATGGGTTCATCAATAATTATCCAATTCGCTTAACAGTGCACCAATTCTTAATTGCAACATACTGTTGCGATCACCATCAAATTGTTTAATGTTCCTCTTGGTTTTTGTACTTTCCATATTTCTCTTTTCTTTCATAAGGAAAGGGTTATATTCACTATTAATGTTCCTTTAATAGTTTAATCACTTATACATACTTCTGATATTACACTTATAATCACATAATCAGGTACGCAAAAGTTATCACTAAAAAGAATATCTACTAAAGTGTTAATACTATTAAAATACGTAAACTGGGCCCATAACCTATTGAATTATGGGTAAATATAAATGAAAAGCTGTCCAAAGTTCTTTATAGTCTGTAACTTTATTATTAAGGTTTGAAGATACGTCTTTACGTTTTAAACGCTCTAATAATTGTGAGGACACCACATAGGAAATATAGGGTTCTCCTTCCTAAAGAAATAGACGACGCAAAGTCTGCACGTGTTTTCCTTTCAGGCCACTAGGTATAAACAGTCGTGAACCCTACTCGAACCGACAGAACTATTTCACAGTTTATGTACTGGATTCTATTTCCTAACTCAAGATTCATTTTTGTTTCTCCGTTGATATTTGAAATAATGCAACAGCAGTAAGTTGTTATGTATAGCATTATAATTATCTGCCACTACACTTCAAAAGAACGTTAATTCTATATGTCCATGCAACAAGATAGCCCTCCATACAGTCTGCCTGTTGGAACAACAGGATCCTAATGCTCCATGACATGCAGTGGCGAATCTCACATCAATGTTTCCAAGTAAGTAAGCTGAAACATTCTATGCATAGGATTACGCTTGTCAGCTTTTACACTTCAAAGATATGTGAATTCTGCACTTTCTTGAAACAGGATTACGCATCGCATTGTCTGCGTGTCGTAACAATAGAGCTCTAATGCTACATGCCATGCAATGGGCCATTTCGTTTCAACATTACAAACTTTGTAAGCTGTAACCTTCGGTGCATAGAATTATACTTATCTGCGTGTGCACTTCACAAGAATGTGAATTCTATAGTTCAATGCAACGAGGTCCGTCTGCATAGTGTCTGCGTATTAAAGAAGTAGGGTTTTAATGCCCCATGCGATGCGATAGCGCATCTCATTTCAATGTATAGAAGTATGTAATCTGTAATCTACTATGCATGGCATTATGCCGGCTGCTTCTACTCTAAAAGATTGTAAGTTGTACAGTTCCATGCAACAGGAAGGAGCTTCATAATGTCTACGTGTCAAAGCAACGAAGTTCTAATACCCTATCCAATACTGGGGCAAATTTCATTTCAACATTTCAATCGAACCTTCCGTAGCAAGGAAGTGTAGGATTTACATTCTTTTGAATTGTAGCTCTAGCTTTGAATTGAAGCTCTAGGACATTATTACTTCTAAATAATAAAAAAAGGGACGCTATTCCGACGCAAGGAAGTGTGGGATTTACATTCTATTGAAGTGTTGGCGTGATATAATTAACGAGATGCATTGAATTACATCTTATCATGAAACATAGAAATGAGACTTCGATATCGCAATCTATGAAGCATTAGAACTCCTTTGCTTCGATATGTAGACACCTAGGAACGCTATTCCGTCGCAAGAAAGTGTGGGATTTACATTCTATTGAAGTGCTGACGAGATATAATTAACGGGGTGCATTGAATTACATCTTATCACGAAAAATAGAAATGAGACTTCGTTATCGCGATCTATGAAGCATTAGAAATCCTTTGCTTCGATATGTAGACATCTGGGAACGCTATTCCGTACCAAGCAAGTGTAGCATTTACATTCTTATGAAGTGTTGACGAGATATACATAACTCGTTGCATTAAATGTTGCATCTTACTATGTAATATAGAAATCAGTTGTGATATCGCGTTTTATGAAGCAATGTATATGTCGTCAATACTTCAAAGGAATGCAAATCCCACACTACCTTGCAACGGAATAGCGTTTCTAGATGTCTACGTTTCGATGCAATGAAGTACTAGATATTCATAAAACGAGATATCGCATCTCATTCTCATGCTACATGATAAGATGTAACAGTGAATGCAACGCGTTATGTATATCTCGTCTACACTTCAAAGGAATGTAAATGCCACACTTCCTTGCTAGGAAATAGCGCTTCCAGATGTCTATGTATCGAAGCAATCGATCTTTAATGCCTCATAGAACGCGATATCGCATCTCATTTGTATGTCTCATGATAAGATGTAATTCAATGCAACGCGTAATGTATATCTCGCCAGCACTTCAAAAGAATGTAAATCCTTCACTTCCATGTGATGGAATGGCGTTTCTAGATGTCTACGTATCGAAGCAATAGAGTTCTAATTCTTCACAAAACGCGACATCGCATCTCGTTTCTATGTCTCATGCAGAAGATGCGGGTCCCAGATTTACACGATGGTCGGTTGCATCGCAAATAAATCGAAATGTATCGTCTGCAGCGAGGCAGGAAGGAGGAATCCGTATATCAGACACGTTGCCGGAGCCTTAATTGTCCGGCCTATAGAAAGGTGTTAATAGGAAATATCGAAAAACGAATATGGAGTTGAAAGTCCTGCAAATCGATCTGAACAGATGCTGAATCGCGCAAGATATCATGGAGCAAATGCAAATGATCAAGAGACAGACGTGGTAATAATATCAGAAGCACACAAGATGGAAGATTACTGACTGTAAGACGTGAACGGTGACGCTGCGATATGGATAACAGGTTTTAATCGAAAATGATTCACATATGGTAGCACATATTCCTCGACCGGAATCGTTCATGCAATGATCGAAGGAACAAAAGCTATCAGCTGCTACTTCTCGCCGAACAGGAACGGGAAGAAATCGAAGAATATATAAACCAAATTGAGGTTACCATAGAAAAGGTAGAGAAAGTAAACAGAATAATAATCGCAGGTGACCTGAACGGAAAATCGGTAATCTGGGGTAGTAAGAGGAACAACCATAAAGAGGAAAAGATCATCAAAATGGCTGTAAGAAACGATATAATCGCGACGAATCCGAAGGAAGGCTATACATACTTTACAGAACCGAAACAAATCAAAAGTAGGCATAATGTTGATAGGAGGTTGCATATATGCTAAGTTGCGTAAAGCAGAATTGGTTGAGATATTTTCAGCTTCGGACTATCAATACGTACTACATACCTTCCAGAGTACGAATTACAAAAATAACGAAGAGGGATTTGCAAGTCTCGATGGAAAGAAAGCGAACTGGGGCCAAGCAAATAAATAATCGACTTATACAATATATAGATATTTATTTTTATCTAGAAGAGATGATTTATTTTTACTTAATTAAAATATATGATAAGTGTAAATATATAAACCAATTTCAAATATTTAATTAAAACATCATGAAATGTTATGAGATTAGATAGGGTTTCAGATGTAATGGAGTATCTTAAGGAGATATTGTATTTAGAAATAACTAAAATATAAAATATGTATTAATATTTATACTAATTTGAAATATTTACTTGAAAAATCATCGAAGCTTGTGGTCCAGCAAGTGGGGGATTAACGGATCGTTGCGAGGAGCATGCGGCTTATTGTGTGTAACTTGGATTTATGAATTCTCATTTGCAGCAATACATTAGTCCGGATATAGTATATATATGTATGTAAGAGGCTTAAAAGTAGAATACAGGTTCTGATAAAGTCGGATCCCTGAATTGGAGGAGTCCCCATTGAGGTAATGGGCTGCGACTGCGCCTTTCAGCAGGACGAAATCACCGGTGCGAGGTAGACGAGGGTGTTCATCTTTGTTGCGAGCGAGGCAGATATATACTCGTTAGTGGGAGTGAGACAGTAGTGCTCGTTGGTGAGATTGAAGCAGCGATGCCTGGTATGAACGAGCTATGTATTCCGGTTGCTTCGAGTGACGCAGCGGTACTTGGTGTGTGTAAGCGCGTGCAGGTGTGCGCGCGTGAACGCTGCCGGTTGTCGGTGCTGTAGGCGAGCGCGGCAGGTTGCCTGAGTCCAGGGGTTGATGATCAAAGTACGATAAGACTCATGTGTGGAATGGGTGGCAGGCCCTACGCACGCCGTTACATGAATTTGTTGCATGAATTTGTAGAACTCACATTCCTTTCAAGAGCAGAAGCAGATAAGCAGAATGCAACGCATAGAACATTATAAATAACTTACCTTGAAACGTTAAAATGAGATGGGCTATCGCGTTGTATGAAGCATTAGAACTCTCATGCATTGGCACGTAGACACTATAAAACGCCATCACATTGCCTGCAACCGTAGGATTCATAAAATTCGTAAGTATGGAAGAAATAGAGTTCTAACGTTTCATGTATCGCAATGACACATTTTATTCCAACGTTTCAAAGCAAGTAAGCTTGCAATGTCCAATGCAATGCAATATGCTCGTCTGCTACTCCCCTTTAGAAGAATCAGATTACGAAAAACGAACGCGTTATAGATCGCGATAGCGCATTTTATTTCAACGTTTCGATGTAGTTGAGGTGTAACGTATTTTGCAATGGATTATGCTTATCTGCTTCTACACTTCAAAACAATGTGAATCCTAACCTTCCTTGCAACGGCATAGCGTTTCTAGATATCTACGAGTCGATGCAATAGAGTTCTAGTATTTCATTCAGCGCAATGTCTCATCTCATTCCAATGTTACATATAATATTTTGTGCAACGCACATGTTTATTATTATGTTTATCTGCATCTACACTTCAAAAGAATGTGAAATCTAGACCACTTTGCAAGGGGATAGCGTTTCCAGATGTTTTTGTGTCGATGCGATAGATTTCTAATACTTCATACAACGCGACGTCGTATCTCGTTTCTATGTTTCAAAGTAAGAAAGTTGTAATCTTCTAAACATAGCATTATGCTCATCTGCTTCTATACTTGCAAAGAATGTGAATTCTGCAGTTCAATGCTAAATGATGGCGCTTCACATTGTTTTCGTGTCAATGCAGTAGATGCCCAATGTTTCAACGTTCAAAGTAAACAAGCTGAAATCTTCTATGCATAACATTATACTTATCTTCTTCTACGTTTCTAAAGAGTGTGTATTTTACAGGTCCGTGCAAAGGGAAGGCGCTTCATAGCGTCTACGTTTCATAGTGGTAGGGTTCAAATGGTCGATGCAATGCGATGGCGCATCTCATTCCATTGTTTCAAGATAAGCAAGTTGTTATTTTCTACGTATAGCATTATGCTTATCTGCTTGTACACTTTAGAATTTTTTTCTTCTAAACACCCACTGGCCAGGAAGCCTGTGACAGAGAACGAACTGAACATTATTATTGGCGTTCTGCTTATACTGGTTGTAGCGCCCCTACCTGAAATTAGATTATGTTGGTCTCAAAAGGAAATGTATACAAACAATTGAAAAAAACGCGATGAAGCGAGATAGGTTTATATCGATACTTAGATATTTTCATTTCACCATTATTTCTACGGCTAGGACTGAGGATCGTTTGTATAAACTTAGAATTATTGTTAACGCAATTGTCTACACTTTCGAAAATAATGTTAACACGTTGAGTGCTACGCCAATTCTTGCTATACCTCTCGCTCAGACGGCAGCGCGTGAGCACTTGATGGCGAACGCTTGACTGACGGGTATAAACAAACAATAACTTTGATACCTGTATTCGTTTCGTTTGGACTGTCGAAATGATACAAGCAATACATTTGTATACAATGTATAAACATAAGATAATGGGATGGGGATTGCCGGAGAGACGGAAGAGCACATACAAGGTGAGAGTTATTCTGAAAAAGCTACGGGAGTATAAAGACCTATTGCAGCAGAGAGAATTCAGTTTTATAGTGACTGTTTTGAGAAAGTTTTGGTATCCACCAACTAAAAATGTTGAGAGGACAAACAGATAGTGACTTGTCGAGTGAGCCATTTGTACCACGCAAATGTCGGCGTGTAATACCACTACCATCTTCAGATAGTGACAATTCATCTGCTAGTTCACTAAGGAATACTAAAACAAGTGATCCAAATGATTGGTTTGATCCGCGAGGCAACCAGCCAAACATTATACCTTTCTCAAGTCCCCATGGTACCAAACTCGCCCATGAAAAAATGCAAAATTGTAGCACAGTGGAAGATTTTTACAGCCTTTTTGTGACAGATAAACTATTTCAACATATAAGCGAACAAACAAATATTTATGCGACACAAAATACAATCGCTTCCAAACGTGTTGAAAAGTGGTTGCCAACAGATAAGGACAAAATAAAGAAGTTTTTTGGAATGGTTTCGTGGATGGGATTGGTAAAGCTCCCATCTTTGTATCTGACAATCTTTGACAGATTTCAAATTCTGTTGATAATGTTGCATTTTGCCGACAATACAAAAGTGGATGCTTCCAACCGTCTCTCAAAGGTTGAATTTTTAATGAAAGAATTAAATATAAATTTTTAAATATATTATGATCCCGTTGAAATGTTATGCATCGGCGAGACGGTAATACCATTCCGTGGAGGGATCATATTTAGACAGTACATGAAACAAAAGAAGGATAGATATGGGATAAAAATACTTAAATTGTGCTCTGATAAACATTACACATATAATCTTTGCATTTACACCGACAAATCATTGGATAAAAAAAATACAACACCCAGAAATGTTGTCATGAATTTATGTGAAAATGTGTTTCACAAAGGCCATACTGTATACATTTATAATTGTTATACGAGTGTGTATTTAGCAAACAAACTCATAACAAAAAATACGCATTTAGTTGGTACTCCTCGATCAAATTGAAGAGGCAATCCAAGTAAAGTTATGACAAACAAACTGCGACGCGGAGAAGTCATTGCTCAAGAGAGCAGTAGAGGAATTACAATAATGAAATGGAAAGACAAAAGGGATGTTTTAATTCTTTCGATCAAGCATTCTGTCGAAATGAAATCTGTAATAACAAGAACAGGGGTATCCTGCAAACCAAAAATTATTATTGATTATAATAAAGGTAAAACAGGGATTGATCTGTCTTATCAAATGGGTGCTTATAGCAATCCACTTAGAAGGTCACTAAAATGGTATAGAAAACTGGTATTCGACCTTCTTTTGAATATTGTTGTCGTGAATGCGTTACATATGTTCCAAAATGTAACAGGAAGAAAGATGTCAATTGCAACATTCTGATAACAATTGGTAAATGCTTTCACACAACATTCACATGAGGAAACCCCAATTAGGGCCTATACAAGTAGACGAATTCACAAATTTCATAAGAAGGAAGGAAAGGCGCGTGAAGTACGAAAATATTGTGTTGAATGTTACAGTACAAACACAAAAATGTTCGGACGCCAGTTAGCGAAGGGAATGACAAAGAAAGTTGCTACATACTATAATATGTGCAAATCACAACCACATCTTTGTTTTAAACGTTTTAATATACTTCATTAAATATTAGCATAAATTATTTAATTGTTATTAATAATTTAACCCTTTACAATGCCGGTGTCATGCACCGATGTCGATCATACAAGAAATTCGCTGTCAGTCCCTAAAATCCACGTTTTCCAAACGAAAAGTCGATTGTCAGTCCCTGGGGACTGACTTGGCACTCAACGTGTTAAGCCCGGTAAAAATATTGTAATCGACGAAATCATGGTTCCATGGCGAGGACGCCACAGTTTTTGCCAATATATCCCAGGAAAGCGGAATAAATATGATATAAAACTTTGTAAACTACGCCTTCCGGAAGGATACACGCATAACATTCTTATTTACGCCGGAAATAATGCAACCTGAATAGCGAAAGCACATGCGCATGCTGTAGTTATGACAGGTTGTAGGGTGAATTATTATCTGAAAGCCGCGTATTATATGCAAATAATTTATATACTCGTGTCCCTTTGGCTGAGAGACTTGTGCAAAAAGTAGCATTTATTTGGTACAGTAAAAATTAATACAAAATTTCTTTTGCTGTAGGCCAAACGGAAACTGCAACGGAGTGGCTTTATGTATTTTCGAAATCGGAGCGGCTTTAAATCTTTATGTGGATGGATAAGAATGGGTATGCATGCTAGCCACTTCTGAAAACCACAAATGTGTTATTGTCCAGAGTAGTAATAATTAGTTAAAGCCGGGCACAGTGTTCCTTTATAACAAAGCTAAGAAGGGGTTTGACCATCCGACCAGATGTCTTCTTATCACAGTTGATTACGCAGAACAGTAAAGTGGTATAGAAAAATAGTTATCGAATTAGTATGCGCTACTTCTCTCGTCAATGCCTGCTATATACATAGAAAATGGAGTACCACAGGTATGAAAATATTAAACATCCGCGAAAAAATTATTGATTATCTCCTCAGTACAGTGGACCGTCGCAGTGATCAAACGTCATCTGAAACTGAAGCAGTGCCCAAGAAACATACATATTTTCTGCGGCCGTTCCAAAGATGCGCGAGGAAAACGAGATAACGATGTAAAGAATGTTATAGGCGTATGTCTAGAATAAATGGTAGCCAGTATGCCACGACAGTAAAAGTAAAAACCTGTTTTAATCGATGTAAGGGCCAACCGGAACTCTACCCAACATGTTTTGAAAAATTACATAAAAAAATTAAATAATTATGTCAGGTTTATAATATTCATTTGTTATGTTTTAAATATTAATTATATAATTAATGTTAAATATTAATTACAATATCCGGTTATAATGCTGAGAATCGAAGAATAAACCTACTTTGTACTATCTACTTTATGAAATATAAGTCTGACCTATCGTAATGCACGCCGGGCCACGTAATAGACGCGCGTGTAACTCACCGGAGATGCACACTCCTTCACGGAACAGACACGTGTGACCCACCTGTGATGCACGCCGGCGTCAACGTGCTAAACGTAGAAATCAGATGTGCCATCGCATTGCGTGGAGCATTAAATCACTACAGCTTTGACAAGCAGATAATATGAAACCCCAGCCCGGTGTAAGGTACAGTCGAATTTACATTTGTTTGAAGTGTAGAAGCAGATAAGCATAATGCTCTGCGTAGACAGTACAGCTCACTTACTTTGAAACGTTGAAATGAGATGCGAGATTGCATTGCATGGAGCAATAGAACTCTACTCCTTTGACAGGAAGGAACAATGAAGCGCCATCCCGTTGCATGGAACTGTAGATTTCACATTCCTTAGAAATGTAAAAGCAGATGAGTGTATTGCTTTGCATAGTAGATTACAGATTACCCACCTTGAAACGTTGGAATGAAATTCGCCATGGCATTGCATGGAGCACTAGAACCCTATTGTTTTGAAACGCAGACACTGTAGAGCTCCAACCCGTTGCAGGCAACTGTGGAATTCACATTCTCTTGAAGTTTACAAGCAGAGAAGTACAATGATATGCACGGAGGAATGCAGTTTACGTAGATTTAAACGTTGGAATGAGATTCACCCCCGTACTGAATGGGGCATTAGAACTCTGTTGCTAAAACCCTACTTCCTTGACACGCAGACACTATGCAGACGGACCCCGATAACATAATGCTATGCATATAAGGTTACTGCTTACAAAGTCTGTAACATTGAAATGAAATGGCCCATTGCATTGCATGTAGCATTAGAGCTCTATTGTTACGACACGCAGACTGTTCGAAGCGTAATCCCGTTTCAAGAAACTGCAGAATTCACATATCTTTGAAGTGTAAAAGCTGACAAGCGTAATCCTATGCATAGAATGTTTCAGCTTACTTACTCGAAAACATTGATGTGAGATTCGCCACCGCATGTCATGGAGCATTAGGATCCTGCTGTACCAGCAGGCAGACTATATGAAGGGACATCTTGTTGCATGGACATGTAGAATTAACATTCCTTTGAAGTGTAGTGACAGGTAAGCATAAGGTAAGTATAACGCTATGCATAGAAGAATACAAGTATCTCATTTTGACATGATGAAATGGGATGTGCCATTGCATTGCATGGAGCAACAGTGCTACACTGCTTTGGCGCTCAGACACTATGAAGCGCCGTTCCGTTGTATGCAACGTTGAATTCACATTCTTTTGAAGTGCTAAAGCTGATAAGCATAATACTATGCATAGAATATTTATAATAATATAATATATATATATATGCGTTTCAAAGCAATGGAGTTCTATTGCTTTGAAACGCAGACACCATGAAGCGCCAGTCCGTTGCATGGATCTGTAGGATACGCGTTCTTTAGTATTGAATTATTGGTAACAATAATAAATGAAAAGCTGCCCAGAGTTCTTTACAGTCTTTAGCATTATTCTTAAAGTTTGAAGGCACGTCCGTACGTTTTGAAAGCTCTACTAATTTTGCGGACTCTGCATAGGAAATTTAGGGTCCTTCTCACTAAGAAAGAATTGACATCGCAAAGTCTGCACGTGTTATTCTTTCAGGCCTCTAGACATAAACAGTCGGGAACCCTACTCGAACTGATAGAACTATTCTACAGTTTACATACTGGATTCTATTTCTTAACACAAGATTCACTTTTGTTCCGCCGTTGGCATGTGAAATAATGCAACACAGACAACCATAGAATCACATTCTTTTCAAATGTAGAAGCAGATAAGCATAATGCAATGCATAGAGGATTACAGCTTACTTACTATGAACCGTTGAAAAGAGATGAGCCATCGCTTTGCATTATAAATCTATAGTTTTGAGACGCAGACATTGTGAAGCACCATCCTGTTGCACGGATGTGTAGAATTTACAAACTTATATAGTACAGAAGTAGATAACCGTAATGGTATGCATGGATTACAGCTTACATACCGTGATACGTTGGCATGGGATGCGCCATCGCAATGCATGGAGCAATAGAGCTCCATCGCTTTTACAGGCAAACTCTATGAAGCACCATCCTGTTGGATGGAACTGTAGAAATCACTTTATTTTGAAGTGCAGAAGCAAACAAACATAATGTTATGCATAGAAGAATACAGCTTACTTACTTTGATACACTGAAATTAGCTGCGTCATTGGGTTGAAGGAAGTAGTAGAAATCTATTGCTTTTACACGCGGACACTATGAAACGCCATTCCGTTGCATGGATCTGTAGAATTCACATTCTTTTGTAGTGTAGAAGCAGATGATTATAATGCTATGTATAGAAGATTACAGCTTACTTAATTCGAAACGTTGAAATGAGGTGAGTCATTGTATTGTATGGTGCATAAGTATTCTATTGTCTGGACATGTAGACGCTACGAAGGGCAATCCTGTTGCATGGAGCTGTAGTATTTACATTCTCATGAAGTTTTAAAGCAGATAAGTATAGTGCTATGCATAAGAGATTACAGCATACTTACTTTGAAACGATGAAATGGGATATGCCATAGCGTTGCATGGTGAATTCTAGCTCTATTGCTTTAACAGACAGACATTACAGAGCGCCATGCCGTTGCATGGAATTGTATAATTCACATTATATAGAAGATATCTAGCAGTTAAGCATAATGCTATGGATGGATGATTACAGATTCTTTGCTTTGAAACGTTGAAATGGGAGGGAACATCGCGCTGCATGAAGTAATAGAAATGTGTTGCTTGGACATGTAGAGATCTGGAAACGATATTCTGTTGCAAGCAAGTGTAGGATTCACATCCTTCTAAAGTCTAGACGCAGACAAATATAACATGTTGCGTAGAATATTGCAATTTACCATGATTCATTGAAATGAGTTGCGACATCACGTTGAATGCAGCACTAGATCTCTATTTCATCGACACGTAGACATCCAAATATGCTATCCCCTTGAAAGAAACTTTAGGATTCATATTCCTTTGAAGCGTGGCAGCTGATAAACGTTACGCGTTACATCGAATATTACATCTTACCTGCTTTGAAACGTTGAAATGGAATGCGCTATCGATCTATGCTGCATGAGAACTGTAATGCTTTGACACGCAGACACTTTGAAACGGGATTGCTTATATATATCGTATAAGTCGATCATTTATTTGCATCGTCTTAGTTCGCTTTCTTTCCATTGAGGCTTGCAAATCCCTCTTCGTTATTCTTGTAATTCGTACTCTGGAAGGTATGTAGTACGTATTGACAGTCAGACGCTGAAAATATCTCAAACTCTTGTGCTTTACGCAACTTAGCATATATTCAACCTCCTATTAACATTATGTCTATTTTTGATTTGATTCGGCTCTTAAAGTATGTATATCCTTCTTTCGGATTCGTCGCTATTAGATCGTTTCTTAGAGTCATTTTGATGATCTTTTCCTCTCTATGGTTGTTCTCCTTACTACCCAAGATTACCGATTTTTCGATCAGGTCTCCTGCGATTATCATTCTGTTTGCTTTCTCTACCTTTTCTATGTTAACCTCAATTTCGTTTATATATTCTTCAATTTCTTTCCGTTCCTGTTAGGCGAAAAGTAACAGCTTATAACTTTTGTTCCTTCGAGCATTGCATGAACGATTCCGGTCGAGGAGTACGTGGTGCCACATGTGCAACATTTTGGATTAACACTGGTTATCCATATCGGAGCGTCACCGTTTTCGTCTTGCAGTCAGTATTCTTACGTTTTCTGCATGATCTCTTCCACGATTCGGCATTTGTTCAGATCGATTTGTAGAACTTTCAATTTCATATTCTTTTCCTGTTCTTTTCTATTAAAGCGTTTCTGTAGACCGGACAATTAAAGCTCCGGTAACGTGTCTGGTGTATGGATTCTTTCTTCCTGCCTCGCTGCAAATAATACATTTCGGTTTGTTCGCGACTCAATCAATCATCGTATGATTCTGGAATGCGCATCTTCTGTAGGTTTCCTTTTTATCCTTGACTTCCTTGCAATTTCTGCCGACATGTCCCAGTTTATTGCATATGAAGCATCTATCTACTCTTGGTAGCACTTAGAAGGGACAAGAGATCAATGCTGTTCTGTGTCGTTTTACCTTCTCCAGCTCTTTGCTGTACTCCTGTTCACATTCAACTAACGCGACTTGGTTGCCTCTCTACATTTGTTTTAACAACTTGACATTTATACCGCCACCCTTTCCCTCGATTTCATTCAATGTTCGTCTCATGTCCTCCTTTATTTCTTCTCTAGTAACCCAACGGGTATTTGTCCCTTAGTTGGGGAATTATACTTGCATTCGTATATTTTACTTCAAATTCTTTTTCCGGAGTTCCTTTTATCTCCTTTATTTTGTTCTTTATACCTGTTATCTTATTAAATTCCAGGATTATATCTCCCGCTCTCGATTTTTTTGCATCATCGTTTCATATTTCTGCCGTTTTTCCTGTTTTTCCTCATTTCGTTGCTTATCCTCGAATACTTCCTGCTTCTTTAATTGCTTCACTTTTCACTGTACCACTAGTTCCATCAAGTGCTCGATCTCAGTTTTTTTTATATGCCTGATATTTCCCATTAATGTTTCTTCGTTCCTTCTGCTTTTCCTCATCCCATTGTTTGTCCTCGAATGCTTACTGCTTCTTTAATTGTTTCATTTTTTTCTGTACCGTTCGCAACTAGTTCGATCATGTGTTCGATCTCAGTTTTTTTTATATGCCCGATGTTTCCCATTAATGATTTCTAATACGTCATTAACTTCGTCGCATCCTCGCTCATAATATCTATCATTACGTCTGATGTGTGGCTGCCTATTCTTCTATTTGAAAGTGAGGACGTTATTCTCATCGTTAGCTTTTCCATTATCCTGCTCTTTCTTTTTGGTTCCCTTACTTCGGGTCCTGATGCTTCTCCTTTCTTGCCTGTGCCCTGCGAGGCTTTCTTTTTCTCCTTCATATACGCATTTCGTATCCATATCTATTTTCCTATTCTTTGGTATCATCAACAGTACGCTCCACACCGCCTGCCCAACAATTAATCTTCTGCCAGGACCCGATGAGGCTGATTCCGAATCGCGAGCCAGCAGCATATGCACAGCAGCCTCGCTCATGCCGGTGGTGGGGGTTAGGGGGGGGGGGCTGCAGGCCATCCACCATCCTACTGCCTGCCCTGATGCGGGCGAAGAACTCGCAGGGCTATTTGAACCGCGACCAGCATCTATCTTATACTATAACCGATTCGTAGTCGCGTTTTCCATTAAGCTTGCCGGAATCAGTGATTTGTTCAGTCTGAAGTATTATTTTTTTTTTAAGTTTCTCGATTTTTTTATTTTCTCTCACGACATGGTCTATTTCGTTGTACCTTGCCCGACGGTATGGTATATAATCAGTTGTTTGATATTTGTAGGATTTCTCCTAATAAATGCTATGTTTCCACAGATTTTCTTTTTCTTCCTCTTTAGTTATGTTGTTGTTATTTTATGCTCACTATCCTCCACATTTCCTCTCTGCGCCATCCCGGAACCAGCGTTATACGATTACTTCATGATCGCGCCCCGGTCTCGCTACTCCGAGATCGAGTGTTCTCCCTTGCATCCGCTGATTTGTATATGTCACATATTGGAGAATATTTTCACTTATCCTTTGTATTCTTCGAATTACGGTTTAGTTAGATGTATGTTGGACACGTGTCGAAATATCTGATTTTCATACGATTTTGTAGTAAAGTTTTATTTTCTTCCGACTGTTCGTTTTCATTTAACCGAACTTGTAGGTTGCTCAGTTATGTTGTGTTAGATTTAAGAAAGCGTAGGTTTGATTTCTTAATGTTTAAGAAAGGTAATGTTAGATTGTATTAGATTGGGTTAGAATTGAGTGAAGGCACGTTAAGTCAGATTATGTGTAACTGAGGTTAGCTAGGCCTAAATTAAGTTTAGAGGATGATAGATTAAGTTAAGCCACATAAGAGATGAACTACCGATCGCTGGCAATGCCATCCGTTGATAGTTCTTGAATTCCAGACTATTCGCAATACCAGCCGTTATTATATCATAAGTTATCTACCGCGGGGATAACCTACTGTCCTTATATCGTGAGTTACCGACCGCAGGCAACACCAGTTGTTGATAAATTTTGATTCACCTACTATTGGTTGCACTAGCTGTATGTGAAAACATGCTTTATCGGCTGTTGGTCACATCAGTCGTCGATAATTTATGTCGGTAACTTATAAGTTATTCTTAATGGGAACACCCATCCGTAGGCATGTATTGACTCGTTTTGCCATCTCTTCAAACACTGCTAAAACAGAATTGCGAACAGGTTGAGCAGCTTTCACAGAGATGGCTCCACCGGCCTGACAATTACGAACGCCACATATGGGTTCTCACAAAACCATTTGCCACACAACTCAGTCCTGAAAGTGTTAATAATGCTAGCGTTATTACTTTAACCAGACATGGAATCCATAGGTGTGAAAAATTATAATCTTGTGGATAATATCAATTCTAGAGGAACATTTCTAGTGTAAGTATAAAAGTTCTGTTTTAGTTGTAGAAATAAAATTCACTAATATAGCACAATACTTATTTTCAGGTCCAAGGTATGCTTACCATATTTAAAGAAAGGTGCAAATCCTCATATTATAAATATCAGTCCACCACTAATTATTAAAATTAAACGAATATGATTTCAAACTTGTGTCGATTATATAATATCCAAGTTTAGAATGTTCCCAGACAACACAAGATAAGATGGTGGCGACACCATACCGGCACTGTAGCGACACTTCCGAGGAGTGTCAGCAGATCCGTAGTCATCTGCGTCCGCACTTGTTAGCTAAAATGCCGGCACGCAGTGGCAGCACGTTCTAGTCACCAGCGTAGCACGCGTGCGAATGACACTGCGCCAGCACCAGCGTGACACGCGTGTCATCGTTCCATTCAAAAATTTTTTCTGCATTGGCGTAGGCGTCACATTTGTTAATGGGGAACCACCTGTTATTCCGTACAAATTAAGTACGTCAGAGTTTAGATATCCGCATACGAGTACTGACAAACGTTTTGGTAGTTCTTTGCCAACATATTTATAGTTACTGAGAGAGCCATATGTATTTTTTCAATTCGTCAGGAAAAGTCATGCCAAATGTTGAACTAATTAAGTTACGTTTACTTTACTAGCGTATCACAATTTTCAGGTGAAAATATTGAACGTAATTATTTGTTTTCCTTTGGTACATATATTCTTGTGGTAAATGGTTTTATCGTTTGTAAGGATTATTAAATATAAAATATATCTTTGTTACATGAATTTTTAACGATGAGTTGAAAAAAATATTTATAAAATAAGTGTATGTATTTTTACGATATAGTAATTAACGACTTTTCTGAAAAAATCGCTGTATTAAGTTAGAGTTTATAGAAAATAATAAAAAGGAGTTTTTCTATCTTTCTTTCGTGTCAGTGTATCTATTTTCGAATCGAAATAAATAAATTGCTTAGTTTAGTCATTTTTAATATTCGTTTATAATTTTTATGCAAACAGCTTCTTCATTGGTATATATTAGCCTACGCCACTGCCACGCGTGTCACTATGGTGAGCTGATAGTGTCATTGGCACGCCGTGTCGCCCCTGTGCTATATCGCCGTGCTTTGATAGTGCCGTGACACGCAGTGTCGCTCCAGTGCTAGCCCTGTGCTGTTACGAGAACTGAGAGGCAGCACCGTGCTAGCACAGTGCTTAGAGTTCGATCCGGTGTCATTGGCGCTACAATCGCTGGTTGTCTGGGTTAATGTGTGCTCTTGAAAGGGCCGATGAATATGAAAATGATGGTATTGCTGTGAATGCAGTCTTCTCAGAGACAGCAGTAAATTATATATATTTCTAATTTCATTGTTAAGAAAAATAATTCTCTCAATTTAAGATTACCTTACGCGCGCGTTGTTTCAGGTATACATATGGCTGCTATAGAGATGTTAGTTGGTTCAGAATCACTAAATTATAGTGGGAAGCTGAAAATAATGGATGAAGCAATGTACGCTTTTGTTTTTCAAACACAGTAAATTTGTTACTAATCAGTCTTTAATCGATGAGACAATATTAAAAAACTGAAGGAATGTCTGTTTTTACCCATTATGCATGTAATCAAGGTGTGAATAATTAACTTAATGTTTACTGTTAATACATGAATGTATAATTTATATTTTAGTAAACAAATCAATTTATTTTACAGAATATAAATATCATTGATAACATAAATTGTTGCCTGATTCCTACCTAGAGGAGAATTTGGAACATATAGATTTCGATAATTATATATGACAATTGGAAAGAACGAACAAATTATACAGATAAATCAGAGGAAAAGATCATGAAAATATTAATTGTCATCCAAACTAATTTAAACAGCGAGTTTGTTAACAAAACTCAAAGCTCAAATATTATATTGTTCATTATGTTAAAAAAAAATTTATTACTCCCCGTACATTACAGCACATTATAGATCAGTCTGATTAATTGCCCAAGCAACCATAATTCAAGTGTTAATTAATATCACTTTTACAAAAATTTATAATATGTAAATTTCGTAAATTTTAAAAGTGACGAAGCTGGTATACGGTTTTTGGATCTTAAAAATGGTAAAAAGGTACGGCAGGGAGAGGAGAACCTAGTCAACCATTGGGTACAACATTAACAATGGATTCTCAAAATTTTCTCGCAATGTTTTTTCATGAAAAAAATATATTTTTTACGTTCAATCAATTAGAAATGCAAAATAATTTTACTAATAACATAATATTATATATTTCTCGGAGAATTAAAATTTGCATCGACAAAGCCGTAGTGGGAAAGTTGAAAATTAGCGGTGATCTACGAAAAGCAATGAAATTAGTGAAATTAGTGGTCAATTTAAAGTCGAAACTTACTTTGAAAAATTAAATACCGTTTTCTTAAAAAGAACCGACATATTAACTAATTAAGGAAAAATTATTCCTACTTATAAAAGTTTTGTTACTTTTTGTAAAAGTTTGATACGATAATATAAATTATTTAAAATATTTATAAAAACTGAAGTAATATATATTTTTGCAATATATTTTGTAACGCTAAATAATAAAAATTAAATAAATTACGTATGAAAATATTTATTTATGCAGATTGAACTTTACTCATACATTTATAATAAAATGAACATAGCTATTCATATTCAACATTTCCACAAGTTCCGAAAATGATGAAATAGATCAACGCCAGCAAAAAGTCTAATGTATCATAATTATTTTATAGTTGAAAGATTATCAAGCTTTATGCCTGGATGGTTGCCTATATACAAGTATAACTGCCAAAATGAAATGAGATCACGAAGTGATATTTACACACCTGCGTGCTGCAATTTTGACGTATTTAAATTTCTGTAGTACGGGTGGATAGTTCTTCGTCTTATATTCTTATATCGCATTGATTATAAAAGCGTATGATATTGCTTTTATGCCGTCATGTATAATTATGTACATACAAATTCACGATTAAGTAGCTATGTGTTCAAATTAAATTTCGAATAATGCTTTAAAAAGCATCCCAGATAACAAACGACAAGATGATGGCGACACCATACCGGCACTATGTTGCCACTTCCGAGGAGTGACAGCTGATGCGAAGCCATTTGTGACCGAATTTGTTAGCTAAAATGCTAGAACGTCTTACCAGCACGTTCTAGGCAAGCGTAGCACACCGTGCGAATCGCGCAGCACCAGGACCATCGTGACATGCATGTCATCGCTCCATTCATGAATCTTCTCAGCAATAACGTAGGGTCACATTTGGCAATGGGGAACCTGTGCTTTCATACAGATTAGAACCGTTAGATGTCAGTAAATGTTCAGCATATGAGTATTCATAGACATTTTGATGGTCGTTTTCCCATATTTATAGTTATTGAGCGAGTCGTATATATTTCTTTCAATCCATCATAGACTAAAAATATTATTTATAAAAAAAATATTACTTATAAAATAAAAATTCATGCTGTTGCGTCCCTAACTTCGCCTTGTGTAATTTCTTAAATAACATGCTGTCATCGTATTTAATATAACCCTTAATTGGATGAATTTGTAACGATGAACTGAAGAAAATATATATGAAATAAACGTATATATTTTTGTAATAAAGTAATTAACGACTTTATGGACAAAATCGACGTATCGAGCTAGTTTACACAAAATAATAAAATCGAGTTCTTATATCTTTGTTTCGTGCCGGTGTATCTCTTTTGGAATCAAAATAAATAAATTGCACAGTGCAGTCGTTTTTCATTTTCGTTTATAATTTTTATGGAAATAGCTTCTCCATTAGTAAATGTCAGCCTGCGCCACTACCACGCGCGTAGCTATGGTGAGCTGATAGTATCATTGACACGGCCGTGTAGCCCGTGTGCTATATCGCGGTGCATTAATAATGCCGTGGTACGAGTGTCGTTCGTTGCTCGTTGTTTGCCAAACATAGGTTGTTTGCAAACCTATGACCGGTTACTTTCATTTTTTAAAATGAATTGGTATGTTCATTCTTCCGTAATATGATAGAGCATTTTAAAACGAGTTCAACGACCTGCAACATGAAGCCATTGAAGGTTACAAAAAGTAAAGAAAGGCGATGATACTTACGGTTTTGATAGTAAATGAGACATACGTATTGTAAACAGTGGTGGATTGCGTAATGTTTACCGTTTACTTCACTGTCAATAAACACTTTTCGAAGGGCATTTTATAATTTGCAGGATAAGTTAAACATGATAAGATTAGTATTGAAATATCGGTTCGATTACGTTTGGTTAGGCTGTTCTTTGTGTCGCCCATTTTATAAGTACTGAGCTGCGGATTCCCGAGGACAGCTCACAAAATTGTTGAACTATGAAAGATTATCATTGTGAAATTGAATCAAAAGGTAATTAAGTTCCATTAGATTGTAAACAAATCTTAATATTCCATTTTAAATTGTAAAGTAAAATACTCTTTACAAAACTACAAGAATGGATACACACCTCACTAAGATAAAAAATTATTTACAAGAATTAGATAAGAATATCTCAGTACATTTTAAATATTAAGTTAGTGAACCAAGCAATACGTTTTCAGTAATGACGAATATGTAAAATTCTTGAACATTCCAACAGAAAGATATTCTAATCAGTAGATAGAAAAGTCAAACATTCAATTTCAATTCCAGAATACAACTGTGATGCCCGCCGAACCTCCCGGTACCTCCTACACCCCCCGGCAGAGCCGCATACAGTGCCTGCCGCCATTGCTGAGACGAGCATACCGACACACGGTAACACAGTCTGATCACTGAGCTAAGGCAGCCATCCTCGCACCAAGGAGTTGAACCACACGATCGCGCCTGGACGCGCATACGTCAGACAGTTGGAGCAGACACCAACCACAGCCTCCGCACGAGGACCATTGCACGCACCACGAGGATCGCTCGCAGTTACGCACACATATTCGTATTATACTCATGTCTATAACTAAGTGAATTCTAGTATTTAAGCATACGGCACTCTATGTACAGACAGGACGCAACACACAAGTATAGCATAAGTCATTTCATGTGTAATCATAATTTTAGAAAGCGTATTATTCATAATTAGAACCGCGCCAGCTCACGCCGGCCGCGCACGCCTCATCACGACCGTCCGCACCAGCGCGAGTGTCGAGCGTCCGCCTCACTCCAGGGCCTAACGATTCGCATTCCCGCGCGATCCGAGGAGGTCGCGGATCCGCGAGTCAACGGAGAGATCAAGCCCAGCGCTCATCGCGACCGTACCTATCATGCCTCCGGGCCTTACTCCACCTCACTTGAAGATGTTTGCTATTTCGTTACTATTCTAACTCAGAATTCAAGTTGCTATTTCCAATTCTAACTTTAACTTTATTCTAAATCAACGATTCTAATACTTAGTCATTCTTAGCATAGGGCAGTAAAGTGTAAGCTTAGGTTTTACTTAGAATATATTTTATTTTCACCAGTATTTACAAACTCTCATTATTCTCAAAGCATTCCTTGCCTTATATTAAATTAAATTCATTATGATACGAAGTCTTTCACGAGTTCACGCGTCTTCCAAAATCATTCAAGGAGTTCTGACCATTAGTCACGCTTAGTTACCGACCAGTTAGAGTGGCCCTCCGCTTAGTTACCGACCAGTTAGAGTGGCCCTCCGCTTAGTTACCGACCAGTTAGAGTGGCCCTCCGCTTAGCTGCACCAAGCCACAGTTCGACTAAGGAGAAGATATCCATCGTTTTCCATATCTCTGGATCGGCAAACTAGAGCGGCCCCCTCCGCTAGTGGATCCGTATCTGGTGTTTTGGAATCCGGTTTGAATGCGCCTTTCCGCTACGGATAAACGAACTCGACGCGTGGGAAGGAAGAACTTTCTGCGTTCTCCAGTGCGCGAATACGTAGATACAAGCAGCTACTCCATCGTCGACCACTGCTCCGTCTCATCTCCTGCTGTCTGCCGACCAGACAGCCTTTCCGCATCGCCGCCTCCGTCGCCGATCCGCACCAGGGATCAGCCTGCCTGGGTACTCGTTCCATTGTCGATTCCGCCTTACAGCCCGTACGCAGGGACCATACAGGGGAAGATTCTCGCCGACGACGATACCTGGAACGAGGTTAGTAATTAGTGGTTTCCAAGACTTCGAAAGGTAAATCCCCTTTTTTATATACTCGCTTCCGTGACTTTCGCCCAGTTTTCCACGTTCCAAAAAGAACCCGGTCTTCGACGTAATTGTGCGAGCCGAACCGTTTATAGCTGCGTGTCCCTCCGAACAACGGTTAGCTATCCGCGACATGACACGTGACATTACATCTTGTCATGAGACATAGAAATGAGCAAGGAAGTGTGACATTTACATTCTTTTGATGTGTAGACAAGAGACACATAACGCATTGCATTGACATTACATCTTATCAATGGCTTCGATATGTAGACATCTAGAATCGCTATCCCGTAGCAAGAAAGTGTGGGATTTACATTCTTTTTAAGTGTTGTCGAGATATAATTAACGCATTGCATTGAATAACATTTTATCATAAATCATAGAAAAGAGATGCAATTTCGCGTTTTAAGAAGCATTAGAACTCAATTGCGTAGATACGCAGACATCTGGAAACGCTATTTCCTAGCATGGAATTGTCGCATTTGCATTCTTTTGAAGTGTAGACGAGGTATACATAACACTTCGCAATGAATATTATATCTTATCATGTAACGTAGAAATGACATGGGATTTCGCGTTTTATAAAGAGTTAGAACTCTATTGCTTCGATTCGTAGGCACTTAGGAACGCTGTTGCGTAGCAAAGAAGAGAGTTTTAATTCTTCATAAGACGCGATATCGCATCTCATTTCTATGTCTCATGGTAAGATGTAATATTCAATGCAACGCGTTTCGTATATCTCGTCTATGCCTCAAAAGAATGTAAATGCCGCAGTTCCTTGCGACGGAACCGCGTTTCTAGATGTTTACGTATCGAAGCAAGGCAGTTCTAATGCTTCATAAAACACGATATAGCATCTCACGTAAATGCCACATTTCCTTGCTACGGAATAGAGTTTCTAGATGTCTACGTGTCGAAGAAATAGAGTCCTATCCCTTTATAAAACGCGACATAGCATCTCATTTCTATGTCTCATGGTAAGATGTAATATTCAAGCAGCAGCCTTATGTGTATCTTGTCTACACTTCAAAAGAATTGTATCGAGGCAATAGAGTTCCAATTCTCCATAAAGTGCGATATCTCTTCTCATTTCTGTGTTTCATGATGAGATGTAATATCAGTCCAACGCGTTATGTATATCTTGTCAAGACTTCGAAAGAATGTAAGGACACCAATTCCATGCTACGGAATAGCGCTTCTAGATGTTTACGCATCGAAGCATTACAGTTCTAGATCTTCATAAAACACGATATTGCATACCAATACTGTGTTTCATGATATGATGTAATTCAATGCAACACGTTAAGTACATCTCGCCAGCCATTCCAAAGAATTTAAATCCCACAGTTCCTCGCTATGGGATGACGTTTCTAGATGTGTACGTTTGGAGGGAGAGAGTTGTGTCGAGTATTAAAATGAACCACAAGTTCCTGCGATAGCTTTATTTGATGTTTCGGATTCTCTCCTCCAATTCTATATTTGTACCTCGTAACTTGTCGACTGTCGAATGATGAAAATTGAATGTTTCTGCCAATTTTTACATTTGCTTTTAAGCATTTTGTTACACCCGTGTGTTTCGGTGATTGGCCACTGTACATATTCTGGTAAGCCATTCATCTTACCTGTTTGTGGGTGCCGCCCTTCTTGTCGCTTAAGGGGGGCGACACGGACGTTGGCTGGGGAATTGTTGCTAAATATTTATTTTCAGTAATGTAGCGGGATTTCCCGAGGTTCGCTTACCTGGGGCCTAACGATCATGGCCATATGGGCCGCTGGGCCCAGGTCCCCTGTAATCCTCGGTTTATGGCGTTATGGACATGCTATCGAGGACGTTGACTACAGTTTATTTTTCTATTACTTAAAAATATTAAAAGCTAAAACGTCTCCTCAAAGGTAGCTTATTTATCCTGCACACCATAAACCGTGCTGGCTATTTCTACAGCGAATATTTCTTTATTGTTACTGCTGCCAGCCGCTACATACGTATCGAAGCAATATGGTTCTAATGCTTCATAAAACGCGATATCCCATCTCATTACCATGCTTCATGATAATGTGTAATATTCAGTGCAATGCGTTATGTATATGTCGTCAATACTTCGAGAGTATGTAAATCCCACAGTTCCTTGCGACGAAATAGCGTTTCTAGATGTCTATACATAGAAGCAATAGAGTTCTCATGCTTCATAAACCGCTATACCGCATCCCACTTTTATGTTTCATCATAAGAAGTAATAATCAATGCAACGCGTTATGTTTATCTGCTTCTACACATGAGCAGAACGTGAATTCTACACTTCTTTGCCAAGTAATTGCGTTTCTACGTGTGCACGTGTCGAAGCATTTGATTTCTCATGCTTCATGCATCGCGATATCGCACTGCATTTAAACTGTTCATTGTAAGTAAGTAGCTTGTAACGCTCTATGCATCTCATTATGCTTATCTGCTTCTACCCTTCAAAAGAATGTGAATCCTGGACTTCATTGCAAAGGCATAGCGCGTCTAGATATCTGCGTGTCGAAGGAATAGGGTTAAAATACTCCATTCATAGCGATGTGGGATCTCATTTCAATGTTTAATGTAAGATGTAGTATTCAATGCAACGCGATACGCTTATCTCTTCTATATTTCTATAATGTGATCTCTACAATCTCTTGCAAAGGGATAGCGTTTCTAGATGTCTACGTGTCGAAGGAATGGTGTACTAATACTGTATTCGGCGCGATGTCCCATCGCATTTCTATGTTTCATGATAATATGTAATATTCAATGTAACGCGTATTTTGTGTATTGTCACGTCCTGAAGTCGCGAATGCGCTCGTCACGTTGCCACTAATCGTAGCAGTTCGCGAAATCGACGCGAATTGCGCGGAGCTGGGTTCGTCGACGGACAGGGCTCGACTTACCGTGTACAAAAGCGTGCAACTTACCTTTCGATCCTTTGAATTCATTGGTTTGCTTTTCGTTCCAGGTAGCGCAGGCGCCGAGGGTCAGTGACCCGGATAGCAGCGGCGTACGGCTGGAACGGCGGATCGGTGATTGGAATCAGGCGCCAGGTAAGCTGATCCTGTCTAGCGGGATCCTCGAAGCTGGAGTCGGACGATCATTAGCTCGTACAGGACGTACGGCAGCGAAGACTTCCTTGACAGGAGCGGGAAGAGTTCTGCGATGATCCGAATATTCGGGTGCACCAGCTACGTATTCACGCACAAGTCATCGGATAAATTCCTTCCTCCCCGCGCGTCGTGTACGCTTTATCCGAGAAGCGAAGCTCATCAGAAGTACTTGCACTTCGGTAAAGCACGGCACGACTAAGCGCTGTTTCGCTCTAGCTTACCGGATGTACCTAGGCGCTAGACACCTTGACACAACAGAAAGTGTATATATTTAAACACATTAAGAACTTTCTATAAATGTAAATAAAATGCCCCTCCAAATACTACATTACATCTAACACCCTACCTACCTAATTATATATCGTTTCATGATATTTTGCATAAACATTTCAGTTTGGTAAATATATTTACACATATAATATATCTCAGCTATTTGTGAATAGAATATCTCCAATAAATACATTATATCACTCAAAATTCTATCTAATTTTGTAGCAATTAATATTGTTTTAAATTAATATTTTACGTTAGTACACATAATGAACCTTATAATATATTTTAGTTAACTGAAAATAGAATATCCGTCCAAGTACTCTATTACACCCAAAATCCTATTTAATTTTATACCACTTTATGACGTTTTAAATAAAGATTTCTAATCAGTATATATACCTACAATATTCATATATTATAGCTAATTCTAAATACTACCGCCCCTATAAATGCTCCATTAGCTTTAATCTTCTATGCAATGCATTATGCTTATCTGGTTCTACACTTCTAAAGAATCTGAATTTTAGAGTTTCTTCAACATCATGGCGCTTCATAGTGTCCGTGTTTGAAGGCCGAAGAGTTCTACTGCTCCGTGCAATGCGATGGCACATATCGTTTCAACGTTTGAGAGTAAGTAAGCTGTAATCTTCTATGCATAGCATTATGCTTATCTGCTTCTACTCCTCAAGAGAATGTGAATTACAAAGTTCCGTGCAAACGGATGGTCCTTCGTAGTAGTTGCGTATCAAAGAAATGGAGTTCAAATGCTCCCGGCATTGCGATGGTACATCTAAATCCAACGTTTCAAAGTAAGTAAGCTGTAATCTACTAATCATAGCATTATGCTCATCTGCTTTTACAATTGAAATGAATGTGAATTCTACAGAACCATGCAACGGGATGGCGCTTCATAGTGCCTGCGTCTCAAGGCAGTAGAGTTCTAATGCTCTATGCTATGCGGTGGCACATCTCGTTTCAGCGATTCATAAGCGTTTTTACAGACTTTGATACGTTGAAATGAGATGCGTCATTGCAGTGCATGGAGCATTGCTGCCCCATTGCTTTGATACGCAGACATTATGAAGTACCGTTCCGTTGCATGGGACTGTAAAATTCACAATCTTTGGGAATGTCGAAACAGATAAGCATAATGCTATACATAGAATGCTATAGCTTACTTATTTAGAAACGTTGAAGTAAGAAGCGCCATCGCAATGAATGGAGCATTAGCACTCCATTGCTTCGACAAGCAGACACTATGAGGGGTCATCCTGTTGCATGGAAATGCAGAATTTACATTCTTGTGAAGTGTAGATGCAGATAAGCATAACGCGTTGCATTGAATATTACAACTTATCATGAAACATTGTAATGAGATGCGACATCGCGATGGATGAAGTATTAGAACTTAATTGCTTCGACACGTACATACATTCAGAAATGCAAATCCTTTTTAAGGAAGCGTAAGATTCACATTCTTTTGAAGTGTAGGAGCAGATAAGCACAATGCGATGCATAGAGCATTACAACCTAGTTACCCACTATGATCTCTTGAAATGAATTGCAGTATGACGACGCATGAAGAATGCCTTATGATTACTAGCTTCAAAGAATATGAATAACTTCACTTCAAAATAAATCACTTACAAAATGAATAAATCGCTTCAAAAGAATATAAATGATGCTCTTTCTTGCAAAGAGATCACGCTTCTTGATGTCTACATGTAGAAGCAATAGAGTACTAATACTTCATTCAACTGAATGTCGCATTTCAGACATTCATGATATCATGTAATATTCAATGCAAAGAGTTATGCTTTTCAGCTTCTACACTTCAACAGAATGTAAATCCTGCACTTCTTTGCAAAGGTATAGCGTTTCTATATGCGTTCGTGTAGAAGTAATAGGGTTCTAGTACTTCATTCAAGGCGACATCGTTTCTCATTTCAATGCTTCATGATAAGATGTAATTTTCAATGCAACGCGTTATGTTTATCTGCCTCTACATTTCAAAAGAATGTGAATCATACAGTTCCTTCCAACGAGATGTCTTTCCTAGATATTTGCGTTTTGCAGCAATACAGTTCTAATACTTCATTCAATGCGATGTCGAGTCTCACTTCAATGTTTCATGATGAATTGCAATATTTAATGCAACGGGTTAGTATTATCTGCATCTACACTTCAAAAGAATATGAAACCTGCACTTCCTTTCAACGGGATAGCGTTTTTAGATGTATGAGTGCCGAAGCAATAGAAATCTAATGCTATTTTCAACGCGATGTCGCATCTTATTTCAATGATTCGTGATAAGATGTAATGTCCAGTGGAACGCGTTTCGTGTATCTGCATCTACACTCCAAAAGAATGTAAATCCCACCATCCCTAGATTCTGTAGCATAAAGCCATGTAAATTTTGTAAAAGCATTTACCACTACAAATATGTACTGATACGTTTTATTTGTTGATGGCAACGGTCTAAGATGGTCGATATGAAATGTATCAAAAGGAATACTCCCATTTTCAATTGGATTTAAATAACACTCCTGCATTCTCTGCATCTTTCGGTTAAAATGCCTGCAACCCAATTTCTTACCACCTTTTCAACTTGCTGCCGAAGATATGGAATCCAATAACCTTTACGTACCATAGCTTCAGTCTTGACCACAGAAAAATGTCCACACTCATAAGATCGCTTTATTTCTTGTATCTGCATCCCATATGGTACTACTAGTTGAATACAACCTGCAGACTCTCTGTACAGTAAATTTCCCCGTCGAACATAATCATTCGTCTTGTTTTGAAGTATCAAATCTCAAAGTTTCATTACAGTCTCATCTTCTTCCTGTGCTTTCCACAAATATGTTGTAAGACTTGCATCAGATTCATCGATTAGGAAATTCGCAGGTGGAGGATTTCTACTAAGCACATCAACATGTATCATGTTCTTCCCTGGACGATGCTCTATCCGGTAATCAAATTCTTCTGACGATAATGCCCATCGCGTAACTCACATACAAACATCTTTCTTATTCATTTTAAGAGTAAAAGCTCGGCAATCAATAACAATAACAAACGAAATTCCTAATAAATCAATTTCTAATTTCTTTAACGCGTTTACTATTGCTAAAATCTCAAACTCATAGCTACTGTATTTAGATTCAGCAGAAGTTGTCTTATCCCTAGAAAATAATATACAGAGTAAAAAGGTTAATCTTCGTTATTTCTTTGAAATAAAATCGCTCCGTACCCTAACGCAGGAGCATCTGTATGCAAGTCCGCCTCTATTTCTACTTGATATAAATTCAATTTTGGTTTCTCACTCAATAAAAGTTTAAGTCGTATGAGTGCTTCCCTTTCAGTCGCTCCAAAACAAAATTTAGCAGTCGCTCGCAGAAGGTTAGACAAATGTCGCACAATTCCAGGGTATTCATGAATAAATTTACGAAAATTCCCGATTAGTATAAGAAAACATTGTACGTGTTTAACATTGGAAATCATAGGACTGCATCAGTTTTGGTGAGGGGCGAACATAACCATAGTTGATTACATGCCAGAGGAATTCGACAGAAGTTTGCAGAAAACAACACTTTTCCCAACTGAATATTAAATCAGCTCCGCTCGCTATAATTTAAACCCTGTCAAGATTTTTGATCCCACGTTCAGTATCATTTGATGAAATAATCAAATCATCCATGTATGCCAAAACTATTCTCCCACGAATAAGATCTCTAAATATGGTATTTATAAATCATTGAAAAACTGCTGGAGAATTACATAAAGCAAAAGGGACTCGTAAGAATTCATAATGACCATCTGGTACAATAAATGCTTTATACTTTCGACTTGATTTATCCTGTCGCACGTGCAAGAAACCGGTTTTCAAGTCAAGAGTACTAAAAATGCGCGCGACTTGTAACAGATCTAATTAATCTTCAATCAGTTGTAACGGATATCTATATTTAATAATCGTCTTATTAATTTGTCGATAATCCACACATAATCTAAACGAATCATTTTTCTTCCGAACGCGAACAAACGGAATCGCATAATCAGAAGTAGATAACGGAGCGACTCCAGCCCCAATCCACTGCTCTATCTACACATTAACAATCTCTTTTTGCGACGATGACAATCGTCTCGCCGATTGACATACAGACTCTTCGCCTTTCAATATTAATTTCATTGCAATTTCAGGTTCAAAGGTTTTACTCGGCTTGTAATTACTAACAAGATATTCTATCGCCACTCGCTAATTAGGAACATGAGACACACCAACTTGATTTACTTCTAACACGTCACTCGTTACATCTATTTTAAATATTTTGCGGTACAATATTTTCTCTTTCAACAATTTCGCGCGTTACTTTCGGTAATGGACGAAAGTTTACTTTACCACCTCTAATGCTAACATCGATTACATTTAAGAAATACGTTGCTATCAACAACTTGTGTCGAATAATAGTATGAGAGATTACTTGTATACAAATCGGATATGAGTACCCATCTACTGTAATTTCTGTTTGAAATTAATCAAATGTTGTATCATTCTTTGAACCTATACCATCGAAATGTAGTTCATTGTGTCGTAATTGCGGATAACCGAGCTTAATAAACTCGTCTGTGTGAATTAAACTAAAATCACTTCCTGATTCCACTAATGCTTCGATCCCGTATCCGTTAAGTAAATCATTTTTGAGATACTTTCGGTACGATACTCTTAATATCGCGCAATTCTCTTCACTTGCTTTAGATAAAACACTTTACACCGCGATCTTTCGTTGGACAATTCACGCTAATGTGATCGTGCCCACCACAATTATAACTTCGTATAATATTACCGGTGAACTCTTTTATCTTACACACATTGACCACCTCTTTTCGTTCATTTCTAACGAAACTGTCTTCACACTTCTCAAACTTTGTTGACATTTGCACGCTTGACAAAACTTGATCTCGATGAATCATTTTTTCAAACGCTCTCGAGTGTTGATCGGTTGATGTATACTGTTGAATACGCGCCTGGTTCCGGAGCATTTAATCGGGAGTGCTGTCAATCAAACATTCAAGTATATCATCGTGGTTGATGGATACTCGATTTCCGAGAATGATCTTCTGGTGCAAATATTCATGAAATATATGGTACCTCTTCCCTAATCGCTCTTCAAATTTCTTCCCTATTTCAATTTTGCTTTGTGGATGATAAAATGTAACTCTTAATTCTTCCAGCAGTCGGTTCAATGGCATACTTATATATTCTGGTTTAGAATGAAACCATTCAAGTGGTTTTCCCTTCAGTCACATACTGATAAGTAATCGTGCAACGTCATCTTCCAGTTTATAAATCGTCCTCAACAGTTTTATTTGTTTCTTACAAATTTCACTTTCACTAGATTTGCCATCAAATTTAACAAGTAAATGTGCAACTGCCGATATATTCGTTCGCGGCTGACTAAATTGAGATAAAACATTGCATTCATTGCCATTATTCAATGCCTGTTATTTTTTGGAACATATGTAACGCATTCACGACGGCAATATTCAAAAGAAGGTCGAATGACAGTTTTCTATACCATTTTAGTGACCTTCTAAGTGGACTGCTGTAAGCACCCATTTGATTAGACAGATCAATCGCTGTTTTACTTTTATTATAATCAATAATAATTTTTGGTTTGCAGGGCACCCCTGTTCTTAATATTATGGTTTTCATTTCGTCAGAATGCTTGATCGAAAGAACTAAAACATCCCTCTTGTCGTTCCATTTTGTGATCGTTATCCCCCTTCTGTTCTCTTGAGCAATGACTTCTCCGCGTCACAGTTTGGCTGTCACAACCTTACTTGGATTGCCTCTTCGATCTGGTCGAAGAGTACCAACCAAATGCGTATTTTTTGTTATGAGTTTGTTTGCTAAATCCACACTCGTATAATAATTATCCGTGTATAAAGTATGGCCTTTGTAAAACACATTTTCACATAAATTCATGACAACATTTGTGGGTGTTGTATGTTTTTATCCAATGATTTGCCGGTGTAAATGCAAAGATTATATGTGTAATGATTATCACAGCACAATTTAAGTATTTTTATCCCATATCCATGCTTTTTTTGTTTCCTGTACTGTCTAAATATGACCCGTCCACGGAATGGTATTACCGTCTCGGCGATGCATAACATTTCAGCGGGATCATAATATTTTTAAAAATTTATATTTAATTCTTATATTAAAAATTCAACTTTTGAGACACGGTTGGAAGCATCCACTTTTGTATTGTCGGCAAAATGCAACATTCCCAACAGAATTAGAAATCTGTCTCTACTCATAATTTTCCGCAGGAATGTTTGAATAAACAATGGATCCTTAAACCAATACAGGTACAAAGATTGAAACTTTACCAATCCCATCCACAAAACCACTCCAAAAAACTTCTTTATTTCGTCATCTGTTGACACCCACGTTTCAACACGTTTGGAAGCGATTGTACTTTGTGCCGAATAAATGTTTGTCTGTTCGCTTATATGTTGAAGTAGTTTATCCGTCACATAAAGACCGAAAAAATTGTCCACTGTGCTACAATTTTGCATTTCTTCATGAGCGAGTTTGACATCATGGAGACTTGAGAAAGGTATAATGTTTGGCTGGTTGCCTCGCGGATCAAACCAATCATTTGCATCACTTGTTTCAGTATTCCTTACTGAACTATGAGATTGTCACTATCTGAAGATGGTAGTGTTATTACACGCCGACATTTGCGTTGTACAAATGGCTCACTCGACGAGTCACTATCTGTTCGTCCTTTCAACAGTTTTAGTTGATGGATACCAAAACTTTTTCAAAATAGTCACTATAAAACTGAATTCTCTCTGCTGCAATAGGTCTTTATACTCCCGTGGCTTTTTTAGAATGACCCTCATCTTGTACTTGCTCTTTCGCCTCTCTGGAATTCCTCATCTCATTATCTTATGTTTATACATTGCATAGAAATGTATTGCTTGTATTATTTTCAAAGTCCAAACGACACGGATACAGTGTATTAAAGTTATCGTTTGTTTATACCCATCAGTCAAGCGTTCGGCACCAAGTGCTCACGCGGTGCCGCCAGAGCGAGAAGTATAGCAAGATCGGCGTAGCGCTCAATGTGTTAACGGTATTTTCGAAAGTGTAGACAATTGCGTTAAAAGTAATTCTAAGTTTATTAATTATATTAAAATATCTAAGTATCGATATAAACTGATCGCGCTTCATCGCGTTTTTTATTCGATCGTTTGTATACATTTCCTTTTGAGACTAATATAATCTAATTTCAGGTAGGGGCGCTACAACCAATATAAGCAGGACACCAATAAAAATGTTCAGTTCGTTTTCTGTAACAGGCTTCCTGGCCAGTTGGTGCTTAGAAGAAAAGAAAATTTTAAAGTATACATGCAGATAAGCATAATGCTATACATAGAAAATATCAACTTGCTTATCTTGAAACGATGGAATGAGATGCGCCAAAGCATTGCATGGAGCATTAGAACTTCATTGCTTTTACACGCAGTCACGATGAAGCGTTATCCCGTTGCATGAACCTGTAGAAAACACATTCTTTAGAAACGTAGAACAAGATAAGTATAATGTTATGCATAGAACATTTTCGTTTACTTACTTTGAATGTTGGAGCATTGGACATCTGCTGTATTGACAAGCAAACAATGTGAAGCGCCATCCTTTTGTATTGATCTGTAGAATTCACATTCTCTGCAAGTGTAGAAGCAGACAAGCATACTGCTATGTTTAGAAGCTTTCTTACTTTGAAACGTTTAAACGAAATGCGCGTCGCATTGTATGAAGTATTAGAAATCTATTGCATCGACACGAAAATATCTAGAAACGCTATCCCCTTGCAAGGAGGTGTAGGTTTCACATTCTTTTGAAGTGTAGATGCAGATAAACATAACGCGTTGCACAGAATATTACATCTGAGCATGTAACATTGGAATGAGATGAGACATTGCGCTGAATGAAATACTAGAACTCTATTGTATCGACTCGTAGATATCTAGAAACGCTATGCCGTTGCAAGGAAGGTTAGGATTTACATTGTTTTGAAGTGTAGAAGCAGATAAGCATAATCCATCCAAAATATGTTACAACTCATCTACTTTGAAACGCTGAAATAAAATGCGCTATCGCGATCTATGACGCGTTCGTTATTCGTAATCTGATTCTTCTGAAGAGGAGTAGCAGACGAGCATAATGCATTGCATTAGACATTGCAAACTTACTTGCTTTGAAACGTTGGAATAAAATGTGTCATTGCGATACATGAAACGTTAGAACTCTATTTCTTCTATACTTACGCATTCTATGAATCCTACGGTTGCATGCAATGTGATGGCGCTTTATAGTGTCTACGTGCCAATGCATGAGAGTTCTAATGCTTCATACAACCCGATAGCCCATCTCATTTTAGCGTTTCAAGGTAAGTTATTTGTAATGTTCCATGCATTGCATTCTGCTTATCTGCTTCTGCTCTTGAAAGGAATGTGAGTTCTACAAATTCATGCAATAAATTCATGTAACGTCGTGCGTAGCGCCTGCCACCCATTCCACACATGAGCCTTCTTGCACTTCGATCATCAACCCCTGGACTCAGGCAACCTGCCGCGCTCGCCTACAGCCCCGGCAACCGGCAGCGTTCGTGCGACGAGCACTACTGTCTCACTCCCACTAACGAGTATATATCTGCCTCGCTCGCACCAAAGACGAACAACCTCGTCTACCTCGCACCGGTGATTTCGTTCTGCTGAAAGGCGCAGTCGCAGCCCATCGCCTCAATGGGAACTATTCCAATTCAGGGAGACGACTTTTACAGAACCTGTATTCTATTTTTGAGCCTCTTATATACATATATATACTATATCCGGACTAATGTATTCCTGCATATAAGAATTCATATATCGAAGTTACACACGTTAAGAATGTAAGACACGAACAACACACGTAATTGTAAGTTCATGCTATACTACTTCATTATACTATATCATAAGTTAAACGGGAAAGACGCGCCACTAGTCCCACCAGGTGAGGCGAGTCCCCACACGCTGAGCCGCATGCTCCTCGCAACGATCCCTTAATCCTCCACTCGCTGGACCACATGCTTTCATGATTTTTCTAGTAAATATTTCAAATTGGTATAAATATTATTACATGTATTATATTTTAGTTAATTTTAAATACAATATCCCCTTAAGATACTCCATTACATCTAAAATCCTATCTAATTTCATATCATTTTATAATGTTTTAATTAAATATTTGAAATTGGTTTATATAATTACACTTACCATATATTTTAGTTACTTAAAAACAGATCATTCAATTCGCTTTTTCTCCATCGAGACTTGCAAATCCCTCTTCGTTATTCTTATAATTCGTACTTTAGAAGGTATGTAGTAGGTATTGATTGTCCGATGCTGAAAATACATCAAACACTTCTGCTTTTCGCAGCTTAGCGTACATGCAATCTATCAACTTTATGTCTATTTTTTAATTGCTTCGGTTCTTAAACTATGTATAGTCTTCTTTCGGATTCGTCGCGATTAGATCGTTTCTTAGAGCCATTTTGATGATCTCTTCCACTCTATGGTTGTTCTTCTTACTATCCCAGATTACCGATTTTTCGATCAGGTCACCCGCGAGTATTATTCTGTCTGTTTTCTCTTCCTTTTCCATGTTAACCTCAGTTTAGTTTATATATTCTTCGATTTCTTTCCGTTCCTGTTTGGCGAGAAGTAGCAGCTTATAGCTTTTATTCCTTCGACCATTGCATGAGCGATTCCGGTCGATGAGTACGTGGTGCCATATGTGAAACATTTTCGATTAACGCCGGTTATCCATATCGCAGTGTCACCGTTCTCGTCTTGCAGTCAGTATTCTTCCATCTTGTGTGCTTCCAATATTATCACCACGTCTGTCTATTGAATTATTCGCATTTGCTGCATAGATATCTTGCGCGATTCGGCATCTGTTCAGATTGATTTGTAGGACTTTCAATTCCATATTCGTTTCACGTTCATTTCTATCAACGCCTTTCTGTAGGCCGGGCAATTAAAGCTGCGGTAATGTGTTTGATGTACGGATTCTTCCTTCCTGCCTCGCTGCAGATGATACATTTCGGTTTATTTGCGATACAACCGATCATCGTATAGATCGGGGATCCGCATCTTCTGCAGATTTCCTTATTATCTTTGACTTCTTCGCAATTTCTACCGATATGTCCCAGTTTATGGTATTTCAAGCATCTCTCTATTTTCGGTAGTACTTTGCAGGGACAAGGTGTTACTGCTATTCTGAGTCGTTTGACCTTCTCCAGTTCTTTACTGTATGCCTGTCCAAATTCAACTAACGCGACTCGGTTCCTCTTCACGTCTGTTTTAACAAGTTGACCATTCTTTCGATTATTTTCAGTCCTCGTTTTATGTACTCCTTCATTTCTTCTCTAGTCACTTAACGGGTATATGTCCCTTAGTTGGAGCATTATACTTACACTTGTATGAGATTCTTCGAATTCTTTTTCCAGAGTTCATTTTATCTCCTTTATTTTATTCTCTATACCTGTTTTCTTGTTATATTCCAGGATTATATCTCCCGCTCTCGATTTTCTTGCGTCATCTTTTCCTATTTCTGTCGTTCCTTCTGCTTTTCCTCATCCCATTGTTTGTCCTCGAATGCTTACTGCTTCTTTAATTGTTTCATTTTTTTCTGTACCGTTCGCAACTAGTTCGATCATGTGTTCGGTCTCAGTTTTTTTTTTATATGCCCGATGTTTCCCATTAATGATTTCTAATACGTCATTAACTTCGTCGCATCCTCGCTCATAATATCTATCATTACGTCTGATGTGTGGCTGCCTATTCTTCTATTTGAAAGTGAGGACGTTATTCTCATCGTTAGCTTTTCCATTATCCTGCTCTTTCTTTTTGGTTCCCTTACTTCGGGTCCTGATGCTTCTCCTTTCGTGCCTGTGCTCTCCGAGGCTTTCTTTTTCTCCTTCATATACGCATTTCGTATCCATATCTATTTTCCTATTCTTTGGTATCATCAACAGTACGCTCCACACCGCCTGCCCAACAATTAATCTTCTGCCAGGACCCGATGAGGCTGATTTCGAATCGCGAGCCAGCAGCATATGCACAGCAGCCTCGCTCATGCCGGTGGTGGGGGTTAGGGGGGGGGGGGCTGCAGGCCCTCCACCATCCTACTGCCTGATCTGATACTGGCGAGGGACTCCCAGGACCACTTGATCTGCAACTAGCATCTATCTTATACTCTAACCGATTCGTAGTCGCGTTTTCCATTAAGCTTGCCGGAATCAGTGATTTGTTCAGTCTGAAGTATTATTTTCTTTTTAAGTTTCTCGATTTTTTTATTTTCTCTCACGACATGGTCTATTTCGTTGTACCTTGCCCGACGGTATGGTATATAATCAGTTGTTTGATATTTGTAGGATTTCCCCTAATAAATGCTGTGTTTCCACAGATTTTCTTTTTCTTCCTCTTTAGTTACGTTATTGTTATTTTATCCCCTCTATCCTCCACATTTCCTCACTGCGCCATCCCGGAACCAGCGTTATACGATTACATCATGATGGCGCTCTTGTCTCGCTACCCCGAGATCGAGTGTTCTCCCTTGCATCCGTTCATTTGTATATGTGACATATTGGAGAATATTTCCACTTATCCTTTGTATTTTTCGAATTACGTTTTAATTAGATATATATTAGATACGCGACAAAATATCGGACTTCCGTACGATTTTTTAGTAAGGTCTTATTCCTTTCCGACTGTTCGTTTTCATTTCACGATAGGCGCTCCTGTATTCGATGCAGACCCGCTACGATTGAACCAGCCGATTATTATATTATATTACGTGAATAAACGTTCAATCGGAGCGGATCTCCGCCACTCCGTAATTGTGGAAGGCTTACTGCATAGCCTCATCCCTGTGAAAGTTGCGCAAGTTGCTTCCGCCTCGAGATGGAAGTGTGCTTACGTTAGATTTAGTTAGGTTACGCTAGGTTGGGTTATGTTTGGGAATGATTGTAGGTTGCTCAGTTATGTTGGGTTAGATTTAAGAAAGCGTAGGTTTGATTCGTTTATGTTTATGAAATGTAATGCTAGATTGTGTTAGGTTGGGTTAGATTTGAGTGAAGGCAGGTTAAGTCAGATTAGGTGTAACTGAGGTTCGGTTGGTTTAAATTAAGTTTAGTGGATGTTAGATTATGTTAAGCCAAGTAAGAGATGGACTACCGATAGCTGACAATGCTATCCGTCGATAGTTCTAGAATTCCCGGCTATTGACAATACCAGCCGTCATTATATCGTAATTTATCGACCACAGGCATCATCTACTGTCGTTATATCGTGAGCTACCGACCGCAGGCAACACCAGTCGTTCATAAGTCTTGAGTTACCTACTATTGGCTGCACCAGCTGTATGTGAAAGCATGCGCTATCGGTTGTTGGTAACACCAATCGTATATAATTTATGGATTAGTAAGCACAAGCAGCACCATCCGTCGTTCGATCGAGAGTAATCGACAACCAGCAGCACCGTCCATCGGTAACTTATAAGTTATTCTTAATGGGAGCACCCATCCGTAGGCATGTATTGACTTGTTTCGTCATCTCTTCAATCACTCCTGAAACAGAATTGCGAACAGCTTGAGCAGTTTTCACAGAGATGACTCCACCGGTCTGACAACAACGAACGCCACATATGGGTTCTTACTAAACTATTTGCCACACACCTCAGTGCTGAAAGGATTAATAATGTTAGCGCTATTACTTTAACCAGGCATAGAATCCATAGATATGAAAAATTATGATCTTATGAATAATATCAATTCTAGAGGAACATTTCTAGTGTAAGTATAAAAGTTCTGCTTTAGTTGTAGAAATAAAATTCACTAATATGACATTATACTTATTTTCAGGTCCAAGATATGCTTACCATATTTAGAGAAAGGCACAGATCCTCATATAATGAATATCAGGCTACCACTAAGTATAAAAATTAAACAAATATGATTTCAAACTCGTGTCGATTATATAATATCCAAGTTTGGAATCTTAATGTGTGCTTTTGGAAGGGCCGATGAATATGAAAATGATGGTATTGCTGTGAATGCAGACTTATCAAAGACTGCAGTAAATTATATATATTTCTAATTTCATTTTTAAGAAAAATAATTCTCTCAATTTAAGATTGCCTTACGGACGTGTTGTTTCAGGTATACATGTGGCTGCGATAGAGATGTTAGTTGGTTCAGAATCACAAAATTATAGTGGGAAGCTGGAAATAATGGGTGATGTAATGTAAGCATTTATTTTGCAAAGACAGTAAATCTGTTACTAATCAGTCTTTAATCAATGAGGCAATATTAAAAAACTGAAGGGATGTCTGATTTTACCCATTCTGCGTGTAATACAGGTGTGAATAATTAACTAAAGGTTTACAATTAATACATGAATGTATAATTTATATTTTAGTAAACAAATCAATTTATTTTACAGAATAAAAATATTATTGATAAGATAAATTGTTGCCTGATTCTTTCCTAGAGGAGAATTTGGAACATATAGATTTGGATAATTATGTATGACAATTGAAAAGAACGAACAAATTATACAGATAAATCAGAGGAAAAGATCATGCAAATATTAATTGTCATCTAAACTAATTTAAACAGCGATTTTGTTAAGAAAACTGTAAGCTCAAATACTATATTTTTTATTATGTTAAAAAAAAATGTATTAGTCCTCGTACATTACAGCACATCATAGATCAGTCTGATTAATTGCCCAAGCAACCATAATTCAAGAGTTAATTCACATCATTTTTGCAAAAATTTACATTATGTAAATTTCATAAATTTTAATGGTGACGAAGCTGGTACACAGTTTTTGGATCTTAAAAGTGGTAAAAACCTAGTCAAACACTAGGTACAACATTAACAATGGATTTTCAAAATTTTCTCGCAATGCTTTCTCATAAAAAAAATGTTTTTTACGTTCAAATTAATTAGAAATGCAAAATAATTTTACTAATAACATAATATTATATACCTTTCGGAGAATTAAAACTTGCATCGACAATGGGAAAGTTGAAAATTAACGGTGATCTATGAAAAGCAATGAAATTAGAGAAATTAATGGTCAATTTAAAGTCGAAACTTACTTTGAAAAATTAAATACCGTCTTCTTAGAAAGAACCGACATATTAACTATTTAAGGAAAAATTATTCCTACTTATAAAAATTTTGTTACTTTTTTAAAAAGTTATATTTTTATATGAGTACTGCAATTTTGACATATTTAAATATCTGATAAAATCATATAAATGTTTATAATCTAATTATCAATTATAAGTGGAATTCTACAATTTATCCATGTAATAGTCCTTTCTTTTTGTACGCATCCTCCAATACATACACAGTATCTTTAGAAGTACCACCTAATAGGTTTCATAGTTTCGATTCTAGTAAATAGAGTAAAATGGCATAAGAATTTCTGCAGAATATCAAGAGGATGTCAAGCTATTATTGTACTGCATACAGCTATTTTTCACTGGATTAATTATTCTTCTAATGTGTCAACTCCACATTTATTTGAATTGTTTTCGTTTAGAAAACTAAAACTGAATGACATATCCCTTAACACAGCACGGTGGTAACCACAAAACCTAACAGATCCAAGGTTCCTTTATCTCAGACTAAGGCCTGCTTTCTTTGTGTCCAAACTTCTTTACATTGCGTTACTTTCTTAAGACTGTAAGTTACAAAGAACAGAAGCACTACATGCATTATAAATGTGTAATATTTTAATTTATATAATCGTCAACATTTTAAATCCGTTTACGTTGCTTTGCTTGTTGTATACGTTCATCAGCTGGTGCTGAACCAACTGCTACTGTCACTATCCCCTTCTAAAACTTGGAAAATCCACCAGATCTAATGAAACCTTGCTTAGATTGCAAATGTGTTTTCCACACTATTCACAGTATTAGTTTCTTGCTACTGGATAGCGTTCCCAGATCTTTACGTGTCGAAGCAATAGAGTTCTAATGCTTCATTAAACGCCATATCGCATTTCATATCAACAGATCGAAGTGTGTTAATAGATTTTAATGCTATATGCATCTCATTATACTTATCTGCATCTACACTTCAGTAGAAAGCCATTTTTAAATTTCCATGCATGTGCACAGTGTTTTCAGATGCCAACGTGACGAAGCAGTAGGCTTCTAATACTTCATTCATCACGAAAATGGAAATAGAATAAAATAAGGACTCCACTATGATAGACGTGAATGAGTTGGATGCATTGAGCTGGGAGCTCGTATACCTGAAGTACAACTGTTCTGTTCGTGTCGGAGATCGAGACTCCTTAGAGCCTGGCAGGCGGTACGTCTGACGCCACAGTTCACATTCTCTTGCTTTTTCAGTGTAGAAGATATAAACATAAAGCATTGCATTGAACATTACATCTTATCATGAAAAATTGAAATGAATTGCGATATCGCGTCGATGGAAGTATTAGAACTGGTAGTGTAACATTCATTTGAAAAGTAGAAGCAGATAAGCATAATGTCATGAATAGAAGATTACAGCTTACTTATTCTGAACCCTTGGAATGAGATGTGCCATCGCAATGCATGGAGCACTAGAACTCCAATGCTTTAACACGCAGGCACTATGAAGCGCCATCCCGATTGAAGGAAATGTAGAGTTCACATTCCATTTGATTTGTAGCAGCATACAAGCTTAATGTTATTGAAGGATAATTAAATTATCTTAATTTAAATGTTAATCAATTATTCATGTTTCAAATGCTATGTACGTGGAATATTCTAGATTGCGAGCGAGACCGAGTGTGCGGAATAAATGAGTTTTTCGTTTGAATAGTTTAAAACGATGAAGCAGTTGTTCATTAGCATTCTTTCGAGTTATATCACAGTTGAGAAGAACTATATAATGATTTAAAAAATCTTGTAGTTGTCTTTAGTTAATGGGTTTTCTACGGTTTTTGGGCTCAGGCGTGGTAATTATCAAGAAGACATTCAAGAATTAAATCGGATACGTTCTAAAGATTGGAATATTATCGAGTATTTGAAGACAGAACGTTGGAGAAAATGACTTGACGGTCTAGAACGTTCGAGAAGTTATTCATGCGACGCGAGTGAAGTTTTGAGAGATATTGCGAGGACGAATATTAAACTTTCATGTAGAGCCAATTCGAGTTTATACGCGAATGTCGGGTATAAATTTTCACCATGAAAGGTTAGAGTAAAATCACAGTTACTGCGCTAAAAGAAATATTAATGGAGCATAAACTACCAACTACTGGTTCGAAAGCTAAATTAATTTCCCGTTTGATGGATATTGAAGCAGACGGAACGTGGATAGATGACAAGCAGAAAGAAGTTCGTGAAGATAATGAAGGGTTGTATGCTGATACATCATCAAACGTGCAATGAATCTACGCAATGAATCTACAGCAACGAGAAACTGATTTTTTTTTAAGGAAAAAGAATTAGCAGAAGGTGAGTCAGCCATGCTGCGCCTTGAGTTAGATGCAATACGAAGGACAATTCATTTATTTACAGGTTGAGCAAAATTTGGAGCATAGTGTGCAGACAGACTTGAGCAAAGTGTGAAGACAGTTTCGTTAGAAATGAACGAAAAGAGGTGGTCAATGTTGGTAAGATGAAGGAGTTCACCGGTAATATTGTACGATGTTATATTTGTGGTGGGCACGACCATATTAGCGTGAATTGTCCAACGAATGATCGCGGTGTAAAATGTTTTATATGACAAGAACCTGGACATATTGCGTCGAAATGTCCCAAGAAATTTAGAACGAGTGAAGAGGGCTGGGCGACATTAGGTGCATCGTACCGAAAGTATCTTAAAAATGATTTACTTAACGGATACGAGATCGAAGCATTAATGGATTCAGGAAGTGATTTTAGTTTAATTCACATCGACGAGTTTATTAAGTTCTTTTCTCTGCAATTACGACACGATGAATTACATTTCGATGGTATAGGTTCAAAGAATGATAAAACATTTGATGAATTTCAAGCAGAGATTACCGCAAATGGGCACTCATATCCGATTTGTATACATGTAATCTCTCATACTATTGTTCGACACAATCTGCTGATAGCAACGAATTTCTTAAATGTAACCGATGTTAGCATTAGAGGTTGTAAAGTAAACTTTCGTCCATTACTGAAAGTAACGCGCGAAATTGTTGAAAGAGAAAATATTGTACCGGAAATATTTAAAATAGATGTAACGAGTGATGTGTTAGATGTAAATCAAGTTGGCGTGTCTCATGTATTAGTTCCTAATTAGCGAGTGGCGATGTAATATCTTGTTAGTAATTACAAGCCGAGTAAAACCTTTGAACCTGAAATTGCAATGAAATTAATATTGAAAGGCGAAGAGTCTGTATGTCAATCGGCGAGACGATTGTCATCGTCGCAAAAAGAGATTGTTAATGTGTAGATAGAACAGAGGATTGCGGCTGGAGTCGCTCAGTTATCTACTTCTGATTATGCAAGTCCGGTTGTTCGCTTTCGGAAGAAAAATGATTCGTTTAGATTATGTGTAGATTATCGACAAATTAATAAGAAGATTATTAAATATAGGTATCCGTTACAACTGATTGAAGATCAATTAGATCTGTTACAAGTCCCGCGCATTTTCAGTACTCTTGACTTGAAAAACGGTTTCTTTCACGTGCGACAGGATAAATCAAGTAGAAAATATACAGCAATTGTTGTACCAGATGGTCATTATGAATTCTTATGAGTCCCTTTTGGTTTATGTAATTCTCCCGCAGTTTTTCAAAGATTTATGAATACCATATTTAGATATCTTATTCGTGAGGAAATTGTTTTAGCGTACATGAATGATTTGATTATTTCATCAAATGATACTAAACGTGGGATCAAATTCTTGAAAGGGTTTTATTTATAGCGAGCGGAGCCGGTTTAATATTCAGTTGGGAAGAATGTTGTTTCGGGTAAACTTCTGTCGAGTTCCTCGGGCATGTAATCAACAATGGTTGTGTTCGCCCCTCACTGAAACTGATGCAGTCAGACGATTTCTAGAGTCGACAAATGTTAAACATGTGCAATGTTTACTTGGACTTGTGGCGGCCTTTCGACTATCGCCACTAGAGGGACAGCACAGCCTACAATTTCCTGAAAGTACTCGCTAGCCTCTCCTTTCCAATATATAGAAGTTCTGAACTGTCCCTAATATCCCAGCGTCTAAGGCAGGGTCTGCTAGGAAGCCTTACTGATGAGTCCACTAGCAGGCCCAGGACGAAACGTTCTTCCCCTCTCTTTTCCTTCCTTCCTTTCTTTCTTCCTCCTTTATTCTATAGCTACATGAAGCATGCCGCTTCAACTGGTGACCCCGACGTGATGTGAACACGCAACCTACTTACGACACAGGAGGACAACGGAAGCAGCCTACTCGAACATATTTCGACCTTCGACGACAAGCCTCGCCCCAGGATATCTGGAAGGATGTACTTTCATCAATGGACTTTGGGTTCTTCCGCAGCACGCCGAAATCGTAACCCCTCTCCTAGGGTGGCCACGACGCTTTAACGCCGCGCCCACGACGATCTCGCTAAAGTTCGGCCGCATTCGATGATCATTGGGACCTTACGGCATCATTACGACGCACTTCGTCGGTTACTTACGGACCATCCTAGGACAGCAGAGTATACGACTGCTCAGTGCAGGTTTCTTAAAGCGCGCTCGCCCTTAGGCTCGAGACTTACTTCGCCCTGGCTTGAGCACTGCGCCCTGCCGCGTTCAAAAGAGCAGCATATGGCACAGCGGCTATTACACGACCCAGTAACTAAACATTATCCGAGGTTCTACACACATCGTCGCACCGGAGGAACATCACGAAGAACAACGAAAGACGCACGGGCCAAGTATCGTTTATCACTGGCAAGGGAGTGATGTGGCGGCCTTTCGACTATCGCCACTAGAGGGACAGCACAGCCTACAATTTCCTGAATGTACTCGCTAGCCTCTCCTTTCCAATATATAGAAGTTCTGAACTGTCCCTAATATCCCAGCGTCTAAGGCAGGGTCTGCTAGGAAGCCTTACTGATGAGTCCACTAGCAGGCCCAGGACGAAACGTTCTTCCCCTCTCTTTTCCTTCCTTCCTTTCTTTCTTCCTCCTTTATTCTATAGCTACATGAAGCATGCCGCTTCAGACTCATCGGGTGTTTTCGTAAATTTATCCGTGAATACCCTGTAATTGCGCGACATTTGCCCGACTTTCTGCAAGCGAATGCTAAATTCTGTTTTGGAGCGACTTAAATGGAAGCATTCATAGGACTTATACTTTTATTGAGTGAGAAACCAATGTTGAATTTGGTTCAAGTAGAAGTAGAGATGGAGTTGCATACAGATGCTTCTGCGTTAGGGTACGGAGTGATTTTATTTCAAAGAAATAACAAAGATAAACCTTTTCACCCAGTATATTATTTTCTAGTGGTAAGACAACTTCTGCTGCATCTAAATACAGTAGCTATGAGTTCGAAGTTTCAGCAATAGTAAAAGCGTTGAAGAAATTAGGACTTCATTTATTAGGAATTTCGTTTGTTATTGTTTTTGATTGCCTAGCCATCTCTCTTACAGTAATTAAGAAAGATTTGTTCATCCAGATAAGAACATGATTCATGTTGAAGCGCTTAGTAGAAAACCTTCTCCTACGAATTTCTTAATCGATGAATCTGATGCAAGTCTTACGGAACGTTTGCGGAAAGCACGGAAAGAAGATGAGACTGTAATGAAACTTCGAGATTTAGTACTTCAAAACAAGACGAATGATTATGTTCTGTGGGAAAATTTACTGTACAGAGAGTCTGCAGGTGGTATTCAACTAGTAGCATCATGTCGGATGCAGATACAAGAAATAGGGCGAGCTCATGAGATTAAACATTTTTCTGTGGTCAAAACTGAAGCTATCGTACGTAAAGATTACTCGATTCCAAATCCTCGGCAGCAAGTTGAAAAGGTGGTAAGAAAATGTATTGCATGCATTTTAATCAAAAGATGCAGGGGACGCAGGAGTGTCATTTAAATCGGATTAAAAATGGGAGTATTCCTTTTGATACATTTCATATCGATCATCTTAGACCGTTGCCATCAACAAATAAAACGTATCAGTACATATTTGTAGTGGTAAATGCTTTTACAAAATTTACATGGCTTTATGCTTCAAAATCTACTACTACAAATGAAGTTTTGACACGCCTGAAGAAGCAAGCGACTATTTTCTGTAATCTGCGTCGAATAATTTCTGATAGGGGAACGGCTTTCACAGCAAATGATTTCAAGCAGTATTGTTCGGGAGGAAATATAGAACATGTTTCAATTACAACAGGAATTCCTAAAGATAATGGTCGAATTGAACGACTTAATAGAGCATACATACTATTGTCAGCAAAATTAGCTACACCTAAGTCCTGTGAATGGTATAAGTATATGGAAGTAGTTCAACATTGTTTGAAATCAGCAATACATCGAAGTATTGGCACGTCACCGTTACATCTTCTCTTTGGGACACATCCCCGACTTAAAGGTTATCTTGACATCCGAGACATGCTTGAAAAGGAATGGCTCGCACCTTTTCATGATAAACGAGATGAAGTACGACTTCAAGCAAGCAAAAATATATCCCGGATCCGACAAGAGAATAAGCGAACTTTTAACAAGAGTAGACGAAATGCTAGAATTTATCGTGAAGGAGATCTAGTAGCAATTAAATGTATGCAACAGAGTCCTGGTCTAAATATAGCTCATAATTATTTTGGACCGTGTAAAGTTATAGGAGTTTTACGCAATCAACGATTTGTAGTTCGAATGGTAGGGGAAGGAGAAGGACCCTTACAAACATCTACGTCAGCAGATTCAATGAAATTGTGGATCGACGAAATCAATGTTGATTTATTTGAAACCGAAAACGATATGAATGAAGACATTCAGGACAAATATTCATGCAGGACGGCCGAGTGAAGGATAACGAAATTATCTTAATGTAAAAGCTAATCAATAATTCAAGTTTCAAATGTTATGTGCGTGGAATATTCTAGAATGCGACAGCAGTTGTTCATTAGCAGTCCTTGGAGTAATATCTCAGTTGAAAGGAACTATCTAATGATTTACAAAATCTTGTAATTCTCTTTAATTAATGAGTTTCCTACATTATGCATAGAAGATTACAGCTTACTTAATTCGATACGTACAAATAAAATGCACAGTCACATAGCATGGAGCATTAGATCTCCATTGTTTTGACACGAAGACATCATGAAGGTCCTTCCTGTTGCATGGAACTGTAGAACTTACATTCTTTTAGACTAAAAGCAGCCGGCATAATGCCATGCATAGTAGATTACAGATTACTTACTTTTATACGTTGAGATGAGATGCGCTATCGCATGGCATGAAGCATTAAAATCCTACTTCTTTGATACGCAGACACTATGCAGACGGACCCCCTTGCATTGAACTATAGAATTCACATTCTTGTGAAGTGCACACGCAGATAAGTATAATGCTATGCACAGAAGATTACAGCTTACAAAGTTTGTAATGTTGAAACGAAATGGCCCATTACATGGCATGTAGCATTAGAACTCTATTGTTACGACACGCAGACAATGCGATGCGTAATCCTGTTTCAAGAAACTGCAGAATTCACATACCTTTGAAGTGTAAAAGCTGACAAGCGTAATCCTATGCATAGAATGTTACAGCTTACTTACTTGGAAACATGGATGTGCGATTCGCCACTGCATGTCATGGAGCATTAGGATTCTGTTGTTTCAACAGGCAGACTGTATGAGGGGCTATCTTGTTGCATGGACATATAGAATTATCGTTCTTTTGAAGTGTAGTGGCAGATAATTATAACGCTATACACAACAGCTTACTGCTGTTGCATTATTTCAAATGTCAACGGAGAAATAAAAATGAATCTTCAGTTAGGAAATAGAATCCAGTATATAAACTGTGAAATAGTTCTGTCGGTTCGAGTAGGGTTCACGACTGTTTATACCTAGTGGCCTGAAAGGAAATCACGTGCAGCCTTTGCGTCGTCTATTTCTTTAGGAGGGAGAACCCTATATTTCCCTAAATAGAACAAACCCTAGGAGTGAGAACCCTATATATAACCCTATATTATTAGAGCCTTTAAAACGTAAAGACGTACCTTTAAACCTTAAGGATAAAGTTACAGACTATAAAGAACTTTAGACAGCTTTTCATTTATATTTACCCATAATTCAATAGATTATGGGCCCAGTTTACGTATTTTAATAGTATTAACACTTTAGTAGATATTCTTTTTAGTGATAACTTTTGTGTACGTGATTATGTGGTTATAAGTGTAATATCAGAAGTAAATATAAGTGATTAAACTATTAAAGGAACATTATTAGTGAATATAAACCGTTTCTTATGAAAGAAAAGAGAGATATGGAAAGTACAAAAACCAAGAGGAACATTAAACAATTTGATGGTGATCGCTACAGTATGTTGCAATTAAGAATTGGTGCACTGTTAAGTGAATTGGATAATTATTGATGAACCCATTCCAGTAAAAATAACTGAAAATTGGAGGAAAGCAGAGAGGATGCTGAATATTTAGCAGATTCCATTTTGAGCTTCGCAAATAATGTGAAAACTGCTGCTGAAATTTTGCAGAAACTGGATGGCATATATGAAAGGGATAGTTTAGCCACGCAATTGGCTGTTAGAAAAAAACTATTAAGTTTAAAATTATAGAGAGAGCAGCCCTTGATCAAACATTTTACACCACTCAACGACATAATCACGGAACTCTTAGTAGCGTGTGCAAAATTAGAAGAAACGGATAAAGCTTTCCATTTACTACTAATCCTTCCAACGTGCTATGGCGAGTAATTACGGCAATAGAACATTTCCCGAAGACAATCTAACATTAGCATTTGTAAAAACTGGTTTATTGGTCCATGAAGTAAAATTACGAACAGGCTGCTCGAGAAGCGCGAAAGTATTACATACTGAGAGCATACATACAGATAGAGATAATTTAAATGGCCAAAGAAACGATAAATATAAAATGCCATGATTGTGGGCGAAAGGGCATAAGATAAAAGAACGTTTCTATTATAAAAGAACGGTCTAGCGCGCGCAAAAGAAAAAGGTGATCGCCCAAGCAGCTCAAGTAACAGAAGAATTGGATATTGCAAAGATTTGGTCATCCTCGTTTGGCTTTATGACGGGGTACAATGAAAATGGGGAAGATGATAAAAACAAATTAAAGTTTCTGTTGGATTCCGGAGCGTCGGATCACATTTTCAAATGTGATAATGTCTTTTCGACATTCAAGAAGTTGAGTCTACCCTTTAAGATTTCGGTGGCAGAAAGGTGCTGTCCGATAGAGCAGAAGCAGCAAGAAGCAGGAATGGACTTCGTATTTGTAACAGATGGAAACGTTCAGGTAATGAAAACTGGTCAGAAAATAATCAAAGGTAAGGAATAAAATAGCGTATCTATTACTGATTTTCAAATGAAAAATGGTGAAAAGTTGATTAATCACCAGATTCATAGTGCAGTAAATAATGACTATGAACTGTCGCATCAGCGTTTGGGCCACATTGGAAGATCAAAATTCGTAGAATTGAAGAATAAAAAAATGGTCAATGATGTAAATCATATTGAAACGATAGTGCCGAATGATAATTTATGTGAGGCTTGCATTAAAGGTAAGCAAGCACGGTTATCATTCGAAAAGGTAAAGAATATGGAGCACGTAAAGCGACCATTGTTTATTATTTATTCAGATGTATGTTGTTTTATTATTCCTTCAACTATTAACGGAAAGAATTATTTTCTCCTGTTTGTGGACGAATATATACTTTACCGTGTAACATATCTGATTACATATAAATCAGCAGTATTTTCTGCACTTAAAGGTTTTGCAACTAGATGCGAGGCTCATTTTAATTTAAAAGTTGTTCAGTTGTATAGCGATAATGGCAGAGAATATCTGTCAAATGAGATGAAAGATTATTGTGTAGAAAAGGGTACTAGTTACCATCTAACAGTTCCGCGAACTCCCCAATTGGTGTTTCTGAGAGAATGATCAGAAACGTAACAGGAAAGGCACGCATGATGATAAATGGTGCTAGTTTAAATAAACTGTTTTGGGTGGAAGCAGCTTCAACTGTGACGTATTTAATAAACTTAAGCCCAACAAAGGCTTTGAAACAAAGTAAAACGCCATTTGAAATGTGGCTTGATAAAAAACCTAAAGTAAAGTATTTACGAATTTTCGGTTCCACAGCTTATATTCATGATAAGACTCGAAAAACCATGTTTGATGAAAAATCTTGGAAAGGCAATGGAAATCATGGTCAATAGATGATATTATGCCTAATTTCTACTGTAATTTCTACTGTTCTACGCAACGGAATGGCGCTGTACAGAGTCTGCTTGTGAAAACGGAAGAGGTCTAGTACTTCATGCAATTCAAAGGCGCATCTCATTGCAAATTTTTAAAGTAAGTGAGCTAAAACTTCTAAACAAAGCAATATGCTTATTTGCTTCTACATTTCCAACGATTGTGAATTATACATTTCCATGGAACGGAATAGCGCTTCATAGTGTCTGCGTGTCAAAACGGTAGAGTTCTAAAATACCATGCAATGCAACAACGCATCCCATTTAAACGTTTCAAAGTAAGTAAGCTGCAATCTTCAATTAATAACATTATGCTTATCGGCATCTACACTTCCTATAAATACGAATTCTACAGTTCCGTGCAACGGGATGCCGCTTCAGTGTGTTTGCGTGTCAAAGCAATGGAGTTGCAGTGCTACATGCAGTGCGAATGGCTCTTGTCATTTCAAAGTTTCAAAGTATAAAAGTAAGCATCCTGTATGTGAGTTCTACAGTTTCATGCAAGAGGAAGTGACTTAATAATGTCTACGTGTCAAAGCAATGGAGTTTTAATGCTTTATGCATTGCTATGCCGCATATCATTGCAACGTTTCAAATTAAGTACGCTGAAATATGCTAGGCCTAGCATTATATCTCCTTCTACTTTTCCGTAGAAAGTGAATGCTACATCTCCATGCAAAGGGACGGCGTTTCATAGTGTCTTCGTGTAAAAACAATGGAGTTCCAATGCTGTATGCGGTGCGGTGGAATATCTCATTTCAACGTTCGAAAGCAAGAATGTTGTAATGTTCTGTGTATCGCATTACCCTTACCTATTTCTACACTTCAAACGAATGTAAATTCGACCGTTCCTTGCACCGGGCTGGGGATTCTTATTGTCTGCTTGTCAAAGCTGTAGTGATCTAATTCCCTGCATTGTAAACAAACATTCAATACTTAAAACATAACAAATCAATATTATAAACCTAACATAATTACTTAATTTTTTTGTGTAATTTTTCAAAACATGTTGGGAAGAGTTCCGGTTGGCCCTTACATCGATTACAACAGGTCTTTACTTTTATCGCCTTACTAATAACATTCTTTATATCGCTGTCTTGTTTTTCTCGCGCATCCTTGGAACGACCGCAGGAAATGTGTACCTTTCTTGGGTACTGCTTCAGTTTCAGATGACGTTTGTTCACCGTAATGATCCTGTACTGAGGAGATAATCAATAATTTTTTCGCGGAAGTTTATTATTTTCATACCTTTGGTACTCCATTTTCTATGTATATAATTGGTATTGACGAGAGAAGTCCCGCATACTATTTCGATAACTATTTATTTATACCACGTAACTGTTCTGCGTAATCAACTGTGATAAGAAGACATCTGGTCGGATGGCCAAACCCTTTCTCAGCTTTCTTATAAAGAAACACTGTGTCCGGCTTTAACTTATTATTACTACCCTGGACAATAACACATCTGTGGTTTTCAGAAGTGGCTAGCATGCATATTGGCCTCTTATCTGTCCACTATAAAAATTTAAAGCCGCTCCGATTTTGAAAATACGTAAAGCCACCCCGTTGCAGTTTCCGTTTAGCCTGCAGCCAAAGAAATTTTGTATTAATTTTTACTGTACCATAAATAAATTTACTTTTTGCAGAAGTTTCTCGGCCAAAGGGATACAAGTATATAAACTATTTGCGTATAATACGCGGCTTTCAAATAATAATTCACCCTCCAATGTCATAACTACAGCATGCGCATGTGCTTTCGCTATTCTGGTTGCATTATTTCTGGCTTAAATAAGAATATTATGTGTGTATCCTTCCGGAAGGTACAGTTTACAAAGTTTTCTATCACATATATGCCGCTTTCCTGGGATATATTGGCAAAAACTGTGGCGACCTCGCCATGGAACCATGATTTCGTCGATTACAATATTTTTACCGGGCTTAACACGTTAAGTGCTACGTCAGTCCCCAGGGACTGACAGTGAACTTTCCGTTCAGGCGGCGTCAGTCCCCAGGGACTGACACTCGACTTTTCGTTTGGACAACGTAGATGCTAGGGACCGACAGCGAACTTCTTGTGTGAACGACGTCGGTGCATGAGATCGGCATTTTAAAGGGTTAAATTATTGGTGACAATTAAATAATTTATGCTAATATTTAATGAAGTATATTAAAACATTTAAAACAATGATGTGGTTGTGATTTGCACATATTATAGTATGTAGTAACTTTCTTTGTCATTCCCTTCGCTAACTGGCGTCCGAACATTTTTGTGTTTGTACTGTAACATTCAACACAATATTTTCGTACTTCACGCGCCTTTCCTTCCTTCTTATGAAATTTGTGAATTCGTCTACTTGTGTCGGCACTAATTGGGGTTTCCTTATGTGAATGTCGTATGGGAGTATTTACCAATTGTTTTTGAAATGTTGTAATTGACATCTTTCTTCCTGTTACATTTTGGAACATATGTAACGCATTCAAGACGGCAATATTCAAAAGGAGGTCGAATGCCAGTTTTCTATACCATTTTAGTGACCTTCTAAGTGGACTGCTGTAAGCACTCATTCGATCAGACAGATTAATCGCTGTTTTACCTTTATTATAATCAATAATAATTTTTTGTTTGCAGGATACCCCTGTTCTTGTTATTACGGTTTTCATTTCGTCAGAATGCTTGATCGAAAGAACTAAAACATCCCTCTTGTCTTTCCATTTCATGATTGTAATCCCTCTACTGTTCTTTTGAACAATGACTTCTCCGCGTCACAGTTTGGCTGTTACAACTTCACTTGGATTGTCTCTTCGATTTGGTCGAAGAGTACCAACCAAGTGCGTATTTCTTGTTATGAGTTTGTTTTCTAAATCCACACTCGTATAATAATTACCCGTGTATAGAGGATTGTCTTTCTGAAACACATTTTCACATAAATTCATGACAACATTTGTGGGTGCTGTATTTCTTTTATCCAATGATTTGCCAGTGTAAATGCAAAGATTATATGTGTAATGATTATCACAGCACAATTTAAGTATTTTTGTCGGCAAAATGCAGCATTCTCAACAGAATTTGAAATCTGTTTCTACTCATAATTTTCCGCTTGAAAGTTTGAATAAACAATGGATCCTTAAACCAATACAGATACAAAGATGAGAGCTTTACTAATCCCATCCACAAAACCAGTTCAAAAAACTACTTTATTTCGTCCTTATTTGCTGGCACCCACTTTTCAACACGTTAGGATGCGATTTGTGTCGCATAAATATTTGTTTATTTGCTTATATGTAGAGATAGTTTACCCGTCACATAAAGGCCGTAAAAATCTTCCACTGTGCTACAATTTTACATTTCTTCATGAGCGAGTTTGGCACCATGGGGACTTGAAAAAGGTTTAATGTTTGGCTGGTTGCCTCGCGGATCGAACCAATCATTTGGATCACTTGTTTCAGTATTCCTTAGTGAACTACTAGATGAATTGTCACTATCTGAAGAAAGTAATGGTATTACACGCCGACATTTGCGTAGTACAAATGGGTCACTCGATGAGTCACTATCTGTTCCTCCTCTCAACGTTTTTAGTTGATGGATACCAAAACTTTTTCGAAATAGTCACAATAAAACTGAATTGTCTCTGCTACAGGAGGTCTTTATACTGCGGTGGCTCTATCACGAAGACTCTCACCTTGTATTTGCTCTTTCGCCTCTCTGGCATTCCCCATTCCATTATCTTATGTTTATGCATTGTATGCAAATGCATTGCTTATATCATTTCGACAGTCCAAGCGAAACGGATACAACGTATCAAAGTTATCGTTTGTTTATGCCCATCAGTCAAGCTTTCAGCATCAAGTGAGAGAGAAGTATAGCAAGATCGGCGTAGCACTGAACGTGTTAACAGTTATTTTCGATAATGTAGACAATTGCGTTAACAGTAATTCTAAGTTTATACAACCGGTCCTCAGTCCTAGCCATGGAAATAATGGTGAAATGAAAATATCTATGTATCGATATAAATCGATTGCGCTTCATCGCGTTTTTTATTCGATCGTTCGGATACATTTCCTTTTGAGACCAATATAATCTAATTTCAGGTAGGGGCGCTACAACTCATATAAGCAGGACACCAATAAAAATGTTCAGTTCGTTTTCTGTCACAGGCTTCCTGGCCAGTTGGTGCTTAGAAGAAAAGAAAATTTTAAAGTATACATGCAGATAAGCATAATGCTATACATAGAAAATATCAACTTGCTTATCTTGAAACGATGGAATGAGATGCGCCAAAGCATTGCATGGAGCATTAGAACTTCATTGCTTTTACACGCAGTCACGATGAAGCGTTATCCCGTTGCATGAACCTGTAGAAAACACATTCTTTAGAAACGTAGAACAAGATAAGTATAATGTTATGCATAGAACATTTTCGTTTACTTACTTTGAATGTTGGAGCATTGGACATCTGCTGTATTGACAAGCAAACAATGTGAAGCGCCATCCTTTTGTATTGATCTGTAGAATTCACATTCTCTGCAAGTGTAGAAGCAGACAAGCATACTGCTATGTTTAGAAGCTTTCTTACTTTGAAACGTTTAAACGAAATGCGCGTCGCATTGTATGAAGTATTAGAAATCTATTGCATCGACACGAAAATATCTAGAAACGCTATCCCCTTGCAAGGAGGTGTAGGTTTCACATTCTTTTGAAGTGTAGATGCACATAAACATAACGCGTTGTACAGAATATTACATCTGAGCATGTAACATTGGAATGAGGTGAGGCATCGCGCTGAATGAAATACTAGAACTCTATTGCATCGACTCGTAGATATGTAGAAACGCTATGCCGTTGCATGGAAGGCTATGATTCACATTATTTTGAAGTATAGAAGCAGATAAGCGTAATCCATTCCAAAGTACGCTACAACTCACCTACTTTGAAACGTTCAAATGAAATACGTTATCACGATCTATGATGCATAAGAACTGTAATGCTTTGGCACGCCGACACTATGAAACGCGTTCGCGTTGCATGAAATATCCGTAATCTGATTCTTCTTCTGGGGAGTAGCAGACGAGCATACTGCATTGCATAAGGCATTACTACTTACTTGCTCTGAAATATTGGAATGAAATGTCTCATCGCGATACATGAAGCGTTAGAATTCTATTTCTTACGAATCTTATGATTCCTACGGTTGCATGCAATGTGATGGCGTTTCGTAGTGTCTGCGTTCCAATACATAGGAGTTCTAAAACTTCATGTAACCTGAGTGCCCATCTCATTTCAACGTTTCAAGGTTAGTTATTTGTAATGTTCTATGCACTGCACTATACTTATTTGCTGCTGCTCTGGAAAGGAATGTGAGATCTATAAATTTATGCAACGGGATAGCGCTTCTAAGTGTAACGTCGTGCTTAGCGCCTGCCACCCATTCCACACTTGAGCCTTCTCGCACTTCCATCATCAACCCCTGGACTCAGGCAACCTGCCGCGCTCGCCAACAGCACCGGCAACCGTTCACCCGCGCACACCTGCACGCGCTCACACGCAGCAAGTACCGCTGTGTCACTCGAACCGACCGGTACACATGGCTTGTTCACACCAAGCATCGCTGTTTCAATCTCACCGACGAGCACTACTGTCTCACTCCCATTAACGAGTATATCTGTCTCGCTCGCACCAAAGACGAGCACTCACGTCTACCTCGCAACGGTGGTTTCGTCCTACTGAAATGGGCAGTCGCAGCCAGTATTACCTCAATGGGGACTCTTCCATTTCTGGGAGCCGACTTTACCAGAACCTGTATTCGACTTTTAAGTCTCTTACATACATAGACATACTATATCCAGACTAATGTATTGCTGCATATAAGAATTCATAAATCCAAGTTACACACGTAACAGTAAGTTCATGCTATACTACTTCATTATACTATTTCATAAGTTAAACGCGAAAGACGCGCCACTAGTCTCACCATGAGACGCGAGTCCCCACTTCCTGGACCGGATGCTCCTCAGAACGGTCCGTTAATCTCCCACTCACTGGACCACATGCCTTCATGATTTTTCATGTAAATATTTCAAATTGGTATAAATATTAATACATATTTTGTGTTTTAGTTAATTCTAAATACAATATCTCCTTAACATATCCATTACATCTAAAATCCTATCTAATTTCATATCACTTCATGATGTTTTAATTAAATATTTGAAATTGGTTTATATAATTATACTTATCATATATTGTAGTTACTTAAAAATAGATCATCCCCTCTAAATAAAAATAAATATCTATATATTATATAAGTTAATTCATTTATTTGCATCGTCCCAGTTCGTTCTCTTTCCATCGAGGCTTACAAATCCCTCTTCGTTATTCTTGTAATTCGTACTTTAGAAGGTATGTAGTACGTATTGACTACGTATTGACGTATGTAGTACGATAGACCGCATTGATGGTCGTAATGAAGGTATGTAGTACGTATGGATGCTGAAAATATCTCAAACAATTCTGCGGTACGCAACTTAGAGTATGTGCTACCTCCTATCAACATTATGTCTATTTTTTATTTGTTTCGGTACTTAAAGTATGTATAGTCTTCTTTCGGATTCGTCGCGATTAGACCGTTCCTTAGAGCCATTTTGATGATCTTTTTCTCTCTATGGTTGTTCTTTTTACTACCCCAGATTACCGATTTTTCGTTCAAGTTACCCACGATTATTATTCAGTTTGTTTTCGCTACATTTTCTATGTTAAGCTCAGTTTGGTTTATATATTCTTCGATTTCATTTCGTTCCTGTTCGGCGAGAAGTAGCAGCTTACAGCTTTTGTTCCCTCGACCATTGCATGAACAATTCCGATCGGGGAGTACTTGGTGCCACACGTGAAACATTTTCCATTAACGTTATCCATATCGCAGCATCACCGTTTTCGCCTAACAGTCAATATTCTTCCATCTTGTGTGCTTCCGATATTATTATCACGTCAGTCTCTCGTCTCATTCGCATATGCTGCATGATATCTTGCACAATTCGGCATTTATTCAGATCAATTTGTAGAACTTTCGTCGTTTGACGTGCTTCCGCGTAAAACTACCGGCCGTGAATTACGTAATGGGCATTCTACCTGCGGTACGCGTATACGAATGCCGACCCTTTTATAATTGCGGAACAGAATATTGCGGTCCTTTTTATACCAAGGAAAAACGTTTAAGAAATTGTGCGCGAGTAAAAATTTATGTAGCAATGTTTGTGTGCTTTGCAACGAGAGCGGTCCATCTTGAGGTCGTCGGTGACATGACTACCGAAGCGTTCATCGCGGCATTGAAACGCTTCATCGGTCGCAGGGGCATCTGTCGGAACATTTATTCCGACAATTGTGACGAAAAGGCAAGTTTTGAGATTAAGACGTTTTAAGTAACTTCGTAAATACATCCATTGCTGCGATATGTAGACATCTAGAAACGCTATTCCCTAGACACGAAGTGTGGGTTTCACATTCTTTCGAAGTGTAGGCGAGATATACATAACGCGTTGCATTGAATATTACATCTTACCGTGAAACATAAAAATGAGATGTCATATCGCGTTTTATGAAGAATTAGAACTCTATTGCATAGGTTTGCAGACATCTAGAAACGCTACTTCGTAGCAAGTACGTGTGGTATTTACATTCCTTTGAAGTATTGACAAGATATACATAACGCGTTCCATTGTATTACATCTTGTCAGGATACATAGAAATGAGATGCTGTATCGCGTTCTATGATGAATTAGAACTCCATTGCTTCGATACGTGACATCTAGAAGCGCCATACCGTGGCACGGATATGTGGCTACATTCCGCCACATGTTTACATTCTATTGAAGTGTAGGTGGGGTACACATAATGCGTTGCATTGAATATTACATGTTATTATGAGACATAGAAATGAGATGCGATATTGCGTTTTAGTAGCATTAGAACTCTATTGCTTCGATGTGTAGACATCTAGGAGCACCATTCCGCAGGAAGGAAGTGTGTCATTTACATTCTTTTGAAGTGCAGACGAGATATACATAACGAGATGCACTGTATATTACTTCTTATCGTGAGACATGGAAATGAGATGCGATATGGCGTTCTATGAAGAATTTTTATTCTATTACTTCGATGCATTGACATCTAGAAACGCTATTCCGTAGGAAGCAAGATTTGCATTCACATCCTTCGAGGTATAGACGAGATATACATAACCCGTTGCATGGAATATTACATCTTATCATGAGACATAGAAATGAGATATGATTTCGCGTTCTATGAAGTGTTACAAATCCATTACTTCGATGCATACACATCTAGAAACGCCATTCGAAGGATGTAATTCGTAGCAAGGATGTGTTGCATTTTCATTCTTTCGAGGTGTAGACGAGATATTCATAACGCGTTGCTTAGATATTACATCCTATCATGAAACATAGGAATGAAATGCGATATCGCGTTCCATGAAGAATTAGAATAATATTGCTTCGATACGTAGACATCTAGAAACGCTATTCCGTAGCAAGAAAATGTGGTATTTACATTCGTTTGAAGTGTAGAGGAGATCTATATAACCCATTTCATTGTGTTACATCTTATCGTGCAACATAGAAATGAGATGCGATATAGCGCTTTATGAAGCGTTAGAACTCTATTGCTTCGTAATATACACATCTAGAAGCGATATCCGTAGCGAAGAAGTGTGGGCTTTACATTCTCTTCAAGTAATGTCGAGATACACATAACGCGTTGCATTGATTTACATCATACCATGATACATAGAAATAAGATATGATATCGAGTTTTATGAAGAACTGTTATAATTCGGTACGTAGACATCTAGAAACGCTATTTCGTGGCAAGGTAGTGTGGGATCTACATTCTATCGAAGTGTAGGCGAGATATGCATAACTTGTTACATTGAATATTACATCCTACCATGAGTCATAGAAATGAGACGTGATATCGCGTTTTATGAAGCATTGGAACACATTTGCTTCCAAAGATACAACGCGTTGCATTGAATATTACATCTTATCGTGAGACATAGAAGTGAAATTCGATATCGCGTTCTATGAAGAATTAGAGCGCGAATGCCTCGATACGTAGACATCTAAAAACGCTATTCCGTAGCAAGGAGGAGTTACATTTATACTCTCTTGAAGTGTAGACGAGATATACATAACGCCTTGAATTGATATTGCTTCTTATCATGAGACATGGAACTGAAAAGCGATAACGCGTTTTGGGAAGCATTAGCCGTCAATTGCTTCGATATGTAGGCACCTAGAAACGCTGTTCCGTAGCAAGGAAGAGTGGCACTTACATCCTTTTGAGCTGTAGATGAGATATGCATAACGCGTTGCACTGAATACTACATTTTATCGTGAGACATAGAAATGAGATGCGATTTCGCGGTTTTTGAGGAATTAGAACTCTATTTCTTCGAAACGTGGACATCTAGGAACGCTGTTCCATCGTAAGGAAGAGTGGCACTTACATTCTTTTGAAGTGTAGACGAGATATACATAACGCGTTGCATTGAATGTTACAACTTATCATGAGACATAGAAATGAGATGTGATATCGCGTTTTATAAAGGGATAGAACTACATTGCATCGATACGCAGGCATCTACAAACGCTATTACGTCGCAAGGAAGTGTGGGATTTACATTCTTTTGACGTGCTGACGAGATATACATAATGCGTTGCATTGAATGTTACGTCTTATAATGAGACATAGATATGAGATGCGATATCGCGTTTTATGAAGAATTAAAACACTATTGCTTCGATATGTAGTGTGACGTGGTGACGTCACAAGGCCTGCTCACCCCCCCCCCCTGCTTCAGTTGGACTAGTTCGCAGATCACCACCCATGCGAGAAGCGCGACACGGACAATCGCGTTAGCTGTACTTGAGAGGAGCTTGAAATACGCGGTGGTAGAACCTCCCCCCCCCCCGTTCTTTTCTCTCTCTCCGTTCTACAGATTAGGCTCGCGAGCTGATTGAAGGAGCGACCCAGGAGACACTCCTTCGGCGGATTAAAATACCGCAGTTTCGCGGAAGGGCTGTGCGCCGAGGTAGCGTGACGGGCTCGACGGTGGAGGAGTAGGGAAGTGAGCTAGAAGAGACTCTGAAGTCCGAGGGATACGATCCAAGGCCCTGCAACGATACGACCGTTGCTATAGCCCATGGAGACAAACAGGATGGACTCCGGGTGTGAGAAGAACCTCCACCCCTCCCCTGAGCCCATGAAGAGTAAAATGCAAGATGCGCAGCGGAACTGCAGGTAAGCCGTGGAAAGCGCGTCGCGCGACACGCGCCGCAGTTCAAATAATCCAGAGGACCCCCTCTAGACACACCAGAGGGGGCGATCAGGGAAGATCCCCGAAATCCACCGATCGATGCCCCGAACAATACCGAAGCATATAGCCCTACCCCACAAAGGAGCCCTAAGGAGGATCTAAGGGGATCCGAACACCCCCAGCAAACCTATATAACAAGCTCGTCAGCATGAAGACAGCCTCTACTTCTTAGCGACTTCTTAGCAACTACTTAGCGACGACTTAGCGAAGACTTAGCGAAAACTTAGCGAGCAACCTACCAAACGATTGTACGGAGCGATTTGGAGGAGAGAGAGAGAGAAAGAGAGAGAAGGACAGAGCGATATCCAGAATTGTTGGAAACGAGAGCGTGAGTCCTTATACGCTAAAGCGTCCCATTTTATCCTGCCGCATTTCTGATATCGCGTTACGAGTTGCTTTGATTTAAATCCTATCATGACAAACAACTACATTGCTACGGAATAGTGTTTCTAGATCCCTACGTATCGAATCAGTAGGACTCCAATGCTTCTTAAAACGCGATAATGCATCTCATTCCTATGCTTCATGATAAGATATAATAGTCATTGCGAAGTGTTATGTATACCTCGTCCACACATCAAAAGAATGTAACTGCCACACTTCCTCACTAGGAAATGGCGATACCAGATGTCTTCGTTTCGAAGCAATAGAGTTCTAATGTTTCTTAAAACGCGATATCGCTTCATAATTATATGTTTCATGATAAGATATAGTATTCGTTCCGATGTGTTATGTATATTTCGTCTACACCTCAAAAGAATGTAAATGCCACACTTCCATGCTACGGAATAGTGTTTCTAGATCCGTACGTATCGAATCAGTAAGGCTCCAATGCTTCTTAAAACGCGATATCGCATCTCATTTCTATGTTTCATGATGAGACATAATATTCTTTGCGAAGTGTTAGGTATACATCGTCTACACTTCAAAAGAATATAAATGCCACACTTCCTTACTAAGAAATGCGTTCCCAGATGTCTACGTATCGAAGCAATAGAGTTCCAATGCTTCTAAAAACGCGATATCGCATCTCATTTCCATGTTTCATGATTAGATATTATATACATTGCGAAGTGTTATGTATACCTCGTCTACACTTCAAAATAATTTAAATACCACACTTCGTTGCTAGGAAATAGCGTTTCCAGATGTCAACGTATAGAAGCAATAGAGTTCTAATGCTTCTTGAAACGCGATATCGCATCTCATTTCTATGTTTTACGTTAAGATATAATATTCATTGCGAAGTGTTACGTATACCTCGCCTATACTTCAAAAGAATGTAAATGCCGCACTTTCTTGCTAGGAAATTCGTTTCCAGATGTCTGCGTATCGAAGCTGTAGAGTTCTAATGATTCTTGAAACGCAATATCGCAACTCATTTCTATGTTTTGTGACGGGTTTTCCCGTTACAGTCCGCAAGAAAGGGGGGAGATCGAAACAATAATAAAGGGGTATACTGATGTTTAATCCGGGGTACAGAATATCGGGGTACAAAATATCCACGTGGTATGATCGTCGATGAATTCGCCAACGCCAAATACAAAATAGAGGATTTTCTATCCAGTGAGTATTTCGTAACTGCGAGGCGGGGACTTTTTGGGCGCCAGCTACTCAAGGAGTAGCGAAAACTATTGGACCACGCAACCCGGGGAAACCCGGTGCAAGATACTCCTCGAAATCTCGAAATACTCCCTCGCTCGACTACTTCTAGCCGAGTGCGCAATATAGGGTCGCGGGATACTGAACTCACGGCTTCTTTCTAGATTGCCTTGACGCGGGATTATAAAAGGGTATACGACACGCCGCGAATGACCGGGGATCACCACCCGTTATACAATACAAAATTACAATACGCAATATCACAAATGCGGCAGGGAACAAAATGGGACGCTTTAGCGTATAAGGACTCACGTTCTCGCTTCCAGCAAGTCTGGATCTCGTTCAGTCCGTCTATATCTCTCTCTCTCTCTCTCTCTCTTCCGAATCGCTCCGTATGATCGCTTTCTCGGTTGCTCGCTGAGTAGTCGCTAAGTAGTCGCTAAGAAGTAGAGGCGAAGAAGAGGATGTCTTCTTGCTGGCTAGCTCTTATATAGGTTTGCTGGGGGTCTTTGGATCCCCTTAGATCCCTCCTAGGGTTCCTTGGTGGGGTAGGGCTATACGCGTGGGGATTGTTCGGGAGATCGATCGGTGGATTTTGGGCGATCTTCCCTGATCGCCCCCTCTGGTGTGTCCAGCGAGGGTCCTCTGGATTATTTGAACTGCGGCGCGTGTCGCGCGCCGCGCTTCCTCGGCTCACCTGCAGCTCCGCTGCTCATCTTGAGTTTCCCTCTCCATGGGCTCAGGGGAGGGGTGGAGGTCCTTCTCACACCCGAGGTCCTTCTCGTCCGTCTCCATGGACTATGGCAGCGGTCTTATCGGTGCAGGGCTCTGGATCTTATCCTTCGGGCTACAGGGTCTCTTCTGGTTCACTTCCCGACTCCTCCACCGTCGAGCCCGTCACTCTACCTCGGCGCATAGCCCGTCCGCAAACCTGCGGTCTTCGTACTCGCCGAAGGGGCGTCTTCTGGGTTGCTTCTTCTTTAGCTCGCCAGTCTTATTCGTAGAACGGAGAGCGAGAGAAGAACGGGGAGGGGAAGGGGGGAAAGGTTCTATGATCGCGTATTTCACCTTTCTCGCATGAGTGGTGATCTGTGAGCTAGTCTAACCGAAGCAGTGGAGGGGTGAGCGAGCCTTGTGACGCCACCACGTCACAGTTTCATGATAAGATATAATATTCATTGCGAAGTGCTATGTATACCTCTTCTACACTTCAAAAGAATGTAAACGCCACACTTCCTTGTTAGGAAATAGAGTTTCCAGATGTCTACGTATCTAAGCAATAGAGTTCTAATCCTTCTTCAAACGCGATATACCATCTAATTTCCATGTTTCATGACAAGATATAATATTCATTGCGAAGTGTTATGCGCACCTCGCCTACACTTCAAAAGAACGTAATTGCCACCCTTCCTTGCTAGGAAATGCCGTTCGAGGTGTCTACGTATCGGAGCAATATAGTTCTAATGCTCCTTAAAACGCGATATCGCATCGCAGTTCTATCTTTCATCGTAAGATATAATGTTCATTGCGAAGTGTTATGTATACCTCGTCTACACTTCAACATAATGTAAATGCAACACTTCCTTGCTAGGAAATGCGTTTGCAGATGTCTACCATTCGAAGCAATAGAGTTCTAATGATTCTTAATACGCGATATTGCATCTCAATTGTATGTTTCATGATACGACATAGTATTCATTGCGAAGTGTTATGTTTACCACGTCTACAACAAAAGGATGTAAACGCCACACTTCCTTGCTAGGAAATGCGTTTCGAGATGTCTGCGTATCGAAGCAATAGGGTTCTAATGCTTCTAAAAACGCGATATCGCATCTCAGCACTATGTCTTATGATAAGATATAACATTCATTGCGATGTGATATGTATACCTAGTCTAACCTACAAAAGAATGTAAATGCAATACTTCCGTCCTAGGAAATGGCGTTTCCAGATGTCTACGTATCGAAGCAATAGAGTTCTAATGCTCCTCAAAACGCGATATCGCATCTCATTTTTATGCTTCATGGTAAGATATAATATTGATAGCGAAGTATCGTGTATTTCTCGTCCACACTTCAAAAGAGCGTAAATGCCACACATCCTTCCTAGGAAATGTGTTTCCAGATGTCTACGTATCGAAGCAATAAATTCGTATGCTACTTAAAACGCGATATCGCATCTCATTTCTATGTTTCAAGATCAGATATAATAGTCATTGCGAGTTGTTATGTATATCTCGTCTACACTTCAAAACGATGTAAAAATCACACTTGCTTGCTAGAAAATAGCGTTTCCAGATGTCTACGGATCGAAGAAATAGAGTTCTGATGCTTCTTGAATAGCAATATCGCATCTCATTTCTATGTTTCATGATATGATATATTATTCATTAGGAAGTGTAATGAATACGTCGTCCACACTACAAAAGAATGTAAATGCTACACTTCCTTACTAAGAACTAGCGTTTCCAGATGTTTACGTTTCGAAGCAATAGAGTTCTAGTGCTTTTTCAAACGCGGTATCGCATCTCATTTCTATGCTTCATGATAAGATATAATTTTCATTTCGAAGTGCTATGTATACCTCGTCAACACTTCAAAGGAATGTAAATGCCACACTTCCATTCTAGGAAATGCGTTTCGAGATGTCTACCTATCGAAGCAATAGAGTTCTAATGGTCCTCAAAACGCGATATCGCATCTCATTTTTATGCTTCATGGTAAGATATAATATTGATTACGAAGTATTGTGTATTCCTCGTCCACACTTCAAAAGAGCGTAAATGCCACACATCCTTCTTAGGAAATGCGCTTCCAGATGTCTAGGTATCGTAGCAATAGAGTTCTAACTTTTAACATTTCAAAAGAATGTAAATGCGACGCATGCTTGCAAGGAAATGCGTTTCCAGAAGTCTACGTATCGAAGCAATAGAGTTCTAATGCGTCTTACAACGCGATATCGCATCTCAGTTCTATGTTTCATGACGTGATGTAATATTCATTGCGAAGTATTATGTTTACCTCGTCTACACTTCAAAAGTATGTAAACAATACACTTCCTTACTAAGTAATAGCGCTTCCAGATGTCTACGCATCGAAGCATTAGAATTGTAATGCTTCTTAAAACGCGATATCGCATCTCAGTTCAATGTTTCATGACAAGATATAATATTCATTGCAAAGTTTTATGTATACCTTATCTACACTTCAAAAGAAAGTAAATGCCACACTTCCTTGCTAGGAAATAGCGTTTTCAGATGTCGACGTATCGAAGCAATAGGGTTCTAATGCTTCCTTAAACGCGATATAGCATCTCATTTCTATGTTTCATTATAAGATATAATACTCATTGCGAAGTGTTATGTATACCTCGTCTACACTTCAAATGAATGTAAATGCGACTCTTCCTTGCCAGGAAACAGCGTTTCCAGATGTCTACGTATTGACGCAATAGAGTTCTAATGCTTCTTAAAACGCGATATCGCATCTCATTCCTATTTTTCACGGTAAGATATAATATTCATTGCTAAGTGTTATGTGTACCTCGTCTAAACTTCAAAAGGGTGTAAATGCCACACTTCTTGGCTAGGAAATAGCGTTTCCAGATGTCTACGTATCGAAGCAATAGAGTTGTAATGCTTCTTAAAACGCGATGTCGCAGCTCTTTTCTATGTTTCATGATGAGATATAATATTCATTGCGAAGTGTAATGAATACCTCGTCTACACTTCAAAAGAATGTAAATGCATCACTTCCTTGCTACGGAATATCGTTTCTATATCTGAAGGTTTAGAAGCAATAGAGATCTAATGCTTCGTAAAACGCGGCTGCGCATCTTGCTTCTATATTTCATGATAAGATGTAATATTCATGGCATCGCGTTATGTTTATCTGCTTCTGCACATGAATTGAGTGTGAACCCTACACTTTCTTGTCCGGGGACAGCGTTTCTAGATGTCTAGGTGCCGAAGCATTTAATTTGTCATGCTTCATGTACCGCAATATCGCATTTCATATAAACAGTTCAAAGTAAGTTAGAAGGTTGTAAAGCTCTATGCATCGCATAATGCTTATGTGCTTCTGTGCTTTATAATGCTCTGGGATGTGAGAAGGTCCTCAACCATCCTTAACCCCCTAAAGAGAAGTCAAAAGTCCAGTGGCCCTGCAGGTGGGCCATGGGAACGTGGCGCGCGAGGCGCTACGCAATTTAAATGATCAGGAGGATCCCGTCAGGGACACCCAAGGGGGCGAGAAGAGGAAATCGCCGAAGTCCACTGATCGATGGACCCGAACAATACCGAAGCCTACAGCCCACTCCACCAAGGAGCCTCGAGGAGGATTCAGGAGACCCGAGGACCACCAGCGAATTCAAGGAACCTGAAGAAGAGAACGTGAGAACTTATTCGCTAAAGCGTCCCATTTCTTGTGTCGCATATTGTATATTGTATCTTATATCGTGAAGCGAGTTATGATACCCGGTAATTCGCGGCGTGTTGCGTAGTTTCCCGCAGCCCTTGTTAGTTAAACCCACGTCGAGACCATAAATAAACATGCCGTGACTTCAGTATCTCGCGACCTGAGTGTGTGTACTTGGCTAGGCGTAGTCGAGAGGAGGAGCATTTCGAAGTTTCAAGGGATTGTTCCGCCCCAGGTTTCCCGGGGTCGTGTAGTCTATCGCTTTGCTACTTTCTGAGCAGCTGGCGCCCAAGAAAAGTTGTACGTGAGCGGATACCTTGGAACGATAGATCGCTTTATATTAAAGTACGTTTTACACCTTAAAGCATTTAGATAATTAACCCCTTCGAGCTTCCCTGACTTACTATATATATAGGTTTCCGTCACAACTAATAGGAAGCATCACTTTACATAGATATATAGAACACACATAGTTTTAAACGTAGAACTGAGAATTCGAGAACTTACTTTGAAACGTTAGTAGTGAGGAATTCCATCGGATTTCATAGAAATTCAGAACTTGCTTGCTATGAAACATAGGCAGATAAGGGCCATCGCGTTGCTTAGAACTTTAGAACTTGCTTACTTCAACAAAGATTTCTATTGGCTTCGTCCGTTCTTTTAGAAGAGTTTTTGATAAACCACATACTTTTCACGCTTCTGATATCTTTGAAAGTTCGCGAGATGTAATCGTTTAAGTTTTAAAATGATTACTTAGTGTGGATTATTATTTAGTAACTCGCTCTTAAACGAGTCTGCATAGGATATAATCCATAAGTTTTTAAGCCTCGAATTTATGCAGTTATTTGTTATTCACTTATTGCTCAAACGACAAAGATTCTGACCACTTCAAAATGGTTGACTTTCATCAATTTTCTTAAAAATTGAAATACTGCCCAACTGCTTGCATTAAAGACTGTAATTAAAGCTTTCAAAACATTTTACCTCTTATAGATGAATTCTGGAATTGAAATTGAATGTTTGACTTTTCTAACTCCTATTTAGACATCTTTCTATTGGAATGTTCAAGTATTTTTCATATTCGTAATTATTCAAAATGTTTTACTTGATTCTTTAATTTAATATTTAGAATTTTCTGAGAAGTATTTTTTATCGTAATGAACTATATAATTGCAATAATAATTCTTTATGAAATAACAATAACAGAAAGGTGTGTATCCATTCTTGTAGTTTTGTAAAGAGTATTTAATCTTACTATTTAAAATGAAACATTGAGAGCTGTTTACAATCTAATGGAATTTAATTACCTTTTGATTCAAATTCACAATGATAATCTTCCATAGTTCAACAATTTTGTGAGCTGTCCTCAGGAATCCGCAGCTCAGTACTTATAAAATGAACGTCACAAAGAACAGCCTAACCAAACGTATTCGAACCGATTTTTCAATACTAATCTTATCATGTTTAACTTATGCTGCAAACTATTGAAATGCCCTTCGAAAAGTGTTTATTCACAGTGAAGTAAACGGTAAGTATTACGCCTTCCACCACTGTTTACAATACGTATGTTTCATTTACTATCAAAACCGTGAGTACTATCGCCTTTCTTTACTTTTTGTAACCTTCAATGCCTTCATGTTACAGATCGTTAAACTTGCTTTAAAATGCTCTATCGTATTACGGAAGAATGGACATACCAATTCATTTTAAAAAATGAAGGTAACCTTCATATGTCCAACATAACTCCACTTACAAAAAAACTATTTTCATCAACGGATGGGCCCTTTGTACTATGCAATTTTATATTAGCAAAAACTTCTATGAAACTTATAGTTTCGTGGACATCTGAGGTGCTAATTATTACTGCCCCACCCTGTATATTGTTATGGATGTGTCCAACAAGGCAACGATGAACAGAGTTAAATTTAATATTATGATGTTTATTATTTTACTTATAGTATATTTGTTTTTCTGGAATTTTGCCAAAAAACAATGTTCACGATGTCGATAGATGAATATATTTGCTTTAGAATTACTAGAGCCAACAATTTCGAAAGTAGAATATTTCTTTACTTCGCTAACCGAATCATTGCAAACGTTAAGTAAAGTGCGTGCCTTTCAAAACAGTCAGATTCAAATTACGATACAACGTTTCCAAGAAATGGTACGTGCCACTGTCTTTTAATTTCCGTTCATTTAATCAAAGGAAATTTAATCGAAATATCCGCAAAATTTGAGGACAAAAAGTTATTGTAATTTTACGCAACATATATGATGGTGATAAAGGATAAGTATACGGAACTGAAAATGGAAAGTAGCGAGCAGAAAAAGAAACTGATGGAGCTACAAAGTAGATTGATACATCCGTCAAATGATGATTCTAGGTTAATAAAATCTGTTAATCAAAGAACTATTGCAAAAATCAAGTATAATCAATATTACTTCTGCTCAAAGGCTATAATAGAATTGGACCGAAATGGGTACAAAGCAGGCAATTATATCTATACGTTCTATTCTATGCAAAGGCACATATTTCAAAGAGAAAAGATGTGTTACTTACAAATTACTTATGTTCCTAGATATCTCACTAATTCAGGCTTCTTGTCTTGCAGAACTAATCATTCATTTAACATGTAAAGGGTAGTAAATAGTAAAAGATTTTTATATTTCGTAGCGTAGGCTGACATTTACTAATGGGGAAGCTGTTTCCATAAAAATTATAAGCAAATATGAAAAATGACTAAACTGCGCAATTTATTTATTTTGATTCCAAAATAGATACACCGGCACAAAACAAAGATATTAGAACTCGATTTTATTATTTTCTATAAACTAGCTCGATAGGGCGATTTTTTCCATAAAGTCGATTATTACTTTGTCATAAAAATATATACACTTATTTTATATATATTTTCTTCAATTTATTGTTACAAATTCGTGCAATTGAGGGTTACATTAAATACGATGAGAGCATGTTATTTCAAAAATTACACAAGGCGAAGTTAGGGACGCAACAGCACGAATTTTTATTTTATAAGTAATATTTTTATATAAATAAGTAGTCTATGATGGATTGAAAGAAATATATACGACTCGCTCGAAATGTGATCCTGCGTCATTTCTGAGGAGATTCATGAATGGAGCGATGATACGCGTGTCACCATGGTGCTGGTGCTGCGCGATTCGCTTGTCTAGAATGTGCTGGTAACACGTTCTGGCATTTTAGTTAACGAATCCGGTCACAGATGACTACGAATCAGTTGACACTCCTCGGAAGTGGCAATATAGTGTCGGCATGGTGTCGCTACCATCTTGCCGTTTGTTATCTGGGATGCTTTTTAGTGCATTATTCGGAATTGAATTTGAACACATAGCTACTTAATCGCGAATTTGTATGTATATATTATGTATGTATATAATAAGATATAAGAATATAAAACGAAGAACTATCCACTCCCATCAGGAGTAAAAACAATGTTTGGTACGCAAAGTTCATTGCAAAATATAATCAAGCAGTTAATATATCAAATCACAGCACACAATAAATCACTGAATGTATAATGATATGAATAGTAAGAAAAACATATTTACCTGTTAGATGTTTATAAATTCAAATTTAAAAGTCCAAGTCACATTTAATATATTATTGTTTAACAAGGTGATTTAATGTTGTTTCAAATAGGCGTGCAGAACTAGCTCGTACTTCTGTCAATATAATTGCATTCGAAAAATACAAAGGATAAAAGGAAATATTCTCCAATATATAACATATATAAATAAACGGATATAAGAAAAAACACTCGATCTCGGTGTAACGAGACAGGGGCGTCATCCTGCAGTAATCGTATAACACCTGTTCCGAGATGGTGTAGAGAGGGAATGTGGAGGATGAAAAGCATAAAATAACAGCAATGTAACTAAAGAGAAAGAGAAAGAAAATATGTGGAAGCATTGCATTTATTATGAGGAAATCCTAGAAATATCAAACAACAGATTATATACCATACTGTAAGGGTAAGGTGCAACGAAATAGACGATATCGTGAGAGAAACTAAAAAAATCGAGAAATTTAAAAAGAAAATAATAATTTAGATTGAGCGAATCAATATCACTGATCCCGGCAAGCTTAATGGAAAACGCATAACGATGAATCGGTTAGAGTATAAGATAGATGTTGGTCGCGGTTTGAGTAGTCCTGGGAATCCTTTGCCCGCATCAGGGCAGGCAGTAGGATGGTGGAGGGCCTGCCCTCCTGTTGCTTGGATCTATAGAATTCACATTCTTTTGTAGAGTAGAAGCAGATAATTATGCTTGTCATAGAAGATTACAGCTTACTTAATTCGAAACGTTGAAATGAGACGAGACATGGCATTGTATGATGCATTAGTACTCTATTGTCTCGACATGTAGACACTACGAAGGGCAATCCTCTTGCATGGAGCTGTAGAATTTACATTCTTATGAAGTTTTAAAGCAGATAAGCATAGAGCTATGCATAAGAGATTACAGCATTCTTACTTTGAAACGATGAAATGGGATGCGCCAGCGCATTGCATGGAGAATTCTAGCTCGATTGCTTTAACAGACAGACACTACGGAGCGCCATGCCGTTGCATGGAATTATATAGTTCACATTCTATTGAAGACCTCTAACAGTTAAGCATAATGTTATGGATATATGATTACAGATTCTTTGCATTGAAACGTTGAAATGAGATGCGACATCGCGCTGCATGAAGTATTAGAAATGTCTTGCTTGGACACGAAGAGATCTGGGAACGATATTCTGTTGCAAGTAAGTATAGGATTCACATCGTTCTAAGGTCTAGATGCAGACAAATGTAACATATTGCATAGAACATTGCAATTTACCATGAATCATTGAAATTACTTGCGACATCGTGTTGAATGAAGCAATAGAACTCTATTACTTCGAAAAGTAGACGTCTAAGAACGCAATTCCCTTGCAAGGAAGTGTAGAAATCACAGTCTTTTGACGTGTATATGCAGACAAGCATAACCAGATGTGTAGAGCATTTTTATCTTGTACATACTTCGAACTGTAGATATCAAATGCGATATCGCGTTTTATATAGCATTAGAAATCTATTGCTTCAATACGTGCACATCTAGAAACGCTACCTCCTGGCAAGATATTGTAGGATTTTTATACTGTTGACGTGTAGAAGCAGATAAACGTAACGCGTTTCATTGAATATTACATCTCAACATGCGGCATTGAAATGAGATGCGACATCGCGCGGAATCAGATAACAGAACCCTGTTGTTTTTACACGTTGACATCTAGAAACGCTATTCTCTTGCGAGGAAGTGTAGCATCACATTGTTTTGCAGTGTAGAAGCAGATAAGCATAGTCTGATTTACAGATCATTAAAATCAACATACATACTTCGAACTCTTGATGTGAAATGCTATATCGTATTCTATAAAGCATTAGAACTCCTTTGCCTCGATTCGCAGACATCTAGAAACACTGTTCCGTAGCAAGGAAGTGATGCATCCACTTTCATTTGAAGTGTAGACGAGATATACAGAACGCGTTGCATTGAGATTACATCTGATCATGTGACATAGAAATCAGATGCGATATCGCGTTCTTTGAAGAATTAGAACATTATTATTTCGATGCGTACACAGCTAGAAACGCTGTTCGGTAGCAAGCAAAAGCGGTATTTACATTATTTTCAAGTGCAGACGAGATATAAGTAACGCTTGCGTTGACGTTGCATCTTAACATGAGACATAAATATGAGATCCGACATAGCGCCACATGAAGTATTAGAAATCTATTGCATCGATACGTAGACATCTGGAAACGCTACTCCGAAGCAAGGAAGTGTGGCAATTACATTATTTTGAAGTCTAGATGAGATATACATAACTTGCTGCAATGAATAGTACATCTTATTGTGAGACATAGAAATGAGATGCGATATCGCGTTTTATGAAGCATTAGAACTCTAATGCTTCGATACGTAGACATCTAGGAACGCTATTCCGTCGCAAGGAAGCGTGATATTTACATTCCTTCGAAGTGCTGACGAGATATAATTAACACGATGCATTGATTTACATTTTAACATAAAACATAGAAATGTGATGCAACATCGCACTTTATGTAGCATTAGAAATCTAATGCTTCGATATCTCGTCATCTAGAAGCGCTATTTCGTAGCAAGGAAGTGTGAGATTTACATTCCTTTGAAGTGTTGACGAGATATACATGACACTACGCAATGAATATTATATCCTATCATGAAATATAGAAGTGAGATGCGACACCTGGTTTTAAGAAGCATTAAAATTCTATTTTTTCGATACGGAGACATCTGCAAACGCTATTTAATAGGAAGGAAGTGTCGGATTTACATTCTTTTGAAGTGAATACGAGGTATACATAACACTTCACAATGAATATTATACCTTATCACGAAACATAGAAATGAGATGCGATATCCCGTTCCAAGAAACATTATAACTCTATTGCTTCGATACGTAGACATCTGCAAACGCTATTTCCAAGCAGGGAAGTGTCGCATTTACATTCTTTTGAAGTGAATACGAGGTATACATAACACTCCACAATGAATATTATATCTTATCATGAAACATTGAAATGAGGAGCGATTTCGCATTTTAAGAAGCATTAGATCTGTATTGCTACGATACCTAGACATCTGCAAATGCTATTTCCTAGCAAGGAAGTGTCGCATTTACATTCAGTTGAAGTGTATGCGAGGTATACATGATACTTCGCAATGAATATTACATCTTACCATGAAACACAGAAATGAGATGCGATATCGCGTTTTGAGAAGCATTAGAACTCTAATGCTACGATATCTAGACATCTGCAAACGCTATTTCCTAGCAAGGAAGTGTCGCATTTACATTCAGTTGAAGTGTATGCGAGGTGTATATGATACTTCGCAATGAATATTACATCTTACCATGAAGCATAGGAATGAGATTCGATATCGCGTTTTGAGAAGCATTAGAACTCTAATGCTACGATATCTAGACATCTGCAAACGCTATTTCCTAGCAAGGATGTGTCGCATTTACATTCTTCTGAAGTGAATGCGAGGTATACATAACACTGCACAATGAATATTTTATGTAGTCATGAAACACAGAAATGAGATGCGCGTCACGTCGCGAGGGTGGAAAATTTCCGTTTTATTCGCGAATGACACGCAGCCAGAAAACGGAATCGGCACGCTTAATTACGACGGGTTCCGGGTTCCTTTCGTGGGAGAACGAACACTTTCAAAACGCGATCGCGGTAAACAGGAAAGATCCTACCTTTGCTGTCTTGAATCGTTGTTAATTTAGTATCCCTTCCTGAGAAACTGTTGCTGTCGGGGATCGTTTTCCGGAATCGTCCCTACGTAAGGGCTGCGAGGCTGGATCGTAAGAAGGATGAGTCTCCAACGTATCTGGGTTTCTGTGCTGATCGGCATCCCTTGGCCGGAAGAAGACGACGGAGCAGGTTGTTGAGGAGCCACTGGAACGGTGGTGTCCGAACGAAGAGACGAAAGGGCTTCGATGCCCACGTAATCACGCACAAGTCGGCGTAGGTAATTCTTCCGTCCCGCACGTCGAGCTTTACGTTTTGGATTGAGACACATTCGCGTCTAGTTCCAGCAATCCGGATACGAATCGGATAAGCGGCGTTCCTCTCTAACCTATCGGTCCAGAAGGGTAAAACGTTGACTATATCCGCACGTAGTTTCCGCTGTGGATCGGCGAAGCTAAGCGGCGGTCCGCTCTAACCAGCCGGTTACCAAGGTCAACTAGCGATTGGGTTCGAATGATGGTTATCCACGCGATAGCTCGTGGAAGAATTCGTAGATAATAATGAATTTAGAGGATAATAATTAAACTTGTGGATGTAAGGTAAAATAAAATATATTCTAATATAAACCTAAGCTTACACTGACTTCCCTAAGGCTAAGTTAAAGATAGACTTAACGTTTAGAATTGGAATGAATTAGCTTGAACTAGAATTGAAGTAGAATTAGAAACACCTCCGATTGAGGTGATGAATGGCCCGGAAGCATTGAGAGCGAGATGGGAACTCCTCGGTTCAGAGGACTGATCGGAACTGATCTTCAGCTCGCGTGTCCGCGACCTCCTCGAGTCGCATGGCGTGCGAGTCGCTGGACCCCGGAATGGGGCGGCCGGTCGGAGTAGGGCGCGGCTCGCGTTAAGCGTGAGCCGAGGGCGTCGGACGGTTGCTTGGGCGTATCGATACGTATGACTATGAGAATTCGCAGATATATTAGGAACTATGTGTGTGTTGTTTGCGTATATACATTAGTTGTGTCGTGTACTTAATTCTAGAACGTTCTTATGAATATACATTATCAAAATAAGAATAATGGGAGGATGACCTAGGCGAATCGGTGAGATGCTCGGTGATCTGTTCGTGCGGCTGGAGGCTGCATGTCTCCCAACTCTGGCGATAGCGCGCATCGACGCGCGGTCGTACGGCCGATCTCCTGGGTGCTCGTGGATATCTGGCTGCCTTGGCTCGGCGTTCGGTCTGCTTTCCCGTGTGTGAAGGCGCTCTTTCCACGCAGTTGGTTGCGCCTGGCGGTAGATGCGTCGCTGTCGGATGCTGTGGGTGCCGCTGGGGGGTGGAAGGCTGTACGCTGGACGTTGCAATACGAAGTAGACATAACACGCCACAATGAATATTATATCTTATCACGAAACATAGAAATGAGATGCGATATCGCGTTTTAAGAAGCATCAGAACTCTATTGCTACGATACGTAGACATCTGCAAGCGCTATTTTATAGCAAGGAAGTGTCGCATTTACATTCTTTTGAAGAGAATACGAGGAATACATGACACTTCGCAATGAATATTACATCTTATCATGAAACATTGAAATGTGATGCGATATCTCGATTTAAGAAGCATTAGAAATCTACTGCTTCGATACGTAGACATCTGCAAACGCTACTTCCTAGCAAGGAAGTGTCGCATTTACATCCATTTGAAGTGTAGACGAGATATACATAACACTGCACAATGAATATTATATCTTAGCATGAAACATAGAAATGAGATGCGATATCGCGATTTAAGGAGCACTTGAACTCTATTGCTTCGATACGTAGACATCTACAAAACGCTATTTCCCAGCAAGGAAGTTTCGCACTTACATTCTTTTGAAGGGAATACGAGGTATACATAACACTCCACAATGAATATTATATCGTATCATGAAGCAAAGAAATGAGATGCGATATCGCGATTTAAGGAGCATTAGAACTCTATTGCTTCGATACGTAGACATCTGCAAACGCTACTTCCTAGCAAGGAAGTGTTGCATTTACATTCAGTTGAAGTGTATGCGAGGTACACATGACACTTCGCAATGAATATTGTATCTTATCATGAAACATAGAAATGAGATACGATATCTCGTTTTAAGAAGCTCTAGAACTCTATTGCTTCGATACGTAGAAATCTTCCGACGCTATTTCCTAGCAAAGAAGTGTCGCATTTACATTCATTAGAAGTGTTTGCGAGGTATACATGACACTTCGCAATGAATATTATATCTTATCATGAAACATTGAAATGAGATGCGATATCGCGTTTCAAGAATCATTAGAACCCAATTGCTACGATACGTAGACATCTGCAAACGCTATATCCTAGCAAGGAAGTGTCGCAATTACATTCAGTTGAAGTGTTTGCGAAGTATACATGACACTTCGCAATGAATATTATATCTTATCATGAAACATAGAAATGGGATGCGATATCGCGTTTTAAGAAGCATTAGAACACTATTTCTGCGTTACGTAGACATCCGCAAACGCTATTTCCTAGCAAGGAAGTGTCGCATTTACAATCATTTGACGTGTAGACGAGGAATACATAACACTTCGCAATGAATATTACATCTTATCATGAAACATAAAAATGTGTTGCGATATCGTGATTTAAAAAGCATCAGAACTCTATTGCTACGATACGTAGACATCTGCAAGCGCTATTTTATAGCAAAGAAGTGTCGCATTTACATTCTTTTGAAGAGAATACGAGGAATACATGACACTTCGCAATGAATATTACATCTTATCATGAAACATTGAAATGTGATGCGATATCTCGATTTAAGAAGCATTAGAAATCTACTGCTTCGATACGTAGACATCTGCAAACGCTACTTCCTAGCAGGGAAGTGTCGCATTTTGCATTCATTTGAAGTGTAGACGAGATATGCATAACACTGCACAATGAATACTATATCTTATCATGAAACATAGAAATGAGATGCGATATCGCGTTTTAAGGAGCATTAGAGTTCAATTGCTTCGATACATAGACATCTGCAAACGCTATTTCCTAGCAAGGAAGTGTCGCATTTACAGTCATTTAAAGTGTATGCGAGGTGAAGATAACACTTCGCAATGAATATTATATCTTATCATGATACATAGAGATGTGAAGCGATATCACGTTCTAAGAAGCATTAGAACACTATTGCTTTGATACGTAGAAATCTGCAAGCGCTACTTCCTAGCAAGGAAGCGTCGCACTTACATTCTTTTGAAGTGAATACGAGGTATATATGACACTTCGCAATGAATATTATGTCTTATCATGAAACATAGAAATGTGATGCGATATCTCGTTTTAAGAAGCTTTAGAACTCTATTGCTTCGATGCGTAGACATCTGCAAACGCTACTTCCTAGCAAGGAAGAGTCGCATTTACATTCTTTTGAAATGAATACGAGGTATAAGTGACACTTCGCAATGATTATTGTATCTTATCATGAAACATAAAATGGAGATGCGACATAGCGTTTTGAGAAACATTAGAACTCCATTGCTACGATACGTAGACATCTGCAAACGCTACTTCCTAGCAAGGAAGTGTCGCATTTACATTCAGTTGAAGTGTATGCGAGGTACACGTGACACTTCGCAATGAATATTATATCTTATCATGAAACATAGAAATGAGATACGATATCTCGTTTTAAGAAGCTCCAGAACTCTATTGCTTCGATACGTAGAAATCTTCCGACGCTATTTCCTAGCAAGCAAGTGTCGCATTTACATTCATTAGAAGTGTTTGCGAGGTATACATGACACTTCGCAATGAATATTATATCTTATCATGAAACATTGAAATGAGATGCGATATCGCGTTTCAAGAATCATTAGATCCCAATTGCTACGATACGTAGACATCTGCAAACGCTATATCCTAGCAAGGAAGTGTCGCAATTACATTCAGTTGAAGTGTTTGCGAGGTATACATGACACTTCGCAATGAATACCATATCTTATCATGAAACATAGAAGTGAGATGCGATATCGCGTTTTAAGAAGCATTAGAAGTCTATTGCCTCGATACGTAGTCATCTGGAAACGCTATTTCCTAACAACGAAGTGTCGCATTTACATTCCCTTGAAGTGTATACGAGGTATACATAACACTTCGCAATGGATATTATGTCATATCATGAAACATTTGAAACGAGATGCGATATCGCGTTTTAAGAAGCATTAGAACTCTATTAGTTCGATACGTGGACATCTGGAAACGCTATGTCCTAGCGAGGAAGTGTGGCATTTACATTTTATTGAAGTGTAGACGCGGCATACGTAACACTTCGCAATGAATATTATATCTTATCACGAAACATAGAATTGAGATGCGATATCGTTTTTAAACAAGCATTAGAACTCTGTTGCATCGATACGCAGACATCTATAAACTCTATTACGTCGGAAGGAAGAGTGGTATTTACATTCTTGTGACGTGCAGGCGAGATATACATAAGGGGTTGCATTGAATATTACATTTTATCATGAGACATAGAAATGAGATGCGATTTCACGTTTTATGAAGATTTAGAACACTATTGCTTCGATATGTAGTGTGACGTGGTGATGTCACAAGGCTTGCTCACCCTCCCCCCCTGCTAAGGTTAGACTAGGTCGCAGATCATCACCCATGCGAGAAGCGCGACACGGACAATCGCGATAGCTGTACTTCCGAGTAGCGTGAAATACGCAATGGTAGAACATCCCCCCCCCCCGTTCTTTTCTCGCTCTCCGTTCGACGGATTAAACTCTCGAGCTGATTGAAGAAGCGACCCAGGAGACACTCCTTCGGCGGATTAAAATACCGCAGTTTCGCGGAAGGGCTGTGCGCCGAGGTAGCGTGACGGGCTCGACGGTGGAGGAGTAGGGAAGTGAGCTAGAAGAGACTCTGAAGTCCGAGGGATACGATCCAAGGCCCTGCAACGGTACGACCGTTGCCATAGCCCATGGAGACGAACAGGATGGACTCCGGGTGTGAGAAGAACCTCCACCCCTCCCCTGAGCCCATGAAGAGGAAAATGCAAGATGCGCAGCGGAACTGCTGGTGAGCCGTGGAAAGCGGGGCGCGCGACAAGCGCCGCAGTTCAAATAATCCAGTGGACCCCCTCTAGACACACCAGAGGGGGCGATCAGGGAAGATCACCGAAATCCACCGATCGATGCCCCGAACAATACCGAAGCATATAGCCCTACCCCACCAAGGAGCCCTAAGGAGGATCTAAGGGGATCCGAAGACTCCCAGCAAACCTATATAACGAGCTCGCCAGCATGAAGACTGCCTCTACTTCTTAGCGACTTCTTAGCGACTACTTAGCGACGACTTAGCGAAGACTTAGCAAAGACTTAGCGAAGACTTAGCAAAGACTTGGCGAGCAACCTAGCGAACGAGTGTACGGAGCGATTTGGAGGAGAGAGAGAGAGAGAGAGAAAGAGAGAGAAGGACAGAGCGAGACCCAGAATTGTTGGAAACGAGAGCGTGAGTCCTTATACGCAAAAGCGTCCCATTTTTTCCTGCCGCATTTCTGATATCGCGTATTGTATCTTGTATCGTATAACGGGTGGTGATCCCCGATCATTCGCGACGTATCGTATAACATTTAGTAATCCCGCGTCGAGGGGATGTATACTAGTTTTGCTACTGCTTGAGTAGCTGGCGCCCAAAGAGTCCCAGCCTCGCAGCTTCGAAATACTCGCTGGATAGGAAATACATTGTTCTGTACTTGGCGTTGGCGAATCCGCGGACGGCAGCATCGCGCGGATATTTTCTACCCCGGATTAAACTCCTGTATACCCCTTTATTATTGGTTCTATATGACCCCTTTCTTGCGGATTGTAACGGGAAAACCCGTCACAGTAGACATCGAAGGACGCTATTCCGTTCCAAAGATGTGCGGGATTTACATTCTTCTGAAGTGTTGACGAGATATACATTACGCTTGGTATATATTATTATATTGGTATAGCATCTTATCATGAAACATAGGAATGTGGTCCGATGACACCTTCTATGAAGAGTTACAACTCTATTGCTTCGATACGTAGACATCTAGAAACGCTATTCCGTCGGGAGGAAGTGTGGGGTTTACATTCTCATCAAGTATTGACAAGATATAAATAACGCATTGCGTTGGACATTTCATCTAATCATGAGACATAGAAATGAGATGCTATAACGCGTTTTATGAAGCATTAGAACTCCATTGCTGCGGTATTTAGACATCTAGAAACGCTATTCCGTCGCAAGTATGTGTGTGACTAACATTCTCTTGAAGTATTGGCGAGATATACGTTACGTGTTGCTTTGATTTGCATCCTATCATGACAAACAACTACATTGCTACGGAATATTGTTTCTAGATCCCTACGTATCGAATCAGTAGGGCTCCAATGCTTCTTAAAACGCAATAATGCATCTCATTCCTATGTTTCATGATAAGATATAATGTACATTGCAAAGTGTTACGTATACCTCGTCTGCACTATAAAAGAATGTAAACGACACACATCCATGATTGAAAATGCGTTTCCAGATGTCTACTTATCGATGCAATAGAGTTCTAGTGCTTCTTGAAACGCGATATCATATCTCATTTCTATGTTTCATTATAAGATATAATAGTCATTGCGAAGTGCTATGTATACCTCGTCCACACTTCAAAAGAATGTAACTACCACACTTCCTTACTAGGAAATAGCGATACCAGGTGTCTATGTATCGAAGTAATAGAGTTCCAATGCTCCTTAAAACGCGATATCGCATCTCATTTCTGTCTCATGATAAGATATAATATTCATCGCGACGTGTTATGCATACCTCGTATACACTTCAATAGAATGTAAATGCCACACTTCCTTGCTAGGAAATGCGTATCCAGATGTCTACGTATCTAAGCACTAGTGTTCCAATGCTTCTTAAAACGGGATATCGCATTTCATTTATATGTTTCATGGTATGATATAATATTCATTGCGAAAAGTTATATATACCTCGTCAACACTTCATAAAAATGTAAATACCACATTTCCTTTCTAGGAAATAGCAGTTCCAAATGTCTACGTATCAAAGCAATAGAGTTCTAATGCTTCATTAAATGCGATATCGCATCTCAGTTCTACGTTGCATGGTAAGACATAATATTCATTGCGAAGAGTTACGTATACCTCATCTACACTTCAAAAGAATGTAAATGCCATACTTCCTTGCTAGGAAATGCGTATCCAGATATCTACTTATCGAAGCAATATAGTTCTAATGCTTCTTAAACCGCGATGTCGCTCCTCATTTCTATGTTTCATGATAAGATGTAATATTCATTGCGAATTGTCATGTATACCTCGAATTCACTTCAACGGAATGTAAATGCGACACTTCCTTTCTAGGAAATAGCGTTTGCAGATGTCTACGTATCGTAGCAATAGAGGTCTAATGCTTCTTGGAACGCTATATCGCATCTCATTACTGTGTTTCATGATAATATATAATATTCACTGCGAAGTGTCATGTATACCTCGTATTCACTTCAAAATAATGTAAATGCGACACTTCCTTGCTAGGAGATAGCGTTTGCAGGTGTCTTCGTATCGAAGCAATAGTGTTCTAATGCTTCTTAAATTGCGATATCGCATCTCATTTCTATGTTTCGTGACAAGATATAATATTCATTGCGAAATGTGGCTTACAACTCGCATACGCTTCAAATGAATGTAATTGCGACACTTCCTTGCTAGGAAATAGCGTTTGCAGATGTCTACGTATCGAAGCAATTATGTTCTAATGCTTCATAAATCGCGATATCGCATCTCGTTTCTATGCTTCATGTTTAGATATAATATTCATTGCGAAGTGTCATGCATAAATCGTACTCACTTCAAAAGAATGTAAATGCGACACTTCCTTGCGGGGATGTTGCGTTTGCAGATGTCTACGTATCGAAGCAATAGAGTTCTAATGCTTCTCAAAACGCGATATTGCTACTCATTACTATGTTTCATGATAATATATAATATTCATTGTGGGGTGTTATGTATACATCGTATTCACTTCAAAAGAATGTAAACACGACACTTCCTTGCCAGGAAATTGCGTCTGCAGATGTCTGCGTATCGTGGCAATGGGTTTCTAATGCTTCATAAAAAGCGATATCGCATCTCATTTCTATGTTTCATGAATACATATAATATTCAATGCGAGGTGTCATGTATACCTCGTATTCAGTTCAAAAGAATGTAAATGCGACACTTCCTTGCTAGGAAATGGCGTTTGCAGATGTCTACGTATCGTGGCATTAGAGTTCTAATGCTTCTCAAAACGCGATATGGCTTCTCATTTCTATGTATCATGATAATATGTAATATTCATTGCGAAGTGCCATGTATACCTCGCATACACTTCAATTGAATGTACATGCGACACTTCCTTGCTAGGAAATAGCGTTTGCCGATGTCTACGTATCGTGGCATTAGAGTTCTAATGCTTCTCAAAACGCGATATCGCTTCTCATTTCTATGTTTCATGATAATATATAATATTCATTGCGATGTGTCATGTATACCTCGCATACACTTAAAATGAATGTAAATGCGACACTTTCTAGCTAGGAAATGGCGTTTGCAGATGTCTACGTATCGAAGCAATAGTGTTCTAATGCTTCTTAAATCTTCATATCGCATTTCATATCTACGTTTCCGGATAAGATATAATATTCATTGCGAAGTGTCATGTATACCTCGCATACACTTAAAATGAATGTAAATGCGACACTTCCTTGCTAGGAAATAGTGTTTGCAGATGTCTACGTATCGAAGCAATAGAGTTCTAATGCTTCTTATATCTCCATATCGCATCTCATTTCTATGTTTCATGATAAGATATAATATTCGCAATGCAGTGTCATGTATACCTCACATACACTTCAAATGAATGTGAATGCGACAGTTCCTTGCTAGGAAATAGCGTTTGCAGATATCTACGTATCGAAGCAATAGAGTTCTAAAGCTTCTTAAATCGCGATATCGCATCTCATTTCTATGTTTCATGATAAGATATAATATTCTTCATGCAGTGTTATGAATACCTCGTATTCACATCAAAAGAATGTAAATGAGACTCTTTCTTGCTGGGAAATACCGTTTGCAGATGTCTACGTATCGAAGCTATAGTTTTCTAATGCTTCTTAAATCGTCATATCGCATCTCATACCTACGTTTCATGATAAGATATAATATTCATTGCGAAGTGTCATGTATACCTCGTATTCCTTTCAAAAGAATGTAAATGCGACACTTCCTTGCTAGGAAGCAGCGTTTGCTGATGTCTACGTATCGAAGCAATAGGGATCTAATGCTTCTTAAATCGCCATATCGCATCTCATATTGATGATAAGATATAATATTCACTGCGCAGTGTTGTGTATATCTCGTCTATACTTCAAATGGATGTAAATGCGACACTTCCTTGCTAGGAAATAGCGTTTGCAGATGTCGACGTATCGAAGCAATAGAATTCTAATGCTTCTTAAATCGTCATATCGCATCGCATTTCTATGTTTCATGATAAGATATAATATTCATTGCGAAGTGTCATGTATACTTCGTATTCCTTTCGAAAGGATGTAAATGCGACACTTCCTTCCTAGGAAGTAGCGTTTGCAGATGTCTACGTATCGAAGCACTAGAGTTCTAATGCTTCTTAAATCGCCATATCGCATCTCATATTGATGATAAGATATAATATTCATTGCGTAGTGTCATATATAGCTCGCATACACTTCAAATGAATGTAAAAGCGACACTTCCTTGCTAGGAAGTAGCGTTTGCAGATGTCTACGTATCGAAGCAATAGAGTTCTAGTGCTTCTTAAGAAAGGTATCGTCACTCATTTCTATGTTTCATGATAATATATAATATTCATGGCGAAGGGTCATGTATAGCTCGCATTCACTTCAAAACAATGCAAATGCGACTCTTCTTTGCTAGGAAATAGCGTTTTCAGTTGTATACGAATCGAAACAATAGAGTTCTAATGCTTCTTAAAAGGAGATGTCGCATCTCATCTCTATGTTTCGTGATAAGGTATAATATTCATTGCGAAGTGTCATGAATACCTCGTATTCACTTCAAAAGAATGTTAATACGACACTTCCTTACTATTAAACAGCGTTTGCAGATGTCTATGTATCGTAGCAATAGGGATCTAATGCTTCTTAAAACGTGAAATCGCATTCCATTTCTGTGTTTCATGATTAGATATAATATTCATTGCAAAGTGTTATGTATTCCTAGTCTACGCTTCAAATTAATGTAAATGCGACACTTCCTTGCTATTAAATAGTGTTAGCAGATGTCTACGTATCGTAGCAATAGAGTTCTAACGCTTCTTAAAACGCGATATCGCACCTAATTTCTATGTATCATGATAAGATATAATGTTCATTGCGAATTGTCATGTATACCTCGAATTCACTTCAACGGAATGTAAATGCGACACTTCCTTTCTAGGAAATAGCGTTTGCAGATGTCTACGTATCGAAGCAATAGTGTTCTAATGCTTCTTAAATCTTCATATCGCATTTCATATCTACGTTTCCGGATAAGATATAATATTCATTGCGAAGTGTCATGTATACCTCGCATACACTTAAAATGAATGTAAATGCGACACTTCCTTGCTAGGAAATAGTGTTTGCAGATGTCTACGTATCGAAGCAATAGAGTTCTAATGCTTCTTATATCTCCATATCGCATCTCATTTCTATGTTTCATGATAAGATATAATATTCGCAATGCAGTGTCATGTATACCTCACATACACTTCAAATGAATGTGAATGCGACAGTTCCTTGCTAGGAAATAGCGTTTGCAGATATCTACGTATCGAAGCAATAGAGTTCTAAAGCTTCTTAAATCGCGATATCGCATCTCATTTCTATGTTTCATGATAAGATATAATATTCTTCATGCAGTGTTATGAATACCTCGTATTCACATCAAAAGAATGTAAATGAGACTCTTTCTTGCTGGGAAATACCGTTTGCAGATGTCTACGTATCGAAGCTATAGTTTTCTAATGCTTCTTAAATCGTCATATCGCATCTCATACCTACGTTTCATGATAAGATATAATATTCATTGCGAAGTGTCATGTATACCTCGTATTCCTTTCAAAAGAATGTAAATGCGACACTTCCTTGCTAGGAAGCAGCGTTTGCTGATGTCTACGTATCGAAGCAATAGGGATCTAATGCTTCTTAAATCGCCATATCGCATCTCATATTGATGATAAGATATAATATTCACTGCGCAGTGTTGTGTATATCTCGTCTATACTTCAAATGGATGTAAATGCGACACTTCCTTGCTAGGAAATAGCGTTTGCAGATGTCGACGTATCGAAGCAATAGAATTCTAATGCTTCTTAAATCGTCATATCGCATCGCATTTCTATGTTTCATGATAAGATATAATATTCATTGCGAAGTGTCATGTATACTTCGTATTCCTTTCGAAAGGATGTAAATGCGACACTTCCTTCCTAGGAAGTAGCGTTTGCAGATGTCTACGTATCGAAGCACTAGAGTTCTAATGCTTCTTAAATCGCCATATCGCATCTCATATTGATGATAAGATATAATATTCATTGCGTAGTGTCATATATAGCTCGCATACACTTCAAATGAATGTAAAAGCGACACTTCCTTGCTAGGAAGTAGCGTTTGCAGATGTCTACGTATCGAAGCAATAGAGTTCTAGTGCTTCTTAAGAAAGGTATCGTCACTCATTTCTATGTTTCATGATAATATATAATATTCATGGCGAAGGGTCATGTATAGCTCGCATTCACTTCAAAACAATGCAAATGCGACTCTTCTTTGCTAGGAAATAGCGTTTTCAGTTGTATACGAATCGAAACAATAGAGTTCTAATGCTTCTTAAAAGGAGATGTCGCATCTCATCTCTATGTTTCGTGATAAGGTATAATATTCATTGCGAAGTGTCATGAATACCTCGTATTCACTTCAAAAGAATGTTAATACGACACTTCCTTACTATTAAACAGCGTTTGCAGATGTCTATGTATCGTAGCAATAGGGATCTAATGCTTCTTAAAACGTGAAATCGCATTCCATTTCTGTGTTTCATGATTAGATATAATATTCATTGCAAAGTGTTATGTATTCCTAGTCTACGCTTCAAATTAATGTAAATGCGACACTTCCTTGCTATTAAATAGTGTTAGCAGATGTCTACGTATCGTAGCAATAGAGTTCTAACGCTTCTTAAAACGCGATATCGCACCTAATTTCTATGTATCATGATAAGATATAATGTTCATTGCGAATTGTCATGTATACCTCGAATTCACTTCAACGGAATGTAAATGCGACACTTCCTTTCTAGGAAATAGCGTTTGCAGATGTCTACGTATCGTAGCAATAGTGGTCTAATGCTTCTTGGAACGCTATATCGCATCTGATTACTGTGTTTCATGATAATATATAATATTCACTGCGAAGTGTCATGTATACCTCGCATACACTTCAAATGAATGTAAATGCGACACTTTCTTGCTAGGAAATAGCGTTTGCAGTTGCCTACGTATCGTAGCATTAGTGCACTAATGCTTCTCAAAACGCGATATCGTTTCTCATTTCTATGTTTCATGATAATATATAATATTCATTGCTTAGTGCCATGTATACCTCGCATACACTTCAAATGAATGTAATTGCGACACTTTCTTGCTAGGAAATAGCTTTTGCAGATATCTACGTATCGAAGCAGTAGTGTCCTAATGCTTCTTAAATCGCGATATCGCATCTCATTTCTATGTTTCATGATAAGATTTAGTATTCATTGTGCAGTGTTATGTATACATCGTATTCACTTCAAAAGAATGTAAACGCGACACTTCGTTGCCAGGAAATAGCGTTTGCAGATATCTACGTATCGTACCATTAGTGTTCTAATGCTTCTCAAAACGCGATATCGCTACTCATTCTCATGTTTCATGATAAGATATAATAGTCATTGTGGAGTGTTATGTAAACCTCGTATTTACTTCAAAAGAATGTAAACGCGACACTTCCTTGCTAGGAAGCAGCGTTTGCTGATGTCTACGTATCGAAGAAATGGACATCTAATGCTTCATAAATCGCCATATCGCATCTCATTTCTATGTTTCATGATAAGATATAATATTCATTGTGCAGTATTATGTATACCTCGTATTCACCTCAAAAGAATGTAATTGCGACACTTCCTTGCTAGGAAATAGCGTTTGCAGATGTCTAGATATCGAAGCAATAAGGGTCTAATGCTTCTTGTATTGCCATATCGCATCTCATTTCTATGTTTCATGATAAGATATAACATTCATTACGAAGTGTTATGCATCGCTCGTCTACAATTCAAACGAATGTAAGTGCGACACTTCCTTTCTAGGAAATTACGTTTCCAGATGTCTACGTATCGTAACAATAGAGTTCTAATGCTTCTTAAAACGCGATATCGCATCTCATTTCTATATCTCATGATGAGATATAACATTCATTACGAAGTGTTATGTTTACCTCGTATTCACTTCAAAAGAATGTAAATGCGACACTTTCTTGCTAGGAAATAGCGTTTGCAGATGTCTACGTATCGTAGCAATACAGTTCTAATGCTTCCCAAAAGGCGATATCGCATCTCATTTCTATGTTTCATGATAAGATATAATATTCATTGCGGAGTGGCATGTATACCTCGCATACACTACAAATGAATGTAAATGCGACACTTCCTTGCTAGGAGATAGCGTTTGCAGATGTCTACGTATCGAAGCAATAGAGTTCTTACGCTTGTTAAAACGCGATTTTGCATCTCATTTCTGTGTCTCATGATGAGATATAACATTCATTACGAAGTGTTATGTTTACCTCGTATTCACTTCAAAAGAATGTAAATGCGACACTTTCTAGCTAGGAAATAGCGTTTGCAGATGTCTACGTATCATAGCAATACAGTTCTAATGCTTCCCAAAAAGCGATATCGCATCTCATTTCTATGTCTCATGATAAGATATAATATTCATTGCGAAGTGTTATGTATTCCTCGTATTCAATTCAAAAGAATGTAAATGCGACACTTCCTTGCTAGGAAATAGCGTTTGCAGATGACTACGTATCGAAGCAATAGTGTTCTAATGCTTCTTAAATCGCGATTTCGCATCTCATTTCTATGTTTCATGATAAGATGTAATATTCATTGTGCAGTGTTATGTATACCTCGTATTCACATCAAAGGAATGTAGATGCGACACTTCTTTGCTAGGAAGTAGCGTTTGCAGATGTCTACGTTTCGAAGCAATAGAGTTCTAATGCTTCTTATATCGCCATATCGCATCTCATTTCTATGTTTCATGATAAGATATAATATTCATTGTGCAGTGTTATGTATACCTCGTATTCACTTCAAAAGAATGTAAATGCGACATTTCCTTGCTAGGAAGTAGCGTTTGCGGATGTCTACGTATCGAAGCAATAGAGTTCTAATGCTTCTTAAATCGTCATATCGTATCTCATTTCTATGTTTCATGATAAGATATAATATTCATTGCAAAGTGTTATTTATACCTCGTATTCAATTCAAAAGAATGTAAACGCGACACTTCCTTGCCAGGAAATAGCGTTTGCAGATATCTACGTATCGAAGCCATAGTGTTCTAATGCTTCTTAAATCGCGTTATCGCATCTCATTTCTATGTTTCATGATAAGATATAATATTCATTGTGCAGTGTTATGTATACCTCGTATTCACTTCAAAAGAATGTAAATGCGACACTTCCTTGCTAGGAAATAGAGTTTGCAGATGTGTACGTATCGTAGCAAAAGTGTACTAATGCTTCCTAAAACGCGATATCTCATCTCATTTCTATGTTTCATGATAAGATATAATATTCATCGTGCAGTGTTATGTATACCTCGTAATCACTTCAGAAGAATGTAAATACGACACTTCCTTGCTAGGAAATAGCGTTTCCAGATGTCTACGTATCGAAACACTGGAGTTCTAATGCTTCTTAAAACGCGACATCGCATCTCATTTCTATGTTTCATGATAAGATGTAATATTCATTGTGCAGTGTTATGTATACCTCGTATTCACATCAAAGGAATGTAGATGCGACACTTCCTTGCTAGGAAGTAGCGTTTGCAGATGTCTACGTTTCGAAGCAATAGAGTGCTAATGCTTCTTATATCGCCATATCGCATCTCATTTCTATGTTTCATGATAAGATATAATATTCATTGTGCAGTGTTATGTATACCTCGTATTCACTTCAAAAGAATGTAAATGCGACATTTCCTTGCTAGGAAGTAGCATTTGCAGATATCTACGAATCGAAGCAATAGAGTTCTAATGCTTCTTAAATCGTCATATCGTATCTCATTTCTATGTTTCATGATAAGATATAATATTCATTGTGCAGTGTTATGAATACCTCGTATTCACTTCAAATGAATGTGAATGCGACAGTTCCTTGCTAGGAAATAGTGTTACCAGATATCTACGTAACCAAGCAATAGAGTTCTAATGCTTCCTATATCGTCATATCGCACCTCATTTCTATGTTTCATGATAATATATAATATTCACTGCGATGTGTCATGTATACCTCGCATACACTTAAAATGAATGTAAATGCGACACTTCGTTGCTAGGAAGTAGCGTTTGCAGTTGTCAACGTATCGAAGCAATAGGGATCTAATGCTTCTTATATCGCCATATCGCTTCTCATTTCTATGTTTAATGATAATATATAATATTCACTGCGAAGTGTCATGTATATCTCGGATACATTTCAAATGAATGTAAACGCGACACTTGCTTGCCAGGAAATAGCGTTTGCAGATATCTACGTATCGAAGCCGTAGTGTTCTAATGCTTCTTAAATCGCGTTATCGCATCTCATTCCTATGTTTCATGATAAGATATAATATTCATTGTGCAGTGTTATGTATACCTCGTATTCACTTCAAAAGAATGTAAATGCGACACTTCCTTGCTAGGAAATACCGTCTGCAGATGTCTACGTATCGAAGCAATAGAGTTCAATTTCTTCATAAATCGCGATATCGCACCTCATTTCTATGTTTCATGATAAGATATAATATTCATTGCGAAGTGTCATGTATACCTCGTATTCACTTCAAATGAATAAAAATGCGACACTTCCTTGCTAAGAAATAGCGTTTGCAGTTGTCTACGTATCGTAGCAATAGAGTTCTAATGCTTCTTAAAACGAGACATCGCATCTCATTTCTATGTTTCATGATAAGATATAATATTCATTGTGCAGTGTTATGTATACCTCGTATTCACTTCAAAAGAATGTGAATGCGACACTTCCTTGCTAGGAAGTAGCGTTTGCACATGTCTACGTATCGAAGCAATAGTGTTCTAATGCTTCTTAAATCGTCATATCGCATCTCACTTCTATGTTTCATGATAAGATATAATATTCATTGCGAAGTGTCATGTATACCTCGTATTCCTTTCAAAAGAATGTAAATGCGACACCTCCTTGCTAGGAAGTAGCGTTTGCAGATGTCTACGTATCGAACCAATAGTTTTCTAATGCCTCTTAAACCGCCATATCGCATCTCACTTCTATGTTTCATGATAAGATATAATATTCATTGTGCACTGTTATGTATATCTCGACTATACTTCAAATGAATGTAAATGCGACTCTTCCTTGCCAGGAAATAGCGTTTGCAGGTGTCTACGTATCGTGGCATTAGGGTTCTAATGCTTCTCAAAACGCGATATCGCTTCTCATTTCTATGTTTCATGATAATATAAAATATTCATTGCGATGTGTCATGTATACCTCGCATACACTTAAAATGAATGTAAATGCGACACTTCCCTGCTAGGAAATAGCAATAGCAGATGTCTGCGTATCGAAGCAATAGATTTCTAAAGCAGGCTAATTCGCGATATCGCATCTCATTTCTATGTTTCATGATAATATATAATATTCACTGCGCAGTGTCATGTATACCTCGCATACACTTCAAATGAATGTAAATGCGACACTTCCTTGCTAGGAAATAGCGTTTGCAGATGACTACGTATCGAAGAATTAGTGTTCTAATGCTTCTTAAATCGCGTTATCGCATCTCATTTCTATGTTTCATGATAAGATATAATATTCATTGTGCAGTGTTATGTATACCTCGTATTCACTTCAAAAGAATGTAAATGCGACATTTCCTTGCTAGGAAGTAGCGTTTGCAGATGTCTACGTATCGAAGCAATAGAGTTCTAATGCTTCTTAAATCGTCATATCGTATCTCATTTCTATGTTTCATGATAAGATATAATATTCATTGCAAAGTGTTATTTATACCTCGTATTCAATTCAAAAGAATGTAAACGCGACACTTCCTTGCCAGGAAATAGCGTTTGCAGATATCTACGTATCGAAGCCATAGTGTTCTAATGCTTCTTAAATCGCGTTATCGCATCTCATTTCTATGTTTCATGATAAGATATAATATTCATTGTGCAGTGTTATGTATACCTCGTATTCACTTCAAAAGAATGTAAATGCGACACTTCTATGCTAGGAAATTGCGTTTGCAGATGTCTACGTAGCGTAGCAATAGAGTGCTAATGCTACTTAAAACGCGACATCGCATCTCATTTCTATGTTTCATGATAAGGTGTAATATTCATTGTTTAGTGTTATGTATACCTCGTATTCACTTCAAAAGAATGTAAATGCGACACTTCCTTGCTAGGAAATAGAGTTTGCAGATGTGTAGGTATCGTAGCAAAAGTGTTCTAATGCTTCCTAAAAAGCGATATCTCATCTCATTTCTATGTTCCATGATAAGATATAATATTCATCGTGCAGTGTTATGTTTACCTCGTAATCACTTCAGAAGAATGTAAATACGACACTTCCTTGCTACGAAATAGCGTTTCCAGATGTCTACGTATCGAAACACTGGGGTTCTAATGCTTCTTAAAACGCGACATCGCATCTCATTTCTATGTTTCATGATAAGATGTAATATTCATTGTGCAGTGTTATGTATACCTCGTATTCACATCAAAGGAATGTAGATGCGACACTTCCTTGCTAGGAAGTAGCGTTTGCAGATGTCTACGTTTCGAAGCAATAGAGTTCTAATGCTTCTTATATCGCCATATCGCATCTCATTTCTATGTTTCATGATAAGATATAATATTCATTTTGCAGTGTTATGTATACCTCGTATTCACTTCAAAAGAATGTAAATGCGACATTTCCTTGCTAGGAAGTAGCGTTTGCAGATATCTACGTATCGAAGCAATAGAGTTCTAATGCTTCTTAAGTCGTCATATCGTATCTCATTTCTATGTTTCATGATAAGATATAATATTCATTGCAAAGTGTTATGTATACCTCGTATTCAATTCAAAAGAATGTAAACGCGACACTTCCTTGCCAGAAAATAGCGTTTGCAGATATCTACGTATCGAAGCAATAGTGTTCTAATGCTTCTTAAATCGCGATATCGCATCTCATTTCTATGTTTCATGATAAGATGTAAAATTCTTTGCGAAGTGTCATGTATACCTCGTACTCATTTCATAAGTATGTAAATGCGATACTTCCTTGCTAGGAAGTAGCGTTTGCAGATGACTACGTATCGAAGCAATAGAGTTGTAATGCTTCTTAAATCGCGTTATCGCATCTCATTTCTATGTTTCATGATAAGATATAATATTCATTGTGCAGTGTTATGTATACCTCGTATTCACTTCAAAAGAATGTAAATGCGACACTTCCTTGCTAGGAAGTAGCGTTTGCAGTTGTCAGCGTATCGAAGCAATAGGGATCTAATGCTTCTTATATCGCCATATCGCTTCTCATTTCTATGTTTCATGATAAGATATAATATTCACTGTGCAGTGTTATGAATACCTCGTATTCACTTCAAATGAATGTGAATGCGACAGCTCCTTGCTAGGAAATAGTGTTACCAGATATCTACGTATCGAAGCAATAGAGTCCTAATGCTTCTTATACCGTCATATCGCATCTCATTTCTATGTTTCATGATAATGTATAATATCCATTGCGATGTGTCATGTATACCTCGCATACACTTAAAATGAATGTAAATGCAACACTTCCTTGCTAGGAAGTAGCGTTTGCAGTTGTCAACGTATCGAAGCAATAGGGATCTATTGCTTCTTATATCGCCATATAGCTTCTCATTCCTATGTTTAATGATAATATAGAATATTCACTGCGAAGTGTCATGTATACCTCGTATTCAATTCAAAAGAATGTAAACGCGACACTTCTTTGCCAGGAAATAGCGTTTGCACATATCTACGTAACGAAGCAATAGAGTTCCAAAGCATCTTAAATCGCGGTATCGCATCTCATTTCTATGTTTCATGATAAGATATAATATTCATTGTGCAGTGTTATGAATACCTCGTATTCACTTCAAATGAATGTGAATGCGACAGTTCCTTGCTAGGAAATAGTGTTTCCAGATATCTACGTAACCAAGCAATAGAGTTCTAATGCTTCTTATATCGTCATATCGCACCTCATTTCTATGTTTCATGATAATATATAATATTCACTGCGATGTGTCATGTATACCTCGCATACACTTAAAATGAATGTAAATGCGACACTTCCTTGCTAGGAAGTAGCGTTTGCAGTTGTCAACGTATCGAAGCAATAGGGACCTAATGCTTCTTATATCGCCATATCGCTTCTCATTTCTATGTTTCATGATAAGATATAATATTCATTGTGCAGTGTTATGTATACCTCGTATTCACTTCAAAAGAATGTAAATGCGACACTTCCTTGCTAGGAAGTAGCGTTTGCAGATGTCTACGTATCGAAGCAATAGAGTTCTAATGCTTCTTAAATCGTCATATCGCATCTCACTTCTATGTTTCATGATAAGATATAATATTCATTGCGAAGTGTCATGTATACCTCGTATTCCTTTCAAAAGATTGTAAATGCGACACTTCCTTGCTAGGAAGTAGCGTTTGCAGATGTCTACGTATCGAAGCAAAGAGTTCAAATGCTTCTTAAATCGCGATATCGCATCTCATTTCTATGTCACACGATAAGATATAATATTCATTGTGCAGTGTTATGTATTCCTCGTATTCATTTCAAAAGAATGTAAATGCGACACTTCCTTGCTAGGAAATAGCGTCTGCAGATGTCTACGTATCGAAGCAATAGAGTTCAATTTCTTCTTAAATCGCGATATCGCACCTCATTTCTATGTTTCATGATAAGATATAATATTCATTGCGAAGTGTCATGTATACCTCGTATTCACTTCAAATGAATGAAAATGCGACACTTCCTTGCTAAGAAATAGCGTTTGCAGTTGTCTACGTATCGTCGCAATAGAGTTCTAATGCTTCTTAAAACGAGACATCGCATCTCATTTCTATGTTTCATGATAAGATACAATATTCATCGTTCAGTGTTATGTATACCTCGTATTCACTTCAAAAGAATGTAAATGCGACATTTCCTTGCTAGGAAGTAGCGTTTGCAGATGTCTACGTATCGAAGCAATAGAGTTCTAATGCTTCTTAAATCGTCATATCGTATCTCATTTCTATGTTTCATGATAAGATATAATATTCATTGTGCAGTGTAATGAATACCTCGTATTCACTTCAAAAGAATGTAAATGCGACACTTCCTTGCTAGGAAATAGCGTTTGCAGATGTCTACGTATCGAAGCAATAGTTTTCTCATGCTTCTTAAATCGTCATATCGCATCTCATATCTACGTTTCATGATAAGATGTAATATTCTTTGCGATCCGTCATGTATATCTCGTATTCCTTTCAAAAGAATGTAAATGCCACACTTCCTTGCTGGGAAGTAGCGTTTGCAGTTGTCAACGTATCGAAGCAATAGGGATCTAATGCTTCTTATATCGCCATATCGCTTCTCATTTTTATGTTTCATGATAAGATATAATATTCATTGTGCAGTGTTATGAATACCTCGTATTCACTTCAAATGAATGTGAATGCGACAGCTCCTTGCTAGAAAATAGTGTTACCAGATATCTACGTATCGAAGCAATAGAGTCCTAATGCTTCTTATATCGTCATATCGCATCTCATTTCTATGTTTCATGATAATATATAATATTCATTGCGATGTGTCATGTATACCTCGCATACACATAAAATGAATGTAAATGCAACACTTCCTTGCTAGGAAGTAGCGTTTGCAGTTGTCAACGTATCGAAGCAATAGGGATCTATTGCTTCTTATATCGCCATATAGCTTCTCATTTCTATGTTTAATGATAATATATAATATTCACTGCGAAGTGTCATGTATACCTCGCATACACTTAAAATGAATGTAAATGCGACATTTCCTTGCTAGGAAGTAGCGTTTGCAGATGTCTACGTATCGAAGCAATGGAGTTCTAATGCTTCTTAAAACGCGATATCGCATCACACTTCTATGTTTCATGATAGGATATAATATCCATTGCGAAGTGATATGTATACCTCGTATTCACTTCAAAAGAATGTAAATGTGACACTTCCTTGCTAGGAAGTAAGGTTTGCAGATGTCTACGTATCGTAGCAATAGAGCTCTAGTGCTTCTTAAATCGCGATATCGCATCTCACTTCTATGTTTCGAGATAAGATATAATATTCATTGCGAAGTGTCATGTATACCGCGTATTCACTTCAAACGAATGTAAATGCGACAATTCCTTGCTAGGAAGTAGCGTTTGCAGATTTCTACGTATCGAAGCAATAGAGTTCCAATGCTTCTTAAACCGCGATATCGCATCCCATTTCTATGTTTCATGATAAGATATAATATACATTGCGATGTGTATACATCGTATTCACTTCAAATGAATGTAGATGCGACACTTTCTTGCTAGGAAGTAGCGTTTGCAGATGTCTACGTATCGAAGCAAGAGAGTTCTAATGCTTCATAAATTGCGATATCGCATCTTATTTCTATGTTTCATGATAAGATATAATATTCATTGTGCAGTGTTATGTATACCTCGTGTTCGTTTCAAAAGAATGTAAATGCGACACTTCCTTGCTAGGAAATAGCGTTTGCAGATGTCTACATATCGAAGCAGTAGAGTTCTAATGCTTCTTAAATCGCGATATCGCATCTCATTTCTATGTTTCATGATAAGATGTAAAATTCTTTGCGAAGTGTCATGTATACCTCGTACTCATTTCATAAGTATGTAAATGCGATACTTCCTTGCTAGGAAGTAGCGTTTGCAGATGACTACGTATCGAAGCAATAGAGTTGTAATGCTTCTTAAATCGCGATATCGCATCTCATTTCTATTTTTCATGATAAGATATAATATTAATTGTGCAGTGTTATGTATACCTCGTATTCACTTCAAAAGAATGTAAATGCGACACTTCCTTGCTAGGGAGTAGCGTTTGCAGATGTCCCCGTATCGTAGCATAGAGTTGTTATGCTTCTTAAAATGAGATATTGCATCTCATTCCTATGTTTCATGATAGGATATAATATTCATTGCGATGTGTCATGTGTACCTCGTATTTACTTCAAAAGAATGCAAATGCGACACTTCCTTTCTAGGAAGTAGCGTTTGCAGATGTCTACGTATCGAAGCAAGAGAGTTCTAATGCTTCATAAATCGCGATATCGCATCTTATTTCTATGTTTCATGATAGGATATAATATTCATTGTGCAGTGTTATGTATACCTCATATTCGTTTCAAAAGAATGTAAATGCGACACCTCCTTGCTAGGAAACAGCGTTTGCTGATGTCTACGCATCGAAGCAATAGTGTTCTAGTGCTTCTTGAATAGCGGTATCGCATCTCATTTCTATGTTTCATGATAAGATATAATATTCATTGTGCAGTGTTATGTATACCTCGTATTCACTACAAAAGAAGGAAAATGCGACACTTCCTTGCTAGGAAACAGCGTTTGCTGATGTCTACATATCGATGAAATAATGTTCTAATGCTTCTTATAAGGCGATATCCCATCTAATTTCTATGATTCATAATATGATATAATATTCATTACGAAATTTCACTTATACCTGGCATAGACTTCAAATGAATGTAAATGCCACACTTCATTGCTAGGAAGTAGCGTCTGCATATGTCTACGTATCGTAGCAGTAGAGTTCTAATTTTTCATAAAACGCGATATCGCATCTCACTTCTACGTTTCATGATAAGATATAATGTTCATTGCGAAGTGTCATCTATACCTCGTATTCACTTCAAAAGGATGTAAATGCGATACTTCCATGTTAGGAAATAGCGTTTGCAGATGTCTAAGTGTAGTAGCAATAGAGATCTAATGCTGCTTAAATCGTGATATCGCACTTCATATCTATGTTTCATGATAAGATATAATATTCATTGCGAAGTGTCACTTATACCTCGCATACACTTCAAATGAATGTAAATGCGACACTTCCCTGCTAGGAAATATCGTGTGCAGAAGTCTACGTATCGTAGCTATAGAGTTCTAATGCTTCTCAAAACGCGATATCGCATCCCATTTCTATGTTTCATGATAAGATATAATATTCATTGTGGAGTGTTATGTATACCTCATATTCACTTCAAGAGAATGTAAATGCGACACTTCCTTGCTCGGAAATAGCGTTTGCAGATGTCTACGTATCGTAGCAATAGGGTTCTAATGCGTCTTAAAACGAGATGTCGCATTTCATATCTATGTTTCATGATAAGGTATAATATTCATTGCGAAGTGTCACTTATACCTCGCATACACTTCAAATGAAAGTAAATGCGACATTTCCTTGCTAGGAAATATCGTTTGCAGATGTCTACGTATCGAAGCAATAGATTTCTAATGCTTCTTAAACTGGATATCGCATCTCATTTCTATGTTTCATGATAAGATATAATATTCATTGCGAAGTATGATGTATATCTCGTATTCACATCAAAAGATTGTAAATGCGACACTTCCTTGCCAGGAAATAGCATTTGTAGAAGTCTACGTATCGTAGCAATAGGGTTCTAATTCGTCTCAAAACGAGATGTCGCACCACATTTCTATGTTTCATGATAAGATATAATATTCATTGCGAAGTCTCACTTATACCTTCTTATACCTGCTACACTTATACCTGCTAGGAAATATCGTTTGCAGATCTCTACGTATCGAAACAATAGAGTTGTTATGCTTCTTAAAACGAGATGTCGCACTTCATATCTATGTTTCATTATAAGATATAATATTCATTGCGAAGTGTCACTTATACCTAGCATACACTTCAAATGGATGTAAGTGCGACACTTCCCTGCTAGGAAATATCGTTTGCAGAAGTCTACGTATCGTAGCTATAGAGTTCTAATGCTTTTCAAAACGCGATATCGCATCCCATTTCTATGTTTCATGATAAGATATAATATTCATTGTGGAGTGTTATGTATACCTCATATTCACTTCAAAAGAATGTAAATGCGACACTTCCTTGCTCGGAAATAGCGTTTGCAGATGTCTACGTATCGTAGCAATAGGGTTCTAATGCGTCTTAAAACGAGATGTCGCATTTCATATCTATGTTTCATGATAAGGTATAATATTCATTGCGAAGTGTCACTTATACCTCGCATACACTTCAAATGAAAGTAAATGCGACATTTCCTTGCTAGGAAATATCGTTTGCAGATGTCTACGTATCGAAGCAATAGATTTCTAATGCTTCTTAAACTGGATATCGCATCTCATTTCTATGTTTCATGATAAGATATAATATTCATTGCGAAGTGTGATGTATACCTCGTATTCACATCAAAAGAATGTAAATGCGACACTTCCTTGCCAGGAAATAGCGTTTGTAGAAGTCTACGTATCGTAGCAATAGGGTTCTAATGCGTCTCAAAACGAGATGTCGCACCACATTTCTATGTTTCATGATAAGATATAATATTCATTGCGAAGTGTCACTTATACCTCGCATACACGTCAAATGAAAGTAAATGCGACATTTCCTTGCTAGGAAATATCGTTTGCAGATCTCTACATATCGATACAATAGAGTTCTTATGCTTCTTAAAACGAGATGTCGCACTTCATATCTATGTTTCATGATAAGGTATAATATTCATTGCGAAGTGTCACTTATACCTCGCATACACGTCAAATGAAAGTAAATGCGACATTTCCTTGCTAGGAAATATCGTTTGCAGATGTCTACGTATCGAAGCAATAGATTTCTAATGCTTCTTAAACTGGATATCGCATCTCATTTCTATGTTTCATGATAAGATATAATATTCATTGCGAAGTGTGATGTATACCTCGTATTCACATCAAAAGAATGTAAATGCGACACTTCCTTGCCAGGAAATAGCGTTTGTAGAAGTCTACGTATCGTAGCAATAGGGTTCTAATGCGTCTCAAAACGAGATGTCGCACCACATTTCTATGTTTCATGATAAGATATAATATTCATTGCGAAGTCTCACTTATACCTTGCATACACTTCAAATGAATGTAAATGCGACACTTCCTTGCTAGGAAATATCGTTTGCAGATCTCTACGTATCGATACAATAGAGTTCTTATGCTTCTTAAAACGAGATGTCGCACTTCATATCTATGTTTCATGATAAGATATAATATTCATTGCGAAGTGTCACTTATACCACGCATACACTTCAAATGAATGTAAATGCGACACTTCCCTGCTAGGAAATATCGTTTGCAGAAGTCTACGTATCGTAGCTATAGAGTTCTAATGCTTCTAAAAACGCGATATCGCATCCCATTTCTATGTTTCATGATAAGATATAATATTCATTGCGAAGTGTCATGTATACCTCGTATTCACTTCAAATGAATGAAAATGCGACACTTCCTTGCTAAGAAATAGCGTTTGCAGTTGTCTACGTATCGTAGCAATAGAGTTCTAATGCTTCTTAAAACGAGACATCGCGTCTCATTTCCATGTTTCATGATAAGATATAATATTCATTGTGCAGTGTTATGTATACCTCGTATTCACTTCAAAAGAATGTGAATGCGACACTTCCTTGCTAGGAAGTAGCGTTTGCAGATGTCTACGTATCGAAGCAATAGTGTTCTAATGCTTCTTAAATCGTCATATCGCATCTCACTTCTATGTTTCATGATAAGATATAATATTCATTGCGAAGTGTCATGTATACCTCGTATTCCTTTCAAAAGAATGTAAATGCGACACTTCCTTGCTAGGAAGTAGCGTTTGCAGATGTCTACGTATCGAACCAATAGTTTTCTAATGCCTCTTAAACCGCCATATCGCATCTCATTTCTATGTTTCATGATAAGATATAATATTCATTGTGCACTGTTATGTATATCTCGACTATACTTCAAATGAATGTAAATGCGACTCTTCCTTGCCAGGAAATAGCGTTTGCAGGTGTCTACGTATCGTGGCATTAGGGTTCTAATGCTTCTCAAAACGCGATATCGCTTCTCATTTCTATGTTTCATGATAATATAAAATATTCATTGCGATGTGTCACGTATACCTCGCATACACTTAAAATGAATGTAAATGCGACACTTCCCTGCTAGGAAATAGCAATAGCAGATGTCTGCGTATCGAAGCAATAGATTTCTAAAGCAGGCTAATTCGCGATATCGCATCTCATTTCTATGTTTCATGATAATATATAATATTCACTGCGCAGTGTCATGTATACCTCGCATACACTTCAAATGAATGTAAATGCGACACTTCCTTGCTAGGAAATAGCGTTTGCAGATGACTACGTATCGAAGAATTAGTGTTCTAATGCTTCTTAAATCGCGTTATCGCATCTCATTTCTATGTTTCATGATAAGATATAATATTCATTGTGCAGTGTTATGTATACCTCGTATTCACTTCAAAAGAATGTAAATGCGACATTTCCTTGCTAGGAAGTAGCGTTTGCAGATGTCTACGTATCGAAGCAATAGAGTTCTAATGCTTCTTAAATCGTCATATCGTATCTCATTTCTATGTTTCATGATAAGATATAATATTCATTGCAAAGTGTTATTTATACCTCGTATTCAATTCAAAAGAATGTAAACGCGACACTTCCTTGCCAGGAAATAGCGTTTGCAGATATCTACGTATCGAAGCCATAGTGTTCTAATGCTTCTTAAATCGCGTTATCGCATCTCATTTCTATGTTTCATGATAAGATATAATATTCATTGTGCAGTGTTATGTATACCTCGTATTCACTTCAAAAGAATGTAAATGCGACACTTCTATGCTAGGAAATTGCGTTTGCAGATGTCTACGTAGCGTAGCAATAGAGTGCTAATGCTACTTAAAACGCTACATCGCATCTCATTTCTATGTTTCATGATAAGGTGTAATATTCATTGTTTAGTGTTATGTATACCTCGTATTCACTTCAAAAGAATGTAAATGCGACACTTCCTTGCTAGGAAATAGAGTTTGCAGATGTGTAGGTATCGTAGCAAAAGTGTTCTAATGCTTCCTAAAAAGCGATATCTCATCTCATTTCTATGTTCCATGATAAGATATAATATTCATCGTGCAGTGTTATGTATACCTCGTAATCACTTCAGAAGAATGTAAATACGACACTTCCTTGCTACGAAATAGCGTTTCCAGATGTCTACGTATCGAAACACTGGGGTTCTAATGCTTCTTAAAACGCGACATCGCATCTCATTTCTATGTTTCATGATAAGATGTAATATTCATTGTGCAGTGTTATGTATACCTCGTATTCACATCAAAGGAATGTAGATGCGACACTTCCTTGCTAGGAAGTAGCGTTTGCAGATGTCTACGTTTCGAAGCAATAGAGTTCTAATGCTTCTTATATCGCCATATCGCATCTCATTTCTATGTTTCATGATAAGATATAATATTCATTGTGCAGTGTTATGTATACCTCGTATTCACTTCAAAAGAATGTAAATGCGACATTTCCTTGCTAGGAAGTAGCGTTTGCAGATATCTACGTATCGAAGCAATAGAGTTCTAATGCTTCTTAAGTCGTCATATCGTATCTCATTTCTATGTTTCATGATAAGATATAATATTCATTGCAAAGTGTTATGTATACCTCGTATTCAATTCAAAAGAATGTAAACGCGACACTTCCTTGCCAGAAAATAGCGTTTGCAGATATCTACGTATCGAAGCAATAGTGTTCTAATGCTTCTTAAATCGCGATATCGCATCTCATTTCTATGTTTCATGATAAGATGTAAAATTCTTTGCGAAGTGTCATGTATACCTCGTACTCATTTCATAAGTATGTAAATGCGATACTTCCTTGCTAGGAAGTAGCGTTTGCAGATGACTACGTATCGAAGCAATAGAGTTGTAATGCTTCTTAAATCGCGTTATCGCATCTCATTTCTATGTTTCATGATAAGATATAATATTCATTGTGCAGTGTTATGTATACCTCGTATTCACTTCAAAAGAATGTAAATGCGACACTTCCTTGCTAGGAAGTAGCGTTTGCAGTTGTCAACGTATCGAAGCAATAGGGATCTAATGCTTCTTATATCGCCATATCGCTTCTCATTTCTATGTTTCATGATAAGATATAATATTCACTGTGCAGTGTTATGAATACCTCGTATTCACTTCAAATGAATGTGAATGCGACAGCTCCTTGCTAGGAAATAGTGTTACCAGATATCTACGTATCGAAGCAATAGAGTCCTAATGCTTCTTATACCGTCATATCGCATCTCATTTCTATGTTTCATGATAATGTATAATATCCATTGCGATGTGTCATGTATACCTCGCATACACTTAAAATGAATGTAAATGCAACACTTCCTTGCTAGGAAGTAGCGTTTGCAGTTGTCAACGTATCGAAGCAATAGGGATCTATTGCTTCTTATATCGCCATATAGCTTCTCATTCCTATGTTTAATGATAATATAGAATATTCACTGCGAAGTGTCATGTATACCTCGTATTCAATTCAAAAGAATGTAAACGCGACACTTCTTTGCCAGGAAATAGCGTTTGCACATATCTACGTAACGAAGCAATAGAGTTCCAAAGCTTCTTAAATCGCGGTATCGCATCTCATTTCTATGTTTCATGATAAGATATAATATTCATTGTGCAGTGTTATGAATACCTCGTATTCACTTCAAATGAATGTGAATGCGACAGTTCCTTGCTAGGAAATAGTGTTTCCAGATATCTACGTAACCAAGCAATAGAGTTCTAATGCTTCTTATATCGTCATATCGCACCTCATTTCTATGTTTCATGATAATATATAATATTCACTGCGATGTGTCATGTATACCTCGCATACACTTAAAATGAATGTAAATGCGACACTTCCTTGCTAGGAAGTAGCGTTTGCAGTTGTCAACGTATCGAAGCAATAGGGATCTAATGCTTCTTATATCGCCATATCGCTTCTCATTTCTATGTTTCATGATAAGATATAATATTCATTGTGCAGTGTTATGTATACCTCGTATTCACTTCAAAAGAATGTAAATGCGACACTTCCTTGCTAGGAAGTAGCGTTTGCAGATGTCTACGTATCGAAGCAATAGAGTTCTAATGCTTCTTAAATCGTCATATCGCATCTCACTTCTATGTTTCATGATAAGATATAATATTCATTGCGAAGTGTCATGTATACCTCGTATTCCTTTCCAAAGATTGTAAATGCGACACTTCCTTGCTAGGAAGTAGCGTTTGCAGATGTCTACGTATCGAAGCAAAGAGTTCAAATGCTTCTTAAATCGCGATATCGCATCTCATTTCTATGTCACACGATAAGATATAATATTCATTGTGCAGTGTTATGTATTCCTCGTATTCATTTCAAAAGAATGTAAATGCGACACTTCCTTGCTAGGAAATAGCGTCTGCAGATGTCTACGTATCGAAGCAATAGAGTTCAATTTCTTCTTAAATCGCGATATCGCACCTCATTTCTATGTTTCATGATAAGATATAATATTCATTGCGAAGTGTCATGTATACCTCGTATTCACTTCAAATGAATGAAAATGCGACACTTCCTTGCTAAGAAATAGCGTTTGCAGTTGTCTACGTATCGTCGCAATAGAGTTCTAATGCTTCTTAAAACGAGACATCGCATCTCATTTCTATGTTTCATGATAAGATACAATATTCATCGTTCAGTGTTATGTATACCTCGTATTCACTTCAAAAGAATGTAAATGCGACATTTCCTTGCTAGGAAGTAGCGTTTGCAGATGTCTACGTATCGAAGCAATAGAGTTCTAATGCTTCTTAAATCGTCATATCGTATCTCATTTCTATGTTTCATGATAAGATATAATATTCATTGTGCAGTGTTATGAATACCTCGTATTCACTTCAAAAGAATGTAAATGCGACACTTCCTTGCTAGGAAATAGCGTTTGCAGATGTCTACGTATCGAAGCAATAGTTTTCTCATGCTTCTTAAATCGTCATATCGCATCTCATATTTACGTTTCATGATAAGATGTAATATTCTTTGCGATCCGTCATGTATATCTCGTATTCCTTTCAAAAGAATGTAAATGCCACACTTCCTTGCTGGGAAGTAGCGTTTGCAGTTGTCAACGTATCGAAGCAATAGGGATCTAATGCTTCTTATATCGCCATATCGCTTCTCATTTTTATGTTTCATGATAAGATATAACATTCATTGTGCAGTGTTATGAATACCTCGTATTCACTTCAAATGAATGTGAATGCGACAGCTCCTTGCTAGAAAATAGTGTTACCAGATATCTACGTATCGAAGCAATAGAGTCCTAATGCTTCTTATATCGTCATATCGCATCTCATTTCTATGTTTCATGATAATATATAATATTCATTGCGATGTGTCATGTATACCTCGCATACACATAAAATGAATGTAAATGCAACACTTCCTTGCTAGGAAGTAGCGTTTGCAGGTGTCTACGTATCGTGGCATTAGAGTTCTAATGCTTCTCAAAACGCGATATCGCTTCTCATTTCTATGTTTCATGATAATATAAAATATTCATTGCGATGTGTCATGTATACCTCGCATACACTTAAAATGAATGTAAATGCGACATTTCCTTGCTAGGAAGTAGCGTTTGCAGATGTCTACGTATCGAAGCAATGGAGTTCTAATGCTTCTTAAATCGTCATATCGCATCTCATTTCTATGTTTCATGATAAGATATAATATTCATTGCAAAGTGTTATTTATACCTCGTATTCACTTCAAAAGAATGTAAATGCGGCACTTCCTTGCTAGGAAGTAGCGTTTGCAGATGTCTACGTATCGTAGCAACAGAGTTCTAATGCTTCTTAAAACGCGATATCGCATCACACTTCTATGTTTCATGATAGGATATAATATCCATTGCGAAGTGATATGTATACCTCGTATTCACTTCAAAAGAATGTAAATGTGACACTTCCTTGCTAGGAAGTAAGGTTTGCAGATGTCTACGTATCGTAGCAATAGAGCTCTAGTGCTTCTTAAATCGCGATATCGCATCTCACTTCTATGTTTCGAGATAAGATATAATATTCATTGCGAAGTGTCATGTATACCGCGTATTCACTTCAAACGAATGTAAATGCGACAATTCCTTGCTAGGAAGTAGCGTTTGCAGATTTCTACGTATCGAAGCAATAGAGTTCCAATGCTTCTTAAACCGCGATATCGCATCCCATTTCTATGTTTCATGATAAGATATAATATACATTGCGATGTGTATACATCGTATTCACTTCAAATGAATGTAGATGCGACACTTTCTTGCTAGGAAGTAGCGTTTGCAGATGTCTACGTATCGAAGCAAGAGAGTTCTAATGCTTCATAAATTGCGATATCGCATCTTATTTCTATGTTTCATGATAAGATATAATATTCATTGTGCAGTGTTATGTATACCTCGTGTTCGTTTCAAAAGAATGTAAATGCGACACTTCCTTGCTAGGAAATAGCGTTTGCAGATGTCTACATATCGAAGCAATAGAGTTCTAATGCTTCTTAAATCGCGATATCGCATCTCATTTCTATGTTTCATGATAAGATGTAAAATTCTTTGCGAAGTGTCATGTATACCTCGTACTCATTTCATAAGTATGTAAATGCGATACTTCCTTGCTAGGAAGTAGCGTTTGCAGATGACTACGTATCGAAGCAATAGAGTTGTAATGCTTCTTAAATCGCGATATCGCATCTCATTTCTATTTTTCATGATAAGATATAATATTAATTGTGCAGTGTTATGTATACCTCGTATTCACTTCAAAAGAATGTAAATGCGACACTTCCTTGCTAGGAAGTAGCGTTTGCAGATGTCCCCGTATCGTAGCATAGAGTTGTTATGCTTCTTAAAATGAGATATTGCATCTCATTCCTATGTTTCATGATAGGATATAATATTCATTGCGATGTGTCATGTGTACCTCGTATTTACTTCAAAAGAATGCAAATGCGACACTTCCTTTCTAGGAAGTAGCGTTTGCAGATGTCTACGTATCGAAGCAAGAGAGTTCTAATGCTTCATAAATCGCGATATCGCATCTTATTTCTATGTTTCATGATAAGATATAATATTCATTGTGCAGTGTTATGTATACCTCGTATTCACTACAAAGGAAGGAAAATGCGACACTTCCTTGCTAGGAAACAGCGTTTGCTGATGTCTACATATCGATGAAATAATGTTCTAATGCTTCTTATAAGGCGATATCCCATCTAATTTCTATGATTCATAATATGATATAATATTCATTACGAAATTTCACTTATACCTCGCATAGACTTCAAATGAATGTAAATGCCACACTTCATTGCTAGGAAGTAGCGTCTGCAGATGTCTACGTATCGTAGCAGTAGAGTTCTAATTTTTCATAAAACGCGATATCGCATCTCACTTCTACGTTTCATGATAAGATATAATGTTCATTGCGAAGTGTCATCTATACCTCGTATTCACTTCAAAAGGATGTAAATGCGATACTTCCATGTTAGGAAATAGCGTTTGCAGATGTCTAAGTATCGTAGCAATAGAGATCTAATGCTGCTTAAATCGTGATATCGCACTTCATATCTACGTTTCATGATAAGATATAATGTTCATTGCGAAGTGTCATCTATACCTCGTATTCACTTCAAAAGGATGTAAATGCGATACTTCCATGTTAGGAAATAGCGTTTGCAGATGTCTAAGTATCGTAGCAATAGAGATCTAATGCTGCTTAAATCGTGATATCGCACTTCATATCTATGTTTCATGATAAGATATAATATTCATTGCGAAGTGTCACTTATACCTCGCATACACTTCAAATGAATGTAAATGCGACACTTCCCGGCTAGGAAATATCGTGTGCAGAAGTCTACGTATCGTAGCTATAGAGTTCTAATGCTTCTCAAAACGCGATATCGCATCCCATTTCTATGTTTCATGATAAGATATAATATTCATTGTGGAGTGTTATGTATACCTCATATTCACTTCAAGAGAATGTAAATGCGACACTTCCTTGCTCGGAAATAGCGTTTGCAGATGTCTACGTATCGTAGCAATAGGGTTCTAATGCGTCTTAAAACGAGATGTCGCATTTCATATCTATGTTTCATGATAAGGTATAATATTCATTGCGAAGTGTCACTTATACCTCGCATACACTTCAAATGAAAGTAAATGCGACATTTCCTTGCTAGGAAATATCGTTTGCAGATGTCTACGTATCGAAGCAATAGATTTCTAGTGCTTCTTAAAACTGGATATCGCATCTCATTTCTATGTTTCATGATAAAATATAATATTCATTGCGAAGTGTGATGTATACCTCGTATTCACTTCAAAAGTATGTAAATGCGACACTTCCTTGCTAGGAAATAGCGTTTGTAGAAGTCTTCGTATCGTAGCAATAGGGTTCTAATGCGTCTCAAAACGAGATGTCGCACCTCATTTCTATGTTTCCTGATAAGATATAATATTCATTGCGAAGTGTCATGTATACCTCGTAATCACTTCAAAGAATGTAAATGCGACACTTCCTTTCTTGGATATAGCGTTTGCAGAAGTCTACGTATTGTAGCAATAGAGTTCTAATGCTTCTCCAAACTCGATATGGCAACTCATTTCTATGTTTCATGATAAGATATAATATTCATTGCGAAGTGTCACTTATACCTTGCATACGCTTCAAATGAATGTAAATGCGACACTTCCTTGCTAGGAAATATCGTTTGCAGATGTCTACGTATCGAAACAATAGAGTTGTAATGCGTCTTAAAACGAGATGTCGCATTTCATATCTATGTTTCATGATAAGGTATAATATTCATTGCGAAGTGTCATGTATGCCTCGTATTCACTTCAAAAGAATGTAAATGCGACACTTCCTTGCTAGGAAATAGCATTTGCAGAAGTCTACGTATCGAAGCAATAGAGTTCTAATGCTCCTTAATCCAAATACCGCATCTCATTTCTATGTTTCATGATAAGGTATAATATTCATTGCGAAGTGTCATGTATGCCTCGTATTCACTTCAAAAGAATGTAAATGCGACAGTTCCTTGCTAGGAAATAGCATTTGCAGAAGTCTACTTATCGAAGCAATAGAGTTCTAATGCTTCTTAAAACGGGATATCGCATCTCATTTCTATGTTTCATGATTAGATATAATATTCATTGTGGAGTGTTATGTATATCCCGTATAAACTTCAAATGAATGTAAATTCGACAATTCCTTGCTAGGAAATATCGTTTGCAGATTTCTACGTATCGAAGCAATAGAGTTCAAATGCTTCTTAAAACGCGATATCGCATCTCATTTCTATGTCTCATGATAAGATATAATATTCATTGCGGAGTGTTATGTATATCTCGTCTACACTTCAAAAGCATGTAAATGCCAAACTACCTTGCCACGGAATAGTAATTCTAGATGTCTACGGTAACGTCAGGCGTGACGCCTGCCACCCTCCGGCGTGCTCCAGGTCCAGCAACCGCTCATCCGTCAGCATCTGCAACCGCAGCATATGTGCGAGGACCGCACGGCGTCCCGGCGCCTCAGGACGAGGAGACAGAGCTACAAGGACGTAGAGTACATCAGCACGTACCCACATACTTACCCTCCATACGTGTAACCTTAGGTTAAGCACGCTACACGGCTGTGTACATACACACTACAACACACATGTCGAATTCTAAGTTCGATTAGAGATAATCTGCGATGCCCTCGCGCGCACACTCGACGCTCGCGGCTCACGCTCAACGTGAGCCGCACCCCACTCCGACCGGCCGCCCCATCACGAGGGCCGAGCGGCCGCCCTACTCCACCGCCTGCCCCACCGCAAGAGCCCAGAGACTCGCGCGCGGCGCGACCCGAGGAGGTGGCGAACGTGCTTCCGATACGAGGCTTCTAATCCGAACGCCGAACGGAGCAGATCGAATCTGCCTCCGCTGTATCCTGCAACGAGCTACCAGCTCCAATGCAGTCGTTTCTATTCCATCTCCCATAGAGGAGTCTTTATTATAACTTAGTCTCATCTCTATTTCATTTTGTACTCATATTTAGTAACATAGTCTTAGTGTTTGTATTAGGAGAGTATTCATAGAATATACACTAATTTTACCCGATTCGATGTCTCTTTATTATACTACAATCTCCTTCGACTCTATTCCACGAGTACGCTCGCGTATTATTACTATTTCGCACTATTTCATCTGCGACAGTCTTGAAGCTGGACGGTTAGAGCGAACCAACGCTTAGCCGCTCTTACTTCACCTCTGCCGTAACAAGGGTGTCTTGAACTATGGTCGATCCCGGTAAGGTAGAGCGAACCAGTGCTTAGGCGTCCTCCTGTGTGCAAGTACCCACGATGAACTCTGAGCTTTCTATGAAGCGTACTCGACGCGCGGGGAGGAAAGAGTTCCTACGTCGTCTCGTCCGCTAATACGTGGGCAGTGCCTCCGTGTATCCGAAGATCTACACTGCGGTTCCTGTTACTGCAAGGGTAACCTTCGCCGCCATACGTCCCGTTCGAGTTAAGAAACGTCCTGTCTCGACACCCGCACCTTCCAGCCAGAGTTCGCCTGCCTGGAAGCTCATTCCGATCGACGCTCCAGCGTTCCAACCGTACGCAGCTACAATTCCGGACACGGATCCACGGCGCATTGGATACCTGCAACGAGAATCAAACATTACTATCCAGTCGTCGAAATGTAAGTACTAGACGTAATACTTGGTTAAATCGAGACCGACCGCCAACAAGCACGGGACCCGCGCTATTCGCGTAGTAACTTCGGTAAAGCTACTGATCGTGTCATCGTATTGAACGCTAACGCACCTCGGGATATGACACTTGCTACGGAATAGCGCTACTAGATGTCTACAGATCGAAGCAACTGTAATCTAATGCTTCATAAAATGCGATATCGTACCTCAATTCTATATCGCATGATAAGATGTAATATCAAAGCAACGAGGTATGTATATCTCGTCAATACTTCACACGAATGTAAATGCCACACTTCCATGCCACGGAGCCGCGTTCCTAGATGTCTACGTATCCGAGCACTAGAATTCTAATCCTCCATAAACCGCGATATCGCATCTCATTTCTATGTCTCATGATAAGATTTATTACTCAATGCAACGCGTTATGTATATCTCGTTTACACTTCAAAAGAATGTAAATGCCGCACCTCCTTGCGACGAAATAGCGTTTCTGGATGTCCACGTATCGAAGCAATAGAGTTCTAACCCTTTATAAAACGCGATATCGCATCGCACTTCTACGTCCCATGATAAGATGCAATATTTAATGCAACGCGTTATGTATATCAAGACTACACTTCGAAAGAATGTGAATCCCACACTTTGTGTCTAGGGAATAGCGTTTCTAGATGTCTACATATCGCAGCAATAGATATATTTACGAAATTACTTAAAACGTCTTAATCTCAAAAATAGCCTTTTCATCACAAACGTGTAATAAATAAAGTCTTCGAAGGCCCCACGTTTTATTTGTTCCATCGGTCGGAACGTGTTCTCCCCGTTGAGAGACCGTGACGATCAATCTAAATCGGTTTGATCTGAATATCGCCTCGACGTCGATGGTTCACGCTATCGTCTCGGATGTGGGCAGCTCCGCTAACTGCTTGACGTTGCGATTGTAGACCCCCTGGCTGGTCCGTATGGTGACCGTTCGGGTGATCTTGCCTGGACCTGGGTGCACCTCTTCGACTCGACCGCGGTGCCACTGCAAAGGCAGGACGTAGTCATCCCTTAAGACTACGAGGGATCTTTTCTTGATCTCGTGGTAGCCCTTGGTCCATTTTTTTCGCTCGTTCAGATGGTGGATATACTCCTTGTGCCACCTGGTTCAAAATTCCTGCTGGACGTTCTGGATGTGTTGCTAGTGTGACAATCAGTTACGAGGAGTATCGCTGAAATCAGTCTCGGGCAAACTCGTTAACGACGTGCTGATCAGGAAGTGGGTCGGAGTTAGGGACCATTAGGATCGGATGATAATGGAGTAAGCAGGCGAGAGTTTAGGATCGCTTCGATTTCGATCGCGAACGTATTGAACTATTCGAATGTAACCCGTATCTTCCCCGACGACTCGTTTGACGTAGTGTTCAAACGATTTCACAGCTGCCTCCCAAAGGCCGCCGAAATTGGGAGAAGGAGCTGGCATGAAATGCCATGATATTCCCTTGCCCGTGAGGAAGTGTCTTACCTAATCGCCCGTTTGCAGTTTTTGGTACAGTGCGCTTAATTCGTTGTTCACTCCAACGAAATTTTGTCCCGTTGTCGGAATAAATGTTCTGACAGATGCCCCTACGACCGATGAAGCGTTTCAATGCCGCGATGAACGCTTCGGTAGTCATGTCACCGACGATCTCAAGATAGACCGCTCTCGTTGCAAAGCACGCAAACACTGCTACATATATTTTTACTCGCGCACAATTTCGGAAACGTTTTTCCTTGATATAAAAAGGACCGCAATAATCTGTTCCGCAATTATAAAAGGATCGGCATTCGGATTCGCGTGACGCAGGTAGAGTGCCCATTACGTATTTCATGGCCGGTGGTTTTACGCGGAAGCACCAGATGTACTTCTTACCATCAATGGGCCAATACCTCTGCCTTAGTGTCGCCAGCGTGGTATTGATACCCGAATGATGTCCCTCTAAATGCGTGTGACGAATGATCAGATCGGTGATGTGATGCGATCTTGGAAGCAGGATCGGATGTTTCTGTCCGCAGGGAATGTTTGCGTTTTGTAGTCGACCGCCTACCTGTAGAATTCCCGTTTCGTCTAAGAATGGCTGCAGCGAGAGCCGGTTACTCTTTGGATGCAGCTCTGTACCGTTCTTCAAATTTCGGATCTCTTTTTCAAACGCGAAGGCTTTCACGAGCCTCAAGATCCGATCATTAGCGTCGTGGACCTCTCGTACGGTTAGAGGTCCTGCGTTACAATGATTTTTGCGAAATCGGAGGCAATACGCGACGATCCTCCTTAATTTCGCGATGTCTGAATAGCGGCCGAGAATTTCGTTGCTACGGATGGTCGTTGCCAAGCATGTATGGGGATGAATATCGGGTATTTCCAAAACGAGGTTGAACGTAGATTTCGGCCAATCCCTGTTATCGTCGGCAAACCACGATGGTCCATGACGTCAGATGGAGGGCTTCAAGAATTCCGCCGGTGTTTGTCCTCTCTATATGAGGTCCGCTGGATTGTCGTTTGACCTGACGTGCCGCTATCGGTTCTCGTTTGAATTTCGGCCATTCTATTTGTCACGAATGCTCTTAGCGTGGCTGGTTCGCGTTGCGGCCAATTTAAAACTATCGTGGAATGCGTCCAGAAGTTAATCGAGTCGAATCGGCGTGCATTATTATCTCGGACGTTAGACAATAATGACGTCAGTAGCACCGCACCGCAAAGTTCGAGACGTGCGAGGCTGACAACTTTTACTGGTGCGACCCGAAATTTCGCGCATAATAGTCTCGTTTTAATTCGTCCGCGATTGTCGACTGACCGTAGATACACGCACGCTCCGTATGTTCGTTCGCTCGCGTCGCAGAACCTGTGTAATTCCACCCTTCGCACCTTCGATTGGCATACGTGTCACTCGAAGGATGTTTCGTTATATAACTGCATTTCCTTCACGTACGTGGACCATTCTGTATGGAGGATAGTTGGTAGCGATTCGTCCCAGGCCAATTGCAGTTTCCAAATGTGTTGCATAAATATTTTTGCCGTTATTATTACTGGCGCCAGTAAACCTAACGGGTCGAATATTTTTGTCATGGTGGATAAGATCGTGCGTTTGGTGATCCTCGTATCGATGTTTGGATCCACGGAATAGATGATTCGGTCGTTCTACGCGTGCCACGAAACGCCAAGAGCTTTCATTGTGGCGTCTCCAAAATACTTTGGGTGAATTTCGCCTTCCGGAAGTCCTACTAAAAGTTTCGGTTCGTTCGAGACCCATTGTTGAATGTGGAGGTTGCCGCCGTTAAGTAGCTTTATTACCTGGTCCCGTAGTTGTCTAGCGTCTTCGTAATTATCTGTGCCAGTTAGGAGATCGTCGACGTATAGATCTCGCTGGAGCACGGTCGATGCGAAAGGAGCATTCACCTTTTCGTCGTCCGCTAGCTGATGAATATACCCGATGACGAGGAAAGGCGCTGAAGATAGTCCGAACGCGATCGTGTTCAGCTCGTACGTTTTCACCTTTCCCATGTTATCTCGTCACAATATCGGCTGGTATCGGCGGTCTTCCGGTCTTACGAGGAACTGCCGATACATCTTCTCGATGTGACTCCGGTTAAGACATAGGTGTGTTGACGGAACCTTATGAGAAAAGCGAATATGTCGACCTGTATCGTTGGTCCTGCCAAAAGCGTATCGTTCAATGTCAGTCTACTGCTCGATCTTGCAGATCCATTGAAGACGACGCGAACCTTCGTTGTTGAGCTGGACAGTTTGATGACGGCGTGGTGGATGAGGTAGAGGCCATCCGAATCGCGTGGCCTTACCTGGCTCATGTGTCCCATCTCGAGATATTCCTCGGTGACGGTGGAGTATTCTCGTTTCAGCTCTGGATCTTTCATGAATTTTCGTTCGAGCGAAAGAAGAAGGTTGAGGGCGCGCGACCGAGTTTCGCCTAACTGCATCTTCTTTTCACTGAACGGCAGTGCGACAATGTAACGACCGGTTCGTGTCTGTTTAACGTGGTCGTGAAAATACTGCTCGCATTCCTGCTTCGCGGAAAATAGCTGTCGTACGTGTGGGCCCTCTACTAGCACCTAGAATTTTTGAAGTTCGAAATTCAGGGTTGTAACGAACGTTTGATGTTTCCTCCACGGCGCCGATGTGGATACGCTCCTCCCGATGATCCGTCCAAATTGTGTCCTTTGGAGGATTAATTCAGAATCGTTGCGAGGAGAAAGCTTGTACTGGCCGATGCTAGGGGATGATAAAGCGGGGCCGGTGCCGATTAACATATCCACATTTGCCGGTCGATGAAATTGTGGATCTGCTGGTTTTACGTTCGCTGGAGTCGGAATTCACATTCTGTTGTTGCTTGCAAACTCGTCGTCCTCTGGTTCTGCAGCGTATACAATTCAATATAATGTAAATGCCACACTTCCTTGCTACGGAACAGGGTTTCTAGATGTCTACATATCGGAGCAATGGAGTTCTAATGCTTCATAGAGAGCAATATCGCTTATCAATTATATGTCTCATGATAAGATGTAATCTTCAATGCAACGCGTTTTGTATATCTCGTCAACACTTCAAAAGAATATAAATCCCACACTTCCATGCTACGTAAAGCGTTTCTAGATGTATACGTTTCGAAGCAAGGCAGTTCTAATGCTTCATAAAGCGCGATATCGCATCTCATTTCTATGTCTCATGATAAGTGTGAGTTGGTATGATAATATCCAAAGCAACGCGCTATGTATATCTCATCGATGGTTCAAAAGAATGTAAATGAAACTCTTCCTTGCTATGGTATAGCGTTTCCAGATGTGTACGTATCGTAACAATAGAGCTCTAATACTTCTTAAAACGCGATATCGCACCTCATTTCTATGTTTCATTATAAGATATAATATTCATTGCGAAGTGTCATGTATACAACGCATACACTTCAAAAGAATGTAAATGCGACACTTCCTTCCTAGGAAATAGCGATTGCAGATGCAATGATTCCTAAGACGCGATATCGCATCCCACTTCTATCTTTCATGATAAGATATAATATTCATTGCGAAGTGTCATGTATACAACGCATACACTTCAAAAGAATGTAAATGCGACACTTCCTTCCTAGGAAATAGCGATTGCAGATGTCTAAGTATCGTAGCAATAGAGTTCTAATGCTTCTTAAAACGAGATAGTGCATCTCATTTCTATGTTTTACGATAAGATATAATATTCATTGCGAAGTGTTATGTATACCTCGCATACACTTCAAATGAATGTAAATGCGACACTTCCTTGCTAGGAAATAGCGATTGTAGATGTCCACGTATAGAAGCAATAGATTTCTAATGCTTCTCAAGACGCGAAATCGCATCTCACTTCTATGTTTCATTATAAGATATAATATTCATTGCGAAGTGTCATGTATAGATCGCATACTCTTCAAACGAATGTAAAAGCGTCACTTCCTTGCTAGGAAATAGCGGTTGCAGATGTCTACGTATCGAAGCAATAGAGTTCTAATGCTTCTTAAAACGAGATATTGCATTTCTTTTCCACGTCTCATGATAAGATATAATATTCATTGTGAAGTGTTATGTATACCTCGTACTCACTTCAAAAGAACAAAGTGCTACACTTCCTTGCTATTAGATAGCGTTTGCAGGTGTATATGTACCGTAGCAAAAGAGTTCTAATGCTTCTTAAAACGCGATATTTCAGCTCATTTCTATGTTTCATGATAAGGTACAATATTCATTGCGAAGTGTAATGTATTCCTCTTCTACACTTCAAACGAATGTAAATGCGACACTTCCTTGCTAGGAAATAGCGTTAGCAGATATCTACGTATCGTAGTAATAGGGTTCTAATGCTTCTCAAAACGCGATACCGCATCTCATTTCTATGTTTGATGATAAGATATAATATTCATTGCGAAGTGTCATGTATACCTCGTATTTACTTCAAATGAATGTAAATGCGACTCTTCCTTGCTAGGAAGTAGCTATTGCAGATGTCTCCAAATCGAAGCAATAGAGTCGTAATGCTTCTTAAATCACGATATCGCATCTCATTTCTATGTTTCATGATAAGATGTAATATTCATTGTGGAGTGTTATTTATACATCGTACTCACTTCAAACGAATGTAAATGCGACACTTCCTTGCTAGGAGGTAGCGTTTGCAGTTGTCTACTTTATCGAAGCAATAGAGTTCTGATGCTTCTTACATCGCGATATCACACATCATTTCTATGTTCCATGATAAAATATAATATTCATTGCTAAGTGTTATGTACATATCGTCTACACTTAAGTGGAATGTAAATGTGACACTTCCTTGCTAGGAAATAGCGATTGCAGATGTCTACGTATCGAAGCTATAAAGTTCTAATCTTTCTTAAAACGCGACATCGCATCTCATTTCTATGTCTCATGATAAGATATAATTTTCATTGCGAAATGTCATGTATACCTAGTATTCACTTCAAAAGAATGTAAATGCGACACTTCCTTTCTAGGAAATTACGTTTCCAGATGTCCACGTGTCGAAGCAATAGAGTTCTAATGCTTCCTTGAACGAAGTATCGCACCTCGTGTCTATGTTTCATGATAAGATATAATACTCATTGCGAAGTGTCGTGTATACCTGGCATACATTTCAAATGAATGTAAATGCGACACTTCCTTGGTAGGAAATAGAGTTTGCAGATGTCTGTGCATCGAAGGAATAGTGTTCTAATGCTTCTTAAAATGCGATATCGCATCTCATTTCTATGTTTCATGATAAGATATAATATTCATTGCGAAGAGTCACTCATATCTCGCATTCACTTCAAACGAATGTAAATGCGGCACTTCATTGCTAGGAAATAGCTTTTGCAGATCTCTCCGTATCGAAGCAATAATGTCCTAATGCTTCATAAAACGCGATATCGCATGTCATTCCTATGTTTCATGATAAGATATAATATTCATCGTGCAGTGTTATGTATACCACGTATTCATTTCAAATTAACGTAAACGCGTCACTACCTTGCTAGGAAATAGGGTTTCCAGATGTCTACGTATCGAAACAATAGTGTTCAAATGCTTCTAAAAACGAGATATCGCATCTCATTTCTATGTTTCACGATAAGTTATAATATTCAATGTGAAGTGTAAAGTATACCTCGCGTTCACTTCAAAAGAATGTAAATGCGATACTTCCGTGCTAGGAAGTAGCGTTTGCAGATGTCTCCGTATCGAAGCAATAGACTTCTATTGCTACTTAAATCGTGATATCGCACCTCATTCCCATGTTTCGTGATAAGGTATAATATTCATTGTGGACTGTTATGTATACCCCCTATTCACTTCAAAAGAATGTAAATGCGACTCTTCCTTGCTATTAAATAGCGTTTTCAGATGTCTACGCATCGAAGCAATATAAACCTAATACTTCTTAAAACGCGAAATCGCATCTCATTTCTATGTTTCATAATAAGATATAATATTCATTGCGAAGTGTCATGTATATTTCGTATTCACTTCAAAAGAATGTAAATGCGACAATTCCTTGCTAGGAAGTTGCGTTTGCAGTTGTCTACGTATCGTAGCAATAGAGTTGTAGTGCTTCTTAAAACGCGATATCGCATCTCAGGTCTATGTTGCATGATAGGATATAATGTTCATTGCGAAGTGAGACATACAAATGAGATGCGATATCGCGTTTTAAGAAGCACTACAACACTATTGCTTCGATACGTCGACATGTGCAAACGCTATTTCCTAGCAAGGAAGTGTCGCATTTACATTCTTTTGAAGTGAATACGATGTATACATGACACTTCGCAATGAATATTATATCTGATCATGTAACATAGATGTCAGATGCGATATCGCTTTTTAAGCAGTATTAGAGCACTATTGCTACGATACGTAGACATCTGCAAAAGCTATTTCCTAGCAAGGAAATGTCGCATTTATATTCATTTGAAGTGAATACGAGGTATAAGTGTCACTTCGCAATGAATATTATATCTTATCACGAGACATAGAAATGAAATGCGATCTCGTTTTAGGAAGCATTAGGACTATATTGCTACGATACATAGACATTTGCAAACGCTATTTCCTAGGATGGAAGCGTCGCATTTACATTCTTTTGAAGTCAATTCGAGGTATGCATGACACTTCGCAATGGAAATTATATCTTATCATGAAACATAGAAATGAGATGCGATATCGCATTTTAAGAAGCATTAGAACTCTATTGCTCCGACACGTAGATATCTGCAAACGCTATTTTCTAGCAAGGTAGTGTCGCATTTACATTCTTTTGAAGTGAATACGAGGTATACATGACACTTCGCAAATGGATATTATATTTTATTATGAAACATAGAACTGAGATGTGATATCTTGTTTTAAGCAGTATTAGAACACTATTGGTACAATACGTAGACATCTGCAAATGCTAGTTCCTGGCATGGAAGTGTCCATTTACTTTCTGTTGAAGTGAATACGAAGTATACGTGACATTTCGCAATGAATACTATTTCTTATTACGAAACATAGAAATGGAATGCGACATCTCGTTTTAAGATGCATTAGATCTCTATTGCTACGATACGTAGACATCGGCAAACGCTATTTCTTAGGAAGGAAGTGTCGAATTTACACTCTTTTGAAGTGAATACGAGGTATACATGACACTTCGCAGTGACTATTATTTCTTATCATGAAACATAGAAATGAGATGCGATATCGCGTTTTAAGAAGCATTAGTACTCTATTGCTACGATACGTAAATATCTGGAGACGCTATTTCCTAGCAAGGAAGTGTCGCATTTACATTCATTTGAAGTGAATACGAGGTATAAGTGACACTTCGCAATGGATATTATATCTTATCATGAAACATAGAAATGAGATCCGATATCGCGTTTTAAGAAGTATGAGAAATCTATTGCTTCGATACGTAGATATCTGGAGACCCTATGTCCTAGCAAGGAAGCAACGCATTTACATTCTTTTGAAGAGATTGCTGGGTATACATGACACTTCGCAATGGATATTATATCCTATCTTGAAACATAGTAGTGAAAAGCGATATCGCGGTTTATGCAGTATTAGAACATTATTCCTACGATACGTAGACATCTGCAAACGCTATGTCCTAGCAGGGCAGTGTCGCATTTACATTCTTTTGAAGTGAATACGTGCTATACATGACACTTCGCAATGAATATTATATCTTATCACGAAACATAGAAATGAGACGTGATATCGCGATTTGAGAGCATTAGAACTGTATTGCTACGATACGTAGACATCTGCAAACACTGTTTCCTAGTGAGGAAGCGTCGCATTTACATTCATTGAAGTGTATGCGAGGTATTCGTGGCACTTCGCAATGAATGTTATATCTTATCATGAAACATAGAAATGAGATGCGATATGGTTATTTATGAAGCTTTAGAACTCTATTGCTTCGATTCGCAGGCATCTGCAAACGCTATTTCCTGGCAAGGAAGTGTAGCGTTTACATTCTTTTGAAGTGAATATGAGGTATACATAACACTCCACAATGAATATTATATCTTATTAGGAAACGTAGATATGAGATGCGATATGACGATTTAAGAAGCATTAGAACTCTATTGCTTCGATACGTAGACATCTGCAAAAGGTACTTCCTGGCAAGGAAGTGTCGCATTTACATACTTTTGAAAGGAATACGAGGTATACATGTCACTTCGCAATGAATATTATGACTTATCATGAAACGTAGATATGAGATGCGATATGACGATTTAAGAAGCATTAGAAAACTATTGCTTGGATACGTAGACATCATCAAACGCTATTTCCTAGCAAGGAAGTGTCGCATTTACATACTTTTGAAGTGAATACGAGGTATTCATAACACTGCACAATGAATATTATATCTCATCATGAAACATTGAAATGAGATGCGATATCGCAATTTGTGAAGCTTTAGAACTCTATTGCTTCGATACGCAGGCATCTGCAAACGCTATTTCCTGGCAAGGAAGTGTAGCGTTTATATTCTTTTGAAGTGAATATGAGGTATACATAACACTCCACAATGAATATTATATCTTATTAGGAAACGTAGATATGAGATGCGATATGACGATTTAAGAAGCATTAGAACTCTATTGCTTCGATACGTAGACATCTGCAAAAGGTACTTCCTAGCAAGGAAGTGTCGCATTTACATACTTTTGAAAGGAATACGAGGTATACATGTCACTTCGCAATGAATATTATGACTTATCATGAAACGTAGATATGAGATGCGATATGACGATTTAAGAAGCATTAGAAAACTATTGCTTGGATACGTAGACATCATCAAACGCTATTTCCTAGCAAGGAAGTGTCGCATTTACATACTTTTGAAGTGAATACGAGGTATTCATAACACTGCACAATGAATATTATATCTCATCATGAAACACTGAAATGAGATGCGATATCGCGTCTTAAGAAGCATTGGAGCCCTACTGATTCGATACGTAGGCATTTAGAAACACTATTCCGTAGCAATGTAGTTGTTTGTCAGGTTAGAACGTAAATCAAAGCAACCCGTAACGTATATCTCGCCAATACTTCAAGAGAAGGTTAATCACACACATACTTGCGACGGAATAGCGTTTCTAGATGTCTAAGTATCGCAGCAATGGAGTTCTAATGCTTCATGAAACGCGTAATAGCATCTCATTTCTATGTCTCATGATTAGATGTAATTACCAATGCAACGCGTTAGGTATATCTCAACGGCACTTCAAAAGAATGTCAATGCAACTATTCCTTGCTACGGTATAGCGTCTCTAGATGTCTACGCATCGAAGCAAAGGAATTCTAATTCTTCATAAGACGCTATACGGCATCTCATTTCCATGCTTCATAATTAGATGTAATATTCAATGCAACGCGTTATGTATATCTAGTCTACACATCAACAGAATAAAAATGCCACACATCCTTGCTACGGAATAGCGTTTCTAGATGTCTACGTACAGAAGCAATGGAAATCTATTTCTTCATAAAACGCGATATCATACCACATTTATATGTATCATGATAAGATGTAATATTCAATGCAACGCGATTTGTATATCTCGTCAATACTTGATGAGAATGTAAACCCCACACTTCCTCCCTACGGAATAGCGTTTCCAGATGTTTACGTATCGAAGCAATGGAGTTCTAATGCTTCTTAAAACGCGATATCGCATGTCGTTCCTATATTTCATGATAAGATATAATATTCATTGCGAATTGTTAGGATTACCTCGTCTGCACTGCAAAAAAATGTAAATGCCACATTTGCTTGCTAGGAAATAGCATTTCCAGATGTCTACGTATCGAAGCAATAGAGTTGTAATGCTTCTTAAAACGCGATATCGCACCTCAGTTCTATGTTGCATGTTAAGATATAATATTCATTGCGAACTGTTATGTATACCTCGTCTACACTTCAAAAGAATGTATATGTCACACATCCTTGCTAGGAATTGCGTTTCCAGATGTCTACGTAACGAAGCAATAGATTTCTAATGCTATTCAAATCGCGATATGGCATCTCATTCCTATGTTTCCTGATAAGATATAATATTCATTGCGAAGTGTTATGTATACCTCGTATTCAATTCAAAAGGATGTAAATGCGATACTTCCTTGCTTCGAAACAACGTTTGCGAATGTCTACGTATCGTAGCAATACAGTTCTAATGCTCCTTAAAGCGCGATATCGCATCTCATTTCATATGTTTCCTGATAAGATATGATATTCATTGCGAAGTGTTATGTATACCACGTTTTCACTTCAAAAGAATTTAAATGCCACACTTCCTTGCTAGAAAATATCGTTTCCATGTGTCTACGTGTCGAAGCAATAGAATTGTAATGCTTCTTACAACGCGATATCGCATCTCATTTCTATGCCTCATGATAGGATATAATCGTCATTGCGAAGTGTTATGTATACCTAGTCTACACTAGAAAAGAATGAAAATGCCACACTTCCTTGCTAGGAAATGCGTTTCCAGATTTCCACGCATCAAAGCAATAGACTTCTAATGGTTCTTAAAGCGCGATATCGAATCGCAGTTCTATGTTTCATGATAATATATAATATTCATTGCGACGTTTTATGTATACCTCGTCTACACATCAAGAGAATGTAATTCGCCGCACTTCCTTGCTAGGAACTGGCGTTCCCAGATTCTACGAATCGAAGCAATAGAGTCCTAATGCTTCTTAAAACGCGATATCGCATCGCAGTTTTATGTTTCATGCTAAGATATAATATTCATTGCGAAGTGTTATGTACACCTCGTCTGCACTTCAAAAGAATGAAAATGCCACACTTGCTTGCCAGGAAATAGCGTTTCCAGATATCTACGTATCGAAGCAATATAGTTCTCATGCTTCTAAAAACGCGATATCGGATCCCATTTCTATGTTTCATGATAAGATATAATATTCATTGCTAAGTGCTATGTATACCCCGCCTGCACTGCAAAAGAATGTAAATGCCACAAACCCTTGCCCGGAAATGCGTTTCCAGATGTCTACGTGTAGAAGCAATAGAGTACTAATGCTTCTTAAAACGCGATATCGCATCTCATTCCTATGTTTCATGATAAGATATGATATTCATTGCGAAGTGTTATGTACACCTCGTCAACACTTCAAAGGAATGTAAATGCCACACGTCCTTGCTAGAAAATAGCGTTTCGAGATGTCTACGTATCGAAGCAATATAGTTCTAATTCATCTTAAAACGCGATATCGCACCTCATTTCTATGTTTCATGATAAGATATAATATTCATCGCGAAGTATTATGTATACCTCGTCTGCACTTCAAAACAATGTAAATGCCACACTTCCTTGCGAGGGAATGCGTTTCCAGATGTCTACGTATCCGAGCAATAGAGTTGTAATGCTTCTTAAAACGCGATATCGCATCTCATTCCTATGTTTCATGACATGATATGATATTCATTTCGATGTGTTATGTGTACCTCGTTTGCACTTCAATAGAATGTAAATGCCACACTTCCTCACTAGGAAATACTGTTTCCAGATATCTACGTATCGAAGCAATATAGTTGTAATGCTTCTCAAAACGCGATATCGCATCTCATTTCTATGTTTCATGATAGGATATAATCGTCGTGGCGAAGTGTTATGAATACCTTGTCTACACTTCAAATGAATGTAAATGCCACACTTCCTTGCTAGGAAATGCGTTTCCAGATGATTGCGTACTGAAGCTATAGAGTTCTAATGCTTCTTCAAACGCAATATCGCTTCACATTTGTATGATTCATGACAAGATATAGTAATCGTTCCGAAGTGTTATATATATCTCGTCTACACTTCAGAAGAATGTAAGTGCCACACTTCCATGCTAGAAAATGGCGTTTCCAGATCTCTACGTATCAAAGCAATAGAGTTCTAATGCTTCTTGAAACGCGATATCGCATCTCACTTCTATGTATCATGATAAGATATAATATTCATTGCGAAGTGTTATGTATACCTCGTCTACACATCAAAAGAGTGTAAATGCCACACATACTAGCTAGGAAATGCGATTCCAGATGTCTACGTACCGAAGAATTAGAGTTCTAATGCCTCTTAAAACGCAATATCGCCACTCATTTCTATGTTTCAGGATAAGATATAATATTCATTGCGAAGTGTTACGTATACCTCGTCTGCACTTGAAAAGAAGTTAAATGCCACAATTCCTTGCTAGGAAATGCGTTTCCAGATGAGTACATATCGAAGCTATATAGTGCTAATGCTTCTTAGAACACGATATCGCATCTCATTTCTATGTTTCATGATACGATATAATATTCGTTGCGAAGTGTTACGCATACCTCGTCTACACTTCAAAAGAATATAAATGCCACACTTCGTTGCTCGAAAATAGCGTTTCCAGATGTCTATGTATCGAAGCAATAGAATTCTAATGCTTGTTAAAACGCGATATCGCATCTCAGTTCTATGTTTCATGATAAGATATGATATTCATTGCGAAGTGCAATGAATACCTCGTCTACACTTCATAAGAATGTAAATGTCAAACGTCCTCGCTAGAAATGAGAGATTCCAGATGTCTACGTTTCAAAGCAATAGAGTTCTAATGCTTCTTTAAACGCGATATCGCATGGCAGTTCTATGTTTCATGATAAGATATAATATTTATTGCGAAGTGTTATGTATACCTCGTCTACACTTCAAAAGAATATAAATGCCACACTTCCTTGCTAGGAAGTGTGTTTTCAGATGCCTAGGTATCGAAGCAGTGGAGCTCCAATGCATCTTAAAACGCGATATCGCATCTCATTTCTGTGTTTCATGGTACGATATAATATTTATTGCGAACTGTTATGTATACCTCGTATACACTTCAAAAGAATGTAAATGCCTCACTTCCTTGCTAGGAAATAGCGCTTCCAGATGTCAACGTATCGATGCAATAGGGTTGTTATGCTTCTTAAAACGCGATATCGCAACGCAGTTCTATGTTTAATGATAAGATATAATATTCATTGCGAAGTGTTATGTATACCTCGTCTACACTTCAAAAGAATGTAAGTGCTACACTTTCTTGTTAGAAAATATCGTTTGCAGATGTCTACATATGGAAGCAATGGAGTTCTAATACTTCTTATAACGCGATATCGCATCACATTTCGATGTTTCATGGTAAGATATTGTGGCGACCACCGTAGTCGCCTTTGCACCCCGTGGCGCAGGGCGGAAGAGCACACTTAACCCTCGAAGCGAAGAGACTGGAGACATTAAACATATGTTTGACTCCAAACTTTCTCTTCGTCTTCGAGGGTTGAGGATGATTTCTGCGAACGTGCCCCCTCCTTTTCGGCATCGAAATGAGGGGGTGACAAGCAGATAAAATGTGAGGGAAAGGAGCCCTCAAGCCGGTGTGTTTAGAGTGAGCTTGAAGCTACGTACCTAGCGTCTCTAGCGTTGACTCTTAATCTATCTTGGTTAAAATAAATTATTTTGTTATATACTTCTGAGTATCATTCAACCACAACCACGGGTTTCCCAAATTGGTGACCCCGACGTGATTTACATATAAAAACGGGAACGCGTGAGTGAGTGGTAGTTATCAGTTTTTTTTCTTGAACATTCGGTGAAATTATTATATACACTAACATGGAGGACGCCTTCAATTCCACCATGGTTGACGCTTCCTTGGCGGAAGGAAGTAGGGAGGTAATTAACCTCGCAGCAGCTCCGATTAAGGTACCCGCCTTTTGGCCCCGGAAGGTAGCCCTTTGTTTCCACCAGCTGGAGGCACAATTCGCGATAGCGCGAATTACCAAAGATGATACGAAGTTCGGGTACGTTGTGGCTCAATTGGAAGGTAAACACGCTGAAGAATTAGATGACATCATTTGCAACCCACCGGCCGCGAAGAAATATGACACAATCAAGGCCGAATTAATTAAACGCCTTTCCGACTCGGATACTACCCGAGTCCGAAAATTGTTGGAGGCCGAAGAAATGGGCGACCGTACGCCTACACAATTTTGGCGGCGGCTAAAGGAGTTAGTCGGTTCCGCCGTCAATGAAGAATTCTTAGTGGAGATGTGGAAAAACCGGCTCCCCACGAAGATGCAGTTGGTCTTAGCCGCCACAGCCGACAAGGACGGGGCTAAGTTGGCAGAAATAGCGGACCGGGTCCACGAAATTCCAGTAGCAAGAGAAAGGGTTGCTGCTACCTCTCAATCGTCGGAGATAGATACCTTACGCGACGAACTAAACAAAATGAGTGCGCGGTTAGAGGCGTTGTTAAATGATCGCGAACGGTCTCGAAGGCGCTCGGTTTCTCGCGATAGGCGAGGAAATCGGCCTCGCAGCAAAAGCCGCGACAAGCAGAAATCACTCTGCTGGTATCATTATCGGCATGCCGAGCGTGCGGCCCGCTGCATCCCGCCATGCAAATGGGCCGGTCCGAAGCCGGGAAACGTGTAAAACCGTCAGGTGTGAACGCGGCTGAGCTTGACGGTCCCATGGCCCGCCGCATTTTCATAACGGACCGAGACACGCGCGTCCGATTTTTAGTAGACACCGGCGCAGATTTATGCGTATTTCCGCGTTCGCGAGTGCAGGGAAAGCCACCGCAAGCAGACTTAAAATTAAATTTTTCTTTACGCCGTGATTTCGTGTGGCGTTTCGTAGTGGCAGACATCGAAACACCAATTATTGGTGTAGATTTCCTGGCATATTATAACCTGTTAGTGGATCCGCGGAATAGACGTTTAATTGACAAGACCACAAACTTATATACGTGTGGTGTAACTGTGCGCAGTGGTGCAGGTTCGGTGAAAACTGTTATGGGGGATTCAGCATACCATAAACTTTTGGCTGAATACCCAAACCTCACCAGGCCACCTGTTTTTGGCCCCGAAGAGGTTAAGCAGACAATACAACATTACATCGAGACAACGCCAGGACCGCCTGTCTACAGCAAGCCACGTCGCCTCGCCCGGGATCGGATGCAAGTAGCCAAGGCCGAAATTGACCTGCTGCTCCGGCAAGGCGTTATCCGGCCCTCGAAGAGTCCCTGGGCATCACCACTGCACCTGGTGCCAAAGAAGGACGGCAACACGATACGTCCTTGTGGGGACTACCGGGTCCTAAACGCGCGTACAGTACCCGACAGGTATGCACCTCCACATATCGAGGATTTCGCGCAAAGCCTGCACGGCAAGACTATATTTAGCAAAATAGACTTAGTTCGCGCATATAACCAGATACCCGTCGCGCCGGGTGACATAGAAAAAACGGCTATAGCCACCCCTTTTGGGCTTTTCGAATTTATTTTTATGCCGTTCGGTCTGCGGAACGCGGCTCAAACTTGCCAGCGCTTCGTAGACCAAATTACTCGCGGACTCGATTTCGTCTTCGCGTACATTGATGATTTCCTTATTACGTCGGAAAACGAAGCCGAGCATAAGGAACATCTCCGAATTTTATTTAATCGCCTATCAGAACATGGAATAGTGATCAACGCGGCTAAGTGCGTTTTCGGGGTCGAGGACATTACATTCCTCGGCTTTACCGTTACCCGCGACGGAATTAATCCTTTACCCGAAAAGGTAGAAGCCGTCGCGAATTTCCCGAAGCCCGCAACTATTAGAGTTCTGCGGAAGTTTCTAGGCATGGTAAATTTTTACCGTCGTTTTATACGGAGCGCCGCACGGATCATTCAACCCCTAAACGATCTCTTAAAGGGCGCGAAAAAAGGCAACGCGCCGGTACCATGGACTGAATCTGCGGAAAAGGCTTTCCATAGTATAAAAAAGGGTCTGGCCGAGGCCTCGATGTTGGCGCATCCGATTCCAGGTGCGCCAATAAACATTATGGTGGACGCGTCCGACTATGCTGTCGGCGCAGTCCTCCAACAGTTCGCGAATAACGCGTGGCAGCCATTGCCATTTTTCACGAAAGCCCTTTCCGCACCTCAGCGAAAATACAGCGCTTATGACCGCGAGCTTTTAAGTATTTATGCCGCGATCAAGCGATTCAGACATCTAGTAGAAGGACGAAATTTTACAATCTACACTGATCACAAGCCGCTAACATTCGCATTTCGACAAAAATTGGAAAAATGTTCGCCACGACAATTTCGATACTTGGATTTTATAAGTCAGTTTACTACTGACATACGGCACGTTAAAGGTATGGATAATAACGTAGCAGACGTGTTGTCGCGTATCGAAACGTTAACTTCAGCCCCTGATTACAAAACTATCGAGCAAGCTCAGGAACAGGATCAGGAGCTGAAGGATATTTTACTTTCTAATCCCTATTCGTTGGATTTAAAGAAAATTAATTTCCCCGTGTGCAATGCTGCACTATATTGTGACACGTCCAACGCGTCTATTAGGCCGTATGTACCCGCACCCTTGCGACGGGCCGTTTTTGAAGCCCTTCACGGTCTTGCCCACCCGGGAGTACGACTTGTAGCCGATCGCTACGTCTGGCCGTCTATGAACAAAGACTGCAGGACATGGACGAAGCATTGCATACCGTGTCAGCGAGCGAAGGTCACCAGGCACGTTACAACCCCTACGGTCGATTTTAAAGATTCCGGTCGATTTGACCATGTACACGTCGACATCGTAGGGCCTTTACCTTCTTCCAAGGGTTATAGGTATTGCTTGACATGTGTCGACCGTTTCTCTCGCTGGCCGGAAGTCATGCCCATTACCGACATTGACGCACAGACTGTCGCTACGGGACTTATACATATTTGGATTTCTCGATTTGGCGTTCCCTTGAGAATAACCACTGACCAGGGACGCCAATTCGAATCTGGTTTATTTAAAGAGCTAGCACGTTCAATTGGTGCTACTCACTTACGAACGACAGCTTCCCACCCGCAAGCAAACGGCATGGTGGAGCGTTTTCATCGTCAGTTGAAGGCTGCAATAAAATGCCACGAGACCGAAGACTGGGTAGAAATTCTACCTATTGTTTTGCTCGGTATTCGGTCAGCTTACAAGGAGGACTTGAGTGCGTCGGCAGCGGAGATGTTATATGGCAACGGCCTGCGACTGCCTGGCGAGCTTTTCGAAACTAACAGAAATGAAGCATCCTCGGAATTCGTACGTAAATTACGAGGACACTTCAGCAGATTAAGGCCTTCTGCCATTACTCGTCATGGGACGAGAAAAACCTTTATTTTTAAGGACCTCGCCACGTCGCCATACGTTTTTCTCCGCCACGACGCAGTCAAAGGTCCCTTACAGCCCTCTTACGATGGGCCCTTCAGAGTAGTACAACGTGGCGACAAAACTTTCACTCTCGAGATCAAGGGTAAACAAGTTAAGGTTTCCGTTGATCGTTTGAAACCCGCCTTCATAATGACTGACGATGAAGACGACCCACATGCCGAACAACGACATGACAATAACGCACAGAACAATGACGAACGCAAAAACGCACCGACGACGTGACAGGACCAGGACACGACTACCACGACCGACTACAAGACGCGATCCGGTAGACGTGTCAGATTTCCCGAGCGACTACAAGTCGGCTTATAACTTCAATTTTTTTCCTTATTACAATATATTAGGAATGAAAGTATTTTTTTTGTATGGCGTTCATTTCATTTTACTTTAACTCTATGTGTTCCGTGTTATAACGAAGTCGTAGATATATACTTATATACCATTGTATTAGCATATGAAATAGTTTTTTTTTTTTAAGGATAACTATCCTTCAAACGACACTTAGCGATATAAGCGTAGCGTGAACTGGCGTGACGGTTCGTACGCTCATATTTTTCTTTTACGTCGTAGAACTATTTTTTTCTCGTGTATCATATTTCTTTTCTTTCTTTTTTTTTTCTCTCTTCTTTTGTCCCTTAGCGCTATCACTGGTAAGGGGGTGATGTGGCGACCACCGTAGTCGCCTTTGCACCCTGTGGCGCAGGGCGGAAGAGCACACTTAACCCTCGAAGCGAAGAGACTGGAGACATTAAACATATGTTTGACTCCAAACTTTCTCTTCGTCTTCGAGGGTTGAGGATGATTTCTGCGAATGTGCCCCCTCCTTTTCGGCATCGAAATGAGGGGGTGACAAGCAGATAAAATGTGAGGGAAAGGAGCCCTCAAGCCAGTGTGTTTAGAGTGAGCTTGAAGCTACGTACCTAGCGTCTCCAGCGTTGACTCTTAATCTATCTTGGTTAAAATAAATTATTTTGTTATATACTTCTGAGTATCATTCAACCACAACCACGGGTTTCCCAAAAGTTCTAATGTTTCCTAAAACGCGATATCGCATCTCATTTCTATGTTTCATGATAAGATATAATATTCATTGCGAAGTGTCATGTTTACTTCGTATTCACGTCAAATGAATGTAAATACGACACATCCTTGCAAGGGAATAGCGTTTTCAGATGTCTACGTACCGTAGCAATAGACTACTAATGCCTGTTAAAACGCGATATCGCATCTCACTTCTATGTTTCATGATAAGATATAATACTCATTGTGGAGTGTTATGTATACCCCGTATTCACTTCAAAAGGATGTCAATGCGACACTTCCTTGCTAGGAAATAGCGTTTGCAGATATCTCCGTATCGATGCAATAGGGTTCTAATGCTTCTAAAAGCGCGATATAGCATCTCATTTCTATGTTTCATGATAAGATGTAATATTCATTGCGAAGTGTTATGTATTCCTCGCCTACACTTCACATGAATGTAAATGCGACACATCCTTGCTAGGAAATAGCGATTGCAGATGTCTACGTACCGTAGCAATAGACTACTAATGCCTGTTAAAACGCGATATCGCATCTCACTTCTATGTTTCATGATAAGATATAATACTCATTGTGGAGTGTTATGTATACCCCGTATTCACTTCAAAAGGATGTCAATGCGACACTTCCTTGCTAGGAAATAGCGTTTGCAGATATCTCCGTATCGATGCAATAGGGTTCTCATGCTTCTAAAAGCGCGATATAGCATCTCATTTCTGTATTCCAACATAAGATATAATATTCATTGCGATGTGTTATGTACACCTCGTTTACACTTCAAATAAATGTAAGTGCGACACTTCCGTGCTAGGAAATAGCGTTTCCAAATGTCTACGTATCGACATAACAGACTTCTAGTGCTCCTCAAAACGCGATATCGCTTCTCATTTCTATGATTCATGATAAGGTATAATATTCATTGCGTAGTGTTATGTATACCTCGTCTACAGTTTAAAAGAATGTAAATGCCGCACTTCCTTGCTAGGAAATTGTGTTTGCAGATGTCTACGTAATGAAGCAATAGAGTTCTAATGCTTTTTAAAACGCGATATCGAATTTCATTTCAGTGTTTCGTGATAAGATATAATATTCATTGCGAAGTGTTATGTATACCTCGTCTACACCACAAATAAAATTAAACGCCACACTTCCTTGCTAGGAAATGCATTTCCAGATGTCTACGTATCGAAGCAATAGAGTTCTTATGCTTCTTAAAACGCAATACCGCATCTCATTTCTATGTTGCATGGGAAGATGCAATATTCGTTGCGAAGTGTTATGCATACCTCGTCTACACTTCAAAAGAATGTAAATGCAACACTTCCTTGCTGGTGAATAGCGGTTCCACATGTCTGCGAATCGAAGCAATAGTGTTCTAATGCATCCTCAATCGCGATATCGCATCTCATTTCTATGTTTCATGACAAGGTATAATATTCATTGCGAAGTGTCATGTATAACTCGTATTCACTGCAATAGAATGTAAATGCGACACTTCCATGCTAGGAAATAGCGTTTGCAGATGTCTACGTATCGAAGCAATAGAGTTCTAATGCTTCATAAAACGCGACATCGCATCTCATTTCTATGTTACATGATCAGATGTAATCTCAATGCAACGCGTTATGTATACCTCGTCTACACTTCAAATGAAAGTGGATTCATCACTTCCTTGCTACGGAGCAGTGTTTCTAGATGTCTACGAATCGAGGCAAAGGAGTTCTAATGCTTCATGAAACGCGATATAGCATTTCACATCAAGAGTTGGAAGTATGTATGTAGATTTTAATGACCTATAAATCAGACTATGCTTATCTGCTTGTACACTGCAAAACAATGCGATGCTACACTTCCTCGCAAGAGAATAGCGTTTCTAGATGTCAACGTGTAAAAAGAACAGGGTTCTGTTACCTGATTCCGCGCGATGTCGCATCTCATTTCATTGTTCCGCTTTAACATATAGTATTCAATGCAACGCGCTTTGTGTATCTGCATACAAAAAGTATATAGATCCCACAATTTCTTCCAACGGTACAGCGTTTCTAGGTATCTACGCATAGAAGCAGTAGATTTCTCTTACTTCATTCAATGCGATGTCGCAACTCATTACAATGCCGCATGATATGATGTAATATTCATTGTATCGCGTTATGTTCATCTGCTTCTGCGCCCCAAAAGTGTGGTTTCCATACTTCCTGACAAGAGAATAGCGATTCTAGTTGTAAATGTGTCGAAGCAATAGAGTTCTAATACATCATTCATGGCGATCTCGCATCACATTTCAATATGTAATGTAAGATGTAATATTCAATGCAGCGCGTTACGTTTAACTCTTCAACACTTCCAGCGAATGTGAACCCTACACTCACTTGCAGGGGGATAGCGTTTTTAGATATCTACTTGTCGAAGCAATAAAGTTCTATTACTTTATTCAGATCGATGTCGCATCTCATTTCAATGCAGCATGTTGAGATGTAATATTCAATGAAACGCGTTACGTTTATCTGCTTCTACACGTCAACAGTATAAACATTCTACAATATCTTGCCAGGAGGTAGCGTTTCTAGATGTGCACGTATTGAAGCAATAGATTTCTAGTGCTATATAAAACGCGATATCGCATTTGATATCAACAGTTCGAAATATGTAAGTAGATAAAAATGCTCTACACATCTCGTTATGCTTGTCTGCATATACACGTCAAAAGGCTGTGATTTCTACACTTCCTTGCAAGGGATTTGCATTCTTAGATGTCTACTTTTCGAAGCAATAGAGTTCTATTGCTTCATTCAACACGATGTCGCAAGTCATTTCAATGATTTATGGTAAATTGCAATGTTCTATGCAATATGTTACATTTGTCTGCATCTAGACCTTAGAAGGATGTGAATCCTATACTTACTTGCAACAGAATATCGTTTCCAGATCTCTACGTGTCCCAGCAAGACATTTCTAATACTTCATTCAGCTCGATGTCGCATCTCATTTCAACGTTTCAAAGCAAAAAATCTGTGATCATATATCCATAACATTATGCTTAACTGTTAGAGGTCTTCAATAGAATGTGAACTATATAATTCCATGCAACGGCATGGCGCTCCGTAGTGTATGTCTGTTAAAGCAATCGAGCTAGAATTCTCCATGCAATGCGCTGGCGCATCCCATTTCATCGTTTTAAAGTAAGAATGCTGTAATCTCTTATGCATAGCTCCATGCTTATCTGCTTTAAAACTTCATAAGAATGTAAATTCTACAGCTCCATGCAACAGGATTGCCCTTCGTAGTGTCTACATGTCGAGACAATAGAGTACTAATGCATCATACAATGCCATGACTCATCTTATTTCAACGTTTCGAATTAAGTAAGCTGTAATCTTCTATGAAAAGCATTATAATTATCTGCTTCTACTCTACAAAAGAATGTGAATTCTATAGATCCAAGCAACAGGAGGGAAGGCCCTCCACCATCCTATTGCCTGCCCTGATGCGGGCAAAGGATTCCCAGGGTCACTCAAACCGCGACCAACATCTATCTTATACTCTAACCGATTCATCGTTATGCGTTTTCCATTAAGCTTGCCGGGGTCAGTGATATTGATTCGCTCAATCTAAATTATTATTTTTTTTTTAAGTTTCTCGATTTTTTTAGTTTCTCTCACGATATCGTCTATTTCGTTGTACCTTACCCTTACAGTATGGTATACAATCTGTTGTTTGATATTTCTAGGATTTCCTCTTAATAAATGCAATGCTTCCACATATTTTCTTTCTCTTTCTCTTTAGTTACATTGTTGTTATTTTATGCTTTTCACCCCACATATTCCCTCTCTACACCATCTCGGAACAGGCGTTATACGATTACAGCAGGATGACGCCCCGGTCTCGTTACACCGAGATCGAGTGTTCTCTCTTGCATCCGTTGATTTATATATGTTATATATTGTAGAATATTTCCTCTTATCCTTTGTATTTTTCGAATGAGATTACATTGACAGAAGTACGATCTAGTTCTGCACGCCTATTTGAAACAACATTAAATCATCTTGTTAAACAATAATATATTAAATGTGACTCGGACTTTTAAATTTGAATTTATAAACATCTAACAGTTAAATATGTTTTTCTTACTATTCATATCATTATACATTCAGTGATTTATTGTGTGCTGTGATTTGATATATTAACTGCTTTATTGTATTTTGCAATGAACTTTGCGTACCAAACATTGTTTTTACCCCTGATGGGAGTGGATAGTTCTTCGTTTTATATTCTTATAACGCATTGATTATAAAAGTATATGATATCCTTTTTATGCAGTCATGTATAATTATGTACATACAAATTCGCGATTAAGTAGCTATGTGTTCAAGTTCAATTCCGAATAATGCACTAAAAAGCATCCCAGATAACAAACGGCAAGATGGTAGCGACACCATGCCGGCACTATATTGCCACTTCCGAGGAGTGTCAACTGATTCGTAGTCATCTGTGACCGGATTCGTTAACTAAAATGCCAGAACGTGTTACCAGCACGTTCTAGACAAGCGAATCGCGCAGCACCAGCACCATGGTGACACGCGTATCATCGCTCCATTCATGAATCTCCTCAGCAATGACGCAGGATCACATTTGGCAATGGGGAACCTGTGCTTTCATACAAATTAGAACCGTTAGATGTCAGTAGATGTTCAGCATATGAGTATTGATAGACATTTTGATGGTTGTTTTCCTATATTTATAATTATTGAGCGAGTCGTATACATTTCTTTCAATCCATCATAGACTAAAAATATTATTTATAAAAAAAATATTACTTATAAAATAAAAATTCATGCTGTTGCGTCCCTAACTTCGCCTTGTGTAATTTTTGTAATAACATGCTCTCATCATATTTAATGTAACCCTCAATTGCATGAATTTGTAACAATAGATTGAAGAAAATATACATAAAATAAGTGTATATATTTTTATGACAAAGTAATTATCAACTTTATGGAAAAAATCGCCCTATCGAGCTAGTTTATAGAAAATAATAAAATCGAGTTCTTATATCTTTGTTTTGTGCCGGTGTATCTATTTGGGGATCAAAATAAATAAATTGCGCAGTTTAGTCATTTTTCATATTTGCTTATTATTTTTATGGAAACTGCTTCCCCATTAGTAAATGTCAGCCTACGCCACAACCACGCGTGTAGCTATGGTGAGATGATAGTGTCATTGTCACGGCCGTGTAGCCCGTGTGCTATACCTCGGTGCTTTAATAGTGCCGTGATACGAATGCCGCCCCAGCACTAACAGTATGCCATTTCGAAAGCTGAGTAGGAGCACTTTGTTAGCACAGTTCTGTCACGGAATTCGTTCCATCCGTTGTCATTGGCGTGCCAATCGCTGGCTGTTTGGGATATTGTAGTGCATGAGGCAGAGTTGTTCCTTATCATCGTCAAGGAGATGGATTTTTACTCCCCCCTTTTTGAATTTTTTAAATTATTGTTTGGAATTTTTGCCGTTTCTGTATCTCTATGACCGCATTGTGGATTCAACTTATGTACGATCTTTTTGATCTTCATCTTTTGTTACATGTAATATTATATATGTGTTGCACGTTTGTTATGTAATGCTCCGATTTGTAAGCCTCAGATACTTTTATTCTTTGGTAAAGCAACTTATTCGATTAATATATATTTATTAAACATAGATATAAACAATTAGAAAAATGTTATTAAAACGCCATTAATTATGTTGTTTCAATTATATATTTAAGGTCTGAAGATGTAGATGCAATTAATGTCCGATATTTTACGTGATCCAATCGATGTATCGAGTGAGGCTATGAAATATAAAAATCTTTTACTATTCTTCGACCCCTTTACATGTTAAATGAATGATTAGTTCTGCAAGACAAGAAGCCTGAATTAGTGAGATATCTAGGAACATAAGTAATTTGTAAGTAACACATCTTTGAAATATTTGCCTTTGCATAGAATAGAACGTATAGATATAATTGCCTGTTTTGTACCCATTTCGGTCCAATTCTATTATAGTCTTTGAGCAGAAGTAATATTGATTATACTTGATTTTTGCAATAGTTCTGTGATTAACACATTTTATTAACCTAGAATCATTATTTGACGGATTTATCAATCTACTTTGTAGCTCCATCAGTTTCTTTTTCTGCTCGCTACTTTCCATTTTCAGTTCCGTATACTTATCCTTTATTACCATCATATATGTTGCGTAAAATTACAATAACTTTTTGTCCTCAAGTTTTGCGGATATTTCAATTAAATTTCCTTTGATTAAATAAACGGAAATTAAAAAACAGTGGCACGTACCATTTCTTGGAAACGTTGTATCGTAATTTGCATCTGACTGTTTTGAAAGGCACGCACTTTACTTAACGTTTGCAATGATTCGGTTAGCGAAGTAAAGAAATATTCTACTTTCGAAATTGTTGGCTCTTGTAATTCTAAGGCAAATATATTCATCTGTCGACATCGTGAACATTGTTTTTTGGCAAAATTCCAGAAAAACAAATATACTATAAGTAAAATAATAAACATCATAATATTAAATTTAACTCTGTTCATCGTTGCCTTGTTGGACACATCCATAACAATATACAGGGTGGGGCAGTAATAATTAGCACCTCAGATATCTACGAAACTATAAGTTTCATAGAAGTTGTTGCTAAGTGGAGTTATGTTGGACATATGAAGGTTTCCTTCATTTTTTAAAATGAATTGGTATGTCCATTCTTCCGTAATATGATAGAGCATTTTAAAGCAAGTTTAACGATCTGTAACATGAAGGCATTGAAGGTTACAAAATGTAAAGAAAGGCGATAATACTCACGGTTTTGATAGTAAATGAAAAGTCAATCATTTTCAAGTGGTCAGAATCTTTGTCGTTTGAGCAATAAGTGAATAACAAATAACTGCACAAATTCCAGGCTTAAAAACTTATGGATTAAATCCTATGCAGACTCGTTTATGAGCGAGTTACTAAATAATAATCCACACTAAGTAATCATTTTAAAACTTAAACGATTATCAAAAACTCTTCTAAAAGAACGGACGAAGCCAATAGAAAACTTTGTTGCAGTAAGCAAGTTCTAAAGTCCTAAGCAACGCGATGGCCCTTATCTGCCTATGTTTCATAGCAAGTAAGTTCTGAATTTCTATGAAATCCGATGGAATTCCTCACTACTAACATTTCAAAGTAAGTTCCCAAATTATCAGTTCTACGTTTAAAACTATGTGTGTTCTATATATCTATGTAAAGTGATGGTTCCTATTAGTTGTGACGGAAACCTATATATAGTAAGTCAGGGAAGCTCGAAGGGGTTAATTATCTAAATGCTTTAAGGTGTAAAACGTACTTTAATCTAAAGCGATCTATCGTTCGAAGGTATCCGCTCACGTACAACTTTTCTTGGGCGCCAGCTGCTCAGAAAGTAGCAAAGGGATAGACTGCACGACCCCGGGAACCGTGGGGCAGAACAACCCTTGAAACTTCGAAATGCTCCTCCTCTCGAGTACGCCTATCCAAGTAAACACACTCAGGTCGCGAGATACTGAAGTGACGGCATGTTTATTTATGGTCTCGACGTGGGTTTAACTAACAAGGGCTACGGGAAACTACGCAACACGCCGCGAATTACCGGATATCATAACTCGCTTCACGATATAAGATACAATATACAATATGCGACACAAGAAATGGGACGCTTTAGCGAATAAGCTCTCACGTTCTCTTCTTCGGGTTCCTTGAATTCGCTGGTGATCCTCGGGTCTCCTGCATCCTCCTCGGGGCTCCTTGGTGGAGTGGGCTGTAGGCTTCGGTATTGTTCGGGTCCATCGATCAGTGGATTTCGGCGATTTCCTCTTCTCGCCCCCTTGGGTGTCCCTGAGGGGATCCTCCTGATAATTTCAATTGCGTAGCGCCTCGCGCGCCGCGCTCCCATGGCCTACCTGCAGGGCCGCTGGACTTTTGACTTCTCTTTAGGGGGTTAAGGATGGTTGAGGACCTTCTCACATCCCAGAGCATTATAAAGCACAGATGCAGATAAGCATAATGCGATGCATAGAGCTTTACAACCTTCTAACTTACTTTGAACTGCCTATATGAAATGCGATATTGCGGTGCATGAAGCATGCCCAATTAAAAGCTTCGGCACATGGACATCTAGAAACGCTATCCCCGGGCAAGAAAGTGTAGGGTTCGCACTCAATTCATGTGCAGAAGCAGATAAACATAACGCGATGCCATGAATACTATATCTTATCATGAAATATAGAAGTAAGATGCGCAGCCGCGTTTTACGAAGCATTAGAACTCTATTGCTTCTAAACCTTCAGATATTGAAACGATATTCCGTAGCAAGGAAGAGATGCATTTACATTCACTTGAAGTGTAGAGGAGATATACATAACGCGTTGCATTGAAATTACATCTTATCATGTGACATAGAACTGATATGCGATATCGGCGTTTATAAAGAGTTAGAAATCTATTGCTTCGATGCGTAGACATCTAGAAACGCTATTCCGTCCCAAGGAAGTGTGGCATTTACATTCTTTTGAAGTGTAGACGAGGTATACATAACACTTCGTAATGAATATTACATCTTACCATCAGACATAGAAAAGAGCTGCGATATCGCGTTTTAAGAAGCATTACAACTTTATTGCTTCGATACGTAGACATCTGGAAACGCTATTTCCAAGCAAGAAAGTGTGGCATTTGCATTCTTTTGAAGTGTAGACGAGGTATACATAACACTCCACAATGAATATTGTACCTTATCATCAAATATAGAACTGAGATGCGATATCGCGTTTTTAGAAGCATTAGTACTCTATTGCTTCGAAGCGCAGACATCTGGAACACTTTTCTTAGCACGGAAGTGTGGCATTTACATTATGTTGAAGTGAAGAAGAGGTATACATAACACTTCGCAATGGATATTAAATCTTATCATGGAACATAGAAATAAGACGCGATATCGCGTTTCAAGAGCCATTAGAAGTCTAATGCTACGATACGTAGACACCTGGCGACGCTATTTCCTTGCAAGGAAGTGGAGCATTTACATTCATTTGAAGCGTATGCGAGGTATACATGACACTTCGCAATGGATATTATAGCTTATCACGAAACATAGAAACGAAATGCGATATCGCGTTTAAGGAAGCATTAGAACTTTATTGTTACAATACGTAGACATCTGCAAACGCTATTTAACAGCAAGGAAGCGACGCACTTACATTCTTTTGAAGTGAATACAAGGTATACACACCACTCCACAGTGGATATTATATCTTATCATGAAACATAGAGATTAGATGCGATATCGCAATATAAGAAACATTAATACTCTATTGCTACGATACGTAGACATCTGCAAACGCTATTTCCAAGCATGCCAGTGTCGCATTAACATTCTTTTGAAGTGAATACGAGTTATACATAACACTAATCAATGAATACTATATCTTATCATGAAGCATAGAAATGATATGCAATATCGCGATTTAAGAAGCATTAGAATTCTATTGCTTCGATACGTAGACATCTGCAAACGCTATTTCCTAGCAAGGAAGTATCGCATTTACATTCTTTTGAAGTGAATACGAGGTATACACACATCGCAATGAATATTATATCTTATCATGAAACATAGAAATGAGATGTGATATCGCGTTTTAAGCAGTATTAGAACTCTATCGCTACGATTCGTAGACATCTGCAAAAGCTATTTCCAAGCAAGGAAGTGTCGCGTTTACATTCTTTTGAAGTGAATACGATGTATACATAACACTCCCCAATGAACATTATATCTTATTGTGAATCATGGAAATGGGATGCGATATCGCGCTTTAAGAAGCATTAGAACGCTATTGCTTCGATATGTAGACATCTGCAGACGCTACTTCCTAGCAAGTAAAGTGTCGCATTTACATTCTTTTGAAGTGTACACGAGGTATACACAACACTTCGCAATGAATATTGTATGTTATCACGAAACATAGAAACGAGATGCGATATCACGTTTTAAGAAGCATTGGAATTCTTTTGCTTCGATACGTAGACATCTGGGAACGTAATTACCTAGAAAGGAAGTGTCGCATTTACATTCATTTGAAGTGTAGGCGAGGAATATATAACACTTCGCAATGAATACTATATCTTATCATGAAACATGGAAGTGAGATGCGATTACGCGTTTTAAGAAGCATTAGTACTCTATTGTTTCTATACCTAGACATCTGGATACGCACTTCCTAGCAAGGAAATGTGGCATTTACGTTCTTCTGAAGTGTAGACGAGGTATTCATAACACTTCGAAATGAATATTATATCTTATCGTGAAACATAGAAATCAGATGTGATATCGCGTTTTAAGAAGCATTAGAACTCCATTGCTTTGATTCGCAGACATCTGAAAACGCTACTTCCTAGCAAGGAAGTGTTGCACTTGCATTCATTTGAAGTGTAGACGTGGAAAACGTAACACTTCGCTAAGAATATTATATCTTATCATGAGACACAGAAATGAGATGCGATATCGCGTCTTAAGAAGTATTAGAACTCTATGGTTTCCATGCGTATATATCTGCAAACCCTATTTCCCAGCAAGGACGTGTCGCATTTACATTCATTTAACGTGTATGCAAGGTATACATGACACTTCGCAATGAATATTATATCTTATCATAAGACATAGAAATGAGATGCGATATCACGTTTTTAGAGGAATTGGAACTCTGTTGCTTCGATATTTTGACATCTGCAAACCTATTTCCTAGCAAGGAAGTGTCGCATTTGCATGCTTTTGAAGTGCATGCGAGGTATACATGACACTTCGCAATGAATATTGTATCATATGGTGAAACATTGAAATGAGATGCGATATCGCGTTTTAAGGAGCATTTGAACTCTATTGCTTCGATACGTAGACGTCTGCAAACGCTATTTCCTAGCAAAGAACGGGTGACATTTACATACTTCAGAAGTATAGACGCGGTATACATAACACTTTGCAATGATTATTATATCTTATCTTGAAACAGAAATGAGTTGCGACATCGCGATTTAAGAAGCATTAGAACACTATTGCTTCGATACGTGGTCATCTGGAATCGCATTTCCTTGCAAGGATGTGTGGCCTTTACATCCTTTTGAAGTGTAGACGGGGTATACATAACAGTTCGCAGTGAATATTGCGTTTTATCATGAAACAGTATTGAAATGCAATATCGCGTTTTAAGAAGCATTGATACTCTATTGCTTCGATACGTAGACATCTGAAAACGCTATTTCGTAGGAAGAACGTGTGACATTTACATTCTTTTGCAGTGTAGACGAGGTATGCATAACACTTCGCAATTAATATTATGCCTTATCATTAAACATAGAAATGAGATGCGATATCGCGTTCTAAGAAGCGTTAGAACTCTATTGTTTCGATTCGTAGACATCTGGAAACGCTATTTCCTACCAAAGGAGTGTGGCATTTACATTGCTTTGAAGTGTAGACGAGGTATACATAACACTTCGCAGTGAATATTATATCTTAGCATGAAACATAGAAACGAAATGCGATATCCCGTTTTAAAAAGGATTAGAACACTATTGCTTCGATACGTAGACATCTGCAAACGCTATTTCCTGGCAAGGAAGTGTCGCATTTACATTCTATTGAAGTGAATACGAGGTATACATGACACTTCGCAATGAATATTATATCTTACACTTCAAAGGGATGTAAATGCCACACTTCATTGCTGGAAATCGCGTTTCCAGATGACTAGGTATCGAAGCGATAGGGTTGTAATGCTTCTTAAACCGCTATATGTTATCTCAATTCTATTTTTCATGATAAGATATAAAATTCATTGCGAAGTGTTATGCATACCTCATGTTCACTTCAAAAGAATGTAAATGCCACACTTCCTTGCTAGGAATTGCGCTCCTAGATGTCTACGTATCGAAGGTACAGAGTAGTAATACTACTTAAAACGTAATATCGAGTCTGATCCCTGTTTCATGATTAGATATAATATTCATTGAGAAGTGTTATGTATACCTCGTCCTCACTTCAGCAGAATGTAAATGCCGCACTTCCTTGCTAGGAAATAGCGTTTCCAGCTGTCTACGAATCGAAGCAATAGAGTCCTAGTGCTCCCTTAAACGCGATATCGCACTTCAATTCTATGTTTCATGATAAGATATATTATTCATTGCGAAGTGTCATGTATACCTCGCATTCACTTCAAATGAATGTAAATGCGACACTTGCTTGCTAGGAAATAGCGTTTGCAGATATCTACGTATCGAAGCAATAGAGTTCTAATGCTTCTTAAAACGGGATACCGCAACTCATTCCTATGTTTCATGATAAAATATAATATTCGTTGCGAAGTGTCATGTTTATATCGTATTCACTTCAAAAGAATGTAAATGCGACAATTCAATGCTAGGAAATAGCGTTTGCAGATGTCCATGTATCGAAACAATAGTGTTCTAATGCTTCCTAAATCGCGATATCGCATCTCATTTCTTTGTTTCATGATAAGATATAATATTTATTGCGATGTGTCATGTATACCTCGCATTCACTTCAAATGAATGTAAATACTACGCTTCCCTGCTAGCAAATAGCGTTTGCAAGGATCTACGTATCAAAGCAATAGAGTTCTAATGATTCTTAAATCGCGATATCGCATCTCATTTCTATGTCTCATGATAGGATATAATATTCATTGCGAAGTGTCATGTATACATCGTATACACTTCAAATGAATGTAAATGCGACACCTCCTTGCTAGAAAGTAGCGTTTGCAGATGTCTGCGTATCGAAACAACAGAGATCTAATGCTTCTTAAATCACGATATCGAATCTCGTTTCTATGTTGCATGATAAGATATAATATTCATTGAGAAGTATTATGTATACCTGGTCTGCACTTCAAAAGAATGTAAATGTCAAACTTCCTTGCTAAGAAATAGCGTTTCCAGATTCCTACGTATGGAAGCAATTGTGTTCTAGTGCTTCTTAAAACGCGATATCGTATCTCATTTCTATGTTTCATGATGAGATAGAATATTCAGTGCGAAGAGTTATGTATTCCTCGTCTACACTTCTAAAGAATATAAAAGCCACACTTCCCTGCTAGAAAATAGCGTTTCCAGATTCCTACGTATCGAAGCAATAGGGTTCTATTGCTTCTCAAAACGCGATGTCGTATCTCATTTCTATGTTTCATGATAAGATATAATATTTATTGCGAAGTGTTGTTTATGCCTCGTCTACACATCAAAAGAATGTAAATACCACACTTCCGTGCTAGGAAATAGCGTTTCCAGATCTCTACGTATCGAAACAATAGAGTTCTAATGCTTCTTAAAACGCGAAATCGCATCGCATTTTTATGTTTCGTGATAAGATGTAATGTTCAATGCAACGCGCTTCGTGTATCTGGGTCTACAGTTCAAAAGTTTGTACTGCAGTCGGTGACCCGTATAGCAGCGGCATACGGCTGGAACGGCAGATCGGTGATTGGAATCAGGCTTCAGGTAGACTGATCCTGGCTAGCGGGTATCGAAGCTGGAATTGGACCACCGTTGGCTCATACGGGACGTACGGCTGTGAAGACTCCCTTGACAGGAACGGGAAGAACTCTGCGATGGTCCGAATATTCGGGTGCACCAGCCACGTATTCACGCACAAGTCGTCGGATATATTCCTTCCTCCCCGCGCGTCGTGTACGCTTTACCCGAGAAGCGAAGCTCATCACAAGTACTTGCACTTCGGTAAAGCACGGTACATCTAAGCGCTGGTTCACTATATCTTACCGGATGTCCGTTGGCGCTAGACATCTTGACACATCAGAAATAAAGTAAGAGCGGCCAAGCGTTGGTTAGCTCTAACCGTCCAGCTTTAAAACCGTTGAACTTGATCTGTTAGGAGTAGTAGTTAGTCGCGAGTGTACCCGCGGAATGGAATGTTAAAGGAACTTGTATTTGAAATAGAATAAAGACTTTGAATTTGGTATAAACTAAGATATATTCTTACTTGAATATCCTAATACACTAATTCTAAGTTACTAAGTACTGTATAGTATGAAAATGGAAGCAGAATAAAATATGGACTAAAATATGGTAGATGCGATTGAGTCGGATGCATCGAGCTGGGAGCTCATATACCTGAGAGCCAACTGTTCTGTTCGAGTCGGAGATCGAGACTCCTTAGAGCCAACTGCTCTGTTCGAATCGGTGAATGAGACTGAGACTGGATCAGCGTATCCGCGACCTCCTCGGGTCGCGCGGCACGCGAATTGCTGGGCCCCAGAGTGGGGATGGCGCGTAGACCGAAGAGCGGGCAGACCGTTCGTGGTGGAGTCGCCCGTGTTACGCGGTGAGCCGCGCACGTCGGCAGCGCGCTCGAGTGTGAACGCGTCCTAAACTATACCGCATTTATAAGAACATATTTCCAAATATTTACTTAATTCTATGTGTACGTGGTTTGTATATGTACATGGATGTGTCGGGTGCTTATTTTTACATCGTCGGTACGCGAATAGCGCATACGGATACGTAATCGTTGGAGATTCGAGTCCGTAGCCGTCGTAGATCTCCTCGCCCTCGTTACCTGGGGTGAAATCCTCCCTCTGGTGTGAGTAGCGTCGCCTCCACGTTCTGTGGCAGCGAGTAGGCGGGTTGCCCGCATATAGTGGATCCGGATGCTGGAGGACATGTGAATGCCGATCTGGGTACCTGGAGGACGATGGCGGTCGTCTGGGGGTGGCAGGTGAACGCCTGACGCCACAGTTCACATTCTCTTGCTTTTGAAGTGTAGAAGATATAAACATAAAGCATTGCATTGAACATTACATCTTATCATGAAACATTGAAATGAAAAACGGCATCGCGTAAAATGAAGTATTAGAACACTATTACTTCGACACGTAGACATCTAAAAAAGGTATTCTTTTGCAAGAAAGTGTAGGATTCACATTTATCTGAAGCGTAAAGGCAGATAAACATAACACGTTGCAATGAAAATTACATCCCACACTAAACATTGAAGTGAGATGCGACATCGCGTTGAATGAAACAATAGAACACTATTGCTTCGAAAAGTAGACATCTAAAAACGCAATCCCCTCGTAAGGAAGTGTACAAATCACATTCTTTTGAAGCGTAGAAGCAGATAAGTGTAATGAGATGTACTTTAAAATCTACTTACATAGATGAACTGTTGATGTGAATTGCGATATCGCGTTTTGTGAAGCATTAGATCTCTATTGCTTCGATACGTGGACATCTAGAAAAGGTATCCCCTTGCAAGGAAGTGCAGGATTCACATTCATCTGAATTGCAGTAGCAGATGAATATAACGCGTTGCAATGAATATTCTATCTTATCATGAAACATTGAAATGAGATGCGACATCGCGTCGATGGAAGTATTAGAACTAGTAGTGTAACACCACCGCATTGACACACAGACATTATGGGGCGCCATCCCTTCGCATGGGACTGTATAATACATATTCTTTTGAACGGTAGAAGCAGATACGCATAAGCTACACATAGAAGATTGCATCTTTCCCTTTTAGAAACGTTGAAGTGAGATGCGATCGCATTGCATAGAGAATTAGAACTCCGTTGCACTGTTACATGGGCACTATAAACCCACATCCCGATACATAGAACTGTAGAATTAACAATCATTTGAAACGCAGAAGCATATAAGCATAATGCCATGCATAGAAGGTTACAGCTTACTTACTTAAAATGAGATACGCCATCGCAATGCATGGAACATTATAATTCTATTGCTATGATACTTTTAATCGCGATCCTGTTGCATGGATCTGTAGAATTCACGTTCTTACGAAGTGTAGTAGCAGATAAGAATAGTGTTATGCATAGAAGATTACAGGTTACTTACTTTGATACGTTGAAATGAAATGTGCCATCGCAATGCATGGGGCACTAGAACTCCAATGCTTTAACACGCAGGCACTATGAAGCGCCATCCCGTTTGAAGGAACTGTAGAGCTCACATTCCTTTGATTTGTAGTAGCATACAAGGTTAATGTTATTGAAGGATAATTAAATTATCTTAACTTAAATGTTAATTAATTATTCATGTTTCAAGTGTTATGTACGTGGAATATTCTAGATTGCGAGCGAGTGTGTGGAATAAATGAGTTTTTCGTGTGAATATTTTAAAACGATAATGCTGTCGTTCATTAGCATTCTTTGGAGTTATTTTACAGTTGAGAAGAACTATATAATGACTTACAAAATCTTTTAGTTGTCTTTAGTTAATAAATTTTCTGCAATTTTTGGGCTCAGGCGTGGTAATTATCGAGAAGACATTCAAGAATTAAATCGGATACGTTTTAAAGATTGGAATATTATCGAGTATTTGAAGACAGAACGTTGGAGAAAATGACTTGACGGTCTAGAACCTTCGAGAAGTTACTCATGCGACGTGAGTGCAGTTTTGAGAGATGTTGCGAGGACGAAAATTAAACTTTCATGTAGAGACAATTCGAGTTTATACACGAATGTCAAGTATAAATTTTCACCATGAAAGATTAGAGAAAAATCACAGTTACTGCGCTAAAAGAAATATTAATGGAGCATAAACTACCAACTACTGGTTCGAAAGCTAAATTAATTTCCCGTTTGATGGATATTGAAGCAGACAGAACGTGGATAGATAACAAGCAGAAAGAAGTTCGTGTAGATAATGAAGGGTTTTGGACTGATATATCATTAAACGTGCAATCCGCAAAGAATCTACAGCAACGAGAAACTGATCTTTTTTTAAGAAAAAAGAATTTGCAGAAGGTAAGTTAGCCATGCTGCGCCTTGAGTTAAATGCAATACGAAGGACAATTCATTTAATTACAGGTTGAGCAAAGTTTGGAAAATGAGCAGCGACGATCGACGCGTAATTTTGGAAGCGAACAATATGATGTTGTTAGTGGCGGTGACAATCTTTTGGCATTGAATAATGGCAATGAATGCAATGTTTTATCTCAATTCTGTTGGCTGCGAACAAATATTTCGGCAGTTGCAAATTTACTTTTTAAATTTGTTGGCAATCCTGGTGGTAGTGAAATTTGGAAGAAATAGATCAAATTGTTGAAGACGATACATAAATTGGAAGATGACGTTGCACTATTACTTATGGGTATGCGACTGAAGGGAAAAGCACTTGAATCGTTTCATTCTAAATGAGAATATATAACAATTCCATTCAACCAACTGCTGGAGGAATTAAGAGTTACGTTTTATCATACACAAAACAAAATTGAAATAAGGAAGAAATTTGAAATACGATTATGGAAGAGGAACAAGCCATTTCATGAATATTTGCACGAGAAGATCATTCTTGGAAATCGAGCATCAATCAACGACGATGAAATACTTGAATATCTAATTGACGGCATCCCCGATTAAATGCTCCAGAACCAGACGCGTATTCAACAGTTTACAACAACCGATCAACTTTCGAAAGCGTTTGAAAAGGTAATTCTTCGAGATCAAGGTTTGTCGAGTGTGCAAATGTCAACAAAGTGTGAGAAGTCTGAAGTCAATTTCGTTAGAAATGAACGGAAAGAGGTGGTCAATGTTGGTAAGATGAAGGAGTTCACCGGTAATATTGTACGATGTTATATTTGTTGTGGGCACGATCATATTAGCGTGAATTGTCCAACGAAAGATCGCGGTGTAAAATGTTTTACATGTCAAGAACGTGGACATATTGCGTCGAAATGTCCCAAGAAATTTAAAGCGAGTAAGAGAGCTGCGCGACATTAGGAGTATCGTACCGAAAGTATCTCAAAAATGATTTACCTAACGGATACGGGATCGAGTCGTGGAATCAGGAAGTGATTTTAGTTTAATTCACACAGATGAGTTTATTAAGCTCGGTTTCCGCAATTACGACACAATGAATTACATTTCGATGGTATAGGTTCAAAAAAAAAAAAATTACCGTATATGGGCACTGATATCCGATTAGTATAGAAGTAATCTCTGATACCATTGTTCGACACAAGCTGTTGATAGGAACGAATTTCTTAAATGTAACCGATGTCAGCATTAGAGGTGGTAAAGTAAGCTTTCGTTGATTACCGAAAGTAACGCGCGAAATTGTTGAAAGAGAAAGCATTGTACCGGAAATATTTAAAACAGATGTGACGAGTGACGTGTTAGAAGTAAATCAAGTTGATGTGTCTCATGTATTATATCCTAATTAACGAGTGGCGATAGAAAATCTTATTAGTAATTACAAGCCGAGGAAAACCTTTGAACGTGAAATTGCAATAAAATTAATATTGAAATGCGAATAGTCCGTATATCAATCGGCGAGACGATTGTCAGCGTCGCAAAAAGAGATTGTTAATGTGTAGATAGAACAGTGCATTGCAGCTGGAGTCGCTCAGTTATCTACTTCTGATTATGCGAGTCCGGTTGTTCGCGTTCGGAAGAAAAATGATTCGTTTAGATTATGTGTGGATCATCGACAAATTAATAAGAAGATTATTAAATGTAGATATCCGTTACAACTGATTGAAGATCAATTAGATCTGTTACAAGTCGCGCGCTATTTCAGTACTCTTGACTTAAAGAACGGGTTCTCTCACGTGCGACAGGATAAATCAAGTCGAAAGTATACAGCATTTATTGTACCAGATGGTCATTATGAATTCTTACGAGTCCCTTTTGGTTTATGTAATTCTCCAGCAGTTATTCCCACTTTTCTCCAGCAGTAAGACAACTTCTGCTGCATCCAAATACAGTAGCTATGAGTTTGAAGTTTTAGCAATACTAAAAGCGTTGAAGAAATTTGGAGTTCCTTTATTAGGAATTTCGTTTATTATTGTTATTGATTGCCGAGCTATTACTCCTACAATGAATAAGAAAGATCTTCGTGTATGTGTTGCATGATGAGCATTATCGTTCAAAGAATTTGATTACCGGATAGAGCATCGTCCAGGGATGGACATGATACATGTTGATGCGCTTAGTAGAAATCCTCTTCCTGCGGATTTCCTAATCGATGGATCTGATGAAAGTCTTACAGCGCCTTTGTGGAAAGCACAGGAAGAAGATGAGACTGTATTGAAACTTCGAGATTTGGTACTTCAAAACAAGACGAATGATTATGTTCTACGGTGAAATTTTCTCTACAGAAACTCTGGAGGTAATACTCAACTAGTAGTGTCATGTCGGATGCAGATACATAAAATAAGGTAGGCTTATGAGTGTGGACATTTTTCTGTGGTCAATACTGAAGCTATCGTACGTAAAGGTTATTAGATTCCAAACCTTTGGCAGCAAGTTGAACAGGTGGTAAGAAATTGTGTTGCATGCATCTTAGCCGAAAAGATGCAGGGGAAGCAGGAGTGTCATTTAAATCCGATTGAAAAGGGGAGTATTCCTTTTGATACATTTCATATCGATCATCTTGAACCACTGCCATCGACAAATGAAAACGTATCAGTATATATTTGTAGTGGTAGATGCTTTTACAAAATTTACATGGCTTTCTGCTACAAAATCTACTACTACAGATGAAGTTTTGTCACTCTTGAAGAAGCAAGCGACTATTTTCTGCAATCTGCGTCAAATAATTTCTAATAGGGGAACGGCATTCACAGCAAATGATTTCAAGCAATATTCTCAAGAAGAAAATATAGAACATGTTTCAACTACAACAGGAAATCCTGGAGCTAATGGTCAAGTTGAACGTCGTAATAGAACATTCATACTGTTGTCAGCAAAATTAGTTACACCTAAGCCCTGTGAATGATATAAGTATTTAGAAGTAGATCAACAATGTTTGAAATCAACAATACATCGAAGTATTGACACGTCACCGTTTCATCTTCTCTTTGGGACACATCCTCGACTTAAAGGTTATCTTGACATCGGAGACATGCTTGATAAGGAATGTATCGGACCTTTTCAAGATAAACGAGATGAAGTAATAGATAGAGAATAGGCGAACTTATAACAAAAGTAGACGAAAGGCTAAAATTTATCGTGAAGGAGATCTAGTAGCAATTAAACGTATGCAACAGAGCACTGGTCTAAATATAGCTCATAAATATTTTGAACCGTATGAAGTTGCACGAGTTTTACGCAATCAACGGTTTGTAGTTTGAAAGGTAGGGCAAGGTGAAGGACCCATATAAACATAGACGTCAGCAGATTCTATGAAATTGTGGATCGAAGAAATCCATGATATTTATCTGAAATCGAAAACGACATGAATGAAGAATGACGACATGACATTCGGAACGATTGTTCATGCAGGACGGCCGAGTGAAGAATAACTCACTCACTAATGCATGGAGCATTAGGACTCTCGTCATTTGACACGCAGACACTGTGAAGCGCCATTCCGTTGCATCGAATTGTAGAATTCACTTTCTTTTAAAGTGTAGAAACAGTTAAGCATAATACTATGCATGGAGGATTGCAGTTTACTTTGATTGAAACGTTGGAATGAGATTTGCCCCAGTATTGAATGGGGTATTAGAACTTCGTTGCTTTGACACGTAGACATTATGAAGCTGCTTCCTGTTGCATGGAACTGTAGAACTTACATTCTTTGAGAGTTGAAGCAGCCGGCATAATATCATGCATAGTAGATTACAGATTACTTACTTCTATACGTTGAAATGAGATGCGCCATCGCATGGCATGGGGCATTAAAACCCTACTTCTTTGATACGCAGACACTATGCAGACGGATCACGTTGCATTGAACTATAGAATTCACATTCTTGTGAAGTGCACACGCAGATAAGTATAATGCTATGCACAGAAGGTTACAGCTTACAAATTTTGTAATGTTGAAACAAAATGGCCCATTGCACGGCATGTAGCATTAGAGCTCTATTGTTACGACACGCAGACAATGCGATGCGAAGTCCTGTTTCAAGAAATTGCAGAATTCACATATCTTTGAAGTGTAAAAGCTGACAAGCGTAATCTTATGCATAGAATGTTTCAGCTTACTTACTTGGAAACATTGATGTGAGATTCGCCACTGCATGTCATGAAGCATTAGGATTCTGTTGCTCCAACAGGCAGACTGTATGAAGGGCTATCTTGTTGCATGGACATATAGAATTAACGTTCTTTTGAAGTGTAGTGGCAGATATTTGTAATGTTATACATAACAGCTTACTGCTATTGCATTATTTCAAATGTCAACGGAGAAACAAAAATGAATCTTGAGTTAGGAAACAGAATCCAGTATATAAACTGTGAAATAGTTCTGTCGGTTCGAGTAGAGTTCACGACTGTTTATACCTAGTGACCTGAAAGGAAAACACGTGCAGACTTTGCGCCGTCTATTTCTTTAGGAGGGAGGACCCCATATTTCCTATGCGGTGTCCTCACAATTATTAGAGCGTTTAAACGTAAAGACGTGCCTTCAAACCTTAAGAATAAAGTTACAGACTATAAAGAATTTTGGACAGCTTTTCATTTATATTTACCCATAATTCAATAGTTTGTGGGCCCAGTTTACGTATTTTAATAGTATTAACACTTTAGTAGATATTCTTTTTAGTGATAACTTTTGTGTACGTGATTGTGTGATTATAAGTGTAATATCAGAAGTATAAATAAGTGATTCTACTATTAAAGGAACATTATTAGTGAATATAAACCTTTCCTTATGAAAGAAAAGAGAAATATGGAAAGTACAAAAACCAAGAGGAACATTAAACAATTTGATGGTGATCGTTACAGTATGTTGCAATTAAGAATTGATGCACTGTTAAGCGAATTGGATAATTATTGATGAACCCATTCCAGTAAAAATAACTGAAAATTGGAGGAAAGCAGAGAGGATGCTAAATTTTTAGCAGATTCCATTTTGAGTTTCGCAAATAGTGCGAAAACTGCTGCTGAGATTTTGCAGAAATTGGATGGCATATATGAAAGGGATAGTTTAGCCACGCAAGTGGCTGTTAGAAAAAAACTCTTAAATTTAAAACTACAGGGAGAGCAGCTCTTGATAAAACATTTTACACCACTCAACGACATAATCACGGAACTCTTAGTAGCGTGTGCAAAATTAGAAGAAACGGATAAAGCTTTCCATTTACTACTAATCCGTCCAACATACTATGGTGAGTAATTACGGCAATATACCATTTCCCGAAGACAATCCAACATTAGCATTTCTAAAAACTGGTTTATTGGTCCATGAAGTAAAATTACGAACAGGCTGCTCGACAAGCGCGAAAGTATTACATACTGAGAAGATACATACAGATAGAGATAATTTAAATGGCCAAAGAAACGATAAATATAAAATGCCATGATTGTGGGCGAAAGGGCATAAAATAGAAGAACGTTTCTACTATAAAAGAACGGTCCAGCATGCGGAAAAGAAAAAGGTGATCACCCAAGCAGCTCAAATAACAGAAGAATTAGATATTGCAAAGATTTGGTCATCCTCGTTTTCCTTTATGACGGGGTACAATGAAAATGGGGAAAACGATAAAAACAAATTAAAGTTTCTGTTGGATTCCGGAGCGTCGGATCACATTGTCAAATGTGATAATGTCTTTTCGACATTCGAGAAGTTGAGTCCACCCTTGAAGATTTCAGTGGCAGAAAGGTGCTGTCCGATAGAGGGATGCAAGAAGCAGGAATGGACATCGTATTTGTAACAGATGGAAACGTTCAGGTAATGAAAACTGGTCAGAAAATAATCAAAGGTAAGGAATAAAATAGCTTATCTATTACTGATTTTCACATGAAAAATGGTGAAAAGTTGATTAATCACCAGATTCATAGTGCAGTAAATAATGACTATCAACTGTCGCATCAGCGTTTGGGCCACATTGGAAGATCAAAATTCGTAGACTTGATGAATAAAAAAATGGTCAATGATGTAAATCATATTGAAATGATAGTGCCGAATGATAATTTATGTGAGACTTGCATTAAAGGTAAGCAAGCACGGTTATCATTCGAAAAAGTAAAGAATATGGAGCATGTAAAGCGACCATTGTTTATTATTTTTCAGATGTATGTTGTTTTATTATTCCTTCAACTATTAACGAAAAGAATTATTTTTTCCTGTTTGAGGACGAATATACACTTTACCGTGCAACATACTTGATTACATATAAATCAGCAGTATTTTCTGCACTTAAAGATTTTGCAACTAGATGCGAGGCCCATTTTAATTTAAAAGTTGTTCAGTTGTATAGCGATAATGGCAGAGAATATCTGTCAAATGAGATGAAAGATTATTGTGTAGAAAAGGGTACTAGTTACCATCTAACAGTTCCGCAAACTCCCCAATTGGTTTTTCTGAGTGAATGGTCAGAAACGTAACAGAAAAGGCACGCACGATGTTAAGTGGTGCCACTTTAAATAAACTGTTTTTGGTGGCAGCAGCTTTAACTGTGATGTATTTAATAAATTTAAGCCCAGCAAAGGCTTTAAAATAAAGTAAAACGCCATTTGAAATGTGGCTTGATAAAAAGCCTAAAGTATTTACGAATTTTCGGTTCCACAGCTTATATTCGTGATAAGACTCGAAAAATCATGTTTGATGAAAAATCTTGGAAAGGCAATGGAAATCATGGCCAATAGATAATATTATGCCTAATGATTGTGATTTCTACTGTTCCATGCAACGGGATGGCGCTGTTCTGAGTCTGCTTGTGGAAACGGAAGAGGTCTAGTACTTCATGCAATTCAAAGGCGTATCTCATTGCAAATTTTCAAAGTAAGTGAGCTAAAACTTCTAAACAAAGCAATATACTTATCTGCTTTTACATTTCCAAAGATTGTGAATTATACATTTCCATGGAACGGAATAGCGCTTCATAGTGTCTGCGTGTCAAAGCAATGGAGTTCTAAAGTACCATGCAATGCGACAGCGCATCCCATTTAAACGTTTCAAAGTAAGTAAGCTGCAATCTTCAATTAATAACATTATGCTTATCGGCATCTACACTCCCTATAAACATGAATTCTACAGTTCCGTGCAACGGGATGGCGCTTCAGTGTGTCTGCGTGTCAAAGCAATGGAGTTGCAGTGCTCCATGCAGTGCGAATGGCTCTTGTCATTTCAAAGTTTCAAAGTTTCAAAGTAAGGATCCTGTATGTGAATTCTACAGGTTCATGCAAGAGGAAGTGACTTCATAATGTCTACGTATCAAAGCAATGGAGTTTTAATGCTCCATGCATTGCTATGCCGCATATCATTGCAAAGTTTCAAATTAAGTGAGCTGTAATCTTCTATGCATAGCACTATGCTTATTTGCATCTATACTTCAGAAGAATCTGAATTCTACAGACATATGCATCCGGACGGCGTTTCATAGTGTCTTCGTGTAAAAACAATGGAGTACCAATGCTGTATGCGGTGCGGTGGAGTATCTCATTTCAACGTTCGAAAGCAAGAATGTTGTAATGTTCTATGTATCGCACTACTCTTACCTATTTCTACACTTCAAACGAATGTAAATTAGACTGTTCCTTGCACCGGGCAGGGGATTCTTATTGTCTGCTTGTCAAAGCTGTAGTGATCTAATTCTCCGCATTGTAAACAAACATTCAATACTTAAAACATAACAAATCAATACTATAAACCTAACATAATTATTTAATCTTTTTATGTAATTTTTCAAAACATGTTGGGTAGAGTTTCGGTTGGCCCTTACATCGGTTACAACAGGTTTTTACTTTTATCGCCTTATTCGCGGCATACTACCTACCATTTATTCTAGACATCCGTTTATAATATTCTTTACAGCCCTGTCTCGTTTTTCTCGCGCGTCCTTGGAACCACCGCAGAAAATGTGTACGTTTCTTGGGCACTGCTTAAGTTTCAGATGACGTTTGTTCACCGTGATGATCCACTGTACTGAAGAGATAATCAATAACTTTTTCGCGGAAGTTTAATATTTTCATACCTTTAGTACTCCATTTTCTATATATATAGCAGGCATTAACGAGAGAAGCCCCGCATACTAATTCGATAACTATATTTCTATACCACTTTACTGTTCTGCGTAATCAACTGTGATAAGAAGACATCTGGTCGGATGGTCAAACCCTTTCTTAGCTTTGTTATAAAGAAACACAATGTCCGGCTTTAACTTATTGTTACTACCCTGAACAATGACACATTTGTGGTTTTTAGAAGTGGCTAGCATGCATACCGGCCTCTTATCCGTCCACTTTAATAATTTAAAGCCATTCCGATTTTGAAAATACATAAAACCACCCCGTTGCAGTACCCGTTTTGCCTGCAGCGGAAGAAATTCTGTATTAACTTTTACTGTACTATAAATAAATGTTACTTTTTGCAGTAGTTTCTCGGCCAAAGGGACACAACTATATGAACTATTTGCCTATAATATGCGGCTTTCAAATAATAATTCACCCTCCAACGTCATAACAACAGCATGCGCATGTGCTTTAACTATTATAGTTGCATTTTTTCCGAGGTAAATAAGAATGTTGTGAGTGCATCCTTCCGGAAGGCACAGTTAACAAAGTCTTATACTATATTTATGCCGCTTTCCTGGGATATATTGGCAAGAACTGAGGCGTCCTCGACACGAAACCATGGTTTCGTCGATTACAATATTTTTACAAGTCTTAACAGGAATTCTGAAAGTGTCGACAATTTCGGTAACAATATTTCTAAGTTTATTCAAACGGTCCGCAGTCCAAGCCGTGAAAATGTAGGATAAGTGTAAATATCTATGTATCGATGTAAACCGGTCGCGCTTTTCATATCCGCGTTTGTATACATATCCTTTTTTTGAGATCAATATAATCTAATTTCTAGCAGTGGCGCTACAACCAATATAAGCAGGACACCAATAAAAATGTTCACTTCGTTTTCTGTCATAGGCTACCAGGCCAGTTGGTGTCTAGAAGAAAAAAAATTTTTAAGTGTAGAAGCAAATAAGCATAATGCTATACATAGAGAATTACAAATTACTTACTCAGAACGTTGAAATGAGTTGCGCCATCGCATTGCATGGAGCATTAGGACTCTACTGTATCGACACCGAGACACTGTGGAACGCCATCCAGTTGCTTGGAACTGTAGATTTCACATTTTTTAGAAATGTAGAAATAGATAAACAAAATGCTATGTATGGAGGATTGCAACTTACTTATTTTGAAACTATGAAATGAGATGCGCGACACCATTGAATGGAGCATTAGAACTCCGTTGCTTTGACTGGCAGACATTATGAAACTCCTTCCTGTTGCTTAGAACTGTAGGATTCACTTTCTGTTGTAATGCAAAAGCAGAAAAGGATAATGCTATTCATAGAAGATTACAGCTCACTAACTTCGAATCGTTGAAATGAGGTGGGCCATTGGAATGCATGGTATTTTTTTAGAACACCATTGACTTGCCACGCAGACACTATGAAGCGCAATCCAGGTGCAAGGAGCTCTAGCATTTACTTTCTCTTGAAATGTAGAAGCAGATAAGCATAATGCCATGCATCGAAGTATACCGCTTACTTACCTCGAAGCGATGAAATGCTATGTGCCATCGCATTAGTACTCTTCCGCTTTGACACACAGACACCATGAAGCTCCATTCCATTGCATGGAACTGTACAATTCACATTCTTTTGAAGACCTGAAGCTGTTAACACATTGACAGCCGTCCCCGCGATAACGCAGGTTTTTGAGTATGTCACTTGAGCGCCGGCCCCGTGAAAACGCGGGTTTCTGAGTCTGATGCTTGTGCGCTGATCCCACTATGACGTGCAATTTTTTTGCTGGTTTGAATATCTTGTACATCGATTTGTATGTACTTGCCATGGTTATGTCGATCTTCATTTCATATGCCCAAGACATAAAACTTATGCAATAGTTTGGAAACAATCAAAGCAAGAATTATTCTTGAACAATGCATTCCATAGTCATCTTCTGTTTCGTAGGCTTACGCTCCTAGTTTACCAGTATAACAAGGTTTATTATTTTGTAACTTTTTACCCACATAATATGAATGATACTATTGATGAGTATATTGCTGACTCTCTATCGGATTATTCGGTACATTCAGAAGATTCTGATGTAAAAGTCGAGGACTGCTATATTGATGTGGATCCAAGAATAAGATCAACAGACATTCCACTACAGCATTCAAGCGATTCCGATGATTCCAGTCATTGTGTAATGTTCACAGGATTGTATAGTTACAGCGAAGAATGATCAGATGTCGATAAAATTCCTACCACATCAGATTTTACAGGTGAGCTAGGTCCAAAAATTTTCCCTATTGATAAGAAAAGCGTAAAAGGAATCTATTCTAATGTTGCATGCAACTGGATGACGCTTCATAGTATTTGCGTTTCAAAGCAATGAAGTACTAATGCTTTATTCATTTCTGTAGCGATTGTCATTTTAACGTTTCAATGGAAGTAGGTTTACATTTCCTATGCATCGCATAAAACATATCTGCTTGTACGCTTTAAATGATAGTGAATCCTCCTGCTGAATGTAAAGAGCTGTCGTTTCATAGTGTCTGCGTTTCAAAGCAATAGGGATCTAATGCTTTATATATCGCAATAGTCGCGTTTAATTTCAGCGTTTCTAAGTTAGTAGGGTACAATCTTCTAAGCATTCCAATATCTTTAACTCCGATTACACTTCTAAAGGATGTGGAGTCTACAGGTCCACGCAGTGAGTAGGCGCTTCATTGTGCCTATGTGTTAGAGTAATAGAGTTATAATGCTCCATGCAATGCGATGGCGTTTCTCAGTTCAACCATTCAATTTAAGTAAAATGTATAGTTCTATTCAAAGCAACTATGATTACCAGGTTCTTTGATACAAAGTATGTAATTTCTACAGGTATATGTAACAGAATAGCGCTTCTAAGAATCAAATTGTCAAAGTAATTGACTTCCGAAGCTCAATGCAACGCGATGGCGAATCTCAGTTTTGCAATTCAAAGTTCTTCGTCTAAACGTGTCTGTAGAAATAGCACTTCATGATGTTCTAAGTGCATGTTTCAAGTTATTATATATGTTTACTCTTATCGTGTATTTCAGTTGATTGTCAATAGATTACCATTATTAAATACCCTATTACATCCAAAATCCTAATTAATTTTACATTATTTCATGATTTTCTAATAATAAATATTCCACATTAGTATATATATATTTATTCTTATCATATATTTTAATTGATTGCTATTAGAATACCCCCTCTAAATAGTCCATTACATCTAAAATCCCATCTAATTTCGTACTATTTAACGATATTTTAAATAAATATTTCAAATTGGTACAAATATTTGCAAACATTTATTTTAATTGTAAAAAGAATTTCCCCTCGAAACGTTAAATTACACCTAAAATTGTGCCTCATTATATATAATTTCATGACGCTTTAAATAATTATTTCAAATTATTATATATGCTTCAACTTAACATATGTTTTAGTTAATTCTAAGTGGAATATCCTCTAAATACTCCATTGTATCTAAAATCTTATCTAATTTTGTATTATTTTTTGACATTTTAAATATATATTTCAAATTAGTAGATATATTTACACTTATCATATGTGATAGTCGATTCTAAATAGAATATCCCCACTAAATATTCCATTAAATCTGCATTCCTACCTAATACCATATAATTTCACTATGTTTGAAGTAAATATTTCAAATTAATGTATATGCTTACACTTACCATGTATTTTAGCTAAATTCAAAGAGAATATTCCCTCTAACTACTCTAATACATCCATATTCCTATGTAATTTTATATCATTTTATGATTTGTTAAATAAGTATTTCAAATTAGTATATATGTTCACACTTATCATAAATTTTATTTAAGTGTATATATAATATCTCCTCTAAATGCTCCATTACACCTAAAGTTCTATCTAGTTTTATATCATTCCATACTGTTTTAATTAGTTACATCAAATTGGTACATATACTTACACTTATCATATATTTTAGTTAACTGCAAATAGAATATTCCCCTAAATACCAATTACATTTAAAATCTCATCTAATTTTATATCATTTCGTGATGTTCTAACACCATCACTACGGACACCGACTATAGTCGGCCGCCGCGCGAAGTGCTGTGCGTACAGATGCCGGCTATAGTCGATGTTCGCGAGACCTGCTGTGTGTACGGGTGCCGACTATAGTCGGTTCCGCGTGATCACCTACGCTGACTCATTTGGAAAAATAGAATCTACCGTATCGGTAGAATATCTTTTGAATCTAGTGGCTCGTACTGTACTAAAGCCTGCCAAACACATATTCGAAATACGAAGTACTTGTAAGGCACAAAACTATAATAAAAAACAGGGATTATAATATAAAATCTTTCTTGAACCAATATAAGTCGGACAACATGTAAGTTGAATAGATTATTGTCGACTTTTAGAGTTGTGGTAAATTCTAAGGTTATAAATGATTATCTAAAAATTTTAGTTTTATGTTTGCGTAAAATTTGTTTTTTAATTTTTAATTGCATCCTCCTTACAATTCCTGGACGGAGTTCAAAAGGAATTCAATTTTTGATTGGATTAACTGCTTACGAAAATGATACCGTGAGTGAAAACGAAGATAATTTCGCTGAGCACAAAAAAAAGAAGGTATATATGTAGTACCTCAAACTCAGAAGTAGAGAACAATGAGCGAGACAATAAGGACCATTGTGATTCCTGGACGCCAAACACATTCATCCCTAAGTTACATCCATTCACCCCAGAAAATACAGGAATTATACCAAACATTAGCATATCAGAAAAAGCAATTGATTACTTTGAACTCTTTTGCTTCAGACGAGTTCGTGCAATTTATTTTAAATGAAACAAATGCCTATTGGATAGAAATAACAATAATATGAAAGATGGTGAAGCGACAACGCTGTCACACTGTGACATTTTTGCTGAGATTATGCATAGAGACTATTATTTTAAATAGTTATCGTTGCTACATTTCGGTTAAAATATCACATATACCAACGATAAATTATATAAAATAAGAAACGTGGTTGATATGCTCCGAAAAAATTTCTGCCAATCATAATATCCTTACAAAACTTTATGCATCGATGAGAGTATACATCCATATAAAGGGCGGCTTTCATTCGAACAATACATTCCTTCAAAAAGAAGTAGATTTGGGATAAAATCATGTATTCTTTGAGATTGTCGAACTGGTTTTGTACAAGACCTTATTGTTTAAGCTTGGTCATCGACTATAGTCAACAGCCAAAATAAGAAAATTAGAAAATCGAGAACGATAGCAGAAGCCCTAATGGCGCCCTATCTAGGAAAGGGACATACAGTTTACCTAGATAATTGGTATTCAAGTCCAACCTTGTTTAATTTACTATACAATAATCATACAAATGCGTGAGGAACCGTAGCAAAAAGCGACAAGGAATACCAAGGATTACTGATACACTGAGAAAAGGAGGGGCATCTTGCCGGCCAACTAAAAATTTATTAGTTGTGAAATGGCTGGATAAAAAAGAAGTATATAAGCTACCCACTATGCATACTTCAGAGAGTGCAACGGTTGTTAGACATGGAGGAAAGAAAATTATTCAAAAACCCATATGCGTCACCGACTATGATAATTGCATGGGTTGTGTTGACAAAGCAGACATGGTGATAAGCACTATAACTTCGACACGGAAATTTCTAAAATGGTACCGTCAATATTTTTTCATTTACTGAACATACGGGTATGGAATGCATATTGTCTTTAGAAGAATAACACAAGAAAACCCATACCTATGACCAAATTTCACCTGAATATAGTTCAAAAAATATTGAAAAATTATCATATGAATATTTCTTATCATCATCAAAGAGGTAACAACAATCCATTACGGCCAACAGAACGGCATTTTCCTTCACTGTATGAACCACGAAAAAAAAACCGAAATAGAAGATGCATCGTCTTTACGACAAACAAGAGACGCGTGTCTCGATATGAATGTAAATATTGTAATGATGGACTCTGCGTGGAACCTAGCTTTCGAATTTAGCATACTGAGTTGCATTACTAAGAATTAACGAATAATTTGATATCTCACTAACTTAACTGTACTTCTTTTTATAATAACAGTAAAATATTTCAATATATAAATTTCTGAATACTCAAAATACACTCATTTTTATATTTTTCATATAATATGACGAAACAGTTGTTACATAGCTCTCAAAGAAGTATATACAAGAGAATTCCAAGGTGCCAATGAAAGACGTAAGTGCGAACATCGAAACCTACAGATGCGTAATATGCACACTGCACGGCGCGGTGCCCCGTTCAGTGGCGCTACTGGCGCGGAAAGTACCGCCGTAGCGAAAGGTATAAGTAAACATTTCAGGTTAGTGTATATATTTAAACACATCAAGAACTTTCTATAAACGTAAATAAAATGTCCCCTCCAAATACTACATTACATCTAACACCCTACCTACCTAATTATATATCGTTTCATGATATTTTACATAAACATTTCAATTTGGTAAATATATTTACACATATAATATATCTCAGCTATTTGTGAATAGAATATCTCCAATAAATACATTTTATCACCCAAAATTCTATCTAATTTTGTAGCAATTAATATTGTTTTAAATTAATATTTTACGTTAGTACATATAATGAACCTTATAATATATTTTAGTTAACTGAAAATAGAATATCCGTCCAAATACTCCATTACACCCAAAATCCTATTAAATTTTATACCACTTTATGACGCTTTAAATAAAGATTTCTAATCACTATATATACTTAAAATATTCATATATTATAGCTAATTTTAAATACTACCGCCCCTATAAATGCTCCATTAGCTTTAATCTTCTATGCAATGCATTATGCTCATCTGCTTTTACAATTCAAATGAATGTGAATTGTACAGAGCCATGCAACGGGATGGCGCTTTATAGTACCTGCGTATCAAGGCAGCAGAGTTCTAATGCACCATGCTATGCGGTGGCAGATCTCATTTCAGCGTTCGATCAGTGTTTTTATAGACTCTGATACGTTGAAATGAGATGCGCCATGTCGTTGCATGGAACTGTAACTTTCACATTATTTTAAAGCAGAAACAGATAAGCATTTTGCTATGCATAGCGGTCTACAGATTACATCCCTTGAAACGTTCAAGTGAGATGCGCCATCGCAATGAATGGAGCATTAGAACTCCATTGCGTCGACAAGCAGGCACTATGAGGGGTCATCCTGTTGCATGGAAATGCAGAATTTACATTCTTGTGAAGTGTAGATGCAGGTAAGCATAACGCGTTGCATTGAATATTGCCCCTTACCATGAGACATAGGAAAGAGATGCGGTATCGCTTTTTATAAAGGGTTATTATTGCTTCGATGCGTAGCCATCTAGAACGCTATTCCGTCGCAAGGAAGTGTGGCATTTACATTCTTTTGAAGTGTAGACGAGATATACATAACGCGCTGCATTGAATATTGCATCTTATCATGAGACATAGAAATGAGATGCGATATAGCGTTCTATAAAATGTTAGAACCCTATTGTTTCGATACGTAGGCATCTAGAAACGCTCTTCCGTAGCATGGAAGAGATTCATTTACATTCTTTTGAGGTATGGACTAGATATTCATAACGCGTTGCATTGAATTACGTCTTATCATGCAGCATAGAAATGAAATGCGATAGCGTGTCTTATGAAGAATTAGAGCTCTATTGCTTCGATACGTAGACATCTAGAAATACAGTTCCGTAGCAAGGAAGTGTTGCACTTACAGTCTCTTGAAGCGTAGGCGAGGTATACATAACACGTTGCATTGAATGTTATAACTTATCATGAGACATAGAAATGAGATGCGTTATCGCGTTTTATAAAGAGATAGAACCCTATTGCTTCGATACGTAGACATCTAGAAACACTGTTCCGTACCAAAGAAGTGTGGCATTTACATTCTGTTGAGTTGTATACGTTGCAGTGTCAGAGGATGACGTGTCTGCAATTATCAACACAAGGCTAAACTGCACGAGGACCACCAATCGGAAGATGCATGACTGCAACGAAAAGTCGAAAAGCTCGTACCAATTTTCACGGTCTTAGTCGTCAACAGTCGCACAACGGATCTGATGTCCGCGGCGATCGTCCGCGATATCGATCGCGACCAGAAGCCAATCGAGTGTAGAACGTTGAGCGTCATCTGTTCGTGAGCAAACTTCATTACAAACGACCTGGCAATGAAGCTTGGACTTCCCACGAAATATAACACGAGAGCGATCGAAGCGTTGAACCAATTACACGAGGTCGCGAATAAATTGCCTCAACGACGAACAAATCGCGGTTATTGAGCTTCGCGCGGAAGCTCACATTCCTTACATTACCGTGAATCGCTGGACCGATACCAGAAGAGCAAATCGATCGTGCGAAGATTCCGATTCCGGCAAACGTAAAACTAGCAGGTCCACAATTTCATCGACCGGCAAATGTGGATATGTTAATCGGCACCGGTCCCGCTTTATCGTCCCTTAGCATCGGCCAGTACAAACATTCTCCTCGCAACGATCCTGAATTGATTCTCCAAAAGACGCAATTTGAATGGATCGTGGGGGGAGCGTCTCCACATCGGCGTCGTGGAGGAAACATCAAACGTTCGTTGCAATCGTGAATTTCGAACGTCAAACACTCTGGGAGCTAAAAGAAGGTCCACACGTACGGCACTTATTTTCCGCGGAGCAGGAATGCGAGCAGCATTTTCACGACCACCAATTGTTTATCTCGCCCCAGGACGGGGTCCGATTTGCCACCTCACCCATACGGGTATATGCACAGTAGAACAGCCCTCTACCAATCAGTTACGCCATGTCACTGAAAGGGGCGATGGAAAAATCCAGATGTGCCGCGGCGTCTTTCCCAGCTGGCGAGTCCTTCAGCTACTCCGTCGGAGAGGGCGAATCCTAACCGCCGGAATACCCACGGGGAACCTCGGGGAGGCGAACTCGCTACGTGTACGTGAACACGCTTACTCTGACCCTTTTTGAATTAGGGTGGATCAGTTTGGCCAAATTTATAAATGATCCAGACTGCCAGCCTCAGACTTACTCAATTTTAATCTATGAATGTGGCTCGAACTAGTTTGGGCAAATCGATAGATGCACCAAACCCCCGAGTCGCAGTATTTTTCAAAAACCCCAGAGCCCCGTTAGCCACCGGGCAATCCCGGCGCCCAGGTTCCACCACGAGAAGGTGGGATGGGTACTTCCTGGACACCCAGGTTCTGGAACCCCATTTTCACGACCACGTTAAACGGACACGAACCGGTCGTTACATTGTCGCACTGCCGTTCAATGAAAAGAAGATGCAGTTAGGCGAAACTCGGTCGCGCGCCTTCAACCGTCTTCTTTCGCTCGAACGAAAATTCATGAAAGATCCAGAGCTGAAACGAGAATACTCCGCCGTTATCGAGGAGTATCTCGAAATGGGACACATGAGCCAGGTAGAACCACGTGATTCGGATGGCTTCTACCACACCCACCACGCCGTCATCGAACTGTACAGCTCAACAACGAAGGTTCGTGTCGTCTTCGATGGATCTGCAAGATTGAGCAGTGGACTGTCATTGAACTGCACGCTTTTGGCAGGACCAACGATGGACAGGACGACAGGACGACATATTCACTATTCTCATAAGGTTCCGTCAACACACCTATGTCTTAACCGAAGACATCGGGAAGATGTATCGGCAGTTCCTCGTAAGATCGGAAGACCGCCGATACCAGCCGATATTATGGCGAGGTAACAACGGAAAGGTGAAAACGTACGACCTGAACACGGTCACGTTCGGACTACCTTCAGCGCCTTTCCTCGCCATCAGGTGCATTCATCAGCTAGCGGACGACGAAAAAGTGAATGCTCCTTTCGCATCGACCGTGCTCCAGCGAGATCTATACGTCGACAACACAGATAATTACGAAGACGCTAGACAACTACGGGACCAGGTAATCAAGCTACTTAACCGCAGCAGCATCCACATTCAACAATGGGTCTTGAACGAAACGAAACTTTTAGCAGGACTTCCGGAAAGCGAATTTCGCCCAAAGTCTTTTGGAGACACCACCATGAAAACTCTCGGCGTCTCGTGGCACGCGCAGAACAACCGAATCATCTATTCCGTGGATCCAAACATCGATACGAGGATCACCAAACGCACGATCTTATCCACCATAGCAAAAATATTCGACACGTTAGGTTTACTGGCGCCAGTAATAATAACGGAAAAAATATTTATGCAACACCTATGGAAACTGCAATTGGTCTGGGACGAATCGCTACCAACAATCCTCCATACAGAATGGTCCACGTACGTGAAGGAATTGCAGTTACATAACGAAACATTCTTCGAGTGACACGTATGCCAATAGAAGGTGCGAGGAGTGGAATTACACGGTTTCTGCGAAGCGAGCGAACGAGCACTATCATGCGCGAAATTTCGGGTTGCACTAGTAAAAGTTGTTAGTCTCGCACGTCTCGAACTTTGCGGTGCGGTGCTACTGACGTCATTATTTTCTAACGTCCGAGATAGTAATACACGCCGATTCAACTCGATTAACTTCTGGACGGGTTCTACGATAGTTTTAAATTGGCTGCAACGCGAACCAGCCACGCTAAGAACATTCGTGGCAAATAGAGTGGCCGAAATCCATGCGCAGACCGATAGCGGCACGTCAGATCAAACGACAATCCAGCGGACGGAAATCTACGTTCAACCTCATTTCGGAAATACCCGATATTCGTGCCCATACATGCTTGACAACGACCATCCGTAGCAACGAAATTCTCGGCCCCTATTCAGACATCGCGAAATTAAGGAGGATCGTCGCGTATTGCCTCGATTTCGCAAAAATAACTGTAACGCAGGACCTCTAACCGTACGAGAGGCCCACGACGCTAATGATCGGATCTTGAGGCTCGTGGAGGCCTCCGCGTTCGAAAAAGAGATCCGAAATTTGAAGAACGTTACAGAGCTGCATCAAAAGAGTAACTGGCTCTCGCTGCAGGCATCCTTAGACGAAAAGGGAATTCTACGGGTAGGGGGTCGACTACAAAACGCAAACATTCCCTTCGGACAGAAACATCCGATCCTGCTTCCAAGATCGCATCACATCACTGATCTGATCATTCGTCACACGCATTTGGAGGCACATCATTCGGGTATCAATACCACGCTGGCGACACTAAGGCAGAGGTATTGGCCCATTGATGGTAAGAAGTGCATCAGGTGCCTCCGCATAAAACCACCGGACGTGAATTACGTAATAGGCACTCTACCTGCGGCACGTGCATCCGAATGCCAACCCTTTTGTAATTGCGGAACAGACTATTGCGGTCCTTTTTATATCAAGGAAAAACGTTTTCGAAATTGTGCGCGAGTAAAAATCTATGTAGCAGTGTTTGTGTGCTTTGCAACGAGAGCGGTCCATCTTGAGGTCGTCGGTGACATGACTACCGAAGCGTTCATCGCGGCATTGAAACGCTTCATCGGTCGTAGGTGTATCTGTCGGAACATTTATTCCGACAACGGGACAAATTTCGTTGGAGTGAATAACGAATTAAGCGCACTGTACCAAAAACTGCAAACGGACGATAAGGTAAGACACTTCCTCACGGACAAGGAAATATCGTGGCATTTCATGCCAGCTCTTTCTCCCAATTTCGGCGGCCTTTGGGAGGCAGCTGTTAAATCGTTCAAACACCACGTCAAACGAGTCGTCGGGGAAGAACTGTTTACGTTCGAACAGTTCAACACGTTCGCGATCGACATCGAAGCGATCCTAAACTCTCGCCCGCTTACTCCATTATCATCCGATCCTAATGATCCATCGGCCCTAACTCCGGCCCACTTCCTGATCGGCACGTCGTTAACGAGTTTGCCCGAGACTGATTTCAGCGATACTCCTCGTAACCGATTGTCACACTGGCAACACGTCCAGAACGTCCAGCAGGACTTTTGAACCAGGTGGCACAAGGAGTATATCTACCATCTGAACGAGCGAAAAAATGGATCAAGGGCTACCACGAGATCAAGAAAGGATCCCTCGTAGTCTTAAGGGATGACTACCTCCCGCCTTTGCAGTGGCATCGCAGTCGAGTCGAAGAGGTACACCCAAGTCCAGACAAGATCATCCCAGCGGTCACCGTACGGACCAGCCAGGGGTTCTAAAAACGCAACGTCAAGCAGCTAGCGGAGCTGCCCACATCGGAGACGACAGTGTGAACCATCGACGTCGCGGCGATATTCAGATCAATCCGATCTAGATAGATCGACACGGCCTCTCAACGGGGGGAACATGTTCCGACCGGCAGAACAAATAAAACGTTGGTTCTTCGAAGACTTCGCTTATTACACGTTTGTGACGAAAAGGCTATTTTTGAGATTAAGACGTTTTAAGTAATTTCGTAAATATATCTATTGCTGCGATATGTAAACATCTAGAAACGCCATTCCATTTCGAGAAAGTGTGGGCTTTACATTCTTTTGAAGTGTAAACGAGGTATACATAACACTTTGCTATGAATATTACATCTTATTATGGAACACAGAAATGAGCTTCGATATCGCGTTTTATGAAGCATTAGAAATCAATTGCTCCGAAACGTATACATCTAGAAACGCTATTCCGTAGTGAGGAAGTGTGGCATTTACATTCTCTTGAAGTATTAACGAGATAAACATAACGCGATGCATTAAATTGCATCTTATCATGCTACATAGAAATGAGATGCAATATCGCGTTCCACGAACAATTAGTACTGTATTGCTTCGATACGTGGACATATAGAAAAGCGATTCCGTCGCAAGGAAGTGTGGCATTTACATTCTTTTGAAGCGTAGACGAGATATACATAACGCGTTGCCTTGGGTATTACATCTTATCATGAGTCATAGTGTTGAGAAGCGATGTCACGCTTTATGAAGCAATAGAATTCTGCCGCATCGTTACGTAGACATCCAGAAACGCTATTCCTTAGCAAGGTAGTGAGGCATTTACATTCCTTTGAAGTGTAGACGAGATTATACATAACGCGTTGCATTGAATATTACATCTTATCATGAGACATAGAAATGAGGTCCGATATCGCGTTTTATGAAGAATTAGAGCTCCACTGCATTGATACGTAGACATCTAAGAGCGCTATTCCGTCGCAAGGAAGTGTGGCATTTACATTCTTTTGATGTGTAGACGAGATATAGATAACGCTTCGCAAAGTATATTATATCTTATCATGAGGCATAAAAATGTAATGCGATATCGCGTTTTAAGAAGCATTAGAACTGTGTTGCTTCGATACGTAGACATCTGGAAACGCTATTTCCCAGCAAGGAAGTGAGGCATCTACATTCTTCTGAATGTGTGGACGAGGTATACATAACACTTCGCAATGAATATTATGTCTTATCATGAAACTTAGAAATGAAATGCAATATCGCGTTTTAAGAAGCGTTAGAACTCTATTGCTGGATACGTTGACATCTGGAATCGCTATTTCCCAGCAAGGAAGTGAGGCATCTACATTCTTCTGAATGTGTGGACGAGGTATACATAACACTTCGCAATGAATATTATATCTTATCATGAAACATAGAAATGAGATGGGATATCGCGTTTTAAGAAGCATTAGAACTGTGTGGCTTCGATACGTAGACATCTGGAAACGCTATTTCCTAGCACGGAACTGTGGCATTTACATTCTTTTTGAATTGTAGACGAGGAATACATAACACTTCGCAATGAATAATATATTTTATCATAAAACATACAAATGTGATGCGATATCGCGTTTTAAGAGGCATTAGAACTGTATTGCTTCGATACGTATACATCTGCAAACGCTATTTCCTAGCAAGGATGTGTGGCATTTACATTCTTTTCAACTGTAGGCGAGGTATACATAACACTTCGCAATGAATATTATATCTTATCATGAAACATAGAAATGAGATGCGATATCGCGTTTCCTAAAATGTTACAAACCTATTGTATCGATACGTAGGCATCTAGAAACGCTGTTCCCTTGCAAGGAAGAATTGCATTTGCATTATATTGAGGTATAGACGAGATATACATAACGCGTTGCACTGATTATTACATCTTGTCGTGAGACATAGAAATGAGATGCGAGATCGCGTTCAATGAAGCATAAGAACTCTATTGCTTAGAACCGTAGACATGTTTTTTTTTTCTTTAGCTCTCCACCATCCTCGCATCGGGAGAGATGGAACCGGCAGGTGCCATGGCATCATCTCTCCCGTCTTGGTCTTTCAACCCCAGGATTATTGCAAGCGCTCCGTTGCAGATTTCAAAATAGGTAACCTTATTATAATATAATGTGTTCTATAGTATAATTTAATATAAGATAGCTAAGCTAGTATAAGATAAATGAGTAAATAAATGAGATCTATCTATATATATATATATATTTATATGAGAAAGAAAGAAAGAAGGAAAAGCTATTTTCCACCGTGAGACAGGTCGGCTTTTGTATTATCTTCTTTATTTTTTTTTTTTTTTAATAAAAGACCAGCTAGTATGCAACTGATCAAAACTCCATAAATAAAACTTACAGCTATAAGTTTATATCTCTATATTCAAACATCCGTGTAACTATGGTATTTTATTAGCAGTGAACAATTATATACGTCCTTCACGTTAGTTCTTGTATTCTATGTTAATTTGAGTAAAATTATGTTCATATGTTGAGTCATACGTGAGAGGATAAGCCTATTGTTTTTTGTACTATGGTATGACAAAGAGTGGTGTGTTAAAACATATTAAGTATTTGATAAACACCACTAAAATCATATAACAATTTTAGTGTCGAGTAGTCGGTTAAAATTGCGCCATCTAGTTGTGCTTGCATTCATTGATCACCGTGTGTTCATTTCCGAATGGTAAGTTGTCGTACGTATTTATTTTTAGGATTGGTAACTCTGTTTTATCCACGATAGGTACACAAGTAGATATAATAAAATAAAATACATAATTGATTGCGGTAGCAGTAAAATAAATACAAAGTAGTCTAGTACTATAAAGTAAATATACAACTCTAGGAAATCATGCAGTAATTAATTATGAAATAGTACGATAGTGTAAATAAATATGTATATGGTACGTAAGAATGGCTACATTGCTTAGACGATGTTTCATAAAAGGAGAACGACAGCGGAGCCTGCCATTTTCTGATATGAAGCCTTCGACTTACGACGTCAAGTTACTTTTACTTCAAGATTTTCGCTAATTAATTCATTATGCAAGCCTGTTATTGTCCGTGCTGCTTACGATTGTAGAGGATAATATTATGGATAGTAACATAAAACTAGAAGCGTAAGAATAAACTATAATTGATTGTGGTATTGTAAAATGAATATTAAGTGGTATAATAAGAATATCGTAGTTGTCGGACGCGTAAAGTTCGCTGTGTCCTGTAATCATATCTTATTTCGATCTATTCTATCTAAACTCCCAATTATTTGTTGTCCTATTATCATGTGATTACTATAAAACCACCAGGAGTCGGTTTTTGATGGTATGCACCGCGATAATTTGTCGTTATGTATACTTAACGTGTCCTCTTAATTTGTATGGGTTTTTCTAGGTTAATTTTAATAAAATTACATTCGCGTTCTTAAGTCTCGCATATTGGGGTAAGCCTCCTATTTTTGTCCTATGCGTAAAATGGGATAGCGTGATAGAGCATATTAAATCTATTATAACACCACGAAGATCTTACATAAATAGATAAATTGCGATATAGAGTGGTCGCCTAGGGTTGCGCCATCTAATTCTGTTTGTATTCATTATTCTCTTGTATGTTCGTATCCGAATGGTAGGTTATCATGCGCCTTTACTTATTACGGTTGGTAAATTCGTTTTGCCCGCGATAGGTAGTCGAAAGAATATAATAAGATGTATGTTTGATTAATAAAATGAGTATAATATAGTTTGGAGAGATGAAGTAAATTTACATCGCTAGGAAATCACTGCGTGATTGTGTGTTTGATTAATAAAATGAGTATAATGTAGTCGGGAGAGATAAAGTAAATTTACATCGCTAGGAAATCACTGCGTAATTACATTATGTGTGCAGTAGAATATATGTAAAATAGCATGATAAAGCAACTAAACATATATATGTATAAAGTGCGTGAAAATCGCTACATTACATAGACGGTGTTTCAGTAAGGGAGAGCGTCTTGCAGAGCCTATCATTTTCGTATATAAGACCTTCGATCTACAACGTCGAGTTATATTAATTCATAATCTTCGTTCTTTAGCTCAATTATTCAAGTCTATTATTATCCGTGTTGCTAATAGTTGCAGAGAATAATATTATTAGTTAAGACAATAATAAGTAGATGTGTGAATTATAAGAATATAGTTTAATTGATTATGGTATTGAATATTAAGAGATATAATCGGTAATACTTTGTATCGGTATTATTTTTACTATATTTAATTTATTACATTCGGAGATTTTAATTGGAATTTATTTTCTTTTCTTTGTTTATTTAATTGTTATTTTTCGGGTACTCATGCTATCTCCTATACTTGAGGCAGTAATTCTTTAATATTGAGACTTATTACGATATTTAAAATATATATAATATAATATTCCCATAGGAGAGAGCATATATATGTGTGTAACCGTTATTTTAACCGTATACACGATGTACAAGTTACGAGATAATTTAATATGTTATAAAACTAACTAATCTATTATGTTTTACTCTTTCAGCATTATTTCCTAGAAGGAGTTCAACTCTACAGATTGTTTAACGTGAATTAATATTGTATGTACTAGAGGAAGAACGATTATTTTATTCAACTTTACTGTCTATACCAATTCTAATATTTATTATTATACTTTATTTATATTTTATTTTGTTTTATCTTTTTAATCTCCTTTGGAATTGTGTTGCGCCACGCTCACGCACCCGGCCGTCAGCACGCCACGAGAGCAGCGATTACGCCGCAGTCGCGGTCCCCGCCAGTTGGCCGCCAGTTAATGCGCGTGGCCAATAGCGGGGCAGAGATAGGCTGGCGGGAGGGAGCACTGGGCGCGGGGCAACTCTACGCGCCCAGGATTGGAGGACGGCTCATTAATGTCTGCCACCATAGGGTCCTAGGGGCGGGTTTGGTTCTTCGTCTAATATTCCTAATTCCTCATGTGTTTAGTATTTTAAATTATTATATGGATTTATATTCTGTATATGCCTCATTCTTATATCATCTATTCCGTTTTATTTGCTTGATATTTGCATAGTATTTATTATTAGTAAGCTGTTACCGGTTAGCGCTGGTCGGTTGTTTACAACGTTTAAAGCCTCTTTATTGATGTCAGGAATATCTTTCTTTTTATTTATAAGTCAAATACGACTCATATATATGACTCATAATCGGTAGTTGACTTGTTTATCGCGTTTGAAACCTCTTTATTTATGTCAATGAAGCATTAGAACTCTATTGCTCAGAAACGTAAATATCTAGGATCGCTATCCCGTAGAAAGCAAGTGTGGCATATACTAACTTCTGAAATGTAGACGAGATCTACATAACGCGTTGTATTGAATATTACATCTTATCATGAGACAGAGAAATGAGATGCGATATCGCGTTTTATGAAGCATTAGAACTCTATTGCTTCGATATGTAGATAGCTATAACTGTTATTCCGCCGCATGGAAGTGTGGGATTTACATTCTTCAGAAGTTTTGACGAGATGTACATAACGCGCTTCATTCATTAGCATCTTATCATGAGACATAGAAGTGAGATGCGATATCGCGTTTTATGAAGCTTTAGATCTCTATTGCTTCGAAACGTAGACATCTAGAAACGCAATGCCGTAGCAAGGAATGGTGGGCTTTTTGATTCTTTTGAAGCGTTGACGAGATATGCCTAACGCGTTGCATTGGATATTTCATCATATCATGAGTCATAGAAATGAGATGCGATATCGCATTCTGTGAGGCATTAGAACTCCATTGCTTCGATGTATCGACATCTACAAGCGCTCCTCCGTAACAAAGAAGTGTGGGATTTATATTATTTTGTAGTGCTGTGGAGATATACACAACGCATTGCATTCGTCTAGGCATCGAAGAAATAGAGATCTAATGCTTCATAAAACTCTATATCGCATCTCACTTCTATGTATCATGATAAGATGTAATTCAATGTAACTCGTTATGCATATCTCGCAAGCACTTCAAAAGAATGTAAAGCCCACTCTTCCTTGCTACGCAATAGCATCTCGAGATGTCTACGTATTGAAGCAATAGAGTTTTAATGCTTCATGGATCGCGATATTGCATATCACTCATATGTCTCATGATATGATGAAACATTCAGTGCAACTCGTTATGTGTATCGTGTCTATACCTAAAAAGAATGTAAATGCAAATCTTCCTTGCTACGAAACAGCGTTTCTACACGTCTACGTATCGAAGCAATAGAGTTCCAACTCATTATAAAACGCGATATCACAACTCATTTCTATGTCTTATGATAAGATGTTGTATCCAATGCAACGCGCTATGTATATCTCATCGATGCTTCAAAAGAATGTAAATGCAACTCTTCCTTGCTACAGATTTGCATAACTCGATATATTTGCATAATTTGTATCACTCATTTAAACTCCAAAAGAATGTAAATGCCACACTTCCTAGCTACGGTATAGCGTTTCTAGATGCCTACGCTTCTAAGCAATAGAGTTCTAATGCTTCATAGAACGCGTTGTCGCATCTCATTTCTATGTTTCATAATAAGATGTAATGTTCAATGCAACGCGTTATTTTCATCTCGTCCACCCTTCGAAAGATTGTATATCCCGCGCTTCCTTGCTACTGAATAGTGTTTCTATATGGCTACGTTTCAAAGCAATAGAGTTCCAATTCTTCACAACACGCGATATCCCATCCCATTTCTATGGCTCATGATAAGGTGTAATATTGAATGCAACGCATTGTGTTTATGTGCTTGCACCTTTACAAGAATGTGAGTCCCACACTTCCATGTTATGGGATAATGTCCCTAGGTGTCTGCATGTCGTAGCAATAGGATTTCAATTCCTCATTCAACGCGATGTCGCATCTCATTTCAATGATGCATGTTAAGATCTAATATTCAAAGCAACGCATTTTGTTTGTCTGCTTCTACATTTCAAAAGAATGTGTGTGCTACACTTTCTTGCTTAGGTATAGCTTTTCTCATGCTTCATGCATCGCGATATCGCATTTCATATCAACAGTTCAAAGGAAGTTAGTATGTTGTGGAGCTTTATGCATCGCATTATGCTTGTTTGCTTTTACACCTCGAACGAATGTGAATCATAAACGTCCTTGCAATGGGATAGCGTTTCTAGATGTTTATGGGCCGAAGCAATAGAGTTATAATACTCTATTCATCGTGATGTCGAATCCGAATTCAAAATTTCATGATCAGATGTAATATTCATCGCAACGCGTTATGTTCATCTGCTTCTACACTTCAAAAGTATGTGAATTCTACAGTTCCATGCAACAGGGTGGGTCTTCAAAGGTTCTACGTATCAAAGCAGTGGAGTTTTAATGCTCGATGCAATGCGATGGCTCATCTCACTCCAGCGTTCTAACGTAAGTAAGTTGTATTCTTCAATGCCTGTCTGCTTCTACGATTTGAAAGAATGTGAATTCCACAATTCTATGCAACTAGATGGCGCTTCATTGTGTTAAGGGGGGGGGGGGGGAGGTTCTTCTCACACCCAAAAACCATCCCATGCATCTCCATGGACGATGGCAGCGGCCATATCTTCGCAGGGCCTTGGATAATATCCCTTGGATTTAAGGTTCTTCTTTTCTTACTCACTTTCCGACTCCTCCACCGTCGAGCCCGCCCCGCTACCTTGGCGCACAGTCCTTCCGCTATCCCGCGGTCTGCTTATTCGATGAAGGGACGTCTTCTTGATCGTTTCTTCCATCAGCTTGCCAGTCTAATCCTTAGGATAAAGAGAGAAGAGAAAAAGGGGGTGGGAAGGGGAAAAGGTTCTAACATCGCATACCTCACGCTTCTCACAAATACAGCTATCGCGATGGTCCGCTTCGCGCTTCTCGCATGGGTGGTGATCAGCGAGCTAAGCTAACCGAAGCGGGTGGGGGGGGGGGGGGGGGGATGAAGCGAGTCTTGTGACGACACCATGTCACAATATGTTCCTTATAATATATTTGGTTTTCTGTAATTTAGCCAAAAAACAGTGTTCACGATAACGGCAGATGAATGTACTTGCCTTAGAATTACAAAAGCCGACAATATCGAAAGTAGAATATTTCTTTGCTCCGCTGACTGAGTCACTGGAAACGTTAAGTAAAGTGCATGCCTTTCAAAACAGTCAGATGCAAATTACGATACAACGTTTCCAAGAAATGGTACGTGTCACTTTTTTCATCTCCGTTTTTTTTAATCAAAGGAAATTTAATTGAAATATCCGAAAAATTTAAAGACAAAAAGTTATTATAATCTTATGCAACATATATGATGGTGATAAAGGATAAGTATATAGAACTGAGAATAGAAAGTAGCTAGCAGAAAGAGAAACTGATAGAACTACAAAGTAGATCGATACACCCCTCAAATGATGTTTCTACGTCTATAAAATTTGTTAAATAAACAACTATTGTAAAAATCAGGTATAATCAATATTATTCCTGCTCAAAAGCTATAACAGAATTGGATCGAAATGGATATAAAACAGGAATTTATATCTATACATTCTATTCTATGCAAAGGCAAATATTTCAAACAGAAAAAATGTATTACTTACAAATTACTTATGTTCGTAGAGATCTTACTAATTCAGGCTTCTCGTCTTGCAGAACTAATCATTCCTTTAACATGGATAGGGCTTGTGGAATAGGAAAAGGTTTTCATATTTCATAGCTTTACTCGATATGTCGATTGGATCACATAACACGGGACACTAATTACATTTACACCTCTAGACATTAAATATATAATTGCAACAACAGATTTAATACCGTTTTAATAGCATTATCTAATTACTTCCATCTATGCCTAATGAATATATGTTAATAGGATAAGTTGCTTTACAAAAGAGTAAAAGAATCTGAGGATCACAACTTTGAGCATTACATAACAAACGTGCATTACATATATAATGTTACATGTAACAGAAGATGAAGACCAAAATATCATACGTAAGTAGAATCCATAATGCGGACATAGAGATACAGAAACGGCAAAAATTCCAAACAGTAATTAACAAAATTCAAAACGGGGGAGTGAAAATCTATCTCCTTGATGATGGTAAGAAACAAGTCTGCCTCATGCACTACAATATCCCAAACAACCAGCGATTGGCACGCCAAGGACAACAGATGGAACGAATTCCGTGGCAGAATTGTGCAAAGACAATGCCCCTACTCAGTTCTCGTAACGGCATACTCTCAGTACTGTGGCGACACGCGTATCACGGCACTATTAATGCACCGCGATATAGCACACGGGCTACACGGTCGTGGCAATGATACTATCAGCTGACCATAGCTACATGCGTGGTAATGGCGTAGGCCGACATTTACTAATGGGAAAACTGATTCCATAAAAATTATAAGCGAATATGAAAAATGACTGAACCAAGCAATTTATTTATTTTGATTCCAAAATAGATACACAGGCACAAAACAAAGATGTAAGAACTCGATTTAATTATTTTCTATAAACTAGCTCAATACGGCAATTTTTCGATAAAGTCGTTAATTACTTTATCATAAAAATATATACATTTATTTTATATGTATTTTTCTCAATTCATCGTTACAAATTCATGCAATTGAGGGTTATATTAAATACGATGACAGCATGTTATTTAAGAAATTATAAAAGGCGAAGTTAGGGATGCAACAGCATGAATTTTTATTTTGTAAGTAATATTTTATTTTATAAATAATATTTTTAGTTAATGATGGGTTGAAAGAAATATATATGACTCTCTCAATAACTATAAATATAGGAAAACAACTATCAAAATATCTATCAATACTCATATGTTGAACACCTACTGACATCTAACGGTTTTAATTTGTATGAAACCACAGGTTCCCCATTACCAAATGTGACCCAACGTCATTGCTGAGAAGATTCATGAATTGAGCGATGACACGTGTTTCACGATGGTGCTGGCGCTGCGCGATTCACACGGCGTTTTATGTTAGTCTAGAACGTGCTGGTTACACGTTCTCACATTTTAACTAACGAATCCGGTCACAGATGGCTACGAATCAACTGACACTCCTCCGAAGTGACAATATAGTGCTGGTATGGAGTCGCCAGCGTTTTGCCGTTTGTTATCTTGGATGCTTCTTAGAGCATTAGTCGGAATTGAATTTATGCATAACTGCATAGAAACGATATCATATACTTTCATAATCAATGCGATATAAGAATATAAAACGAAGAACTATCCACTCGTATCAGGAGTAAAAACAGTGTTTGGTACGCAAGGTTCATTATAAAATATAATCAAGCAGTTAATATATCAAATGACAGCACATAATAAATCACTGAAAGTACAATGATATGAATAGTAAAAAAAAACATATTTATTTGTTAGATGTTTGTGCAAATTTGAAGGTCCAAGTCACATTTAATAAATTATTGTTTAACAAGGTGACTTAACGTTGTTTCAAATAGGCGTGGAGAACTAGCTGGTACTTATGTCAATGTAATTTCATTTATGCTGGATACAGGAAAACACATTTGCAATCTAAGCAAGGTTTTATTAGATCTGGTGGATTTTCCAAATTTTGGAAAGGGATGCTGCCAAAAATAGTTGGTTCAGCGCCAGGTGATAAATATATACAACAAGCAAAGCAACGTAAACTGATTTAAAATGTTCAAGATTATATAAATTAAACTATTACACTTTCATAATCCAAGTAGCGCTTCTGTTCTTTGTAACTTTCTAAGAGTCCCGAGAATGTAATACAATGTAAAGAAGTTTGGAAACAAAGAAAGCAGGCCTTAATCCTCCTTTATCTGAGAAGATAAAGGAACCTTGGATCTGTTACGTATCGTGGTTACCGGCGTGCTATGTTAAGGAATATGCCATTCAGTTTTAATTTTCTAAATGAGAATAATTAAAAAAGATCTGGAGTTGAAACATTGGAAGAAAAATTCTTCCAGTGAAAAATGCTCTATGCAATGCAATACCAGCTTCACGTACCCTTGATATTCTATAAAAAATCTTATGCCATTTTATTCGATTTACTAGAATCGAAACTATGAAACCTATTAGGTGGTATTTCGGCAACGGCTACCATACACACATACGCGCGCGCGCACACACACGCACCCGTACACACGAAATCCATCAAGATTAAAAAGACTGAGTATGTGTTGAAGGATGCGTACAATAAGAAAGGATTATTACATGGATAAATTGTAGAATTCCATTTATAATTGATAATTTGATTATAAACATTTGTATGCTTTTATCAGAAATTTAAATACGTCAAAATTGCAGCACGGAGATGCGTAAATATCACTTTGCGATTTCATTTCATTTTGGTAGTTATACTTACATATAAGCATCCATCCAAGCATAAAGCTTGATAATCTTTAAACAATAAAATAATTATGAAACATTAGACTTTTTGCTTGCGTTGGTCTAATTTATCATTTTCGGAATTTGTGAAGCAACTAGAATTATAATAACAAAGTACTTTATGTCTTTGCCCCTTGTTTCCAAAGAAAATATTAAATATGAATAACTACTGTTCATCTACCTATATTTATCTATCAATCTATCGATCTACATATTTATAACTGAATGTGTGTCTGTCTGTCTGTCTGTACTCGATAGATTCAAAAACCATACATCCAATCGCCGTGAAAATTGAAAATTTGGGAAATTATTAGGTATATCTCCGGGAAGGTTTTTGAAAATTTTCTTTAAAATCAGGTTTGGGGTTCTAGGTACTCCCGAACAAACATCCCAAAAATATCAAAATAACATTTAATTAGTAATATTTGTTAAAAGTGTAACCATGAATAAATTGAAAAATTAAATTTTTACACATGAAATTTACTCATAGAATCTACTTTTTTAGGTCAAATTAAACTGTAAAAAATAACATACCCATAATAATAGTTGAAATAAAAATAAAAGTATGACTCACAAAGTAAGTAAAATATTGAATCGTTTTATTTATATCTTTTCAATTAATGTTTAAATATTACAAATTATATTAAAATTTAAAATATTTTAAATACATAAATTGTTTCCTTTAAGATTTCAACAAATTAATTTAAATTACAAAAAACAACATTAATGCGTTTGACGTTCGATTTTCCGTCAGCAAATTCTAATAAATACAAAAATGCAGTCAAAAAACTTTTGCAATTATTAATACGAGAATAAATTATTAATACGTGAATAAATAAAAATGTTATTGATTTCCAGCTGAAGAAAATAATTAGAAATACGTTTTATTTAATCCCACAATTATGCCATCAAAGCGAAGTGCCATTGGTCGATCTACAAATCAAGCAAAAAGGAAAAGAGAAGAACAAGTTTCAGAAACAAGTGAGCAGAGAAAAACTAGGCAAGAAAGAGATTGAGATCACACTGCTCTTGCTCGATCATTAGAAGCGAGTGAACAGAGACAAGCAAGGCAAGAAAGAGATCGAGTTCACACTGTTCTTGCTCGATCATTAGAAACGAGTGAACAGAGGTAAGCAAGGCAGCAAAGGAATCGCATTCGCAGGACACAGATAAGACGAATGATATATACTGATTTGAATTTATGAGGTTTCAATATTTCATCAATACATTGTTGACATGTATGCAAAAACAGAAAGTGAAAGACTTCCCTACATAGACTAAATCAAGTCAAATTGCGTTCTGAAGAGTACATCCATTTACGTGATGCAGTTGTAAATGATGGCAATCTCAGTAAACTGGGGAAAATTGTCATTTTACCATTCACATTTACAGGCAGCCCAAGACACATGCGCGAATATGCACAAGATGCAATGACGTATGTTTGAATTTATGTATGATTGAATTCACTTATCAGTTTGTACGATTCAGAACAATATGAATTTTGCAGTTCTCTGCAACCGGATGGCGTTCCATAATATCTATGTCTATTTGCAATAGAGATCTAATGCTCCACGCAATGCGAGGGCGCATTTCAACTCAACGTTTCAAAGTAAGTAAGCTATAAATTTATATGTATAGCATTATGTTTATCTGCTTCGACGCATTATAAGAATGTGAATTCTTCACCTTCAAGCAACGGGACGGCGGTTCGTAGTGTCTGCGTGTCAATGTTATTGATTCCTAATGCTCCATGCAATGCGATGGCGAGAACCATATCAACGTCTTAAAGTAAGTAAGTTGCAATCTGCTATACACATATTATGTTTATTTTCTTCTAAACTTCAAATGAGTGTGAATTCTGTAATTCCCAGCATCGGGATGGGACTCCATAGTATCTACGTTTCGAAGCAACACAGTTCCAATGTTCCTTATCACTTTCACAACCACATGTTTGCGCAGTGAAACATCGCCATGGACCGGAAATATTTTTGTAGAAACACTTTGCCGTCCCCACTATTTGTAAACATTTCTTCGCTTGAAAAAAACTTTACGTAAATTCATGAAATAATTCAACATTATTATACAACAATATTTATTCCTTTGTGTGATAAATATTAAAACGTACAAATATAAAACAAAATTCATAACAGCTTTATAAACTTAACTGCTTTTTATAAAATAACTCCATTTAATTAAATTCCGCATTTATTTAATATTTCTTTATTTGATGAGAGGTGGCAAAACAGTTCCCCAAGTGTAACGTAACTTTGCAAGTTTTGCATATCAATCTTGTGGTTTTTCTAATACAACATAAATAGCTGCCACTGCTCCATGAAATGCGATATCGCATCTCATTTCAGTGTTTCAAAGAAAGTATAGTGTAATCCTCTATGCATAGCAGTATGCTTATCTGCTTCCACACATAAAGAGGTTGCGAATAATACAGTTCCATGGAACGGAATGACGCTTCATAGTGTCTTCGTGTCAAAGCAGCAGAGTTCTAACGCTCCATGCAATGCGATGGAGCATCACATTTCAACGTTTCGAATCAGGTAAGCCGTAAACTTCTATGCATAGCGCTGTGCTTTTCTGAACCAAAACTCCACTAGAATGTCAATTTTACAGATCCAAGCTCTGGGATGGCGCTTCATAGTGTTTGCTTGATAAAGAAGTATAGTTCTATGCTCCGTGCAATGCGATAGCACATCTAATTTCAATGTTTCAAAGTAAGCTGTGATAATGCCGATCTGTTTCTATATTTCAAAAGAATGTGTATTCTACAGTTCCCTGCAGCGGGATTGCCCATCATACTGTCTACGTGTCAGAGCAAGGGAGTTCCTATACTCCATGCAATGTGATTGCGCATCTCATTTCATTGTTTCAAATTAAGTAAGTTGTATTTTCCCATGCGTAGGATTGTGATTATCTGCTTCTATATTTCTAAAGAATGTGAATTTTACTGCTCCATACTCCAAGACGGCGCTTCGCAGTGTCTGCTTGTCAATTCAGTAGAGTTCTAGTGCGTCATGCAATACGATTGCACATCTCATTCCAACGGTCCAAAGTAAACTGTAATCTTCTGTGCATAGCATTATGCTTATGTATTTCTACACTTCTAAAGAATGAGAGTTCTACTGTTCAATGCAACGGGATGGAGCTTCACAGTGTCTGCATATCAAAACAGTTGTGTTCTAATTCTGCATGTAATGCGATGGTGCATCCCATTTCCTCTCATTAACCTTCAATGCATAACTTTATGCTTGTCTGCTTCTACACTTCAGAAGAACGTGAATAGTAGTAATTGTTAACGCAGTAACGTGGTGGTATGATATTATAAGTTGTTGCGTTTGGGTTGGGTGGTTAGGGCACTCCCTCCGATTACCCATCCGAGCCTTGTTCTTTGCAAATATAAATCTATAACAGCGCCAGGGCGACTCCAGCGTCGAGATACAGGTCAGCTGGCGCTGGATAACAAAAAGTTTGTTCGGCTAGTTGTCGATTTCTCAGAATCCTGAGCGGAATATCCGAGCAATCAATGGGTTGATCGGGATTGGATGATGAGATATCTGCGACTGTAAAAAAGGTCAGATCTCCTTTATAATCGTTGACCCTTGACTTAAAGGTTGCCGTGATGGAGTGTCTTGCTATTGCGTACATTGTGATTAGAACACCGATTGCTAAGGTGCAGCGTTTTCTTGGAATGCCGAGATTCTTCGTGAGGGCCTCCGACATGAAATTTATATTTGCGCACGTGTCGATCAACGTTCGACAGTTGACTAGTTGTTGATCGTTGTCTAAAATGTAAATTTGTGTAGTTACGAATAATTCGCTCGTGACTGAATCGACGGCAAACGCGTTTTGATGCCCCTTTCCTTCGGCGCCTCAACGTCCTGAAGTCATTCGGACATTGAAGATTCTCCGTTCGTTATCGGTTCCTGTTCTTTTGATGGAGTGATAATTGGCGGTTTAGAAGTAGTCTGTTTCCAGGTTCTTTGCGCTTGGTGATGTATCGTGTGGTATTGCTGGTTACATACGCGATAGGAGCCGTTATTGCACAGGTTATATTTGTGTTCCTTGAGCAAGCAGTTTATTCATAGTGAACAATTTTCGACAGCTGCCTTGCGGTCTTGGACTGAGGGCCCGTGAAACTCTTCACATGCCCAGATGCTGCGTCCTCCGTGGCATACTAGACACTTTTGGGTTCTTATGATTCCTCTGTTTGTCCCGCTTTCGGTGTAATCGTCATTAGAATGTCCTTGTGGCAAGAACACCTGGTTTCGCGTCCGATGCTATTCCGTCGACCCAACTTGCGGTTGAGCTTGCTCTTGGGTTCATCTCTGGTACACAGTTGGCCCGTTTCTCCAGAATCTCTAGAAGATCCGTGTAAGGCGGCACTTTGTTGTCCTCTACCGTGAGTTCCCATTAGAACATCGTATTAGCATTTATCTTTGTTCGAATGATGGAAAGCAGAAGTGTTTCATTGTGAGATATTTCCTCTGAAATCTTTCAGTGGCGAAGAAGTTAGTTGACGGTACCGACGACATTGCCTAGTGCTTCTGCAGTGTCCCTTGGTGGACTTGGGATATTCCAGATTGCATCACAATGGTTAGAGGCAGCCCGTCTTATACAATCGAATTTACTTTTCAATATCTCGATCGCGTCGGTGTAATTTGCGTCCGCTGTGCTAAGGCATCCGATGCAAACATCGGCCATTCCGGTTAATGTCGACCGCAGGTATTGCAATTTTTGAACTGGAGTTAGGTTCTCGTTGCGATCGATGATCGATGAGAATACAACATAGAATGATGCCCAAATTTCGTATGTTCCGTCGAATGTTGGAAATTGCATTTCTGGTAATTTAATGGAATATGTGATGGTTGAGGAAGTGGTCGATGATTCGAACGTGTTTCTCCTCGTGACATTCGGAACACTTCTCTCGATTAGAGATTCGGCGCGAGTTATGATAGAGAAGTAGTCGTTTTGAATTTTGTAGTGATGTGACGTTTCTGTTTCGTCTAATTCTTCGAGGTCAAATTGGATGACATCGAATCGCTTCCATGTTTCAGTTAACGCGTATAGGTGGGTTTTTAGTAAACGTATACTCGGTTGTTCTGATGTTTCACATGCGTTAAGAAGTCGCATGAAGACAGTGATTTGACCGAACATGGTACCGTGTTTACGCCGCAGGGAACTAAGAATAATTCAAATGGACAAATGGACTGAGCTTGTTTGAGAGATTGAGTTGATATCGTGGAATATGGATAAGGAAGGAATTGACGAATAAACGAGTCTACTGTTTCGATGTGAAGATGTCAGATATGTTGAGATCTGCCATGATGTCTGGATCCCCTGGGATGTCCGACTTGCTGCTGCTGAGGATCTCAATTTGTCCTGAAGCGTTGGCTTGATCACTGGCTTGATTCTTCGGTCGCTGAATGTTGATTGAATGACACTGTAGTTCGGGCACTCACATCACTGATTTTAACTGTTTGTTTAAATAACTCGCGGTCCACAGGATTTTGAATCAGGCTCGAACAACCAAAATGCACGCGTTACGACGAGGCTTATTTTCGGATGATAACTCAACGATGGGCGTAAATTTTCGTCGCGAACCTTTTCGTCACCATTGCAACGTGCGCTCTAATACGTGTTATAGTAATAGGGAAGTAGATAGATATAATTGGAATTGATACGATTCCTTAACAAAGAATTCTATTTAACTTAAAATGAATTAATGAAAATTGAGTGTTTTTCATGTTCTCTGATGTGTCCGAATGAGAATTTCTACTAAGCTCTTCAGCCATGAAGTGTTGTTGTTTTAAAGTGAATTTGTGGGGAGGAGTGGTCATGGGTGTGGCAATCAGATGAGACGTTATTGGTGAAAAATCTGAAAATTTGCTTCTTTTTCGGAAACTGTCAGATGACAAGAAGGCGCGAAGAGTGGGACCAAGGATTGTAGGTCGGTTGCGACCAATGAGAGGAGCAGGCAATAAAGCAGTAAAACGGTCAGCTATATGCTATATACAATTTTAAGATTCACTATGAAGACTTAATTTTGTAATTTATGATGAGACGACATCCTGCTGCTTTAAGAGCTTTTTGCTGTTATGTGTTTAACAGCGAATTTATAGTATCTGTGCAATGAGGTGTTTGGTAGCCAGATATTTTGTTGAGTAAATTATGACGAGTGTCTGAACAAAGATAAATGGCTTAATTATTATAGCATGAATCGTATGTATGTCGCAAGACACATTGCATGCAACATTACAATTCTACTGCTTTGACACGCAGACAATTATGAAGCGCCATCGCATTGCATGGAAATGTAGAATTCTCATTCGTTTGAAGTGTAGAAGAAGACAAGCATAATACTATGCATAGAAGACTACAGCTTACTCACATTGAAACGCTAAAATGAAATGCGACATCGAATTGCATGGAGCACTAGATCTTTACTTTCTTGACACGCAGACACTACTATGTGTAGACAGTGAAAACTGAATCACCCATACAGTGCATCGCCAAACGCTCGATCAGTTCTGAAATCGCGAAAATATACGACCCACCAGGCCTCCTTGGTCCAGTTCTAATCGTAGCCAAGAGCCTGCTGATGAAGATTTCCACCCTGATGGTGGATTGGGAAGAATCAGTGATTCTTGTAGTAGGTAGTGACCGACGGCTATTCATACCGAGGGGATAATGTACTGTGCTTAACTGCCACTGAACATCTTTCAGTTATCAATAAGACAAAATACATAGAGATTCATGGATTCTGTGACGCCAGTAAGGAAGTCTATGGACCTTGTATCTGCCTACGATCCGTCGATAAGTAAGGGCATATACAGGCAGAACTCCTCATGCGAAAGCAAAAGTGGCAACCGTAAAAAGCCAATCGATTCCACGACTCGAATTGTGCGTTAATGTTGTTAATGATCACGACTCGCCAGGTCCTACAGCTAGAGTGCAATCGCACGGTTCCCTGGACAGATTCCACCATCACTTTACATTGGCTCAAAAGATCGTCACACACCCTATAAACATTCGTAGCAAGTCGCGTATAGGAAATGCAAATAAGAATGAACACCGACGACTGGCGACACGTATCGACAGGTTTGTCACGATCACAGGTTCGACAGCAGAAAGCTCTCACACCGAGAAAGGAGTTTGAACGATAGCTGAACTCAATCACTCCAAAAAGGTCATCAAAAGAACAGTACAGAGTATACACTTCACCGACGGATTGGTATTCCTGTGATACAAGAGGTACAACCAAATCAAGGGAAATTGACAAGATTGAATGCATTCCTTTTCGAAGATGGAATCCTGAGAGAGGGTGGTCGATTGCACATTCACCACTACCATTCTCTCAGAAACTCCCCATAATTCTACCGAAAACTCATGTAACTATACTTATCATTATAAACGAACATCTCACATATTTACACGCTGGAAACCAAACAGCATTATACAGCATAAGCTGAAAAAATTGACCCATTGACAGCCAAAGCCAAGTCTGGAAAACAATACGAGGTTGTGATCTTTACTGCCGCACCAACCCACCAGCAGTCAATTACTGTATGGGCAATCTACCGAAAGAACGCATTATCCAATCTCGACTCTTCATCAATGTAGGCATCGATTATTGTGGACACTTTTTCATTAAAGAGCGGCAATACCATAATTATAGAAGAAAAAAGAATTATGTGGTTGTTTTCGTCTGCCTAGCAGTAAAGGCTGTTCATCTCGAAATGGTCCACGACCTCACTAGTGAGGCTTTCATCGCTGCTCTACAAATATTCATCGGAAGATGGGGATTACGCATAAATCTATACTCTCACGCATCTCATTTCTATGCCTCATGATAAGATGTAATATCAATGCAACGCGATATGTATATCTCGTCAGTATTTGATGAGAATGTAAATGCCACACTTCCTTGCTACGTAATGGCCTACCTAGATGTCTACGTATCGAAGAAATACAGTTCTAAAACAGCGTAAAACGCGAAATCGCATCTCATTTGTATGTTTCATGATATGGTGTAATTAAATGCAGCCCGTTATATATATGTCGTTTTCACATCAATAGAATGTAAATCCCACACAACGTTGCGACGAAATAGCGTGTCTAGATGTATACGTATCGGAGCAATAGAATTCTAGTGCTTCTTAAAACGCGATAACGCATCTCATTTCAATGTCACATGATAGCATGTAATATCAATGCATGGAGTTGCTTATATCTCATCAGCACTTCAAAACAATGTAAATTCCACACTTGCTTGTTACGGAATAGCGCTACTAGATGTCTACAGATAGAAGCAACTGTGTTCTAATGCTTTATAAAACGCGATATTGCATCTCATCTCTATGCATCAAGATAAGATGTAAAACAAATGCAACGCGTTATGTATATCTCGTCTACACGTCAAAAGAATGTAAATGCCACATCTCATTGCCACGGAACAGTGTTTCTAGATGCCTAAGTATCGAGGCACTAGCGTTCTAATTCTTCATAGAACGCGATAACGCATCCCACTTCTATGTCTCACGATAAGATGTAATATTCAATGCAACGCTTTATATATATCTCACCAAAACGTTAAAGGAATGTAAAGCCCACACTTCCTTGATACGGAATAGCGCTTCTAGATGTCTACGAATCGAAGCAGTAGAGTCCTAGTGCTTCATAAAACGCGATATCTATTTTGATTTCTATGCTCCATGATAACTTGTAATATTTAATGCAACGCTTTATGTACATCTCGTGTACTCTTCGAAAGAATGCAAATGCCACACTTCCTTGCTACGGAATAGCGTTTCTAGATGTCTACGTATCGTAGTAATTGAGTTCCAATGCTTCATGAGACGCAATGGCGCATCCCGTATTTATGTCTCATGATAAGATGTAATATTGAATGCTACGTATTACGTATATCTCGTCTACACTTCAAAAGAATTTAAATCTCACACTTCCGTGCTACGGAAATGTCGTTTCTAGATGCCTACGTACCGAGGCAATAGAGTTCCAGTGCTTCATAAAATGCAATATCGCATCTCATTTCTATGTTTCATGATAAGATGTAACATTCAATGCAATGCGTCATGTATTTCTTGTATGCACTTCAAAAGAATGTAAATGTCACACTTCCTTGCTGCGCAACAGCGTTTCTAGATGTCCACGTATCGAAACATTAGAAATCTAATTCTTCTTAAAACGCGATATCGCATCTCATTTCTATGTCTCCTGATAATATGTAATGTCACGTCTCGGGTCGCGGATAACTAGCCGTTGGCCGGAGAGACACGCAGTCACAAACGTTTCGGCTCGCACAATTGCGCCGAAGTCCGTGTCCGTTTTGCTCGCGAAACACGGATCGAAAAGGCACGAACGAGGATAAGAAAACGTTGACTTACCTTTGGTGTCTTGATAGCTGCTAATATTCAATATCCTTGTTGCAGGTATCGTCGTCGCCTCGGATCGTCCTCGGGTATGGTTGATGCGTACAGGCTGTGAGGCGGAATCGTCAACGGGACGAGTACCTAGGTAGGATGCTCTCCAGTGCAGATCGGCGATGGGTGCGGCAGTGCGGGGCGGCTGTCCTGCCGGTGTGCAGCGTAGGAAAAGTCGGTGCAGTGATAAATGCACGAGTCGACGTTTACACGAATGTATTTACGCACCAGTGAACGTAAAAAGTTTTTCCTTCCCGTGCGGCGAGTTCGTTTGGATGTACCGGAATGGCGCATTCGAGTCGGATCCCAAACGTCTAGAAAAGGGTCCACTAAGCGGTGTTCCGCTCTAGCTTACCGCTTCAGGAATATCGAAAATCGACGTGCGTCTTTGCTCTAGTCTCGATGTGGGTCGATGCAGCTAAGCGGTGGTCCGTTCTAACTGGTCGATTACCGAGATTGACTAATGGTCAGAGCTCGTGAATGTTCTCGAAGACGCGTGGTCTCGTGGAAGACTTCGTAATAAATAAATTTATAATAATAGTAAGACAAGGAATGTTTGGAATAATGAGAATTGTAAGTACTGATAAAATAAAGTATTTTCTAAATAAGACTACGCTTACACTGTTACATCCCTATGCAAAAGTTGACTAAGTACTAGGATTCGATGATTTTAGAATATAATTAGAATTAGAATTAGGAATTCGAGTTCGTATAGTCGAAATCGGTCTGAATTAGCGTTTAGAATTGAGAGAGGTCCGCTCGCTTGGAGCGGATGACTTGAACTTGGTTTGAATTAGTATTGAGAGTGGTCTGCACGCTTCGAGCGGATGACTTGAACTGCACTTTCAGCTCGCGGACCCGCGACCTCCTCGTATCGCGTGGCGCGCGAGTCGCGTGGCGCCAGAGTGGGGCGAACCCTCGGCCTGCGAAGTGGGATGGACGGTCGTGGTGGGGCACGCGCGTTCGGCGTGACCCACGAGCGTCTGGCGCTCGCTCGGGCGCTTTACTTGCTTCCTATACCGGTTACATACGCTCTTAAAATTAGGATTATACATGAGATGCCTTATGCTAGCTTGTGCGTGCTTTGTCATGCATGTGCCTCGACTGTAGTGTGCTTAAATTCTAGGATTTGCTTAATTTTAATTATAAAAGTATGTAAAATATGGATACGGGTGCGTAACGACGGGCGACACTTCATAGTAAGTGGAACAGTCCTCGTGCATAGGCTGTGCCTCGCTTGGGCTCCAGCTATCTGACAAGTACGCGTCGTGGCGCGATCGTGTGGTCCAACTCCTTGGTGCGAGGGTGGCTGCGTTAGCTCTGTCATCGGTCTGTATTACCGTGTGTCGGTATGCTCGTCTCTGCACTGGCGGCCGGCGGTGTGTGCGGCTCTACCGGGGGGTGTAGGAGGTACTGTAAGGTTCGGCGGACGTCACAGTAATATCAATGCAACGCGTTATGTATATTTTGTCAACACGGGTTCCAGATCCTGGGTGTCCAGGAAGTACCCATCCCCACCTCCTTGTGGTGGAACCTGGGCGCCGGGCTTGCCCGGTGGCTAACGGGGCTCTGGGGCTATCGAATTAAACTGGGACTCGGAGGTTTGGTGCATTATCGATTTGCCCAAGCTAGTCCGAGACACTTTCGTAGAGCAAAATTGAATAAGACTGAGGCTGGTAGTCTGGATCATTTATAAATTTGGCCAAACTGATCCATCCTAATTCCCTGTGGGTACTCCGGCGGTTAGGATTCGTACTCTCCGACGGAGTAGCTGAAGGACTCGCCCGCTGGGAAAGGCGCCGCGGCATATCTGGATTTTTCCATCGCCCCTTTCAGTGAGGTGGGTGTAACTAGTTGGTAGATAGGTAGATCCGTCTTGCGTATACCCGTCTGGGTGAGGAAGCACGCCTGATCACCATCCTGGTGTAGGACAGACAATATCTTGTCAACACGGGGTTCCAGAACCTGGGTTTCCGTGAAGTACCCATCCCCACCTCCTCGTAGCGGAACCTGGGCGTCGGGCTTGCCCGACGGCTAACGGATCACTGGAGTTATTGAATAATACTGCGACTCGGGGGTTTGGTGCATTATTAATATGCCCAAACTAGTCTGAACCACATTCATAAAGTAAAATTGAATAAGACTGAGGCTAGCAGTCTGCATCAACAATAAATTTGGCCAAACTGATCCATCTTAAATCAAAAAGGGTGAGAGTGAGCCCGATCGCGTACACGTAGTGAGTTCGCCTACATGAGGTTCCCCGTGAGAACTCCGGCGGTTGGGATTCGTCACCTCTGGCGGAGTAGCTGAAGGACTCACCGCGGGGAAGGCACCGCGGCACATCTGGATTTTCCCATCGCACGTTTCAGTGAGCTCTGTGTAACTGGGAGGTAGATGGTAGATTCCGTTTGATTATACCCGTCCGGGTGAGGAAGCACGCCCGATCGCCGTCCTGGTGTAGGGCAGACAAAATCTTGTCAACACTTCAAAAGAATGTAAAGCCCACAGATCTTTGCTGCAGAATAGCGTTTTAGATGCCTACGTATCGAAGCAATACAGCTCTAATTCGTCACAAAGCGCGATATCACACCTCACTTCTATGTCTCATGATAAAATGTAATATCCAATGCAACGCATTATGTATATCAACTCAGTACTTCAAAAGCATGCAAATGCCACACTTCCCTGCGACAGAATAGCGTTTCTAGATGTCTACATATCGAGGCAATAGAGTTCTAGTGCTTTATAAAACGCGATATTGCATCTCATTTCTGTGTCTCAGGATAAGATGTAATATCGATGCAGCGCGTTATGTATATCTCGTCAACACTTCAGAAGAATAGAAAACCCACACTTTCTCACTACGAAATAGTGTTTATAGATGTCTCTCTTTCCTGGCATCTCTTTCCTGTGTCACATGATAAGATGTAATATCAATTCAACGCGTTACGTATATCTCGACAACACTTCAAAAGAATGTAAGTCCTACGACTTCATTACGACGGAATGGCGTTTCTAGATGTCTACGAATCGAAGGAATAGAGTTCTAGTGCTTCAAGAAACGCGACGTCGTATCTTATTCCTATGCTTCATGATAAGATGTAATGTTCAATGCACCGCGATAATAATATCTCGTCAACACTTCAAAGAATGTAAATTCCACTCTTTCTTGGTACGGAATAGCTTTTCTGGATGTCCACGTATCGAAACAATAGAGTTCTAATTCTTCTTAAAAGACGATATCGCATCTCATTTCTATGTTTCATGATAAGATATAATATTCATTGCGATGTACTATGTATACCTCGTCTACACTTCAAAAGAATGCAAATGCCGCACGTCCTTGCTAGGAAATGCGTTTTCAGATGTCTACGTATCGAACCAATACAGTTGTAATGCTTCTTAAAACGCGATATCGCATCCCAGTTCTATGTTTCAAGATAAGATATAATATTCATTGCGAAATGTTACGTATAGCTCATCTACGCTTGAGAAGAATGTAAATGCCACACTTTCTCGCTAAGAAATAGCGTGTCCAGATGTCTACGTATCGAAGCAATTGAGTTCAAATGCTTCTTTAAACGCGGTATCGCATCTCAATTCTATGTTTCATGATAAGGTATAAAGGTATAATAGTCATTGCGAAGTGTTATGTATACCTCGTCCACACTTCAAAAGAATGTAAATGCCACACTTCCTCACCAGCAGATAGCGTTTCCAGATGTCTACGTATCGAAGCAATAGAGTTGTAGTGCTTCTTAAAACGCTATATCTCATTTCATTTCTATGTTTCATGACATGATACAATATTCATTGCGAAGTGCTATGTATACCTCGTCTACACTTCAAAGGAATGTAGATCCCACACTTCCTTGCTAGGAAATAGCGTTACCAGATGTCTACATATCGAAACAATAGAGTTCTAATGCTTCTGTAAACGCGATATCGCATCACAATTCTATGCCTCATGATAAGATATAATATTCATTACGAAGTGTCATGTATACATCGTCTACACTTCGAAAGAATGTAAATCTCACACTTTCTTGATAGGAAATGCGTTTTCAGATGTCTAAGTATCGAAGCAATAGGGTTCTAGTGCTTCTTTAAACGCGATATCGCATCGCATTTCTATGTTTCATGATAAGATATAATGTTCATTGCGAACTGTTATGTATACCTCGACTACACTTCAAAAGAATGTAAATGCCACACTTCCTTGCTAGAAAATAGCAATTCCAGATGTCTACGTATCGATGCAATAGAGATCTAATCACCGCATACCTGATCTTGAGGCTAGGAACTTTTTATAGAGATTTATCCCCCCGCTGGCCAGCCTATTAAGGCAAGCCCCCCGCCTCGGCGAAGCATAACCTCCGTTTTACGGTATTACGACAGGGGTAACACCACCCCTGCCGAACTATGGGATTTCGGGGTTGCACCCCACCGTACCACGAATAGAATTGGCCGTGGTCCCTGGGAGGGAGAACGCTTCAACCAATAACACTCCTCAACTCTGGGACATACAGACAAGGGAGGCCCTGCCAGGTTCCGCAGATCCCACCGGCATCGCCCCAGAGTATCACGGAGGTTATTAGGTATCCACCATCCCCGAAAGCCAGAGCCCCGTTAGCCACCGGAAAATTCCGGGGTTACTTTGTTCCACCACGAGGAGGTGGGGATGGCACATGTTGTTACTAAAATGGAACAACTTTAGGACCCAATCCCAACCTTTTTTTTTTTTTTTTTTAACGTGGGGAAAGCCTCATGGATCCCCCGGAGTTGGGGAACTCCGGGGGTATGCCGGCTTCTTACCGGCTAAAACCCCACGGTAACCTTCTTCGGCACGACCAAATGGTCCATCCCGCACGGGTGTCGTCGACGCCTCGGGCCAGGCTTGGCCCGGTATGACTGGGTGCCCCGGGTGCGTCAGACCCGTTACCACGACCCAACAAATGCCGAGTCGTGGCCCCTGAGGCGTAACGACCACCATCGTGGCCCGCAGGCGCGGCGAAGGTGGCGAAGTCCCTCCCCCCGAAGGGTTCTTAGAATTGACTTCCACCCGAAGGTGGAAGCACCCCCCCCCCCCCCCCGTGAGGAGGAACGGGGCAAACGTCTACGACGCCGACCCCGCAGGCGACGTCGAGCTGGCAGGGATTGCTCTCTAACCCGCTCGGCGGCCTCCTTCGCGACCATGACCTCCTCGCAAAAGGAGATCATGGCCTGCCAGACGCTCCCGCGACCAAGCATCCCCGAAAGGATTCTCAGCAACGAGAGGTCTGGACCCACCTCTGCCGCTAACACCCGACGCGGCACCTCCCAGGCTGGACACTCCTGGAGAGTGTGCCGCGCCGTGTCATCCGCGGCGCCACAATGGTGGCACCGCGCCGTCGCCTCACGTCCGATTCGGCACAGGTACTGACCGAAACAACCATGGCCAGTCAGCACCTGTATGGCTCGAAACGTTAGCCGTCTGTTGCTACGGCCTACCCATCTATCTAGGATGGGCAGGAACGCCCCGACGGTCCAGTGACCTCCATGACGGGATAAGTCATCCCGCCACTTCGACAAGGTGAACCGCCGGGCCTGCAGCCTAAGCTCGTCCCGACTTATCGTCTCCCCTGGCGGGGTGGAGTCCTGACGCTCGATGCGAAGACGCCTATAAACGTAGGCGTCTTCGAGCGCCAGGAACTTCAGAGGTGGTAAACCCGCCAGGGTGGTGGCCGCCTCGTAGGACACCGTACGGTACCCCCTTATGACGCGAATAGCAGCGCGTCGCCACTCCCGTCGGAGAAGTGTCACGTTTCTCTGACTCGCTGACAAGACGTCAGCCCAAACAGGGGCACCGTACAGTGCCACGCTCTGGATTACTCCGCAATAGAGGCGGCGCACCCGCTCGTCCGGACCGCCAAGATTGGGCATGATGCGACTCAAATGAGTCGTTAACTTGCCCAACCTGACGGCCAGACGAGCGAAATGCGGAACGAAGCTCCAGGAGCCGTCCAGGTAGACACCAAGATATTTGATATCCTGGGCCACCTGGTCGTCGGACGACCCGATCCTCACCAGACATGGTGCTGGAGTGCCCCTCTTACGAGGACGGAAACAAACTATCTCCGTCTTCTGAGGGGACAACTCCAACCCCATGCCCCGAATCCGCGAGGCGATGGCCGCAACAGCGACCTCCGCTCGACGGATGGTCCTCCTCAAGTCCCTGCCGGTGGCTAACACCATTGTGTCGTCGGCGTAACACGTTAAGTGTACGCCGGCCGGCAGGGAGACCCGCAGAGCCGCGTCGTACCCCAGATTCCACAGTAATGGGCCCAATACGGACCCCTGGGGTACTCCATGGCTGATGTCACGCCTAACAGGCCCACCGCGGCCACCGTAAACGATGGCCCTGTCCCGGAGGTAATCTCCGACCACCATCCGCAGGTAGAGGGGCACCTCGTGACGTTCGAGGGCCCCGCGGATGGTCCCCCACGAGAGGAAGTTAAAGGCATTCTTGATGTCCAAAGATACTGCCAAAGCAACTCCCCCCCGGGACGTAGCCGAGTCCGAGAGGGACTTGACGCGCGAAATCGCGTCGATGGTCGATCGTCCCTCCCGGAAGCCGAACTGACACTCGGCCAGGTCGGGTCCTACACGAGATAGGTGCCGGACGAGGCGACGCTGAACGATACGCTCAAAGAGCTTACCGACCTCGTCCAGCAACACGATGGACCTGTAGGCGGAGGGCGACTCCGCGGGCCTGTTGTCCTTCTTAAGGAGGACCATCCGTCCGGATTTTTACCGTAGTGGAATCGTCCCCGTCTGGAGGCAGGCGTTGAATAGCCTGCACAGACGGGTACCGAGGACGCTCAGTGCCATGACCCAGGCGCGGCCAGGTATGCCGTCAGGGCCGGGGGCGGTGTCACGCTCCCCCATGCGTCTGACGGCACAGGCCAGCTCCTGCCCGGACACATCCAACTCCTGTGAACATAAGACATGGTCGGTGGTGTGAGCGGGGGCCGACACCTCCCCAGAAGGGAACAGGGTGCCGACCACCCGCTCCAGGAGCGGAGGGTCCATCGTCTCCGCGAGTGGAGGTGCCCATGGACGTAGCTTGTCCATCACAAGCGTGTAGGGGCGCCCCCACGGATCTTCACGGAGCTTCGAGAGGAGTCCGTCCCAGGCCTGAGCCTTGGCACTCCTGATGGCCAGCTGCAGCTGCTTCGTGAGAGCACGATAGTACTATAGCGTACAGCCACAGTATACAGTAGCGCAACTGGCCCGATTTTATGTGTTACAAAATTTAATGCGCATGCGCGAAACAGGGCACCGAATCGCAGTGCCATCTGAACTTCTGCCTCACTTGCTCTTTAGTTTTTCTTTCTCTTTCTTTCTTAGCAAACAAAAAGACGATTGAATATCTAACCAAACCTGAAGCTGAATTTGGAGGGAATTCAATATCTGTTGAAAGCTGCTTGAAAGCGTTGAAGCACGTTCAAGCTATTTCGAAGATTTTAGGAGAAAAAGGAAAGGAAGCAAAAGAAAAAATCAATTTAAAATAGTTGTTAATTTCTAAAAGTATTTTGATTAATAATTTAAAGGAATTGTTAATTTATATAAATATTTTAAATTATATATTTTTTTTGGAAGCACTTTGATCTTAGCTTTGTTTCAGATGTTGCTGCATTAATTTTATAATTAAAAAATGGACATAAGAAAGAAGTCAAATTGTGCAATACTGGGATGCTTAAAACAATTCAACGTGAAACGACATTATTTTAAATTTCCAAAGGAACAAGACAGGTATAACATGTCTTATAATATGCCTTATGATTTTTTGATGCCATGCTTCTTTTGAGTAGTATAATACAAATATATGTAATATATAAATTAATATGTTATTGATAAAACTAATACAATTTTATATTACAGATGGTTGAAATGGGTAGATGCATGTAAAAGGTATCATCTATTATCTAAAGGTCCACAATATTCATTTAACAATATTCGTCTGTGCTATTCACATTTTGAGGAAAAATTATTCAGAATTAAGAAAGTTAGAGCTAGCCTTCATCCAGATGCTGTTCCAACACTATTATTGGGACGTAATACTAAACAACAGTAAGTTTAATAATAATTATTTGTTTGACATAATTTAATTTAATAATTACATTTTTTGACACAATTTAATTTAATAAATAAATTTTTTTCAGAGATAATACAAATGAAATTACAGAACAAAATGTATCTACAGAAAAAGAAGAACTATGTAGGTATATGAAATTGTATTTCATATTTTTTTGTTATAATTTTATATACAATTTTGTAGTTCTACAATATATATCTCTTTTGTTGTAGTAATACATATGCAGAAGAGATTATAAAAATTGAAGAAGAGAATTGGTAATATATATATTAATAGAATAATGAATTTTTGTATTTTTAATTAGTAAATGTATAAATTATACCCAAATTGTTTTCAGGAATGCAGAAAACTTTAAAATAATTCTGCCAAGCTTCCATTCTGCTGCCAGGAATTTTGAGATAGAAGTAATGAAACCGTAAGTTTATACTTTTACTGTATGTTATTTTATTTTATTTCATATTATTTTGTGTCAGCTAATTTATAATTGTATAATTTTATATCATATATTTAAAAATCCTTTTTAATGAATCTAACAGATTTGAATATTACAGAGGCACATCTGCTGAGGAGCCAGGAACAAGCCTGATGACGACTCATACAAAGAGATCATAGTTTCAGAATAGTTTCAGATGATAGTTTCAGAATAAAAAAATTACGTGAACAAGTTAAAAAATTAAAAACGCAAAATAATGCATTGCGTACACAAATTCGGCGATTGCATGCGAAGGAAAGGGAAAGAAAATCAGTCAGCCCAAGTAGACAAGACGAATATAATAATTTGAGGGAATTAGGTCGTAAGTTATTACCGGAAGATTTTAATAGATTATTAACAGCACAAATAGATGCACAATGTAAAAGTAAACATGGCAAAAGATATTATGTGTTTGTTACCGATATATTTGTATACATAGGTATTAAGTATATATAAAATAACTTTAAAATAAATTTTGAAATAAAATATACAATGTATAATATATTTTTTGTATTTTTCATTATATTTTTTCTTGTTTATCTTGTATAATATTTATGTTCTTACATTTTTATAGTCATAGTAACATGTTACTACAATAATTATTTTATATTTTTTCGATTTTTGCTTTCTTTCCTTGTTTTTCAGTGTATTAGAAATAATACATTTATTATTTTTATTAAATTTTGATTAACTAAACGTAAAAATAAGTTGGGCACATGGAGAGTAAAAAAATGCAAGTGAGATTGAAATCCAGGTGGCACTGCGGTTTGGTTGCTTCTGTCGCGCATGCGCACTCAATTTTATGGTACACCGACATCAAAGGTGCCGACAGAGAGTTTCGCTACTGTATACTGTGGTACAGCTGTGCCGTTCTGGCCACGTCGGTTGAACGTCGACGCCTCGCCCGGGTGTACTGGCGGCGTGCGACTCCGCAATCAGTGCGGAGACGCTGAATTGCGTCGCTCCACCAGTACACCGGGCGGCGGCGTCCTCATCCATGCCCCTCAGGGCCCACCTCCTCTGGTGGTGGGCTGATGGACGGGTCCAGGGAGGCGTGGAGACCTCTATGCGTATGTACTTGTGATCAGAGAGAGTCTCCACGTCGTCGACCCTCCACCCCGACATACGACGCGCGGCCAGGGCATTTGCGAAAGATAAGTCCACGATACTTTCGCCCTGGTACCGCACGCATGTGCTGGTCGAGCCTCGGTTTAATAACCGGAGACTCAGGCCAGTCACCCAGTCCAGCACCGAGTGACCCCTCTGGTCCGTCCTCGGGGAGTGCCACGCAGATGCGTGTGCATTAAAGTCCCCGAGGACGAACACTGGACGAGCTGCGTGCGAAGAGACTAAGCTCTGCAGCTCGTCCAGAAGAGTGTCGAAACGACTGAGGGGCCATCTCGGTGGTGCGTACAGGCCCACCACCAGACAATCAGCCCAGTCGACCGCCACGAACCCGTGGCCGCGCGCAACGAGTACTATCGGCCAGATCCGTGACGGGACCGACTGCGCGACCACCACGGAGTCATCCAGGTCCTCAGCCCAGGACGGGCGCTGGAGGACCCTGTACGGCTCCGCAGCGACGACCAACTCAACCATGCCACCGCAGAGACCTTGAACCATTAGGTCCCGTGCTGCGATGGCATGGTTGAGATTGGTCTGGGTGATGTGACCGTGAGGAGGCGTGAACGTTAGGCCGTGTCCATGGCCTCCCCCCGGCCAACATCATCCATAAGAGCGGGATTTTCGGCCCGCTCTTCCTCGTCCCCAGTGTCCATAAGTCTCGAACATCCCACGGTGGAGGATGATGCGGCCGCACCACCCCCGCTGGATCCTCCTACGTTGGAGGGTGATGCGGTCGCACCACCCCCGCCGGAACATCCCGCGATGGAGGGTGATGCTGATGCACCACCCCCGCTGGAACCTCCCGCGATGGAGGGTGATGCGGATGCACCACCCCCGCTGGAACGTCCCACGTTGGAGGGTGGTGCAACTACACCACCCTCTATATGGACACTGGGAATCTTCTTCTTCTTCTCCGCAGTCTTTTCTCCCTTCTGCGCAGCCGACGACGGCTGTGCCCCCTTGCCGCTTCGGCGGGCCTTAGGCGGGGAGCACGACTTGCCCCCCGTCCTGTGGTCTGCGGGCCCTGCCCCTTTGCAATTAAGGCAAACTGGTGCGGCCGCAGTACACAGGCCCGCCTGGTGGCCGGTTTCGCCGCACCTATAACATAGGTGCGATCGGTTCACCTTCGCAGTGCACCGCTGCTGTACGTGGCCTAACTCCCAGCAGCGGTAGCACTGCTCCGGGCGGTGTTTTAAGACCAGAACACGGGCATCAGCCCACCCCATCCGGATGCGGCCGGCAGCGACCACTTTTTTGGCCGCTGCCAGGGGGCACTGCACCCAAAGGGTGCCGAGCCCTCTTGGTGAAGACCGTATAAGGCCCGTCTTCACCTCTTCTACCCGACACCCTCCGGTGCCGGCTATAACCTCGGCCACCTCAGATGAGGTGACCGAGTCGTCCAGGCCGATCACCCGCAGGTCTTGTTTTTTGACCGGCCTGGCCACCGTCACGCCGTCACCGGCCAACGCCTCCTTTAGTTTCTCAGCTAAGGTCGTAGCCTTAGCTTCCTTCTCAGGTACCGGCGATCTCCAAAAGGAGACCGCCGGTCCTCGACTTCTTGGGGCGGACTGCCTCCACCCCAATGTCAGACAGCTTGACCCTCTGCCTGGCAGCCACCATAACATCACGGTAGGTGGTTTTGCTGTCAGGCAGAAGGGTCAGCGCGACTGCCGCTGTGCGAGGCAGCCGCCCCAGTTTTGGCTTTTCAGCCATCTTCTTCTCCTGGGCCTTTAGCGGCGGGACAGAGGCCGTTTGGGCCTTTTTGGCTGCCCTTGCGGCCTTTCTGCCCACCACCTGGGCCCACGATGCCTCCTTGCCTGCACCAGAGGAGTTAGTTTGTGGTGCAGGTGTTGGTGCCACTATTACATTTTTGATCGCCTCCTGACGCGCCATCCCAATCTTCCTTTCGGCCCCAGACTGGGCCTTTTTAGCCTTGGAAGATGGCTGGGCTTAGATAGGTTTGGAGGATTTCCCATTGCCCCCCATCTTTCCCTTCTTCTTTTTACTTGAAGTCTTTCCCTCGGTGGCTTGTGTTATGACGCCATCCGAGGGGGAGACATCCTTCTTCAGGGATGCAAGGAATTCCTTCCGAAAGTCCTCCATCGTTTTAGTTATTAGCTCCGCCATCTGCTGTAGTGTGGCAGGCCCAGTCGCCGTCCTAGTTGCCGGGGCACTCTTGTGCGATGATGAGTTCCTCGCTTCCTTTCCAGGCGATGCAGGTGCTTGCCCCGCACGGCTCTCAATCTCCAGATCCACCATTAATGTAGTTGGCGGGCCTCGAGATCGTCTCTCCAGCGCGTTCAATCTGCCTTGCAGGCGATGGTTCTCCGTCTGCAAGGCCTTCACCTGCGCTTTCAGCGCCGCAGTTTCACTTTCCAGCGGTTGAGTTGCCGAACTGCCCACTCTATGCGCCAGCTCCATGGTTGCCGCCCTCAAACTCCGTGCGCCGATCCTGAGAACGCGCTGGATCGTGCCCTTTAAATTTTTTGATTTGGCAGCCGCCAGTTCTATGCGGTCTGCCTCTTCCAGCGCCCAAGCGCCAAGATCAGCCAGAGGTTTGTTTTTGGCCTCCTGGAGGAACTCCTCCATATCCGGCACAGGATTGGCCGACTTCCCTGGAGGAGGTGAAACACCAATCATATAGGCCCTCTTGGCCTCCGTGAGGCCGACGTAATCCCTCGTTGTTGGGGGTCTCCCGCGCTTTTTCGACGCTGTACACGCCCGCTGGACCGAGAAGCAAGACCTTACCGATCCAATGGACGTGTCGGAGTCATACGACGCATCACCTGACTCTTCGGGCACGCCTCTCCCTCGTGCAGTGAGCACGTCTTCCAAGACCACAATTGGTCTTGGACCTGCGACCTTATGGACCCTGCTGGGTCCAGCCTTCTCCTCGCTAATCCCCCCATTCCCCGGTTTTTTGAAAATAGAAACATTGCTCATATTAGTCCCATGAGTATGGTCAGAAGGGATGTCACCCCTGGCAGAGCCGTCATGCCAGGGGAAGGCTAATACACCCGGGGGGCGCCAGTATCCCCAGGGTTGGTCGCTAGAGACCGATACACCCACCGGCCACGCCCAGCCGCGAGGACTGGGCGTGCCCCATCGCCGCGTACCGCAGTTTGAGGCTAGGGACTTTTTATTGAGGTTTATCCCCTCGCGAGCCGGCCAATGAAGGCAAGCCCCCCGCTCCGGTGAGACATGACCACCGGTTTACGGTATTACGACAGGGGCAACTCCACCCCTGCCGAGCTATGGGATCCCGGGGACGCAACCCCCCGTACCACGACCAGAACTGGCCGTGGCCTCTGGGAGGGGGACCGCTTCAACCGATTTCACCCCTCAACTCTGGGCCTTACCGGCAAGGGAGGCCCTGCCAGGATCCGAAGATCCCACCGGCATCGCCCCAGAACATCACCGAGGCGACTAAGTATCCACGATCCCCGAAAAGCCAGAGCCCCGTTAGCCACCGGAAAATTCCGGTGCCCAGGTTCGACCACGAGGAGGTGGGGTTGGCACATGTTGCCGCCGCGAACGACGACAACTTCTGAAACCCACCCAATCCCAACCTAATCTAAGCTAATCTAACCTAATCTAACCTAATCTAACCTAACGTAACCTAACTAAATCAAACATAACCACACTTCCATCTCGGTTCGGAAGAAACCTCCGCAACTTTATAAGCCAGGTATAAGGCTATGCAGTTAGCCTTGCGCAGTTACAGAGTGGCAGAGATCCGCTCCGATTGAACGTTTATTCACGTAATGTAATGTAATGATCGGCGGGTTCAATCGGAGCGGGTCTCTGCCACTCCGTAACTGCGGAAGGCTTACTGTATAGCCTCATCCCTGGGAAAGTTGCGAAGGTTGCTTCCGACCCGATATGGAAGTGTGGTTACGTTAGATTTACTTAGGTTACGCTAGGTTAGGTTATAGAATGTTTTTAGGTTGCTCGGTTATGTTGAATTAGATTTAAGAAAGCGTAGGCTTGATTTGTTTATGTTTAAAAGAGGTAAAGTTAGATTGTGTTAGGTTGGGTTAGATTTGAGTGAAGGCAGGTTAAGTCAGTCTAGGTGTAACTGGGGTTAGCTTGGTTTAAATTAATTTTAGAGGATGTTAGATTAAGTTAAGCCAAATAGGGGCTGGATTACCGATAGTTGGCAATGCCATCCGTCGATAGGTCCTCTATTGCCGACAATTGGCAATACCAGCCGTTATAATATAATGAGTTATCGACCGCATGCATCACCTACTGTCGATATATCTTGAGTGACCGACCGCGGGCAACTCCAGTCGTTGATAAGTCTTGAGTTACCTGCTATTGGTTACACCAGCCGTGTGTGATATCATATGATATCAGTTGTTGGTAACTCCAGTCTTCGATTATTCATGGATTATTAACCACTAGCAACACCAGCCAGATTCACAAAATTATAGTGTGAAGCTGGACATAATGGGTGATGCCATGTACACTTTTATTTTGCAAAGCCAGTAAATCTGATACTAATCTGTTTTCATTCTATGAGGCAATATTAAAAAACTGAAGGAATGTCTGATTTTACCCATTATGCGTCTAATCCAGATGAGAATAAGTAAATAAAGGTTTATAATTAATATATGAATGTATAATTTATATTTTAGTAAAGAAATCAATTTATTTTACAGAATAAAAATATTATTGATAACATAAATTGATGCCTGATTCCTTCCTCGAGGAGAATTTGTAACAGATAGATTTGGATAATTATATATGACAATTGAAAAGAACGAACAAATTATACAGATAAATCAGAGGAAAAGATCATGCAAATGTTAATTGTCATCCAAACTAATTTAAACAGCGATTTCGTTAACAAGACTGTAAGCTCAAATACTATATTGTTAAAAAATTATATGTTAAAAAAAAATGTATTAGATCTCGTACATTACAGCACACCATAGATCAGTCTGATTAATTGCCCGAACAGACATAATTAAAGAGTTAATTAATATCACTTTTGCAGAAATTTACAATATGTAAATTTCGTAAACATTAATAGTGACGAAGCAGCTACACGATTCTTGGATCTTAAAAATGGTGGAAATGTGCGGCAGGAAGAGGAGAACCTAGTCAACCACTAGGTACAACATTAACAATGGATTCTCAAAATTTTCTCGCAATGCTTTCTCATGAAAAAAATATATTTTTTACGTTCAATCAATTAGAAATGCAAAATAATTGTACTTATAACATAATATTATATATTTTTCGGAGAATTAAAATTTGCATCGACAAAGCCGTAATGGGAAAGTTGAAGATTAGCGGTGATCTACGAAAAGCAATGAAATTAGTGAAATTAATGGTCAATTTAAAGTCGAAACTTACTTTGAAAAATTAAATAGCGTTTTCTTAAAAAGAACCGACATATTAACTAATTAAGGAAAAATTATTCCTACTTATAAAAGTTTTGTTACTTTTTACAAAAGCTTAATACAATAATATAAATTATTGAAAATATTAAAAAAACTGAAGTAAAATATATTTTTATATATTTTTGTAATATATTTTGTAACGCTAAATGATAAAAATTAAATAAGTTACGTATGAAAATATTTATTTATTAGATTGAACTTTACCCATACATTTATAATAAAATGAACATAGTTATTCATATTCAACGTTTCCACAAGTTCCGAAAATGATAAAATAGACCAACTCCAGCAAAAAGTCTAATGTATCATAATTATTTTATAGTTGAAAGATTATCAAGCTTTATGCCTGGATGGTTGCTTACATACAAGTATAACTGCCAAAATGAAATGAGATCACGAAGTGATATTTACACACCTGCGTGCTGCAATTTTGACGTATTTAAATTTCTGTAGCAGTTGCTGAAATACCACATAATAAGTTTCATAGTTAAAAAATGGCATAAGATTTTCTGTAGAATATCAAGTGGATGTGAAGCTGTTATTGCACAGCAGACGGCATTCCTCACTGGAAGAATTTTTCTTCGGATGTGTTGACTCCAGATTTATTTGAATTGTTCTCGTTTAGAACACTAAAACTGAATGATGTCCCTTGACACAGCAGGCTGTTAACCACGATACCCAGCAGATCCAAGGTTCCTTTATCTGAGATTAAGGCCAGCCTTCTTTGTTTCCAAACTTCTTTACATTGCGTTATATTCTTAAGACTCTTTGCAAGTTACAAAGAACAGAAACGCTACATGGATTAAAAAAGTGTAATAGTTTAATTCATATAATCTTGAATATTTTAAATCCGTTTTCGTCGCTTTGCTTGTTGTATATGTTTATCACCTGGCGCTGAATCAACTACTACTAGCAGCATCCCTTCCTAAAATTTGGAAAATGCGCCAGATCTAAGCAGTATCCAGCATCCAGCAGAAATGGAATTACATTGACAGAAATATCAGCTAGTTCTTCACGCCTATTTGAAACAACATTCAATCACCTTGTCAAACAATAATATATTAAATGTGACTTGGTCATTTAAATTTGAATTTATAAACATCTAACAAATAAATATGTTTTTCTGGCTATTCATATCATTATACCTTCAGTAATATATTATGTGCTGTCATTTGATATATTAACTGCTTAATTGTATTTTGCAACGAACCTTGCACACTAAACACTGTTTTTACTCCTGATACGAGTGGATAGTTCTTCGTCTTATATTCTTATATCGCACTGATTATAAAAGTGTATGAAATTGTTTTTATGCAGTCATGTATAATTATGTACATACAAATTCGCGATTAAGTAGCTATGTGTTCAAATTCAATTCCGAATAATGCTCTAAAAAGCGTCCCAGATAATAAACTGCAAGATGGTGGCGACACTATACCAGCACTATATTGCCGCTTCTGAGGAGTGTCATAGTCATTTTCCTATATTTATAGTTATTGAGAGAGTCGTACATATTTCTTTCAACCCGTCATAAACTGAAAATATTATTTATAAAAAAATATTACTAAGAAAATAAAAATTCATGCTGTTGCGTCCCTAACTTCGCCTTGTGTAATTTCTTAAATAACATGCTGTCATCGTATTTAATATAACCCTCAATTGCATGAATTTGTAACGATGAATTGAAGAAAATATATATAAAGCGAAAATATATATAAAGTGAGCTGATAGTATGATTGACACGGCCGTGTAGCCCGTGTGCTATATCGCGGTGCATTAATAATGCCGTAGTACGAGTGTCGTTCGTTGCTCGTTGTTTGCCAAGCATAGGTTGTTTGCCAACCTATGACCGGTTACTTTCATTTTTTAAAATGAATTGGTATGTTCATTCTTCCGTAATATGATAGAGCATTTTAAAACGAGTTCAACGACCTGCAACATGAAACCATTGAAGGTTACAAAAAGTAAAGTAAGGCGATGATACTTACGGTTTTGATAGTAAATGAGACATACGTATTGTAAACAGTGGTGGAATGCGTAATGTTTACCGTTTACTTCACTGTCAATAAACACTTTTCGAAGAGCATTTTAATAATTTGCAGGATAAGTTAAACATGATAAGATTAGTATTGAAATATCGGTTCGATTACATTTGGTTAGGCTGTTCTTTGTGTCGCCCATTTTATAAGTACTGAGCTGCGGATTCCTGAGGACAGCTCACAAAATTGTTGAACTATGAAAGATTATCATTGTGAAATTGAATCAAAAGGTAATTAAATTCCATTAGATTGTAAACAAATCTTAATATTCCATTTTAAATAGTAAAGTAAAATACTCTTTACAAAACTACAAAAATGGATACACACTTCGCTAAGATAAAAAATTATTTACAAGAATTAGATAAGAATATCTCAGCAAATTTTAAATATTAAGCTAGCGAACCAAGCAGTACGTTTTCAGTAATTACGAATATGAAAAATTCTTGAACTTTCCAACAGAAAGATGTTCTAATCAGTAAATAGAAAAATCAAACATTCAATTTCAATTCCAGAATACAACTGTGATGCAAAGACATGCAGAGACGAGCATACGACACACGGTAACACAGTCTGATCACCGAGCTAAGGCAGCTACCCTCGCACCAAGGAGTTGAACCACACGATCGCGCCTCGACGCGCATACGTCAGACAGTTGGAGCAGACACCAACCACAGCCTCCGCACGAGGACCTTTTCACGCACCACGAGGGTCGCCCGCAGTTACGCACTCATATTCACACAAGCAACACACAAGTATAGCATAAGTCATTGCATGTGTAATCATAATTTCAGAAAGCGTATTATTCATAATTAGAGCCGCACCATCTCACGCCGGCCGCGCACGCTTCACCACGACCGTCCGCACCACCACGAGTGTCGAGCGTCCGCCCCATTCCAGGTCCTAGCGACTCGCGTTCCCGCGCGATCCGAGGAGGTCGCGGATCCGCGAGTTAACGAAGAAATCAAGCCCAGCGCTCGATGAGTACAAATCGATCCAAGCGCTCATCGCGACTGTACCTATCATGCCTCCGGGCCTTACTCCACCTCACTTGATGATATTTGCTATTTCGTTATTATTCTAACTCAGAATTCAAGTTGCTATTTCCAATTCTAACTTTAACTTTATTCTAAATCAACGATTCTAGTACTTAGCCATTCTTAGCATAGGGCAGTAAAGTGTAAGCTTAGGTTTTACTTAGAATATATTTTATTTTTACCAGTATTTACAAACTCTCATTATTCTCACAGCATTCCTTGCCTTATATTAAATTAAATTCATTACGATACGAAGTCTTTCACGAGTTCACGCGTCTTCCAAAATCATTCAAGGAGTTCTGACCATTAGTTACGCTTAGTTACCGACCAGTTAGAGTGGCCCTCCGCTTAACTGCACCAAGCCACAGTTCGACTAAGGAGAAGATATCCATCGTTTTCCATATCTCTGGATCGGCAAACTAGAGCGGTCCTCTCCGCTAGTGGATCCGTATCTGGTGTTTTGGAATCCGATTTGAATGCGCCTTTCCGCTATGGATAGACGAACTCGACGCGTGGGAAGGAAGAACTTCCTGCGTTCTCCAGTGCGCGAATACGTAGATACAAGCAGCTACTCCATCGTCGACCACTGCTCCGGCTCATCTCCTGCTGTCTGCCGACCGGACAGCCTTTCCGCATCGCCGCCTCCGTCGCCGATCCGCACCAGAGATCAGCCTGTCTGGGTACTCGTTCCATTGTCGATTCCGCCTCACAGCCCGTACGCAGGGACCATACAGGGGAAGATCCTCGCCGACGACGATACCTGGAACGAGGTTAGTAATTAGCGGTTTCCAAGAGTTCGAAAAGTAAATCCCCTTTTGTATATACTCGCTTTCGTGACTTTCGCGCAGTTTTCCGCGTTCCAAAAAGAACCCGGTCTTCGACGCAATTGTGCGAGTCGAACCGTTGGAGGCTCCGTGTTACTCCGAAAAACGGTTAATTTTCCGAGACGTGACACGTCTATAAGAGGTAAAATATTTGGAAAACTTTAATTATAGTCTTCAATGCAAGCAGTTGGACAGTATTTCAATTTTTAAGAAAATTGATGAAAGTCAAACAATTTCAAATGGTCAGGATCTTTGCTGTTTGAGCACTAAGTGACTAACAACTAACTACATAAATTTCAGGTTTATAAACATATTGATTGAAGCTTATGCAGACCCGTTTATAACCGAGTTACTAAATAATAATCAACACTAAGTTATCATTTAAGAACTTAAACGATTACACCTCGCATACATATAAAAATATTGAAAACGTGAAATGTAAGTGGTTTATCAAAAATTCTTCTAAAAGTACGGACGAAGCCAATAAGTGTCTTTGTTGAAGTAAGCAAGTTCTAACGTTTTAAGCAGCGCGATGGCCCTTATCTGCCTACGTTTCATAGCAAGTAAGTTCTGAAGTTCTAAGAAATATGAACAAGTTCTCAAATTCTCAGTTCAACGTTTAAAACTATGTGTGCTCTATATATTTATGTAAAGTTTTGGTCCCTATCAGTTTATACGATTCAGAGAACGTAAAATGCAAAGTTCCATGCAACATGATTTCGTTTCTCATTTCTACATTCGATAGTAGGCACTTTCTAAATCTCCATACAACGCGATGCAACTTCACAGTCCCACGTTTGAAAGTAATTCCTAAAGTTCCACGAAAATGGATGTCGTATATGAGTGTCTACATGTCAGTGTAAGTAGCTTCGAAGATTCCTTGCAACAAGATGGAGCATCTCAGTACTCTAATTCGACGTAAGTAATAACAAATATTTTGTGCTACAAGATAGTGCTTCCCATTTTTACGCTTCAAAGCAAGTATGTAATGTTCTATGCATCGCATTATATTTACCTGCTTCTACACTTTAGAATAATGTGAATGCTATAATTCCCTGCAACGGAATGGCCCTACATAGTGTCTACATTTCAGAGCAATAGAGTTCCTATGCTCCATGCAATGCGATGGCGCATCTCATTTCAACGTTACAAAGTAAGTAAGCAGTAACATTCTATGCATTGCATTATGCTTATTTGCTACCACACTCCAAACGAATGTGAATTCTACAGTTTCAAGCAACGAGATGGTGCTTCATAATGTCTGCATTTTAAAACAATAGAATTCTAATGCTACATGGAATGCAATGGCGCATCTCATTTCAAAGTTCCGAAATAAGTAGGCTGCAATTTTCTATGCAATACAATATGCCGATCTGCTTCTATATTTCAAAAGAAAGTGAAATCTATAGTTCCTTCCAACGGGATGGTGTTTCAGTGTCTGCGTTTTGAACGAGCAGAGTTCTAATGCATATGCATCGCGATGATGCATATCATTTCAACGCTTCAAAGTAATTAGGTTGTAATGTCTTATGTATCACTTTATGCCCCTCTGCTACTACGGTTTAAAGGAATGTGAATCTTACAGTTGCTTGCATCGGGATGGTAATTCATGGTATCTGCTTTTCAAACCAATAGATCTCTAATACTTTATGCATCGCGAGGGCGCATATCATTTCAGCGCTTCAAAGTAAGTAGGTTGTAATATTCTATGCATCGCAATTCTCTCATTTGCTTCTATGCTTCAAAAGAATGTGAATCCCTTGCAACGGGGTGGTTTTTCATAGTGTCGTCGTATCAGAGGAATTTATTTCTAATGCTTCATGCATCGCGATGGCCCATGTCATTCCAACGTATCTAGATAAGTAGAAAGTAATGCTCCGTACGTCGCATTATGCTTACCTGCTACAACGCTACAGAGGAATGTGAACTCTACAGTACCCTGCAACCAGATGACGCCTTGCAGTATCTTCGATGCAACGCAGTAGGGTTGTATTGCTCTATGCAATGCGATGGCTTCCGACGTTACAAACTAAGTAAGCAGTAAAGTTCTGTGCATCGCATTATGCTTATCTGCTTCTACAATTCAAAGGAATGTGAATTATACAGTTGTGTGAAACGGGAGAGAGAACGTTATTGCTCTGAGAGGTAGATACTACGAAGCGCCATTCCGTTGAATGAAACTGAAGAATTCATAGTCGTTTAAAGTATGAAAGCAGAAAACAATATTTCTGCGAATGGAAGATTACAACATACTTACTTCGAACCATTGCAACGGGATGCGCTTCCCCATTGCAAGGAGCATTAGAACTCTATTACATTCACTCGTAGACATTCCGGAGCGCCATACCGTTGCATGAAACAGTAGAATTCACATTCCGCTGAGGTGTACAAGCAGAAAAGCATAGTACTGTGCATTGAACATTACAGCTTACGTACTTTGAAACGTCGAAACGAATTGCGCCATCGCATTGCGTGGAAAATTTGAACACCATGGATTTGACATGCAGATAAATTGAAGTGCCATCCCGTTGCATAGAACTGTAGAACTCACATTCTTTTGAAGTATAGATGCATATAAGCATAATACTGTACGTAGAAGATTACAGCTGAATTACATTGTAACGATTAAATTAGATGGGTCATTGCATTGCATGGGGCAGCGTAACACCACTGCATTGACACGCAGACATTATGGGGCGCCATCCATTTGCAATGGACTGTATCATACATATTCTTTTGAACAGTAAAAGCAGATAAGCATAAGCTACGCATAAAAGATTGCATCTTCCTTTTTTTAAAACTTTGAAGTGAGATGCGATCGCATTGCATAGAGTATTAGAACTCCGTTGTACTGTTATGTAGACACTATGAAGCAACAACCCGATACATGGAACTGTAGAATTAACATACATTTGAAATATAGAAGCAGATATGTATAAAGCTATGCATAGAATGTTACTGCTTACTCAGTTTGAAGCGTTGAAATGAGATGCGCGACATCGTATTGCATGGAGAAATAGGATTTTTCTCTAGTGATACGCAGGCACTGTGATGCACCATCCCTATTCATGGAACTGTGGAATCCACATTGTTTGGAAGTGTAGATACACATAAGCGTAATGCTATGCATAGAAGATTGCAGCTTACTTACTTTGAAGGCTTGAAATGAAATGCGATATCACATTGCATGTAGCATTAGAACTCCGGTGCTTTGACACGTAAACAATATGAAGCCCCATCCTGTTTAATGGAACTGTAGAAGTGACAGTCTTTTGAAGTGTGGAAGCAGATAAGCATCACGCTATGCTTTCATGACTGCAGCTTACTTACTATGAAACGTTAAAATAAAATTCCATCGCCATCGCATTGCATGAAGCACTAGTTCTTCATTGTTTTTACACGCAGACAGAGCGAAGCGCCATCCCGTTGCACGAAACTGTAGATTTCACATTCATTAAAAATGTAGAAACAGATATGCATAATGCTATGCACAGAAGATGACAGCTTACTTACTTGCTTACTTACTATGACAGCTTACTTACTTTGATACGTTGACATGAGATGCGACATCGCACTGCATGGAGCACTAGGTCACCATTGCGTTGAAACGCAATACCATTGGCCGGAAGTGTCAAATTCACATTCTGCTAATGAGTGGATGTCGTCAAACATAATACCATACATGTCGGCGTTGCATGGAGCACTAGAATTTCACTGCTCTGACACGCAGACAATATGAAGCACCATCTCGTTTGAATGAACTATAAAGTTCACATTCCCTTGATTTGTAGTGGCATATATGCTTAATGTTATTGAAGGATAATTAAATTATCTTAATTTAAAAGTTAATTAATAATTCTAGTTTCAAATGTTATGCAATTGGAATATTCTAAATAGCGAGCGAGAAGTGGTGTGTGGAATAAATGAGTTTTTCGTGTAAATATTTTAAAACGATGAAGCTGTTGTTCATTAGCATTCTTTGGAGTTATATCTCAGTTGAGATGAACTATTTAATGATTTACAAAATCTTGTGGTTGTCTTTAGTTAATAAGTTTCCTACAATTTGTGGATCTCAGGCGTGGTAATTATCAAGAAGACATTCTAGATTAAAATGGGATACGTTCTAAGGATTGGAATATTACCAAGTATTTGAAGACAGAACGTTGGAGAAAATTCCTTGACGGTCTAGAACGTTCGAGAAGTTATTCATGCGACGCGAGTGTAGTTTTGAGAGATAGTCCGAGAACGGGAATTAAACATTCGTGTAGAGGCAATTCAAGTTTATACGCGGGTGTCGAGTGAAAATTTTCACAATGAAAGATTTGAGTAAAATCACAGTTACTGCGCTAGAAGAGATATTAATGGAGCATAAACTACCTACTGCTGATTCGAAAGCTAAATTAATTTCCCGTTTGAAGGATGTTGACCCAGACGGAACGTGGATAGATGACAAGCTGAAGGAGGTTCGTGAAGATAATGAAGGGTCGTGTGTTGATGTATCATCAAACATGCAGTCAGCAATGAATTTACAGCAACGAGAAATTGATTTTTCCATAAAGGAAAAGGAATTAGCAGAAGCTGAGTTAGTTATGTTGCGCCTTGAGTTAGATGCGATGCGTTGTTAGTGGCGGTGACAATCTCTTGGCATTGAATAATGGCAATGAATGTAATGTTTTATCTGAAATTAGTTAGCGGCGAACGAATATTTCGGCAGTTGCAAATGTACTTTGTAAATTTGATGGCAAATCTGGTGATTGTGAAATTTGGAAGAAGCAGATCAATTTGTTGAAGACGATATATAAATTGGAAGATGACGTTGCACGATTACTTAACGGTATGCGACTGAAGGGAAAAGCACTTGAATAGTTTCATTCGAAACCAGAATATATAACTATGCCATTCAACCGACTGCGGGAAGAATTAAGAGTTACGTTTTATCATCAACAAAGCAAGTTTGAAATAAGGAAGGAATTTGAAGAGCGATCATGGAAGAAGAACGTGACATTTCATGAATATTTGCACGAGAAAATCACCCTTAGAAATCGAGTACCAATCAACGATCATGAAATACCTGAATATTTGATTGACGGCATCCCCGATGAAATGCTCAGGAGCCAGGCGCGTATTCAACAGATTACAAAAGCCGATCAACTTTCGAAAGCGTTTGAAGAGGAAATTCTCCGAGATCAAGGTTTGTCGAGTGTACAAATATCAACAAAGTTTGAAAAGTGTGAAGACAGTTTCAATAGAAATGAACGAAAAGAGGTGGTCAATGTGGGTGAGATAAAAGAGTTCACCGGTAATATTGTACGATGTTATAATTTGGTGGGCATAATCATATTAGCATGAATTGTCCAACGAAAGATCGCGGTGTAAACTGTTTTATATGTCAAGAACGTGGACATATTGCGTCGAAATGTCCCAAAAAATCTAAAGAGAGCTGCGCGACATTGAAAGTATCGCACCGAAAGTATCTCAAAAATATTTTACTTAATAGATACGAGATCGAAGCATTAATCGATTCAGGAAGTGATTTTAGTTTAATTCGCGCAGACGAGCATATTAAGCTTAGTTTTCCGCAATTACGACGCAATTACATTTCGATGGTATAGATTCAAAGAATGATACGACATTTGGTGAATTTCAAGTAGAAATTACCGTAGATGGGCACTCATATCCGATTTGTATACAAGTAATCTCCGATACCATTGTTCGGCACAAGCTGTTGATAGGAATGAATTTCTCAAATGTAACCGATGATAGCATTAGAGGTGGTCAAGTAAACCTTCGTCCATTACCAAAAGTAACGCGCAAAATTGTTGAAAGAGAAAATATTGTACCGGAAATATTTAAAATAGATGTAACGAGTGACGTGTTAGCAGTAAATTAGCGAGTGGCAATATAATATCTTGTTAGTAATTACAAGCCGAGTAAAACCTTTAAACCTGAAATTGCAATGAAATTAATATTGAAAGGCGAAGAGTCTATATATCAATCGACGAGACGATTGTCAGCGTCGCAAAAAGAGATTGTTAATGTGCAGATAGAACAGTGGATTACGGCTGGAGTCGCTCAGTTATCTACTTCTGATTATGCGAGACCGGTTATTCGCGTTCGGAAGAAAAATGATTCGTTTAGATTATGTGTGGATTATCGACAAATTAATAAGAAGATGATTAAATATAGATATCCGTTACAATTAATTGAATATCAATTAGATTTGTTACAAGTCGCTCGCATTTTCAGTACTCTTGACTTGAAAAACGGTTTCTTTCACGTGCGACAGGATAAATCAAGTCGAAAGTATACAGCATTTATTGTACCAGATGGTCATTCTGAATTCTTACGAGTCCCTTTTGGTCTATGTAATTCAGCAGCAGTTTTTCAAAGATTTATAAATACCATATTTAGAGATCTTATTCGAGACAGAATAGTTCTAGCATACATGCATGATTCGATTATTTCATCAAATGATATTGAAAGTGGGATCAAAAATCTTGAAAGGATTTGAATTTTTGCGAGCGGAGCCGGTTTAATACTTAGCTGGGAAAAGTGTTGTTTTCTGCAAACTTCTGTCCAATTCCTCAGGCATGTAATCAACAATGGTTATGTTCGCCCCTCACTAAAATTGATACAGTCCGACGATTTCCAATGTTAAACACACAAGTATTTACTACAAAGTTTTCTTAGACTAATCGGGAATTTCCGTAAATTTATTCGTGAATACCCTGTAATTGCGCGACATTTGTCTAACCTTCTGCGAGCGAATGCTTAATTTTGTTTTGGAGCAACTGAAAAGGATGCATTCACACGACTTAAGCTTTTATTGAGTGAGAAACCAATATTGAATGTGTATCAAGCAGAAGTAGAGACGGAGTTGCATACAGATGCTTCTGCGTTAGGGTATAGAGTGATTTTATTTCAAACAAATAACTAAGATCAACCTTTTCACCCTGAATATTATTTTCTAGTTGTATCAGGTAAATGCTTTTACAAAATTTACATGGCTTTATGCTACAAAATCTACTACTACAGCTTAGGTTTTGTCACGTCTGAAGAAGCAAGCGAATATTTTCTGTATTCCGCGTCGAATAATTTCTGATAGGGGAACGGCTTTCAGTGCAAATGATTTCAAGCAATATTGTCAAGAAGAAAATATAGAATATGTTTCAACTACAACAGGCATTGCTAGAGCTAATGGTCAAGTTGAACGTCTTAATAGAACATTCATACTGTTGTTAGCAAAATTAGCTGCACCTAAGCCCTGTGAATGATGTAAGTATTTAGAAATAAATCAACAATGTTTGAAATGAACAATACATCGAAGTATTGGCACGTCACCATTTCATCTTCTTTCTGGGACACAAGATAAACGAGATGAAGTACGACACAAGCAAGAAAAAATATATTCAGGATCCAATAAGAGAATAGGCGAACTTTTAACAAGAGTAGACGAAAAGCTAGAATTTATCGTGAAGGAGATCTAGTAGCAATTAAACGTAGGCAACAGAGTCTTGGTCTAAAAATAGCTCATAAATATTTCGAACCGTACGAAGTTACATGAGTTTCACGCAATTAACGATTTGTAGTTCGAAAGGTAGGGGAAGGAAAAAGACCACTACAAACATCTACGTCAGCAGATTCTATGAAATTGTGGATTGAAGATATCTATAATATTTATCTCAAATCGAAGACGATATGAATGAAGACATTCGGGATGAATGTTCATACAGAGCGGCCGAGTGAAGGCTAACGAAATTATCTTAATTTAAAAGCTAATCAATAATTCAAGTTTCAAATGTTGGGTGCGGTGGAATATTCTAGAATGCGAGCGAGTGCGAATGTGCGGAATAAATGATATTTCGTGTGTATGTTTTAAAACGATGAAGTAGTTGTTCATTAGCAGTCCATGGAGTAGTATCTCAGTTGAAAGGAACTATTTAATGATTTACAAAACCTTGTAATTGTCTGTAATTAATGAGTTACCTACATTATGCATAGAAGATTACAGCTTACTAAATTCGATACGTACAAATGAAAAGCACGGTCGCATTGCATGGAGCATTAGAGCTCTATTGTTACGACACGCAGATAATGCGGAACGTAATCCCATTTCAAGAAACTGCAGAAATCACATATCTTTGAAGTCTAGAAGCTGACAAACATTGGCCACCGCATGTCATGGGGCATTAAGACCCTGTTGTCCCAACAGGCGGACTGTATAAAGGGCCATCTTGTTGCATGGACATGTAGAATCAACATTTTTTTGAAGTGTAGTGGCAGATGAGTATAATGCTATGCATAACAGCTTACTGCCGTTGGATTATTTCACATGTCAACGGAGAAACAAAAATGAATCTTGAGTTAGGAAATAGAATCCAGTATACAGTAAAACCTGTTTTTGTGCGGTGGATAGGGACCGCATAAAAGAAATCGTACAAAAAAATATTCGAAAATTTTATAAATTCTTACATATAATAAACAACTTTGTACGATATACCGCCTAAATTTTTTTTGTGCGGTGAATAGGGACCGCATAAAAAAAGTCGGACTTAGAAAATACATCAATGACTTATGAAATAGATGAGAGAATGCTTTCAATTAAATAAAATAATTAAATTAGACCTAAAGAAATTGTAAAAAGATTTAATTTTTCATTGTACATATATATGGAGAAGTTTTCAAATTATACGTTAAATAGTTTGCTGCTACTCGTCGTAATCTAAAACGCGCATCTTCTTGTGATGGATCGGTTGAAAATCGCTTTCGTCGCTTGAAGATAGGATTTCAATTGGTTTGTTTTTTGGTACCATAAAGTCGGTGATCAGTTTTTGTGACGACGGTTGACTGGTCAATTGCTTGTAAACGTCACGATAGTGAGACATGCATGATCTCAGCTCTTTTTGGAATTTTAAGCGTCTTTCGGCATTGGTATCTATTTTAAGAAAATGCGTTTCCAATTTTTTCGAAATCTGGATCCCTGCATATATTTTATCCGCTGTAATAGATTCCGGTTCTTCTTGTACATTTTCATAATCTATCAAACTATTGATAATGTCGCTATCATCGACAGCTTGGTCCTCAATCATCTCGTCCAGGTCATTATCGTTGAAAGAGTCAAAGCCTTCTCCGCCAATGTTATGTGCGAGCGCACTAATTTCAGATAATAACGTTGACGCGTTTTCGGTAACGTTTCGTTTAATTACACATTCAGGCCAGATCACTTTCCAGCACGAATTTAATGTGTGTTGTTTGATTTTTCCAATTGCTGCAATAATATGGTTTATGCAGTCTAAAATTGAGAATTCTTTCCAAACCTCAGTTAGGCTTAAGTTATCGTCCTCTAGCTTTTTAAAAATGTAGCTGAAAGTTAATTTGATATAATGTTTCTTAAAATTTGCGATTATGCCCTGATCCAGTGGTTGTATAAGGCTGGTCGTATTTGGTGGTAAAAACACCATTTGTATATTAGGATGTTCTATACAGGGATAACCGGGTGCATTATCTACAATTAGCAATACTTTAAACGGCAAACCCATCTCTTCCATGTATTTTTCAACTTCTGGTACAAAACAATCATTGAACCATGTTGTAAATACAGCTGATGTGACCCATGCTTTTTTATTGGCCATGAAGTGTACTGGATATTCAGATAAATTTACGCCTTTTAGCGCACGTGGGTGTAATGCTTTATTTATAATAAGTGGTGTTAACATCTTTGCACCAGAGGCATTACTGCAAAGAAGAAGTGTGATTCGGTCCTTTGCCGCTTTAAAACCACTTGCAGTTTTCTCCGATCTCGCAATTAATGTTCGACTGGGCATCTTTTTCCAGAATAAGCCAGTCTCATCAGCATTAAATATTTGGTCTGGGCAATATCCACCATCATCAATGATTTCCGCTAATACTTTGCGATAATTCATAGCAGCCGTTTCATCGGCGGACGCTGCCTCGCCTTGTATCTTCACATTGTGAAGTGCGTACCGTTGTACAAATCCAGCAAACCAGCCGTTGCTCGCAGAAAATGTCACGTTTCGTGAACAGGATGACGAACTTGGTTCTAAGTCCTTCAGTTGGTTGAAATAATGTCTAGCTTTTTCTTGAATTAATTCTTTGTGAACGGGGATTCGTTTTTTGGTCAAATCTTTAAACCACAACAAGACAGCCTTTTCCGTCTTCTCTAATACAATATTTCTCGAATACGATGCTCTTTTACTACTGTCATTTGTTGCACTATTAAAAGATTCATATATTTTATTCGCACGTTTGTGTATAGCTCTGATCGTGGATTCACCTAATTTAAATTCATTAGCAACAGCTGTAGATCCTTCACCATCTGCTAGTCTATTTAATATTAGAATTTTTGTTTCTAATGGAATTGTCTGTCTTTTTACTTTCTTTTGCCTATAATTATTCATTGTAAGGGAGTGCTTATGTCTAAAATTAAAATAAAAATCATAAAAACTACATATAAATAGAAACAAAAGTAACTAATTTATTTACCTTTAATCTCACTATAAAATGAATCCTTAATCACGTGAATCGTGGATAAAACTCTGAATACGAAGCGTATGCTGTTCGTGCGTCGAGCGACAATATTGTTTACGTAACTGACTCTGCATTGTCAGGAGATTGTTTAAAATAAATGAACAGAGCATCGCGAAATCCAGATACATCGTTGTCAAGGAGACCACGTAATCAGAGTTCGTCCACAACATGTATATGTACATTGATAGGAAACATTAAATTGGTGCTAACGCCGTTAAGATTCATATACCGCATAAAAATAAATCGCACAAAAAAAATCGCACAAAAATAAAATCGCACAAAAACAATTGCACAAAAACAAAATCGCATAAAAAAGGACCGCACAAAAACAGGTTTTACTGTATAAACTGTGAAAGAGTTCTGTCGGTTCGAGTAGGGTTCACGACTGTTTATACCTAGTGGCCTGAAAGGAAAGCACGTGCAGAGTTTGCGTCGTCTATTTCTTTAGGGGGACACTATACTTCCTATGCGGAGTCCCCACAATTATTAGAGTTTTTAAAACGTGAAGACGTACCTTCCAACTCTAAGAATAAAGTTGCAGACTATAAAAAACTTTGGACAGCTTTTCATTTATAGTTACCCATAATTCAATAGGTTATGGGCCTAGTTTACGTATTTTAATAGTAGTAACACTTTAGTAGATATTCTTTTCAGTGATAACTTTTCTGTATGTGACTATGTGATTTTATGTGTAATATCAGAAGTATAAATAAGTGATTAAATTGTAGAAGAAACATTGTTAGTGAATATAAACCTTTCTTTAAGAAAAAAAAGGAGAAATATGGAAAGTGCAGAAACCAAGAGAAACATTAAACAATTTGATGGTGATTGCTACAGTATGTGGCAATTGAGAATTGGTGCACTGTTAAGCTAATTGAATAATTATTGATGAACCCAGTCCAGTAAGAATAACTGAAGATTGGAGGAAAGCAGAGAGGATTGCGAAAGGTGTCATTGCTGAATGTTTGGCAGATTCCTTTTTGAGCTTCGCAAATAATGCGAAGACTGCAGCTGAAATTTTGCAGAAATTGGATGGCATATATGAAAGGGAGAGTTTAGCCACGCAATTGGCGGTTAGAAAAAAACTATTAAGCTTGAAACTACAGGGAGAGCAGCCCTTGATCAAATGTTTTACAACACTCAACGATATAATCACGGAACTCTTAGCAGCGTGTGTAAAATTAGAAGAAACGGATAAAGCTTTCCATTTACTGCTAACCCTTCCAACGTGCTATGGCGAGTAATTACGGCGATAGAACGTTTTCCGAATACAACCTAACATTAGCGTTTATAAAAACTCATTTAATGGTCCACGATGTAAAATTACGAACAGGCTGCTCGACAAGCGAGAATGTATTACATACTCAGAAGATACGCCATCATTGCGCCATCATACGGCAGAAGAAATGCCATCATTGTGGACGAAAGGGCATAAAATAAAAGAACGTTTTTATTATTAAGAACGGTTGAGCACGAGGGAAAGAAAAAGGTAATCGCCTAGGCAGCTCAAGAAATAGAAGAATTGGATATTGAAAAGGCTGGGACATCCTCGTTTGCCTTTATGACGGGGTACAATGAAAATGGGGAAGACCATAAAAAGAAATTAAAGTTTCTGTTGGATTGCGGAGCGTCGGATCAGATTATCAAACGTGACAATGTCTTTTCGACATTCGAGGAGTTGAGTACGCCCTTGAAGATTTTGATGGCAAAAAGGTGCTATCCGTTAGAAGGATGCAAGAAGCAGGAATGGACATCGTATTTGTGATAGATGGAAACGTTGAGGTAATGAAAACTGGTCAGAAAATAATGAAAGGTAAGGAAAAAAATAACTTATCTATTACTGATTTTCAAATGGAAAATGCTGAAACATTGATTAATCACCAGATTCATAGTGCAGTAAATAATGACTATGAACTGTGGCATCAGCGTTTGGGCCACATTGGAAGATCAAAATTCGTAGAATTGAAGAATAAAAATGTGGTTAGTGATGTAAGTCATATTGAAATGATAGTGCCGAATGATAATTTATGTGAGGCTCGCATTAAAGGTAAGCAAGCACGATTATCATTCGAAAAGGTAAAGAATATGGAGCATGTAAAGTGACCATTGCTTATTATTTATTCAGATGTATGTGGTTTTATTATTCCTTCAACTATTAACGGAAAGAATTATTTTCTCCTATTTGTGGACGAATATACACTTTACTGTGTAACATATCTGATTACATATAAATCAGAAGTATTTTCTGCATTTAAAGATTATGTAAGTAGAAGCGAGGCTCATTTTAATTTAAAAGTTGTTCACTTGTATAGCGATAATGGCAGAGAATATCTGTCAAACGAGATGAAAGATTATTGTGTAGAAAAAGGTATTAGTTACCATCTAACAGTTCAGCGAACCTCCCAATTGGTGTTTCTGAGAGAATGGTCAGAACTATAACAGAAAAGGCACGCACGATTATAAGTGGTGCCAGTTTGAATAAAGTGTTTTGGGGGGGAAGCAGCTTTAACTGCGACGTATTTAATAAACTTGAGCCCAACAAAGGCTTTAAAACAAAGTAAAACGCCATTTGAAATGTGGTTTGATAAAAAGCCAAAAGTAAAGTATTTACGAATTTTCGGTTCCACAGCTTATGTTCATGATAAAACCCGAAAAACCATGTTTGATGAAAAATCTTGGAAGGGCAACAGAAATCATGGCCAAAAGATAATATTATGCCTAATGATTGTGAATTTTAGTGATCCTTGCAACGGGATAACGCTGCACAGAGTCTGTTTGTCAAAACAGAAGAGGTCTAATAATCCATGCAATTGCACACCTCAAAGGAATGTGAATTCGACAGTTCCATGCACGGTATGGTGCTTTGTAGTGTCTGCTTGTCAAAAGTAATGGTGTACTAGGGCTCCATGCAATGCGATGGCGCAAACCATTTCAACGATTCAAAGTAAGTTACCTGTAACTTTGTACGCTTTGCATTTTGTTGATCTGTTTCTACACTTCAAAAGAATGCAAATTCTACAGATAAATGTATCGCGGTGGCGTTTCATAGTATCTATGTGTATAAGCAAAAGAGTTCTAATTTTACACGATGTGCAGTGGAGTGTCTCCTTTCAACGTTCGAAAGGAAGAAAGTTGTAATGTTCGATGTATCGCATTATCCTTACCAACTTCTACACTTGAAACAAATGTAAATTCGATTGTTCCTTGCACCGGGCTGGGGTTTGCTGTTGGGTATGTCAAAGCTGTAGTGACCTAATGCTCCACGCAATGCGATGGCACATCCAATTTCTACTTTTAGCACATTGACGCCTGCGTGCATCACAGGTGGATCACACGTGTGTGTTCCGTGGGGTGGTGTGCATCATTGGTGGGTCAATCGCGTCTGATTTTTGGGGCGGCTTGCATCACTAGTTGGTCACACGCGTCTATTTTGTGATCCGGTGTGCATCACGTTGGGTCGCACTTGTATTTCAGAAAGTAGTTTCTAACATTATAAGCAGGCATTCAATCTTTAAAATATAACAATTCAATATTGTGAACCTAACATAATTATTTAATTTTTTTATGTAATTTTTCAAAACATGTTGGGTGGACTTCCGGTTCACCCTTACATTGGTTGCAATAGGTTTTTGCTTTTATCGCCTTATTCGCGGCATACTGCCCACGATTTATTCTAGATATATGTTTAAAACATTCTTTGCATCACTGTCTCGTTTTTATCGCGTGTTCTTGAAACGACAGCAGAAAATGTTTAATATTTTCATACCTTTGGTAATTCATTTTCTATGTATACAATAGGAATTAACGAGAGAAGTCGCACAAACTAATTCGATAACTATTTTTCTATACCACTTTACTGTTCTGCGTAATCAACTGTGATAAGAAGACATCTGGTAGGATGGTCAAACCCCTTCGTAGCTTTGTTATAAAGCAACACTGTGACCGGCTTTAACTTATAATTATTACCCTGGACAATAGCACATTTGTGGTTTTCAGAAGTAGCTAGCATGCATACCGGCCTCTTATCCGTCCATTTTAAGAATTTAAAGCCGTTCCCAGTTTGAAAATACATAAAGCCACCCCGTTGCTGTTTCCGTTTGGCCTGCAGCGGTAGAAATTTTTTATTAATTTTTGGCAAAAACTGAGGCGTCCTCGCCACGAAACCATGGTTTCGTCGATTGCAATATTTTTGCAGAGCTTAACAGTAATTTTGAAAGTGTGGCAAATTTCGTTAATAATAATTCTGAGTTTATACAAACGGTCCAGTCATTGCCGTGAAAATGCTGGTGAATTGAAAATATCTAAGTATCAATATAAACCTATATATATATATACATATATACACCCTTTTGAGACCAATATAATTCTTTTTTAGTTTCTCGATTTTTTTATTTTCTCCTACGATATCGCCATATTTCGTTGTACCAAGGTACAACGTCAAGGCCCTTACAGTATGGTATATAATTTGTTGTCTGATATTTCTAGGATTTCCTCTTAATGAATGCAATGTTACCACAGATTTTCCTTTCCCTTCGCTTTAGTTACGTTGTTGTTACTTTATGCTCTCTACCCTCCACATTTCCTCACTGCACCATCCCGAAAACGACGTTTTACGATTACTTCAGGATAACGCCCCGGTCTCGCTACCCCGAGATCGAGTGTTCTCTCTTGCATCCGTTGATTTATATATGTCATATATTGGAGAATGTTCCCTCTTATCGTTTGTATTTTTCGAATTATATTTTAGTTAGATGTATATTAGATACGCGTAGATATATCGGATTTCCGTACGATTTTTTAGTAAAGTTTTATTCTTTTCAGTCTGTTCGTTTTCATTTCGCCAAAGGCGCTCCTGTATTCGACGCGGACCCGATCCGATTGAACCCGCTGAAAATTACATTACATTACGTGAATAAACGGAGCGTTCAATCGGAGCGGATCTCAATCACTCCGTTACTGCGGAAGGCTTACTGCATAGCCTTATCCCTGGGAAAGTTGCGGAGGTTGCTTCTGAAACGAGATGGAAGTGTGATTATGTTTGATTTAGTTCGGTTACGCTAGGTTCGGTTAGGTTGGGTTATATTTGGGAATGTTTGCATGTAGCTCAGTTATGTTGGATTAAATTTAAGAAAGCGTTGGTTTGATTGGTTTATGTTTAAAAGAGGTAAAGTTAGATTGTGTTAGGTTGGGTTAGATTTGAGTGATGGCAGGTTAAGTCCGATTAGGTGTAACTGAGGTTAGCTTGGTTCAAATTAAGTTTAGATGATGTTAGATTAAGTTATGCCAAGTAAGAGAGGGATTATCGATAATTGGCAATGTCATCCGTCGATAGTTCTTGAATTACCGACTATTGGTAATACCGGCCGTTATAGTATCATGAGTTATCGACCTCATGCATCACCTATTGTCCATATATCGTGAGTTTTCGACCGCAGGAAACTCCAGTCGTTGATAAGTCTTGAGTTACATACTATTGGTTACACCACTAACATACGTTATCGGCTGTTGGTAACTCCAGTCGTCGATTATTCATGGATTATTAACAACAAGTAACACCAGCCAGAATCACAAAATTATAGTAGGAAGCTGGAAATAATGGGTGATGCAATGTACACTTTTATTTTGCAAAGATAGTAAATCTGTTACTAATCAGTCTTTATTCTATAAGGCAATATTAAAAAACAGAAGGAATGTCTGATTTTACCCATTATGCGTGTAATCCAGGTGTGAATAATTAACTAAAGGTTTACAATTAATACATGAAAGTATAATTTATATTTTAGTAAACAAATCAATTTATTTTACAGAATATAAATATTATTGATAAGTTAACTTGTTGCCTGATTCCTTCCTAGAACATATAGATTTGAATAATTATAAATGACAATTAAAAAGAACGAACAAATTATACAGATAAATCAGAGAAAAAGATCATGCAAATATTAATTGTCATCCAAACTAATTTGAACAGCGAGTTTGTTAACAAAAGTGTAAGCTCAAGTACTGTATTGTTCATTATGTTAAAAGAAAATTTATTAGTCCTCGTACATTACAGCTTCTCATAGATCAGTCTGATTATTCGCCCAAGCAACCATAATTCAAGAGTTAATTAACATCACTTTTGCAAAATTCACAATATGTAAATTTCGTAATTTTTAAAGGTGAAAAAGTTGGTACACGGTTTTTGGATCTTAAAAATAGTAAAGGGTGCGGCAGCGAGAGGAGAACCTAGTCAACCACTAGGTACAACATTAGCAATGGATTCCCAAAATTTTCTCGCAATGCTTTCTCATAAAAAAATATATTTTTTACGTTTCAATTAATTAGAAATGCAAAATAATTTTACTAATAACATAATATTATATATCTTTCGGAGAATTAAAATTTGCATGGACAAAGCTGTAATGGAAAAGTTGAAAATTAGCGGTGATCTACGAAAAGCAATGAAATTAGAGAAATTAGTGGTCAATTTAAAGTCGAAACTTACTTTGAAAAATTAAATACCGTCTTCTTAAAAAGAACCGACATATTATCTAATTAAGGAAAAATTATTCCTACTTATAAAAATTTTGTTACTTTTTGTAAAAGTTTAATATGATAATATAAAATATTTAAAATATTAGAAAAAACTAAAGTGAAATATATTTTTATATATTTTTGTAATACATTTTGTAACGCTAAATGATAAAAATTAAATAAATTACGTTTGAAAACGTTTATTTATGTAAATTGAACTTTACTCATACATTTATAATAAAATGAACATAGTTATTCATATCTAATATTTTCCTCGGAAACAATGAGAAAAGATATAAAGTACATTGTTATTATAGTTCTAGCTGCTTCATAAGTTCTGAAAATGATAAAATGGACCAACGCTAGCAAAAAGTCTAATGTTCCATAATTATTTTATAGTTGAAAGATCATCAAGCTTTATGCCTGGATGGATCCTCATATATAAGTATAACTGCCAAATTGAAATGAGATCGCAAAGTGATATTTACACATCTGCGTGCTGCAATTTTGACGTACTTACATTTCTGACAAAAGCATATAAATGTTTATAATCTAATTATCAATTACAAATGGAATTCTACAATTTATCCATGAAATAGCCAATAGATATACAGTTTCTTTAATCTTGATAGATTTCGTATGTACGTGCGCGTGTGTGTGTATGCGCGCGCGCGTGTGTGTATGGTAGCAGTTGCAGAAAAACTATATGATAGATTTCATAGTTTCGATTCTAGTAAATCGAGGAAAATGACATAAAGTTTTCTGTAGAATATCAAGAGGATGTTAAGTTGCTATTGCACTGCATACAGCATTTTTCACTGGAAGAAATTTTTTTCCAATGTGTCGACTCCAAATTTATTTGAATTGTTCTCGTTCAGAAAATTAAAACTGAATGACATATCCCTTAACATAGCACGCCAGTAACCACGATACCCAACAAATCCAAGGTTCGTTTATCTGAGATTAAGGCCTGCTTTCTCTGTTTCCAATCTTCTTTACGTTGCGTTACATTCTTAAGACTCTTTGTAAGTTACAAAGAACAGAAACGGTACATGGATTATAAAAGTGTAATAGTTTTGAAGCGGCATGCTTCGTGTAGCTATAAAGATGAAGGAGGAAAGAAAGGAAGGAAAAGAGAGGGGAAGAACATTTCGTCCTGGGCCTGCTATTGGACTCATCAGTAAGGCTTCCTAGCAGACCCTGCCTTAGACGCTGGGACATTAGGGACAGGTCAGAACTCCTATATATTGGAAAGGTTAGATTAGCGAGTACTTTCAGGAAACTGTAGGCTGTGCTGTCCCTCTAGTGGCGATAGTTGAAAGGCCGCCACAGTTTCATTTATATAATCTTGAACATCTTAAATCCGTTAACGCTACTTTGCTTGTTGTATATGTTTATCGCCTGGCGCTGAACCAACTACTACTGCCATCATCCCATTCTAAAATTTGGAAAATCCGCCAGATCTAGTGAAACCTTGCTTAAATTGCAAATGTGTTTTTACTGTATCCAGCAGAAATGAAATTACATTGACAGAAGTACCAGCTAGTTCTCCACGCCTATTTGAATCAATATTAAATCACCTTGTTAAACAATAGTATATTAAATGCGACTTGGACTTTTAAATTTGAATTTATAAACATCTAACAAATAAATATGTTTTTCTTACTATTCCTATCATTATACTTTCAGTGATTTACTATGTGCTGTGATTTGATATATTAACTGCTTGATTGTAATTTACAACGAACCTTGAGTACCAAACACTATCTTTACTCTTGGTACGAGTAGATAGATCTTCGTTTTATATTCTTATATCTCATTGATTATGAAAGTATATGATATCGTTTCTCTGCAGTTATGCATAAATTCAACTCCGAGTAATGCTCTAAAAAGCATCCAAGATAACAAACGGCAAAATAGTGGCGAGTCTATACCAGCATTATATTGTCACTTCAGAGGAGTGTCAGTTGATCCGTAGCCATCTGTGACTGGATTCGTTAGTTAAAATGTGAGAACTTGTAACCAGCACGATCTAGACTAACATAAAGCTCCGTGTGAATCGCGCAGCGCTAGCACCATCGTAAAACACGTGTCATCGCTCAATTCATGAATCTTCTCAGCAATGACGTTGGGTCACATTTGGTATTGGGGAACCTGTGGTTTCGTACAAATTAAAACCCTTAGATATCACTAGATGTTCAACATATAAGTATTGGCAGACATTTTGATAGTTGTTTTCCAATATTTATAGTTATTGAGAGAGTCATATATATTTCTTTCAACCTGTCATAAACTAAAAATATTACTTATAAGAAAAAATATTACTTATAAAATAAAAATACACGCTGTTGCGTCCCTAGCATCATCTTGTGCAGTTTCTTAAGTATAATGTTGTCATCGTATTTAATATAACCCTCAATTGCATGAATTTGTAACGATGAATTGAGAAAAATACATAGAAAATAAATGTATATATTTTTATGATAAAGTAATTAACGACTTTATCGAAAAAATCGCCGTATTGAGCTAGTTTATAGAAAATAATTAAATCGAGTTGTTACATCTTTGTTTCGTGCCGGTGTACCTATTTTGGAATCAAAATAAATAAATTGCTTGGTTTAGTCATTTTTCATATTCGCTTATAATTTTTATGGAATCAGTTTTCCCATTAGTAAATGTCAGCCTACGCCACTACCACGCATGTAGCTATGGTCAGCTGATAGTGTCATTGCCACGACCGTGTGCTATATCGCGGTGCATTAATAGTGCCGTGATACGCGTGTCGCCACAGTACTGAGAGTATGCCGGTACGAGAACTGAGTAGGGTCATTGTCCTTGCACAGTTCTGCCACGGAATTCGTTCCATCTGTTGTCCTTGGCGTGCCAATCGCTGGCTGTTTGGGACATTGTAGTGCATGAGGTAGACTTGTTTCTTATCATCATCAAGGAGATAGATTTTCACTCCCCCTTTTTGAATTTTGTTAATTACTGTTTGGAATTTTTGCCGTTTCTGTATCTCTATGTCCGCATTATGGATTCCACTTACGTATGATATTTTGGTCTTCATCTTTTGTTACATGTAACATTATATATGTAATGCACTTTTGTTATGTAATGCTCAAATTTGTAATCCTCAGATTCTTTTACTCTTTTGTAAAGCAACTTATTCTATTGACATATATTTATTAGGCATAGATGTAAGTAATTTGGCAATGCTATTAAAACGGTATTAAATATGTTGTTGCAATTATATATTTAATGTCTAAAGGTGTGGATGGAATTAGTGTCCCGTGTTATGTGATCCAATCGACATATCGAGTAAGGCTGTGAAATATGAAAACCTTTTCCTATTCCTCATTCCCTTTCCATGTTAAATGAATTATTCGTTTTGCAAGACGAGAAGCCTGAATTAGTGAGATCTCTGCGAACATAAGTAATTTGCAAGTAATACATTTTTTCTCTTTGAAATATTTGCCTTTGTATAGATGAGAACGTATAGATATAATTGCCTGTTTTATATCCATTTCGGTCCAATTATATTATAGCTTTTGAGTAGAAGTATTTAGAAGTATTTTATTGACGTAGAAGCTTCATTTGAGGGATGTATCAATCTACTTTGCAGTTCTATCAGTTTCTTTTTCTGCTCATTACTTTTCATTTTCAGTTCCGTATACTTATTCTTTATCACCATCATATATGTTACGTAAGATTATAATAACTCTTTGTCCTTAAATTTTGCTGATATTTCAATTAAATTTCCTCTGACTAAAAAAACGGAAATTAAAAAAGAGTGACACGTACCATTTATCAGAACCTTTGTATCATAATTTGCATTTGACTGTTTTGAAAGACACGCACTTTACTTAACATTTGCAATGATTTGGTTAGCGGAGTAGAGAAATATTCTACTTTTGAAATTGTTTTTTGGCTAAATTCCAGAAAAACAAATATATCATAAATAGTATAATAAACATCGCAATATTAAATTTAACTTTGTTCATCGTTGCCTTGGTGGACACATCCATAACAATATACAGGATTGAACAGTAATAATTAGCACCTCAGATATTCTCAAAACTATAAGTTTCATAGAAATTTTGCTGATATAAAATTACACAACACAAAGGGCCCATCCGTTGATGAAAATAGTTTTTTTGTAACTGGAGGTATGTTGGACATTTGAAGGTCACCTTCATTTTTTAAAATGAATTGGTATGTTCATTCTTCCGTAATACGATAGAGCATTTTAAAACGAGTTCAACGACCTCTCACATGAAGCCATTGAAGGTTAAAAGAAGTAAAGAAGGGCGATAATACTTACGGTTTTGATAGTAAATGAAACATACGTACTGCAAACAGTGGTGGAAGAAAGTGAGTAAACACTGTTCGAAGGCCATTTTAATAGTTTGCAGGATAAGTTAAACATAAGAACATTAGTATTGAAAAATCGATTTGAGTACGTTTGGTTAGGTTGTTCGTTTGTCGTCCATTTTATAAGTACTGAGCTGCGGATTCCTGAGGACAGCTAAAAAATTGTTTAACTATGGAAGATTATCATTGTGAATTTGAATCACAAGGTAATTAAATTCCATTAGATTGTAAACAAATCTCAATGTTTCACTTTAAAAAGTAAGAAACTACATTCATCGCGATGTTGCGATTTTAAATCAATGTTTAATGTAAGATGTAATATTCAATGCAACGCTTTACGTTTATCTTTTCTACACTTCCAACGAATGTGAACTCCACACTCCCTTGCAAAGGGCTAGTGTTTGTAGATGTCTACGTATCGAAGCAATAGAGTTCTAATACTTCATTCGACGCGATGTCGCATCATAATTCAATGTTACATGATAAGAAGTATTGTTCACTTCAACGCGTTTCGTGTATCTGCGTCTACACATCAAAAGAATGTAAATCTCACACTTCTTTGCTACTGGGTAGCGTTTCTAGGTGTCTACGTATCGAAGCTACGTAGCTTTAATTCTCCATAAAACGCGATATCGCATTTCATACAAACAGTTCGTAGTATGTAAGTATATTATTATGCTCTATACATCTCGTTATGCATATTTGTTTCTACGCTTCAAAAGAATGAGATTTCTACACATCCTTCCGAGGGGATACGATTTGTAGATGTCAACGTGTCGAAGCAGTAGAGTTCTAGTCCTGCATTCGAAGCGATGTCGCATTTCACTTCTTTGTTTCATGATACGATGTAATATACAATGCAACGCGTCATTGTGTATCTGTGTCTGAACTTGAGAAGGATGTAAATCCCATACTACCTTGCTACGGAATAGTGTGCCAGTAGAAGTCCATGTATCGAAGCAATAGAATTCCAATGCTTCATAAAACGCGATATGGCATTTCATATCAACAGTTCGGAGTACTGAAGTAGGTTTTCGTGCTCTATACATCTCACTATGCTTTTCTGCTTCTGCACTTCAAAGGAATGTGATTTTTATACATCCTCGCAACTTCTAACGTCAATAGAAGGCGAATCCTACACTTCCTTGCTAAGAGATAGCGTTTTTAGATTTCTAAATGTCGATGCATCTAATTTCTAATGCTTCATGCATCGCGATATCGCATTTCATCTCAACAGTTCAAAATAGATACAGTAAGTTGCAATGCTCATTGCATCGGATTATGCTTATCTGTTTCTACATTTCTACAGAATGTAAATTCTACAGTTCCACGCAGCGGAATGGCGCTTCATAGTGCCTGCATGTCAAAGCAGTAGAGTTCTAATGCTGCATGGCATGTTATAACGCATCTCAGTTCAACATTTTAAAGTAAGTAGGCAGTAATCCTTTAAGCATAGCACTATGCTTATCTGCTTCTACACATCATAAGGTTGTGAATTATACGCTTCCATGCAACAGGGTGGTCTTTCACTGTGTCTGCATCTCAAAACATTAGGGTTCTAATTCTCCGCACTTTTTCCGCACATTCGCTCTCTCGCATTCTAGAATGTTCCATGCACGTAACATTGGAAACTTGAATTATAGATTAGCTTTTAGATTTAAATAATTTCCTTATCCTTCACTCGGCCGTCCTGTACGAACGTTTGTCCCGAATGTCTTCATTCATATCGTCTTCGATTTCAGATAAAACAACATTGATTTCGTCGATCCACAATTTCAAAGAATCTGCTGATGTAGATGTTTGTAAGGGTCCTTCTCCTTCCCATACCATTCGAAATACAAATCCTTGATTGCGTAAAACTTGTGTAACTTCATACGGTCCAAAATATTTATGAGCTATTTTTAGACCAGGACTCTTGCATACGTTTAATTGCTACTAGATCTCCTTCACGATAAATTCTAGCCTTCCGTCTACTCTTGTTAAAGGTTCGCCTATTCTCTTGTTGTATCCTGGATATATTTTTGCTTGCTTGAAGTCGTACTTCATCGCGTTTATCTTGAAAACGTGTGATCCATTCCTTTTCAAGTATATGTCGGATGTCAAGATGACCTCTAAGACGCGAATGTGACCCAGGGAGAAGATGATATGGTGACCTACCAATACTTCGATGTATTGTTGATTTCAAACATTGTTGATCTACTTCTAAATACTTACATTATTCACAGAGCTCAGGTGCAGCTAATTTTGCTGACAACAGTATGAATGTTCTATTAAGACGTTCAACTTGACCATTAGCTCTAGGAATTCCTGTTGTATTTGAAACATATTCTATATTTTCTTCTTGACAATATTGCTTGAAAATATTTGCACTGAAAGCGGTTCCCCTATCAGAAATTATTCGACGCGGAATACAGAAAATATTCGCTTGCTTCTTGAGGCGTGACAAAACTTAAGCTGTAGTAGTAGATTTTGTAGCATAAAGCCATGTAAATTTTGTAAAAGCATTTACCCGATACAACAAGAAAATAATATTCAGGGTGAAAAGGATGATCTTAGTTATTTGTTTGAAATAAAATCGATCTGTACCCTCACGCAGAAGCATTTGTATGCAACTCCGTCTCTACTTCTACTTGATACAAATTCAACATTGGTTTCTCACTCAATAAAAGCTTAAGTCGTGTGAATTCTTCCTTTTCAGTTGCTCCAAAACAAAATTAAGCATTCGCTCGCAGAAGGTTAGACAAATGTCGCGCAATTACAGGGTATTCACGAATAAATTTACGGAAATTCCCGATTAGTCTAAGAAAACTTTGTAGTAAATACTTGTGTGTTTAACATTGGAAATCGTCGGACTGCATCAATTTTAGTGAGGGGCGAACATAACCATTGTTGATTACATGCCAGAGGAATTGGACAGAAGTTTGCAGAAAACAAAACTTTTCCCAGCTAAGTATTAAACCGGCTCCGCTCGCAAAAATTCAAATCCTTTCAAGATTTTTGATCCCACTTTCAATATCATTTGATGAAATAATCGAATCATGCATGTATGCTAGAACTATTCTGTCTCGAATAAGATCTCTAAATATGGTATTTATAAATCTTTGAAAAACTGCTGCTGAATTACATAGACCAAAAGGGACTCGTAAGAATTCAGAATGAACTTGGATGGTATTGTACCATCTGGTACAATAAATGCTGTATACTTTCGACTTGATTTATCCTGTCGCACGTGAAAGAAACCGTTTTTCAAGTCAAGAGTACTGAAAATGCGAGCGACTTGTAACAAATCTAATTGATATTCAATTAATTGTAACGGATATCTATATTTAATAATCTTCTTATTAATTTGTCGATAATCCACACATAATCTAAACGAATCATTTTTCTTCCGAACGCGAATAACCGGACTCGCATAATCAGAAGTAGATAACTGAGCGACTCCAGCCGTAATCCACTGTTCTATCTGCACATTAACAATCTCTTTTTGCGACGCTGACAATCGTCTCGTCGATTGATATATAGACTCTTCGCCTTTCAATATTAATTTCATTGCAATTTCAGGTTTAAAGGTTTTACTCGGCTTGTAATTACTAACAAGATATTCTATTGCCACTCGCTAATTTACTGCTAACACGTCACTCGTTACATCTATTTTAAATATTTCCGGTACAATATTTTCTCTTTCAACAATTTTGCGCGTCATCGACTACATTTAAGAAATTCGTTGCTATCAACAGCTTGTGGCGAACAATAGTATGAGAGATTACATGTATACAAATCGGATATGAGTGCCTATCTGCGGTAATTTCTGCTTGAAATTCACCAAATGTTGTATCAGTCTTTGAACCTATACCATCGAAATGTAATTCATCGTGTCGTAATTGCGGATGACCGAACTTAATAAACTCGTCGGTGTGAATTAAACTAAAATCACTTCCTGAATCCATTAACGCTTCGATCTCGTATCCGTTAAGTAAATCATTTTTCAGATACTTTTGGTACGATACACCTAATGTCGCGCAGCTTTCTTCACTCGTTTTAAATTTCTTGGGACATTTCGACGCAATATGTCCAGGTTCTTGACATATAAAACATTTTACACCGCGATCATTCGTTGGACAATTCACGCTAATATGATCGTGCCCACCACAAATATAACATCGTAAAATATTAACGGTGAACTCCTTCATCTTACCAACATTGACCACCTCTTTTCGTTCATTTCTAACGAAACTGTCTTCACACTTCTCAAATTTTGTTGACATTTGCACACTCGACAAACCTTGATCTCGAAGAATTACGTTTTCAAACGCTTTCGAAAGTTGATCGGTTGTTGTAAATTGTTCATTGCGCCTGGTTCCGGAGCATTTAATCGGGGATGCCGTCAATCAGATATTCAAGTATGTCATCGTCGTTGGTTGGTACTCGATTTCCGAGAATGATTTTCTGGTGCAAATATTCATGAAATGTCTAGTTTCTCTTCCATAATCATGCTTCAAATTTCTTCCTTATTTCAATTTTGGTTTGTGGATGATAAAACGTAACTCTTAATTCTTCCAGCAGTCGGTTGAATGGCATAGTTATATGTTCTCGTTTAGAATGAAACGATTGAAGTGCTTTTCCCTTCAGTCGCAATCCGATAGGTAATAATGCAACGTCATCTTTCAATTTATACATCGTCTTCAACAATTTGATCTACTTCTTCCAAATTTCACTGTCACCAGATATGCCATCAAATTTAAAAAGTAAATTTGCAACTGCCGAAATATTCGTTCGCGGCTGACAGAATTGAGATAAAACATTGCATTCATTGCCATTATTCAATGCCAAGAGATTGTCACCGCCGCTAACAACATCATATTGTTCTCTTCCAAAATTACGCGTCGATCGTCCCTGCTCATTATTCAAATTTTGCTCAACCTGTAATTAAACGAATTGTCCTTCGTATTGCATCTAACTCAAGGCGCAACATGGCTAACTCACCTTCTGCTAATTCTGTTTCTTAAAAAAAAAATCAGTTTCTCGTTGCTGTAGATTCATTGCCGACTGCACGTTTGATGATATATCAGCACACAACCCTTCATTATCTTCACGAACTTCTTTCTGCTTGTCATCTATCCTCGTTCCGTCTGCGTCAATATCCATCAAACGGGAAATTAATTTAGCTTTCGAACTAGCAGTTGGTAGTTTATGCTCCATTAATATTTCTTTTAGCGCAGTAACTGTGATTTTACTCTAATCTTTCATGGTGAAAATTTATACTCGACATTCGCGTATAAACTCGAATTGTCTCTACATGAAAGTTTAATTTTCGTCCTCGCAATATCTCTCAAAACTGCACTCGGGTCGCATGAATAACTTCTCGAACGTTCTAGACCGTCAAGTCATTTTCTCCAGCATTCTGTTTTCAAATACTCGATAATATTCCAATCTTTAGAACGTATCCGATTTAATTCTTGAATGTCTTTTTGATAATTACCACGCCTGAGCCCGAAAACCGTAGAAAACCTATTAACTAAAGACAACTACAAGATTTTGTAAATCATTATATAGTTCTTCTCAACTGTGATATAACTCGAAAGAATGCTAATGAACAACTGCTTCATCGTTTTAAAATATTCACACTTGGTCTCGCTCGCAATCTAGAATATTCCACTTACATAGCATTTGAAACATGAATAATTGATTAACATTTAAATTGAGATAATTTAATTATCCTTCAATAACATTAAGCTTGTATGCTGCTACAAATCAAATGGAATGTGAACTCTACAGTTCCTTAAAACGGGATGGCGCTTCATAGTGCCTGAGTGTTAAAGATTTGGAATTCTAGTGCTCCATGCATTGCCATGGCACATGTTAATTCTACAGTTCCATGTATCGGGATGAGGATTCATAGTTCCCATGTAACAGTGCAACGGAGTTCTAATTCTCTATGCAATGCTATCGCATCTCACTTCAACGTCTCAAAAAAAGTAAAATGCAATCTTCTATCTGTAGCTTATGCTTATCTGCGTTTACCGTTCAAAAGAATATGTATTATACAGTCCCACGCAAAGAGATGGCGCCCCATAATTTCTGCGTGTCAATGCAGTGGTGTTACACTACTAGTTCTAATACTTCTATCGACGCGATGTCGCACTTCATTTCAATGTTTCATGATAAGATGTAATGTTCAATGCAATGCTTTATGTTTCTATCTTCTACACTCCAAAAGCAAGAGAATGTGAACTGTGGCGTCAGGCACCGCCTGCCACGTCCAGACGCCTGCCACCGTCCTCGACGTCTCCAGATCGGCATCCGCATCGCCTCCAGCATCCGGATCCGCTGTATGCGGGCAACCCGCCTACTCGCTGCCACAGAACGAGGTGGCGACGCCAATTACACCAGAGGGATGATTCCATCCCAAGTTACGAAGACGAGGACATCTACGACGGCTACGGACTCAAATCTCGAATGGTTATGTATCCGCACACACTATTTGCGTAACGGCCATGTTAGAATAAGCACATGACACATTCGTATATATACGCAAACCATACACACATAGAATTAAGTAAATATTTGTAAATATGTACTTGTAAATGCGGTATAGTTTAAGACGCGCTCACGCTTGACCGCGCGCCCGACGCTCTCGGCCAACGCGCGCGGCTCACTGCGTAACACGGTCGACCCGACCACGAGCGGTCTCCCCGCACATCGGTCCACGCGCCATCCCCACTCTGGGGCACAGCGACTCGCGTGCCGCGCGACCCAAGGTGGTCAGTCTCATTTACCGATTCGAACGGAGCAATTGGCTCTAAGGAGTCTCGATCTCCGACTCGAACAGAACAGTTGCCTCTCAGGTACACGAGCTCCCAGCTCAATGTATCCGACTCATTCGCATCTACCGTAGTGGAGTGCTTATTTTATTCTATTTCCATTTTCTTATTATATAGTACTTAGTAACTTAGAATTAGTGTCTTAGGATATCCAAGTAAGAATATATCTTAGTTTCATTCCACGGGTACACTCGCGATTAACTACTATTACTAACAAATCAAGTTCAACGGTCTTAAAGCTGGACGGTTAGAACGAACCAATGCTTAGCCGCTCTTACTTTATTTCTGTTATATCAAGGTGTCTAATGTCTAGGTACATCCAGTAAGCTAGACCGAACCAGCGCTTAGTCGTGCCGTGCTTTACCGAAGTGCAAGTACTTCTTCGCTTCTCGGGTAAAGCGTACACGACGCGCGGGGAGGAAGGAATGTATCCGACGACTTGTGCGTGAATACGTGGCTGGTGCACCCGAATATTCGGACCTTCGCAGAGCTCTTCCCGTTCCTGTCAAGAAAGTCTTCGCTGCTGTACGTACTGTACGAGTTAATGACAGTCCGATTCCAGCTTCGATACCCGCTAGACAGGATCAACTTATCTGGCGCCTGATTCCAATCACTGGTTCGCCGTTCCAGCCGTACGCAGTTGCTATCCGGGTCACAGACCCTCGGCGCTTACGCTACCCGGAACGAGAAGCAAACCAATGAATTAAAGCATCGAAAGGTAAGTTGCACGCTATTGTACACGGTAAGTCGAGCCCTGTCCGACGACGAACCCAGCTCCGCGCAATTCGCGTCGATTTCGCGAACGGCTACGATTAGTGTCAACGTGACGAGCGCATTCGCGACTTCAGGAAGTGACAATACGCGTTGCATTGAGAATTACTACTTAACATGAAACATAGAAATGAGATGCGATATTGCCTTTTATGAAGCATTAGAACTCTATTCCTTCGATACGTAGACATCTGGAAACGCAATTTCCTAGCAAGGAAGTGTGGCAATTACATTCCTTTGAAGTGTAAACGATGTATACATTACACTTCGCAATGAATATTATGTCATATCATGAAACATAGAAATGAGATGCGATATCGCGTTTTAAGAAGCATTAGAACTCTATTGCTTCGATACGTAGGCATCTGGAAACGCTATTTACCAGCAATGAAGTGTGGTATTTACATTCTTTTGAAGTGTCGACGATGTATACATAACACTTCACAATGAATATTATATATTGTCCTGAACCATAGAAATGAGATGCGATATCGCGGTAAAAGAAGCATTAGATCTCTATTGCTTCGATACGTAGACATCTGGAAACGCATTTTCTAGCAAGGATGTGTGGTATTTACATTCTTTTGAAGTGTAGACGAGGCATACATGACACTACGCAATGAATATTATGCCTTATCATGAAACATAGAAATGAGATGCGATATCGCGTTTTAAGAAGCGTCTACACTTCAAAAGAATGTAAATGCCACACTTCCTTTCTAGGAAATAGTGTTTACAGATGTCTACGTATCGAAGAAATAGAGTTCTAATGCTTCTTAAAGTCTGATATCGCATCACATTTCTATGATTCATGATAAGATATAATATTCATTGCGAAGTGTTATGTATAACACTTCGTATACACTTCAAATGAATGTAAATGCGACACTTCCTTGATAGGAAGTACCGTTTCCACATGTCTACGTATCGAAGCAATAGAGTTTTAATGCTTCTTGACACGCGATATCGCATCTCATTTCTATGTTTCATGATAAGATATAATATTCATTGCGAAGTGTTATGTGTATCTCGTTTACACTTCAAAAGAATGTGAACGCCACACTTCCCTGCTAGGAAATAGCGTTTCTAGATGTCTACGTATCGAAGCATTAGAGTTCTAATGCTTCTTAGAACGCGATATCGCATCGCAGTTCTATGCTTCACGAGAAGATATAATATACATTACGAAGTGACATGTATACCTCGTATTCACTTCAAGAGAATATAAAATGCGACACTTCCTTGCAAGGAAGTAGCGTTTGCAGATCTACGTATTGAAGCAATAGCGTTCTAATGCTTCTTGACACGCGATATCGCATCTCATTTCTATGTTTCATGATAAGATATAATATTCATTGCGAAGTGTTATGCATACCTCGTCTAAACTTCAAAAGAATGCAAATTCCACCCTTCCTTGCTAGGAAATAGCGTTTCCAGATGTCTACGTATCGAAGCAATAGTGTTTTAATGCTCCTTAAAACGCGATATCGCATCTCATTTCTATGTTTCATGCTAAGATGTAATATTCATTGCGAAGTGTTATGTATACTTCGTCTACACTTCAGTATTATGTAAATGCCGCACTTCCTTGCTAGGAAATGCGGTTCCAGATGTCTACGTTTCGAAGCTATAAAGTTCTAATGCTTCTTAAAACGCGATATCGCTTCTCATTTCTATGTTTCAAGAAAAGATATAATAGACATTGCGAAGTGTTATGTATACCTCGTCTACACTTCAAAGGAATGTAAATGCCACACTTCCTCGCTAGGATATAGCATTTGCAGATGTTCACGTATCGAAGCTATAGTGTTGTAATGCTCCTTAAAACGCGATATCGCATCTCATTTCTATGTTTCATGCTAAGATGTAATATTCATTGCGAAGTGTTATGTATACTTCGCCTACACTTCAGTATTATGTAAATGCCGAACTTCCTTGCTAGGAAATGCGTTTCCAGATGTCTACGTTTCGAAGCAATAGAGTTCTAATGCTCCTTAAAACGCGATATCGCATATCATTTCTATGTTTAATGAAAAGATATAATGTTCATTGCGATGTGTTATGTATACCTCGTCTACACATCAAAAGAATGAAAATGCCACACTTCCTTGTTAGGAAATAGCGTTTCCAGATGTCTACGTATCGAAGCAATAGAGTTCTAATGCTACCTGAAACGCGATACCGCATCTCATTTCTATGCTTCATGCGAAGATGTAATATTCATTGCGAAGTGTTATGTATACCTCGTCTACACTTCAGCATAATGTAAATGCCACACTTCCTTGCTAGGAAATGTATTTCCAGATGTCTACGTTTCGAAGCAATAGAGTTCTAGTGCTTCTCAAAACGCGATATCGCATCTCAGTTCTATGTTTCATGATAAAATATAATATTCATTGCGAAGTGTTATGTATACCACGTGTACACTTCAAAAGAATGTAAGTGCCACACTTCCTTGCTAGGAAATAGCGTTTCCAGATGTCTACGTATCGAAGCAACAGATTTCTCGTGCTTCATAAAACGCGATATTGCATCTCATTCCTCTGCCTCATGATAAGGTGTAATATTCAATGCTATGCGTTATGCATATCTCATCTACACCTCAGAAGATTGTTAACGCCACTCTTTCTTCTTACGGAACAGTGTTTCTAGATGTCTACGTATCGATGCAATAGTTTTCTAGCTCTTTATAAAACGCGATATCTCATATCATTTCTATGTCTCATGATAAGATGTAATATTTAATGGAACGTGTTATGTATATCTCGTCAACGTTTCAAAGGAGTGTAAATCTCACACTTCCTTGCGACGGAATAGCGTTCCGATATGTCTACGCATCGGCGCAATACAGTTCTAATTCTTCATAAAACACGGTATGGCATCTCATTTCTATGTATTATGGTAAGATGTAATATTCAATGCAACGTGTTATGTATATCTCGCCTACACTTCGAAAGAATGTGAATCTAATACTTCGTGTCTAGGGGATAGCGTTTCTAGATGTCTACATATCGCAGCAATAGATATATTTACGAAATTACTTAAAACGTCTTATTCTCAAAAATAGCCTTTTCGTCACAAACGTGTAATAAATGAAGTCTTCGAAGATCCCACGTTTTATTGATTCAGTCGGTCGGAACATGTTCCCCCCATTGACAGACGGTGTCGATCAATCTAGATCGGATTGATCTGAATATTGCCGCGACGTCGATGGTTCACACTGTCGCCTCGGATGTGGGCAACTTCGCTAGCTGCTTGACGTTGCGTTTGTTGACCTCGTGGCTGGTCCGTACGGTGACCGCGCGGATGATCTTATCTGGACCTGGGTGCACCTCTTTGATTCGACCGCGGTGCCACTGCAAAGGCGGAAGGTAAATAAGGAAGTCATCCCGTAAGACTACGAGGGATCCTTTCTTGATCTCATGGTAGCCCTTTGTCCATTTTTTTCGCTCGTTCAGATGGTAGATAGTCCTGCTGAACGTTCTGGATGTGCTGCCAGTGTGACAATCGGTTACGAGGAGTATCGCTGAAATCAGTCTCGGGCAAACTCGTTAACGACGTTCCGATCAGGAAGTGGGCCGGAGTTAGGGCCGATGGATCATTAGGATCGGATGATAATGGAGTAAGCGGGCAGGAGTTTAGGATCGCTTCGATTTCGATCGCGAACGTGTTGAACTGTACGAACGTAAACAGTTCTTCCCCTACGACTCGTTTGACGTGGTGTTTGAACGATTTGACAGCTGCCTCCCCAAGGCTGCCGAAATTGGGAGAAAGAGTTGGCATGAAATGCCACGATATTTCCTTGCCCGTGAGGAAGTGTGTTACCTTATCCTCCGTTTGCAATTTTTGGTACAGTGCGCTTAATTCGTTATTCACTCCAACGAAATTTTGTCCCGTTGTCGGAATGAATGTTCCGACAGATGCTCCTACGACCGATGAAGCGTTTCAATGCCGCGATGAACGCTACGGTAGTCATGTCACTGACGACCTCAAGATGGACCGCTTAGTTGCAAAGCACTCAAACACTGCTACATAGATTTTTACTCGCGCACAATTTCGGAAACGTTTTGCCTTGATATAAAAAGGACCGCAATAATCTGTTCCGCAGTTATAAAAGGGTTGGTATTCGGATTCGTGTGCCGCAGGTAGAGTGCCCATTACGGCCGGTGGTTTTACGCGAAAGCACCTGATGGACTTTTTACCATCAATGGGCCAACACCTCTGCTTTAGTGTCGCCAGCGTTGTATTGATACCCGAATGATGTCCCTCTAAATGCGTGTGACGAATGATTAGATCGGTGATGTGATGTTATTTTGGAAGCAGATTCGGATGTTTCTGTCCGAAGGGAATGTTTGCGTTTTGTAGCCGATCGTCTACCCGTAGAATTCCCGTTTCGTGTAAGAATGGCTACAGCGAGAGCCGGTTACTCTTTGGATGCAGCTCTGTACCGTTCTTCAAATTTCGGTTCTCTTTTTCGAACGCGGAGGCCTGCACGAGCTTCAAGATCCGATCATTAGCGTCGTGGACCTCTCGTACGGTTAGAGGTCCTGCGTTACAATGATTCTTGCGAAATCGGAGGCAATACGCGACGATCCTCCTCAATTTCGCGATGTTTGAATAGCGGCCGAGAATTTCGTTGCTACGGATGGTCGTTGCCAAGCATGTATGGGCACGAATATCGGGTATTTTCGAAACGAGGTTGAACGTAGATTTCGGCCAATCCCTGTTATCGTCGGCAAAGCACGATGGTCCATGACGCCAGATGGAGGGCTTCAAGAATTCCGCCAGTGTTTGTCCTCTCTATATGAGGTCCGCTGGATTGTCGTTTGACCTGACGTGCCGCTATCGGTCTTCGCATGGATTTCGGCCACTCTATTTGCCACGAATGTTCTTAGCGTGGCTGGTTCGCGTTGCAGCCAATTTAAAACTATCGTAGAACCCGTCCAGAAGTTAATCGAGTTGAATCGGCGTGTATTACTATCTCGGACGTTAGAAAATAATGACGTCAGTAGCACCGCACCGCAAAGTTCGAGACGTGCGAGACTAACAACTTTTACTAGTGCAACCCGAAATTTCGCGCATGATAGTCTCGTTTTATTTCGTTCGCGATTGTCCACTGACCGTACATACACGCACGCTCCGTATGCTCGTTCGCTCGCTTCGCAGAAACCGTGTAATTCCACTCCTCGCACCTTCTATTGGCATACGTGTCACTCGAAGAATGTTTCGTTATGTAACTGCAATTCCTTCACGTACGTGGACCATTCTGTATGGAGGATTGTTGGTAGCGATTCGTCCCAGACCAATTGCAGTTTCCATAGGTGTTGCATACATATTTTTCCCGTTATTATTACTGGCGCCAGTAAACCTAACGTGTCGAATATTTTTGCTATGGTGGATAAGATCGTGCGTTTGGTGATCCTCGTATCGATGTTTGGATCTACGGAATAGATGATTCGGTTGTTCTGCGCGTGCCACGAGACGCCGAGAGTTTTCATGGTGGTGTCTCCAAAAGACTTTGGGCGAAATTCGCTTTCCGGAAGTCCTGCTAAAAGTTTCGTTTCGTTCAAGACCCATTGTTGAATGTGGATGCTGCTGCGGTTAAGTAGCTTGATTACCTGGTCCCGTAGTTGTCTAGCGTCTTCGTAATTATCTGTGTTGTCGACGTATAGATCTCGCTGGAGCACGGTCGATGCGAAAGGAGCATTCACTTTTTCGTCGTCCGCTAGCTGATGAATGCACCTGATGGCGAGGAAAGGCGCTGAAGGTAGTCCGAACGTGACCGTGTTCAGCTCGTACGTTTTCACCTTTCCGTTGTTACCTCGCCATAATATCGGCTGGTATCGGCGGTCTTCCGATCTTACGAGGAACTGCCGATACATCTTCCCGATGTCTTCGGTTAAGACATAGGTGTGTTGACGGAACCTTATGAGAATAGCGAATATGTCGTCCTGTATCGTTGGTCCTGCCAAAAGCGTGCAGTTCAATGACAGTCCACTGCTCAATCTTGCAGATCCATCGAAGACGACACGAACCTTCGTTGTTGAGCTGGACAGTTTGATGACGGCATGGTGGGTGTGGTAGAAGCCATCCGAATCGCGTGGTTCTACCTGGCTCATGTGTCCCATCTCGAGATACTCCTCGATGACGGCAGAGTATTCTCGTTTCAGCTCTGGATCTTTCATGAATTTTCGTTCGAGCGAAAGAAGACGGCTGAAGGTGCGCGACCGAGTTTCGCCTAACTGCATCTTCTTTTCATTGAACGGCAGTGCGACAATGTAACGACCGGTTCGTGTCCATTTAACGTGGTCGTGAAAATGCTGCTCGCATTCCTGATCCGCGGAAGATAGGTGTCGTACGTGTGCATCCTCTCCTAGCTCCCAGAATTTTTGAAGTTCGATATTCAGGGTTGTAACGAATGTTTGATGTTTTCTCCACGACGCCGATGTGGAGACGCTCCCCCCGATGATCCATCCAAATTGCGTCTTTTGGAGAAATAAGTTAGGATCGTTGCGAGGAGAAAGTTTGTACTGGCCGATGCTAAGGCACGATAAAGCGGGACCGGTGCCGATTAACATATCCACATTTGCCGGTCGATGAAATTGTGGATCTGCTAGTTTTACGTTTGCCGGAATCGGAGTCTTCGCCTGATCGATTTGCTCTTCCGGTATCGGTCCAGCGATTCGCGGTATCGTAAAGAATGTGAGCATCCGCACGAAGTCCAAAAACCGCGATTTGATCGTCGTTGAGGCAATTTATTCGCGAACTCGTTTAATTGGTTCAACGCTTCGATGGCTGTCTTGTTATTTTTCGTGGGAAGTCCAAGCTTCATTGCCAGGTCGTCTGTAATGAAGGTTGCACTCGAACAGATGACGCTCAACGTTCTACACTCGATTGGCTTCTGGTCGCGATCGCTATCGCGGACGATCGCGGTGGCCATCAGCTCCGTTGTGCGACTGTTAATGACTAAGACCGTGAAACTTGGTACGAGCTTTTCGAATTTCCATTACAGTCATGCATTTTCCGGTTGGTGGTCCTCGTGCAGCTTCGCATGGTGTTGTTGGTTGCAGACACGTCATCCTCTGGTTCTGCATCGTATACAGTTCAATAGAATGTAAATGCCACACTTCCTTAGAAGAATACAAGTCCAACTCTTCCTTGCTACGTAACAGCGTTTCTAGATGCCTACGTATCGAAACAGCAGGGTTCTAACATTTTATAAAATGCGATATCCCATCTAATTTTTATGTCAAATGATAAGATATAATATTCAATGCAACGCGTTATGTATATCTCGTCTACATTTCAAAAGAATGTAAATGCCACACTTCCTTGCGACGGAACAGTGTTTCTAGATGTCTACGTATTGAAGCAATAGAGTTCTAACTCTTCATAAAACGCGATATCGCATCTCATTTCTATGTGTCTCGACAAGATGTAGTATTCAATGCAACGCGTTATGTATATCTCGTCTACACATCAAAAGAATACAAATCCCACACTTCCTTGAAATTACACAAGGCGAAGTTAGGGACGTAACAGCATGAATTTGTATTTTGTAAGTAATATTGTTCTTATAAATTATATTTTTAGTTTATGACGGGTTGAAAGAAATATATACGACTCTCTCAATAACTATACATATACGACAACGACTATCAAAATATATATCAATACTCATATGTTGTATATCTACTGACATCTAACGGTTCTAATTTGTATGAAAGCACAGGTTCACCATTACCAAATGTGACCCTACGTTATTGCTGAAAAGATTCGTGAATGGAGCGATGACACGCGTGTCACGATAGTGCTGGTGCTGCGTGATTCACGCGGCATGTTATGCTTGTTTAGAAAGTGCTGGTAACACGTTCTGGCATTTTAGCTAACGAATCTGGCCATAGATGGCTACGGATCAGCTGACACTCCTCGGAAGTGGCAATATAGTGCCGGTATGGTGTCGCCGCCATCTTGTCCTTTGTTATCTGGGATGCTTTTTAGAGCATTATTCGGAAGTGAATTTCAACATATAGCTACTTGATCGCGAATTTGTATGTACATAATAATACGTGACTGCATTAATACAATATTATATACTTTTATAACCAATGCGATATAAGAATATAAAACGAAGGATTATCCACTCTTATAAGGAGTAAAAGCCATGTTTGGTACGCAAGGTTCGTTGTAAAATATAATCAAGCAGTTAATATATCAAATCACAGCACATAATAAATCACTGAAAGTATAATGATATGAATAGTAAGAGAAACATATTTATTTGTTAGATCTTTATAAATTCAAATTTAAAAGTCCAATTCACATTTAATATATTATTGTTTAACAAGGTGGTTTAATGTTGTTTCAAATAGGCGTGGAGAACTAGCTGGTACTTCTGCCAATGTAATTTCATTTCTGCTGGATACAGTAAAAACATATTTGCAATCTAAGCAAGGTTTCGTTAGATCTAGTGGATTTTCTAAATTTTAGAAAGAAATAATGGCAGTAGTAGTTGGTTCAGCGCCAGGTGATAAACGTATACAACAAGCAAATCAACGTAAACGGATTTAAAATGTTCAAGATTCTATAAATTAAACTGTTACACTTCTATAATCCATGTAGCCTTCCTGTTCTTTGTAACTTACAAAGAGTCTTAAGAATGTAACGCAATGTAAAGAAGTTTGGAAACAAAGAAAGCAGGCCTTAATCTCAGATAAAGGAACCTTGCTGTGTTAAGGGATATGTCATTCGGTTTTAATTTTCTAAACGAGAACAATTCAAATAAATCTGGAGTCGACACATTGGAAGTAAAATTCTTCCAGTGAAAAATACTGTATGCAGTGCAAGAGCAGCTTCACATCTCCTTAATATTCTACAGAAAATCTTATGCTATTTTACTCGATTTACAAGAATCGAAACAATGAAACATATTATGTGATATTTCTGCAACTGCTACCATATACACACGTGCGCGCGCGCGCACACACACACGCGACCATACGAAATCCATCAAGATTAAAAATACTGTGTATGTATTGGAGGATGCGTACAATAAGAAAGGACTATTACATGGATAAATTGTAGAATTCCATTTGTATTTGATAATTAGATTATAAACATTTATATGCTTTTATCGGAAATTTAAATACACCAAAATTGCAGCACGCAGGTGCGTATATATCACTTTGCGATCTCATTTTATTTTGGCAGTTATACTTATATATAAGCATCCATTCAGGCATAAAGCTTGATAATCTATCAACTAAAATAATTATAAAACATTAGACTTTTTCCAGGTATTGGTCTATTTTATCATTTTCGGAACTTGTGAAGTATCTAGAACTATAACAACAAAGTACTTTATATCTTTGCTCATTGTTTGCAAAAAAAAAATATGAATAACTATGTTCATTTTATTATAAATGTGTGAGTAAAGATCAATCTACGTAATTAAATATTTTCAAACGTAATTTGTTTAATTTTTATCATTTAACGTTACGAAATATATTAGAAAAATATATAAAAATATATTTTACTTTAGTTTTTTTAATATTTAAAATATTTTATATAATATTATCATATTAAACCTTTACAAAAAATAACAAAATTTTTATAAGTAGGAATGATTTTTCCTTAATTAGTTAATGTGTCGGTTTCTTTTAAGAAGACGGTATTCAATTTTTCAAAGTAAGTTTCGACTTTAAATTGACCATTAATATCTCTTATTTCATTGCTTTTCGTAGATCGCCGCTAATTTTCAACTTTTCCATCACAACTTTGCCGATGCAAGTACTAATTCTCCGAAAGATATATAATATTATGTTCCTAGTAAACTTATTTTACATTTCTAATTAATTTGAACGTAAGAAATATATTTCTTTCATGAGAAAGCATTGCGGAAAAATTTGGAAAATCCATTGTTAATGTTGTACCTAGTGGTTGACTAGGTTCTCCTCTTCCTGCCGCACCTTTTTACCATTTTTAAGATCCAAGAACCGTGTACCGGCTGCGTCACCTTTAAAATTTACGAAATTTACATATTGTAAATTTTTGCAAATGTAATATTAATTATCATCTGAATTATGGTTGCTTGGGCAATAAATTAGACTCATCTATGACGTGCTGTAATCTACGAGGACCAATAAATTTCTTTTAACATAATGAACAATAGATGATATTTGAGCTTACAGTTTTGTTAACGAACAGCCTATTACCTCAATGGGGACTCCTCCAATTCAGGGATCCGACTTTACCAGAACCTGTATTCTACTTTTAAGCCTCTTACATACATATATGTACTATATCCGGACTAATGTATTGCTGCATATGAGAATTCATAAATCCAAGTTACACACATTAAGCCGCATGCTCCTCGCAACGATCCGTTAATCCCCCACTCGCTGGACCACATGCTTTGATGATTTTTCAAGTAAATATTTCAAATTAGTATAAATATTAATACATATTTTATATTTTAGTTATTTCTAAATACAATATCTCCTTATGATACTCCATTACATCTGAAACCCTATCTAATTTCATATCATTTCATGATGTTTTAATTAAATATTTGAAAATGGTTTATATAATTACACTTATCATATATTTTAATTATGTAGAACTAGATCATCCCTTCTAGATAAAAATAAATATCTATATATTATATAAGTCGATCATTTATTTGCATCGTTCGAGTTCGCTTTCTTTCCATCGAGGCTTGCAAATCCCTCTTCGTTATTCTTGTAATTCGTACTTTAGAAGGTATGTAGTACGTATTGATGGTCCAACGCTGAAAATATCTCAAACACTTCTGCTATACTCAACTTAGCGTATATGCAACCTCCTATCAACATTATGTCTATTTTTTATTTGTTTCGGTTCTTAAAGTATGTATAGCCTTCTTTCGGATTGGTCGCGATTAGATCGTTTCTTAGAGCCATTTTGATGATATTGTCCTCTCTATGATTGCTCGTCTTACTACCCCAGATTACCGATTTTTCTTTCAGGTCATCCTCGATTATTATTCTGCTTGCTTTCTCTCCCTTTTCTACGTTATCCTCAGCTTTGTTTATGTATTCTTCGATTTCTTTCCGTTCCTGTTAAGCGAGAAGTAGCAGCTTATAGCTTTTGTTCCTTCGACCATTGCATGAACGATTCCGGTCGAGGAATATGTGGTACGATATGTAAAACATTTTCGATTAACACCGGTTATCCATACCGCAACGTCACCGTTCTCGTCTTGCAGTCAGTATTCTTCCATCCTGTGTGCTTCCGATATTATTACCACGTCTGTCTCTTGAATCATTCGCATTTGCTGCATGATATTTCCCGAGATTCGGCATCTGTTCAGATAGATTTGTAAGACTTTCAATTCCATATTCATTTCTCATTCTTCTCTATCAACGCCTTTCTGTAGGCCGGACAATTAAAACTCCGGTAACGTGTCTGATGTACGGATTCCTTCTTCCTGCCTCGCTGCAGATGATACATTTCGGTTTATTCGCGATGCAACCGATCATCGTATAAATCTGAGATGCGCATCTTCTGCAGATTCCCTTATTATCTTTGACTTCTTCGGAATTTCTGCCGATATGTCCCAGTTTATGGCATTTGAAGCATCTCTCTATTCGCGGTAGCACTTTGCAGAGACAAGGTGTTAATGGTATTCTGAGTCGTTTTACCTTTTCCAGCTCTTTATTGTATTCCTGTCCAAATTCAGCTAACGCGACTCGATTGACTCTCTACGTTTGTTTTAACAACTTGACGTTTATACCGCTATCCTTTCCTTCGATTATTTTCAATGTTCGTCTTATGTAATCATTCATTTCTTCTCTGGTCACCTAACGGGTATATGTCCCTTAGTTGGAGCATTATACTCGCACTCGTACGTTTTTCTTCGAATTCTTTTTCTAGAGTTCCTTTTATCTCCTCTATTATGTTCTCTATACCTGTTTTCTTGTTAAATCCTAGGATTATATCTCCCACTCTCGATTTTCTTGCGTCATATTTTCGTATTTCTGTCGTTTCTCCTGCTTTTCCTCATCTCGTTGTTTGTCCTCGAATGCTTACTGCTCCTTTAATTGCTTCAATTTTCTCTGTACCATTCGCCACTAGTTCGATCAAGTGTTCGATTTCAGTTTTTTTTTATATGCTTGATGCTTCCCATTAACGTTTTCTAATATGTCATTACCTTCGTCGTATCCTCGCTCATAATATCTATCATTACGTCTGATGTGTGGTTGCCTATTTTTCTATTTCAAAGTAAGGATGTAATTTTTATCGGTAGCATTTCCATTATCCTGCCCTTTTTTTTTTTGGTTCCCTTACTTCGGCTCCTGATGATTTTCCTTTCGTGCCTGTGTCTTCCGAGGCTTTCTTTTTCTCCTTTATATTTACCTATCCTTTGGTATCATCAACAGGGAACTCCGAACTGCCTACCCAACAATTAATTTTCTGCCAGGACCCGATGGGGCTGATTCCGAATTGCGAACCAGCAGCACCTTTCAGCAGCATATGCATGGCAGCCTCGCTCATGCCGGTGGTGGGGGTTAGGGGGGGGGCTGCAGCCCCCCCCCCCCCCCCCGCAATCCTACTGCCTGCCCTGATGCGGGCAAGAAACGCAGAGCCACTTGAACCGCGACCAGCATCTATCTTATACTCTAACCGATTCGAAGTCGCGTTTTCCATTAAGCTTGCCAGAATCAATGATATTGATTCGTTCAGTCTAAAGTATTATTTTCTTTTTAAGTTTCTCGATATTTTTATTTTCTCTCACGATATCGTCTATTTCGTTGCAAGTTGCCCGGACGGTATGGTATATAATCTGTTGCTTAATATTTGTAGGATTTCCTCTTAGTAAATGCAATGTTTCCACAGATCATCTTTTTCTTTCTCCTTAGTTACGTTGTTGTTATTTTATGTTCTCTATTCTCCACATTTCCTCTCTGCACCATCCCGGACCCGGCGTTGTACGATTACTTGTCTGATTTGTTTATGTCAGATATTGGAGAATATTTCCGCTTATTCTTTGTATTTTTCGAATTACATTTTGGTTAGGTGTATATTGGATATGCGTCGAAATATCTGATTTCCGTACGATTTGTTAGTAAAGTTTTGTTCTTTTCGGACTGTTTGTTTCCATTTAGCCGAAGGCGTTCCTGTATTCAATGCGGACCCACTCCGATTGAACCCGCCGATTATTATATTATATTACGTGAATAAACGTTCAATCGGAGCGGATCTGCCACTCCGTAACTGCGGAAGTCTTACTGCATAGCCTCTTACCTGGGAATGTTGCGGAGGCTGCTTCCGTCCCGAGATGGAACTGTGATTGTGTTACATTTAGTTAGGTTACGCTAGGTTAGGTTAGGTTTAAATATGTTTGGGAATGTTTGTAGGTTGCTCGGTTATGTTGGGTTAGATTTAAGAAAGCGTAGGTTCGATTTGTTTATGTTTAAGGAAGGTAATGTTAGATTGTGTTAGGTTGAGTTAGATTTGAGCGCAGGCAGGGTAAGTCACATTAGGTGTAACTGAGGTTAGCTTGGTTTAAATTAAGTTTAGAGGAAGTTAGATTAAGTTAAGCCAAGTAAGAGATGGATTACCAATAGCTGGCAATGCCATTCTTCGATAGTTCTTGAATTCCCGACTATTGGCAATACCAGCCCTTATTATATCATAAGTTATCGACCGCAGTCATTACCTACTATCGATATATCGTAAGTTACCGACCGCAGGCAACACCAGTCTTTGATAAGTCTTGAGTTACCTACTATTGGTTGCACCAGCTATATGTGTAAGCATGCGCTATCGGCTGTTGGTATCACCAGTCGTCGACAATTTATGGATCATTAAGCATAAGCAGCACTACCCGTCGGTCGATTGTGAGTAACCGACCACCAGCAGCACCATCCATCGGTAACTTATAAGTTATTCTTAATGGGAACATCCAACCGTAGGCATGTATTGACTCGTTTCGCCATCTCTTCAATCTGTGCTGAAACAGAAGTGCGAACAGCTTGAGCAGTTTTCACACAGATGACTCCACCGGTCTGACAACAACGAACGCCACATATAGGTTCTCACAAAACCATTTGCCACACAACTCAATGCTGAAAGGGTTAATGCTGCTAGCGCTATTTCTTTAACCAGGCATAGAATCCATTGGTATGAAAAATTATGATCTTGTGAATAATATTAAGGTATGCTTACCATATTCAATGAAAGGCACAGATTCTCATATAGTAAATATCAGCCCATCACTAAGTGTAAAAATTAAACGAATATGGTTTCAAACTCGTGTCGATTATATAATATCCAAGTTTGGAATGTTAATGTGTGCTCTTGGAGGACCGATGAATGATGGTATTGCTGTGAATATACTCTTGTCAAAGACTGCAGTAACTTATATATATTTCTAATTTCATTGTTAAGAAAAATAATTCTCTCAATTTGAGATTGCCTTTCGCACGCGTTGTTTCAGGTATACATATGGCTGCAATAGAGATGTTCGTTGGTTCAGAATAACAAAATTATAGTGGGAAGCTGGAAATAATGTGTGATGCTATGTACGCTTTTATTTTGCAAAGACAGTAAATCTGTTACTAATCAGTCTTTAATCGATGAGGCAATATTAAAAAAACTGAAGGAATGTCTGATTTTACCCATTATGCGTATAATCTAGGTGTGAATAATTAACTAAAGGTTTCAATTAATACATGAATGTATAATTTATATTTTAGTAAACATATCAATTTATTTTACAGAATATAAATGTTATTGATAAGATAACTTGTTGCCTGATTCCTTCCTAGAGAAGAATTTGGAACACATAGATTTGAATAATTATATATGACAATTGAAAAGAACGAACAAATTATACAGATAAGTCAGAGGAAAAGATCATGCAAATATTAATTGTCATCCAAGCTAATTTGAACAGATAGTTTGTTAACAAAAGTGTAAGCTCAAATACTGTATTGTTCATTATGGTAAAAGAAAATTTATTAGTCCTCGTACATTACAGCTTCTCATAGACCAGTCTGATTAATCGCCCAAGCAACCATAATTCAAGAGTTAATTAACATCACTTTTGCAAAATTCACAATATGTAAATTTCGTAAATTTTAAAGGTGACAAAGTTGGTACACGGTTTTTGGATCTTAAAAATAGTAAAGAGGTGCGGCAGCGAGAGGAGAACCTAGTCAACCACTAGGTACAACATTAGTAATGGATTCCCAAAATTTTCTCGCAATGCTTTCTCATAAAAAAATATATTTTTTACGTTTCAATTAATTAGAAATGCAAAATAATTTTACTAATAACATAATATTATATATCTTTCGGAGAATTAAAACTTCCATGGACAAAGCTGTAATGGGAAAGTTGAAAGTTTGCGGTGTTCTACGAAAAGCAATGAAATTAGAGAAACTAATGGTCAATTTAAAGTCGAAACTTACTTTGAAAAATTAAATACCGTCTTCTTAAAAAGAACCAACATATTAACTAATTAAGGAAAAATTATTCCTACTTCTAAAAATTTTGTTACATTTTGTAAAAGTTTAATATGATAATATAAAATATTTAAAATATTAGAAAAAACTAAAGTGAAATATATTTTTATATATTTTTGTAATACATTTTGATCATCAATTACGTTTGAAAACGTTTATTTATGTAAATTGAACTTTACTCATACATTTATAATAAAATGAACATAGTTATTCATATCTAATATTTTCCTCGGAAACAATGAGAAAAGATATAAAGTACATTGTTATTATAGTTCTAGCTGCTTCATAAGTTCTGAAAATGATAAAATGGACCAACGCTAGCAAAAAGTCTAATGTTCCATAATTATTTTATAGTTGAAAGATCATCAAGCTTTATGCCTGGATGGATCCTCATATATAAGTATAACTGCCAAATTGAAATGAGATCGCAAAGTGATATTTACACATCTGCGTGCTGCAATTTTGACGTACTTACATTTCTGATAAAAGCATATAAATGTTTATAATCTAATTATCAATTACAAATGGAATTCTACAATTTATCCATGAAATAGCCAATAGATATACAGTTTCTTTAATCTTGATGGATTTCGTATGTACGTGCGCGTGTGTGTGTATGCGCGCGCGCGTGTGTGTATGGTAGCAGTTGCAGAAATACCACATAGTAGGTTTCATAGTTTCGATTCTAGTAAATCAAGTAAAATGGCATAAAATTTTTTGTAGAATATCAAGGGGATGTGAAGCTGCTGTTGCACAGCATTCAGCATTTTTCACTGGCAGAATTTTTCTTCCAATGTGTCGACTCCAGATTTATTTGAATTGTTCTCGTTTAGATAATTAAATCCGAATGACATATCCCTCAACACAGCACGCCGGAAACCACGATACACAACAGATCCAAGGTCCCTTTATCTGAGATTAAGGCTTGCTTTCTTTGTTTCCAAACTCCTTTACATTGCGTTACATTCTTAAGACTCTTTGTACGTTACAAAGAACCGAAGCACTACATGGATTATAAAAGTGTAATAGTTTAATTTAAATAATCTTGAACATTTTAAATCCGTTTACATTGCTTTGCTTGTTGTATATGTTTATCACCTGGCGCTGAACCAACTACTACTACCATCATCCCTTTCTAAAATTTGGAAATTCCACCAGATCTAATGAAACTTTGCTTAGATTGCAAATGTGTTTTTACTGTATCCAGCAGAAATGAAATTACATTGACAGAAGTACCAGCTAGTTCTCCACGCCTATTTGAAACAACATCAAATCACCCTGTTAAGCAATAGTGTATTAAATGTAACTTGGACTTTTAAATTTGAATTTATAAACATCTAACAAATGAATATGTTTTTCTTACTATTCATATCATTATACTTTCAGTGATTTATTATGTGCTGTGATTAGATATATTAACTGCTTGATTATATTTTACAACTAACCTTGCTTTCCAGACATTGTTTTTACTCCTGATGAGAGTGGATAGTTCTTCGTTTTATATTCTTATACCACATTGATTATAAAAGTTTATGATATTGTTTTTATGCAGTCATGTATTATTATGTACATACAAATTCGCGATCAAGTAGCTATGTGTTCAAATTCAATTCCGAATATTGCTCTAGAAAGCATCCCAGATAACAAACGGCAAGATGGTGGCAACACCATACCGGCATTATATCGTCACTTCCGTGGAGTGTCAGCTGATCCGTAGCCATCTGTGACCGGATTCGTTAGCTAAAATGCCAGAACGTGTTACCAGTACCTCCTAAACAAGCGTAAAACGCCGTATGAGTCGCGCAGCACCAGGACCATCATGACACGCGTGTCATCGCTCAATTCATGAATCTTCTCTGCAATGACGTTACGTCATATTTGGTAACGGAGAACCTGTGCTTTCATACAAGTTAAAACCGTTAGATGTCAGTAGATGTTCAACATATGAGTATTGATAGACATTTTGAGAGTTGTTTTCCCATATTAATAGTTATTGAGAGAGTCATATATATTTCTTTCAACCCGTCATAAACTAAAAATATTATTTATAAAATAAAATATTCATCCGTTGTCATTGGCGTGCCAATCGCTGATTGTTTAGGTTCGCAATTTGCATTTGACTCTTTTGAAAGGCACGCACTTTACTTAACGTTTCCAGTGACTCGTTGAGCGGAGAAAATAAATATTCTACTTTTGATATTGTCGGCTCTTGTAATTCCAAGGCAAATTCATTCATCTGCCGACATCGTGAACACGTTTTTTGGCTAAATTACAGAAAAACAAATATATTATAAGGAATATAAAAATCGTAATATTAAATTTAACTTTGTTCATCGTTGCCTTGTTGGACACACCCATAACAATATACAGTGTGGGGCAGTAATAATTAGCACCTCAGATATCCTCGAAACTATAAGTTTCATAGAAATTTTTGCTGATATAAAATTGCACAGGACAAAGGTCCCATCCGTTGATGAAAATAGTTTTTTTGTAAGTGGAGGTATGTTGGACATTTGAAGGTTACCTTCATTTTATAAAATGAATTGGTGTGTTCATCTTTCCATAATACGATAGAGCATTTTGAAACGAGTTCAACAACCTGTAACATGAAGTCATTGAAGCTTAGAAAAAGTAGACAAAGGTGATAATACTTACAGTTTTTATAGTAAATGCAACATACGTATTGTAAACAGTGGTGGAAGGCGTAATGTTTACCGTTTACTTCACTGTGAATAAACACTTTCCGAAGGGCATTTTAATAGTTTGCAGAATAAGTTAAACATGATAAGATTAGTATTGAAAAATCGGTTCGATTACGTTTGGTTAGGCTGTTCTTTGTGTCGTTCATTTTATAAGTATTGAGCTGCGGATTCCTGAGGACAGCTCACAAAATTGTTTGACTATGGAAGATTATCACTGTGAAATTGAATCAAAAGGTAATTAAATTCCATTAGATTGTAAACAAATCTCAATATTTCATTTTAAATAGTAAGATATAATACTCTTTTCAAAATTACAAGAATGGATACATACCTCTCTGTTATTATTATTTCATAAAGAATTCTAATTGCAATTATATAGTTCACTACGATAAAAAATTATTTATAAGAATTAGATAAGAATTTCTCAGGAAATTCTAAATATTATATTAAAGAACCAAATAAAACGTTTTCAATAACTACGAATATGAAATATTCTTGAACATTCCAACAGAAAGACGTTCTAAACAGTAGATAGAAAAATCGAACAGACTATTATGAAACTCTTATAACATCCACCCATGCACTGAGTGCCATCAACACTTTAGCAGTAAGAAGAAGACCTTTTCTGTCTTGACTCTGTGTCGGCTGTAAGGAATTTTGTTCTACGATTTGAATGGATTAGTGTTGAGTCAATAAACGAGAACCACAACTTGCCCCATCATTAATCGATAAAGAAGGAGACCGCGGTCCATGATGGGACGGACTCACGCAGGAGTCTCTCCGACCCGCATCAATCTGAATGTCCGTAGGCACATTCCGGGGGGACCACTAGGAGGTTTGATGCGAGGCTAGGGTGTGAGAGGCTAGACTTGACGCGTCATCCACCCTGTGACCTTATCACCGGGACCATCGCTATTGTTGGATACTAGGCGCCAACGGTCTGCCCGACACCTGCGAACACGTATAAAAGTTTATGGTGCACCCCACTCCTGAAAAATTAAACATTCAATTTCAATTCCAAAATGCAACTGTGACGTCCGCCGATCCTCACAGCACCTCCTACACCCCTCGGCAGAGCCGCATATACCGCCTGCCACCATTGCAGAGATGAGCATACCGACACACGGTAACACAGTCCGATCGCTAAGCTAAGGCAGCCACCCTCGCATCAAAGAGTTGGACCACTCGATCGCGCCTTGACGCGCATACATCAGACTGTTGGAGCAGACACCAACCACAGCCTCCGCACGAGGACCATTCCACGCACCACGAGGAGTCGCCCGCAGTTGCGCACACATATTCGTATTATACTCATGTCTATAACCAAGCGAATTCTAGTATTTAAGCACACAACACTCTATGTACATGCACGACACAACACACAAGCGCTGGAGCGAGCGCCCGACGCGCGCGGTTCACGCCGATCGCGCACTCCCCACCACGACCGTCTGCCCCACCGCGAGTGTCGAGCGTACACCCTACCGCGAGGGTCGAACGCCCGCCCCACTCCAGGGTCCAGCGACTCGCGTTCTCGCGCAATCCGAGGAGGTCGCGGATCCGCGAGCCAACCGAGAGATCACGCCCAGCGCTCGACGAGTACAGATCGAGCCAAGTGCTCATCGCGACTATACCTCTCATGTCTCCGGACCTTACTCCACCTCACTTGTAGGTGTTTGCTATTTCGTTACCATTCTAACTCAGAATTCAAGTTGCTATTTCCAATTCTAACTTAAACTTTATTCTAAATCAACGATTCTAGTACTTAGTCATTCTTAGCATAGGACAGTAAAGTTTAAGCTTAGGTTTTATTTCGAATATATTTTATTTTTACCAGTATTTACAAACTCTCATTATTCTCAAAGCATTCCTTGCCTTACATTAAATTAAATTCATTATGGTACGAAGTCTTCCACGACTTCACGCTTCTTCCAGAATCATTCAAGGAGTTCTGAACCTTAGTTATGCTTGGTTACCGACCAGTCAGAGTGGCCCTCTGCTTAGCGGCATTGAGCCACAGTTAGACTAAGGAGAAGATATCCATCGTTTTCCATATCTCTGGATCGGCAAACCAAAGCGGCGGTTTTGGAATCCGATTTGAATGCGCTGTTCCACTACGAATAAACGAACTCGACGCGTGGGAAGGAAGAACTTCCTGCGTTCTCTAGTGCGCGAATACGTGGGTACAAGCAGCTACCCCATCAGCTCGTCCACCACTGCACTGTCTCATCTCCTGCTGTCTGTCGACCGGAGAGCCATTCCGCATCGGCGCCTCCGTCGCCGATCCGCACCAGAGGTCAGCCTGCCTGGGTACTCGTTCCATTGTCAATTCCGCCTCACAGCCCGTACAGAGGGACCATACTAGAGGACGATCCTTGCCGACGACGATACCTGGAACGAAGTTAGGAATTAGCGGTTTCTAAGACTTCGAAAGGTAAGTTCCCTTTTTTATATACTCGCGTCCGTGACTTTCGCGCAGTGTTCCGCGATCCAAAAAGAACCTCGTCTTCGACCCAAATGTGCGAGCCGAACCGTTCGAGACGGCGTGCTGCTCCGGCATACGGTTAATTTTCCGCGACCCGAGACGTGATACATCTATAAAAGGTAAAATATTTTGAAAACTTTAATTATAGTCTTTAATACAAGCAGTTGGACAGTATTTCAATTTTTGAGAAAATTGATGAAAGTCAATCACTTTCAAATGATCAGAATCTTTGCCGTTTGAGCAATAAGTGACTAACAAATAACTGCATAAATTTCAGGCTTATGAACATATTGATTAAGTCTCATGCAGACACGTTTATAACCGAGTTACTAAATAATAATCAACACTAAATAATCATCTTAAAACTTAAACTATTACACCTCGCATACATATAAAAATATAGCAAACGTGAAAAGTAAGTGGTTTATCAAGAACTCTTCTAAAAGAACGGACGAAGCCAATAGAAATCTTTGTTGAAGTAAGCAAGTTCTAAAGTTTTAAGCAACGCGATGACCCTTATCTGTCTACGTTACATAGCAAGTAAGTTCTGAAGTTCTACGAAAGCTGATGGAGCTCCTCACTATCAACGTTTCAAAGGAAGTTCTCAAATTCTAAGTTCAACACTTAAAACTATGTGTGTTCTATATATCTATGTAAAGTGATTGTCCCTATCAGTTTATACGTTCCAGAGTACGTAAGATGCAAAGTTCTATGCAACATGATTTCGCTTCTTATTTCTACGTTTCATAGTAAGCACTTCCTATATCTTCATACAACGCGATGCAGCTTCACAGTCCTGCGTTTCAAAGTGATTCCCAAAGTTTCACGAAAAGGGATGTCGCATCTGAGTGTCTACATGTCAGTGTGAGTAGCTTTGAAGATTCCTTGCAACAAGATGGAGTAAGCAATAAAAAAATATTCTGTGTTACAAGATGGTGCTTCTCAGTTTCACGCTTCAAAGCAAGTATGTAATGTTCTATGCATCGCATTATGCTTACCTGCTTCTACATTTCAGAATAATGTGAATGCTACAATTCCCTCCAATGGAATGGCCCTTCATAGTGTCTTCGTTTCAGAGCAATAGAGTTCCTATGCTCCATGCATTGCCATGGCGCATCTCATTTCAACGTTACAAAGTAAGTAAGCAGTAACATTCTATGCATCGTATTATGCTTATTTGCTTTTACAATCCAAAGGAATGTGAATTATACAGTTCCGTGAAACGAGAGAGAAAACGTTATTGTTCTGAAAGGTAGATGCTACGAAGTGCCATTCTTTTGCATGGAACTGAAAAATTCACATTCTTTTGAAGTATAGAAGCAGAAAATAATATTTCTGCGAGTAGAAGATTACAACTTACTTTCTTCGAACCGTTGCAACGGGATGCGCTTCCGCATTGCAAGGAGCATTAGATCTTTATTGCTTTTACACGCAGACACTATGATGCGCTATCCCGTTGCAAGTAACTATGTTCTTCATATACTTTTGATGTATAGAGGGAGATGAAATCAATGCATTGTATAGAACATTAGAACTTACTAACTTTATAACATTATAATGAGATGTGTCACCGCATTGAATGGAGTGTTAGAACTCTATTGCTTTGACACTTAGGCATAATGATGCGTAATCCAGTTGGAAGGAACTGTGAAGCTCAGATTCGTTTAATGTGTAGAAGCAGATAAGAATGAAGCAGTGCATAGAAGATTACAGCTACTGGAGTTTTTACAATGTCTATTCTGCTTAGATTTAGCTATAATATATGGAGAGTGTAAGTATATATACTAATTATTTAAAACATCATGAAATGATACAAAATTATATGGAATTTAATTGTAGTGGAGCAATTGGAGGGCGGATTACCTATTTACTGTTGACTAAAGTATATGATGAGTGTGAATATATATGCTAATTTGAAATTTTTACTTTGAATATCATGAAGTGTGATTTCAACAGAGACATTTATTTGTAGAACTGAGAAACACTATCGCGTTGCATGGACGTTTGGAACTCAATTACTTTGAGAAGTGGACACTATGAAGCTCTATACAGTAACATGGAACTATAGAAATAACATACATAGTAGTGTAGAAACTAATAAGCACGATTGTGTTGTGTAGAACCTTACAACTTACTTACTTTGATACGTAGAACTAAGAATTTCCATCGCGTTGCATAGAACATTGGATGTTAATTACATTGACAAGCTGGTATTTAGGAGAGCTATAGAGAGAGCTATATTACTACTTACTTACGTTGAAACGAGAAGTCATCACGCTACAAGGAACTGTAGAATTCACATCACTTTGAAGTCCAGAAGCAGATAAGCATAACGCAATGTATAGAACGTTACAGCTTACATGCATTAAAACGTAAAAAGGAGATGCGCCAACGCATTGCAAGTAGCCACAGAACTTTATTGCCTTGACAACTAGACACTGTGTAGCGCAATCCCCTTGCAAGGAATTGTGGAATTCATATTCTGCTGAAGTGCAGAAGTGGATAAGCATTATGCTATGTATGGAACATTACAACTTACTTACTTTGTATCGTTGAAAGGAAATGTTGCATGGAGCATTACATGTCAATTACTTTGATAAGTTGAGACTTAGAGAAAATCTTCACATGTCTAGATGCGGTGCCCTCCGTGGCATACTGAACACTCTTGGGTTCTTATGGTTGTCCTGCTTGTTCCGCTTTCGGTGTAATCGTCATTAGAATGTCATCTGATTTCTCGTAGTACGTTGATTCGTGGAACGTGAATGGTCCGATGGTCTCCCGTCGACCCGAATTGCGGTTGAGCTTGCTCTTGCGTTCATCTCTGGTACACAGTTGGCCAGTTTCTCCAAAAACTCTAGAAGATCCGTGTAAGGCGGCACCTTGTCTTTACTATGAGTTCCCATTGGAATAACGTATTAGTATTTATCTTTGCTCGAATGATGGAAAGCAGAAGTGTTCAATTGCGAGATATTTTCCTTGCAATTTTTCAGTGCGCGAAGAAGTTGGTTGACGGTGTCGACGATATTGCCTAGTGTTTCTGCAATGTTCCTTGGCAGTTTAAGAATATTCCAGATTGCATCACAATATTTAGAGGCAGCCCGACTTATACAGTCGTATTTACCTTTCAATAACTCAATCGCGTCGAATTATGATATCGAATCGGCGCGAGTTATGATAGAGAAGTAGTCATTGTGAATTTTGTAAAGACGTGACGTTTCGGTTTCGTCTTATTCTTCGAGGTCAAATTGGATGCCATCGAATCGTTTCCACGTTTCAGTTAACGCGTAAAGATGGGTTTGTAGTAAACGTATATCCGGTTGTTCTGATGTTTTGCATGTGTTAAGAAGTCGCCGAATTGACCGAATGTGGTACCACGTTTACGCCGCAGTGGAATGGACGCCAAAGAAATGGTCGAATAAATGAGTCTACCTTTTCAATGTGAAGATATCTGCTATGTTAAGGTCTGCCATGATATCTGGATCCCCTGGTGTGTCCGACTTGTTGCTGCTGAGAATCTGAATTTGTCCTGGAGCGTTGGCTTGATCACTGGCATGATTCTTGGGCAACTGAATGTTGATTGATTGACACACATTGATTGACAGGTAGGCGTAACGCTACGTATAGAGGAGTACAACTTAATTACATCGAAGCGTTGAAATGAGATGCACCATCGCATTGCATGTAGCATTAGAAATCTACTGCATTGACGCACAGACACTATGAAGTATCATCTCCTTGCAAGAAACTGTGGAATTTACATTCTTTTGAAGCGTAGAAGCAGACAAACATAATCCTGAGCACAGAAAGTTACATCTTACATCGAAATGATGAAATGTGATGCGCCATCGCATTGCATGCAGCAGTAGAACTCTGCTGCTATAATACGTGAACACTATAATGCCGCAACCCGATGCATGGAACTATAGCATTCACATTCGTTAGAAGTGTATGAGCAGATGAGCATAATGATATGCTTAGAAGATTACAGGTTACATACTTTGAAATGTTGAAATGAGATGTATTATCGCGTTGCGTGGAGCATTAGAACTTCATGGTTTTCACACGCAGATACTGTGAAGAACCATCCCATTTCAAGGAACTGCAGAGTTTACATTCCTTTAATGTGTAGTAGCAGGCAAGCATAATGTTATTGAAGGATAATGAAATCATCTTAATTTAAAAGTTAATCAATAACTCAGGTTTAATGTCAATGTTATGTACGTGGAATATTCTAGAATGCGAGTGAGAGCGAATGTGCAAAGCAAATGAGTTTTTCGTGTGAATGTTTTAAAATAATGAAGCAGTTGTTCATTAGCAGTCTTTGAAGTAATATCTCAGTTGAAAAGAACTATTTAATGATATAAAAAATTTTATAATTGTCTTTTATTAATAAGTTTCCTACAATTTTGGGGTTTCGGGCGTAGTAATTATCAAGAAGATATTCAAGAATTAAATCGGATACGTTCTAAAGATTGAAGTATTATCGAATATTTGAAGACAGAACGTTCAAGATAATTCCTTGACGGTCTATAACGTTCGAGAAGTTACTCAAGCGACGCGAGTGTAGTTTTGAGAGATAGTGCGAGAAGGAAAATTAATCTTTCGTGTCGAGACAATTCGAGTTTAAACGCAATTGTCGAGTGATAATTTTTACAATGATCGATTTGAGTAAAATTACAGTTACAGTGCTAAGAGAGATATTAATAGAGCATAAACTACTTACTGCTGGTTCGAAAGCTGAATTAATTTCCCGTATTGATGGAAGTTGACCCAGACGGAACGTGAAGTTCATGAAGATAATGAAGAGTCGTGTGCTGGTGTATCACCAAACGTGCAGTCATCAATGAATCTACAGCAATATGAAATTGATCTTTTCTTAAAAGAAAAAGTATTAGCAGAACGTGAGTTAGCCGTGTTGCGCCTTGAGTTAGATCCGGTGCGACAGAAATTACAGGTTGAGTAAATTTCGGAAAATGAGCAACGAAGATCGACGTGTAATTTTGAAGGCGAACTATTTGATGTTGTTAGTAGCGGTGACAATTTCTTAATAGTCTAAAGTAAATCTGGTGATTATAAAATTTGGGAGAAGCAGATCAAATTATTCAAGACGACATATAAATTGGAAGATGACGTTGCACGAATACTTATCGGTATGCTACTGAAGGGAAAAGCACTTGAATGATTTCTTTCTAAACCAGAATATATAACTATGGCATTCAACCAACTGCTGGAAGAATTATGAGTTGTGTTTTATCATCCACAAAGCGAAATTGAAATGAAGAAGAAATTTGAAGAACGGTTATGGAACAGAAATGAGACATTTCATGAATATTTGCATGAGAAGAACATTCTTGGAAATCGAGTACTAATCAACGACGATGAAATACTTGAATATCTGATTGACAGCATTCTCGATGAAATGCTCCGGAACCACGCGCTTATTCTACAGTTTACAACAACCAATCAACTTTCGAAAGCGTTTGAAAAGGTAATTCTTCGAGATCGAAGTATGTCGAGTGTGCTAATGTCAATAAAATCTGAGAAGTGTGAAGACAGTTTCGTTAGAAATGAACGAAAAGAGGTAGTCAGTGTTGGTAAGATGAAGGAGTTCACCGGTAATATTGTACGATGTTATATTTGTGGTGGGCACGATCATATTAGCGTGAATTGTCCAACGAAAGATCGCGGTGTAAAATGTCAAGAACGTGGACATATTGCGTCGAAACGTTCCAAGAAAGTTAAAGCGAGTGAAGAGAGCTGCGCGACATTAGGAGTATCGTACCGAAAGTATCTCAAAAATGTTTTACTTAACGGATGCTAGATCAAAGCATTAATGGATTCAGGGAGTGATTTTAGTTTAATTCGCACAGACGAGTACATTAAGCTTGGTTCTCCGCAATTACGACGTAATGAATTACATTTCGAAGGTTCAAGGAATAATACAACATTAGGTGAGTTTCAAGCAGAAATTACCGTAGATGGACACTCACATCTGATTTGTATACAAGTAATCTCTGATACCATTGTTCGGCACAAGCTGTTAATAGGAACGAATTTCTTAAATGTAACCGATGTCAGCATTAGAGATGGTAAAGTAATCATTCGTCCATTATTGAAAGTAACGCGCGAAATTGTTGAAAGAGAAAATATTGTACCGGAAATATTTTAAACAGATGTAACGAGTGTTAGAAGTAAATCAAGTTGATGTGTCTCGTGTATTAGATCCTAATTAGCGAGTGACGATAGAAAATCTTGTTAGTAATTACAAGCCGAGTAAAACCTTTGAACGTGAAATTGCAATGAAATTAATATTGAAAGGCGAAGAGTCTGTATATCAATTGGCGAGACAATTGTCAGCGTTGCAAAAAGTGATTGTTAATGCGCAGATAGAACAGTGGATGGTGGCTGGAGTCGCTCAGTTGTCTACTTCTGATTATGCGAGTCCGGTTTTTCTCGTTCGGAAGAAAAATGATTCGTTTGGATTATGTGTGGATTATCGGCAAATTAATAAGAAAATTATTAAAGATAGATATCCGTTACAATTGATCAAAGATCAATTAGATTTGTTACAAGGCGCGCGCAATTTTATTACTTTTGACTTGAGAAACGGTTTCCTTCACGTGTGACAGGATAAGTCAGGTCGAAAGTATACAGCATTTATTGTATCAGATGGTTATTATGAATTCTTACGAGTCCCTTATGGTCTATGTAATTCACCAGCAGTTTTTCAAAGTTTTATAAATACCATATTTAGAGATCTCATTCGAGAGAGAATAGTTTTAGCATACATAGATGATTCGATTATTTCATCAAATGATATTAAAAGTAGGATCAAAAATCTTGAAAGAGTTTGAATTATAGCGAGCGGAGCCGGTTTAATATTCAGTTGAGAAGAACGTTGTTTCGGGTAAACTTCTGTCGAGTTCCTCGGGCATATAATCAACAATGGTTGTGTTCGCCCCTCACTGAAACTGATGCAGTCAGACGATTTCTAGAGTCGACAAATGTTAAACATGTACAAAGTTTACTTGGACTCATGTATGGTTATATATATAACAATGGTTATGTTCGCCCTTTACTAAAACTGATGCAATTCGATGATTTCCAATGTTAAACACATACAAAGTTTTCTTAGACTAATCGAGAATTTTCGTAAATTTATACATGAATACCCTGTAATTGCGCAACATTTGTCTAACCTTCTGCGAGCGAATGCTAAATTTTGTTTTAGAGTGACTGAAATGGAAGCATTCATACGACTTAAACTTTTACTGAGTGAGAACCGAATAGTGAATTTGTATCAAGTAGAAGTACAAACGGAGTTGCATACAGATGCTTCTGCGTTCGGGTACGGAGCAATTTTATTTCAAACAAATAACAAAGATCAACCTTTTCACCATGAATATTATTTTTTAGTGGTAAGACAGCTTCTCTTGAATCTAAATGCAATAGCTATGAGTTTGAGGTTTTAGCAATAGTAAAAGCTTTGAAGAAATTAGGAGTTTATTTATTAGGAATTTCGTTTGTTATTGTTACTTATTGCCGAGATTTTACTCTTACAATGAATAAGAAAGATCTTTGTTTGTGAGTTGCATGATGGATATTATCGCTAGAAGAATTTGATTACCGGATATAGCATCGTCCAGAGAAGAACATGATACATGTTGCTGCGCTTAGTAGAAATGCACCTCCTGCGATTTTCTTAATCGATGAATCTGATGCAAGCCTTACAGCACGTTTGTAGAAAGCACAGGAAGATGATGAGACTGTTATGAAACTTCGAGATTTGGTACTTCAAAACAAGAAGGATGATGATGTTCTACGGGGAAATTTTCTGTACAGAGCAAGAAATAAAGCGAGCTTATGAGTGTGGATACTTTTCTGTGGTCAAGACAGAGGCTATCGTACGTAAAGATTATTGGATTCCAAATCTTCGGCAGCAAGTTGAAAAGGTGGTAAGGAATTGTGTTGCATGCATCTTAGCCAAAAAGATGCAGGGGACGCAGGAGTGCCATTTAAATCCGATTGAAAATGGAAGTATTCCTTTTGATACATTTCATATCGATCATCTTAGACCGTTGCCATCAACAAATAAAACGTATCAGTACATATTTGTAGTGGTAAATGCTTTTACAAAATTTACATGGCTTTATGCTACAAAATCTACTACTACAGATGAAGTTTTAACACGCCTGAAGAAGCAAGCGACTATTTTCTGTAATCTGCATCGAATAATTTCTGATAGGGGAACGGCTTTCGCAGCAAATGATTTCAAGCAATATTGTCAGGGAGAAAATATAGAACATGTTTCAGCTACAACAGAAATTCCTAAAGATAATGGTCAAATTGAACGACTTAATAGAACATTCATACTATTGTCAGCAAAATTAGCTACACCTAAGTCCTGTGAATGGTATAAGTATATGGAAGTAGTTCAACATTGTTTGAAATCAGCAATACATCGAAGCATTGGCACGTCACCGTTACATCTTCTCTTTGGGACACATCCACGACTTAAAGGTTATCTTGACATCTGAGACATACTTGAAAAGGAATGGCTCGCACCTTTTCATGATAAACGAGATGAAGTACGACTTCAAGCAAGCAAAAATATATCCCGGATCCGACAAGAGAATAAGCAAACTTTTAACAAGAGTAGACGAAATGTTAGAATTTATCGTGAAGGAGATCTAGTAGCAATTAAACGTATGCAACAGAGTCCTGGTCTAAATATAGCTCATAAATATTTTGGACCGTGTGAAGTTATACGAGTTTTGCGCAATCAACGATTTGTAGTTCGAATGGTAGGGGAAGGAGAAGGACTCTTACAAACATCTATGTCAGCAGATTCTATGAAATTGTGGATCGACGAAATCAATGTTGATTTATTTGAAATCGAAGACGACATGAATGAAGACATTCAGGACAAATATTCATGCAGGACAACTGAGTGAAGGATAACGAAATTATCTTAATGTAAAAGCTAATCAATCATCCAAGTTTCAAATGTTATGTGCGTGGAATATTCTAGAATGCGACAGCAGTTGTTTATTAGCAGTCCTTGGAGTAATATCTCATTTGAAAGGAACTATCTAATGATTTACAAAATCTGGTAATTCTCTTTCATTAATAAGTTTCCTACATTATGCATAGAAGATTACAGCTTACTTAATTCGATACGAACAAATGAAATGCGCCATCGCATTGCATGGAGAATTAGAACTCTATTGTTTTGACAGGCAGACATTGTGAAACGCCAACCTGTTGCATGAAAGCGTATAATTCACAATCTTATAATGTGTAGAAGCAGATAAGCATAGTGCCATGCATACAAGATTACAGCTCACTTATTTTGGAATGTTGGAATGAGATGTGCCATGGCATTGCATGGAGTATCAGAACTCCGTTGCATTGGCACTTAGGTACTATAAAGCCCCATCCCGATACGTGGTACTGTAGAATTCACATTCCTCTGAAGTCTTGAATCAGATAAGAATAATGCTATGCATTAAAAATTACAACTTACTCCGATTGAAATATTGAAATGAAATCCGATATCGCCATGCATGAAGCATCACAAAATTAAATTAATTCAACACTTAGAAATCTGGAAACACTATCTCGTTGCAAGGAAGTGTGGGATTCAAATTCTTCAGAAGAGGAGAAGCAGATAAGCATGACGCAATGCATAGAGCATTACAACATACTTACTAACTTTCAACTGGTGAAATGAAATGCAATATCGCGATGCAGGAAGCATTAGAACTCAATGAGGTAAGAAGCGTAGACATCTAGGAACGCTATCCCTTAGCAAGTAAGTGTGGGATTTACATTATCTCGACGTGTAGACGGAATAAACTTAACACGTTGCATGGAATATTACATCTTAGCGTGTAACAAAGAAATGAGATGCCATATTGCGTTTTATTTAGTAATAGAACTATATTGCTTCGATACGTAGATATCTAGAATCGCTATTCCATTGGAACGAACTGTAGGATTCACATTCTTTTGAAATGTAGAAGCAGATAAACATAACGCGTTGCATTGAATATTACATCTTATCATGAAACATCGAAGTGAGATGCGACATCGCGTTGAATGAACTATTAAAAATCTATTGCTTGGACCCACACGCATATAGAAACGCTATATCTTCGCAAAGAAGTGCAGGATTTACATTCTTTTGAAGTGTAGAAGCTGAAAAGCATAACTCTTTGCATTGAATATTACATGATATTATGAATGTCTGAAATGAGATGCGACATTCCGTTGAATGAAGTATTAGTACTTTATTGCTTCTACACGTAGATATCAAGAAACGCGATCCGCTTGCAAGAAAGAGCATTATTCATATTTTTTTGAAGCGATTTATTCATTTTATAAGTGATTTATTTTGAAGTGAAGTTACTCACATTCTTTGAAGCCAGTAATCATAAGGCATTCTTCAGACGTCGTAATATTACAATTCATTTCAACAGTTCAAAGTAAGTAACTAGGTTGTAATGCTCTATGCATCGCATTATGCTTATCTGCATCTACACTTCACAAGAATGTAAATTCTGCATTTCCATGCAACAGGGTGACCCGTTGCATAGAAGATTGAAGCTAATAGAGCATTTATAGGGGCGGTAGTATTTAGAATTAGCTATAATATATTAATATTTTAAGTATATATACTGATTAAGGATCTTTATTTAAAACGTCATAAAATGGTATAAAATTAGATAAAATTTTGGGTGATGTAATGTATTTAGTGGGAATATTCTATTCCCAAATAGCTGAGGTATATTATATGTGTAAATACATATACCAAATTGAAATGTTTGTGTAAAATATCATGAAACGATATATAATTAGGTAGGTAGGGTGTTAGATGTATTGTAGTATTTGGAGGGGATATTTTATTTACGTTTATAGAAAGTTCTTGATGTGTTTAAATATATACACTAACCTGAAATGTTTACTTATACCTTTCGCTACGGCAGTCCTTTCCGCGCGAGTAGCACCACTGAACGGGGCACCGCGCCGTGCAGTGTGCATATTACGCATCCGTAGGTTTCGATGTTTGTACTTACGTCTTTCATTGGCACCTTGGAATTCTCTTGTGTATATACTTTTTCAGAGTTATGTAACAACTGTTTCGTCACATTATATGAAAAATATAAAAATGAGTATATTTTGAGTATTCAGAAATATACATATTAAAAAATTTTTCTGTTATTATAAATAAAAATACAGTTGAGTTAGTGAGATATCAAATTATACGTTAATTCTTAGTAATGCAACACAGTATGGTAAATTCTAAAGCAACGTTCCACGCAGAGTCCAACATTACGATATTTACATTCATACCGAGACACGCGTCTCTTGTTTGTCGTAAAGACGATGCATCTGCTATTTCAGTTTTTTCTTTGTGGTTCATACAGTGAAGGAAAATGCCGTTCTGTTGGCCGTAATGGATTGTTGTTGTCTCTCTGATGATATTAAGAAATATTCATATGATAATTTTTCAGCATTTTTCGGATTAAATTTAAGTGAAATTTAGCCATAGATTTCGGTTTTCTTGTGTTATCCTTATAAACACAATATGCATTCCATACTCATATGTTCAGCAAATGAAAAAATATTTACGTTACCATTTTAGAGATTTCCGTGTCGAATTTATAGTGCTTATCACTATGTCGGCTTTGTCGACACAACCCATGCAAGTATTATAGTTAATGACGCATAGGCGTTTTTGAATAATTTTGTTTCCTCCATGCCTAACAACCGCTGCACATTCTGAAGTATAGTGGACATAAAAAATATATAAATATATAAATATATAATTATATAAATGTAGTATCATAGTGGATAGCATATATATATTTCTTTTTTATCCAGCCATTTCACAACTAATAAATTTTTAGTTGGCCAGGAAGATGCCCCTCCTTTTCTCAGTGTATCAGTAATCTATGGTATTCCTTGTCGCTTTTTTGCTACGGTCCCTCACGCATTTGTATGATTATTATATAGTAATTTAAACAAGGCTGGACTTGAATACCAATTATCTAGGTAAACTGTATGCCCCTTTCCTAGATAGGGCGCCATTAGGGCTTCTGCTATCGTTCTCGATTTTCTAATTTTCTTATTTTGGCTGTTGATTATAGTCGATGACTCAGCGTAAACAATAAGGTCTTGTACAAAACCAGTTTAACAATCACAAAGAATACATGATTTTATCCCAAATCTACTTCTTTTCGAAGGAATGTATTGTTCGAATGAAAGCCGCTCTTTATATAGATGTATACTCTCATCGGTGCATAATTTTTGGTAATGATAGAATGATTGGCAGAAATTTTTTGGAGCATATCAACCACGTTCCTTATTATATATAATTTATCATTGGTATATGTGATATCTTGACTAAAATGTAGCAACGATAACGATTTAAAATAGCTGTCTCTATGCATAATCTCAGCAAAAATGTCACTACGCAGGAATTTGTTTACCATCCAGTATTCCTTTAAGGACAACTTCTTGTTGCGTGTCATTAGAAATGACACAGCAAAAAAGCAGTAAGTTTCGGACAGCATTGTCGCTTCACCATCTTTCATATTATTGTTATTTTTTTCCAATAGGCATTTGTTTCATTTAAAATAAATTGCACGAACTCGTCTGAAGCAAAGAGTTCAAAGTAATCAATTACTTTTTCTGATCTGTTAATGTTTGGTATAATTCCTTTTATTTTCTAGGGTAAATGGATGTAACTTAGGGATGAATGTGTTTGGCGTCCAGGAATCACAATGGTCCTTATTGTCTCGCTCATTGTTCTCTACTTCTGAGTCTGAGGTACTACATATATACTTTCTTTTTTTGAGCTCAGCGAAATGATCTTCGTTTTCACTCACGGTATCATTTTCGTAATCAGTTAATCCAATCAAGAATTGAATTCCTTTTGAACTCCGTCCAGAAATTGTAAGGAGGGTGCAATTAAAAATTAAAAAACAAATTTTAGGCAAACATAAAACTAAAATTTTTAGGTAATCATTTATAACCTTAGAATTTACATCAACTGTAAAAGTCGACAATAATCTATTCAACTTACATGTTGTCCGACTTATATTGGTTCAAGAAAGATCTTATATTATAATCCCTGTTTTTTATTATAGTTTTGTGCCTTGCAAATACTTCGTATGTCGAATATGTGTTTGGCAGGCTTTAGTACAGTACAAGCCACTAGAGTCAAAAGATATTCTACCGATACGGTAGATTCTGTTTTAGCAACGGAGTCAGTGTAGGTGATCACGCGGCACCGACTATAGTTGGCACCCGTACGCACAGCAGGTCTGGCGAACATCGACTATAGCCGGCATCAGTACGCACAGCACTTCGCGCGGCCGCCGGCTATAGTTCATGTCCGTAGTGAAAGGGTTAGAACATCACGAAATTATATAAAATTAGATGAGATTTTAAATGTAATATATGATATATAAAATATATGATAAGTGTAAGTATATGTACCAATTTGATGTAACTAATTAAAACAGTATGGAATGATACAAAACTAGATAGGACTTTAGGTGTAATGGAGCATTTAGAGGGGATATTATATATACACTTAAATAAAATTTATGATAAGTGTGAACATATATACTAATTTGAAATACTTATTTAACACATCATAAAATGATATAAAATTACATAGGAATATGGATGCATTAGAGTATTTAGAGGGGATATTCTCTTTGAATTTAACTAAAATACATGGTAAGTGTAAGCATATACATTAGTTTGAAATATTTACTTCAAACATAGTAAAATTATATAGTATTAGGTAGGAATGCAGATCTAATGGAATATTTAGTGGGGATATTTTATTTAGAATCGACTATCACTTATGATAAGTGTAAATATATGTAATAATTTGAAATATATATTTAAAATGTCAAGAAATAATACAAAATTAGATAAGATTTTAGATACAATGGAGTATTTAGAGGATATTCTATTTCGGATTAACTAAAACATATGTTAAGTTGAGCATATATAATAATTTGAAATAATTATTTAAAGCGTCATGAAATTATATATAATGAGGCACAATTTTAGTTGTAATTTAACGTTTCGAGGGGAAATCCTTTTTACAATTAAAATAAATGTCTGCAAATATTTGTACCAATTTGAAATATTTATTTAAAATATCATGAAATAGTACGAAATTAGATGAGATTTTAGATATAATGGACTATTTAGAGAGGGTATTCTATTAGCAATCAATTAAAATATATGATAAGAATAAATATATATACTAATATGGAATATTTATTATTAGAAAATCATAAAATAATGTAAAATTAATTAGGATTTTGGATGTAATAGGGTATTTAGTAATGGTAATCTATTGACAATCAACTGAAATACACGATAAGAGTAAACATATATAATAACTTGAAACATGCACTTAGAATATCATGAAGTGCTATTTCTACAGACACATTCAGATGAAGAACTTTGAATTGTAGAACTAAGAAGCGCCATCGCATTGCATTGAACTTCGGAAGTCAATTACTTTGACAAGCTGATACTTAGAAGTGCAGAATAGTTATACGGAACTGTAGATATTGCACATTTTGTAACGTAGTACCAGGTAAACGTAACTGCGTTGTGTAGATACCTACAACTCGCTTACTTTGAAACGTAGAACTAAAAAGCTGTATGGACCATTGGAAGTCAATTACTATGTCAATTTGACAGTTAGAAGAGCCAACAGTTACATGGATCTGTAGGAATTGCATACATTGTTGTGAAGTACCTAGTAAGCAAAATTGATATGTATAGAAACTTAGAACTAACATACATTGAAACGCTGAACTGAGAAACAAAATCGCGTTGCATGGACACTTGCAAGTAAATTATTTAGACAATTTGATACTTGGAAGCGCTATCCTGTTACATGTACCTGTAGAAATTACATACTTTGTATCAAAGAACCTGGTAATCATAGCTGCTTTGAATAGAACTATACATTTTACTTAAATTGAATGTTTGAACTGAGAAACGCCATCGCATTGCATGGAGCATTATAACTCTATTACTCTAACACGTAGGCACAATGAAGCGCCTACTCATTGCGTGGACCTGTAGACGCCACATCCTTTAGAATTGTAAACGGAGTTAAGCATATTGGAATGCTTAGAAGATTGTACCCTACTCACTTCGAAACGCTGAAGTTAAACGCGACCATTGCGATATATAAAGCATTAGACCCCTATTGCTTTGAAACGCAGACACTATGAAACGAAAGCTCTTTACATTCAGCAGGAGGATTCACTATCATTTAAAGCGTACAAGCAGATATGTTTTATGCGATGCATAGGAAATTTGAAACTACTTCCATTGAAACGTTAAAATGACAATCGTCACAGAAATGAATAAAGCATTAGTATTCTATTGCTTTGAAACGCAAATACTATGAAGCGCCATCCAGTTGCATGCAACATTAGAATAGATTCCTTTTACGCTTTTCTTATCAATAGGGAAAATTTTTGGACTTGGCTCACCTGTAAAATCTGATGTGGTAGGAATTTTATCGACATCTGACCATTCTTCGCTGTAACTATACAATCCTGTGAACATTACACAATGACTGGAATCATCGGAATCACTTGAATGCTGTAGTGGAATGGCTGTTGATCTTATTCTTGGACCCACATCAATATAACAGTCCTCGAGTTTTATATCAGAATCTTCTGAATGTACCGAATAATCCGACAGAGAGTCAGCAATATACTCATCAATAGTATCACTCATATTATGTGGGTAAAAAGTTGCAAAATAATAAACCTTGTTATACTGGTAAACTAGAAGCGTAACCCTACGAAACAGAAGATGAAATGCAATGTTCTAGAATAATTCTTGCTTTGATTGTTTCCAAACTATCGCATAAGTTTGATGTCTTGGGCATAAGAAATGAAGATCGACATAACCATGGCAAGTACATACAAATCGATGTACAACATACTCAAATCGGTAAAAAAATTGCACATCATCGTAGGATCAGCGCACAAGCGTCAGATTCAGAAACCCGCGTTTTCGCGGGGCCGGCGCTCAAGTGACATACTCAAAAACCCGCGTTATCGCGGGGACGGCTGTGAATGTATCAACAGCTTCAGGTCTTCAAAAGAATGTGAATTGTACAGTTCTATGCAATGGAATGGAGCTTCATGGTGTCTGCGTGTCAAAGCGGAAGAGTACTAATGCGATGGCACATAGCATTTCATCGCTTCGAGGTAAGTAAGCGGTATACTTCGCATGCATGGCATTATGCTTATCTGCTTCTGCATTTCAAGAGAAAGTAAATGCTAGAGCTCCTTGCACCTGGATTGCGCTTCATAGTGTCTGCGTGGCAAATCAGTGGTGTTCTAAAAAACACCATGCATTCCAATGGCCCACCTCATTTCAACGATTCGAAGTTAGTGAGCAGTAATCTTCTATGAATAGTATTATGCTCATCTGCTTTTGCGCTACAACAGAAAGTGAATCCTACAGTTCTAAGCAACATGGACGAGTTTCATAATGTCTGCCAGTCAAAGCAACGGAGTTCTAATGCGCCATTCAGTGGTGTCGCGCATCTCATTTCAACGTTTCAAAGTAAGTAAGTTGCAATCCCCCATACATAGCATTTTGTTTACCTATTTCTACATTTCTAAAGAATGTGAATTCTACAGTTCCAAGCAACTGGATGGCGTTCCACAGTGTCTCGATGTCGATGACAGTTTAGATGATAGTTTAGATGACAATTAATATTTGCATGATCTTTTCCTCTGATCCTTTCCTTTGTTCGTTCTTTTCAATTGTCATACATAATTATCAAAATTTATATGTTCCAAATTCTCATCTAGGAAGGAATCGCGCAACAATTTATCTTATCAATAATATTTATATTCTGTAAAACAAATTGATTTGTTTACTAAAATATAAATTATACATTCATGTATTAATTGTAAACCTTCAGTTAATTATTCATACCTGGATTACAGGCATAATGGGTAAAATCAGACATTCCTTCAGTTTTTTAATATTGCCTCATCGATTAAAGACTGATTAGTAACAGATTTACTGTCTTTGCAAAATAAAAGCGTACATTGCATCACCCATTATTTCCAGCTTCCCACTATAATTTTGTGATTCTGAACCAACTAACATCTCTATCGCAGCCATATGTATACCTGAAACAACACGTGCGTAAGGCAATCTTAAATTGAGAGAATTATTTTTCTTAAAAATGAAATTAGAAATATATATAATTTACTGCAGTCTTTGACAAGTCTGCATTCACAGCAATACCATCATTTTCATATTCATCGGCCCTTCCAAGAGCACACATTAAGATTTCAAACTTGGATATTATATAATCGACACGAGTTTGAAATCATATTTGTTTAATTTTTATACTTAGTGGTAGGCTGATATTTATTATATGAGGATCTGTACTTTTCTTTAAATATGGTAAGCATATCTTGGACCTGAAAATAAGTATAGTGTCATATTAGTGAATTTTATTTCTACAACTAAAACAAAACTTTTATACTTACACTAGAAATGTTCCTCTAGAATTGATATTATTCATAAGATCATAATTTTTCATATCTATGGATTCTATGCCTGGTTAAAGTAATAGCGCTAGCATTATTAACCCTTTCAGCACTGAGATGTGTGGCAAATGGTTTTGTGAGAACCCATATGTGGCGTTCGTTGTTGTCAGACCGGTAGAGTCATCTCTGTGAAAACTGCTCAAGCTGTTCGCAATTCTGTTTCAGGAGTGATTGAAGAGATGGCGAAACGAGTCAATACATGCCTACGAACGGGTGCCCCCATTAAGAATAACTTATAAGTTACCGATGGATGGTACTGCCGGTGGTCGGTTACTCACGACCGAACGACGGATGGTGCTGCTTGTGCTTAATAATCCATAAATTATATACGACTGGTGTTACCAACAACCGATAGCGCATGCTTTAACATACAGCTGGTGCAGCCAATAGTAGGTAACTCAAGACTTATGAACGACTGGTGTTGCCTGCGGTCGGTAGCTCACGATATAACGACAGTAGATGATGCCCGTGGTCGATAAATTATGATATAATGACGGCTGGTATTGCCAATAGCCGGGAATTCAAGAACTATCTACGAATGGCATAGTCAGCTATCGGTAATCCATCTCTTACTTGGCTTAACATAATCTAACATGCACCAAACTTAATTTAAACCAACCTAACCTCAGTTACACCGAATCTGACTTAACCTGCCATCGCTCAAATCTAACCCAACCTAACACAATCTAGCATTACCTTTCGTAAACATAAACAAATCAAATCTACGCTTGTTTAAATCTAACCCAACATAACTGAGCAACCTACAAACATTCCCAAACATAACCCAACCTAACATAATCTAGCGTAACCTAACTAAATCTAACATAAGCACACTTCCATCTCGGGGCGGAAGCAACTTCCGTAACTTTCACAGGGATGAGGCTATGCAGTAAGCCTTCCACAGTTACGGTGTGGCAGAGATCCGCTCCGATTGAACGTTTATTCACGTAATATAATATAATAATCGGCTGATTCAATCGGAGCGGGTCTGCATCGAATACAGGAGCGCCTATCGTGAAATGAAAACGAACAGTCGGAAAGGAATAAGACTTTACTAAAAAATCGTACGGAAGTCCGATATTTTGACGCGTATCTAATATACATCTAATTAAAACGTAATTCGAAAAATACAAAGGATAAGAGGAAATATTCTCCAATATGTCACATATACAAATCAACGGATGCAAGGGAGAACACTCGATCTCGGGGTAGCGAGACCGGGGCGCCATCATGATGTAATCGTATAACGCCGGTTCCGGGATGGTGCAGAGAGGAAATGTGGAGGATCTAGAGGACAAAATAACAACAACGTAACTAAAGAGAAAGGAAAAGAAAATCTGTGGAAGCATTGCATTTATTAAGAGGAAATCCTACAAATATCGAACAACAGATTATATACCATACCGTCCGGGCAGGGTACAACGAAATAGACGATATCGTGAGAGAAAATAAGAAAATCGAGAAACTTAAAAAGAAAATAATACTTTAGACTGGACGAATCAATATCACTGATTCCGGCCAGCTTAATGGAAAACGCATAACTAGGAATCGGTTATAGTATAAGATAGATGCTAGTTGTAGTTCAAGTGGTCCTGGGAGTCCCTCGCCCGTATCAGGGCAGGCAGTAGGATGGTGGAGGGCCGGCAATCCCCCCTACCCCCGAGTCCCCACTGCCGAAGTGAGTGAGGCTGCTGTGCATATACTGCTGAAAGGTGAGGCTGGCTCGGGATATGGAATCAGCCCCATCGGGTAAAGATGGCAGAAGATTAAAGATTGAGCAGGCGGTTCGTAGCCCCCAGTCGATAACACAACAGGATAGGAAAATAGAAATGGATACGAAATGCATATATAAAGGAGAAAAAGAAAGCCTCGTAAGGTACAGCCACGAAAGGAGAAGCATCAGAAGCCAATGTAAGGGAACCAAAAAGAAAGACCAGGATAATGGAAAAGCTAATGATGAGAATAACGTCCTCACTATCAAATAGAAGAATAGGCAGCCACACATCAGACGTAATGATAGATATTATGAGCGAAGATACGACGAAGTTAATGACATATTAGAAATCATTAATGGGAAACATCAGGTATATAAAATAAAACTGAGATCGAACACATGATCGAACTAGTTGCGAACGGTACAGAACAAAATGAAACAATTAGAGAAGCAGTAAGCATTCGGGGACAAACAATGGGATGAGGAAAAGCAGAAGAAACGAGAGAAGTAGGAAAAGATGACGCAAGAAAATCGAGAGCGGGAGATATAATCCTGGAACTTAACAAGAAAACAGGTATAGGGAACAAAATAAAGGAGAAGAAAGGAACTCTGGAAAAAGAATTCGAAGAATCACATACGAGTGCGAGTATCGTGCTCCAACTAAGGGACATATACCCGTTAGGTGACTAGAGAAGAAATGAAGGAGTACATAAAATGAAGACTGAAAATAATCGAAAGAATGGTCAAGTTGTTAAAACAGACGTGGAGAGGAACGGAGTCGCGTTAGTTGAATTTGGACAGGAATACAGTAAAGAGCTGGAGAAGGTCAAACGACTCAGAATAGCATTAACACTTTGTCCCTGCAAAGTACTACCGAAAATAGGGAGATGCTTCAAATACCATAAACTGGGACATATCGGCAGAAATTGCGAAGAATTCAATGATAATAAGGGAATCTGCAGAAGATGCGGATCCCCTATCTATACGACGATCGGTTACATCGCGAATAAACCGAAATGTATTATCTGCAGCGAGGCAGGAAGAAAGAATCCGTACATCAGACACATTACCGGAGCTTTAATTGTCCGGCCTACAGAAAGGCGTTGATAGAAATGAACGAGAAACGAATATAGAATTGAAAGTCCTACAAATCGATCTGAATAGATGCCGAATCGCGCAAGATATCATGCAGCAAATGCGAATGATTCAATAGGCAGACGTGGTGATAATATTGGAAGCACACAAGATGGAAGAATACTGACTGCAAGACGAGAACGGTGACACTGCGATATGGATAACCGGGGTTAATCGAAAATGTTTCACATATGGCACCATATATTCCTCGACCGGAATCGTTCATGCAATGGTCGAAGGAACAAAATCTATAAGCTGCTACTCCTCGCCGAACAGGAACAGAAAGAAATCGAAGAATATATAAACTAAACTGAGGTTAACATGGAAAAGGAAGAGAAAACAAACAGAATAATACTCGCGGGTGACCTGATCGAAAAATCGGTAATCTGGGATAGTAAGAAGAACAACCAAAGAGTGGAAAAGACCATCAAAATGGCTCTAAGAAACGATCTAATCGCGACGAATCTGAAAGAAGACTATACACAGTTTAAGAACCAAAGCAAATAAAATATAGACACAATATTGATAGGAGATTGCATGTACGCTAAGCTGCGAAAAGCAGAAGTGTTTGAGGTATTTTCAGCGTCGGACAATCAATACGTACTACATATCTTCTAAAGTACGAATTATAAGAATAACGAAGAGGGATTTGCAAGCCTCGATGGAGAAAAAGCGAATTGAATGATCTATTTATAAGTAACTAAAATATATGGTAAGTGTAATTATATAAACCAATTTCAAATATTTAATTAAAACATTATGAAATGATATGAAATTAGATAGGATTTTAGATGTAATGGAGTATTTTAAGGAGATACTGTATTTAGAATTAACTAAAATATAAAATATGTATTATTATTTATACCCATTTGAAATATTTATTTGAAAAATCATGAAAGCATGTGGTCCAGCAAGTAGGGGATCAACGGATCGTTGCGAGGAGCGCGCGGTTCAGCGAGTGGGGACTCGCGCCTCGTGATGGGACCAGCGGCGCGTCTTTCGCGATTAACTTATGAAATAGTATAATGAAGTAGTATAGCATGAATTTACAATTACGTGTCTGTTCTTTGTGTTTTGCATTCTTAACGTGTGTAACTTGGATTTACGAATTCTTATATGCAGCAACACATTAGTTCGGATATAGTATATATATGTATGCAAGAGGCTTAAAAGTATAATACAGGTTCTGGTAAAGTCGGCTCCTTGAACTGGAAGAGTCCCCATTAAGGTGATGGGCTGCGACAGCGTGTTTCAGCAGGACGAAATCACCGGTGCGAGGTAGACGACGATGTTCGTCTTTGGTGCGAGCGAGGCAGATATACTCGTTAGTGGGAGTGAGGCAGTAGTGCTCGTCGGTGGGATTGAAACAGCGATGCCTGGTGTGAACGAGCGATATATACCGGTCGGTTCGCGTGACACAGCGGTATTTGGTGCATGTGAGCGCGTGGAGGTGTGCGCGCGTGAACACTCACAGTTGCCGGTGCTGTAGGCGAGCGCGGCAGGTTGCCTGAATCTAGGTGTTGATGACTGAAGAGCGAGAAGGCTCATGCGTGGAATGGGTGGCAGGCTCTACGCACGACTTTACACTTAGAAGCGCTATCCCGTTGCACGAATTTGTAGAACTCACATTCCTTTCAAGAGCAGAAGCAGATATGTGCATAAAACATTACAAATAACTTACCTTGAAACGTTGAAATGAGATGGGCTCTCGCGTTACATGAAGCATTAGAAATTTCATCCATTGGCACGCAGACATTACGAAACGCCATCACATTGCATGCAACCGTAGGATTCATAAGATTCGTAAGTATCGGTGAAATATAGTTCTAACGCTTTAGGTGTCGCTGTGCCACATTCCATTCCAACGTTTCAAAGCAATTAAGTAGTAATGCCCCATGCCATGCAATATGCTTGTCTGTTACTCCGCTTTAGAAGGATCAGATTACGAATATTTCATGCAACGCGATCGCGTTTCACAGTTTCTGTGTGCCAAAGCATTACAGTTTTTATGCATCATAGATCGCGATAGCGCATTCCATTTGAACGTTTCAAAGTAGGTGAGTTCTAACGTATTTTGCAGTGGATTATGCTTATCTGCTTCTACACTTCAAAACAATGTGAATCCTAATCTTCCTTGCAATGGCATAGCGTTTCTAGATATCTACGAGTCGATAGAATAGATTTCTAACACTTCATACAACGCGACGTCGCATCTCGTCTAAACGTTTCAAAGTAAGAAAGCTGTAATCCTCTAAACATAGCATTATGCTTGTCTGCTTCTACACTTGCAAAGAATGTGAATTCTACAATTCAATGCAAAAGGATGGCGCTTCACATTGTTTGCGTGTCAATACAGTAGATTTCTAATGTTCAATGTTGTGCGACGGCGCATCTCATTCCAACGTTTCAAAGTAAGTAAGTTATAATCTTCTAAGCATAGCATTATGGTTTTCTGCATTAACAATTCCAAAGAATGCGAATTCTACATTTGCGTGCAATGGGATAGCGCTTCGTAGTGACTACGTGTAAAAGCAATGGAGTTCGAATGCTCCATGCAATGCGATAGCGCATCTCAGTCCAGCCTTCCAAAGTACGTAAGTTGTAATCTTCTAAGCATTATGCTTATATACTCCTACACTTCAAAGGAATGTGCATTCTACAGTTCCATGCAATGTAATGGCGCTTCATGGCGTTTGCATCTCATAGTGGTAGAGTTCAAATGCTCGATGCAATACGATAGCGCATCTCTATACTTTAATGTTTTCTTTTCTGCTAAACACCAATTGGCCAGGAAGCCTGTGACACTTAACGAATTGAAAATTTTTATTGGTGTCCTGCTTATATTGGTTGTAACACCCCTACCTGAAATTAGATTATATTGATCTCAAAAGGTAATGTATACAAATGATCGAATAAAAAACGCGATGAAGCACGATCGGTTTATATCGATACTTAGATATTTTCATTTCACCATTATTTCCACGGCTAGGAGTGAGGACTGATTGTATAAACGTAGAATTACTGTTGACGCAATTGTCTACACTTTCGAAAATACTGTTAACACGTTGAGTGCTACGCCGATCTTGCTATACTTCTCTCTCAGGCAACAGCGAGAGCACTTGATGCCGAACGCTTGACTGATGGATATAAACAAACGATAACTTTGATACACTGTATCCGTTTCGTTTGGACTGTCGAAATGATATAAGCAATGCATTTGTACACAATGCATAAACATAAGATAATGGGATGGGAAATGCCAGAGAGGCGAAAGAGCAAATACAAGGTGAGAGTCATTCTGAAAAAGCCACCGGAGTATAAAGACCTATTGCAGCAGAGAGAATTCAGTTTAATAGTGACTATCTTGAAAAAGTTTTGGTATCCATCAACTAGAAATGTTGGGAGAAGGAACAGATAGTGACCATACCACTACCATCTTCAGATAGTGACAATTCATCTAGTAGTTCACTAAGGAATGCTGAAACAAGTGATCCAAATGATTGGTTTGTGTTGAAAAGTGGGTGCCAACAGATAAGGACGAAATAAAAAAGTTTTTTGGGATGGTTTTGTGGATGGGATTGGTAAAGCTCCCATCTTTGTATCTGTATTGGTTTAATGATCCATTGTTTACTCAAACATTCCCGTGGAAAATTATGAGTTGAAACAGATTTCAAGTTCTGTTGAGAATGTTGCATTTTGCCGACAATACAAAAGTGGATGCTTCCAACCGTCTCTCAAAGGTTGAATTTTTAATAAAAGAATTAAATATAAATTTTAAAAAATATTATGATCCCGTTGAAATGTTATGCATCGACGAGACGGTAATACCATTATGTGGGCGGATCATATTTAGACAGTACATGAAACAAACAAAGCATAGATATGGGATAATAATATTTAAATTGTGCTGTGATAGTCATTACACATATAACCTTTCCATTTACACTGCAAAATCATTGGATAAGAAAAATACAGCATCCACAAATGTTGTCATGGATTTATGTGAAAATGTGTTTCAGAAAGGTCATACTTTATACACGGATAATTATTATACGAGTGTGGATTTAGCAAACAAACTCATAACAAAAAATACGCATTTGGTTGGTACTCTTCGACCAAATCGAAAAGGCAATCCAAGTAAAGTTGTGACAGCCAAACTGCGACGCGGAGAAGTCATTGCTTAAGAGAACAGTAGAGGGATTACAATCATGAAATGGAAAGACAAGAGGGATGTTTTAGTTCTTTCGATCAAGCATTCTGACGAAATGAAAACCGTAATAACAAGAACAGGGGTATCCTGCAAATCAAAAATTATTATTGATTATAATAAAGATAAAACAGCGATTAATCTGTCTGATGAAATGGATGCTTACAGCAGTCCACTTAGAAGGTCACTAAAATGGTATAGAAAACTCGCATTCGACCTTCTTTTGAATACTGCCGTCGTGAATGCGTTATATATGTTCCAAAGTGTAACAGGAAGAAAGATGTCAATTATAACATTCCGAAAACAATTGGTAAATGCTCCCACACGACATTCGCATGAGGAAACCCTAATTAGGGCCGATACAAGTAGACGAATTCACAAATTTCATAAGAAGGAAGGAAAGGCGCATGAAGTACGAAAATATTGTGTTGAATGTTACAGCACAAACACAAAAATTTCGGACGCCAGTTAGCGAGGAAAATGGCAAAGAAAGTTACTACATACTGTAATATGTGCACATCACAGCCACATCTTTGTTTAAAAAGTTTTAATATACTTCATCAAATATTAGCATACATTTTTTAATTGTCATTAATAATTTAACCCTTTACAATGCCGGTCTCATGCACTGATGTCGATCAAACAAGAAGTTCGCTGTCAGTCCCTAAAATCCACGTTGTTCAAACGAAAAGTCGATTGTCAGTCCCTGAGGACTGATGCCGCCTGAACGGAAAGTTCACTGTCAGTCCCTGGGGACTGACGTAGCACTCAACGTGTTAAGCCCGGTAAAAATATTTTAATCGACAAAATCGTGGTTCCATGGCGAGAACGCCACAGTTTTTGCCAATATATCCAAGGAAAGCGGCATAAATATGGTATAAAACTTTGTAAACTGCGTCTTCCGGAAGGATATGCACATAACATTCTTCTTCACGCCGAAAATAATGCAATCAGAATAGCGAAAGAACATGCGCATGCTGTAGTTATGACGTTGGAGGGTGAACTATTATTTGAAAGCCGCGTATTATACGCAAATAGTTTATATACTTGCGTCCCTTTGGCCGAGAAACTTCTGCAAAAAGTAACATTTATTTATGGCACAGTAAAAATTAATACAAAATTTCTTCCGTTGCAGGCCAAACGGAAACGGCAACGGGGTGGCTTTATGTATTTTCAAAATGGAAGCGGCTTTAAATTTTTAAAGTGGATGGATAAGAGGCCGGTATGCATGCTAGCCACTTCTGAAAACCACAAATGTGTTATTGTCTAGAGTAGTAATAATAAGTTAAAGCCGGACACAGTGTTCATTTATAACAAAGCTAAGAAGGGGTTTGACCATCCGACCAGATGTCTTCTTATCACAGTTGATTACGCAGAACAGTAAAGTGGTATAGAAAAATAGTTATCGAATTAGTATGCGGGTATTCTCTCGTCAATGCCTGTTATATACATAGAAAATGGAGTGCCAAAGGTATGAAAATAATAAACTTCCGCGAAAAAATTATTGATTATCTCCTCACTACGGTAGATTATCACGGTGAACAAACGTTATCTGAAACTGAAGCAGTGCCCAAGAAACGTACGCATTTTCTACGGTCGTTCCAAGGACGCGCGAGAAGAACGAGACAGCGATGTAAAGAATGTTATAAATGTATGTGTAGAATAAATGGTAGGCAGTATGCCGCGAATAGGGCGATAAAAGTAAAAACCTGTTGTAACCGATGTAACGGCCAACTGGAACTCTACCTAACATGTGTTGAAAAATTACATAAAAAAATTAAATAATTATGTTTGGTTTATAATATTGATTTGTTATGTTTTAAATATTAAATGTCTGTTTATAATTCTGAGAGTTGAAAAGTAATACTATTTTGTACTATCTACTTTGTGAAATATAAGTTCGACTCATCGTGATGCACGCCGGCCCCCGAAATAGACGTGTGTGACCGACGGGAGATGCACACTTCTTCACGGAACAAACACGTGTGACCCACCTGTGATGCATGCCGGCGTCAACGTGCTAAACATAGAAATAAGATGTGCCATCGCATTGCGTGGAGCATTAGATCACTACAGCTTTAACAAGCAAACAATATGAAACCCCAGCGCAGTGCAAGAGACAGTCGAATTTACATTCATTTTAAGTGTAGAAGTAGGTAAGGATAATGCGATACATAGAACATTACAACATTCTTGCTTTCGAACGTTGAAATGAGACAGTCCATCACACAGCATGTAGCATTAGAACTCTATTGCTTGTGACAGAAAGACACTATAAGGCACAATACCGTGCATGGAATTGTGGAATTCACATTCTTTTAACATGTAAAATAATCATTATGCAATGCATTGAAGATTGCAGCGTACTTTCTTTGAAACGTTGACATGGGATGTGACCTCGCGTTGCGTGGAGTAGTAGAATTCTATTGCTTTTGCACGCAGACACTATGAAGCATCATTTGGTTGCATAGAACTGTAGAATTCACATTCTTTTGAAGAGCTCCAGCAGATAAACATAATGCTATGCATAGAAGATTACAGAATACTTACTTTGAAACGTTCAAATCCGATGCACCATCGCTTTACATAGGGCATTATAACCCTACTAATTTGGCACGCAGACACAGAGAAACACCATCTTGATGCATAAAAGTGTAAAAATCACATGCTTTTGAAGTGTAGTAATAATTATGCATAATGCTATGCATAGATGATTACGGCTTATTTACTTCGGAACGTTGAAAAGAAATACGCAATCGCATTGCATGGAGAATTAGAACCTCATGGCTTTGACACGCAGTCACTGTGAAGCGCCATCCCGTTTCAAGAAACTGTAGAGTTCACATTCCTTTGATTTGTAGTAGCATACAAGCATAATGTTATTGAAGGACAATTAAATTATCTTAATCTAAATGTTAATCAGTAATTCATGTTTAAAATGTTATGTACATGAAATATTCTGGATTGCGAGCGAGACGGAATGTACGGAATTAATGATTTTTCGTGCGAATGTTTAAAAACGATGAAGCTGTTGTTCATTTGCAGTCTTTGGAGTTATATCTGAGTTGAAAAGAACTATTTAATGATTTAAAATCTTGTAATTGTCTTTAATTAATGAGTTTCTTATATTATGCATAGAAGATTACAGCTTACTTACTTCGAGTTGTTGAAATCAGGTGTGCCATTGCAATGCATGGTGCTTTTTAGAACACCGATGATTTGCCACGTAGACACTGTTAAGCTTAATCCAGATGCAAGTAACTCTAGCATTTACTTTCTCTTGAAATGTAGATGCAGATAAGCATTATGCTGTGCATCGAAGTATACCGCTTACTTACCTCGAAACAATGAAATGCTATGCGCCATCGCATTGCATAGAGCATTAGTACTCTTCTGCTATGACACGCAGACACCATGAAGCTCCATTTCATTGCATAGAACTGTACAATTCACATTCTTTTGAAGACCTGAAGCTGTTGATACATTCACAGCCGTCTCCGCGATAACGCGGGTTTTTGAGTATGTCACTTGAGCGCCGGCCCCGCGAAAACGCGGGTTTCTGAGTCTGACGCTTGTGCGCTGATCCTACGATGATGTGCAATTTTTTTACCGATTTGAGTATGTTGTACATCGATTTGTATGTACTTGCCATGGTTATGTCGGGCTTCATTTTTAGTGCCCAAAACATAAATGCGATAGTTTAGAAACAATCAAACCAAGAATTATTCTAGACCAGTGCATTCCATAGTCATTTTCTGTTTCGTACGCTTACGCTTCTAGTTTACCAGTATAACAAGGTTTATTATTTTGTAGCTTTATACCCACATAATATGAGTGATATTATTGATAAGTATATTGCTGACTCTCTATCGGATTATTCAGTACATTCATAAGAATCTGATATAATAGTCGAGGACAGTGATAGTGATGTAGGTCCAAGATTAAGATCAAGAGCCAATCCACTGCAGCATTCAAGCGATTCCTATGATTCCAGTGATTGTGTAATGTTCACAGAATTGTATAGTAACAGTGAAGTATGGCCAAATTTCGATAAAATTCCTACCACATCAGATTTCACAGGTGAGACAGGCCCAAATTTTTTTCCTATTGATAAGAAAAGCGTGAAAGAAATCGTCGAATTGTTTCTTGGCAATGAATTGTTTCAATTAATGATCAATGAATCCGACATGTATTACCAGCAATATAAGGACAAGATGAGTGACAGGAAGAAAATATCAAAGTGACGTGATATTGCTCTAGCCGAGATAAAAAAATTTCTTGGTATAATTATAATGATGGGCCAGGTAAGGAAAGATGTAAAAGATGATTACTGGTCCTCCGAATTTTACACGAGAATACCATCGTTCTCCATTATAATACCACGTAAAAGATTTCGCCAGATTTGTAGGCATTTTTCAAATAATCAAACAATAACCGGAGCAACCGAACAATAAGCTCGCTAAGATTCAACTCATTCTGAGCTATTTATTAGATAAATTTAAATCTGTATACACACCCAGGAAAGAACTTTCGCTTGATTAATCCAATATTCCATGGCGTGGAAAATTGTCTATAAAAACATACAATCCGGCAAAAATAATAAAGTACAGCCTACTTTGCCGTATGCTTTGCGAAGCTAGAACCAGATATATTACCAATATAGAAATGTACTGTGCGGTTGGCAATAAATTGGACCAGACTATTATGTCATTACTTGATAAAAATATATGTTTGGCACACCACTTATACATGGACAACTATCATAATAGCATTAAAACTGCATAATTGCTCATGACAAATGGTACACGAGCTTGTGGTACAATTAAAGCAAATAGGGGTGTTCCTGAGTCCTTACTGCATTTCAGATTGAAAACTGGAGGTTATAGATATAAAAGAATGGGTGAAGTTTTAGTACAGGCATGGAAGCCGAAACAGAATGTTGTACACATGGTTTCCACGATACGTTCGGGAGAATTAATGAAAACAAATAAAATACACAGGAAAACTAATCAAGAAATTACAAAACCCTATTGCGCCATAGAATATAATAAATATATGATGAGTGCAGATCTGGCAGATCATTATTTATCATATTATTCCATTATGAGAAAAATGGTGAAGTGGACAAAGAAGACAGTCTTGTTTCTTTTAAATTGCGCACTGTTTATTGCACTTAGATTATATATTGAATCGAATGGCAACATTATAAAATATAAACAATTTTTACATATTGATGGACGTTCTAACTAATACCTCTATTATTACTCCTTTTAACAATTCAAGTACTTCTCTACATGTTCCTACACCTCGCACAACAATATTTGATAGCCCCAGAGACTTTCGGATCATAAAAAGAATAATGAAGTTACCAGAATTCCTGGATCAGGAAAAAAAACCGATTCGTATGAGGTCTTTTAAAGTTTGTTCTGCTGGTAAAAAAAAAAAGCGAGATTAGCTTTATGTGTGCTGAAAGCATAGAACCTTTACATCTTGGACAGTGTTTCGAGAAATACCACACTTGCTTCAAGTATTGAAACATTTGCCTCCTGTGTACGTTACATATATGAAATAGGAAACTGTATTTTTCTCTGTTAATATAAATTAAAAGTTTCGATCTTCTTTTTCTAATTACCGTTGAATTGTATATGATGAATATGCAAATAAAATGTTCTATTTGACGAAAATATATAACGTTTTAAATATTTTATTGCGCTATTCAGTGACCTGAAACAAACGAATATGGCCGGCAGGGGACTGGGATTTAAGATGTCAATACGTTGCAGGCGCTCAAGCTTTAAATGTCTGTTAGGTCGCCGGTTATCAATGCGTTCAGCATAATACTATGCATAAAACATTACAGCTTACATTCTTTGAATCGTTGGAATCACCATTCCATTGCATGGAACTGTAACATATACATTCCTTTAATGTGTAGGAGCAGATAAGCATACTGCTATACATAGAAAATACAGCTTACTTACTTCGAAACGTTGAAATGAGATGTGCAATCGCATTGCATGGAGTAATAGAACTTTGTTTTGATACGTAGATACTATGAAACCCCATCCCGATGCATTGAACTGTAGAATTTGGATTCTTTTGAAGCGTAGAAGCAGATAACCATTATGCTATGCATAGAATATTAGAGCTTACTTACTTCATAATGCTGAAATGAGATGCGCAATCACATTGCATGTAGTATTAGGACTCCAATGCTTTGATACGTAGAATCTATGAAGCCCTATCCCGATGGATTGAAGTGTATAATTTGCATTCTAATGATGTGTGGAAGCAGATAAGCATAATGATATGCATAGAGTATTATAGCTAACTTACTTTAAAACGTTGAATTGAGATGCGTCATCGCACTGCTTGGAACAGTGGAATCCTATTGCTTTGACACGCAGGCACTATGAAGCACAATCCCGCTGCATGAAAATGTATAATTCATATTCTTCTGAAGTGTGGAAACAGTAAGTATAATGCCATGCATTAGATGATTACGGCTTACTTACTTTCAAACGTAGAAACGAGAAACGCCATCGCATTGCATGGAGCACTAGAACTCCATTGCTTTGACTGGCGAACACTATGAAGCATCATACCGTTGCATGGAACTGTAGAATTAACAATCTTCTGAAATGTAAAAGCATATAAGCATAATGCTATGTATAGAATATTAGGGCTTACTTACTTTGAAACGTTGAAATGAGGTGCGGTATCGCATTGCATGGAGCAGTAGAAGTCTATTGCTTCGGCACGCAGACAATATGAAACGCGATCGCTTTGCATGAAATATTCGTAATGTGCTTCTTCCGAGGAAGAGCAGCAGACGAGCATAATGAATTGTATAGGGCACTTGCATAAACTTTGGAATGAAATGAATCATCGTGATACATGAAGCATTAGAACTCTATTGCATCGATACTTACGAATCTTATGAATCCTCCGGTTGCATGCAATGTGATGGCGTTTCGTAATGTCTGCGTGCCAATGGATGAAATTTCTAATGCTTCATGTAACGCGAGAGCCCATCTCATTTCAACGTTTCAAGGTAAGTTATTTGTAATGTTTTATGCACATATCTGCTTCTGCTCTTGAAAGGAATGTGAGTTCTACAAATTCGTGCAACGGGATAGCGCTTCTAAGTGTAAAGTCGTGCGTAGAGCCTGCCACCCATTCCACGCATGAGCCTTCTCGCTCTTCAGTCATCAACACCTAGATTCAGGCAACCTGCCGCGCTCGCCTACAGCACCGGCAACTGTGAGTGTTCACGCGCGCACACCTCCACGCGCTCACATGCACCAAATACCGCTGTGTCACGCGAACCGACCGGTATATATCGCTCGTTCACACCAGGCATCGCTGTTTCAATCCCACCGACGAGCACTACTGCCTCACTCCCACTAACGAGTATATCTGCCTCGCTCGCACCAAAGACGAACATCGTCGTCTACCTCGCACCGGTGATTTCGTCCTGCTGAAACACGCTGTCGCAGCCCATCACCTTAATGGGGACTCTTCCAGTTCAAGGAGCCGACTTTACCAGAACCTGTATTATACTTTTAAGCCTCTTGCATACATATATATACTATATCCGAACTAATGTGTTGCTGCATATAAGAATTCGTAAATCCAAGTTACACACGTTAAGAATGCAAAACACAAAGAACAGACACGTAATTGTAAATTCATGCTATACTACTTCATTATACTATTTCATAAGTTAATCGCGAAAGACGCGCCGCTGGTCCCATCACGAGGCGCGAGTCCCCACTCGCTGAACCGCGCGCTCCTCGCAACGATCCGTTGATCCCCTACTTGCTGGACCACATGCTTTCATGATTTTTCAAATAAATATTTCAAATGGGTATAAATAATAATACATATTTTATATTTTAGTTAATTCTAAATACAGTATCTCCTTAAAATACTCCATTACATCTAAAATCCTATCTAATTTCATATCATTTCATGATTTTTTAATTAAATATTTGAAATTGGTTTAAATAATTACACTTATCATATAGTTTAGTTACTTAATAATAAATCATCCCCCCTAAATAAAAATAAATATCTATATGTGATATAAGTCGATCATTTATTTGCATCGTCCCAGTTCGCTTTCTTTCCATCGAGGCTTGCAAATCCCTCTTCGTTATTCTTGTAATTCGTACTTTAGAATGTATGTTGTACATATTGATGGTCCGACGCTGAAAACATCTCAAACATTTCTGTTTTACGCAACTTAGCGTATATGTAACCTCCTATCAACATTATGTCTATTTTTTATTTGGTTCGGTTCTTAAAGTATGTATTAGCCTTCTTTCGGATTCGTCGCGATTAGATCGTTTCTTAGAGCCATTTTAATGATCTTTTCCTCTCTACGGTTGTTCTTACTATCCCAGATTACTGATTTTTCGTTCAGGTTACCCGCGATTATTATTCTGTCTGTTTTCTCTCCCTGTTCCATGTTATCCTCAGTTTGGTTTATATATTCTTCGATTTCGTTTCGTTCCTGTTCAGCGAGAAGTAGCAGCTTATAGCTTTTGTTCCTTCGACCATTGCATGAACCATTCCGGTCGAGGAGTATGTGGTGCCATATGTGAAACATTTTCGATTAACGTCGGTTATCTATATCGCAGCGTCACCGTTCTCGTCTTGCAGTCAGTATTCTTCCATCTTGTGTGCTTCCGATATTATTATTCCGTCTGTCTCTTGAATTATTCGAATTTGCTGCATGATATCTCGCAATTCGGCATCTGTTCAGATCGATTTGTAGGACTTTAACTTGCTCCAATTGAACCCGCTGATCATTATATTACATTACGTGAATAAGCGATCAATCGGAGCGGATCTCTGCCACTCCGTAACTGCGGAAGGCTTCTGCGTAGCCTCATCCCTGGGAATGTTGCGAAGGTTGCTTCCGTCCCAAGATGGAAGTGTGGTTACGTTAGATTTAATTAGGTTACGCTAGGTTAGATTAGGTTGGGTTATGTTTGGGAATGTTTGTAGGTTGCTCGGTTATTTTGGGTTCGATATAATAAAGCGTAGATCTGATTTGTTTATGTTTAAAAGAGGTAAAGTTAGATTGTGTTATGTTGGGTTAGATTTGAATGAAAGCAGGTTAAGTCAGATTAGGTGTAACTGGGGTTAGCTTGGTTTAAATTAAGAGTAGAGGATGTTAGATGAAGTTAAGCCAAGTAAGGGATGGATTACCGATAGCTGGCAATGCCATATGTCGATAATTCTTGAATTACCGACTATTGGCAATACCAGCCGTTATAATATCATGAGTAATCGACCGTATTTATTACCTACTGCCGATATGTCATGAGTTACCGACCGCAGGCAACTCCAGTCGATGATAAGTCTTGAGTTACCTACTATTGGATACACCAGCCGTGTGTAATAGTATACGTTATCGGTTGTTGGTAACTCCAGTCGTCCATAATTTATGGATTATTAACCACTAACAACACCAGCCAGAATCACAAAATTACAGTGGGAAGCTGGAAATGAAGGCTGATGCAATGTACGCTTTTATTTTGCAAAGACAGTAAATCTGTTACTAATCAGTCTTTAATCGATGAGGCAATATTAAAAAACTGAAGGAATGTCTGATTTTACCCATTATGCGTGTAATCCAGGTATGAATAATTAACTGAAGGTTTACAATTAATACATGAATGTATAATTTATATTTTAGTAAACAAATCAATTTGTTTTACAGAATATAAATATTATTGATAAGATAAATTGTTGCGCGATTCCTTCCTAGATGAGAATTTGGAACATATAAATTTTGATAATTATATATGACAATTGAAAAGAACAAACAAATTTTACAGATAAATCAGAGGAAAAGATCGTGTAAATATTAATTGTCATCTAAACTAATTTAAACAGCGAGATTGTTAGCAAAACTGTAAGCTCAAATACTATCTATTGTTCATTATGTTAAAAAAAATGTATTAGTCTTTGTACATTACAGCATATCATAGATCAGTGTGATTTATTGCCCAAGCAACCGTAATTCAAAAGTTAATTAATATCACTTTTGCAAAAATTTACAATATGTAAATTTCGTAAATTTAGTCAACCACTAGGTACAACATTAACAATGTATTTTCAAAATTTTCTCGCAAGCTTTCTCATAAAAAAGATATATTTTTTACGTTCAAATTAATTAGAAATGCAAAATAATTTTACTATTAACATAATATTATCATTAAGAGAATTAAAACTTGCATCGACAAAGCCGTAATGGGAAAGTTGAAAATTAGCGGTGATCTACGAAAAGCAATGAAATTAGTGAAATTAATGGTCAATTTGAAGTTGAAACTTATTTTGAAAAATTAAATAACGTTTTCTTAAAAAGAACCGACATATTAACTAATTAAGGAAAAATTTGTTGCTACTTATAAAAGTTTTGTTACTTTTTGTAAAAGTTTAATATGATAATATAAATTATTTAAAATATTTAAAAAACTGAAGTAAAATATATTTTTATATATTTTGTAACGCTAAATGATAAAAATTAAATAAATTACGTTTGAAAATATTTATTTATGTAGATTGACCTTTACTCATACATTTATAATAAAATGAACATAGTTATTCATATTTAATATTTTCTGAGAAACCAATGAGCAAAGATATAAAGTACTTGGTTATTATAGTTCTACCTGCTTTACAAGTTCCGAAAACGATAAAATAGATCAGCGCCAGCAAAGAGTCTAATGTTTCATAATTATTTTATAGTTGAAAGATTATCAAGCTTTATGCCTGGATGGATGCTTATATATAAGTATAACTGCCAAAATCAAATGAGATCGCAAAGTGATATTTACACACCTGCGTGTTGCAATTTTGACGTATTTAAATTTCTGATAAAAGCGTATAAATGTTTATAATCTGATTATCAATTACAAATACAATTCTACAATTTATCCATGTAATAGTCCTTTCTTTCTGTCCGCATGCTCCAATAAATACACAGTATCTTTAATCTTGATGGATTTCGTATGCGCGTGTGCGTGTGTGTGAGCGCGCGCGCCCCTTGTGTATGGTACTAGTTGCAGAAATACCACATAATAGGTTTCATAGTTATAAAATGACATAAGATAGTCTGCAGAATATCAAGGGGTTGTGAAGCTGCTATTGTACTGCATACAGCATTTTTCACACGCAGAATTTTTCTTCCAATGTGTCAACTCTAGATTTATTTGAATTGTTCTCGTTTAGAAAATTAAAACTGAATTATATATCCCTTAACACAGCACGCCGATAATCACAATACGTAACAGATCCAAGGTTCCTTTATCTTCTCAGATAAAGGAGGATTAAGGCCTGCTTTCTTTGTTTCCAAACTTCTTTACATTGCATTACATTCTCGGGACTCTTAGAAAGTTACAAAGAACAGAAGCGCTACATGGATTATGAAAGTGTAATAGTTTAATTTATATAATCTTGAACATTTTAAATCCGTTTACGTTGCTTTGCTTGTTGTATATATTTATCACCTGGCGCTGAACCAACTACTAGTGCCATCATCCCTTTCTAAAATTTGGAAAATCCACCAGATCTAATGAACCCTTGCTTAGGTTGCAAATGTGTTTTTACTGTATCCAGCAGAAATGAAATTATATTGACAGAAGTACCAGCTAGTAATACACGCCTATTTGAAACAACATTAAATCACCTTGTTAAACAATAATATATTAAATGTGACTTGGACTTTTAAATTTGAATTTATAAACATCTAACAAATAAATGTTTTTCTTACTATTCATATCATTATACTTTCAGTCATTTATTATGTGCTGTCATTTGATATATTAACTGCTTAATTGTATTTTACAACGAACCTTGCATTCTAAACACTGTTTTTACTCCTGATACGAGTGGATAGTTCTTCGTCTTATATTCTTTTATCGCATTGATTATAAAAGAGTATGATATTGTTTGTATGCAGTCATGTATAATTACGTACATACAAATTCGCGATTAAGTAGCTATGTGTTCAAATTCAATTTCGAATAATGCTCTAAAAAGCACCCCAGATAACAAACGACAAGATGATGGTGACACCATACCGGCACTATATTGCCACTTCCGAGGAGTGTCAGCTGATGCGTAACCCTCTGTGACCGGATCCGTTAGCTAAAATGCCAGAATGTGTTACCAGCACGTTCTAGACAAGCGTAACACGCCGTGTGATTCGCGCAGCACCAGCACCATCGTGACACGCGTGTCATCGCTCCATTCATGAATCTTCTCAGCAATGACGTAGGGTCACATTTGGTAATGGGGAACCTATGTATTCATACAAATTAGAACCGTCAGATGTCAGTAGATGTTCAACATAATGAGTATTGATAGACGTTTTGATAGTCGTTTTCCTATATTTATAGTTATTGAGAGAGTCGTATATATTTATTTCCACCTTGTCATAAACTAAAAATATTATTTATAAAAAGATATTACTTATAAAATAGGAATTCATGCTGTTGCGTCTCTAACTTCGCCTTGTGCAATTTCTTACATAACATACTGTCATCGTATTTAATATAATCCTCAATTGCATGAATTTGTAACGATGAATTGAAGAGAATATATATAAAATAAATGTACAATATATATTTTTATGATAAAGTAATTAACGACTTTATGGAAAAAATCGCCGTATCGAGCTAGTTTATAGAAAATAATAAAATCGAGTTCTTATGTCTTTGTTTCGTGCCGGTGTATCTATTTTTGAATCAAAATAAATAAATTGCTTAGTTTAATCATTCTTCATATACGTTTATAATTTTTAAGGAAGCAGCTTTCCCATTAGTAAATGTCAGCCTACGCCACTACCACGGGTGTAGCTATGGTGAGCTGATAGTGTCATTGCCACGGCCGTGTAGCCTGTGTGCTATATCGCGGTGCATTAATAGTACCGTGATGCGAGTGTCGCCCCAGTACTAAGAGTATGCCGTTACGAGAGCTGCGTAGGAGCAGTCCTTGCATAGTTCTGCCACGGAATTCGTTCTATCCGTTGTCATTGGTGTGTCAATCGCTGGCTGTTTGGGATATTATAGTGCACGAGGTAGACTTGTTTCTTATCATCGTCAAGGATATGGATATTCACTCCCCTCTTTTTGAATTTTGTTAATAATAATATTAATAATTTTTGCCGTTTCTGCATCTGGGACCGCCTTGTCGATTCAACTTATGTACGATCATTTTGGTCTTCATCTTTTGTTACATGTAATATTATATATGTAATGCACGTTTGTTATGTAATGCTCAGATTTGTAATCCTCAGATTTTTTTATTCTTTGGTAAAGCAACTTATTCGATTAATATATATTTATTAGGCATAGATATAAATAATAAGAAAAATGTTATTAAAACGTTATTAAATATGTTGTAATTATATATTTGAGGTCTGACGGTGTAGGTGCAATTAATGTCCGATGTTTTACGTGATCCGATCGACGTATCGAGTGAGGCTATGAAATATGAGAACCTTTTACTATTCCTCGACCCCTTTCTGTGTTAAATGAATTATTAATTCTGCAAGACAAGAAGCCTGAATTAGTAAGATCTCTGCGAACATAAATAATTCGTAAGTAATACATTTTCTCTCTTTGAAATATTTGCCTTTGCATAGAATAGAATGTATAGATGTAATTGTCTGTTTTATATCCATTTCGGTCCAATTCTATTATAGCTATTGAGCAGAAGTAATATTGATTATACCTGATTTTTGCAATAGTTCTTTGTTTAACAGATTTTATTGACGTAAAACCATCATTTGAGGGATGTATCAATCTACTTTGCAGTTCTATCAGTTTCTTTTTCTGCTCGCTATTTTCCATTTTCAGTTCCGTATACTTATCCTTTATCACCATCATATATGTTGCGTAAGATTATAATAATTTTTTTGTCCTTAAATTTTGCGGATATTTCAATTAAATTTCCTTTGATTAAAAAAACGGAAATAAAAAAAGAATGACACGTACCATTTCTTGGAAACGTTGTATTGTAATTTACATCTGACTGTTTTGAAAGGCATACACTTTTCTTAACGTTTGCAATGATTCGGTTAGCGGAGTAAAGAAATATTCTACTTTCGATATTGTTGGCTCTTGTAATTCTAAGGCAAATACATTCATCTGCCGACATTGTGAACACTGTTTTTTGGCTAAATTACAGAAAAACAAATATATTATAAGGAATATAATAAACATCGCAATGTTAAATTTAACTTTGTACATCGTTGTCTTGTTGGATACATCCATAGCAATATACAGGGTTGGACAGTAATAATCAGCACCTCAGATATTCTCGAAACTGTAAGTTTCATAGTAATTTTTGCTAATATAAAGTTGCACAGTACAAAGGGCCCATCTGTTGATGAAAATAGTTTTTTTGTAAGTGGAGGTATGTTGGACATTTGAAGGTCACCTTCATTTTTTTAAATGAATTGGTATGTTCATTCTTCCGTAATACGAGAGAGCATTTTAAAACGAGTTCAACGACCTGTAACATGAAGTCATGGAAGGTTACAAAATGTAAAGAAAGGCGATAATACTTACGGTTTTGATAGTAAATGAAACATACATATTGTAAACAGTGGTGGAAGGAAGTCAATAAACACTGTTTGAAGGACAGTTTAATAGTTTGCAAGATAAGTTAAACAGGATAATAGTAGTACTGAAAAATCGGTTTGATTACGTTTGGTTAGGCTGTTCTTTGTGTCGCCCATTTTATAAGTACTGAGCTGCGGATTCCTGAGGACAGCTCACAAAATTGTTGAACTATGAAAGATTATCATTGTGAAATTGAATCAAAAGGTAATTAAAATTCATTAGATTGTAAACAAATCTCAATGTTTCATTTTAAATAGTAAGATTAAATACTCTTGGCAAAACTACAAGAATGGAAACATACCTCTCTGTTATTATTATTCCATAAAGAATTATAATTGCAGTTATATAGTTCATTACGATAAAAAATATTTTTCAGGAAATTCTAAATATTAAATTAAAGAAACAAGCAAAACATTTTCAATAATTACGAATATGAAAAATACTTGAACATTCCAATAGAAAAATGTTCTACACAGGAGTTAGAAAAATCAAACATTCAATTTCAATTCCAGAATTCATCTATAAGAGGGAAAATATTTTGAATACTTTGATTACAGTCTTTAATGCAAACAGTTGGACAGTATCTCAATTTTTAAGAAAATTGATGAAAGTCAACCATTTTGAAGTGGTTAGAATCTTTGTAGTTTGAGCAATAAGTGATTAACAAATAACTGCATAACTTTCAGGTTTATAAACATATGGATTAAATCTTATGCAGACACGTTTATAACCGAGTTACTAAATAATAATCAATACTACGTAATCATTTTAAAACATAAGCGATTACACCACGCATACTTTTAAAAATATTGCAAACGTGAAAAGTAAGTGGTTTATCAAAAACTCTTCTAAAGGAATGGACGAAGCCAATAGAAACATTTGTTGAAGTAAGCAAGTTCTACAGTTCTATGCAACGCAATGGCCCTTATCTGCCTACGTTTCATGGCAAGCAAGTTCTGAAGTTCTATGGAATCCGATGGAGCCCCTCACTATCAATGTTTCAAAGTAAGTTCTCAAATACTCAGTTCTACGTTTGAAGTTATATGTGTTCTATATATTGTGACGGGTTTTCCCGTTACAATCCGCAAGAAAAGGGGGTATATAGAACCAATAATAAAGGGGTATACAGAAGTTTAATCCGGTGTACAGAATATCGGGGTACAAAATGTCCGAGTGGTATGATTGTCAACGAATTCGCCAACGCCAAATACAGATCAAAGAATTTCCTATCCAGCGAGTATTTCGTAACTGCGAGGCGGAGACTTTTTGGGTGCCAGCTACTCAGGGAGTAGCAAAAACTATTAGACCACGCAACCCGGGGAAACCCGGTGCAAGATAATCCTCGAAATTTCGAAATACTCCCTCGCTCGACTACTTCTAGTCGAGTGCGCAATATAGGGCCGCGGGATACTGAACTCACGGCTTCTTTCTAGATTGCCTCGACGCGGTATTACAAAAGGGTATACGACACGCCACGAATGACCGGGGATCACCACCCGTTATACAATACAAATTACAATACGCGATATCACAAATGCGGCAGGGAACAAATGGGACGCTTTAGCGTATAAGGACTCACGTTCTCGTTTCCAACCAGTATGGATCTCGTTCAGTCCGTTTATTTCTCTCTCTCTCTCTCTCTCTCTCTCTCTCTCTCTCTCTCTCTCTCTCTCTCCTCCGAATCGCTCCGTATAATCGATTGCTCGGTTGCTCGCTAAGTAGTCGCTAAGTCGTTGAGAAGTATAAGAGGCTGTCTTCATGCTGGCTAGATCATTATATAGGTTTGCTGGGGGTCTTCGGATCCCCTTAGATCCTCCTTAGGGCTCCTTGGTGGGGTAGGGCTATACGCTTCGGTATTGTTCGGGACATCGATCGGTAGATTTCGGCGATCTTCCCTGATCGCCTCCTCTGGTGTGTCTAGAGGGGGTCCTCTGGATTATTTGAACTGCGGCGCGTGTCGCGCGCCGCGCTTTCCACGACTCACCTGCAGTTCCGTTGCGCATCTTGAGTTTTCCTCTCCATGGGCACAGGGGAGGGGTGGAGGTCCTTCTCACACCAGAGAACCATTCTGTTCGTCTCCATGGACTATGGCAGCGGTCTTATCGTTGCAGGGCTCTGGATCGTATCCTTCGGGCTTCAGGGTCTCCTCTTGCTCGCTTCCCGACTCCTCCACCGTCGAGCCCGTCACGCTACCTCGGCGCACAGCCCGTCCGCGAACCTGCGGTCTTCTTATCCGCCGAAGGGGCGTCTTCTGGGACGCTTCTTCCATCAGCTCGCCAGTCTAATCCGTAGAACGGAGAGAGAGAAAAGAACGGGGGAAGGGAAGGGGGGAAAGATTCTACCATCGCGTATTTCACGCTCCTCGCAAATACAGCTATCGCGATGGTCTGTGTCGCGCTTCTCGCATGGGTGGTGATCTGCGAGCTAGTCTAACTGAAGCAGGGACGGGGGGGGGGGGGGGGGAGGGGGGGGAGCGAGCCTTGTGACGTCACCACGTCACAATATCTATGTAAAGTGATGGTCCCTATCAGTTTCGATGGAAACCTATCTACAATGAGTCAGGGAAGCTCGAAGGGGTTAATTATCCAAATGCTTTAAGGTGTAAAACGTACTTTAATCTAAAGCGATCTATTGTTACAAGGTATCCGCTCACGTACAACTTTTCACGGGCTCGCGAACGCAAAAATAATCACGGAAACGGGAGGTATTTCGATATTGCGGGAATATAGTTTTTTGGGCGCTAGTTGCTCAGAAAGCAGCAAAGAAATAGACTACACGACCCCGAGAAACCCGGGCCGAAACAACCCTCGAAACTTCGAAATGCTCCTCCTCTCGACTACGCCTAGCCGAGTACATCCACTCGGGTCGCGGTATACTGAATTCACGACTTCGTTATTTATGGTCACGACGTGAGCCTAACTAACAAGGGGTACGGGAAACTACGCAACACGCCGCGAATGACCGGGTATCACCAACCGCTACACGAAATAGGATACAATATACAATATGCGATACAAGAAATGCGGCATAAAAATTGGGCGCTTTAGCGAGTAAGCTCTCGCCATCGGGTTGCATGGATAAGTAGAGTCCATATTCTTTTGAAATGCAGAATCACATAGACATAATTGTACGCATAGAAGAATACAGCTTACTTAAAACGAAACGCTGAAATTAGTTGCGCCATCGCATTGCATACTGCACTGGAACTTTATTGTATTGACAAGCAGTCCCATTAAAGCGCCATCTAGTTGCATGGAACTGTGGACTTCACATACTAATGAAGTATAATATCAGGTAAGCATAGTGCTATGCATAAAGGATTCCATCTTACTTACATTCATACGCTGAAATGAGATGTCCCATTGCATTGCATGGAGCATTATAAATCTACTGCTTTGAAGCGCAGACACTATAAAGAGCCATCTAGTTGCATAGAACTATAGAATTCACATACTTTTGAAAAGTAGAAGCTGATAAGCATAATGAGATGTATAGAGCTGAAAATCTACTGACATACATCGAAGCACTGGGACCCTATTGCTTCAAAAAGTATATATTTAAAAACGCTATCCCTCTGCAAGGGAGTGTAGAGTTCACATTGTTTTGAACTGTAGAAGGTATAAACATATCGCGTTGAATTGAATATTATATCTTACATTAAACAATGAAACGAGATGCGACATCTGGTTGAATTGAGTATTATAACTCCACTACTTCGACGCGTAGATATCTAAAAATGCTATACCCTTGCAAGGAGTTGCAGAATTCACATTCCCTTGAAGGGTAGAAGCAGATAAGTATAATGTGATGCATAGAGCTTTACAACCTACTTACTTACTTTGAACTGTTGATGTGAAATGCGATATCACGTTTTATGAAGCATTAGTACTCTATTGCATCGATTTGTAAACATCTAGATACGCTATCTCGTAGGAAGGAAGTGTAGGATTTACATTCTTTTAGAGTGTAGTGTGACGTCAGGCTTAGTGCCTGCCACCCATCAGCCTCTTCGCCGCCTCCAGCATCAATTCCTGCACGCAGGCAACCTGCCACACACGCCTGCAGATCCAGCAACCAGCACCGTTCGCACGCGTGCCGGTGCACGCTCTCACTCGCACCGAGGACTCCGTCCAGAAGGAAGAAGCCGTAGTCCGTCACCAGAATGGGGACTGCTCCCCATTTCAAGGAACCTCGAGACCAAGGCAGTCGTGGCACCGTTTGCTAACTGCTGGGCAGGCTCGGCGACGGTGCGAAGTCCGTACCACCGGGTAGTCTGACCGAGCTTGCGGCAGGCTAGAAGATTGCGACGCCACAGGCGTCCACTCGGGCCGTAGGTCGATGCGCAACGGGTCGCGACGTTCTACTAGAGGAAAAGTGCACGACTACATCACCGGAACGTTCGCCGATGACGACGTACCACTCGCTGTGGAATCGCGAGGGTACCACCGGGGCAGCGCGCGCCATTGGGAGCCAGTGTCGTCGTCGATGAATCACACCATTCGATCCTTTGGGTTTCTCAGGTTTACCCCTGAACGGTTTCACGTCCTCTTGAAATCTTTCTTCAAAGTTCTTTTCATCTTTCCCTCATGGTACTTGTTCGCTATCGGTCTCGTGGTCGTATTTAGCCTTAGATGGAGTTTAACACCCACTTAGGGCTGCACTCTCAAGCAACCCGACTCTAAGGAGAGATCCTCCCGAAACGCGTACCGGTCGCTACGGGCCTGGCACCCTCTGTGGGTAAATGGCCCCATTCAAGATGGTCTTGGACGCGGTTCGATGTCTCGGGATAAACGGATTCTCCCGAACACTACATTTCCCAGCGGCGGAAACGCGGGATTCAGTGCTGGGCTCATTCTTGTTCACTCGCAGCTACTAAAGAAATCCTGGTTAGTTTCCTATCCTCCGCTTAGTAATATGCTTAAATTTAGCGGGTAATCTCACCTATTCTGAGGTCATCTCTACGTGACACACGAAATTCATTCGTGCCATCGAGCACGCTTACCGAGAGAAGGTAATGAGATTCGTATGTATGAACGATCGGATGCACATCATCGTTCCTTGCGTTACGACGATGTCGCTCTCTCTTGTATATCTCTTCTCTCTCGACCAAAAATTTTCACTCGGTCTTGCGGCATGAAAAAAATTTCATTTTAAACGATGTCGAGCGCGCGGCATATTCGTATCGTGCGCTAAAGGCAGGCGAAGGCGATGGGTGTGCGAATTCGGATCGCGGAACAAAATCGGCGATCGAATCACGAAGCGGTTGCCGTGAGCGGTCGTCCGTTTAACGGACGACTCACGACGCCACGAAGAACTCACGCGAGTTCGTGATCGCCACACCATCGAGTTCCGTGAACACGTTTACGTACGCCGCACGCGCACACACGTTGCCAATCGCAGATTGCCTCGGCGCGGCCACAGACGACTCGTACGAACGTCCAACGATCGCTCGTACGTCGCGTATCGCTCCTCTTCCTCCCTTTCTCGGTGCAGCCCGAACTCAGAAATGTTCGTAATTTAATTCGAGAATGAACGACGGCGGACAGATTCGAGCATCGTAAGGGAAAAAGGTTACGTGAACGACCCTTAGGAATTGTATCCGTGGACCGCAATGTGCGTTCGAAATGTCGATGTTCATGTGTCCTGCAGTTCACACGTTGACGCGCAATTAGCTGAGTTCTTCATCGACCCACGAGTCAAGTGATCCACCGTTCAGACGGCGTTTAAGGCGACACGATATATCGGTCCTACGGATGAAACGTATACACCGATGGTTGGCGCGTAAGGTCCCCCTCAAAGTTACGAAAAAAATCTTCCAAAAATTCGTTAGGACTCCTCCGCGTGCCAGCAGCCTCGAGGCGATCTTTTTCCTCCCGACAACGCGAAGCGAGCATAAACTGTTCGTACTCGCAACGGCGGGATTATAGACTCTCGACAACAAAGACAACAGGCACGCGGAATCGTCCCCTCTGGAACGAATGTGCGCGTCGAACTAAGAAGAAAAAACCAAACACACAGCGGCGTATTGCTTTCGAGATCGATAAGACGCTCTCGTTGGGGTGAACATAATCTTATTATCGATGGGACACTCGTCGTCGTCGTGCACAGTCTCGGGGCGGTCTATAAAGTTTTCCCCGGCAACACGAAGCGAGTATAAAAGTATTCGATCTCGCAACGGCGGGTTTTTCTCAGACTCTCGACAACGAGGCTTGGCGCGAGCGACGAATCGTCCCCTCCGAACGAACGACGACGACGGTCTCTTCAAAATTCCAATACCACCCAGTCGTGTCGGTTCCAGTAAGGCTCAGGTAAAGGCAAAAGAATTCGTACATTCGTTAGGACACTCTCCCGTTCGCCCAACACAGCCTAGAGCGGTCTATATTTTTCCCGACAACGCAAAGCGAGCAAATAAAATTCGATCTCACAACAGCGGGTTTCAGACTCTCGACAACGAGGCTGTTATGACGAATGTTATTCCTCTCTGAACATGACGGATCTCGACCGAAGGAAGGTTACTCTGCTGCATATGCTTTGCGTTTGTTTCATCCATATATCTGGACTCTTATAATTTTTATTTCGGAACGAATATAGTTCCAGTTTACGCATAATCTACAGAGGATCGGTCGCCTCGATCTCTCTGACACGAAGCGGAGTTGCATACTACGGGTAGTGGATGTAATGTTTTTGTTCGAGTGGCAGTGCAGTGGATGCGGCTTGTTCGAGCACATTATTTTTTTCATTTTTCCGTGCCACGGGTCATGAAGACCAAACGCGAGAACACGTTATTATTTGTTATTTTCCCGTGCCGCGGATCACGAAGACCACATGTGAGCAGTTTATTTTTGTACGTAAGTATGCAACTCCTCGTCTCGAAATCGAGAGAGAATTGGACGACTCGTCCTCTGGCACGAGCTCTCGAAAGAGCTTGGCTTCGTCGCTCCGATCGACTGCCATGCCAACACGGAGAGACGCGCAAAACGGGAGGCTTAACACCTCTGCACGTAATACAACGTTCTCCGGGCATTGTGCTATCGAAGTGAGGGTTCTTTAAGTATTTGCTACGATTTGTGGTCGATAAACGACTTTTTCTTTCATAATAATTCTTCCTCCACATCACATTTTTTCATTTTAACGTATTTTCGTTAATGATCCTTCTGCAGGTTCACCTACGGAAACCTTGGTACGACTTTAACTTCCTCTGAATATTCAAGTTTGGTCATCTTCCCGATAACATCGGCAATGCGGAGGCATTGACCGCACACCAGTCCGAAGACCTCACTAAATAATTCAATCGGTAGTAGCAACGGGTGGTGTATACAAAGGGCAGGGACCTAATCAACGCGAGCTTATGACTCACGCTTATTGGGAATTCCTCGTTCATGGAGAATAATTGCATGCCCCAATCCCTAGCACGAAGGAGCCGCTGTCCATCTAAAGCCGCCTGTCCATCTAAGAAGATTTGTTTGTACGTTGATAGTTAGGTCTATTTAACAGGCTAGAGTCTCGTTCCTTATCGGAATTAACCAGACAAATCGCTCCACCAACTAAGAACGGCCATGCGCCACCACCCACCGAATCAAGAAAGAGCTCTCAATCTGTCAATCCTTCCGGTGTCTTGGCCTGGTAAGGTTTCCCGTGTTGAGTCAAATTAAGCCGCAGGCTCCACTCCTGGTGGTGCCCTTCCGTCAATACCTTTAAGTTTCAGCTTTGCAACCATACTTCCCCCGGAACCCAAAAATTTTGGTTTCTCGGAAGCTGCCCACCGAGTCATCGGAGGAACATCGGCGGCTCGCTGGTTGGCATCGTTTATGGTTAGAACTAGGGCGGTATTTGATCGCCTTCGAACCTCTAACTTTCGTTCTTGATTAATGAAAACATTTTTGGCAAATACTTTCACTTTAGTCCGTCTTGCGACGATCCAAGAATTTCACCTCTAACGTCTCAATACGAATGCCCCTATCTGTCCCTATTAATTATTACCTCGGGGTTCCGGAAACCAACAAAATAGAACCGGGGTCCTATTCCATTATTCCATGCACATAGTATTCAGGCCAAGATAGCCTGCTTTAAGTACTCTAATTTATTCAAAGTAAACGTACCGGCCCACCTCGACACTCAGTGAAGAGCACCGCGATGGGATGTCTGTTGGACCGTCCCCGAAGGAGCTAAGCCTACCGGTATGACGTATCACATAATGCCAGTTAAACACCGCGAGCGGTGAACCGACACTGTGACACACAGATTCAACTACGCGCTTTTTAACCGCAACAACTTAAATATACGCTATTGGAGCTGGAATTGCCGTGGCTGCTGGCATCAGACTTTTCCTCCAATTGATCCTTGCTAAAGGATTTAAAGTGTACTTATTCCGATTACGGGGCCTCGGATGAGTCCCGTATCGTTATTTTTCGTCACCATCTCCCCGTGCCGGGAGTGGGTAATTTGCGCGCCTGCTGCCTTCCTTGGATGTGCTAGTTGTTTCTCAGGCTCCCTTTCCGGAATCGAGCCCTGATTCCCCGTTACCCGTTACAACCATGGTAGGCGCGGAACCTACCATCTACAGTTGATAAGGCAGACATTTGAAAGATTCGTCGCCGGTGCTAAATGACCGTGCGATCAGCTGTGGGTTATTCAGAGTCACCAAAGCGAACGATGGACGCACGAACGAACCACACGCCACCGATTGGTTATGATCTAGTAAAAGCATTTCTCCCATCTCTGGTCGGAATTCTGATTTGCATGTATTAGCTCTAGAATTACCACAGTTATCCAAGTAATTTCGTGTACAATCTAAGAAACCATAATTGATTTAATGAGCCATTCGCGGTTTTACCTTATTTCGGTATGTACTGAGACATGAATGGCTTAATATTTGAGACAAGCATATGACTACTGGCAGGATCAACCAGGGAACCGTACTATTCGTTACTCCTCTCTCCTCTTTACTTTCTCTCACCATCGTCATCATTCATAGTAGTTCCTCCAAACGTCGTCGGTTCTCCCCGAGACACCGATCGACGATACAAAAGTAATATATTATATGTAGTGGCATATATATATATATATATATATATATATATATATATATATATATATATATATATATATATATATATATATATATATATATATATATATATATATATATATATATATATATCGGTATCGCTCTTTCGTGAACGGCGATACCGTTTCGTTATTTATGAACATCGTTCATATAACTTTGTTATTGTCAGTGCAGTGGATGCGGCTAACGGATCTCTTTTGGATCTCGCTCTAGCACATTATTCATTTCAGTGCCAATACGCTACGTCGAAAACACATAACTTCAACCAATTTCGCCGAGGTATTGCACTCTCCACTCGAATCGTACAGTTCCCAGTTGTTGTGGTTTTCAATGTAAAAGATCTTATATGCCTTCCAACTGAACCGTTTGAAGAAGCGCGTATACACTCCGCGCTGAAATATACATCGTCTACCGCACGGAGATCTCTCGCTCGATTTTTCGAGAGATATATACCTTTAATCGTCTATAGCACGGACATCTCTTGCGAGAACATGCTGGGCATCGGCGATGCATGCACGTATCCAATTTTCACGCTGAGCAGTTAATGATCGCCGAAAGCACGGACATCTTTTTCACGCTGGGCATTAAAATAGCGCGTACAGAGAACATGCTGGTCATCCAAACGAGGAAGCGCGGACAATCGCGT